>NC_057349.1:15870000-18270000 GCF_016509475.1 Prionailurus bengalensis | reverse complement strand
GCATAGACAAAGTATGGAGACTGATTTTCTTACAGGAGAGATAGCCATTCCCTACCCTCCTAACAGTAGAAAAAAAAAATGATTCTTTTCACTCCTCTGAGACTGGACAGAAAGGGCCTTAGGTTCTCGTTCTGACCTTTTGGAATGTAAATGTGTTTCTTCAAGGACCAGATGTACCTCGCCAGGTGAACCTTGCTGTTACAACCCAGAGATGGTTCTAAATTCTAGGCCTCATCCCTTCTGACTTGGAAATTCCTAAGCAGGTAGTGCTTTAGTTTTCCTAGGACCTTAGGGCATAGCCAAGGGACAGAGTCTGGGCTGTAACTATTTGGCCTCCTTGGAGAGATAAGAGAAGTTTTATTATCTTTTCAGATCAGAGCACTTAACTGAGAATGGCTACAGGCCCGATGCTTATGGTATGTGAAGAGTAAAACATTTCTGATGGAAGTGAAAAAAAAACCTCACGTTGTATAGTTTTCTGTTTCTAAACACGCTAGGGCTTTTGCAGAAACTCAGAGAAATCCAAGGACGTTTTCTTTTTCTTTTTTTTTTTTCTCTAATGTTTATTTATTTTAAGAGAGGGGGAGAGAGAGCATCCCAAGCTGACACCCCACTGTCAGTACGGAGCCCCATGTGGGGGCTCGATCCCATGAACCATGAGATGGTGACTTGAGTGGAAATCAGGAGTCGGACTTAACCAACTGAGCCACCCGGGGGAGCCCCAGACATGGGCTTTCTGATGTCAGTGGGATATATGTATGAGAGCCCATTTTCCTATCAGAATCAAAGTAGCTACAAACGATATAATAAGCAACAGGGATCAAGTGTTAAACACAATGTTTTGACCCACAGAGATCTTTGGTGTTGACAAATTGTTCACATTGTCCTTAGGATAAAAAAAAAAAACAAAAACAAAGATGATGGCTTGCTGAAGCATTGCTTAATCTATATCACGAACAAAACTCTAGGTCTGGTGACCAGAAACCTGACTTGAGTTGCCACAGCGGAGCATCATAACCTCTCACTCAGTTTCCAGATCCAAGCCACTTATTAGACCCGGGGCCCTTGCTGACGAGGAGGCCCTTTCTCACCTTGAGAAAGACTCAGAAACGCTGTCGTTAAGTAAATGCTGTGTTTTTGCCCCAAATACATCTGTGATCATTTCTAGGGGCACTATGCACACAGAAGGAGAAATACCCAGTTTTATTATCCTGATCTTTTGTAGATTCCTATGTACTAACTTTGACTTGTTGCTAATTCTAGGAAATCTAAGATACCATTATGATCCACAGTTCGAAGTGGGGCTTATAGTGGTAAATGGAGTTTTTGACCAACCATCTCAAAGTTGGTGGGCACCAACTTTGTCATTATTACTCTATTTCTTGAAGGTATAATTCAGGGGTTGGCAATTATGCACATGCTCGTATAGTCAGGTATGTAAATATTTTAGGCTGTGCGGACCAAGTGGTTGAAACTACTCAAATCTGTCGCCACGGCGTGAAAGTAGCCGTAAATAGTATGTACGTGAGTGAGTGTGTCTATATTCCAGCCATATTTAATCTTCAGAAACAGACGGCGGGCCTGATTTGAGCCACGGGCCAGAGTTTGCAAGGACCCGTAAGAAGCAGCAGGTACAATAGTGTATTTTCACGTTTTGCTATACCACATTTGCATCAATTGTCTTATATGCTATAATCTCACATCTAATAAAATGGTAGACTGGCCTACTGAAGACCCAGTCATGATACCAATTTGGAGACGACGCACCAAAAAGATAAGCCTCGCGCTCGCAGGGTACAGTTTGTGCTTTAAATCAGTAACCAGTTTATGATACAGTTTTTTTGGGTAGGACATACAGGTTCAATCATCAAGAGGTGGACAAGAGGCTTTCTCTGTGATGCTTCGTAACCCCCTCACAGAATTTTTGCTTCCCATCCTCGCAACTTTAGACTCTGCTGATTTGGAGGTCTTAGCTCCCAAGGCTGAGGAATAAATGTTTAGGCCACCCCCCTAAGTAAGTAACCTCAACCAGTTGAGGTGCTGACTGAAAACAAAGATTTTGAATGCCAGCGGAAAAAGAAAATTAAAACTGTCAATTACAGTCTCGTTACAGTCTCGTTACCAGTTACAAAGATGGGGGCTGCAGTTATGTCTCTGGAAGTAGACACTGGATTTGACAAACAGGATATTGATTAGGATATGTATTTATTATCTCTGGGGGGAAACAGGGAGAAAGAAGGATTGGAAGACGGAGAAGTCAAATTGTGTTGCGGATCCGAAAAAGCCTTGGTCAGCCCCATGGGGAAATCTGGTTCTTCGACAACCTTTGGCATCGGGCCCAAGTGGTTGGGCCTTTACACCCATATAGCGGTCAGTCATGGGAAGTGAGCTGCCCCAGGAAGGACATGACCTTGATCAAGGCAGCTCTTTGTAAACAACCCTGAAGGATCTGGTGGTTGTAGGCTGTCCGCTCACAGCATTCCCCAAAGCTGGAACAAGTCTTTCCTTGAATGGGAATCTCCAAGTCCACCTTTACTTGGTCCCCCACCAGGGAACCAGGGCTCAAATCCACTTCTTCGTTCACCTTTGGGGAGCGGCCCCTCCAGCATTCTGATGAGCCTGTCTTCTAGGGAGAGACTCAAACAGGAGGGTGTAGGAGACCGAGCTACACCCCCTGCTTCTGTGGCTGGTTTCGAGACCATTACTGATGTTCATCCCTTCCTTCCTCCACTATCCGTTCTAGATTCTCCCTTCACCTCTGCAGGTCTCTGTGGCGTCCCTACTGGTGTGATCGTCATCTTCATCCCTTAGGGTCTCAACTCTGGTCAGCACATCCTTCTCAAAAGGGCTACTGCTCTTGAGCATTTGTCAGCACAATTGGGCACGGGAGCATCACGAATTGACCAAGGGGATCACAGGGGCGCACATCTTTCCTGCTCTCACAGCATAACCAGAGTCTTTCTTCCTCCTGATCATCAAGGTCAATTACCTTTACAAGATGATGACTCCTTTTTTATTGCTGGTCCCTGGTTCTAAGAAGCCTGAAGTGCCCAGGCAGCAGACAGATGTGTAATTCAGTAGGACTCCAGACAAATGTGGGCCCCCTTTAGGGACCAGGATCTCGAACACTGCAGAAACTAGAGTTTCAGAGACAGAAGCGCAAAATCCTCCAGTGGGTCACTGGTAATGATGGTAAGAAGGGACGTTCCTGCTCCATTCCTTGGTTCATAGACCAATATGTTCTTCCTACCGAGGGGATAGTTCCCTACAAATTATCTTTGATTCAGTGTATATACTGCATCCTGGAGTATTTATATTCTCATATATATTCTCATCTTAGAATATTGCCTCTAAGTTGGTGCTTTAACTGTGCTTTCTTGTGAGCCATCCCAATTCCCTACAAGGTTGCCGCCTCTGGGTCGTATGGTATATAACACAGTCACTCAATACCATTGTCATGGGGCCTGCTGGTCTGACCCAGTGCTATGTGGGATCCCGTGCCAGTGAATTGAACATCCCTTTACTCCTTGTACGGTGGCCCTGGAGGAAAGTGTATGGGCAGGGGACACAATATCATACCTGAAAACTGTGTTTATTCCTGTTGGAACAAATTTCTGTCCTTTCACAATGGAAGCCAAAGGGGTTCCCTTTCCACCAAGTCAGCAGCTGGCCTTCCCAAAGAATGATGCCACATCCGCAAATCTGCATTGGTCGCCGCTGCTGGAAGTTTTAACCATCTGTAGCCGCTAAATTAGCCTTGAAAGTGGTTTTTCTGCTCGCTCATGTGGCTGCCTTCAGCTGGGAGCTCAGCTGGGGAAACTTGGTTCTCCTCCACACGCTCTCTCCCCACACAGTGCCTGTCGTCTTTACGTGGACTTCTTCTCCAAGAGGATGGCCTTAGGGCATGGAAGGTGGGTTTGAAAAGAACGCGCCCAGGGGTGCCTGGGTGGCTCAGTCAGTTAAGCATCCAACTCTTGGTTTTGGCTCAATTCATGATCTCACGGTCTGTGAGTTCGAGCCCTGCATTGGGCTCTGTGCTGACAGCATGGAGTCTGCTTGGGATCCTCTCTCTCTCCCTCTCTCTCTCTCTTCCCCTTCCCCCTCCCATTCTCTCTCTCTCAAAATAAATTAAAAAAAAAAAGAAAAAACCGAACAAGCCCACCACACAGGCACTAATCAAGCCACTGCTTTCATGATGTCTCCAGTGCCCTGTTAGCCAAAGCAAGTCACATCCATGAGAACGAGCTTTTCCTCAAAGTATGAGATATGGGGCCAATGCAAACAACAGAAGTATATTAGACACACACCCATAAGCATACTCTCTCTCTCTTTCTCTCTTCTTTGGCTCCCTTATCAACTGAACCATCAAAACAAAACATTTTTCTTTCTGTTTTGTGATTTTAGTATACTTCAGTTTATTACAAAAGTGCAGAGAACTCATTGTATCCATTCAAGGCCACTTGGAGCAACGGTGGCAGGGGGATGGTTCAGAGAAATTAAGAAAACAATTCCATTCCCAATGGAATTGGAAAGAATAAAATACTCAGGAATAAATGTAACCGAGGAGGCAAATGACTCCTACCCTGAGAACTATAAATGTTGCTGAAAGAAATTAAAGAAACTAAAAATAACTGGAAAGACACCTCATGTTCATAAACCGGAAGACTTACTATAGTTAAGATGTCACTAGTACCCAAAGCAATCTGCAGATTTCATTCAATCCCTATTAAAATCCCAATAGTGTTTTTGGCAGACATAGAAAAAGATGTCTTAAAATTCATATGGAATCTCGAGGGACCTCGAGTAGCCAAAACAAGCCTGAAAAAGAACAAAGGTGGAGGCCTCACCCTTTCTGATTCCAAAACTTCTTACAAAGCTGTAGTAACCAACACAGTATTGTGCTGGCATATAGACCAATGGAATAGAATAGAGAACTCAGAAACAAACCCTTGTATATATAGTCAAACGATTTTCAAAAAGGGTTCCAAGACCATTCGATGGGGAAAAGACAGCCTTTAAAAAAATTTTAATGTGTATTTGTTTTTGAGAGAGAGAGAGAGAGAGAGAGAGAGAGAAAGTGTGGGCGAGGGACCGTGTGCGAGCGTGCGCATGGGGGGGAGAGGCAGAGAGAGAGAGAGAGAGAGAGAGAAGCAGGTTCTGTGCTGAGAACAGAGAGCTGGATGCGGGGCTCAAACTCACAAACCGTGAGATCATGACCTGAGCTGAAGTTGGACCCTTAACCAACTGAGCCACCCCAGCGCCCCAAAAGGGCAGCCTTTTTAATAAATATTGTTGTGAACACTGAACACTCTTATCTTGCAGCATATATAAAAATTAACATAAGGATAGGGGCGCCTGGGTGGCGCAGTCGGTTAAGCGTCCGACTTCAGCCAGGTCACGATCTCGCAGTCCGTGAGTTCGAGCCCCGCGTCGGGCTCTGGGCTGATGGCTCAGAGCCTGGAGCCTGTTCCCAATTCTGTGTCTCCCTCTTTCTCTGACCCTCCCCCGTTCATGCTCTGTCTCTCTCTGTCCCAAAAATAAATAAACGTTGAAAAAAAAAAAATTAACATAAGGATCAAAGGCCTAAACGGAAGAGCTAAACTATAAAACTACCAAAAGAAAGCACAGCGGAAAAGCTTCATGACATTGCATTTGGCAACGATTTCGTGGACATGACAGCAAAAGCACAGGTGACAAAACAAAAACAGATAAATCGGACTACTTCCACATTTAAAGCTTCTATGTCCCCAAACCCAAAATCAACACAGTGAAAAGCAACCCGTGCAATGGGAGAAAATATTTGCACATCTTATATTTGGTAAGAGGTTAATATCTAGAATATATAAAGAACTGGTGCAACTCAACAATACAGCAGACAATTTAAGAATAGGTAAAGGACTGAGGTGCCTGGGTGACTCACTCAGTTAAGTGTCCAACTCTTTAATGTTTTGTTTTATTTTGGAGAGAGAGACAGAGCGTGAGAGGCGGAGGGGCAGAGAGAGAGGGAGGCACAGAACCGGAAGCAGGTCCCAGGCTCTGAGCCATCAGCACAGAGGCCGATGCAGGGCTTGAACTCACGGACTGTGAGATCATGACCTGAGCCGAAGTCAGACGCTTAACTGACTGAGTCACCCAGGCACCCCTAAGTGTCCAGCTCTTGATTTCAGCTCAGCTCATGCTCTCACTGGCTTTGTAAGATCGAGCCCTGTGTTGCGTTCTGCCCAGAGGGTAGGGCCGGCTTGGGATTTTCTCTCTCCCTCTCTCTCTGCTCCACTCTCTCTGCCCCTCTCTCAAATTAAATAAGTAAACATTTAAAGAAAACAAAAAAGAATGGGTAAGGATCAGGGCAGCTGGCTGGCTCAGTAAGTAATCAAGAATTGCATGATCTCCGGGTCGTGAGTTTGAGTCCCCCTTTGGGTGTAGATATTACTTCAAAATAACATGTTTTTTTCTCTTTTTAAAAGAATACATAAAGGACCTGAATAGACCTTTCTCCAAAGAAGACATACAAATGACCAATGAGCACATGAAAAGGTGTTCAACGTCACTAATCATTAGGTAAGTGATAAGCAGCATCACAATGAGTTATATACTTCATCCCAATTAGGATGATTACTATAAAAAAAAAAAGAACAGGAAATAAAAAGTGTGGATGAAAATGTGCAGAAATTCGAACCCTTGAGCACTGTTGGTGGGGATGAAAAATGGTGCAGCCACTTTGGCAAACAGTATTGTAGGTTCCTTAAAAAATTAAAAATAGGGGCACTTGGGTGGCTCAGTCAGTTAAGCGACCGACTCCCGTTTCAGCTGAGGTCATGATCTCATGGCTCGTGGGTTAGAGCCCCGCGTCAGGCTCTATGCTGACAGTGCAGAGCCTTCTTGGGATTCTCTCTCTGTCCCTCCCCTGCTCACTCTCTATCCCCCCTCTCTCAAAATAAGTAAATAAACATTAAAAAAAATTATAAGGATGATCAATTATTTTCACCTTATTCCTTTCTTCCAGAAGAAAACAACAAAACATACCCCAATCAGGTTAGTGGGGAAACATGCAAAATAAAAATCAACAGAGGCCACTTCAGATCTTATCAAACTTAAAACCTAATGTGAGCATTATACCCTATTAAACAAGTTTAGTTTTGGGTGCCTGGGTGGCTCCGTTAGTTAAATGTCCGACTTCGGCTCAGGTCACGATCTCACGATTTGTAGGTTTCAGCCCCGGGGCGGGCTCTGTGCTGACAACTCAGAGCCTGGAGCCTGCTTCGGATTCTGTGTCTCCTCCTCTGTCCCTCCTCCACTCAGGCTCTCTGTCTCTCAAAATAAATAAATAAACATTAAAAAAAATAATAAAAATTGACAAGTTTAGTTTTAGTAAATAGTGGAAGGTGCGCATTTGGCCTTTAGGGCCAAGTAGATCTGAAAACATAGTTACCCAAAGTATGCATCTGAGAAGAAAGTTTATGGGGCGCCTAGATGGCTCAGTTGGTTAAAAGGCTGACTTTGGCTCAGGTCATGATCTCATGGTTCAGGGGCTTGAGGAGGTGTTGGGCTCCCCGCTAACTGTGCAGAGCCTGCTTGGGATTCTCTCTCTCTCTCTCTCTCTCTCCTCTCTGATCCTTCCCTACTTTCGATTTCTCTCTAGAAAGGAAGGAAAGAAGGAAGGAAGGAAGGAAGGAAGGAAGGAAGGGAGGGAGGGAAGGAGGGAGGAAGGGGGAGAGAGAGAGAGAGAGAAAGAAAGAAAGAAAGAAAGAAAGAAAGAAAGAAAAGGAAAGAAAATTTAGGCAAGCTCAGATTCTTGTTCATGTCTGGGAAACACACGTTCCCCAACCATACGAAACAAAAAAAATCTTCTAAACTTTAAAGATGCCGTCTTTCTCTCTTTTCTCGCGTGCTTTTTTCTTTTCTTTCTCTTGTCTCTCTTTTCTTTTTCTCCTTAGCCTGCATTTTCACTGGGTCCTCGTAATCATCCAATGCACAGCTACTTTAATGTTCAAAGTCTAGAAAGGGACACAAGTAGCTGGAAAAGTTTTAAGCATTTGGTGCTCACGAGGTAATTGGAACCGTGAGCACAGGAACAGAAGATTCGATAGACTGCGTCTTGTCCCTGGGCCAAACCCTGATTTCAGCGGCCGCTCCGGCGGACAGTTTTGTGAGAGTTTGCACCCCTGCTGACGGTGGCCGTGCCTCAAGCTTGGACCCTACATCTCTGAGTTTTCGCCTCCTGGAAAGTGTGGGAGTCTTCGTGCAGCTCTTGAAAGCACAGCCCAGAAGTGCATGGAAATTAATGTATTTGGTGGCCCCCCTCCAGGAAGCAAGCACAGGGGCCGAGGACAAATGCCTCCGTCTCAATGCTGGGAAGGAGTTTGTGTGCCGCTTTAGAGGTACTGTCATCTACAGCAGCAGCCTTGACAATGCCCCCTTACTTTGTTTTTTCCTCCGTCCCTCCCTCAATTTCCTGCTCACTCACTCCTGCAGCAGGTGCTATGAGTGCCCTGTCACTGCCTCTCACGCTTGGAAGGTGCTGTGTGTTATGCTCCCAGCCCCCTGCTCCGTGGAGCAGGGAGCGCAGTCAACAGGCAGCCTTCGGCATCCAGCCCCTTCCGAGCTGTGCTGAGGCCATCTCACCCGGGCATGGTCCTCCCTGGGCAGCTCCCATCTGGTGAGTGATGGACACATGATAAAAAGATCTAGTGGGGCGCCTGGGTGTCTCAGTGGGTTAAGCATCCAACTTCGGCTCAGGTCACCATCTCCAGGTCCGTGAGTTCGAGCCCCGCGTCGGGCTCTGTGCTGACAGCTCAGAGCCTGGAGCCTGCTTCAGATTCTGTGTCTCCCTCTCTCTCTGCCCCTCCCCTGCTCATGCTCTGTCTCTCTCTGTCTCTCAAAAATAAATAAACATTAACAAAATTAAAAAAAAAAAAAAAAGAAAACCTGGTTATTCTGACACAATGTGGGATGAAACCGACAGGCCATTTTAGCTCCAGAACTCTCCATGGGTTGGCTCAGGTTGCTGGGCGGCTTGATCTCTTCCTGTGCCCTCACCTGCTCCTGCCTCCTCCCTCCACAAGTAATGGATCCTGACAACGCTCTGGAAGGAACACCCTGCACAGCGAGCTCCGTCTCACAGATGCTCGCGGGAAGACGCAACCTTCCGCAGAAGGTCTGAGAAAGGCTGTGCTCAGATGTGGTTTTATTTTATCTTTTTTTTTTTTTTGCCTTTTTACTAAAAACGTTTTTTGGAACTTAATTATCCCTTTATTATTATTTTTTTAAATTTAAATCCAACTTAGTTAACATATAGTGTAATAACAATTTCAGGAATGGAATTTAGTGATTCATCACTTATATTAACAACACCCAGGGCTCAGCCCAGCAAGTGCCCTCCTTCAGGCCCCTCGCGCATTCAGCCCATCCCCCCCTCCCAACACCCCGCCAGCAACTCTCAGTTTGTTCTCTGCATTTAAGAGTCTCTTATGGTTTGTCCCCCTTCCCTGTTTTTATATTATTTTTGCTTCCCTTCCCTTGTGTTCATCTGTTTTGTATCTTAACGTCCTCATGTGAGTGACGTCATACGGTATTTGCCTTTCTCTGACCGATTTATTTCGCTTGGCATAATACCCTCTAGTTCCATCTGGGTTGTTGCAAATGTTGAAATCTGGGATTTCATTCCTTTTGAACGCCAGGTAATATTCCACCGTATATAGAGATGTGGTTTAGAACTGGATCATTCACCACCCTGTGGGCACGGAGGATCCCATCACAGGTGGTGGGTGGAACACAGACAGCCCTGCCACAAGGTGACGACCCCCTTGTGAAATATTTACCTGGGAGGAATTGAGATGGTGTACTGGTGGGACTGGTGGGACTGGTGGGAAGGAACACACCTGCGGGGGCCATGCATCGGGTATTAAAAAAGCACGAGAGAGACCTTACACCCATTAGGATGACTAGATCACAGACAACAACGACAAGAACAGAAAATAGCAAGTGTTGGCTAGAAAGTGGAGAAATTGGAAATGCAAAATGGCACAATTGCTGTGGAAAGCAATGTGACGGTCCCTCCAAAAAAACTGAGAATAGAATTGCCGTATCACCCAGAGATTCCAGTTCTGAGTTTGTATCCCAAAGAATTGAAAGCGGGATCCTGAAGAGATATCTGTACACCTGTGTTCTTGGCAGTATTGTTCACAATGGCAACCCAAGTATCCATCAATGGATGAGTCAATGAACACAATGGACGATGGAATGTGATTCTGCCTGAAAAGGGAAGGAACTTCTGACACAGGTTACAACATGGATCAACCTTGAGGACGTTATGCTCAGTGCAATGAGTCAGTCACAGAAAGTCCATATACGTGAGGTACCCGGAGTGTCAAGTTCAGAGACAAAAAGATTGGTGGTTGCCAGGGGCTGGGGGAAGGTGGGAACAGGTAGTTGGTGCTTAATGGGTATAGAGTTTCAGTTTGGCATGATGAAAAAGTTTTGGATATCTGCTGGACAATCTTTTAAATGTATTCAATGCACAGGCGCCTGGGTGGCTCCGTCGGTTAAGCGTCCGACTTCGGCTCACGTCATGATCTTGTGGTTTGTGGGTTCGAGCCCCGCGTTGGGCTCTGTGCTGACAGCTCGGAGCCTGGAGCCTGTTTCAGATTCTGTGTCTCTCCATCTCTCGGCCCCTCCCCTGCTCATGCTCTGTGTCTCTCTGTCTCTCAATGATAAATAAACATTTTAAAAAATTTAAAAAAAAATCAAATGTATTCAATACCACCGAATGGTACACTTCCAAGTGGTTAAGATGATACATTTTATGGTATGTGTATTTTACCATATTTTTTTATTTTTATTTTTTTATTTAAAAAAATATTTTTTAACGTTTATTTATTTTTGACACAGAGAGAGACAGAGCATGAACAGGGGAGGGGCAGAGAGAGAGAGGGAGACACAGAATCTGAAACAGGCTCCAGGCTGTCAGCACAGAGCCCGACGCGGGGCTCAAACTCACGGACCGTGAGATCATGACCTGAGCTGAAGTCGGACGCTTAACCAACCGAGCCACCCAGGCGCCCTACCATATTTTTTTAAAGTGTGGGAGTAATCATAACTGTAAAGACAATGGGAGAGAATGGCTATAATAAGTTCTTTTTGCTCTAGGAAAAGATAACGGAAGGCCGAAAGCAATTACCAGGCCATTGAAATCTAAGTGCGAAAGCCAGAGCGTTACAGAGAAACGCTCCTGGGCATGGGCGGCCAGAGAATGCTGAGGTGTAGGCCCAAGAATTGGTCACGTGAACCCCCAAAAAACTCCAAACTCCCAAGTGAGGCAGACTGGCTCTGCTGAAGTCAAGGCCTTGGCTGGGAGAGTAGGGAACACTGACGTATGGCAAAGGATACCTGCGTTGATGACCCCCTCCCATCTTGAGTTTCTAGCTTCTTCCAAGCCCACAGACATGGCCCATTCCTCCATATTAACAGCTAGCACCTCTGCCCGTCTCCCTGCCGTCCGTGGCTCAAAGAGAATGTGGAAGCCTCTTCGTTTGGACACAGCACATGTCCCCACCCCACGGATGTGCCCCACTGGCCATGAGGCTGCTAACTAGATTTAAGCTGAAGCATGACCCAGCTGAAGTCATGCCGGGTCGTGGGAGGGAAGAAAGGGCTCGAACTCCCTCAGAGCCATACCCCCCAGCCGGCACATGTAAGCCAATGGCAGGGGAGCAAGCGTAGGACTGGGCTCCAAGGAGGTCAGATCTAGGGAGCCGGAACAATAACGTGGGTTGACGTTTCTTGACTTGAGAACCTCCTCAGAGATACAGGATTCAACTTGCCGGCAAGGACCCCAGGAGATGGTGTTTGTCCCCCTTCCCTGTTTTTATATTATTTTTGCTTCCCTTCCCTTTTTGTTCATCTGAGAATGAACCACCCTGACCACCGTGGGTCAATATCCATTTGGTTATCTGCTACTGGGGCGCTGCGGTGGGTTGAATGGCACTCCCTCCACAAAGATACATCTGCATCCAAATCCCCAGAACCTGTGAATGTGACCGTATTTGTAAAAAGCGTCTTTGTAGAAGTGATTAAGTTACGGATCTGAAGATGGGGTCATCCAGGATCACCCCCCAAAAAATGGCAGGGTGGTATTTCCCCGTTATGTCCCTGTTGAATTAACCTTGCCTGTCTCCTAAAGAAGCCAGGCACATCCTGGGGGTGGGGGTGGGGGGTGGGGGGGGGTGGGGGGGGGGTCAGTAAACACTGCAGCTCAAACAAGTGGCCCCAGATTGGGCCAGATGTGGTATCCTGGCTAGAGCGGCTTCACACACCCTCGGGTACATGGAATGCAACCACTGGTGTGACAAATGTGTCCTTTGAATCTGTGTCCGAAAAAAAAGGCCAGAAACAGTTTGCATTTGCATGATACGTTTCTTTGCCTTTCACAACACACATTTTTGCCCCAGGGCTGTATTAACTATGCCCGAAGACATGTGAGCCCTTGGGACGTCATGCAGAACATCACAGCCATTTGCTGTATCATAACCTTTCCTAGGGCTCACTGAGTGTCTGACTTTCTGTCTTGGGATCAGAGCCACAGCACCCTGGACCGGGGGACCTACTCAGTAATGAATGAAGTGAGCACACAACCATGGGATCCGCTGGTCTATTTACCACGTCCCCCAAGTCTGCTGACCTGACAGAGGTTGGAACCGATTCCTGGGATGCAGGCGGGATGCCAGCCTGGGGTGACCTGCTGCAGGGGCGGGGGGTGGGGAGGGGGCTTCAACACATGGAATGTACTGTGGCCTTTGTATGGTTCCAAAGTGTTTCACTGATACTGAAGTGGA
This sequence comes from Prionailurus bengalensis, assembly GCF_016509475.1. Lineage (NCBI taxonomy): Eukaryota > Metazoa > Chordata > Mammalia > Carnivora > Felidae > Prionailurus > Prionailurus bengalensis. Next base: position 18,257,170 of record NC_057349.1, on the reverse strand, counting down.
AACAGGAGACTGGAGTCTCCCTCTAATATTTCCAGTTTGTTAGTTTGTAGTGGTGATCTGAAAAGACGTCCCAGCAGAAACGTGAAAGTAGAGAACAAGTCCGTTAATTTAAAACATTACTGGCACACCTGGGTGGCACAGTCGGTTAAGCGTCCGACTTCAGCCAGGTCACCATCTTGCGGTCCGTGAGTTCGAGACCCGCGTTAGGCTCTGGGCTGATGGCTCAGAGCCTGGAGCCTGTTTCCGATTCTGTGTCTCCCTCTCTCTCTGCCCCTCCCCCGTTCATGCTCTGTCTCTCTCTGTCCCAAAAATAAAAATAAACGTTGGAAAAAAAAAAAATAAAACATTATTGTCATTCACAGATTCACCTGCAGATGGTGCCATGTTACAGCTTTTTCCTTTCTCCCCCTTGCTTTTCTTCATGGTTGTAAAGCTTCACCCTGACCACTGTGGGTCAACATCCATTTGGTCATTACGAACTCGGCGAACAACGGCTTCAGTCACTGAGTCTCACAAAGTTTGGAATTGATTTCATACTAACACTGTCTGATGTGCAACCTTCCTTCAAAAATAAAATAGATGCCATCACTAATAAAACAGATCATAGAATGGTGGACTGTATGAATTTAAGGATCATCCTGTCTGACTCTATCATTTCTAGATAAAGAACTTATTGCCCCAAAATATTGTAGCCGGCAACTGTCAGAGCCTAGATTGTGCTTCTAACTTTCAGTCCAAAGCTACACCTAGTCTGGTTCTCCACTATTGCCTTCTCATGGGGTAGGATAAATAGTATTTCCAGAATTTGAGAACATCCTTGTTGGAGACACTTTTTAAGGCCGGGTTGGCAGTCACATGGAAAAATCAGTGTCACCTGGGAGTGCCTGGCTGGCTCAGTCCGTGGAGCGTGTGTCTCTTGATCTTGGGGCCATTGGTTCGAGCCCTGCAATGGGTGTAGAGATTACTTAAAAAAACAAAAAACAAACAACAACAACAATAAAAAAAAAACAAACCCGTGTCCCCTAAGACCGCACGGAGGGGGGCAGAATAAAACTCTTCTGGATTGGAGGAAACTGGGCAACCAAATGTAATGCTTGAGCCTTGATTGAATCCTGGGGTGCTGGGATGTAGCCCTGCCCCACGCACCCCAAAGAACCTAAAAGGACTTTTGAAGACAATCGGAAACATCTAACATGTTTCGCATATTAGGTGATATTACTGTATCAATGGTAAGTTTCTTGTGATAATGGCGATACGGTTAGTAGGAGAATGTCTCCGCTTCAGGAGGCATGGCAAAGTATTTGAAGGTCATGATGTCTGCAACTTGCTTTCGAATGATTCAGAGGGGAAAAAAAAGCTGTGGATAGATACAGACATAGCCACATGGATTCTCACATGTATCTATAGAGACAGAGAAAGAGCAAAGCAGCAGGACGAGTTGCTACACGGTGAACTCGGGTAGAGGGCCAATGGTTGATGTCACCATTCTTTCAACTTTTCTCCCCGGTTGAAACTTTTTTCAGAAAGAAGACTGGGAAACAAACATATGACAGTCAAATGTTAACAACAGATGGGGGGAAATATTTGCAATTCGTATTCCAGGAAAAACTGATGATTCTCCCAACGTATAAAGAGCTGCTAAAATTTTTTTTAAATTAAAAAAAAATTGTTATTAAGTTTATTTGAGATAGACAGAGACCATGTGAGCAGGGGAGGGGCAGAGAGATAGGGAGAGAAAGAAACCCAAGCAGGCTCCGTGCTGCCAGCACAGAGCCTGACCCGGGGTCCAAACCTGTGAAACCGTGAGACCATGACCTGTGCCAAAACCAAGAGTCGGATGCTCAACCGACTGGGCCACCCAGGTGCCCCAAGAGCTTCTAAAATTAATAGCAGAAAGATGAACTCAGTAGAAATACAGGGAAGAAAGTGACAGGCTCGGCCAAAAGAAAAGAATATAAGGGTCCCTTAAACATCTGGAAAAGATGTTCAGGACCACTCATCATAAGGGAAATGCACGTTAAAACTGCACCAAGCTCATATTTCTTCTCTATCAGGTTGGCAAAAATCCAAAAGTCTGGTAACTAACTGTGTGTTCGGGGCGGGGGGGGGGGGGGCGTGAGGAAACTGACAATTTTAAACCGTGTTGGGGAAATACTTATTGGTACAATTCCTAAGGAGGCAAGAAGGCAGTCACTGTCAAAATTACAAGGGCAGGCACTCTCAAAATATGCCTGTCTATGTGTAAAATGATACACGTGTAAGGCTAGTTATGTCAGCATTATGAGAAGTAGCTAAAGATTAGAAATAACCCAAATGTCCCTCAACAGGATAACACATTGGTAATATAATTGTCTACTACATCCGGTGGTATATTCTTATTACCGAAACCGGAATAAGGCAGCTCCCTTTTTACGCATATAAAAATATCTCTAAAAGATGCTGTTAGTGAATAAGGCAAGCTACAATTCTGCGTGTAATATGCCTTTACGTAAAAGAGGCAATACAAAAATATATTTACTAATATATATACTAAAGTATACACTAAACATATATATTAATATTTGTTTACATCTCATTTCGGAAGGACACCTATGTTTACGGTGGGGGAAGTTAAACAGATGAGAAGGAAGGAATTGTTTTTATTGCATATCTCTTCAGTCTTTAAAAAACATGTGACTGTATTACGTGCACAAAGTCAAACATAAAATCTTATTTATTTATTTATTTATTTATTATTTTTTTAATGTTTATTTATTTTTGAGACAGAGAGAGACAGGGTGTGAGTAGGGAAGGGGCAGAGAGAGAGGGAGACACAGAATCAGAAGCAGGCTCCAGGATCTGAGCTGTCAGCACAGAGCCTGACGCGGGGCTCGAACTCACGAACCGCGAGATCAGGACCTGAGCCGAAGTCGGACACCCAACCGACTGAGCCACCCAGGCACACCCATAAAATCATTGTTAAAGTAATACATATTCACCAAAAAGTCATTTCAAATATCAACATATATAATGTCATAGAGAACTGCTATGAATAGTCTGTGTGGATATAATTCCAGACTAATGATACAGATACCAACCCCCCGTCCCCACCACCATACACACTCACCACAGGGGGAAAAGAGAAAAGGGATTTTTATACACAGACACACACACACACCCCATATAAATACAGATACAGATGTATAGATACAGATATATATTTCCTTCTATGTCAGTATATAAAAATCTACCTCATTTTTAAAATAATTTTTTAATGTCTATTTATGAGAGAGAGAGAGAGAGAGAGAGAGAGTGGGGGGGGGGGCAGAGAGAGAGGGAGACACAGAATCCGAAGCAAAGCAGGCTCCAGGCTCTGAGTTGTCAGCACAGAGCCCGACGAGGGGCTTGAATTCATGAGCTGTGAGGTCATGACTGGAGCTGAAGTCAGATGCTTAATTGACTGAGTCACCCAGGAGCCCCCACCTCATTTTTTTTTCCCATTTGGCTGCTTGGAATTCTACAGAATAGATATGCCATAACTTATTTCATCTTTGCCCTGTTAATGAATACTTGGGGATGGGGCTTTTGTTTGATTTTACTCTTACAAATGATTGTCCGAGCACTGTAATGGTTACCCTTGCAGCATCTGAAGCCAGACTGCTTGGCTTTATTTTTATTTACTTTTTTTTTTTGATTTATGTATTTATTTATTTTTTGTTTAATATAATTTATTGTCAAGTTGGCAAACATATAGCATACACAGTGTGCTCTTGGTTTGGGGAGTAGATTCCCGTGATTCATCGCTTACATACAACACCCAGTGCTCATCCCAACCAGTGCCCTCCTCAATACCCGTCACCCATTTTCCCCTCTTCCCCGTCCCCAGCCATCAACCCTCAGTTTGTTCTCTGTATTTAAGAGTCTCTTATGGTTTGCCTCCCTCCCTCTGTCTTTGTAGCTATTTTTTCCCCTTCTCTGCCCCATGGTCTTCTGATAAGTTTCTCAAGATCCACATATGAGGGAAAACATACGATATCCGTCTTTCTCTGACTACCTATTTCACTTAGCATAATACCCTCCAGTTCCATCCATGTTGCAGCACATGGCATGATTTCATTCTTTCTCATTGCCAAGTAGTATTCCATTGTATATATAAGCCACATCTTCTTTATCCATTCATCAGTTGATGGACATTTAGGCTCTTTCCATAATTTGGCAATTGTTGAAAGTGTTGCTATAAATATTGGGGTACAAGTGCCCCTATGCATCAGCACTCCTGTATCCCTTGGGTAAATTCCTAGCAGTGCTATTGCTGGGTCATAAGGTAGATCTATTTTTGCTTTTTTGAGGAAACTCCACACTGTTTTCCAGAGGGGCTGCACCAGTTTGCATTCCCACCAACAGTGCAAGAGGGTTCCCGTTTCTCCACATCCTCACCAGCATCTATAGTTTCCTGATTTGTTCATTTTAGCCACTCTGACAGGCGTGAGGTTGTATCGCAGTGTGGTTTTGATTTGTATCTCCCTGATGAGGAGTGACGTTGAGCATCTTCTCATGTGTCTGTTGGCCATCTGGATGTCTTCTTTGGAAAAGTGTCTATTCGTGTCTCCTGCCCATTTCTTCGCTGGATTATTTGTTTTTCAGGTGTTGAGTTTGGAAAGTTCTTTATAGATTTTGGATACTAATCCTTTATCCAATATGTCATTTACAAATATCTTCTCCTATTCCATTGGTTGCCTTTTAGTTTTGTTGACTGTTTCCTTTGCAGTGCAGAAACTTTTTACCTTGATGAGGCCCCCTAGTTCATTTTTGCTTTTATTTCCCTTGCCTTTGGAGATGTGTTAAGCAAGAAATTGCTGCGGCTGAGGTCAAAGAGGTTGTTGCCTGCTTTCTCCTCTAGGGCTTTGATGGTACCTGTCTCACATTTAAGTCTTTCATCCATTTTGAGTTTATTTATGTGTATAGTGTAAGAAAGTGGTCCCGTTTCATTCTTCTGCATGTTGCTGTCCAGTTCTCCCAGCACCATTTGCTAAAGAGACTGTCTTTTTTCCATTGGATGCTCTTTCCTGCTTTGTCAAAGATCAGTTGGCCATACATTTGTGGGTCCAATTCTGGGTTCTCTATTCTATTCCATTGGTCTATGTGTCTCTTTTTGTGCCAATACCATACTGTCTTGATATTTCAGCTTTGTAGTAGAGGCTAAAGTCCGGAATTGTGATGCTTTCTGCTTTGGTTTTCTTTCTTAACATTACTTTGGCTCTTCAGGGTCTTTTGTGGTTCCATATAAATTTTAGGATTGTTTGTTCTAGCTTTGAGAAGAATGCCGGCGCAATTTTGATTGGGATTGCATCGAATGTGTAGATTGTTTGGGGGAGTGTTGACATTTTATCAATATTTATTCTTCCAATCCATGAATGTGGAATGTTTTTCCATTTCTTTATATCTTCTTCAATTTCCTTTGTAAGTGTTCTATAGTTTTCAGCACACAGATCTTTTACATCTTTGGTTAGGTATATTCCGAGGTATTTTATGGTTCTTGGTGTAATTGTAAAGGGGAGCGATTTCTTGATTTCTCTTTCTGTTGCTTCATTATTGGTGTATAGAAATGCAACCGATTTCTGTACATTGATTTTGTATCCTGCGACTTTACTGAATTCATGTATCAGTTCTAGCAGCTTTTTGGTGGAGTCTTTCGGGTTTTCCATGCGGAGTATCATGTCATCTGTGAAAAGTGAAATTTGACTTCTTCTTTGCCAATTTGGAGGTCTTTTACTTCATTTTGTTGTCTGATTGCTGAGGCTAGGACTTGCAACCCTGTATTAAACAACAGTGGTGAGAGTGGACATCCCTGTCGTGTTCCTGGTCTCAGGGGGAAAGCTCTCAGTTTTTCCCACTGAGGATGATATTAGCTGTGGGCTTATCATAGATGGCTTTCATGATGTTAAGGTATAGTCCTTCTATCCCGACTTACTTGACGGTTTTTATTAAGAAAGGATACTGTATTTTGTCATGCTTTTTCTGCATTTATTGACAGGATCATATGCTTCTTACCCTTTGTTTTATTAATGAGATGTGAGACATCAGACTGCTTGGCTTTAAATCCTGACACCATTATCTATTAGCTATGCAATGTTGGCCAAGTCAACTCTCTTGAGTTTCCTCATCTGCATAACGGGTAAAATAAAAAACATTTTTCCTCATTGAGTTGTTGTGAGGATGGATGAAGAAAATCAGCCCACCTGTATGCAAAATACTTTCCTGTACGTATTGATGAGCTCATACATGCTTCTCAGTCATCTCTCCGCGAGGGGAAAGCCCTGACGTACTATATGCTGATTTCTGTGGTATAAATTCTCCAACCAGGACCAATTTCAAGCGACCAGTATACAGTCACTGAATGAAGAGTTGGAAAGAGATCGGCATAATCAGCTGTCCAGAGGCAGTGAAGAGCTCCTGCATGCCATTTCAGGTTTTTTTTTTTTTTTTTTTTTTTACTATTTTTAAAGTTTATTTATTTTGAGAGAGAGAGGGAGAGAGCACAAGCAGGGGAGGGGCAGAGAGAGGGTGCGAGAGAATCCCCAGCAGGCTCCATGCAGAGCCCCGACACGGGGCTAGAACTCACGAACTGTGAGATCATGACCTGAGCCGAAACCAAGTCAGGTGCTTAACTGACTGAGCCCCCCAGGTGCCCCCTCGGGATGTATTTTTAAAGTTAGCAACCCTGAATGATTATCGTGACCCCCTTTGTTTTCAGGTATGTATCTGAATCTCCTTTGCAGGGTTTATTTGACCACGTTTATATATAACTACTTCCCGTCCCCTCGTTTCAAAATGTATCCTTATAAATTTGTTTTCCTATGACTACAAGGGCTCCTTACTCTAAGGATCCCAAACCCATACCTGCAAGGTGGGACTAAGGACCCACTTTTGCATTAATTCATATAAAAATGAAGAGAATATGAACATTTTATGTGTTGAGAACTGAGATGAAATGATATTACGTGCCTCCTTTCTTCCCGCTGACAGCCTTTTAGCAAACAGCAAAAGCCAAATTTTAAACAATTTCAAAGTCTATGGTCTTATTTCCACAACAGGATTCAGTAAGTTAATAAATGTAATATACCTGGAAAAATGTTTAGATCATAGTTAGGGCTTGATAAAATAGAGATATAATAAAAATTACATCTTTGTGCATCTGAGAATATTTCTGTAGGAAAGATTTTTAGAAGTGGATTTACTGGACAAAGAGTATAAGCATGTAATATTTTGATAAATATTGCATTACTACTCCAAGAATGTATAATAATTTATATTATCATCAACAATATATGAGTACACTTCCTCTCAAATCCCAGTCAACCTGGATAGCATCCAACTTTTTTTTTAATGTTTATTTATTTTTGAGAGAGAAAGAGAGACAAAATGTGAGTGGGGGAGGGGCAGAGAGAGAGAGAGAGGGAGACACAGAATCTGAAGCAGGCTCCAGGCTCCAAGCTGTCAGCACAGACCCGATGCAGGGCTTGAGCTCACAGACCGCGAGATCATGACCTCAAAGTTGGACGCTTAATCGACTGAGCCACTCAGGTGTCTCCCAACTTTCTGATCTTAATTGTATTTGCAAGATATTTAACTTACTATCATTTCATTTTGCATTTTCCTAGCTCTAGTAAATTTGAGGATATTTCCACATGTTTACATATTTATTAATATTTATATTTCTTCAATGAATCTCCTATCTATATTTTTCTGTTGGGTTGTCTTTTTCTTATTGATTTATATGAGTATTTTTATATTATGGATATTAATATTGCATTTGTCTTGTATGTTACAAATATTTTATCTCATTTCTCCCTCATCCCTGAAAACTGTCGTATCTCTCACTTGACTTTTACGTGAGTCAAGTCAATCTTATCTCTTACGGCTGTTGTGAGTCATAAAGAAGAAAGACTTATCCCCTGAGGAAAGTGGAAAATCTTAGCCAAGCCAAGGTTATTGCATATATTTTCCAACACTTCTGCAGTGTTTTGAAAAGACGTTTAGCTACTGTACTGGAGGAAGAGTTTTCCTTGACCCTCTTAGGATCGGTGGCTGGGTCTGTAAATTAAACTAACAAAGACAGATTAACAGCAGAAAAGCATACAAACTTGTGTAAGTTTTACATGACACGGAAACCCTCATAGGGCAATGAAAACTCAAAGAAATGGTGGAGACTGCTTGCTTTCACATCAGGTTGAATAAAGAGAAGCAACTGTGGAAAAGTGCCTAATGTATATGGAGAGGCACAGAGAAGATAAGAACTACTTTAACAAAGTCTGTCTGTGTAGACTTCTCTCTGCTCCAGCTTCTCGTCCTTGATAACTCTGTGACTTTCCTTCAGGTACAAGCAGAGCATCTTTCATACAGGAGTTTCATCTCCTGCTTTTAAGAAAACAAGGAAAATCAGAGTGGTGTTCTAGTATTTGCTGCATTTTCTTGTATTTTCCAAGTACCTTTCGCTCAAAATAGTCGCTGTGCCAAAGCGGCATATTTGGGGGTGAATGCTCTGAGCTCCTTCACAACCTAGAACTTACTTGTCTTTTTTTTTTAATGTGAGGTAGTGGTCCGTATCAGTGTGCTTATCCTTTTTAACTTGATCAGTAAAGAAAAAGATACTGGAAGGCTAGGGAGGTGTTTCTATAACTGAAAAGAAAGCTGAAGAAATGAGCTTGTAAAATGCATGAATAAGAAGGAGGCTACATCGTGGTTAAATCAGTGCCTTGCTCAAAACCCCAATCCCAGCGAAGGGGCATCCATTGTCCAGCTTTGGGCTGAAGGAGGATTAGGGAAAGGTAGGGGGCCATGATGTCCCACCCCTTTTAGTACTAAAAGCCAGAGAGAAAGGAGAAAGCGAGGGGTGCTTTGGTGGCTCAGTTGGTTAAGTGTCCAACTCTTGCTTTTGGCTCAGGTCACGATCTCCTGGTTTGTGGGTTCGGACCCCTGTGTGGGGCTTTGCACCGACAGCACGGGGCCTGCTTGGGGTTCTCTCTCTCCCTCTCTCTGCCCCTCCCCAACTTGTGCGCATGGGCTCACGCACACGCATGTGTTCATGTGTGTGCATGCTTTCTGTCTCTCAAAATAAATAAATAAACATAAAAAAAAAAAAGACAGAAGAAAGTGGATGCTGGGTAAGACCTACAATTGTCTTGTACTCTTTTCCCCTGAAATCAATCAATGAATGTTTTACTCTCTTTCCTTAACCAGTTCATTCTTTCTCACATTACCTCACATAGATGGGGGTCTGTTCTTAGGCTCTGTGATCTATTCTTTTATGTTCCTGAGCGAATACCACTTATTTTGAATTGCTGTAGATTTATAGCGTGTTTTGACATCCAGTAGGGAAAGTCTTTATCCCGTTTTGAATATTTCTTGTCCTTTTGTATGCACTTACTTTTTAAAATATACTTTGTAATTAACTTGCCGTGTTCTTTAAAAATCTTGATGAGATTTTAAAAATTCAGTGTCACATTGAATGCATAGTTTAATTCAGAAGGATTTCTGAATCTTCTCACGGTGAAGCATAGTATGTCTCCCCATTTGTTCAGAGCTTTAAAAAAAAAACCTTAAAAAATGAAATAAACTTAATAAAAAAAAAAACCCACTGGCTTGAATAACTTGATTCTTGTTAAATAGGGGCTGACAGAGGAGACAGTACTTTCGGGGATTATTACCCATTTTTGCATAGACATCAGTGAACTTGTCAGATTTTTTTTGGGGGGGGGGGGTTGAATAGTTTTGATAAAAGAATGATCACACCTAGGATGATACAAAGAAATGAAAAATGGATGGTAAGAGTTGAATGAGGGAGCTCATAATAAGATCTATACATCTCATAATTTTTCTAGTTCGTAATTTTTGCCGAAAAGAAATTGCCATTTAAAAAAATGTTTATTTATTTATTTTGAGAGAGGGAGAGAGCAGGGGAGGGGCAGATAGAGAGAGAGAGAGAGAGAGAGAGCACATGCACGTGAGAGGATTCCAAGCAGTCTCCGAGCTATCAGCACAGAGTCCGACTCAAGACTCAAACTCACAAACCGTAAGATCATAACCTGACCGATATCAAGAGTCAGACACTCAACCGACTGAGCCACCCAGGCGCCCCTCAAGTGCTCTACATTGATCTCCCTTGGTCTATTCCTGATGCAATGTTTTCTCTGTTTGTCTTGATTTTATTCTTGGTCTGAAAGGATAAACTGAGGCACGTTAAAAATTTTAAGAGTTTGCGCAAAAATCCGTTGGATCCCTGTCACATCCATAGCACCTCCCCTGCCTTGTCTCCTACTTTCTGCCTGGAACTCAATCCCCTCCTTCCTTCCCGTCCATCTCAAGATGGACCTCCACCGTTCACAGAGGCAGAGAATAGAATTGTGGACGCCAGGAACTGGGGAGAGAAGCCGGTGGGGAGTTACTGTCTAATGAGCACAGAATTTCTGTTTGGGATGATGAAGAAATCCTGGAGGTGGACAGTAGGGATGAACGTGTGAATGTACACAACTGTGGGAATGTATTTAATGCCACTGGACTGTTCCCCTTAAAATGATTAAAATGGTAAATTTTATGCAGTGCATTTTTTTTACCACAATAAAAAATTAGATCATTAAAAAAAATGCAATCTTAACGAACGGGAATATTAAAGGCAAACAGCCACAACAAAGGGAAAACAAGTTACATCTTGCTGGGATTTTGAGGAGGTCCAGTAACTCTCTTTTCCTCATCGGCATTGTGATCTACTTGGATAATTAGACAAGAGTCTAATTAAAATCCATCTCCATTTGCTGATAAAATCCCGTCCTAGTTATTTGATTTGGATTTTATGGGCGCTATTTAACAACCCTATTAAGCTGTAGATGACTGACCGCAAAGCAAAAGAATTCTTCTCCACAGACAACATAATATAATAATTATTATTGTTTTTGCCTATAGACATGAAAATAAATTCTGTCCAGTGCCTACTGTTGAAAAAACAAGTTTTACCTCCACGTGCACATTTATTTAAATAACCCTGGTCTATAAATGTTTCTCTGTTTTCCTTTTCCTTTGATTTTGTTGTAACACTTTACTAACTTTTTCATTAACGAGCCAAGTGAAATCTTTAGCTCAGGTTCATTTTCATATCTCTATGATAATTGTGATTTTATCCTTTTTTGTGGGGGGAGGGGAGATTATCCGTTTCCAGTATCCAGTGTACTGTGAGAACCAAGTGGGCCTGCTAATTGAATTCACAAATTAAGTGAACAAGAAGTTGTCCAACCTGGACGAAGGGTTAGCTCAAGGCAGACAGAAGGCATAGAGCAGAGAAGAACTCACACCCTCCAAGAGCAGATTTGCTTCCGACAGGGTAAAGAGAAGGGTTGAGTCAGGTACACCCAGTTGATTATATCTAAATTTACTAATTGGAGGGGCGCCTGGGTGGCTCAGTTTGTTGAGTGTCCAACTTCAGCTCAGGTCACGATCTTGCGGTCTATGGGTTTGAGCCCCGCGTCAGGCTCTGTGCTGACAGCTCGGAGCCTGGAGCCTGCTTTGGATTCTGTGTCTCCTTCTCTCTGCCCTTCCCCTGCTCTCTCTGTCTGTGTCTCAAAAATAAATAAACATTAAAAAAATGTAAAAAAAAAATAGATTTACTAATCGGATACATCGCTTGTCTCCCGGTACAGATGAGGAAATGAACTGTAAGAACCGAGTTCCCGTCTCATGAAAGGAAATGCAAGGGTTCTGGAAATATATTTCCTCCAAGAAATCTGTTTTGACCCATGCAATTTTCCCCCAAATATAGGACGCATTAACATGTGCCACAACTTTTGGTGGTATAGGTACATGGACTTAAAGAACACAGAATTTCAAAAGAAAAAAGAAAAAGAGGTATTTCTAACAAGAAACAAACCTTAGGTTTGCTGAAATGCTTTTTTTTTTTTAAGTTTATTTATTTTGAGAGAGAGAGAAAGCACAAGCAGGAGAGGGACATAGAGAGAGGGAGAGAGAGAATCCCAAGCAGGCTCCATGCTGTCAGCCCAGAGCCTGATGTGGGACTCGATCTTATGAACCATGAGATTATGACCTGAGCCAAAATCAAGAGTTAGCCTCTTTTTTTATTTATTCTTGAGAGACACAGAGAGACAGAGCATGAGCAGGGGAGGGGCAGAGAGAGAGGGAGACACAGAATGGGAAGCAGGCTCCAGGCTCTGAGCGGTCAGCACAGAGCCCGACAGGGGGCTCGGACTCCGGAACCAAGAGATCATGACCTGAGCCGAAGTCGGTGCTTAAACGACTGAGTCACCGCGGCGCCCCTCGAGAGTTGCACTCTTAATCGACTTAGCCACCCAGGTACCCTGAAGTGTCGCCTTTTTGACGAGGCCCATGTTGACCGCTTGTAAAATGGTAGCCTGCTCCTCCTACCAGGACCTCTCCAAGCCGCCCTTACCCTGCTCCAACTTGCCTTCTTCTCCATGGCGCTTAGCGTCTTCTAATGCACTCTGACTTACCTCCCTTATTGTGTGTGCCACTTACTTTTTGTCTTCCTTCTCCTCAAAAGTAAACTCCACGAGATCGAGTCCTCAAAAGTAAACTCCATGAGATCGAGGATCTACAAATGTGTCTGGCCCAGAGTAGGTGTTCAGTAAATGTTTGCTGTATGGATGAGGAGACATATACTCTGAGGACAGGAAGAAGGTGAGAAGGATCCTGCTCTGGGACGTGGCAGCAGAAAAGGGAGAGCAAGGGATAAAAGTGAGGAGCTGTGGGGGGAAGGACGCCCAGCTCTTTGCGATTCACTGGAAAGGGAAGCGGGTGGGACCATGGATGCATGGTAAGGGCTAGACCTCCAACAGCTGGTAAGACCATGATGGAGGGCACCAGGCAAGTGTGAGGGGTGCCGACCAGAAGGATGTTGTGGTTTTCTTCCTATGAAGCTTGAAGAGGTAGCCAGAAACCCCAGGGACGGTATTCTCTTCGGGGAATGTCATTACACTACAAAATCTTCTCCCAACTCAGAAAACCTCTCCACAAAGGTAGGAGGGAAAGAAAACGCTTTCAGTTTTGAAGAAGTCTGCATATGATGTGTGTCACCAGCAATCTGCGGAGAGATCACGAAGACAGAAAGAAACCTCACCTTTTTTTTTTTTTTTTTGGTTTATTTATTTTGGGAGAGAGAGAGAGAGAGTGAAGGGGAGGGGCAGAGAGAGAGAGAGGGAGACACGGAATCCGAAGCAGGCTCCAGGTTCCGAGCTGTCAGCACAGAGCCGGACGCGGGGCTCGAACTCAGGAACCGTGAGACCTTGACCTGAGCAGAAGTCAGACACTTAACCGACTGAGCCACCCGGGTGCCCCACAAACTCCTCCTATCTTTAGGACTGGAGGTGGTTTTGCAACTGGGAGCCAGGAGCCCACTGAAGTAAGGCTCCAACCTTCCCATAGATGCTTTTTAACGTAGAAACAGAGACCGAGAGAGTCAAGGAAGTGGCAGTCCAGCATCTCTCTGCTTAGCTGTGCTTCGAGGCTAAGTTAGTTATGATGTGACCCCTGTCATGAGAATTGGAGACCACCGGCCTCAACCTTTCAGTTGAATCTCTGCCATCTACCGTTAACCTGCATGGAGGAAGAAAAATTGGGAGAAGCACGTGAGCGACAGGGGATCCAGTCTCCAGCCTTCCCAGTTTCTTGATGGTACAAACATTCTTTTATTCCGCTTTACGCAGCTCTAGCTTGGTAACTTCAGTGGGCTCTTAGGATTGTAAGATAACTGTCTTTGGGGGGCGCGGGGGAGAGCTCTTTTCCCCAGAAGTTCCTTCTCTGTCTCTTCGGGCAGGAGTTTGTTATGACGCAGGAAAGCTGTGTGTGTGTGTGTGTGTGTGTGTGTGGAGGTGAAGGGATGTTTTGGCGGAGGGGGGGGGTATTTTCGTGACATGAGTGGGGATGGAGAGTATCTGGTGACCCAGCGTCTCAAGCTGTGCAGCAGAGACAGGCTATGGGGAGAGAGGTTAGGAAGCAGGCTTTTAAATGGGATTAGGGGCAAGCGTGCCTTTGACCTTTGGTATTACTCGTACTTAACTGCATTAGTCAGAGCGTCTACCATACCCCCTACTCTCCAGGCAAGGCCAGCGATGCGGAGTCTGGGACACCAGCCTATCTGATTTGCTCCCCACCTTCTCTCTCTTTTTCATTTCCTCCCATCCAGGAGCCAGAGGGCATGCTTCTGCCTGCACGAGGTTTACCTCCTCCCAGACTCCAGTGTTACCGCAGTTTGCTCTGCACGTTGAGTCAGTTCTATTACAATGGGGATGAGAGGAGAAGTCTCTCACGTAAAACCTGGCTTTCCCGTCTGTTGTTTTTTTTTGCGGTATGTCAGAAACGGGAAAATGCTCACCATCTCGTTCTCCATTCCCCCCGTAAGAGAGGCTGGTCTGACACCAGGAAACGAGCGCCTTGGGTTGACAAAAGGAAACTCAATCATCTACAGTGGAACGATTCAAAAGGAAAACTAGCACAATTATCGTCTTTTTAAACATTATCCTCCTTGTAAGGATACAAGGGATTATTAAATCACGTGGCTTTTCAGGGAATTGTTTCCATTGTTTTATTATGTATTTATTGGTTGGTTGGTTGGTTGGTTGATTGATTGATTGAAAGAGCGAGAGCCGGAACAGGGGAGGGGCAGAGAGGGAGAGAGAGAAGCCCATGCAGGCTCACGGCAGTGAAGGCTGGTGAGCAGGGTCGGGCTGGGGACTTTCAGGTGCTTGGCTGGAGGGGCTCGCTGCATATAAGCACGCGGAGCCAGAAGACAGGACCCGATCGATCAGGGTCCACAAGAGGCAGTGGGAGTCCTGGCTACTTACTGGGTGTGGTCTCCCCTGAGGCAAGGACGGGCGGTGGAGCTGGTGAGGTGTCCTGTCGGCAGGATCCTGGCCTTCAACCGCGGTGGGAGGAGGGGGGACGTGGGGAGGGACTCTCAGGTGGCTGGCGTCAGGGGTGAGATCTGCAGAGGGGGTCCACGGGCAGCTGTACTGGCCATCGGTAGTCACTGCTTTTCTCCCTTGTTCCCAACCATCTCGGCATGTCTCTGCTTTGCCACTGTGGCTGAAATTAGAAGAGGACTTTCACGCGGTGCCCTAAAAGGTTGGGGAAGCTGGTGGCTCATCCTGCTCTCCCTTTCCTGGTGAGGGGCTTTCTAACTGGGGGGGGGGGGGTCCCTCTTGGCACTGAACAATGCCAGCGTGGGGGATAGATGGATTGATGTTAGCTAAAACGAAGCTTTTCTTTCTTTCTTTCTTTCTTTCTTTCTTTCTTTCTTTCTTTTTATGTAGTTATTCTCAAATATTTTTTTTTTTTTGTCCTATGATCTTGCTGAGGTTCTCTAAGGAGACCTAAATGGACTCCAGAGCGCTCTGTCTTTGTGTATGGATAGCTGTCTAATTGTCGATCATTGGGGGTGGATGGTGACGGGCTTCTCCTAAGCTGCCATCTCGATGACATTACTCTAAGGGACGCATTATGACAGGACATGTGGGTGACCACCAGAAGAACCCCGGCCCAGGTTCAGAAGGTGACTGACACCATCAAGAGGCCCTATTGCTGTACCCCCTCAGGGTGGGCACCCCAGTCCATAAAATGAGCAGACATATGGTGTGATGCGGCAATACAGAGATGCCTTGAAGCTAGATATAGTCCTCATGCATTCACAGAGGCACAAAATAACAACAATTGTTGGGGAAGATTCCCTCCAACAACTATGGGGAAGAGTCCCAGTAGGAAAGCCCCACACAGAGTTGACAAAGTGGGTTACACTCGGCTGATGCCAGTAACCCCCGGGGCTGCAAATGGGTCCTAACAGGAATAGATACTTACTCTGGACTAGCTTTGCATACCCAAAGCTAGATGCAAATGCTCAAAGCAGTTCTAAAAACTTGGAACAGACAATCCTGTATCAATTTGGGCTGCCAAATTACATTTGGGAGGTCCTTAATGGCTCATAATGTCCAACAGTGTCCATTATCAAATGGAGAAATCCGGTTGCATATCCTCTTTAGAGTAATAGTTTAATAGAGGATGGGAACAGGCAGTTGAAACATGTGCTCTGCAAAACAGTGTTGGGGAGGGGGGAGGAGAGGGGGTGAAGGCAGGATGCTGGAGACTTACATAATTCTTTCCCTCACCAGCTCAACTTTATTTTTCCTACCTGATGCCGTGGTCCCAGGACTAGGGATGTGACTGAGGGCACCAGAACCAGGGATGATTCTTAAGCAAGAAACCGTAACTACACTTTTAAATCTTATGCCAGGATAAGGACCTGGTAGGGTGGATTGTGCTTTCATCCCATCTGGCAAACTTGGGGTTGGCGGCCATGTTGCCCAGTGGTCAAGACAGCCAGCTGGTTCTGTGCCTGGATCACTGTCCCCTATATGAATGGAAGTGAACCGAGGGGAGGCATTTCCTAGACTAGCTTTGCTGCCAGAGATCTGGACCGGCACCGCGGCTCAACCTGATGTCCTTTCCAAAGGTGGAAAAGTCTGGGTAAAAATAAATGGTAAAGGGAGAGAAGAAGAAATAATAGCTGAGAGTAACAAAAGGAATAAGTGGGTTATGCGATGAGGGAAACCCAACATGATGTGAATGCTTCAAGGGAGGCTCAGAGCAAAAGAATAATATCTTTTAGCACGATTATACCAGATGGCCGGAAGAGTGAAGCTATGTTTGCCACGACCCATCCTACTTTTGGAACCTGGAGAGGTCGAATAGCAGCCTGTAAACCTGAGTGACATCACTCAGGGAGACATTCTGGTCCAAAGAGATGATGAACTGGACCGATGATGAATGACTAAATGCAGCTCTACCAATGTGCTAGTGTCTTTTGACTCCTACTTTTTAGACTACATCTACTACAAGGAATATGGTTTGAAAAGGAATTTCCAAGAATTGCTTCTTTCTTGGACTTTAAACTGTGTGATGCATGACTCTCAGGAGGCTGATCACCACATAACTATGAACTTTGGTGATCAGACACTTAGGAAGGTCTTTGATGGTCAAGAACAAGTATAATGGCAGCATGCCCAACGTGCCACAGCGTGCTAAGCACAAATGCATGCCACCCTTGTTCTTGTGGATGGGAAATCTTTAAGCAGAATCAGGATAAACAGTGGGTCTCTGATGGTATTAAAGCGGAGATTCATCCGAGTTGCCCTGGGGAAGAGCCCCACTCCGGAACCAGGAAGGATGTGGGAAGGCGTATGGCATACTCAAACTAACTCACCTCTAGGCATGACCACCACTCATCTGTCGCTATTACAGGAACCCTATGTGGATTTTTTTTGGTGCAAATCCTTTGACATTAAAAAAAATGTACTAGCTAACATGCAGTGTATACAGTGTGCTCTTGATTTTGGGGGTGGAGTCCCATGACTCATTTCTTACACACAACACCCAGTGCCCTCCCAACATCCCAACAAGTGCCCTCCTCAATGCCCATCACCCATTTCCTCCCTCCCCCACCCCTTCCCTCCCATCAACGCTCAGTTTGTTCTCCGCATTCACGACTCTCTTATGGTTTGCCTCCTTCTCTGTTTGAAATTATTTTTTCCCCTTCCCTTCCCCCATGGTCCTCTGTTAAATTTCTCAAGTTCCACATATGACTGAAACATGATATCTGTCTTTCTCTGACTGAGAACTTACCCTCCAGTTCCATCCATGTTGTTGCAAATGGCAGGATTTCATTCTTTCTCATTGCCAGGTAGTATTCCATTGTATATATAAACCACATCTTCTTTATCCATTCATCAGCTGATGGACATTTGGGCTCTTTCCGTAATTTGGCTATTGTTGAAAGCACTACTATAAACATTGGGGTACATGTGCCCCTATGATTCAGCACTCCTGTATCCTTTGGATAAATTCTGAGTAGCACTATTTCTACTTTCCTGCTTTGTCAAAGATCAGTTGGCCATACATCTGTGGGTCCAATTCTGGGTTCTCTATTCTATTCCATTGGCCTATGTGTCTGTTTTTGTGCCAATACCATACTGTCTTGATATTTCAGCTTTGTAGTAGAGGCTAAAGTCCGGGATTGTGATGCTTTCTGCTTTGGTTTTCTTTTTTAACATTACTTTGGCTCTTCAGGGTCTTTTGTGGTTCCATACAAATTTTAGGATTGTTTGTTCTAGCTTTGAGAAGAATGCCGGGGCAATTTTGATTGGGATTGCATCGAATGTGTAGATTGTTTTGGGAAGTGTTGAATTTTGACAATATTTATTCTTCCAATCCATGAGCATGGAATGTTTTTCCATTTCTTCGTATCTTCTTCGATTTCCTTCATAAGCTTTCTATAGTTTTCAGCATACAGATCTTTTATATCTTTGGTTAGGTATATTCCGAGGTATTTTATGGTTCTTGGTGCAAGGAACCTTATGTTTTGGGTGTAAAACACATACCCTAATGGCACTACCCAAGTTTAGTATACAATGGCAACAACATGCATGGTGGATTAAACAACACTAGCCCACAAGACAGAAAAGAGCCTTAGTGGAGATAGGTGCCAATCTAGACACTCTGAAAAAGTGTGTTTTTTTTTTAATGTTTGTTTTTGAGAGAGAATGAGAGAGAGGGAGAGACAGAACACAAGTAGGGGAGGGGCAGAGAGAGAGGGAGACACAGAATCGGAAGCAGGCTCCAGACTCCGAGCTATCAGCACAGAGCCTGATGCGGGGCTCGGACTCACCAACTGCAAGATTGTGACTCGAGCCGAAGTTGGACACTTAACTGACTGAGCCACCCAGAGCCCCGGTTTGTTTTGAGAAAAGATGATGGGGCTTTGGTGAAGCGGGTCAGGCGGACTCAGCAGGCAATCCTGGATGAAGCTTGAACCCAGCATTGGAAATGATCTGCACCCTGATCCAACAGGGCCTCTTGGCCATTTTAATACAAATGGAGACTGAGGCCACCATGGAGGGGTTTTAGGACGTCCTTCCCTTCAGAAATGTAGTGTTTTCGTGCAGTTTTGTCTCTTACTTAGACTCTTGGTGAAGTCTGAGTTAAGTTGTTTTATGCCCGTTTTCTGATGGCATCTTTGACCATTTCTGGTCTTTTGTATTTTTAAAAATTCTAACTGATGTTTTATTGTTATGCCTGTTGTGCCCATTTGGGCAATGCCTCCATAAATTTTTATCTAAAATCTTCCCTATTTCTAAATGACTACTCTGGAACCTAGTCATTGGTAGTTTGAGCAACTTTCAGGAAGATTTTATAAGTGTTTAAGCATTTCACACAATTTCAAATGCTCTCTCTTTTTTTAAGTTTATGTATTTATTTTGAGAGAGAGAGAGAGAGAGAGAGAGAGAGAGAGAGAGAGAATTAGTGGAGGAGGGGCAGAAAGAGGAGGAGGAGGAGGGAGAGGAGAGAGACAGAATCCCAAGCAGGCTCCACGCTGCCATCACAGAGCCCAGTGCGGGGCTCAAACTCACGAACCGTGAGATCATGACCTGAGCTGAAACCAAGAGTCGGACACTTGACTGACTGAACCACCGAAGTGCCCCTCAAATGCTTGCTAAATAGTTTTCCTTTTTAAAAATCTTTCAGTTAAGGGAAAGATTTTACAAGTAAAATGTAAGCCACCAGAATAGGGTTATGTAGTGGACCATGTGTTGTGGGCTTAGGGGGAGAGGTACAACAATGCCTGGCTTCCAGAATGCTGCATGGTGTGAAATATTCTAAATAAGTACTTCTTTTTTTTTTTTTAAACAAATTTTTTTTAACGTTTATTTTTGAGACAGAGAGAGACAGAGCATGAACAGGGGAGGGGTAGAGAGAGAGGGAGACACAGAATCCGAAGCAGGCTCCAGGCTCTGAGCGGTCAGCACAGAGCCTGACGCGGGGCTCGAACTCACGGACCTCGAGATCGTGACCTGAGCTGAAGTCGGACGCCCAACCGACTGAGCCACCCAGGCGCCCCTCTAAATAAGTACTTCTTATGTCTTTATTCTAATGTCAGCATAGCAGTTTAAATGTAAAACTTTTCCAGCAATGTCCACTTTAAAATGCCGATTCTTTCGTTTTTGTGACTTCATTTTTAATTTGAATTTTAATAAAATTTAACCCAATTTACCCAAGCTACCTATTCCATAAAGTTGACAGATGAATAAACAGCCTGAAGTGGCTTAAAATCTGAAGTAGCATAGGAACATCAGAGAAAGACCTGAGATCTCTTCACATGACTATGGTCTTGCTCAGCCCCCTCAGCTCTTAGAAGTTTGATTGATGCGTAAAGCTGAATTGTGCTACAACTTGAATGGGTTTGGGGGGAATCCTGGGCTGAGTGAGTACTGTGATGTGTGACAAGGGCAAATGCTGCAGAGATCATGTAAAAAGTGAGCCTCAGTGTAAGGCCCAGCAGGGGCCAAAAAATATGGAGGCCGGGAGAGTCTGGGAAGGTCACACAGCTAACAATTGTGGGAGGTAGAGGTTGAACCTTGAACTTGTGACTCCAGTTCTGGTTCTCCTTCTCCTGTATCATATTCTTCTCAGGTGGCTTCCCAGAATAAGAGGCCAAAGGCATAGACCCCAAGAGAACTCAGAGAGAAGGTCCAAGGGAAGCTAAAGACATAACAGGATTCCTGGTCATGAAACCCAAAGGGACACTGACTGCATTAATAGCATTAGGAGTTGATGGGATAAACCTTTCCCATTAGAAGCCAGAGGGGAGTTGGACGTTTCCAAACACACGGAGCAAGCGTGCGCAGGAATAGGGTGATATTGAGTGGAAATAGAGTAAAACGAATCTTATGACCCAAGGACAGAGGATGAAGGCCTAGATGGCCAGTTTGATGGAAACTCTTGAAGGGATTGCTCGATGATCTCAGTTAAAGGAGTAACGTGAGACCTTGCCTACAGCTTCCCTGTTTGGGTAGCATCCTCTTGTCATTGGCCTAGCACAGTGCCTGACAAACACAAACACAGGGCCTGACAGCTTGGGGGCCACCCATGAAATTGTCAGAGGGTGTGTTTCCTGGGAAAGGGTCTGAGTCTCAGGTTTGCACGCAGGAGGATGATGGGAGTGGGGTGAGGGGCCAGGAGTGGACAGAGGAAGAAGCCAACTTCAATACTGCAATAGCGTTGCAGGTGCCACAGGGAACTCAGCCCCGCTGAGACAGGGGCACCGAGTACCCTCAAGTAGGCTAGTCTCTGGATGCAGGAGACCCCAGGAGAAGGGTGTAACTTCAGGGGATGCAGCCTCCCCCAGCTGAGGGAGGTCCCTGGAGAGAGCTCACATATGAGCAGCCCCCCACGCAGCAGCTTGGGGCGGGGGCAAGCACCCGGGTCCTACGGGGACCATCTACTATTTGCCAGTGCTATTCTAACTTTATCCTTTTAAAACAAATGCTTTTCATAAGAATTAATTTGGATAAGAGGAGAGGTGGATACTTTTTTAAATGACTTTGTTAAGAGCAACTTCAAAAATTTTTTTTAATGTTTATTTTTTTGAGACAGAGACAGAGCACGAACAGGGGAGGGGCAGAGAGAGAGACGCAGAATCAGAAACAGGCTCCAGGCTCCGAGCCGTCAGCCCAGAGCCCGACATGGGGCTCGAACTCACGGACTGCGAGATCGTGACCTGAGCTGAAGTTGGACGCTTAACCGACTGAGCCACCCAGGAGCCCCTGTTAAGAGCAACTTTAGAGTTACAATGCGTTTGAGAGGAAGGAACAGAGATTTCCCACCCACCCGCTGTGCACATACCTTGTGGCCTCCTCCGTCACCGCCATCACTCATCGGCGTGCTACATTTTTCACCAAGGATAAGCCTATATTGACCCATCATGGTCACCTAACGTCCGTAGTTTACGTAAGGGGTAAGGGGTCACTCTTGGTGTTGTACATTCTTTGGGTTTGGATAAATGTACAGTGACATATATCCATCCTTAAAGAATCATACACAGTATCTTCACGGCCCTAAAAAGGTTACGTGTTCTTAGCCAGCCATTTCCTTCCAGACGTACGCATCTCCTAACGCTGACCTACCGTTGGAATATAGATAATAGTATTTTCTTTCTCCAAGATGCATTTTTTCTGTTTTCTCTTTTACTTTTTATGTTTAAAGTTTTATTTGTTAATTTTGAGAGAGTGAGAGTGCAGAGAGGGGAGGGGCAGAGAGAGAAAGGGAGAGGGAGAAAAATCCCAAGCAGCCTCTGCACTGTCAGTGCTGAGCCTGATGTGGGGCTCGAAGCCACGAACCGCGAGATCATGACCTGAGCCAAAACCAAGAGTTAGACAGTTCCCTGACCGAGCCATGCAGGCACCCTTCAGTGATGCGGTTTTTAAATCAGTAGATTTTATTTGGTAATATGTTGAAATAACATTTCTCTTATGTCTATATTCTTTATAAGAGTCCTAGAAATCTTATATGCAACCAACCTTTTTTAGCTCTCTAAGTGAAATATATGTCTTCATTAAAGAAGCTTTTTATTAAACAATTATGTGCTTGGCATGTTGCTAGAGATATACCCCCAAGGAGGTCATTCAATGATCCCGGTTGTTAGCACAAATAATGTAACATGTGGTGTGTGTAATAATGGAAGAATAAAGTGATTTTGGAACAGAGTCTGGAGCAACTGGGAGCGAGGGAGTCAGGAAAAGACTTTACGGAGGAGAAAACGTGAATGTGCAGGAATCAAGATGGTGGGAAGGAAGGGTAGCATGGGAGGAACACAGAACAGGAGTTTGTGTTTGGCAGGTTTGGGGAGCAGTAAGACATTTCACTGTGTCTGGAATTGGTGTTTTAAGTGCATCTGGGGAAGGGGGCTGGGAGGTGATGTTTAGTTCCTAGCTCCTACCCCCAAAACTTCTCTAACAGTTTTCTCATATTTTGTAGAATTCCAGTGGAGAAGAGAATTTCAACCCACTTAAACGATTCTCTAGCGTGTTCAGTGGCAGCCTGGGAGACACATTGGCTCCAGGCTTTGTCCTCATCCTACAGGGCTTCCAGCCCCTCAGAAGGGCGCTTTTGTGTTCCTAGGTGGGACTCTGGCGTCACGTGACTACCACCTCTTGTATCTCCCGGTAGTTGCTCAAACTGGTTTCTCAGCGAGGAAAGGGATTTTTTTTTTTGCAGGCCTGGGAAGCATGTGAGTCAGCCCCTGGTGTTGTGTGACTGTGGACTGAAGGGAAAGCCCCAGCTGGGTGGTTTCGGCCAGACCGACTCCCCTTGGCTTCCTGTAGCACGCGAGCTATAATAATGACAGCTGCCTTCCATGGAGCACCTTTAAGTGGGCGCTTTACACACGCCATCTTGCTTTATCCTCAACGTGGTAGTGCGAGGTGATTGTCTTATCCTCATTTGGATGATGACACAATGGAAACTCAGATGTTAAGTAGTCTATTCGGTGCCTAAGAGCCAGAAAATGGTGCTGCGTTATGCATTTGTGTCTTTCCGTGAGTGAGAATTGGAAGGGCTGCTTTAGTAGACATCTAACTAGACAGTTCAGCAGCCCTTTACCAGTTGATAGCTCCAAAAGAGGAGAAGTTCTGGCCCCTGTTTGATACTCCATAGAGAACACGTTTATCCGTAGCCCTGGTGGTAAAGGGGAGTCCCTCAGGTAGGTGGGAAATGGAGATTAATCACCTATGGAGAGATGCTTCCTCACAAAAACTCTGTGAAGTAGTCCCTTATCCCCATTTTGCAGATAGAAAGACGGAGGACACACAGCCAGTAGGCGCTAGAGTTGCAATTCTAACCGAGGACTGGGGGACTCCAACGTCTCGTGCGCGTAACCACTCCGCTAGAAGGCCAGCAGGGAAACTTGGTGTTCCTGCTACCAGCTGGCCGAGGAGAGCCACTGACGAATCACGGAGGGAGCAAAACGTGTTTTATTTGCCCTCCCGCCTTCTAGCAGTCTCCACACCCCTGTTTCCACCTCCTGTGCCTGAGCACCCAATAGTGTCGCGTTACTCTTTGGCCAGCCGGAGGGGAACGCCGTGCCCCAACTGAGTATATCGGACAGGTTGGCCTATATTTTGAAAGGAATCTCTACTTAAAATTGACAACCCCCACAACCTATCCACCAGAAAATTCCTCTTGTCTCTATTTTCTTTTTTTTTTTTTAACGTTATTTTTTGTTTTGAGAGACGGAAAGAGAGAGTGAGAAAGAGAGAGCAGGGGAGGGGCAGAGAGAGAGGGAGACACAGCATCGGATGCAGGCTCCAGGCTCCGAGCTGTCAGCACAGAGCCCGAGGCGGGGCTCGAACCCACGAGCCGTGGGATCATGACCTGAGTGGACGTTGGACGCCTAACCAGCCGCGTCACCCAGGTGCCCCTCTTGTCCCCATTTTCAAAATGTATCCAGAAATTGACAACTCCTTACTGCCTCGGTCACTGCCAGTTTGGTCCATCATCTCACACCTGGATTAATACGATGGTCTCCTCGCCAGTCTCCCACTTCACCTCCGCCTTTGCTCGACAAAGAGGCTCGACAGCCACGTGTGACAAATGGCTTTCCTATCTTCTTTTATCATTACAGCAGACGGAGTGATCCTTTTAAAATCAGAATCAGGTCGCGTCTGCTCCAGGCTTCTCGTGGCTCGTTTCAGAGTAAAAGTGAAATTTACAACGGCGTGCACGTGCCTGCTGATGTGGCCCCAGTTACCTCTCCTTGTTGCCCTTCTCTTCTCCTCATCCCCTCCCTTTCTCTCCTTCACTCATGTGTCTCCACACTGCCACGTGCTGTTATTTGATAGTGCCGAGCATAATCCCCCCTCAGGACCTTTGCACGTGCTATGGTCTCTGTTGAAGAGCTTTTTCTCCAGAGATGCTTAGGGCTTCCTTATTCACCTCATTCAATTCTCTGTTCAATTCTCTGTTGCACCTTAATGAAGAAGCCCCTCTGACCGCTCGATTTAAATGGTCCATAGTCCCCATTGCTGCCTCACACTCTCTATTCCTCTACCCTACTTTGACTATCTCCATAGCAACTGAAGGGTTATATATAAGTTTGCTTATGTGTATATTTAGCTTTATGAATGTAGGAAATCTATGTTCGTTTCTGAAGCATTTCCAGAATAACAACAACAACAAAAACTAGGCCACATCTCCAGCATGTGGGTACACGTTGGATGCTCAACAAATATTTGCTGAAAGAATAGTGAAGTCGCAGATGAAATAAGGTGTTGATGGCTATATCGTATTGCTGAGATATTTGCGTTTTATTTAAAGTTTACACAGAGGCACTTTCATCTGAAGAAATGGATGATAAACACTCAGATACTTTCTTTTGTAAGTAAGGAAAATATTTTTGGTGGGGAGGCCTCTCAAATTACAGCGTGCCAGAGAAGTTCTTTTCTTGTTACCTGCCAGCTGGACTCAGGGTGTGAATCAGCGATGGAATCTTAGATCTAATGGTGCTGTCCGATGGAACTTCCTGTGACAAGAGAGAGATTTTTTACTTGCACTTTTTTTTTTTAACGTTTATTTATTTTTGAGACAGGGAGAGACAGCATGAACGGGGGAGGGTCAGAGAGAGGGAGACACAGAATCTGAAACAGGCTCCAGGCTCCGAGCGTCAGCACAGAGCCCGACGCGGGGCTTGAACTCACGGACCGCGAGATCGTGACCTGAGCCGAAGTCGGCCGCGTAACCGACTGAGCCACCCAGGCGCCCCTTTACTTGCACTTTTTAACACGGTAGCCACAAGCCACATGTAACTGTTGAGCACCTGAAATACGGCTAGTGTGACCAAGAAACTGAATTTTCTATTTTATTTTTAACAACTCGGGGAGCTGAGTCTAGATGATGACCAGAAGTGGGCTCTGAAGAGAAGAACCAGGGGGCTCCCTGCAGGCTCTGTGAGAAACCTCAGCCCCACCTTCCCTGATGGTATACACCAGGCCAGTAACATTGACCTTGCAGCTTCCACCAAGGTCTAAGAGGAACTGAGACGACATGATTCCTTTTTCTTTTTTTTTTTTTTTTTAATTTTTTTAAATGTTCATTTTTGAGAGAGACAGGGAGTGAGCAGGGGAGGGGCAGAGACAGAGGGAGACACAGAATCCAAAGCGGGCTCCAGGCTCTGAGCCGTCAGCGCAGAGCCCGACGCAGGGCTCAAACTCACGAACTGTGAGATCGTGACCTGAGCCGAAGTCGGGTGCTTAACCGACTGAGCCATGAGGCGCCCCATTTTCTTTAACTGACTAGTCGTCTCATATCAAGTTCTGGAAGTTCAGTATATACTCTCCGAGAGTCTCACGACCCCATTAGATAGCATCTTCTCTCTGTTGTCAAGAATAGGAAGCTGATTCACAGCATGACTGTCATGAGCTGAAGCCTCAAAATGATTCATAGAAGATGTAAGGTTAGACTTAGCAAGATACAAACCTCGCTCCCTTAGCAGGCGAGCGGGTCAGTGACTCAAGTTCAAACCTACAAGAACCTGGGGGTAATAATTAGAGCATTGATGGTTGGGGGGGGGGTGTGGAGCCTCAGTGGCTCAGTCAGTTAAGCATCCAACTCTTGATTTTGGATCGGGTCACGCTCTCACGGTTCGTGGGATTGAACTCCACATTGGTGTCTGTGCTGATAGCTCTGAGCCTGCTTGGGATTCTCTCTCCCCTCCCCCTTCTCTGCCCCTCCCCTGCCCTCTCTCTCTCAAAATAAATCAATAAACTTAAAAAAAAAATTAAAAAGAGCACTGATGATGTGCTATAGAGTGTTCCAAGTGGTTTCCATTGTGAAGTACATCCCGGTATTTCCTCTTTCACAAGTTAAGAGATTGAGATACAGAGAAGTCAGGTTTGCCAAAGATGACACACACTGTGGAAAAATAATAAATGTTGTTGTTTTAAAAGCTGCTACATTCCGGACAGCTTTGTTAGGCAGCACTAGCTAACTGATATCAGAGCTTTCGGGACTCCGGCCATGGCAGGATCTTTTACCAAAGATGACCCAGCAGGTAAAGGCTGAGTGAGGACTTCAACCCAGCAGTAGGATGGCCGAGCCAGTGAGCCTGCCCAGGGCGCTCCGTTACGTCTCATGTGGCACCATCTGGGAGGGCGCACGTGGCCTCTATTCCCCCTCCTGTCATCCACCTTGCACAGCTTCGACCACGTGCTCTTTCCCACTCACAACCTCGCTGTGTGTCATACACCCAGAGCAAGTCTTTCTTCTTTTTCTGCCATCAATACCTGCCCTTCTTCCTGCCAGTAAGTGGCTCAAAGAAGAATCACAGAATATCGAAATGTGCCAAGGCCATTAGCGTACAAGAAAGAGTTGTGGTTTTCTCAGTGGGAAGATCACCACCAGACTGGGCTGATGGGGACTGAGGGGCAGTTGGAAGACGTGTAGTCTAAAGATGGCCATTAGATCATGAGATAGCAGATCTTATCGAGACTGGGACCCGGACCTTGGAGCCAAAGGATTGGATGAGAAGCAGGATGCTACAGGGTCCCCCCAGAAGGCGTCAGCATCAGGAAGCTTCTGCATAACAGAACACCCAAAAGCTCAGCAGCTTTGTTATTTTGCACAGTTCTGAGGGTTGACTGGGTGGCTCTTGTCTGGGCTTGCCTAAGCTAGGGTGGTCTCACTCATACGTCTGGGGCCTCGGCTGGAAGAGTTGAGATGATGGAGGCCTTTCTCCACACGGTTTCTCATTCTCAAGGAAGCAAGCCAAGACTTGCAAACAGACAAGCTGCTGACAGCAGCAAGAGAAGGTGAATCTCAATGTACGAGCACTTTTCAAACCTCTGCTTGGATCACGTGTGCTAATGTCCAATTGGCTAACGCAAGTCACCAGGCCAAGTCCAGATTCCAGGGATGGAGACACAGTCTCTTGATGGGAGGGAGGAGCTGCAAAGCCACACTGCAAAAAAAAAAAAAAGGGGGGGGGCCCGCAGTGTCCCCGGGGGAAAGAATGTGCAGGCAGCTTGCAATCTACCACGGTTTCTGAGCTCAACGGTCATTTCCGAGTACTACCCAGGACGTGTTGGAGATGTTGTCACCTTCTGATTTCTTTACCGTGGAACCATTTTTGCCTAAAGGGGAAAATAGAAATCACACCTCGAATCTGAAATACAACAACTCTGGAATGATAGCTCAGCTTGATGGGAGAAGGTTTTGGTGGAGGTATAGAGAAAGGCGCTGCATCGTGGTAGTCTTAGAGAAAATTCCAAAGAATCCCAAATTCGGTAAACTTGGCAAGACCAGTTCCTAGTAGTATCTTTCATTTTGAATGTTTATTTATTTTTGAGACACAGAGAGAGAGACAGAGTGCCAGCAGGGGAGAGGCAGAGAGAGACAGAGACACAGAATCCGAAGCAGGCTCCAGGCTCTGAGCTGTCAGCACAGAGCCTGATGTGGGGCTCGAACCCACGAGCCGCGAGATCATGACCTGAGCCGAAGGCAGACACCTACCCGACGGAGCCACCCAGGCGCCCCTAATTGCTAGTAGTAACTCTAAGAATTGCGATAGTTCAGGGGTACCTGACTGGTTCAGTTGATATAGCCTGTAGCTCTTGTTCTGTGGGTCATGAGTTTGAGCCCCATGTTGGGTGTATAGATTGCTTAAATAAATAAATGTAAAAAAAAATGCAACAGTTCAGTCCTCTGGGTTGAAAGAGAATGAAATCCCTGAGTGAGTCTGCTGATTGGGTTATGATGAACATTCCAGTTAATTTATCTGTGAGGCTAAACCCCCTCTTCTTATCTAACTTCTCCTGACCCTATAACCCCTGTAGCGCTCTAGGGACTATGTGACCCTATCTCCCCGTCCGTACCTGACTGTCAGAGGTAGATGCCTGATACACAGCCTGGTCCATATGCGGCTGAGCAATGAAGAAACTGAACCAAGAAACACAGAAGTTTGGGCATATAAGAGGGACATTTGAATGACAGTGGTGGAGAGCTCCATCGGGACCATGGCAAGAAAAGTGTAGGCAAACTCAAATGATATGAAGGCAGAAACCACACACAAGCACGATGAGAGTATTCAGAGGGGAAAATGCACTGCCCATGCAGAAATGAGCATGTCCGGATGTTTTCTTATGTCCTGTCTCCCAGCCAGTTCCTCTTAGCTTTACCTTGAACATGGCTATAACGATTTATTTGTTTTTAGGTTTATTTATTTTGGGAGAGACAGAGAGACAGTGGTGGAGGGACAGAGGGAGAGGGAGAGAGAGAGAGAGAGAGAGAGAGAGAGAGAGAGAATCCCAAGCAGGCTCCTTGCTGTCAGCAGGGAGCCCAATGCGGGGCTCGAGTTCTTGAACCTCGAGATCATGACCTGAGCGGAAATCAACAGACGCTTCACCAGCTAAGCCACCTGGGTACCCCGGCTATAATGATTTGATTCTAGATTCATTAGCTTTTCTGACTCTAGCACTTATGACATTGATCTGCTGTCTCAATACCCCTGTTCCAATGTTTCAAAAGACCTTGACTGGTCCAGCTCACCTTTCAAGCCAAGCCGCACAACAACATAGCTGTTGGAAAGCCAGTCGTGGCTCCTGTCAGCCCACACGAGCGAAGCACGGTCCCTCCTCAAAGATGCTGCTGCTGAACAGATGAAGGCAGCCATGTCTGGTATAGAACCCAGCTCACAATTTTATACTCATGTATGCATTCACCCATACATGCATGTCTGCAAGAAGCATTTATTGAGCACCCCCTCCACCCCAGATCCTTGTCTGAATTTCCAAACACCCGCAACGTCATGATGGACTGGTAACTTCTGTCACTGGGCATGATTCCTTTCGTACAAGCAGAGCCGAAGAGAAGCATTTGTGCGTCCCCAAACTCCCAGCTCTCTCTGATGTAGTTCCCCTCTATAGGCAGAAAGTACATTTTATAAACTGGCTGGTTGCCTCATCCTCCAACTCATGGTATCTCAGCCTGTGTCCCGGGCTGTCACATTAACAGCCAACTGGCGCCCATGCCCACGAGGTGGGGTTCTGGAGCCCCTTCACTTTGGCAGGTAGCTCATGGGAGCTTCCGTGGAGACTGGAAAGAGGAACCAGAGATTCTAGCCGCTGTGCCAAGTCTGTGTTACTCCTCCTTGCCATGGCCTGCCTCAGTGCTGCTGTCGTCATTTCTTCTGTGTCTGCTCTCTCTTGCTCATTGGTGTGAGTGACGGCTTCTCGAACAACTTCATCGGCGAAAAGAAGTCAGGAAGGGAGTGAGCTCAGCCGGGCTGGGGTCGGAGTGCTACACAGCACTCTGGGTTGCACTTAGTGCCATCCGTTCTAAACCTGCCCAGGGAGTACATTCTGGAGCCGAAGCTTCCGTAGTGTGCTGTGATGGGCAGACTAATTGTCCCCCTTAAAATGTCCGCGTCCTAATTCCTGAAACCTTTGTTTTACTTTGTAAGCTTTGAATAGCTTACCTTACGTGGCAAAAGGGACCTTGCGACTATGCCAAAGTTAAGGAACTTCAGGTAGGGAAGATTATCCTGGATTGTCCGGGTGGCCAATGTCATCACGTGGGTCCTTACAAGAGGGAAACAGGAGGGTCAGAGTCAGGAAAGAGGTGCAATAAGGTTGGAGTGATGCTCTTTGAAGATGGAGAAGGGGTCCAGGACCCAAGGAATACAGGTGGAAAAGGCAAGGGAACAGTCTTTTCTAGAACCTATAGGAGGAACTGACACCTTGATTTTAGCCTGTAAGGCCCATTTCAGACATCTGACCTCAAGACGGTCAGATAATAAGTTGGTGCTGTTTGAAGTCATTAACATTTGTGGGGATTTTTTACAGCACCAACGGGAAACTAATGTGTCAGCAAAGGTGGCTGGCTGGGCACGAACACAGACATCTTTGGTTGTGTGAGCTTAGATCTTGGTGGCCAGCAACAGAAAACAATGCTTGCGAACACACACAGAGAAGGAACTGGTTGATAGACTACCAGGGAGTTCACGGAATGGATGGGAAATCTGGGGATCCAGGCTTAAAACTAGATAGGACCCAAGGGAAGCCAGCCAACAGGGGTCACAGCCAAGGCTACACGACAGATGATTGGGTAAGCGCATTGCCCAGGACATCACTGCTGTTGCCGTGAACGACTTCTGAATTGTCTTGGCATCATCGCGTCACTTCCTTAGAATTCAAGCACTTGGCCGCAGCATCTAGATGGCAGAGCTTGGATCACTTGCTTGGGCTCTGGCTGATGGAGTGGGAGTCCGATCTCCCCACTTTCGTTTCCACAGCGGGAGGCAGGGCACTGAATCCTGATGGTGCCAGAGTTTGCAGAGGCAGAGGGAAGTTTGCCCAAACATCTGATCAATTCTGAATACAGCAGCCTTCCTGAGCTGCTCTCCTATTTTCAACGCACCCCAAAGAGGTGCATTGAATTCTGAGGGTGGAAATGTAACCAGGTTCTGATGTCCAAGGGACGGAGAGCCCAGGCAGAGGGAAGATCTAAGTGGGAGACAGTGGGGGACTGAGGTGGACACCAACGGCGGATAGGGGAACAGGCACATTATAAAAGTCCCTTGTGGGGTGCCTGGGTGGCTCAGTCGGTTGAGCATCCGACTCTTGATCTCGGTTCAGGTCATGATCTCATGGTTTGTGGGATTGGGCCCTAAGTCAGGCTCTGTGCTGACAGCGTGGAGCCTGCTTGGGATTCTCTCTCTCTCCCTCTTTCTCTGCTCCTCTCCCACTCATGCTCATTCTCACTCTCACTCGCTCTCACTCTCTTTCTCTCTCTCTCTCAAAAATAAATAAATTTCATTTCCCTTCCATTGTTTCTTAATATAGCCCCTGATGATTCAATCGGATCCTGCTGAAACCACAGTAAGGGCTCTTGCCCACATCCTGCCCACTCCCTCCACTCCCTCTTCCTCCTGAGGAACCTTGGTGATTCCCTGTGCGCCCACTACCCCATGCGTGACGTGTCCCCTCCACTTGTGAACCCTGAGTAATAAACCATCTTTCCAATGGCCATTGTCTGAGCTGTTGGTCTCACCACACTCGAATGATCATAAAATTCATACTTCAGGACGTTGAGTCACATTTCTGTGGGCGTTGGATGAGTAAAATTTTGGTGCTGATTGAATGGTGTGCAGGTATCAGTTTTATCTGTGGCTCTGCCGATCTTGGGAAATCACAGGACAAGGGGTCTGTCTAACTAGCTCCAAAGAGGTTTGCCGTCAGGCATTCCAAGTTACCGTGGGGTTTATTTCTGAGGAAGCACCAGCCTTCCATGGAGAACCAGCACCCCTACGGAGGTAACTTCTGGTAGCAGTCTCCACCAACCAGTGGCATGGGCATCACCTGGGCACTTCTCCTGAATCAGAATGTACATGCTACTCTGCCCCCAACAGGTGATTCTTCTCCATTCAATAGTGATCTATTAATCTGTGTTCCATGAATCCGTGATCACGTCTACAGCGTCCAGAGCAGGATGCCTGTGCATCTGACCACCCTCCTCACCAGCAAGGTTTGTTCTTTCTCCTGTGCTACTCTCTGAGCCCCATATCTATGTCCCTGAACTCCACATCACTGCCCCATTTTGCTACAAAGGATAACAGTTACACGGTTCAGGATTTAGCGGGGTGACCCCAGTGTGTGGTCTAAGATGTTTCCTCCGGGGCAGAAGCCCCACCCATTCCCTTGTGACTTTCTTTGTCTTCTCCTTTTTATTGTGGTAGAGTATACACAACACGAAATTTTTCATTTTAACCATTTGTAAATACATAGTTCAGTGGCACTTACGTATGGTCACATTGTGTTGCAAATATCCCCGCCGTCTATCTCCAGATCCCATGTTCTTTACCCTTCTAGCTAGAACATGACAGAGATGAATATCTCCATAGGTGGTAACACCCCAGAGGGGTTCCTGCTTTCTCTGTGACTTCTAAGACCCTTGCAGAAATCTCTAATGGGCATGGGAAGCCTAGCCTAGGCCATGCCAAAAAGGTATTTCCCGAGAGATTTAACAGGAGGGTCTTCTCCTCTGATCCAGAATCTGTTCGTCAGCTGTGCCAATGCAGAATCTAATTTGTCAGAAAGTCGAGAGCAAATCTGTCTGTCGGGAATAGACATTTATCAAACCCTCGAGACTGATGGGAGATCAGAACACCGCATACCTACCCTGTGCATGAGAACTGCAAATTCTTCCCGGCCGGGGCAGGTAGACTGAAATACCACATGGAAAATGAAACGTAACCAGGAGGTGATTTGATGAGCCCATCATCAAATCAAGAGGCATTGCTAGATCTGAACATCTAATGTCCCAGCCTGCTGCTCTGTCTCCTCACGCTGACCCCAAGTCCTTGACCAAGCACTGGTTCCCCAGGATAATTCTCAGATGTCTTTTCCAAGACTTTGCCACCCTCTCTTCTCTCCTTGGGAACATTAATATCAGCAGTTAGGGTCAAGTTCTGTCCCTTGCCGCCTAGGCTGGTTTCACAGTCTCTCTCTCTCTCTCAGGGAAATATTTTATTTCCCAGTTCTTGGGAGAAGCTCATGGAAACTGATACCAGCCCTATTATTCAATGGCTTCTTTCTTTCCTTTCTGTGGTTTTATTTTTCACTTCCTGGGCTCCATTAGTGCCTCTACTGAGGCTTTCATTATTAATGTACTTTTGCTATGAATTGGGTTTGCTGGGGGAAGGGCATGTTCAGCATTGCTCAACCTTTGGCCTTTTGACATCAAGGCTGTTTTTCAGAGCTCTGTGAATGTCTCTGCCTCCCACAATACTGTTCCACACCATCTGTGTCGTCACCGCTTCTTCCCTTATGCGCATGCCCATTATTTCACATTTAGTGAGTTTCAAGCAGAGCTCCGCTTTCCACGTTTGGGTTCTGTTTCCTGTTTTCTTCAACACCGTCCTGCTCCTCCTGCCCTGTAGACTTTGCTCCTGTCCCTCGCCTGATCCTTGGAACCTTTTCTCCTAATACCTTAGATCTCAGCTCTGGCTGCACTGTTCACAACCATCTGAGGGGAGTTCTGACAGTCCCAGATGCCCGGGCTGCATCCAGACCAATCTGTTCAGACATTCCAGGGTGGGGCCCCAGCTTGGGTACTTTTCCAGGCCCCCAGACGTTAGTCTCCAGATGATTCCAGTGGGCGGCCCAGGTGGAGTCATACAGTGACCCAAGGGACTGTCTCCACCAGCTGCCTCCAGGCTCCCTCTCAAATAGGGTTTGTGTGTGTGTGTGTGTGTGTGTGTGTGTGTTTTAATTGAAGTATCTTTGATGTATACTGTTGTGTCCATTTAAGGTGCACAACACGTTGATGCGATATATTCATATAGTGCAATATGATTGCTCAGAGAATTCTTTCTTTTTTCATTTTTCTGCCTTTTTTTTTTTTCAATTTAAATCCAAGGCGGTTAACGTGGAGTGTGATAATGGTTTCGGGAATAGAATTTAGTGATTCATCACTTACGTATAACATCCGGTGCTCAACCCAGCGAGTGCCCTCCTTAATGCCCACCACCCATTTAGCCCATCCCCCCACCCAACACCCCTCCAGCAACTCTCAGTTTATGCTCTGTATTTAAGAGTCTCTTATGATTTGCCTCCCTCTCTGTTTTTTATCTTACTTTTGCTTCCCTTCCCTCATGGTCATCTGTTTTGTCTCTTAAATTCCACATATGAGTGAAATCATATATTTGTCTTTCTCTGACCTATTTCGCTTAGCATAACACCTTCTAGTTTTGAGAAGGAACTAGATTGTTGAAAATGGCAAGATTTCACTCTTTTTGATTGCTGAGTAATAGTCCTATATATATATATATATATACACACACACACACATCTTCATTATCTTTTTTTTTAATATATGAAATTTATTGTCAAATTGGTTTCCATACAACACATAGTCCTTATCCATTCATCTGTCAAAGGACATTTAGGCTGTTTCCATACTTTGGCTATTGTCAATAGTGTTGCTATAAACACGGGGGTGCATGTGCCCCTTTGAAATAGCACTCTTGTATCCTTTGGATAAATGCCTAGTAGTGCAATTGCTGGGTCGTAGGGTAGGTCTATTTTTAATTTTTTGAGCAACCTCCGTACTGTTTTCCAGAGTGGCTGCACCAGCTTGCATTCCCACCAGCTGTGCAAGAGGGATCCTCTTTCTCTGCATCCTCGCCAACACCTGTTGTTGCCTGAGTCGTGAATTCTGGCCAGAACTGTTTCTTTCTTATGGTGGGAATAAGGGATCCTTTGCTTGGCTCTCCAGAGATCAACTTTGAGAAGTCCATGAACCCCTAAACATGTTTGGTTTTAAAGGGAGGGCTCACAGCTTTCAACCAATTCTGAAAGGGAGCTGTGTCTCAAAAAAAAAAAAAAAAAAAAAAAAAAAAGGAAATTGCCTCGAATACCCTTTATTCCCAGACGAGATCTTAGCCCAGGAGCTTTCCAGCTTTTCTGGCACAGAAGCCCTTGCTTCTCTCCTATAAGCATGGTGGACCGCAGGTGGCAAGGCCAGTCACAGCAGGTGCTTTGCCTCCGTGATCCCTCGATGCTCACAAATCTTCCGAAGTCCTTGGCGGTAATTCGTTGCTCTCATGTTTGCTGCTGAATCTCCTGCACTGCGGGTCTGTATATCTGCTGGCCCAAACTTTCCCCGTGGTGTCATAATGCTTTCTTAATTCAACCTGTATGGGCAGGGATTTTTCATTCTAGACTTCTTATTAGGTATAAATGAATGTTTCTGGGTTTGGCCCTTGTCATTGTTTCTGATATTTGTATTGTACGGGGTGGATTTCTACAAGAGGCCATACCTTGAACCTTCTCACGGAAGAGAAAATCCTTCTGTGCCCTTTCTCTCTGTCGTCTCCCCAGAGGTAGGGGACAGGAGGGTCAGTGATGTTTATTGAGTGCTTAGGCGTAACTGGGGGCTGGGCTTCAGCTACTTGCTCAGGTTTGATGACCCTCTGAGGAAGCCAGCAGTATTTGCTAATGTGGAAGTTCCCCTTAATTTTTTTTTTTTTTTGATTCACGTTGATAAGTCATTTTCAAGGGAGGATAAGCTCCATTCTGTCCCATCCCCCGACACACCAATCCCATATACACCATCTCACCTGCTTCCCTATTCAGGAGTGAAGCTCTCTGCACTAAGGCTCCTGTTCCTTGGTATGTTGTTAAACTCTGCCCTTGTCCTGATTCTGCCTTATCCCTGTGGGGCCCAGCAAAGTGCCTATATGGGGTAGGTGCTCAGTCAGTACTTGTGGAATGATTGTTAACCTCCAAATACCGCCTCTTTAAGAACAGAAAAGGTACACTCGTGGGACATGGGCTCTGGACTTTCTTCTTCTTTTTTTATTTTTATTTTTATTTTATTTTTTTTATTCTATTATTATTTTTTTCAACGTTTATTTATTTTTGGGACAGAGAGAGACAGAGCATGAACGGGGGAGGGGCAGAGAGAGAGGGAGACACAGAATCAGAAACAGGCTCCAGGCTCTGAGCCATCAGCCCAGAGCCTGACGCGGGGCTCGAACTCCTGGACCGCGAGATCGTGACCTGGCTGAAGTCGGATGCCCAACCGACTGTGCCACCCAGGCGCCCCGTCTTCTTCTTTTTTTAATGTTTATTTATTTTTGAGAGAGAGAGTGAGAGAGCGAGAGAGTGAGCAGGGGAGGGGCAGAGAGAAGAGGCCACAAAAGATCCAAAGTGGGCTCCTTGCTAAGGCAGCGAGCTGATGTGGGGCTCCAACTCATGGACCGTGAGATCATGACCTGAGCCAAAGTCAGCCGTTCAACTGACTGAGCCACCCAGGAATCCCGGGCCCTGGGCTTTCCAAACAGTCCCTGAAAACCAGTGCTTGGCTAATACTGTTGGTACAGCCTCCTCATTTCCATACCTTTTCCTTTTCTCCACCCGGTTTCAAATGGCTTTAAGATTCTGGATCTTGGGGTGCCTGGGTGGCTCAGTCGGTTGGGCGACCGACTTCGGCTCAGGTCATGATCTCACACTCCGTGGGTTCAAGCCCCGCATCGGGCTCTGTGCTGACAGCTCGGAGCCTGGAGCCTGTTTCAGATTCTGTGTCTCCCTCTCTCTCTGACCCTCCCCCGTTCATGCTCTGTCTCTCTATGTCTCAAAAATAAATAAACGTCAAATAAAAAAAAATTAAAAAAAAAAAAGATTCTGGATCTTTCTTTCACCCGTCCTCAGACTTGGTGACCCCTTTTGCTGATCCCCAGTGCTTGATCTCAGAAAAAAAAAACCCTCGAGATTCTCATGCACTCTGCTCATGCCTGATGTGGGTGTTCCATCTCCGTTCCTGCTGTGTGACAGCTTCCTGAGCCAATTTCCAATCTGTGGTCTCATGGTTGCTTCTGCCATTCTGAAAGGGCTCTGTGTGAAGCCTTTTCTGTTTGATGTGTTAATGAGGTAGCCAGTGTGCTCCTTGCTAAGCCGGAAGAATTCATAAAGGAGATTCCCCCCCTCCACCCCCCTACCCCTCCCTTCACCCCCCTACCCCCCCCCCACCCCGCCACTGGCCAGAGTATGGAAAGGTCAGTACATGACAGCCGTGATCGCAGGGCTCCAGCCCGAAAAGGAGTGCAGTGTTGGAAAAGTTTTATGACTGATGTTTGTCCAGTGATGAAAATGCTGGAAGATGTGTGAGACGGGATACGACTTAATGAGGAGCACCCATGTTCTGGGAGAAATCAGCACTGTCTCCTGGGATATATGACATTCGATGAGGATAAGGGATATAAGCATTTATCAAGTGCTTTCTACTTGCCAGGCACTGTGCTAAGTGCATGATCTTATGAACTCTCACGGTAATCCAGGAAGGTAGGCACTCTTTTGGTCCCTATATTAGTGTGGTTTTAAAAGTTTTCTTTGTCACAGTTATTTATTTTTGAGAGACAGAGTGAGACAGAGCGCAAGCGGGGGAGGGGCAGAGAGAGAAGGAGACACAGAATCCGAAGCGGGCTCCAGGCTCTGGGCGGTCAGCACAGAGCCGGACGTGGGGCTCGAACCCATGAACCGTGAGATCGTGACCTGAGCTGAAGTCGGACACTTAACCGACTGAGCCACCCAGGCGCCCCTGGTCCCTATATTCGTGTTTTCAGGCTGCCATAGCAAAATGCCACAGACCAACTCGCTTAAACAACGGAAATTTACTTTCTCACAGCTCTGGACGCTGAGAAGTCCAAGGTCAAGGTGCCAGCAAGGTTGGTTTCTGGTGAAACCTCTCTTCCTGGCTCACAGATGGCCGCCTTCTCACTGTGTCCTCACATGGCTTTTTCTCTTTGCACGCGCACGCACGCACACACACACACTCACACACACACACACACTCATTCTTGGTGTCTCTTCCTCTTCTCATAAGGACATTGGTCATACAGGATTAGGGCCATACCCTTATGACTTCTGTAACCTTAATTATCTCTTGAAGGCTCTATCTCCAAATATCATTATATTGGGAGTGAAGCTCTTCAACATGAATTTTGGGGGGCCCAATATAATCCATAACAGTCCCTCTTCTGGGGATAGTGAAAGTGAGATGGAGAGAAGATAAACCCCTTCCTTGCCCAAGGTCACAGCAAAGATGAGAAAAACAGAGATTTGAAACCACATCTGTTTGTCCTCAAAACCCACACTCCTGGCCACCCCACCACACTGCCACGGGTGTGAGAACAGAGGTGGCCTCACCGACCGCCTGAGGGTAGCACACCCTGCCTGCTGCCGTGCTGTCTTCTGGGCCTGCGTCATTTTGTGCGGGGCCGAGGCACTCTCTCTCTGTGTTCTGACCGGCTTCGTGAAGCAGGTTCTAAGCATGACGACTGTCCACCCGTGGACGTGCGTCAGGAAGAGAAGCCTTTCCATCCCCGGAAGAGAAGCCTGGTTGCAGTGGGCACAGAGGCCAAGGTTCCCCGGGTTCATCTCGTCCTCCAGGTGTTCATCAAGTGCCTCCATATATCGGCAGAGGGGGACATGCTTGTGTGTGAGTTAGTATTTCTAGCCACAACTTCCTAGACCCACAGTGACATCAGTGTGGCCTATTGTTGCCGGTGGGGACTCCCACCTGGATTTCCAGTTACTCTGAGTTCTTTGAAAGGCCCTTCTGGGGCGCCCGGGTGGCTCAGTCGGTTGGGTGTCCGACTTTGGCTCAGGTCACGATCTCGAGGTTCATGGGTTCGAGCCCTGCGTTGGGCTCTGTGCTGACAGCTCGGAGCCTGGAGCCTGCTTCGGATTCTGTGTCTCCCTCTCTCTCTGCCCCTTCCCCGCTCATGCTCTGCCTCTCTCTGTTTCTCAAAAATGAATAGACATTAAAAAAAAATGTGTAAAGGCCCTTCTGTCAACGCCTGCCCTTCAGATGTTGATCACCCAATGTCTTACACTTTGCTTGTTCACAGGGGTTCTATTGGAGACATTTCTTCTTCTTCTTCTTATTTATTTATTTATTTATTTTGAGAGAGAGAGCAAGAACAAGCTGGCGGGGGGGGGGGTGGTAGAGAGAGGGGGGGACAGAAGACCCGAAGTAGGCTCTGTGCTGACAGCAGCCAGTCTGAAGGGGGGCTCGAACTCACGAACCGTGAGAGCATGACCTGAGCCGAAGTTGGATGCTCAACCGACTGAGCCACCCAGGATCCCTAAATGTTTCTTTTGTTTTTTTTTTATTTTTATTATTTTATTTTCGAAAGAGACAGAGTGTGAGCAGAGGAAGGTCAGAGAGAGAGGAAGACACAGAATCCGAAGCAGGCTCCAGGCTCTGAGCCGTCAGCACAGAGCCCGTGGGCTCGAACTCACGAACTGCGAAATCATGACCTGAGGCAAAGTTGGATGCTTAAACCGCTGAGTCATCCAGGAGCCCCTAAAGGTTTTTTTTTTTTTTAATTATTTTTATTTTGAGAGAGAGACAGAGATAGTGCGAGGGGAAGGAACAGAGAGAGCGAGAGAGAGAGAGAATCCCAACCAGGCTCTGCACTGTCGGCATGGAACCTGACGTGGGGCTCAAATTCCGGAAGCATGAGATCACAACCTGAGCCAAAATCGAGAATCGGATTCTTAACCCACTGAGCCAGCCAGGTGCCCCTTCCTAATGTTTTTATTGTCCACAATTCCATCAAACAAACAAACGAAAAATCTGAGAATTTACTTTGTGAAACAACTTCTTGGTAAATTACCTTTTAATTAAATAATCTTGTAAATCTGTGTTTTCACAGACGATGGCTGCTTAAAACAGCACACACTGGTTAGGGTGATCCGTCAGCTGGACTGCACGAGGCAGAGGGCGTATTAGAAAGGTAAAGCTTTTCACCAAGACGGCACAGAGGAAGGAGGTTGAGGAAACACTGGTGAAGGTGACCTTTAGCCAGGACTTGAAGAATGCATCCTAGCTCACCAGGCAGGGAGGTGAGGAGAGCAAGATAGTTGCAGGAAGGAGGGATTCCTTCATAGGTCTCCATTCTCCTTTCTTCTTTTTGCCCTTGGGCTTTCCACTTTGCTTAATACACCTTCAGGATTTCTTGGTCATTGGTAGAAATTCTCAGAGCTGAAGATCTGGGTAACTCTGTACATAATAGATGAATAAGGGTGCTTGCTCCGGTCTTCTTGGGAAAGGGGTGAGAATCCAATAAATACAACTAATGTCTATAGGGTGACCCTAGTCCTGTTACTTCCACAGTTGAATGAAAACGGAGGCTTTGACAAGGTACCATGGTGGGGTCTCAGTGTCTGTTTTTACATACTATTGAAGTACATGATAAAAATATGTGCATTATAATAGCAAGGTTAGGGGCACCCGGCTGGCTCTGTTGGTGGAGCCGGCCACTCTTGATCTCTTGATCTTGGGGTTGTAAATTCAAGCCCCACATTGGGTACAAAGATAACTTAAAATTTTTTTAAAAATCAGGATTAAGGGGTGCCTGGGTGGCTCAGTCGGTTAAGCATCCGACTTTGGCTCAGGTCATGATCTCATGGTTCGTAGGTTCGAGCCCCGTGTCGGGCTTTGTGCTGACAGCTCAGAGCCTGGAGCCTGTTTCAGATTCTGTATCTTCCTCTCTCTCTGCCCCTCCCCCACTTGCACTCTGTCTCTCTCTGTCTCAAAAATAAATAAACATTAAAAAATTTTTTTTTTTTTTTAAATCAGGATTAAAAGTGAGATAAAGGCAAAAAAAAAGTTTCTAAGGTGTAAGTAGACAATTTCTTTAATGATGTTTCCAACACAGGGACAGGCTATTGGGGTAAAAAAAAGAAAAGTTATTCATGAAAGCAGAGGTGAGCTGGTCTGGGGTGGCCCCGCAGCCCCAGTCCTGATCAGGCTTAGTCTAGAATGCAATGGCTAATCCTAATGGGGAATTCCAATTAATTAGCCAACTAAATGGATTCCGAGGCAGTCTGGTGCGGCTAATAGGTTAACATGTTCACATCGATCTCAGGAGCACTAGGTCCTTGGTTCCCTATCACTGTATGGATGGATGGGACCTCTACTTGCCTCTGGGATCTCTGGAGGCACCTGGAAAGGAAGGTACATTCCTCAAGTGTGTTCTCACCACACCCACCTCCCAGGGTGGGTTCTCTAGAACCAACCTCAACTGCCTTCTTGGAATGCAAACAAAGTTGAAGGGCGGAATGGTCAGACAAGTTTGATCTTGCCCCAACTTGAACTTTGGCTTGAGAAAATTGTGGTCATTTACATTCCCTCCTTTCAAAATGGCCAAGAGATTGTCTCCTGTCTCTTAGGGTTGGGCAGCCGTTGTGGAATCCTGGCTCTCCCCGTCTATCGGCGACGTGAGGAAGGAGTGTCACAAAGGACTCTCAAAGCTTCACCAGTCCTATTCTCCATTGCCGTTAGTTCTGGAAGCATTGATCTTACTTCCCATAAATGTCAAGTGAAAAAGGGGCCCTCCTGACACCTGCATCGATAAAGGGAAAAGACTGAGCCTGACTGGATCCACTCAGGGCTTTTGCTGCCCCAGCGGCTCAGTTGAGCCTCCCAAGGGCTGGAAAGCTTCAGGGCTGCTGCATTGACTTCTTCGCTGGAAAAACGTGCAGAGGCCCGTGCCCAATCCTTCAAGAAAAGCAAGAAAGTGGCATCGAGAGTCACAGCCTTCCTCGCTGCCCAGTGAGCACCTGACGGGAAAGGCAGAGAGGGCATCATAGCGCTCTGAATCACGATGGGTCACTAGAGAAGCCTGCTCTGAACCATTTGTATGGATTCTGAACATTTTATGCTGCCTAGGTCTTGCTTTAAGATTTATGTATACACACACACAAAAAAAAGATTTACATATATACATATGTATAAACACACACACACACATATACGTATATATATAGGTATGACTCTTAGGGTTGGGTGCCATATATATATATATGTATATGTGTGTGTGTGTGTACGTATATATATGTATATATACATCAGGTGTTTATTTGGCTCTCCGCATGAAAGCGTCAGTCGTGGAATAGGAAGTTTAATTGAATGAAATGAAATGGTAACTCAATTTACAGTAGCTTTTCCTAGGAGCATCTTGATTATCATTAAGGTCTCTGGCCAGCCTTAGAAAGTGCCTATGGAGCAGCAGTCACCTATTTGTGAAGTCACGTCCTGGCAGCTAAAAGCCAGGCGGCTCCTCACATTTGCTCATTACTTGGCTGCTTTCGAATCACCATACACATGGCTCGAGTCCTGTGATCTCATCGCCGGGGCTAGTTGGCTCCATCAGCCTGGTACCAAACGTGTTAGGCTAGCGCTAATGAATTCTCGCAGGCGATGTTCGCCAGTAGCAATCACTTGCGCTTTCTGGCAATGAAAGCAAGAAATATCTGGAATCCTTAGACTATGAAAAGGCCATGTTTTCTCCAGAGCATGCATACATACATATTTCTCTGTCTCCGTGTGTGCTATGAGGTGCATATGATCTGCTCCAGAGCCTGGTCTGAAGTGGGTTGTTTTTGTCATTGTATTGCACGCTTTTGAGATGAATTACATCTCCACGGCATTGGACAGGGAGCCCACCCCCAAGCACACACAGCCCTCATTGACCTACTCACCCAAACTTACATTTATTTGGAGCTCTACAACCTGTCTACTGTTCTGAGAAGGACAACTGTTATTAGCATAGAATAATGCCGCTTACATTTTTTTTTAAGTTTATTCATTCATTTTGAGAGAGAGAGAGAGAAAGAGAGCATGAGTAGGGGAGAGGCAGAAAGAGAGGGAGAGAGAATCCCAAGCAGACTCCACACTGTCAGCGCGGAGCCTTACGCGGGGCTTGAACCCACAAATGTGAGATCTTGACCTGAGCCAAAAATCAAGAGTCAGACGCTTCATCTACTGAGTTACCCAGGCACCCCAGAACTCTGCCCTTCTTACGAGAGCAGCAACCCAATAAAGCCGAGACAGTTTTTTTGTACTTTATTCCAAACTTTTCTAGAATGTTATCAAATCAGATTATCAATGGATGCCACAATTAATGAAAGAACACCCACCCTTATTCTCTTTATGGACTCAAAAGACCTCACGACAATTTTCTACTTAGAAGCTGTCAATGTTTAAGCTGCCCCAACAGAATGTTAAATGTCAGCCAATTGGCATTCTCTGGACTTGGGGCTTGACTTTGGAGACCTGAGTGCGGGACCAGAGGATCTGTCAGCGGTGCTGGATCGTGTCTGAAAGACAGGCTGCATCCACAGTGCCCCTAAATATCTCACTGTGCAACAAGGGTCCGAGCTCTGCTTTTGCCTGAATAAGAGCTACTAATCCAATTTTTAAAAAAAATAAATTCTACTTTGGAATGACCTTAAATTTACAGAATAGTTGTAAAGAAAGTACAGAGAGTTCCTATATACCAGTCACCTGGTTTTAGTTTTCCACTAATGTTACAATCGCACGTTACTTTGGTAGTACCTTTGTCAAAACTAAGAAATTAACACTGATACATTGCTACCCAACTCCAGACTTTATTTGATTCCACCCAGAGTCCCACCCATCATACCTTCATTGCATTGAGTTGTCCGTGTCTCCTTGGTCCCCTCTGGTCTCAGAGTTA
Organism: Prionailurus bengalensis; assembly: GCF_016509475.1. Classification (NCBI taxonomy): domain Eukaryota; kingdom Metazoa; phylum Chordata; class Mammalia; order Carnivora; family Felidae; genus Prionailurus; species Prionailurus bengalensis. The sequence goes on along the minus strand of NC_057349.1, from coordinate 18,213,249 downwards.
CTGTTCTGCCATGTTTTTGTGACCTTGATAATTTTGAGGAATACTGGCCAGGTATTTTCTAGAATGTCCCTCAGTTTGGATTTGTCTGATGTATCGTCTCTAAATTATCCTGCAATTCTGAGTTTTGGGGGGAAGGTTGAAGTGAAACGCCCTTCTCATCACAGCTTATCAGGGAGTCCCTGACGTCCATACAATGACACTGAGGTGTTAATTTTGATCACTTGGCCAAGGTAATGTTTGCCAGATTTCTCCACAGTAGAGTAATGATTTTTCTCTTTCCATACTCCGTAATTTGGAAATGAGTTACTCAATCCAGCTTACCCTTGGGAACGGGGTTTTAATTTTTTTTTTTCAACGTTTATATTTATTTTTGGGACAGAGAGAGACAGAGCATGAACGGGGGAGGGGCAGAGAGAGAGGGAGACACAGAATCGGAAACAGGCTCCAGGCTCTGAGCCATCAGCCCAGAGCCTGACGCGGGGCTCGAACTCACGGACCGCGAGATCGTGACCTGGCTGAAGTCGGACGCTTAACCGACTGCGCCACCCAGGCGCCCCTGGGAACGGGGTTTTGAACTTAAGCTCCTGAGGTGGGACTAATTAGATTGGGTTTTTTTTTGAGAAGTGGGGATCACTCTCCTCAATCCTACTCTCCGTATAATTTGCCACTTATCTGTATTACGTGACAGAGGATGTGTCTAATATATCACAGCTGATTTAGGGAAGAAATTGGGCCTGTAGGACATGAAGGAGAACAGGAAATAGACTAGTGAGCATTTGTATTATATCCAATTTTTTTTTGCTGTTACAACTAAAGATGCCCTGCTCAGCCATACCCTGAACAGACTATGCACGAAGATATGCTTTGATTTCTCATCATTATTTTTTTTAATGTTTATTTATTTTTGAGAGAGAGAGAGAGAGAGAGACAGCACAAGTAGGGGAAGGGCAGAGGGAGAAGGAGACACAGAGTCCGAAGCAGGCTCTGGGCTCCAAGCTGTCAGCACAGAGGCCGACACGGGGCTCGAACCCATGAACCGTGAGATCATGACCCGAGCCAAAGTCGGACACTTAACTGACTGAGCCACCCAGGCGCCCCTGATTTCTCTTCCTTATTAATAGGTTTGATACTTGCAAATTCACCTACTCACTAACATTTGTAACCCCAAATCAGTACCCGTGGTCATCTGCCCACATGTGCAGAGCAAAAAAAAACGAGTCTCCAGACTTGCACATTCCCAGCCAGAGTCAAACAAGACAACGCTCTGTCTGATGCTCTGCCTTCTTGTTTCTTCTGTCAAACAGAGATGACCAGACCATTCAGAGGTGTACGTAAAGCTCCAGACCCTGGGGTCAGTTGAATAGGGATTGAATCCCCACTCGGGCACCTGTTAGGGGGGTAGCCTCAGTCCGTTCACTTAACATTTCTGAACTTTGTTTTCTTTTTTGTAAAATAAAATAGAACCTACTGGGATGAGTTGTCTTTAAGATTTAAGACAATAATCTATGTGACATATATATACACATATGATATGTATCTCTTTATATCTTTTATGTATGATATATGTATCTCTTCGAGGAGCAGTGATTCACTGTTGGCTAATTCAGACTTTGTGGTGCCTTTATAGAAATAACTCCCTCCAATTATTAGAATCTGCTGTATGGTACCACTGGAATGGGTGGGTCTTACAGATGTTATATATTTAACATTTGAAGAAACTCCCAGGGCGCCTGACGGGCTCAGTGTGATCAGTTTTGTTTTGTTTTTATTTTATTTTTTTAACAAAACGAGACTCTGACGTCAATGATTTTTTTTTTCTATTTTCCCATAGACCTCCTCTGTTTTCGTTTTCTGTTTCTACTTTAGTGGTTTCTGCAGGTATTGTTGACAATAGGCAAAAGTTTGAAACAACCCAAGTGTCCATCAACAGATGAATGAAGAGACAAAACATATAACATATATACAACGCAATACTATTGTGCCAAAATAGAGTGAGATTCTGACACATGCCTCAACATGGATGAGCTTTGAAAACATTATACAAAGTGAAAGAAGCCAACCCCCAAAGGACAAAGATCATTTGGTTGCGCTCATATGAGGTATCTAGAATGGGCAAATTCATAAAGACAGAAAGCAGAATAGAGGTTAGCAGGGGCTTGGATGGAGATGGGGAAGTATTGTTTAATGAGTAAAGAATTTCTGTTCGGGATGATCAGAAAGTTCTGGAAATGGTGGTGATGGTTGAACAACATTTTGAGTGTATTTAATGCCATCGGATTATACATTTTAATCTTATGTATATTTTACACAATAAAATAAAAGCTAGATTGGTAAAAAAAAAATGAGGTTGGACAACACTGGATCGAATACCGCATGGCATCTCAGAATCTTTTTTTATTTTATTTTCTCTTTATTTAGAGAGACAAAGTGTGAGCAGGGCAAGGGCAGAGACAGAGAGGGAGACACAGAATCAGAAGCAGGCTCCAGGCTCTGAGCTGTGGGCACAGAGCCGGATTCAGGGCTTGAATTCACAAACCACGAGGCCATGACCTGAGGACGTTTAATCAACTGAGCCACACAGGACCCCTGGCATCTCAGAATTCGTTAGAATTGTCCGTCTTGGAGAAGGGGAGTTAGCACGTCTCAAATCACCTGTTTTTGCAGAAGTAATCCACAATAAAAGTTGATAAATAACTTTTAGGCATTTAAATTTGAAATATAAGACAGCAGAACAAAATAGAACAAGCATTGATCTTGAGCACTGTTTTCATTAATCAGTCCAGGGTTCCACTCTATAAGCATTTGGCCAGGAAGGATATAACAGGTGGCCTGCGTGCCACACTCAGTGGCCCAGAGGTCAAAGTCAAGGAGAGGAAGAACTAAAGGAAATGAATGCTTCTACCCACCCTCCCCCACCCCAGCAATCTTTCTCGGCTCTGGAAAGAATATGTAGAAAGAAAGACAGTGTTTTATTTCTTCCTGACTAATCTCTTAATTTCATTAAACTGAATCAAATTATCCAGGACACAGAAAAGAGCTTAATAAAAAAATCAGATACTATTTCTTTTTCTTCTCATTGATATATGCCACCAGAAGTCTCTGGGTAGTTCTCTTAGGAATTTCAGATCCACAGTCATTTTGAAACAGGAGGCCCACACTTAGTGCTCCGCGAAACTCACCTCCACTTTGATATTTCTGGATTCCAGTATTTACCTCTTAAAAATGAGACGAAACAAAATGCTTCCCCCTGAATAAAAGCAATGAATACTCTGGAATAGAGTGAAAGTAACAAAAATAATCCATAATCCTGGCCTGGCTGGGCCAGAGCAGTCCAAGATGGCCGACTTCGAGGATCGGACGTCGGATGTGGAGAAGGTACTCATAGCTGCTAAATTCATCACTCATGCACCACCAGGGGAATTTAATGAAGTGTTCAACGATGTCCGGCTACTACCTAATAATGACAATCTCCTCAGGGAAGGGGCAGCGCATGCATTTGCTCGGTATAACATGGATCAGTTTACTCCTGTGAAGATAGAAGGGTATGAAGATCAGGTCTTAATTACAGAACATGGTGAGCTGGGTAATAGCAGATTTTTAGACCTGAGAACCAAAATTTCCTTTAAGCTTGATCATTTACAGAAAGAAGCAAGTGACCTCCCAGCCAGAGGACGCGGATGGAGGTCTGAAGTCTTGGAGAGAACCCTCTGACGGTGCTTTCAGGGCCTACGTGAAAGATCATTACCCCAACGGCTTCTGTACTGTTTGTGCTAAAACTATAGATGGGCAACAGACCATTATTGCCTGTATTGAAAGCCACCAGTTGCAGCCTAAAAACTTCCGGAATGGTCGTTGGAGATCAGAGCGGAAGTTCACCACCACACCACCTACAGCCCAGGTGGTCGGAGTACTTAAGATTCAGGTTCACTGTGACCAAGATGGCAACGTTCAGTCGGTTAGTCAGGAAGATGTACAGGATGCAGGAACTGTTTCGAATGAAGTCTGAACTGCCAAGGAGTTTCTTCACATCATAGAGCATGCAGAAAATGAACGGCAGACAGCAATTAGTGAAAACTATCAAAACAACGTCAGACGCCGCATTCAAGGCCTTGAGCCGGCTACCCGCACCGCAATCGACTGGAACGAGATCCTCAGCTACAGGACTGGCAAAGAAATGCAGAATGCTTAAAGGCTGAGTGTAGGATTCTTCAGTCTGTGGAAAGAAAGGATTCAACATGCAGTCCTAGGATAGTAAGTGATTTATAAACAAGAATGATATTTTGCTAGGGCTTTCAAAGTTAACGGGTTTTCTAGCTTCCTGGAATACTGTTGAACGTATAGCATCATCTTGATTCTTTTGTGTTGTCTGCCTTGTAATTTTCAGTTTTCACTATACCTACTTGTACTTGTTTTTTTTTTTTTTAATTCTGTCACATTTAACAATGGAGAGAGAGAGAGCTATACTGGAGTCGTTTTACTGTTTAGAAAATTTTCCTAGCCATGAAGCCCTGTTATTGAAGTCGACAGTTAACAAGCTCACCACTTTTCTACCCCTATCCTTCAAAGCAATTCCGGTACTTCAGTGCTTTCTCCTGATCCACCAACAGCTAAAGAGGTTATGCTACAGGGGCGCCTGAGTGTCTCAGTCGGTTGAGAGTCCGACTTCAGCTCAGGTCACGATCTCGCAGTTTGTGAGTTCGAGCCCCGAGTGCTCTGTGCTGATGGCTCAGAGCCTGGAGCCTGCTTTGGATTCTGTGTCTCCCTGTCTCTCCGCCCCTCCCACGCTCATTCTCTGTCTCTCTCCATCTCTCAACAATAAACATTAAAAAAAAAAATTTTTTTTAAAGGCTATGCTACAATGGAAGACACATTCATCCTTCTCCCCCTGACTGCTTTGATCATCATTTACAGCATCTCATAACTACTTTTCAATAGTTTGGATTGGGCTTTTCAGGTCCTTTTGTGGGGGCAGAGGAAGTTTTCTGGAAATTCCATTATAGCCAGCTTCTCTGGAGAAGTTGTTTTAAATCCAAGGACTTGAACCACATTCCCTGCGCGTGAACGTGTTTGCTTTTTTCTCTTCCCTCATTGTCTCCTTCCCACCTGGTACCAGTATAGTTATAGACATCTGCATTTTTAGAAGAGTTTTACCCATTTATTATTATCATTATTATTATTTTATTATTCAAGAGCTGCTGACATACTAGGGATGTAGTACAGTATACAACTTGAAAAATGCAGATGTTGGGGCACCTGGGTGGCACAGTCGGTTAAGTGTCCGACTTCAGCCAGGTCACGATCTCGCGGTCTGTGAGTTCGAGCCCCGCATCGGGCTCTGGGCTGATGGCTCAGAGCCTGGAGCCTGTTTCCGATTCTGTGTCTCCCTCTCTCTCTCTGCCCCTCCCCCGTTCATGCTCTGTCTCTCTCTGTCCCAAAAATAAATAAACGTTGGAAAAAAAAAAAAAAGAAAAGAAAAATGCAGATGTTGAAGCACTGACAGTATCTTGTGCTTTAATACTTTGTGGCGGGATTGTACTACAGGCAGATGCTTCAAACAACTACGTAAATCACAAACAAAAGCCAAAAACGAAGCCAAGTGAAAAGGATACGCTCCAGGCTTTCTCTTGTAACCTGTTACTTAAGGGAATACAAGTGATTTGTTCTAAAGAGGATGTAAAACTTGTTCCAAGTTACTCTTCCTCCTTCCTGCCCTGCCAAGAACTTAAATGTAACTGTGATACAGCAACCCTTCCCGGGTATACTGGCAGGTGTATGTGTGATCTCAGAATACACAGGTGACATAGATATGCTATGACAGCTGGTCATGGTGGATTCATTTACATTGTTTACACTTCTATGACCCGGCCTTAAGGGAAGCTCAGTTTTTTAAAAAAACAAGCAGTGGCTTACCTACCTATCCAAATACATGTCAAAAAAGAAGGGTGTTTGTGTTTCAGCTTTGTTTTTGCTCAGTAATACAGTCAAACAAGTTTGTTTCCAAGGGACCTGGTGAGCTGTGTAAGCATTTTTGTTTATTTCAAATAAACTATGTTGGCATATTGAAAAAAACCTGTAATCCTATAACTTAGAGATGACCACTATTCACAAACCAATGTACGTGTGTGTGTGTGTGTCTAGAAAGAATCTATCACTCACCCCTGTCTCCCAAGCACTGAGAACCTATTGAGCTCAATCCCTGTTGTGCAGAAGTTATCCAATAAATCGAACTAAATATTCTTGCATAAATGATCGTAAAATTATACACATTCAATTTTATATCGTACTCCCTTTGTATGACACCTTGAGAATAAGCAAATCTATAGAATCAAGAAGTAGATTAGTGGTTGCTGGGCTCTGAGTTGGGGGAAGGTTAGAGCAGTGACTGTGAATAGGCATATGATTTCTCTGGGAGATAATAAAAATGTTATGGAATCAGATAGTGGTGATGGTTGTCTGACCTTGTAAATATAGTAAAAACCACTGAAGCACACACTTCAAATGGGGGGATTCTATGGGGTGCGCACAACATCGCCTTAAAAACACTACAAAAAACACATCGTAATGGCAATGACCTGTATTTGTAGTAAGTTTAAACTTTCAAAGTACCTTCCTTTTCGTATATAGTTTTAATCTCATTATAATCTTATGAAGGACACGGGGCAAGTTTATCTAATCTCCTTAACAGGAGGTGGGATTGAGACCCAGAGGGACTGAGTGATTTTGCCAACATCACACAGCAAATTAGAAATAGAGACCAATTAGATGTAGAATAAAAATATGGCAGTTCCTGTCCAGTGAACTTCTATTGTCCAATGTCATATTAATGAGTCATAATCAATATCTGGCTAATCATTTTAATCTCTTTTATATAACATTGTTATTAAATGATGACTCATTTCTTAGGTGTTTGCTGCTCGCCAGGTGGCTTCATTCAGTATTGACTAGTCATTATACGAATCTCGTGAAGTAGGTAACATTAGCTCCATTTCATGGCTTTTAGAAATTAGCTTACTGGGGGTGCCTGGGTGGCTCAGTCGGTTGAGCGTCCGACTTCGGCTCAGGTCATGATCTCGCAGTTCATGAGTTCAAGCCCCGCGTCAGGCTCTGTGCTGATGGCTTGGAGCCTGGAGCCTGCTTCGGATTCTGTGTCTCCCTCCCTCTCTGCCCCTCCCCGACTTGCACTGTTTCTCTCTCTCTCTCTCTCTCTCTCCCTCTCAAAAATGAATAAACATTAAAAAAAAAAAGAAAGAAAGAAAGAAAGAAATTAGCTTACTTGTCCAAGGCTGCCTCACAGGGGACAATGTCCAGGAACATTTTTGGTTATCACAGCTGGGGGTGTGCTACTTGTATCTAGGGGATGGGCCAGAATTAAAAAAAAAAAAAATGGTTTTTAAATGTTTATTTATTTTTGAGAGACAGAGAGAGACAGAGAATGATCAGGGGAGGAACAGAGAGAGAGGGAGACACAGAATCTGAAGCAGGGCTCCAGGCTCTGAGCCGTCAGCACAGAGCCCGATGCGGGGCTTAACCCACGAACCATGAGATCATGACCTGAGCCAAAGTCGTTTGCTTAACCGACTGAGCCACCCGGGTGGCTCTTCTTTTTTCTTTTTTCTTTTTTTCCTAATGTTTATTTATTTTTGAGAGAGAGAGAGACAGAGAATGAGCAGGGGAGGCACAGAGAGAGAGGGAGACACAGAATGGATGGGCCGGAATTTTTTTGCTAAACTTCCTGCAGTGTATAGGACAGCCCCCCACAACATAGAATTATCCAGCCCCAAACGTCAACAGAGCTGAGACCGAGATACCCTGCTTGAAATGATACAATGGCATAATATATGTGAAAACACTGTATAAATACAAACTACTCTGTTGTTTTACTCTCTAGTATGATAGTAATTCCCGGGAACATTCGCCAGCACCAGGCCCTCACCTGGTGATTGCTGGATAGAGCGGTGCCTGCTAAAACGTTTCGGCGAACATTACCTGATGAAAAAAAGTCAGTCACAAGAAGACAGAGACTGCGAGATATCACTTACATGCGGTGTCTAAAGCAGTCACATTCATAGAAACAAAAAGCAGAATGTGGTTACCAGAGGCGGTGGGGGGGGGGGGGGCGCGATTTGGAAAGTGTTCCGTGGGTACAGAGTTTCAGTTACATAAGATGAAAGTTCTAGACCTTTGTTGCACAATAGATGTATGGTTCACGCTCTGTACTGTGTGCTTAAAGGTGGCGAAGAAAGGAAGTTTTATGTTGTGTGTTTTTATATCGCGAAGGAAAATGATTTGGCGAGTCGTCAACGTCAGTGACTAGGGACAGAATTTGAATCTTACAGGTTTCGGACCTCAGTACTAGGGGTTAGAAAACGATTCTGTGTCAGATTTTCCTGGGGCAGCAGGCACACCTGTTCCAGCCAATCAGACAGAAATGCAAGCATTTGTCAGCCGTGGAAGGACGGAGTGCTGGTGATGGAGGGAAGAGGGGTGAAAAGATCCGCAGTGGGACCTCATGGTGGAGACATCAAATGTATGTTTGGAAGTGGGCTCATGTGCTGGGTTCGTTCTTGTTTTTACCAGAAATATTCTACTGACAAGATTGGGCACCTGGGTGGCTCGGTCAGTTGAGCGCCGACTTAGGCTCGGGTCATGATCTCGCAGTTCGTCGATTCAAGCCCCATGTCGGGCTCTGTGCTGACAGCTCGGAGCCTGGAGACTGTTTCAGATGCCGTGTCTCCCTCTCTCTGACCCTCCCCTGTTCATGCTCTGTCTCTCTCTGTCTCAAAAATAAATAAACATTAAAAAAAAAATTAAAAAAAAAGCACAAATGTTACCTTTGGCTTGGGTTCTGAGGATAGAAACTGAATATAAGAACAAATCTTATGAAGATCATCTCAGCCCTTGTTCAATTGTCTTTCCGTTGGGGGGTGAGCTGGGATAGGCAAGCGCTTGTGAAATGTTGTTTTCTGAAGTCTTCTCTGTTGGACAGAGGAAGGAAACACTTTGGAAAGTGGCTGACTGCATTGGCCAGCTGGCACTCTTGGGGCTGGCGTTCGATAGCCCTGTGAATTGAGGCAGGTCCCTTTCTTTCTCAGGACGGCACCTTGCTTTCCCGTGTAAAGCGGCAGCATGGGATAAGATGACCCTACCTTCCTTCCTATTCTCTTCTGTAGCCGTTTAACTTTCCTAGAAAGGACTAGAATTGAAAATGTAATAGTCAAACGACACGAAAATAATTACGACGAAACTTGAATTTTGAGGCGATTGGACCTAGGATGTTAGGGGAAGACTGCATGTTTAAGGCATCTCTAATTCCGAACATGATAACGTAAGTGATGGTGCATGACCCCAGACTTCATCTTCCTGCTTTCGTATTCCCTCCTGCCTTCCCTTCCTGCCAGCACACTATGAAGGATGCCCGATAGCACCCCACACCCCAGAGCTCGCTTGCTTTTCTTCCAGCTAAGCCAACCTGCCGCTTGTCCCATTTTGTCAGACCCTCTATTGAGTGGCATTGGTTGCTAATGGCTTAATGAGATGGAGAAAGGAAAGCTGTGTCACCCTTCTTGGCGAAATCACTTAAATCATGGGCTTCCTGATGAGACCTCTTCAATAGCATTCTGGACCCCTTGGCTGGCTGGTGGGACTGAGACCTTGAGGGAGACACGCTTTCCAGAGCCCCGCCGATGCCCCATTGAGCACTGTTCCTATGTCTTTGAAGACATGTTCTTTCCTCCAAGTTATGCCCACTCTAACGGGGAACGCAATGCTATAATGGCCTGAAAATTCTTTTGTCCTCTCATTCACGAGATTTTCAACAACGGAGAGGAAAGGAAAGACATGTCAAGCTACATGGTACAGGGCCATTGTGTGGCAACACCACATCTTGTCGATGTCTGTGAACGACAGAGTCAGGCAGAGTGCTGTCCTACGAATTTCCCATTCCCTAGGGGTGCTGGGAGACTTTAAAAGTGACCATATGCAGATAATAATAACCAGCAGTTGGAGAATATTTTTCATGTGTCAGAGTCTGCACAAAGTGCATGCCACTTATGAACTCATTAACTCACAAAAAACCCCTACTGGTATCGTCTTTATTTTACAGAGGCTAAAACTGAAACAGAAAGGTAAAGCAGCTTGCTCAAGGTCACCCAGTGAGGAACCAGCACAACCACATAAGCCTCTCTTGAAAACCTGTGCCCTGCTATTAAATATGATGTTATACTAGCATTCACAAGGAAAAAGAGTAAAGCAAGGGAAGTAATCCAAAAGTTGTAAAATTGTACGAAGTCCACAACAATCATCTTGACGTGAAAAAAAATACGACTTCTAGAGACGTCAGTAATTAACAGGGGAGGGATCAGCAAACTTTTGCTGGTCAAAAGCCAGAGAGTAAGTGTCTTAGGCATTGGTGGTCAGATGGCTTGTGTTACAACCAGTCAACTCTGTGCTTGCAACGGGAAGGCAGCCAGAGCCTATCTGTGAACAAACGAGTATGTATGAGTTCCAATAAAACTCTGCTGATGGACCCTAAAAGGTGAACTTCCTTTCATGTCCATCCATCACAAAGCAGTTTTTTCTTCAGATTTTCTTGCAACAGCTTAAGAATGTAAAACCATTCTTAGCTCACGGGCTGTAAAAAAGCACATGGAAGCCTGCATTGAGGCCCCGTCCCCACCCCCTGCCATAGTCTGTGTAGAGGGAAAAGGAGACACCAGACTTAATTCAATGATGAGTGTCTATTATAAGGTAGGTGCTGAAAATACAGTGATCAGTAGACAGAAGGACCTTCCATGGGCTAATGGTGGAGCAAACAAGCAATTAGAAGGGTACAAAGTCCTATACGGAAGGTGGAAGTTCTTCTAACCCAGACTGGGGAGAATAGAGAAGGGACACCAGGGAAGTAGTACCCCACGGGGACCTGATGGGTGGGAAGGACTCAACAGGAAAAGGTAGGGGAAGAGAATATTCCAGGAGGAAGACCCGTGGAGTCAGAAGAGTTAGACTTGAGAATCGATGCTACCATTAACTCATTATTGGCTACCAGGCAAGTCAGTGTACATGTGGGCTTCCGTTGGTGCCTACTGGTGTGCCAAATGCGTATAATGTCAATGCTTACCTCACCAGTTGTCAGTGAGAAAATGGAGACCAGGGTGTGAAAGAATATTAGCTACAGTTCATTGTCAGTGTTCCCCGTGAATTGAATGAGTTGGTCTGAATAATCTGCAACACTCCCTCCTGTCTGGAAGTTCTATGAATTCCTGATTTTTATTTTTTATTTTTATTTATTTATTTATTTTTTAGTGTTTATTTATTTGAGAGAGAGAGCGCGCGCGCGTGCACGTGCGCATGAGTGGGGGAGGGGCCGAGAAAGAGGGAAACAGAATCTGAAGCGGGCTCCAGGCTCTGAACTGACAACACAGAGCCTGTTGTGGGGCTCGAACTCACGAACCGTGAGATCATGACCTGAGCTGAAGTCGGATGCATCCAGGTAACCCCTTGATGTTTATTTAATTATTTAAAAGAAAAATTTTTTTTAATGTTTATTCATTTTTGAGAGAGAGACAGAGCAGAGACAGAGCATGAGTGGGGGAAGGGCATAGAGAGAGGGAGACACAGAATGTGAAGCAGGCTCCAGGCTCCAAACTGTCAGCACAGAGTCTGAGGTGGGGCTCGAACTCACAGACCACGAGATCATGACCTTCTGAGCTGAAGTAAGACGTTACACCGACTGAGCCACCCAGGCACCCCCCCCCTTGATATTTATTTTTAAATAAAGATAAACGCTGCTATTGAGCAATTCTGGATGCCGTCAATATTAATGTCAACAGTGACTTGCCTTACCACAGCTGAAACTGCCCAAAGTTGAAGAAATATACTGTCCCTTGTATTCCGAGATGACCTCAGTGATTGTGACGGCGGCCCTCTCTGGAGTAAAAGGGCTGCAAGATGGACAAACGACCCCCCACATGGGAAGACCCCCTGGAATGGGCAGCTGTGACAGATTCGTCAGGGTCTTCACTGGAGGTTGACCTGGACGAAGGTAGTCAACACTGCCCCGCTCTTGCTCTGTCGGCCCTAGTGGCTCATGTTCTCAGATCTGCTCCCCCCCTTCCTTGTAAGAGAGGAGCTGCAGACTTGCGGTTGATCCCCTTCAGTGAGTGGCACCATTTCTCCTCTTGCTCAAAATCACAAGTGGGAGTAGATTTCCCAACAATCTCAGGATAAACGTGAAGACTGACGTCAGCAACGGTATGAAGTCCAGCAAGGGAAAACTAAAAAGAGATGATGGGGAAAATGAAGGTGAAGCTGTTTGGGTTTGTTGAAGGGCTTCTCGCCATTTCTGTAACTGTTGTGTTCCTGTATGCCAATTTAGTTTCACAAAAATACCCACGAATGAGGAAAATCTCAAACTTCAAAATTTCTCCAGTGTTTGCAGAAGTCCATGACAGGATGGTGACAGGAAAGGAAAACTTCTGGGATGAAAATATACCAGTGGCACTGCAGGGGAGAGGAAAACTTTCCCCTCTTCCCTTCTAGGTGCTTCGGCTGGTCGAATAATTAAATTGACGTAAGAGAGATGAACAAGGAGAAAAACATTTAATTTCAGAGGTGTGGGAGCTCATAGAAATTTGATACTCAAAGAAGTGACCGACGGAGGCAGCTTTTATATCTTTTAGACAAAGAAATAATGAACGCGTGAAGAATTCAGAAGATGAAGTTTGGCCTGGGGTAGTAAATTAGTGACAAAGATACAAGGTTTGCTTACATGGCCTTCCTTCTTGGCCCTCAATTCCTTACCTCTGGTGATAAGAATGTCTCCCCTTCTCCTGGTACAAGGAGGATAACTTTCGCATGAGAGATTTATCTTCTGCTTTCAGGGGAAAAAGGAGAGTCCGTGCATTCCTCTTGAACTACCTTTTTTCTTTTTTTTTTTAAATTTTTTTTTTCAACGTTTATTTATTTTTGGGACAGAGAGAGACAGAGCATGAACGGGGGAGGGGCAGAGAGAGAGGGAGACACAGTATCGGAAACAGGCTCCAGGCTCTGAGCCATCAGCCCAGAGCCCGACGCAGGGCTCGAACTCCCGGACCGCGAGATCGTGACCTGAGCTGAAGTCGGACCCTTAACCGACTGCGCCACCCAGGCGCCCCTTGAACTACCTTTTTTCAATCTTAATTCAATATAATCAATATGCCCAAGAGGCGTATTTGGGGCAGGCTGTTCTGAATCCCATCAACACCACTGAGAAACGTAACTTGTCAACAATACTGGATCCCAAATCACTACCTACTGAAGCCTCTGCCTGAAGGTGAAGCTGAGTTCTCTTTGGTATAGGTTATCCCCAAAGGCTTGAATATATTTGAAAGGCTCTTCGAGACTATTTGCACACCTCAAAATTTCTACTATGTTCATGCAGATGAGAAAGTCATCTCCACTTTCAAAGAGGCAGTGGGAAGGCTATCGAGCTCTGCTAACCATGGATATTCCTGTGTGTTTCTTTTTTTTGTTTGTTTTAAACCAAATGTTGACTTTAACATTTATCTATTTTTGAGAGACAGAGTGAGACAGAGCACAAGCAGGGGAGGAGGGTCAGAGAGAGAAGGAGACACAGAATCCTCTGTGTGTTTCTTTTTAAAAGCTATTTGAATTAGGGGCGCCTGGGTGGCTCAGTCATTTAAGAGTCCGACTTCGGATCAGGTCATGATCTCACTGTCTATGAGTTCGAGCCCCACATCGGGTTCTGTGCTGACAGCTCAGAGCCTGGAGCCTGCTTCCCATTCTGTCTCCCTCTCTCTCTGCCCCTCCCCTGCTCGCACACTGTCTCCCTCTCTCTCTCTCTTTCTTTCAAAAATAAACAAACATTAAAACAAAAATTTTTTACGCTATTTGAATTAAAGAGCAAAGGAGTTGCATTATTGTTTTTCTTTGCAATTCAGTGGAGGTGAATTTTTAATGCATATTAGCCATTTTTCTGTGTCTGTGAGTTACCAGTTTTCTCCATGGTGGGCGTGGAATTTAAATGTTGTCTTGCTAATTATGGAGAAAAGTAGGTTAGGTGGGTCCCTAGAAGAAATGATAAGGGTATTTAGAGGAGAGAATGCAGCTCCTAATGAGCAGGGAAGGCCTGAAGTTATTTGAATGGGTGGGACCTGTTAAGGAGTATAGTGAAGTAATTAGGTCATCGCCAAGGAATGGAAAATCCATTTGGCTGACATCATTTGGCTTGAATGGCTCTTTAAAATGAGAGGACCCAATCCTTAGCCCTCAGAAGAGCTACTTCTTCTTCCCCTCTTCCATCTTCATAGGCTGGAAGGGTCTGAAAAACTCCGATGTATACGAATACAGATATCTGGTGACTTTGTTCCTTTGTTGGTAAAAGATGTAGACTCCCATAAAGCGTTTTATTTACCTCTGTAGCAAGAGTCCTATGGAGTGGGCTCTGTTTTTTTATACTTTTGCAAGTGGTACAGGATGCCAGGCTGTGAAGACGTTAATGAGGAAGTTGAATACAAATAAGGAAGTTGAACTGTAGATCTGTGTCTACACAGAGCACAGTGTAGGATGAGGGAAAAGATAACCAGCCAAAGCAGTTACAATTTTTCTCTTCAGATTAGGAAAATAATCCACGACTACAAACATGGAAAACAGGAATAAGTATATAAGGACAATAATTTCCCATTATCCTTACACTCAAGAGAAAATTCTGTTAAAACAGTTGGGCTCCTTGGGGCGCCCGGGAGGCTCAATCGGTTCAGCATCTGACTTCGGCTCAGGCCATGATCTCCCAGTTCCTGGATTCGAGTCTCATGTCAGGCTTTGTGCTGACAGCTCAGAGCTTGGAGGCTGCTTCCCATTCTGTGTCTCCCTCTCTCTCTGCCCCTCCCCCTCTCATTCTCCCTCCCTCCCTCTCTCTCTCTCTCTTTCTCTTTCTCTCTCTCTCTCTCTGTCAAAAATAAATAAACATTAAACACACACACACATACACACACAGTTGGGCTGCTTTTAGTCTTTTCAGGAGAAAGTTGTTTTTTTAAAATTTTTTTTTTTCAACGTTTATTTATTTTTGGGACAGAGAGAGACAGAGCATGAACGGGGGAGGGGCAGAGAGAGAGGGAGACACAGAATCGGAAACAGGCTCCAGGCTCTGAGCCATCAGCCCAGAGCCTGACGCGGGGCTCGAACTCACGGACCGCGAGATCGTGACCTGGCTGAAGTCGGACGCTTAACCGACTGCGCCACCCAGGTGCCCCATGGAGAAAGTTGTTTTAAGAATTGCTGGAGCCCCTGGGTGACTCCGTGGGTCAAGCATCTGACCCTTGATTTCAGCTCAGGTCATGATCTCACAGTTTGAGATTGAGCCCCGAGTCAGGCACGGAGCCTGCTTGGGATTCTCACTCTCCCTCGCTCTCTGCCCCTCCCCCAACTCCCCCTCTCAAAATAAATAAATACACTTAAAAAAAAAAGAAAGAATTGCTGATTTGCTATTCCTTTAGCTTCTGTTGACTCTACTACAAATTTTGAGTTTGAAAACCTATTGGATTTTATAAGTTGCTTCTAACCATTAATGGGAAAAGAGGAACTTGGGTAAAAGTGTAATAGCACTTAGCCTGTTCCCTGGAACGTGAATCATAATTCATTCCTGGCAGAGTACGTTAAGAGCACATAGGCCCTCCTGTTTGCCTGGCCTGAGGCTCGGGGTGAAGAAGTAACTTGTTCAGGTACAATTTGCATTGTGGATGGTAGAATCTGCCCTCCTAACTCCTAATCTGGGGCATTTCCTATGAATTGCCTCCTTGTGATTCCCCTTCCTTCAGTGGGCCGATGTGTGTGAGGAGTACGGATCTAAATCCTTTAGAACTCGCTCTGGATCTGAGACTATAGGATTTCCCAACGGAACTAAATTTAAGGGGGAATCTTCAGCACAAATGATCTGTGAAGAGAACCCCAAAATCCCTTCTCTGGCAAAAGCGAACTTTGAGTGGGGGAAATGGAGGGTAGTCTCTGAAAAATACCAGAGAATAATGCTTATGCATCCTACCTCGGGGAGCCCTCGTGGGAGCTCCGGTTATATCAAGGACGACTATTTCCCTATGCAACTTCTTATAACCTCTCTCGGGTTGGAAGCCTTAGATTCAAAGCCCTTCGGGATTCTGTAGGGAAGGGATCAGCTGGTAGTAACCCGATTACAGTAACTTGAGACATCAAAACTCCAGCCACAGTTCCTTCTTGTGTTCCCAGGCCAGCCCTTTGAGGGTGGGACTAAAGGCGAGCAAAACTTTGTGTGGCCACGTTCCAGCTTTTATTATTCTACTTCTGAACACCAAGGGTAATTTGGTTAGGCTGCCTTTACCTTAAAGAGAACAGGTATTTGCTGTAGGGTGTTTCTGGGCAACTTTATCCTCCTGGGAAAGAGAGAGAGAGAGAGAGATTAATTTGGGGAAAATGACCAGAGAGAGGAGATTGAAGGAAGAGGCACACTGCACTACCTCTATTTAAATTTTTTCAAATATTTTTAAATTATTTATTTTTGGGAGAGAGAGCATGAGTGGGGGCGGGAGATAGGGACAGAGGCAGGGGCAGGGGGAAGAGAAGGTCCAAAGCAACTCTACGCTGAGCAGCAAGCCCGACAAAGGGCTCGAACTCACAACCCACGAGATCGTGATCTGAGCCGAAGTCTAAGCGCAACCGACCGAGCCACCCAGGAGACCCGAGTTACCTCGATTTAATCCTGAGAGCCGTGTACGATCCCATACGATTATACTCGTGTGGGCTGCCTTTACGTTGTATATTTCCAGAACGTAGCATCCTGCCTGGCCTAAAGGAAATCCACAAAACATGTTGAACAAGTGAATGAGCCCTTTGATAGTGGTACATGGGATTTCCATCCCTCAGGGTTTCTCAAAGAACAGCTCGGGTTAGCGTGGTGTTTCATTATGTGATGTTCTTCCTGGGGACTGTGATTTTTCATTTGTCTTGGTAAATCGTTGGTGTCCATATATGTTTAATTACAACTTTAAAGTTTTTATTAAAGGACAACATTCATTTCTAATTTAATGGTTTACATTATGTTCCCCGGTTTCCTTGAGGCAAGGGGAAAGTGTTTCCAGAATTTAATAAAATGCTTGGCACTGTCTGGTGGTTAAAACGTACTTTACTTAATCAGTCCCCACAACATTCCTGTGAGGTATGAACTTCAGCTGAGAATAAGGATCACTGAAATGGAACTCTGGACCAGCTAGAAAAAGAACGTAGTTTTGCAAGTGATTTCTACAACAATCCATCTCCCAGAACTACAGACGGATCCACTCAGTAAGTTGGGGTTTTGCCAAACGGGGAGCTACAGTTCTATTTTTCTTATTTTTGCAAGCTGGGCCCGTGGCGAGCACATTAGGAAGGCGCGTCCTGAGGTTGTTGTCTTTCTACAACGTTGGCTTTATTCAATCCTGAGGCGAGGTGAACATACTTGTAAAGCAGGTTGGGGATTCTAAACTCCCGGACGTTTCACCGCGCATTTGACTTGGCTTCCACCCCAGCACACGAAACAAAGCACAGTACAAAGTCACGCAACAAACAGGATGCAATACAGAATACGACACAAACGAACCACACGCGAAGTCAATCCGCGGGCGCACCGTTGGGGTGACGCCTTGGTCTGGTCTGGGTCAGCTCTCGGTGTGTGCCGCAGCGGAGGATCTCTGTCGTGTTCAGAGATCGACCAGGCACACAGCCTGTGGTGGCAGTTGCCTTTCAGGCCTCTTCTGATCCTACTGATGATCAGCTCTTGTTCTTCCAGGTTCGTGTAGCCTTACGAATTAACCGTCCTTCGTCCTGTCAGTCTGTGCTGCACTGGGGGGTATCTGGTCTTAGCTGCAGCACCCTTGGCTGCTTTCCTGATCGCCTCACTACTTGACGTGAGTGACTCCATCTTGCTCTCTACAAAGCCTTTGACCTCTTGTAAAGAAGGTTTTTGTTTTTCGAGCGAGAGCATGCACACGAGCGGGGGAGAGGGGCAAAGAGAGAGAGGGAGAGAATCATAAGCAGGTTCCATGCTCAGCATGGAGCCCGACGCAGGGCTCAATCCCCCGACCTGGAATCATGACCTGAGCGGTAATCAGGAGTCAGATGCTCAACTGACTGAGCCACTCAGATGCCCCAAGAAGGTTTTTCCCATCCAGTGGGGTATTGGCCAAAGAGGGAATAGGCATTAAGAGTTTCTTGTAGACTGTGGGCTTTGGGAATTAAAAATGGGGACCCTGTAACTCCAGTGTCCGGGCGTCCTACAGATGAGGGGCTCACTTCTTTGCACTCTGTTCTGATCGAACAGCATATTGCAGTTGGAAGAAGGGAGGCTATGCTCTTTCAGCCTGTTATTCTCAGTGATCAGAAGCACAGGGTCTCCCCTGTCGTAGGATCACTTGCTGCAGCAGAGGCCTTACGTTCCTCTAACTTCAAAATCAAATTGACGACTTTCTGAGGAATAGAGCAGAAAAGAGAAAGCAGAGAAATCTAGAAAGGCACCAGGATTGGACGGACCCCTGTTCTATTTTCTCTCCTGATACCCAACCTCTAAAATCCAACCAGAACCCAAACCTGAGGATTTTCTGAACTGGGGGGAGGTCCGGCTGTTCAAACATCCGAAGTCCGTGGGCTCAGACTCCTCCGTTGGCCCTTGGCATTGAAACTGAGGGTTGCCCATTATCTCTTCGTGTGCAAATGAGCTGGAAAGTGTTTGGGCTCAGAGACTCAACTTGACACTATTGAAGTGCTGTTCACTTTTCAGCATGTTTCCTCAGCTCTGCATTGTCCCAGTGATGTTTAATTGATTGCTTGAAAAGAACCAGCTTCTCCGTGCCTTTCCACACTATCCTATGTCCAGTTATTCTGTGTTAAACTACCACAGCCTTCCTCATTTCCTCTCTGCACCCTGCTTTTCCAAGCCTTTCCCTCAAGGTCTGACGCCTCTGGCCAGCCCCGAGCTGGGTGCTGTATTCCTTCTAGAATCCTCTCAGCTCCACCAGGAGGTTGATGTTGCCTAGATTTGGGATATGAAAAACCAAGACTCGGAGGTGCGGGTGACATGGCTAGGAAGGAAGCAGCCGTTGGGAGTTAGAACAGCTACAAGGGTGTTTTCTCAAATTTACCCACAAGGAAGCTGTGAAGTGTGAGACTAAATGTGTCGTTCAGGGGCTCCGAGCTGTCCACGTTGGCGTTGGTCCAACTGGAGACTTTCTGACAGGCGAACCCGGGCTCTTTTTGTCTATTTAAAGCCCTGTTGCTTCAGGCTATTTCCTGTGGTTAGAAAAAAGCACTGATGAGGATTAAACAGGGTCCTGAATTTAACGATAGTAAATACAGAAATAAATAGAGGAAGACAGAAGAGGAAGAGAGGAGAGTCAAGGCAGGGCAAGAGCTGGAAGAGTGAAAAAGGGCAAAATGTCAAGTGCATGTAAAACCAACTTAATCCAAGACGCTTGTTTCCTGCGACCTCACCCAGGCTTTCGTAGATTCCGAGCAAGTCTCCATGTGGCTTCCCTGGTTTTGCTCACTTGGGCGCAGAGGTGATGTCACGACGATACTACGCAGAAAGCGCTTTGGGCATCATGTGGCCCCCAAAACAAGTAAGGTGAAGATCACGACAGCTTATCCACCTCCGTAGAAACGAAGCCCTTCTGCTCCCTTCTACAGACAGTTGTTGAGATTACACTCTAAGTGCAGTTTTCTTAGAGGAACAGAAATTCATTGATGTCCAGGGGTGAGAATTTATAGTACGTGTAATACTAACAAAGCAAGCATAGGTTGAACTGTGGGACATAAATATGTACCCTGCAATTTATTGAGTGACCAAGCCACAGGTCTGTACTGGTTCCCACGTTTTTCAGAACTCCATCCCACCCAGTCGCTGCCTCCAACTTAGAATTTGGGACATGAACGTCGATCTAATGCTCAAGCTGGGATGGAGAATCACCTGTTCTTTTTGGTCACCCATTACCACTCCCTTCTATTATTTCGCACAAACGCAAATGCATCAGAGCTCAGGACCTAAGAGAATGAATGGTGCACGTTGCATGGGGTCTCAGGAAAACCGGGAGGATCAGAACCAGCGGTTCCCACGTTTCCTACATGAGCACCAAGAAGGAGAGAGAGCATCAGATAGACTGGGTTGATGAAAAACAAACCAAAACCGACTGGTACTAGTTCTGTCTTTATTTTTTTAATGTTTATTTCGAGAGAGAATATGTGAACGAGAGGGGAAGGGGCAGAGAGCGGGACAGAGCGAATCCCGAGCAGGCTCTGTGCTGGAAGCACAGAGTCCAACACGGGTTCCAAACTCACAAACCTTGAGATCATGACCTGAGCCGAAATCAAGAGGTGGATGCTTAGCCAACTGAGCCACCCAGGAGCCCTGATACTAGTCTTTAAAAATGTTTAGCATTGTTGAAGATTCTATTTGACGTAACTGTGAATGCTTCTCTGGCATCAGCGGGCTTTGTAACAGTGCCAAAAAGTTCAGGTGAGGTGCAATTAAGGATTCAACTGCAGCAAAGCACTAAATTATAAATGGTCTTCGCTCTGCAACTATAAATTCAGGGAGCTGTAGATTCAGAGAAAAGTCAGCCAGCCGTTAGAGATGCATTTCCGTACAAATCCAAACCACAATGAGATACCACCTCACCCCTGTCAGAATGGCTAACATTAACAACTCCGGCAACAGATGTTGGTGAGAATGCGGAGAAAGGGTCTCTTTTGCACTGCTGGTGGGAATGCAAGCTGGGGCAGCCACTCCGGAAAACAGTATGGAGGTTGCTCAAAAAATTAAAAATAGAACTACCCTACGACCCAGCAATTGCACTGCTAGGCATTTATCCACGGGATACAGGTGTGCTGTTTCGAAGGGACACATGCACCCCCATGTTTATAGCAGCACTGTCGACAATAGCCAAAGTATGGAAAGAGCCCAAATGTCCATCGATGGATGAATGGATAAAGAAGATGTGGTATATATACACAATGGAGTATTACTCAGCAATCAAAAAGAATGAAATCTTGCCATTTGCAACTATGTGGATAGACCTGGAGGGTATTATGTTAAGTGAAATTAGTCAGAGAAAGACAAAAATCATATGACTTCACTCATAGGAGGACTTTAAGAGACAAAACAGGTGCACATAAGGGAAGGGAAACAAAAATAATATAAAAACAGGGAGGGGGACACAACAGAAGAGACTCATAAATATGGAGAACAAACAGAGGGTTGCTGGAGGGGTTGTGGGCTAAACAGATAAGGGGTATTCTCGAATCTACTCCTGAAATCATTGTTGCACTGTATGCTAACTAACTTGGATGTAAATTAAACAATAAAGTAATTAATAAAAAAAACCATTTTTTCATACAAGTTTTCAGTGAATAAAACTTAAAAGGGCACATCGAAGGAAACACAAGCCAATAAAATTTTTGAAGAACAGAAAAGAAAAAACAAAAGGAAAGAAAAGACATGCATTTCCCGGGGCGGTGCCTGGGTGGCTTAGGCCATTAAGCACACAAGAAATATTATGTAAACAGGTATTTGGGTTGATCCAATTCTATTTTGGGTCCTATTGACAAGACTGTATGCATCTGAATCATGCTCTAGAACTGGATTTAGAAAACAAGTAAGACTTGACTCACCTAGTTCTGGAGAATTTCCACAAGAATGGCCCTATCATCGTTTCCTGCTCCTGAGGCTTACAAAATAAAATTGACAATCACCTCATCAACGCGTCAGCTTTCAACTGGGGTGGGAAAAACTACACGAGATATTAACTCCAGTCTTGTGTTCTAAGGTGATGATTGGGAAGACGATGCCCAATGAGGACCCGGTGGCCCCGTGGCAATGATAGTAAACGCAAGACACGGGCTGCACACGGGCATCGCCCTGGTGTTCTCAGGAAAAGTCAGAACGTGTCTGTCTATGGGCAAGAGGTAAATAGATTTCCCGACATGAAAACACTGTGTTTACAAAGCAGTCTAAAATATTACGTTGTCTTTTAGAAAAAAAATTTTTTTTAATGTTTATTTATTTTTAAGAGACAGAGAGGGAGACACAGAATGGGAAGCAGGCTCCAGGCTCTGAGCTGTCAGCACAGAGCCCGATGCGGGGCTCAAACCCACCGGCCGTGCGATCGTGACCCGAGCCGAAGTCGGGCGCTTAACCGACTGAGCCACCCAGGCGCCCCTATTATGTGGTATTTGTAATGAAGATGCATTGAGAAAATAGAGACGTCGGCTGTACCCACGTGTACATACACAAAGATGAGAAATCCTTAATACTTGGAATCTCACACTAATGTGATCAGGGAAACAGGGAAATGAAAACTAGAGCTCTCTCAATCAATAAATATTTGATCGTCTAGCCCGGGCAGACAATGGTGGGAGCCAGAAACAGACAAGAGAGATGTGAGTGCAGCGCTAACTTCTGTGAGTGGGCGCGGCACACTCTCTCTCACCCCCACATGCATCAAGCTACCAAATACAGTAAAAGTGATCCATGCTGTCTTTGACAGATCATCTAACTGGCATAGACTCACGGAGCAAAGAATAAGGGAAGTGTAAAAAAGGTTGCAAAGGAGAAGTGATGATTGTGTCATTTTCTTGACTCATGATGGGGGAGGGGGCTTTTGTTCCCTCTCCTCTCTGCAGCCCTGGGTGTCGTTGGGCGTGGCCATGAACTCTTTATATGTTATCTCATGACTGACCTATGAAGGCGGTAAAATTCATTTTTTTACACAGGATACTCCTTTGGAAGCGCTCGTACGTTTGTAAAGCCTCTCTCCTTGAGTTCTGGAACCTCCCAGACCGAGACAACCTTTCTCTCCTACCCCTCGGGGTCAGTCTACTCCAAGGGTACCCAACTTGGGCCGGGTGTGAAATCAACCTGACATTTCACTAACTTCAGTTTTAGCCTTTACACAATTTCTGGGTAACCACAACTGTTCCTTTTGGGGGTGGCTTTTTTTTTTTTAATTAACCTTTATTCACCAAGTCCCCCAGTCGCTTTGTGTAGTAAGTTAGGCGGTGACGTAAGTTTGCTAATGTACCTTTTAAAGGACCTCACCTCGCCGCAGAGAAAATTAAGCCCTGGAAAGAATTTGGCTCAGCAGCCAGTCATATGCCTTGCTAAAATAGCACAGCCGGCCAATATAGGGAGGAGGGTGTGTGTGTGGAAAAAGACAGGGTTAAGCAATTAATTTTTAAGCACTAAATATTTATTGACAGAGTGTCTCTCCAGGCAGTGTTCACATGCTTAGAGCTGAAGCTTTTAACTTGGCAGTGCTGTTTAAGCAAACAAAGTCAGTCAGTTGAACGCAATGATTAACAGGAAGTTGGGGAGCTGACATAGTGGGCAACCTTTGGCCGGGAGAAGAAGCTACGGTAGAAATCTTAGAGGGATCACTTGCAGAATGGTGACCTCACCCTTCGGTGATTTTAATGTGGGGACGGGGGGACACATCAGAATCAGAATCTTCCCGAGGCGGCTGGTTTTCGTGTGGTAACAGGTGGCAGGTTCACCGGAGAGAGAGCAGAGCAGATGTCCCCAGGAGCTACTTCAGAAATGTGTCATAGAGAGGTTGAAATGAAACACAGCCGCGAATGAGCCAGAAAGGAAGAAAGAAAAAGGACAAAACCGTCGCCTGGAAGGGCCCAGAGCAGTCGATCAGAATTGCGAGTCCCCAGAGGATGATTTATGGATTCCGGAGGCAATGTAAGTTAAATATATCTACACTCTGATCTGATCTCAAGAGGCGTTTACTCACTTTCTGGCTTTGAATGATGGTCTCTTCGAAGCATTGTCTTTTTAGTGTGTCTCTTATCATGGCCCTGATCTTTGTATTTGTTTATAAGAACGAGTTAAGGGAGGATAAGCGTTTTCTGAGGGCTTCTCTGTCCAATGCCTCGCTGTTAGCAGAAGTCTGTCATCAGATTTTTAAGGGGAAGGTTTTTTACCCAACAGAGAATGCCCTGAAAACTACCCTCCGTGAATCTACCTGCTATGACTACATGGCTCAAAGTCACTATATAACAGAAACGCTCTCTAAGGAAGAAGCGGGGTTCCCTTTGGCTTACACAGTGACCATCCACAAAGACTTTGGCACTTTTGAGAGACTCTTTAGGGCGATTTACATGCCCCAAAACGTCTACTGTGTTCACGTGGATGAAAAGGCGACGGACACATTTAAAAATGCGGTGAAGCAATTACTAAACTGCTTCCCAAATGCTTTTCTGGCTTCTAAAATGGAGCCGGTGGTCTATGGTGGGATTTCCAGGCTCCAGGCCGACCTGAACTGCATCAAAGATCTCACGGCCTCCGAGGTGCCATGGAGGTATGCCATCAACATGTGTGGGCAAGATTTCCCCCTGAAAACCAACAAGGAGATAGTTCAGTATCTGAAAGGATTTAAAGGGAAAAACATTACCCCGGGGGTGCTGCCCCCCAGTCATGCTATCGGACGGACTAAATACGTCCACCAAGAACTATTACACCAAAAAAACTCCTACGTGATTAAAACGACAAAATTAAAACCTCCACCTCCCCACAACATGACCATTTACTTCGGCACTGCCTATGTGGCCCTCACGAGGGAATTCGCCAACTTTGTTCTCCAAGATCAGCACGCACTCGACTTGCTTTCCTGGTCCAAGGACACCTATAGCCCCGATGAACATTTCTGGGTGACGCTCAATAGGATTCCAGGTACGTGTGTGTCTCTTAACTTTTGTTCTTGTGAGTAAACGTTGCACGATCGGTACTGAATAAACCGCTTTCAAAAATAGTAAAAAAAAAAAAAAAAACCAAAAATGTTGAATGGGGAAGACCGTTACCGTTTTAAATGTTAATCAAAAAATCTTTCCAGCAGTTCTGCTCCCAGATGTAACTCATGATCCGACTCATGTCCATGGCACAGATGAGGAAACTGAGACATTGTGATGAGCAGGGCAGAGCTAGAGCTCAACCGTCTGACTTGATTTTGCTGCTATGCCACGCTGCCTTTTTGGATCCGTAGACTCACTTCAAATGTGTGCGGCAGTCTCGAGACAGGGCAAAGGGTTGAGGGGAAAGCTGGCTGTGCCTATAAAAGATCAAACCCAATTCTCCTTTAAGGGTGATGTTATTTATAATCGGGAGTAAAGCTCATAAAGTAAATCTGAATGGCAGTTCGGACACTTTTTTTTTTTTAATTTTTAACGTTTATTTATTATTGACAGACAGAGAGACACGGAGTGTGAGCAGGGGAGGGGGTAGAGAGAGGGGGAGACACAGAATCCGAAGCAGGCTCCAGGCTCTGAAATGTCAGCACAGAGCCCGACGCGGGGCTGGAACTCACAAACTGTGAGATCGTGACCTGAGTCAAAGTCGGTCGCCTAACCGACTGAGCCACCCAGGCACCCTCGGACATTTTAATAATGCTTTTGCTCCTGTTGCAAATTCCCATCCTTTCAACATGGGAGCAGGGGACGACTTCAAAATTTTTTATTTGCAAGTTCTTTCCTGGAATCAAACCAGACATTTAGAGGGCCTTAAAGGAATGTGATTGCATGAATGTGCTCAAGGTACCCAGCTAGCACGCGATCCTGCCAATTGTATAAACCAGGTCTCGTAAGCCTGGTATTCCTTTAACTCGATTTCAATTAGCTCTCAGTGGTTACTAAATTAACGGTACCTTCCCTTTGGTCCACGTTCTAAATGAGTTGAATGATCTTAAGTTGTCTACACTGAACTGATTCAGTCTTGCTAGTTCAAATCAAAATAGGAATTCAGATTCACAGCCAAGGGAAAAGCAACTGGAATCAATATGATGATCAGATTCACGGTTTCTTGAGCTTGTTGCTTCATTAAGGCCAAGTACCACTTCCCAAAGGGCCTGACCACCTGGGTGGACCTCGCCTTAAGTGTTCATTCATTCCGTGTCCAGGTAATTCTCAGAGACGCCCAGGGCTGCGAACCAGGTGCCTGTTTTAGATGTTGTTATACAAAACTTCATAGACCTAGAAACCTGTTTTTTCTCCCCAACCACTTGAAAACAACCTCTTTATTTATTTTTAAGGTTTTTTAAAATTTTTATTTAAAAGAAAAAATTTTTTCAATGTTTATTTAGTTTTGAGAGACAGAGACAGAGTGTGAGCGGGGGAGGGGCAGAGAGAGAAGGAGACACAGAATCCGAAGCAGGCTCCAGGCTCTGAGCTGTCGGCACAGAGCCTGATGTGGGGTTTGAACTCACGAACCGTGAGATCACGACCTGAGCTGAAGTCAGACCCTTAACCAACTGAGCCACCCAGGTGCCCCTAAGATTTATTTTTAATTGAGGTATAATTGATATATAACCTATTAATTTCAGGTATAAAGCATGGCTTACTGTTTGTAGATATTGCAAAATGGTTACCACTATAAATTTTATTTTTCCCGTGATGAGAACTTGTTTGTATGTGTGATGAGAACTTTTAAGAGCTTTCTGAATAGCAATTTTCAAATATATTGTCAGAGAGGAAAAAATTTACCTCTTCTCTTCAAAGTTCTTCTGGCTGGTCTAAAAATTCATTTGACACGAGAGGAATTAACGAGAAGGGGGGAAAAAAACCCAAAATTTAATTAGGGCATGAAGAGACCCAGTAATGAAAGTGAGACCCAGAGAAATGACAAGGGCATCCAACTTTTATACATTTTAGACAAAGAGACAATAAATCTGTGAGGAATTGACAGGACAAAGAAAACTTATTTTGGGAAGCTTCAATCAGTAAGAAATTCTAAACAGGATTTGGGCTGAGGTAGTGAATTAATAGAAGTACCAAGGTTTGTTTATATATTCTTCTCAGCTCTGAATTTCCTACCTCTGTTGATAAGGATGTGTCTTCATCTCCTGATACAGGGAAAGTAGCTTTCACATGGGAGATTTACTTCCTGCTTTCTGGACACAAAGGGGAAAGGCGAGGGTCAGGATGTTGTTTTTGCATTGACTCTTTCTTTCAACGTTTATTTATTTTTGGGACAGAGAGAGACAGAGCATGAATGGGGGAGGGGCAGAGAGAGAGGGAGACACAGAATTGGAAACAGGCTCCAGGCTCTGAGCCATCAGCCCAGAGCCCGACGCGGGGCTCGAACTCACGGACCGCGAGATCGTGACCTGGCTGAAGTCGGACGCCCAACCGACTGCGCCACCCAGGCGCCCCAACACTGTCTCTTTCTTAAGTAACTTTTATTCAAAATAATCAAAATGCCAAAATGGCACATTTTGAAGTGGACCGTCCTTGGCCCCCACAATACAAAATGCTGTCATTAACGGCAGTCACCATGCTGAACACACTCCAAACTTATTTATTTTAAAACTGGAAGTTTGCAACTTTTGACCACCTTTACCCATTTTGCCTACTCCCCCCCCCCAATCTCTGGAAACCATAAATCTGGTCTCTGTATCTGTGACTGTTTTGTTGGTGGGGGTGGTGTTGTTTTTCCCAGATTCCACATATAAATAAGATTATATGGTATTTGTCTTTCTTTGTCTGACTTATTTCATTTAGCATAATGTCTTCAAGGTCCATCCATGTTGTCAAGAATGGCAAGATTTCTTTCTTTTCTATTTTTTTTATGGCTGAGTAACATTTATATATAAAAAATATTAATATATATAAAAATTTAAATATATATTTAAAAATATGTTATTTATATATTTATATAATATATAAGTATACATAAGTAATAACTATATTATTTATATATTACTTATATATTTACATAAAATATAATGTATATTTAAATATATTAATATATAAATATAATCTATATAAATATATTATATATATATTAAATATATATAATCTATATATTATATATAAATATATTTTATATATATTAAATATATATTTAAATATATATTTTTTTATATAAATGTTACTCAGCCATAAAAAAATAGAAAAGAATGAAATCTTGCCATTCGTGACAACATGGATGGACCTCGACGACATTTATTTATTTATCCATGCACCCACTTACGGATACTTAGGTTGTTTCCATGTCTTGGCTATCGTAAATAATGCTGCAGTGAACATGGACTGCCATATCTTTTTCATCTAGTGTTTTTGTTTTTTTCAGATAAATATCTAGAAGTGGATTGCTGGATCATAGGATAGTTTTATTTTTAATTTTTGGAGGAACCTCCATATTGTTTTCCCTGGTGGCTGCACCAACTTACAGTCTTACCGACAGTGCAAGAAGGTTCCCTTTTCTCCACATCCTCGTCAAGACTTGGTATTTCTTGTCCTTTGATAAACAGCCATTCTAGCAGGTGTGAGGTGATATCGCATAGAGTGCTTTTTAAAATGTGGTTTTCCAAAAGCTGGAAGACGTGACGTTGTAGAGATAAAAGAAATCAGGACTCAAGAAAGTGTGGTGGGGGAGTCATGACCATATAGTTGTCTATGTGGAATTCAGTGTCCAGAATGAAGGAGGTAAAAGCCCCACTTCTCTCTTACATGTTGCTGGGATCAAGTATGATGCAGACTGTTCAGGTATAATCACCATGCTTTAAGGGAGGCATTGACAAAGCAGCTTCCAAAGATAGCTTTGGAAAGAGGCCAAACCCCATTTTTTCTCTACAGAGGACCAAGACAAACAAAAAGCATATTCGATCTGAAAAAGATTTGAAGAAGAATCGCTATCTTCACATAATGAAAAGATTTGGGCATTTGGGAGAAGAATCCAGGGTTAGTGGTGGGAGATATAAAAACCCATCAGTCTGGGATTAGAATGGGTAGTTTCCTCAGTGGTGCACAAACCCAAGGGACATGGAGACACAGAGAAGGAGAAATGCTGTAAAGGCGCCTCATTTATCAAGTGTTAGACAAGATGGCCTTGTCTCTTCCACTCCGAGGGTCTGCGATTCTAAAGGAGGATTCTAATCAGACACCCCAGCTTCTCAACCTGATTTATCTGGTTGGAAATGGACTTTTACACCTCTGGTTAGCAGTTACAGATCAGTGAAACAATGGAAAACAAATGTGCTGTTCCATGCTTTTCAAAAATGTAGAGGAGTGAGCCCTTGAAGTCGTTTCTGTCTTATGTGTATGTCGGATCCTTTCTGGAAGCCAGTGTCCCTTCCCTGGGGCGGGCCTGAGTATAGTGCTTGGTCATGAGGAGGGAAGGGAACCGAAAACTTAAGTGGCTGTCTTGTTTAACTACTGCTCTTGCTGTGTGGAAATCTGAGTCCGTTCTATTTTGAGGGCACTTCTAGTTGACAGACGAATTGGTGGTTGGTTGTTTAGGATATTTTAAGATTATTGTAGTTGACTGTAGCGATTGGGGGCTTATTAGGCTTCTCAAAGAAGTCACAGGTCAGGGGAAAGAAATCTCACAGACAAAATGGCCTCATGGGGAACTAGAGCAACGCCACCCAGTGGAAATATACTGTGAGTCATAAATGTAATTTTATTTTATTTTTTATTTTTTAATGTTTATTTTTAAGAGAGAGAGAGAGAGAGAGCGCGCGAGGAGGGGAGAGGCAGAGAGACACGGGAGATGTAGAATCCGAAGCAGGCTCCAGGCTCCGAGCTGTCAGCACAGAGCCCGACGGGAGGGGTGGCTCGAACCCACGAACCGTGAGATCATGACCTGAGCCGAAGTCGGACGCCTAACTGACTGAGCCAGCCAGGTGCCCCCATAAATGTAGTTTTAGATTTTCCAGCAGCCACATTAGAGAGCAAGAAAAATCAACAGGTGCCATTAATTTAAGTAATATATTCTATTTAACCCCGTATACCCCAAATATCATTTGGACACGTGGCTGGGAGCTATGGTAACGGGTGTACATGTACCAGGCACCCTCCCCACTCTGGGTAAAATGGTCGCATGATAGCAACGCCATCGCAGCAACGTTGAGAAGTCAGCCACGCTTGTGTCCCAGCGTCTTCATCCCTGTTCCCTTCCTTTGCTTCGCCTGCTTCTTTTTCCTTATCTGAAATTCCTACCCCTGCCTCAGAGCTTCCACTCGTCTCTGGTGCCCCCTGCCCCATGGCTTATACTTTCTGCGTCTTTCCACTCTGCTGCCAGAGTCTGTGCCGTTCTGTTTATACCAATTTCTCGCCGTGTCCCCTTCAGATACACCCAGAGTCTTGCTTTGCGTCACGTGGGAATGGCACGGGTGATCATCTCTGTTCTCATTTCGCATCACTTCGTAGGGTGCCCCGGCCTTCTCTATAGATGACTGACCTTCATCTGGGTCCCAAGTTGCTGCAGTCAGCGTGACCAGGGTGGCCGGGTCATGTGGCTTAAAGCACAAAACGAGACGTGGCCCCCCCTGTCCATATAGTAAGTTCCTTAAGGAGCAGCAGGTCCTCTGGAAAGCCTCAGAAGGGAAGAACTTGTGCCTAGTCCAGAGGAGAAGGTGCTCAGGAGGACAAAAGGGGCACAGAAAGGGGGTTCGCGTGTGGTCTTGAAGTGATTGCTCCCCACCCGCCACCCCCAATAAATAGAAATTTAAAAAAATAAAGAAGTTGCCTAATAAATTTCACAAGCTGTTGTGAAGTCAGGGCTTCCTGCCCTTCCTGCTTCCTCTCTCTACCTCCATCTCCCGCCCCCCTCTAAACTCTCTCCTCCCCCACCTCTTCTCTTTATTCCAGTCCGCAACAAGATGGCACCCTCTTAATCCTCTGACATAGCTGGGCATGGTTTCCAGTTGCGGAAAAGATCCATCTGTAGACACCTCCACTTTCCTTCTGAATTACTTCTGAGTTGCTCACCTGGGTTGCGTGGTTTTGCCTGGGTTAGGGACTTTTAGGGGGTGTTGTGCTGGTGGAATGTTCCTTGGATTTAAAGATTTAAAAACTGACCAATGATTTCTGCCTCACTTGCTACAAAGGAGCATTCGTAATATGATTCCGTGGGAGTTTCTTTGGAATTCACATTAAAATCTGAATGAGTGAAAAAAAGAAACCTGACAGCAGGTTTTGTTGGAGATGGGGTGGGGGGTGGGGGTCGGAAAGGAATGTCATGGTGCCTGGGGGGGATGAAACAGAGAAATGAAGAAAACTGGAGATCATGGACCTGGAAGGCAGACTCCCTGCTTCTCATTTTTCTCTCCCCCTGGAGCTAGCCTATGGACCAGAGCTGATGGTTTTCTGTGCCATCCATGTACCCCAATGCCCTTGGTAGGGGAGGCCTGTTGCTGTAGATTCCATACTAGCTTGACTCTACCATTATCTGAGATTGACTGATCTCTTTAGTTCCAGTCTTTATAGAAATGCGATGTTGAGATGCCAAGCTCTTGAGTCAGGGAAGAGCGGATCTGAGTCACAATGGTCCTGGGAACTCATGCTTGTGGCCCCAGTGACTGGGCTGATATCTTCTAGACCCAGACCGAATTCATGCTCCTCAAACGCATTATGTTCACGGAGCTTCCAAGATCCACTGGGCGTAAGGGGTGGGCTTGCAGTGGGGGGAAAGTTTGGGGAGGTAAGCCTTACAGGTAGCTTGAACAATCTCTTCATGTATCTGTTAGAAAATACCAATTTTTGTCAACTTACAGGAAAGGGAATCGGTGAATGGGGAATCAGTTCTTTTCAAGGAAATGTGGTCTCTTGAGAAGAGGATAAATGGTGTGACAGACTTCACCTTTATGTAGATAATCAAGGAAATGCTAGTATTAGGGTTTTTTTTTTTCTCCAGAAGAGATGGGGGCACGTCAGGGGGAAGTAGTTTGTAACCTGTGAATGGTCCCATCTGTGCTGTATTTTTGTCTGCCCTCCTTCCCTGATCAATGGATTTGTTCTTGGGGTGTTCTGTGGCTCATATTCTCTCCTGAATTTTCTATTTATCCTTCCTCATGAAGTTAGGCTATTTTTTCCCGGTTCTTTTCTCTCAAGAGGATAATTCAGACCTGTGTCATCTTGCCAATTTCACCCTGATAGGAACAGGGCACTTAGAAATACAGTGTCTTCTATGTTATAAGTTATGGAATAACAAGCTTACTTGCTTCTGATGACCCAACGGAACCAAGGACCGCTGGAGATTTTGACTGGCTTTTTTTTTTTTTTGAGTTTTTAAAAAGATTATAATTTCTGCAAATCAGAAATTGCCCTACAATGTAGTTTAGTTGATTAATGTGCATTTTACATAGCCCCAAGTATTAGTCTCAAAAATAGTTGGCCTAATAATGATGATGTACATGAACAAGTTTGCTTTGTTAATTATGCCATCTTCTGGGATTTCTGAGGAAGAACCAGAGACATGACCCTAACTTCATTAAATTAAGATACTAATATTTGGACTTAATCAATGTAATGAAAATATTATGAATCCTTAATGTTCAGAAATTACATCTCTTTCTTCGGCAACTCATCTTAATTTTATACCGAGGAAGATCAAAGTAGATTGAAGAGAAAGAAAAAGTAAGGGCCATCAGGCCTCACAGAACTGGAGTCAGGGGTCAATTAGAATGCATTCCAGACTTAAGAGGTCTGTGAAGTGCGTTGAATAAATGATCTAAAGATCTGTTTACCCCCGGGAGTCAGAGGTGGCTGCTATTTGCTGGTGGGATTTAAAGCAGACATCTTGGCTCCTTGTCAGCCTGTTGGAAGGATTTGGCACATTGTAGGAACTCGGTGTTCAAAAAGAGGGGACACAGACTAACTTCTTAGATACTGATTTTTTGAAGGTTGAGTGTTACTATTCCAAAACTTCTGTGTGTGACAACAAACAAAGAAACAAATTAAAAAAAAAAAAAAACCCCAAAAACCATGAACGTTTGGTTTGGAAGGTGCAGGGATATTTTGCTAGAAATGGGGTCTGTGGCCCATGAGGTGACCCTCCCGCTCCCCCAGCTGTAGCTTTTCTTAGCCATGTCAAATGTGTAGAGCCTTAAGAAGTTGGTTTCTCTTTCCTCTTATTAGGAAGGAGGGTTCCGTGACTGGTTGAAAGCCTCCCACTCTGCCAGGCTTCTGTCATCTAGATTGGTCCAAAGACAAATGGTCTCTCCACCCTTGCTGGGTACCATCCCCTTGTTCTAGAATGTTCTTCACTCTCCCTGTTCGTGCTCGGCACTTCTTAAGATTCAGCTGATATGTCACTTCCTCAGAGAAGTTTCCCTTCTCCTTTCCTCCCCCACAGAGGCAGTCACCCTCCCCACCAACTCTACTCCTCGGTGGATTCTAATGTCTCCTCCCTGCATTTTAACTAAATGCGTGGATCTCAGGTTCCCACCTACCACACGTGCCCCAGATGCGAGAACGTGAACTCAATGATGGGCACCAGGACTGAGATATGTGCCTAGCCTTATCATTCTGCGGAGTTCCCGTATAATGTTGACTGAGGAGCGGATGAGTCGGACAGAGGAGCCCTGTTGAGCTTGTCTAATACAAGATTTTCTACAGTGAGGACAATCCTTTTTTTCTTCACATTTTTTTTCTGTTTCTTAATTTAATTTTATTTTTTAAATTTACATCCAAATTAGTTAGCATCTAGTGCAACAATGATTTCAGGAGTAGATTCCTTAGTGCCCCTTAGTGTCCCCTTTAGCCCATCCCCTTTCCCACTCCCCCCCACCCCCCACCACCAGTAACCCTCTGTTCTCCATATTTACGAGTCTCTTCTGTTTTGTCCCCCTCCCTGTTTAAAAAAAATTTTTTTTTCAACGTTTATTTATTTTTGGGACAGAGAGAGACAGAGCATGAACGGGGGAGGGGCAGAGAGAGAGGGAGACACAGAATCGGAAACAGGCTCCAGGGTCTAAGCCATCAACCCAGAGCCTGACGCGGGGCTTGAACTCACGGACCGCGAGATCGTGACCTGGCTGAAGTCGGACGCTTAACCGACTGCGCCACCCAGGCGCACCCCCCTCCCTGTTTTTATATTATTTTTGCT
Organism: Prionailurus bengalensis; assembly: GCF_016509475.1. NCBI lineage: Eukaryota > Metazoa > Chordata > Mammalia > Carnivora > Felidae > Prionailurus > Prionailurus bengalensis. Next base: position 18,179,369 of record NC_057349.1, on the reverse strand, counting down.
TCCCTTCCCTTATGTTCATCTGTTTAGTCTCTTAAAGTCCTCCTATGAGTGAAGCCGTAGGATATTTGTCTTTCTCTGACTAATTTCACTGAGCATAATACCCTCCAGTTCCATCCACGTAGTTGCAAATGGCAAGATTTCATTCTTTTTGCTTGCCAAGTAATACTCCATTGTACATATGTACCACATCTTCTTTATCCATTCATCCACCGATGGACATCTGGGCTCTTTCCATACTTTGGCTATTGTCGACAGTGCTGCTATAAACATGGGGGTGCATGTGTCCCTTCGAAACAGCACACCTGTGTCCCGTGGACAAATGCCTACTAGTGCAATTGCTGGGCCGTAGGGTAGTTCTATTTTTAGTTTTTTGAGGAACCTCCACACTGTTTCCCAGAGTGGCTGCCCCAGCTTGCATCACCACCAACAACGCAAAAGAGATCCTCTTTCTCTGCACCCACACCAACATCTGTTGTTGCCTGAGTTGTTAATGGTAGCCATAAAAGGTATAATGTGGTATCAGATGACAATTCTTTTTTTTTTTTTTTTTTAAATTTTTTTTTTCAGATGACGACAATTCTTAAGCTTTGCAGAAAGTTTATTTTCTTTTCAGTTCTGGTTCAGCTTTTAAGCAGTCCACAAGGCAGGGGTCCTGTTCCCCAACTTCCCATCTCCTTTTCCAAAGGATAAGCCTATGCTGAATCCACTGGAAAACACTCGTGGGAGTGCAGTTGGCCTGTGGGAGTTCTTAGCCATCGGATTGCTAAGGTCAGCATAATTTACCCTCTTTATACATTTTGGAGATGGAAGTTGTACCTTTCAGTTTGGGTCTGGAAAAGTGAAATCAACAATGAAGGGAATTCGCCAGACTCATTTTGGCCTTGAGAGGCTTTGTTTTAAAATATCCAGAAAATAAGGGCGCCTGGGTGGCTTAGTCGGTTATGTTTCCGACTTCGGCTCAGGCCGTAATCTCCAGGTTTGTGAGTTCGAGCCCTGCATCGTGCTCTGTGCTGTCAGTGTGGAGCCCACTTGGGATCCTCTCTCCTCCTCTCTCTCTGCCCCTCCTGTGCTCTCTCTCTTAAAAATAAACTTTATATAAAAAATAAATAAAATATCCAGAAATTATAGTCAAAGATATTTGACTACAACTTGAATTCTCTGTGTAATTGTAAGGCCCCAAACAGGCCCCTTGGCCTTTATGCCAGATCTTCCCCTGGGCCCTTCTTTGCCTGGAAAAATCCTGATTTTCTTTGAAGGGTGGAGCTGAGTTGTACCATCGCTGTGAACCTTTGACAAGCCCCAGCCCCAGGCCGAATCCACCTTTGTCCTCTGTGCCCCGGCTGCTCTGTTTTTGCCAAATAGATAGCCCTTATCTTTGGTTTTGTCATTTTAGCAGCTGCCTGGCCTCATGGAATGCGGGCCTGGAGGGTCCTGAGGGCTTTACCTTTTTGCCAGCCTCAACCCACACAAAGCTGGGTGTCAGATTGAATTTAATTCACCTTATGTTGTCACTATGAAATAAATAGGGTGTTGCTTTCAGGCAAATCCAGAAGTTTCCTACTGTCCATGTCTGGACAGCCTACAAGAGGCTGATGGAAATTGCCAGCTGCTTTGTCAACCCTGGGTTTAGGTGCTGTAAAGCCTTTCCAGAAGCCATGAGTCCTTACGATGTCAGGAACTGGACAGATAACCTTTTCTCTTCCCCTAAATTCACAGCTTCTTTGAGGCAGTATTTACATATCGCAAAATTGAGGTATGCAATTCAGCCATCCAGTTCACACACCTCGAAACACCAAATTCCCCCATTTCAAGTCTTCAACTCAATGAGTTTTAGGATATTTATAGAGAAGTGCAACCATGACCCCAGCCTAACTTAAATCATTTTCGTCACCTCGTGTGCATTTACAGCCACTTTCTATTTCCACACCCAAACCCCACTTTTCTGTCTGCCTGGATATGCCTTTTTTGGACATTAAATATAAATCAAATGATATATGTTTTGTCATGTCTGGCCCTTTCTACTTTGTGTGTTATTTTGAATCAGTACTTTGCTCCTTTATATGGACGACCTACTATTCCATAATATGGTTATAACACATTCTGTGTATTCATCCGTTGATAGAACATTTGGGTTGTGTCCACCCTTTGGCCCCTAGGAATGATGCTACTGTGAACATTCCCGAACGAGTCTTTGTATAGACACGTGCTTTCTTTTCTCCTGGGTAGATTCCAAGAGTGAGATTGCCGATCCATATGGTAACTCTCTGTTTGGCACTTTGAGGAGCTGTCAAGGTGGTTTCCAAAGCAGGTGCAACCTCTCACGTTCCCAAGGGCGGTCGGTGAGGGTTCCAATTACTCCACAGCGTCACCAGCCCTTGTTACCGCCTGTCTTTTTTATTTACACCATTCTAGAGGGTGTGAAATTATACCTGCGGTGTAGGTTTGCCCCACTCAAACGAACAACAACGTTGAACGCCTTTACACGTGCTTGGTGGCCTTTGGTGTATCTTCTTCGGAGAGGATGAACTCCCTTTTGGGCATTATTTCTTTGACTCTTGGTATTATTGCAATCCTATTTTATAGACGGAGAAACAGAGGTATGGAGAATTTGCAGTACTTGCCCAAGGACACCTGGCGTGGAAGTACCAGAGCCAAGATGGTTATATTCATTTTGAAGATGGTGTGGATTAAGAGATGAATTTGTCCAACACTGAGTTAAGGACACACTGCATGGCCAGAGCGTTAGGGTTTCTGCCTCTTGAATCCTCTGACTAAGCAATCGGCTAAGACTCTTTTAAAAAATAAATATGGCGGGGGACCTGGCTGGCTCCACTGGTGGAGTCATGTTGATCCCCTGGTCGTGAGTTCGAGCCCCATGTTGGGTGTAGAGACTGCTTAAATAAATACGCTTAAAGAAAAGAAAATCTTTAAAAAGTAAGTAAAGCAACCCTTGTAATTGAGACGCTCTTCGAATACGTGGTTGTGGTGATATGACCCTTTTTCTCTGGGTTTATGCATACCATAATTCCTCCTCTTTTTAAGAACCAAATGGCTGCAATTCCTTCCTTTCTAATAAAACCCTGTTGGCTATTTCAGTCCACGTCCTTATCTTTGCTCTTCTCTAGAAGTGAGAGGAAGGGTTTGTGCGGGGGTCCTGGTTAGAGTTTCTACAGCTTTGAGTCTTTGTTCCTTTCATTCCTCAAGAGTCACCCGATGGCTGTGGTCTCCATTTTGGGGTGTGTTCACTGTCATTCGAACACCAAGAAAAGCAGGAGGGGGGTTTGTTTAAAGCCACATCGGTCTACTGCTTCCAATACTAATTCTTGTGTTACTGAGCTTGACAAATTTAGGGCAGTGTCTGACAGGGTTTCGTAACCATTTTTTACCTCAGAGGATTTGTAAATGTGTCTCTGTGTGTAGTCTTCTCCTTATTAGGAACGAAGTGAACTTCAGATTCCTGCAATGCATACAATCCTGCCTCACCCCCTTCTTGCCTTGGTGAAAGATCGTAACAATTTTTATGGAAGGTAAAGCCACCCTTGTAGAATTTTCCATTCACATGCTGAGCCGTGTGCAGCTGTTTTTAGCAGCTCTTGGGACTTTACAGGGCTCAGTCCTGTTCTGTCTGACTCCAGTGTCTTCGGTTTCATGAATCAGGCAAAAGCCAGGCGAGGGATGAGGCTTGAGGCTCTGGTTGTTTACTCCCTCTGAAGCCATAAAAGGGAAGGTTGAGACAGGAGGGGAAAGGAAATCAATGACAAAGCAGCATTGGGGATGAAAGAACTCGCAATGATAGGTCGCTATTGACAAAATGCGGGTCCTGAGAGTAGAGACCTTGACTTGTTCTGAAGGTCATAGTACCCAGCACAGCCGAATGCACAGTGCAGCTGGAAACAGCTGGGCCTTTTTCCAAAGTGTGAGCGTGCTTTTAGCTTCTTCCCGAACTGTCTCCTGTAACAGCAACCTCTTTCCTGGTTATGGTTTGTGCTCACAGCTGTGCCTGTGTGTGCCAATGGGCTGGCGGTGGTCACAGACAAGCTGCATGTTGAGATATATATATGTGTGTGTGTGTGTGTGTGTGTGTGTGTGTATGCACATATATTTTTAAACTGATGCCAGACAAATCATTGTTTTCAATATATGTCATGGGGTAAAAACTGCGGAAAAGTATTCCTTTAATAAAGCATCCCGCAGTAGATCCTACATTTCAGAATCTCAGAGGGGCAAGATTTCCAGTTGCTCGTAAAATGTAGGGAAGAGCTGAACCCAGTAACGGAGCGTCGATCTTCAGGTAGCATCATTATCCTCTGTTAATTCCACAAAATGGGCATATTTCCACATTCTGGACAGCCCCAACATTGGCAGTTTTGTTGACGTCAGTAATGCACATTGTATCAAAGAAGAAATTTTGTAGACCAAATGCTTTCTCAAGGAGAAAGCAGAAAGACTTGACATTGAGGCTTCATTGAGTGAGTCATTTAAGTGCCACAAAAATCCTCTGAGGGAGGTAGATATCATTACTTGCAACTTGCAGATGTGGAAACTGAGGCCTCGGAAGGTAAAGTGATTTAATCTAGGTTTGTTTGACCTTTAATTCAGGATCGGTCTAATCCACCATGCTGCCCTGTAAGAGCACCCACATCTGAAGCAGTGTATTTAAAATTTGTTTTTTTAACATTTATGTATTATTGAGAGAGACAGAGTGTGAGCAGGGGAGGGGCAGAGGGAGAGGGAGACACAGAATCCGAAGCAGGCTCCAGGCTCTGAGCTGTCAGCACAGAGCCCGACGTGGGGCTCGAACTCACAAACCGCGAGATCATGACCTGAGCTGAAGTCGGATGCTTAACTGACTGAGCCACCCAGGCGCCCCTGAAGCAGGGTATTTAATGGAAACATGACTGGGGGAAAAAGAGAGAGAGAGAGAGAGAGAGAGAGAGAGAGAGAGAGAGAGGAACCAAAAACCAAACTCTTAATTAAAGAGAACTGATGGTCACCAGAGGGAAGGTAGATGGGAGAATGGGTGAAATGGGTGATGGGGATTAAGGAGTGCACCTGTGATGAGCGCTGGGTAAAACCGTTGAATCGCTCTATTGCGCACCTGAAACTAATACAACACTGTATGTGAACTCTACTGGAATTAAAATTAAAAAAAAAAACCTAACCAAAAGATACTCTCCTACGTGCTCTAGCACAATGATCCAGTGACACATCACCACTCTTTCAACCACAGACCCTATTCCAGTCTTACTGGTTATCCTAAACATGTCCTTCATAAATCTGGCATCTGATCAACACTCTCAAGCTGCCCTAGCGGTCCTACCTCTTTAATCTCCTCAAATTTGAAACAATTTCTCCGTCTGTCGGTGTCCTCTCACATCTTATCATTTTCGAAGAATGCAGTCCTGATGTTTCCTCATGATTCGATTCAAGTTATGCCTCTTGGGTAGAGATACCAAAGAAATGATGCTGTGGAAACACATTAGTTGACATTCATCTATAAGGTAGAGCCTTCTCTTCTTCCCGTGTGTTTGTTTGTTCATATCCCTGTGAACATGGATTCCCATTTCACTCACTGGGTTCCAATCCATTACAACTTGTAGTTATCTTTCTGCTGAAATTATCCTAGGCTTAGCCAACGGGGGCTGCTTCAAGCTGGCTGTTGTGTCCCTTCAACACCGTGATTCTTTGAGAACTTCCTTCCTTGCATTTAACCTGTCTTGGAACCAGTCATTTTCTTCAAGGAACCCAGTTCCATTTCATAGAGAACGATATTTAGAAGCCACGGTCTGGGCCCTCAAGCGCATGATTACTTCTACATCTTCTCAGGGCTCTGAGCTAGAAAAAAATACACATGTGTGTGTAGGCATAACATCTGTCTACACACATGACACACATTCATGCGTGTGCATTCTCAAACAGGTACTCCAAGTCATTCACATATTCACACGCACATGCCCGTCCATAGTTTAGGTTTCCAAATACATATTACAACCATAAGTTCACACTGAGATCTCCAGTTCCAATCCAACAACACGGGGTTTCTTCCCTCCACTTCCTTCCCTAGCAGCGAGGAACCCAGCCCTGGTTCGCCTCAGTGCCTTCACGGATTTCCTTGCTCCCGCCCTGTGAAATCAGTCCTCCTCAGGGTGCTTAGCTGAAATGCCCACCCCACAACATGCTCCCAGGATCCACCTCCCCCTGGCTGTAGCTTTAGCCCCTGGGAGAGACCAGGAGCTCGGAATGAATTTTGATACTTTCATAAACTTAGTTGTGTTGGGAGGCCGTTCAGTACGTCAATATGTAAAATACAAAGTTTGGCTCCAACTCTACCTGACATGGTGAGCTTTGGTAATATGTTGGGCCTCTCTGAGTCTCACTTGCTCATCTGTAAAATGGGGCTAATAACGGTGCTTACTTTGCAGAGTTGCTGTGAGCCTTGAATGATGCTCTCTGTGAAATGCTGACCGACGACTTGGCACCTGCCGAGTATTAACTCAAGTGTTATCTTTATCAGTGTTGTATGGGTCAGAGACCCAGCAGGAAACCCACAGCGTACTTAGAAATTGGGCTAAGCAAGAAAGACTTACCACAGGGGCTATTTCTGAAGGTGTGGGCAGAGTGGAGGGAAACTCTAAGGGGTATTACAAAACCGAGGGCCAGTAATAGTGGAACTATTACCATTTCTTGACCTGAAAGGAGTGGTTGCAAAAAAGTGCTGTGGCCAGGGGCCCTTTGAGAAGAAAGAACTTCAGTCAAAGGAGGCAGCTCTCCTGCTGAGGATGGCAAGAAAAGAGCTGGGGAGCCAGCCACTTGAGCCCTGTCTTGTGCCCTCATTGGCAAACCCAATGGGAGCCAGAGCTGCTTGATCCACTCCCTATATGTCAGCCCTCTTACAGGGTGGAGAACAGAGGGAGGGATCTACAAGGGCCAAATAGAGGGGTGTCTGGCTGGCTCAGTCCGGAGAGCATGTGACTCTTGATCTCAGGGCTGGGAATTCGAGCCCCACATTGGGTGTAGAGGTTACTTACGAATAAAATCCTTAAAAATATATCAACGGGGGTGCCTGGGTGGCTCAGTCAGTTGACCGTCCAACTTCGGTTCAGGTCATGATCTCGCGGTTCGTGAGTTCAAGCCCCACATCGGGTTCCCTGCTGTCAGCCTGTCTGTGTGGAGCCCGCTTCAGATCCTCTGTCCCTCTCTCTTTGCCCCCTCCCCTGCTTGTGTTCAACCCCACCCCCCACTAAATAAATATATATATATATAAAGGGACGCCTGGGTGGCTCAGTGGGTTAAGCATCTGACTCTTGATTTTGGCCTAGGTCATGATCTCATGGTTCATGAGATCAAGCCCCATGTCAGGCTTTGCACTGTCAGCACAGAGCCTGCTTGGGATTCTCTCTCTCCCCCCTCTCTCTGCCCCTCCCCTGTGCTCTCTCTCTCTCAAAAAAAAAAAAAATTAAAAAAAATATATATGGGCCAATAACAATACAAGGGCCAAATGAAAGCTGTTCAACTCCATTATTCAAGTTGTGGAGCAGGGGCATGTTTTGGTAAAACTGGTGACTGATTCTGGCAGAATTCTTGCAATGGTGTATCAAACCCCTGTCAATATATCAATCATGTGGATGGCCTCAGACTTAGCCTTCCTGTGAAAGGAAAGCTTAAATAAAAAAATAAAAAAAAAAAAAAGAAAGAAAGAAAGAAACTTGGCAAAAGTCACCGGGACAGCAGGTGTCTAAGAACTGCGAAGGGCTGGGGATCCAGGAAGCGTGAGACAAGATCTGAGCACCTGGTGTCCCCAAGTCAGAACGGAGGAGGAAGAAGCGATTGGGCACATCCGGGTACTGATGCCATTCCGGGTCCTGCGTGCAGAGGCGCAGGATGGCACAATGACTCACATTCCAGCCCTGGGTCACCCCTCCTCACCGAGTGACCCCAGACCAGGAGGTTCTTGAGTGTCAATTCCACGTCGGGCAGGTGGGCTGGTGTCAGGAGCCAGAGGGGAAACCCCCTTAGCAGTCAGGTTGCTTAAGGGACAAGTAAGGGGGCTCCAGTACGTGGTACTGGAGAGTATTTGGCCGCAGGCGATGATAACTCGTGAGCGTTCGTTATTCCAGGACTCCTGATCCCCACTCACCTGGAAGGTTCACCTGGCAGAGTTTTTCTGGCAGAAGGACCATGACTCATTTCATTCATTCATTCATTCATTCTTGGTGAAGAATTTTATAACATAGGAAAACGCACAGATCAGTAAGGAGTGTTGGGCTCAGTGCGGTGTCACTGACAAAACACACCCAAGTAACAACCATCTAAACACAGAACGTGACCAGTATCCCAGTCACTACCCTGATGTCTAACACCATAGATTACTTTCACCTTTGTTCTTCATTAACATGTAAATAACGACATGTACTCTTTTTCTGTCTGGCTTTTTTTGCTCGGTGTTGTGTCTGTGAGATTCACGTTTTGTGTGGTAGGCAGTTATATATATATATATTTTTTTTTTTCAGGCAGCTATATCTTTTCATTCTCATTGCTGTGTAGACAGAAGGAGGTACATGAGGTGAGGAGGGATGATTTTGCTCCCCAGGGACCATTTGGCGATACCCGGAACAATTTTTGGTTGTCACCACTTGCGGTGGGGTGGGAGGGGGGCAAGGAGGCTACTGGCACTTAGTGGGTAGAAGCCAGAGATACCGCTAAAAATCTACAATGCAAGGGACAGCCCCCACAACAAGGCACGTTCAACCTAAAGTGCCAGTAGTCCCAAGGCTGAGAAACCCTGATGGCATTTGGGTTGGTGGGCGTTAGGGTCTACTGTGAATATGGCTGCAGCGAATACTGACTTGCATGTCCTTTGATAAACGTGTATGCACTTCTATTGACAAAATCCCTGGGAAAGGCATCACTGGGTCGTAGGACCTGCCTGTGCTCAACTTTGGTAGATACTGCATTTTCCAGAGTTGTGTCCATTCCCACTTTGACCAGCAGTACATGAGGTTCAGGGTGTTTCACACCTGCACCAAGATTTGGTATTTTCTGCCTTTTTTTCTCTCTTTCTCTCTCTCTCTTTTTTTTCCTCTTGGTTGTATTTTCTTTTTCTTTTCTTTTTTTTTTAGTTTATTTATTTATTTAGAGAGAGAGAGAGAGAGAGCATGTGTGAGCAGGAGAGAGGCAGAGAGAGAGAGGGAGAGAGAGAATCCCGATCAGGCTCAGAATAGAACCCAACGCAGAGTTCGAGCCCACGAACCATGAGATCATGACCTGAGCCAAAATCAAGAGTCGGATGCTGAGCCACCCAGGCACCCCTCATTCTTGTTTTTTAATCTCTCTCCTACACCCCTCCTCTAATTCAACTTATGGCATATTAGATGCCCAAAACATCAGCTTTTGTCAGTAAATAATCCTGTTCCATATTTTGTGGGAGACTGGGATTATGCACAGGTGTGCTTGCTGTATATGTTGGTCCCAAGAGCCTGCTAGAAATGCAGATTGTTAAATTCCACCTGGAAGTTACTACCTCTTGCCTTGCAACCTGTATTTTAACAACCCCTCCAGGTGATGGGATGCTTGACAGAAGTTTGCATACTTTTGATCTGGATGATCCTTATCCCCAAGCCACGAGAACACCTAGTTTGGGCTGAACACTTTTAGAAACAAATGTTTTAGTTCTTCCAGGGTTAAAGAATTCACTTCCACATGTACATTCAGTGGTAAGTTTCATCAGTGGTAATTGGCCGTGACTTCTTTGGGGTCATTTGTTTTTCATTTTCTAAGCCTCCAGCTACGGGGAGATTGCCTCCTATGTGCACATGCTTGGACATTTGCCTATTTGAATGTGTGTAGACTGTGTTTTGCAAGTATTTGCTTAGCACTCTTTAGCATCCAGGAAGTGTTTCCATGATCCCTTCACTCCATCAAAATCGGAGGCAGATCACTTCACCTCACACCGCTGTGATGTGACCCATCTAGCTGGACCATGCTCTGGACCTGCTCTCTAGGTTTTAAGATTCTGCACGTTAAACTTCTTCCTGCCTCCAAAATGAGAGTTTTAATAATGCTTTGGGTTCCACCATCTAGAAAACAGCTTCTTCTGTTGCTAATTAGATGAAGGGTATAGAAAGCAAAATGATTGTGTCTCAGGAGAAGGTGGATTTTCCCCAGTGAACCCCAGGACTCCCCAGTTATGGGAGAATTGTTGTTTTAAAGATGTGCTTTGGAAATGTCTCCTTTCTTCTCTTTAACATCATGATCATTATCATGAAAAACACAAACAAAAGCCTCCATTGACAAACTATCTGGTCCCCCAGAACAGAGTTATGTAGTTGGCCATCCAAAGGGAATTAGATTGTCCGCATTCTCTACTTGCCTGTGAATTCCTGTGAATTCCTGTGAATTTCCTGTGAATTGCATTCAAGGGAAAAACATAAATCCCTATGTTTTATTTTTTTAAGTTTAGTTATTTATTCTGAGAGACGGGGGGGGGGGGTGCAGAGAGAGAGGAAAAGAGAATCCCATGAATCATGAGATCATGACCTGAGCCGAAATGGACGCTTAACTGCTTAACCTGAGCCAAGTTGGACGCTTAACCGACTGAGCCCCCCGGGTGCCCCCCACCTACATTTTATAATGAAAAATGAATCCCTGAGTCATTTGGCCTGCTTCAATAACAAAGGAAACCACACAAAAATGACCTTCCAAAGGACAGCCATCAGCAAACCCAAGAAATGATATAATCTCACCTCATTCACCCAACCATTTCTGCCAGCGTGTGACTTATGCTCTCAATGTTCCTTCAACAAACTTCATTCTGCTGTTATTTAACATTTTAAATGTAGTATGCCTGCTCAAGCCTGTATCCCCTCAATGTCTCTCCCAACTAAAGGACAACAGTTAATTGGGAGTGGAAAAACAAGTCCCAGAACAATGATGAAAGTGTAATGAAGTTTACATAAGTACACGCGATTAAACAAAGAAAAGGTACATGAGGAAATGCAAACACAGTTCAGTGCTGATGTGGGACATTCATAGTTAGGTCTCTCTAGGTGTATGCTGAAACAGGAGAGTGAAGAAAGGACTATCGGGACAGTAAAATCACACATCTAGAACTAGACGTAACTAGAACATCCACTTAAGAGAAAAAATCATGAAGGGCTCTCCTCGCATAGCTCTCCTATGCTATTCCAATATGTAAAATAAAACGGTGGGTATAAATTAAAATAGAAACAGAAATAGAAATTTATATTATAGGTTTTAACACTCCTTCCCCATCGCTAAATTCTGGACCTCTTAAACAAGCATTGAACGCAGTGTGTGCCCAATGGCCCGCCGGCTGTAACACAAGGGAAGACTCTTGGAGTTGCCGGACCACGGTAGGAACAGGGGGGAGATGTCCCTGCTGTCCTACAGGTCACCTTCTAGCTAGGCCTGGTACTCTGAGGTCACGGCTCACTGATGGGAAGGTTTTATGTGCTGCTCAGCCTGTGAGGTTCTAGATTCACAACTCTGCCTGGGAAATTTCTCCACATTGGGCTTTCTTGTTTTTGTGTTCTTGCTCCCTCCTGTAACGTCTCCAACTGGAATGGATGCCTTCTCCAGATTCGGAGTATAGGAACACACACGTTGAAGGCGCTTTCTCACCATCCCAGCTTCTAGGGAGCTTTTTCTCCTCTGAGCGCCCCCTACGTTTAGTGGCTACCCTCTTGTTTGGAACGGATCCATAGTCTTCTATGTTTCATTGGTTATGCATTTTCAGCTAAATGTATTTTGAAGCCTAGGGAGGAGATGATCTCCTGCGGGACGGGGGTCATACTTCACACTTCCTGGATTCGTCACTGCTGCTTTGTGGACTCACCTTTCACATTCTGAATTACAGCTCAAAGGGCCATAATTTTAGCCAAAAGGGACCATAGAGAACATCCTTTTTTTTTTTTTTTAAGTTTATTTATTTTGAGAGAGAGAGAGAGAATGCACACAAGCACAAGAGTAGGGGAGGGGCAGACAGAGAAAGAGGGAGAGAGAGGCTCTGTGCTGTCAGTGCTGAGCCCCATGGTGGGCTTGATCTCACGAACCATGAGATCATGACCTGAGCCGAAACCAGGAGACAGACGCTTAACCGACTGAGCCACCCAGGCACCCCGGGAGCATCTTTTTTTTAAGACGAAGCAAGTGGGGGCCCAAGATCACATAATCAGTTAAAGGTGGAACAGTAACTAGAACCCAGGTGTCCTGAGTTTTGCACCATGACCTGTTAGCAATATTGTGGGGGTGAATGGGCACCCCTTCTTGATATTCAAATGAAAACACATCTTGCATGGTTTCCCACAGAAATTTGATTGAAAGTTGTGGGTTTTTAAATATCGTTTCATCTATCTGGTCAATCAATCTGGTCAGTTTTTGTGTGTCAAAATAAAAGACACCAGTTGTTCTGTTCCCAGTTCCAGCTAAGAGCGCATTTACCCATGAGCACCTGGAACCTGGGGGTGTGGTCTTTCATTCATTCATTCAACACATACAAACAGGTAAATAGTATAAATAAGGTAACATACACATTTCTACATTACAACGTTGAGGGAGTGAAAAAGCAAGTCTAGACTTTCCACTAATTTCTTAGCGACCCTGGGACTTTTAAATCCTTCTATCCGCATTTCTTTATCTAAGGAAAAACTCAAAAGATGCCATATCTGATGTTCTAGTTCATTAAAGCCTTGGACTTGTTTCTAGAAGACACTTATTAAGGTGTAGCCAGCACCTTTACCTCATACTTTCAGAGGCTTTATTTACAATTATTATTTTTTAAACACTTTATTTTTTTAATGTTTTTATTTATTTCTTTTAAGACAGAGAGAGAGCCTGTGTGCACGCGCACAAGCGGGGGAGGGGCAGAGAGAGGGGGGAGAGAGAGAATCCCAAGCAGGCCCCACACCTTCGGCGCACAGCCAGACGCAGGGTTCGAACCCATGAGCCCTGAGATCGTGACCTGAGCCGAAATCAAGAGTCAGACACTTAACCCACTGAGCCACCCCGGTGCTCTGATTATTATCATTATTAACGTGATTATATTATCATTATAAACGTAAGCGTTTATGGGCTGACCACCGTGATGGTAAACTTCTCACCGTGGATTATTTTGCTCTCGCCCTTCCTCCTGTCCTCCAGTTGGCACGTGTGGCCTGGGAATGCTCCTCCACCTAAAAATGTCTTTGGTGATGTTCCTTTGCAGCAAGATGAAGGCCAAGTGCTTCATGCAAGGTCTTTTATGACTGCCTGGTTAGCCACAATTTCTGTTGTGCCACTGCCTTCAGCTCAGCCCTCTTTAGGTCTCCGCCTTCACATGGGAAGCCGATCAGTGCTGGGATGTCAGAGAATACTCTTTCACCTCTTTGATTATTTAAAAAAATTTTTTTTAAATATTTATATTTATTTTTGAGACACAGAGAGAGAGAGAGCATGAGCAGGGGAGGGGCAGAAAGAGAGGGAGACACAGAATCCAAAGCAGGCTCCAGGCTCCGAGCTGTCAGCACAGAACCCGACGCGGGGCTCAAACTTACAACCTGAGATCATGACCTGAGCTGAAGTCGGTCACTTAACCGACTGAGCCACCCAGGCGCCCCCATTTCTTTATTTCATAGAGATTCTGAGTCTTCTATCATTTCAAATAAAGGGATACCCTCTTCATTTTGGAGCTGTGTTCTGGACAGCTCCATAGCTGGAAAAATTCTTAAATAATGTACAGAAAATAAAAACTGCTGAATGGAATGAAGAGCAGGCTCTGAAGGTGGCCCCAGGGGAGAGTCAACACGTCTAGCCTGATTAGTTGGCTGGTTCGGGAATAACTGCTTCCAAAGGAGCCCCGAGGTTTGGTTGCTAGGTCTGCAGGTGCCAAACCGGTCCCTGCCTGTAGTCAAAGGCGTGTAGGGAAGGAAGGCTGAGCTGTTCAGTCTCAGTAGTGAAAACACACGCCGTGGTGTGTGTTCTGAGTAAGCAGGTCTTCTGGCCTATTAGGAGGGAAAGGTAACAGGTATAGACTTTCTCTATTGCAACATGAAGTTTCTTAAAAGGTTCTCCTGTGAGCTTTTTTTTTTTTTCTAAATACCAGAATCTGGGGGGAGGGGGGCAAATTGGCCCAAGGACAGCCGAAAGGGCAGAGAGGAAAAACAGCTATATATTTAACACGCAAACAATGCCATTCGAGGTAATAGATTGAATACAGAAACATTAGGATCGCTCCTAATTGGGCTGGTGTGTGTTTATTTCTTAATATAATGGCATTATAATGTCTGTCCCCTAAGCCTGTGTAGATCTGAAACCCTGTGTTATCGGCCAGTTGGAAACAGCAACGTAAACAGACTCGGTTGGCCTGATTAAGTTATGCGTCTGTACCCTGAACACTTTGTCAGACTGCAAATGCATTAATATTCACCCTAAGCCAAGAGGCTTTGCCAAACGAGATGCTGAAGTTACTCTCTGTTGTTTTGAAATAAAATATACAATAAGCTAATCTTTAAAGGTATTATTTGGAAGAAGAGAAGCTCGGCACTGAGCTTTCCATTATCACGCGCTCTCCACCGTTTTCTTTGCTCTATTCCGTGGAAGACACTGAGAATTAGACTCATCTGCTTTACCCGCATAAGGGTTACCTTTTCTCTTTTCCACTTGGCCTAAAAATCTGAAGGTGGGTCCTACATGGAGTTTATCTGTGGCGGGTCTTAAAGAACGGGGAGGATTTAGTAAAGGAGAGAGGAAAATAAGGTATAAGTTGGAAGAATAAAAAATGGGAACAATGGACCCTGGCAGAAAGAAAAACTACAGGGCTCGGTTGATGGAGCGTGTAACTCTTGGGCTCTGGGCTTGTGAGTTCGAGCCCGGCGTTGGGCGTCGAGTTGACTTGAAAACAAAAACAAAAACAAAAAAAACCACTGTGTTCAGGAAATGACGTGGCATTTACTTGGAGCAGGGTGGTTTCGGATTGCCGGGGCTCACATTTGTTTTCCTATCCGGGCCAAAGCAAGGAATCAGCATATTGTCCTGTTTGTTTCATTAATAGCAGCGTAGAGGCTTTTCCAAAGGAAGGAGAGAAAGCACCTTGGAGGGCATCATTTCTTCACGGGGTGGGGGCTCAATGTGCATTGTGAGTTAATGCCACAGGGTGGAGGGACTGGGGTTCTGAATTCAGAGAGCGAGGAGAGATGGGAAGGCATTCAGTGGTTGAACTGGCATTTTCGAAGTCATTTTAAATAAAATATATTCATCTATATTAAAAAAAAAACAGCTGGTGGGAAAGTGAAGGGTTGAAGACAAGAAACTTCTAAGTCGAAGAGCTTGATATTCTTTACCCAAAACACTGCTATTTACAGGTTGGGGGAAATCGCGCCCATCCTAGGTGGTCAGTATCCGACTGAGCCGATATAAAGGATGTATCTGAGTATTAGACGATGTTCTCTGGGTGTTTAAAACCCGAGTGACCCCTCCCTCCGCCCCGGGGTCCCCGAATCTGAACGTCACTTGTGGCCAGGATTCAAGTTCTTTCCGGTGGAGCTCTAGGGCCTTAAGGAAATCAGGGGGTGCAGCTGGGGACTTGTTCTGTGACCCCAACATTCTGTGACAAGCCCGCAGTGGATGCGTAAGCCGGTGGCGGCGGGGGGTGGGGTGGGGTGGGGTGAGGGGGTGCGGCTGGCACCTCATGGCACCTCACCTATGAGTCACAGGACCAGGAGCCTGCGCTGTCTGATTCCCCCCACGACTGGAAGTCCTGTGATCTCTGGTTTTAGAAAAGGGTAGGGCGGGGCCGGAAAGCCAGGATGGATGATGTTGTTGTTTTTTTTCATTTTAGATCTCTGTCACCTCAGTCATTTTTGTCATTAAAGCATTGGTTGTATTCCTTAAAGCATTTGAGCATGGAGGCCGCGTCACCTGGAAGAGTGGGGGGACCCCTGGAAGGGGGGATTGCCACGAGCCACAGGAGGGGATAACCCCGCAGCCCGTGGATGGCCAGCAGGAAACGGCACGCCTGCCAGAACACATTTCAGCTTTGCCTTTCACTGTGCTAATTCCCTGAATGGCAATAACAAGCGGGGGAGGGGGGAGGGGGGAGGCTGGGGGGGGCGTGGTGCGGGAAACACATGGGAACTGAAAGAAAAGAGATCTGAGAAACGAAATCCGCAGGGGAAAGGAGTTGCCGGTGTTTTAGGGCCACAGCCAGCAGATGCGGGCAGGGAAGCGGAGGGAGGGAAAACGCCGGGCTTCTGGAACCTGCTGCTGGGCTTTAGACAAAGGCGGTTTGAGAAGCCGAGACCGCGAGGCGGGACCGGTTGCTCCTATCAGCACGGGGGCCCGAGCCAGCGGCGGGACTCCCCGGCCTGAAAGGGGATCGATTCCCAGCGCGTCCTTCAGGCTAGGAGTTCCCGGAGTATGTGCCAGAATAAGAACGCAGAGGGAGAAGTAAGCTTGGGGGAGGCCTGGCAGATTTTGCCCGTCACTGACAACCTGCTTCTCCGGGAGGCATGCTGCCTTCATCCATGCGTTACCTCTTCGTAGTTTCTGTTTCCTGCGTCGTCCTTTTTATCGTGCTCTACGTGTTTGGGTTCGGGGGAGAGCCGGGCTTCCAGAGGCTAAATAATTCAGACACTTGGATGCTGACTCAGGTTTGCACATCCTTTATCAAAGGCAGAACGCCTTTCCTGTGGAGAAACAAACTGAGGATTCAAGACAAGTCTTCTTGCCGGGAATACCTGACCCAAAGCCACTACATCACAGCCCCTCTGTCTAAAGAAGAAGCTGAATTTCCTTTGGCGTATATAATGGTCATCCATCACCATTTCGATACCTTTGCAAGGCTCTTTAGAGCGATTTACATGCCTCAGAACGTCTACTGTGTTCACGTGGATGAAAAGGCGACGGTCGAATTTAAAGGCGCGGTGGAGCAATTACTGAGCTGCTTCCCAAATGCTTTTCTGGCTTCTAGAATGGAGCCAGTGGTCTATGGGGGGATTTCCAGGCTCCAGGCCGACCTGAACTGCGTCAAAGATCTTGCAGCCTCCAAGGTCCCATGGAGGTACGCCATCAACACGTGTGGGCAAGATTTCCCCCTGAAAACCAACAAGGAGATAGTCCGGTATCTGAAAGGATTTAAAGGGAAAAACATTACCCCGGGGGTGCTGCCCCCAGCCCACGCCATTGGACGGACTAAATACGTCCACCGGGAGCACCTGGGCAAAGAGCTTTCCTATGTGATCAGAACCACAGCATTGAAATCACCTCCTCCCCATAACCTCACCATTTACTTCGGCTCTGCCTACGTGGCTCTATCAAGAGAGTTTACCGACTTTGTCCTCCGTGACCCGCGGGCGGTCGACTTGCTCCGGTGGTCCAAAGATACTTTCAGTCCTGATGAGCATTTCTGGGTGACGCTCAACAGGATCCCAGGTATGTGCGACGCCGTGTTTCAGGGGACAGCAGCGTGCCGTACTTGGAAAGGCCGTTCGAGAGTCTGCTCCCTTTTAGTAGACGTGCAAGATGAAAGGGAACATCTGTAGTTCTCTCTGATCCTTTCTGGATGCAGAATCAGGTTCTAGCACGGCCAAGGAATACCTTTCAGAGGTATGGCTTTACAACTGATCGTGTTCTTTTGCATTCAGCTTACTAAATCTTTACCACGATAGGTATTACTGTTGTCAGTCCATAGTGGTGTTCCTTCTTTCCCCCAAATTTGCCAGACCCTCTCTTGCCAGCGCTTCTCCGTCCTACCCCATCCATCAACCAGATATCTACAGCTCAGCAGAACTGAGCTGACCACTCCCCTTATTCTTCCTTCAAAGGGTGTATCACCCCTTGGAATAATCACATTGACGTCTTTGTATGAGGTTGTTCTTGGCCTCCTCTGCATTATTAGCTGTGCGAAGCTGGGGTCGTTTTCCTATCTTGTTAACTGCTAAGCATCCTCAGTGCTTAGAACAGATAGTAAATGGTCAATAAATATATAGTAGATAAGTGAGTGAGTGAATGAACGAATGGCCAAGCATGAAGCTTTACACCAGAGTTGTCTCCCTCAGACCCGGCGAGTTGAGAAATGGTTGGACTCGTGTGTATACCGTATCATACGGGTAGGGTTTTTTTTTTTGGTTTTTTTTTTTTTTTTTTTTTTTGGAAAAGAAAATACATTTTGCTTTAGCTCAAGAATGAGATTCTAGGAACAGCTCCTTCTTTTCTCATCAGAACATTTCCACCTTTACTAATGGACCAGATGGGTTCTTTTTTAAACTACATGAAACATGAGAGAATCTCTTCTGCAGGAAATCTCAAGCTTTGGTCTCCATGAAAAATACAAAATGGACCTCTGATGAACTCAACAGCATTATTATAGCAGGAGAAAAACAATCATTGTTCTGGTTTTGGGGGCCTGCCAAGTTGGAAACACTGGTAGGTCCTCTCAGGCTGCAGGGCAGGGCCTGCTGGGCAATAAACATGCCAGCATTCTCTGGAAAATACCACGTTTGGGCTCTGAATCTCAGGGCGACTGGCTTGGGGAACAGGGTTTGCTCTTGTTCTGTGCCCTCTGTCTTTCCTGGCCTCCCTCTCCGGATGGCCGCCATCTTCCCACCTTCTGTCTGTGGTTTCCATCATTGTCATATAATTTGGGAGGGACTCAGTACTTAGAGGCTGGTTTTCACATTTCAATATTTATCCCTTCCTTTTTTCACTATTCCCTTTTGATTTATAACATTTGGTACCAGCCATGCGGTTCCTTACATCTGGTCTGAGATGAAGGCATTTCTTAGCAAAAGCCTGAATCATCACATCTTGAAAGAAGAAAAACACGTATTTAGGCTGGGGTTAAATGTCTGGTTATTGTGACAGATGGATGATCAGTCTTCTCAATGTCAAATCAATATAAGAAAACCAAGGAGGGTTGCCTGAGTGGCTCAGTCAGTTGAGTGTCCGTCTCTTGGTTTCAGCTCAGGTCATCTCACAGTTCCTGGGATTGAGCCATGAGTGAGACCCCGCATTGAGCCCGAGTTGGGCTCCTCGCTGTCAGAGCAGGGCCTGCTTGGAATTCTCTCTGTCTGTCTGTCTGTCTGTCTCTCTCTCTGCCCCTCCTGCACTCTCTCTTTCCCTCCCTCTCAAAGTAAATAAATAAAGAGAAAACCAAAGGAAAAAACAATCTTCCACACCCCCCCCCATTTTCCAGCCCTAGAAAAATAGACAAGATAGGAGACCAAGACTGATATGTAGACAGGCAGAGGAAAGGAAACCATTTTTTCTATAGGCTGTGGTATGGTATGCTGGCTTCTGCCTTCTCAGAGAGATAGTATGGCTCCATGTAAATCACATAATCTCTTGGAGCCTCAAATCTCCCCAACTACCAAATGAGAGCCCAGGTAAGAAGACCCCCTTCATCTCTGCCTTTGCCTCTCCTTGCGGAAGACTCAATGCCCAGAACGACACGAACACTGCACATATAGCTATGAGGAATTTGTAGGAAGGTGGAAATGTTGGTGAGTCTAGATTCCCGGTTGCCCATTAGCCTTGGCAAATGCATTCCATCTCCTTCGGAGGTGAGAGCTCCACCAAGAGCATCCTCCAGGGAGAAAAGCAAGCATGGTCCAGGGTCAGTGGTCTGTCAGATCTGATTCTACAAGGGATGCTTTTCAGGATAATGTGACGCCTCCTGTGGCTTTGCTTCCTTCCTCTCTTACATGCGGGATGGCATTCTGGTTTAGGGAGAAAGCAGAAGGATATCCTGCTTGTATGTGGGGCCTTCATGAATTGCAAGGTATTAAAAAAAAAAAATCATCGGGTGCCTGGGTGGCTCAGTTGGTTAAGCATCTGACTCTTGGTTTCAGCCCAGGTCATGATCTCATGGGTCCATGAGTTCGAGCTCCAGGTAGGACTCCTTGCTGACAGTGCAGAGCCTGCTTGGGATTCTCTCTCTTTCCTTTTCTCTCTGCCCCTCCCTTGCTCATGCTCTCTCTTTCTCTCTCTAAATAAATAAATTAAATTAAATAAGTATCATCAAATGCTCTAGCCCGTGTTGGATATCTCCATCTTCAAAGGCAATGTAAAATCCAATCACACCCTCAAGTAACTCCAGGATTTTATGCTTGAGTCTCCTTTGGGACTTAAGATTTGGGATGTGAGTCTGGTCCTTCATTACGAGGTAGCTTTTAACCATATCAGCTTTTTTTTTTTTTTTTTTGAGAGAGAGAGAGAAAGAGTGCATGTGAGCAGGGGAGGGACGGAGGGAGAGAGAGTCTCTTAGGCAGGCTCCATGAGAACGGAGCCCCACGCAGGGCTCAGTCTCACAACCCTGGGATCATGACCTGAGCCAAAATCAAGAGTCGGACTCTTAACCAAATGAGACACCCAGATGCCCCAGCTCTTCTATGTTCGATGTCATGTTATAAGAGGAAAAGTCCTTCAGTAAGTATGGGGTCAACATCGTTTTTGCAAAACGTGCAAGTACAGTGTTGTTCCTTTCCTGTCTCAAAAGTTCCTTCTCTCTTCTGCCTAACACCCTAACTTAAAGTGGTTGTGTTAGAAATACCATGCACAGGTACATCAGCTTCCCCAAATCACCCACAGTTGTCATAGGACCAAGGAAATGACTAGTACCCTACAGTTACATGACATCAGAAAACCAAGTGAAAATAGTTTATGAGACTCAATAGAAAGAATATTCGCAGAGGTAGCACTGAATTACGTAGCTTCACCTGGCATTTTTTTTTTTCAAGTTGTGTTTCTATTGAAAAAATGATTTATTTCTTGGTCTTCAACCCTTAGGCTTGTTCCAATCTGCATTAGAATTAGAAATGGTGCTAGGGGAGCCTGGGTGGCTCAGTGGGTTGAGCGTCCCACTTCAGCTCAGGTCGTGATCTCACAGTTCGTGATTTCGAGCCCCTCGTCGGGCTCTGTGCTGACAGCTCAGAGCCTGGAACCTGCTTTGCATTCTTTCTCGCTGTCTGTCTCTCTCTCTGCTCCTTCCCTGCTCACACACTGTCTCTCTCTCAAAAAGAAATAAAGATTAAAAAAAAATATGGTGCTAAAACAAGCCAAAAAGAGTCTCTTGGGGTAAGAGGGCCAGTCTCACATCCTTCTTCAGGGGAGGCCAGGCGGAGTGGCTATCAGCCCATTTCATGTGGCTCTTGGAGAGACAGATGGTCTAGACCTCTCCCTTCTGGCCATATTCTCAAAGGAAACCCTCCAGGAGCACAAACAGAGAGCCAATAGTCTACCTTGAATTCTGGTGCATGGTTAGATTTTCTAACTTATCAGATCTTTGTAATCATTTGTGTCACCTTAAGAAACCACCATTTTCTCTAGCTTTTCTGGTTATTCCTATAGCATTGTCTTTGGCCTCCCCGCCCCATGGTGGAATGTTAGAGGCCATTTTGATTTTTGCTTTAAATCTTGTGAAATTGCTCAGTACCCACAGAAACAGCCGCTAGGCTTGTTTCTTACAGTCCGTTCTCATGGCTAAATTGTCTTCTGGTCACACTTCAGGGCCAGTCCATCCCTAATGGAAAAGGCAAAACTGTTACTTTTTTTTTTCCAGCTATACTTTCCCCCCCTTCTCACTGTGTAAGTTTATTCTTTTGAATTTTTGCTCGTGCATTCATTACTCTGACCTTTCTCATGCCGTGAGGTTTTTCCTCCATAAGAATGTTTTCGTTTGCCTCTCTTCCTTTTTCCATTTGTATACATTTTTTTTTTCAGAGCCCCTTCTTCAAATAAATTATCTCAACCTCAGCAGTGACCACATGATCGCATTTCCTCATTTTTCAAACCTAAAAATAGCGTATTTCCTACTTCGATTTATTTTGCTTTTTTAACGCTGAGTTTTATTTATATGTGCACATTCTTTGGGAATGTGCTATGACTCTTTAAGTGGCAAGCGACAGAAACACAACTCAAAGTTGCTTAAATAGACGCAAGAGCCTACCGGGTCACAGAATTGAGATGCCCAAGAAAGGACTCCAAAAAATCTGGATCAAGAGTGGAAACAACATATTCAGGAATTCAGGACACTGTCTGCCAGATGGTCTCTCTGTGGTGTGAAAAACTGTCTCTTTGTCCAGAGCTAAAGGTGGGGGGGGGCGGGGGTCCCAGGTATGGGACTCCCAGTGCTACAAGCAGGAAAGCCCCAGGTGAATTGGGCCAAGTTGGTCACTCTCCCTGCCTGTGGTGGCCCCATTCAGACAGACTCCCCCCACCTGCTGTCAGAGATGGCCACAAGTAGCTCTCGTTTCTTGGTTCTGACAGTTGGCACTCTTAGGGGACAAGAGAGTCTTTTTCCTGAGAGTTCTAGCAACAAGTTTAGGGGAGACGTCGTATTTGTCCTGCTTGGTGCAAATCACTATCCCTAACCAAATCGAGGGGGTGAAGGATACTGACGAGCCTTTGTTGGGTCACTTTCCCAAGGGGCAGGCTACAGTTGAAGACGGTTCCTTAGGGTGATGCTGGCCAGACTAAAGGACGCTCCCCACTGCAAGAGCGTTCCTTGTCTTGTGGGTAGAGTGTTAATGAACATCTCCATCTGGTATTAGAAGGGCAAGATTCAGGTTAAGACCTAAAGCTTTAAGCCCTTGAACGATCGTAACTTGGAGAATACTAATTAAATTACTTCTGTGGAAGTGGTGTCATCTCAATAAACATACCCCTTCTGTCTCATAAAAACATTTTTAATAATGTTTCTTTGTTATGTTTGGATAGTACTTATTTTGCAAAAGTACTTACGCATGATCTCGTCTAATCCTTACAAGACCCCTGTAAAAGGAAGGCTATCATCCCCATTTTGTAGAAGAGAAACTAAGATGAAAATATGTGACTTACCCAAAGACAAGTATTTCATATAACCTAGCAAGAAATTTTAAAAAAAAGAAAAAGAAAAAGAAATTTCTAGAGGAAGGAGAGATAAGATCTGTATTACACATTTAGATTAAATTATACCTGGTTTTATGGATCCTTCATCAATTATTGTAAAAACTGCAAGTGTCCAGAAGATGAACCTTAGGGGATTCGGAGTCTTGTTGAGCTTGAGGAATGATGTATAATGGGACCCACCCAAAAATATTCTCTCTTGTTCCCTAAGTCATCCGGATGGTTAGCCCCTCTTTCTGGAACTCGGGGCTTTTTTGTGTGAGCAGGAGGTCCAGGAAAGAGGAGGGGACTGCCCATCTGCCCCATCTGGGTCTGCATTATCTCAGCTTAATCTTCTCAAGAATCTCGTCTGGTCAGTATTGAAACACACATTTTGCCATTTTACCGAGGGGTGAAGAGGGAATCGGAAGGGTTGAGGAACATGCTTTGCTCCAAAAGCAGGAGGCACACGAAGGATAGAGCGGATACAAGGAGCACCGCAAATCCAACGCACTCAAAACACAACTTACACAGTCGCCTTTGTGTGTCCTCTTCTAGCTCTTCCCTGCAGGCTGGGTTCTCTCTCTCCGTCGTTCTCACTGCCCCATCCTGGGGGATCTGGCTTTCCCTGGAGCTTGGGTTCCAAGAGTTGGGGAGAGCCAGACTGGAATCCTAGCTGCCCCATCCCAGCCACATGACCCGGTGTTTATACAAAAGCCCAGTCTTCAAGTAGCAAAGCCAAGGTGGTGAAAGCGTGGAGCCTGGAGCCAAACTGCCTGCATTTGAATCCCTGCTTTGCCGTTTACAAGCTGTGTGACCTTGGACCAGTGACCTGAATTTGGGGACCTCAGTTTCCCATCTGTAATGCGGAAAATAATAATTTTGTATCAAATACGTGAGGCTTCAATGAGTTGGACTATTGCCCAGCCCATATTTTAAGCGTTAATTTTTATCGTTATTGTTGTGATTCTGGCCTTCGCCTCTAAAAGGTCGTCTGTAATAAATATCTATAAAATGTCATCATTTAATAAATGTTGAGCACCTAGATACCGTGCTAAGTACTGGGATACAGTAGTGCATGAAACAAATAAGACCTCTGCTCTCGTGGAGTGTATGTTCTAGACGTGGGACACAGATAAAAAAAAGCAGACAGATAAGACAATTAGAGCTTCTGTTCAGTGCTCTGCAGAGAACACAGGCTGATACGGAAAAGGATCTGCTTTGAATGGGGTGAGTTGGGGAAGCCTTCTTAGTGGACGTGGTACGTGAACTGAGGTGGGCACCTCGTATGACGGCCACGGGGACGATGTGACCTGGCCACCCCACCTTCATAGGTGTTACTGGCAGAAGAAGCAAGGCGATGGGTGTAAGTTTTTGGCATAGCGCTGACTACAGACTGAACAGTCAATAAACTGAACCTGGCTGTCCGCCTCCTCTCTGTTTCTGGTGCCGCCATCTGTCTTCTCTTGTCTCCTACAATATAGTCTTGTTTCTTTCTTTCTTTCTTTCTTTCTTTCTTTCTTTCTTTCTTTCTTTCTTTCTTTCTTTCTTCTTTCTTTTTAAAGTTTATTGGTTTATTTTGAGAGAGGGAGAGAGAGCACACACAAGCAGGGGAGGGGCAGAGAGGGAGGGAGACATGGAATCCCAAGTGGGCTCTACACCGTCAGCGCAGAGCCCAACGTGGGGCTTGACCTCGCGAACCACAGGATCATGACCTGAGTCGAGATCAAGAGTCGGATGCCTAACCGACTTCCCCCCCACCCCCAGGCGCCCCTTGTCTCGTTTCTAATTACAACAAACCCACGGGTTTGAACTGCGTGGGTCCAGTTACAGGTGTGTTTTTTTTTTTTTTTACAATAGAGCCCTATAAATGTATTTTCTCTTCTTTATGATTTTCTTCCTAACATTTTCTTTTGTCTAGCTTACTTCATTGTCACAACACAGTCCATGATACATATGATATACAAAATATGTGTTCATTGGCTGTTTGCCATTGGTAAGGCTTCCAGTCAACAGTAGGCTACTGGTACTTACGTTCCAGGGGAGTCAAGGGTTATGTGGGGTGCGCCTGGGTGACTCAGTCGGTTAAGCGTCCGACTTCAGCTCAGGTCATGATCTTGCCGTTCGTGAGTTGGAGCCCCGTGTCGGGCTCTGTGCTGACAGCTCAGAGCCTGGAGCCTGCTTTGGATTCTGTGTCTCCCTCTCTCTCTGCCTCTCTCCCACTCATCCTCTCTCTCTCTCTCTCTCTCTGTCTCAAAAAATAAATAAACATTAAAAAAAGTGTTATGTGTGCACAGGGGGTTGGCACCTCTAACACCTGCCGTTATTCAAGGGTCAACATATTTTTCCCGACTGTATTCTCAGCCTGCTTTCATCCATCTCCATAGTGACAAGGATGACATTTATAAAAATTGATCATGTGATCGTCTCTCTCCTTGAAAACCTTCAAGCAGATCCTCATCACCTCCAGCATGATGTCCTAGCCCCTTCACTGAGCGCAGGGCACTCATTGCCGTCTGGTCTCTTAGGCTTTCCAGCACCTTCTCTCGCTATGTGCCCCATCCCACGCTGTACTCTAGCTCTACCTGGGTGACTTGTAAATCCCAAATGTGCCACTTCCACCGTCCCTGCCTCGACTCATGCCAGTTGTCCTGCCACGACCTTCTGGGCTTTTTCTCCTTCTCCCTCACTTGACTGACATGGGCCTTTCTTGTAAGAGTCAACTTACGGTCACTCTCTGAAAAGACTTTCCTAATTCTCACTGCCATGGACTCACTCCTCCCGTATCACACTGTACTGTTATTAGTCTTGCAGTGCTGTGTTTGTGTTCCCAGCGGACTTCGAGACTGAGCTTCAAAGGTAGAAGCTACACCTGATAATTTTTGTTGCCTTTACGTCTAACACAACCCCTGATACGTGAGCAATGCTCAACACAGCGGAGTCTCAACTTGTATTCATTCAACTTGCACAAACTCAACTGTATGCATGCACACATGTGCACACACAGGTCCACACGGTGTGTAAATTTAAATGGTTTGGGCCATCCCACCCTGCCTTCCATTCCATGCAATTTGTCTGGGGTTTCGAGTGAGCCCGAGGTGGATTCTGTTTATTCCCATGACGGGTCTTCGTTCCCATGGCTCTCTAATGTTAATGATACCGTGTACATCTCATAACACATAGTTCCTCAGTTCCAGCCAACTTCTTCATCTGGGGCTCGTTAGAAGAAACTACCATCTAGGTCAAGATTAGAGGGAAAATCGGCCATGTTGGAATTAGGGAGACTCTGTGTCGTCTTAATGTGGCACGTTCCCAAGGGATTTCTCCAGAGGAGTTTTGACTGTATGTCGTCTCCTCTTTACACCCTGACTTTGCAACCTAGACTCCCTATAAGATGTGTACAGTTCTTTGAATTGAATTTATTGTACGCTTATTGTATAAATATGTACATTTATTGTATATGTGTACATTTATACAATACATTTAGGTAAATGCATCGTATACATTCATTGTATAAATGTATATATTTCTCTCTCCCAACACTTCCCTACAGCAGCTGGTGCTTGTCACAACAAATGCCCTCCTTAATCCCTATCACCTATTTCACCCATCCCCCCACCACCTCCCCTCTGGTAACCACCAATTTGTTCTTTATGGGTAAGAGTCTGTTTCTTGCTTTCCCTCTTTCTCTCTCTTTCTTTTCCCCCTTTGCTCATTTGTTTTGTTTCTTAAATTCCACATATGAGTGAAATCATACGGTATTTATCTTTCTTTGACTGACTTATTTTGTTTAGCATAATACTCTCTAGCTCCACCCATGTCATTGCAAACGGCAAGAGTTCATTCTTGTTTATAGCTGATTCATATTCCGTTGTATCTAGACACAACTTCTTCTCTACCCATTCATCCATTGATGGATGCTTGGGCTGTTTTCATAATTTGGCTATTGTAGATACTGCTGCTATAAACATCAGGGCGGGTGCATGTATCCCTTTGAATTAGTATTTTTGTATTCTTTGGGTAAATACCTAGCAGTGCAATTTGGGGATCAGAGGGTGGTTCTGTTTTTAACTTTTCTGAGCTACGATTTCAACACTATGTAAAGGTTGTCATGTTGCCAAATGTGTGAAAGGGCATTGCTTTTACAATCCCTCTTTGAGGAACTTGGATAATGGATATTATCCATCCAACTATGGATAATACTGTTCTTTTCAGATGCTTGGTCGCCGACTATTGAGCCTTGGTTAATAGTTGATTTTAGAGTCACTACTCTCAGAGAAATTCAGAATGATGGGGAAATTTTAATTTGCAGTGACTGTCCCCCCTTGAATCTTTCCTCAGCTTGCTTTTTGGCTTTTAATGTTCTTTGTTACTTGGTGATTCACATCACGGTTTGGGTTCTGATGAATCATAACACTGTATCATGCCCCCCACATTTCCCTCTTTTTTGGATATCTCTTCCTGAGGCTCCCACTGACACCTGCTGATATGTTCCCCCTCCCACCTCCCTACTCCCCACAAACCCACTTCTCCAGAATCTCCGTGACTGGCACTGCCATTCTTTCCTGGGAGCCAACTGCTTTGTGCCCCATATCTAATCAGCACATTCTGTACATTCTGTCTGGGATGGTTTCTAGCGAGTATTACCCAACTTGTTCCTATCACGGCCACTCTAACTCCAGCCCATCATGCCTCTCAAATGGATTGTTAGACCCGTCCAAGTGCCCTCTCTAGCCCGGGTCTCTCTCTCTTCAAACCATTCTAACACTCGACATATTTTTCTAATTAAGGCATGGCTCTAAGAATAACTTCTCAATCTCACATGCTGCAGGGAGTTCCCACAGCTTATTGATTTGCTCACTATAAACATCTCATGGGATGTCAGATATCAACATACTCCTAATAGATATCACCTCATTATCACCAATACCACCTCACTGTCAATTCTCACTGCTGCTTTCTCTGCAAAGAATATTCCAGAAAAACCACCTTCCTTGTGTTCCTGCCTTTGGCACTTTTCTTCAGCTCATTCTCTCTCTACCGGGGCCACTCTTCTCCATCTCTCCCATTTAAATAATGGCCTTAATATGTCTGCTTTTAATGGCCTGTCATTTGGGAAGCTTTTCCTGATCTTTTTTTTTTTTCTCTCTCAATGATACACTTTGTAAACCTTTGTAACGCTTGTATGTCATTTTATAATCTTCTTTACATTATGATTATGAATGTGAATATCGTATTACCCTGACTAAAGTATAATCTCATATGGGGTCTTTCATGTTTTTGGCAGCCCAACACAGTGAGCATCCAGTGGGATAAGAATAGTTATTGAATTGATATAAATGGAAATAAATCTTTTTTTTTATGGCAAAAAATTTTAGATTTAGATGTAGCCAGCTGGACTCAGTTTAGACGGTCCCAATTTTGTTGCCAATATCCAAAAGCATCATAATTAGGAGCCAGTCAAACATATGCCTTCTTCTTTCCATCAGGCCTGATCTGGGTGTTGACCTTGGCCACGTCAAGGTAATAGAGTTTCTTCACAGTGTCTTTAATCTGGTACTTGTTGGCCTTGACATCCACAGTGAACACAAGTGTGTTGTCCTCTATGCTCTTCATGGCCGACTGGGTAGTAAGGGAGAACTTGATGATGCACAGTGGTCCAGCTTGTGTCTTCTGGGGGCATTCTTTCAAGGATATTTGGACTGCCTTCAGAGGCATTTGGGTCATCAGAAGGTAGATGACCTGCAGATCTTCCTTTTGTGTGTGTGTGTGTGTGTGTGTGTGACTGTGGACATCTTTCAGCACCATTTTCTTGGACTTCAAAGCCTTTGCTTTGCCTTTGCCTTTGGGAAGGACAGGAACTTCCTTCTTCACCTTCAGCACCATCTTTGTGAAAGGCAGAAATAAATTTTTTTATTCAAGTGTAATTAACATGCAATGTTATATTAGTTTCGGGTGTACAATGTAATGATTCAACAATTCTGTACGTGACCCAGTGCTTGTCAAAGTGTGCTCTCAGGCGCCTGGGTGGCTCAGCCGGTTAGGCATCTGCTCAGGTCATGATCTCACGGTTCGTGAGTTCTAGTTCCCCATCAGGCTCTGTGCTGAGTGTGGCGCCTGCTTGAGATTCTTTCTCTGCCCCTCCACCATGTGTGCATGTGCTGTCTCTCTCTCTCAAAATAAATACATTAATTAAAAAAATAAGTAGATTCTTGATCCCTTTTATCTATGTCACCCGCCCCACTCACCCACTTTCCCTCTGGCAACCCCCAGTTTGTCCTGTGCATTGAAGAATCTGGGTTTTTGTTTGTCTTTTCTTCTTTCTTTGCTTTTTTTTTCTTTCTTAAATTCCATATATGAATGAAATCATTTGGTATTTGTCTTTCTCCGGATGACTTATTTTACAAAGCATTGTAACCTGTAGGTCTGTCCATGTTTTCACAAATGCAAGATTTCATTCTTTTTTATGGCTGAGTAATATCCCATTATATATGTATACCATATCCTCTTTATCGATCCGTCTAGAGATGCACACTTGGGCTGCATCTGTATCTTGGTTATTGTAAATAATGCTGCAGTAAACATAGGGGTACATATGTCTTTTCAGATTAGTGTTTTGTTTTTTAGGAAACTCCGTACTGTTTCCCACAGTGGCTGCACCAATTTGCGTTCCCATCAACAGTGTACATGGGTTCTTTTTTTCTACATATCCTCGCCAACATTTGTTATTTCTTGTGTTTTTGATTTTGGCCATTCTGACAGATGTGAGGTGATACCTCATTGTGGTTTTCCCTTTATTTTTTAATTTTTTCATTTCATTTTTTTTTTTTAATTTGGGAGAGAGAGAGAGGGCGCTGGGGGAGAAGGGCAGTAGAAGAGGGAGAGAGAATCCCAAGCCCAGTGGGATCTATGCCCTGTGCAGAGCCCAGTGTGGGGCTTGATCCCACGATCCTGAGACCATGACCCGAGCCAAAATCAAGAGTCAGAGCCTCAACCGACTGAGCCACCCAGGTGCCCTCATTGCGGTTTTGATTTGTATTTTCCTGATGATTAGTGATGTTGAGCATCTTTTCATGTGTTTATTGACCATCTGTATATCTTCTTTGAAAAAAAGTATATCTCTTTAGGTCCTCTGCCCATTTTTTGATCAGATTGCTTGGGGTTTCTTTTTCTTTTTGTTTTGTTTTGTTTTGTTTTGTTTTGGTGTTGAATTGTATGTGTTCTTTATATATTTTGGATATTTTATCAGATATATCATTTGCAAATATCTCCTCCCATTCAGTATGTTGTCTTTTGTTTTGTTGGTTTCCTGCACGATACAAAAGCTTTTCATTTTGGTGCAGTTCTAATAGTGTAATTTTGTTTTTGTTTCCCTTGTTTAAGGAGGCATAGCTAGAATTGATGTTTCTACAGCTGACGTCAAAGAAATTGCTGCCTATGTTTCATTCTAGGAATGCTACTGTTTCAGGTCTAACATGTAGGTATTTAATCCATTTTGAATTTATTTTTGTATATGGTGTAAGAAAGTTGTCCAGTTTCATTCTCTTACACGTAATTGTCCAGTTTTCCCAACACCACTTGTTGAAGAGGCTGTCTTTTCCGC
This sequence comes from Prionailurus bengalensis, assembly GCF_016509475.1. Taxonomy (NCBI): domain Eukaryota; kingdom Metazoa; phylum Chordata; class Mammalia; order Carnivora; family Felidae; genus Prionailurus; species Prionailurus bengalensis. The sequence goes on along the minus strand of NC_057349.1, from coordinate 18,148,912 downwards.
ATTGTATAATATTGCCTCCTTTGTCATGAATTAACCGACCATATGAGGGTGGGTTTATTTCTGGACTCTCTGCTCTGGTCCATTGATCTGTGTGTCTATTTTTGTGCCAGTACCTGCTGTCTTGATTACTACAGATTTGTAGTATATCTTGAAATCTGGAATTGTGATACCTTCAGCACTGTTCTTCCTAAATGGAAATAGTTTTTAATATGCCCCTCAGCCTGCTGCCCAGTCAGTTGCAAATCATCACCCCTTCCACCTCCACCCCCATCACACACACACACACACACACCCTAGATTACTTTGCCATGTCCTGAGGGATCAGTTTCAGACAGCATTTTCTAGCCATGTTCAGTCCTTCTGGGACATTTCTGACATTTCCTTTCTACTCCTGGTCAATAGCAATGGTACTGTTCTCTCTCCTTGTGTTTCCAAAGCATCTTGCTCACCTTGGGAATAGTTCACAGTGCCAACCTTATTTGGGGAGCAGTGCTGGCCCTAGCCAGACTATGCTTCAATCCGAGGTCGACCATCCCTGATCTTACCAAACTGGTACCTTACTCCACACCATAGAAGTAAAAAAGAACAACCCAACAGCAGAAGCCCCTGCTTTAGAGGACGTATCTGGGTTTTCATAAGGCTACTTATTTGATGAAATTAACTCATCTGTTGGTGAACAATCTTAGAAAGTTATATCCAGGGGCACCTGGGTGGCTCAGTCAGTTGAGCGTCTGAACTCTTGATTTCTACTCAGGTCATGATCTCACGGTTCGTGAGTTTGAGCCTGTGGTGAGCTTGGAGCTGGGAGCGTGGAGCCTGCTTGAGATTCTCTCTCTCTCCCTCTCTCTCCACCCCTCCCCTGCTCTCTCTTTCTCTCTCTCTCAAAATAAATAAACTTAAAAAAATTTTTAAGGAAAAAAAGAAAGTTACGTCCAAAGCAGTAAATGTATTAGTCACTTTCTGAACTAACCTTGTGTTAATGTGGTTTCTCATTGCCACAGCTGCTTACAAGCCCATCTTTTGAAATCTCATCTCCTGACCTGCAGAGTATATCATATTCTTTCTTGAGCTGCTTTTGGTCAAAGCCATGAGCATCAGAAGGTTTTCCCCAAAGTATATTTACCCCATATCCATGTCAGTGCCATGTTTTCTGAGAATAGGTGGATGATATTCCTTCCCCATAATCTTTCTTTTCAAGGCAGGTTTAAAAGATCAGAACTTAACTGTGAACATATTGAAGGCTGATGCTACCATTTTTTTTTTTTTTTTACTAAGCAAACCAAAGATATTCAGATCATCCTAACGTAATTAGCTTCCCGCCATCATTAGTCTCTTCTCTTGAGCCATCCCCTTCCTTAGCCCCATTCCTCACAGGATTCCTCCTTCATGAAAATCTGGGATTCTGTCCTCAATTCAAATCAGAGCTCCTTGGGGGTCTACAGAAGGAAAGCCCTCCTGCCCGGGACCCCAAACACTCTCCTACATCCCATGTGAAAACTGCCCAGTTTAGACCCTGAAGTCCTGGTGGGGTGTTCAGTGGGGGGGGGGGGGGCTCCCGGAAAGGCTGCTTACCCCTCCCCCCATGTGGTTTCTCCTCTCCAAGGACTTTGGTCTGTCTGAGCCAAGCACCCTCCACCCCACTTCCAAGTCTTCTTGGATTTTATCTCTGGTCAGTTATCCTACCACGTTTTGGACTTTCCCCTGCACTTTAAGTGAATTTAAACAAAACTCCCCAGTGCACTTTTCCTGTAAAAACAGCATCCTCTTTATTCTGGGAAGAATCTAGAATAATCACAGCATTTAGAGCTGAAAGAAGCCTGAGGGAGCATCTAGTTCCAATTTGTGCTAAGCTTGTACAAATCGGGAAATTGAGAGTCGGAGAGATCAAACGGCTGGTTGACTCTGCTGCTGTTAAATGAGTTAACGTTTCCTGGCTTTACTGGCCATTTCTTACACATGTTAAAATAAGTGATTCCATTCATAAGACCTTCATACTTTTCTATTCGTCTCCCCTTAACAGAAAGAAGACCTCTCGAGTCACATGTGATACGGAGGGGAGGGGACTTCAGACACAGTCAACACTGCGATAGCTGCTATCTTCCTTTTAGGTTCTCCCTGCATTATATAGGTTGTTCCTAAGACATTCCCCTACCCCCTGGGGAACATCTGTGTAGTTAGAATAATGTATGTGGGTTCTTTTCAGCTCACTGTAAAGCTGTCCAACAAACGCTGATCATTTGGTCCCCACGCCTTAGTGATTTGGGATAGGTAAGGAAGGGCTATATGGGTTTTACGCACTACAGTTTGCAGACTTTGATGATCTGCATCTCTACTCTGCATTCCCTCTACTCCCTCCACTCGGATCAATGGTTTAAACATTTCTTTTCCTTCCACACTCATCCAGTTATTGAATACTCTTTTTTTTTTAATTTTGCTTAGCATTTTTATTTGCTTTTGAGATGAGAGATAGAGACAGAGCATGAATGGGGGAGGGGAAGAGAGAGAGGGAGACACAGAATCTGAAGCAGGCTCCAGGCTCTGAGCTGTCAGCACAGAGCCCGACGTGGGGCTCGAACTCACGAACTGTGAGATCATGACCTGAGCCGAAGTTGGACGCTCAACCAACTGAGCCACCCAGGTGCCCCAAATACTCTTTTGTCAACTATCTTGCAGCTGTGAGTGGGTAGGACAGCTGGTGTCTAGGGTGATTAATTCATCCTGGTATGCCCAGGACTTTCCTAGTTTTAGCACTGGTAATCCCACATCCCGAGAAATCCCTCAGTCCTGGGCAAACTGGGACAGATGGTCACCCTAAGTGCTGCCCCAACACATTCCTGCTTGCTTCCCAATGCCCAGGTCATCTTGGGATCAAGAATTAATGCCTTAGATATTTGTGTTCCACAGAACAGCACCGATCAGTAAATTGGAAAACTGTTATCATCAAAAGCACTCAGTTCTGCAGATTCCAAAACACTGTAGACACATCGAAGGGTAGTGATTGAAACTACACTATCATTCACGAGGGCCCTAACCAAAGCAGACTGGGGCCACACCTCCTCTATTTATAAGAAATTGTCCTTTTCTTTTCTTTTTTCCTTTTCTCTTTCTTTCTTTTTTTTTTTTTTTTGAGGAGAAAGGATAGAGTTTAAGGAAATCATTTCAAAGGATAAATTGGTAAACATAAAATCTGAATCGAAAACCACTTTAACCAGTGGGAGAATCAAATACAAAGATCTTCTTCAGTTATGCGCAAACACAGGACATATCCTGGAGACAAATTTGTTTGGCTTTAACGTCTAGGAAAGAAGAAATGTCTGCTTCTTTGGGATTGATCCAAGCCCTCTGCCCTAATACACTGTCTAAGCTCAAGTTAATGACAGGTTCTGTGGGAAAGAAGCTAGTAGGAGAGTGGATTAAATAAACTGAACTCAAGTCAAGAATTTAATAGGGCTATTAAAAGTAGAAGCTGGAGGAAGCCACACCCTATTTCTATTTTAAAACTGTTTTGTTTCCACTTATTTGAAAATGTTCAAAAGATAAAGAGTATCTTCAAGATATAGATCTCCCGCAGCTGCTGAATGGTAAAACACTGGGTCTTAGTAGAAATACCAACCCCTTGCAACATCAGTTCAACTTTCAAAAATATGTAGGTGGAGGAGTTTGGAGGCAGTTGGTACGAGAAGGGTAGCAGAAGCATATCCCAGATTTGGACAGACCTTGAACCTGCAAATTCACTTCCTGAATCTGCCATCTTTTTTCTCAAAGGAGACATTTGGAAACCGACACGTTGCATAGAAAGACAACCGTCACTATTCTGTTCCTTGAAGTTGAGCAGAATATAACCAAAGATAACATTTTTGTTTGTGTTTCTTGTCTGCTTTTCGCTTTTGTTTTTGTTTGGGCAATTGACCCCGGAAGGGAAAGAGCTTTGCTACCCCAAGAAGGCCTCTAGGGAAGTAGAAAAGGGAGTGCGACCCCAGAAGAGTGAGGTAAGCTAGGGTGACCGTCTGTGGAAGATCAGGAGAAGATTCGGAAGAAGGCTTCATAGCCAGATTGACTTTCCACCACTTAGAAAGACTATTCCTTTTTAACAATTGGGAAACTAAGGGACAGTGATCCCCAAAGACTTTTCCAAGGTCACGTAGGAGGCAGCAGAGCTTTGTTTGAACCCTGCTCCGGGGGCACCTGGGTGGCTCCGTCCATTAAGTGTCCCACTCTTGACTTGGGCTCAGGTCATAATCTCATGGTTTGTGAGTTTAAGCCCCACATTGGGCTCTACGCTGACAGTGTGGAGCCTGCTTGGGATTCTCTCTCTCTCTCTCTCTCTCTCTCTCTCTCTCTCTCCCCCTCTCCCTCACTGGTGCACGTGCTCTCTCTCTCTCAAAATAAATAATGTTAAAAAACAATAAAATAAAGCCTTAAAAAAATATATAACGCTGCTCCAAAGCCTTGGTCTTCCCCCACTATGCTGTGTATTTGTCTCTGTGGTAACCTTTTTGTGGGGTGACCCAGCAGGCTGGCTCTCTGAAGAGGTAACCATTTGGAAATGGTTTGGAAATACAGGCTGAAGAAACCTGAAGTGTAGTCGCCCCACTTTGGGGCGGGGGCACAGGGCAGAAGAGGCCAATGTCACCCATGATAACAGTGACCTTGAGGGCTCCCACCTATCCTTTGGGATCTTTCAGGCGGCAGAATGACCCCTCAAACACAGTTGTTCTGCTTCACTGTTTAGTATCTAGGAAGTAGACGGGGCAGGTATGTTCTTGGATGAGCCAAGTTTGGTAACAGAGAGATGCCTTAAGACTTGTTGAGTAATTCTTACATGCAAGGCATTGTTCTAAGCTCTTTTTATATCCTGAACCTATTTAAATCTCCTTAAAGCCCCATAAGGTCAGTCCTCTTAATACCTCCATTTTATAGAAGAAGGAAGGAAACTGAGGCATACAGTCCAGTGCTGTGCACTATAACCCAGATGGTGGATGTAAAGGGGCTTCAGGCAGGTATAATTGGCCCCATTTCACATTTCTTTGTCTGGAAAGATACAGAATCTATAGGTGATTGCAAAGATTCCAGTATTGCAAAATATAGGCCTGGAGGAACCCAACTGCAGTCTAGAACAGGGATCGCCAAATGACACACAGCCCATGGGCTAAGTCTCACCCGTTTCTGTACTCTCCACGAGCTGAGAATGACTTTACATTTTTAAATGGTTGGAAAAAACCAAACGAAGACTATTTAGTGACATGGATGTTATATGAACTTGAGATATCGGTGTCCACAAATAAAGACTTCACAGGACACGGGCACATATTATGGCTTACTTTCGAGCTGCGGTAGCAGACGTGAGTGGTTATTACATCAGAAACCAAATGTCTCACAAACCTAAAATATTTACTATGTGGCCCTTTATAGAAACAAAAAAAATGCTGACGTAGAATCATGTGGTCAACATAATTGCCTAATACTTTCAGGGAAAATTTTTTGTCGTAATTGTGATTGCTAAATAATTAAAAGCCTCCCCTTTTGTGCAGAAACTGGTTACTTAAAAAGAAATTCTGAATAAACATCCTTCACAAATGACTTTTTAAATAGAATGTGCAGCAGGTATGCATAAGATAGATAAATACATTTATCTATCTTCTCACTAAATGTTAGCGCTCTGCTTGTTTTCAGAGACGGTCTGCTTGGCCCAATGTTTGCAATCATCTTTATGATTGTCAAACCCTTTCATAGACATTAACTTATTTGATAATTTACAAGTGCTGGGGGTACTGATCGGCAGTAATAAAATGGTCCCTGAGCTGAACGGATGGCAGCCATCCTTTAACTGAATGGTCTTGGAAGTGCTCTGCTTCTGGATTTTTTCTTGAACCTTCTCACCTGCAGCCCATCACCTTGCTGACAACAGGGTGCCTGGGTGTCCCCGTGCTACATCCCTCTGTTAATTTGTGACTTTTTAAAACAATATTTATTTATTTTTGAGAGAGAGAGAGAGCACGTGAGTGAGGAAGGGGCAGAGAGAGAGGGAGACAGAGAATCCCAAGCAGGCTCTGCACTCTGAGCACAGAGTCCGATGCCGGGCTGGAACTCATGAACCGTAAGATCGTGACCTGGGCTGAAACCAAGAGGTGGACGCTTAACTGACTGAGTCAGACAGGTCCTCTTGAATTTGTGACTTTTTAGCTGCTTAGGTCTGAGTAACTTTGTTACGACTGTGCAACTATACTAAGAGCTCATGGCCTAAGACCAGAGAGGGGTTCAACGCACATGAACAGGACCTTTGATGCTTAAAACAAAGATGATAAATTTGCATCTTGAAGGCTCCATGCAGCCTTCAGGGTGCATGTACATGCATGCACTTGTGTTTTAAAAATTTCTTAAGTACTTGGTCACATTCAAAGAGTCTGGGAATTTTTTTTAAGGGTAAAATTCAGATTTCTCACTTCTGAAAATATTTGAAGAGTGGGGCGCCGGGGTGGCTCAGTCAGTTAAGCATCTGACTTCAGCTCAGGTCATGATCTCATGGTTCATGGATTTGAGCCCTGCGTCGGGCTCTGTGCTGATGTCTCAGAGCCTGGAGCCTGCTTCAGATTCTGTGTCTCCCTCTCTCTCTGCCCCTCCCCCACGCATGCTCCTTTTCTGTCGCTCAATAATAAACATTAAAAAAAATTACAGGCCCTGTGGCCAGCGTGGCATTATTGGCCAGCGTTGAGAGGGAGCTGCTTGCTTTAGGTGGGACATAGGCTCTTCGCTGCGGTCCCCACCCTCCCTCTGTGTCCATGACACCTCGCCCAAATGTGAGCCGCCACTTGTGAACTTACCAGCCCTGTCTTTCCCTTCCTCCTCCAGCTTCACCTACTATTTTCGTTTCTCTTCCCCGACACATTCACGTGTGTGACTCCAGCCCACAAATTTGTGATCGTTGGTTGCTGGGAGATCCTTCCTTGTTTATTTTCTGTGTCTCCCGCGTAGCCAAAGCATTTGGGGTTGCCAGACTGACACAGCATGGTATACATTTGGCGGAAATGAGGGGGCCCGTCACAAAGCGTTGTCGTGAGCCAGCAGCAATAATTAGGTTGAGAGGAGTGATCTGTGGTAGAGAGGTATGAGCACTTGGAAAGGAGTCAGGCCCGGATTCCAAGGCTGCCCCTGCCGAGAACCAAACCAGCCTCCACGTTTACCCCTCATGGCTCAGCTGGGGCAGACACATGGCTCCTAAGTTACTAAGAACCCAGTGACTGTAAGGGAGAAAAGATCCCGCCGTGTTCTCAGAAACCTTTAGGTAGCCTCGCCTCGTGTGTTAGTGCAGAGCTGAGCTGATGATGTGTTGTTAGCTGCCTCCTGTGCTATCTCCTCGTTTGTGATGTTAAAGATCATCCTGGGGTACGGAGAGGCAGGGGAAGGTCATACAAAATGCCCGCTTGATGACAGTTTGCAGTAGGTTAAGCCAACTGCAGTGACCAGAGCAGAAATAATGTACTGGTTGGAAGTCACAGCTTAGCCCGCCCCAATTATTTGCTAGAAGAAAATGCCTGTTCAGTTGCCACAGATACCGAGCAAAACAAACCTACCCGCTGGGCTAACTGCTTAGCAGGGCATCACCTCGCAATCTCACGTTGTTCATCTAAACCATTGTACATAAGGCAGGACAGACCAGAGAGGCATCTCCCGGGTCGTGCTGTTTGGAGCTGTAAATCACGTCGCGCCTCTCTCGCAGCCCCGCTTGCAATCTGCGTTGAATAAATCCTGCTGAAAGATTTGTTGAGTTTGCTTTGTATTGGCATTCCATTGGGGCTCTACTGTAGGGTCAAGGCTCAAGGCAAAAAGAGGGGAAAACCACCCCGAACCTACAATGAGAGCCCAGAATTCCCTCCCCTCCCCCCCCCCAGCCCTCCCTTACTCCTGCTCTCCTCGAAAGTTCTGCCAAGGATGTATTTTACAGAAAAGGGCGTGGCTCTACTAAGAGTGAAGGGAAGTGAAGGCATCCACATGAGCTATTCAATTCTTCCCTTCCTATAGCATATTTCTATTTTGTGTCTGGGGTGAAGGGGGAGAGTGATGGGGAAGGATAAGAGTGGAATTTAACCTCCCCTGTTTCAGTAGAAATAAAGCAACCCACTGGAAAGCCTTAAGAGGGTAAAAATTTCTCTTTGCCATTACTAAGAACAGAAGTCAAAATATCAGTTCATTAACAAGGTCAGGAGATGTTGGATATTTTTCTAAAGAGAAACAATAACAATAGTTGGTAATGCTTATTGAACATGTATGGTCATAAACATAAACCCTGAACAAGAGTCATCTCTCTTTTTTTTTCTTAATTTTTTTTAATGTTTATTTATTTCTGAGACAGAGAGAGACAGAGCATGAGTGGGGGAGGGGCAGAGAGAGAGGGAGACACAGAATCAGAAGCAGGCTCCAAGCTCTGAGCTGTCAGCACAGAGCCTGACACGGGGCTTGAACTCATGGACTGTGAGATCATGACCTGAGCCGAAGTCGGCCACAGGTCCGACTGAGCCATCCAGGTGCCCCCAGAGTCATCTCTTTTTATGTTCTTCCCAGCCTTGTGAAACGGAAACCACTGTGACTGTCCATCTCACAGATGAAGAAGCTGGGGCTCAGAGAGGTTCAGTAACTTTACCCTGGTCTCACAGCTGGTCAGCGACCAGCAGGGATTTGAGGCTCAAATGGACTGGCTCCAGCATCTGGACTAGGGAGCTGCAGAGTGAAGCTTTCTGGCTTCTCTCCAGCTGAATGACTTGGGAAAAGAATGTTCTTCTTGGCCTCGGTTTTCTCATCTGTAAAATAAAGGGTTGTATTAATTAGATATCTTTAAGGTCCCCGCCAACTCTTCGGGTCTGTGTCCAAATCCGTATCCATCACATCCGTGACACTGTTGTCATTCATTAGCTCAGCCCATTACAGTAAGCTGGGGAGTGGGGGGGAGGGGGGGAAGGGGAGAGGGGTGGGACAGGAAGGGGGCAGGAGATCGCTGCATTATACACCAAACACTTTCCTAACAGAGGCAGCTGATCCTGCCCAGACAGGTGGGACAGGAGATGGGCGCAGGCATTTTTAGCATACCACTGTGACTGTCACAGTAGTTGGACCAGTCCCTTTTCCCCAGAAGCTTCCTTACCGCCCTCATAGGTCTATAAGGCACTCCACATTTGCTGAGTGCTCCAGGCACCTGGCACAGGTGAGCTGTGACAACCCCTGTGTAATGTGACCGGACCTGCTGGGCTTCTCTTCCTGCCTCCCTTGAATTACACTGAGTGATACTTCCAGGAATTTTGCAGCGGCCCCGAAGCCTTTGTTCTTTCTTCAGAATAAGGAAGTGGGAGAGGTGGCTTGGTGGGAAGGAGACTTCTTTGAGTTCTGTGAAATGAACTCAAATCTGAAGCTGTCAGACTTTTCAAAAGACCCAGTGGCTAGTCACTCCACATTTCGTAGATAAATACCGTGTTGACAGCTCAAGTTATCTGAAGCTCTGTGTGAAAGGGGAACCAACTTTTCTCTCTGGGAACAAGGACTCTCACGTTTCGGTCTGGTGTGCAAACTAACGTGTGTTTGTTTCATTTACGATTTGTGTCATCCACACGGACCCTTCAATGTTACAAGTCAGTCACTGCTAGGTTCCTTCTGCCATACCCCGAGAGGGTGATGCTTTTTTCCCTCTTCCCATAGCCTCCACAGACTCGGTGGTGTATAACACCATGGGAAACTGGCTGATTTAATCCGGGGACCACGTACCTCACCAGCCTTTTTTCTTTTTCTTTTTCTTTTTTTCTCCTTTCTTTTTTCTTTCTTTCCTTTTTTTTTTTTTTTTTTTTGCAGCTGATAATCTGCTGAACACGTGTTACAAGTGCATTTTTTTCTTATCTGTGTCTGCATGCCCAGAGGTAGAAACAACACTGACAAGCAAAAAGAGGGGCAGGGAAGCAAATAAACCCGAGGGGCAGAGGTCCTCAACCTTGTGGTTTCCCCGGGGCGGCTAGCAGGTCGCGGGGCTCCCCCGGGGGGGGGGGGGGGCAAAGTGGGAGCATTTACTTTGCCAGGCGAGGGGGGGGGGGAGCCTGGGAAGAGAAGGGAGATGGTATCGGAATAGATTGGATGGGAGGGGGGCGGGGTGAAGCCGGGGAGACTCAGCCCCGGCGAAAAGGACCCGTCCTTCCAATGCAGTAGGTAATTTGCAAGGATCCGCCATTCGCATTCTGTATGCAAATGAGGAGGGCCTCTGGGCGGGGCGGAACGCGGCCGGGATTCAGCACCGAGGGTCGGAAGAGCACGCCGAGCCCGGGGAGCATCGCTTCTTCTCCGGCCGGCGCCCCGGAGGAGGGACGCCGCGCTCCGGGAGACAGTAGATGAGGCTTGAAGCGCTCACGCCCCGCTGCGAAGCTGTCGAAATCCCAGACTGCGAAGAGCCGTCAGTTCAGCCTCTTCGCGCCCGAGGTTTCAGGGGCGGGTCATTTCTCCGTCCTTGGAGAGAGATCCCTTCCCCGAGGAAGTGAAAATAATGAACTTTTGGAGGTATTGCTGTTTTGCTTCCATCCTGCTCTGTGTGGTTATTTTGGTGATCCTTTATAGTAGCCAGTTAAACGTGCCAAAGAGTTTCGGGAAGGTGAACGGTTCCAGTCCACGGTATTCTCCAGTGCAAGCCTGTGATGACGCCTTAGGAGCTAAGTCAGCCTTTCTGTGGGGGAAGACCTTACCATCCCCTTTGGGAAGCGTCCCTTGTAAGGACTACCTGATCCAGAATCACTACATCACAAGCCCCCTGTCGGAAGAAGAAGTCGCTTTCCCTTTGGCTTATGTCATGGTCATCCATAAGGACTTTGACACTTTTGAAAGGCTCTTCAGGGCTATCTATATGCCCCAGAACGTCTACTGTGTTCATGTGGATGAGAAAGCCCCGGCTGAGTTTAAGGCATCTGTATGGCGGTTACTGAGTTGCTTCCAAAACGCTTTTGTCGCGTCAAAGAGAGAACCTGTGGTCTACGCAGGCATTTCCAGGCTCCAGGCTGACCTGAATTGCCTAAAAGACCTTGCGGCCTCCAAGGTCCCATGGAGGTACGCCATCAACACGTGTGGGCAAGATTTCCCCCTGAAAACCAACAAGGAGATAGTCCGGTATCTGAAAGGATTTAAAGGGAAAAACATTACCCCGGGGGTACTGCCTCCGGATCATGCAATTAAACGGACTAAGTATGTCCACCAGGAGCACATAGGCAAGGATGGCTCTTTTGTGAAAAATACTAATATTTTGAAAACCTCGCCTCCACATCAGCTGACCATCTACTTTGGCACCGCCTATGTGGCCCTTACCAGAGAGTTTGTCAACTTTGTCTTCCATGACAAAAGGGCCATTGATCTACTACACTGGTCAAAAGATACTTACAGCCCCGACGAACATTTCTGGGTGACACTTAACAGGATTCCAGGTAGGTGCCGGTTGCCGGTCCAACGTTTTCTTATTCGTAGATTGAGTCCACTAACATGGAACGCTCCTAAGAGAACAGACCCATTTGAAATTATTTGGGGAAAAATGTTAGCCCTTAGAAAACTCTTAAGTCTGGTTGCTTTTTGGTGACAGTTTAGTGCCAGCTCTGTCGTCTTGTAACTATGTGCAATATGGGATCTAAGAAGTATGCAGACTATGGGAGGTCTGGTCTGTTTTGATCATGTATCACATAGTAACCGACTTGTAGCTCAGTGTTTTGTTTTTGCTTTTTTTTTAACTGAGGTGTAATCGACATGTGCTAGCTCAGTCTTGTGAATGAATGCTTTTCATGCTTTTCTGGATAAGCACAGCTACAACGTGATGGAATTGATTTTTCATAAGCAGTCTAGAATTATGAGTTCTAATAGGTAGTGTTTCTTTCAGAGCGTGTTACGGGCTGTTAACACTGATCCTCAAAGTCAATGCTCCAAGTCGATGGGGCTGTTTTTCGAATCTTAGAATCTTTGGATGTTGATAAATGATCTCTTCAGTGAAATGTCTCTGGTCTGAGATCTGATCAAGTGCCCAGGTCTCGACCGACTGGGTTCAACACGAGTGGTCTGGTACGGTGTTGCCCAGAAGAACTGGGTAAAATGAGTTGGAATAGACAGAGTTGATCAACAGCTGGAAGTAAATTCTCAATTTCGAAGCCACAGATTATTAGCAATTCCAGTTTGCAGCCGCTTGGCTTTATATACTGTTAAGTCTTTTCCATTGTTTATGATAATCTGGAAAGGGGTCCAAGGGGTGCCAGGCGACTAAAGGCAGAAAACAGAACACAATTCCCTCTTTGATTCAGGACTGAGTGTCTTTTCAAAGTTCTGTTCTCCGTATGCTGCCCGAGAACACCTGTGTGGCCTGCACCACCTGTTCCTGGTGATGCCTCCATCGACTAGTTTCCACTGTTGTGCCAGCCTGGCTGCGGGTACCGGCCCTGTGCGAGGGTGGCCCGGTGCCTGCTGTGTGTGAAATCGCTCCCTGCGCTTACATGTAGGACTGCTGGTGACACATTGGAACATGGTTGGAAGCCGCCTTCATCTCTGAAGTAGATTGATAGTGGTTGCTCCTTTCTCAATCACTCCACATTCCTCAGAGCCGGACTGGAGTCATGGTCTCAAAAGTCTACTCAGGGCGGAAAGAGGACTGGCAAGGGGACTGGGAACAGAGACATACGCTATCCCATGAGCTGCTAAATTGTCAGATCACACAGACTTGTAGGAGCAGGAGTAAACCAACAGTATCATAGTGTAGTGAGTGTTCATCCTGATTATTTACAAACGACTGTCTTAAACACACGTAAATAGGGGCGCCTGGGTGGCTCGGTGGGTGAAGCGTCCGGCTCCGGCTTAGGTCATGATCTCGCGGTTCATGAGTTCGAGCCCCGCGTTGGGCTGTGTGCTGACAGCTCAGAGCCTGGAGCCTGCTTCCGATTCTGTGTCTCTCCCCGTCCCCTGCTCATGCTCTGTCTCTATCTCTCAAGAGTAAATAAACTTAAAAAATTAAAAAAAAAGTGTAAATATATGATACGTGGTGTCTAATATTGTTTTCTGTTGGTATAGTTTGCTGCAGAGGTATGTATTTCATCACTTCTTTCTTTTTAATTTTTAAAGATTTATTTATTTTTTGGAGACAGGGGTTTATTTAACCCTAAATAAATAGGGTTATTTATTTTTTGCAAGCAGGGGAGGGGCATAGAGAGAGAGAGAGAGATACAGAATCTGAAGCAGGTTCCAAGCTCTGAGCTGTCAGCACAGAGCCCGACGCAGGGCTCGAACCCACGAAGCGCGGGGTCATGAGCTGGGCTGGAGTCGGTTGCTTAACCTACTGAGCCACCCAGGTGCCCCCATCATTTCTTTTAATTAGGAGAAATGATCATTGTAATCCTCACGAGCAGAGGAAGAAAAGGAGGTTTAGAGAGACTGAAGTAATATGCTCATCTTTACACGGCTTGCCCAAGCAAAGCTGGGATCTAATCCTGGATTTGTGTGACCTGAAGTTTGAACTTGTACCAGCAAAGGAGGGAATAGTCATTTCATCTTTCCTGTATATCTGAAGCAAATTCCCTGCAGAATCCCAGAAGGGAGACAGGACAGGGGAAGGGTGGGGAAAAAAATGAGGGGGGGGGGCATAGAGGTAAGTTTCAGCTGACCACTTTAAGCTGGAAATAAGGTTAACAGGGAGAGAGAGAGAGAGAGAGAGAGTCTGTGTGTGTGTGTGTGCGCACGTGGTCGAACACGGTGAACACGCTGAGGCTTAGCAGGGCCGCTGTGCTAACTGGAGTCATGGGAAGGTGTCCTTGTTGGAACTGATGGCCAACCCCACACAGGTTTCTGTGACAGCTTCCCCAGTCCCCATCTGGAACAGGCTTTGGTCTGGCTCTTCCTTCTGCGAGCCAGTGGAAATGGCCAGCGTTCTTACAAAAGGCTGGGGGGGGGTGGGGGTGGGGTGGGGGGAGGAACAAGCAGGCTGAGACTTTGAACCTAGTCTCTGTGAAGTGTATCGAGACTTTGTCTTCACAGTGAATAGAAGTCTTCAGAAATTAGTAGAACATTTTGACACTTATATTTTTAGCAGTCAACAAATATTTATTTAGCCCTTAGTGGTACCAACTACTGTTCCATGGACCGAGAGTGCCTTTTGTAAGAAGACAGACATGACCTCAAGGGGTTTGTTCCCGGATTTAGAATTTTAGCATATTGGACTCATTTCCCCCCACTCCACCACTCAAAAAATGTGTTGTTGTTGTAGTGGTTTTTTTCTTTTTCTGAATATCTGCCCCTGTTTTTAAAACATTTTTTTTTAAGTTAGCTTTCTAAAAAACAGGAAATATATTCAAAAGGTGTCAGATCTCTTTATTTTGCACTCCGTCAGTTCCTGATAGATTGCTTCCTTCTGTATCCTTCCAGAGATATTTTACTACGTTTACAGACAATAAAATTAATGAAACATCCTGCGTGGAAAACGGTACACATCCTTTTTCTCTTTAATTGAGGTAACATTGGCATAGGATTCGTTGCAGGTGTACAACATAATCATTTGATTTATGGTCACACTACGAGGTGACCACCATAAGAAGTCTGGTTACCACCTGTCGTTATGCAATGAACCCCCTTCACCCGTTTTACCCACCCCCAGACCCCTTCCCGTCTGATAACCACCCATCTCTGTATTCTGTGAGTTTTGTTTTGTCTGTTCATTTTTTTAAATAGTATTTTGTCCATCTATTTATTTATTTATTTATTTATGTATTTACAAGAAATCCCTACACCCAATGTGGGGCTCGAACTTACAAGCCCGAGATCAAGTCACATGCTCTACCGACTGAACCCCCCCAGGCGCCCCCACATATACTCTTTTTCTCCCACAAATACGCAGACGAAGAAAAATGATCTTTATAGCAGGTCCCCTATTGTCTGTAAGCGAGAAACAAAGGACGACACAATGCGTTCTTTATTTGCACAGATCATCGGCCGACATTTAGGAAGCTGCTTTTGACTTAAACGCTTTAGTTTTCCTTACTTTGAAGCGATTTGTCACCTGGATCCAAACAAGGGGCGGCGTAATTTTCGGTAGTTAAGGGTTAGAGAAATGGTAGGTCAGATACCGCGTGGAGGTATAATGCCCCAAGAGCTAGGCCAACACGTGGTATCAGTGAAGGAGAAGATAAAAGTATCAGAAAGACCTTGTAGAATTGGCAAGCCTCGGAGTTCCAGTCGGAATGTCATAGGGCAAAGTTCCTCCTTAAGAAATCTGGTTTCCGGGTAGCCACCCCGGGCCCATCATGCGGTCGCATCTGATTCCAAGAGAAAGCACCTGCTCCCTACCTGGACGCCTGCAGTTCGTTTCCATCTTACGTGCGCCTGTTTGGAGTTTCTCCCCCAACTTGGCGCCCCTCCAGCCCCGCTGTTAGTATTGCTGTTAGATTCCTGGCCTGCTCCCCTTTCGTGCAGTGGGCTTCTCCCGTCTTCATTTGATCTGGGCTGCTCCTTCGCTACTGGATTAGGGGGAAAGAAACACGGGCATAAGGAGATGAACGGTTAAGAAAAGACAACAATAGAAAGAAACTTGAAACATTTCTCCAGGTGTCGCTCCCAGCAGATGTAAACACTGAGCTATTTAGAAGGTAGGTGTTCTCTACCCGAAAGGTTACCTACCGGGCCCTTAAATCTGGGCGTGGCTGGATCAGTCCCAGTGTTTTTCAAAGTATGCATTGTGTTCTCTGTACATCAGCCTAAGTTTAGAAATCAGTTTCTAGAACCACAAAGGATGCATTCAGTCATGCCCGTGACCGACCGAGAATTATAAATATTGATGGACTGGTAGGATCATGTCTTAAAAATGTCATTAGAACAGTCGGCTCTACCATACCTCTACCATACAGCTATTTGTGTGTGTCTGTGGCCAGATGAAAATCCACATTGACACTTATTTGATCAATATGGAGGTGAATTCTGGTTGAAGGAAAAATTGTATAAATCAGAAACTTCCATGGGTTCCTATCCATATAACAGAATTTTAAAACGATACTACGTTTGTATAGCCAGATCATAATATTAAATTTGGACATGATTTCTAAAATATTGTGTTGGTGGTTTGGGCCTTCTGGCTTGTGTTTCCTCATGGAGGAAACCTAGACCCTTTGAGGACCAGAAATTTGGGGGAAGATTGAAAATTTACAATTCACTCTGGCTCTTGAGTACCTAGACTGATGGATGAGTCTGGATCACAACGTGCCGAGTTCCTAGTCGAGAAACTTTAGACAGGTTGCATACAATCTACATAGTTGAGCTATGCCGAAGCTGTAGGCAGTTGAAGGATCATTTATGATGCTTCCGGTCATTGGTGATGCTATAATATTTGGATCATCTTTACTGGGGAATCTGTGCCCAAACATACTTTGCTCCCCACCCCCGTGAAGGAAAGAATGCAGAAACACGGCTCTCGGTTAGCTTTTAATTCCTAATCTCTAGAACGACATTCTGCAAGACAAAAGAAATTGAATTAAAGTATATATGAAGATTTAATTAAGTATAAATACCGTTATGATTGGTAAACATTCACTAAGCTGAACTTAATGTGACTTTATTCGAGCACAAAGGATTAATACAGCATCCATTTTAGAAGTGGCAAGACCATTTTTTCCAATTTTCAACCTGACATCATCTCGACCAAGACAAATATTTTCTAGAAGCAGCAGTTGCCTTTTTTTTTAAAACAAAAACATAGTATTGCATTTCAATGACCCTTTAAGCAATAAAATAAACTATTTTGTGTATCAAAGCCATAATAGATGTATAATCAATGTCAAAATTATCTTCTTAACCTAAATGTCTCAACTCCATTTCTCTGAACCACTACAACGGCATCTCCTTCCGTCCCCCTTTGAGTCCAGGTGATACTCTGAAAAGGCTTTGGAGCCAGACAAACAGAGTTTAAGCCCTGGCTGCCCTTATTTGCTAACTATGTGCTGCTGGTTTTAGTGTCTGCTGACCCTCAGTTTACCCATCTGCGATGACGGGAATAACGTTTAGCACTTAGTTCCCAGAGCAGTTATGAGTATTAAATAAGATAATGTATACAGTGCAGTGGTTCTCAGACGGACTCCCAGGATCTGCCTGTTGGAACACAGATAGCCGAGCCCTACCCATAGACTTTCTGATTCAGGAGGCCTGGGGCAAGCCCCAGAATCTGTATTTCCAACAAACTCCCAGGTGACTTGATGCTTCTTGTCTAGGAAGCGCACTTTGAGAACCACTGGTGGAGACCATCTTTTACAGACACTGGCCCCTTTTTAGATTGGCAGCAAATGTTGGTTCTGTTCATTTCCGTCAGAGGTTCTCCTTGACTGTGGAAAAAAAGGCAGTCACCAGGGAAAAGGAAAGCGAGCCTATGTAAGGAAAAGCGTGATGCTGGTTGCATTATAGTGGCTGTTATAAAAGTGATGTGCAAATAACTGACGTTTGGGAAGTATTCGTATTGAGCAAATATCCCCTGGGCTCGGGAACGAGGCAAAACTGCTGATGAATTTTAGCTTTGCCCTTGTTAGCTTGGTGATCATGGGTAACCCTAACCTCAAACTTCTCATCTCTACAGTCATGGTAACAGCAGCTACTTCTTAGCCGTTCTGAGAAGGAAATGAAAAACTTGAGTGTAAAGTGAGAGGTTAAGAATTTGTCCACTGAGGGACGCCTGGGTGGCTCAGTGAATTGGGCATTCGGCCCTGGATTTCGGCTCAGGTCACGATCCCAGGGTCGTGGGATCCAGCCCCGTGTTGGGCTGTGCACTGAGCGAGGAGCCTGCTTGGGATTCCCTCTCTCTCCCTCTCCCTCTGCCCCTCTTCCTCACTCCCATGCTCTCTCTCTAAAATAAAAGAATTATAACAATAAAAAAAAAAAAGAGTTTGTCTACGTAGGAACAAGAGGATCCTCAATAAGATAAATTTTTTTTTTTTTTTTAAATTTTTTTTCAACGTTTATTTATTTTTGGGACAGAGAGAGACAGAGCATGAACGGGCGAGGGGCAGAGAGAGAGGGAGACACAGAATCGGAAACAGGCTCCAGGCTCCGAGCCATCAGCCCAGAGCCTGACGCGGGGCTCGAACTCACAGACCGCGAGATCGTGACCTGGCTGAAGTCGGATGCTTAACCGACTGCGCCACCCAGGCGCCCCAATAAGATAAAATTTAAATATGTTCTTACCAGGGTCTACACTACAGTTCCACCACCATGTACCAGCTTAATTTGCTGGGACGGGTACTCATTCTTTCTAACTTTGATTCCCCTTAATGTTACTGGGTGTAATTTTTGAAACTACTAACACCGCCTACTTCATCCTCCCACCAACACTGTGAAGTATCCTCCGTGAGAAGCATTTCCTCGAAAATTCAAAGGATGTCGATAGTGTCTTCAGGACTTTATTTTTGCAATCACATCATGGGAAAGAAACGGGGATTGGGATTCATAGGTTGTTTTGTTTTCTTAAGCCATACCGTGAACCCGAAGGGACTTAAGGCAGTACTTATGTGGAACATAATGCAATTTCTCAGGAAAGGAAATCAGCACGGCAAGGACCTGAAAGAAATGAGAGCTTTTTCACAATCACTCTGTGCAGGTTTTTGCTGGCCCAGCCACATCCTTCCCATTTTGGGCGTTCAACTTCCTCAAAGTTCAAACAGACGTCGTCCCTCCTAGCTGCTTACACCGGGATAATTTATAAACTCTAACATGAAATTCACCAACACACACCACCATAACCCTCTCGTGCCCACTGACCAGCTTTGACAACTACCCCACAAACTCAAAGCAAGAAAACACGATTTATAGAAAATCACGGAGTAGACTCCAGTTTTCAGAAATGAGTAAGCTGCTTCTTTTCAAAGGAAATACAACATTCCAATAGTCCAGGCTAAGGCTTTCTATGTATCCCATAATAATGATTTGCTGAAAAGTGAAACTCTTTGTATCCAACTTAAACTTTTAGGCTATGTTACATCAACCAGACTACGTTTTCCTCCTCCTCCTCCTCTTTTTCTTCATCTTCTTCTGTTTCTTCTCCTTCTTTTGTTTCTTCTCCTTCTCCTCTTCCTTCTTCTTCTTCTTCTTCTCCTGTTCTGCTTCTGTTTCTTCTGCTTCTTCTTCTTCTTCTTTAATTTTTTTTAATGGACAAAGCTGAATCTACAAATTCTGTAAGCATTAGAAGCAAGAGTCAGAATAATGACTGCTAACAATGTCCATTCTCTTGGCCTCCCTCTTTCTGTAGGGAAGATGGGTAGAGAATGTTACTAAGAGTAGTAAGCTGATTGGTGATGTAGACTGTTCATGGGCAGTGTTTAGAGATGCTTTTTTTCATCTCTTGTTGCTACTGTATACTGCTTCCTCTATTTAGGAAAAAAAAAAAAAAAGGCCAAGTTGACCGTCTTTCTATTTTACGAGTCCCTGTATGTTTGACTTTGGAAATGACAGAAGGAAAAATTTTGCCTTCAGCTAAATCTTAATGTATTTTCCATCACAAGTCCTCGTAGAGCCTTCTCTGTTGGGTTTAATTATCTTGTTAATTATTCACATATGTCATTTAATCTGAGATTCCCCAGGTTTCAAGCTTCTGAGCTTTGTGCGAGGTTTCTCTCATCTTGCAGGACAGTGTGGAGGGGAGAATACAGACTTAGGCATCCCAGCCTTGTCAGCTTGTAGGACACTAGCCGAATGACTTAACCAAACTGAGCCTCAGTTAATTTTGGTTTTAGGACATTGGAGACAGTTGGGAAGGTGTTTGGGAATTTATTAAAAAGTAAGAATTGTATATTGGGCAGTTCTGATTCAATTTCCCTCCCCCAAATACATAATACATATATATATGTATGTATGTATTCTCCAGATATATACATCTGTGTGTGTGTCTATATATGTATATATACATACGTATGTATATATATGTATATACACATACATATGTATATATCTGGAAAATAATGCATTTCACAGCAATGGCTATGACTTGCTAGTATTTCTCTTCAAAGATGTTTGTAGAAGAGCCGGAAGAATCTCTGGATGGCCTCTAAGGATGAGGTCTTGGATGACCCCAAAAGACACTCAAGGATTAGAACACATAGGTTCTTCAGACTCCAGCCACTGAACCATGTAAGAAAGGCCAGTGACCTACATATGCACATTACAAAATTATCTTCTAGGTTCTAGCCTCTTGTGATTAGCTGTTTGACCCTAGGCAAGTCACTTCATCTCTTAGAGCCTCGGTTTCCTTCTCTATAAAATGAGGAAATTGAACTGGGTGATCTCAAAAAAGTTTTCCTGCATTATTTTGCTTTAACTCTGGAGCATGCAGAGGAAGGAGCAAAAATTTTAGAGGCAGACAGGCTTAGGTTTCAGGTACCTGGTGTATGACCTTGAGCAGTTACCTTATCCTGTGTGGGCTTCAATTTACTCATATGTAAAATGGAGACCATGCCGATGATTTACAAGATAATGGAGAATGTAGCTCCCAGCTTGGCCATTGGTGATTCTATGACCAATTCCATCCCTCCCCCCCCACCCCCTTCCAGTGGGATTACTGGAACAATGGCCTCTGGGCAGTGAATTTCTCTCCTTGTCACAGTCACTGTGTTCTTGTCTAGATGCCAGCTACCACTCCTGCCATGACTTAATGAAACTCAGGCCAATCGCCTTAGGCAGTGGGGAGAAGTGATTTTTGTACCATAAAATTCTGACCACATGAGGATATTGGGTACCGGGTACTAACACAATATCCCCATTTGCCTGGCTGTTTGAATATAGCACATTTCTCCTTGTTTCTGGAGGGTATTTGGGGGGCGTGCCTATAAATGCTGAGCGAGACAGAGGCTGGGTCGCGTATGAACTGTGGGGGAGGGGAAGAGGCTCTCTGGAACCAGACTACTCGGCTTCGAGTGCAGCTTTGCAGGTTCCTAGTGTATACAATGTGAGGCAGATTATGTAATCACTCTGAATTTCAGTTTCTGTATTTGTAAAATGGGGCCCATAATAGCACTACCGTTATAAGTAAATTACGTGTCATAATATCAGTTGCTGAAAATGCCGCATGGTGCCTAGTAAGTATTAAAAACTGTCAGGGTTGTCTTGTTTTGTTTTGTTTTTTGATTCCACCCAGTCGTCCGCATTAAGAGACAACAGGCTCTGGGAGAAGGCAGTTTCCCAAGATGCAGAGGCTTCTGAGATTACTACCAAGGATCTGGAAGATTTTCTAGAACTCAGACGAAGTGCGAGCAGGGGAGAGGCAGAGAGAGAGGGAGACACGGAATCTGAAGCAGGCTCCAGGCTCCAGGTGTAATGCCCGAAGTTCCGAAACCTCCCACAAAAGTCCACCAGAGTCGTTAAGTCAAAGCCAAGCGGCAAGGGTCGTTTATTGCAGGTTCGAACCTGGTCCTCTGCGCACTCGTCGCCGGGACGCGAGAGGCCTCGATCAGGGTTGGTACAGCGTTTTTATAGACAGAGACAAATAGCACAGGGGAGGTTTCAAATTAAAGGGGCCTGATTAGTTGATTTTAAAGTAAGGACATTTGTTGTTCTCTGATTGGGCGTCCTTTGTCTGTCCTTTGGCGGGAAGGCTTTGTCCGTTACTTGTGGCAGGAGGAAAAAGGGGGAAGGGGGTAGGGTAGGTGAGGAATGTGCTAAGCAAGCAGGTTTACAGAAGCGAGAAATGCCGGTTAGTTTATGTACAATCACTCATTCCATCACATATCGGACTACATTTAGGAAGGTTTACAACCCATTCTACGACACAGCGGGTTACATTCAGGAAAGGCCTCACAATGCTCGTAGCAAACAGCAAGCAAAACAGACTTCTCAGCAATTGTATTTCTTGTCAAAGATCCATAATAAGCAGAAAAGAGAACCTAGCTTTAAACTAAGGCAGGGCTGTCATTTGGATTGTTCCTTTCACAGGCTCCAAGCTGTCAGCACAGAGCCCGATGCGGGGCTGGAACTCACCAGCCGTGAGATCGTGAGCTGAGCTGAAGTTGGACACTCAACCGACTGAGCCACCCAGGTGCCCCACAACCATTCTGTTTTTCACTTTCCATACAGTACTCAATCAATTACATGAGAGAGTCGACACTGTATTACGAATAAGTTTTGTGTTAGATGATCTTGCCCAACCGTAGGCAATATGAGCATTCTAAGCATATTTAAGGTAGTCTAGGGTAGGCTTCGAAGTCTCATAGGTTAGGTGTATTAAATGTATTTTCAACTTGATATTTTCAATTTACAGTGAGTTTATTGGGACTTAACCCCATTGTAAGTCAAGGATGATCTTTATTTTTTTTTTTTAATTTTTTTTTTCAACGTTTATTTATTTTTGGGACAGAGAGACAGAGCATGAACAGGGGTGGGGCAGAGAGAGAGGGAGACACAGAATCGGAAACAGGCTCCAGGCTCTGAGCCATCAGCCCAGAGCCTGACGCGGGGCTTGAACTCCCGGACCGCGAGATCCTGACCTGGCTGAAGTCGGACACTTAACCGACTGCGCCACCCAGGCGCCCCAAGGATGATCTTTAAATAGCGGGAATGTCACAAACTTAATTGGAAGAATAACAAAAACTGAATTCCACTTTTATTCCAGAAACACATATGACCGACTCACAAAACTTCCATTGTGAGTCCTTTCAGTCAGTCATACAAGAACAGCCTAATGAGCACGTCACAACATCCCAATATGATCTCTTATCAGAACTCATTCAGGGAGCACCTGGCTGGCTCAGTCAGTGGAAGATGGGACCCTTAATCCAGGTTATGAGTTCAAGCCCCACATTGGGCGTGAAGCCTACTGAAAATCAAACAAACAAAAACACTCAGACAGAAGAGGATTTGTCTGGATTTATAGATGACTTTAGAGTTTATCTTTTACTGGGCTCCTGGGTGGCTCAGTCGGTTGAGGGTCTGACTTTGGCTCACGGTTTGTGGGTTCGAGCCCAACACTGGGCTCTATGCTGACAGCAGAGAGCCCGCCTTGGATGCTCTGTCTCCCTCTCTCTCTGCCCCTCCCCCCCCCACACTATCTCTCAAAAATAAATAAACATTAAAAAAAAGAGTTTGGGGCAGCTGGGTGGCTCAGTCGGTTAAGCATCCGGCTTCGGCTCAGATCGTGATCTCATGGTTCGTGAATTCGAGTCCTGAGTCAGGTTCTGTGCTGACAGCTCCGAGCCTGGAGCCTGCTTCGGATTCTGTCCCCCTCTCTCTCTGCTCCTCCCCCGCTCATGCTCTGTCTCTCTCTGTCTCTCAAAAAATAAATAAACATTAAAAAAAAAAAAAGTGTATCTCTTACTATGAATTAAGGATATTAGTTATTGGTCTTGATCTAAATATGTCCATAATTCAGAGTTTCTAAAATACTGAAAACAACGACCGCACAAATGAAAACACCAGTATCAAGTCCTTAAGAATAGAGGCCTCAAAACCTCACAGCTGGATAACTCAAAACTGGCACTTCCATTCCTAAAACGACTCTGGGCGGAGGACGAGAGACAAGGGCAAGGAATTGAAGGGGCCAACGTTTCTTTGGCTCACGTTTTATTTTATCACCTTCGTACACATTCTATAACTTTCTTAAACTGGAAAAAAACTCGTTTAATGTTTTATTTATTTATTTTTTTTAATTTTTTTTTTTTCAACGTTTATTTATTTTTGGGACAGAGAGAGACAGAGCATGAACGGGGGAGGGGCAGAGAGAGAGGGAGACACAGAATCGGAAACAGGCTCCAGGCTCTGAGCCATCAGCCCAGAGCCCGATGCGGGGCTCGAACTCACGGACCGTGAGATCGTGACCTGGCTGAAGTCGGACGCTTAACCGACTGCGCCACCCAGGCGCCCCTGTTTTATTTATTTTTGAGAGGGAGAGACAGAGCACAAGCAGGGGTGGGGCAGAGAGAGAGGGAGACACAGAATCCGAAGCAGGTTCCAGGCTCCGAGCTGTCAGGACAGAGCCCAACGCGGGGCTCGAATCCACAAATCGTGAGATCATGACCTGAGCCGAAGTCAGACGCTTAACCAACTGAGTCACCCAGGCGCCCCACTTTCTTAAACTTTTTATTGAACTTTTGCATATAGACAAAACTGCACTTATTAGAATTGACCACTGAACTCTCAAACTGATCCTTACCTGAGTAACCATCACAAGAACCCATGTTAGGCTAGTACTCCAAAAAACCCTGGTCACTTCCAAAAGTGACAACCATCCCCACCCCCATAAATTACTTCTGCCTTTCTTTGGGTTGCTGTGTAACTTCTAATTGCAGCCCAGTGCTTTTTAGCCAAATGTTCAGCTTCAGGAGATGTTTCCAGAAGAAATGCTAGGCCTACTCTGTGGCTTTCTGTATTTCTAAAAACAGCTGCAAACTCCATGGGGTGAGGGGGTGGCAGGGTAGGGGTGCGGGGGAGGTCCTCCCCCACGTATCCGGGGCACATCCCAAGACTCTTCCTCCCATGTTCGTTCTCTTTTGAAAGTTTGTTTAGATGTTTCTCATTTTTGCAGAAGAATACTGTAAACAGAAGAACTACTTGTCCCGTTCTGTATAAAAGATTAGGCTTGCTATAGATAGGCACTTAATTCCCAGAATTGGCAACCTGTATATACACCCCAGTACGTGCAGCAACAAATGCAACTTATCAGGGACCTTCAGCTCCTCTGGACCTGTCTTGGGTTGAAAATAGGGATTAAAATCAGACAAGAGTCCTCAACAGGCATGGTTTTTATTTGGCTGCTTTTACAAGGAATTGGAGGAAATGTTCTACAACTTGCAAATGAATTCTTGATGTACGTCCAACTGGGTGTAGCCTGGTGCCTTGTTTTGAAGGTGAAGAAGGCCCTGTGTCCTGGGCAAGACGAAAATTCGTCTAATGGATTTGCTGAGAACCTCTTCCCAGACACCACAGCAATACAGGGCATGCTATACTCAGTTGATTCCAATAGCAAATGGCCCTGACGAGAAATCTTTATCATGTAAGGGAACGGAGCTCTAAACAAACACGTCTAAACAAATCACAGAGAAAATTACCGTACTTAATGTTCACATGCTGCAAATAACAGAATCTCTCAAGTTTCTAGAATCTAATAAAACTTCAGTGCTAAGGTAACCGTTTTTTGAATTGATAAACCTTAGAAAGCAGTAAACACGTGCGTAGGGAATGCCTAGACTCATTTAAGAAAACCCAACCCATATGTCTCAATGGTAAAAGCCACTTGTGTGGGGTTATTTGCAATCATTATCCAATATAGGTTAGTCAACTAGTTAATAAGTATGTTGAAGTCTTTTTTTTTTTTTAATGTTTTTACTTATTTTTGAGAGAGAGACTGAGCACGAGCAGGGGAGGGGCAGAGAGAGAGGGAGACACCATCTGGAGCAGGCTCCAGGATCTGAGCTGTCAGCACAGAGTCCGATGTGGGGCTCGAACTCATGAACCACGAGATCATGACCTGAGCTGAAGTCAGATGCTTAACCGACTGAGCCACCCAGGTGCCCCGCTATGTTGAAATCTTAAGGTGACATGGAAATATTTATTTGTATAAGAAGATGCTTTATGAAATAATGTTTTCTTTTTCTTTTAAAAAAAAAAATCCCATGGTTAACATACATTGCTACATTAGTCTCAGGTGTACAACATAGTGATTCACCACTTCCATACATCATCTGGTGCTCATCTCAAGTGCCCTCCTTAATCCCCATCCCCTATTTAATTCAACCCCCCCAAGCCCTGCTCCTCTGGTGACCATCACTTTGTTCTCAATAGTGAAGAGTCTGCTTCTTGATTTCTCTCTCTCTCTTTTTTTCCCTTGGCGCATTTGTTCTGTTTCTTAAATTCCCCATGAGTGAAATCATTCAGTATTTGTCTTCCTCTGATTGACTTATTTCACTCAGTATTTCACCCTCCAGTTCCACCTTTGTCATGGCATATGGTAAGATTTCATTCTTTTTTATGACTGAGTAATAATCCTTCATATGTAGATATACCCGTTCATCAACTGATGGACGTTTGGACTGCTTCTGTAATTTGGCTTTATAAATAATGCTGCTGTAAACACTGGGGTGCATAAATTAATGTGTTTGCATTTGGGGGGTAAATACCACGTAGCAGAATTGCTAGATCATAAGGTAGTTCCATTTTTAAACCTTTGAGGACACTGTGCCAGTGTGCTTTCCCACCAACAGTGCAAGAGGGTTCCTTTTTCTCCATATCCTCACCAACCCTTGTTGTTTCTTGTGAAATAATGTTTTCGTAATGGTTGTTACCAGTAGGTGTAGGATGGTGTGGTGTTTGGGTCTTGTGTTAACTTTTCAGTTTTGTTCTTTGTGCTTTTACGCATTATATGGATCCATTCCCATAACCAGGGTTCAATTTTTCACCAACGATAGGATAATATTTTTAAGAGGACAAGAAGGAAATATTCACAAGGCAAAGGTGCCACGATGACTAATTTTGGGCAGCTGGAACATAACTGGTCCCTTTGGAGTGTTCTGTACTTTTATTTATTTATTTTTTTAATTTTTTTTTTCAACGTTTATTTATTTTTGGGACAGAGAGAGACAGAGCATGAACGGGGGAGGGGCAGAGAGAGAGGGAGACACAGAATCGGAAACAAGCTCCAGGCTCGGAGCCATCAGCCCAGAGCCTGACGCGGGGCTCGAACTCCCGGACCGCGAGATCGTGACCTGGCTGAAGTCGGACGCTTAACCGACTGCACCACCCAGGCGCCCCTGTTCTGTACTTTTAGAGTCTCTAAAACTTTAACTTGCTTTCTTTGGTGAAAAAGAAAATCTCTCCTTACTGAGGCACAACGCGTGGCGTTTTAGAAGCTAAAAAGTCTTACCCCTATGAAGGGATGTTCAATAAAATATTCTGTGAAAAACAGGTGCTCTCCACCCTGGCTACACCTTAAGATTATGGGGACGTGTTGAAAAACATTAATGTCTGAGCCTTACCCCTGACCGCTGAAAATGGGAGACCAATTTAGGAATTCCCCCAAGGGTGGCGGGACCGCCAGGTGTGCGTGGACAGCGATGCATGATGAGGTGGGCAATGTGAAAGACGAGGTCTGGGAACCCACTTTTACAAACTACGCGTTGACAGGGCCAGGTAGACAATATGAGTGAGTGAAGCATGGTGGGGAACAGGGCAGTAGGAGAATCCCTGGCTTCTCAAAGCCCCAGTGAATTGTTGTCGAGGGACACCGGCAATCTAAACTTCCGTGGGGAAATCTTTTTTTCTTTTTCAGTGTTCAACCCACACTTCTGTGAGGGTCGAACCAAACAGGCCTACGATCGATCGCATGCGGCCTGTGAGCGGCCAGTTTGCTGTTCGTAGTCTGGGGACAAGATGGCAACAGTCCTTCCGCATCATGGTCAGTATTCTGGCATCGCCCTGGCCTGAATGTGACCTATAATGTGGTCCGAGTGGCCTGAATGTGATCTATAATTTCGGTTCTGGGGAGCTCGCTGGGGCGAGCTGCTTGATTAGCGGCCATCCAAAGCAGGAAATTAAAAATGCTAGTTGAGAGTCAAGCTTTTGGGAGAGGAGATAAATGTTAAACTGGGTCCAGGGGGAGCAGAAGCAGCGGTAAAATGAGAAACAGAGCGAGGAGACAGAATTCTAGTAAGAGGTAGAATGGGCACCCACAGGAGAGGTTTGGGATGATGGCCAAGTGTGAGTTTGCTTTCGTTTGTCGGGGATGAGTGGTTGGTGGGTTTAGCATCTCCAAGTGGCTTGAAAAAACAGACACAGGGCAGATAGTTCAAAGTAATCTGACACCTCCCCTCTTGAGGGGAGGGTTCGGGCTACTCAGAAAAATATTAATAAATATATAATTTCTGAATACTCTAGGCCAACAGCTCCAAGGACATCTCGTTCATAGCTCTACCCTCAGCATCTATTCTAGAGCATAGGAAGCATTCGGGAAAACTGAATAATTGGGTGAATTATCTTGAAACAAAATCAACAAGGTATTTAGCACATCCACACTCCTGGGCAATTCACTGAAATTTCCTAGGCTCTAGTTTACATGGCATGCCAATGAGAAGGAATATATTAAAATATTGAAACATACTAAAATTTCTAAAAGCCTTTGAGTCTAAGATTCCGGTTTTTTTAAGGGCACCTGGGTGGCTCAGTCGGTTGAGCATCTGACTCTTGATTTTGGCTGAGGTCATGATCCCAGGGTCCTGGGATCGAGTCCAGTGTAGGGCTGTGATAGCACAGAGCCTGCTTGGGATTCTCTCTCTCTCTCTCTCTCTCTCTCTCTCTCTCCCTCTCCCCCTCCCCCCCTCTCTCTGCCCTTCCCTCTGGTTTTTTCTCTCTCTCAGGATGGATAAATAAACATTAAAAAAACAATAAAATACAATTCTGGGTTTTTTTTTTCCTTTACTCATTTCATCTTTTCCTTTTACAACCAAAGATGAGTCAGTTTGTTGGCAATTATCTGAGCTGAATGCGGTGATGTTGTTTTAAGGATACTATGCCATTGTCTCAGACTGCAGAGCTCTAGAAAACATCCACCTGAAACAAAGCAGGATCTCTTTTAGTAAGTTTGTGTGTTACAGATCCTAAGTGATTAATGAACAACAACCAAAAATGTATCTTTTTATGGCTAAATATGACCGTAATTAACAATGAGACAAAAAGGCTACAAGTTACTTAACGGTACATTTCCCGCTTCCTAGATAATTTTCCATTTTGTTGTTGTTGTTGTTGTTGTTGTTGTTGTGAAAGCGAATCACCACTGAACACTTTGCATCTTTTTCTTTTGTTGCTTTATTCTTAAAATATTCACAAGTACAATTCCTAGGTCAGCAAAGCAGTTAAGTCTCAGAGGTATGTAAATAAACTCATTAAAAACATAAGAGCAGTACCATTGAAAAAAGTTTTATAAACTAAAAACTATATGGTCATTTTACATGCAAATATTTGTTTGTGATTTTATTAATAATGGACAATTTTGTGCTCTCAGTCAGGGGCAGTTTTGCCCTCTGGGGGACATTTGGCAACATCTGGAGACATTTTGGGTCGTCACGGGGGTGGGGGGTGAGGAGTGGGGAGTAGGAGGCACAGGGATGGGGACTGCTTTGTAGCATCCGGTGGGTCAAGGCCAGGGATGCTGGTATATATACATCCTCCAGTGCACAGGAAAGTCCCCAGAGCCCAAATTATCCAGCCCAAATGTCAGTAGCGCCGAAGTTGGTAAACTTGCTTCCGGTTATAGTAAAGAAGCCATCTCTGCCACAGCTACCCTGTCCCCATGATTTTAATAGATTATGTTTTCAACCATTTATTTCGTTAAGTATGCCAGGCACTGTGCTAAGCGCAACACATACATTATTTTATTTAACATTAACAAAACCCCGTGAGGTTTTGAAGATTAGTGTGTGATGTCTTATAGAGATTGCCCAACTGTTCAAGGTCACCCGGCCAGTAATAGCAGAGATAAGGATTTGAAATGTTGACTCTGACCTGAGAGCCTGTGATGTTAATCATTATGTATAAATAATGTCAAAATAAACACCTTCATATATGAACACTTAAAAAATGATTTCCTTAGCTTATTGTGAAGCTATTGGTTTAAAGGGCCAAAGGGAATTGAGGGCGATGGTGACTTTCCCCACGTATTTCCAAAGTGATTTTCCAGAGTCATGCCGATTTACAGCACCACCATTAACTTGTGAGAAAACCCTTGTCTGTACATTGGCATTAGCATTGACTTTTGACACGTAAAAACAAAATTTGGTAAGTTGAAAAGTACATGTCTGAGCTTAAGGAGTAAGCAGTTGCTGGAATTGTTACCACATGGAGGTCTCGCAAAATGAGGTCCGCATTGCCTAAGAACAATAAGGAGAAAGTCAAGTCAATATAAATAAAGTTTGCATTTCAAAGAACCATGTTCATTTATTCAACAAAGGCACTTATTTGACTAATAATGGCTAAGCTCCAAGAAAAACAGTCTTGGTTACTCTGTAAACTTATCTCAAATCTTTTGTTTACATTAGCCTATGAAGAGCAAATCAGAGAATTGGATTTTATAGTTTAAGATGGTTCCTCTGATAATATCGGTGTATTGTTTGCCCCGTCCTAGAAATAATGCAAAATAGACCCTTCCTAGGATGCTTAGGAAAGGAGGGTAGACTTTATCCATAATACCTCATAACTACCCTCCCAGAATCCTGCACAATAATAATCATAATCATAACAGCAGTAATAATGACACAGTCATCAAGTAAAGTGTTTTTATTTATGTTTTTTTTTTTTAAATTTAAGGTGTATTATTTATTTTGAGAGAGACAGAGACAGCAAGAATGGGGGAGGGACAGAGAGAAAGGGAGATAGAAAATCCCAAGCAGCTTCCGCACTGTCATTACGGAGCCTGATGTGGGGCCCAGACTCATGAAACTGTGAGAAAGTGATGTGAGCTGAAACCAAGAGTTGGATGCTTAACTGACTGAGCCACCCAGGTTCCCCCAGTACAGTATTTTAAAAACAGCACTATTTCCCATTTAGTGGTTCCAGAAATCACTTGAGTCAGTTTTGACCAGAATTTTATTATGAAAAAATAACATAAAATAAACAAGTGCCTTACTTACATGTAATAAGCCTGAGTAATTTGCGAAACTTTCATTTACTTTACATGTGTGTGTGTGCATATGATGATATATGATTGTTTTGGGGTGCCTGGGTGGCTTAGTCGATTAAGCATTTGACTCCTGATTTCTGCTCGTCACGATCTCACAGTTGTGAGTTCGAGCCTCCCTTTGGGTTCTGCGCTGACATCTTGGAGCATGCTTGGGATTCTCTCTCCCCCCCCTCCCTGGCTTGTGCTCTCTCTCTCTCTCTTTCTCTCTGAAAATAAAATAAAATAAATTGTTTTTCTGTAGATTGCAATCTAAAAGGTTGAAAAATCAGAACGCCTGGGTGGCTCAGTGGGCTAAGCGTCCCACCTCTTGATTTTGGCTCAGGTCATGATCTCATGGTTGTGAGATCAAGCCTGGAGTCGGGCTCCGTACTGAGCCTGCTTGGGATTCTCTCTCCTTCTCCCTCTGTCCCTCCTGTGCTTGCATGTGTGTGTTCTCTCTCTCTCTCTCTCAAAAAAATAAAATAAAATAAAATTCTAAAAAATGTATAAAAGGTTGAACAATCACTGATGTGATCTATGCTTCATTTGAAAGAGAGACTGTGTGATGTTAAATGGTGTTCCAGCATACATAGCTGGTTAGCAACAAAGCTGGGATAATAATTAAGTTCCCCAATCCCAGTGGGAAGGCCAGTGTGTTCCATGGGGAGCGGGGTGGTAGATGATTCTGCCTTGGGTCAATCTCTGGGAGAAAAACAGGAAATAGTTATGCTTAGTGGACACTTTTAGAAGAGAAGGAGCATCTGGACGTTGGCCCAAGTGATGGGATCAGTAGCTTTGGGGTCTCCATGTATGTTTTAACCCAAGGCACCTTCAGTTACTGAATAGTGGTCACATGGCACATTTAGACCATTCAATCTCTTGCTTGCCATTATCTCCTCAAAATAATAATCAAGCGATGCCTGCAAAGTATTCACATTGAGCTGATATTCGAGCTGTGACCAGAAGTTTTGTTGAGGGTCTTATCACTTCCCGAAGCTAGTTGCACCAGTAGGACGGATGTGGAGAATAAGTGGTTGGTGGCCACTTAAACAATTGCTGGAAGGCAAACTGAAGCTGGTTGGCCTTGGCTGAGAGAGTTGAATAAGTACTTTTTGATATCAAGAGGTAGAACATGATTACACCTTAAAGTACAGTGGCCTGTTGGAAAACCAAGGTGGCAAGCAGGCCTGTCCTGTCGACACCCAAGCTAAGCGGTCCTACCGCTTAGGGTTGAGGGGCAACCCTTGACCATGGGCATTCATTGACCCCTTTAACATTGACTGAAAATCCCCGGTGGGCCAAATGCTGTGAGGTCAAGGCACAGTGCAGACTGGTCTTCTGTTCAACATGGCTTCTCCTCACACGGAGGAGGCTGATCGTCTCCAAGGAAGTGACTTGAGAGGTCTTCTCAAACACACATATTCCCGGCCATGGGGACGAGTTTGTTAAATTAACCAAAGGATGGAAGGTACACAGTATGGGATTCCTTCCCAAGGACAAAGTGTGAGGAAAGGGGAGAGAGAAGCTAACTGGAAACCTGCTGAAGGCTGAGGGAGGGACTTCAAGGCGAGGAGACACAGGAGCTCTGTCCTCTTTGCATTGTCGGTGATAGCCCAGGGCTTCTCAGACTTCCTCATGTGCCAGGCTCCTCTGGGGATCTTGTGAAGATGCCGATTCTGGTGCAGGATGTCTGGATGGGGCCTGGTAGTCTGCGTTTCTAACAAGCACCAAGGGGGTGCCCAGTCCTACAACCACCACACTTGCAACACTAGGGGCTCTGCCCACTCCTGCCAGTTATTCCTGTGCCTCAGGAAGGATTCTTTGCAAGAAACGACAAAATAGAATTTGACTTTGTCTGTCTCCTAGGTTCTACTTTTTTCCTTTCAATTTTTTTTTTCATTTTATGTATTTGAGAGAGAGAGCGCGCGCGGGTGAGCAGGGGAGGGGCGGAAAGAGAGAGTGAAAGAGAGAAGCCCAAGCAGGCTCCACACTCAGTGCAGTGCCTGACTCGGGGCTCGATCCCATAACCCTGGGATGATGACCTGAGCCGAAATCAAGAGTCTGACACTCAACCAGCCGAACCGCTGAGGCGCCCCTCTCCGATTCTATTTTTCAAACTATAATTTTTGTAGGCACGAATATGAGTAGTATTTAAACAGGCATGTTGGAGATTTGTCATTAAACAGAAAGTATAGAAGTTGAGGTTTATAATTTCATGAGCAGGAGGTTCACACGTGCTATGTGTTTACTTTAAAGACATTAAAGCAGCCATTATGGGGCGCCCGGGTGGCTCAGTCGGTTAAGCATCTGACTTCAGTTCAGGTCATGATTTCACAGCTTGTGGGTTTGAGCCCCGTGTTGGGCTCTGTGCTGACAGCTCAGAGCCTGGAGCCTGCTTCCCATTCTGTGTCTCCCATTCTCTCAGCCCCTGCCCTGCTCACCCTCTGTCTCTCTCTCAAAAATAAATAAACATTAAGAAAAAAAAAAAAGACAGCAGTCATTAATTATAAATGTCACCATCTTATCTCCAGAATAAGGAATGTGTTTCTGAGGAAGAGTCAGTTTTTGGTGAACAGTATTAACGAAAAGGAGAGGGAAAAAAATATCTCGTTTTGTAAAAAAAAAAAAAGTAAAGGAGGGTAGGGACTTTTTCTCATGGCAATGCGTTCTTCACCCTCTTCTGCTATAGTTATTTAATCAGAATAGACTCATAAAAATCACATCCATGTAGGGGCACCTGGGTGGCTCAGTCGATTGAACATTCAACTTTGGCTTGGGTCATGATCTTATGTTTTGTGAGTTCAAGCCCAGGTCAGGCTGTGGGCTGACAGCTTGGAGCCTGGAGCCTGCTTCAGTTTCTGTCTCCCTCTCTCTCTGCCCCTCCCCCCCTAAAAAAAAAGTTAATAAAAACAAATAAACAAACAAATAATCATAAAAAAATCACGTCCAGGTCAGCTAATCTTGCTGACACAATTAAATATACCAAACTATCTCTTTGTTTTCTGGACGGCCCTCCCCCCAACCCCCAACTCAACCAAGGCAAGTTTTATTCTGAATTCTTTTAAAATGTGTACTAAGAACAAAATAAAGAAGTTTCTTTTGGGAAAGGCAAATGCTAAAGTACTTTTTAAAGTAATAAATGCAAATCAAAGCAATAGGAAAAATTATTGCTTAATAAATACTGTTTTTCTTCACTACTCAAGATTTATAAGCAAACTTTTCAAGTTTGGCAACAAGAAAAAAAGAATCAGTCTTATAGTGAGCCCTTGGGGGTAAGGATTCATGCTATTTACAGGAAAGGCTTGCATAATTTAATTTTGGTTGGGAGACCTTGGTACAATTCTTGATTCAGAGCATCATATAATTATCATGTGACATC
The DNA here is from genome assembly GCF_016509475.1 of Prionailurus bengalensis. Classification (NCBI taxonomy): domain Eukaryota; kingdom Metazoa; phylum Chordata; class Mammalia; order Carnivora; family Felidae; genus Prionailurus; species Prionailurus bengalensis. The sequence continues at coordinate 18,114,899 of NC_057349.1, read as the reverse complement.
AGGGCAGAAGAACAGAGCTTTTTTCTTCTGAAAATGCACATTTTTATTAATGTTTTTTTTTATTTTTATTTTTTTAAATTTTTTTTTTCAATGTTTTTTATTTATTTTTGGGACAGAGAGAGACAGAGCATGAACGGGGGAGGGGCAGAGAGAGGGAGACACAGAATCAGAAACAGGCTCCAGGCTCTGAGCCATCAGCCCAGAGCCTGACGTGGGGCTCGAACTCACGGACCGCGAGATCGTGACCTGGCTGAAGTCGGACGCTTAACCGACTGCGCCACCCAGGCGCCCCTATTAATGTTTTTAAAGAGGAAACATGTTTATGTGCCCATCCACTTAAACTTCTTGAAAATTATTGGTTTTGCCCAGTTTCTTTTTTCTTATGAAAAAATACTTATCATCTTGAGTAAGTTTTTGTCTAGTTAGTATGTGTATTAGTTTTCTATTTGCCATTGTAACAATCTACCACGGACTTAGCAGCTTAAACAACATAAATGTATTATGATACAGTTCTGTAGGACAGAATTCTGACACGGTCTCACCAGACTAAAACCAAAACATTGGCTGGTCTCCGTTCCTTTCTGTAGGGTCTGGGCTTTTTCAGCTTCTAATGACCGTGGTCCTTACCCCATTCCTCTATGTTTAAATAGTAAAAAAAAAAAAGACTAACTCTTTACCTCCCTCTTCCACTGTTAAAGACCCTTGTGATTGCATTGCACTGACCTTGATAATTCAAAATAATCTCCCTATTTTAAGGTCAGCTGATTAGCAAACTGAATTCTCTTTCACCTGTAACATAACATATTATCAGGTTCCAGAGATTAGGATTCGGACTTCTTTGAGCATACGTCGAGGAGAGTGGTATTATTCAGCCTACCAGATCTTGTAGGAAGGGACTGTTACCGTTTGGGTACACATGTCATACCTGTGTCAATACATTAGAATCACATTCAGATTGCATTGAGCACTGGTGAAAATTGCCGGAGCTCTTATGAAGCAAAATATTTCTTCTTTTGTTGTATTTGCATTTGATTCCCACGTACTTACTTTCCAATGATGGGAACCTTGGGGTAAAACTATTCGATAGGAGTAGGCAAAAGTTACTGAGATAGAGAGGGTTATTTAAAATAGTTTAGCACAGTGTTTCTCAAATGGGGCAGTTCTGCCCCCCACCCCCGACCCCGGGGACATTTGGCAACACCGGAAGATGTTTTTAATGGTCACAACTGGGGCGCGTGTACTACTGGCATCTGGTGGGTGGAATCCAGGGATGCTGCTATATTACAATACCCGGGAGAGGCCCTACAACAATGAATTATCCAGCCTAAAGTGTCAATAATGCCAAGGAGGAAAAAGCCCTGCTTAGCAAGATGGCGACCTCTAGAGCTGTCCTCTCCTCTTTTCAAGGCTTCCTACTTTTCAAAGGTGAATCCGGTAACTAATTGGGTAGTGGGTTGGCAACTAAACGTCTGGCCAAAAGAACACCTGAAAGAAATAGAGAAGTTGGGGAGGTCAGGGCACACCAGTCTTCCTAGGAAAAACTCAAAGCTCACAACTTCCTGCTTGGGGTCAACTGTTCATCTTCTTTGGGTGACCGGCAATCACGTCTTGTCTCCTCTCTCTCTGTTCCCAGGGCCTCACACAATGCCTGGCAACACCAAATGCTCAAGAAGCACTTTAACAAATAAAGAAGGATCGTGTGTTAAGGGATTTGTTTGAGTTTATATGTAGTAAGCAAGATATTTCCCTTCTGTATGCCTCATACTGTAAGTTCACTTAATTAGTGCTTAGCACCTAGGGTGGCCTGTTTCCTGAGCTTTCATTTTAAGATCAAGGTCACGTGGAAATTCCGAAATAGCTGTAATATTAGGATTGAAAGTGAATTCAGCTCAAGGCCATTGAGAGATGACCCAAAACTCCTCAACTTGTCCATCTGCATTACGGTTTCCTGCTACGGTATTTCTGAACCTCTATTTTGCAGGCTTGGGCACACATTATGAAAAACCACCTATATGTGCGTATGTATTTTTACTGGTAGCAAGGCGGAGCTCATAACCATCAGCTACTCACACCACGAGCTTCTGAGGTCTTACACCAGTGATGGAAAATCTAACGCGAAAGATAACGTAGTGAAAAAGTGAACATGATGTGGAGGCTTCACTGATGCGATCGACACCCTTCTGTCTTGGTTCTCATGTCTGCTTTTCTCCCTTATCAATGTTGCAGGTGTCCCGGGCTCCATGCCAAATGCATCGTGGACCGGTAACCTCAGGGCTATAAAGTGGATCGACATGGAAGATAAACACGGCGGCTGCCATGGTGAGGCACTCACTTCACTCTTTGAGGCCACACTGCTTGTTGGTGTTGGCATGGAGGTACCTGTGGAATACAGGGGTTCTCGCGGACAGAACTGCTTGTGTATTTAAAACAATCCGAGTTCCCGGAGTAGCTAGAGGCTTTAAGACATGGGCCTTGAAAAGGAGACTTCGGGGTCTCGCCGACATGCTCCAGCTCGTGATTCCTGAGGGGGTTGAGAGGTGGGCTCGACTTATAATGGTATTTTCTTGCTAGTTTCTGCTGTCTTCACATGATTTATTTCTCTTTCTTTTGGGAGTGTGGTGGTTAGGAGGGGAAGTGGTCAGGATGAGAAGTGACGTCATGGTCTCACCACAGACCCAAGCAGGCTCCACGCTGCCAGCACAGAGTCCAACGCAGGGCTCCAACCCGAGAACCGTGAGATCGCGACCTGGGCTGAAACGCAGAGTCGGGCGCTTAACCGACCGACCCACCCAGGCGACCCTGCGATAGAACTTTCTAACGAAGTGTTTTTATCAGCCCTGGCATACGTTCCATTCACACTGTCTGGTACCTACTCAGCATGGTATTCATTCACTAGGATGAATGACCGGATGGCTTACATAACAGGAACTTATTCCCTCCCAGTTCTGCAGGCTCGAAGTTCGAGATCAAGGTGGCTGTAAATTTGGTTTCTTCTGAGAGGCTTAGAGATACCGCCTTCTTCCCGGGTCCTCACGTGGTCTTCTTTCTGTGTGCGTCTCTGTCCCAATCTCTTTTTATACTGACACCACCCATATTGAATCAGGTCCCATCCTGTGTGACCTCATTTTCACCTGATTTCCTCTTTAAAGGCTCTGTCTCAGATTTACACCGCACCCCCTTCTCGTGTCTTCCTGAGGTCCCCATCCGCTGAAGATGGCAACACCCTCACGTCCCATACACCCTGCTCTCCAACATCTTCATCTTAATCAGCCAACATTTTCCCCACAGGACATCTCCCGCCCCCTGCCTGCATTCTCATCACAGCCTGCCCTCCTTGGAGCAGGAAGAGAGTGGAGAGAAGGTTGCTCTGCTCTTTGATCTCTGGGGGACTTCTTTAGAAAAGAGACCACCATTGGGGCGCCTGGGTGGCTCAGTCGGTTAAGCGTCCGACTTCAGCTCAGGTCACGATCTCACGGTCTGTGAGTTCAGGCCCCGCGTCGGGCTCTGGGCTGATGGCTCAGAGCCTGGAGCCTGTTTCCGATTCTGTGCCTCCCTCTCTCTCTGCCCCTCCCCCCCTTCATGCTCTGTCTCTCTCTGTCCCAAAAATAAATAAACGTTGAAAAAAAAAATTTTTTTTTTAAAATTAAAAAAAAAAAAAAAAGAAAGAAAAGAGACCATCGCCATTAGTCGAGGTCCCAATACTTGAGATGTCTTGCCTTTTCCACAGTCCTCCTGTAACCCTGTCATCCTCCCTGTGGGATTGCTGTGGTCACCTGACCTGCTTCTCCACCTCCTCTCCAGCTGTAACACTGGAAGACTTCAGCCGCCACGGCAGGGACCCCTGTGACGTCATTACTTTGCGCCTCTGGCCTCTACCACGGAAGCTTCTGTTCTGTGTGTCAGCACCAAGCCCTGCCCCTCCCTAGAACCTTACTCTCATTCTCCTTGTCCTCACCTGTATCCAGGCCCTACCCCATAGACAAGGTACAAGCTGGTCAGGTTTCCATTTTTATAGGGACCTTTACTTATCACACGACAGGTGGGCCCACGAGAGTAGCTCCAAGCCAGGAACCTGCAGAGGGTACACAGCTTGGGTAGCCCAAGCCTCTGAGACAAATGTCTCATTTTTCTTCTCTTAGTGCCTGTGATGCCCGTGAACATCTGAAAGCCTGATATGGTTCCGAACCTAAAAATAGTTTGTCCCCCAAACCACTAGATGGGGAAAAGAAAAGACATAACCCAGAGGAGGCAGAACAGTGCCTGCGAGTCTGGAGTACAATCCGGACCTTTCCCCCTTGGTCGTGAGTGGTGGATTTGTTCCAAACCCGTGGATGTGCACCTACTTTATAGGCCCTTAGAATCACAGAGACTACTGTAGCTCTACGGTCTTGAACTTGGAGTTCCCATCTCTGGTTACAATTTCTTGTTACTTGGCTGGTTTTCTTCACTGACTTACAGACTTTATATCTTTACTGTCTTTCTCCCCAGAACAGAAGTGAAGCCCCAAGAGGGTTAGGATTTTTGACCAATTTGTTTATTGCTCTGTCCCACACCTAAAATGTGTTGTTGTTTGAAATGCGTTTGCTTTATTATTATTATTATTATTTTAAGTTTACATATTTATTTTGAGAGGAGGGGGAAAGAGCAGAGGGAGAGGGAGAGAGAGAATCCCAAGCAGTGTGGGGCCGGGCGCACGGCTCAACCCACGAACCTTGAGGTCATGACCTGAGCCGAAATCAAGAGTTGGTTGCTTAACCGACGGAGCCACCTAAGTCCCCCATGTGTTTGCTTTTTTAAAATTGGGACTGGGGAGCCTGGGTGGCTCAGTGGGTTAAGCAGCCGACTTCGGCTCAGGTCATGATCTCGCGGTCTGTGAGTTCGAGCCCCGCGTCGGGCTCCGTGCTGACGGCTCAGAGCCTGGAGCCTGTTTTGGATTCTGTGTCTCCCTCTCTCTGACCCTCCCCCATTCATGCTCTGTTTCTCTCTGTCTCAAAAATAAATAAACGTTAAAAAAATAATAATAAAATAAAATAAAATAGGGATTGCCAGAGTTTCAACGGTCCCAGCTTCCTCCTGCCAGCATCCTTCTGAGGACTCCTTATCCAGCCTGTATACTGGATCAGCCGTCCCCTGCTGTAATCACGAACAAACCAGGCTCCCCTGCCATTTGACCCTACAAGGCCAACTCACACATGGAATCGCTTCCACCATCTGCTTTTGGCCATTTGTGTTTCCCTGACCAGAGCATTGCTGGGGACTGTTCCAGAACTGTCCCGGTGCCCTTCCCGACGCACTTCTTTTCATCTTTCCTGCTTGCTTTGAGCTCTCAATCCTATGCCCAAACGGCCTTTCGGACCCCAAAAGGTAACAGTTTCAACCTGAGGAAGAACTTTCAAAACACGCGGCCCAAATCCCCTTACCGGATTGTCACGCCGTCCCCTTCCGCCATCTCAGGGTATTTTGGACACATGCTTCTCATTGTTCCTTCCTGTCCCCAGAAGGAAAAGTCACCCATCCCCATAACCAGGGTCCCCATCCGGGGTCTCGGTTATGTGCGGGTTTCCCTTAAGGGATCCCCTTGTTTTCTCGCGTCCCAGTGGTGCCCTCGTGCTGGCCCTTTTCCTTCTCCTTCAGTGTCATGATCGCCTGTAGCCTGAAGACCCCGTTGTCTGTGAGCCTCTAGTTCACGCGCCCTGAAACGGTCTCTCCACTTTGTTTTCTTAAGCATGGATGTGCTTATGCACCTGCATTCCGTTCTCACTCCCCAGTTATCTCCGACTGTCCACTACTCTGGCTTCTGTCCCCCATCCATTTCCCCTCTCTATTGTGCTTCCTGCCAGCCGTATTAAATGAATCACGATTAATGACAGCCTCTCTCTGTTCTGTTTCAAATACCCTTCCTTTCCCACTCATGGCAACGCCATGAACTTGGAACCAGCTCTCTGGTTTACATTAAGTTATTACTGCGGCCTCGTGGTGGATTTCTAACTGTACCCTGCAAAGCTCTGTAAAATTAATGCTGCTAAAGCCCAATTTACCCTCTGATTCTTCCATTCAAAACTCTTCAAAGACTCTCCCTATTTATGGGATTAAAAAAGGCCCAGCCCTTCAGTTTAAGTCAGTCAACCGTAGTTTTTCCAGTGCACGCCAAGAAACCTCTAGAAAAGAGGTTCAACTTCCTCCCATTCCTTTTCTAACCCCCTTGCCAACCAAATTCTCTCTTGTAGAGAAAATCCCCCCCCTGCACATTTTCCCCAAATGAAGCCACCATCCATGCCCCTGATGCCACACCCCTCCCCCCCCCCTGCCCGGCCAAGTTCTGTCCTTCCACTAACTCTCCACTCATTCGTCTCCATCCTTTCATTCAACAGCTATTAATTCAACACCTAATACTTCCCAGGAACTGTCCCAGATGCAGGTTGGGACAGAGAGGACAGCAAAAGGGCCTCCAGTTCCAGCTCTTCGGACCTTCCATCCCAGGCCAGGGAGAAAGACAATAAGCCAAATATTTGCGTTCGTGGCCCTGACATAGAATCTATCCGTTGGCAGCGAGAGCCAAGAGAAAAATGAATTGGGGAGGGCGGAAGGGGGTCAGAAGAGGCCTCCCTGAGAACTCGGCCTTGAGGCAGATACCTGGGGTGGTGAGAGAGGGAGTCTGCGGGAGGTGTGGTGGAAGCTGGCGGAAGGGGGCTGCCTGGGGAGGAAGAACTATGTGGATTCTCGGGTAGAACATGCCTGGTGTGCGGTGGGGGGGTTGGGGGGCGGCCAGCAAGGAGGCCACTGCGGCCGGAGTGAATGAGCAGCGTTGCGAAGCATTGTAATCAGGTGAGCAAGGGGCCGGAGGTCAAAGGCCAGACTCAGGAGCTTTCGATGCCATTGCTGGGATTTTGGCTGCGCGTGCACATGAGATGAGACATCATGGCGTGCTTGCAAGCAGAACAATCCCTGTGGCCGTGGTGCTGAGAACATACCAACAGGCAGAGGTGGGGACAGTAGAACCCAGTTGTTATTGTGACAGTTCTGGCGGGAAGATAGAGGTGGCACGGGCCGGGATGGGAGTCGCCGACGCGGTGCGAAGCGATCAGATTCTGCGACGATCTTGAAGGTGCAGCTGCCAGAGTTGCTACCAGAGGTGGGGGCTGTGAGAGAAAGGGGGAGAAATGCCCAGGGCGCTGAAAAAATAGGAGTGGTGTGGGTGTCACGGGGAAGACGTGGCGGGGATTGGGAGGGGAGTCGAGCTGGCGTGTGGAGACGTGTCACATCAGTGGGGTTGATTCTCCTCTAAGAGGAGACGAACGTAAGCACTTGGAGAGACTAAGCCCGGGCTCAAAGAAGAGGTCTGACCGGTGCCTCCCAGCAAGACCTCTCCCACCCGTCCGCTTCTGGAACTTCCTACCCATAACCCTCAGGCCAGAACACATGAATCGTCTCACGATGCCTGTGGCCGCTCTTGCCTCATATCATTGAACCCTCCTGTTGTTCAAGCACGGATGTGTCCCCCTTAGCCTTCCAGAAGGGGTTTCACTTCCTTGTGGGCTGGGCCGACACGACCCCGTGTCATACGGAGTCCCAGAGCACCGGGCACAGCGTTAGCTACTCAGTAGGCAGGCCCCACTCTGCCGCTGCGCCCCTTCACCACCCCCAGCTTTCCAGACCAGACATGTTCTGACGGTTTCTTCTCTCCTCTGCAGGCCGCTACGTACACGGCATTTGTATCTATGGAAACGGGGACTTGAAGTGGTTGATCAATTCGCCCAGCCTCTTTGCTAACAAGTTTGAGCTGACTACGTACCCCCTCACTGTGGAATGCCTGGAACTGAGGCTTCGAGAAAGAACCCTGAATCAGAGCGAAACCGTGATCCAACCCAGCTGGTACTTCTGAGCCACCATAACCCGTGATCGGAGGGCAGTCGCGGCCTTTTCTTCGTGAGAGAACCCAGCCCCTCTCACGGTGACGGTTGTAGCCGCGAGGTCACGGCTGCAGGACCTGGCCGGGTTATTGTTACAACACCTGCCGGGCACTGGGAACTGTGCAATCAGGAGCACTGGGACGATGCTGGCACGTTCGGCATCCTGGCCTTCTCTTGATGGTCGTTCCACGTCGGGCTCGCGATCAGATCCGTGGCCAGTGGAACTGGCGTCAGACCTTTGCACCAGATACTCATCAGAGCGAGATGCTCTCGCGGAAAGGAGAGCTGTAGATAATACTGTTTAGGAAAATAGGAACTGTGTTTCTCCGGAGAAGGAGTCTCCTATGCCAGACCTGTAGCCACGCGTTCATGGATACCCCTCCTCTTTGCTCAGCGCCCCCCCCCCCCCCCGGGCATAGAAACAGCTTCCTGGGCACCTCAGCAATCTCCTTTAAAACCTGAGCTGCTAGAATGGAGAACTAGATCGTGCTTCTTGAGTTTCAACACGAGCACGGTGAGCTTACCGTGTCTGAAGGTCTGTACAGAATGTAAAGTCGTTGACAAGAGGCGGGATATGCTATCAGACAGCAGTCACTGGCGGCTGCTTCGGCAAAGGGACCCCAGGGAAACGGGACCTTTCTGGTGGGTCAGAATGTACTCTCGTCCCTCTTCCATTGTTTTCCATGGCGAATGCTAAAAAGTTCCCACAGAATGAAGATGTTTCTAGAACTGAGGTTGCTGTTGCATGGCTCTCGTCCCAAGTCTCTAACCCTCAGGAATCAATCACTCGCCTCTTGGATCACCACCCTCCACCCCCCACCAAAGTGATCTTACCTGCAAAATGGAATCCAGACTCTATGCCGCGACACTTTAAGGACTCCAGAGTATTTTCTGAGTAGCTTTACAATGCTTGGTGCTGATAAGAGTGCCTAGATTTTTAAGAGCTTTCAGCTGTGAGTGAGCTTCTCTGTCGCTTATCCCTTGTCCCGTTCTCTTACCCAATTCGTTCCCTCAGCACACAGTAAATATTTCTTGAGCGTCTGTTATACACCAGATATGTGCTTGAGACAAGGAGAAAAGTAAGACAGAAGCTACTTGCGTCTGAACTTCTTGATAATAGCATCCATGTGGGGAAGGCTGCTCTAGAGAATCTCACAGACTGCTTGTATTTCAACGCATTCACATCCAGGGTCGTAGTTTGGGCTGTCCGGCCAGGGATCTGAGTAGTCAGAAATGAGGGTCTAAATCAGAGACCGTTCCAAAGAAAGAAGGGAAGGAATAGACCGAAGCTGAGGCCTGTTAGCGGGCTCGTTGCATTAAAACCTTACAAACACTCTTGGGAGCCTCACACGATTACCCCCATTTTGCAGATAAATTAAGCCAGCTTAGAGAGGTTGTTGATAAGCATTAGGAAACAAGTTCTCTGAGGATTGGGATGTTCTTACTGGTCTCCTTAGTTCAGTTTCCCGAGAAGGTGAAATAAAGCCATAGTTAGTATACCAGAGAGGGTAGGTTTTGAGAGCAGTGTCAGTGTTAATATGAGAAAACGTCCTGTCACGTCAGAAAAATGTGAAGTCTACTTTTGTATTCCTACATCCATTGAGTTCCTTAATATTTATTTATTCTCACCAAAAAAAAGTTAACTACAGCTAATGATACCCTTAACACGGTTTTGCCCTTTTTCCTCTCACTGTGTCTGTTGAATGTTCGTTGTATTTAAGGGAATGCCTTTGAAGTAAAGCCTTATTTTTTTTATTTTTTATTTTTTTTTATTTATTTTTGGGACAGAGAGAGACAGAGCATGAACGGGGGAGGGGCAGAGAGAGAGGGAGACACAGAATCGGAAACAGGTTCCAGGCTCCGAGCCATCAGCCCAGAGCCTGACGCGGGACTCGAACTCACGGACCTCGAGATCGTGACCTGGCTGAAGTCGGACGCTTAACCGACTGCGCCACCCAGGCGCCCCGCCTTATTTTTGTCCAGCTACTGAAAAAGACGGAACTGTGCAACGTGGTAAAGGGTTGAAGCATAAGGAACCCATCTGGAGCTAATGAGTCTAAAAATCATCTTTTCTTTCAACTTCTTTAAATGACCCCCACCTGAGAAGAAGACACGTTTTACACTGGATCGTTCTCCTCTAGAACGAGAAGCCTTTGGGAATAGAAGATGTTTACATGTCTGTTGTTGGTCCGTCTCTGTGTCTTAAAAACCTTCATGTTGGAAGATTGTAGTGTTTGGGCAAGTGGGTTTCCACTAGCCTCCAGGGATGGCTGAAACTTCTAAACCCATCCTTTTTTTCATGATGTTCCATGTTGTTGTCTTGGAAATAAATTAATATATTGTTTTCCACCTTTGGGGCTATGGTGTATCTTTATTCGATAGTTGGGTAATATGCACTAAAGACCAAGCTTCACAAGATAATGCTTCTAGCATTTTTTTTTTTTTATTTTAAATATGTGCAAAGCAGTGCCTTGCTGCCTCAGTTGGTGAAGCGTGCACTTCTTGATCTCGGGGTTGTGAGTTCGGGCCCAGGCTGGGTGTAGAGATTTCTTAAAAATAAAATCTTAAAAAAATAAATAAATACATAAGAATAAATAAACTACTCATTTTAGAATAGTTTTACAGACACATTGCAGGTTGCACTGAAAGTGCCCATATACCCCCTAACTCAGTTTCCCCTGCTATCAACATATTACATTAGTATGGCACATTTTATTTAGATTTCCTAAATTTTTACCTAATTGCCTTTTTTTGGTTCCAGGATCCCATCTAACAGGCCACATGGCATTTGGTCATCAGGCTATGATCGTTTTGCCGACTTCTCTTGTTTTCGATGACCTTGGCGATTTTGACGGGTACTAGTCAGGTGTTTTGTAAAGCGCCCCCCCCCCCCCCCGCTGCCCCCACCGTGATTTTGTCCGATGTTTTGCTCATGGTTAGACTGGAGGAGGAAGACCACAGAGATTAAATGCCATTTCCATCACATCATATCAAGGGTACATGACTTATCAGAGTTGAGGCTAACCTTGATCACCTGACTTAAGTAATGTTTGTCATGTTTCTCCACTGTAAGGTTACTCTTTTTTCCCCTTTCCACTCAGTAAGTACTCTTTGGAAGGAAATCATTATTCGCAGCCTGTATATAAGGAATGGGGAGTTGAGCCCCACCTTCTTTAGAGTAGAATACCCACATCAATTTGGAATTCTTCTATAAAAGAGAGTTGTCTCCGAGAAGCTGGGTGGCTCAGCCAGGTAAGCATCCGACTCTTGATTTCGGCTCAAGTCATGATCTCACGGTCCCTGAGTTCAAGCCCTGCTTCGGGCTCTGTGCTGACAGCACAGAGCCTGCTTGGGATTCTGTCTCCCTCTCTCTCCCTGCTTCTCCCCCACTTGCTATCTCTGTCTCAAAATAAATAAAAATAAACTTCTTTTAAAAAGAGAGATTTGTCAATTTCCCCAGTTCATTCGAATATTTATATCAGTGAGGCTCGTAGATATTCATTTTATTTATTTATTTATTTATTTTTCAATATATGAAATTTATTGTCAAATTGGTTTCCATACAACACACAGTGCTCATCCCAACAGGTGCCCTCCTCAATACCCATCACCCACCCTCCCCTCCCTCCCACCCCCCATCTAGATATTCATTTTAAACTTCAGGTTATAATCCAATACTCCTCCCCTCTTTTTATTTTTTATTTTTTTTTTTTACCTCCAAGTGTTTCAGCTTTGGCCAGAGGTAATTCTTTTCACGTTGTTCCCGCCTCTCTTCGACACACTCCCATCACTGTTGGGCTTTTTCCTTGAACGCTTTCTTATTTTCTGGCACTGCAGAATGTGCAAGCATCTATGTCCCTTATTCGGTTTTGAGGACAAATGAATTCAATAGCCATGGCGTGAAAAGTCATAGTGATCAGGGGCACCTGGGCGGCTCAGTCGGTTAAGCGTCCGACTTCGGCTCAGGTCATGATCTCGCGGTTCGTGAGTTCGAGCCCCGTGTCGGGCTCTGTGCTGGCAGCTCTGAGCCTGGAGCCTGCTTCAGATTCTGTGTTTCCTTCTCCCTCTGCTCCTCCCCCACTTGTGCTCTGTCTCGAAAATAAATAAACGTTAAAAAAATTTTTTTTTAATTAAAAAAAAGAAGTGCATAGTGATCAGAGGCTCAGACCCTCAGATGAGGGTCTGGCTCACCTCACCAAGTAAGCCATCCAGACTCGCTGGGGTTCTGGTGAAGGACACGGGGAATCTGGACTGGGAAAGAGAAGGAGACACTGAGTATCAGTTATGGCTTCAAGACCAGCGGCAGCAGTGGAAGCTGTAAGTCATTCTACTAGTCTTCCCTTTGTAAGTTTTCCCTAAGAAAAGATATTTGTGGGATCTTGGAGGAGCTGCTGCCCAAATGTACAAGAAGAAATTGATCCACGCTGTTCAAGTGTGGATTGTGCACTGAACAAACGAGATCTCCTCGGGACTGAAGCTGTCAGCCCTCTCTGAGGGTCACTCTCAGCCTAAGAGAGCGACCCCGCTCCCCCGGTCACCTCCCCCATGGGTGTCAGCCTGCACCCAGTGACTGGATGAGGCTCCATTGTAATTGTATCTCAGCCCGGCTTCTTTACCTAATCCTGATCCCTTCTCTTCCCTCATAAGTACTGAATCTGAAGAGCTCCCTTGCACACAACTTTCCATTTCAGAGCCTAGTTTTGGGAGAACCTCACCTATAACATGTCCCCACACAAAAGATACGAAAATTTTCCTGTATTTTTTTTCTTTCATAGTTATTTTTCCCTCTATGTTTAACTCCTCAGGATTTCAGCCATCTGTAATTTATTTTGTGGCACCTAGTGTGTGTGTGTGTGTGTGTGTGTGTACATCTAATATCTATAATTTATTTCAGGTGGGCACCTAAATTTTTACTCTGCTAAGGAAAGCCAGTTATCCCAATACCATCTTTTCCCCCATTGCTTTGAAATGCCAATATGATTATGTACTAAATTCTCAATATTTGGGGGGCCTTTTTCTAGAATCTACTGTTCTATTGATGTTTGGGGCTATTCATGTGCCAAAACCATATTTCAAAAATTACAGTAGGTCTCTGCTCTGCACAGGACAAAGAATCCCGTACAACATTTTCATGGCAATCTTTGCTCATTCACTTTCAGGCAAATGCTAGAAACAGTTTATCAAATCCCTTGAAACATCCTGTTAGGATTTTGATGGAATTTGCACAGAATTCATATTGATTAATTTGGGGGTAATTATACCTTGACAACATCAATCTGTAATGCATCTGTTTATTCAGGTCCTCATTTATGTATTTCACTAGTATTTTTTAAATTTTTTTAAATGTTTGTTTATTTTTGAGAGACAGAGACAGAGCGTGAGTGGGGGAGGGGCAGAGAGAGAGGGAGACCCAGAATCCGAAGCAGGCTCCAGGCTCTGAGCCATCACCACAGAGCCCAACGCGGGGCTCAAACTCATCAACTGCAACATCATGACCTGAGCCGAAGTCAGACGCTCAACTGACTGAGCCACCCAGGCGCCCCTATTTCACTAATATATTTTTCTTAAGGTTTATTTATTTTTGAGAGAGAGAGAGAGCACAAGAGGGGAAAGGACAGAGACAGAGAGGGAGATAGAGGATTCAAAGCAGGGTTCCTGCTGACAGCAGCAAGCCGGATGTGGGGCTCCAACTTACGAACCATGGGATCAGTTGGACGCTCAACCACGCCACCCAAGTGTCCCTATTTCACTAATACAGGTGTTTCTTATGTAAGTCTTGCACATATCATGTTATGTTTATTGCCCTGTATTTAAAAATTTTTTTTTCAACATTTATTTATTTTTGGGACAGAGAGAGACAGAGCATGAACGGGGGAGGGGCAGAGAGAGAGGGAGACACAGAATCGGAAACAGGCTCCAGGCTCCGAGCCATCAGCCCAGAGCCTGATGCAGGGCTCGAACTCACGGACCGCGAGGTGGTGACCTGGCTGAAATCAGATGCTTAACCGACTGCGCCACCCAGGCGCCCCAATTGCCCTGTATTTTAAAGAGTTCTTTGTGCTTACTGGGAATGGGATTTTTTTTCCTTTCCTTTATGATTTTTATTTGGCTGGGGAAACAAACTGGTAAACAAATATAGAAATAAGATAATTTTTACAAGTTACATGAGCTACAAAAGAAACAACTCAAGGCAATATGATTCAGTGTGTAGTTGTTGGAGGTAGAGTTACTTTATTTTTTTTTTATTTTATTTTTTATGTTTTAAAAATTTACATCCAAGGTAGTTAGCATATAGTGCAACAATGATTTCAGAAGTAGATTCCTTAATGCCCCTTATCCATTTAGCCCATCCCCCCCACAACCCCTCCAGTAAACCCTCAGTTTGTTCTCCATATTTATGAGTCTCTTCTGTTTTGTCCCCCTCCCTGTTTTTATATTATTTTTGTTTCCCTTCCCTTATGTTCATCTGTTTTGTCTCTTAAAGGCCTCCTATGAGTGAAGTCATAGGATATTTGTCTTTCTCTGACTAATTTCACTTAGCATAATACCCTCCAGTTCCATCCACTTGGTTGCAAATGGCAGGGATTTTTAAAGTGTATTTCTGTGTTGTTGTTGATAGTATAAAAGAAAACAATGATTTTGATCATGTATATGGGTTTTATTAAACTTTTTCATTATTCCTAGTAGTTTCGCAGTGTATTATACCTTGCATTTTGTGGTAATTATCTATAAATAACAGTTTTGTCTTTTCCTTCCTGGTATTAAGTCTACCTGTTTCTTCTTCTTCTTCTTCTTCTTCTTTGTCTTCTTACATTGGCAGAAATTTGTGATGCAATTTTAAATGGTAGCAGTGATAGCAATATCCTTGAGTTGTTCCCAACATTAGAGAGCACGTTAACTGCTGTGCACGATGTTGGAGGTCTGATGTAGATCTTTCTGGTAGATACTCTTTACTGAGTTAAGAATCAAAATGCCAGAAAATAAATATACATTGAAATATATGATGATTCTAGTTAAATACACACACACACACACACACATCTCGGTTGCCATATATATATATGGCAGTTGCTATCCCAGTTGCTATCTCTTTTTCGTTGCTTGATGCAATTAAGAGAGGCTTTGGTTTTTAAATTTTTTTTCTGTGCACATATTGTTTCAAAAAATGAGAGGAAAAGGTCCTAATCTTTTTAAACAGTAAGAATTTAGTACAGCAGTCTATGCCAAGTGAGAAACAGGAGCAGGGATCCTTTTGAACAGACTAGTAGGCAAACAATTGGAGTTGGGAAAAGTAATGACTAAGCTGGAAGGTTCCTTATTGTAACTACTCCCTCTTCTGGTCAGGGTGGCTTAGGGCTTAAGCGCCAATGGGAAACATACCAGATGTCAACCTCTCAGAGCCAAGTTCTGACTGGTGCAGGAGGACTGTCAGCAACATCTCTGAGAGGAGGGTGAGGGGCGAGGCTGTCCACGTTCATTCTTCCGGGAGGGACACCTACAAACTTAAAAGTGATGGGCACCCACGGTAGCTATCTGGAAGACGAGAGTCCTGTTGTGAGCCCTGGGAAGCCTGATCTACATCTTGGGAAGGATCCCAGGAGCTATATCAGATAAGTGGGCTCCAAAAATAAAGGGTGCTTGGGAAAAGAAGACAAAATTCAGAAAGTGATGGCCAGCATCCAGTGTCAAACTGTAGAGGTGAATCTCGGCCATAATGTGATCAGGAGCTGAGACTATTAAGAGAAACAGGTGAGAAAGTTAGTGCAAGATTAAAGTGAATTTTTTATGAACTTCGGGCCATTTATTTCAGTGAAAGTGAATTCTTAGCGAACTTCAGGCTGGGTGCGCAAAGCAAAAAGGTAGGGTTTTCGAGGGCTTTCTTAAAAATTTCTATTTTGAAATAACTTTAAATTTGGAAAAAAGTTACAAAAATTACAGAGAGTTCTTGTATATCCTTCAGCTCACTACTTCCAATGTTAACATCTTACGGAACCAAAGCTGAATTATCGAAACCAGTTTGTTTGGTTTTTAATTCCGAGTTGGCTGTGTATTGAGAGCTGTGGCCAGCTGCCTCTTACCTTTGCCCAGGACAGAGCAGACAGTACGTGAGTCCCAAGAACATGTCGTGCCATCACGTTAGACCAAATGAAAGCAAGGGCCCGGTCTCAAGTGATTTTTTCCTGATGAAAATTTTACTACGAAAAAGAAAACTCTGTAGTTCTCTATTCCGGACTATGGAAGTGAGATAAAAGATGAAGACAAAAGAGCAGATCCATAGTTACGTCACTAAGAAAATGCGGAGGAGAAAACGGGTGCATGGTGGTTAAAGTGCATCTTGCATCTCATGGATCACTGGCTGGAAAACTATCATTTCGATTCATTTTCTCAGGATTTCACTAAGCAGATTTCCTGGGTCATGAAGAGCTCGGAGGAAAAGCACTGATTACTGCCACGTCTACACGTTTAAACTCTGGTGCTCAACACCTTTGGTGATCCCTTTCCGCATACCTCGGAGTGGCCCAGGCATGGAGACTCCACAATTAGCATTCATGTGGTGGCCTTTACAGAGGACTCCACAGGAAGTGTTTAAATTAGACTTTCCACTTGCATGGCTGCGTATCAGAGATGACCCAGTGGAAGAAGAATGGTTTAAAGAGTAACCACGGTAATAGCATGAGATTGATGGGGGATACGGTTACCAAAAGCAACAGTGTGACTTGACTACATTGTAGACTGGTAGGCAAAGATACGGAAAAATGTAGGAAATTTACTAAAACCCTAATGGGGTAGTCATTACCGTGCATCCAAATTTTCCTATCTGGATATGTAGTTGAGAAACTTTCCTAAGCCATGGTGGGACTCTGGGCAAATGCCACTGGAAAAACAGTCATAAATGTAAAATAAGGGTAAAGAAATAGGTTGTGTTTTCATGGGATTTTTAAGCAAGAAGGTTCCGCTTATTCACTTATATATTTCACAAAGAAATTGTGCCAGTTTCACACGCTGGCGATATTCCTGTGTATTTAAACAGATAGATCTTTCATAGTCGCGGTGAAGAGATAGAAAAATTATAAGAGTATATCAGCAAGCAAGACAATTTTAGACCGTGATTCAGTTCTGGGAAGAGAATAAAACAAAGTGAGGTGACAGAGATCAACAGACATAGAGGGAGACGGGGTCCTTTGGATTAGGCCGTTCATCCTAAAAGAAAACGCAGGCCATGAACACATGCTAAGACACATGGGTCTTAGCAATACATTTTTTTTTTTTTTTGATCATCTCCTCAGGCAAGGCCATCAAAAGCAAAAGTAAACAGTTGGGACTACATCAAAGTCAAAAACGTTTGCACAGCTAAGGAAACCTTCGATAAAACAAAACGTGCAACGTACTGAACGGGAGAAGATATTTGCAAATGACATAGCCAATAAGGAGTTAACATCCAAAATACATAAAGAACACATACAGCTCAGCACCAGAAACAAACAAACAACCCTCCCCCCCCTCTAATTTGAAAATGGGCAGAGGACCTGAATAGACATTTTTCCAAAGAAGACATCCAGATGGCCAACAGATACACGAAAAGATGCCCACCGTCGCTAATCACCAGGGAAATGCAAACGAAAACCACGTGAGATACCACCTCACTTCAGTCAGAATGACCAGTATCAAAAAGACAAGAAATCACAAATATTGGTGAGGATGTGGGGAGGAGGGAACCCTTGGGCACTGTTGGTGGGAATGTAAGTTGGTTCAGGCTCCATAGGAAACAGTATGGAGTTTCCTCAAAACACTAAAATAGAAACATTACTGTCAGCATGGAGCCTCGAGATTCTCCCCCTCTCTCTGACTCTCTCTCTTTCTCTCTCAAATAAACATTTGAAAAAGAGATACAAACTTCCAGTTATAAAATAAATGAGTCACAGGGATATAAAGCATAAAGTATACCATAGAGAATATAGGCAAAATATTGTAACAACTTTGTATGCTGACAGGAGGTAAGTGGACTTATGGTGATCATGGTGCTTTATATGTTCAAAGATTAGGCTGTCTGGGGCGCCTGGGTGGCGCAGTCGGTTAAGCGTCCAACTTCGGCTCAGGTCATGATCTCACAGTTTGTGAGTTTGAGCCCTGAGTCAGGCTCTGTGCTGACAGCTCGGAGCCTGGAGCCTGTTTCAGATTCTGTGTCTCCCTCTCTCTGACCCTCCCCCGTTCATGCTCTGTCTCTCTCTGTCTCAAAAATAAATAAACATTAAAAAAATTTAAATATATATATATACATAATAATAATAATGGGAAGAATGAGGAAAAAATGGTTAATATATACAGATAAACATAAGCAATAGGAAAACCTGCAAAGCTACCATAGTCCTCAATGTTTCTATCATTTATTTAAATTGCGTTTAAAAACACATAACATAAAATTTACCATCCTAACCATTTTTAAGTGTACAGTTCGATTGTGTTAAGTATATTCACACTATTGTGAAACCGAGCTCTAGAACTTTTTCACCCTGTAAAACTGAAACTCTATACCCATTGAACAACAACTCTCCGTTTTCCCTCCTGCTAGCTCCTGGCAACCAACATTCTATTTTCTGTTTCTATGAGTTGACTATTTGGAGATACCTCATCTAAGTAGAACAATACAGTGTTTGCCCTTTTGTGACTGGCTTATTTCACTTAGCATAATGCTCTCATGTTCCATCCATGTTGTAGCATGTGACAGGATCTGCTTTTCAAAGACCATATAATATTCCACTGTATGTATAGACCACGTTCTCTTTATCCATTCCTCCATTGATGGAAATGCGAATTGCCTCCACCTTTTGGCTAGGAAGAATAATAATGCTGAAAAAACAACGGTATGGAAATATATCTTTAAGGTCCTACTTTTAATTTTTAAAAAAAAAATTTTTTTTTCAACGTTTTTTATTTATTTTTGGGACAGAGAGACAGAGCATGAACGGGGGAGGGGCAGAGAGAGAGAGAGACACAGAAACGGAAAGAGGCTCCAGGCTCCGAGCCATCAGCCCAGAGCCTGACGCGGGGCTCGAACTCCCGGACCGCGAGATCGTGACCTGGCTGAAGTCGGACGCTCAACCGACTGCGCCACCCAGGCGCCCCTTAATTATTTTGAATGCGTACCCACAGTTGGGATTGCTGGATTATACAATAATTCTGTTTTTAACATTTTTGAGGAAACTCCATATTCTTTCCCATAGTGACTATACCATTTTACATTCATCCTCAATTACAATCCTCACTTTTTAATCAGTCACCAGTTTACACATTATAGCTATGACTTTCTCCTTCCACTACCGATTCTATATCTCTCGTGCTTTCAGCTAGAACTTCAGGTGCTCAGGGTTCTTTACCTGGTGGAGTGATCCAAATCTTCTGTCCTGAAATTTTATCATCTTGTCTTTTTTTTGTTGTTGTTGCTGTAGTTTTCCATTAACATTTATTATTGGGCATGGAAATGTTAAGAGGTGATCCCCAGAGAACTGCCTTGGTTCCCAGAAGTGTCCACCTTGCCCACACTGGGTAGTGCAATGCAATTACCTTTGTAATCATCCCCCCCCAGTAGAGTGATGCTTTTTTTTTTCTTTTAGAGTGATTTTTTTCTCCCTATTGGTTCAGTGGCACAAGGAGTTCAGAAAGACCAAGTAGAAATCTCCTCTCTGAATTCAATGGAACCATTGCTGTGTCCCTTAGAGGGAGCATTCTGCCTTAGAAACCAAGACTTCCAAATCACAGAAGTCAAAGTTGTCAGGATAAGAAGTGAAAATACTGTGGGATTCAGTCCTCGATTTCCCAAACCCACGTATTCCGGCTAATTGAGAAGACCGCCATATAGTCTCTGATTCAAAGTATATATGGCATCCTCTATGAGAGAACCCTATTCAGAGAGAAATCTTCCAGGATTTTGCGTCTCAAGAGGAGCTGGCACTGAGTTTTCAGAAAGCCATTACAAATTTGAATTAGGCCAGCCACTTGGACTTGAGGAGGTATGTGGCAAGACCAGTTAATTCCATGGACATACGCAAACTGCCGAACCTCCTTTGCCTCGAAATGAGTTCCTTGATCTTTGTACAAAATGACATGGCGATAGAGAAGTCATCCTATGAGTTCGGGGATTGTGGTGCTAGATGAAGCATTATGGGCAGGGAAGGCAAATCCATTTTCCATATTCAGCATGTAGGTTTATTCTGGTGAGGGCTTATCTCTACGCCCAGTGATGAAAGAGGTCCAGTGCAATCAACCTGACACCTGATAGCTGACTGGCCCCGTAGACAATAGTACCATTTCAGGGCTCCGTGTTGGTCTCTGCCGTCAGTAGATTAGGCATTCAGGTCAGCCTTGGTAATGGAAAGTCCGTATTGTTGAGCCCATACTTAGCTCCGATCCCCACCACCAGAGCCACTCTTTTCATGGGCCCAATGAGAAAGGATTGGGTGATGGGGGAAAGTGGCTGGCTAATGTACACAGAATGTATCATTTGCTTCACCTGATAATTGAGAGCCTCCTCTGCAGTGCATGCGGTTTGGTGAGCATTCACAGAAGACACAAATGTCTTCATAGTTGTTTCCCATTCTGACAGACCCATCCATTCGTCCCCAGACTTCTTTGTCACCAATCTTCAATCCTATTTCTCCCAAGTCCCTAACATCCAGCCCAGCTATGCTACTGCCCGTGTAGTGAGTATAGATCCATACTTCCGGCCATCTCTCCTTTCAGACAAAGTGAACTACCAAATGTACTCCAAGTTCTGCCTGTTGGAGAATTTCCCATTAGCACTATCCTTCAGAGTCGCCCCTGACTGCTACTGTAACACTGTAGCTGTTCACTCTAATTGGTGTAACCCTACTCTGTATTTCTTTTTAATGTTTATCTATTTTTGAGAGACAGAGACAGAGCGGGAGCAGGAGAGGGGAAGAGAGAGAGAGACACTGAATCTAAAGCAGACTCCAGGCTCTGGGCTGTCAGCACGGAGCCCTATTCGGGGCTAGAACTCACAAACAGTGAGATCTTGACCTGAGCTAAAGTTGGACGCTTAACCGACTGAGCCACCCAGGCGCTCCCTCCTCCACACCCTGTGTTTCTATGACTAGCCCCACCTCTCCCCTCAGCTCCATATACAGCCTTTTTTTCTGGTGTAATTTATTTTTAATGTTTCAGTAGGAAAGTGTCCCAACGGGGGCACCTGGGTGGCTCAGTCGGTTAAGTGTCCGACTTTGGCTCAGGTCATGATCTTATGGTTCGTGAGTTCAAGCCCCATGTCAGGCTCTGTGTTGACAGCTCAGAGCCTGGAACCTGCTTCGGATTCTGTGTGTGTGTGTGTGTGTGTGTGTGTGTGTCTGCCCCTTCCTCACTCTCTCTCTCTCCCTCTCTCTCTTAAAAATTAACATTAAAAAAAAGAGAAAAGTGTCCAAACATACTTTGAATATAGAATATGACAAACCCCAGAATCCTATCAATCAGCTTTAAGAATCATCCATATAATGCTATCTATACTTGATTCAATTACTGCCCACCACAATTTTCTTTAACTTCCATATTTGGAAGCAAATCCCAAGCTAGTATGTCTTTTGCAACCCTAAAAACTTCAGTGTGCTTCTTAAAAGAAAAAAGAGACTGTTTTCTTACTCAAGAGAACACCATTAACACATATAACAAAATTAGTACTAATTCTCTAGTTTAATTGAATACCCAATTCAAAGTCAAATTTCCTGTCTAAAAAAATTTATACTATTAGTTTGTTTGTTGAAATAAGGATCTGAACAAGTTTCACTCTCTGAATTGAATTTATGTCTCAAAGCTCTTTTAAGTTACTTTTTCTAGAACAGATCTTCAGTCATGTAGAACATCCCACATTCTAGATTTGACTGATTACTTCCTTGTTTCATTTTTAATTTGTCTATCCCATGCATTTCTTACAGACTGGAAATTAGATCTAAAATCTTGATTAAATTACGATTTGATCGGCTGGGAGGGCAAGGGGTGCCTCTTGCATGGAATCAGGATATATACAATGTCTGAATATCTCCACTTTAGGGGTGTAAAAAGACACAAGTGACTTCAGGAAGATTCACTTCCTTTAACTGCCCCATAAACGTTTCCCCAGGAGAATCCACCCACACTCCCCCCCCCCAAATTGCTCTTCCTTATTTATTCATCTTCCAAACAAAATGTTCTGAGATATTTCACATTCTTCCCTTTCCACTGATTCCCACATTCCAGTTGGTTTCTAAACAAGGAGCATTTCTTGTATCGGATTCTTCTCTGTGCATAGCACACTCCCCTAGCCGGAGAAGGTTCCAGAATGGAGAATGTTGAGTAGGCTTGAAACAAATAGAACTAGAAACACAGGTTCATCCCTCTGACTCTCCCAGAGAGTCAGAATACTCATCAGCTTTTATTCCTCTGCAATTGGATTTATCCCATTATATACTTACTGTCTATTTCTCTTCATATCCAGCGTGGAAATCTTTCTAGAAGATTTATTCGCTGCCCTAAATTCCTTACACCTGATTGCGTTAGATGCTCACTGTTGAAAGACTGTTTCCCTTACAGACAATACTAACATGTGAATGAGTAGGATAAGAATTTGAATAAGTAGTGTATTTCTAGCTCTTCTTTATTAGTGATTGGATTATATTTAATATATTTATGTATTGAATATAGCTAATATAATAAAATGTTTAAAATCTTAAATTCAGTATGTGCTAGTAATCTTAATCTGATGTAAGACATAGGAAAAAATTTACACGGCAATATTTCACAACTAGAACAAGGCAGACTAGAACAAGGATGCTCGGGAAGATGTGAGGCCACATTTGTAATAAGCGTGAATGCGGTGTGGGTCCCAGCCTGTTGATCATGACGCTCTTGGCTGGCAATGCCTCAGGCACTTGCTCTACTGTATTACCCACAGGGCCAATGTTATGGCTGGACTGGCCCTTGTGATTCTTCTGATTGCAGGACGCACTTCAGAAAAAAAAAAAAAATCATTGGGGAACGTGGAGGAACAAGATTTTTCTTAAGTTTTTATTTTAATTCCAGTCAGTGACATACAGTGTTATATTAGTTTCAGGTGGACAATATAGTGAGTGCACATACATCGCATGGCATTATACTCTCTAGCTCCATCCGTGTCCCCGCAAATGGTGAAGAACAAGATTTATCACTCACAGGTTCTGGAGGGTGCATGGTACATCCGAGCAAGGTCATGGAAAGCGAAGGAGAGACATACACACACACGCGGAGGACGCAGGTGCTACGTTTCCTAGGGTTTTGTGGGTTCCATCTTTATTAGCTAATTTAAAGTTGTAGGGGCAGGAATTAGGGTACAGGAAGGGAGAAGCAGGGTGACTCAGGAGGTCAGTTATCTAGGTTATCCAGGGCTTTCTGAAAGAAGGAACTTCAGGAACAGGGGCAGCCAGTTTCCTCATCTGGTTGTTTTGCCATTAATTGTGTCATGCAACTGGCAATATATGGCAAAATCCAATATGGACGCCTTTTGAAATGGGTGTCCCAGGAATAAAAGCTTAATGTCAGCCACTTACTTCACAATCAAAAAGCTCATGTCAGGCTCTTACACTACAGTTAACTACAAGGTCCATAGGACTCCACAAAGTTCCTGATCATATTCAGAGAGACACAGGAGTTACTCTAGATCAGCCGCATATAATGGCCAGTGGGTACATGAAAAGACACTCAACATCACTGCCCCTCAGGGCAATGCAAATCAAAACCACAATGGGATATCACCTCCCACCTGTCAGAATGGCTATTATGAGAAAGAAGAGCTTAGTGCTGGGGAGGATGTGGAGAAAAGGAAACCCATCTACACTGCTGATGGGAATGTAAATCTGTTCAACCATTATGGAAATCAATATGGAGGTTCTTCAAAAAATTAAAAATAGATCTACCATATGATCCAGGAATTCCACGTCTGGGTATACGTTCAGAAGCAATGAAAACGGGGCATCAGAGAGATATCTGCCCTCCCATGTTTACGGTAGCATTATTCATAGTAGCTAAGATATGGAAACAACCTAAGCGTTCATTGATGGATGAATAGATAATGAAGATGTGACGTATGTAGCCTAAGAATCTGCCCAAAAAAAAAAAAAAACCTTTTTGGATCCATAGGCAACATCAGTAATTTGTTGGATATAAAAGCATTACGTGTAAGTGAATGGTGTTCATATATACAAGCAAAGAATATTCAGAGCAATGATAAAACGCTAAGGCATTAAGGATAAATCTAACAAAAAATGTGCAAGGCCTTAATAGATAAATTTATACATTTTATTGAAAACTTTATATTTTAAAATTTTATTTAGTTATCTTGAGAGGGGAGAGGGATTAGGGGAGGGACAGAGAGAGGGAGAGAGAGAACCCAACCGGGGCTCAAACCCACAAGCTGCAAGATCATGACCTGAGCCAAAACCAAAAGTCGGACACTCAACCAACTGAGCCACCCAGGTGTGCCACATTTTATTAAAAACTTTAAAATGGAGTGATACACAATTTTCATGGATTGAAAGACTCCATATTTTAAGTATGGCAACTCTCCCCGATTAATTTCTAAATTCTATGCAGTTCCAATAAAAACCACAGCAGGATTCTTTTTTAAATTTTTTAAAATATTTATTTATTATTGAAAGAGAGAGTCAGAGCGTGAGCGGGGGGGGGGGGGGGGGGGGGGGGGGGGCGCAGACACAGAATCCGAAGCAGGCTCCAGGCTCTGAGCTGTCAGCACAGAGCCAGATGCGGGGCTCGAACTCACAAACTGTGAGATCAAGACCCGAGCTAAAGTCGGACACTTAACCCACAGAGCCACCTAGACAGACACCCCACAGTGGCATTCTTATCAGAACTTTGAAGCTGTCCCTGGTATTAATTTGCAACTAGAAGAACCCCAAACTGGATGTCTGTATTTTAGTTCTATTTTAGTTGTCTTTTCTTTACTAACTGCTTTTCTTAGGTGTTAGTGCTTCTGTTTATTCAATCTGGGGATTCTCCTTTGTGTGTCTGTTTTAATTTTTTTTGATATTCGTTAGTATGTCTGCTTCTTTATTTTTAAGATTTCTTGTTCTCCTGCCTCCTACTCCCCCTAAGCACCACGGGTTATTCAAATACAGCACAACTTCCTTTTCCCGGACATTTACACCAAAGGCCAACAAACTTTTTCCGTAAAGTTGCCGATAGTAAATATTTTAGGCTTTGCAGGCTGGATATGGTCTCTGCCATGTATTCTTTGCTTTAAAAAAAAAAAAAAAAGTTTTAAATATAAAAACGTAAAATGTAAAAAAACCAAAAAAACAAAAAAACAAAACCACCATAGTGAGCTCACAGCAAATACAAGATAGCCCCAGGAGAGTTTGGTCATGGACCATGGTTTGCTGACTCTTTTTCCGATTGTCCCCTCGTTCCTCCAACCTGAGGCAAATGCCTCTTTCCCGTTGCTTACCATAGGTGGAAGGTGAAAGAGAGGACTTCTCAGTTTCCTCAAAATTTAGTTTTCCAGCCAGTGACACTGACATTTGCCCAGAGCCCTACCTTCTTCCTCTTGGGCACTCCTGCTGTTTCTGTGCCTGGCCGTCCCAGGACCCTTCCTACCCCGACCAGAACGCATGGCTTCTATAAGCTTTGAACACGATTTACTGCTCTCTGTCTTCCAGAGGACGCCCTGATGTTACTCCTATTGTTTTCCAGTGTTGTCAATAACTGATTAAGTCTAAAAGTATGGGTCTTTTCTAAGAAAGAGAGAGATCTTTTCTGTCATGGGTAGGATTCAGGGCGGGAGGGGAGTGTCTGCAATGTTTAACCAATCTCTACTATTTTCTAGGAACATTTTCTTCCCAATTGCCCCGAGCCTCAAAGCAGTGTCCTCAACAGCGACTTAGACTTAACTGTGAGTGTAACTAATTTCTCTGGTATTTTTCCTTATATGCTATTTCTCTCTTATTTTTTCAAGTGGATTAATCTCTTTACTTTTAGTAATCTCTATGCCCAAGCTGGGGCTTGAACTCACGACCCTGAGACCAAGAATTGCATGCTCCTCTGGCTGGGCCAGTCAGGGCCCCCATTTTTGTCTTAGATTAATGTTTTATTGAATTGGAGTATATCCTTGGATAACTTTTAAATAAAGGTTCTGAAAGTGGTATAAACTATCTGAGTTACTGGGCTGATTTCACTCTTGAATGATAGATTAGTTGCATAGATAATTCTGAATTTAAAATAATTTCCCTTGGAGCTTTGCTTTGATCACCTTCAGCAGCAAGTGTCAATAAAGAGGAATGTGTTACCTATGAGACCTTTATCTTTATAGGTAATCTATCCTCTCTCCTTCTCTATATAGGATCTTTTAGGATTTGGGGGCACCTGGGTGGCTGAGTCAGCTGAGCGTCCAACTTCAGCTCAAGTCATGATCTCATGGTTCGTGGGTTTGAGCCTGGCGTGGGGCTCCATGCTGACAGCTCAGAGCCTGGAGACTGCTTCCGATTCTGTGTCTCCCTCTCTCTCTGCCCCTTGCCGGCTCGTGCTCTGTCTGTTTCTCTCTCTCTCTCTCTCTCTCTCTCTCTCTCTCAAAAATAAATAAACATTAAAAAAAAAAAAGAATCTTTTGGATTTTGCCTTTGACCAGGAAGGTATAAAATATCGTTAGGAAATGACTTCATTTGTGTTAATGATGTGAGGCGAGAGTCTGAATTCAATTTTTTACATGTAGATATTAGGTTATTCTAGTATCATTTGTAAAAAAAAAAAAAAAAAGATTATTCCAGGGTGCCTGGGTGGCACAGTTGGTTAAGCGTCTGACTCTGCCTCAGGCCACAGTCTCGTGGTTTGTGGGTTCGAGCCCCGCGTTGGGCTCTGTGCCGACAGCTCAGAGCCCGGTGCCTGCTTCGGATTCTGTGTCTCCCCCTCTCTCTCTGCTCCTCCCCTGCTCATGCTCTGTCTCTCAATAATAAATAACTATTAAAAGAACATTTTTAAAAATTAAATAAAACAAGATTATTGCTTCCTATCAAATTTTCACGGCAACCTCGTTGGAAATTAAATGACCACAATTATAAGGGTTGATTTCCAGACTGGCGATTCTTTTCTGTTGATCTGTCTGCTCTGGGACACTGCCACATAGTCTTGATTACTATCACTTTGTAGTAACTTTTGAAATAGGAAGTATAAGTCCTCTAATTTTTTTTCTTTTTCAAGATTGTGTTGGCTGTTCTGAAGTCATTGGCTTCTTAGGCTCAATCTACTCCTTTCTTTCTGTCCTTGAACTAAACATAATTAAAGACCTTTCTGGTTTTTTTTCAAATGTTTACAAGCCTTAGTTCATTCAGGATCACAATTTGTTTTCCAAGTGCTTACATGGGCTCACACAATTCATTTTTATTTGCATGTCCTTCTATAGCTATCATTTTTAAAAAATATTTGTACGCTTATTTATTCATTTTGAGACGGAGAGAACATGAGTGGGGGAGCACCAGAGAGAGAGGGAGACAGAGAATCCCAACCAGGCTCCACGCTGACAGCGATGTGGGGCTCAAACTCACGAAACTGTGAGATCATGACCTGAGCCGAAATCCAGAGTCGGACACTTAACTGAGTGAGCCACCCAGGCACCCCTATATCTATCATTTTAGAACCAGGATCATCAAATGGTCTTCATATAAGTTTAATAAGCTACTTCTCACTTTTCTTCACGGGAGCGTTTCATGGCTGTGTTGTCCGATTTTTGTTCTTTACAACTTCCCCTCTCCTTTTGAATCATCTTTCCTTGGAGAGCTTCCGGTGATAAAATTAGATGCTTCTATTTTTTTTTTTCCTGAACTTTCTGAAATTTTATATCCTAAAGTCGTGCCCCAGGGTTCTTTCCTTCATTGTCATGGGCCGCTGTTTGCTAAAAGGCCCCTGACTCTGCATGTTCCTGGTCATGCTTATGAGAATTCTCTCTCCTGTAACCCGTGGCCTAGAAAACAGACACAGGACAGTCGGTTATGAAGCCCAGATCTAGGCCCTTCCATTCTGGTAATGGTGGACACAAATGGTGACCACAAATGGAGGAGCCAATAAGAGACAAACTAATTTCATCTTCCCTAGACCTGGGGGCTGTGTAGCCTAGGGAGCTTTCAGAAAGACCAGGAATTCCTTCACCGACAGTGGTAACATGCAGGGACTAAATGTAGAAATGCTGTCAATAGCCTTCCTTCTAGTCAAACGTTAGTAAATTATCACAACACACCAGATACCATGATACAAATTCCCTCTTCTTCAAGGTCTTGGACTCCTTTACACACCATCTGCTGAATACTCTTTTTTTTTTTTTTTTTTAATCAGAGCCGAGGCCGACCAAATGGTTATCTTGGAACTGATCAGAGGGCTGGGCAATCTCTGAGTTACCGGGAACCTACTGATTCCATCCCAACTTTATGTGACTTCCTAAAAAGATGGACGTTAGTACATCTTACTTGGCTAAGTGAACTGCCTTCGAAATAAAAAGAGAGTTTGCAAAGTTGGCCAAATTAGCAAACTGAAACATAAGAAATTCACTTGCTTTCTTGGACTATTTCTAAGAAACATAATGGGGGACGGTCTTCCTAACCTGAAGTGTCCGTAAATAATCGGAACACGAAATGTTCACTATAAAAGGCAAGGTGGGAGGGGCACCTGGGTGGCTCAGTCATTAAGCATCTGACTCTTGATTCAGCTCAGGTCATGAGCTGAACCCACGGGTTCGTGGGATTGAGCCCCGCATCCAGTTCCCTGCTGACAGTGCAGAGCCTGCTCAGGATTCTCTCTCTACCTCACTCTCTGTTTCTCCCCCCCCAAAAAATAAATGAATAAACTTAAAAAAAAAAGGCAAAGTGGGAAAAGTAGTTTCAGCATATGTGACTGACAAAGATTTAATATTCTCTGTTTATGTGAAGAGGGCAGTTATGAATCAATGAGAGGACTGTCTCCATGGAAAATTGCACAAATGACATCAACAGGCAGTTTCCCAAAGAAGAGGAGGGTGTGAGGGGAGTTGAGTCCAGACCACTCCACAGATGCTGCCATGGAAATAACCAGGAGAGAGGAAGGAGACGGTCAAGTGGCAGATTTAGTATTTATGTGTGAAACTCTCTAGTTAAAAGGGAACCTGACAGGACCCAATCTCCCCAACTCCTTCTTTGTCTTCGAAAGATGATGTGTTTCCAGTTTGGGTGGGGGGAGTATTGTTGGGATCATTTCTTTTCCTCTACAGAATAAGCGTGTATGACATGTATTATAAGAATTCATCGAGATGTAGGGTTTTTTGTACCTCAGCAATTCTTAGATTATGTATGGTCCCTGGAGAAGCATCAGCACCACCTGGGAACTTGCTGGAAATGCAAATTCTCAGGTTCGAGCCTAGATTTATACAATCAGAAGCCCTAAGGGGTATGAGGAAAGTCATGTGTGTTTAATTCGCTGGCCAGGTGATATTCTGATGCATGTTCACCTTCGAGAACTGCTGTCATTGCTAAAATCTTCCTTTATTGTTTCATGAGAAATCCAACTAAGTGGCTTAAGTGTTTGAATCCCTGTTGTATATATTGTCATATTTATTAAAATGCTAATGACATATTACATTTAAAAAAATGAAATCTCGGGGCACCTGGGTGACTCCGTTGGTTAAGCATCTGCCCTTTGATTTCGGCTCAGGTCATGATCTCATAGTTCATGAGTTCAAGCCCTGCATCAGGCTCCATGCCTGCTTGGGATTCTCTCTCTCCCTCTGTCTCTGCCCCACCCTCACTTGTACTCGTGCACGTACACTCTGTCTCTCTCTCAAAATAAAGAAATAAACTTTAAAAAATAATAAAAAATGAAATCTCTAATGTATTAAATTTCCATATCTCCTTAAGTAAAAGATGAACAGAGGTGGACCAGGAAGAGAGTGGTTCTGGGTTAGTTGGTTTGTCTGCTTTTTTTTTTTTCTTTTAAAGTTTATTTATTTATTTTTTTTAATTTTTCTTTAATGTTTTATTTATTTTTAGTATATGTGCTGCCGAAGCGAGCACAATGTTTTATTTATTTTTAAGACAGAGAGAGAGAGCATGAGTGGGGATGGGGCAGAGAGAGAGAGAGAGACACAGAATCGGAAGCAGGCTCCAGGCTCCGAGCCGTCAGCACAGAGCCCGAAGTGGGGCTTGAACTCACAAACTATGAGATCACGACCTGAGCCGAAGTCAGACGCTCAACCGACTGAGCCACCCAGGTGCCCCTAAGGTTTATTTATTTATTTATTTTGAGAGAGCACACGTGCTAGCGGGCAGAGGGGCAGAGGGGCAGAGAGGGAGAGGGAGAGAGAGAATCCCAAGCAGGTCCTGGGCTGTCGGTGCAGAGCCTGACTTTGGGCTCGATCCCATGAACCCTGAGATCATGACCTGATCTGAAACCAAGAGTTGGACGCTTAAGCAACCGAGCCACACAGGCGCCCCACAGGGGATGTAAAGGCGTTTAGAATGATAGACTCTAGCTAGAATAATTGTCTGGGTCACAGAGCAAGTGGTCAAGAATGAACAGCTCTGAAAACATGCCAGCAGATCCGCAGTAACTATTTCATCTTAGAGATTTATTTATGTTTTTTTAATATAATTTATTGTCAAATTGGCTAACCAACAGCGAGTACAGTGGGCTCTTGGTTTGGGGGGTAGATTCTCGTGATTCATCACTTACATACAACACCCAGGGCTCATCCCAACAAGTGCCCATCCCCCATTTTCCCCTCTCTTATCTTAGAGCTTTAGAGTTTTAGGCTCTCGGGATCTTTGGAAATCCTCTAAACTTCCTCATTTTATCGATTTGGAAACCAAGAGCCTAAATGACTTGCGGTGAGAGGCAGAACCAGGAACAGAACGTGGCCATCCTAACTTGGAGTGTAGGATTTTGTCACTATAACGTGCTTCCCCTAAAATCTAGGGTTTTTTTGTAGTAATAACAACATAAACCCCAGAAATCCCTTGTACTAGGAGATCGCTGTAAATGCTAAATTTGACGAGCCTTCTCCACTCATGTACATGTTTGTTTGATGCAGGACCATTTATAAAATTCTTTGGTATATATAGTCTTCTCTGCTTGGGCATCCCCCTTAATGGCTATACAAATAGGAAAATGATCTCCTATTTGTGAAACACAATAGAGGTCCTCTCTGGTTTTGTTCTCAGTCACGTTCAAAGGAACAGTCTGTGGAAAGCCCTTCCTCCCTACACCCTTCCCCTTCCTCTCTGTGCCAGAACCCAATAACTCATTTTTCTCAGTCAGTGGTTTTCACAGCTGGGTGACAAAGTCTCACTGGTCCTTGGCAAAATAAGAAGAAAAACAAAGCGTAGCAAGTGTTTTCTAAAGCTGGATTTCTTAGGTTTAAAGTGCTGTCCTTTTTTGAAAGTAAGTTCTTCCTCTTTTGTTTTGACATTCAGATGCCATATTTAAAAATGAAATGATGGGAGTGGATGATGGAAATCACTAAAATAATAAAACCAAGAGTTGGCCATTATATACAGATTTCACTTAAAAATTTTTGTTCTGATCCATGAAATCAAAATGTCTGTGAGAACAACATCTCCAGCCATTGGTCCTTTAAAAGTACTTCTTAAAATAAAATAAAATAAAATAACATTAAATTAAATTAAATTAAATTTAAAAATTAAATTAAATTAAATTAAAAAATAAAATAAAATAAAATAAAATAATCTGTGATGAAAAGCCAGTTTTTTTCGCTCCAATCAGTTGCGGAGCGATGTCTTTGTAAAAGATAATGAATAAGTTATTAGAAATGCTGCAGCAATATTAGATTGCTATAAAACTTTCTGTACCTGCTCAGTTTCTGGGTTAATCTTGCTGCAGATCGGCGAGGAGTTGGAGGACCAGCACAGGTCAGCAGAACACATTTTCAGTACACTAAATGTTTAATTTACAGCATAACACTCTTTACAACACCAGGCCCTGCAAAGGTGTGATGGGTAAAGGGGTTCTACGGTCCAATCCATTCAGGAAACGCTCAGAGCCTTTCACCTGCTGATATGCGGAGTAATATTACAGTATTTCTTGAACTTATCTGGCCACAGAACTACCACTCCCTTCTTTGGTAGTTCATCTTTTTTTTTCTTTTAAGGTTTTATTTTTAAGCAGTCTACACCTAACGTGGGGCTCAACTCACAACCCTGAGATCCAGAGCCACGTACACCACCAACTGAGCCAGCCAGATGCCTCAAGTAACTTTTTAATGTCTTTCTCTGAACTCTGGCGTTCCATAGATCACAGTTTGGGAAATAGCGCTCTGGAACATAGCATATGCCTGTCACTTGGAGGAGACAACTCATGTCACCTTCCTCATGCTAACTTTCCATTTGGGGCTCCGAAATGAGCCGTACCGGAAACGTGTGGATGTTTTGGTGTGCCCACACTTCTTCCCATGACTGCACCTCATTAAGAAGCAAAATTAATCCAGTGTTTTCCACTCCCTGTGCCAACTGATATCACTTGTGAACCTTGTTTCACTTCTATTACTACACCTGCTGTTCCAGTGAAACTCCTGAGCCTTGATAACCTTTCCCCTTTCTCTTAGCCCAACCAGTTCCTTCCTGTAGCCATTTTCCCTCATGCTTTTCTGTTGTGCCCGTGAATTCCCCACTTGGTTGTCAGGCAAAGCCATCTTCAGCCTTTAAATTCTTCCTTTACACTGTTGCCAGAGTCTTTTTAAAAGCCCCAAATCCCGGCTCAGGTCACGATCTCACGGTTCGTGAGTTCGAGCCCCGCGTCAGGCTCTGGGCTGATGGCTCAGAGCCTGGAGCCTGCTTCAGATTCTGTGTCTCCCTCTCTCTCTGCCCCTCCCCCGTTCATGCTCTGTCTCTCTCTGTCTCAAAAATAAACATTAAAAAAATTAAAAAAAAAAAAAGCCCCAAATCCAAGCATGGCATGCCTCTGCTTCCAATGCTTCCCTACCTTCTCGTTAGAGTCCTTTGACAAGGGACAAGAGCATCTGAGCCCCATGCCTCCCAACTCTGGACTATCTCCGCCTGCCATTGTGTGGTCAGAACCTGGGAGCCCTTCAGGTGAGTTTCACCGCAGGGTAGGATGGCAGCTAAAGGAGTAAGAGAGATGAAAAAAGGCTAGAGGAGCACAGGACATTTTGAGATCAGACTTCCCAAGGGGCTAGCAGCATCACCTCTGGGATACCCTAGGTTTCTGTCAAGGTGGACAGTTGTGGGGAGGAAGAGAGCAATGGATGGCTTCTAAAGTTCTTCCAAAGTTCTACCTTGGACAGAGGAGGTACTTGACAAGAAGGGACTACAAGAAGAAGAGTAGCTTCTTTGGAAAGGATGTAATGACCTCAGATCCACTGGGAGAAGGGAAGCCCTTCACTTCCAAAACTTCCAACTATACACACGGCATAACTATTGTGCCGTCATAAAGCACGGTCGTAGGGGCCACAAAGCCACTGACAACTTTAAGGAAGTCCCCTCACAATGAACATCGAATCACCCAAACCCTTGCTTCCTGAACTATACAAAGATGGTTAGTTGAAACTAAGGTACAATCTGAGACAATAGAAAACAAAATAAGATCGACTACCTCCCATCAAGATTTATTTCTACACCTTGATCCCATTAGAACTCCCACAGCACTCTGTACATCTCTGGGGCATGCATTACATTTTATCTTATATTTTAGCCGTTTGGGAAGTTTCTTCAGCTGATGAGCCTTTCCAGGTATGATCAGATGCCTGGTTCATCTTGCAAATCTAAAGTATAATGTATAATAATACGTGCTTATCGAATAAATTAGTGCTATAAATTTCTACGACTTCTCAATTTGAAACTTCCGTTCTCCACAGAATTCTATTTCAGATTCACCCCTGCTGCTCACACAAACAAATGCAGTTGATAGATTCACTTGCAATGACCTGTTCATTGAAAATGAAGAAAAAGCATATCTTGTATAATAAATTTACTCATTTTAGCAAGTCCAAAGAATCTAAAATGCCTTCTTTTTCAGAAATGTAAGATGTTTTTGTTTTGGTTACCATTTTACTGTGTGTGTCTTGATGTTGTGTTCATGCATGGTCACTGTTACCAAGATATGAGTGTCTACGGACCTGTGACTTAAAGTGGATCTGTAAATCTTCCAGCAAGTTTGCTAACAAGTTTGGATTGGAGTCATAGCCATAGGAATGCCTAGAAGTGAGGATTCAAGAGAGAGCCCTAAATCAAGTTGAAGTCCCAGTGGAGCCAGATTGGTATTTGCTCCCAAATTATGAGCTACTTTTTCAAAAATTTATTTCTTTAAATTCCAGGTAGTTAACATACAGTGTAGCATTGGTTTCAGGAGTAGAACCCAGTGATTCATCGCTTACGTATAACACCCAGTGCTCAGCCCAACAAGTGCCCTCCTTAATGCCCACCACCCATTTAGCCCATCCCCCCACAAACCTCCCCTCCAGCAACCCTCAGTTTGTTCTCTGTATTTAAGGTTTGCTTGCCTCTCTCTTTTTATCTTATTTTTTCCTTCCCTTTCCCTGGGTTCCTCTGTTTTGTTTCTTTTTTTTTTTTTTTAATTTTTTAACGTTTATTTATTTTTTCAGAAACAGAGACAGAGCATTAGCAGGGGAGGGGCAGAGACAGAGGGAGACACAGAATCCGAAGCAGGCTCCAGGCTCTGAGCTGTCAGCATAGAGCCTGACTTGGGGCTCAAACCCACGAACCGCGAGATCATGACTTAGGCCAAAGTCGGACGCCCAACTGACTGAGCCACCCAGGTGCCCCGCATCTGTTTTGTTTCTTAAAGAATATGCTACAAATAATAATATACAGTAAAACCTTGAATTGTGAGTAACTTGTTCTGTGAGCACTCTGCAAGACAAACATTTCTAACAAATTTTAACTTGATAAATGAGCGATGTCTTGCTAAATGAGTAGTACATGATGCCGGGTGTCACATGATCACAATGTTTCTTGAAATTCGCTTTGATATACAAGTGCTTTAGATTACAAGCATGTTTCCCGAATGAATTATGCTCGCAAACCAAGGTTTTACTATATTGCAATTAGAAACAGTAATCTCATTTTGGAATATGTGCTCTATTTTCATCATAGATCTTGCCTACGACACATTGCAGACCTGTGGCCAGCCTGTGAACTTGCAGTAACAATATCTTCAAGGTCACTCCCAAGGCAGGTAACATTACAACAAATTTCAATCTTCTGCACTTGGTACCTAGTCACAAGTGGCTTCTTCCTAGTGTTTAACTATAAATCTAACCCATTTAACCAAAGTCATTATGTATTTTGTGGGTTGTCCCAGTGAAGGAGATAAAATTGGGTGCCTTTTCCCATCTTCATGAGAGGAGGATCCAACTATTTCATACATGGATAGAAAGTCATCGTAAAGCAAAGCAGATCTTTCTGGTTGTGTCAAAAATCACTAGGTGACTGGATAGTCATAGAAGTACAGGCCAAGATGGGGCGCCTGGGTGGCTCAGTCGGTTGAGTGACCGACTTCGGCTCAGGTCATGGTCTCACAGATTGTGAGTTCGAGCCCCACATTAGGCTCTGTGCTAATAGCTCAGAGCCTAGAGCCTGCTTCCGATTCTGTGTCTCCCTCTCTCTCTGCCCCTTCCCCGCTCATGCTCTATCTCTCTCTGTCTCAGAAATAAACATAAAAAAATTTTTAAAAAGAAGTATAGGCCAAGAGCCTTGTTATCCTAGGAGAAAGGTCCTAGGAGAATTTTGAGAGCTTTGTGAAAATTGGTCTTACTTCTTAGCAGAAGAATTGGTCACCAGGAAGAAAGAAGACAGTGGAACTGGCCCTTGAGGTGGTGATCCTCTGGGTCCTTCCATGGCCAGATGGCATTTGGGGAGTGTGCTAGTGAGCTGAGAACACTGATGGCCAAGAGCCCTATTACTCGGAGCTCAGACCAATTTCTCCCAAGTGTCGTCATAAGAGAATGTAATTCCTAGACACTGCTTTGCCTTCAAAACCTGGGACATTCATATCAGCATTATTTGCAATGGCTGAAAGGTGGAAGCAAACCAAGAACGTCCACTGACGGATGAAGGGAGAAACAAACTGTGGTGTATACGTACAATGGAATATTGCACAGCCATAAAAAAGGATGAGATCTTGCCATTTGCAACAACGTGGATGAACCTCGAGGGCATTATGCTAAGGAAAATAAGCCAGATACAAAAGGTCACGTATTATATGATTCCATTTATATGAAATAGCCAGAATAGGCAAATCCATAGAGACACAAAGTAGAATGGTGGTTGCCAGGAGTGGAGAAGCAAGAATTGTGGATGTAGTATTGACATACTGAGTTTTAAGTTTTGCAGGTTGAAAAGAGTTCTGGAGACCAATGGTGGTAATGGTAGTGTGTCAAGGTGAATGTACTTAATATCACCTAATTGCACAGTTAAAAATGAGTATGACAGGGGCGCCTGGGTGGCTTAGTCGGTTGGGCGGCCGACTTCGGCTCAGGTCATGATCTCGCGGTCTGTGAGTTCGAGCCCCACGTCGGGCTCTGTGCTGACAGCTCAGAGCCTGGAGTTTGTTTTGGATTCTGTATCTCCCTCTCTCTGACCCTCCCCCATTCATGCTCTGTCTCTCTCTCTATCTCAAAAATAAATAAACGTTAAAAAAAATTTTTTTTAATGAGTATGACAGTAAATTTTACGTTATGTGTATTTTACCACCCCCCCCCCCAAAAAAGAAGAAAATTAAACCTGCTGCAAAAAGTGTTCTGTTCCAGCACCTGTGAGGGCAGCCACTGCAGAGAGGTCAGTTCCCACCCCCCAACCTGGGCCAGATCTTCACTAGAGCAGGTGGGAGCTTTGCCACCCCGTAACCCCAGTCTCTACCTTTCTCTAGAGCTGAAAGCCCAAAACTTACCCTCCAGTAACAGCAGTAAATTCATGAAGCCATCCATCTCCCCTCTCCCATGTCTAAATCCCTCCATGGGAAGTGCATGAGTGTAAGCACCGTTTGATTGAATGTGACGTTTCTTAACATGGGTAAAAGAACAATCCTTTACACATCGGGTCGTTTCAGCACGCCTGTCGGCACACAAGGTGAGTAATCAAGTAAGCGGGAAGATGCACTTAATGTGAAGCTCAAAAGAAAGGTCTGTGCTGCAAACATATGTGTGGGCTTCTGGTACAGGAAGTGGATGAACACATCCTGAGAAAAATGTAGACAGAGCATGTGTCCTGGGAGGTTGTTAACTAGCAGAATGGAAATAGAGACCGCCACCCAAGTCTTTCTAACCTGCCCACATGGGATGACCAAATTAAGAACTTGATTAAATTCAGACACTTTGGGTTGCAATGAAGGAAGCTGAACAAACAAGGGAATTGCATCGGACATGTAGGGATTCCTGAAAACAATAGTGTGCAAAAAAGAAAAGTGAGAGAATACACAGCACCTGACTCTCTCCTGCTAGCCCTTCTATCTGCTTCTCTCTGTAAATTCACCATATCCCACAGTAGGAGACATTGCTACAGCAGCTCCTGGGCCCTATCTCTCCTAACTTCACCACCAGAGAAGGACTGTCTTCAGAAATTCGAGGAAAGATCTGATGGATTGAACAGGGTCGTGAGATCACTCTGGCCAATCAGCTGAGGCAGGTACTGTGGCTTAGGCTGCATTGGAGCCCAGGGATAGAACACTCATCAGTTGTGATCAAAAGGAAGGGTCACCAAGGACAGGAAAGACGTCACCAGAATCCCAAGATTTGAGTCAGAAAAAGATTTCCGAGAAAAGATAAGTTGACTGACAAAACCAAGTGCCGACTGTACAACATGCAGATTATTGAGTCAGAAGCCTGTTTATAGAAGGTACAGTGGAGAAAGGAGGTAGTGAGGCCAGCCACATCCCCTCTCCCTCGGGTTCTGAAGACAGATCACATCTCAGTAATTACGGGACTCCTGCTGGGCTGTGGCTTCTGCTGCTGAAACCCTAACGGAGTTCACTCAGGGAAAGCCGAAGCATTCCATTAGGTCTCAAAGCACCCCACAACGATCAGTGTATACCGCCAGATGCCCACCCCCTAGTCAGCTCTCAGCACCTCCTCCCTCTTGCATCACAAGAAGGAGCCTAATCTTCCCAGTCCCCATCTCCATGAAGGCTACTTAATGAGAGGCAAGGGTCTGTAGGTCCACACAATCCTAACCTTGCCTCATCAGACACTGGGGATTCCATCCCACTGGCCCCCTGGTTTTCTTTTTCTTCCTAGAGCAAAACATAGCAGCACCAGAAATTAAGACATTTTTCCAAGCAGTCATCTCTAAGAATGGAGCACAAGTTTCCATCTTTGGTTTTCTTACCTCTCTACTTGTAGCACGGAAATATCGCCTACCCTTGCTCTCAGGGGCTCATCTGCTTGGACACAATAACCACAAACAGAACTGCAAAGTCCACTGTTGATTACCTATGGCCCACACTGATCCACAAAATAGGCCCAATGGGGGTTATCACAACCAGTTAGATGACTGACTGTTAACCCCCAGCAGAAGGACTGAACAGGTCTGACCACACCAACCAGTGACTGATGATCACTGTTTACCCAGAACTTTAGTAGACGCATCTAACTACACCAACCTCTGGTATTTATGTAAACAATGTTGATGCTCTGTGAAGAGCTTTTTGTTCCTCTCTCTCTCTTTTAGAATTAGAGCTCCTGCCCCTTTTTGAGGTTGGAATTTGTTCCAATTGGCAGAAATCGTTGCGTTTCACACTCCCTTTGCCACTGTCTGGTTACAATCACGAGAGGGGTCCTTTGCTGCTCACACTACACTTTGTCCCCATCATTGCTAATTTGAAAATTCGGAAGAATCTGTTCATCTCCAAAGGAGGTGTCAGGCCGTTCTTGCTTTCTCTGCCCCACGACCCAGCATTTGCTACCTCCCAAGTTACCCTCATTCCACTTGGTATTAGAGAATGTAAAGACATCCTCGTGCTTGGGCTGGATGTTTATCCTTTCACAGGATTAATAGTGACCACCAGAAGGAAAGCAGTGGCAGTCTGGACTATTCCAGCCACAGGACGGGAGACTGTTCACCATATGCATTTATGCTGATGCTTTCATTTTATCTTTCACTATCTTCTTCTAAATCTAGATCTTCTGAATCAAATGTCACCAACTTCTGCATGTCATAATATATATTGCCCCACCAAACCGAGCTTCAATTACAGAGCAGCCCCCAAATTTTCAAGCATAACCATTCTCCTGCTAACTTCTGGCCATCAATTGCCATCAAGCCAGATTATGGGATTCCACACTCTTTACCCATTTACACATCTATCCACTAATGCCCCAACCAGAGGCTCACCTCTTATTAAACCTATTTTAAAATGTCATTTAAAAAAAAAAAGTTTATTTATTTTGGGAGAGAGAGAGTGAGAGAGGGAAGAGAGAATCCTAAGCAGGCTCCATGCTGCCAGTGCAGAGCCCAATGTGGGACTCGAACTCATGAACTGTGAGACTGTGACCTGAGCTGAATTCAAGAGTCAGTTTCTTAACTGACTGAGCCACCCAGGGGCTCCAAACCTATTTTCAAATGTCTTACAGTGCAGCTTACTCTACCATGATAGTTATGTGACCTCTTCTGGCATTTATTTAATATAACGCACTTCCAGAAATGGACATGCTGGTAAAGTTTATTTACATTACATTCTATCATGTCAGTCACATTTAAGTCCTGGAGATTTGTATTTACATATAGCATCGAGTACATTCCTGGCAGATTTCTTTTTGTCTTAGCAAAACAAAAACAAAAGCAAACAAACAAACAAAAACCCCAACAAAACAAGATGCAATTGACCTGACAGTTGGGTAGCTTCATGAGCATCATGCTTCTTTGGGGGTCTCATCTGGGATTTTAGAATGAACCGTATCCAAAGGCTGCCAGTGGCAACTCATGAGAGAGTCATAGAGTTCCTCACTTTTTACCATAAACTCCTTGTTCAGTTCTTCAATATTCAAATGAAGATCTGGATCTGCAGAAGCCAATAACGCATATGGAAAAAAAAAAGTGTTACAGGACACATATTAGAAATGGCTTGAAATGAGAGTTTCATAAAAACATCAGCAGGAAAATATTGCAGACGTTTCACGTTAGAGTTTTTAAACTGCGCGTTTCCTTTCAAGAAGATTTGAAAATACAAATGGGAGCTGGGAAAGTAGCATGACCAGGCTCAACCAGCATCCCTGTGGTGGAAGAGATGGAGAAAATGGACGGATAAAGAGATGTTTTGGAGATGGATGGACAGTATTTGGAAATGGGTTCAATTTGGGGCAAAAGAGAAAGGGAGGGTCAAGGATGAGCCCTAAGTTTCCAGCACGAGCACCTGGGTGGACAGGACACCAGCCAGCCAGGACTAAATCCCCAGAACGGGGCTTTGAAACAATAAACATGTTGCTTTATTTGCTTAATTAGCAGATTGACGTAAGTGAATAAATTGTTTATAGCAGCCCATTCAGAAACAGAGGGGGGCACAGGCTTCCTTCTCTGAAACCTGGAACCCTATGGTGAGGTGGTATTAAGTTACCATGAAAGTGTCAGACCTAGATATTCATTCCAAGTTGTCAGGTTTCCAAGGTGCTGAATGCCATCCGTTTTTTCCTCTCCTTGTACTGAATGTAATTGAAGCAGCCCTTGCTGTGTTCCTCTGTAATGTTTGCAAGCCTTAGCTCATTCAGGACCATAATTTTTACTTCCTAATACTCATAAGGGACCTCACTATTCATTTGTATTTGTATGCCTGTCCTGGACTGAATATTTGTGCCCCCTAAAATTCATGGAGACACTTACTTCCAATGCGATGGTATTTTGGAGATGAGGCCTTTGGGAGATAATCAGGGCTGGATGAGGTCATAAGGGTTGGGCCCTAGTCTGATGGGATTAGTGCCCTTATAAGAAAGGACACCAGTGATGATGTTCTATGTTTCCCCCACCATATGAGGACATAATGAGAAGGAAGGTGGCCATCTGCAAGCCAGGAAGAGAGCCCTCACCAGGCACTGAAGCAGCTAGTACCTTGATATTGGACTTCTCAGTGTCCAGAACTATGAAAAATAAATTTGTTATTCAAGCCACCCCGTCTGTGGTATTTTGTTACAGCAGCCTGAGCTGAATAACATCCTTCTGTGATTTTTTTTAGAACCAAGATTATCAACCGTCATCATAGGCCTAAAGCATCATATAAGTTTCATGAACTACTTCCCACTTTTCTTCCCTGGAGTCATTCGTGACTGTGTTGTCTGATTTTTATTGTTTAGAGCTTCCCCTCCCTTTTTATCTTTCCTTTGAGAGCATCTGGTCATAAAATTAGATTTTTTTTTTCCTGAGCTTTCTGAAATTCTCTTAAGGTCATGCCCCAGGGTTCTTTCCTTCACTGTTATGGGCAGGTGTTTGTGAAAAGGCTCCTGACTTAGGTTCCTGGTCACAGGAAAGGTGTCAGGCCCACATCCATATAAGTACTGCCTGTCCTCTAACCTGTGGCCTAGAAACAGACACAGTATGGTCAGCTATGAACCCCAGATTAATGATTTAGGTCCTTCCAGTGACATTGACCCTAGTGGTAGAAGAAGCCCATAAAAGACAAACGAATACATCTTCCCTAAGCCTGGTGGACCTCTAGACCAAGCTAATCCAGCAGCCCCTATCCACATGTGGTTATTGAGCACTGGAAATGAGGTTAGTCCTTATCAGAGAGGTGATGTAAATATGCACTGCATTGCAAAAACTTGGTATTAAGCTTTTTAAATTCCTGGGGTGCCTGGGTGACTCAGTCGGTTGAGCATCCGACTTTGGCTCAGGTCATAATCTCACAGTCCGTGAGTTCAAGCCCTGCATCAGGCTCTGTGCCGACAGCTCAGAGCCTGGAGCCGCCTTTGGATTCTGTGTCTCCTTCTCTCTCTGCCCCTCCCCCACTTGTGCTCTGTCTCCCTCTGTCTCTCAAAAATAAACAAATGTAAAAAAAATAAATTAATTAAAAAAAAAGATTTTTTAAATTCCACTTATTTTTATATTAATTACATGTTTAAATGTAACCTAATATACCTGAAATATTTCAAGCATTGAAATTAATTTCATGTTCCTTTTTAGTTGTTTTTTTTTAATTTGGCTACTAGAAAATTTAAAACTCTCTATGTGGTTGGATTTGTGTTTAAATCACATTTGCCCTGGACAGAACTCCCCCCACTCTACGAAGAGCTTATACTAACCACCAAAATTGCTATTATCTGCCAGATGAAGTTAAGACACTTAAAAACAGTTTAGAGCTATTGTCACACTTTGTAGGAGGTTCGTTTTCACATCCCATTCCACAGATGGGGCCCTGATGTCCTAGAGGGGAATTTGCCTGGAATTACAGAGCTTGTCAGGGAGATTTGAACCCAGGCCGTCTGCATCCAGAAAGCACACTTATTGTGGGTCTTTCTCTGTCATTTTTATACCGTCCGCAGGACTGGAGAAGGCAGGGAGAATGGATTCAGGCTTTAACCAGAATGAAATTCCCCTGAGAGATGGAATGCGTACCTTTTATTCACATTTCAATCAAATGTATTTGGATAAAACTAGAACTCCCCCATAGCATTTAAAGATTTCTTTTAAACATCAGTTTCATTTCATTTGAACACTGAGCACCTGTTGACTTGCTGACTTTGTATTAGTCACTGGGACTACAAAGACAGCTGTTCTCACCTTTGATGCAGTCACGAGGCAGTGGGGGGGGATTGGTCTTGTGGGGGTCCCCTGGGGGTGGAGGAACCCACCAGACGGCCATGTGATAACACAGGCAGGTGGTAAGAAACTGGCAAAGGTGTTCTCTCTGAGAGTCTCTTCTATTTTTCTTGCCTGTAACTTAAGTAAAACAAGCCACACATTTTCTCCCCTTCCTCGATTAATAATAGGGTCCTGCTCTGGGCATTTCGTGCCCCTGCACGTTCTTTCTTTCAAAATAGATCAGGAACTACAAGGAGCACTGCGTAACCCTACAGATTGGGCCTGTGAGGTCCCCCAGGAACCAATAACCCTGAGGGAAATTAGGAAGCCAAAGTCACAGTGATCACCTCCTACTTCTCCCCTTAAAAATCAAAATTAAAGCATTACTAATCCCAAAGTTTAAATTTATGGAGGAAACTGATCTTAAAAACAATTTATTGTCTTTTTATTGTTTGGAAATGTCCCCATTTCCTAGTCCTTCAGAAAGACCCAAACAGGTGGTTTAGCTCAAGCTTCCCACAGAAACAATTTCCAAAAACCAGATGAACTGCTGAAGAAAATGGCTTACGCAACCTACGTAGGAATTTTCCAGTAGAATCTCTCGGTTTCGAGCCAGTTGAGTAATGAGTAACCTTGGGAATGGATTAGTTTTGTTTTCAACCATGGCAACACAGGGTTTACGTTACCTTCCAGTGGGTTTTCATCTTGCTTTTCTGCCAGAGCCGTGCTTTCCTACAAAGAAATCAGTATGTTAAGAAAAAAAATATTTACTATCAACACACGCTTTTAAAGAAAACACTGTCAAAAATAATATCTAAGACACTGAACTCCCTTTAGATCAAATTTGTTTTGAACTTTGATTTGAAGAATCTTTAAGTAATAATGACCACAGCTATGAAATAGGTAATCTGAGTCAACAGATGAAAAGTCACAAAGGAGGAGCATTCCCTGAAGCTTCTGGAACTAACTGGCATCCTAGGGCCTGGGCTAGGAACTAGACACCAGGGACCCTGGCATCCAGACTCCACGGTCCCTGCACTAAATGCCCAACTCTCTGTCTGGACCTCTGCC
Organism: Prionailurus bengalensis; assembly: GCF_016509475.1. Lineage (NCBI taxonomy): Eukaryota > Metazoa > Chordata > Mammalia > Carnivora > Felidae > Prionailurus > Prionailurus bengalensis. The sequence continues at coordinate 18,071,158 of NC_057349.1, read as the reverse complement.
CCTATTTCCAGATGATGACTTGTAAAATCTTCACGAGCACATTCTCCCTAGAGCCTTCTAATCACACCCGGACCCCACAGCTCAGCTAAGGGCCAGGACAATAGGTGCTTAAGCAGATAACAGAGACTATAGAAGAGCTAACCAGTCAATGAGAGAAGTAAATTCGAGAAGCACTCCCCAAATAAAACTTGTTTGGTTAACCCAGACCCTATTGGCTCTCCTGGGACAGGGTAAGTTTCTATGACTCCTCTCCATAGGCACCTGTTGGGGAGTATTTCTGTTAAAGATGTACAGCTGTTCTGAGGAACCAAGCCATCCAGGAATAGCCCAGGTAGCTCCTGGGACCCAATGAACTTCATGAAGCCTCCCTTGCTAAGAAGAACAAGTTTATACTGAAAACCAAAGAGCCACTGTCTCTTCTTTTCAATCTGTCAGAAAGCATCCCTCCCTTTCACTCTGAAATAGGTCCTGGTTTGGAAAATAAATTATGTAGTTACCATAAGTTTCATCTCACCATTGGTGTATTTTTTCCTATTTAGAAACAGCTAAGACAGCCAGAATCTGGGCTTAAAGGAGGCCTTTCTCATAACACAATGCCCGAGTAACCTCGCATTTCCTCCTTTGCAACATGTGCTCAGGTAACTGTGGATCTCACCTGACCAGGATGCAGGGAGCAGGTGCTCCATGGAGACAGAGCATTCTCTCTGGTGTGAGGGTCACCTGGGCAGTAAGTACCTGCTGTTCTTGAAGAAGGGCACATCTAGTAACTTTTGCAAGTGGTTTTGCTAGTGTTCTGCTAGCAGAGTGCTAACTCTGCTGGTGGGAGTGTGGGACCATTGTGCTGAAGGAGCCCAAAGACCTGAGAGTCATTTTGAACACATCCACTCCCTCTGATCTAAAGACACAATGTCAAAACGCACAGGGCTCTTGGGAGGCTAACCTCTTACCCTGGAGACACAAGCATTAAGAACACCAGCGTGCCCCAGAGGGGGAAATGGACAATAGAGCTGGGACATCTGGCAGAGGTCATCCTTTCTTAGGCAAGAATAAAGCGAGGGCACTCGGGAGTGAAAGAGGCCCACGGCAAAGCCTCACCGTTGTGAATACTGCTGAACAGCTTCATAACTGGGGACTCCCGCCAGGAAAGCAGGCAGGTGGCACAAGTGTGCTAACCACAGCCACGAAAGTGGATAGATTTCTAATTCTTGACACTGTGTGTTAAGAAAGGAAGGAGGGAAGAAAGAAAAGAAATAAAGAAAGAGAAATAAACTGCATGTTACGATTATAATTTGACAGGAGAGTGGGATGAAAATCCCAGCAGGTGTCAACAAAAACAAGAAAGGGTCAGGGGACAAGGAGACAAAAATGGTTAATTTCTTTTAAAAATTTTATTTATTTATGGGGCACCTGGGTGGCTCAGTGGGTTAAGCATCTGACTCTTGATTTCAGCTTGGGTCATGATCTCAGGGTTCGGGGATTTGAGCCCCGAGTCGAGCTCTGTGTTAACGGCACAGCGCCTGCCTGGGATTCTCTCTGTCCCTCTCTCTCTGCCCCTCTTCTGCTTGCCTGATTTCTGTCTCTCAAAATAAATAAATAAACATTAAAAATGTTTTTATTTATTTATGTTTCTTTGTTCCTTTGGTGGTGTTGTTTCTTACTATCTTTTCTTTCTTTGGTGTTAATTTTGTTTTCTCATGAGTGGGCAGAAATCAAGAAATACTTTCATTTTTGAAGTTGATAATGCAGTCAAACCTATACTTCTCTATTTAAAGATAAGGGTAACCACAGGAAGACACAGAGACTATCTCCCAAACTAGCGAAAAAGAGAAGGGGTAGAAGAAAAAAATGTGCTAAAACCTCAGGTAATATAGCAAAATTTTCTTTTTAAGTGATGCAACATCAAACATCTGCTAACAGGGTAAAACCTGACCTGGGTTTAAAAAGAAAAAAAAAAACAAGAAATATAACAAGATATTTTATATAGAAGAAGGCATGCCTAAAACAGACTTGAAAAATTGAAAATGAAAGTTTGGGGAAAAAAAAAAAGAAGATACCAAGCAAATGTAAGTTCTAAAAACTGAGGGTTGAAATATTAAATCCAACTCTGGGTTTAAGGTACAGGCCATCCCATGAGGAACACTAGGAAGCAAACTGCAGAGAACACTAACACTTTGACTGCTCAGTGCTAATTTCCATAATAGGCAAGCATCTGCACAGTCAGATAAAAGGGGGTATAACTAACAGAAAGAGAAGTAGACAAAGAACATCGATGAGGTCACAGAACGCAGGTATCATCAGGCAACAGCTTAAAAGGTATTTGCCCTCAGTGATAGGCAAACGCCTTCCACACCTGTCACGTTGGTAAATTGCACACGGAGAGGCAAGCACACTCACAACAGCAATGAGAAGTGTAAACGTAGGCAGGCTTTTTGGTGAGTAATTCGCGATCTGAAATTTTCAATGTTATATCCTTTAATCCCGACCTTCTACTTCCGGCAATCTATCCTTAGGCAAAGAACACTCTGACAAATGCTTGGAGATCGGTAAACGTTTGTTGAAGTGCTAAGAACATTTAAAATGTTAGCCCTCAACGGATGAGCTAATATCACAGCTCGTCCAAATGGGCAACTTTTAAAGAAAGCTCTTTCAAAGGGGGGACATCTCGGGGAGGCTGGGTGGCTCAGTTGGTTAAATGTCTGAGTCTTGACTTCCACTCACGTCACAATCTCATGGTTCTTGAGTTCGAGACCCTCACCGGGCTCTGTGCTGTCAGTGTGCCTCTGTCCCTCTCTCTCTGTTCCTCCCCTGCTTGCGCGCATTTGTGCACTTGTGCGTGCGCGCTCTTTCTCTCTCAAAAATAAACATTCAAAAAAAAAAATTAAAGGGGAACATCTGCTAATGCCACCTGCCAGCAGAAGCAAGGAGTAAACCAGTATGTACTACACAAGCTCATTCTTGTTCAATTCTCCGCAAACAGAAATAAAGCCCAATCACCCTGATTTAGCAAGAGTAGAAGGGAAAAATCTAGAGGACATAGGTGCCCTTGAACAGGGGTTTCTTCTAACTGGGGAGGAAATGGGGAAGAGGAAAGGGACAAGGACGGGGGAAGCTTTCTCTTATTCTAACACAGAAATCTGTGCCATTTCAGAAATAGCTCGCATTAGTAACCAAAACATTAGAACAGTTCTTTTTAATTTTTTTAAAATGCTTATTTAATCTTGAGAGAGAGAGAGGCAGAGTATGAGTGGGGAAAGGGCAGAGAGAGAGAGAGAGAGAGAGAGAGAGAGAGAGAGAGAGAGAATCTGAAGCAGGCCCCAGGCATGGAGCTGTCAGCACAGAGCCCCTAATTCACGAGCTGTGAGACCATGACCTGAACCGAAGTCAGGCGTTTAACTGACTGAGCCACACAGATGCCCCTGGAACAGCTCTTAAAAGCATGTTCATGTTTTCTGCTATTACAAAACAAAAAACTACCTCTAGTCCTATTTTAAGTGTTTAAGAGTAAAATCAAGGGGCACCTGGGTGGCTCGGTGGGTTAAGCCTCTGACTTTGGCTCCGCTCATGGTCTCACAGTTCATGAGTTCGAGCCCCACGTCCGGCTCTGTGCTGACAGCTCAGAGCCTGGAGCCTGCTTCGGATTCTGTGTCTCCCTCTCTCTCTGCCCCTCCCCCAACTCACACTCTGTTTCTCTTCTCTCTCTCTCAAAAATAAACATTTTTTTTTTTTAAAAAAGAGTAAAATCAAATGAGTGGTAATCTAAAATTTAGCAGTAAGAATTTAAGCACGGACTTCATCAGCCTATTAATTTTGTTTTTGGAAGACAGTGATGACTTAAATTGTGGGCAAGTCATCAGCTTTTCCTCTCTGGCATTAAAATGGGGAGCAAAAGCCATGGCTGTGGGAATTTGAATGAGAGCATCCGGAGGTGTGAAGGTAGGAAAAAGATACTTCCATGCTGGGCTAACGGACGACACAGGATTCATTTCAGGGAGGGGTACCTTAGGTGTGACCAGACTTGCAGCTGGGCGTCCGGAGGTCTCACGCACAGAAAGGTTGTGTCCATCTCTCTCTGCTGCACAGCCGTAGTCATAGCCAGAGAGGGAGTAACCGCTGTGCTGCTGCTCAAACCAGCTGCCCGATTGGTAACCCAGGCAGGGCTGGAACACAGGCTTCCCCCTAATGAGCGGAGGGGAGACAAGAATGACATCACCAAGCAAGGTAGAATCACTCAAAACTCTTTCTTCTTTCTCAGGAGGCTGTGGTAAAGATGATTTCTGCGTTAACTGTTTAAGGACACCAATTTCCAAAGCGATGGTTTGGAAATTGCCAAAAAGCACGGAAGAAACAGAGCATGGACGCCCTTCATTTTCACTGGGAGTAGGACAGACCAGCTCACCTTTGCCAGTGCCAGTAATAAGTACTTGGTTGAGCTATGCCACAGCCTGCAAAACTCTCCTGCCCAGCCATTTATCCAGAAACTTCGCAAAAAGAGACCAGGTATCCACAGTTTTTATTCGGGAGGCAATAACTCCAGCTCTGGGGGCTAAAGCCTCTCACCCAGCAAATCTCTCTCTGGACTGCCAGAGAGAGCAATTAACATAGGAGCAGTTCCTGCTGGGTGATGAATTGCTTGACTTTTGTTACAATGGGGTTAAGGCATGGGTGGGGTAGGAGTCTATAGGGGTCACCTGGGGGGACCTTCTGCACGCTAGCAGCTGACTCTCCCAGCTCCAGGCCCAGAGGAAGGCAGCTGAAAGCCAGCGGGGACACAGAGGAGTGCGTGTCCAGCAACTGTGAAACCCACTGAAGTCTCCATCCCACCCTCTACAATTATTGAGTCATTTTTAACAACGAAAACCATAAAAGAAATACCACACGTTGATGTTTCCCTCCTCAGTTCACTTACCTGCTAACTATTGGAAGCAGCAATTAGTGGACTTTTTTTTTTAATAGCTCTTGCAGGTTGAAATCATTACCCCGACCAACCGGTGGAAAGAAGTCCTAGAAGGAGCACGCGCGCACGCACGCACGCGCGCGCGCACACACACACACACACACACACACACACACACACACACACACACACACACACTAACCTACCCTCTTAATGTGGGTACAGGAAAACATTTTAAAGAAATAATACTGTGGCTCAAAATTATTTAAAAACACCAAATGCAGCATGCCTTCCCAAATTTCAATGTGCATATGAATCACCTCGGCACGTTGTTTAAAACGTAGGTTCTGATTCCATAGGTTTGGATTAGAGCCTCACTCAGATTCTGCCTAAGTAGCCAGCCTACACAGTGTCCAAATGTGAGAAGGTAACTTTTGAGTCCAAATAGGGGCACTTCGGGTCTGGCCATTTCCCTGCAGCTTGTTAATAAGTGCTTGATGTAGTCTATATTTGCCGGTGTTGTAAAAAATAATAATCATGAATTCAAATCATTCAGTTATTCACCCATTATTTACTGAACAGCTACTTGTGCAAAGCAGGGTGATAGAGTGGGGCCTACACTCCAGATGTCCCCATGGTTCCTGGGAGAGGTTACTGATTAGTAGCTCTGCCTCACCTTGCTGGGTGCCAGCCACTATTCAGTTTCCTTTTCTTCCTTAATAACAAATCTCAGGGGCACCTGGGGGGCTCAGTCAGTTAAGCGTCCGACTTCAGCTCAGGTCATGATCTCATGGTTCGTGGGTTCGAGCCCCGTGTCAAGCTCTGTGCTGACCGCTCACAGCCTAGAGCCTGCTTCGGATTCTGTGTCTCCCTGTCTCTCAAAAATGAATAACGTCAAATAAAAATTTAGGGGGGAAATAACAGCACCCTGATTTTTTTGGGGGGCAGAGATAGGCCTCACTAAAAGACATTTCCTAGTTCCCCAAGCGCAGGTAGATGTGGCCGAGCGGCCAAAGTCTGGCTAATAAGATGTAAATAGAACTATTATAAGAGGATTGAGGACAGCTGTGTGGGCCAAGGGTGTTTGCTTAACTGGAAGGAGGCGTGTGGTACTCCACCCTTTCTCCGGACCTAGTGCTAGGATTAGAGATATGATGGCTGGAACCCAAACGCTGCACCTATTTTGGCCTATGAGGTGACATAAAAGGGGAAGCCATACACCGGAATATAGGATCTGAAAGAGAGAATGTGTCTGGGTGCCTGATGACTGAGGACTCCTTGTACCAGCACTAGATTGTCTCCCTCCAGATTTCTTTTACTTACGAGATAAATGTCTTGTTTAAGCCACGGCTGATTTAGGTTACTGTATGAAGTTAAACACAATTCCTAACTGCTAGAGCAGCTTAGCCTTCAAATAAAACCTATCTGTTGAGGATTCTTTTTGTAAAACTTTCATCAGTGTTTTGTTCCTTCTCTTTAGAGCTGGATTTTGTAAAAGGAAAATCAGAATGTTGCCTATAAATGGGTGAGCGATAAAGCCATCGCTGGAAAAGAAAGCAGAAGTTAGACGTTTATAATAAGGTGGTTACAGAGGCTGGGGAAGGGAGAAGTTAATGACGCGTGTCTGAATCCCCCAGCAGCGTGGCAGGACCTGGGGACAGAGGACCAGGAGCAAAGCTCCAGAGAAGATGGACACTCAGGGGCTTTGTTGATGACAGGGACAAGGAAGGGTTCACAAATGCTGTTTCGCTCTTTAAAAGCCCCAAAGGCCAACTCCTCATATTTCACCTGTCTTATTCCCGTGAAGCAGGTGAAGCAAATTTATACCAGGACAGACAATTGGCCAGTGTCCAGGGGGACGTAGCCCACTCTCGGCTTCTACGTGCAAAGGAGACAAAAAGTCCTCTGGGAATATGCACATGTACCTCTGTAGTCCTAAAAATTAAGACTTGCTACCTGCCACAGTGAGAAAGTGGGGGGGCGGGGAGGGGTAATTGAGGAGAAATATGAGACTCTCATATTTCTAACATGGCTGATCTTTCTCTGCTGTATCTTGCTTTTTAGCACAGCATGTCCACCTTACTACCCACCCCCCCCCACCAAAAAAACTTTCTTCAGCAAACCAAACAAAGCCAGGCACTCCATAAATATTTGTTGAATGAATGAATAAATCAACACACAGCTCAAGTGTAAAAAGCTTTTTGATCAATAATTTAAAAGCAAAACTAAAAAAAAAAATCCTGTTGTGCTCTAGTGTTAATGAACTCTTAACAGTTGGTTGTTTCTTGGCAACTGCAGTTTTCACAAGAAGAGGATTAAATGGTTTTTTGCATCCTGTGTTTGGAAAGAGACCAGGAGGTTTGCAGGAAGTATGCTCAGTTCGAATCTAGTTGAACAAGTATGTAATTTTGTATTGTTTTTCTTTAGACAGTGAAAAACTGCTTTATTTTTCTTCTTTGTTAAAGAGAAAGTTTGAGCCCAAGGAAATGTAAAAAGTAGCAGCATTATAGGTCTACTGTCCCTTAGCTGGGTGGTTTTGAGTTACCTTTCTAGACCTATTTCACATTTATAACCTCAGACTGGATTAGTGCATTAAAACAATTTTTTTTAATGTTTACTTTTGACAGAGAGAGAGAGAGAGAGAGAGAGAGAGACAGAGTGTGAGCAGGGGAGGGGCAGAGGGAGAGCGAGACACAGGATCCAAAGCAGGCTCCAGGCTCCGAACTGTTAGCACAGGGCCTGACGCAGGGCTCGAACCCACAGACTACGAGATCATGACCTGAGCCGGTCAGAAGCTCAACCGCTCAACTGACTGAGCCACCAAGGTGCCCCAGGATTAGTGCATTTTAACTTTAGAGGCACTAATCCTTTTGAAAATGTAATTAAATTTTATCAATGCTCTCCTTCAAAAATGTACATAAACAATTGTGCATCTAATTTCAAGGGCTGGAGAGCCCTCAGAACTTATCCATAAACTGCCCTAGAGCGGGATCACCTGGATAAATGCTTCTCTATGGTCTTCTGAGCTCGAGAATCGGTTCCGACGATTTCTAACAGTTTTCAAGATAAAACATGAGACTTCAAAGAAATGTCCTATTCACTCATTCTTTGTCCCATGCCCAGCCAACATCCATTGCACCTATTCACACCCCCCTCACTTTGGTAGGTCTCTGGTGGACACAGGAAAGAGATGGTAAATAGGAAAATAACTTAAATAGTAAGATAACCTGACTTTTTTTTTTTTTTAACATAATGAAGATAACCAGCACGAGGCGAAGGAATTAGTTTAAAACAGTGAATGACAACATGTGTTTCCGAGACAGAGGGTTAGTTTGACGACAGCATTTTCAGTGCCTGGGGAGCGCTTACACGTGGAGTCGCTAAAGCCTGCAGAAGACAAAGCCTTCCCTGAGTTGCAATGACACCCAAAGCATTCAAAGAGTAATCATTTCTACAAGACCCAAACCAGCGGAAATTAAAACAAACACGAGTTAGACACGTAGCGACAGTTCAGAATACCAGAGAAACACATAGTCTTGAAAACAAAAGGGTCAAAGTGCTGATCCTGTAGGATCCTGTAGGATCAGCACTAAAGCGGGGGTTGAAGAACTGACGCCGAGGATGCCATCCGAATTGCTGCTTGTCAAATTCACCTGCCTTCGCCTTTATGAGACTAATTATGACGCTTCAGGATTTACTCCGATTTGTGCAAAGCTGTCATTTCAACAGACCTCTGAATCTCCACACGTTATGAGAATTGCAAATGCTAATTAAGGTGATCTTGGCTTTCATGCATGTTTCATGTGGTCCCTAAACTGCGGGGCGGGGGGTGGTCAAAGTGAAATGGGAGATCTCCTTTTGGTACATTCACCTACAATGACTGCGGACTTCGTCCTCAAGCAGCTCGTGTTATCACTTCAGGTAAAGCGTCCTCCTCCCTCCCTGGGATGTGCCGCGACGCTGGCCAATGTGACCCCGAAGTCAGACAAACCAATCAAGCTAGAAGGAAAGGTGTGCGGCCTGCTTTAGAAGCCGCTAACCATGAATGCCGACCCCTCTCTGCCCTGTCACGAGAGAACGTGAGAGACAAACGCTTGCTTATGCTGCCTGCGCAAAAAGGAAACCCAATTCCTGCCCACCGTCTGACAGCCCACAGCACAGCGGGCTCGGCACTCAGCACGCGACACCGCCAGGGGCCCCGCCCAGACCGGAAGAGGTCCAGCCCTGTTCATGACGTCACGGAAATAAGGGGCTTCCGCAGAGGATGTCCCGCCCCATTCCCCTTTAGACCTGCCTACCTCACAGCCACCTAGAATATGCCTGCTTGCCCCCAACATTTTTCTCCTCGCCGTGAGAACTTCCTCGTGTGACATCCTTTCTTTTTTTCCTTTTGGAAGTTCCGCGTGATCTTTGAGCTCTGAAACCGCTTCCACGGAGGCAGGCGCCCTAAAGGCAGCCCTGCGCCCATGACGTAATTTGAGCGCCGACGCAGGAAGGACCCTACTTGCTCTGGCATCCGCTTTCGTCACTGTCTCAGCTGAGCGGCGCTGGTTGAAGGAGCACGTGTACTGCTGAATGGAGCTGGTCGCTGGTTGTTACGAACAGGTCCTTTTTGGGTTCGCAGTACGCCCCGAGCCAGCTGCAGGCGGCGACCACGAGGTAAGAGTGCGCTCCGGGAGGGACCGCGGGAGGAGGGGCGCGGGAAGGTCTGGTCGGGTTCCCGCACGGCCGTGGTAAGCACATCATCACAGGTAAACACACTGATCTCTTAGGGATTAATTGATGAATCAAACTCAAACGTATAATTTAGCTTTTTAAAACCTGGAGTAGGCATTCTCGTAAAACGAGATCATGTTTGTTGGGTTTAGTAGACATTCTGGCCACGGTGCAGGAAGGAAGCTGGCAAATGAGTCCGTTGACAGCCGGTGTACGCGTTCAGGATTTAAAGAAAGAACAGTTCGCTTTTACTGAGTTTTTGTCCTTGAATTTGACAAAATGTTAGATCTGGGTCGGGTTAAACCTCTCGTTGATAGTGTCTCCAGTTCATTCAGTGTTTTTGAACCCTTACCACGGAGCCGTTAATTGGTAGTGGAGGTGCAAAGAAGCCAAAGGAATGGGTACAGCGCTAGAGAGCTTGCCGACATAAGGGCAAAGGAGACAAATGCGTGGAGGGAAATTACAACAAAATAGAAGTATTTTTACTGGATGTGTGAGCAGAAAGGTTAAGTAAATTGCCGTTAGTCAAACAGATAGGACATACCCAGGATTAGAAATAAGATCTCTTAACTTTTAATCCAGTAGTATTTTTCCCTAAGCAAACCTAAGTATCTCCTAGAAACCCATTCTTTTCAGTACTTCTTTGTGAAAAAGCCAAGGTGTCAGTCTTGAATTAACCAGAAAACTGGAGGGATATAACTTGAATAATTACTTTGTCTCCTCCTGCTTATTAATCTTTTTGGCTGGAAGGTGCCATCTCTTGAATCTTTTTTTTTTTTTTTAATTTTTTTTTCCACGTTTTTATCTATTTTTGGGACAGAGAGAGACAGAGCATGAACGGGGGAGGGGCAGAGAGAGGGGGAGACACAGAATCGGAAACAGGCTCCAGGCTCCGAGCCATCAGCCCAGAGCCTGACGCGGGGCTTGAACTCACGGACCGCGAGATCGTGACCTGGCTGAAGTCGGACGCTTAACCGACTGCGCCACCCAGGCGCCCCTCATCTCTTGAATCTTAAAGATGATGCTATTGTGTTCTCTTTGTAATAAAGTCACTACATTGTTCCAGACACGTAGTGGTCTTCCCAGCAGCCTCCTGAGGCAAATACAGTTATCCCCATGTTACAGATAAGGAGCCTGAAGTTGAGATAGGTTAAGTGACCTGCGCAGTGCCACACAACTAATATTGGGAGACCTGGGACTCAAGTCCCTAGGTGTCTCTGAAACATGAAGCTCTTATACTACCCGCTGCTGCTTCTAAACCGAGACAGACCAGAGCTCAGATAATCAACATTCTTTCTGTAAAGTGCACAAGCAAAGATTGTCTTTGATTTATGGTCATAGCAGCCCCTCAGGAATATTGTGCCTTTACTCAAAAGAGGCTCCCTTGGTCCTGATTGATGGAAGGACTGTCTGATGCTGTAGTTATTTAGAAATTAATTTGCAATGACACATCTTAAGTGTGTTCAAAGAAATCTGATGGATTCTTCTTCTTCCGTGGTTTGTTTGATTTGCTAATACTCCTTTTTTAAAAAAACTTTTAATGTTTATTTTTGAGAGAGACAGAGTGCAAGTGGGGGAGGGGCAGAGAGAGAGGGAGACAAGAATCCGAAGCAGGCTCCAGGCTCTGAGCTGTCAGCACAAAGCCCGATGTGGGACTCGAACCCACGAACCGCGAGATCATGACCTGAACCGAAGTCGGACACTTAACTGACTGAGCCACCCAGGTGCCCCAATTTGCTAATACTTCTTGATGCGTCTCCCTCAGTTTGAGGTGTGTGTGTGTATTCAGCTCTCTTATTCCTTGCACTCAACCATTTCACTTATTTGGTCCAAAAGTTGCATATCAATAAGCATAGAGTTCTTGAGATCTCATCATTGGTCATTCTCTAGGGCTTATTTTAGTACTAATGGAGACACAGTGTTTATCCTGTTTATTTTTCTTCATAAGACTTGTCATTTATACTCCTCTCTATGTGATACCGTATTTATTTACAGTTTGTCTCTCCCACAGGGATGGCAGTTACATTAGAATTACGGCTTTCTTCACTGTTACATATCAACTGTCCAAAATGATGCCAAGCACATAGTAGTCATTTAGTATTTGAACGAATAAATTCAAATCAAATCTGAACATTTGAATGAATGAATAGTGAAGTCTCACATATAAGTACATATATGAAGGAGTTAAGGATTGGAATAGGACCTTAAAGTAATCCGGGCTCCATAATTGTTTTGGAGTCTTGATTGCCTTCCTGTCTCCTTGCTGCCTGCCTTTTTTAATTCTCAGGGTCTTTGTTTTTCTTAGTCTGCTATCCTTGCATAGTTTTTTCTCAATTTGTAAGTATCCACTGGTAGTTTTCATGGATTGTGGAACCACTTATGTGTTTCTGGAGAACTGTGATGTGATTGTGACACTGATTGCGTGTTTTACTCTTCAGCAAAAATGGACTCCTGTGGCTGACTTCACTCACCATGCCCACACTGCCTCCTTGTCAGCAGTGGCTGTAAATAGTCGTTTTGTAGTCACTGGGAGCAAAGATGAAACAATTCACATATATGACATGAAAAAGAAGGTAGACCATGGGGCTCTAGTGCATCACAACGGTAAGAAAATTATATCCTTTAAGACAATGGTGAGGCGTCATTACTTGACAATTTGACTTGAGTTGAACAATTCATTAAGTGCCTATTACATAGTAGATTCTGTGCTAGGAAATACAGAAATGAAAAAAAACATGTCTTTTGTTTTTAAGTTCTTCACGGTCCATATTGAGAGACAGAAGGGGGGCACTTAACTGCATCTGGAGGGAGTGGGAGGAAGCAGAAAGTTCCCTAAAATGACATCTGACTGAATTATCTTAGAAGAGAAGTGCCAGTTGTTAGCCAGGTGAAGTTTTCAAGGTGGGAGAGAGGACATCCCAGGCAGAGCAGGAAGTGCACGGAGCACAGTAGCAGCCTCATGCTGATGGCTGACTTCGTTGAGGGAGTACCACGTACCCAGCAGTTTGCCAGTAAGGTACAGTTGCATCTTCGGCTTCCTAGAAGAGAAAACCAAGACTCAGGATGTTTTGTGAGTTGCCCATAGTCACAAAACAGTGGAACTGGAACTCAGACCTAGGTCTGAGCCCATGTCGTTAACCACTGGGTGCATGGGGACCTGCAAGCAAGTCGGTATTATGAGAAGGTTAGAACAGAGGTTAAGGTGATTGGGGAATTAGACAGGCCACGTCCTGGATGGTCCTTGAGAAGAAGAGGTTAGGGATTGAATGGTAGGGAGGGGCGGTGTGGGCTTGAGGAAAGTGCTGGCACCTGGCATACAAGAGAGATGTTGACCAAGGACAAGCAGAAGGACTAGTGAGAGTCTGCCTGATTGAAGTTGGAGGCTGTGGCCCGAGTAACATCCGTTTGCACTAAGCTCCAGACATTTTTGTGGGGAGCAGAAAGTTACCCGGTACCCATGCAACAGAAGGATTGATTTACAAAGGATTTTGATGAAAGATGGTTTAAGTTGTCAGTCTAGAGAAAATGGGGTGTTAAGGGCCTGCAGATCTCTGAAATAAAAAAGCAGGTGGAGTGAATGAAGGGGGCAAGAAGGGGCTGGTGAAAGGTGAGGTTGCAGGCAGGGAAGAGATTCTTCAAGAGTTGTAATGTGGAGCAACTCTAGGTGGTAACATGTCCTGGGTGTAGGTGCGAGGGACTGAACTAGAGAGGAAGCAAAGGTCACTGGAGGGGAGGTCAGGGCCTGGTGATTCTCCAGTCATGCTTGGGTTTTCCACACTGATGGTGAAGTTGTCCAGGATAGTGGTAGGATTTAGGAATAGGAAGACTGAATAGGTGTGTGTTTTTCCAGTATTGAACATTATTCTGTTTTTATTGTATTTTCCCAAGGCACAAAGAATGAGGTTTAACACGTGTTCCAGAAGGGAAATGGAAAGGAAGAACTCAAAATAGTAGAATCAGATATGTGCTTAGTTTGGGAAAGCTCTGCTCAGGTTGTTGATTTCCTGCTATTAAAGGGAGATAAGACAGCTACGCACTGGTTTCTAGCAGTAATTTAGAGAGTTCAGTGTCTTTCTCAGATGGTCCTTAGCTACTTTGACAAGTTTTTGCTTTTCAAGAGAAGCTAGACTTTGAGTGAGTTCAACATATGTTCTTTTTCCATTCTGCCTCCTATTCCCAGTTCCTACAAGAAAGTCCTCTCTCCCTTAGGTGTGGAAGAAATAATTTAAATCAATCTGGTCTGCCTAAAGCCATTGGTACAGGTGTTGCACAATAAGGATGGGACTTACTTAGAAGGAGTTTGGATGCGGGTGCAGTATGGTTCCTAACTTCCTTCATTCTTTGTATAACTCCTGTTTATCTAACAGTTGGTAATAGATCTTTACCAAGGTAGGAAATAAGTTGATAGAAAAGAAAACGGGCAAAAGTGGCTAAAGACTCCCACTTTGATAAAGTTGTATGTTACCCCAATATATTTGGGGATGGGGCTGGGCGGTGTGCAAAATTATATTCATCAGAGATCTTTTAATCTTTCCATATAAAGGACAAAGTAAAGGACTCACCAGGAGGTGGCAGGTGAACAACAGTGACCCAAGGGTTCATATTCTTATTTGAAAAGGACAAGATAGTAAATATTTAGGCTCTGCGGCCATATGGTCTCTGTTTTGATTGCTCAGCTCTGCTGTTGCAGTGCAGAAAACAGCCATAGACATTTGGGAACTGAACAAGCAAGTCTGTGTTCTGGAAAACTGCATTTATCAAAACAGGCCACCAGTCAGATTTAACTTAGAAACAGTAGTTTGTTGACCACTGAGCTATAGGAAGAGTAAGCTGATGGACACAAGCTTTAAAGGATAGGGAGTTTTATTTGAGGGTCAGGGTATCATACGTTGTCCATATACAGGGACTGCTTTTGGGGGTCAGAAGAATGCTGGGTTCCTCTATCACCTTAACCTCCTTCCAGCAAGGTTAATATTTGAGGCCATAGAACATGTTTGTCTCTATCTCAAGAGCTGTAGAAGAAATTCATGGGAGATTCAGATTTTAATTTTTGGGCAGAGGGGAGTGGAGTTGTTTGTGAAGAAGTTGAAAAGCTGTAGGAAAATTTGTGAACCATGCAAAGGAGATTACAGAAGGCATAGTTGAACAGTAGAACAGTTTATAAAATTGTTTTAATAAATTCTTTGTGTTTTAAGATTTTAAAAAATTTTTAGTTATTTTTTTTAAAGATTTTATTTTTAAGTAATCTCTAAACCCATTGTGGGGGCTCAAACAACCCCGAGATCAAGAGTCATCTGCTCTACCAACTAAGCCAACCAGGCGCCCCTGTAATAAATTCTTAGGACAGTGAATGAAAACTGTAGAAATCAAATAGAAAACAGCTCTGGAGTGATAATAATTGGATTGTGGATGATTGGGTAGCTAACTAACTGATTAGAAAGTAATAATCATTCCTCTCTTCTCTTTCAATAAAGAAAGAAAGGGAGGGAGCCAGGGTGCCTGGGTGGCCTCCAACTCTTGATTTTGGCTCAGGTCAAGATCCCAGGTCCTGGGATTCAGCTGTATTAAGTGTGGAGCCTGCTTGATGCTCCTCTCTCCCACTTGTGTTCTCTCTCTCCCTCTCCCTCTCCCTCTCCCTCTCCCTCTCCCTCTCCCTCTCCCTCTCCCTCTCCCTCTCCCTCTCTCTCTCCCCCCACCTCTCCCCCTCTCTCTCTTAAAAACACACACACACACACACACACAATGCAAAAACAAAAACCAAAACAAAGAAAAGGGAAAGGAAAGGAAGAAGTCATATGGTTGTATATCTTGGTTTGTTCCCCAAATTAGCTGGTTTATTAGTTGGTTTTTTTGACTTCTGCTCAAATAATCCTAGCCAGCCATCTCCTAAATTTATGATTCTGGACCCATAGAGCAAGTAAATGAACCGATTAGCTCTAGTCTGTATCTACAACTAGAGAAATTCTGTTGAAAGTATTTGCACAGCCTTGAAATTGTATGTTCTGATATGAAAAAATTAATTTCTTCACCTAAGACTTTAAGGTTTATTTCACTAATGCTGACGTTAGATTTTTACCTACCACAGCATAGCCTTCAAACCAGAAATGGAGTTTGCATTCAAAGTGAACATTAAGTTGGTCTATTTCGGTTTTTCCACAGGCACGATAACTTGCCTGAAATTCTATGGCAACAGGCACTTAATCAGTGGGGCAGAAGATGGAGTCATTTGTGTCTGGGATGCAAAGAAATGGGAGTGCCTGAAGTCCATTAAAGCTCATAAGTGAGTCTAGCCCTTTCCCATTGGTGGTCTCCAGGTACCAGTCAAGTTGGGGGCTAACTGTTGGTTTCCTTGTAGAGGACACGTGACCTTCCTTTCTATTCACCCATCTGGCAAGTTGGCCCTGTCTGTGGGTACGGATAAGACATTGAGGTAAGTCATTAATGCCAAGAGCATCTTTTCTCAGTTGTGGTCTTTGTTCTCCAAGTACAACAGCAGGAACCTAACCATCAGGGTATTTTTTACTACAATAATTAGATACACTTCTGTCTTGTGTCCTGGCTGTCAGCTACTTAGAGATACTGCAGTACAAGGAAAAGCTGAAAGCCAGTGAACCTTTTCATGACGGTAGAGGAAAAAAAGGACAGACTCTGTGTTCAGACATACACATTACATCCCAGTCATTCATTCGGAGTTGGGAAGCAAAGAGGATGGTCCTATAAAGCAATGTTTTAAGAGGTGAAACCTTTTGAAAATATATTAAACATTTTAAGTAGATGAAAGGGGTGTGGGAATGGATGCATTAATCTTGTTTAATGGTAAATATTTCCAGTGTTGTTGTAAGAAACATGACAGTTCCAAATAGCGGCATCTGTAGTAAATTGTCATTTGAGTAAGTGTTCATTACGCTTACCTTTACACCTAGTAAAAGTTACCATGCCATAAGTGAGCTTCCTGTTTTGCAGAACATGGAATCTTGTGGAAGGAAGATCAGCATTCATAAAAAACATAAAGCAAAGTGAGTACTTTTATTTGGAATGTTTTTTATAACTTGATGGAATATGAATGTAGACACACGCATTCTTGTGTGCGTGCGTGCTCACCTTTCTTTCCCCTGCATGATGGTGGTTACCTCCTAGAGCAATGCTTTGGGTTACTTTTCCCATTTTCTTTTTTTTCCCATTTTAGATTGGGATTCTTGTTGTGACTGTGTCACCTACCAGCTCTCCAACCTTTGATGATTCTTTAATCCAGTTTATTTTCTAAACCTTAACTTGCAAAATATGCATCAAAATTTCTTATGAAGGGTAAATAGGACAGTGGATGTGAAATGCATGGTATAGCTATTTGCTATTTTTGTTATTACTCTGATCATTGTTTATGAAATAAAAAAAGCTTTTTTTTTTTTTTTTTAACTTGCAGATGCTCACATAGTGGAATGGTCCCCAAGAGGAGAGAAATACGTAGTTGTTATGCTGAATAAAATAGATATCTATCAACTTGACACTGCATCCGTTAGTGGCACCATCACAAATGAAAAGAGAATATCTTCTGTTACGTTTCTTTCAGTAAGTGATGAGAAATCAGTGGTGGAATCTTAGTGTATATGATGATGGTTGCAATTGTTGATGACATTCCGGGTATTCTTTTTCTCTCTTCTAGGAGTCTGTCCTTGCAGTGGCTGGAGATGAAGAAGTTGTAAGGTTTTTTGACTGTGATTCACTGATGTGTCTCTGTGAATTTAAAGCTCATGATAACAGGTATTTTTTTTCCCTTGCCAGTCTCTATGTGTATGTGTGTATGTAAGTGTAGAGTCTCCAGTAAGTGTCACGTATGCAATAGTTTCATAAGGTAGGGTGCATTCCTACATATATATGATTTCTGGAGTCTGAGAGGATGGTAGAAATGTCTTGGCCTTAGTGCAAAAGTAGGGAAGTTGTCATCAGGACTAGTGATTTGCACAAGATGTTTTTCCAATAATACTAGGCTTGGGGCCTAAAATCAGTCATATTTGAAGAGGAACAAAAAAAAACGATCTTGAGCTTTGCCAGGATCTCTCTTGTCCTTTTATTTTATTCCTCTTTTCCACTTCTCCCTGTGCACACTACTTGTTTTTCCTGCAGGAGAAATATGTGACAGCAATGACTTCTGTTTTATGCCAGTCTTTCTTACCTGTCACTGCTCACTGTATCTCTGGATAGACACTGCCATTCAGAGTAAACGGCTAAGTGACTTGGCCAAGGTTACCCCACTGTTGGGTGCTGGAGCTGGGATCCAAACCCAGTCCTGTCTGCCTCTGCTTTTTCTACTACAATTTTGGGAAGGGTGATAATGCACTGTTCTACTTTAATGTGCTTCATTTACTTGTCCTTTTATGTCTTAAGTAAGTCCTAGTTTTTACTTTCCAAATAGCAGTTTTTAAGAAATCTCTTGGCAATACTCAAATACTGCAGTGTACCGGCTCTGGTTTTCCCCTGCATTAGGAAGTGTTCATTCAAGGCCATGTCAAAGGTACTTAATAACACTAGTACACTTAAGCTAACACTTAGGATATTTGGCTGTTTATTCATTTAACAAGTATTCATTGAGCATCCATTAAGAACTGCACTTAGTATTTAATGATGAATGGAAAAGATAAGTTGCATTTAGTGGCTCTAGTTGTAGAGCAACAGACAGACGATGAACAAGTAGGCAGGTAATTAGAACAGGAATAGAAATGTGTGCTTTAAGAATAACAGACATAACTTGCACAGTTTGATCCAGAAAGGGGGAGGGGGTAGGACTTGAGAGGGGTAAAAGGGAGCCGTTTCTGAAGAGACGAGCGATGGCACGCAGTCACCTGAGGGAGGAAAGAGCTGGATATATTTTAACAAGAGATGGAAGAACGTTGTGACTAGATCAGAGTGAGCCAAATGGTACATGGCCTTGTAGACTGGTGAAGAGTTTAGATTTTAGCTAAGGGCCTTTGTAGATTTTTTGTTTCCTATTGTGGAAAAATGTAAAGGCCAATAGACCAGTTTAAAGAAGCAACCCCCATAGACCCACCACCCAGCTTCAGCAGTTGTCAGTTTATGGCCAGACATGCTTTATATATACCCCCATACCCTTCCTCCTCTCCTGTGTTATTTAAAAAAAAATTTTTGGGGGGCGCCTGGGTGGCTCAGTCGGTTGAGCACTGGCTTCAGCTCAGGTCACGATCTCACGGTCCGTGAGTTCGAGCCCCGCGTCGGGCTCTGTGCTGACAGCTCAGAGCCTGGAGCCTGTTTCGGATTCTGTGTGTCCCTCTCTCTCTGACCCTCCCCCATTCATGCTCTGTCTCTCTCTGTCTCAAAAATAAATAAACTTAAAAAAAAATTTTATTTTAATGTCTATTTTTGAGAGAGAGAGAGAAAGAGCCAAAGCCATGATTGGGGGAGGGGCAGAGAGAGGGAGACACAGAATCCGAAGCAGGCTCCAGGCTCTGAGCTGTCAGCACAGAGCCCGACATGGGGCTTGAAACCACGAACCGCGAGATCCACCCAGACACCCTTATCCTGTGTTATTTTAAAAAAGATCCTAGTTTTGTAGGATTTTAAGCCTGGGACTAACATGATTTGATTGATAGTTTTAAAAAATTGTTAGCAAAA
This sequence comes from Prionailurus bengalensis, assembly GCF_016509475.1. Classification (NCBI taxonomy): domain Eukaryota; kingdom Metazoa; phylum Chordata; class Mammalia; order Carnivora; family Felidae; genus Prionailurus; species Prionailurus bengalensis. The sequence continues at coordinate 18,051,924 of NC_057349.1, read as the reverse complement.
ATGGAAGCAGAGAGACCAGTTAGGCTCCCTGGGAATCCAGAAGAACAGGGGTAGTGGCTTAGACTAGGGTGGTGGCATTGGAGGGGCGGTAGAAACGGGTGCGTAGGAGGAAGCCCATGGTTCGTTTCCGTTGTCTTACTTGGCTCTTCATACTGAACTTGGAGTATCTTGAGGTGAAGGACTTTAAGTATCTTTATGTCATTTGTGATAACCTAATTACTTATGGTTGTCATGATCATCTTTTCAACTTTTTCTTAACATATGGTTAATAATCCACTTTATCTTAGAACTTAGACCCTGAAAATGGCGCACTGACTGATGGGGATGTGAAGCACAGTTCTATTTTAGCACCGTTCCTTGAGCAGTTTGGAAGCACTTGAAACATTGAAAAATCGAGAGATTGTGTGCATAGAAGCTCTACAATGGTATTGTACTATCTGGAAGAAAGGATCCTTTATGGTGTTAATATTTCTATTTTAGGATAAAGGACATGTTCAGTTTTGAAATTCCAGAGCATCATGTTATTGTTACAGCATCAAGTGATGGTTTCGTCAAAATGTGGAAGCTTAAGCAGAATAAGGTTGGTGTCTTAGCACAATGTGAATGCGCTTTAATGCAAGTCTTTATTATCAGTATTGTTTTGAGTTAAGTGAGGTGGAATATTTTCCAAAGGTCATAAGGCAGAGATCTTTTTAAAAACCTGAGATCTCTTCCACGCATGATTGATACTCATAGTTTTAAAGTTAGGGTTCCAAGAGCCACGGTGGGGGTTGGTGTTTTGAGTCTCAGCTGGCAGGATATGAGAACTCGTGCTTTTTCAATCAGAGAAATGCTGCTTTCTTCTCTTTTGTGTGTAGATTGGTGTTCTCTGTAAGATTTTGTTAGATAAAAATGCTGCCATTACTGGGGTGCCTGGCTGGTCGGTAAAACACGTGACTCTTGATCTCAGGGTTGTGAGTTTAAGCCGCATGTTGGGTGTGGAGCCTATTTAAAAAAAAATACTGCCATTACTAAAAACTCAAAAATTCCTGATCAGTAATCTTAGAATAGTTTTGAACCAGATAAGTGGAAAATTACTCCCTTTAGTGGTCTCACTCTTAACAGATTTTCTTGTTTTTACTTGTTTTGCTTGGTTCTCTTATAAACCCATTCTACAAATGTAGTTTGTCGAGTGTGTGCTTTGTGCAAGATTCTTTGTTAAAACCTAGAAATGAACGAGACACGATCCTTTTCCTTGGTGAATTTACAATTTCTGAATATTCAGAAAGTGCCTTGCGAAGGGCATAGTCAGACCAAACATGGATCAAGATAATGGAATTCTTCTAAACAGTGTATTTTATTCTCAAGAAAATATAGTAAGTTTTAAATTAAGTTCACTCAGGGGTGCCTAACTGACTCAGTCAGTAGAGAATGCGACTCTTGGTCTTGGGGTTGTAAGTTTGAGCCTCACGTTGGGTGTAGAGATTACTTAAAAATGTAAAATAAAACCTTTGAAAAAAAGTTAAGTTCACTTGATTATGGAAAAAGAAAAGTATTTAAAATTCCCCCATGTTAAGAATTCTTCTTTCTTCTGTTTTAGAAAGTTCCTCCATCTTTACTCTGTGAAGTAAAAACTAATGCCAGGCTGACATGCCTTGGAGTGTGGCTAGACAGAGTGACAGACACAAAAGAAAGCCTTCCTCCGGCTGCAGAGCCTTCTCCTGGTAAGTGAAAGTGATTGTTTTTTAATAATTTGTTAGCTCTTGAATTGTTGAGGTGGAGGACATTCAGATAACTTCACTTCATCATCAGGTTGTGTTTATTTCAAGAAGGAAAAAGCAGTCTTTCAATGCACTGTCTCGGGGCACCTGGGTGGCTCAGTCAGTTAAGCATCTGACTTTGGCTCAGGTCATGATCTCATGATTCATGAGTTCGAGCCCTGTGTCAGGCTCTGTGCTGACAGCTCAGAGCCTGGAGCTTGCTTCGAGTTCTGTGACCCTCCTTCTCTGCCCCTCCCTTGCTTGTGCTCTGTTTCTGTCTCTCAAACGTAAATAAAATATTAAAAATAAAATAAATAAATAATGCACTGTCTCTTGTGTTTTAGTAAGTAAAGAAGAGTCCAAAATCAAAAAGGAAGCTGGCAATATAGTGCAGGAAGAAGAAAGGCAGTCCAAAGCTAATACGAAGAAATGTGGTTTAACTGATGACAGTAATAAGCCAACGAAAGGAAATAGCCTGGTGTCAACCAAGAAGAGGAAAATAGTAGAAATGTTGGAAAAAAAGAAGAAAAAAAAGAAAATATGAGTGATACAGTCAATCCCACATTCCTTCTATGAGAAAAACTTATTAGATGGAATCATTCTTTTCAAATGTGCCTGCCTCCCCTCCACGAGTAAAAGCTAGAAATTTCTTCTTTTGGAGAAGATGTACAGCTTAAAAAAACAGACAAACACATTTAGATGTTTTCTATTTTTATTTTTTATTTTTAACAATGGTAAAACAATTTTTGGTAGGCAGTGTTCTATTATGTATTATATATCGTGATATATAGTATGTTAATGTGTAATATATAATTTTTACCATTGTATAAAGCAAATAAAGATCTTAAAATATTTAGTTTAAAATATGCACAGTTTTGAACACATTCTTTACCAGAGATGGATAAAAAAGTTGTTTTTCAGATTTTTCTCCTAAATGGGGGAAGAATAAAACTTAGCCTTCCTTTGGCTTCTTCAGATGATTCTAGTACTTTTAATGCAGATTTTGATCCTTTTCGTAACCAAGGTATAAAAAGATTTTCATACCAGTAAGTATATATTAAGACCAACTCAAAACTCATGGACACGTAAAATATGTATGCATAAAGTGTATGCTTAAATTCAGGGCTATGTCCTTAAGAAGGTTCTTAGATTGCCAAACCTCATCAGACTACTCTGCTTCCACGCTGTGGATGAGAAGATAATTGAAGGTTTGGAAAATGACATTTTCAGGGTATGTTGTTTTTTTTCCCCCATCTGTTTCAGGCCAACAAAAACAGTCATTTAGTTAATCCAATAAAGATAATCTTAAATTCAGCCTGTTAATTATAATTTGTCATCTCTCTCTTCCTTGCCCACCCCCCCCCCCCAGTAGATTCCTGGGTATTTTGAAAAGACACATTAATAGAGGATTCATAGATGTGAATTAGCTGACCAGATGTCAAATACCTAAGGCTGACAGGGGAATCCCTCCTGTTCAGGCAAATTAAAACCTCAAGCATTTGGGCACTGGAATTGCCACTCACTTCACAGGAGGAAATCGTCTAGGAAGTGAGCCAGAATCCGTGTCTGACATTTCAGGCTACCTCCTCGTTAACTTCAGGCCTAAAAACAAAGATGAATAATATAGATTTGGGTTTTTTATTATGTTTTTGTTTAAATATTTAATATTTTTAGAGCAGTTTGAGGTTTGTTTATAACAAAAGGGAGAAGGTGCAGAGATTTCCCCTGTACCCGCTGCCTCTACCATGCACAGCCACACCTGATATCTACATCACTCATTAGAATGGTACGCTTTTTACCAGGGATGAACCTACACTGACGTGTTCGATTCACCCAAAGTTCATGGCTTACCTTGGGGATCACTCTTGGTGTTGAACACTGGATGGGTTTGGAAGAATGACCTATTATAATCCACAGAGCATTTCCACTGCTCTGCAACAACTCTTGTGTTCTGCCTGTTCATCTCTCCCCTACCCAGCCTTCCACGATCACTGATCTTTTTATGGCCTCCATGGTTTTGCCTTGTCCAGAATGGCACGTATTTAGAATCCTACAGTACTGTATCCTTTTCAGATTGGCTTCTTTCACTTAGGAATATGCATTTAAGCCTCTTCTGTGTCTTTTCATACCTTAATAGCTCATTTCTTTTTAATGCTCAATAGTATTCCATTGTGTGTGCCACACATTACCACTCATTCACTGCTGGAGGACATCTTGGTTGCCTCCCAAGTTTTGGCAGTTACGAACTTGCCATAAACATTTGCAAGTTTTGGGGTGGATGTGTTTTCAACTCCTTTGGGTAAATACTAAGTAGTGTGACTGATGGACTGTATGGTGAGTGTATGTGTAGGTTTGTGAGAAACGGCCATCCTGTCTTCCAAAGTAGCTGTACCATTTTTCAGTCCAGAACATTTGTCAGTGTTCTGGATCTTGGCCAATCTTGTGTCTAGTGGGATCTCGTTATTTTAATTTGCATTTCCCTGAGGACCTACGTGGAGCTTTTACTATGCTTATGTGCCATCTGGATATCTTTGGTAAAGCATCAAGCTACTTGGCCTATTTTTTAGTTAAATAGTTTCCTTACTATTGAGTTTTAAGAGTTCTTTGTACTTTAGGGGCACCTGGGTGGCTCAGTTGGTTAAGTGTCCGACTTCAGCTCGGGTCATGGTCTCACAGTTCGTGGGTTCTAGTCCCGCATCAGGCTCTGTGCTGACAGCCTAGAGCCTGCTTCAGATTCTGTGTCTCCCTCTCTCTCTGACCCTCCTCCACTCATGCTCTGTTTCTGTCTCAAAAATAAATAAAAATTGTGCATATGTATGTACACACACACACACACGATTTCTTTGTATTTTGGATAGCAATCCTTTATCAGATGTGTCTTTGAAAATATTTTTTTCCCTGTGAGTAGCTTGTCTTTTCATTCTCTTGATAATATTATCTTTTGCAGAAGTTTTTAATTTTAATGAAGCCTAGCTAATCAATTATTTCTTTCACAGGTCATATTTTTGATGTATCTAAAAAGGCTTCACCATCCCCGAATGTCCTCTAAGTTTTCTCTTAAGTTTCTTTATGGGAGTTTTACAGTTTTGCATTTTCCATTTAGGTCCGTGATCCATCCTGAGCTAAGTTTTGTGAAAGATGTTAGGTCTGTGTCTAGATTTTTTTTTTCTTTTTTTTTTTACACATAGATGTTCAGTTCACCATTTGTTGAAGACACTATTTTTGTTTTGTAGTATTGTCTCTGCTCCTTTGTCAAAAATCGGTTGTACAGTTGACTCTTGGACAATGTGGGTTTGAACTGTATGGGTCCATTTACCGATTTTTTTTCAATAAATACAGTATTGTAAATGCATTTTCTCTTGTGTTTTCTTAGCATGTTCTTTTCTCTAGCTTTATTGTAAGAGCACGTATATAATTCACATATAACATACAAAATATGTGTTAATCAACTGTGTTATCAGTAAGGCTTTTGGTCAGCAGTAGACTTTTAATTAACTTTGAGGAGAGACAAAAGTTAATATGCAGATTTTTTGACTGCCTGAAGGGTCAGGGCCCATAACTGAGCTGTTCAAAAGTCATCTGTATTTGTGGTGGTCTATTTCTGGGCTCTCTATTCTGTTCTGTTGATCTACTTGTCCTTCCCCTCTATGTACAGTCTGCACATAGTCTTGGCCATCTACATGTCGAATTATCCACTTTGATACTTGTGTCTGAGCAGATTCTCCTCCCAGGTTCACTCTTTCCCAATTCAGAATGCACCATGTCACCTATATCTCCCCCTCCTTTGTTCACTAGCCCTGTGCCAGGCGCTACCCTAGATTCTGGGTGCTGAAAGGAAAAGTGTGATCCCAGCCTAAAGGACGAAAGTTGGTAAATAATTAATTACACATTACGTGAACAGATCTGCCTGGATGACTCTCCTGTAGCCTGAAACCTTTTTGAGCACCCCTCCCTTCTTTCCTTTTGTTGAACCACACCCTTAAGTATACCCTCGGTGCATAACATCCTTGATCTGCCCTGCAAATATGACTGACACATACCTATTCTTTTTTTTTTTTTTTAAGTTTACTGATTTTAAGAGAGAGAGTGTGCGAGCAGGGGAAGGGCAGAGAGAGAGAATCCCAAACAGGGTCAGCGCAGAGCCCAGCGTGGGGCTCGAATCCATGAATCGTGAGATTATGACCTGAGCCTAAATCAAGAGTTGGACGTTTGCGCCGCCCAGGCACCCAGTTACTTAAAATCTGAATCCAAGTTAGTTAACATACAGTATAATAATGGTTTCAGGAGTAGAATTTAGTGATTCATCACTTACAATAACACCCAGTGCTCATCACAAGTGCCCTCCTTCTTGTTCATTGCCCATTTAGCCCATCTTCCCAACATCCCCAAGCAACCCTGTTTGTTCTCCGTATTTAAAAGTGTCTTACGGTTTGCCTCCCTCTGTTTTTATTTTTTTCCTTCCTTTCGCCTATGTTTGTAAGTGAAATAAGTCAGAAAGGCAAAGATATGATTTCATTCATATGTGGAATTTCCGAAACATACCTAGTCTTTAACATCCTCCTCTTGAGTGGTCCCTCAGCACATACTCTGTTGCAGGATTTTTTTTTTTTTTTTTTTTTTTTTGGCCTCAATACCCTGGGGTTTGTTGTCTCGACGCTTTGAAGTATGAAGAAGTGGACACAAAATGAGCAGCAGGCAAAAGTTTATTCGCGTAGAAGATTAGAAAGTAAGACTAGGGGGCGCCTGGGTGGCTCAGGTCATGATCTCGCAGTTTGTGAATTTGAGCCCCGCATCCGGCTCTGTACTGACAGCTCAGAGCCTGGAGCCTGCTTCGGATTCTGTGTCTCCCTCTCTCTCTGCCCCTCCCCTGCTCACTCTCTGTCCCTCAAAAATAAAAGTTAAAACAAGTTTAAAAAAAATAGTATGAAATGTCTCTTTATAGATGGGGGGTGGGGCATTTGGAGGTGAATACCCACAACAATAGGTAAGGATCTTTGTTTTATAATTCTGGTCAGCCCTCCCTCCCCTTCCCCCGGGTTCCTTCTTAGGTCCCCCCTTTATTGGCGAGAGAACTCTCGGTGCTGGGTTGTCCGTTCCTGATTGGCTCGATTCCATTGTACGAGGGGTGCTATGTGGCCATGTCATTCCTTGTGGGTCATACCTTTTATGGTCTGAGGGGAACCTGAGAGGGAGGAGGTGGTGACTACTACATTCTTAAGAGGAACCGTATGCCGGAGGGAGTTTTTCTGTGGTCAGATGCTCCCAGCATTGTCCCCAAATATGTGTTTCCACACCCAGGGACCTCCGGTCCTCACCTTTCCCTCTCTGCCTGCTGAATCCTATCTTTTCCTATCATACTCCCTGCCCCTGGCACTCGAAAAGCAAGTCTTCGGGCGAGTGGGATCCAAGAGACCTACTTGTCTTGTGGTAGCCAAAGGAACACTCCGTCCACAAGCCCCCTACGAAGGGGCCATTTCTTGTCAAGCTAGACTTGTCAGCCTTTTTGTTTGGTCTAGCGGCTCCTCTGGTCTTTGGCGGTCTTTTGGCATTCACCTCCCTTTCGCAGAACACCTGTAATGGCCTGGGATGGTCAGGGGCCGCTTGACTGAGGACTTTAATAAAAAAAAAATGAGACGTGAGTTTTTAGACAAGGATAAAAGGGCATTTCTGGCAGAGGAAATGGGGTGCTGTCTCAGCTAAGAGACACTTAGCTGCGAGACACAAAAAGCTGCTCTGGCTAAACAGAGGGCACGGGGCTGGAGTTTTAACAAAGACACAGGTGCGTCGGACAGAAGAGAACCAGAGCTCAGAAAGGGAGAGGGTGCAGTCAGGGCCATCCCTCCGTCTTGTCTCCAACTCCACGTGTTGTCTTCACGCTTCTCTCTGCAGACCAGCCTCTCTTACTCCACATCTGTGCTCACTCAGTCCATGCTCATTGAGCAGCCGTTGTGTGCCAAGCACCGTTCCAAGCGCCGCATAAACATCCTTCTCAAAGAACGTACGTGCTGGGTGGGAGGATGACTGTGCAGTCAGTAAGTTTTACAGCATACTGTATGTGGAGGTAAGCGTCATGGAGAAAAATGAGCCGTGGAGGGAACTGCGCAGGGATTGCAGTTTTAACCCAGATCATCTGGGAAGGCCTCACTGAGCAGGTGACCTTGGAATGAAGACAAAGGAGGTGAGGAAGTGAGCTGGGAGATGATCTGGGGAGAAGCTCTGGGCTGATGAAGCAGCACGTGCAGGTGCTCAGAGGTGGGCGCGAGAAAGGGGGCCATTGGAGGGATCTGAGCATAAGGATGACACAACTGACTCATAACAGGAGTGCTCTGGCCACTGTATTGAGAACAGACGAAAGGAGTTAGGGCAGCTCTGCCATTTATTAAGGCCAGTGGCCATGTCCCTATTAGGTAACCTCTTTCTCCTCTTGTGTTTGAAAGCAAGAGATGATAAGAGTCTCTAGTCCAAGGGTTGGTATGAAGATTAAATGAGTTCATCTACGGAAAGCACTTCATGCAGTGTCTGGCTTACAATGAACACGCCGCATGTTTTCTTTCTGATAAATGAGGTCCCAGAAGCATGTGGCAGATAGGGTGGGTTGAGAACGCAGGCAATATTTTTTCATAACCTCAGTCATCAATTTCCTGGGGAAAGGTTTTATTGATGGATGATGGTCCTCTTCAAAGCTACAAAATACATCCTGAACACCTAGACACTGGTATTGTAGATCCTCAGTAGACGTCAGGTGAAACACTGCAACCGGGAATTTGTTTTTGACATTTTTGTTTTGGGATTTCTTAATGTGTGAAGTCACACATGAATGAGGTTCCAAAAAGGGTCAAATAATGCTGAAACTGAGGCACTATTCCTTCTTCTTCACAAGCTCTTCTGTTTTGGCCGACGGACTTTACTGCTCTGGTTATGTGCGTGGCTACGTTTGTCTGTCTACCAAACATGGCCTGGACCCTAGGCCTCTGTGAAAGAAACAAACAGAAACAACGTGTTAAGAAGCCCCAGTGACCAGAGGACTAAAAACTTCTCCCTCACACGATCTTGGTCACACTCCATTGACACATTTGTGGCTCAGGGGTTCCTAGCTGAGAACTGAGCTATCTCCTAAAATGTTAATGCCAATGAGAAACATTACTGAACACAAATCGTTAATTTGGTTTACTCTGTAACTAACTGAAACAGAGCAGAGAGCCAATGTATTTGACAATAAATTTTGGGACTACACACAGAGAAATGGGGTGTGCTACGGGTTGAGGAATGACGAGGCAACACAACATAAAGGTGAGGGTGTAGGTTTTGAAAGACCTTACTTCAAATAACAGCTCTACCAAGTACTACAGTTGTAGGTAATTAACTTAATCCTCTGTGGTTCAATTTAAGTCTAAACGACAGGGGTAAGATCATGGTGGTGATAACTAAGGTTTACGTATACACCTGTATCGGGAGGCGTGCATCCCTAAGTCCATTCCGAGGTGGTTAAGATAGGTCCCGTTGTGGGTTGTTAAGCGGAGTCTTCCAGTAATTTGGTGAGGATCTGGCATACTAGAATTACCAATGGTTCTTCTTAGTCCTTATCTGCTTTGGCTGGTAAGAATCAGCGATGGTAACCACAGGGTTCAGTTTGGGTATCTGAAAGGTTAAGAGATGTTGCAAGTGAAAAGTTTTTGTTTTGGAAGATGTGGGAGCTGCGATCTCCTTTTTTCACTGAAGACTGTATTTATAAGATTTATCTACGTTGATCCTTACAGGGGATGAAGGGGAGAGAGACGTCAAGGATAACACCCAAATTCTGGTTTACAGCGATTGAGTGGTCGCGCAGGAAACGCAGGGAAGAGAGGCAGATCTGGAGAGGGAGTGGAGATGATGTTTCGTGGACACTGGCGCATACTGCGGTAGTAGGAAATTATATTTCACTTATCCTGTCCCTTCCTTTAAGCTGCTTCTCAGATAATAATAAAGCCACATTATTGTCTGGCTTGTGGCCACCAGCTCTGCAGGAAGAAAGTAGTTCTTAACCATGGCAGGCAAAAACCGTGATTCGGGGAGTGAGAATCCTCCCGGATGGCATGCCTTTGGTTTACACCAGGAAAACCTGGCCCAGCTCGCGAAGCCACTTGCGAAGACCCGACTCAAATTCTGGGTTTCAGGCAGGCTGCTGGCGAGCCGAGCTCCGAAGGCCGGTCAGCACGGCCTGAGCGACGATTGGAACACCGGCGTAGGGACTCCGGGCTCGCGCCGCGACTCTCCGCCCCACCTCCCGGACGCAGAGCGCTCGCCTCGACGCTTCCCCTCAAGCCCCGCCCCAGGCGTCTCCCGTTCCTGGAACGCATGCGCGCGCGGCGACACCTCCCCCTCAAGCCCCGCCCCATGCTCCTCCCCACCCCTCGGCCCGCCTTGCTCTCGGGACGCAGAGCGCGTCGCGACGTTTCCGGCGGGGCCCGGACTCCCACGCCTCGCCGCTGGTACCCCGCGGTCGACCGGTGCAGTCGTAGGGGAAAGAGGTTCGGTGCTTGGGAATTAATTACTATTTTATATCATTTTGACTTGTTTGGGGTTATATAAGAGGCTTTGCTGCCGCCTACTCGTTGTCCCCCAGATCCAGGCAGGGGTTTTAGGCTGCGTCACAGTTTCCTTTCTAGTCGTGCATTTTCTGCTTTCCTTAAAGTAGTCGTGAATCTTGCAGAACCCCTGAGCTCTGGAGGCCAGTGCTTACCAGTGTAGCGTAGCGGTGATTAGTTTCCTGGGGGTTTTATTGCTCTCGCTGCTTGAAAATCTCGCTGAGTGCTACTTGCAATTAATGACTGGCACAATTCCAAGTAGCCCCTGCCCGACAATTAAAAATTTAAACAAAAGGTTGTATTGCTTTCAAGTTAAACCATACCAGATGCATTTCTTTGCCAAGAGCGAAGTGTTCCACGTTAATTATGATTTGGACTTTCCTGTATTTTACCCCCCTCACCGTCCCCAGTCTAACAAGAGTTAGGAATTGGGTGCAAAATTAAATAGCTGTCTGAAAGTTTTGCACATGTTGAGTTTCGAAATAATTCAGTTCTTTGGGCAGGAGTGGAAAGGGGTAACTGAAATAGTCGAATTAAGGTTACAGGAGATTCTTAGTTTCCGATTCAGTAATAATTTGGTTAGCCGATGAAAAGGTAAACTTATCACCTGGACAGAGCTGGTCCGTGAATTTTGCTGTTTCCTGTAGTCCTGTGCTATTGGAATGGAGGTTATTACCACAGTGGTTGGTATCTGCTCAGCATTTACTAGCGGCTGAGCACTTTTACTTATTATTTTGTTTAATGCCCACAGCAGCTGTAGGAAATTTGTACCATTATCCTCATGGTACAATGAAGGAAACTGAGGCTTAGAGAGGATGGGAGCTTGTCCATTACTTCTTAGCTGCTAAGGAGTGGAGCTGGAACTAGGATCCACTTCTTTCTGACTGCTAGAGAGACGTGCTGTTTACCACCTCTGATCCAGTCCCTCGTTCCCAGGTGCAGCAGGTGTACTCTTCTGTCTGGTTGGAGTGGAAGAGAACAATGCAGAAGGACTCTGGCCCGCTGTAAGTACACAGTGAATGGGAGTAGAATAGCCAAGAACTTCTCAAAACCAGAGCTTCTTTCCTGATCTGAAAAGTGCACTAAGCGTAGAGTGCCGGACAGCCTGGGGAATCAGAGCATTGGTCATGTAGGCCGGGAACCTGAGTTTGAGTCCCGGCTCCGTCACTGACTCCAGGCAAGTCCTCTAACCTCTAGGATTTATTTTCATTTGTACAGTGATATGACTGTTCTGGAATGATGACGTTTTAGTCCCATCCTGTGATTGTGGTTTTTGTTTTTTAGACATGGTTGGCACTGGTTTCTTACTCTTTCATTTTCAGAGTGCCTTTACACTGGATTGGCTTTGGCTATGCAGCACTGGTTGCTTCTGGTGGGATCATTGGCTATGCAAAAGCAGGTATGGTTTGTAGCTACCTGACCTCTTAAGGTCTTCACGTTGTTGCTGGTAAAGAGTAAGTCCCCGGGGTCTCCAGAGTTCAGTCTTGTTTGAGTCAGGTTTGCTTGAAGCCCTCTAGCTGGAGTGCAGGCTTCTTTTCAGTCCCGTAGCTGCCCCTGCACTTGCTTTCCCATTATCTGGCTGACCTAAGTCAAGCTTCTTGTCTACTCCCTTGTTCTTGGTGTCTTTATCTAAGATGCCGGGCAGGAGTGGTAGTAGATTGTTATTATCATCGACTACCACACATCTGCCTTGACCCCAAGGTGTTATTATCTCTGTGCTCTTTGGAGTAGGCAGAAACCTCTTTTCTCATCAGGCATAGTTCTATCAGCAAACCTGCTGTTTCTATCTCTTTCCTAGCCTGCATTCCCCACCTTACACACACACACACACACACACACACACACACACACACACAAACACGCGCGCGCACCAGAATTCTTGCTCTCCAGGTTTTGTTTTGTTTTAATTCACTGCCCCTATTTCCTCCTCCTTTGGGGATTTGCCTGAGGTTCTGCCTGTGGACAGTTCCAACGCTTGACAGGTTCATCAGGCCTGGTTAGGAGCCCTTCTTTGCTCCCCAGATGCAAGTGTCTGCATATTAAAAAGGAGAGGAATAATGTGACGTTACCCCGACTTCTCCGTAAAATAGCAAACGCTGCAACACATTTTCCTGCTTGGGAGCTCCTTGGTTATGAGCTGTGTTGAGAGAAATTCTCTTGGCTGTTTTCCCCTGGAGGGAAAGGAAATCTGGTGACTTCTGTTAATGAGTGTCTGATGTTATAATGCAGGACTGTTTGCTTCTCTGCAGGTAGCGTCCCGTCACTGGCTGCTGGCCTTCTTTTCGGAAGTTTAGCAGGCCTGGGTGCCTATCAGCTGTCTCAGGATCCGAGGAACATTTGGGTTTTCCTAGGTACGTCCGCTTCCCTGTCTCTCTGGTACAGTTATGTATCCAGAACATTCTACCCAAAGGCTCTGGTTCGGTGGCATGTGGCAGGATCTTCACATGAAGACAGTTTTACTACTTCTGCCCAAGTGCTGGGGAAGTTTTAAAATTGGGAGTGGGGAGAGTGGTGCTGATTTCTGTTTACTTTCTATTTACGGAATACGGAAAGGTTTTCATGCCTCCAGTTTAGGTCTAGCCAACAGAATTAGTATTAAGCTTGTACGAGGCAAGTAGATGTCTCGTAATCATCATGTCTGCCCGCTGAAGAGCATGTGCTTGACCGTTACTGGAGGATCACGTGCCTGGGTGAGGTTTGCCTCAATAGTGCGTTTGTTTGCCTTTGCAAATCACGTGTTAGCCCTTTAAAACTAAGCTGAATGTCTGGCATAGGCCTTGCCTTCGAGGAGCCTTTACGTTGAGTGACGCTGTTGGGGTGACTGCGGGGCTGCTGAAGTGCCCCGTGAGCAGCCCACACAGCAGCACCGGGGAGGAAGATCATTTCTTATCAGCGTGGCCTGGGGTGCATTTTCACTGAGCTCTCCCCACACATCAGCCATTCTGCTGGGAGCGTGGACATCTTGCCGTCTCCCCAGATATGCAGAGTGGGAACATGTGCGGTGCCGGCCCTTAGAAGAGTGGTGGGGAGAACAAGTGTGTTGACCGAGTGGCTCGTACAAGTCGGCACGGGTTGGGAAGGGAGGTCGCGGCGGCTGACTTGGGGCGTGCCCGTGGAAGGAGGAGGCGCCCCGCTCTCAGCTCTGCCTCCCAGCTCCCTCACTCAAGCTCCTGAATGACTTTCAGGCTTCCTTTATCCTCGTGTCTGATTCTACTCCTGCTCTCAGCAACTGCCCTCGCTGCCTACGTAAAGGAAAACAACAGTCATCACACGGAGGCTCCAGCATGCCGTCATCACCCAGGCCTTCCACTGTGCTGTTTCTCTCTCAAAGGCCAGTCCCTCCACCCACGCTTTGGGTCTCCTCCCCACCTTCTTGGGGTGTTATGCTGCCAGAGATGTCATCTCTTATTTGTGTTCCGCCCTGCGGGTGGATCCCTCCCACTCATGTTCAAAGGTGTCCTCTCTTACCCATTAAAAAAGAAAGGACCTCTCGTGACCCCGCTTCCTTCTCCAGTTGCCTGCCCTTCTTCTTCCCTTTAGCAACTTCCCTAAAACAATCCGTTCTACTCCCTGTTTTTACTTCTTCACCTCTCACATTCTCGACCCCCCTTTTTGTGTCCTTTGTCCATGGAAATAGCTTTCCCTGAGCCTGTCAGTGACCTGGATTTTCACAATCCAGTGTATATACTTTTAATGTTTATTTATTTCTTAGAAAGAGCGTGCGCCTGAGCTGGGGAAGGGCAAGAGAGAGAGAGCGAGAGAGCGAATCCCGAGCAAGCTCCACGCTCAGTGTGGAGTCTGACGCGGGGTTCAATCCCATCACCCTGGGATCATGACCTGAACGGGAATCAAGACTCAGATGTTTAACCAGCTGAACCACCCAGGCAACCGCACTACATTTTTTTTTTTTTTCCAAAGTTTTTAATTTATTTTTGGGACAGAGAGAGACAGAGCATGAATGGGGGAGGGGCAGAAGGAGAGGGAGACACAGAATCGGAAACAGGCTCCAGGCTCCGAGCCATCAGCCCAGAGCCCGACGCGGGGCTCGAACTCACGGACCGCAAGATGGTGACCTGGCTGAAGTCGGACGCTTAACCGACTGCGCCACCCAGGCGCCCCAACCGACTACATTTTTTAATCCTCATTCTAGTTGGCCTTTTAGCTTTTTCAGCATAGTAGACCAAGCCGTTTTCCAGTCTCCTGTTTTCCTTCTTATTTTCTCATTCTCTTTTGTTGACCCATCTTTCTTCTTGGCCATTAAATATTTAAGCTCTTAAGACCTGGCTCTTTGTATATTTTTTTGTTTGTTTTTAATTTTTTTAATGTTTATTTTTAAGACCGAGATAGAGCATGAGCGGGGGAGGGGCAGAGAGAGAGGGAGACACAGAATCCGAAGCAGGCTCCAGGCTCTGAGCTGTCAGCACAGAGCCTGATGCGGGGCTCGAACTCAGGGACCTTGAGATCATGACCTGAGCCGAAGTCGGACACTTAACCGACTGAGCCACCCAGGCGCCCCATATCTTCTTTATACTGTCTTGCTTGACAGTGTTATTGGGGTCTAGGCCTTAAATTACCATTGAAACGGAAAATTGATTCAGAAAGGCATCACTCCTCCAAGCTTTACTCATAAGTAAAGGTTGTGTGCTTGAAATCTTGTCTCCAGGCATCTGCCCAAACGTAACCTCATGTCCTTACAAATGTGTTTGGTGCCAGTGTTTTCCATCCATTTGGATCTTGTCCTCCTCCCATCTTTCTGTCTCCTTCAGCAGTCAGTCCTATTTGCACTACCTCCAGCCCATATCCTGAAGTGTCTCCTTCTGTGTCTCCATGGCCACCGTTCTCATCCCAGTACCACTTATCTGGCCTGCATTCTTGAGGAAGTTCTTCAGTGGTATTCCGACATGCTCTGGTTTCCCTCCGGATTGTTCTCCATGGAGCAGCTCGAGTTCTGATTTTACAGTCCTCTTATGTTCATGTATCCCTCTGCTTGGAATGCTTTGATGGCTTCTCATTGCTCTTGGGCTGAAGAACATAGTCCTCCGTATGGCTGTCAGGGCTCTGTGCTCTGGCCCCTCTTCCTCACTGGCCACAGTTGAGCCTTGGGTTCCCTCTCACCACAAGGCCCCACCACTGTTATCCCCTCTCTTGGAATGTGCTTTCTTCCCCCTTTTAGCTCTTCGCTCCTTTTCAGATCTTGGCTTTTTGGTCTTCATTTCCTCAGCAAATCCTTTCCTCGTTTTCCCGAATTGGCGGGACCCTCTTAGAGGCCTTTTATGATGGTAGTTTTGCCCTCCAGCACCTAGTGCAGTGAGTGCATGGGAATACATGTAATAGGTCTTCACATGCTGACTAGCAGTGCATACAGTTAAGGTAAATACATCAACAGGGAATAGAAGAAGACCTACCGCAAATGTGGAGAAAACTATGGCGGAAGAATGGTGGGTAGTGAGGCCGGAAAGGCAGGTTTGGCCCAGATGGTGAGGGCCTTATATTCCAGTCTTTGTACTTAGTCCTACAGGGCGCGGGTGGCCACAAAGCACCCCCAGCGCTCCCCCAGCGTGGAGGAGATGGTATGAGAGGGGATCTGGCCCTTGAAAGGTGGGTGGGACATTGGTTCTCCCGTATAGAAGGTGTAATGATACTCGATTCTTTCTGTCTTTCCCCTCAGCTACATCTGGAACCTTAGCTGGCATTATGGGGATGAGATTCTACCACTCTGGGAAATTTCTGCCTGCGGGCTTAATCGCGGGTGCCAGGTATTTTCTGTTCCCTTGCCGTTCGTCACCGGGATGGAGTTGAGTTTAGGGCCCCAGATATGCCGTACATTCCAGAATTTACTTGTGTTGGTATACCTGATGCTGGACATCAACCGGAATGATTTAATTTACACACAAATAGGAGAGGCTGTGAAAACAGTAGTTGATTTGATGTCAGAATGAAGTAAGTTCATGGCTTTGCTGTCACGTTTGCAATCTGGTCCATCCTGGCTCCTGCCTACGTCAGAAGGAGCTTCAGGCAGAGCCCTGACAGCGGCTCTTTCTGTGACTTTCAGCGTGCGTTCCAGATTTCTTAGATGTGTGGGTGTCCTTTATCACTGACCATTTTGTTAAAAGGGAGTTTTGATTGAATCCTGCTGGCTAACTTGAGTTACAAAACTCAGACCAGGTTGTTTTTAAAAACGTTTTCCTTACGTGTGATAAAGATACTCTGAGGACAGAATTTTAAAAAATCTGTTCGAAAGAAGATCACTAACCTGACTTCAGTCATAGTTATGCTGTCAGGCATAATGCTTTATAGTCCGTGTACACCAAGGTCAAGAGCAGTAAACTGGGAGACTGGAAATCTACCATTAACTAGCTCGGTGACCCCGGAGAGACCTTGGTCTTTCAGCCTGCAGTTTGCTCATCTCTTTGAATTATTGGCTGTGAGATCAGGAACTCCCAACTCACACGTACCATTTTGAGGCGGGTGCAGGGCAAGACTGCCCCTTGGCATGTTATTTCTTTCATGTTTCCAAGAATGAAGGCTCCACCTCTGCCTGCTCGGCCTCGGCGTCTCCTCATGTAGTTGCGAAGGGCCTGTAGTCTTAGTTTCTTAAAAAAAACAAAACAGTCGAGTACCTGTCGTGTTCTTTACCTGATGTGTTTTTATGTGTTTCTTTTGAACAGTTTGCTGATGGTCGCCAAACTTGGAATTAGTGTGTTGAATAGACCCCATCAGTAGTAGTCATGTCCCAGCCTGAACTCATGAAGATTTTAAAAACTTCTCCAATATCAGTGTATTAAGAGAAGCAAGTGCAGCATTTTCACATATTCTGACATTTTACTTAAAAAAAATGACAGTGAACTTCGCAGAAGAAATCGTTCATTTCACTACAGCCTTAAAGAGGTGGTAGTTTGTAACCCAAGAGCTCCTTATTACAGTTTGATTCTTGTGTGTTGATGTTCTCTCTTCTTTCTGTGTCTCTAGGTAAAGCCTCAAAGGGTAAAACGTTAGGTATCAACTTTGGGGACCCCCCCAAGCCCTATGCCCTACTCAGAACAGTGTGAAAAACATCTGTTACGAGCTTTAGGGTTTCTGTTCTTTGGTGCATCTTAGAGCACAGACCTACTTTGAAATTATGTCAAATGAAATATCGATGAAAATAAAATTTACCATAAATAATATTTTCTATGGTGTCTTCGTTGCCAGAGTTGTCTAGAACATAGACTGGGATGTGAATGGCAGGAAGCTATGGGAACGTGGAAGTGTTCTGTTAATGTTTTATTTAGTAATTATGTATTTTGAATAATTTAAGAACCAAGGAAAGCTATGTATGATTTGATTGTACATTGCATCGAAGCTTGTTTTAAAAGTGATCTTTAGTGAGGATTTCTAAGGTTAGGACTGTGTAACAACAGCAACAGAATGAAAAAGAAAAAAATGAAATTGTGGTTAATTAGCTAACCTATAAATGTGAAACGAAAAGACCTGTGGGAAACTTGAGTTATCCAATTTGGTCTCTACACACATTAACTGGGTACTGACACATTTTCACTTCACTTTCCTTTTTTCAGCATTAGAATTAACTCCATCTGGTCCTTCTTACTTTAGCTTCCCCCTCTTTCTAAAGAAAAGGGATATTTGCGGCTTCCCTCCTCCCTAACTGCTGTTGGTTGTATTTATAGTGTAATTCAGGCACTTACTGATCAGTATCATGTGTCTCCTTAAACTCTTTGAAAGGAGTCCTGGTTTTCTCATTCTCGTTTTATGTGACATGGTTTTGACATTTCTGCTTGGGCCTGCTCTTCAGTCGTAATGCCTGGAGCTCTGCACAAGTTGGGTGTGACCAAGGTACCGTGTCTGAGACTCTGCATTTCTGTTAGTGCAGCTGGGATCAAAATAAGATTTTTGGACTGCCCCCCATCACAGCAGTGACTCATTACGCTTTTGGTCTACTGAGACTTCAGGTCCTTTTCTTGAAGGCTGCTATTAATAACTACTCATAGATCGGAAGGGGTTGTTGCTTGATGTCACATACTTGCAAATACATTGATGAAATTACAATGCCCCATTAATTCCTGGCATAGTCAGTAATTGCCTTTTATCCTGTAGTGCTACCAAATTCATGCTTTAAATTATAAAGACAAATCCATTTACAAATAGTTCATTGGTGTGTGATAGGATTTCATGCCCTGGTGGATCGGATTATTATGAACTGTTCCCAAACATTAGTCTTTTATGGCCTAAAAGGAAAACAGATAAAATCAGGTAGGTAGAACATTGCATTTATGTTTTTGATATTTTAAGAATGGATTTTTATGGAAATGTGTTGGGGAGAAAAGAAACAACTGTTTGTAGTTAGTGTTACAAAGGTCAGACCTGGGTGTTCTCTTGAGCAGCAAAGAGTGGTGTGCGTATTGTATATGTTCAGAGAGCTAACCTTCATCTTCAGTGCTTTTTCCCCCAAAACCCTGCTATGTGAGGGCCAGGTGGACTTGTTCCCCAGGTGTTTGAATCCTATGAAGTATAAGAGCAGAAGCACAGAAAAAAGATTATTCTAAAAACAAACAAACAAACAAACAAAAAACCCCCTCAATACTCATTCTGTATTTATTCATCAGACATATTTTGGGTTCCAAGCTAGCCTTTCTATGATCATTTTGATAAATAGCTTCTTGAAATATGGTTAGATTCATTTAGTAATCCTCATCTATATTTTCTGTCTTCTCCATCTGAGCCCAGCCACATAGGCATGTATGCCAGTGACATGTGCATGGGGCCACCCAAAGCTGCCATCCGTCCAGGCTTTCGTAGGTAGGATTTTGAATCACCGTGTTGGCCTCAGTTGTTCATCTGTTGTGGAGTGTTTCCAAAGGCACCGATTTTGGTCACCTTCAGTTCTAGCATCAAACTCTGAAAACGGGGGTCCCTGGAGGTGGGAATTTATTTAGGTCCACAGCAGATCCCCGTGTAACTGTTTGATCCCAGTGGTCAGCTCCGAAAGGTTTAAGGCTGTCCACAGACTGGGGTTAGAGGGTGGGTGGGATGGTCTTCAGTGCCTAGCCGCCCAGGTAGTGCCCTTGCCAAGTTTCTGTTGCCCCTTCCTTGCAGAGTTTCCCCAGTACTTCCTGTCCTAAGATTGTGCTGGGTCCTAGAAGGAAAAGAACAAGCGATGACTTGCCTTCTTGGAATCTAGTGGAGAAGACTGAAATCTAACCACCAGAGGCAGTAATAGGAATAAATGCTTAATAGAGGTAGATGGATACTGCAGCCAGAGCACAAAAAAAGGGAATGGTCAGTTCTGTAGAAGGACTCTAGAAGAGATGATGGTTGAGCCACGCCTTGAAAAATGAGGAATTCATAAACAAGGACTGACAAATGTTGCAGGAAGGGAAAATATGCACAGTGCCTCAGAGGCATGACGCTATCTGGCACAGTTGGGCAACAACAAGTCGTGTGGTTATGACCAGGACAGCAGGACATGAGACTGAAAGGCAGAGGTCATATCTAGATGACCTTGGTATCCTAGGCCAAATAATTTGGACTGAAACCATTTTTGTCTTCATTTTTTTTTTTTTTTAGTTTTGCTTCTTATTTGTGGAAGTTCTCTATTTTTGATGGGTACTAATCCTTTGTTGTGTATTGTGTTTTCCCCCCAGCCTATTGCTTATTGTTTAGCTTTGTTTATAGTGTCTGTACATTTTTGCATATTCAGATCTGTTACTTTGCTTTATAAAGCCCTTTCTCCAAAATTATAAAAATTAGGTATTAGGTAGTTAACAAAGTTATTTAAAATTGAAGCAAAATATGCTTGTGATAAAAAATGGATGTAGGGCACCTGGGTGGCTCCGTGGGTTAAGTGGCTGACTTCGGCTCAGGTCATGATTTTGCAGTTCGTGAGTTCGAGCCCAGCTCAGAGCCTGGAGCCTGCTTTGGATTCTGTGTGTGCCTCTCTCTCTGGCCCTCCCCAGCTCGCACTCTGTCTCTGTCTTCTCTCAAAAATAAACAAACATTGAAAAAAATGCATTCAAGACAGAAAGGTAAACTGTAAAATTGTCTTTTTCTCATCTCAGACCCTTAATCTCTCAGTGTAAGGGGTAACCATTGTTATGCCTTATTTATTGGCCCAGGAATTCCCTGGATAGATTATTATTTCCTGTGTTATGTTATCATATAAACGTATCCTTTTTTGCTTATGGTTGACGTAAATCAGCGCACAGCAGAAATACTACACTCTTTGCTGCACTGGACTATGTTTAACAAAGCTTTTCCTATCTGGACATAGAGACCTACCTAGTTCACCTTTCCCCTACTGATAGAAAAGTACTTTGTTTAAAAAAGTCTTTTGCTGTTCATGCTGAGCCAAGGTACATTACCATCTAAATCACAGTGCACCATGCAAATGAATGTATATAGGTGACATCTCTAAAAGCTGAGTCCAAGCAGATGAGCATTTAAAGTTTTAATTGTCCTCAGAAGAGTTGGAACAACAATGGTTGTAAGATTTTGTTTCCCCATATTTGCTAATGTCATGTCTTGTGAGAATTTTAAGCTTTGGCAAGTTAAATTAGGAATCTGCAAATGGCCAGATAGTAAATATTTTAGGCTTTATGGGCCATACTGTCTCTGCCCTAGCTACCCAGTTCTGCCATTGTAGAGTAAGACCCGCCAGAAACCATATGTAAACGAACATGGCTGTTTATAGACCCTGAAATTTGGATTTCATATGATTTTCATATATCATGAAATAGTAATCTTATTTTTTTCAGCCATGCTATTTTGATTGAAAACAAAAATATTGTTAGCATGCTGGCTGCATAAAAACGGGCACAACAGACCAAATTTGACTCACTAGCCATAGTTTGCCAATCCCTTGATCCAAGCCAAAAATATCTAATTGTTTAAATTATTAATAAGTTATTAAACATTTTTTCATGTTTATTGACCAGTGATAATGTATTTTTTCTGTGAGCTGCTCTTTCTGTTTTTTGTTCCTGTTTTTGTTTCTTTTTCTCTTGGTGTGTGACTCTATATATAAAAAAGCTTGTTCTTGTTTTGGGAGCACCCGGGTGGCTCAGTCGGTTAAGCGTCCGACTTTGGCTCAGGTCATGATCTCATGGTTCGTTGATTCAAGCCCCGCATCAGGCTCTGTGTTGACAGCTTAGAGCCAGGAGTCTGCTTCAGATTCTGTCTCTCTCTCTCTCTCTCTCTCTCTCTCTCTCTCTCTCTCTGCCCCTCCCCTGCTGAAGCTCTCTTTCTCTCAAAAATGAATAAATGGTTAAAAATTTTTGAAAAAAAAGCTTGTTCTTATTTTCATTTGTTACTTTCATAGTTTTATTTCTTAGGTTTCTATTTTTGTTGCCCTTAGAATTTACTTTTTTGTGATGTTTCAAATTAGGGATCTTTCTGAATTCTGTTCTCCAAAAAAACACATTACCCTCAATATTGTTTATTCAGGTGATATATCCTTCTCTCGTTGCTTTGAAATGCCACCTTTACCTTGTACTGAATTTCCATATTTGAGACTGATTCTGTTTCTAGTATCTTTCATAGATTTACTTATCTCTGTCTCAGTGCCAAATTATATTCATCACTATAGATTTACATATATTTTGATACTTGGTAGTGCACGTCTGTCTTTGTTCTTCAGATTTTCTTTGACATATTAATATATAATTTTTCCAGATAAATCTGGAATTAGCTTTTTTTAAAAAAGATTTTAGTTTTGAGTAATCTCTACACCCAACATGGGGTTCGAGCTCATGACCTCATAATCAAGAGTCACATGCTCTTCTGACTGAGCCAGCCAGGTGCCCCTAGAATTACCTCTTTATTTTTAAAATTTACTTGGGATTTTTGGTATGATTGTACTAAATTATTGGTAAATTTTGGAGGAATTGAAAACTTTAAAATATTTATTCTTCAACCCAAGAACATTGCTTGTCCATTTAATTTTTTCCTTGAAGTTTAATTAGTATATAATATTCTATTAATTTCAGGTGTATATCATAGTGATGTGATATTTTTATACATTATGAAATGATCCTTGTAAGTAGTTATCATCTATCACCATACAAAGTTATTACAGTATTATTGACTATATTCCCTAGCTGTACATTACATCCCATGGCTTATTTTGTAATTGGAAGTTTGTACCACTGAATCTCCTTCACTTCACCTCCCCCCCCCACCCCCCCCCACCAGGACCCCCCCCCCTTCAGTAACTTCCAGTTTGTTTCCTGTATCTCAGTCTGTTTTTATTTATTTTTTTAAGATTTTTTTTTTTTTTAAGTTTTTTATTTTGAGAAAGAGAGAATGAGTGGGAGGAGGGGCAGAGAGAGCAGGACAGAGGATTTGAAGTGGGCTCTGTACTGACAGCAAAGAGCCTGTTGGGGGGCTCAAACTCATGGACCATGAGATCATGACCTGAACTGAAGTTGGATGCTTAACTGACTGAGCCACTCAGGTGCCCCAGTCTGGTTTGTTTGTTTGTTTTCCGATTAATTAATGTTTTTGAGAGAGAGTGCATGTGAGTGGGGAAGGGCAGAGGGAGAGTCAGAGAATCCCAAGCAGGCTACACACCCAGTGCAGAGCCCAAAGTGGGGCTCCATCTCACAAACTGTGAGATGATGACCTGAGCTGAAATCAAGAGTCGGGCGCTTAACCAACTGAGCCACGCAGGTGTCCCTGGTCTGTCTGTGTTTTGTTCTTTGTGGTTTTTAGGTTTCGCATACAAGTGAAATAGTGTGGTATTTGTCCTTCTCTGACTTCTTTTACTTAGCATAATATTCTCGTGGTCCATCCATGTTGCCACAAATGTCAAGTATCTCGTTTTTTATGGCTTAGTCTATTGTGTATATACACACACATACACACACACACACACACATACACACATCCCACATCTTCTTTATTAATTTCTCAATAGACACTTAAGTTGCTCCCATTAGCTATTGTAAATAATGCTGCCATGAAAATATGGGTGCATGTATCTCTTTAGATTGGTGTTTTTGTGTCAGTGCCCAGAAGTAGAATTGCAGGATCGTATTGTAGTTCTATTTTTAATGTTTTGAGGAACCTCTGTATTCTTTTTCACAGCGGCTGCAACCAATTTACATTCCCACCAGCAGTGCTCAAGAGTTTCCTTTTTCCCACGTCTTTGCCAACACTTGTTATTTTTTTGTTTTTGATACTAGCCATGTGTGTGTGAGATGGTGTGGGATATTTCATTGTGATTTTGATTTGCATTTCCTTGATGATTATTGATGTGGAGCATCTTTTCATGTGTCTGGCAGACATGTATGTATAACTTTGGAAAAATCTCAATGCAAGTTATGCTCTTTTTTAATAGGGTTATTTGTTGTTTTGATATTAAGCTATATAAGTTTTTTATATACTTTAGATATTAACACCTTAATCAGATACATGATTTTCAGATATCTTCCATCGTTAGGTTGCCATTTCATTTTGTTGGTTTCCTTCACTGTGCAAAAGCTTTTAAGTTTGATGTAATCCCATTTATTTGTTAGCTTTTGTTGCCCTTGCATAGGAAACTGGTCCAAAAAATATTGCTAACACTGATGTCAAAGAGCTTACTGCCTAGGTTTTCTTCTAGGAGTTATGTGGTTTCAAGTATTGTGTTTGTCTTTAATCTATCTTGAATTTATTTTTGTATATGGTACAAGATAGTAGTCTAGCTTTATCTTTTGCATGTGGCCGTCCAGTTTCCCCAGCACAGTTTTTTGAAGAATATGTCCTTTACTCATTGCTTGTTCTTGCCTCCTTTGTCATAGATTGACCATATATGTGTGGGCTTATTTCTGGCTTTCTGTTCCGTTCCATTGATTTATGTGTTTGTTTTGTGCCAGTACCATACTGTTTAGTTTACTATAGCTTTGTAGAATAGTTTGAAATCAGGGAACATGATGCCTTCAGATTTGTTCTTCTCTCTCAAGATTGCTTTAGCTGTTGAGGGTCTTTTGTCGTTTCATATAAATATTAGGATTCTTTGTTCTAGTTCTGTGAAAATGCATTTAACATTTTGATGGGGATTGCACTGAATCTGTAAGATTGCTTTGGGTAGTAAGGACATTTTAACAATGTAATTCTTCCAACCCATGAGCCCAGTATATTTTTTCATTTATATGTGTCATTTTCAGTTTCTTTCATCAATATCATACAGTTTTCAGAGTACAGGTCTTTCATCTCTTGGGTTTTATTCCTAGGTGCTTTGTTCTTTTTGATGCAGTGGTAAAGAGGGTTGTGTTTTGTTGTTGTTTTTAAATTTTTTTTAACATTTATTTTGAGAGAGAGAGAAAGCACAAGTAGGGAAGGGCAGAGAGAGAGCAAGACACAGAATCTGAAGCAGGCTCCAGGCTCTGAGCTGTCAGCACAGACCCTGATGCGGGGCTCGAGCCCACGAACCATGAGAGCATGACCTGAGCCAAAGTTGGACACTTAACCACAGGTGCCCCAGGGGTGTTGTTTTTTAAAGCTTCTTTCTGATAACTCATTATTAGCATATAAAAGTACAGTTGATTTTTGTGTGTTAATTTTGGATTCTGCAACTTTACTGAATTCATTTATTTGAATAGTTTTTTCGTGGAGTCTTTAGGGTTTTCTATATATGTTGTCATGTCATCTGCAAATAGTGATAATTTTGCTTCTATTTTTCCAACTTGGATCCCTGTATTTCTTTTTCTTATCTAATGGCTGTGACTAGTACTTCAGTACTATGTTGAATAAAAGTGGCAAGAGTGGGCATTCTTGTCTTGTTCCTTATCTTAGAGGAAGCTTTCAGCTTTTTGCCGTTGAACATGGTGTTAGCTGTGGGTTGTCATATATGGACCTTATATGTTGAGATACATTCCTTTTGTACACTTTATTGAGAATTTTTATCATGAATGGATGTTGAATTTTGTCACATGGTTTTTCTGATACCTATTGAGATGATCATATGATTTTTATCCTTTGTTTTATTAATGTGGTGTATCATGTTGATTGATTTGAAGATGTTGAACCATCCTTGCATTCCTGGCAAAACTCCCACTTGATCATGATGTGTGATCCTTTGTATTACTGAATTTGGTTTGCTGATATATTTTTTTTTTAATTTTTTTTTCCAACGTTTATTTATTTTTGGGACAGAGAGAGACAGAGCATGAACGGGGGAGGGGCAGAGAGAGAGGGAGGCACAGAATCGGAAACAGGCTCCAGGCTCTGAGCCATCAGCCCAGAGCCTGACGCGGGGCTCGAACTCACGGACCGCGAGATCGTGACCTGGCCGAAGTCGGACGCTTAACCGACTGTGCCACCCAGGCGCCCTGGTTTGCTGATATTTTTTGAGGACTTATTTATCTTTGTTCATATGGGCTATTAGCCTACAAATTTCTTTTTTTGTAATGTTTTTGTCTCATTTAGGTAGTAAGTAATGCTAGCTTCATAAAATGAGTTTGGAAGTGTTCCTTCCTCTTTAGTGTTTTGGGATAATTTGATAAGGATAGTTACTAACCCCTCTTTAAATGTTTGGCAGGATTCATCTGTGAAGCCGTCTGGTCCTGGATTTTTGTTTTGGGTGGCTTTTTTTAATTGTTTTGATTTCATTATTTGTAATTGATCTATTCATATTTTCTCTTTATTCATTATCAGTCTTGGAAGGTTATGTGTTTCTGGTAATTCATTTTTTTCTAGGCTTTCCAGTGTGTTGGTGTATAATTGTAGCAGTCTTTTATCTTCTTTTGTATTTCTTTAGTGTCAGTTGTAATTTCTCTTCCATTTCTGATTTTATTTAGTTGGTTCCTCTCTCATATTTTCTTGATGAATCTGGCTACAGGTTTATCGATTTTATCTTTTCAGAGAACCAGCTTTTGGTTTCATTGAGCCTTTTTTTTTGTCTCTATTTCATTTATTTCCATTCTGATCTTTATCATTTCCCTCCTTTTACTAACTCTGGGCTTTATTATTGCTGATTTTGTTGTTCTTTCTCTAGTTCCTTTAGATGTAAAGTTAGTTATTTGAAATGTTTATTGCTCATTGCTATAAACTTTTCTTCTAGAACTGCTTTTACTGTGTCCCATAGATTTTGGAAAGTCTTGTTTCTATTTTCATTTGTCTCAAGATATTTTTTGATTTTCTCTTCGAGTTTTTTGTTGATCTATTGGTTGTTTAGTAGCATATTATTTAGTCTCCATGTGTTGTGAGGGTTTTTTTTTTTTTTTTCAGTTTTACTTTCGTAATTGATTTCTAGTTTCATACTGTTGTACTTGGAAAAAATGCTTGATATGATTTCAGTCTTCTTAAATTTATTGAGACTTATTTTCTGGCCTAATGTGATCCTGGAGAATGTTCACTGTGCACTTGAAAAGGTGTATTCTGCATTTTGGGGATGAAATGCTCTGTATGTATCTAACAAGTCTATCTGGTTTGCTGTGTTGTTTAAGGCCAGTGTTTCCTTACTGATATTTTTGTCTCAATAATTTGTCCATTAAGGTAAGTGGGGTATGAAAGTTTCCTGTTATTACTGTATTATTGTCAGTTTTCTTCTTTATGTCTGTTAATATTTGTTTTATAAATTTAGGTACTCCTGTGTTGGGTATGCAAATATTTGCAAGTGTTTTATCTTCTTCTTGGATTGACCCTTTTATCATTTTGTAATTTCTTTCTTTGTCTTTTGTTTCAGTATTTCTTTTAGAAGTCAGGGTTTTTTTTTTGTTGTTTTTTTTTAATGCTTATTTATTTTGAGAGAGAGAGTGCACATGCACACACAAGCAAGGAAGGGGCAGAGAGAGAGAGGGAGAGAGAGAATCCCAACCAGGCTCCAAGCCATGAGTGCAGAGCCCGACACGGGGCTCAATCAATCTCACAAACCATGAGATCATGACCTGAGCTGAAATCAAGAGTTGGACACTTAACCGACTGAGCCACCCAGGCACCCCTAGAAGTCAGTTTTGTCTGATGAATATTGCTACTCTAGCTTTTTGTTTCCATTTGCGTGGAAAATGTTTTCCATCTCTCCACTTTCAGTCTGTGTGTGTCTTTAGATCTGAAATGAGTCTCTCGTAGGCAGCATATAGGTGGGTCTTGTTTTTTATCCATTCAGCCACCCTGTGTCTTTTGATTGCAGCATTTAGGCCATTTAATTTAAATATATTAAAGAAATCATTGATAGATGTGGACTTACTGCCATTTTGTTCATTGTTTTCTGGTTGTTAATTTAGTTTTTTTAATGTCTTCATATATTCCTTTAGTTCCTTGTATTTCTATTAAGATTATTGTTGGATACTGTAGAGTTTTGATGAATGGTAACTTTTTTAAATTAGGTAGCAATCTGAACAAAATGAATTGACACTACTATAAATGCCTCTGCTGATCCACTCAAGCATTACCTGCGTTAGGTTTTATTAGCTACCATTTATCTAGTCCTATGGCTTTATGTTAAAGTTAGAAATACTATGGGACGCCTGGGTGGCTCAGTCGGTTAAGTGTCCCAACTTCGGCTCAGGTCATGATCTCACAGTTTGTGAGTTCGAGCCCCACATCGGGGTCTGTGCTGACAGCTCAGAGCCTGGAGCCTGCTTTGGATTCTGTGTCTCCCTCTGTCTCTCTGCCCCTCCGCTGCTTGTAGTCTCTCTCTCTCTCTCTCTCTCTCTCTCTCTCTCTCTCTCTCTCTCAGAAAAAATAAACATTAAAATTTTTTTTTTTTTTTTAAGTTAGAAATAACATACTTGGAGTTACTGACAAGATCAACATTGTTCTGGAGACGTTAGATAAAGCAGTAAAACTATGAGAAATAAATGAGGTCTAAATTAATAGTGGAAAAAGAAATTAAACATTTTAAATGGTTAATATATGTCTATCTAGAAAATCCAAGAGAAACAATTCAAAACATAATAAATTAATGAGAAAGTTCTATAAAGCAGCAAGAAAGAAGATAAACACTAAAATCCAGCAACTTTCTGTTAACAGTCATACTCTGCTCTCTCCCATACAATTGCTAATACTGAAGTCTAAGCCTCACCATCTTCTAGTAGAACTCTTTGTTTTCATGATTTGGCCCAACGATTCTTTCTCTTCTGCCAGGAGGCAGAAGTATATTTCAAGTATATTTAGATTCCTAGACCTAAAACCATTCGGTTCTCTCTCAACATTTAAATTTCTTTAGTCTCACGAACGTCCTTTTCTTTTTCTTAACACCCATAATAATTTGCCAATATACAGTTTTATGCATGCTTATTTAATGTGATCAGGACAAATGACCCTTTTGTCACCATCGTATATGCTACACTTTAGTACGTAATGGGCACTTAGTAAATGTTTGCTGAAAATATAGACTGATCCAATCTTCTTTTTAAAAATGGACTTGGGGAGCCTGGGTGGCGCAGTCGGTTAAGCGTCCGACTTCAGCCAGGTCACGATCTCGCGGTCCGTGAGTTAGAGCCCCGCGTCAGGCTCTGGGCCGATGGCTCGGAGCCTGGAGCCTGGAGCCTGTTTCCAATTCTGTGTCTCCCTCTCTCTCTGCCCCTCCCCTGTTCATGCTCTGTCTCTCTCTGTCCCAAAAATAAATAAAAACGTTGAAAAAAAAATTAAAAAAAAAAATGGACTTGATTTTTTAGGACCATTTTGAGAAGATAGTACAGAGTTCCCATATACCCCACTCCCCATCCAGTTTTCCTTGTTATGTTAGCATGATACATTTGTTACAACTAATGAGTCAATGTTGGTACATTAATTAAAGTCCATATTTTGTTCAGATTTTCTAAGTTTTTAAACTAATATTGCTTGTCTATTACAGAATCTCACCTAGGACCGCATGCTACATTTAGTTATCATGTCTTCTTATGCTCCTATGGCCTATGATTGTTTCAGATTTGTCTTGTTTTTGATGACTGTGATAGTTTTGATCAAGTGTTTTATAGAATGCTCTTTTGTTAGAATTTGTCTAGTGTCTTCCTTACGGTTAGACTGGAGTTCTAAAATTTTAGGAGGAAGGCCACAGAGGTCAAGTGCCATTTTCATCACATCCTATGAAGGTCACATATATGGATATAGTATCATTGTTGATTTTGACTTTGATCATCTGGCTTGAGGTAGTATTGTCAGGCTTCTCCACTGTGAAGTTACTCCTTTTTTCCCCCTTCCCCTACTGTACTCTTTGAAAGGAAGTCACTATACATACTCTGTACTTAAGGATTGGGAGTTGTACTCTACCTCCTTGAGGGCAGAGTATCTACATAAATGACTTTGAATTCTGCTGTTTGGGAGATTTGTCTCTTCTCCCCTACTTAATTATTCACTTGTTTATATCAGTATGGACTCAGGGATAGGTATTTCCCACTTTGGGTTATAATACAATATTTCTTTATTAATTTTCTTTCTCAAATTGTTGCAGTTTTGGCCGTCGGGAGCTCTTTCATTTGGCTCCTGTGTCCCTTTGACGTAGCCCGTCAACATAGGCTTCTTTTGCTTGCTTGCTTTTGCTTTTGTTTTTTTAGAACTTTGTTCCTTTCTAGCACTGTAAGATCCTCCAGTATCATCTTGTGTATTTCATGCTCAGCACTAGAATCAACCATTTCTCCAGACTGGACAATGGTATCAGAAATCAAGATCTGGAGCTAGATATGCTTGTTGCTACTGGGGTGAAATCTTTTATTTGATTATATCTTTAATCTTTTTAATTTTTCATTTGTTATTTTTTCTAATTTCTTAAGCTAAATGCTCAAATTCAGCATATTTTCCGTGTTCCTAGTTTTGTTTTTTGTTTTTTTTTCATAAATGGATCCATTGTATACTTTTTTTCTCTGAGATCTGTTTTGGCTGAATTTTGCAAGTTTTAGAGGCATGTTGTTCATTTCTAAAGAGTGTTTTTTACTTTTCCTTTTTGAATCATTGTTTAGAACGATATTTTTAATAAGTGGATAAAATTTGGAGACATATACCCTTTTATTATTATAGTCTAGTTTTATTAAAATGTGGGAAAAATGTGGCTTATGTATTTCTTTATTTGGGAGATTGTAATTTTCTTTGTGACCTAATATAAGGTCAACTTTTTGTGAATGCTATATATATTCGAGAAGTGCATGAATTTTTTCCTTATTGGTTGAAGTATCTCTATATGGTATGTATATCAGATAAACTTTGTTTACTGTATTATCCAAATACTTATTTACTTATTTTAGGCTTCTAGATCTGTTGAGAAATAAGCCTCTTACTCTGACTCGGTTGTTTTTGTTTTTGTTTTTGTTTTTGTTTTGAGAGTGCACACCTGCATGTGTGAGTTGGGGAGGGGCAGAGGGAGAGCGAGAGCTAGAAGTTTAAGCAGGCTCCATGCCCAGCACAAGCCCAATGCAGGACTGATCTCACAGTCGTGAGATCATGACCTGAGCTCAAGTCAAGAGTCAGACACTAGACTGACTGAGCCACCCAGGCGTGCTACTCTGATTGTTTTTATATCCGTTTCTTCTTGTATTTATGATAAATCTTGCTTCATATATTTATCTTGTTTTAAGTTTTATTTGGAAAAATTTCAAATCTACAGAAAAGTTTCACTAATATTCATAATTACTCATATAACCTCTACCTAATTTTAATTCACTTGTTAACATTAGGTACATTCTCTCTCACTCTATCTGTATCTATACATGTGCCTATATTTTATATATATAAACCATTCAGTTGTCTCAGCATTGAGTTTCTTTAGTCTCTATAGTGTCCTTTTATATATGTAATGTAAAATATAAGCATAGATACAGTAATCCTCAACCAGATATTAGCAAATTGAATCCAACTGTGTATAAAAGGAATTACATATTATGACCAAGTGGAATTTATTCCAGATATACAGAGCCGATTCAGCATTTGAAAAGCAATTAATGTAATCCATCACATCAACAAGCTACAGAGCAAAAATCATATATATAACCAATGATGATAGCAATAGATGCAGGAAAAGCATTTGACAAAGTCTAAAACTCATTCCTGATAAAACTCAGCAAACTAGGAGTAGAAGACTTCCTCAGTTTGATAAAGAACATCTGTTTGATAAAGTAACATCGTACTTAATGGGAAGAAACTACATGTTTTCCCACTAAGATCAGGAACAAGACAGGGATGTTCACTCTTGCCTCAACTATTCAACATTTTACTGGAAGTCCTTGTAGTACAATAAGACAAGAAAATAAAAGATAAACTGGGAAGAAAGAAAGAAAACTTTGTTTGCAGATGACATGATTGTCTATGTAGAAAATCTCAAAGAATTAACAAAGAAACTCTTGGACTTAATGAATGGTAATAAAAGGTATTAGGTACAAAGTTAATACACAGAGTCATTTGCCTTCTTATATATGAGCAATGAACAATTTAAATTTGAAATTAAAATATAATACCATTTATATTGATGCTAAAGAAGAAATGCTTAGGAATAAATCTAACAAATATTTATAAGATCTATATTAGGAAAACTACAAAACACTGATGAAAGATGTCAAGATGACAATAAATAGAGATGGTCCATGCACTACAAGAAGAGAATATTGTCAAGGTGCCAGTTCTTTCCAACTTGGTCTAGATCCAGTCCAACACAACCAAAATCCCAGTAAATTATTCTATGGGATGTTGGCACCTGACTCTGGTTTATATGGAGAGGTAAGAGACCCAAAGTAGCCAACATAAAATTGAAGGAGAAGAACAAAGTTGGAGGACTGATGTTAACCTGACTTAAAACTTCTGTAAAGCTATAGTAATCAAGACACTGTGGTATAGGTGGAAGAATAGATACAGATCAATCGGACAGAATAGAAAGCCCAGAAATAAAGTCAACTGATCTTTGATGAACTAGCAAAGGCAGTTCAGTGGCGAAAGGATAGTTTCTTCCAAGAAATGGTGCTGGAACAACTGGAGATAAACATGCAAAAAATGGAAAGAAAATTTAGACATAGACCTAACAAACGTGAAATAGGTCACAGATATAAATGTAAAATATAAAACTATAAAACTCCCAAAGCTAACGAGAAAATCATAGGTGACCTAGGGTTTGGTGATGATTTATTACATACATACAACACCAGAATTATAATCCATGAAAGAAAAAAATGACAAGTTGCATTTCATTAAAATTAAAAATTTCTGCAGTACACAAGACACTGTTAAGAGAATGAAAAGATAAGCCAATGACTGGGAGGAAATATTTGCAAAAGACATAATCTGATAAAAGTCTGTTATCCAAAATATACAAAGAACTCTTAAAACTCAACAGTAAGAAGGGGCACCTGTGTGGCTCAGTTGGTTAGGCACCCAGCTCTTGGTTTCAGCTCAGGTCATGATCTCGCGGTTTCGTGAGTTCAAGCCCCACATCAGGCTCTGCTGGCAGTGATGAGCCTGCTTGGGATTCTCTCTCTCCATCTCTCTCTGCCTCTCTCTCTCTCTCTCTCTCTCTCTCTCTCTCTCTCTCTTTCAATAACAAAACAAAGGGGGCGCCTGGGTGGCTCAGTCGGTTGGGCGGCCGACTTCGGCTCAGGTCATGATCTCACGGTCCGTGGGTTCGAGCCCCGCGTCGGGCTCTGTGCTGACAGCTCAGAGCCTGGAGCCTGTTTCAGATTCTGTGTCTTCCTCTCTCTGACCCTCCCCCGTTCATGCTCTGTCTCTCTCTCTGTCTCAAAAATAAATAAATGTTAAAAAAAAAACAACAAAATAAATAATCCAGTGTTTAAATGTGTAGAAGATCTGAATAATACTTCATAAAAGGAGATACACAGCTGGAAAATAAACATATGAAAAGGTAGCCCACATCCTATGTTGTCAGGGAACTGCAAATTAAAATGACATACTGCTGCACACTTATAAGAATGGCCAAAATCTAGAACAGACAACCTGCCAACACCAAGTGGTGGTGAGTATGTGGAGCAGCAGGAACTCTCATTCACTGCTGCTGGGAATGCAAAATGGTGCAGCCACCTTGGAAGTAGCCTGCTGCTTTTTTACAAAACGAAATATATTCCTACCAGGTAATCCAGTAATTATGCCTCTTGAATTTACGCAGATGAGGCGAGAACTGATGCCCACACAAAAGTATGCAATGAATGTTTCTGGCAGCTTTATTTATAATTGCTCATCCTTGAAAACGAGATGATCTTCAGTGGGTGAATGGATAAACTGTGATGCATATATACAATGAAATATTAGCTAGCAGTAAACAGACATGAGATAAGCTAAGAACAGACATGGAGGAAACTTAAATTTTGAAAGAAGGCAGTCGGAAAAGGCCACATACTGTATGATCCCAACTACATGACAATTCTGGAAAAGGAGCACAATGGAGACCATAAAAAGATTTGTGTTTGCCAGAGGTTTGGCGGGGCGAAGGGGCAGTGGAGAAGAATGACTAGGTGGAACATGGGATTTTTTATGGCAGTGAAACTAATCTCTGTGATACTGTCACGGTCGATATATGCCATTATGTATTTTGTCAAAACCCAGAGAATAGACAACACAAAGTGTGAAACCCTAGTATAAACGAAGGACTTAATGTACTCATACTGGCTCATCAGTTACAGCAAATGTCCCCCACTAATGCAAAGTGTTAATAGGGAAAATTGGGGAGGGGCCCTTAAGGAGAG
The DNA here is from genome assembly GCF_016509475.1 of Prionailurus bengalensis. Lineage (NCBI taxonomy): Eukaryota > Metazoa > Chordata > Mammalia > Carnivora > Felidae > Prionailurus > Prionailurus bengalensis. Next base: position 18,018,027 of record NC_057349.1, on the reverse strand, counting down.
GTATATGGAAACTCTGTACTACCCAGTGAATTTTTCCATAAATCTAAAACTGCTAGAAAAACAAAAGTCTATAATTAAAAGAACAAATAGGCCTCAGAGTAGAAGTATAAAGTTTAAAAGTGTAAAGAAAACACACCAGTTAACTATATTAATTTTAATATCTATCAAGTGTAAAATCTTCCAGCAACACAAAATAATTTTTTAGCTTTGAGACACTAATTAAAACTGTACAAATAGATATAGCCATTACCATCATCATAAATTACTCTTCAGATTTTAACAGTTTTCAACAAGGTGAGCTGAATCTTCTATACAAAAATACCGTATTACTATTATTTATGATGTCTTTGGATAATGTCCACAAGATGATGCCAATTACATTAGCATTTGTTACAAAGTCAAAAAACATAAAAATTACAGTTGATAACAGCATTATTCTTTAAAAAGAATATACAGTATTAATGTTCAGTCCATAAAATGGCAAATTTAAATATAGTCCCAAGTTCAAGATGTCTCTTTTAAGTACCAGTTTAGAAACAGAACTAAGAAAAAAAAAATTGTACTAAGTGAATCACTGCTATAGCAACTGAACTGCATTTGCTCTTGAGAGTAAATATCAAGGTCGGAGCCAGGTCAGCGACCTGCAGTGCAGCAAGAGTTTGCTTTGGGCGAAAGCTGGCGCACCTCATCTTTGTGTCTGGTAGGAACATGGAAACAAGGTATTTTGAAAGTGTGATGAGCAAACATCACAGTTTCAAGAACTCTCTTAATGATGTAAAGATGAGAACCTTGGTTGATCTGGGAGTCATTAAGCCATTGAGGTTGATAGTCACCACGAATTCACAGGAGTTGTGTTGGTCAAAGTCAAACAATAGACTCTTTCTCCACTAACATCGGGTGTCATAATTTTGAAATCTTTATGTTAAAGATAAATTTATTCCGAAGAAAGATGCTCCGCTCAAGAATTACCACTGCTTCCATAATTTCAGAGTAGAAAACCAGATGATAAATCAGCATGCTCTGCCATTGCCAAACTGGTAAGATAGAGCCTTAGCCAAATACGAGCTCTGATTGACAGACCACTGAGGTTGCCATTAAAAAAAAAAACAACAACAACCCAAAACCAAGCAAAACAAAAACACCTCTGAGGCCAATCAAAATATTAATTAATTTAGGCAAATAACAGATGAAAACGAAAACATTCTAAACACTTTCTGGAGGTCTTTTTAGAAAAGTGTCTTATACTTAGTAACTATTAATTGGTAGATCAAACACTTGATACTTTGGCAAATAGTTTATTCAATACTTTGTAAAGTCCTACCCGTACGCGTGTCAGCGCTGTGGGCAATTGATGCTAAGAAATTGGATTTCATTTGTAGGAAAGAAAGAAAATAGTAGAAGATGATTTTTGCTCTGCAGAGTACCCACTACTTCATATTGCTTCCAGAACTCAGTAGAAATAGACATCTGTACACATTTCCCAGGGTCTGGGACTTGCATGGACTCTATGGAGAATGCTGTGGGGCTTTGCACCAGACTCCTACCGGTGGCCGCCATATTTGGCCACCCAGTCTGTCCTTCCGTGCACTGAGGGAACCGGCTGCACACGGTTCACAATGTTAAGATTCTTGGCCGTAGGATTGTAAGTAGGTCCTGAAAACTGCCCTCGACCAGGTTTTGTGTTCCAGGTGTATTCTGGAAGAAATCAGAATTGGAAGTTAGAACTTTATTCATTGGATTGTCAAATTGAAACTAAGGCAGTTTAAATCTTTTCATTTCATGGGGGAATTTTGAATTTATCTTTAAAAGATTAGTTCAGTGGTCTCTAAGGGTTTTTTTTTTTTTTTTAATAGTAAAATGAAAAACTCTAGTGTGGTGTGATGTTGATACAGAATTCTCAGTAGCTCACTGGTTTACAGTTCTGACTACTGCTGCTGCTTTTGTGGGTTCACTCAAATGCCTGTCACACTTAGGTTGGCACCATGAATTAGGATGACCAAGAAAATTCTTGGTTCAGGTTGAACAGGCAATAACCCACAGTGTTATTAGTGACTTTGTAAAATCACACAGTGGTTACATCTGAATAATACTGGAGTGTAATACCCACTATGGAAACTTTATTTGTAATTGTGAATCCTATAAAGCTTGGGCTTCATGGAGCTCCACAGATGGGATCCCATAGTAGATTTCTTTTAACCATGAAAATGTGGTTTTTAGAAGCAAGAGACTTCCTTTTTTTAATTGGGAAAATGAAGGGCGATAACAGAATTCCTTTAAAAGGTGAGCCAGTCCTAAGATCCCAAACCGTTCATCGTAGGGTCTGCTTTATTCATAAATTTGGCTGATTAAATATTTGTGAAATTTTGATTTGTTAAATATTTGTTATCTGAACAGCTTACAAGCTAGAATTGCTTAAACATCTCAAATGACAGAGCAGTAAATCATTTTGCAGAGAACTTTAATGACTGGACTCTTCTCCAGTCCTTCCTTCGCCTGCCCTCACTTCATATTTACGGCTGAGTACCATAGATGTTCTATCTGAAGAGGGATGTTTGATCCTTCAATTTGGGATTTAAGTATCGTTTCACACTCTATGGTGGCTGACACTCTTGGATTAAACTAAATGTCAATTTTGAGACGAGTCTGACCATTTTGCACACTGAACACTACCCATACTGTATTCACTTGCATGGTTTCCCTGTTTTGTTTTGTTTTTCTTAAACTTTCTCTGTAAAACTGGCAGTGGAGGGGAAATTATGGGAGCACGTGGGTCTGCTGCTGACCTCAGCTTAATGGGAATAAAGCATTAAGTGAGGAACTGCCCTGGGGATAATCACCTGGTCGGTCCTATCATCCTGCCCTGACCAGGTTTAAAATTCTCCAGGTTCAAGCCGATAGAAAGCCACCTGACAAGGTGGGTTAATAGCCAATTAACCCTGAACTGTGAAGGAAGAACTGGTTAAACAGTTAACCAGGTTTTCCAGGAACAGCCCTTTTGTTCTATCCCACGGGAGTGTGGACACACACCAGTCTGTTGAATTTGTGAAGGCTGCAGACCTAATGGGCCTGTGGGTGGAGGAGAGAGCAGGTGAGAGGGAGGGAGTGGAGCAAGGAGGAGAGAGAGGCAGAGAGTCCCCTGGTGAGTGATTTCAGAGATGGGAGAGGGGACAGGAGAGGGGACGTAGTCTTCAGCTAACAGTTGGGCGAGCCTCTGGTGTTGCAACATGAGGGATTTGGGGAGTAACAGAACTTTTTTCCCAGCTCATGACCTAGCTAGGTCAGGTCCTGAATGCATTTGAGGGAAACCATGTCCAGGAAAACGTTTTTAAAACTGCTGAAGAGGCAATCATTTTGCCAAGATTTCCTTTCTGAGAAATAATAATTTCAGGACTCAAGCACCCTTGGTGAAGAACTCAGCAGCTGAGGAGCTGAGATCCGGGGGGCAAGGCAAGAAACACTTTTGTGTCAGCTGGACCTTGCCCCGCGCCTCCTTAGAGTGGGGCAGGCAGCCCTCTCACGCTTGCTGTGCCCTCTTTTTAAAAACAGCACGTGTCCTATCAAGGGCATTTAACTTCCTGCAGAAAATGTTTGCCAAAGGAAAGATGTTTGCCTGTGATCCGTGCCCTGATTATGTAACCTTTAGCAAGAAGTAAAATCCGTGTAAAATGAAGACCGTAATAATAGTACCTTCTGGAGTAGAGCTAATGAACATAGCTCACTTAGAACAGGGCCCTCCCTGCCCTTGCAAAGGGTGGCCGGCCGTGGAGGGAAGAAGTCACTCCTCATAGTCCTTGTTACCACAAGGCAGGGAGTCGGGGAGGAGGTGTTGAGAAGTTTGGGGTGAGAGATTACATGGGGAAGCTGGAAGAAATTAATTCGATTTTTCTTCTCATTTAATCCTGGGGGCGAGGCTGGGGAAGAGCAGAGAGGAAGGCTATGAGAGAAGGGGAAATAGTCGAGGAAATACGGTAATGACCTGGTTTTATTCTTTTGTGGGAAACTCTCACACCAGCGGGAGTACTGAAAGACAAATCTCTTACAGAACAGTGTTTTCCTAAGGATTGGCATTGACCACTTGAGGACGATTAATATTTACTTCTTTTTTTTACCTTTCCTCCTATCACCATCTGTAGGAACATCTGATGAGCAGAGGAAATGAAGAGATGAAAAGTTATGAGAAAGCATTTACTTAAAAAAAAAAGAAAACAGGAACATGCATGCTAATCTGACAGAATGCTTAATATACAAAGGCCTTCAATATCTTGCAAAAATCGTTTTTTAGAACGCCCACTTTCACTTTCTAAGAGCAGACACTTAGGTAACAAACCAGTTTGAAACATTCTGATTTTCTCCTCTTCTTCTAAAAATTGCTACTAAGCCATGGCTGCTGACTCATTGTCAGGCTGGCTTAAAATACCTGAGGCTTCAAAAAAAAAAAAAAAATCTATCACTTGCTGTGTATAATGTGTTTACTTACATATTTTGTTTCAGCAGAAAGATAAGCGATGCTTTTCCCAGATAAGGTAACTAAGTACTGTTTGAGCAGTGCTACTGTGGTACGAAATCATAAATGACAGAAGTCCCGTGCTTCTCACAGTTTTAGCTCCAACAGTGTGAACTTTAGAGGTTGGACTTCAGAGAACTTTAGGGTGTGAACTCTAACCAGGAGTTTGAAGCTGGGAGGGAATTTATACAACTCCCTATCTTCCCAAACTTCTGACTGTCTGCCTTAATGTTTAAGTGCCTTCCTGAGGACTTCTATTTTAGAGTCGTTTTGAGAGCCTTCATAGTCAGACCTGGTCAAGCTCAAGTACAGAATCACCACCACGCCACCGCAGGGCACACAGCCTACTTGGTGATAACCGGAGGGCGGGAGAATAAGCCAAGCCTCCACCATCTACTACCGGTGCAAAGCCAGAGCCAGGGTGGGAAAGTTCTGCCACGGCTCCCTTCACTCTGCACAGGAACTGCCTGTGGAGTGATACACGAACAGCATCTCCGTGTTTATGAAGCCCCCACCCTGTGCCAGGTACCGACCAGGCGGGCAGCTCTGAAAAATGCACCTTCTTTACATCCCGTTGGGTCACACAGCATGTTCTCGAATTTCACAAACCGGCTCCTCTCCCAGCTCCACCACTTAGGAGCTGGGTGACCCTCGGTCCGTTACTTGATGTCACTTTCCTCCTCTGTAAAAGGTCTACCTCATCCAGTCTTGTGCAGGTTCAATGGCATAATCCGTATGCCTTGCCAGTCACCACTTTGTTAAAGGCAGCTCTTACAAGAGACTCGCAGACCGCACCTTCAGAAGAAGGGGCATTTTGCCAAAAATCATTAGAACTGTGTTAACAAGGTGAGTGAGACTAATTTAAAAGTCTCCGCTTGGGCAAAGTGTATAAACTCAGAAAAAGCTCCTTTCTGGTCAGAAATCTTAAAAACTCTAAAGTTCTTACCTGTAGTTGTTGCACCGAGAGGTGCTAAGTGTATCCTCTGGCCAGCTGACCCCACTTCTTTTTTGAGAAAGGAAGGAATGTATCCTGACTGATTGTAAGTAGCATAACTTCCAAGACTTCCTAGTGATGTATCACAAAGTTTCATAGTCAGAAGGTGAAAATTTTACAGCACCCGAGAGTAACTTGAATACTACACGCCTACTAATTCTAGATTCTATTTTTTGAGGACTGACTCTATTCCAAGCACTGTACTATGGCTTTAGAGACCATCCTATTCAGTCCGTATAACAACCCTTTGGGATGTATATTTTACCCACACCTTGTGGCTCTCAGAACTTGCTTAAGTTATCACGGTAAGTGACCAGGTCAGAATGAGAACCCAAGGCTGTTTGCCCTGAACACACCAGGTTTTTTTTTTATTTTTATGACTCCACTCTTACCCTGAGAGTATGTCTCCTGCCAGGAAGCCCCCATCCCTGCTCTGTGCTTTGTCTTCGTTCTGTAAAATCACTATCATGACCGCACCTACTCTCATAGGGTTGTTGTAGGGATTGAATGAGATGTAGGCAAAGCACTTAGCATAGAATCCGGTGTTCAGTAAACGTCAGCTGTCGTCATCGTCATCCTCATCGCTATTAGTGAATGATCAACCTGGGGGCAGTAGAGTGAGGGGCTGAAGGAGGGAAATGTAGAGGCAGGAGACAGGAGGTCATTGCTATAGCTGAAATGAGTAAGTATGAGGACCTGAATTCAGGGAGTCACAGAGGCAATGGAGAAGAGAACGGAGTGGGTATATGGGGTAGGAGGGGGAGGGAAAGAGGAATATAAACCCCTAAGTTTGTATCTTAGGTGACTAACAACAGCAGTACAGGAGAATCAGGTTTGTTGGAAAGACATGATGGCCATGGGATATTTGAGTTGTAGTGTTGAGCAGGCCTGGAGATTTGGAATGATCAAGCTATGGCAATTATGGGCTATGGGCTTGGAGGAGCCAGCTCAGAGGGACTGTGGATGTGCAAAGATCCAGAATGGAACCCCAGGGAGCTCCAGCATTGAGGGAAAGGACAGAAAAGGACCCCGTGGAGAAGAGGGAGTAGGGAGGGTAGGTGATGGGAGGAGCAGGGTCTGAATAGCCAAGAGGATACAGTGTGCAGAGAGAGGAGGGAGGCCAGAGAGGCAGAGGTCTGATGGGATTTGCACCACCCTTGGGATCTGGCCACTAGGATAATGTCAGGACCTGGCAGGAGCTGTTTCAGTGGGCTGAAGCCATCTGAGGACAAAGGACAGTGAGCTGAAGGGCAAACTGGAAATGAGGGAAGAAATGGATGTAATTTCTCCTTCGAGAGCCTAGCCGTGCAGGAGAGGAGACAAGTGTGTCAGCAAGGAGGTGAAATGAGGCTCAGATCATGGTGGTGGTTTCAAGAACTGCTTGCTTGGCAGCTATGACTGAAGCATTTTTCACAGTGTTACTTGTTCGCAAGTCTGGACTCTGAACTTCTCGTCCCTGAGTCTGTCACAGCGCTGTGCATAGTAGGCTCCCAGTAAGTGTCTGCTCTTGAACCAACAAACGTCAAACAGCAGCGTTGTCGCAGAAATAGGATTTTACACAGTGAGCACGTTATCAGCTTATACAGTTTTAACACTACTGAATATAAGCATGATCGCCTCCCTCGAGTGCCCATTCAGAATCAGCAGTCAGCCCTCTACTTTGAAAGATTTTTGAAAGAAAGTTCAAGGCAGTGATCACGTTCAGCAGCAGCTTCAGAACATTGCTCTTGGTTTCCTCCTTCTCACCAGAGCAGACACTTACTAAATACTTACTGTGACAAAAATCCTAGGTATGGTTATATAATAATACATTTCCTCCATTATTATTAATAAATATTATTTATAAATAAGTATTATTTATAAATAAATATTATTTATAAATAAATATTATTTATAAATAAATATAATAAATATTATTTATAAATAAATATTATTTATAAATAAATATTATTTCCTCCATTTTGTAGGTGGGGAAACCGACGTAGGGAGCCTAAGGAACTTGTCCACAGTCACAAGGCCTACTGAGTGATAGTATGGGGATATGTCCGATTCTAAAAGTCGTGTGCCGAATAGTTAATAGGCTGCATCTTACTATTACAAGAAGAAGTTGCTACGGAAAAATGCACAGAAAAGGAAATTTTCTTAAATTACTTTGGCTACGTAGTTTCGAAGTGCCTTGTGAGCTGCAGATCTTTAGGCTGGAGTCAATAGCACTGTTGACACCAGCGACCTTGAACCCCCAGGAAATCTACCGCCTCTATTAATCTGGTTAGCTTTTAATGTTAAATGATTGCTAACACTTCAAAAATGAGTTTCAGAACTTAAAAAGAAGTTTTGCAGGAATACCGATTACGAAATAAGGAAATCTTTTAATTCTTTTCAGATTTGCTTCACTTATATAAATTGTCATAATTAGTTTAAGAAGATGAGCATAGAACTTCCTGAGAGCATGTTAGTCTTAGAATTCCAACTACTGAAGACTGGTGTTTCTGATGATGTGGAATGCTTCTCTTTATCCTAGTCCTCGTCTGACTTCTCAAAGAAGGTGACCTTGGCCTTCATAGTGGCCTTGTATGGCAGGATGCAGAGCAAATGTGGAAAAGAAAAGTGGACAAGGTATTCAAAGAACAAGTTGTACTCATCTAGAATGCCCAGAAATTACCTTGTGGGTCCTCTAATTTTTCAGGAAAACTTTCATTACATGATAGTTTTTCAATTGGTTTAATTATGCTTTCCTCTGAAGAGAAGGCAGGTAGAAAGAAAGAATGAATAATAAGAATGTTTTAGGAAAAGCAGAGAAAAAAATTGATTGATTAGATGATTAATGAAAAGATCAGGAAGAACCCTTAGCATGAGAAAGCATTCTCATGTGTGGTCACAGCTTTCATCTGATGCCAGCCAAGTATAGATTCCCCCGAGACTCAAAGTTGTATTTAACCATAACTCATTTGTATTGGTTCGGTGGATATTATTTTAAAATACTGGCAAAAATAAGTGAATTACAGTGCTGCAGTGTTTGACGCTTAAAATGTCCACAGTGTTAAGATTAACGTCACATCAGAATATCCCAGTAGATGGGGCACCTGGGTGGCTCAGTCGGCTGAGCGTCCGACTTCAGCTCAGGCCGTGATCTCATGGTCCGTGAGTTCGAGCCCCGCGTTGGGCTCTGTGCTGACAGCTGGGAGCCTGGAGCCTGCTTCGGATTCTGTGTCTCCCTCTCTGCCCCTCCCCTGCTCACGCTCTGTCTCTCTCTGTCTCAAAAATAAATAAAAGCATGGGGTGCCTGGGTGGCTCAGTCGGTTGAGCGTCTGACTTCAGCTCAGGTCATGATCTCACAGCTCGTGAGTTCGAGCCCCGCGTCAGGCTCTGTGCCGACAGCTCAGAGCCTGGAGCCTGCTTCGGATTCTGTGTCTCCCTCTCTCTCTGCCCCTAACCCACTCACATTGTGTCTCTGTCTCTCTCAAAAATAAATAAACATTAAAATAAATAAATAAATAAATAAAAACATTAAAAAAAAAAAAAAAAAAAGAATATCCCAGTAGATTACCATAGTGATCCTCAGGTGGTTTTTGGGTCCAATACCAGAAAACTATCTATTTTTTAAAAAGAATGCTTTACTTCTTTACACATTTTCAAATGATATGTAAGATCCTTCATCATAAGTTTTATAGTTCCAAAAGTTGTCCTTTGTGGCATATTATAATTATTGACATTTAAAAATAAAACTATTCCATCTCTCCTTTAACTGTAACCAATGGAATCTAAGTACCATGGTGATTTAAGGAAATTTTTTTTTAATGTCTGTTTATTTTTGAGAGAGAGAGCATGTGCAAGTGGGGGAGGGGCAGAGAGCGAGGAAGACACAGAATCTGAAGCAGGCTCCCGGCTCTGAGCTGTCAGCATAGAGCCCAGTGTAGGGCTTCAACTCATGGATGGTGAGATCATGACCTGAGCCCAAGTCAGATGCTTAACCAGCTGAACCTCCCAGGTGCCCCAATACCGTGGTGATTTTATGCCCACCAATACTGACTTACAAAATACATGAACATATTCCTTTTTAACAGCTGGAAATTTCACATTAATCTCATTTCTCTCTAAAATTTTATTTTCATTCATGTTGAAGCCCAGATTTTATCCAAATATAATTTTAGGTTAAGAAAAACAAATATAAGTTTAGGCTTAAAAGTCTTTAAATTGACCACTCAAAAGTATGTATAAATTGAAACCTTTAAAAATTTTTTTTATAACCATAAGTATGTTAAAATACTTTTTTCCTGGATTAGGTTAGTTATAATTATGACAATTCATTGTATGTAGTTAATCAAAAAAGCTGAATAGTATAAATTTTGATTACTAAACATTAAAAGGCATTATTTTGGGGGGAAATTCATCTCACTGAGAAAGACGGCAGCTTATTCAAGCTGTCCGCGTGTCCACAAATGAATGTTGCTTATTGCTAAAATCAGGTTTCAGGACCAATTCCGTTCCTTTTTTCTTGTTCCTTTTTGGAAATGTAAGCACTGAGAAACCTTGTTTAACATAAACAGATAGCTGGGAATGAAAGGTGTTTTATTACAGCTTTGTCACCACATTCTGTGAATTCTATTCAGAGTTCTAGACCAAAACTCATACAGTGATTTTAAAAACGAGTTTTGATTATCTGTCAGCTAATAATTCAATTAGGCTCTTCAGTTTTGTGAAGGTTACCACAAAATTTGGAAACCACTTGACTTCAACAGGACTTGTTCCCCAGTTATCACAATTACTCGCTCCCTCAACATTGTTCCCAACTTATGAATCTGTCTCTTGGATTGGCACCCCAGGTATAGGTGATATTTTTACACTTTGGAGAAAAAGGAAACAACCATAGTAAACAGGCAGTTTGTCTTTTGAAAGTAGGAGCATAGAGACACAGCTCAGGGAGATCCATTTTAGGGAAGAATCCACATGGAAGTCGAGATCTGGCACATGACTGTCTTAAAACCACCTGTGCTCGGGGCGCCTGGGTGGCGCAGTCGGTTAAGCCTCCGACTTCAGCCAGGTCACGATCTCGCGGTCCGTGAGTTCGAGCCCCGCGTCGGGCTCTGGGCTGATGGCTCAGAGCCTGGAGCCTGTTTCCGATTCTGTGTCTCCCTCTCTCTCTGCCCCTCCCCCGTTCATGCTCTGTCTCTCTCTGTCCCAAAAATAAATAAACGTTGAAAAAAAAAAAAATTTAAAACCACCTGTGCTCAAGTACCAGTTCGAAAACTTTGGTGTGCCCCCCAAGGTTATCTCAGTTGGAAGAAGGCAGCTGCAATACAGTTAGAAGTCAAAATCTGCAGAAGGAAAGCAATGTAAATTTATACTTTAAGTGTGTTTTTACTTTACCTGCGTTGCTCCTTTTGAAAGCAAGTTCTGCCCCCATGGGTCCCAATGACTTAGGAAATAACTGATTACTCCAAGTATATGGGTTTATATCCTTTCCACTGGCTACCAAGGACACATTCTTGGGATTTACACCTTAGAAGAACAAAATCAAAGTAGTCATTTGAAAAGTTAGGGTGTGATCATTAACTGGACAGATAAATACATAATGCATTCAAATGAAGACTAGAAATAAGTTGGAGGCGAATGGAAATAAATTTATGTTACAATGTAGCAGTTCCTTCAATAATGTGGAATCCTCACAGTGTGTTTTGCAAACACAAGGTATTTTCTATAATACAAGTAATCATTGAACATTGGACATCTCTGGCTCAATATCTTATAAAAATTGAGGTGGTACAAAAATTTTCTTCAAACTGACTTGTTTTAAGTACGTACTTAAAAATACATGGATATGCGCCAGACCCTTGAGGAACACTTCGTGTAGCCAGGAGAATTGAGAGCTTGCATGTGGTGTGTGTGTAAAGATCTCCGAAACTTATTGCGTATTAGACAATAATAAAATCTAAACTCTTTATGATTTTCTGAAATCTGTGAAATGTGGAGGCAACTTTAGACTTTGGTACTAATGGTCAAAGGGTGGTGTTTTAACTTATTCTTAAGAGATTTGAAAACTTCCTGAACTTCTTTTCACTGATAATAAATTGGATGCAACTTACGAGAAGGTAAAGACATCACACAGTCTACGTCTCTGGGTCGTACATGTGTTTTCTTTAGCAAATACAAGAGAAATACTCACCAAGGACTACCATTAATGTAGGAAGTTAGCACCTCTTTCCGGACAGGATGAGCTCTGGCTCTTCAGAGAGTGAACTCCTCAGCAAGGTTTCACATTTATGAGACATATAATAATATCCCTTGTTTTGAAGCCATAAAAAGGCCAGGCTACTCTGTACTGAGCCTCAAAGTTACCAGTCATCAGTACTCTAATGAAACACTCCTCCATGTAAATAATTTGCCTTTCTTATCGCATAGAGCTCCTTATGGATTTCGGATTCTGATAAAAGACCTACCAGTAGAACTATATATCATAGGCACTTGCCTGACAGTAAAGAAGATGCACTTACTAAAAAGGTAGCAATAACTTGTACGAAGAAGTCAACACAAGAAAATCCTTTACCCCCAAAGACAAGGCAAGGTAGGGGGGAAAAACTAATCTCCTTAAATGAGCAGTTTTCATAAATGTAGTTCAACAAAGAATGGGCCCTGAGTAGTTAAATTATTTTGTTAATCCAGTTAGCCTTCAGATATCCCTAGTTTTTTTTTTTTTAAGTAAATATATCCATTAGCAAAGACAATTGCTTTAATTTTGTCTTTTTGAACATTCCAGATTTCTTGGAAATTGACACAATCTAGAAGGTGAAGTCATTTACATATTAGTTTACAAGCTTTTACTGGGCACCTTCTATATACCAAACACTGATAGACAGAGGTAGAAATGAATATACCATCACCCCTTGCCTCAGAGGAAAGTAAATCAGTGAACACATATCTACTGAGCACCTATCACATGCCAGGCATTGTGTATGGCATTGGACAAAAAGTGGTGAGCAAAATAGTGTCTACCCTTTTGGGTCTTAACAATCTAAGGGAAGGGAAACATTAGCAGTTACAAATAGGTAATTAATGGTATATAAATTGTTTAAAGGAATCTGGTGCTGAGAGGGCAGGCAAATAACAGAAGAAACTTTCTTTAAAAGTCCCACCAGTCTTTCTTTAAAAAAAAGTAATTTTAAGCTGAAATGTGAATCTGATTAGGACTCGGGAGGGGGTGGGAGCTGTGCTCCTGGGAGAGGCCACAGTGTAGGCTGGGGACCCAAGATGGGAAGGAACCCCGAGACATTCCATGGATGGAGAAAGAAGTGGGACTGGCACAAAATAAAGCTGGAGAAGGGGGCAGGGGTCAAATCAAGTAGGGATTTGCGTGCCAGGTTAAGAAATTTAAAATGCAGTGGGAAAGGCAAGTGTAGAAATAACACAGCACGTTGAATACACAGGGTGGAAGGAAGGACAGAGGCGATAGACGGACTTGAGAAGGAGCAGGGTTTCAAAAGTGCTGTGGAAGGAGCGGCCCTCCCCGCCTGCGAGGTGGCATCGGTTTGTGCCAGAGAGCCCAGTTCTGGGAGCAGGGAGTGAGACCAGAAGGCACCCCCAGAGATGGTTTTCACTTCCATCGCACACTCTGCGACTCCCTTATGCGATAATTAAGTACCTAAGGCTTACAGGGTGAGCGGAGAGGTGAGTGCAGTCCCACTGTAAGTAACAGAAAACAGTCTCAAAGTCTTGCTCCAGTAAACAGCCGGTCAGTAGCAGGTCAATAACTAGGACTCTTGCGTCCCTCTCCCTGCAGGCCAATGTCACAGATCTGCCAAGTCTTGTAGAATAATGCCATGCTGCCCTGAAAGTATATGGTACATTTCTAGAGCTCCCATGATCCTAAAGATTGACGCTTAAGAATCAATTGATGCTTTTATGCTTGGCTTTATGGTATTAAAAAAAAAAAGTCCCCAAACATATTCTTTTTTGTTTTTAATTCCTAAAGATACTTAATTATAAAAATAACTATGGATCGTAAATGTCAAGCATCATTTCTTATTTCGGTTTCTATCCTCTGCAGTCATCGCTGGCTCATGACAGGAGCTCAGTAAATGTTTGTCTGAGTGACTGAACTGAGCTCAATTCTAGTTTCAAATCTCATCCGGCTCTAGAGGGGCATCTTCAAGGCAAAAAAAATGCCAACAGAGGAACAGGAAGACTCAAGTTTAGATTTCAAGCAGTTCTAATTTCAAGTCTATTTAGGGTCTCAATTATAGCCATGCTTCTGACCCACAGTAATTTGCAGGATCGGATAGATCTTTCTAGTTAAAAAGGAAATGACCAGACCAGTTTCAGGTATCCTGAAATATGTCCCAGAAAACCACATTAGGGAGCAGAACTATGAAAACAGAGTGCTTTGGATCCATTTATCCTGATAAAAACTTACAGTTGCCTTTCCCACCGCCAGAGGGCTCCCTTGTACAGATAAGAAAATATCGATTTGCTATAGGATTGATTTATGTTTAAACAGGGGAAAATATCCTCCATGAATCTGTGTTCCGGGAATTTTGTTACATCCCTGCTTTTGCAGCAGGATCGGAACTCCTCATGGTATCAACACCAAAATGTCACAGCGAAGCATCTCCAGAGTTGTCTACCTGTTCGGTCACTAACTTCTCACCTCTCATCACTTTGCAGCCCACTCCAGCCTCGTTCTCCCTCACCATTCCAGACTGAAACTGCTCGCCAAGTTTCAGGTCCTTCAGGGACCTCCCCACTGTTCAGTTTAATCAGGCATTTCTGTCCCTTCTCATAACCGCTAAGCAGCAAACTCTTTCAGGGAAATGGTTCCTTCTCAGCTTCTGCAAACCCCCTGTTCATGGTTTTTCCCCCTCAGCTGCCTGGCTCCTTCCTTTCCTCTCTCTCGAGTCGTCCTCCTCCTCCTCCTCTACTGCTACCATCGTTCCCACTCACAGTCTCTCTGTAGGTGATCCTGTTCAATGCATGGACTTAAATACTGTCTGGGCGTCGCCGTTCTCTGTAGCCCAGGTCCCTCCTCAGTGTTCCTGGCTCTTTCCTCCCCCCTCCTGCATGGCCTCTCCACACTGGAATGTTTCACAAGCATCTCGACTCTAACAGCCCGCATGCAAGCCTGACCACCTCTTTCCCGCCCGTTCCTGTTCCCCGTCGGTCTTCCCCATCTCAGAGCATAGCACCACCATCCACCTAGGATTCAAGCCACAAACTGGCTTTTGCCTTTTTCTTTTCTACAACATCCATCAGCAAGACCATTTCCAAAATCTATCAGGAGCCCTGCTCCCTCTCAGTCATCATCCTCGTTTCCCTGGGGGGCCACAGTGGCTTCCAGCTGGCCTCCCTGCTTCTGGTCTTGCCCTGTGTGATCCACCCTTTACACAGTCTTTTTAACACATATGTCACATGTCACCACTCACCTCCCAAGGCTCCCCCCAAAGGCCTCCTTCGGAGCTGGAATAAACCCAAAATTCCTTCCCCTGCCCTCACGGCACTGTCTTACCGGAATGCTGCTGGCTCTCCCACCTCACCCCTCCTCACTCTCTCCTAAGCTCTTGTAAAATCTAAATGTGCGGCCTGTTGTTCTACTCAGAGAAGCCAGTGTCTTTCCCTCCACCTAAAACTTCTTTTCTCAGCTCTTCATCTTTCCCTCTTTTTGGACTAAAGATAAATCTGTATAGATATATGGTCACTTAAAAATTGATTCCCTTTTAGGCTAGGTTGAATTTAAACTTTTCTTTTTAAAGTGGACTTTGAGGAAAAAATGCTACCCGCAGGCGTGACATAAACTACCCACCATCTGCCTAGATCTTTCTCCTAAGCTCTGGATTCATATATTGAGTCGTCTCCTAGATAGATCAACTCAGATGTTCACTAGACATCCCGACCCCAACTCCCGAGATTCCCTAGTTACGCACATCCGTCCCCTCCTGATCTCCCCCTTTCTCGGGTAAAGTCACCCCCCCCCCCCAGGGGACAACACTGATTCCTCCGTTCTTTACCACCACCCGTGCCCATCTGTCAGCAAGTCCTGTCTTTCCACTACTCAAATACATGGAGATTTTACCCATTTCTGTGTCCACGTTCACCATTCTGGAACAAGCCATCACCCTCTCATTCCAGACACGTGCAGTGGCCTCTTGAGCCCCTAGTATGCTCTACCCACAATGATCTTTCAAAAACACAATCCCGATCATTTAGGAAACAGTGTAAAATGCTACATTTTATAAAATGGTGTCGCGGGGGTGCAGAATTGTTTTAATAAAACTTAGTGCTTGCTAAAGGCATAGCTTTGGCGGGAGAGGGAAGTTTTTTTTGTTTTTGTTTTTGTTTTTGTTTTTGTTTTTGTTTTTTAAGCCTATTCTCATCTTTTTGGTTGCCAGGCACTTCTTGAGCAGACTTCCCCGAGGCAGGGGACCCAGAAAGTACTTGGGAACAAGCACTGACCAGGCTGAGCCGGCAGAGAGCGCTGTTTCAGTGGTGCCCTTTCTGCAAATATTCCAGGACGCTTAAGCCTGACCCCTCCCCTAGTTAGCATGAACGTTGTATGTTCTCTGCTCACCTGGAAGGTATCTGGATTGCTTCAAGTAGTACTGCTTAGCGGTGGAAGCAGTCGACAGTTCAGAATCCGATTTCTGGGAAACGGCAGCGGGTAAGCTCTTGTTTTCCCCTGCTGACTGGTGCGAGGCTGAGGGCACCGACTCTGGAAGCCTTGAAAGTCCACAGAAGGTGGCATCACTACTTGAAACATGAGACGACGGCCGCTACGGCGTCCCCCACCCGCCCCCTGCGCGTCTCTTCAAACCGGGCAAGGCCACCCCACTCAACACGGTTGCCGTCAGAGTCCTTTTGCTGACTCTCCCGACTTCTCCCCCGAAAGGTATCAGGCAGCCTCTGGAATCATTTCTGATACCAGCCATGATGTGACAGAAAGCCTTATCGCCGAGCAGCAAACTGCCTGCGTCTAATGTTTCTGGCTCCCCAGCCCCGGCTGCGGTGGTGGGTTTATCCCGTGGGAGGCCGTCGTGGCCACCGTCCCTGCCTACTCACGTAACGTCTGATCAGTAAGGCCGTCTGGGTCCCCCTCGGAGGCTGACGCTGGCCTGGCTGGCCCTCTGAGCTGCTGGCTGCCCCCGCCCGCACAGCGGTAGTTCTAGACACAGGCAGGGGGCCCCTTTCATTCGAAACGGCCCCACCCGTTCCTGCCTCCTTTCCCTTTGGCTCAGCCCATTGCAGTCATGCCGGCCGCTGAGATTCGCCCCGCTTTCAAGACGGCTCATTCCAGAAAGCCTCCTCTCCTCGAAGTGCTCTGCTGCCCGTAAACAGGACTTTTGAGCTCTTTGCAGGCTCGTTCGTTAGCAGCACTCCGTGCACGCCCTGCTCTGATGTCATGCTGACTCGAAGGTCTTATTTCTGCCGCTATACGTTTGATGGGCTGCAGACAGACCACATCCTGTTCCTGCCGTGGCTTAATACATCTCTGTATTTAGTAAACGTCTACTGAGCGTGCGCGCAAGTATAAACATCTTGCTTTTGTTGACTTTAAAAGAGACAACCTCATCAGTAAAAGTTGCACACTTTAGCATTGGGTCTTTTGTATTCTTTATGAGGAAGCCTAGGCCGCCAGAGGAACTGAGCAGACAATAGCAGGGTCCATTCAGTGCGCCGAGTGTTTGAGCTCTTACTGCTTAAGAAATAGTGTGGTGCAAAAAAAGAAACAGAGGTCTAGTTTGGGACTAGGCCTCGTCCGACTTTAGGCAACCTGTTCCTTCAACCTGTCTGACTCTCAGTAGTCTACTCTGCAGATAGTTGTACTGGAGTATGAAGATTACAAATTAAAATTTAGGTAGGCGCTTAATAAATGGAAGTATCTTAATCATTATTGTTATTATGTCTAAATCGTATAAAGCCATTTGAAGATACCAAAAAATAAAAAATGGAAGAAATACATTAAAAATTGATTGTCATACAGTTTTTCGAACGAATTTCAAGAGAAAAGGAATAATTGATGCTGAAATTTATCAATCATTTCCTTGCCAGAATTAAGTATGTGGACTACAAACTCGATCTATAGGTTTGGATTCAAATATCTTCTACCCCTAAAAGTACGTGATAAAATTCAGCTGGAATTAGAACGTCATGGGTTAAAAAAAAAAGTTTTCAAGTCATCTACAGACTAGGCCAATGCAGACGCGAAGAATTATTTTTAAAAAAAGGAATTATATAGCTCTCTACACGTCTTTAGGATGTTGACATCTTTAAGCTGACATCTATAATTTCCCATCGTAAATTAAATCATTTTATTTCTTGTTTCTTGTTAACAATAGGTGGAAAACAGTAAATAATTTATAAAGTGAAATATTATGAGGATTGACTGTAATTGGAGCATTTCATGGTACGACTTGATAAAGTAAGTCTTAACTTATTCCCTTATTCCATACCCTTATTCCATAAACACTCTGAATCTTCAACAAATTATGTACAATGTATATAGTACATTGTATATAGTACAATTGTATATAGTACAATGTATATGTGTACAATGTATAGGTTTTGAAAAATCAGTTTCACAGAACATTCTAGTACACTTAAAAGAATAAGCATCACTGGGTCCTGGCGCTTTAGTGGTTCTGAATCTCCGTGCTTTCCAACACGTGCTTTCCAAATAGGCTAAAATTCCCTATTTCTAAGGTGGGCTTTTCCCTTGAAGAGAAATACTATAGGACAACAAAGCCTTCCAAGTGGAAGGTGTCGGTCTTCTGACTTCTCCTTTTGCTTAGCATCTCAAAAGTTGTTTGGCCTTCCTGCCACTCACATATGAAAATGCTAAGGGGTGTGACTTTCCACGGGGGGATTAGGCAGGTTTGTTCTCAAGTTCATGTATTTTAGGGAAGGGTCCCTATGGAATTTGAGAAACTAGAAACGTATTGACTGAGGATTATCCAAGCATAGGTCCCCCTCACAGAATCTCCATGTACCTTCAGAGATATGTGGACCCCAAGGGAATGCCAGATAGCTATTAGATAAAATTCCCTGCCTCCTGCCAATATGTTTTTCTCCCTATTCTTTTATTCCAGAGAGAGAGAGAGAGAGAGAGAGAGAGAGAGAGAGAAAGAGAGAAAGAGGGAGAGAGAAAGACAGTATTTCCCCACACATTGGTTCACAATGTTTAACCCGCCCTCACCTCAAAGGTGAATAGTGCACTCATGAATACTTGGCTTAGAGAAAGACGGGGGGCTGCTGGAGATGTTAAACTTCCAGGAAAAGTTTAGGAAGTGATCCCAAAGGTTTAGAATAGCAAACAAACAAATAAGGGAACCTGAACGCCATCAGAAGAAATCATTGCCTCTGTAGGTTGTGCTTTGCTTTCTTCAAATAGGCATGCGGATTTCAGATGGGAATCGTGGGATCGTATTTCATCAGGGTACGCTCAAAACTTAACAAGAGCCCTTCCCTCCACGCGCCTGCAGCACTCAGCCATTAATACTGAGCATCTTTACCGTGAGAAGCCAAGATTCTTACCTTCCCAGAGGTACGTGTACAGATTTGGGGTTTATGGAAGAGAACAATAGTAAGCTACTTATTGCCTTTAATGTCTCCCTGCATTTGTATGTCCTGAGTGACATAAAGTTGACACATGATAAAAATAGATTTTCCTGAGGGATGTGAAATCTTACCGGAATGGGGTATCTTTTTTCCTCTTTTCTTTGAATACACCCATGCTCGGCCGCTTGGAATAGGAGGCTCCAAGATCGTAATCCTCATACTCTTCCCAGCTGTCTCCAGACTTGAACACCGTCTGACCCCAGCGCCTCCTAGCACTTTTGTGCCCCAGGGTACCATTTGGCTTCTGTGGTGGAAAATCAGTCATCATCATCTCTAATCATTTGCTGAATGCCTTTTGTGCACAAGCTACTCTACCTTATACTAAGAGTACCTGATCTCCAGGGGCCTTCCATATCGTTAAGATAACACGTACACGCGTTGAAAAGTGTTAACAAAAATAGGTAGCACGTGCTAAAAACAGGATAGGAGTTGCGAGGAAGGAGAGATCTCTGACATTGGGTTGGGGGAGGACTCGAATACTTAAGGATCAGAACTGCTCATCGCTGTATAATTTGGAAAACTGCCATGTGTGACTGTCTCTTTGGGCAAGTGACTGAACGTTTCAAAGGCTCGGTTTCCTCCTCCTTAAATGGTGATGTGCAATGTTTATCTAATTAGTGTTTCTGAATTGAATAGTAAAATACATCGGAAGTCCTTAGGTTAGGGCCTAACACGTGATGAGAGTCACTGAGTTAGCTGGTGCGATCGTTACTACTATTATTGTTGTCGTTCCAGAGTTTGGAAGAGGGAAAGAGGGTGACTTTCTGATAGAAAAGTGCCAGAGCTAAAAAGTGAGGAGATACAGGCAGCATTCCCGAAGGCCAGACTCTTCAGATAGGAGGCCTTTGCAGTTATACTGGCATGCGGTGGCAAGGGCAACAGATTCCTAGTCGTTGGAATGCTCGGGAAAGAACACGTGTGCTCTTAACAAGGAATTAAAGGCCTGCGCTTTGCATCTATGTGAACAGATGTGAGAGAAGAGTGTGGCAGCACTCTTCGCAGCAGTGTGCTTCAATACCTGAAGTCCCAGCTGCCTTTGCAGCTGTTTGTAGCCATGTGACACAATCTAGCCAATGAGTCGTCAGTGGAAGTCTACTAGAGGGATTTCTGGGACAGCTAGCATGACATGCCAGGGTTTTGTTTTGCTGTTGTTGTTTTTTTTTAATGTTTATTTATTTTTGAGAGAGAGAGAGAGAGAGCTCAAGCGGGGAAGGGACAGAGGGAGAGAGAGAGGGAGACACAGAATCCGAAGCAGGCTCCAGGCTCCGAGATGCCAGCACAGAGCCCGACGCGGGGCTCGAACTCACAAACTGTGAGATCATGACCCGAGCGGAAGTCGGACACTTAGCGGCCTGAGCCACCCAGGGGCCCCATCACTCTTCCCTCTTCTAGAATGCAGATGCCATCCCAAAGGGACAGCAGCCATGTTGTGGCCATAGGAAGGAAAGCCGCTTGCTAAGCATGGTACAACAGGAAGGCAGAAGCGGTCTGGTTCCTTCTACAAGCTGCCGCAGCCCTGGTCTGGCCCACCCCTGGCTTCTTGTCATGTGGGAAAGCAACCCATTACGGTTGGAGCCTCAGTGGTCGGGTTTCCGTCGTAAGTCACTGAGTGTAATCCTAATGGATGCAGAGAAGGAAAGGCAGGAATCATTTCAGGACGGGGGCCCTGGCAACAGAAATAAGGAACGAGGAGGAAGACTTGGCTTGGATCAGAGAGTGGTTTTATTCAAATTTATTTGGGGTGTTTTTGGGGTTTGTGAACCGAGGAGTCCAAAAGGCAATTGAAAATTAGGGAATTTGGAAGCAAGGTCAGCAAATACAGTTATCTCTGGAGCACGATGTTGAAAGAATGGATATACTATTGCTTGGAGCCCGTGGTGTCACAGTGATGGCCCATGGCGAAAACGGTATTTGCCAACTTCTGTTATTGTTTTCTTTGCCAGGGAGAATGAGCTCTAGACTAAGGAGAATAAAAAGCTATCAGGTCCCAGATAAGCAGAGCTGATCAAAGGTTACACTTAGCTGAGTTTGAGGTTCTGGTTTTGGTGGAATGGTTTTTTAGGGTGCTGAGTCTGTGTGCTTCTGAACAGTGTCAGTAACGTCAAGTCGTATGCCTGAGAAGACCGGAAAGGGGCAAATGTACGTAATTTTTGTAACGTAGAAGGTGGAGTTTTGCCGACTCCACTGTAATACGTTTGGTATAGGGTGAGGACAAAGATTCGAAAATCAGTTGCTAAAGGGAAAGTTTTTGAGCATCAAGGGAAAGGAGTGGCAGACCACGTAGGCAACCATTTTTTATAAGAAGCACACAACGTATGTAGTCTGTGTGGCCTTCGGCAAAATGGGTGACAGGGTCTTTCAGGCTATCAGTGAAGCGACAAAAGGACAACAAGGCAGGGTCAGTACTGCTGACCCCCCCCCCCCCAATTTATAACCCACGTCTAATGTGATGGTATTTGGACAAGTGGCCTTTGGAAGGTAACTGGGGATTAGTGCCCTTATGAAAGAGACTCCAGAGAGCCTGCTTTCTCTCTCTGCCATGTGAGGACAAAGCAAGAAGGTGACATCCACAAACCAGGAAGAAGGCCCTCCCTAGGAATCAAATTGGCTAACGCTCTGATCTTGGACTTCCCAGCATCTAGAACTGTGATAAAATAAATTTCTGGCTTAGAGCCACCCAGTCTATGGCATTTTGTTATAGCAGACTAAGTACGTAGTTCGGTACTCTGACCAAGAGTGCTGCCAGTGGGTCAATGTCCATCTAGAAGAAAGTTCTAGTGGCCTGCCCAAGGGCTCGCTGCCATTCTGTTCATCATGAAGGTATAGGGCTAGGGTATTGGGTACTTTAACTTAGTGCATACCAGGGCGGGGCATAGTACATGGCACTTAGTAGATACTCAGTAAATTTTCTTTTCCTCTCAGTATGAGTCAACATTTGATGCGCCTTCCAAGAAAAAAACAAAAATGTAATCTTTGGTGGCATGAGTGGATGGACCTCTGGTTCGGGGATGTTGGAGGTGATTCACCATGGTTTATACTCCCTGCCTGCTGTTCACCTCTGGTTCTGGCAGCCTCATTCTAACGGGGAAGCAGGATGGTAAGGGGGACTCAACAGCTCCTTCCTACCCAGGAACCAAGGATTACTCAGTCATTGGTGAATGATGTCATGTGCGGAGCACATGGGGGAACCGGGGATGTTTCTCCTAGAGAAAAGGGCAGGCAGTATAAGGGCTATTTTCAAATATCTGAATGGCTGCCTTTCTCAAAGAGTGATGAACTTTTATTAAAAGCTAAAGAAGACCAGAGTTTAGCTCAGTATAAGGAAGAACTTTCTAATAGTCAGAAATGCCCCAAAGGTGATGTGGATTCCTCAGGACCCTGGGGGTGCTGAACAGAAATAATGTGGACAATTATTCACTCATTTGTTCAACAGATATTTGAGAATTTACCGTGTGCCAGGCACCATTCTGGGTTTGGGGCCTGTACTGATGAACAAAACAGACAACATCCCTGACCTCATGAAACTTACATTC
Source organism: Prionailurus bengalensis (assembly GCF_016509475.1). Classification (NCBI taxonomy): domain Eukaryota; kingdom Metazoa; phylum Chordata; class Mammalia; order Carnivora; family Felidae; genus Prionailurus; species Prionailurus bengalensis. The sequence goes on along the minus strand of NC_057349.1, from coordinate 17,995,397 downwards.
CAGTAGGAAGAGCCAGATAATAAACAATACACATAAGATACACATAATTAATTGTATGTTAGAATACGTCAGGGCTTTGCGAGCAGGGCTTGCTTCTATAGGGGTGGCAGGAATGAATAAGGAACTAGGCAGTTTTCTTTGAGATCTCAGTCCTACAATGCCCATAACGCAATGCATTTGGGAGTATACATCTTGAGGAGCCAGTAATATGGCACATGACAAGCTCCCTGAACCGACCAAACAACCAAAGTCGGAAGAGGAAGTTTTTATACTATGCCTGACACTTAAAAAAAAAAAATCTGTTCATGTTCAATAGTATTTAAAACCAGTATAAAATTACTGTTAAAATCCTTAAGATTTTAGGGTCAGCTCTCTTGAGTCCCATATTCTATTAAATGCTTTCAGTTCTTCTGTAAGTAACTGTTAAAGTCTGTAACATCAAAACTTTATTACATTAGTTTTGGTAGTTTTTCTTTTCATAAACCATATTAGAATTTTAAGTTATCTCATGCTAAGCCCCGGCCAGAGGAAGCAAGGACTTTAACATAGAATCATATTTTACATCTTAAAAAAAACTTTTTTTAGGGGGCGCCTGGGTGGCTCAGTCAGGTAAGCGTCCAACTTCAGCTCAGGTCATGATCTCATTGTTCCTGAGTTCGAGCCCCGCGTCAGGCTCTGTGCTGACAGCTCGGAGCCTGGAGCCTGCTTTGGACCCTGTGTCTCCCTCTCTCTCTCTCTCTGTCTTTGCCTTCCCCACTTGTGTGCGCGCTCTCTCTCTCTCTCTCTCTCAAAAAGAAACAAACATTTCTAGGCATTTTTAGGAATGCCTAGAAAACAAAAGCCTAACCGCACCAAACTACTGCATATAAAGGATCTTCACGGGCTACTTACGGCCGGCATGTTTTTGACGATGCTCGGAAATAGCGTCTGTGGCTGTTTCTGCTGCTTTGGCGCTTGCAGGACACTCGTGTTCTGTGGTGGCTGGATGGACCGCAGTGGCTGGTGGCTGTTCTTCGGCTGCGGCTGTCTGACAGTCTGCTCGTTGATGTCCGGCAGAGGCTCAGGTTCTAGATCAACTAAAGATGGCTTCGGCTCTGGTGGTTGCACCTGCTTACTGTTTAAAGATTGTTTTGATTCCAGATGATGTGAGGAAGGGCCTAATACTTGACCAACTTGAAAATACGGGTGTTTCAGTGCCTACAAAAAGCAGGGAAATAAGAAATGGAAAACGGTCTCACCTACATGTATTGCACATGAACCACTGACCGGCGGCGAGCTCAGCATATAGAACTAGACTAGATAAGCTTCAAAGACTCAGAAAGCATCCAGTTTTCCCTTACGTGGTACCTTCAAAAAGAGGACTGGGAAGTAACGATTTAGGAAAGAAATTTCTTTTAAAAAGCAAAGTACAACATAGTAGGAAGAATGTCAAACTCACATGTAATTTTAACATCCAGGCAACACAACCGTTGTATTTAAAGATTCTGTATGAAAAAAAAAATCTAGCTTATAAACACTGGCCAAATTTGACGCGATTCATTCAAACTAAAATGCTAGATACTGATCATGGTCCAAAGGCATTAGGAAATGAGTTAAGAAAACCTATGTAGTTCATTTTCAACGGTTAACTTTATCACATTATATAAAATTCAGGCCTACACTTAGCCTAAGGATAACTACATACCTACTAGCAATAAAAAAATTCTAAGAAAGGAGATGACAAGTGAATATGTTTTAGAGTGTATTATAGCACTATACCAGATATTTATGGAAAGAAAATATAAATAATAAAAAATGATCACTGAGGGTTTTTTTTTTAATTTTTAAAAACGCTTTTATTTATTTCTGAGACAGAGAGAGACAGAGCGTGAGCAGGGGAGGGTCAGAGAGAGAGAGGGAGACACAGAATCTGAAGCAGGGACCAGGCTCTGAGCTGTTGGCACAGAGCCGGACGCGAGACTCGAACCCACGGACTGTGAGATCGTGACCTGAGCCGAAGTCGGACGCCCAACCGACTGAGCCACCCAGGTGCCCCTGATCACTGAGTTTCAACTAGTTCAGTCAGCCACTCGCTGCTGCTGCATGGAGGCGGCGGGTGGAGTGGAGGACCCCTCAGGACTGTCTGGGGACATGAGCTACAGTAGAGGTTCTCAACTGGGGGCGATTTGTCCCCTCTGGAGACATTTATTTATTGTCACAATTCGGGGGTGGGAGGCACTCCTGTAATCGAGTATAATAACAGGACAGCCCTACAACAGAGGTGATCTGATCCAAATGTCGGGAGCACCAAGGTGGATGAAAATTGACCTAGAGAACGTCCGAAGTCTTCTGTGCAGCTCAGCTGTGGAGGCTGAGCCCCTTACCAGTAAGCCTGTGCCTGGATTAAGGGGGAAGGCTCCCAGTTCCGCTGTTTGTGTCTGTGTGGGGGGCAGGGGGAGGGGAGGGAAGGTGGGAGGGGGTCCTTGAGGTCGCCCAGCCCTATTACCCTGCACATCCTGCCCTAAGCTGGTCCCCACCTGTGTGTGAGCACAGCCCTGACCCACAGTTGGCTGCTTCTCAGGCCTGCAAGGGCAGTTTTGGGGGGGACAGAAGTAGCTCTGTGCATGGCCCCTGTATCCTACAACTTCCATCTCTCCCTAACTAGGCCTCCCTGCTTCCACTAAAAAGCAAGGCTATGACATAGTGGACAAGAAAGAGGTTAAGGGCAGGGAGGTGGATTTCGGCGGAGGCAGAAAGAGTTTTTAATTCTGTGATGTCCCCTACCACAGCTGGTGTCCGTGTTAATTACACTGACGTTGCTAAGTGGAGCTCTACAAACACAGACAATTTAAATACAGCATTGCGTGACACACAGAAGGCACTCAAATTCTGCATTAAGTCATATTAATTAGTGCGTCAATACTCCTGAATTTGAAATGGGCTAGAGAGAGAGAGAGAGAGAGAGAGAGAGAGAGAGAGAGAATCCCAAGCAGGCTCCACGCTGCCAGCATAGAGCCTGATGTGGAGCTTGATCTATCAACCATGAGATCATGACCTGAGCTGAAACCAAGGGTAGGATGCTTAACTGACTGAGTCACCCAGGCACCCCTTTCTGTGACTTTTTAACATGTCTCATGCCCATTCTTCTTTTTTAGGTAAGAGTTAAAGAGTTTTATTGCATTTTTATTACAAAAGTAGCCAATATTTAGAAACATTAGAAAATACACTGCCACATTTGTTAAAAAGGTTTGTGGCTATTTGCCTTCTAATCTTAAGATTTTTATAAGAGAAAATTTTAATTTTATGTGATCAAATCTGAGCTTTCCCTACACAGAACAAACTGTTGGTCACCCGGGGGGGGGGGAGGGAGGAAATAGGGGGAAATCAGTGAAGGGGATTAAGGAGTGCATTTATCATGATGGGAAAAAAAAATCTGAGTTTTCCCTTTGTGGCTTCTTCTATTACTTCTATTCTCCTCTATTTCTTAGCCTGAGATCAGATACTCACCTATAATTTCTCTAGTTCTTAATAGTTTTGTTTGTCCTTCTTATTATTTAAACCTTCTGTGATTTACTTGAAAAATTGAGAAGTATGGTGAGAAATAACCTAAATTTACTTTTTTCCAAAGAATTAACTAATTGTCCCAGTGATGGTACCCCTCCCCCCCCAATTTGTGATGCCATATGTACCCTCTGCTGACTTACAGCTTTTGCAACTCGGAGCTGTCTGCCCATTCGTATGCTAGTACCTTCACTGTTGTAATTACTATCACTTTACAGATTGTTTTAATATTTGATAGGGCAAGCTGTCTGCCCCACCACTGTCCTCCAATTACTTATTCAAACCTGTCTTGACTATTCTTTCCCATTTGTTCTTCCAGTTCACCTTTCGAGAACATTTCTCAACCTTATTTCTGAATAATGTTTTGGTAATTCAGTTTTTTTTTTTTCTTATTTTGGAGAGAGAGAGTGCGAGCCGCGAGAGGGGTAGAGAGAGAGAGAAGGAGAGATAGAGGATCTTAAGCAGGCTCCATGCTCATTGTGGAGCCCAAAGCGGGGCTCGATCCCACGACCCTGGGATCACGACCTGAGCCCAAATCCAGAGGTGGATGCTCAATCGACTGAGCCACCCAGGTGCCCCTGTTTTGGCAATTGTAATACTGAATTTATATTTAAATAACAATAAGTATACGCTAAAGCTTAGATTTTTTAAATCTAAGCCCTTTGCAAACACAACCATGGCATTTTCAAGACTGCGACTCCAGAGAACACCTGTAGGATGTAGAAGGGCTAGTCACAGAGGAGCCAAGCGAGGGTACCACCTGCTGCCCTCTGGTGGGGGCTGCAGAGTGAACAATATTCTAGTCCTATGGAGGGATGACACTGTTGTGTGGAGTGAACAAGGACCCACCTCTAAACCACAGGAGAGCACAGAAAATCTGTTTCCTAGCTGAAGAGACGCCTCTCTACTACCAGTGATGAGTTTCTTCCTAATTCTCTGTCACATGCCTGAATTTTTTTTAAATATATTTTTTAATGTTTATTTATTTTTGAGAGAGAGAGAGAGAGAGAGAGAGACAGACAGACCACGAGTGGGGGAAGGGAAGAGAGAGAGAGAGACAGAATCCTAAGCAGGCTCCAGGCTCTGAGCTGTCAGCACAGAGCCCGACGCGGGGCTCAAACTCACAAACAGTGAGATCATGACCTGAGCCGAAGTCGGATGCTGAACTGATTGAGCCACCCAGGCGCCCCCTGAATTTTTATCATTAGAGAAATTGATCTCTTTCAGCCTCAACCTCATTTGAACCGCCAGACACAGAACATCATTGGTGTGGCTGTCTTCTCAATTCTCCCAGGCATCTTGTAGGCCTAGAAATTAATTCATGACATATTGGATGCCTTAGGGTTTTGGGCTTACTTCTCTTGGTAAAACCCTGGTTGAGAACAGACTTGTCTTTGTAAATGAAAATATTCCTGGTATTGTAAACCCTCAAAACAAAAAGGGAAGGGAAGGGGAGGGGAGGGGAGGGGAGGGGAAGGGAAGGGAAGGGAAGGGAAGGGAAGGGAAGGGAAGGGAAGGGAAGAAACACTGTACCAGGGGGATTCATCTTACCTGGCTTGCTGTCGGTCGCTTCTTTGGATCCCAATTTAACATTTCAGTCATTAGCTGAATAGCTTCATTACTGGCGTTGGGAATAAGAGTTTTTAAGTTTATAGGAACACACTGGGGAAAGCGGAAATTCATAGAGGATGCAAGCTGGTACCCTTCTGGCCAGTCACTCTATTTAGGGAATATATAAGTGGGTGGGATGGGAGAGCAAAAAAAGAAAAGAAAAAGAAAAGAAAAATGGTTTTTAGTAATCAATTTTAAAACACAGAAATAATATAAAATCACTGGTTTATGAAAATGTTGGTGTTGACTACCATAAATAGATGAAAGAATGAAACACCAGACCACGTATACAATTCAGTGCTACGGAGAGTATAGAAGGAATATAGAACTGTTAGGAAAAAGTGAGAAGGCACTTCTATGAATTGCAGAATATCCAACTCTTGTCTGGTGTTTGGACCTTGAGGATGATATCCAGGTGACTTTGAATAAACAAGGACAACTGATATACAAAGCGGCTGATCATCCCAAAGACCCTTATTATATGTTATATACATCCCATCCAGTGTTAAAAACTGCACATAGCTGGGAAATGACAAATTGCAGTAAATCTCTAATAACTGTTTACTTGTCCGATGTTAACTACAAGGCACATGTGAATACAATTAGGATGTAATGATAATGATACATATTTATTAAGTACGTATCAGAAAGTAAGGTCTAGCTGAATGCAATAGTTAATTGAAAAGTAGTCGGTTCAAGACATCACATGTCCAGGGCAGAGGTACATAGAAAGAAACACGAAAAGCTTAAGCGAAAATGGTCCAGGACACCTGGGATTAATGAGGCGATGCCAATGAACATTCACAGAGCAAGTAGGAGAGTCTAAGCAAGGATATCTATGCAGTCAGCAATGCTAAATATAGAGTATTCCCTTAAGTTCTTAAAGGCAAGAATCTTTTCTTCTTTAGTCTGGTGGGGACTCTGGCTTCTCATCCCACCCAATTAAAAAAAAAAAAGCATTATAAGAACAAATAACCATTAAAACATAAGCCTATTTGAAAATGAAAGATATCAGATAGCCAAGGTAAAAGTTATAAATAACCAAAAGTTATAACAACTTTTTTGTTATAACGAGAGTACTCACTTTTTTGGGAGTCCCTAAAACTTGGCAAATCTTAAAGATTTCATCGACCTCGCTTGTCCCTGGGAAAAGTGGTCTTAATGTATACAGTTCGGCCATTATACTCCCTACAGCCCACACATCAATGGGAGAGCTATAAACTGAAGATCTTAATAAAACTTCAGGAGCACGATACCTATGAAAATGGAAAACAAAAGAAAACAGGCCAATTTGACTGTGGGTTCAAAGACGGCGTGGCAGTAAGGTTCTATTCTGTTTGGTCACGCATTTCAACCAAGGGATCGTCATGAAGTGCTTTCTGTGCATCTGGCATTTATACAATGTGTTGGGGTTACGTTGGACGTAACATATCTTCCCTAACCACAAACAGTTGGTGGAGCTGGAGACAAATTTAAATGAAGTGTCCGAGTGGCCTAAGATAGGAACTCAAATGAATAAATATGGAAATGCTGTAAGACACCGTTGGGGGTGGCGGGGAGAAGGGCTCTGAAGGGAAGCAGATACATTCTGAATGAGAACAGTTGTATAATTTTACCAAGCATTGTGTCCATGCTATATTTATATGAAGGATAGAAAACAAAAGATTAGCAAAGATTGTCCCTAAGTAGTGTGGGTTTTTTTTCCTTCTTTTTACTTATCAGTCTGAAAGTGCTGATTCCTTCAACTGATTCCATTCCCTTAACTAACATGTATTTTCATGGAGAAAAATACACTATTTACGAGAGCAAAGCTACCTGGTAGGAAATATTCTCCCTTCTCACTTCTTTTTTTCCATATTGAAATGTGTAGATTTTTCAGCCCAAATGTGTCACAGTGTGTGGTTTTTGTTTTGTTTTGTTTTGTTTTGTTTTTTGCTTCTATCCCAAGTACCTTTCTTTGACAGGTTTATTGAGATATAACTCACATAATGTCATAATAATAACATACAACTCTCCATTTAAAAGCATATGACTCAGGGGCTTTAAGTATATTCGTGGAGTGTGTAATCCATCATCACAATCAACTTTGACCATTTTCATTGCCCCCCAAAGAAACCCCATACCTCCCCCAAAACCCTGTATTCCCAGCGCTCTAGCTTTACCAGTGGAACCACACGCTTTCTGGTCCTTGGTGACTGGCCTCTTTCACTTAGCATGTTGTCAAGGTTCGTCCATGCTGTGGCACGTATCAGTATTTCATTCTTCTTCCTGCCGAATCGTATTCCATGATATGGCCCTAGTATACCTTATTTATCCACTCACCAGTGGACGGGTACTTGGGTTGTTTCCAAATTTGGGGCTATTATAAGTAGTGCCGTTGTGAACATGCATGTGTAAGTTTCTGCGTGGATGTGTGTTTCCATTTCCTTGGGCTACATACCGGAGAAATGTGTGTGTGGAGTTGCTGGATCACGTAGTAACTGGATGTTTAACCCCTGAGGAACCACTGACTCTTGCACCATTTCACGCTCACACCAGTGATGTGTGAGGGATCCGGTCTCTCCGCGTCCTTGCCAATGCTTGTTACTATCCCTTGAGCTTTTTGTGAGATAAAATTCATTGTTTTGAATGTTTTGCCAAGTTTGGATGTTGAAAACAAGTCTCAATTTCATTCCGTTTCATTATGGAACCTAAATTTACCCAGATGAAAACAGATACTCAACCTAAAACAGAACTGAGGTTCCCCCATATCAATTAGTGCTGACTCCAATCTTCCAGTTGTTCAAGAAAAAAAGAAAAAAACAACCTGAAAGTCTCTGACTCCTTTATCTGACACCCCACATCTGATTCACCAGGAAGTCACGGTTGCGCTGCTTTAAAAATACCACCTCCGTGGCCACCAGATCCAAGCCACTGTCACTTCCTGCCAGAATTACTGTAACAGCCTCCTGCCTGGTCTCCCTGCTTCTTCCCTAGCTCCTCGGAAACCTGTTTTTTTTTTTTTTAATTTTTTTTTTCAACGTTTATTTATTTTTGGGACAGAGAGAGACAGAGCATGAATGGGGGAGGGGCAGAGAGAGAGGCAGACACAGAATCGGAAACAGGCTCCAGGCTCTGAGCCATCAGCCCAGAGCCCGACGCGGGGCTCGAACTCACGGACCGTGAGATCGTGACCTAGCTGAAGTCGGATGCTTAACCGACTGCGCCACCCAGGCGCCCCGCGGAAACCTGTTTTTAACAGCAGTGAGAGTGGTACTTCGAAGGCATGTCAGATCATATCACACCTCTTCTCAATACCCTCCAGGGGCTCCCCAGTTCGCCCGCCCGGATTAACAAGCCACCACAGTCCTTACAATGACCTGTAAGGACCCATGAGATCTGGCCACTCCATACCCTCTGTCGCCTCATTTCCTCCTACAGTCGTCCCTGTTCATTCTGCTCTTGGCAGAATTCACGCATGGCGCTCCCGTCTCAAGGCCTTTGTGCTCAGCATTTTCTCTGCGTGAAAGCTCCTTCTTGCCCTGGCCTCTCCTTCTCAGCGAGAGCCTCTCTTTACAATAGCAACGTGCCCTGTCCTTCCCCTACCCACCCAACTCCCTGTCCCTCTCCATATTTTATTTTTCTCCATAATAATGTATCACCACCTGATTTACCAATATGCTTGTTTTTCCTGGAATGTAACACACACACACACACACACACACACACACACACAGAAAAGTGCATGTATTGTAAGAGGGCAGCTTGATGGATTTCCACAAATAGAACACATCCACTGACGCAGCACCAAGTTCAAGAAAAACTGAGTGTTGTCAGCATCCCAGGAGGTCCCTCTCCCGCACTCACTGTCACTATTCACGTAACTGCTACCCTGACTGCTGACAGCATACATTAGGTTTCACTTTATATAAGTGGAATCCTACCATATGTACTTTTTTCCTGTTTGGCCTCTTGCTCTCCACATTATATCTGTGAGACTCAGTCATACTGTTGTGTGTGGCTGTAGGCTTTTCATTCTCGTTGCTGTAAAGCATTCTACTGGGTGAATATATTCCACTGCTCCTGATGGACGTTTGGGTAGCTTGCAGTTTGGGACCATTACATGTCTTCTGATGAGGATGTGCATGTCTTTCTGTTGGTAATGCATGACGTTTCTTGGTTTTTGGGTTTTTCTTTTTTTACGTTTATTTATTTTTGAGACAGAGAGACGCAGTGTGAGCGGGGGAGGAGCAGAGAGAGAGGGAGACATAGAATCCAAAGCGGGCTCCAGGCTCTGAGCTGTCAGCACAGAGCCCGACGCGGGGCTCGAACTCATGAACCGTGAGATCATGACCTGAGCTGAACTTGGATGGTTAACCAACTGAGCCACCCAGGCGCCCTGCCCCCCCCCCCATGATGTTTTTATTTGTTTATTGGATGTCATGTAAGCAGCATGAGACAGAGATTTTTTTTCTGTGACGTTCACTTCCGTGTTCCCTGTGCCTGAGATAGAATCTAGCACATAGTACGTGCTCAACAAATGTTTGTCGAATGAATGAAGCAATTAATGAAATCCTTTTTCCTTCAGAATAGTCATGACCCAATCCTTCTTTCTCCACAGAATGCAAAAGTCAGTTTTATATTTTGTTTTAAATACTCTATATGGAACCTCCAGAAAGCGATGTAACGATCTTTTGTGGTAAAATTTCAACACAGACATAAACCTCTACAGAATTGCATGAAACTACTCACCATCGGGTAGATACATAATCAGTATATGGTGGCTGTGATCTTAATTCCCTTGCAAGTCCAAAATCAGCAATTTTCACAAGTTCTGGGCCCATACAAAGCAAGTTTTCTGGTTTCATATCCCTATGAAAAAAACCTTGGGAACAGAGAGGGAAAACAATAATTGATCATCACGTTTAAACATACTTGAAACCTAAACAAAATATAAGTGAACTTCTCTGTTGTAATTAGGAATGTGAACTTAGGAAAAAAATAAACCCTAACTATTCTCTAAAAGGTGATGATGGCAGGCACCCTGCGTTCAAAATATATTGGCAAGAAAGTTCCCACTGTACCTAAGGTCATTAAAAATTCCCACTTAACACATATTTCTATTTGTGAATCCGGTAAGTTCAAGCACTGAGCTAGACACTGGCCACATTATGATTATCTCCATTAATTTGCACAACCACCTTAAGGACGTATTATGGTCACTGCTGTGCCGCAGATGAGGAGGGGGAGGGCAGAAGAGAAGGAGCCTAATCAAAGCCCGAGGAAAGCTGCATATTCAGGCTGACGTCACTTATTTGAAAAGTCCATTAAACGAAAACGCAACTGCACCCACTTTAGCCAATTCTTTCATTTGCAGTTGTGTTATTTACCAGCTCAGTTCTCCCCTGGTAGCTGCTTTATTGAAAAGCCCAATAATTATAATGGTTATTTACCAGTTCAGTATGTAAAATAAACGGTGACTGAAGCTGAAAGGCAGGTCAGTGAACGCGAGGCAGAAAACCCAGGAAGAAGGACATGAAAACCCTCTTCGTACATTTCTAAGGGCCATCTAAAGCACGCCGGTGACACACGGGTGGCCTGTATTCCAATGACCTTGGGAGGCGGGAGAGTCAAGAGGGGGCCTGGTCCCTTGTAGGATCCGCTGTAGGTGATCACTGTGGGAGCGGGTTTCACGTAGCTTCAGCCTGAACTTTTTAAGCCGAGTTTTAAGCCTAAGCTTTTCTAATTCCTTCTAAGCCAGTGCGGGCTCGACATTGGTGACATCACAGCAGTTCTGTACCCAGTGTCATCTGGTACTTCTTACTCAAAATAGCTGTCGAGATCCATTTCACAAACTTCCAAGGGAAATACACTGCACTTTTTTTTTTTTTTTTTACCGCGGAGACAAGAACAGGCACACAGGTGGTGGTGAGTCGACTGACATAATCCGTAAAATCGTAGAGAATCAAACCAATTACATATTTGTACAGTAGAGGTTTTCCCCATTCTCACTAATATAAGGATATTGGTAACATGGTCCTATTTTAACTAAAATATTAGTGTTATGTTGGGACAGCCGCTGTGTTAAAAATGTTTGCTCAAAGTAGTACATCTGAGATGCTTGTCCGCTGTAGCAAGAATAATGTAGCTTCTGTAAAAATATCTATTGTTCTTGGAGTCTGGCGTCCCCAGTCACTGTCATCAGTTGTGGAGCCAACTGCACATCATTCGTGTTCTTTACTTTTAATTTGTCAACCCCCAGGCCAACTTCTTCCTGCAATCTCTTATGCTCTGACGTGGCTGGGAGTTCCTCCTATAGACCCAAGGAATCTAAACCAATTTTATTCCTAACCTAAAAAATATCAGTAAATCACAAAAGTCTTTCCAAAAATCAAATAACTCATAATGCTTTTGATTTTTCCGCACATTGGTTTCTACTGGCATAAATTAACTCAGGCAAATATCACGAGTTTCCATGCTGGTCAGTATTACAAAATGGGCTGAAGATGGAAAATCCATTATGAACAGTTAAAATAGCATATGTCCTCTATTTCCATGTAATTAATAAATGACTGGCTTTTACCAGTGGGTTGTAGTATGTTACCGTAGGTTTTAGACGTTTAAAGGACCAAAAAGTGGGATTCAGGAATGTTCTGACAATGCTTATGTGGAATACATAAATAGCATTTTTATCTATTTATTTAAATGCTTATTTATTTTGAGAGACAGAGAGAGAATGTGTGCTCACGTGAGTGGGAGAGGGGAAGAGAGACAGGGAGAGAGGAAATCCCAAGCAGGCTCTGCTCTATCAGCACAGACCCTGATGCGAGGCTTGATCCCACGAACCGTGAATCCATGACCCGCACCGAAATCAAGAGTCAGCTGACTCAGCGACTGAGCCACCCAGGTGCCCTTAAATAGCATTTTTAGATATTAAATTATCTCGTGTAACAGTTAAAGGGGAAAGTTTCTCCTTTCATATCTTCTCATATAAACTATGGGATGAAACGTGAAAGGAGACTGATGCTGGTGATTTCCAAACGCCTCCGTTCAGAACACAGCGGTGGTCTAGCACAAACCCTTCCAATTTAATATTGGAACATCTAGTGATTCTACACAAATGTTCGCTAAAAACTTTCATACTAATTATGTTAACTTTTTGGACTAATTATTTTGGTTTGATAGGTATATAAAAGACTATAAATGAAGATCACATAAATGAGACATTCATAAAAATAAGACCAAACACTTTCCTTAATTTCACTCAAAGAACAGAACCGGCAACAATATGAAACACAAAGAACAGAAACAACCAAATGTAAATACTAAGGAAAACTATAAAACACCATAGCATGGGCGCTTTAAACTATTTAAACGTTAATAAGGAGTCATGTGATCAAAGCATTCCGATCTTTTCCAAAAGAAGGGCATTTTGTTTGCTTTGTTTTCATTTCCAAGGTAAAATCAGGGCAGGCGATTATAGGATGGGTTTATTGTAACTGGGACTAACAGCTGATGATCAAAGTGTTAACAAATTCTGCTCTGGAGGAAGATAGTTAGAGATTACAGAAATACCATTGTATATAGTAGGCACATACTCCGAAGTTGTAGTTACTCAATAGAACGTTATTTAACAGTTTATGTACAATTCCTGTACGTGACCTCGTGACCTTGACAGTCATCTAAAGAGGCAGGGAAATGAAATTTAAACCTACCATGTTTGTGGATGAATGCCAGTCCTTGTAATATTTGATACATAATATTTCTGATGACTGACTCAGGGAACAGCTTGTCTCTGTGAAGACACGAACAAATAAACAGTCAAACAGTCGTGTAACTCTGTTAACCAACCAACCAAAACAAACAAGAAAGGAGATGTTCTTCCTCCCTCAGAGCCCCTGTTAGCCTCATGATACTGGTTAAAGGTAGCTCTATAGCTGTTGAAAGGTTGTAAATTTGAAATGTGACCATTAGAATTTTTGTTTGTTTTGATGTTCGGTAAAAACTCAAACCCAGTAATGAATGTATCTGCACGAATATTCAATAGCTAAATTTTAAACTGTCCCAAGAGAAGCAAAATAAATTGGAAAACTCCTAATAGTCAAGTAAGCCAGGTGTGCAAATCTGTGTGATAGAGGCTTTAAGAGTTTTAGGGGCATAACTGCTTCAGTTCTGTATTGCCTACTGGTACTGTCCAATGGAAAAATATATTAAGAGCCACAAATGAGAAACACTTATGTGTTTGCTTTTTTTCTAGTAGCCACATTAAAACAAATGACACAGGTGAAATTAATTTTTAACAATATTTCATTTAGTATCTATACCAGGTATCATTTCAACATGTAGTCAATATAAAAATTATTAATGAATTTACTTTTTTTTTTGGACCAAGTTTTCAAAGTCTGGTGTGTATTTTTATTTTACCTTTAAAGAACATCTCAGTCCAGACGAGCCACGTTTCAGGAGTTCGAGAGCCACATGTGACTACTAGCTACAGTATTGGACGGTGCAGCTTTATATGGTATTTACATAAAGACCCTAATAAAGCCTAAATTAAGACTGAAACATATGAGTTGTTAACATGAATTAATTCTCTTTGACCCTGAAACCAAGCAGTGTTTTAGAAGTAATCATTTTAAGCTTTTAAAGCTCATCATAATTTCAACATTTTCTAACATCTTTATCACAGCATGATTGGGTTAGAGTGGGTTTTTTTTTTATGTTTATTTATTTTTGAGAGAGAGAGAGAGAGAGAGAGAGACGGAGAGTGAGCGGGGGATGGGCTGAGAGAGAGGGAAACACAGAAGCTGAAGCAGGCTCCAGGTTCTGAGCTGTCAGCACAGAGCCCGACGTGGAGCTCAAACTCATAAACCGTGAGATCATGACCTGGGCCCAAGTCTGATGCTTAACGTTTGACTGAGCCACCCAGGCACCCCTGGATTTGAATGTTTATTCAAAATGCTCTCAACATATGGAAAATGGCCTATTTCTGAATATTGCATTGTTAACTATATTATATGCTCATGTAATGTTCTAAAATATCTCACCAAATGGGCTGAAAACACACAATAGAGAAAGATACACACTGATCTTATATAAAGCTTGAAAATACTATTGATCATATATTATTGAAATATTTTTTTAAGTAATTTATTTATTTATTTACTTATTTATTTATTTATGTTAGTAATCTGTACACCCAACATGGGGCTTGAACTCACGACCCTAGGATTAAGAGTCACATGTCTTTCCAACTGAGCCAGCCCCATATTATTGAAATATTTTTAAAATACATTTTAAAAGAAACAAAATATTTTTATCCTTGCCAGCAATTTAAATTATATAATGAATGCTATAAATTAAAGGTACAGTTATAGCATCAGAGCAAAGGTTTATATATATTGGCCTTCAGTTAAAATAGAAAAAAAGATTACGTGAATAAAAAAGGCTTTTAAATAAACTTGATCCTCAAAATAATGCTTCAGGAAGTTAAGCTACCAAAAACAAAGTGTAAGAAAGCCACTTAGCCTCAAATAGCTCTTTGCCATGTACAACTGTTGTTAAATTTATCCCTTTTACATTGAATAATCATCAAACAGTATCATTTTTATTTCCACTTAATTTAGAAATCATGAACTAAATCAGAACTAAATCATGAAATTCCAAACTTGACTATTTTTATTGTTCCTTTGCTATCGTATTATCCACTCAGCACAGATTTATATATTTTTTTTTTTTTTAATTTTTTTTTTTTCAACGTTTATTTATTTTTGGGACAGAGAGAGACAGAGCATGAACAGGGGAGGGGCAGAGAGAGAGGGAGACACAGGATCAGAAACAGGCTCCAGGCTCTGAGCCATCAGCCCTGAGCCTGACGCGGGGCTCGAACTCACGGAACGCGAGATCGTGACCTGACTGAAGTCGGACGCTCAACCGACTGCGCCACCCAGGCGCCCCGAGATTTATATATTTTTAAAATCAGATGAAAGTATAACATTTTAAATATTTATATTTACTTAATATCTTTTTTTAAAAATATCTTTTTCGGGCGCCTGGGTGGCTCAGTAGGTTGAGTGTCCGACTTCGGCTCAGGTCATGATCGGGTGGTCTGTGAGTTTGAGCCTCCTGTGGGACTCTGTGCTGACAGCTTAAGAGCCTGGAGCCTGCTTCGGATTCTTTGTCTCCCTCTCTCTCTGCCCCTCCCCCACTCATGCTCTCTCTCCGTCTCAGAAATAAATAAACATTTAACAAATTCTTTTTAGGGGCGCCTGGGTGGCTCAGTCGGTTAAGCGTCCGACTTCTGCTCAGGTCATGATCTCACGGTCTGTGAGTTCGAGCTCCGCATCAGGCTCTGTGCTGACAGCTCAGAGCCTGGAGCCTGTTTCAGATTCTGTGTCCCCCCTCTCTCTCTGACCCTCCCCTGTTCATGCTCTGTCTCTCTCTGTCTCAAAAATAAATAAACATTAAAAAAAATTAAAAAAAAAATTTTTTTAAATATATCTTTTTCTTCCACAACTATATCTCAATATATCATTTCATACATTTTAAAGAGTATGGTTATTAGAAGCCAAACATTTAGGACTATCCATCATCACCTGATTAAAAAACGATTTTGATTTTTCAGTATTCTGGTCCAATACGAATCCATTTACATGTATAACTTTTATATTACGTTTCAATGTTACATAATTATAATTTTTGTTTTTTTATCCATTCATAGGCATTTTCATATTCATTATAATTATCACTTTTAATGACTACAAAATAATCTCATCAGTATGATACAGTATAATTAACGTATTCTCCCCGATAGTTATTTCTTTTAAATAAAAGAGAGGAGGGGCGCCTGGGTGGCGCAGTCGGTTAAGCGTCCGACTTCAGCCAGGTCACGATCTCGCGGCCCGTGAGTTCGAATCCTGCGTCAGGCTCTGGGCTGATGGCTCAGAGCCTGGAGCCTGTTTCCGATTCTGTGTCTCCCTCTCTCTCTGCCCCTCCCCTGTTCATGCTCTGTCTCTCTCTGTCCCAAAAATAAATAAACGTTGAAAAAAAATTTTTTAAATAAAAGAGAGGAGTGAAGCATGGTATAGCCATTTAACAGAACATACTAACAATAGTAACTGAAGATTATGTATCAGCAAAACAAAACACTTGTAAGTGAATCAATCAAATAAAAAAGTTATCACCACTAAAACTGAAACTAAGTAAAAAAACCCATGCAGGCCTGTTTCCATGGGCCAGAAAGAACTGGAGAAAAATAAACACTGATTTGAGGGGTTGAAATTTTCTTTACCATTATTTTAACTGCTATTAATGATAGGACATTAGCCTGTGGAGCATAGCAGGCATTCAATAAGTATGTTTTGAAAGAAGGAAAAATGTGATTAAAGAAAAATCCACTCACCATCCTTAAGGATTACTTTGAGTGGGTATGTATGTGTGTATGAAAGAGATACAGAGATAGCAATCAGCATTCCACTGGGAAGTGTGTTTATAAAGTATTATAGGATCTTTTGTTGAACACCTCTGCCTTTAAAAGTGGGTACAATGGGGGCGCCTGGCTGGCTCGGTTGGTTAAGCATCTGACTCTTGATTTCCGCTCAGGTCGTGATCTCATGGTTGGTGAGATTGAGCCCCGTGTGGGCTCTCCACTGTCAGCGCAGCAAATAAACAAACTTAAAAAAAAAAATCAAGATAAATATTTCATATAAACACACACACTATCTATACTTTTTGAAACAAAACCTGTCTACAGTTGAATGCTCAGTAATAAAACTGGCCTTGGACAAAATTGAGAAAATGTTCATTGCTTCATTACTCTCTCCGGCACTTTGTGAAAGGTTCATGAAAGGAGGGAGGAAGGAAGCAAGTTTCATGAAGGGATCTAGTAAGTTCATTTATTAGAACATTTAAGTGAATGCTAAGACTTGATTTCCCAAGAAATCCTCATTTTAATTTCTAAACGTGTGAAGAGAGAGAGCTTCAGTCATGTGCCACGAGCTCGGGGAGGTAAATATTTTGCTGGTAGCTACTGGTCTCATGTGGGAGATTAATGTCCATTTTACCTGCTTTAAAAAAAAATGTTTACTTATTTTACAGAGACAGAGAGAGACAGAGCACATGAGTCGGGGAGAGGCAGAGAGAGAGGGAGAGACAGAATCCCAAGCAGGCTCTATGCTGTCAGCACAGAGTCTGACACACGGCTCGATCTCATGAACCATGAGATCCGGACCTGAGCTGAAGTCAAGAGTCAGACGCTTCACTGACTGAGTCGCCCAGGTGTCCCTACCTTGACTTTTATGAGATGACACCAGAAAAATGGTGGCTGTGTCAGAGCTGGTTCTTCTTCGAGTTATGAGGATATCAGCTAATTAGTTTAGATTCACTCTCGGGGTGACCAACCCTTCGTGCTGTAAAGTGTGACGTGTTGAAGGGATCCAAGGAACTCAGAGAGGAGGTAACAGGGAAAAAAATCATGGTTTTTGTAAAATAAAGACATACCTGTCTTTCATTAATTGATAGAGGTTTTCTTTCATATATTCAAATATAAAATAGAGATGATCATTTTCTCTGATAACTTCTTTTAGTTTGATCACGTTGGCGTGGTTAAGCTTCTTCAGAGACTGCAGCACAGCAAATACGCAATAAAATTCTTAAAGCCAAGTTATAGAAGTTGGCAAAACCTCATCAGTGCTACCTATGATAATTACCTTAAGTGATCTTCTGAACTCATTAATGAATTAAGTTTCAGTGTCTACAATATTTTACATGACTAAGTTAAAGTAAGCAGTGATTGTTTCCAGTAATGAATGGAAGGGCAAACATAAACAGTTGATGTTACCCACCAAACGTTTCAATCTGTCACTTTTGTCTCTCCCGTCTATTCAACAGGTTTAACTTTTTTCTGACTTAACTGTGTGACATTCCATACAAATGTCTCCACAAATGTATCCAGGTCATACAGCATAACGTAGAAAGAAATGGTTTGTAGTTGTTAAAAGTTGTCTTTCCTTTGATAGCATGAAGGAAAGTGCTCTTTTAAAAGTGAGAGTGTATACTTTCAAATATGAGGGTAGAGTTATTTTCTGTTCTCCACTGACATTTGGATGGGGAATGAGAAATTACTTTACGTAGGAAGATAAAAAAAAAAAAACATAAGAAATACAGTTATCTTTGGACTGCTTCCTACAAAGAACAGAACAACCCCTTCAGCAGCCATCTTCAGAAATGGGACAGGGTGAGGCAGAGTTAAGGCCTCCTTGGGTTCTTTCCATCCGTAGGCTTTTTACCTTAACTTCTCTCAAGTTCATACATTCGTCCCAAGAATAGAACTTTCTCTTCATCCTGAAATAAAATAAGACAAGTTTAGTGTACAGGGACAGGATTTCCAACACCAAAAACACTGTTGGCTTTCTTACTCTAGTTTCCATTTTGGGCAAGCTATGATCTCTCTCTTCCTCCTCCTTTAAAGGGAGTCACCTCCCTTCTGTATATCTCAAGGCTGTTTGGTACAGGTTCACACTTAACGTCATACCTGAAATTCTGCTTTAAACACAATGGTGAAAGTATTACCATTAATCTTCCTTTCTGGGTGAATTCTCGCATGTCTCTAATCAGTTGATTGTGTTTTTCTAACAGAGCCTCTTCCAAATCTCTTTCTAGAACTTAACAGATAAATATGAAACACTGAGGTGGAGAGGGGAAGGAAGTCATAAATTTTGGGAGCAAATGTAGTAAAATAATTTGATCTGACAAATTCTGTATCATTACCCCAGCTTTAAACAGGAAGCCCATAAAGTTAAGTGATTCAAGTCAATAAAAATTCAAAAGTAACCAAACCTTAGAAATAGCTTTCTTTTCAAAAAGATTTTGTTCTTAATTTTTATTCTTGAAGTATAGTTGACATACAATGTGGTATTGGTTTCAGGTATGTAACATAGTGATTCGAAAATTATGTACATTATGAAATGCTCACCATAAGTGTAGTCCCCATCTGTCACCATACAATGTAACTACAGTATTATTGACTATTCCCTTTGCTGTACTTTAAAAAATTTCCACATATGCGTGAAATCATATGGCATTTGTCTTTCTCTGATTTATTTCGCTTAGCATAGTACTCTCTAGCTCCATCCACATCGTTGCAAATCACAAGATTTCATTCTTTTTTAATGGCTGAGTAATATTCCTCTGTGTGTGTGTGTATAATTATCACTTTATATATATAATTTATATAAATTTATGTAAGTGTAAGTATATGTATATACGTATATAAGTATATTTATGTATACTTATATATAAGTTATTATACAAAATATATAAATTATATATAAAATACATAAATATAAGAATATATGCTTATATAAAATATAATATATATTATATAAAATACAATAACATATAAAATTATATCTAATATATAATATTTATACATGTATATAAAATATATATTATATACTATATACAAATTATATATATAAATTATATACTACATATAAATTATATATATAAGTTATATATATATCTATAATTATCACACACCCATACATACATATATACCACATCTTCTTTATCCATTCATCTATCAAGGGACACGGGTTGCTTTCATATCTTGATTACTATAAATGATCCTGTGGTAAACACAGGGGTGCACATATCTTTTCGAATTAGTGTTTTTCATTTTTGTGGGGTAAATACCCTGTAATAGAATTCCTAAGTAGTATGGTATTTCTATTTTTAATTTTTTTTTATTATTTTTTTAACAATTATTTATTTTTGAGACAGAGAGAGACAGAGCATGAACAGGGGAGGGGCAGAGAGAGAGGGGGACACAGAATCTGAAACAGGCTCCAGGCTCTGAGCTATCAGCACAAAGCCCGACGCGGGGCTCGAACTCACGGACCGTGAGATCATGACCTGAGCCAAAGTCGGACGCTTAACCAACCAAGCCACCCAGGCGCCCCTCTATTTTTAATTTTTTGAGGAACCTCCCTACTGCTTTCCACAGTGCCTGCACCAGTTTACATTCCCACCAACAGTGCACAAGGGTTCCATTTTCTCCACATCCTCACCAACACTTATTACTTCTTGTCATTTTCATTTGAACCATTCTGACAAATGTGAGGTGGTATCTCATTGTGGATTTGATTTGTATTTCCCCGATGATTAGTGACGTTGAACATCTTTCCGTGTGTCTGTTGGCCATCTGTATTTCTTCTTTGGAAAAACGTCTATTCAGGTCCCCTGTCCATTTTTTATTTGGATTGGTTTTTTTGGTGTTGAGTTGTATAAGTTCTTTATATATTTTGGGTATTAATTCCTCATCAGATATACTATTTGCAAATATCTTCTCCCATTCAGTAGGTTGCCCAGAAATAGCTTTCTTGAATTTTGTTCTTCACTTTCCCTCTTCCATCCCAGTGTTACCATTAGGGATAAATATACCAGAAGTAATAAAGTAATAAAGGCAACAAAATAATTCCACTATATACACCGCAGGTAGAAGTTGTATTTTTACATGAACAGATTTTTAGTCACCGTGCAAAATGGGACACGAGAAAAAAGAGGATTCACGTTCTAAAAAAAAGTTTCCTCGTGTATAGAAATTACAAGGCTGGATTATGAAAATAAAGACCCTGTATGCCTTGCTGCTTTCATTTAGTAGTATAATCTCCTACTGATATGTTCTAGAAGATTCTCAGGAAGCTTAAGTCGTCTTTATTGATTAAACTAATTCCTGTAGGAATTATTCAGAGCCCTTACAAGAGTGTCGTACACAAGGGTAAGGAAGTGAGTAAATGAATGCAGCACGCCACGGTAGCTAAGAATGTGGCCTATGGGGTATCTGGGTGGCTAGGTTGGTTGAGCGTCAGACTCTTGATTCTGACTCAGGTCATGATCCCAGGGTTGTAGGACTGAGCCCACATCAGGCTCTGCGCTGAACGTACACCCTGCTTAAGATTCTCTCTCCCTCTCTCTCTGCCCCTCCCCCTTGCTCGTGCACTCTCTCTCTGTCTCTGTCTCTGTCTCTGTCTCTCTAAAGTAAATAAAATGAAAAAAAAAATTTTTTTAAGAACGTGGGCTGTGGCATTGCCCTGCTGGATTCAGATCCTTGCTCAGTGGCTTACGGATTGTGTGACCTTGTACAGATGGCCCATTGACGATTCTGTGCCTCAAATTCTGTAGCTGCAAAGTAGAAACCACTGCCTATGAAAAGGTTATTGTAAACTGCTTCGTTCAGCACTCAGTAAATACTGGATGGTCTTGTTTTTGCCAATATCTGTGATCAGCGACAATAAGACATGAATGGCATCACTGCTATTATTTCTAAAATATCCTTAGTGGATCAGAATTTCATTTATACTCATTAAGGTGCTATGCCCATCTAATCATCTATTCCCAACTAGTCATCTTTTTTTTAAAGTTTATTTATTTTGAGAGAGAGAGAGCACATGCAAGCAGGGGAGAGGCTGAGAGAGGGAGAGAGAAGAGAATCCCAAGCAGGCTCTGCACTGTCAGCACAGAGCCTGATGCGGGGCTTGAACTCACAAACCGTGAGATCATGACCTGAGCCAAAACCAAGAGTTGGATGCTAAACCGACTGAGCCACCTTGAGTCCTCCCCTCTCCTCAAATGTAAGGTCCTTGGGGACACCCCCACACGCCTAGAGCAGTTTTTGGCATACAGTAAGTGCTCAATAAATATTTACTACATGAATGGATGAATTTCTGTGCTCACAGATGGGCTCATGAGGAACTATCCCACAAACAGGAGACCCTCAGAAATAGAATTGCCTTTCAAGTCCTTAAAAAGTAGAGAGTTTAATAAATAGTTTACATTGAATGAGATAAGAGGATCTTACTGCTAACCACGAGAATGATTGGTGTTGCAGCTTTTTTTTTTCTTAAATGGCAGCAGATAATACAAGGTGATCCATAATACATGTGATCCATTTCTAGCCACTAAGATGTAAAATTTTTTCTTAACGTTTATTTATTTTTGAGAAAGCATGAACGGGGGAGGGTCAGAGAGAGAGGGAGACACAGAATCTGAAGCAGGATACAGGCTCTGAGCTGTCAGCACAAAGCCTGACACAGGGCTTGAACTCCCGGACCATGAGATCATGATCTGAGCTGAAGTCAGGCGCTCAACTGACTGAGCCATCCAGGTGCCCCTAGCCCAGACCTGTTTTGAATGCAAATATTCAGTTACCTATAGGCGCCTTAAAGCTACTATGTCCACAAGTGAACCCAGCTTTACCACTAAGCCTGTGATTTCCCCTGTCATGGAGAATGGCACCACCACTAGGCATTTCAGCAAGAAGCCCAGGAGTGAGCCCGGACTCTTCCACGTGCTTTCCTCCTTTCCGCCATGCCCAGTCACCAGTTTCTACAGAGCCTGGCTCCTAAATGTCTCTTGAGTGCTTCCACTTCTGTCCATACCCAATGCTATCTTCCTAGATCCGGTCACCACCACCTCTAAACACGAGGACTACACCAGCCTCCTGACTGGCCACCTCATGTCCAGCCTTGACCTCTTTGATCAAGTATCCGCTCTTTTGCCAAAGGGACCATTCTACAGCAGTATTGGATCGTATCGACTCTCCTGCTTAAAATCCTTCATCGCCTTCTAGTCAAGCTACACGAACTCATTTGTGACTTCACCCTTTAGCCTCATGACCCTCCTCTGCCGCACTCAGAACCTACACTCGGGCCACCTACCCTTCTTTCAGCTGTGCAGCCCACGCAAGCGTTCCTATTCTCTTGCCTCCCAGCCATCATACATATTATCCTTGCTGCTTAGAGCATTCTTCTCCCTCCTCTTTTTCTTGGTATTTTTTCCCCCTCACTCTTGAGATCTCATTTTCTACGGGAAGCTTCCAGCATATTTCTCCAGCATCACTTCTCTGTGCTCCCCTGGGACCCATTATTCCCCCATGAGAAGACTTACCATATTTTATGTCATAATTTGGCCAATCTGTTGGTTTTCCTCACTTACATTGTAACTCATCTATCTCATTCCCATTTCGGCCTGAGCACCAGTGTGGTGGGAGCTTAACAATTAATGTGCTGAATGGACATTTAACTTTTTCTCAAGCCTTCCACATGACTCCTCCTCCTTCTCATTCATTTTTGCTGTGTCCTTACTTAAGTTAGGAACACGGTCTAGCACATGGTTTGACTATCGAAAAGCCGCTCTTTCTTTCCTCTTTACTAACACAGCTCAGGGTACAAAATGCTCAGCGAAGTAGTCAGCTTCCCAGCCTCCCTCCCGAATAGCCGGGTGCTCTATGTGACACGCTTCCGGCCAATGAGAAGTAACCAGAGGTCTTCTGGATGGAGGTGAGGTGCCTATTTTCTGAAGACAACAGAACTTAGGTCTGTGAAAACAGCATGCACAAGCTACTAGCCCTGGGCTGCCTACCTCCAGACTTTTTATTATGTGAGAGAAATAAATCTCTAAGTTACTTGTTAAGTTAAATGCCTGTTTAAGTTATTTGGTTAGGGTTTTTTTTTTTTTTTTTTTTAATTTCAACCCCCAAAGCATTCCTAAATTATATGCATATGGCCTCTTCTCAGCCCTCAAATGAATTTGACTTCTTACAGTTTTAGACGCCTCAGTGCTTTCAAGGCTCTACTCAGATCTACGCAGGTGAGGCCTCGTTCCCCATTTTACGAACTGGGACCGTGAGACACACACGTGATTTTGCCACCCGCAAGACACGATGAGCATTGTGTAAAATAAAAACACCGGTAATAATATTGCATGATTCCACCGAACCTCATCTCCGTCCTCATGTTTTACCCACTTCCCGGAGGCCACAGCTTTCGTGAGTTGTATGTGTTGCTTTCCAGGTCTTTCAAACCATTTTATATATAAATTTACGTATAATGAAGTATTTGTGTGAGTGCATACAATTATTTAATCTACAAATAGGGATGATTTCATCTCATTTTGGCTAATACTTATCCCCCCTTTTTTTTCTCTTATTGCATTAATTAGGTCATCAATGCAATCTTAATTAGTAGAAATATGGCAAGCAGTCTGGCCTTAAAACCAACTCTACGGGCAATACTTCTGATATTTCGACATAAAGATGATGCAGCGTATAAGTCTTATCAAGTTAGGGAAGTTTCTTTTTATTCCTATTTGCTAAGAGGTTTTTTTTTTTTTTTTTTTTTTTCCCCAGTCATGAATGGGTATTGAATTTTACTAAGCCCACTCGGTAAATATTTCATTTCAGTTATGGTACATTGTACATTTATTTGATAATAATGGCTACTGTCAATATTTTATAAAACTATTTCCTTAAACATGTAATATTTTAGATCATGACATTTTAGAGTTTTCAACGCTTGATGAGCATTTGTTAAAGCATTTAAATTTCAGATTGCCATCACTTGGCTGATTTGGCAATTGGTCTCCAAGACTCGTTCTGAAGGAAGGCGACGGCCACGTCATGAGAATATTCAAGCGACCCTCTGTGGAGGCCCACGTGAAGAGGCCACTTCTCAGCCAGTGAGTGAGTGTTCTGGGCTAAACTGTGCCCACCCCTGCACACAAACCCATATGCTGAAGTCCTAACCCCCAGCACCTCAGACTGTGACTTGATTTGGAAACGGGCCTTTACAGTGGCAGTGAGGGTAAAATGAAGTTATTAGGGTGGAACTTATTCCAGTGTGACTGGTGTTCTTACAAAAGGGGGAAATTTGCACACAGAGATATGCACGGAAGGAAGATCATGTGGAAGACAGACAGGGAGAAAATGCCATCTAGAAGCCAACGAGAGGGACCTCGAACAGATCCTTCCTGCATGGCCCTCAGAAGGAGCCAAGCCTTCTGACACCTTGATTTTAGACTTCCAGCCTCCAGAACTGAAAATCTGTACATTTCTCTCGTTTCAGCCGCACAGTCTGTAGCTTCTGCTTTGTTACAGCAGCCTATTTATTGGCTACATTTCCCCCCACCAAATCCACGTTGAAGTTCTAACTCCCAGGAACTGAGTGTGATTGTATTTAAAAGACAGACTTGAACGAATTAATTAAGGTTACGTGAGGTCTTTAGGGTGGGTCCTAATCTGATATTACTAGTGTCCTTATAAGGAGATCAGGACACCTTGAGAGGACACAGGGAGAACACGGCCATCTGGGAGCCGAGAAGAGAGGCGACGGAAGAAACCAACTCGGCTGACGCCTTCATCTCTGACTTTCAGCCTCCAGAGCTGTGAAGAAGGCAACCTCCTGTTTCAGACACTTGGTCTGTGCTCCTTCTTTATAGCAGCCCTAGGAATCTCATCTAGTGAGCCACCTTCGAAGTGGACGCTCCATCCCAGTCCAGCCTTTGGATGACTGTGACTCATGAGACACCTGGAGCCAGAACCGTCCAGCTAAGCTCCCCCGAAACTCCTGACCCACACAAAGTGTGAATTAATAAAGGTTTGTTCTTGTTTTAAATCACTAAGCTTTGGAGTAACTTTTTTACGTATAATAGATACGAAATACGATAGCTTAAGAAGGTAAGTAAGTTGGGGCGCCTCGGTGGCTCAGTCGGTTGAGCGTCCAACTCTTGACTTCAGTTCAGATCATGATCTCACGGTTCATGGGTTCGAGCCCTGCATCCAGCTCTGTGCTGACAGCCTAAGAGTCTGCTGGGGATCCTCTCTCTCTCTCTGACCCTGCCCCCACCCCACCAAATCAATAAATAAACTTAAAAAAAAACATGATTAAGTTAATAATAGTTAATTCTATCTCATTGGTAAGCTTAGGAAAGTACCATACGCCATTCAGAACTCGACTGGTCCTATGAATACCATCTTTCAAGGCCTATTAATTTAAAGCAATCATATGCTCTACTCTGTACTCAACTTTAAATTCTAAACACTTTCCAAACATTGCCTTCAGTTTCAGTTCATATTTCTCATGCATAAAAAGCAGAGCACTTATATTTTTCGATCATTAATGTAGCCGGACAAACCAGAAAACTGAAACAATGTGCGTGGGGAATCCCGTTTGGCAGTGTTTCTCCAGAACGGCAGTCCGAATTAGCCAAACAAGCATGGGGTCCGAGCTAGACCTCTCTCTAAAGAAAAGGCAAAGAAAGATCGGACGTTCAAAGTCGGCTGCGTCGCGCACGGTACCTTTTGATGGCCACCAGCTCCCCAGATTCGTTACTCTTGCCCATCAGAACGCTTCCATACGTGCCGTCCCCCAGCTGCCTCATGGTTGTATATCGGTTCATCTCGGAAAAATAATGCAACAGAAGTTGTTGACTGAGACGACTCCCTTGTTGAATATAAACGTAAGTGCTTCCTTATTCGTCTTTTTCCCTTGGACTGTTGTTGCTACACTGGTGACAGCTGTGTCATCGTTAAACACAGGCTCTTGCCCAAGATTACGTAGGTTCATGAAATACAGGAATAAGGAATCTGGCAAGGAAACGGTGCTTTCATTCTTACGAACACCCTATAGAAGAAAGAAAACAACAAGATGAATAAAAGGAATTTTCATTAAAGAATCTCTTCAAACATCTCCTGGTAACCTAAGCACGGGGAAGAATTATAATATGTATGCCAGTATGCTAACCATTTGTCAGTCAGTCCTTTGTGCTACGTGGAATGGAGTTCGCGGAAGCAGACTGGTAATACTCATTTATGAAATCTTCATTTCCATGGCACTGTGTTATTTATCCCATGAATATTCAGTAAATACTGGCTGAATTTGTATGATTCCTTTTATACTGAATATAACCTACATTATTCCAAATCAGGCACTGGAAAATCACCATCTATTCTATATCCATTCTTTGAATCAGTTTTTGCATCACATTTACTTGGCCCATGATCCCTTATGTGAAACTCCTGGGCCAGCTGTACTCGGAATCCAGGAATCTGCACATTTTAGAAAAGTCATATGGTTGGGGCGCCTGGGTGGCTCAGTCGGTTGAGCGTCTGACTTCGGCTCTGGCCACGATCTCCCAGCTCGTGGGTCTGAGCCTGGCATCGGGCTCTGTGCTGGGGTCAGCTCGGAGCCTGCTTCGGATTCTGTGTCTCCCTCTCTCTCTGCCCCTAAGCCACTTGCATTCTATCTCTGTCTCTCTCAAAAATAAAGAAACATTAAAAAAATTTTTTTTAAGTCGTATGGTGAATATACCATATGTTATGTAACACTTCCCAAACAGCATTTTAATCTAGCTGTAGAAAAATATCTGAAAAGTTCACCCACTAAAATAAATGAAGGCTATAATGGCATGACATTGTTACAAATTTATTTTAAAAGTTTTCATTTTGGGGACACCTGAGTGGCTCAGTTGGTTAAGCATCTGACTTTTGATTTCAGCTCAAGTCCTAATCTCATGGGTTGTGGGTTCGAGCCCTGTGTAGGGCTCCTTGCTGAGAGCACAGAGCCTGCTGGGGATTCTCTGTGACCCTTTGGCCTTCCCCTACTTGTGCTCTTTCTCTCTCTCTCTCTCAAAATAAATAAACATTTAAAAAAAATCTGTCATTCTGTTATACAGCTTGTATGACAGAATGTTATATGCTTAGTTGCAGACGATCATAAAATGCTGGGCACCATTAAAATAGTTGGTGTTAAAATGCCTGTTACAATTTGGTGCTTCATTCAAAGATTCCTTTTCTTTCACTGTAACACTGTTTCATTTCCACCAAATAAAATCATAGGAATCATTTCTCTATTATGTGCAGAAGTTTAGGACCCACAGAGACATGTCGTAGTTGGCAAAGCACCCAAAGCTTCCAAAAGAAGACTTTCGGGAAAAACAAACAAACATGTGCAGGGAAGGACAATAAAATGGTGTTGTTTCCCAAGACAGGAATGTATTTGTCCACAGGAAATGTGGGAAGAACCCTGGGGGGCTTTTAAATGACAGGGAGTGTGTATTTGTTTACCATTTATTTTACTTCATGTAGATCATAACCCCTTCAAAGTCACGTGTGATGTAGATCATAACCCCTTCAAAGTCACGTGTGAATTAATGTAGGTCGTGCTAACTCTGAAGCCAGGATCTTAAAAAAGAGATCACGGCAGTAGTGGTAGATTCCATATCTACTTAGAGGTCCTTCCTCAGCTTAAGTCTGAGCTACTGGGCTTAATGGATGCCAACAAATGACTCCCCATTTGCCTAAAAATGAAGTTTTTTGTAAGTGGTCTTTACATTATACTATACATGGATTCGAAATACTAAGGCATTAGGGGAGCCTGGGTGGTTCAGTCGGTTGGGTATCTGACTCTTGATTTCAGCTCTGGACATGATCCCAGGGTCATGGAATTGAGCCCCAGGTCAGGCTCCATGCTGAGCCTAGAGCCTGCTTGAGATTCTCTCTCTCTCTCTCTCTCTCTCTCTCTCTCCCCCTCTCCCTCACTCCCACTCTTTCTCTCAAAAAAAAAAAAAATTACGGCATTAATATAGAGTGAACACTCCTGCACAATTCCTGACACAAACATGTATTTGCTTTTCTTGACTTTTCCTTTATCTGTGTAAGGAAATTTATATTTGAAAGATCTTTTTTTTTTTAAGATTTTATTTTTAAGCAAGCTCTATTCCCAACATGGGGCTCGAACTCACAATGCCGAGATCAAGAGTCACATGCTCTTCTGACTGAGCCAGCTGGGAGCTCCTAGGTTGTTTTGTACCATGTGCTATGATTGAACAAAACATGGACTAAAATGTATTTATTCTTATCATTTAGAATGTTATTAAATCAGCATTTTGCAGTTCATTATCAACTGAACATTAGCAGTTGCAACACATCATTAGCAACATATCATTATGTTATGTTGCTTGACGCCTTTTCTAGTTACCTCATTTAAGAAGACATACACTTCTCTCTATTTTAAGGAAAAGTGTTCTCTGTAAGTTGATCGCTTCTGGTTGAGTAACAATGTAGAGAATATATTCATTGT
This sequence comes from Prionailurus bengalensis, assembly GCF_016509475.1. Classification (NCBI taxonomy): domain Eukaryota; kingdom Metazoa; phylum Chordata; class Mammalia; order Carnivora; family Felidae; genus Prionailurus; species Prionailurus bengalensis. The sequence continues at coordinate 17,966,352 of NC_057349.1, read as the reverse complement.
ATCAGTAGGATTGTAATCTATAAAATAATGTGTCTATAATCAGAGAATCCAAGATGGAGTCAGTCTAGTAACTGCATTAGGCTTGAGGCTGTTTGTTCTTTGCAGGGTGGTCCCCAACTTCTAAACAACCCATTCTTACTGGCTTTTACAATCACTGTTGCAGCTCAAGGAACCACCCCTGCCCCTCTTTGCCTCAAAACCATGCAGACTCTGCCCCACAATGAAAGCTGCCCACCCCCACCTCCACCTGAAGATTCCTAACCCAGTTCCTTACCCTAAAACATCCAGATGCTACTGAATGGAAATTGCTAGTGGTGCTCTCTACCCTACTAGACCCCAAGCCTGCATCTGGCCCCATGCTCGGAAGGACACTGGAAAATAACAGGCCAGAAACAGTGAAGGAAAAGAAAGTAGGAATTCAGGAGGAAGACAGTCTAAGTGGAGCTCCCTTACGAGAATGAATTCCTTACTTCAGAAATTCAATGGGATGATAGCATCATCTTTTCTTTCATGTTAATACCTCACTGAGGACAAGCACCGAAGGTCTGATGGGCAGGAAGTAATGTAGGCAATTCTGGAAAAGGACATATTGCGTGAGAAAGGAATGAAAGAGGGAGCTGCCCGGGTAGGAACAGAAAGGCAGAGGTGAGAGTGTGCAAGAAACAATAGTTAAAATTCTCCCTCGCGGTGACTTAACCCCCAAAAGTGGAATTAATCTTTCCTTTCCCTTCCACTGTTAAGACCAACCACCACCACCATCACCAGTGTTATTAGCATTACAGATCATTCACTCATTGATGACTTTCTGCACTGGCCTGGAAACCCCAACCGTTTTTGGAATGGAAGCTATAGAAACTGCATTCCAAGCCTAACCAACCACGTTCCAAATAAACACTAGAAACACAAGTTTGTTTGTTTGTTTTGGTTCTGTGTGTGTGGGGGGTTGTTGTTGTTGTTGTTGTTTTTGAGAGACAGAGCACATGCACGTGGGACAAGGGGCAGAGAGGGAGAGAGAGAGAATCCCAAGCAGGTAGCATGAAGCCCGACATGGGGCTCGATCTCACCGATGGTGACATCATGACCTGAGCACAAATCAAGAGTCGGACACTTAACCAACTGAGCCACCCTGGCGGCCCTGGGAACAGTTTATTTCAAGTGAAGGTGGCTATCCCATGGGGTCTGCTTACATTCAGGGAAGAATGAACAAGGGACTTGGCCGTTTCCCAGCCATGGGGTGAGTGACGAAGATTATGGCTATCACATTGATTTTCAAAAGGTCTGATTGGTGGCTCTCAGAGCCTCTGTCCAGTTTGAGCCCTGCTTAACCTTTACATAAAATTTTAGAAAGGCCTCTTTGGGTCATTTGAATTGGAAAATAAATAGTTCTCCAGAGTCAGAGGCTGACCATTCCAGCTGTCCCCTTATCTTCCCTGAAAATACAAAGACAAGGGCCTAATGGAAAGAGGCACAGATACAAGGCAAAAGGTTTTTCTTGTTTTTTAAAATAATTTCCCCCATGTATCTACTGACTGATAGCACGTAAACAACTGCTTTCATCGGTGTAATGTACTAAGGTCCTAAACGATTTACTAGTCAAAAGCAATAGATATAACTTAAGAAACATACATTGCCTATGGTCCCCAGTTCACACACAATAATATTTCTCCGTAGGTTACATTTATTCTTCTCTGTTCATCTATAGAAGACTAATCCTGCAAGACAGAGATGTATCAACACATCTTATGTATGTGAATATTTCCATCTGTAGGGTTGACTCTTGAACACGTTTCAACTGCACAGGTCTACTTACATGCAGATTTGTTTCTGATCAATACCATACAGTGCTGTAAATGTATTTTCTTTATGATTTTCTTGATAATGATTTCCTTTCTCTCATTTACTTTATTGGAAGAATACAGCACACAATACATATAACGTACAAGGTATGTGTTGATTAACTCTTTATGTTACCAGTAAGGTTTCTGTCAACAGTGGACTGTTAGGTCTTGGGGGTTTCAACAGTTATACTAGAATTTTCGACTGTTGGGGGCTCACACCCCTAATCCCTGTGTTGTTCAAGGGTTAAACTGTGTATATATTTCCATATGTATGTATATATACACAGCGAGGCAGAACACAAGTAAACATAATACAACTACGATCCTTATTTAACAGAACTGTTAGGAACTTGGAATTTTTTACAATAAGGCTACGATATTTAGTGACTTTCTATGGCTAAGCAAACCTTATATTTTGATTTAAAGAAAAAGACTTAGAGGCTCAATTACAGACCTACATTAAGTAAATACCCTTATAATTTCTCTCCCATTATAGTTTTCGTATTGTTATTTAAGTGTACAATTACTGTAAACTTAAGCCGTATTCTCAGGAGCTTCTGCCAGCTAACAGGGATTTAGGTAGGATTAAAGAAGATTAACATAGAGGGCAAATGGAGGGTAAAACTTGTCTGCCAATCACTGAACAGATAACCTTTGGAAGTCTGCAACTTGTCTTTGTAGAACCTACTGTAATTCTATCACTCCAAGGCTGGCATTACTTATATTTAAAAAAAAAAATAAATAAATAATAATAACGTCTTAAACATCACTAACTTGTTTGAAGAGCAAAACAGGAAGGAAAAGAAAGGATCTCAAAGTAAGACACGTATTTACAGAAATTAAAAGGAGAGTTTTACAATGGGAAAACAAAGCTGCCAGGGTTAAAAAAAAAAAATCGTGCCGTGTGCTAATATTCACCAGGTATTCCCAAATTAAACTAAACAAAGCAAAGAACCACCCCAACGCGGAGATCGAGCATCCTTGCCCAAGGCCAGCTTCGCTGGGGCAGTTAAGTGGCCGCCTGGGGGTGGAGGAGGAAGAGGGAGCTTCTCCCTTCCCCAGTCGCCGCGGTGAACTGGGGGGTGGGGTCACAGAGGAAAACCGAAAGGCTGGAGAGTAACTCGCTCCTCCTCCGAGGCTTTGACAGAATGAGCCGTTTTCTGAATGAAGGAAGTCCCACAACTCTGACTCTAGGAGAATTTCGTTGTCCTCGGGACAGATGTTTGTCTGCTCATTAAAAATGAGCACTTAAATATAATGAATCCCTTTGAGAACGGAAACGACAAGCCCCTAAAATCAGTTTTGTTGCTCCCCCCCCCCCCCGCCCCCGACTCTGTCCCTAAATTTGAAAATCGTATCTGCGGGAGGAAAGTTTTCATTAAGCCGAGTCTCGTCCTTTTTCGCTCACAGCGATTTAAAGCCTCCTGGGGCGGGGGTCCTGCGGGCGTGCGCCGGGATCCCGCTTTTACCTGGGAGTCCCTTGGGGTGCACGAATGAGGGCGGAATTTAGACCCAGTTTCTTTCTACCGCCTTTTTAATTTTAGTCGCTCGGAACTCAATTCGGCTGCCTTCCCGAGACCCGACCCCGCTTCTCACTCGCGAAAGCAGTTTCCCCTCCAGACTGGGGGTGGAGACTCGGGGAGTTGGGGGCGGGGCGAGTAAGGGAGAGGTTTGGGGGCCGGGTCCCTCAGACCGACCGATGCCCGCCGTCATCCTCCCACCCCGAACCTTCCCCGCCGTCGAGGAGCGCGGAAAAGTGGTCCGGGGGGCCTGGGGAGCACGGATCGCAGCAGACGCAGAAGGACCCCCGCCGCTCCACCCCCGCTCGCGGACCCTCCTCCCCGCCGTCCCTCCCCCTACCAGTGTCCAGGCCCCTTCTCTCGGCGGAGGTTGGCCCTCGTAGGACAGGGCGCGGAGGGGACATGCCGGGCAGGCCTCGCCGGACAGGCTGGGGCTGGGCTCGGACGGAGGGTGGCAGCCCCGCCGCCCGCTAGGGATTACCTGCCCGCACCGGCCGCTCACCTCGTAGGCTCCCTTGTGAAGCTCTGGCGCCTTGTGTGTTTCGTCTCCTAGGAAACCGCAGGGGTGCGCGGGCTGCTGCGCGGCCCGCCTGCTTACGCCCCGCCCAGAGAGGGCGGGGTCGGTCCGGACAAATCCCGCCCCGCACTTCAGGCCCCGCCTCCCTTGGGGCGGGGCTTCCGTCAGCACCTGGGCGCCTATTGAGTGAGCTAGTGCTCTCTGCCATTTGTATTTGGGGCTTGGGAAAGTCTTGATTACCTTTTCAGTGCTTTGTAGGAGGTTGGTTTGCCCTTTATTTTGTCTTGGTTTTGTGTGGATTCATTCCAGAAAAGAATTTGATTCATTAAATCTGGTTCTCGGACGTGGAGAGGGCAGGAGAAAGATACAGGTTGCCTGTACTTATATTGGTTTATGCATATACCACCTGGGGGAAAAGTTGCTTTTGGAGTACAGTCCTTTATATTAGTCAATGCTTCATGTATGTGTTATCTCCTAGGCCACACTTCTAAGTTTGTTTTCATTTATTCATCCAGAGAACCTTCTATGTATCAGTTACAGTGTTAGTGGTAATTCCAAGATGGACTAATGAAAGTGTGAATAAATGAGTAAATAGTAATTAGCCTACAGTTGTGCGAGGAGGGCAGACTGTTGTCATAGCAAAAAATGTCCAGATTGGCTAGGAAAAAGGGTCCATGAATCAGATGGATTGAGAATAGGCAGTGATGTACCCATTTAGTAATTATCTGTGAGGTCTCAGCCCTGGGCTTGGCACTAGCCAAAGTAAACAAGATGGATATGCTCACGGCCTTCTTGCAGCTTAAAGAAAAATAGGCAGGAAAGTAAAAAGCTTTTTAAGTTAGTTCATGGAGGTCTCACATGCCCAATTATGAAACCTAAGATTTACCATACATTAATGGGAGAACCGATGAGGAATCTTCCACAGATTCTTCCACATTCATATCTGCATTTCAGAAAGATCACAAAAGCAGCATTGGGTCAGGCAAATTTCAGCAGTGAATCTGGAGGCAAGAGAAAGAAAAGGAGGCAATTGCAACTCATCAGGAAGTAACAATGAAGATCTAACTACAGCAGTGATGATAAGCACAGAGGAGAAAGAGAATTCAAGGGCTATTTAGGACCATCTGGCTTCAGTGAGTGGTGGATAGTGGTGTCCAAAAGTTGAGAAACGTTGGCAGAGAAGCAGATTTGTAGGTGGAATATGGGGGAGATCATAAAGCCAGTTTTGAAAATTTTGAGTTTGAGGAAAATCCAAATGGGGATTATGAGAGGGTAATTTGAAATATAGATGTATCATTTAGGGTTATGTCAGAGCTAGAAGTACAGCTGAAGTCCAAGCGTGTAGATGAGATCAACTGAGAAGGAAGGAGAACATTCTGGAAAACCCCATACTTGAAAGAGTGGGGAAGAGAAATGGAGGTGAGGGAGTGAGAAGGACTGAAAAAGAAAACTCAGAGAAGTAGCAGATCCCCGGAAAAAAAAAAAAAAAGATATTTCGGAATGAAAAAAGGTAGGTTAAAAAAAAAAAGAAGAAGCAAGGAGGGAAAACAAGAAGAGGGCGGGATGGTAGACTAGATCCTCTGAAGAGCCTTCTTGATTTGAAACAACTCCATCATGCTTAAGACACAACTTTTATCTCATCGTTGCAGTAGGAAGAATGGAAGATCACCAAGCACTCCCAACTCCTTCTAAGAGGTACCTGATCCTCGACTAGGAGCAGTAAATACATGTGAAGGCAAAACTGGCCCGAAGGCAGGTTCACTTTCAGCACAGCAACAAGAAGACGAAGCCGTGGACCAGTGGCCATGGGGCCGAGCTGAACCAGACACTAGAAAATCAACCTGAGAAACTGGGAAGGGGCCAAAGTGGTCCCAGGGCAGTAGCGTCATCTAAATCCCAGAAGAAATAGACATGAACCTTCTCTGGAGAAAGCATCTTCAGTTTAGGCGTCCAGGTTTTTCACAAAAATACCAGCCAGTAGCCACATGAAAAACGGAGCTCCTTAAATGCACATTAGCAAAAAAAAGCAATAATATATTTAGGCTTTCGAGGATTTCAGACATTGGAGATATCAGCTTGAGTATAGAATAGCTATGCAGGCAAAGCATACAAGAAAGCATACAGAATCACAAAAATGAACAAAAAATTGAGCCGGAATATTAGAAAAAAATAGTTAAAAATAAACATAACCATTAATAACATACTTAAAAAAACCCAAACAAACAAGTGAGTTAAACAGCATGTTAGAACCAAAGAAAGAATTATGGAACTGGTCCAAAATCTGCAGAAACCACTCAGAATGTAGCACAAAGAGATGAGAAAGGAGATTTTAATGACAGACTAAGAGATGGGATGGAAAGGCCAAGAAAGTCTAATATATATCTAACTAGAGTCTAAGAAGTAGAGAATAAAGAGATTAGAAGAGAGGCAACTTTTGCAAAATCATGGCTGAGTATTTTCTACAACTGATTAAAGACATGAATCCACAGGGGCACCGGGGTGGCTCAGTTGGTTGGGCGTCAGACTTCGGCTCAGGTCGTGATCTCAGGGTTCCTGGGTTCATGCCCCGCGTGGGGTTCTGTGCTGACTGCTGGGAGCCTGGAGCCTGCTTCCGATTCTGTGTCTCAGCTGCAAAAAGAAAATATGAGCAAAGAAACTGACGCATGTATAAATGGAAAAGCATTCTCCGTGTAAAATAACAGTTATTCATAATTAGTAATAATAATTTTTGGAGTTGAAAATATGACCCACAATACAGGTTTCCCCTGCTATACAAAAGTAGAGTGTTCCCCTGAAAAGTTAAGCCGAAATGGCATAAAACAAAGACACAATTACCATTAATTTATATGGAAAAAAATTTTAAGAATTCCCAGACCAAAAAAAATAACCTTTCTTAGTTAGGCTTTTCTGATACTTTAGGATACATCTTGCTGACGGAATAAAATGTGCTCATTAGAATTGTTATTTAGAATTTGCTGGTGGCCTCAGGGATGAATATTTCAGTGGAGACACCTGGTTTGGTTGAAGGTATGCAGACTTTTGTTTTAATCTCTCTACCACATCTAACTGACAATGTTTATTATTTTTCTCTGGGCGAAGTATGTAGGATCTCTGCTACTCCATGTTTTGTTTTGTTTTGTTTTTCTGTGAAATGGGCTAATGATGCATAACTTTGAAAGTTGTTAGAGGAACTCAAATACTGCCCAGCTCATACTAGTCAGTCTTTAATATCTATCATGGCCCTTACAATTAACATCATCATCATCATCATCATATCATCATCATCTCTCTCTCTCTCTCTCTTTCAAAATAAATGAATAAATATTTAAAAACTTAAAAACAAAATCACTTTCTCCATGAAGTGCTCCCGGACCATCCCAACTACCTCACTGCTAATACTCCATGCACTTGGCTTTATTTTTTCTTTTTAGCATCTCTTACCATTTAATATACATTTTACTGGCTTACGTTGTTTTCTTTCTCCCTCTCCCACTGGAACAGAAGCTCCCTGAAGACAGAGATTTATGTATTTGGCCAACAATGGATTTGTCCCTTAAGCAGTCCCTGTCACACACCAGGTGTTCAATAAATATTTGTTGAGTGAGTAAACGGGTATTTCCTCTGGCTGCTCTCTGGGGAATGAATCGTAGGGGGGCAAGCGGGGAGTAGGGATGCTGGCTCATCAGGAGGCATTTGCCCTTGAATGGCTAAGATACGATGGTAGAATGGACAAGCGCAACAGCAGTAGAGACAGGGAGACTTTGCAGTGTCCAATAACAAAGTGATCCATCGATTGATTGATTCAGTGGATTGATTGAAACCTTAGCAACCTTAGAAATGCAAGTCTTTGAACTTCCTATGACAGAACTCACTGTCTCCTGCAATCTCAATTTGGGATGGTTCCAATGCTTTACATTGTCCTTTTATTGAATGGCAACATGTTACTTTGTAGTTCCTGACCATACTCTGAATTTTACCCTGTATGATCTGCAGTGGATCCCTTGTTTTTGCCTATCTAGCATTTACTCCTTCCTGTCAGGTATCCCTCAATATCCCCCTGGGGAGACACCTTGATCCTTTTGTCACTGTGGTTCAGCTTCCGGGATGTCATGTGAAGCCACTCAGTCTCAGAGATTGGCTTACGTAGATGGGCACATGATTCTGAGATACTGGGGAAAAGGTACCCTTTCTGCGATGCATCCTTAGCATAAAACGAGGGCCCAGACTGGCTGGGGGCCATCTTTGCTGCGTGTCCTTGCTGAAAATGAACACAGTCGAATGCAGAGATGAGAGGGAATGAGACCATTTCCAGACAACATTTGAGTACCTGCAGAAAGCTATCCCTGAATCTATTCTTGGTCTTTTCAACTGTAAGAGCCAGAAAATTCCTCATATTGCTTGCTCACTTGATTTTTCACTTCCATTTTCAGTTGAAAGCATTCCTTAATTATACAGGACCATAGAGAAGACTTACTTTGTGTCTCACATGTTGACCCTGCCAGTATTTGAAGTTAGCTGCTCCATCTTTCCATGCTTTCCCCCTGTCACCCTGGAATTCAGAGTGCGGGGACATCCAGCCCCCCTATTCGATCCCTCCCTCAATCTCAATGCCAAGTGTGTAGCCCTGAAGTTCAACGAATGACAAAGGGATCAGAACATTCCTGATTCAATACGCTTTTTACCACGCTGTCCTGTTTAGCTTTTTTCTCAGCTCCCAACTCTGATCCAGCTAACCTCAAATGATTTAGATTTAAATGAAATTATTTTCTAAAGAAACTTATCAACTATATAAGATCATGGTCAAATTTTAACGAAAGTCAAAGCAAATTCTACATGGTCATAATTTTAAGAATGACCCCACTCGCTTTATTTTTCTTTATAGCACATTACCACCTTGTAATATATGATATAATTAATTATTCACTGTGCCTATTGCTTGTTTTGCCCTCCATCCCCGCCAGATTATAACCTTCACAGGGCAGGGATTTCATGTGATGTGTTCATTGTTGTTTTTCTAACATCTGGAAGGGTGCCTGGCACGTAGTACCTGCTCAGTAAACATGTGTTGAATGCATGAATGAATGAATGAAAGATACAGATTCTGTCCTTGAGCAGTTCATGTTCTAAAAAAGGAATTTGCAGTTTTCCAGAAGAGCGTACCGTTTGGTAAGTGCTACATCTTTTAGGTTTGATTCAGTTGCATTTTTGTAGAGATATTCCTAACAAATTGTTTCTTGGATTTGTTTTTCTGAGCAACTGCTTTGCATTAGAAGCACTTAAAATTTTATCTTAAAAAAAGATAACATTTATGTTCGCTTTCTCAAATATAAACCAATTGGAAAACTCGGGGCCAGCTTAAAAGAAGAAAATAAGTATTGCTGTTTAATATTTTGCTGGATTTCTTTCCACTTCGTTTTTAAAGCAAAAATTTTATTACACAAAAAAGCTGGTATCACTGAAGAAACCAGTTCGTCAAGCAAAGAGTTTCCACTCTAAACAAAGAAAACCGCTCTATATCACCATGTAAGCAGATTTTCCACTATAGCAAGAATATGTGTGGATGTGTTGATTTTTCCCTGTGTTCACAGCCTGCAGCTTTTTACCAGAGCAAGGACATCGGTGTCATTCAACGATATACAACAGCATCTTGGCTAAGTGCACCTACCTCTGGGAGGTCCCAGGAGTGGCCAGGGAGGGCCCACATCTAGGAGATCAAAAGACATTAAGCCCCAAACACTTGATTGGAACTTTAGTCACAAAACAACCTGTGGATGACCCTAGCTGTCTCGCAGGGCCACAGGGCAGGAATGGGAACCTGAGATCCGGCCTGTCAAGAAGCAGCCGCTTGACTGCATGATGTTTAGCCAGACTATTCAGTTCACTTTGTTTCTTTCATGAGTAAGTCTAGAGGCTGTGGAGGAAGTAATAAATTATATCACTTCAAGTATGTTTGCTTTCTGTCAAATGGATTTGTGGAACAGATCTTTATCAATATGTTTTTGGGTCCAGCAACTTTGTTTATATGTTTTATTCACTGACTTAGAAGATTTTATCGTAAGATGATATATCATCAAGTTCCTGCCCCCAAATGAAGTTGAAAAAAACCTCTGAAATAAAAATGTAAAAATACTAGTGGGACATCATCAAGACAAGTGACTACTGACATTCCAAATTTCATTCCCAGCGTCTTTGGTTTTTTAAAAATGCATACTTCTTGATTTGGGTCACATTTAGGGGGTAGATTATGTTAAAAAAAAAAAAAGTCAAGAAACCAATGCAGGGTTTTTTTTAGGCACAGGAAGTAAATTTAAGCTTCATATTTTAAAAACACCACACAAGTCTTTGATTGGTAAGTATAGTTTTCAATCAACTTCATAAGGAGATTTTAGAGGTATTTATTTTTATATGTGTTTATTTGTCAAGACTTATAGTTTTGTTTTGTTTTTTAACAGAAAAGAGTTTGTTCAGTTCTGAATGAAAAGTTAGACTTAACCCAACCCACTTGGGATTTTAACAACTCATGCTTATTTTTTGTTTACTTGTGAACAATCTCACAAAGCCTAAATCTTGGATGAATCAAGAAAAGTAAAGTACTTTTTCCTGAGGATAAACGTTCACCGTTTCAGGAAAAACTGTAACTTCAAAGACTGTCAGAGCAGCAGAAAGCTGATTTACACTGCCAAATTCAGATGAAGTTCAGCCATCAGATGTTTCGAGGGACCCCAGAAAGTGGTTGGAGTGGGGCTGAAGAAAGGAGGATTGGCTGAAAATCCATAAAAGAGGGGCACCTGGGTGGCTTAGTAGGTTAAGCATCTGGATCTTGGTTTTGGCTCTGGTCATGATCTACTAGCTCGAAAGTTAGAGCTCCACACTGGGCTGTGTGCTGACAGGGAAGAGCCTCCTTGGGATTCTCTGTCTCTCTCCTTCTCTCTCTCTCTTTCTCTCTCTCTCCAAATAAGTAAATAAAATTTTTAAAAAATTAAAAAAAAAAAAGAAAAGAAAATCTGTAAAAGACCCTTAGATCTTATTCTCTAGCTCCCAACTAGAGACCGCCCCTCCCTTGGACAGTCGAAGGCGGGACACTGCACCTGTTGACCTAGGCAGATTAAGAGTTACTTGGATTCTCAGGAAGGAGACCTTAGGCCACTTTCTTTGCTGGGTTTCCAGAAAAATGGCCTCTGCCTTATGCCATAGGTAATAGATGAGAACATTACTCTCTGGGAAAGTGGATTGGAACAAGAAGAAATCCTGCAGATCCTGATAGTTAAATCACCTAGTTCACAAGTGCCACCCAACCAAGGAATGTGAGAAACTTGACGGAATTATCTGATTCAGAAGAAAGAAAAAGAACACAGGGAACGTTAAAAAAAAAAAAATAATAAGCAAAACAAACCAAATGACTAATATTCTCCAAGACGCAAATGGAAAGTGATGTGTCTATGAAACAAAGATGATTCTGTAAAAAGTAATAATCAGAAAACAAAGAACTCTTAGAAAATGAAACTAAGATAAGCAGAAATTAATAAAATAGTGGAAGATACATTAAGAAAAACTCTTGGGAATCAGAACAAAACAACATATAGTTCAAACATAAAATACACAGGAGAGAAAGGATTAGAAAATAAAAGGATCAAGTCTCTCATCTGATTAATGAATGTGGAGAAGAAAGAAAAGAGGAAACAGGATCAAAGATCGAAGAAATAATGCAAAATTATACAGAATTGAAGGACACTTGTTTTCACATTGGAAGATCCCAGCAAATGCCCAGTAAAAGATTTGGGAGTAGGGACATGAAGATACATCACTGTGAAATTTCAAAAAACAAAACAAAACAAAAAACTAGTGACAAATGAAAGATTCTAAAAGTTTCTGCAAAGATAAAAAACCAAAACCAAACAAACACAAAAACATGTCACAGGGCGCCTGGGTGGCTCAGTGGGTTAAGCGTCCAACTTCAGCTCAGGTCATGATGTCATGGTTTGTGGGTTTGAGTCCCACATCAGGCTCTCTGCTTGGGATTCTCTCTCTCTCTCTCTCTCTCTCTGCCCCTCCCCCACTTGCATGCATGCTCCACATGGGGCTTTGTGCCCAGGGCAGAGCCTGCTTGGGAGTCTCTGTCTCTCTGTCTCTGTCTCTGTCTCTCAAAATAAACATTAAAAAAACCAAACAAACAGGTCACACACATATGATCAGAAATCACAGTGACAGCTGATGCTGGAAACTGGGGAAATATCCAAGCAAACAAAAGACAGCAATGTCTTCAAAATCTCAGGAAAAATTGATTTCCCCCTTGAAGTTGACACTCTAGTTTGAGATGTGTGCTCTTTCTCCTAAAGAACCCTCCTATGCATCCTTTCTCAGGATGCTAAAAAATGTGAGCCACTGAAAGGAGAGATAAATCAGAAAAGGAGGTATAGGATCCTGGAATAAGAGAATCTAACACAGGAGAGAGGAAAAAACTCCCAGGAAAATGGTAGAAGGAAGAAATAGCAGTATAAACCTGTAGTTTAGAAATATGGTAATGCCAGAAGAAATACTTGAAAGATTTGAAAATGGTTGCTTCACGGTAGTGGGAATCAGACATAGGACAGGGTAGCTCAGGGACTGGTAAGCTTATTATATATTTAAATATTAATATATTAATATTTTATACCATTAAGTATAATAAAATATAATATATAATACAATGTACACAATGTACATAGCATATATGATATATTCTCTCACTACATATATATAAAATATATGTATTTTGTGTATATATTATATAAAGGAAAAAATACTTTTAGAAAAAAATAAAATTAGCTTTCAAAATGTAATGGCTTACGTGTAGGAGAGTGAAACTGGACCACTTTCTTACACCATTCACAAAAATAAACTCAAAATGGATAAAGGACCTGAATGTGAGACAGGAAACCATCAAAACCCTAGAGGAGAAAGCAGGAAAAAAAACCTCTCTGACCTCAGCCGCAGCAATTTCTTACTCAACCCATCTCTAAAGGCAAGGGAACTAAAAGCAAAAATGAACTATTGGGACCTCATCAACATAAAAAGCTTCTGCACTGCAAAGGAAACAATCAACAAAACTTAAGGGCAACCAACGGAATCGGAAAAGATACTTGCAAATGACATATCAGATAAAGCGTTAGTATCTAAAATCTATAAAGAACTCACCAAAGTCCACACCCGAAAAACAAATAATCCAGTGAAGAAATGGGCAGAAAACACGAATAGACACTTCTCTAAAGACATCCGGATGGCCAACAGGCACATGAAAAGATGCTCAACATCGCTCCTCATCAGGGAAATACAAATCAAAACCACACTGAGATACCACCTCACACCAGTCAGAGTGGCCAAAATGAACAAATCAGGAGACTATAGATGCTGGCGAGGATGTGGAGAAACGGGAACCCTCTTGTACTGTTGGTGGAAATGCAAACTGGTGCAGCTGCTCTGGAAAACAGGGTGGAGGTTCCTCAAAAAATTGAAAATAGATCTACCCTATGACCCAGCAATAGCACTGCTAAGAATTTACCCAAGGGATACAGGAGTGCTTGATGCATAGGGGCACTTGTACCCCAATGGTTATAGCAGCACTTTCAACAATCGCCAAATTATGGAAAGAGCCTAAATGTCCATCAGCTGACAGATGGATAAAGAAGATGTGGCTTATATATACAATGGAATACTACTTGGCAATGAGAAAGAATGAAATCTGGCCATTTGCAGCAATGTGGATGGAACTGGAGGGTATTATGCTAAGTGAAATAAGTCAGTCAGAGAAAGACAGATATCATATGTTTTCACTCATATGTGGATCTTGAGAAACTTAACAGAAGACCATGGGAGAGGGGAAAGGGGAAAAAAAAGTTACAGAGAGAGAGGGAGGCAAACCATAAGACTCTTGGATACTGAGAACTTACTGAGAGTTGAGGGGGAGCTGGGGAGAGGGGAAAGTGGGCGATGGGCATTGAGGAGGGCACTTGGGATGAACACTGGGTGTAGTATGGAAACCAATTTGACAATGAATTATATTTAAAAAAATGAATAAGATCGGGAAAAAATAATAATGAAAACATTTTAAATTACTAGGAAACTATTACACTCTTACACTTTGCTCGGAAGACTTAAAATGGGAAAAGATATGTAATTTTGCCTAGGTTCTTATATGAAGCAATTTGTAAAAATCAATTATTTAAATTATAACACGCTTTAGTTGTAAATTCATGTTAATATTATAATTGCATAGCTTCAAGTATTAACATAATGTAAATCTAAAGTTTCTATAAAGGCAAAGATAGTACGTTTAAAGAATTGCCACCAACGTGACTTTAAAATATGCCATGAACTTTCATTTTCTAATATTCTATAGCTATTCCTCAACATGGGGTTACATCCTGATCAACCCATCATAAGCTGAAAATATCTTATGTCCAAAATGCATTTAGTACACCTAGCCTACCGAACATCATAGCTTAGCCTAGCCTACCTTAAACGTGAACACTTACATTAGCTTAGAGCTGGAAACAATCATCTAACACAAACCCCATTTTGTAATAAAATGTCGAAAAAAAATGTAATGGCTTCTGTCACATTGCCAATTGCAGTGAGGATGTCAAAATACCGATTCTAAGGGATTCTTTATGTTGTCTGGCTTCTTAGTGAACCATCTTAGGGTAAGCTGAAGTATGTTTAGAATTTGAATCCTGGAAATATTTGCCGCTGAGCTAAGCCTACCCTGCTTCTGCTAGCTAAAGATAATTACAACATAAAGCAAAGGTGGCCCACAAACATTCACTTACGAGAAATGAGAGTTTGGAAAATGTGTTGCTTTTGTTTTTATTAGAATCGGAGACGGTAAACAATTCAACAGCTCCCCACTTCCCCACCCTGACAAACACAGTTCCAGATTTTTAACTTTGGGGCCACCTGAATTATATCAACAATGGCTTCATTTCCACATTCACTTTGTAAATACGGATTTAATTTATGCTTGAAGTCAAATGGGAAATGTTGGAGGAGGAATATCATTGAGTATGATCAGTGGGTTTCACTTGCTTTAGAAAGATCATTAAAAAAATTTTTATTTTTTTTTTAGTTTTTAGAGAGAGAGGAAGCGAAAGGGGGAAAAGGGACAGAGGGAGAGAGAGAATCTTAAGCAGGCTTCATGCTTAGAGTGGAGCCTGATGTGGGGGCTGATGTGACAACGAATACATCTTTTCATGTATATACTGGCCATTCACAGGTTTTCTTTTGTGAAGCACAGATTCCAGTTTCTTGGCAATTTTTTTATTGCGCTGTCTCGTTACTGATCAGCTTGAGTTCTTTACATATTCTACATATAGGTTCTTTGTCAGATACACATTTCGCAGATATTTTCTCTCTGTGGCTTGCTTTTTCATTTCCTTAACAGTGCCCTTTGATGAGCAGAGGTTTCAGATTTTGATGATGCCCCATTTATCATTTTTTGCTTTAGCAGCTAGTGGTCTTTGTGTTTTCAGAAATATTTACCCACTGCAAAGTCACAAAGATATTCTCTTGTGTTTTCTTCTTGAAGCTTTATTGTATTAGCTCTTACATTTAGGTCTCTACTACATCACTAATTAGTTTTCATGTACAGTGTGATGTGGGGGTTGCGATTCATTTTTTCCCCCAGGTGGATATCCAGCATACGTCAATTTTTTCAATGTTAAATCAAACTTAAACGGGGATAATGCTTTACTTGAAAGTGATGTGTTACACTTTTTATACATTGCTGGATTCCATTTAATGATATTTGGGGAAGGATTTTTCAATTATGGTCATAAGGGATATCGGCCTGAAATTTTTTTCTTGCAGTGTGTTGTCAAATTATCATATTGTGGCCATGCTAGGCTCATGAAAACAGCTAGGAAATGTTCCCTCCTCTTTTGTTTCCTGAAAACATTGGAATAGACTGGTTTTATTTCTTCTTTAGAAGTTTGATACTCTTCATCAGCGAAATCCCCAAGGCCTGGAGTTTTCTTTGTGAGACGGTTTCTAATTACAAGTTCATCTTCTTTAATAAACATAGAGGAATTCATAAATTTTTATTTCCCTTTGCATTAGTTTTGGTAAGTTTGTTTCCCAAGAAATTTTCTCATTTCATCCCAGTTGTATAATATCCTGGCTCTTGGTTGTTCATATTTCCTTATTATCCTTTTGGTGCCTGTAGGATGTGTGCTTTCATTTTTTAAAAACATTTGTGCTGGATGTAGAATTCTGGGATGACACATTTTTTTTGGCCTCTTATAATTTTGCAGACATTATTCTGTCCTTTATTATTTCTGATGAGATGTTAGAAACTACATTGATAATTTTCCTTCAATTTTTATCTGAGGATTTTAAGATCTTTTTAAAAAATTTTCAGCTATTTGACAGTCCTGGGCCCAGATATGGTTTCCTTCATATCTGTCCTTTCTGAGATTCACCAAACTTTTTGGATATGTCTCTGTGTGTTTTTCACCTGTTTTAGGAAACCTAATAGAATGTCGACTTTTGCTTTACGTAGTCAATTACATTGCCGACTAATTACCATGAACTTGTGAATGCTTGGTATTACACTTTTAAAGATGGGTTTATTTTAGTTTTGCCATTTGTTTTAGGGTAAATTCTTTAGAACTAGGATATAAGCTTTACTCCCTGTGGCCCTTCTAGGGTTTTGGTGGAAAGCCTGCAGTGTTGACCAGACCCTTCTGACTGGATAGCAGAGGACTCATTCCTCTTTCCAGCTGTCATTCTATGTTGGTCTACTTGGTGTCTCGTCTAGGCAAGTACAGCTCAGGGTTCAGGCAAGAATTTAAAGTGAGTTTATATACAGATTTGGGGCATCGTCTCTGTGGCTCCTTATTTTCCAAGACTCTGTCCCCATTTTCCAGGACTCTGTCCCCAGAGTCTTGTAAAATAAGGAAGCAGCCCCCAACTGCTTTGTCAGCCCCAGACTCCATCCTCTGAAAAGCCAAAAACATTGCAATGTTATGCTCTACCTCTAGATGTTCCTCGTCATGTGGACTATGGTGAGCTCTCAGGAGAGGAGTTGTATAAGCATGAACCACAGCCAGTGTGGTTCCTTTCTCTCAAGGGTCAAATGCCCTCCAATATCTACCTAAATCTGTTGAGTTTCCAGGGCCTTCAAATAATGAAATTTGATATTTTCCCAGAGTTTAGACCTGTTTACCAAGAGTTAGTCCAACACAAGCCACTCTACCATTTCTAGAACTAGAAATTCAAGAATTTACTTTGACATATTGATACTTCAAAAACTTCACAACAAGATTGTATTTTATTGACGCCCAAATACTTCTCTTTGGACTTTTATGAACTGACGTGTAGATTATGTAAAAGCAAATGTGTATTCTGATTCTCAACATAGCATCAAGATTTCGGTGATTGAATAGAATCAGTATTCTTGGAATTCTCCCATATATTCTCATCCTCATGTTTCCCATGTGTTGTTTCATCCTCAAATCATTGTCTTTTCAGTGGTTAAAGCCCAGTAGAGGTTTCGTTCAATTCTTTTCATGGGATAGAGTGTTCTAAAGTGTGTATGTTTTTAACTACCAGCATATTTCTTATCAAAGATTGGCAGTATATCCTTCAGTACATGATTACTATCAAGACAATGGCTGATCTAGCAGCTTCATGCTCCTTTAAGACTGTGCATTTCACATTTGAGCTTCTCGGTCCCTAGGAAGATAAGCATTCTTGAAGAGGATGCCATTACATGGCCGTCTCAGAACTTCCAGTTGATAATACTTGGCAAGCCTAAAGTTAATTAGGAAGCTCTCAACTTCTTAGCATTTAAAACCAGCAATAAAGTAGCTGGGAAGTAGAACAAGAAAAAATTACCCCTTGCATGTACCCTATTTTCCGGAAAGAAAAAAAATTGTGTTCTTTTAAACCAGTATCTTTTAAAAAATATCTTTGGTGATCCGAACAGAGGGGTTGGTGGGGTAATGATTGCTGTTGTGTTATATTCACGAGGAATTGCTAAGTAACAATGCTGTATATTGGAACAGCATTTTACAGTCTATAAATGCCTTGTATCACAATATGCTGATGATTCCCAAATTTTTATATCCAGCCTGTGCCTCTATCCTGAACTCTAGGCTCATATAACCAACTGCCTACCCAATACTTCCCTTAGAAATCAAAAAGCTTGAAATTAACATGTTCAAAACTGAGCTCCTCATACTCTCTCCTTCCGCCATTTCCCCAAAGTGCTCCTCCTTCTGCCTTCCCCATCTCAGCTAATGGCAACCCCATGATTTTAGCTGGCAGATTAATTATTTGATGTGTCACGCTCAAATCTTCTCTCTCTTACTCTTCGCATTTGCAAAATTCATAGGCTTTAATTTGTGATATGTCCTGAACTCGATCATGTCTTACCACCCCTGGGACCCGTAATCGTGGTCCAAACCGCCATAATTTCTCACCCATATTATTGAAATAACCTTCTAACCTGCTTCTCTGCTTCTACACTTACCCCTCATCAATCTATTCCCAACGTATCAACCAGAGCAATTCTGATAAAACACGTATTAGGTTAAAACCCTCCGCTCAAAACCCTCCAATGTTTTCCTATGTCACAGTTTTTATGAAGACTTTCAAGGCCCTACGTTACTTGTACTATTATCCCCTTACTTATCCAGGTACAGAAAAATGGCCATTCCAAACATGCTGAACAGCCACTGTTTTCTCTGCGGGAATGCTCTTACCTCATATATCTACGTGGCCAGCTTTGCAATTTCTTCTGATTTTTAACTCAAAGGGCTCGTTCTTAATGCCCTCTCCAATCTAAACGTGCATACCTCCTACCAACACATGCTTCCCAATCTCCCTTGTCGGCTCTGTTTTCTTACTTAGCACTTAGTAATATATGCCATACTAGATAATTTCTTACTGAGGTCCTGTGTATCATCAGCCTCCATAACTGGAATGCAAACTCAGTGAGGGCAAGGATTTGAGCTAGCTGTCCTCTGTTCTATCTCTAGTGTCAAGGCAATGTCTGGCACACGCTAGGAGCTCCAGACTTATTTGTTGAATGAATATACAAAGCATTGCCATAGCTGATCCTTCCAACAATACAATTCTATCTCCAGATTCTACTGAGGCAGAAAGTACATTCAGAGTGATCATATGACTTAGTAAAAGGCAATAATTATACACAGTTGTTTTCCAGAGGTATTTCCATAACCCTAGGTTGCTCCACCCCAAGTTCAAGAACAGTGTGACTCCTGAATCTGAATCCAATGAGTAAACATAGACGTTGTTTTCTATAAACCAGTAAGAGAAGGATTCTTGGGCATCTCTATTTCCATATTATTATAACACTTCCTCTGAATTAGTAAAACCGATTTTTAAAAAAATTGAGTTGATATTTACATAATATAAATTAACCATTTTAAAGTGAACAGTTCAGTGGCATTTAATATATTCGAGATGTTGTTCAATCACCACTTCTAGAAACACAAGATTTTCCTTGTATTCCTTCCTTCTTTCCTTTCTTTCTTTTCTTCTTTCTTTACTTCCTTCTTTCTTTTCTTTCTCCCTCCCTCCTTCCTCCGTCCTTCCTTCCTCCTCTCCTCTCTGTTTTTCTCTTTTTTCAGACTGTGCTATGACAAATATAGAGAATAAAGCCAGAAGACAACTTAGAGAACCCAAATTCTTTTCTGTGGATCAGTTGCTTCTTTTCTAAACACTAATATTTTTCTACCATGTTCACTAGACTATTCCTAGGCTCTAGTACTTTTACGGTTTGAGAAGGAAACAATGCTATATGCATTTTTGATGTGTGATTAGTTATTACTATTCACAGCATCTTCTTGATACTTACATTAGAATTACCCATAAACTTTAGTTCATATTATCTGGTGTTTGCTAGGGCTTTCCTTCGTCTGTAGGCTTTCCATAAAACTTTAATTTTACATTTACAAAGTCAATTTTTATAATTTCATTAATTGTATATTATATAATATATTAGTATTTTATATAAATACCATCTATTCTTGTGAATTTGTCTCAAGAACATGCCATGCTCTGTCTTGTCTTGTGGTCTCTGAGAAGCCCAGTTTTCCTAACGGCCGTCTCTGTCCTTCATCTGTCAAATTCGCTCCATACCCCAAGGCCCAGGCTTCCTTCTTCTGTGAGGCTCTTACCAGCAATTCAAAGGGCTACTGATTTTCTTACCCTCTGAATTTCTTTTATTGTTCTTATTGTCTGCACCACGTGATTGATGATCACTCAATCACATTCTGTTCCGTCTTGTTCGTTATCATTTCATCACTGCTCTGGGACCCCACTGCCTTTTCCATCAACGGAGAGGAAGTGCCTAGATGCCCTTGAAACTTTCTTCCAACTCTGATTTTGATTATGTGAAATAGTTTTTTTCTTCTTGGATTATAAACTTCTTGAGACAGATACATACATGTGTGTATATACATATATATATATATTTTTTTTTTTTTTAAAATGTTTGTTTTTGAGAGAAAGAGAGAGAGGGTAAGCAGGGGAGCGGCAGAGAGAGAAGGGGACAGAGGATCCGAAGCAGGCTCTGCACTAATAGCAGAGAGGCTGATGCAGGGTTTGAACACACGAACCACGAGATCATGACTTGGGCCAAAGTCAGACGCTTAACCGACTGAGCCACCCAGGCACCTCACAGATGCCTCACAATCTACTCTGCTCAGCACAGACAGGTGTTCAGCAAATTTCTGGTAACCATAAAGAGGCATTTTCTGTGTATATAGGAGGGTGATACGGCTCCTAGAAATGATCATTATCTGTTCAATCAAATTAATAGGGTTATAACATTCGGGTCTCCAACGTGGCATTTTTGGTACCTGGAGTAGTGTGTTCCATTCTGGCAGGCTTGCCTTAAGATAGAGATCTTGGGGCGCCTGGGTGGCTCAGTCGGTTAAACGTCCGACTTCGGCTCAGGTCACGATCTCGCGGTCCGTGGGTTCAAGCCCCGCATCAGACTCTGGGCTGATGGCCCAGAGCCTGGAGCCTGCTTCTGATTCTGTGTCTCCCTCTCTCTCTGCCCCTCCCCCATTCATTCTCTGTCTCTCTCTGTCTCAAAAATAAATAAACATTAAAAAAAAATTTTTTTTTTAAAAAAGAGATCTTTCTGTTGGATACAGACAAATTAGGGTAGACTCTGGAAACCATAATATAGGAGGTGTTGAAGGCACGTAGCCTGGATAAGAAGCAATTAATAAGAGCCCCACCCCCCCAAAAAAAACCCCAACAACAACAAACAAACCCACAACTGTATCCAAATGCTTAAAGATATAGAATGAAAAACAGTATTTGGGTGGTCCGAAAGATAAGTCTAGGACAAGTGAATAGCTTTTCATAGAATGGTGATTTTAGGGGCGCCTGGGTGGCGCAGTCGGTTAAGCGTCCGACTTCAGCCAGGTCACGATCTCGCGGTCCGTGAGTTCGAGCCCCGCGTCAGGCTCTGGGCTGATAGCTCAGAGCCTGGAGCCTGTTTCCGATTCTGTGTCTCCCTCTCTCTCTGCCCCTCCCCCGTTCATGCTCTGTCTCTCTCTGTCCCAAAAATAAATAAAAAACGTTGAAAAAAAATTAAAAAAAAAAAAAGAATGGTGATTTTAGCTTAGCATAAGTAACAATTTTTTGTAAGTTTCTTATAAATTAGCTATTTAACAATGGAATGAGTTATGTGCCTCATTGGCTGTATTGATTAATTCTAAGATGTTCACTGAATGCCTGCTCTATGCCAGTACTGTTTTTGACATAAGCAAGTGATGAATGTGATAGTCAGAGTCCTGCTGTCATAGAACTTATATTCTGATGGGACATAAGAAGCAATAAGAAAAGGGGCACCTGGGTGGCTCAGTTCGTTGAGCGTCCGACTTAGGCTCAGGTCAGGATATCACGGTTCATGGACTTGAGCCCCCTCTCGGGCTCTGTGCTGACAGCTCAGAGCCTAGAGCCTGCTTTGGATTCTCTCTTTCTGCCCACCCCTGCTTGAGCTCCATTTCTCTCTCCCTCTCTCTCTCTGATGAATAAATGTTTTTAAAAAATCTCATTTTGGGGCGCCTGGGTGGCTCAGTTGGTTGAGTGTCCTACTTCAGCTCAGGTCACGATCTCCCGGTTCATGAGTTTGAGCTCCTCATCGGGCTCTGTGCTGACAGCTCAGAACCTGGAGCCTGCTTCCGATTCTGTGTCTCCCTCTCTCTCTGCCCCTCCCCTACTCATGCTCTGTCTCTTTCTCTCAAAAATAAATCAATGTAAACAAATTTTTTAAAAAAGAAACAATAAGAAAAAACAAAGAACTCCACAAAGAAAAGAAAAGAAAACAGGGCATGGTGATAGAAAGAAGGGAGGTGGGAAGGGATCCAGGCAAGAAGAGATGGGGTGGTCATGGAAACCCCTGTGAAGATGACATTTGAGATGAGACTGAAATGAACAGAAGAGCCAGCCACATAAGTATCTCAGGGAAGGGCATTCCACGCCATCATACAAGCGTGGGTGTTGGAGGACCCACAGCCAATGACCCTGTGACGGTTCAGATGTGTGTGTCCACTGGGTTAGGCTCTGGTGCCCAGCTGTTTAGCCAAACACTAACCTGGATGTGCCATGAAGGCAGTTTGTAGATGTTACTAACATTTCCAATCAGTTAGCTTTTGAAGGAGATTATTCTCCAAGATGTGGGTGAGTCT
Organism: Prionailurus bengalensis; assembly: GCF_016509475.1. Lineage (NCBI taxonomy): Eukaryota > Metazoa > Chordata > Mammalia > Carnivora > Felidae > Prionailurus > Prionailurus bengalensis. Next base: position 17,943,770 of record NC_057349.1, on the reverse strand, counting down.
CAACTAATCAGCTGAAGGCTTTAAGAGCAAAAACAGGTTTTTCTGGGAAGAAGGAATTCTACCTCAAGACCACAGCATCGAATCCTACTGAGTTTCCAGCCTCTCAGCTGTCAGCCCACTCTACAGATTTCAGACTTGCCAGTGCTCACCATCACTCAAGGCAATTCCTTAAAATAAATGTGTGTGTGTGTGTGTGTGTATACAGTATATATATATGCACACACACATACATATAGATGTATATCCTATTGGTTCTGTGTCTCTGGAAAACTCTGACTTATATAGACCCCTTCCTGGGAGCTTCTGTATTTCCTGGCATGAAGGGTCTGTGAATCCATAGCTGATTGTGTGGGAGTAGGGAGTAGACTCTAACAGGTTATGATACCAGAATTGTTTAGGGACCAAAAAAGGTATGAATGTAACTCGTAGAAAGCATTCCTACTTCACAAATATCCCTGTTGTCTGTTGAATCCTACAGTGTAGGAGGGTAGCCTGCCATTACAAATGTCCGATAAAACATGGACATTTCATTCCTTACTCTATTTCTACATTTTAGAATTGATTCCTTACTTTAGAATTTCCCTTGAAGCGCAATTTAAAGAAGGGGTAATTAGGGGAGCCCAAATGAGATCTTTCCATTCTTTGCTGGATTATTTAAAGTAGACCTATTTATGTGTTTTGGGCTATCTCTACAGCCCAAAGACTAATCAAGAAATTCAAGGTGAAGTGCATGATCTTCTCAGCCAGCAGCCATTTTTGATGTCTAATCTCTTACAAATACCTGAGAAATCACCTTGAAATTATTTTCCTGGCATTTGCACAACTGATACAGGTCACTGATAGCATTTGTTATTCTGTCACCACCTGCTACTCCCTTCAAGCTCAGCAAATGCCTCATCAAACATTTCACAGACTCGAGACAACTTTCTCACCAGAGAACCAAACCTCCAGCGTCTCTTGGCCATCGCTGACAGGTGAACCTCCAGTATTTTCCACCAGCGGTGCAGAGTGTAGAAGAATGTCATTAATTCCCAGATAGCTACTGGCAGAGTGCGAATTACAGATTACCATGGTAAACGCACCATTTTGATGAGTAGACAAGGCCTTTATTATTAACTTTGCGTATTATCAGTCCTCTTTTCTTCTCCATATAAAATGTGTTTTAGTTTTTTTAAATGCCTAATCGTATAGAATCTTAAAATATGCTAATTAAATTTTGTCAACATAAATCCAAACTTCAGAGTGTGAGGAATCTAAGCTGTGTTTTATGGGTAGGCAGTTTGTAGGTTTGAACGAAATTTTTGTCCCGAATGAGTCATGAAGGAACGCAAAACAGGGGATGTGGGATGGAAATTGATATTTGGAACGTTGGAGTCTCCCCTCGTATCTTCCTTCTAAGGATGTGCTGAGTCCCGTATTCATAGGGCTTAGCTTGATTCATGGATTCCAAGGCCCATGGAAAAGGCTCTATGATAACAAAATGCTTTGCTTAATCTGATGCATTTTTCTCCACTCTTTTCTTCTTTACTTTCGATGGGTTGTTTCTGCGGAAACTTCTAGACGCATCCTGTTTTCTGTCTCACCGTCACTATTTCAGATTATAGAACACATATTTCGTATGTTCCCATACATGTCTTCCAAGTAACTTAGGACATTTGTCCACAAGCATGGAGGAGAGATTCCAGGTACCCCCGAGGGGAGGGAGCTGTCGCCCTCAAGTCGTTCCACAAAAGGAACTGCCTACTCCATCTTCGCAGTGTACAGAAATGCTGGGTCCAAACACCAGCCCCTAAACAGCTGTGTGAGCACTGGCAGGATCCTTTCTTATGCTCACTCTTTGCAGTGTTGTCTGAAGATCATGCCCCCAAACTTCACATACTTAATCCCATCTCTGCGTGAGCTTACGTCTAAGTATCTCTAGACTTTACCATGTCCCGTCTGAGTCTTTTCTTCTAGCTAAATATTCTTGGTCCCTTGAAACTAAGTGTCCCTTTATCAAGTGTGATGATTAATTTTATGAGGTAACTTGGCTGGGCTGCAGTCCCCCGTGGTCCACCATTATTCTAGATGTTTCTGTGAAGATATCTATAGATGCAGTTAACATTAAATCAGTGGACTTTGAGTAAAGCACATTACCCTCTGTCAGGTGATGGGCCTCATCCAGTCAGAAGAAGGACTTAAGAGAAAAGAGGAAGGTTGCCTGGAGGTGCAAGTTGGCCTCAAGACTGCAACGTAGAAACCCCACCTGAGCTTCTAGCCTGCTGCCCCGAGGAATTTGGGCTTAAGACAACCGCAACATCAGCTCTTGCCAGAATTTCAAGCCTGTGGGCCCATTTGACAGATTTATGACTTGCCAGCCCCCACAATCATGTCTGCCAATTTCCTAAAAGCTCTCTCTCTCTCTCTCCCTCTCTCTTTCTTTTTTTTTTTAAATGGTGTTTCTTTTTTTTTTTAATTTTTTTTTCAACGTTTATTTATTTTTGGGACAGAGAGAGACAGAGCATGAACGGGGGAGGGGCAGAGAGAGAGGGAGACACAGAATCGGAAACAGGCTCCAGGCTCTGAGCCATCAGCCCAGAGTCTGACGCGGGGCTCGAACTCCCGGACCGCGAGATCGTGACCTGGCTGAAGTCGGACGCTTAACCGACTGCGCCACCCAGGCGCCCCTCTCCCTCTCTCTTTCTCTCTCTCTCTCCTTCTCTTTCTCTCTCAATCTCCCTCTCATATATATCTAGAAATGTACCTATTGGTTCTGTTTCTCTGAAGAACCCTAATACACCGAACGACAAACTATTTTCATTTTTCTCATCCTCCTCATTATTTTCTGAATATGCTCCAGGTTACTAACACCTTCCCTAATATGCACGAGGTGTGATGAGAACAAGGTTGAGCAGAATTATTTCCACCGTATCCTAGCTCCAGTATCAGTCCATGCACACCTTAGTAGTCCCTAAGAATAGAGCCTTGGCAATAGAGAGAGCTGGATTTAACTTAACAATTTTATGACTTAAACAAGTTACTTCTTTCAGGTTCAGTTTCTTAAATCTCTGGATGACGATAGTAACTACCTCATGGTATCTTGTGGTGGGAGAATAAAAAGATAGTCTACTTTAAGGAAAGAAACAGTTGTTCTTTGGCTTTAGAAACAGGTAATCACCAGAACCAGGTTTAAACCCATCGTAATTGATCAATGACAACTTGCTACAGTAACAGGAAGCCAACCGGTGACAGAGCAACGCTTCTTAAAAACAGCCAATTAGCAACAGCCTCCCAGCAATGACCATACTTCTGAAGGTCAGCCAACCAACAACCGTCTTACTTGAATAACTCCATTTCCAGGCCCAAATACCAACTCATCCCTAAGGCCCCTGCTTGCGCACACGCTTGATCCCTGAACTTGACGTTTGCTCAAACCCCGTACGAGTGCAGCTGTCTGCTTTGCTCAGAGACACTGCATTTTATAAGTACAGCGCTCCCCTGTTCAGCAATAATTTCAACATTTTGTTTCAGGCATTGAATGGTGGTCACATCTTTTGACAGAGGATAAAGTTGGAGCATATGTGAAAAGTATAGTGCCTGGCATAGAATAATCATTTGATGAATGTTAGCTGTTTTCTTGAGTGTGTAATCTGTTGATGTCCTCTAATGTTGCTCTGGCTTTTTTGATAGCAAATGCTGCCAGCCCGGGAATGATATTTTGATTGTTTGGCATGCCTGCACACAAAATGGGCATGTCTGGGGCATGAAATCAACATCCACCTAGGCCTGTGACAAGGAAAAGGAATGCCCTAACAAGCAGGATGATCAGGACAATAGTGGCTCGTTGGAAATATCCATGACCATGGCTACACCTTGTCCAGCCATACTCCCGTCTGCTTCACAAGCTGCTGTCTGAGCCTTGCTACATTACAGTGTAGACTCACAGTGTCCACTAAACTCCAGAGTTCTCTCCACAGGGGCTGCTGATGACCCATCAATTCCCAGCTGCATGTATTTGGTTTTTTTAAGACCCCAAAAGAGCAGGGTAAGACCTTTATCACATTCAATTTCATCTTGCTAAATTTAGTCCAGTGCATCAGTCTGATCAAAATCCTAGATGGGAAAATGCCTTCGAATATACATCGAAGTGGGAAACACTAAGGTTTTAGACACATAGAAGGATATTTTTGCCTTCCTAGTGAAAGGCTCTGCTCTGTCATCACTTTGTGCATGAGATTCTGCTGTTAAAGATGGGATCCAGGAAGGAGGAATGTTTATTTTTTACTTTATATAGACATTATTTCTTTAGCGTTACAGAAAATTATTGAGAAACTAGTAAAGAGTTCATGTATGCCAACACCCGGTTTCCTCTATTATTAACATCTTACATTCATGTGGTATCTTTGTTATAATGATTGATACATTATTGTCAACTAAAGTCATACTTTATTCAGACTTCCTTAATTTCTACCTAGTGTCCCGTTCTTCTCCAGGATTTCATCCGGGATACCATATTACTGTTAGCTGTCTTTTCTTTTTAGACTCTTCCAGATGGTGGACCTTTCAAACTTTCCTTGCTTTGATGACCTTGACAGTTTTGAGGGTTGGCCAGGTATTTTGTGGAATGCCCCCCAAATCTGTGTTTTTTCTCATGATTACATTGGGATTCTGGTTTTGGAGGGGAGGAAATACCCAGAGGTGAAGGGCCATTTTCATCACATCACATCAAGGGCCCGTACCATCAACATGACTTATCACTGTTGATGTTGGCCTTGATCACCTCACTGAGGGAAAGTTTGTCCGACTTTTCCCCTGTAAAGTCACTCTTTTATTCCTTTTTTCTATAGTATTCTTTGGAAGGAAATCACAATGCAGAGCCCACATTTAAAGATTGGGGAGTTATGGTCCATCTTCTTGAGGGAGGAGTGCCTAAATGAATTATTTGGAATTATTCCGTATGGGACATTTGTCTCTTCTCCCCTGTTTGTTAGTTTCTTTATTCCATCACGTATTTATATCAGGATGGCCTCATGGATTTTTAAAAACATTTTGGATTATAATTCAAAATAATATAATTCAAAAATTTTTTTTTTTAAATTGTGCCAGCTTTGACCATTGGGCCCTCTTTCAGTTGACTCTTGTGCCCTTTTGACAGGATCCCATTGTTAGGGGATCTCATTTGTTGTTTGGGGTTTGTTTGCTTGTTCAAGCACTTACTCTCCAGCAGCACAAAATGCCCCAGGCACATCTTGTCCACCTGGGAGTAGAGGAGACCTGTCTTACTGAAGTTGTGTAAGACACCGGCAGGCAAGCCGTGGGCTGAGATCCCTTTCACCAAGTCTAACAGCGTGGTCTAGAGGCTCTCCTCCACTTCCAGACTGACCACGGTCAGACTTTGTGTTCTCCTGTCCTTTCTCTTCTTTTGCAAGACAAGGTCTCAAGTGTCTCAGGTTCAAATGGGGGAGGGGGTGGTCCCCAGTGGATGTCCAGTGCAAGATGGTAGGATGGACAGGAGTGAATTTCTTCAGGAAGGACATTCGCTGAAAGCCAATTTCCCCAAAGGCCAGTTCTCTGCGTTTGTTTTGTTTTTTAAACAATGTATAAAGTTTACAACAATTACTATTGATTGGGATGTGTGTGTGTGTGTGTAAGTTTTGAAGATTTCTGCAAAATTTTGGTGGGCTTATTTCATTTTATGTTCATAATAGCATCTTCAGGAATATTCTGTTGAATATGTCACAATTTTTCAATCACTTTTGCAGATATATTCTCTAAGATGAACTTGATTTTTTTTTTAATCACAAAATCAAAACATAAGGTTGTACCTGTATTTTACAGGGCTCTCTTGGAGTCCCACGGCGATTGTGATATTCTTGCAATAAGGATAATAACACCCCAAGCAGAAATGGATTGGTTCAGAAGCCCGCGAGGCCAGCAGTCAAGCCTGAAGTCAGAGACCTCAAGAGATGACTTCTATACATCCCTTTCTGGTGTCGCAGTTCTGGGTGCCCTTGAATTAAGGGGTTTTATTGCTACATCTTGACAATAGCCAGAAAAGATCTTTAAAAGCATAGTGCTTAGAGTAGCTAAGAGAAGGAATTCAGATGGCTTATGGAAACCCGGATCAGTAATATAGTCTATTAAACAAGCCATCTGAGGGCAGAAGCCTTTTTCAAGTGGGGTTTTCAAAACCTCCCCCGTAAGAAGCATTAGAAAAGAGAATGTTTATTTTCCACATGCAGAGGCCTCCACAGGCAGCCAGGTGGCATTTTTACTCAGTAGTGGCCTTTGGGCACATCAGTCAGAGAGTCACAGGTGGCTGAAGCCACGGAGGGGCTTCTTCAGCCTCTTCTCCCCACACCCACAGCCCCAGAATGCCTCATGTTTCAAAAGATTTATCAAACCATAAAACACAAAGTTATATGGGTGGCTCAGCTGTCTGAGTGTGGATCAGAAGCTCTAATGGGCTGATTCATGGAAAATCCATTACCGATGTCAGATATGAAGAATTTTGTTGTTGTTGTTGTTGTTGCTTTAACCAAGTGGCCTGGAAATATGAATCAATATGGTGACTGTCAGCTGAAGAAGTTATTGGTAGGACCTCTGGTTGTAAATAGAAATGTTAAAGGGTGGTTTTTTGCTTTAGAAACATTTATTAAGTTTATCTATGATATTTGTGCTTTAAAGGATTATAAAAATATATTCTCTCCCATTAAGTAGACTACTTCGTTAAAATAAATATTATTTCCCCGTAGAAGTTCGGCAACCAAATCATTTTCTGTAAAGACATTTTGAATCTCCTAGTTCATCAAGTGTCATTTACCATATTTTGAACAGTGAAATTATAACATCCGAACCAAGTAGGAGTGCCAGATGAAGGATACCCAGTTAAGCTTGAATTTTAGATAAACAGTGAATATTTCTCGTAGGTCCATGAAATATGTTTAGGATGTATTTTTACTCAAACTTTACTTATTTCAAATTTAACAGGGAATCCTGTATATTTTTTGCTAGCTCTAGCAACCCTCTCACCAAGGCAAATTTCCCTGGAAGAAATTTGAAGCTATCCATGTAGTTTCTAATCAAGCACATCGGCTTTTATTTACACCGTGATATCAACTTTACACAATCCATGGAATAGACGTGTGTCCGACACCTTGCAACTCATTGGCTCTCGGCCCATTCCGATCCACCTCACAAAGCCCCATCGCACCAGAGAAATGGCTTTTGTCACGGCCACCAGTGATTTCCATGTTGCCAGATCCAACGGACACTTTTTCATCCTCCACTTCTCAGCAGCTTCCAGCGATGTTGACCTCCCTCCAGCTTTTGAAAGAGCTTTGGCTTCTGTGACCCCCTTCTCTGTCCTGCTTTTCTACCTACCTGACCACTAATCCTCATGCCTCAGTCAGATCCTCTTATATTCTAACTACAAATGGGGAATTCCTGGGGCGCCTGGGTGGCTCAGTCGGTTGAGCGTCCGACTTTGGCTCAGGTCATGATCTCATGGTTCATGGGTTTGAGCCCCATTTCGGGCTCTGTGCTGACAGCTCAGAACCTGCAGCCTGCTTCGGATTCTGTGTCTCCCTCTCTCTCTCTGTCCCTCCTCTGCTCATGCTCAGTCTCAAAAATAAATATAAACATTAAAAAAAAAATTTTTTTTTAAATTGGAAATTCCTTATGGCTCCATACCAGGTTCCCCTTTCTTCTCTTTCTATACCAACACCATCCGATAGAAATTTCTGTGAGGATGAAAATATTCTATATCACTTATCAATGCAGCAGCCACTACCCACACGTCGGTGGCTGAGGAAATGAGGCTAGTTATGACCGAGGAATTCAATTTTTATTTAAAAATGTTTTAATGTTTATTTATCTTTGATATAGAGACAGAGAGATAGTGTGCAAACAGGGGAGGGACAAAGAGAGATAGAGACAGAATCTGAAGCAGGCTCCAGGCTCTGAGCTGTCAGCACAGAGCCTCACATGGGGCTCAAACTCACCAGCCACGAGATCATGACCTGAGCCAAAGTTGGATGCTCAACCGACTGAGCCACCCAGGTGCCCCTGAATTTTTTATTTCATTTGATTAATTTCTATCACGACATATAGCCAGCAGCTACCATATTGGATAGCACAACTCCAGGCTGCCTTACAAGGCTGAGCTATGATAAAGCAGCTTTAGACTTAGGACTTCCTGGGTTTTATCTGTAGCTCTGATCTCCCCACGGAGCTACAGTGTTATATTCATCTGATAACTCAGATGACTCACAAGCATGGACTGATCATAGCTGGTTTTTTTCTCAGCTGCCACTATTCGGAGAATGGCACCACCAGCCACTCGGTTTGTTGAACCTGGAAAATGAGAGTTGTTCTTGATTTTTTTCCCTTTTCCTTACTATCTCACGTCCACACCGTAAATGACTTCCATTGATTCTACCTCCGACTTGCATTTTGCGTCTGTCCACTTCCTTTTATCTCCGCCGCTACCTCTTAATTCGAGCCATCATTCTGTCATGCCTGAATAACTTGCAATAATCTCCTGGCCTCTTGAACCCCACTTCAGCCCCCTGTCTAAACATGATCGTCTCAAAACATGAATTGGATTGTGTCGTTTTTCTGCTTATAATTCATCTCCGGTTCGCCTCTGCTTTGGAAATAAAATGTCAATTCCTTGTTTTGGACTTCAAGAACCTGGACCCTGCTTTCCCTTCCAACCCATCTGATACTGTGTGTCCTCTTGTCCCTTTGACTAGGACTTCTGAGGCCACATACGCTCTGCTGCCTCAGGGCCTTTGCACTTGCTACTTCTCATCCGCAGCCTCTTCCCCACCCATCGACCTGGACAGCCTTTTCTTACCCTTTGGTTCTTTTTTTTTTAAGTTTTTTTTTTAACGTTTATTTTTGAGACAGAGAGAGACAGCGCATGAGCAGGGGAGGGTCAGAGAGAGAGGGAGACACAGAATCTGAAACAGGCTCCAGGCTCTGAACTGTCAGCACAAAGCCCAACACGGGGCTCGAACTCACGGACTGTGAGATCATGACATGAGCCGAAGTCGGACAGTCAACCGACCAAGCCACCCAGGCGCCCCTTACCCTTTGGTTCTTGACTACGTACTGCAGGGAGCTCTCCCCTCACCACTTATCCCAATGGGTTTCACTTCCATTTTCTTATTCTCTGTGTCCTCATATGGACCGTTTTCTCCTTCACGGCCCTCCCCATCTGTAGGTACATTGTGTGCTTGCTTCCTGAATGTCTGTGTAGCCCACCAGCCCACATGCTCCAAGAGGGCAGAGGCTTCTATTTCACTCACTGAACATATGTAATACTTGCACATCACTGATGCCTAGTGGAGTTCAATAAATATTTGTTGAATGTATGAATGAATGAATGAGCTCATGCTTTGACTTACAGGCAGGGTACTATATCTAATTTTGTCACTTTCAAAATCCAATTTTTAATTCGTATTTTACAGTGCAAATGACACGACTCCTGTCAACTTCCTCCCTTTTCCATTAAATGAACACAATAACGGCATCCAGAGAAAAGTCAGAGATGATAGAGCTTAATTACACTGAGAATGCTGTCTTTCTTTCAAGCCTCCATGAGACCATATTGTGTTGAGCTTCCTGGAACGGCTTACACTAAAGAGGTTTCCAGTACTATTGTGGCAAATTAGAGACCCTGGTGGCACTTTGAAATCATCTGAGAAGCTTTAACGTATCCTGGCTGGGTGTCAGCCCTGGAGATTCTGATTTAGTTGGTCTGGGGTGCACCCTGCATACTAGAACCACTCAAGCTGCCCAGGAGATTCTAACATGTGGTCAGGGTTGCGTCTCGCAGAGGGAAGTTGTGGACCGAAGAAAGACGAGTGCAGTGAGAGACTGTCTTTCAAATCCTTTTGTCAGTTGTGAATTCTGCCATGGTGCTCCTAGTGCCACATCTCACAGATTAGTTAATGGTGTCTTATAAGATGTTTTTATTATGATAAAAGCCCATTGGCGTTTCTGACAAATGTCCCATTGAAACTGTCTGTCAGAGGTTAGATTCACTATTTTAAGACTTTAAGATTCTTCCAGGTAAGTCTACTTCCAGACTATTCATGAAGGGGAAAGAACGATTAGCTAGTGAATAACTTGTGTTTCTGTTTAGTGCCTCTTGGCACTTGGCAAGTCCAATGGTGGTCGTCTGCCTCGATCGAAGGTGTCAGTGGCCAGCCTGGCCTCACCTCTTGTGCTTTATCTCCCTCTGTGCTCAACAGCTGATATTGTCATGGCTCTTGCCGCAGGCTTGGGCTCCTCCTGGTTCATAAGGTGAGCAGAAACTTTGGCTGCTTTAACTTACACTCCCTATGTTTGAAAGCTAATAATAAGTGAATAAGCAAAGATCTATTAATAGCTAGCATGAATAATTAATATTAATATCCATTAAGAAATTAATCAATAATGTTAATCATTTTCATGATAAATATTAATACTAATAACAATATGACAGCTAGGTCTTTGCGAGTTTCCTACTTTCATTCATTTTCCACAAAGCTTTTTTGCCTCCTAATCAATCAGTGTTTCAGAGCAGTAGATATGACCCAGAGTCTAAACCTTCCTGTGCTTTCCTCAGTTGGCCCAGTTTGCAAGAGCTGATCTGTGCTGCATAGTCACCCACCCTGTAACCCCTGGTTCTTTGGAGGATGGCATGGCTGGAAGCCCTGGCCAACACTTGGGGTATGTTTCTGCACCCGCCTCTCCTGGGATCAACTCCCACATCCTGGCTCCTGAGTACTGCCCACCATCCAGACCCTTCGACACTGTGGTTAAACTTCCAGAAACCAAAAGTCATGTTTTCTCCATTGGCTCCAGCTTTATACAATCTCTTTTATTGTCAGAACCATTTATCCTTTGCACCTGAGCCCCCACTGTCCCCATGCTCTAGGAAAATGTGTCTCATTATTCAGTAGTTCTCACCCATTTTGATAATCTTTCAACATTTCCTTGCAACATCTGCACTATTGGCTGCATAAATCTTCTTAAACACCCCCAAACTATCTTTGTCTCGGCAAAAATAATTTGAAATCATAGGTTTGATGCGTTACTTGTATCTTTCCCTATTACACATTAAAATAAATCCAGGGGCGCCTGGGTGGCTCAGTCGGTTAGGCGTCCGGCTTCGGCTCAGGTCATGATCTCGCAGTCTGTGAGTTCGAGCCCCGCGTCGGGCTCTGTGCTGACAGCTCAGAGCCTGGAGCCTGTTTCAGATTCTGTGTCTCCCTCTCTCTGACCCTCCCCTGTTCATGCTCTGTCTCTCTCTGTCTCAGAAATAAATAAACATTAAAAAAAATTTTTTTAAATAAAAAAAAATAAATCCATAACTATTCATATAAAGTATTTGTGGACTATTTAGAATTGCTCTGTAACCAGGGCACCGTTGTACCACACTTTGGGAAATGTTCGCCTCAGGGCTCCCACCCCGGGTGTGCTCACTCCCATCCCTGCCCTGCCCCTTTCCACCTGTCCTACGTGGATCCCTCAGGCCCCATGTTGGGACAAAAATACTTAGAAGTAGTAAAAGTCCATGCTTGGTGGAAGGTGCACACGTGTTCGGCACAAATGGAATCAACGTGATATGCTGGTTATGAGCACAGACTCTGGAGGGGACCTGAATTCAAATCCCAGCTGCTGCTTACTGCATAAGCCACTACACCTCTCTTAGGTAGCTCAGGGAAACGCTGGGAGGGTTAAATAAATTAACGTATATTCAGAGCTTGGGACAGTGTCTGCCCCTGCAAGTGCCATATAAATGGTAGATATTATTATCAACTGTAAGTTCGGGCGACGGAAGTCTAAAGAAAGAAGTAGTCCATGAGTATACTACGCATCCTTTCCTCTGAGAAAGAGTTGACTAGGGAATCACAGGAGTATACTCATCTTTTTTTAATCTTGAGGTTAGTACTCCATGTATTTATTGGAGTGGTAAAATACATATATAACACTCAATAATTTAAAATGGTATCTATCTGACGTACTGAGATTTAGTGATACAAATTGAGTATTCTATGCAACGAGAATACTCCATTCTTAAAAAAAAATTTAGGTACTTTGTATTAATTTGAAAACTGAATGATTTTAGTAAGTATTGGAAGCTATGCAAAAATGTGTGTGTGTGTGTGTGTGTGTGTGTGCATTCTGAATATTTTGAATTGGCTTTCTGTTATTAGCATAGCAAATAGTTCTTTCTAAAGTAAACTACTGGAATACATAGAAATAAATTTATCTGAGAAAGTGAAAGACCTGACCCGCACAGTGAAAACCATAAGACATTAATGAAAGAAACTGAAGACATAAATAAATAGATATCCCATGTTCATGGATTGGAAGAATTCATATTATCAAAACATTCATATTACTCAAGGCAATCTACAGATTCAATGCAAAAATTCCTATCAATATTCCAATGGCGTTTTCCACAGAAATAGAAAAAACAATTCTAAAATTTGTCTGGAACCACAAAAGATCCCCAAACAGCCAAGGCAATCTTGAGAAAAAAGAACAAAGCTGAAGGCATTCTGATCTCTGATTTCAAACTATATTTCGAAGCTGTTCGTAGCTAACAATATGCTATTGGCATAAAAACAGACACATAAATCAATGAAATGAATAGAAAGCCCAGAAATAAATCCATATATAAAAGGTCAATTAATTTACAATGAAGGAGGCAAGAATACACAATGGGGAAAGAACAGTCTCTCCAACAAATGATGCTGGGAAAACTGGACAACCACATGCAAAAGAATGAAACTGGACCACTGTCTTATACCATACACAAAAATTGACTCACTTGAATTAAGAACTTAAGTATACGACCTGAAACTGTAAAATTCCTAGAAGAAAACAAAGGCAATAAACTCCCTGACATTGATTGATCTTGGTGATGGTTTTTTGGATTTGACACCAAGAGCAAAGGCAACAAAAGCAAAAATAAGCAAGTGAAATGACATCAAACTGAAAGGCTTTTGCACAGCAAAGGAAATCATCGACATGAGGCAACTTACTGAATGGGAGAGAATATTTACAAATCATATCTCTAACAAGGGGTTAATACCCGAAATACATAAAAAGTTCATACAAGTCAATAGCAAAAGAAACAATCCAATTTAAAAATGGGCAGAGGATCTGAAGAGACATTTTTAAAGAAGACACACAGATGACCAACAGGTACATGAAAAGATGCTCAGCACCACTCATCATCAGGGAAATGTAAATCAAAACCACAATGAGATATCATTTCACATCTGTTAAAATGGCTATTATTAAGACGAGAAATAATAAGTGTAGGCGAAGATGTAAAGAAAAGGGAACCCTTGTGCATTGTTGGTGGGAATGTAAATTGGTGCAGCCACTGCGGGAAACAGTATGGAGGTTCCTCAAAAAATTAAAGATAGAACTACCATGTGATCCAGCAATTCCTCTGCTGGGTATCTATCCTAAGAAAAGACAAACACTGATTTGAAAAGCTATATGCATCCCCATGTTCATTGTAGCATCATTTATAATAGCCAAGACATGGAAACAATTGAAGTACTTGTCTTCCTATGGATGAATGGATAGAGAAAATGTGGTATATAGATATGATTGAATATCATTCAACCATAAAAAGGAACGAAGTCTTGCTATTTGTGACAACATAAATGAACCTTGAGGCATTATGCTAAGTGAAAGAAGTCAGACAGAGAAAAGCAAATACCATATGATCTCACATGCGAAATGTAAAAAATAAAAAACAGAGTTCATAGATACAGAGAACGTATTTTTGGTTGCCAACAGTGGGGGTGAGCAAAATGGGTGAAGGGAGGCAAAGGTATAAAAAATAAAATGAAATAAACTACAAAACTGTCAAATAAAATGAATATGGTTTTATATATTATAACAACTGTTTTCCCAGGTCATAATATGAACATTTTTTTTCCTATTTCTATTTCAAAATTGCACAAGCATCAGCTACATTACTTTAAAACTCCTTTATTACATTTAATTGAACATTATCAATGACATTTATGAGGAGTAACAAATGAACAGTAAATCTGTGTTTGAATAAAACATCTCAGTTCTAATTCTGAAACCGAATCAGGAAAAAAACCCCATATTTTAGCACAATAATAATCCATTAACTACACATCACCGTTAGGTTGTGTCTGCAATGAAAACATTCATCAATGTCAAGAAAAGGTATTCCGATGATACTGCAAAAGAAGATTCTCTTAAAAACGATGGCACCTTATCACTGCAATACTGTAGGTTTTTTTTAAAGCAGTAGATCTATACTTGGGATAAAATGATCAAATGTATTTCCTGAAGCTCTTTTAATAGATTATAAAATTTCTATTTAGCACTTACAAAGTGACTCAGGAGAGAAGATTGTAAATATTTCTTCCTGACGCTATTCTGACAACTTCTAAGGCCAGAGAAGGATTTGTGAAACTCTCTATGGTCAACTGGGAAAGGCTTAGAAGGAGAACCAGGATTCCTGGCTTCTCCTCCAGTGAATTTAGCTCATTGATCATCATGGTATCCAGTTTGCTTGTAGGTTCATTTGGGAGAGTCACATTTCAGACCTAATTCTATGTCATGTGATAGGTTTTAAAATGCTGTGCAAAATTTCCCTATACTTTCTAAACACCCCCAACCCATAATTTTCTCAACTGATCAACATTTTTATTATTGTATGTGTCTCCTAGGTCAATCTTCCAACTCAACAAGAGATAGTTCCTAGTCCACATTTCCTGCCTGCATGGACACCAATACTATGTCGTGCCCAGGACTATGGTTCAAAAGTCCTCACTGCCATAGCTAAAGAATGGACTAACCCCATCTGAATAACTGATTGCCGACCCCAACCTAGGTGGACACACGTCCCAAGTCTCTGCTCCGTCTGTCCCGGAGGGAGCCGACTCTTGAGGAAAAGCCAAAGTGGGTCTCATGGCTCTGCAATCACCTGGAATTTTCAAAGGCAGTGGCCCTGCTGGAGAGGCCCTGGTCGCTGTGGTCGGCAAGTCCAAACCTTCCGGGTAGATGGACACGGGGATGTTTTCAGAAGCATAGTTACACCCCGAAAGGCTCTTAACTTCCTTTATGTTGTCACAGTATTTCAGAGCAGGGGCTGGTAGGCCTGGTAGGACACTTTGGTGGTGGTGGTGATCACAGTCTGTAGTGCTGGAGCACCTGCGGAGGGAGTCGTGAGGTACCGACAGGGAAGCTCCGTGTTACAATAAGGGTGAGTGGACGCGGCCTGGAACTGTCCATGGTCCGTCCTCTCCCCAAGGCCAGGTTTTCCAAGAGCTGGTTTCCAGCCATGTTGTTTACTGGCGAAATCAAAGCTCCTCTCAAGGCTGCTGTATGAGTTGACATTATATTGCAGTGCATTTAGATGGACCCAGTCTGTGTCATTCGGGAGATTGCTGGAATTTTTACAAAGGGTGGGATGTGTGTTTGGATTTGTGTAACTAGGACCCGCCAATTCGTAGCTGCAAGGTGCCCTGGGCAAATAGATTCTTGGGTTTGGATATTTCTGAAAGGGTGGCATTATGTCCGCTTGAAAGGTGGCAAGGTCACAGGTAGCTCTATAAGCATCCGAGCTCGGGAAGGAAAAGCAAGGCTGTGCTGGAATAGGGAAGCCGGTGTCAGTAATTATATCAAAGTCTTCTGAATCTTCCAAGGAAGATATGTTGTTGAAATGTCCACTGTTGTCTTGATTCTCCCCCACCTAAAAAAAAAAATGATATAAATTTTTATTTGTAAATAAAAATGTAAATTACATGGGCAAGCTCATCTGTAAGAGTAGCCAACCACCAAATAAAAACAAATTCCAGGGGCGCCTGGGTGGCTCAGTCGGTTAAGCATCTGACTTCAGCTCAGGTCACGATCTCATGGTTTGTGAGTTTGAGCCCCATATCGGGCTCTCTGCTATCAGCACAAAGCCCGCTTCTGAACCTCTGTCCCCTTCTCTCTCTGCCCCTCCTCTGCTCTCTCTCTCTTTCTCTCTCTCAAAAATAAAAATAAAACCATTAAAAAACCCACTTCCAATTAGTGGGTTCTGTGCCGTGTTATAGCTGCTCAGGTACGTGATTTGGGCACACGGGTCCAAGGGCTGTAGAACTTAAGCTTGCTCGGGCATGAATAGCCTGCTGAATGAAGAGGGTTCATCGGTAGTTGGGAAGGGTGGGTCTGAGTGGTAGACAGTTCTGTGTTTCCTCATCCTATGTTTATAATCATAGAGACACAGACCTGGGTTCAAATCCTGCCTCTGTCCCTCATGAGTTGAACAAGTTACTTAACCTCTCCGAGCTTCAGATGCCTAATTAAAATTAAAAAAAAAGAATTAAGACAGTTGAAGAAGAAAAAATAAAGTTAGCACAGTTGCTCTGGTGTCTTTGCGCATAAATAGAAACTTTTAGCCTCCCAGAGCCTCTTACCCCTACCTTGCAAGTGCTGAGAATTGCAGGCAACTCTAATTGGACAAATAAAATTAAAGTTAGTACGGGAAAGATAAGTTCTAACCAAAGGTAGAATTGGCAAAACCGCAAAAAAAACAAACGGGGCTCAAAAATAATAACCTTCTCTTTAGGCTTTTGTGACCATTTCGTGCGTGAAAGCTCTTAGACCCTGTGTGCCTGGCACATAGAAAGTGCTCAAACATCACTTTCTCCTACCCCCAGACTAACATGTCTGCTTGGCATGCTTTGGTTGAAAAGCCAAACTGGATCACTTTGCTCCAAAAAATTTTATCTGTTCTATGTAAATAAGGCCAAGGACCCTACCCTCTCAAGGATGTGCTGTTAACTCACTGTTGGTATGCACATGTTTCTCTCGTTATTAAAAATGGGTAACTGCCCTTGTATACGGATGTCCACACACACCCTCACTGTATCATTGACAGTAGAGATGGTTTGCTTTTTTTTTTTTTTTTAGAAGAAGAAATTAGAAACCCTGTCTGAAAAAGGGTGTCTCGGCGGCTCTGTCGGTTAAGCATCCAACTTCAGCTCTGGTCATGATCTCATGCTTTGTGAGTTCAAGCCCTGAATCAGGCTCTGCACGGACAGTGTGGAGCCTGCTTGGAATTCTCTCTCTCTCTCTCTCTCTCTCTCCCTCCCCCCTCCTTTGCTCTCGGCCCCTCCCTCCCTCTCTCTCTCCCTCTCCCAAAGTAAATAATAAGTAAACTTAAAAAAGAAAAGAAACCCTATCCAAAATGGTGACTCAATGACATTTTGTGGGACATATAATTTTCACATAAAATCAAACCTTTCTAATTAATTTATGACATTCATGTTTTACACAATCAGTATATTTTCTGATGACAATGAACACAGACTACAGCGTAATGGCAGCTCCCCATTACCTCTGGTTCTCGAATTCTCTTTTTCTGGGGTTGGTAAAAAGAGGCCATTTGTCTCTTGATGGCACTTCTTCTAGCTTCCGTCTCTGATTTGCTCTCCGGTCTTGGGTGATCGTGGACTCCCTTGGCCTGCATCAATAAGGAAACAAATCATACGTTTGTTCCTCGGAAGGAAGCTTGCTGTGTTTGTCAAAAATTGAATGCGCCTTTCCCAAGATCGCGAGTTGTTTTTTGTTTTCTCAAAACGACAGAGGAAAAAACTATTGAGCAGCGTAACAGAAATCTTAAAAGGTTACTTAGCAATCCTTTCACCGTATTAACTCAGCTATAACTATAATTTGGCTCAGAGCCCTTAAAGAGCACACACAAGGTGAGCTCATTTCCCCAGCACCGACTTCTGGCCACGGCGCTGCATTTGGGTTAGTCCCGAGTTTCTAAGGCACATGGCAGGTGGTCGGGTCCCTAAGCAGGATGAAAAAAATCCACCACACATTGGAACACCCCCCCTTCCCCCACCTACTTGAAAAAATATCGCGTTGCCATCAAGCCTCCAGAAGTTGGTTACAGGGTACCCGCTGTGCCCTCGACAGGGGATCAGCTCCAAAGCTGAGTGGCAGTTGGGGCACGCTTTCTCTGCAAAGCCAGAGGGAGTGAAAGATTAATAGCAACTCGGACTCGGCTGCCTTGGAAGGAGGACAGGGCACAGGTGTCAGGAAAAGGGATCTCGAGGCCACAAGGCCCTCACTCTGTTGCTTAAGCCGCGCCTTGTCGCAGATGGCGGGCCGCAGCTGCAGGCGGGAGCCGTCGGGCAGGGCGCAGGCCCGGGCGCACACCACCACACCCAGGCACGACTTCTTGAGGATGTGGCCGTTGTGGTTGTTGGTGTTGCGCATGGCCCAGCCGCTCAGGTGGCGCTGAGCCTTCTTCTCGTCGCTGCGGTAGATGAAGCGCACGTAGCCGTCAGGCCACTCGCAGAAGTGGTCGAAGTGGGCCGGCTCCTGGAAAGGGGAGGGAAGGGCCGTGGAGTTGGTCCAGGCCGCACCTGACACGCCACGCTTTGCATTTGTCCCGAGCACGGCAGCGTGAAGAAGGGCCCCTTTCCATTCCAGAGATGTCAGAAACCACGGAAACTGCTATCACACAATGTCACCTGCCGTTCTGTCGACTGGCTGTTCATCGATTATCCTTTAAATGCTGTCCATGTACTAGTTCATCTGGCCTTTCAGAACCCACACGACAGCAGGTACTTTTATTGTCCCAATTTAAGCCCATAGTACACGGAGACCAGAGAGGTTATTTGCCGTGCCCCAGGTCACACAGCTAGTAAGACGTGGCTCTAGGATTTTAGCCCTAACAGTTTGATTACAGAGCCTCTTTGCCTTACCATCGTGGTATACCACTTCCGGGTATCTTTAAATGTTAAATTAAAAATGAAGACATTTTGGGGTGCTTGGGTGGCTCAGTCAGGTAAGCATCAGACTTCCGCTCAGGTCATGATCTCACAGTTCATGAACTTGAGCCCTGCTTTGGGGTCTGTGCTGACAGCTCAGAGCCTGGAACCTGCTTCGGAGTCTGTGACTCCCTCTCTCTCTGCCCCTCCCCCACTGTGCTCTGTCTCTCTCAAAAATTAATAAACATTAAAAAAATTTAGATAAATACTGAGCACTAAGCAAAATCGGTCAGAGAGAGAGAAATACATGATTTCACTCATATGTGGAATTTAAGAAGCAAAACAGATGAACAGAGGGGAAGGGAAGGAAAACTAAGATAAAAACAGAGGGGGAGGCAAACCATAAGAGACTCTTAAATACAAAAAGCAAACTGAGGGTTGCTGGAAGGGTGGGGGGTCGGGGGTGAGCTAAATGTGTGATGGGCATTAAGGGGGGCACTTATTGGGATGAGCGCTGGGTGTTATACATAAGTGATGAATTGTTAAATTCCACTCCTGAAACCATAAAACAATAAAAAAATAAAATACTGAGCACTGCTTCGGTATTCGTGGTTGGTGGTCTTTGCCCATGATACGTGGTATGGATACTGTAATGTCTTTCTCGCACAGAAGTTGAATATAAGATTGCCCTTTACCAAGCACTTAGTATTTACCAGGTCCTGTCTGGGGCAGGGGTCGGCACACTTGGAGCCCTTGGCCAAATCCAGCTTGTCACTTATTTTGGTACACGACTCACAAGCTAAGAAGGATATTTATATATATATATTTTAAATTTTTTTTTCAACGTTTATTTATTTTTGGGACAGAGAGAGACAGAGCATGGGGGAGGGGCAGAGAGAGAGGGAGACACAGAATCGGAAACAGGCTCCAGGCTCTGAGCCATCAGCCCAGAGCCCGACGCGGGGCTCGAACTCACGGACCGCGAGATCGTGACCTGGCTGAAGTTGGACGCTTAACCGACTGCGCCACCCAGGAGCCCCAGGATATTTATATTTTTTAATGGTTGGGGGGAAATCCAAAGAATTATATTTTGTGACACATGAAAACTATAGAAAACTCAGGGGTGCTTGGGTGGCTCAGTGGGTTAAGTGTCAGCCTCTTGATTTTGGCTCTGGTCATGATCTCACATGGAGCCCTGTCGAGCTCTGTGCTTGGCATGGAGTCTGCCTGAGATTCTTTCTCTCCCCATCCCCCTCTGCCCTCCCTGGCTTGCTCCAACTCTTCCTCTCTCTCTCTCTCTCTCTGTCTCTCTCTCTTCTTCCTTCCCCTCCCAAAAAGGAAAATTATATAAAATTCAAATATCAAGATCCATAAAGAGAGTTGTATTGGGACATGGCCACGCACATATGTCTACGTATTGTCTAGGGCTATTTTTTGTATATGGCAGAATTGGGTATTTGGCACAGAGACAGTGTGGCCCACAAAGCCACGTTACGAAGTATCGATGATCCTTACAACAACCTTCCATGACGGGCATACATACTCTTATTTTGTAGATAAGGAAGCCAATGTTAGAGAGATAACCTTCTACAGTGGCATTACTCGTATTTAAACAGATCTGTGGCAGCCAGACCTGACTGGCTTCACCTGCAGGGTAGAGGCCGGAAGAGTATTATCATAGTAATAAGCCATTTGCACCTTCTGTCTCTCCCACCACCCCCAAGTAACGAGATCTAACATTTGCAGAGCAAAAACTATTCTCGGTCCGACAATTCTGACTTGGCTACATTGTTAGTATTATAACATTTCAACAGTAATAGGTAAATGGGCAGTTTGGGGTTCCAGTGGGTTCTAAAACCACAGGGATATTGTCGAAATCATCGTTATTACAAATAGGCATCATTTATCTTTTCTCAGAAATATTGCCATTGACATAAATTAATATGCTGACTTAAGGTAAGTCACAAATGAAATATATAATGGTGTACTATCAACTCTAATATCTAAATGCTAATATCTTTGTTTTTAAAGCGAACACTTCAATCTAAGGATGTTAGTAAAATAGACAATTTTCCAGAAGAGAGGATTCCATCAGCGTCCCCCCGTAGGGATAGAGAATCATGCCCCCCCCACCCCGTCTCATGCCAGCTACCAAAGCGGTGACACTGAAAATGAAGCCGCAGAGACCATGTTTTAAAATCACAACAAGAACAGAGGACTCCAGGATTGAGTTGCATTTGTTCAAATGTGTCAGCACATGTGCACACGCAGTTGAGCATGCACACACTGAACTTGACAGGAAATCTGGATGACAGCTTAAGATTGTTATCTAGTTCCACCACCTGATGACAGATCGTCTTAGCCTGAAACTCAGGCAAATTCAGGAACTATCTCAAGGTCATCCAGCCAATGTCACTCTTGCCCCTTCAGTTAGCCAGAGCAGGGCCAGGATCCTGTTTCTCCACTTCTACTTCCCAGTGCACCTGCCCTTTTAAGAGGTTACATGCATGCCCTGCTTAAGAACCAGTGTCCCAAAGGAAAAATAATTCACATTTGCATCGCAAGTCTAGAAAATGCTTGAAAGAGGAACCATCTTCCCATTATTTGGAAGTGGCTCTTTTCTGAAATGCAAGATTCTATTTTTTTTTTCCTATGAAGATTTCCGGATGGAAGTCAGTGAGAATGAGGTGTCTTTGCTATGCCGTGGTCCACTTTCACACAAATGGTACCGGTTGACTGTAAGGTAGCAGGCTTTACAACGAGTTACTACAGGGGCACCTGGGTGGCTCAGTCAGTTAAGCATCTGACTTCGGCTCAGGTCATGATCTCATGGTTCATGAATTCGAGCCATGCGTTGGGCTCTGGGCTGACAGCTGGGAGCCTGGAGCCTGCTTTGGATTCTGTGTCTCCCTCTCTCTCTCTGTCCTCCCCCACTTTCTCCCCCCCCCTCTCAAAAATAAACATAAAAAAAAAACCCTGAATTACTATACATATATACATCCAAAAAAGCGCTGATCTCTTGCAGAGGCTACTTGACTTTGCTAATGAATTGCTATCCATCTGAATATCAATATGGCAGATCATAGATGTTGAATAAACACCATGTCTCTTACCCCTAGGCCACAACATTGCTAGAAGTCCACCTTTGCAAATTCTTGGGAAGCTACTCCCCTTTCCTTCTACCTAAACCCAAGACTTCAAAGGCATCTCCTCAGCTTTTGCCCCAAGCCAGTAACTGCCCAGCTCGTTCCCTGGACTTGACCCTAAACTACTTTGTTCCATTAAAACAAAACAAACAAAACAAATCCACCCTAACAGAAGGTGATTTCCTTGTCATTAGAAAAGTAAGCTCAGAAGTTATGTCCAAAATCTGGATTCCAGAGTCTCTCTGTGCACCTATGGTCTGGTTAGCATGACCATGCAGGCAGCCACGGCGTCTGAATAAATCACCCAAGTCATGCTATTTGTTTAAGATTCGAGCCACCCCGATTTGTAGTCGCATCTTGCAGTTTTGCTGCGTGAGAAGCAATGGAATCCGCATTTGTTGAGACTCTCTGCTACCCTTCTCATGAATTTCAAAGAACGGATCAAGAAAGAATCACCTGATTTCTATCTGGGATGAAGGAAAGTGAGAGACAGGCATCCTGCTGTCGTCAGATGACTGGGAACCCAGGTCCTGACAGTCTCAGGGCTATGGGTGTGTTTCAAATAAGCGCAAGGAAAGAGCTGGGAGAAGGCAGATCACTAAAGCCAGCTCTGCCCTTTGTGGGGTCCCTCTAACCATTGAGGACTCTCGGGAGATGTGGGGGTGGGAGGGGGAGTCTCTCCTCGGTCCCTACAAGAACTTGAACGCCACCAGCCCTTTTGTGGATGGCCAGAGCCACATGCGCGCCCACACCGGTTTCCCGCACCTGAGGCATCTGCGGATCGTTGATATCCCAACTGAGCTTCATTCCGTAGGAGCACACGGCGTCCTCCTTCTGCCCTGCCTCCGCCAGCATCCGCCCCACCTCGCCTGCGCTCTCCGCCAACGATCCTGAAAAACAGAAGAAAAATCTAGAGATGTGCAAGGTGATGTTTTCCTCTTAAAAAATGAATTGGATAGAGACAGAGAGAGACAGAGAGAAATTTATTGAGAAATCCGGAAGTGGTGACCGCGGGGTAAGAGCCCTGTTCTCAGCCGCGGTGCTGAAAAGTCTCCACTCGGACCGCGGCGTGCGCGCCTGACCGCTGCCCGCGCATTTATAAAGACACACCTCCCCCTGCTCCGCCTTTCCCAGCTCCTCGTCAGCTCCCACGCTCCCGGCACCTGCAAGGCGGGTCACCGCCTCCCGGACAGAACTAGGAACGGAGGGGCAGGTGGACCCGAGCCCTCGGGAAAGGGAAGCCAAGATGTCAAGGGGCGAGGGTGCAGGTGGGAAGTTGGAATGTCTCTTTTAAGTTGAAATCTACCCCTCCCCCCGCCCCCCACCTCGCCTCGCCTCTGCGGTTTCGGATTGGGTTTAGATGGAAGGTTTTGAGACAGACGCTTTCCAGACAAGTCCTCTGAGAACCGATACTCAATTCCCGGGCACCTTATTTAAGACCTTTGCTGTCTGGGTAACTGCGCCCACGCCAGCTAGCCTTTGGCTCGCGCGCTCCAGGTCTCGCGCTTTGTCGTAGCTGTTGTGAGCGTCCGGGAGTCCGTGCTCGTTTTTAGGGAGTAGTGGTGTGGCGTCCGAAGGAATGCCGAAGGTCCCCGTGAGCTCGCGGGCCTAAGGTGTCCTTATGCTTCGGAGGGACTGCGCAGGGACGTGGCCTGGTGGGACAAGAGTCCCGGAAAGTGAGCCCGGAGAACCTTAGGGAAAGACGGGCTAAAGGGAGCTGGACGGGGAGGGGGATGGTGGTCTCTGCGGGCCCCGGGAGCTTAAGCTCCTGCAGGACACTTAGCTCGCTCTGGCGCTCTCGGGCGCGCGCTCTCGCCTTCTCTCTCTCTCTCTCTCTCTCTCTCTCTCTCTCTCTCTCTCTCTCTCTCTCTCCTTCTCTCGTCTAGGCTCTCTCTGAGCGTAGTTTCCTTATCTGCTTAAACAGGGGATGGGGACTCTCAGTTCTTAGTCGCCATCCACCGGAAAACAACGTTTTAAAGAACGTCTTTACTGGTATTGTAGAACTACCCCCATTCCATCTGGGGACGTTTTCTGGAGAATGCTGAAGCCCGGTGACGGGCCCAGGACGCTGTGGATTCCCCAGGACCGAGACAAGTCGTCTTCATCTGTTCTTCCGCCTCCGTAGGGTGATTCCGGTACCTGGAGGCGCCCAACAAAAGAAATCGATTGAAATGACTGACTTCGCTCTTTGGCCACGCTGGGCGGCGAGAGAAGACGGTCTCCGGAATGTACTCTCGGAGCCGTTTTCTGCAGGCGGCACACTTCGGTTCCCAGCCCCATCCAGAGAAGGGCCGTCCCCGAAGGCCAATCACTGTTAGAGGGGGATTCTCCGACCTATATCCGTCGGAACCCCGAGGCCCGAGCGTCCTAGACCCAGGCATCGCCCTGCGCGCTCGGGGCGCGCTCACTGATGCTGCGTGGGACGCGCCGGGAGCGCGCAGGCCACCACCTCTTGCCGGACCAGTGTCTTCCTCTGGCCAAAGACAGAACAAAGCCGATGCGCGCTAAGCTCACAACCTGCGCCAGATAACTGCACGCTCGCGGTCTTCTTACCTCCCGGTCAAGGGCACAGTCAGGTTTGTTTGGAAACTCAATTCCGTGGTGAGATGCTTTTCGGGGCCACCAGCCTCTGACCGCGGACAACGCCCGTGACGGAAAATGCCAGCTTTGGGCAGTTTCACGAACTTTCTTCTTTCTCTAGTTCCAAGCTGGATTCTCTCCCACAAGCAGAGGCAAGAGTCCACGCAGAAGAAAGTGACTCACTCGTCCATCCCGCAGTCTCTCCCCGCCTCTCAAGTTCTCTTTCCGATTAACATCACTCTCAGGTAGTCGCCACGAGGATCGGGGAGGAAACCAAGAGCGTGTCCACTCTTCCCCCAGGGATTTCGTCCTCAGGTTTTCATCATATTAACCTACTGCCAAAAGTCTGACCACTCTTGGCATTCAGTTGCGTTTTATGTCGTTTGTCTTCCAAACGTTAAGGTTATTCATACTTTTCTTTTACAAATAGTCCGTTAGTTGTGATAGGTTAAGATATGTATACTTTAAAATATTTAAACACAGCTTCAAGACTAACTTAGGGGCTCCTGGGTGGCTCAGTCGGTTAAGCGTCTGACTTCGTTCGGCTCAGGTCATGATCTCACAGCTCGTGGTTTCGAGCCCCGCGTGGGGCTCTGTGCTGATGGGTCAGAGCCTGGAGCCTGCTTCGAATTCTGTGTCCCCCTTCTCTCTCTGACCCTCCCCAGCTCATGCTCTCTCTCTCTCTCTCAAAAATAAATAAACCTTTAAAAAAACCAAACTAATTTAAAATCACCTCTGAGACTACATAGAAGTTAATTCCAGGTCTTACTGTAAACATTTTTTAGAATTGTTCTTGTCCCTCTAATCTTAGAATGTTCCTGGAGAGTCTTTACCCTTTAAAAATACAAACAAATATGATTTTTAACGTTAAAGCCAAATCAACAAATCACATACTTTTTTTCTAAATGGATTCTGGTGTCCAAAGAAATGTCATAGAGTCTCCATCATAGTTTGAGCAAAAGTAAAGCATATATCTCAAGTTGCTCTAAAATTATGTCTCTGTAAATAAAATAGGTTAGCAAAAGAAGTTAGTCAAAGTGAAAATATAAAAATAAATAATTAGTGGTGTTGTCTATTGTATTGTCTCACATTTCTCCTGAAAATTCCACAACAACCATGTAGTTTGGAAGGATGAATATTCCCCCCCCCTCAAATTCTGTAAATGATTGATTATCAAGATTTTGCCTAATGTTAAGAAAACTAATTTTATTATGTTGTTTATCATATTCTTATTTTATTCTCTAAAATAAAATGCACTTAAACTGTATTTTGGTTATTGTTCGTTACCATCCTTGAATTTTTTTTACTGCATTTGTATTTTTATTGGTTCAGAACACTTTATTGTCACAGCTGGCTCTTCCTTGATTACAATTTTGGTAGAGTAAAAGCCCACTAATTCAAAAGCAAAGGAAGAAGGCTTTGCATTTGCTAGGCTTAGATTAAAATCGGTAAATTAGTGTAACTATATTTACATCCTGTTTGTCAGGGAACAGCTATCAAGATCTCTGAAATAAGTATCACTTTGAAAGCACCGCAAAGACAGACTGGGCTTTGACACAGATTCGGGTGCTATCAGGTCTTGCTTGGATGCAAAAAAGTATCTTCTGTAAATGTCGTGGCACGAAATATTCGTAGCTTGTAATTAAAACACAAATAGATTTTTACACGAGGAACGTTTGGATCTGAGGGGTCGTTTGTTCGTTTGTTTTTTGTTTTTTGTTTTTTTTTTAAGAAAACGCCAGTCCAACTTCCTTTTGCCAGGGTGTTCGCGCAAACAGGCTAGGCTACCTAGTGGCTGAAACCTGGCCGTTGGTACACACTCTTGTCGCCTTAAAGCAAGTAGATAGAAAACAAGCAGACTGGATGAAAACATTTGTTTGCCTTTTTTGGTTTTGTTTCGTTTGGTTTTTGACCGACTACACCGTCGTGTTCAAAAAGGCACAACACCTTCTTTTGTGATATCAGGAAATTGTCACCCTTGCAGGCGCAAATCAGCTTCCAGTGGGGAAAGGCCACCTTTAGTCCGTATCAATATCAATGGACCAAAGACAGCCCAACCAGCCGCTGAAGGTGGAGAGGAAACCCCTTCCCGCAAAGGGGAAATCCAGCAGTTTAGAATTTCGCCAATAAAGAATGCGTACACATTCTTTATGTAAAGATGTAAAGAATTGTTCACATCGTCCGAACAACCGCTTTAAGGTGTGCGTGCGCACCTGACGACGATTGCTAGTTACTCGCAAGTAACGATGTTAGTGAATTTCAGGTGCGGGTTCTTTGATTAGCGTTCCCGGCGAGGATTGGAATCCAAACGCGGCGGGGCTGCGCGGGTCCTCACCGCAGCGCTGCCCAGCCCGCCCTGGCTTCGGGTTGAAGAACCGCAGGAGGGGGCTGAAGGCGGCCCAGCGGCGAGGCGCGCCACGGGCCGGGAGCCTCGGTATGCTGGCGGTGAGTGACCCTGGGCGGGCCCGGGCCCCCTGTGGTCCCCGCGCCCTCTCCGCGGTTCCTGGCGGGCGCAAGGGCGCACGCTCCGTCGGGCTGGGGTTGCAGAGGCTGGCGTGGTCGCCCAGAGACGCGGCACCGGCTAACACCCCGGACGCCGCCGGGAAACGAGCTGGACGCCGGGGAGATAGCCTGGGGGTGCGGGCTGGCTTGAGCGTTTCAACCTCCTTAGGTTTGCTGGGCAGTTTATTGGGAGCTTTCAGTGAGGCGGCCGGGCAGGATAGAAACCTCTGGTCCCTTGCCCAGTGAAGGGGAGACTAGAGGATTAATGTTTGGAAGGCAATGAGATGGCTCTTCTCAATTTGCCCTGGATGTTTTCCCAGCCCATTTCCCCTCTTGCTGCGTAGACCATGCAGTGACCTTCACCCATGTGGGCCCCAGACTTATGGTCCCAAGCGCTGGGACTTCAGGCTACCTGAACTGTAGATAAAGGTCCCTAAGACGCCCGCGGCCCCGGACTTGGGGGTGGATTGGTCCCTCCAGCGTTCCTACCTCTCAACGTTCGTTTCACCGAATACGCTGCTGGTGGAAAAAAATAAACAAGTCTGGATTTGGGACTTTGAATTTACCCAGTTTTTCATATCTATAAATAATGACGATAATATTGCAAAGTATGCTGACCTTCAAGGAGTTTGGTCAAGTCCATATCGAAGTAGGACTGCGCGCCCAAGCTATACTTTAAAAAAAACAAAAAACAAAACCTCTTTAAGGGCGCCTGGGGCTCAGTCCGTTAAGCGTTGGACTTCTGCTCGGATCATAATCTCTCTCACGGTTCGTGAGTTCCAGCCCCAGGTCGGGCTCTGTGCTGACAGCTCAGAGCCTGGAGCCTGCTTCAGATTCTGTCTAGTCTGTCTGTCTCTCTCTGCCCCTCCCCTCCTCGCGCTCTGTTTCTCAAAAGAAAACATTAAAAAATTTAAAATAATTACAAAACCTCTTTAGAAGACATTAAAGGATTTTTTTGGTGTATTGTACTTTTAATTAATTGTTGGGATGCGGTGAGCAGAGGAGATGCTGTTACGTAATGTAGCACAACGTTGGGTGAAAACCAAGGTGGTAGACCGGGATTGCCCTTGAAGAGAAGTGTAACAATCCTCTATGTTTGGTGAATTCTCTTGCGGTGGTGGTTGATATTTGATCCTTGGAGTTGCGGTAAAAGTCCTAGAGGAAGACTTAAAATTCGTGCAAGTCAGAAACCTAAAGCTTAAACTCCTGATTGGGCTTGAAACCCACTTTCCAAACCTCTATTTACGAACTCCCATTCTACAAATAGTTCATTAATCCGAAGCCTTCTGTTTCATCGTTGTCACTCCAATTTGCTTATTTTGTGTGACTGCTTATTCCAACGATGTTTGTTTTGTTTCTTGTGATAGTCTGTAGGTGTCATAGACGGTACTAAGGAAGGTTGGAGAGATTGTTTTTAAGTAGTAATTTACTTTAGACCCATCATCAGTGGCATGGGGAACAAAGTTTTTGTTCAGGATGACAACACGAAGCTTCGTTTCTTTTATTTTCTAAAGTCCTTTAAGTTAAAGTTAACATACAATGTAGGGTTGTTTCAGGAGTAGAACCCAGTGATTCATCACTTACATACAATGCCCAGTGCTCCTCACAAGTGCCCTCCTTAATGCCTATCACCCATTTTCCCCATTCCCCCACTCCCCTCCCACAACCCTCTATTCTCAGTATTTAAGAGCCTCTTATAGGGGTGTGTGGGTGGGTGACTCAGTTAAGCTGCCAGCAGGGGACTTTGGCTCAGGTCAGTATCGCCTAGTTCACAAGTTCAAGCCCCCTGGGTCAGGTTCTGTGCTGACAGCTTGGAGCCTGCTTCAGATTCTGTGTCTCCCTCTCCCTCTTCCCCACTTATGTTCTGTCTCTCCCGTCCCCCCCCCCCCCCAAAGAAATAAAAACATTTAAAAATAAAAGTATTTGATGGAAACTTGAAAATGCATTTCTTTGAAACATTTTTTTAAACAATATTTTTATTGCACACAGGAAGAGGACGATCCTTTGCAGTCCCTTCAGGAAGAAGATGGGAGCAGAATTGCCCCGGATGCTTTCTACGTAAAGATCAAGCTTCTTTCCGCGGGTGGGGGAGGGTGTGCAGGCGTGCTCTTTCTAGTTCGGTGTTTGCCGGGCTGTCCCCGCAATCGGTTTCTCCAGTTGCTCAAGCCAAGCTCAAGGTCAAGAGGCAGAGAAACCTTGCTCCTTCTCCTTCCCTCATCTTCCACATTCAGTTTATCACCATGCTTTCCACTGTCCTACCAGCATCTTAGTCTAATCTATCTTGGGCCAGGTACTAGTCTAGGTAGACGGTATTGAACAAAACAAACAATTCCTGTCCGCAGGGAGCTTACAGCCTGGCAGAAAGCCAAAGAAACAGGTTACCGACCAAAGGGAAGGAGTAGGAAGAAAAGAGAGTATCATGTGGAGAGAGGCACTTGCCTTACTTGAGATAAAGTCCCGAAAGATAGGACTAAAAAAGGTGATCTGGAAAGATGAGATTAGAGGATAAGGAGCCAGCTAGGTAGAAAGTGGTGGTGGGGGGGGGGGGGGAGCGGTCCAGCTTCTTGTGCAAAGGCCCTGAGGCAAGGCACAATTTTATTTTTTAGGACTTAATAGGGAAGTCAGGCAGAAGTTGACAGATTAAAAAAAGAGAAAAGTTGATCGACCAAATCATGCAGAGCCCTAGAGACCAAGGCAAAGGGTTTGGATTTATACTGAGCACAGAGAAGCCAGGTGGAGTTTTAAGCAGGCAGAAGTCTAAGTTTCTGAGTCTGAGAATCTGTAAATCTCAGCTGAGGGATCTCGTGCAAGTTCTTAAGCTCTCCCAGCCTTGCTGCTACCCCCAGATAAGGAATCTGTCCTCTCCGGGTGGTGGTAAGGATTAAATGGGAACATCTGCAGAACACTCAACACAGCTGGCACAAAAAGGTTCACTTGTAAATGTGCTGTTGGCACGTTTAATTTCAAATGCTAGCTTTCCATTTGCCAGTAGTGAGAATAAGTGGAATTTGGGGCTGTATGCACTAAACTGCTTCCTTATTAAAATAATATTGTAGGGGCGCCTGGGTGACTCAGTCGGTTAAGCGTCTGGCTTTGGCTCAGGTCACGATCTCACAGTTTGCGGGTTCGAGCCCCGCGTTGGGCTCTGTGCTGATGGCTCAGAGCCTGGAGCCTGCTTCAGATTCTGTGTCTCCCTCTCTCTCTCTGCTCCTCCCCTGCTTACACTCTGTCTCTCTCTCAAAAATAAGTAGACATTTAAAAAAATTAAAATGATCTTGTATATTGGTAATTTAGCATGTAGGATTGGACTGAACTGAATGAAAAAATCCTATCTTTATAGTACAGACATTTAAGGAAGTGTCTCTTCAAATATATGTATTTAGAAGTATATCTTCCTAATGTTCAGGCAGAAGAAGAATTGCATTCATTATGACAATTTGCATCCTTAGTCGACTTCCATCTGTAATTGTTGAGTTCATTTTCTTGTATTCTGATCATTTAGGTTGCTTTTAATAGGTTTGAATTTTTTAGTGTTTTAGAATTTCTAACATGACTGAGGATAAAGTCTCTTCTGCAGATACCTGTACTTAAGTATAATTCTCCTTAAGTCAGTGGCTCTCAGAGTTAGCATGCATGAAGGCTTCTACCCTAGAGTTTCTGATTACTAGTAAGTCCCCAGGTGAAGCCCATGCTGCTGGTGGTCCGGGAACCACATTTTGCAAACTGCTATCTTAAACCGGCAAACTCAACCATTGGCTCAATGATTTACTGTTCAGGAAATAACGATCTATATTTGCCCTCTAATTTTCACACTGAATTACTATTGATAATGCTAGAAATGTTGCTATGAAATGTTCTTGGGGGAGGGAATAATTTGCAAACTATCAACTTTCCAGCTTCAGTCGCTTATTATTGATGCCTTCCATGGTAAAGGATTTCAGAAAATAAAAGACTATTTTCAAGAGGGAGCAAGCCACAGTCCTCAAAAATACAATCATCTTGTATTCTACCATCTTCATAGGTCAATAACTAAGGCAAGTAAGTTGTTTTGTGGGTGGAACAACAATGTGTAGTTATTTGTAAGGCTTCCCCCCCCCCCCCCCCCCCCCCCCCCCCCCCCCCCCCCCCGCCCCATTGAGCTATAATTGACACACATTATGTAAGTCTAAGCTGTATGGTACAATGACTGGGCTTGTTGTGGTAATCATTTTATAATGCATGTAACATCCGTCATCTCCTGTAGATACAAAATAGATAAAATTTCCTTGTGATGAGGGGCACCTGCCTGGCTCAGTCAGAAAAGGGGTTGTCAGTTCTAGCCCCACGTTGGGTGGCGAGATAACTTAAGTAAAATTTAAAAATCTCCTTGTGATGAGGCCGCTTAGGATCTATTCCCTTAACTTGCATTGTAAGGCTTTATCTTTGTGTGGTCTAATACCCAGGAACTGGATAAAAAGGAATTTCAGTGTGTTTCGCTGTTGCTGAAATGTATTCAGCGATTCTGCATTGATGGTGTCAAAGAAGATGAGCCTTTGCTAATTCAGCAGGGACTGATCCCAAAGATAAGTGTCCTGTTTTGATCTTGTGTGGCTTTGGGTAATTTAAACGGGTGTGAAATCCGTTATCTAGTTTGGTGTTTTCTGTTCCTTTGAAATCAAATTTGAGCCGAAATTGATAATGATGTGCGTACTGCCTGTATCCATCAAAAATTCTGCATAGGTTTCCTGATGTATGTGCTGGGCAGGGCACTTGGGGAGTGTGCAGGAATGAGTCGGTCATACTCTCTATTCCCCTTGACAAGCCAGTTGCTGTAATAACATGTTTAAATTGGTGAACTGAACTTGGAAATACAGGATGAGCAGGGAGTAAGCTATTCTCCATCCCCCCCAACCCCCCACCAAAGGCTTTATAAGTATTTTAATAGAATTAGTAACCACATTGGACCCGGATAAAGGATCAAATACTTCCCCTCGCCATAGCCCACTTTTCCAACTTCAGAGATCTCAGTTGAGTCTGAAAACACAAAGAGCAAACACATTTTTTTGTTCGTTCTAAGTCCTGCAGTTGTGAAATTTTATCCTGGTTCTTAGGGGTTAACCAGAGGGTACTATTATGAGTGCCTTTATATTATTATGTTGCTGGAAGCAACACAGACTAGGAAATCTCTTGGTGCCTCTCCCTTTTATGAGATGAGATTCTGCAGCTGTTAGATGTTCCATTTGTTGGTGAGGAGGGAAGGGAAGGTAGAGGGGCAAGAGGGTGATCTGGCTGGCTCTAAAATCTTTGATTTTTTTTTTTCTCCCACCCCCTGGACTCTAGTACCTGAAGTTTATTAAAGCCAGATTGGCTCAGGGAGATTGCTCTGTTTTGTTTTTGTTTTTGTTTTTGTTTTTTTCTTTACTGTAAATTCCTCTCTGTAGGAAGGAATAAAGATCTCTTGGTGGAGACCAAGTAAAGACCAGGCTTTCCTTAATTCCTCTCAGGGACTTTAAAAGAGCTTACAGGGCGGGGGTAGATCTAAGGATTATGCTTAGGCAAATTGTATATATTTCATTTTGCATGTAGTGCTACCTAATTCCCTCCTACACTTACCAGTGCAGATAACAGGAAATGGGGAAAAGGAGGTAAAACTTGAAAGGAAATGGAGCAGGATGTCTCACGGGTAACTTGGAACCACGGGCTGATGGTTTTCTTTGGGGGGGGGGGTGCGGAGGCAGGGGGATGAGTTAAGAACTATCCCAACCTGAATTTCCTATTTAGATTTTAAAATACCCTTCCAAGATTTAAAGAGTCCAATCAAATAAGTCTCCACTGGAGTTTTTGCAATCCGAATTCCAGTGGAATATGGAAATTTCTAATTGGTGATGGAAATTTCTGAGCCGTAACTTAGACACATTCTAAAGCATGTTTTGTTTCATGTAGGTGTTGGTCAAGGAAAATACATTGGTATGATCAAAGGGGCTGGGATACTAGATTCTGTACTTCTAAAGCCAATTATGTTTGCAGGTCAGCACAAAATATACTGGGAAGTTATTTCTCTAGAATAAGAATTTCCCATGGAAAGGAACATGTTTAGTCCTGTACCCTAGGATCCAGGAGGATTAAGCAACTTGTTCTATACCGTGTGCATAATGAATACTAGCTATTACCTCTGTAAATAACCATTTTGTCTCGTGTTTCTGGTAATCACACAACTGTGGGGGCAACTGGTGAATCTGTTAGACCATGTATGATCATGGCACATAATGGGTCCAGAGAGTGACTTCTGGTAGCAAGTCTCAATCAAATACTGTGGCTTTTCCCTCACATCTCTTTACCTGTACTCAGTGTATTTTGTGGGCTTGGGAGGGGGATACGATTTGGGTTGGTAAGTGGAGTGGTGACAAAAATGCACTTAAAAGCATAAAATTCTGCCTATGAATATAGGAAGGGGGAAATGTGGCATTAGCGGTGAATTTCATTGTATAGAGGGACACTTTTCAGGCTATCAGAGAAAAGTTTGCCCCAGCAGGTGGATGATTCAGTTTAATGCAAATCTTTGCTTGGTGTGAGATAAAAGGAGCATCGCTGGGAGCACAGCAGTGGCCCTCCAACCTTGCTGTACGTTAGAATCACCTGGAAAGCTTTAACGCGCACTGTCTGTGTCCCACCACCAGCAAGTCTGATTTCCTGGGTCTGTGAGGGGCCCCAGGCATCAGGGTGTTTCAAAGCCTCCCAGGTTTTCCTAATGTGCGGTCAAGGTTGGGACCTGATTGCTATGTCCATGGTCCCCAGCTGGGGGTGCTTTGGGTTCTTGGCTGCCAAGTGGACGAAGTTTCCAAGGCCTCACTCCTGTAAGCGTTTTTCATCACAAACTCCTCCTACTCCACGTTCAGTTGCAGATTTCAAACTATGCCCACAGGATTTTGTTGTTGTTCTTTTTTCTAAGCAAAAATAAAAGTGGTCCAAAGATGGCCTTCACTTTTTTGAATCAATGTTGTAGGAGTGTATCTTAAATCCTACCAATCCTAGCCGCTTAATATGAACTTGCATATACGTTCCTGTAGAAAAACAAATCTCCAATTGGCTGGACGCTTTTGACAAAAGAAAGGCTTGAGGCATAGTTACTGTATTCACGTACTTCTCTAGCACGTTCCGAATTCTGCGCCTCCTTTGATAGTACGTTTTCTACAGCTTTCAAGACAAGAATTGCTCCTGTGTGGGGAGGCTCATTTATCTCTTAATCTTTAATCACTAGCCCCCCGTCTATGACTTCCTGGCATCCCTCTTGGCCAAATCTCCAACTCTTGCTGGTATCTGAGAGCTTCTTAGTGCCACACTGTAACAATAGGTCTTCATTCTGGAGAGTTCTAGACGGAGGTCTTAGAGCCAGGTCGAATCAAAATGTCCTAGAAAAGCCTTAAACTATTTTGCTCTAGTTCTTACTGGAATTATGAGACGGTATTGAATAAAGCCTAGAAGTTTGAGTCTTAGAAGGTTGAAACTGTGTTTCTTCTCTTGTGTACATGGTTTCCTGGTTTGAAAGAACAATAGAATTTCTGACCATGGCAGATCCAGTGTCTGACCCATCCCTGATTAATGTGATAGAAGACTTCTTTGACACAGCCTTGGTAAGGATGGGGGTGGATTCGTCACTGAACAGATACCATTGGTAATTTGCAGGAATCTTCAAGTTATTTATAAAACTTGTCTTTTCTTAGATGTGGGTTTTACCAAGACTCCTATCTAGTATTTAGAATATTATATGAAATTGGGGCACCTGGGTGGCTCAGTTGGTGAAGCATCCGACCTCAGCTCAGGTCACAATCTCACACTCCTTGAGTTTGAGCCCCGTGTCGGGCTCTGTGCTGACTGCTCAGAGCCTGGAGCCTGCTTCGGATTCTGTGTCTCCCTCTCTTTGACCCTCCCCCGTTCATGCTCTGCCTCTCTCTGTCTCAAAAATAAACATTAAAAAAAATATTATATGAAATAGAAACTATGTAACCAATGCTATGGAAGAAAAATGATTTATTTTCATATATACATTATTCACCTGTTTAAGGATGATATGCTGATTTTAATAGTGCCTGAAGGTCAAATAGGATTTCTCTAAACTTTAAAACAATTTTTTTTAATGTTTTATTCATTTTCTAAGAGAGAGAGAACAGGGGAGGGGCAGAAAGAGAGAGAGACACACACACAGAATCCGAAGCAGGCTCCATGGCCCAGAGCCTGATGTGGGGCTCGAACTCAGGAACCATGAGATCATGACCTGAACTATCGTTAGACATTTAACTGACTGAGCCACCCAGGCACCCCGGATTTCTCTAAACTTTTAAGTTTATTTATTTTGAGAGAGTGCCAGCACACAAGTGGGGGAGGGGCAGAGGGAGAGGGAGGTGACAGAGGATCTGAAGCAGGCTCTGCACTGACAGCGGAGACCCTGATGCGGGGCTTGGGCTCGTGAACCGTGAGATCATAATCACGGAGCCGAAATCAACAGTCGGACACTTAACCCACTGAGCCATCCAGGCACCCCTAAACTTTTTTTCTACTGGATTTAAAGTCAAGTCCAGGGGCGCCTGGGTGGCGCAGTCGGTTAAGTGTCCGACTTCAGCCAAGTCACGATCTCACGGTCCGTGAGTTCGAGCCCCGTGTCAGGCTCGGGGCTGATGGCTCAGAGCCTGGAGCCTGTTTCCGATTCTGTGTCTCCCTCTCTCTCTGCCCCTCCCCCGTTCAAGCTCTGTCTCTCTCTGTCCCAAAAATAAAATAAAACGTTGAAAAAAAAAATTAAAAAAAAAAATAAAAATAAAAAAAATAAAGTCAAGTCCCGCCTGTTAGAGAAATATCAGCATTAATGGATTAAAGTTATAGTTGATAATGCTTCTGAAACATAATATAAGCCTTTTCTTTTTTTACTAGGTTATTTCCAGAAGTAGTAGTAAAGGTAAGTATATTATTTGCCACTGATTGACTATCTTTCATTAGTAAAATATTCTGGCATACAGTAAATAAATATTTGCCTAAATGACCTATAAAAGTACAATAGGTTTAAGTACATGGATGTATTGACCATCTAATGGTAGCCATATTGCAATGCAGAGATTTTGTTGTAAAGTATGTCTCTGCCTTTTATTTAGTTTTAAATATTTTAAATTCCTATTTTTAGTAGAAATACAGCTGACATAATTTCAGGTGTACAACATAGTGATTTGACAGTCACGTACCTTATTTGATGCTCTCTGTGATGAGTATAGTCTCTCTGGCGTCCTACACCATTATTGTAATGTTATTGAGGATCTCCTCCAGACCGAGAAGGTACTCTAAGACCAAAAAACAAAGCAAACCACTCCATCCTGTTTACATAGTTTTAATCAGAGTAACTTACCAGGGGGGACTGGGCGGACAAACGATCCCTGAGCTATGTGGCTATTATCCGCCAAGTCCGGACCTTAATCCCCAGCTTCTATAGGGTGAGGGGCATGGTGGTGTGGTCACAGGGTGGTTATCTGAAGTGGGGTCTTCTGTGCGCCACTTCAGGGAAGGTCAGAGAAAGACTTCCTGCATTCCGGTCAGGTCACGGGGCACGTTAATCTCCTCGGGGCACGTTAATCTCCTCAGGGCATGCAACACGTAGCCTTGAGCGAGGTCATGGTGTAGATGTGGACAAGATGGAGGCCAGAGATGGAATTAGCGTTGTCAGCACTCTTACAAAGCTGTGCTTGTGACTCTCTGTCACTTGTAACTGGGAGTTTGTAACTCTCAATCCCCTTTATTTTGTCTGCCTCCCCAATTCACCTTCCCAACTCCCCTCCCTTCTGGCGACCACCCATTTATTCTTTGTACTTAAGAGTCTTTTTGCTTGTTTGTTTCTTCATTTGTTTGTTTGTTTTTTAGATTCCACATAGAAGTGAAATCCTACAGTACTTGTCTTTCTCTGACTTATTTCACTTAACATAATATGCTCTAGATCCATCCATGTTGTTGTAAATGGCAAGATCTCCTTTTTAGATGAGTAATATTCCATAGTGTATATCATACCCTTTTTATCCATTCATCTACTGTTGGACACTTAAGTTGCTTCCTGATCTTGGCTCTTATAAATAAACATAGAGGTGCGTGTATCTTTTCAAATTAGTGTTCTAATTTTTTTTTTTTTTTTTTTTTTTTTGAGTAAAGACCTAGTAGTGAAATTACTGGACCATACGGTATTCCTATTTTTAGGTTTTTTTTTGAGGAATCTTCATACTGTTTTCCACACTGGTTTCTCCAATTTACATTTTCACCAATCGTACACAAGGGTTCCCTTCTCTCCACATCCCCAGGAACATCCACATTGGATATTCTTGCCTCCTTGGGTGTAGATTGACTAGATAAGCATGGGTTTATCCTGCGTTTTCTCTTCTGTTCCATTGCTCTATGTATCTGTTTCTTGGGCTTGTACCACACAGCTTTGATTACTGTAGCTTTGTGATATAGTTTGAAACCTGGAAGCATGATGCCTCCATCTTTGTTCTTCTTTCTCAAGATTGCTTTGGCTGTTTGGGGTCTTTCTTTGGTCCCATACAAATTTTAAGACTATTTTTTTCTAGTTCTGTGAAAAATACCACTGGTATTTTGATAGGAATTGCACTGAAGTTTTAGATCACTTTGCATAGTATGAACATTTTAACAATATTTTTTCAGTTATATCTTTCTACTTATTTGTGTCTTCAGTTTTTTTCATTTATGTCTTAGTTTTCAGAGTACAGGTCTATCGCCTTAGTTAAATTAATTCCTAGGTATTTAAAAAATGGAAATTATAAATAGGATTGTTTTCTCAATTTGTGTTTTCTTCTAGTTCATTATTAGTGTGTAGGAACAAATTTCTATATATTGACTTTTTTTTTTAGCCTGAAAATTTACAAATTCATTTTTTCTAATATGTTTTCTGATTTCCAGTTTCTTTCTGCCTTTTATTAAAAAAGTAATTCCAGGGGCGCCTGGGTGGCTCAGTCAGTTGAGCATCTGACTTTGGCTCAGGTCATGATCTCGCAGTTTGTGAGTTGGAGCCCCACATCGGGCTCTGTGCTGACAGCTCAGAGCCTGGAGTCTGCTTTGGATTCTGTGTCTCCCTCTCCCTCTGCCCCTCCCCTGCTCATGCTCTGACTCTGTCTTTCAATAATAAATAAACGTTAAAAAAAATTTTTTTTAAGTAATTCCAGTATAGTTAACATACAGCGTTATATTAGTTTCAATAGATTAGTACAATATAGTGATTCAACAATTTTATACATGACTTAGTGTTCATCATAAGTGTGCCCCTACTCCACTTATTTCACCCATTCCCCACCCACCTCCTCTCTGGTATCCATCTGCTTGTTCTCTACAGTTACCAGTTCATTATCTGGGTTTGTCTTTTCCCCCCTTGTTTGTTTCTTAAATTCCACATAGGAGTGAGGTCATCCGGTATTTGTCTTTCTCTGACTTATTTTGCTTAGCATTATGCTCTGTAGATCCATCCATGTTGTTGCAAATGGTAAGACTTCTTTCTTATGGCTGAGTAATATTCTACTGTATATATGCCATGTCTTTATCCATTCATCTATTGATGGACACTTGGGCTATTTCTATTAAGTGGTTATTGTAAATAATGCTACTGTAAACATAGGGGTGTATATATCCTTTCAAATTAGTTGTTTTTTTGGATTCTTTGGGTAAATACCTAGGTAGTGTGATTACTGGATCATAGGGTAGTTCTATTTTTAATTTCTTGAGGAATCTCCATACTGTGTTCCACAGTGGGTACACCAGTCCGTATTCACCAATAGGGCAAGAGAGTTCCTTTTTCTCCACATCCTTACCAACACTTGTCTCTTGTGTTTAGCCATTCTGACAGGTGTGAGGTGATAGCATATTATGGTGCTGATTTGCATTTCCCTGATGAGTGATGTTGAGCGTCTTTTCATGTGTCGGTTGGCCATCTGTATGTTGTCTTAGGAGAAATGTCTGTTCATGTCTTCCTACTTTTTTAATTGAATTATTTCTTTGGTGGTCAAATTTTCCATATATTTTAGACACTAACCCTTCTTGGGGATAGGTCATTTACAAGTGTCTTCTCCCATTCAGTAGGTTCTCTTATAGTTTCATTGGTTGTTTCCTTCACTGTGCAGAACCTTTTTATTCTGATGGAAGTGCCAGCTGTTTATTTTTGCTTTTATTTCCCTTGCCTCAGAAGATCTGTTTAGAAAAATGTTATGGCTGACATCAGAGACCTTACCACCTGTGCTCTCTCTCTTCTAGGGTTTTAATGGTTTCAGGTCTCACATTTAGGTCTTGAGTCCATTGAGTTTATTTTTGTATGTGGTGAAAGTGGTCCAGTTTCATTCTTTTGCATATGGCTGTCCAGTTTTCCCAATACCATTTGTTACTAGACTGTCTTTTTCCCATTGCATGTTCTTATCTCCTTTGTCAAAGATTAAATAACTTTATAATCATGGATTTGTTTCTATGTTTTCTGTGGATCTATAGGTCTATTTTTGTGCCAGTACCATACTGATTTGTTTACTACAGCTTTGTAGTATAACTTGAAAACTGGGATTGTGATACATCCAGCTTTTCCTTTTTCAAGATTGCTTTAGCTATTTGGGGTCTTCTGTGGTTACCTACACATTTTAGGATTGTTCTAGTTCTGTGAGAAATGCTGTAGATATTTTGATAGGGATTGCATTAAATGTTTAGATAGCTTTGGGGATACTATGGACATTTAAAAAATGTTCTTCAAATCCATGAACATGGACTATCTTTTCATTTGTGTCCTCTTCAATTTTTTTCGTTGGTGTTCAGAGTACAGGTCTTTTACCTCTTAGGAATAAATTTAACCAATTTTGTTTGGTACAATTGTCGACGGGATTGTTTTCTTTGTTCCTTTTTGTCACCTCATTATGAGTATATAGAAATGCAATGTATTTCTGTATGCTGACTTTTGTATCCTGTGACTTTACTGAATTCATTTATCCATTCTAGTTTTTTGGTGGAGTCTTTAGGGGGTTTTCCAATATATAGATAGCATCATGTCATCTGCAAATAGAGTTTTAGTTCTTCCTTACCAGTCTGGATGCCTTTTATTTCTTTATGCTGTCTGATTGCTGTGGCTAGGACTTCCAATACTATGTTGAATAAAAGTGGTGAGAGTGGACTTCCTTGTCTTGTTTCTGACTTTTAGGGAAAAAGCTCTCAGTTTTCCCCATTGAGTGGGATCAGTGTATCCCAGGAATAAATCTTACTTGATCAGGGTGAATGATTTTTTTTTTTTTTTTAAGTCTCCTTGGATTCTGTTTGCTAGTATTTTGAAGATTTTTGTGTCTGTGTTCATCAGTGCTACTGGCCTGTAGTTCACCTTGTTGTTTGTTTATCGTTGTCTGGTTTTGGTGTCAGGGTAATGTTGACCTCTGAGGATGAATTTGGAAGTTTTCCTTCCTCTTCTAATTTTTGGAATAGTTTGAGAAGAATAGGTATTAACTATCCCTTAAATGCTTGGTAGATTCCCCTGTGAGGCCATCTGGGCCTGGAATTTTGTTTGTTGGGAATTGTTTGATCACTGATTCAATTTCCTTGCTGGTAATAGTCTGTTAAGTTTTCTATTTCTTCCTGATTCAGTTTTGAAAGTTATGTTTCTAGGAATCGATCCATTTCTTCCAGGTAGTTCAATTTGTTGGCATATTATTTTCCATAATTTCTTATAATCATTTGTATTTTTGTGGTATTCTTTCATTTGTGATTTTATTTAGGTCCTTTTCATTTATTTGGATGAGTCTAGCTAGAGATTTATCAATTTTGTTCTTTTCGAAGAACGAGATCCTGGTTTCAATCTGTTCTATTGGTTTTTTTTTTTTTATTTGTTTTGGTTTGTTTCAGTTTGTTTTATTTCTGCTCTGATCTTTACTATTTCCTTCCTTCTACTGGTTCTTGGTGTTTTTATTTTCCCCTAGCTCTGTCATTTGTTTGAGACTCTTCTTCTTGAGGTAGGCCTGTATTGCTAGAAACTTCCCTCTTAGGGGTGCCTGGGTGGCGCAGTCGGTTAAGTGTCCGACTTCAGCCAGGTCACGATCTCACGGTCCGTGAGTTCGAGCCCCGCGTCAGGCTCTGGGCTGATGGCTCAGAGCCTGGAGCCTGTTTCCGGTTCTGTGTCTCCCTCTCTCTCTGCCCCTCCCCCATTCATGCTCTGTCTCTCTCTGTCCCAAAAATAAATAAACGTTGAAAAAAAAATTCTTAAAAAAGAAACTTCCCTCTTAGAAGAGCTTTTGCTGCATCCCAAAGATTTTGGACCATTGTGTTCACTTTCCTTTGTCTTTTATTTCTTCTTTAATTTATTGACCCATTCATTGTTGAGTAGTACGTTATTTAACTTCCATGTATTCTCTTTCCAGATTTTTTTGTGGCTGATTTCTAGTTTCATAGTGTTGTGTTCAGAAAAGATGCATGGTATGATTTCAGTCTCTTTTTGTATTTGTCGTTTTGTGGCCTAATATGTGATCTATTCTGGAGTATGTTCCATGTGTACTTGAAAAGAATGTGTATTCCATTTTAGGACAGAATATTCTGAATATATATATCCGTTAAGTCCATCTAGTCCAGTGTGTCATTCAAAGCTACTCTTTCCTTGTTAATTTTCTGTTTTGATGATCTGTCCATTGATGTAAGTGGGGCATTAAGTCCCCTACTATTGCATTACTATTGATTCTTTTATGTTTTCTATGGATTGTTTTATGTATTTGGGTGCTTCTATGTTGAATATATAAATATTTACAATTGTTATAAAGGAGACCATCCAACAAGGAGACAAGATTATAAGGTGTCCTTCTTTGTCTCTTGTTATAGTCTTTGTTTTAAAGTCTATCTTTTCCTTTTTTTTTTTTTAAAATTTTTTTTTTCAACGTTTTTAATTTATTTTTGGGACAGAGAGAGACAGAGCATGAACAGGGGAGGGGCAGAGAGAGAGGGAGACACAGAATCGGAAACAGGCTCCAGGCTCCGAGCCATCAGCCCAGAGCCTGACGCGGGGCTCGAACTCACGGACCGAGAGATCGTGACCTGGCTGAAGTCGGACGCTTAACCGACTGTGCCACCCAGGCGCCCCTAAAGTCTATCTTTTCCTATACAAGTGCCGGCACCCTGGCTTTCTTTTCACATCCATTTGCATTATAAATGTTTCTCCATCCCCTCACTTTCAATCTGCAGGTGTCTTTAGGTCTGAAATGAGTCTCTTGTAGACCGCATATAGATGGGTCTTGTTTTTGTTTTTGTCTTTTTTCCATTCTATCACCCTGTGCCTTTTCATTGGAGTGTGTTGTCCATTTACATTCGAAGTAATTGATAGGTATGTATTTATTGCCATTTTGTTACTTTATGGTGTTTTTTGTAGTTTTCCTGTGTTCCTTTCTTCTGTTCTCACAATTAGTTGGCTTTCTTTAGTGATACACTTAGGCCAAAATAAAGAGAAAGGAATCTATTTCTAGTTTTTGACTTGTGGTTTCCATTAGTTTTGTGTATAACATCTTCGTCATATAGTGGTCTATTTTAAGTTGCTGGTTGTTCAATTTTGAACCCATTCTTTATTCCTCTTCCTGCAACCCATGTTTTAGTTATGAGTCCTACTTTACATCCTTTTATTTTAGAAGTCCCTTGACTGATTTTTACAGATACACTTATCTTTACTGTTTTTCTGTTTCCTCCTTTTATTACTCCTAGTCTTTGCTTTCTATTCAGAGTCCCCTTTATCATTTCTTGTAGGGAAGATTTAGTGGTCATTAACTCCTTTAACTTTTGTTTGGGCAAACTCTTTATCTCTCTTTCTATTCTGAATGCTAGCCTTGCTGGGTAGAGTATTGTTGGCTGCAAATTTTATCCTTCAGCACTTTGAATATATCCTACCACTCT
The DNA here is from genome assembly GCF_016509475.1 of Prionailurus bengalensis. Lineage (NCBI taxonomy): Eukaryota > Metazoa > Chordata > Mammalia > Carnivora > Felidae > Prionailurus > Prionailurus bengalensis. The sequence goes on along the minus strand of NC_057349.1, from coordinate 17,900,893 downwards.
TTTCTGGCCTGCAAAATTTCTGCTGAAAGATCAGCTTATAGCCTTATGGGTTTTTTTTTTTTTTTAATATGTAACTTTTCACTTGTTGCTTTTAAAATTCTCTTGATCATTACTTTTTTTTTTGCCATTTTGATTATTGTAGGTCTTGGTGTAAATCTCCTCGGGTTAATTTTCTTGGGAGCTCTCTGTGCCTCCTGGATCTGGATCTGTTTCCTGCCCCAGATTGGAGAAATTTTCAGCTATTGTTTCTTCAAATAGGTTTTCTGCCCCCTTTCCTCTCTTTTCCTTCTGGGATTCCTATAATATGAATGTTAATGTTTGATGGAGTTGCTGAGTTCCCTCAATCTGTCTATTCTCATTTTGCATAACTTTCTCACCTGCTCTGCTTGACTACTCTCCATTGCTCTGTCCTCCAGCTCACTAATTCACTCCCCTCCTTTCTCTAGCCTGCTGTTTATTCCATCTAGTGTATTTTCAATTTCATTTATTGTGTTCATCTCTGATTGGTTCTTTATCTCTTTGTTAAGGGCCTCCCTGATGTCCTCCATTCTTAAGTACATGGAGTATCTTTATGATGGCAACTTTAAATTCTCTATCAGGCATATTATTTATATTCATTTTGCTTACATCTCTTGCTGTGGTTTTTCCTGTTCTTTCATTTGGAACATTCCTTGGTCCCCTCATTTTGTCCAATTCTGTGTCTGTTTCTCTGTGTTAGGAAAGTCCGCTATGTCTTCTGATCTTGAAAGTAATGACCTTGTGAAGAAAAGGTCCTGTATTGCCTTGCAGTGCAGTGTCCCCTGTTTACCAGAACCTGATGCTTCAGGGATTGTCACTGTATGTGTTGTGTGTGGCCTGCTGTTGTGTCCTGTCTACTTTTTCCTTCGGTACAGTTATCTGCAGAGGCTCTCTTTGTTGTGGGCGGTGTTTGGTACCCCGCCAGGATGGGTCCTGCAGTTTTGACCAGGTGTGTGCCAAATTATTTATGAAATGAGACTAGCAGCTGCCGCTGGGACTTGGGTGGCCTGGGTAGATCCACAAAGTGTGCAAAGTGGGCAGGGTGTGCAATTTTAACAAGGTGTGCCTCCAGCTTCTGCTGGGCTCCCCCCCACCACCACCAGGACCAAGGCCCCACAAAACATTTAGGTTGGGAGTCATGGTGTTGGCAAGGTTTGTGCCAATCTTTTGTGGGAGGGGACCTGCAGCATTGGGACTGAGGCAAGCCTGGCAGGGAGCAGGGTGTGGTGTAAGCAAGTTAGGTAGTGAATGCTGGTGCTGTGCTGGTTCCTTCAGGTAGCTGTGTGTTTATTCTGGGGGGGGGGGGGAGGTGGGAGTGGAGGAGGAAGATGGTGCCTTCCAGCTCCTTTGTGCCTGGAGAGACCCTCATCAACCCCTGCCATTCCAGGACATGCTCCAAAATATATAAACTACTCTTTCCCGTATTTCTCAGGAGTTTTTCAAACTGCTACTTCTATGCTATAACTCCGTGGACTGTTTGTACTGTCTCTTTAAGGGTGGAGACTCAGCTTTCTAGGGCCTTCCAGGCTCTCCCAGAACAGAGTCCACTGGTTTTTATAACTCCAGGCTTTAAGTCCCACTGGTCATAAGGCTCACAAAGTTTATCCCCTTTGCTCCCAAAGCCAGTTGTTATGGGGACTTGTCTTCCTGGTGTGGTATCCCTAGCAGGACAGTATGTTTCTCTCTCCTCTCTACTTCCGGCCCCCCGCCCCAATGTGGATGGCTGTGATCTGTTTTGTTTCCCACTGCTTCTTTGCCCTTCCCACCCTCTTCAGTAAGGCCTCTTCTATACCTTTTACTTATGGTGTTTGTTGTGCCAGTCTTTGGGTGGTTTTCTGGATTATCTATGCTGTTGAGTATGATCAAGTTGTACTGTGGGATGAGGTCGCCTTAGGGTTCTGTTACTCTGCCATCTTCTCCGTGATGGAAATAGTCCATTTACATTTAACGTAATTTGAGAGGGATGTGTTGGCATTTTGTTCGTTGTTTTCGGGTTGTTTTGGTAGCTCTGTTTCTTCTGGCTTCTTTCCTTGTGGTTTGAAGGCTTTCTCTAGAGTTACCCATACATAAAAAAGAGAAAGGAACCCAAGTGTATCTGTTAGAGGTTTTTGATTTGTGGTTACCATTAGGTTTATGTCATCTTGTGTGTATAGCAGTCTTTATTAAGTTGACAGTCACTTAAGTTTGAATGCATTCTAAAAGCACTAAATTTTTACTCCCCCACCCCTGTTTTATGTACGTGATGTCATATTTTTATCTTGCATATCCTTGACTGTTTTTTGAGATATGACAAACTTTATTACTTCTGTGTGTGAACTTCCATACTGGCTTTATAAGTGATGAATATACTACCTTAATAAAAGGTCTGTTTTTACCTGTGACTTTTTTCCTGTTGTAATTTGCTTTTAGTTCTAGCCTTTCTTTTCCACTCAAATAATTCCCTGTAATTCTTGTAAGGCTGGTTTAGGGGTGATGAACACATTTAGCTTTTGTTGGTCTAGGAAACCCCTTTTCTATTCTGAATGATAACATTGCGAGGTAGAGTATTCTTGGTTATAAATTTTTTTTCATATCATCACTTTGAATGTATCATCCCTTTCCCTGCTGGCCCGCAAAGTTTCTGCTAAAAAAAAAAAATAATAAGCTGATAGCCTCATGCGGTTTCCCTTGTATGTAGTTGTTTTCCTTTACTGCTTTCCGAATTCTTATTTTTGCTATTTTTAGTTATTATGTGTCTTGGTGTAGACCTTCTTGAGTTCATCTTGTTAGGAGTTCCCTGTGCTTCCTGGATCTGGACGTTGGTTTTCTTCCCCAGTTTAGGGAACTTTCCATTTATTTCTTCAAATAAGTTTTCTGCCCCTTTCTTCTCTCCTTCTGGGATCCCAATAATGTGACTGCTACTATGCTTGATGAGTTCCCTTACCTATTTTCATTTTTTTTTTTTTTTTTTTTACTTTTTGCTGTTCAGCTTGGCTCTTTTCCATGACCTTGTTTTCCAGATCCGTGAGCTGTTCTCTTGTCTCCTCTAATATGCTGCTGATTCCCTCGAGTGGCTTTTTTAAATCTTGTTTTGTTTTTCCAGTCACTGGATCCTTCATCTCTGACTGTTTTATATTTTCTGTCTTTTGCTGACCTTCTCCCTGAGTTCATCCACTCTTCTCGCAAGTCCAGTGAGTATCTTTGTGACCATTGCTTAGAATTCTTTAGTGCTTATCTGTTTCTTCCAGCTCTTGTGTTGTGATTTTTGTCCTGTTCTTTCATTTGGAATACTGACTCATTTCGTCTGTTTCTATGTGTTAGGGAAGACCGCTACATCTCCTCCTGACGAAAGCAGTTGCTTTGTGTAGAAGAGGTTCAGTGGTTCCCTGTAGGGCTGTGTCCCTCAGTCATCAGAACCAGACAATCCAGGGGTGTCTCCTAGACAACCCTACAAGTGATGGGCTGAGTTACTATTGTGTCTCGCTGTGTTTGCTTGTAGCCCGGTCAGCGGCAACGACCCATTTTGCCTACCGTGGGCACACTGGGCAGGGTTTGGTCCATGCCGTGATAAGGGGCCTGTGCAAGGCCACTGGGCTCCTAGATCGGCAGGATCAGCAGTCAGGCTAGCTGTCGGCAATTAGCCTCTCTGTGTGGGTCTATCAGATGACTGGACTTTCTCCCCATGTGGCTCACAGGGCTTTTATTGGTGGATGGGCTGGTAGTCAGACTAGGTATCTGCAATCAGCGTCCTTGCTGCAGTCACGGCTTTCTTTCTGTGTGACCAGCTGAACAGTTTAGCTGCTGGAAACGGGGGCAAACTGGTGTGCGAGATTATCTCCTCTTCTCCCCAGGGCAGTACACACTTTGGAGTGGTGCTGGTCCCCACCGGGGCTGCCTGCCTGGTGTCGGGGCAGGACCCACTTTGTAGGGATGGCTGCTGAGGCAGGCGGGTTGGATGGAGCAGGTCCGTAAGGGAGCTTTGGGGGTGGGGCATGGGGTGCTAGCAAGATTGAGAGGGTCGCTGCTGGCTCCCGTACGTGTCCAGCTGTGTAAGCTGGGAGTGGGGAGAGAAATGGTGCCCGCCGGCATTTTTATTCTTGGAGAAGTTTCCTAAAGATACCTGCCCCTCTACCACACATTCTGAGATTAGTAAGTAAGTCTCTTCAACATATAGTCCCCTCCCCCCAGGTGCTTTTCACACTGTTGTGTCTCAGGCCAGGTGATTTATTATGCTGGCTCTTTGAGCGTGGGGCCTCTCTTTCCTGCGCTTTGAAGTTTTTTGTGACAAGATGCTTCCTAAATTTTTGTTTCCTGAAGTAAGCACTTTTTTGAAAGTCCCTCTTCTGCTCTGTGATGGCAGTGCCCCCTCCTTCCTTTTCTGTAGCGCTGCATTTGTCAGTTTCTCTTTACTATTTAAAGGCAAAGATTGACATCTGGTATTTGCTAATTAACCTGGTACATAAAGGTCTTTAGGATCCCTGCTGTCCATCTGAAATCTCAAGTTTTAAGCTGGCAGGCAAGTTGTTGGCTCAGCCATTAGCGAAATTTCTGGTTCCCAAAGATCATCTAGCAGTATCCATCTGGCTTTCTTTCTTTTTTTTTTTTTTAAATTTTTGAGAGAGAGAGAGCACGTGCGAGAGCGGGCAAGTGCGTGAGCGAGCTGGGGAAGGGCAGAGAGAGACAGAGACAGAATCTATGACAGTTTCAGGCTCTCAGCTGTCAGCACAGAGCCCGACGCGAAGCTCGAACCCACAAACTGTGAGATCACCACCTGAGCCGAGCCGAAGTCGGACGCTCAACTGCTCAGCCAACTGAGCCACCCAGACGCCCCTGGTTTTTGTTTTTGTTTGTTTTTTGTTTTTTGGTTTTTTTTTGATGAAAGAGGAATCTCTTTTCTATTTTCTGGTTTGGGTTCCTATAGTTTCATGAATTATATGGGGGTTGAGTATATTACCTATGATAATACATACATCAAAATTGCACGTTCGAACCTAGCAAAGTAATGCTATCACCTTACCATAAATTTTTGCACTTATCAGAAGCTTGTAAACTACCACCATCATTTTATATCTTGATGTGCATAAATGAAATCGCAAATCTAGTTTCATAAGCATGAAGGATAACCACATATTCATTTTACCATGCACTGACATAAGTAGCTGTTGAAATTTCTATGATTGTGCTATTTCATAGAGGCCAACATTTTATTAAAAGCCTTCTGTTTGAATAAGACATTACAAATATCTATTTTTTAAAAATGCACAAACGTAAGCAACAACAGAAAACTGTGTGTAGGAGCTGCCCTTTGTATATTTGTCCCTCAGTCTGGACCAAAAAAAGTATCTTTGCTTGAGATAGGATAATCCCACACAGTCACACTTTGTGGATGCTGCTGTTTTGCTGAATGAGAGTCTATGCAATGCCGGTGCGTTTTGTCCAGGTTTTATTGCCCAGGCTGTTTTAATTCCTAACATGTTTACTGCCCTCACGGCTTTTCCAGTCTTTGCCTCTTCCTGTCGTGTGGGAGTCTCCTTATTTGTCTTAGCGTCAGTTTGATTCTTTTAAAATTGTCATTTCAGGAAAAATTCAGATGCTGAGTTCCTTCATATTTACCTTAGGATTTCTGGTGACAGAAAAGACTGTGAGTCATTTGATTCAACAGGAGGTGAGTTGCGAGTAACAAATCAGTTGTTAACCGTTGCTCTAGAGACCTTAGAGAAGGTTGTGCCCAGCTCTCCATGTTTGTGTCTTCCCCGTGAATACTTTCTCCAACTCCAAACAGGCTCTGAAGACTTTGAACTCCATTTTGCATGCTGTGCCTCGGGAAGAGAGAAAACAACTCCCCTTGTTGGAAGGCCCATGTCGTCTCATGTAAGTGAGGTTGTACTCGATGATGGAATGACGGAAGGGCATTGTACAATTGTACAATCTCTGGATTGTACTACCTCAACCGTTGTTCTCCTTAGACTTGACGACTTTATTGCTTCTTTTCAGTAAATGCTTTGTGCACCTACCCTATATCAGGCACTATGCTAAGTAGTGAAGGAGGACTGGACTTTGCTAGGCTTTTCTTTTTTAGTAATATGTTTATCAGGTTTGTGAGCTGAAGTGCTTTCTTGGGCTATAGACCATTTTGTCCCCACTGTGAATGTGAATTAGTGACTCACGTGTTCAGGGTACAGACTCTGGAGCCAGACTGTGGGGCTTCAAATCCTGGTTTTGCCCCCTTTGTTTGCTCACCTGCAAAGTGGAGCCTTGACTGACAGTTTTTATACAGGTCGAATCCGGCAAACCATTGGCAGTGATGAGCCTATTATCTGGTAAAGAGCAAATGCTCAAAGGCTACCGACTTTGAGCTACGCCAGTAAAGCGTGGGATTTATATTGTTTTTCAACAATGAAATCAATGGATTCTTAATTTTTTTGACTCTGTTACAGTTCTGTAGTTCTTGGGACATTGACATTTGGGGGTAAGGTTGTACTGTGTGGCTGCGGAAAGGGGAAAACGAGTACCCTATTCTAAAATGTGAACCTGTATCCGTGACCGTGCTAACCGCTACTAACCAGCATCGCTGACCTCGTGCGGCACACCCTCATTCCTGTGACATGCAGCCGTGACTGGTGAGATGAAGGGCAACCAAGTTTGCCATATTGTAGGCCCAAATGAGGTTATCGGTGACCATGAGCCCACCTCTATCATGTTTGTCTGTTAACTAGTGCATGCAGGTTGCAGGGTATCTACTATTTCCTTAAAAAAAAAAAAAAAAATTCAATTACATTCGTTTAATCACTATTCTCAGCGATATATTTAGATTTGGAGAACAGCTGCCCTGATCCTTTTCTCCTAAGTTTTCAAACTAATCCTATGGTCCCGCCTTATTGTTTGTATGTGCTAGAAAGTCTGGAATGCTCTGGACTTCAGGTCAAATATAAAGTCTGCAAGCACAAAGCAGTGGTCCTATTTAAGGCCTCTTTTTAATATTCTTTTTAATTGATCTGTTTATGAGAAACTGAACTAAAAGATTTCTTGGCCAGTCTATTTAAAACGGGTGTTATTTCAGATAAGAAAGATCCACATCCTATATGTTGATATTTAATTAACTGAAATTGTTAAAGGAAGATATAATATGGGGGTCTATTATAATTCAACCAGTTAACCCCATTACATCTAATAAAAGGGACACATTTGTCAGTTTTTTAATGCTTCTCTATTTTTGAGAGACAGGAGAGAGAGGCAGGGAATCACAACCAAGCTTCAGGCTGTCAGCTCTGAGCCCGAGGTGGGGCTCAAACTCCCAAGCTGTGAGATTACCACCTGAGCTGAAATCAAGAGTCGGACACTTAACCGACTGAGCCACCCAGGTGCCCCTCTCCATTTGTCCATTTTTAAAAGTAGTTCAGAAGCTCATTAGATGGGGCGCCTGGGTGGCTCAGTCGGTTGAGTGTCCGACTTCAGCTCAGGTCATAATCTTGCGGTTCGTGAGTTCAAGCCCCGCATCAGGCTCTGTGCTGATGGCTCAGAGCCTGGAGCCTGTTTCAGATTGTGTCTCCCTCTCTCTGACCCTCCCCCGTTCATGCTCTGTCTCTCTCTGTCTCAAAAATAAATAAATGTTTAAAAAAAAAATCTCATTAGAAAGATTTAGTACTTGCTGTACCATTTTTTTCCAGGTGTCAACTGTATTTTTTAAACAGATTATATAAGAAATATATCCTCACACGTTGATGGGGTGATTATAAAATTGCAGACTCTTAGCATTTGGTAAATCTTCAGACATCATCCAATTGAATTCATTTTATAGAAGGAGGAATAGAAGCTCAGAATCTATAACAACTCTCGCTTCTTTTAAAAAGTGCATTTAAGTCAATATATAAACTGCGTTTCCATAAAAATGTATTCTTGACATTTCAGAAATTTTGATGCTGAATTTGAAATAATTTCAAAAATCTACATCTTGATTTTAAATGTTAATGTCAAAACAGTAAAGTTTTATGTATGTTCATTCACTTCAGTAAAATGTTAATTTATTTAAATGTTTCAGGAAAGACCTTGCAAGGACAATCTTGACTGTGGGTGGTAAGAAGTGTTCAGAATTTTAAATGTTAGAGTATTACATATTGGCCACTTGGGGCTTTATGAGCATCTTGGAACTGTGGATAATAAATTTTGGTCAAGCTGAAAATGAGAATTAGCATTTTATTTGTAATTTATTGTGAAAGGTTTTAACATGCTAAAAGCCATAAAGAATAATTCACGAATACTCATTTATTCAACCAACCAACCAACCAAAGTCAGATTTTCATTTTGCTACATTTACTTAGTCTTTTTTATGTAGAATCAGAGTTCCATGTAAAGCCCCCTGCGTACCTGTCCCTGGTCCCATTCTCTCCATTGGTAGAGATAATCCTTGACTTAGATTTGGTTTTCATTCAAAAGTAGGTTTTTATACCTCTATTTTATGGATTCATAAGCAACATATATTATTTTACAAATTTTACAAGCATTCTGTAAATGTCTTTGTGTTGTGTACATCCGGCTGCGATGTGACTTTTAAATTATTCGAAATTGAAACATATATATTTTTATCGGTTGTGAAATACCACAATTTATCTTGGGCTTTTATTTTTGTAGTAACACTTTTTAAGGCTGTTTGAGGAGCTGCTTCTTAATATTTTAATACTTCTAAAATATAAAATGCAAAGAGTTTTTTAATTGTCATATGGTAGCTTATTTAGATTTCCTCCTGATGTTTAAATATTGAATTTAAATAATGATCCAGGTTACATTATAATGCTTATAGCATACAATGTTAGTCTTCCAAGATGGAATTTCTTACAACAGTGCTAATTTGGAGAACCTTTTTTTTGTTTTTTCTTTTGCTTTGTGCCCATCCCGGAATGATCTAGGTCTATCATGCTTTTAATCTCTAGATTATGACCAGCAGGTTGCTCTTTCTGAAGCATTGTGTAGACTGACCTTGAAAAAATCCAGGGGGGACCTTGTCCATCAGTGGTTTGAAGATGACATCATTGCTGAAGCTTTCAAAGAAATTAAGGATCGAGAATTTGAGACGGTGCGATTCTTGGTCATCAGAATTCCATTTAATCAATGCATCCTCACACTGTTTTCCTGAGCATTGGGCTCAGGGGAGGAGTTTTTCTTCAAATGTGATTAAGTTGCCATTCTTAAGCTTCCTGTTCTCCATCTCTGTGAAATGATTTGAGGACCACGTGAACACCAGATTTGTGGGCCAAATCTGCACATACAGATAAGGCTGCTTTATAGGTAACTTGTACTGGACACAGAACAATGCGAATAGGATGGATCCAGTTAGAGAAAACATGGAGTAGGGAGCCATTTTAGCGACCCTCAGATGGTGGTCAGAGCTGTAGAAGAAAGAAATGTGCATTTCAGTCTTGCATGGAGCAGCTGGGAAGATGAGGGAAGGCTGAAATTGGCATGGGGTGCTCTACAGTTTTGAGGAATAAGAATTTTCAGTGCTTTCCACGCAGTCTGGCTCGCCGTGGTTATATCCTTGAGTAGCACAAAAATAGCTCATAGCTTGGCTGCATATTCACCCACATCTTAAAATAGCTAAAATATTTTCCCTCTTTTTCAAAACACTCTTAAAAAAATTTTTTTTTAACGTTTTATTTATTTTTGAGACAGGGAGAGACAGAGCATGAACGGAGGACAGTCAGAGAGAGAGAGGGAGACACAGAATCTGAAACAGGCTCCAGGTTCTGAGCAGTAAGCACAGAGCCTGACGCAGGGCTCGAACTCATGGACAGTGAGATCGTGACCTGAGCCGAAGTCAAACGCTTAACCGACTGAGCCACCCAGGCGCCCCATCAAAACACTCTTAAAATGAGGGGTAGGCCCTTGGGAAAAAGTAAAATTCTTAATAACCATGAAAGCGTTGAACCAAGCCTTTCTAGTCAACACTGCTATGTAATTAGAATTTTATTAAATCTGAACTCTTAAATATCTTATTGAAAATACATTTAACTTTGAGCCTGTTGCCAGATACACAGTAGTTGTCTAGCCAGTTTTCCGTTTGATCTAGATGGAAAGCCCATAAGCCTCGGGTTCGAGTACTACCTCCCTGGCTTACAAAAATGCATACATCATGTAAGGTAGTTGACTTATGAAGGCTTAGGGTTGTTACCTGTGAAATGGGAATAAAAGCCACCTTAAAATTGTGAGCACTGAATGAGAGAAACCAAAAGTGCCGGGGATGTGGTGGGCATTCAGACGCTAGTTTCCTTTTTCCTCTGTGTCATTCTGTCCTCTGCAGGGAATTTTTGTGAAAATCGGTCAAAGGTAGTGTTTCTCAAAACCTCTTCCCCACAGAGCCATGCACTTCTTAATTGAGCTACTTTGAGGTCCAGACTTACATTACTGCTGTCTACTTAGTGCTGAATAAATGTATAAAGTGTGAGGATGTACTACAACAGCCAGTCCTTGCTAAGAAAAGGGACAAAAGCCTGGGTCAGTGTCTGTTCCGCTTTAGTATTTTGGAGGCAACAAATTTACCTTTCTACTAGCTTCTGGTCAGGAGAACTTTAAAAAATAATCCTTATTCTCTGAACTTGTATCAGGAAAGAGAAACTAGGAAGGAATAGGCTAGAGAACTCCTCATAAGGAAAAATGGCAGCGGGTAACACACCCAGATAAACTCCAAGTTGACAAGTTTATGGATTTGTGGTTGGCTTGAGCTGGGCAGATGTTAGCAAGATGGACGCCTGGTGCGTTAGTGAAACGAATCTAGGTCACTAGTTAAATGTATTTCTCTTTCTCTTAACCCAATGAAATGTGACTGTGCCTATAACTTTTGGAGACTTAAAGCATTCCTCTGCTGAAAATCTGCTGGCTGGGGGTTCCTTCCAGAATTTGGGTCTGAAGCTGCCTCTTTATAACACGAAGCATTGTTTTAATTAACCTGTAATAATGAATCTTGGTGAAACCTTGAGATGTTACTGGGTCCTGGGAGTTTCAAAGCAAACACTAGCTTCTTCATGCTGGCAAAAATAGTATTTAAATAAGACCTCTGGTTTTTTTTTTTTAATTAAAGTTTGCATTATTTCCTTTGAAGGATAGTAGACGATTTCTCAATCACCTAAACGACAGACTTGGTGATGAAAGAAGGTAAGATATTTCTCTGGGTGTTATTTTATTGACTAGTTTTCTGAAAATGTCTAATACTAAAGAAAAATCTAGGATCTGTTTTATTTCAGGAGAGAATATAGGATACATGACTTATTGATCACTAATGGGTTATCCATTGAATAGAAACATCAGAAGATTAGATCCCTTCTCCCTAGTGATTCGTTTGTATGTGTTTATCTCTATCAGTATTTGAGCACATTTACTTATAACTTGGAACATTTTTTAACATGTCCAGAAGATTTTATGAAAAGTGACTTCCTGAAGGTTTGAGGCACTGGAGATAAATTTATTTCACAGACACAGTCCTTGATGAGAATTTTCTGAATTCACTCCTACCATTGGGAATCTTGCCACACAACTGGGCTGAGATCTAGTACCGATAAACCTGACTTATAGACTGCCAGATGGAGATTGGAAACCTACTCATAGTAGTATCCATTTGCAGGCTTGAGACCCTTGTCCATACTTTGTGCTAAGCGACTTAATTGCCCACCCTAGTTACAAATTCTTGTTACAGAACATCTGTAGGTTGTATTGAGGCTCCAGCCACGTTTTATTTTGCATTTTAATTGTGAAGTGTTTTGCAGGGTCTATTCCTTCCCGTGTATTGCTGCTTTTGCTGATGAGCATGAGGTAAGTTTACCTCTGGGGGCCCTGGGAGTGGTATATAATGTAACCCATAGTTCGGCCAAACTGCTCTCCCCACACAGAAGGGCTTTTTAAAGAAGGAGGTTTACGTCTAGAGGCCGCAACTCTGAAGTCTTCTTTCTCCTGTATCCTATCCGACCATAACTGGAATGCATTACTAATACGTTTAAGGACCCTACTGTTACTACTAGATGCAGGAATTTTAGGGTTGATGCTGCGTTCATGAAGTCAATCAGAGGAATCTGGCCTTATTTTATCCTGTTAATGAGTACCATTGTTCATGCCTAGACTGTAGGGAAAAGGGCAATTCCCTTTTTTCCATCCAATTGATATTCCCCATTTTATCCACAGAAATTGGGAGCACTCTGTTTTTTCTAGATCATTCTACCTTGTACTTTATAGTCTAAGGGTAAGGTCTCTTTTCACCACCTTCTTTGCTTCCTAAAGGAACAATGTCCACCTATAGCACCTCCACTGGGGATAAAATCTTCAAAGATCTCTGAACCTTGACTCCGTTGATGTTTCCTGGATCTCGTCTTCAAAATACCCTAATTAACCATTTCTCTGTTTTGGGTTCAGAGCCCCTTTCTTGGCCTCTGGGAGCTAAGCCTTTAATGCATGACTATACCACAAGTTTCTCCTCCCTAGGATCTCTCTCCCTGATTTTAGTAGCTTCTTTGATTCCTTTATCTCCATTCTTTTTCTTCTTGGTTATCTGAAGGCTCCAACATCTGCTTGGTGGTTCTTCAATTTTTTTTTTTTTCCACTTCTAAATTTTCATCAGTTTCAATCAGGGCCCTAAACTGGCTTCCAGTAACATACATCATAGCTTAAAACTTTCATTCAACTCTATGGCTGTTAAAGAGTAAGCACCTATGATGGAAAGATGTCTAAGAAATGCCATTTTTGGAAAAGCAAGTGGTAGAGTAATAAATCTAGTTTTTTTTCCATTGTTAAGGAATAAAAACTCTTTATATATTTCCTGATAGGTCTAGAAAACAGCTGAGAGGAAATAAAGGCATTGGTAACGTGCCTTCAGAAAGGTACCTATGTGGAAACTGAAAGCCAGAGAAGGACACATACACTGTTTCTCTAAAGGTCATACTGTTAGAAGCTTTTTTAAAAAAATGTTCTTGTAGTAATCAGTTAAAATGAAGGTAATTTGAACTTAAGTCTTAGCTCTACTTTAATGGATACATTAAGTTGGATAGCAAATAATCACTTATATTTGATCATACCTCCTTCTCTAGAAGTTTCCATGCATCTGCAGTATGGATTGTTACTGCTTCAACATATGACTATTTTCTCATGATTCTCATTGAGGGGGAGGGGTGGGGGGGTGGGGAGGTGGGAAACTTGTGTGGATAGAGTCCTCAGACACATTTAAACATCTTTTAAATGTTAAGCTAAGGATAGTGGTTGTGTCCCCCGCCCCCTGAAGAAATAGCTTAGTTGTATAAAGTTGAGACCTACCTCTCATTTTGCAGAAAAGATTAAGACCATCAAGACATACTATAATATTAGGGTAGTGTTTTTTCTATGAAGAGTAGAAGTTGTTTTTAGTGGAATAATTTTCATCTGACCCTTTAACATGGTATCTATACAATTTATGCCTTTATATATTATAGATGAGAAAACCAAATGATGAAAAACTAGAGAAATTTTGGATTGATTTCAACCTCGGAAGTCAGAGTGTAACTTTTTATATAGACAATACTAAGGTAACTGCATTTGAATCCTATTTAAACCTAAGTGCTTAGAAATCGTTCATATGCAGGTATATTATGTGCTCATGAATTTAACTTATTTTTTTCCAAGAGTGCTCTGTGGGACTCAGTAAGAATTTTGAAGGAAGCAGTGATTAATTTCAGCATAATAGGTAAGATGATGAATTCTACCCCACATTTAGTTCTGATTCTAGAGCAGACTATTCTTTGAGGTGGAAGGGAAATGGTATAGCGTGGTGGAAGGAACACTATGTTCAGGGCCAGGATGCAGAGGTATGGGGTTGGTGACTCTTTCACTCTGTGATTTTAGGATTCGGTTAACGTGCCTGGTTTTCTCATTGTAAAAATAGTTACAGTTTTTGAAAACCTTAAAAATAGAATCACCATATGAGCCAGCAATTTCACTTGTAGGTACATATCCAGAAGAAATGAAAGCAGGACTTGAGCTATTTGCATACTGGTGTTCATTGCAGCATTATTCACAATAGCCAAGAGGTGGAAGCGACCAAAATGTCCATCTACAGATGAATAAAGAAAAGTGTGTGTGTATGTATTTATGATGGAGTACTATTCAGCTTTTAGAAGTCTGACACATGCCACAACATGGATGAACCTTCAGGACAGTATGCTAAATGAATAGGCCAGTCACTAAAAGACAAATATTGTATGATTCCACTTTATAGGGTATCTAGAAAAATGAAATTGATAGAGACAGGAAGTAGAATGGTGGTTTTCAGGCGCTGTGGGAAGGAGGAAGTTCTGGAAATCTATTGTATGACAATGTGAATAAATTTAATGCTATGAACTAGCATACTAGTGCTGTGAACTAGCATGGTTAACATGGTAAACGTTTTATACCACAATTAAAAAAAAAAAAAGGTGGTAGTACCTGCCGTCCTTCCCCCAAAGATTTATAGTAATTATTGATGAGTTCATGTAGGCATATCCACTTATATTTTCTTTCTTCTAGGTTGGTAAGTAATGTTGAGGGGCATGAAATCAGGAGTTACCCTTTTTGAGTGGGGGCCATATCATCTCTTCATGTATCAATTTGGGCTACTTCAATAATTTGCTATTGTACATAATGCTGCAACAAACCTAAGGTGCATATATCTTTTTGAATTAATGTTTTTGTATTCTTTGGGTAAACACACAGTCGAATTACTAGATCGTATGATAATCCAATTTTTAACTTTTTGAGGAACCTCCATACTGTTTTCCACACTGGCTGCACCACTTTGCATTCCCACCAACAGTGCAAGAGAATTCCTCTTTCTCCACATCCTTGCCAATACTTGTTTCTTGTGTTGATTTTAGCCATGTTGACGGGTGTGAGGTGATATGTCATTGTGCTTTTGATTTGCATTTCCCTGATGAGTGATGTTGACCATCTTTTCATGTGTCTATTGGCCATCTGTAGGTCTTCTTTGGAGAAATGTCTGTTCACATCTTCTGCCCAGTTATTAATTGCATTATTTGTTTTGTGGGTGCTGAGCTGTATCAGTTCTTTATATATTTTGGATACTAACCCTTGATCAGATAGGTCATTTGCAAATATCTTCTCCCATTCCATAGGTTGCCTTTTAATTTTGTTGATTGTTTTCTTCTCTGTGCAAAAGTTTTGTTTTGTTGTTTCCCTTGCCATCAGAAGACCTAAAAAAAATGTTGGGATGGCTGATGTCAGAGATCTTACTGCCTGGGCTCTTTTCTAGCATTATTATGGTTTCAGGTTTCACATTAGGCCTTGAATTCATTTTGAAAGCAGTCCAGTTTCCCCAATACCAAGTGTTGAAGAGTGTCTTTTTCCCATTGGATATTTCCTGCTTTGTTGAAGATTAATTAACCATTCAACTAATATAATCAATTGATCATGTAATTGACCATATAATTAACATAATTGACCATGTTGTGGGCTCATTTCTGAGTTTTCTATTCTGTTTCATTGATCTATGTGTCTTTTTTTGTGCTGGTACCATATTGTTTTGATCACTACAGCTTTGTAACACAACTTGAAGTCTGGAATTGTGATGCCTCTGGCTTTGCTTTTCTTTTTCAAGGCTGCTTTGACTGTTTGGGGTCTTCTGTGGTTCCATATAAATCTTAGCATTGTTTGTTCTAGCTCTGTGAAAAATGCTGTTGGTATTTTGATAGGGATTGTGTTAACTTTGTAGTTTGCTTTACGTAGTATGGATATTTTAACAGTATTTGTTCTTCCAATCCATGAGTATAGAAGATCTTCCCATTTCTTTGTCATCTTCAATTTCTTTTTTTCAATTTCTTTAATCAGTGATTTTTTTTGAGAGTACCGTGAAAGGATTCTTGCAGTATGTACACAAGAAACAAAAATATCTGTTTATCATTCCCATTCACATCCTTACCCCCAAAAGCTTACCAGCAATAACAGTGTTCCCTTATGGTGCTTATAAAATTGCCATTCCGCTAGGCAAAGAGCTCTTTTCCAGACTGCTAAGGTAAAGACCTCCATCTGCCTATCTTGTATGTATATACTTTTGAAGCAGTGTGATAAAGATCTTTCAACACAGTAGTCTATTCACTTAAGGTCAGATGATTAAATATGTTCTCCCATGGCTACCATCTCTATCCCTACTTTACAGATGAGGATATTGAGACCCAAACTCAAAAGGCCAGGACGAGGATCCAGATTGGTACTAGCAGTGCCTATCAGAATTACTGCGGATATTTTGCATGTTAAATTTGTAAGGCCCTACCCTGAGACAGAAGGTTTGGGGGTGCAGCCTGGGCATGTGTGTCTTTAAGAGCTCCTCAGATGAGTCTGTTCAGGGACCTAGGTTGCAGAGGAAATGGAGTGCTCAAATAGCATTGACAGGAGTTTGTAGCATTCCTTTCTCCCCTTTTTCATAGTTGTATAGAATCAGATATAAAAACAGATAGTCCCTTTCATTTATAATGAAATGGCCATATTTTCAAGGTCCTAATTCCTACTTTGAAACTTCATGCTGGACACTGGTGTAAACCAAGATAATACTTTGGGTCCATTATGCATTAGATCCCACACTGGGCTTTGTGAAATAAGAAAACTCACCATTTCTTATTTTTCAAATAAGAAAACTCCCCATAATCCCCCTTTGCCATGAGACATAGCTGTGATCAGCCAGATATTGATAAAATAAAGGGTGGCAAGTCAACAGACCAAAGTGTTAGGATAGAGATGCTTGGGAGGGGGTATCACCACACACCCATCCCAAGGGAAAACTGGCCCATCTCCACCTATAGTTAGACCAGCACAGCTAGCACCTAACTATAGGTTACAACTGAAAGCATCACTTATCTGTCCTTAGAAGTCAAAATCAGCCAGGGCTAAAAGTTGTTGTTCCTTTTTAAAAAAACAAAAGAGGTAGTGTCTACAACTAGTCCTTCACCATAGGTAAGTTGATGACACTTGAATGTCAAGGAAAAAAGATTTAAGTCAATGGTTTGGGTGCCACTGAGACTGACATAATAGCTGTTGCTGAAAATTCCCTACAATAGAAAGGGAGTTAGTGCTTCATAAAATTAAGTTAAAAGGTCTACTTTTTCTTAACAGCTCAGCCAACTCTTCCCTGAGGTGCTGTATGGAAACCTCCTCTCTTTTCAGCTCTGCTTGCTTTAGTGTTTCCTGGAAGATCTCTTTTGCTTATGCATATCCTTCTCTGTGCATCAGAATTGCAGCTAGATTCCTGAGCAGCATGGATTCCTGAGCAGCTCAGGATGTTCTGTCTCACCGGATCTGATGCCCGTTGCACATAAACACAGGCCTATCGAAGTGGCCCTGTGCATCCAGGGTGGTAGCCATGGCACTCATCAGCATGACGGTCTATGGGTGTCTTCCTCCTAGTATCTCTTCAGAAATCTGCAAAGCTTTTTCAAACCTGTTCTATTTCACACACCTTCTGTTCTGTGCTTGGAGAATAGAAGGTAGCAAGTATAGGTGTCTAAACACATGCCAAGGAGGAGGTGGGTGTTGGCTTTCTCTTTTGCCGACAAAATGTCTTCTGCTAATTCCTTTCCTCTTTCAGTTTTTCCCTCTAGAGTTGACATGTAGAATTCATAGATGGGAATTTGCTCGTGCTGGCTATCTTGAACAGCATAGATAGCGATCAGCTTTAGAGAGATATGAATTATTGCATTGTTTTCCTATTGTATGTCCCTTCCAAGCAGGTAACTCATTATTGCTTTAAAAAGCTTTCCAGCATTTTCAAGCTGGCCCCATATAAATGCTAAGTTGGCCATCAAATCGGAAGTGTAAGTGATGGCCTTTCCATTATTGGTCTGCTAGGCAAGATGAGTGTCATGTTAAATTAGCTCAGCCCTTTCTGGCTCATCTTTGGTGATGCTCAGCTTGGCTGTGTTCAGGAGCTGGATGATCTCAGCCTCCTTCACTGTGCCCTGGGAGGCAGCACTGCCTGCTCCCTGTCTCCTTTCTCTCTGTTGCAGTAGGCCTCGAGAACTAGGTGAGCACTGCCAGAAGCCACAGCAGGCCTGGGCCAGTGGTGCAGCATGCCTCGGGATGAGGGCACCCCCACTTAAGACGCCCGGCCTCTTGCTGCCCCAGGAGCAGGGATGTGGAACGGGCCCTGTACCACCATCTCCCAGCCCACAGGAGGTCTCGATCCAGGCGCAGGAGCTGGTATATGCTTACATAGGGGGCTCAATGTCTCATCAGGGTTTTAGAGTTTATAGGTCTTTCACCCCTTTGGTTAGGTTTATTTATAGGTGATGAAGTTTTGGGGTGATGGTAGGGTTTGGAGCTGATGGCCAAGAAAGAATTCTTGAAAACCTCTTTGGTGCAAGAAGGTGATTTTGTTGAAGCACAAGGACAGGACCCGTATGCAGAAAGAGCAGCACTGAGGTGGTAAAGAGTGACTAGTTACATATTAAGGTGTTGGGGAAAGTCAGCTTCCGACTTTGGCTCAGGTCATGATCTCACAGTTTGTAAGTTCAAGCCCTGCATCAGGCTTGCTTCTGTCAGTGTAGAGCCCACTTCGGATCTTGTGTCTGCCACCACCACAACCGCCCCCCCCCCCGGCCCCCCCACATCCCACCACCCTTTCCTGCTTGTGCTCTGTCTCAAAAATAAATAAATCTTAAAAATTAAAAAAATCAGATCAAATTTTAGAAGCCAAAACCATCTCCATTGCTTGGCTGCTAAGACAAGTAACTTCCTGTCTTTGCAGGATTAACTACATAATCATACTGTGTGTATTTGTATGTGTAAACACACAAATGTGCTTCTAATGAAAATGACTTCAAGGTAACTTTAACACAATTTCTTTTCAACTTCTTATTGCAGACAAATCTGAGCAGTTGACAAATATCCCAGTGCGGTTGTTTACAATTCTAAAATCTTAAAACCTTTCAGTGTGTTGATATGCATTTGTATACTTTGTTTTTTGTTAGAAACTGGAAATGTGAAGATGCTTATCATTTACCTGAAGAAGCCTTTGAATATCAGCAACAAAGAAGTGATGAAAATAGAAATCCATTTTGATTTGCAATTCAACATCTCACAAGCTTCTATCAAAGCTTTAGGAGAAGACAAACAGGTGGCAAACTTAATTCTTTTGGATCATTTGGAAATGTTTTAACGTGGTTTTTAAAAAATTTTTTTTTTCAAAGTTTATTTATTTTTTTGGGACAGAGAGAGACAGAGCATGAACAGGGGAGGGGCAGAGAGAGAGGGAGACACAGAATCGGAAACAGGCTCCAGGCTCTGAGCCATCAGCCCAGAGCCCGACGCGGGGCTCGAACTCACGGACCGCGAGATCGTGACCTGGCTGAAGTCGGACGCTTAACCGACTGCGCCACCCAGGCGCCCCTAAAATTTTTTTTTAATGTTTTTATTTTATTTTGAGAGAGAGACAGTGTGAGTGGGGAAGGGGCAGAGAGACAAGGAGACACAGAATCCGAAGCAGGCTTCAGGCTCTGAGCTGTCAGCACAGAGCCCGACGCGGGTCTCGAACTCACAAACTGTGAAACCATGACCTGAGCCGAAGTTGGTCGCTCAACCAACTGAGCCACCCAGGCGCCCCTGTTTTAGCATGTTTTTATGTCTTTAACTTTCTTGTTGGGTTTTGATGTGAACATCTGCTCAAGCAGATAGCTTGATCTTTGGAATATTCTGTAACAAGCACACGTAGGACACAAAACCCCTTTGTGCCTCAAAACGCTTTTACTCCACTTATTGTGAACAGTTAAAAATCTTCTAGGATAACATTACCACCTTGCCACATTCTTCCTGAAGTTCTGAGGATACTTGCTGTGGGCTTCTTAGTATTTCCTTCTCTCTCCCCTCCTTGAGGACCGAGGGGAATCGCTAGAAATCGTGTCTCTTAGGGAGTTCTGAAATTTTATCTCCTGGTCTAATGCCGAAATGGTTTATACCTCTTCTAGACTGATACGGCCTCCAGATCATTGACTGTGATGTTTCCTGTTGACACACAGCAAAGATCACAAAGATTTTCTCTATCACAGATGATAGGCAGAGCAAAGAAATTAGTGACGAGACCTATGATATTATGGTAATGGCTGATAGGAGGTTGAATTAAGAAGTTGGGGGTGGGGGGAAGACTTGGGCCCATTTGCTTTTGGCACTGAGTTGCATATGAAGACCTCTCATATACTGTTAAGTGCTCTGTGGTAGTGTTCCCAAAGACTCACCCTATGAAAAGACCATTTCATGGGTGAGGACGAGAGAAAGAGAATCATTTACTGAAAAATTACTTCCTATAACATATTACATATGAATTGGCCTAACACTGAGGCTACATAGGCTAAGGCCCCCACAGAGACGGTGTATAGACCCTCACCAAGAGGGTTCTTGGCTTTATGGGAGAAAGAATTCAAGAGAAAACCATTTAGAGAAAGGGACAAAGATTTGTTAAACCTAGAAATAAGAAAAGAGCTACTTCACGGACAAAGTAGTGGCCCCTCCTCCAAGATGAGGAAAAGGGACCCTGCTTTGCCTCTGGAAAAGGGTTTTATGTTTTTAAAATGACCTAACTCTATAGGGAGGGGCTGTGAAGCTTTGGATTTATCATTTACACTGGGAAGTAAGTTTTTTCCATTTTCCTAGGGTCGTGAGATTACCTATAGGGACCAATTTTAACAATGGCCTCCGCCTTTTACTGCCGGTTGGAGTGGAGTCTTACAGTCTTCTATGAGTCAGATCTTATGACTCTTCTTATGACCTGCTGACAGGTTAAGGGTCAGTGGAAAACCAAAATGACTTTGCTTTGGTGAATTAGTCTTCTGAGCCTCCCTTCCTTTCTGCCTCAACATTAGAGGTTTGCCTTTATTCGGTGAAAAACCTCAGGGGGCTCCTGGGTGGCTCAGTCCATTAAGCATCTGACTCTTGATTTCAGCTCAGGTCATGCTGTCCCTTGTTTGTGGGTTCAAGCCCCACATCGGGCTCCACGCTGACAGTGTGGAGCCTGCTTGGGATTCTCTCTCTTCCTTTCTCTCTGCCCCTCTCCCGTTCATTTTCTCTCTCTTAAAATAAACAAACATTAAAAAAAAAAAAAAGAAAAACTTCAGAATTGTATGTATTTCCATGTCTCCCGAAGTGAAGAAAATGTTTCGGGATAGAACTAAGGTTTTCCTGTGATTAAGCTGCAGTTCCTAGACCGTGAGGCCCTTGTGAGGAAGGAGTGGGGGTTGGAGAAATCCCACAGTTGGGAACTCACTGCAGGCTGTGAAGACACGAGGATGGAGTGAGTGAAAGAAGGGAAGTGGTCAGCCAGGGCTAGTCCTGGAGGGAAGGGGGTCAGAGAGGTGGAAACAGTAACATTATCCTTCAAAAGAGGACAAACCAAAGACTAACTTTGAATTTATCACTTTGCTGTGTTCTGAGCCTTAGCTTTTCCTTAAATTTTTAAGAGTTTAGTCCTTTTAAAGGTCATGTGGATTTTGGCTTGCATTTCAGATGTTGCCTGACCAGAAAAGAAGCTCCTCCGAACTTTCTGGTAAATTTGAGAAAGCAGACACTGACATTCCTGGCAGTCATGAAAGAGAGACAGGTATACTGGGAAATAAAATTTCTTACTCTGAATTCCCTATAAAGACAACAATAAAACCTTACTTGGAAGAGGTCACTGAAAACCTGTGGTCCTATAAGAGTAATAAATGTTCCATTGTACCTACAGAGAAAGAAAAGTTGCTAACATCTTATATTATTTTCCCAGTCTGATACATTCTCTTGTGGGTCAATGGAAATGGAAAAAGGAGAAAATATGATAGGGGTGGCTGGAGGCAGAATATGGGGGCACGGAAAGGCCTGGCCACCCCCAAAGCTGACCCTGCATAGATCCTGTATCTATTAGGAGTCCCATCCCAAAGCTGTTTCTTTCTCAAAGTGCAGGTAGATTTCGGATTGGAGATTTGAGACAGGATGTGATTACCAGCTCTTACCAATAGATGGCGATGTACTGTCAGCATGGGGTCCCATGAAGAACGATGGGAGAATGTGGTCACCATGGCATATGGTTATTGTTTCTACTTTTAATGCTCTTTTCTCTATGTGTATAGACCAGACAGAAGAATCCACTAAGCTGGCAGAGGTAATGAGTGCTGGAGATGACCACTGCCCAACAGCTCTCCCCGTAAATGATCAGTCTAATGAGCCTGTCGTGAGTATGGGATGCTGGGCACAAAGTTTTGAACTGTGTCCACCAGGATGCTGACAGGTGGAAGGCATCTCTCCTGGCTTATAGTCCATTTTTTCCCTGACCAATGGATCTCCCCCTTTTGAGGGGGTGGGCACTCCTCTCCTTTAGATTATTTTTGTTTGCCATGTTCATGGGTTCTCTGCTTCCATGCAACTTGGCTCTCCAGAGGAACGTGTGACTTGGCTGCCTCTGCCTTGTTTTCTCACGGAGACTGAGACTGTAGGGAAAAGATTATAGGGAAAAGAGTCTAATGTTTGGAGTCGGACCTGGTTTTCCCTGACTAGATACAGGAACTTGGGGAAATTAACATCACTGAGTCTGAGGCTTCTCAGCTATAAGATGGGGGTAATAGCTGGTTCATACTATAGCCCTCCTGGATGCTAGGCATACATTTTATTTTCATCCTAACACACCTCTTGGCATGTACAGGTATTCAGTCCGGTCCCCATTTTGTTTATATTTGATTACATGGAGATTACATAGAAGCGTAATGATCGTGTTTTTGCGAGTGGCAAATCTTTGCCTAAGAGTGAATATCAATTTTTTGGAGCAGTCAGCAGTCATTAGGAGCAAAGTCTAGCGAATGAAAAGCCTGGTATCTCATTATTTAGTGGAAATGCTTTTCTGTGGATGTGTGAAGTGGCTCCAAGAGCATTTCAAAAGAGGGACCTCAAAGGCACTGTAACTATTTTTTTCTACAGCAAACAAATACAGGAGATGGTTCACCTGAAAAATTGAAACCGGATGATGTGCAACAAGGTCAGATTTTTTAAATGTCTCCTAAGGCTTTTGAGTATTATTCTTAAGTGTTTACTTGAAAAGCTTAATTTTTGTTTTTAATTTTCATGATTGGAAGTTACTTCAAAATATGAATCTGCAGATTTACAAGAACCATCAGTAAAAATTCAGGATCCTAAATTAAATGACAAATCTAGGTATGTGACTTTTTTTTTTAATGTTTGTTTACTTTTGAGAGAGCATGTGCACAAATGGGAGGGGCAGAGAGAGAGAGGGAGGCACAGAATCCGAAGCAGGCTCCAGGCTCTGAGCAGTCAGCACGGAGCCCGATGCAGGGCTCGAACCCACGAACCATGAGATCATGACCTGAGCCGAAGTCGGACATTTAACGGACTGAGCCCCCCAGGTGCCCCGCAATTTTCAAAATTAATAAACCATGTTGATTGCTATTAGGGTGACTAGTTAATATATATGTCAATGGCCTGGGCTCTCCGTCTTTTCTGCATCTGACCACACCCACGCAAGGAGAGAGTATTGTGTGCATTTTCCACATAATGATTTGAGCTGTGCTGGATTGTTCTCCTGACCTATAGATCTCTACCATTATACCTCCAGTGATATGCTTGGTGATGTCTTTTTCTGCAGCAAAACACTGAATATTCCCAGCCCAGGAAACATATATCCATCTGGCCATTAATTTGTCACTTTTCCATATAGGCCTATGAAAAATGGGTCATAGGACAAGTACTTTTTATACCTTTATTGAGATCATTGGAATTAAATAAACTGTACGTATTTAAAGTGTGGAATTTGACTTTTGACATATGTCTACACTGGGACCATCACTGCAATCAAGATAATGAACAGAGCCATCATCTCCAAGATACTCTTGCCCCTTTGAAAGCCTTCTTCCCTTTCCATCCCCCTCACCTGCCCCTTGCAATCACTGATCTGCTTTTTGCCAGGATAGAAGAGATTGCGTTTTAAGAAATCTATCAATGGAATCAAAGAATAGGCACTCTTAGGTGCCTGGTGGCTCAGTGGTTGAGCGTCTGACTTTGTTTGGTTCAGGTCATGATCTCATGGTTTGTGAGTTCGTGCCCCACATCGGGCTCTCTGCTGTCAGCACTGAGCCTGCTTTGGATCCTCTGTCCCCTTCTCTCTGTGCCTCCCCCGGTGACGTTTGCTCTCTCTCAAAAATAAATATTTTAAAAAGTACGCACTCTTTTCTCCCAGCTTCTCTCATTCAGCATAATTATTTTGAGATTTATCCACATCGTGTGTATCAATAGTTCGCTTTCATGTTGCCAAGTCCTAGTTCCTTCACAGATATACCACGATGTGTTCAGCCAGTTGCCTGTTGATGTGTTTCCAGTTTCCAGTTTTGTGTTATAAGTAAAGCACTTGGGATCATAGATAAGTCTTTATACGGATATATATTTTCTCTGGAGTAAATACATAGGAATGGAATGACTAGATCATGGTTGGCGTACATTTAACTTTTAAAAAGCTGCCCAAACAGTTTTTCTAAGGTGGTTAAACTATCGAACACTCCCAAAGGTCTATGTGAGTTCTAATTGCTCACATTCTTGCTAGTACTTGGTCATGTTAGTCTTTTTTTTTTTTTTTTTTTTTTTAGTTATATATTCTGAGAGCACATGTGCAAGTGGCGGGGGTGGGGGGGCAGAGAGAAAGGGAGAGAGAGAATCCCAAGCTGACAGCGTGGAGCCCAGTGCAGGGCTTGAACCCATGAACTGTGAGATCATGACCTGAGCCGAAATCAAGAGTCACATGCTTAACCTTGAGCCACCCAGGTATCCCAGTAATGTTAATCTTTTTAATCTAAGCCATTCCAGTGGGAGTGTAATGGTATTTCATTGTGGTTCTGATTTGCATTTCTGTAATGACTAATGGTGTCGAACATCCGTTCATGGGTTTATTATCCATCTTTCTGTATGTTCTTGGGTAATACATCTTTAAATCCTATACTATTAAAAATGGGTTATTTGCTTTCTTGACTGGAAAGTTCTCTTTATAGGGGTGCCTGGGTGGCTCATTTCAAGTGTTGGACTCAACTTTGGCTTAGGTCGTGATCGCATGGTTTGTGGGTTGGAGCCCCAGTTTGTGGCTCCAAGCCCCACGTTGAGCTCTGTATTGACAGTGCGGAGCCTGCTTGGGATTCTCTCTCCCCTTCTCTGCACCCCTCCCCTGCTCATTCGCTCGCTCGCTCTCTCAGAATGAATAAACTTAAAAAAATTTTAAGTGTTCTTTGTATATTCTACATACAAGTCGTAAGTCCTTGATCAACTATGTTTCGTGTTTATTTTCTGTATGTGGCTTCCTTTTTATTTTTATGTCTTTTTGGAATTTCCATACGTATTTATTTCAGGCCTGCTGGTACATAGCTAATACAGCTTAGATTTTAGACTAAATGCTAAATGCATTTACTAAAGGCATTCACTTCCATAGGTTAGTCTTCACCCTAAGGAATATCCCTAAAGGAATGTATTATTTTTACCTCCCTTTGCTAAAGGAAGACACCAGAATGACTCAAGGGCATATCCCTAGAAAGTTTTGGCTTAAATAGAACAGTGTCTTTAAAGAGAAAAAGTTCTTTTAATTTTTTTAATGTTTATTTATTTTTGAGACAGAGAGAGAGCATGAATGGGGGAAGGGCAGAGAGAGAGGGAGACACAGAATCAGAAGCAGGCTCCAGGCTCTGAGCTGTCAGCACAGAGCCCAACGCGGGGCTCGAACTCATGGACTGTGAGATCATGACCTGAGCTGAAGTTGGATGCTTAACCGATGGAGCCACCCAGGCGCCCCAAGAGAAAAAGTTCTTAATTTTTATTAAGCCCAATTGATTTTTTTCTTTTATACTTCATGCTATTTTTGTGACCTGCTTAAACAATCATAGGCAAATCATGCTCAGTCATATGTTTCCCTACATTTTCTTCTAGGAGTTTTACAGTTTTAGATCTTATTTCAGTTATGAACCATTTTCTGTTAATTTTTATATATTGTGTGAAGTAAGGGTTGAAATTTCTTTCTCCTTTTCCCTCCCTGCCTTCTCTTTTCTTTCTTTCATATGGCTGTCCAGTTATTCCAGATCATTTATTGAAACAATTACTACTTCCGTTGAATTTTCCTGGAAACTTTGAAGGAATAAAAAAACATATATGTGTAGCTCTTTCTAGACCATGCACCAGCATGCGTGTTGCACGTTCAGTTCCAGATCGCCACAATAAAGTGAGTGTTGCAATAAAGCAAGTCAAATGAATTTTTGGTTTCCTGATGTATATGGAGGTTATGATTACATTAAACTATAAAGCGTGCAATAGCATCATGTCTGGACAAACACTGTATATATCTTAATTTAAAACGTTATTCCTAAAAAAAAAAATGCTCTCTGAGCTTTCAGGGAGTTATTTTGTTGGGAAAGGCTCTTGCCTCCATGTTGGTGGCTGCTGAAAGTGGGATGGCTGTGGCAGTGTCCTCAAATAAGGCAACGGTGACGTTTCCCACGTTAATTGATACTTCGTTTTATGAGCAATTTCTCTGTAGTAGAAGATGCTCTTTCATAGCATTTCACCCACAGTGAACTTCCCTCCAAATTGGAGCCCATCTTCTCAAACCCTGCTGCTGCTTTATCAACTAAGTATATGAAATGTTCTAAATCTTTTGCTGCCACCATAACCATCGTCACAACCTCTTCACCATGAATAGATTCCATCCCAAGAAACCACTTTCTTTCCTCATCCACAAAGATCAACACCTTGTCTGTTCAAGTTTGATCATGAGGTTGCAGCAATTCAGTGCATCTTGAGGCTCCACTTCTAGTTCTCTGGCTGTTTCCACCCCACCTGCAGTTACTTCTCCACTGGAATCTTGACCCCCTTCAAAGTCATCCATGAGGGTTGGAATCAACTTCTCCCCAAATCCTGTTCATGTTGATATTTTAACTTCTTCCTATGAATCATGAATATTCTTACTGGCATCTGGAATGGTGAATCCTTTCTAGGAGGCTTTCAACGGATTTCCCAGATCCATCAGAGAAATCCCTGTCCATGGCAGCAATAACATTCATTCATTCATTCATTCATTCATTCATTCATTCATTTATGAGAGAGGAGACAACATGTGAGCAGGGAAGGAGCAGAGAGAGACACAGAATGCAAAGCAGGCTCCAGGCTCCTAGCTGTCAGCACAGAGCCCGATGCGGGGCTTGAACCCACGAACTGTGAGATCATGACCTGAGCCGAAGTGGGACGCTCAACCCACGGAGCCACCCAGGCTCCCCATATATTCTTAAATAAGGCTTGAAACTTGAATGACTACTTGATCCATGGGCTGCAGGATAGATGTCGTTAACAGGCATGAAATAACATTCATCTTGTTGTATATCTCCACCAGAGCTCTTGGGTGACCAAGTACATTGCCAGTGAGTATTAAATCTTTTGAAAGGAATCTTTTCTTAGTAGCAGTTCTCAGTGGTGAGCTTAAAATTTTCAGTGAGCCATGTTGTGAACAGATGTGCTCTCATCCAGGCTTTGTTGTTCCATTTATAGAGCACATACAGAGTAGATCTAGCATAATTCTTAAGGGCTTTTGGGATTTGGGAATGGTAAATGAGCATTGCCTTTAAGTTAAAGTCAGCAGCTACATTACTCCCTAACCAGAGACCCAACCTGTCCTTTGAATCCAGGCATTGACTTCCCTAGCTATGGAAGTCCTAGATGGCATCTTCTTCCAATTGAAGTCTGTTTTGTCTGCCCTGAAGATCTGTTTAGTGTAGCCACCTTCAGTAATTACCTTGGCTAGATCTTCTGGATCTTGCTGCAGCCTCTATATCAGCCCTTGCTGCCTAACCTTACACTTTTATGTTAGGGAGATGGTTTCTTTCCTTAAACCTCATGAACCAACTTTTGATAGATTCCAGCTTTTCTCCTGCAGCTTCCTCACCTCTTAGCCTTCAGGGAAGGCTGAAGGGAAGGTTCTGGCTGGCTTGATCTTCTATCCAGACCACTAAAACTTTCTCTAGATAAGCAATTAGGCTGTTTTGCTTTATTATTTTTATTTTTATCTTTTTAAATCACTGATCACTGGAATAGCACTTCTAATTTACGACTTTTCCTTTGCATTCACAATTTGGCTGACTGCTGCAAGAGACCTAGCGCTTTCAACATGGCTTCCTGAGAAAGTTTAATCATTTCTAGCTTTTTAAAGCTTTGAGGGAGAGAAAGTGTGCCTCTGCATATGAGTGGGAGAGGAGCCGAGAGAGAGAGGGGGAGAGAGAATCCCAAGCACCCTCTGCACTGTCAGTGCAGAGTCCCATGAGGGACTCAATCTCACACATCATGAGATCATGACCTGAGCCTAAATCAAGAGTCGGACATGTAACTGACTGAGCCACCCAGGCACCCCTAATCATTTATAGCTTTTGATTTAAAGTGGAAGACATATAACTCTTTCTTTTACTTGAACACTTAGAAGCCATTGTAGGGTTATTAGTTGGCCTAATTTCAATATTGTGTCTCAGGGTGGCCTGAAGAGAGATGTGGAAGCGGATGGTTGTGGCATGGGTTGTGGTGCCCGAAAACAATCATGATAGTAACCTCAAAGCTCACAGATCACCAATAACAAACACAATGAAAAAGTTAGAAATATTGCAAGAATTACCAAAATGTTACACAAAGACCTAAAAGAGCAAATACCATTGGAAGAACGGTACTGAGAGACTTGCTTGATTACAGGGTTGCCCCAAACTTTAAATTTGTAAAAACAACAAAAGCCCAGAGTATCTGTGAAGGGGAATAAATCCAAGTGCAATGAAGCAAGTGATGCCTATATTCTGTAACATTGGTCTGTCGATTGGACTTTACATATCATCCGAATTACTGTAGCTTTACTATCTTAACTATATCTCATTTTGAAATGAGGTAGGGTTAGTCTTCCAACTTTTTTAAGTTGTTTTGACTATACTTTGTCCCTTTCATTTCCGTATAAATTTTATCAGTTTTACAAAAACAGTCTTATAGATTTTGACTGGGATTGTATTAAATTTGTAGATCAATTTGGGGAGAATTGACAGTGTAAGACTTTTCATGGTCTCAAATCTGGTGTATGTCTTCATTGATGTAGGACTTTCCATTTAAAAAAATTTTAACATTTACTTAATTTTGAGAGTGAGAGAGACAGAGCATGAGAGGGGCAGAGAGAGGGAGACACAGAATCCAAGGCAGACTCCAGGCTCTGAGCTGTCAGCACAGGGCCCGATGCGGGGCTCGAACTCAGGGTGTGAGATCATGACCTGAGCTGAAGTCAGACACTTACCCGACTGAGCCACCCAGGCGCCCCTATGTAGGACTTTTTAAATTTTGCTCAGTAATGTTTTATAGTCTTAAACCTATAAATCAGGGGGAAATTTAGAAAAATATATAAGTTTTCCATACTTTTATGTTCTTTTAAAATTTCAACTTCTGGTTGCCTATCCTATAGAAACACAGTTGATTTGTATATATCGATCTTAGATCCTGCAACCTTACTAAACCAGCTTAATATTTTTCATAATCCACCTGATAGAATTTTATTTAACATCCAGCTCCTCGTAAAATTATAACTGCCTTTTCCTTGTGATGAGAACTTCTATGGTCTACCCTTAGCAACTTTCAAACATACCATGCAGCAGCATTAACCATAGCCCATCATGTACATTACAACCCTGGTATTTGTCTTCTAACTGGAGGTTGATAACTTTGGACCATTTTCCTCCACTTTTGACCACGCCCACCCTCCCAACTTCCACCTCTGGTGACCACAAAACTGGTCTTTGTTTTCTCTGGGTTTGAGTGCATTTTTATTTACTTTTGTTTTCATTCAAGTATAATTAATATACAGGGTTAGGGTAGGTTCGGGAGTACTGTATAATGATTCAACAATTCTGTACATTTCTTTAAAAAAAAATTTTTTTTTTCAACGTTTATTTATCCTTGGGACAGAGAGAGACAGAGCATGAACAGGGGAGGGGCAGAGAGAGAGGGAGACACAGAATCGGAAACAGGCTCCAGGCTCCGAGCCCGACGCGGGGCCCGAACTCACGGACCGTGAGATCGTGACCTGGCTGAAGTCGGACGCCCAACCGACTGCGCCACCCAGGCGCCCCGACAATTCTGTACATTTCTTAGTGCTCATCAAGATAACCATACAATGAACCCCCTTTATCTTTTTCACTCCTCCTCCTCCCCACCTCCCCTCAGGCAACAACCAGCTCTTTATATTTAAGTCTGTTTTTTTGTTTCCTTTATTAAATTCAACCTACGCGTTGCAATCATACAGTATTTGTCTTTCTCTGACTTCCTTCACTTAGCCGTATACCCTCTAGGTTCATCCATGATGTTGTAAATGGCAAGATTTTATTTTTTTATGGTTGAGTGATACTCCGGTGTATATTTACACCACATGTTTCCTCATCTATAAATGGGCATTAGTGTTGCAATTTTAAGTTGATTTTTTTTATTCCATATATGAATAACATACTATAGTATTTGTCTTTGACTTATTTCACTTCGCATGTCTTCAAGGTCCGTCTGTGTCATTACAAATAGCAGGATTTACATTTTTATGGCTGAATAGTGTCCCACATCTTCTTTATCTGTTCATCTGTCAAAAGGCAGGTTGTTTCCATATCTTAGTTATTGTCAATAACACTATAATGCACACGAGGATGCAGATATCCCTTCCGCAGTGATTTTATTTCCTTTGGATATATATCCAGAAGTGGAATTGTTGGATTGTATGGTAGTTCTATTTTTAATTTTTTGGAAACCTCCATACTAGCTATTCAGTCTTCCATAGTGGCTGTATCAGTTTACATTTCCACTAATAGGGCACCAGGGTTTTCTTTCTTCCGCATCCTCACCAACACTTGTACTCTCTTGTCTTTTTGATAGGAGTTCTAACAGGTGCGAGGTAATACCTCATCGTGGTTTTGATTTTTCTTTCCCTGAGTAGTGGTGTTGAGCACCTTTGCATATACACATTCGCCACTTGAATATCTTCTCTGGAAAAATTTCTCCTCAAATCCCCTGCCTTATTTTTAAATGAGGTTGCTTGTTTTTTTCTGTTATTGAGTTGTAGGAGTTCTTCATATATTTTGGATATCAACTCCTTACCAGAACAGGATTTGCAAATACTTCCTTCCTTTCTGTAAACCGCATTTTTTATTTTGTGTTTCTTTTGCAGTGCACATGCCTTTTAGTTTGATGTAGTCCCAGTTTTTAAATATTTGCTTTTGCTGCTGTTGGTGTTCCATACAAAAAATTGTTGCAAAGACCAATGTCAAGAAGTTTTCTTCCTGTGTGTGTGTGTGTGTGTGTGTGTGTGTGTGTGTGTGTGTGTGTTTTCTAGGAGACATGTGGTCTCAAGTCTTACATTTAAGTCTTTAATCCATCTGAATTAATATTTGAGTATTGGAAGAAAGGGGTCCAATTTAATTCTTTTGCATGTGGCTATCCAGTTTCCCTGCATCACTTATTGAAGAGATTGTTTCCTCATTGAGTGTTCTTGGCCCCCTTTTCAAATATTAGTTGGCCAAATATGTCAGAATTACCTCTGGCAATATTCTTTGTTCTGAAAACTATTTAGTATGATGTTAGTATGCTTTCTTTTTATTAGTGTAACTATGGCAATCTTTTCCTATCATTGTGCTTTAAACCTCTTTGGGTCTGTATATTTAAGGTGGGTTTACTATAGGCAGGATTTGGTAGTGCTTTGCTATTTATCTCAGTATGACAGTCTGTTCTTTGGGATAAACCATTTACATTTCATATGATTATATGGTTGTATTTGTATTCTATTACCTTGCTATTTGTTTTCTATTTGTCATGTCTGTTTTTTGTTCCACTTTTCCTGATGTGTTTTAGATAAATGGAGTATATTTAATGACTCCATTTTATCTCCTTTGTCAGTTTATTTGGTACAACTTTGGTGGTTTTTAATAGTTTATCATCTATATACACATTTAACTCACCATCCTCAATCTTCAGGGAATATTATATTGCTTTACACATCAGCCCTTAAACATGACTTGAGTTTTTGCTACTTTTATCATGCAACTTACTTCTACATAGGCTATAAACTTCTAATTTTATTATTATTTCTAATTGTTATAATTTGTAAAAACTTTAAAAGTAAGAATTTATGTTTTGTCACATACTAACTAGTTCTGCTCTTCATTCCTTTGTACAGGTAGAAATTTTGATCTGTTATTATTTCCCTTTAAAGATTTTCAATATTTTTGTGCAGGTCTGTTGCTGATGAATTCTTACAATTTTTACATGTCTGATAAAGTCTGCTTCAACTTTGTTTTTGAAAGATATTTTCACTGGATATAGAATTCTAGGCTGAGTTTTTTATTCCAATAATTTAAAGATGCTGCTGCATTGTTTTATCACTTGATTGTTTCTGATGAGAAGTCCGTTATAATTCTTATTTATTCCCTTATGTGTAAGGTGATGTTTTTCCCCGATAGTGCTTTTCAGATTTTCTCCTTATTAATAATTTTAAACAATTTCATTGTGATGTGTCTTGGTGTAGTTTTTTGTTTTTGTTTTCATGTTTCTTGAGCTTAGGGGTTGTTGAGCTTCTTGGATATGTTGGCTTATAGGTTTTTTTTTTTTTTTTTATTAAATGTAGGAAATTTTAGCCATTACTTCTTGAAAGATTTAGTCTTATTCGCTTTTTCCTGTCCTTCAAGGTCTCCAATTCTACGTGTTAGCCTATATTGTACAGCTTACATATGAATTTTTAATTTATTGTGATTTTTTTCACTGTTTGTTTTTTAAATTTAATTTCAAGCTAGTTAACATACAGTGTAGTCTTGGCTTCAGGACTAGAACCCAGTGATTCATCTCTTACATATGACACATAAGAGATGGTTTGCCTCTTATGGTTTGCCTCCCTCTGTTTTTTCCTTTTCCTGTTTTTTTCCCTTTATCTTATTTTTTTCCCCTTCCTCTGTGTTCATCTGTTGAGTTTCTCAAATTCCACATATGAGTGAAATCATATGATATCTCTTTCTTTGACTGGCTTATTTCACTTAGCATAATACCTTCTAGTTCCATCCATATTGTTGCAAATGGCAAGATTTCATTCTTTTTTCATCACCAAGTAGTATTCCAGTGTGTGTGTGTGTGTGTGTGTGTGTGTGTATACATACATACATACCACATCTTCTTTGTCCATTCATCAGTTAGTGGACATTTGGGCTCTTTCAATAATTTGGCTATTGCTGATAGTGTTGCTATAAACACTGGGGTGCACGTACCCTTTCAAATCAGCATTTTTGTATCCTTTGGATAAATACCTAGTAGTGCAATTCCTAGGTCATAGGGTAGTTCTATTTTTAATTTTTTGAGGAACCTCCACACTGTTTTCCAGAGTAGCTACACCAGTTTGCAGTCCCACCAACGGAGCAAAAGTGCTCCCCCCTCTCCACATCCTTGCCAACATCTGTTGTTTCCTGAGTTATTAATTTTAGCCTTTCTGACAGATGTGAGGTGGTATTTCATCGTGATTTTGATTTGTATTTCCCTGATGATGAGTGATGTTGAGCATCTTTTTGTGTGTCTGTTAGCCATCTGGAGGTCTTCTTTGGAAAAGCAGCCTTTGATGTCTTCTGCCCATTTCTTCACTGGATTATTTGTTTTTCCGGTGTTGAGTTTGGTAAGTAGTTTATAGATTTTTGGATACTAACCCTTTATCTGATATGTCATTTGCAAATATTCTTCTCCCATTCCATCATTTGCCTTTTAGTTTTGTTTATTGTTTCCTTTGCTGTGCAGAGCTTTTTATCTTGAGGTCCTCATAGTTCATGTTTGCTTTTATTTTCCTTGCCTCCAGAGACCTGTCAAGTAACATGTTGCTGTGGCTGAGGTCAAAGATGTTGTTGACTGTTTTTTCCTGTAGGATTTTGATGGTTTCCTGTCTCACATCCATTTTGAATTTATTGTTATGTATGGAATAAGAAAGTGGGCCAGTTTCATTCTTCATGTCGTTGTCCAGTTCTCCCAGAACCATTGTTAAAGGAACTGTCGTCTTCTACATTAGATATTCGTTCCTGCTTTGTCAAAGACTAGTTGGCCATATGTTTGTGGGTCCATTTCTGGGTTCTCTATTTCATTGATCTATGTGTCTGTTTCAATGCCAATACCATACTATCTTGATAACAATAGCTTTGCAATACAGCTTAAAGTCTGGAATTGTGATGCCTCCAGGTTTTGGTCTTCTTTTTCAGCATTACTTTGGCTATTCAGGTCTTTCCCTGAATACAAATTTTTGGATTGTTTGTTCTAGCTCTGTGGAGAATGCTGGTGTTACTTCAACAGGGATTGCACTGAATGTGTAGATTGCTTTGGGGAGTATTGACATTTTAATAATATTCTTTCAATCCATGAGCACGGAATATTTTTCCATTTCTTTGTATCTTCTTCAGTTTCCTTCATAAGCTTTCTATAGTTTTGAGCACACAGGTCTTTTACCTCTTTGGTTAGGTTTATTCCTAGGTATCTTATGTTTTTGGTGCAATTGTAAATGGGATTGACTCCTTGATATGTCTTTCTGTTGCTTCGTTATTGGTGTATAGAGATCAACCAGTTTCTATACAGTGATTTTATATCCTGTGACTGTGGAATTCATGTGTCAGCTCTAGCAGTTTTTGGGTGGAGTCTTTTAGGTTTTCCATGTAGAGTATCGTCTCATTTGCAAAGAGTGAAAGTTTGACTTCTTTCTTGCCAGTGTGGATGCCTTTTATTTCTTTTTGTTGTCTGATTGCTGAGGCTAGGACTTGCAGTCCTATATTGAACAACAGTGTTAAGAGTAGACCTCCCTGTCATGTTCCTGATTTTGAGGGGAAAGCTCTCAGTTTTTCTCCATTGAGGATGATGTTAACTGTTTTCATATTGGTTTTTATGATGTTAAGTTATATTCCTTCTATCCCTACTTTCTTGAGGGTTTTTCTCAAGAAAGGATGCTGTATTTTGTCAAATGCTTTCTCTGTATCTACAGGATCGTATGGTTCTTATTCTTTCTTCTATTAATATGGTGTATCATGTTGATTGACTTGCAAACGTTGAACCAGCCCTGAAGACCAAGAATGAATCCCACTTCATTATGGTGAGTAATTCTTTTAATGTACTGCTGAATTCGATTTGCTACTATCTTGTTGAGAATTTTTGCATCCAGGTTCATCAGGGATATTGGCCTGTAATTCTTTCTAGTGAGGTCTTTTTCTGATTTTTGGAATCAAGGTAACGCTGGCTTCATAGAATGAGTTTGGAAACTTTCCTTCTATTTGTATTTTTTGTAACAATTTGAGAAGAATAGGTCTCTTCTTTAAATGTCTGGTAGAATTCCCTTGGGAAGCCATCTGGCCCAGGACTCTTAATTGTTGGGAGACCTTTGATAACCGATTCAATTTCTTTGCTGGTTATGGACCTGTTCAAATTTTCTAGTTCTTCCTGGTTGAGTTCTGGTAGTATGAGAGTGTCTAGGAATTCGTCCATTCCAGGTTGTCCAGTTTGTTGGCATATAATTTTTCATAGTATTGTCTTTTAATTGTTGGCATTTCTGTGGTTTTGGTTGTGATCTCTCTGCTTTCATTTGTGATTTGATCTATTTAGGTCCTCTCTCCTTTTGAGGAGTCTAGCTAGGGGATTATCAATTTTATTTATTCTCTCAAAGAACCAGCTCTTAGTTCATCTGTTCTACTGACCTTTTTTTTTTTTTATTCTGTATCATTTATTTCTACTCTAATATTTATTTCCTTTATTCTGCTGGCTTTGGACTTTATTTGCTTCCCTTTTAGGTATAAGGTTAGGTTGTATAGTTTGGGACCTTTTTGCCTCTTGAGATAGGCCTGAATTGCCATGTATTTTCCTCTTAGGACTGCCTTTGCTGCATCCTAAAGGTTTTGGACTGTCATGTTTTCATTTTCATTTGCTTCCATGTATTTTTTAATTTCTTTAAGATCCTGGTTAACCCATTCATTATTTAGTAGGATGTTCTTTAACCTCCATATCTTTGAGGGCTTTCCAAATTTTTTTCTTGTGGCTGATTTCAAGTTTCATAGCATTGTGGTCTGAAAACCTGCATGGTATGATCTCAGTCTTCTTGTACCTGTTGAGGGATGATTTGTGACCCAATATGTGATGTATTCTGGAGAATTTTCTCAGTGCACATGAGAAGAATATGTATTCTTGCTGCTTTAAGATGAAATGTTCTGAATATTTCAGTCAAGTCTATCTGGTTCAATGTGTCATCAGAGCCATTGTTTCCTTATTAATTTCTGCTAAGATGATCTATCCATTGTTGTAAGTACAGTATTAAAGTCTCCTACAATTATGGTATCTTTATCAATCAGTTTGTTTATGTTTGTGATTAATTGGAAGCACCCAAATATATAAACCAAGTTGGGAGTACTATTTTACAATTGTTAGCTCTGCTTGATGAATAGACTTCTTAATTATGATATGATGCCCTTCTTTATCTCTTGTTACAATCTTCATTTTAAAATCTAGTTTGTCTGATATAAGTATGGCTACTCCAGCTTTCTTTTGACATCAATTAACATGATATATGGTTCTCCATCCCCTCACTTTCAATCTGCAGGTGTCCTCAGGTCTAAAATAGTCTCTTGTAGCCAGCATGTAGATGGATCTTGTTTTTTTAATCCATTCTGCTACCCTATGTCTTTTGACTGGGGCATTTAGTCCACTTGCATTCAGAGTGATTAGAAGATATGAATTTAGTGTCATTGTGTTGTCTGTATATCTCATGTTTGCAGTGATGTTTTCTGGTCCTTTGTAGTCTTTTCTGCTTTCCACTCAGAGTCCCCCTTAGGATCTCTTGCAGGGCTGGTTTGGTGTTTACAAACTCCTTTAGGTTTTGTTTCTCTGGGAAAGCCTTTATTATTCTGAATGACAGTCTTGCTGGGTAAGGATTCTTGGCTGCACATTTTTCCTGTTCACACTGAATATTTCCTGCCACTCCCTTCTGACCTGTCAAGTTTCAGTGTACAGGTCTGCTACTACCCTTGTGTGTCTACCCTTGTAGGTTAAGGACCTTTTGTCCTTAGCTGCTTTCAGAATTCTCTATCCTTAGATTTTGCAAGTTTCACTATGCTATGTTGTGGTGTTGACCTGGTCCGTTGATTTGAAGGCTGTTCTCTGTGCCTCTTGGACTTGAATGCCTGCTTTCTTCCCCAGATTAGGGAAGTTCTCAGCTATAATTTGTTCAAATAAAACTTCTACCCCTTTTTCTGGCTCTTCTTCTGGGACTCTTATGATACAGATACTGTTTCATTTCGTGGAATCCCTTGGTTCTGTAAGTCTCCCCTCATGATCTAGTAACTTTCTTTCCCTCTTTTTTTTTTCCAGCTTCATTATTTTCCATAGTTTTATCTTCTATTTCAACTATTCTCTCTTCTGCTTCTTCCATCCTCGCTGTCACTGTATCTAGTTTGTTTTACATCTCAGCCATAGCTTTTTTTTTTTTTTTTTTCCAATTCATCCTGACTAGTCCTTACATCTTTGATCTCTGCAGAAGGGGTTTCTCTGGTGGCTTCTATGCTCTATTCAAGCCCAGTTATTAGTCTTATGACTGTTGTTCTAACTTCTAACAGTAAGTCCCTGGTTATGATTTCTTGACCTTTCTTTAGGGGAGAATTCTTCTATCTTGTCACTTTGACTAAGCTTATGTCTTTTGTGTTTTAAAAGCTTGTTATGTGTCCTGCACCTGAGAGTACTACTATATTAGAAAGGGGTTATACGCTGTTCAGGGCCTAGCATTCCAGGAAGTGTTTCTGTTGTATGTTGCGTGCACTCTGCTGTTGGGTTTTGGCTGCTCTATCCCACTGGTCAGTCCTCTGCAGAGTTTCTCCTTGTTTGCATTGTTAGGGTGTTTGGACTTTTAATTAAGTGTACTTTTATTTATTGAAATAACCCTGGGGAAAAAATGGCGGTGAGGTGGGGAGGCCTAATCCCATAAAAAGAGAGAAGGAAAGGGAACAACAACAAAAAGAGAATCAAAAAACTTTAAGGCTGATTTCAAGGAAAAGAAAGGGAAAAAAAAGAGATAAGAAGGAAAGAGAAAAGAATAAAAAAGCCCGGTCCAAGAAAAAAAAAAAAAAAGATAAGATGACAAAAAACAAATCAAACTATGAGCCTGACTGCGAAAGAAAAAAATGAGGAAAAAAGAAACAGCTGTCTGTTGGTGCCTAGGGATGCTCACTGTGTTAGTCTGAAGAGGAGGTTGGCTATGTTGGCTCTGTCCATCTCGCCCCCATAAATAAGCAGTTGCCAGACATGGAGGGGCAGGGTTTGATGTAAGTGGATCCTGCCTCCGCTGGGGTCCACTGTGCTCCTCCCTGAAGTACCACCTTTTTGGTTTTGAGAAGGAAAATGGTGCCACCCCACTCTCTCATCCCTAGACCAGGGCTCTCAACCCCCACTGTTCTGGTAGCCCTCCCAGAATAGCAAGGGCAGTCACCTTGCCTGCATCACAACGATCCTGTACTTCCTCTTTGGCACACATCAGGGATTCAAAACCCAAAGTTTTAAAGGACTTGGCATGGATCCATTCCTCTCCTGAGTGGAGCCTCTCCACGCTGCTGATGAAAGGCCTTTGGCTGACACCTGCAGGGTCTTCTGTCTTTGGGGAGGCAATAAACAGTCTCCCAAAGGTACTCCAGGAAGGGGGCTGTTCTCTCCCAGTGTGCCCCAGAGTTCTCTATACCACGCTATGCACTCTATGGCCAGCTCCCTCCTTACCAACACGCACCATGGCGCCACTCTGGAGAGTCACGCACTTCCGAAACCTCAGAGTTTGATCTCCAAAAGATGTTTGCAAAAATGAACTAGGACATTAGCACTTCTTGTTCCCCAGTCCATGGTCCAGAGAGGTTTTCCTCCTGTGGTAACTATATGCCACATTTTCTCAATGCCTCCTTCACTTGCTCTCCCTTTTATCTCTCCATAGAAAGGATTCCCTCCCCTCCATGGCTCTGCCATTTTCTTTTGCCCAATTCACATCACATACCTCGCTCCTGCCAAGCTATCTCCCTCGAACTGTGGAGATCCTTCTGCCACTCCACAGATCTATTTCCTGGGTGTCCCAAGTAATCTGACCTCAATACAGCTGTGTTTGAGGGACAAGGATAGCCCAGGGTCCCCTAATTCTCCACCATCTTAGCTCCTCTTTGTCTCTACCCCAATTCTCTCTTGCTGCTTTAATTTTTTTCTTTATAGCTACTTTTGGTCACTTTAATTAATATGCATCTTGTTGTGAATTTTAGGTGATTGAATTTTTGGGAGGGATCTTGGGTTGAACTTAGGATGGAATCTCTGTACCTCCTGGATCTGGATATCTGTTTCCTTTCCTTGGTTAGGGAAGTTTCCAGACATGATCTCTTCAAATTTCTGCCCCCTTTTCTCTCTTCTGGGATTGCCATAATATGAATGTTACTATGCTTGATGGAGTCAGGGTTCCCTAGTCTATTCTCATTTTGCATAGTTGTTTTTCATTCAGCTTAGACTTTCTATTCTGTCTTTCAGGTCATTAATTCATTTTCTGCTGCATCTAGACTGTTATTTATTTCATCAAGTATATTTTTCAAATTTCATTTATTGAGTTGTTCATCTCTGTTCTTTTTAGTCTCCGTGTTAAGGGTCTTACCGATGTTCTCCACTCTCAAGTCCTGTGAGTATCTTTATGATCATTACATTAAATTCTCTATCAGGCATATTACTTCTGTCTGTTTTGCTTTGGTCTCTTGGTTTTGGTCCTATTCTTTCACTTGGGAGATGTTTTTCTTATTTCGTCTGACTCTGTGTCTATTTCTATGTGTTAGAAAAGTCAGCTACTTCTCTTGTTCTTAGGAGGTTCTGTTCTGTAGTGCCCTGTACTACAGTGTCCCTTGTTCCCCAGGGACTGGGACTTCAGGGAGTGTCTCTTATTTGTTTTGCATATGCTCTGCTATTGAATCTTGGCCTCTTTTACCTTTAGTCCAGATCTCTGCAGATCTCTCCTGCCCTAATGTGGGCCAGCAAGGTGTCTGGTGGTCTGCTTGCACAATGAGACCCACCCATGCCGCTACTGGAACTGAATTCCCACAAAATGTGGGAGTCAGGAGATGTGGTATTGGCGGTGTTTGTGCTGGTCTTCTGGGGAAAGCGGTCTGTCGTGATGGGGCTGAGACCAGAGTGACTCAGAAGGGCTGATGCACTGAAGTATGTGGGGTTGGGGGTATGGGATATTGTGGTTTGGTGCAAGCAAGTTAAATAAGGAGTGCCAGGGCCACTTAGGTGACCATTGTATATGCTGGGGCATGAGGGAGGGAAATAGCATCTGCCAGCTCCCTTGTTGTTGGAAGGGTACCCTCATGATCCCTGTCCCTCCAGACTGCTCCCTGAAATGAGCAAATCACCCTCCCACCTGCCCCCAGCATTATTCATATTCCTAGTTCTAGCTGTATATACACAGGCTTTTCCTCCTGTTGTCTCTTTAATGCTGTCTCTCTAATGTCATCTGGGCTCCCCCAGATCCAAGCTTGCCAATTTTTAAAATTCCAGGCTTTAAGTCTGGCTGATTTTATAAACTTATAAATTCAGCTTCTTACTTTCAAAGGCAAATGTTACAGAGATCTGTCCTCCCTATTTGTGGGCTGCCCAGTGCCGAAGTCTGTTTTCTGCCCTTCTCTGCAACATTGGTCCTATTCCTGCTGCAGATGGCCACTGTCCGTTTTACTCCCAGAACCTGTCTTTGCCTTTCCTACCTTTGATGTGGCCTCTTCCCTACCTTTAGTTGTGTAGTTTGTTCTGTCAGTCTTGGAGTTGTTTTGGGGGTTTATTCTGACATGGTTCTTGTCCCTTTGTATCCAC
This sequence comes from Prionailurus bengalensis, assembly GCF_016509475.1. Classification (NCBI taxonomy): domain Eukaryota; kingdom Metazoa; phylum Chordata; class Mammalia; order Carnivora; family Felidae; genus Prionailurus; species Prionailurus bengalensis. Next base: position 17,860,000 of record NC_057349.1, on the reverse strand, counting down.
GGGACAAGATGAACTTAAGGTCTTCCTACTCTACTATCTTCTTAGCCAAGTCCCCAAACTGATGGTTACCAGAGAGGAGATGGGGGAAATAGGTGTACTCTTTAATCCCCATCCCCTATCGAAAAGTACGTTTATTCTATATGCTAACTAACTTGGATATAAATTTAAAAATCAATAAAACAAAACAAAAAATACGTTTACAATGATGAAAAAATAAATGATACTAGATATAGAAAACCCTATAGTTTCCACCAAAAACTACTAGAGCTGATAAATGTAAAGTCAATATACAGAAATCTGTTGCATTCTTTTACAGTGATAATGAAGCAGGAGAAAGTGAAATTAAGAAAACAACCCCATTGACAACTACACCAAAAACACTAAAATAGGCAGGAATAAACTTAACCAAAGAGGTGAAAAACCTGTACTCTGAAAACTATAAAACACTTGTAAAAAATTTCAAGTTGATGCCAAGAAATGGAAAGACATTCCATGCACATGGGTTAGAAGGACAAATATTGTTAAAAACGTCTATACTACCGAAAGCAATCTATACACTTAATGCAATCCCAATTAAAATGCCCATGGCATTTTTAATGGAGCTAACACAATTCTATAATTTGTATGAAACCATAAAAGATAGTGAATATCCAAAGCAATCTTAAAACATAACAAAACTGGAGGTATCACGATTTCAGACTTCAGGTTATATTACAAAACAGTAGTGATAAAAACAGTATGGTGCTGGCATAAAAATTGACTCAGATCAATGGAATAGAACAAAACCCAGAAATAAACCCACAATTATGTGGTCATTTAATCTTTGACAAAAGAGAAATGGATATACAGTGGGAAGAGGACAGTCTCTTCAACAAATAGTGTTGGGAAAACTGGACAGCCACTTGCAAAAGCATGAAACTGGACCACTTTCTTTCACCATACACAAAAATAAATTAAAAATAAATTCAAGACCTAAATGTGAGACCTGAAACCAAAAACCTCTAGAAGAGAACACAGCAATATGACATTAGCCATAGGAAAATTTCTGTTTGTCGCCTCTAGAGGCAAGAGAACTATGGAGTAAAAATAAACCATTGGGACTACTGCAAGATAAAGTTAGTGTGTGGTGAAATGTTCAACAAAACCAAATGATAACCTACAGAATGGGAGAAGATATTTGCAAATAACGTATCCAATAAAGGGTTAGTATCCAAAATATATAAAGAACTGATAAACTTCAACACCCAAGAAACAATCCCATTTAAAAATGGGCAGGTGCCATGAACAGACATTCCTCCAAAGAAGACCTCTGGATGGCCAACAGACACATGAAAATATGCTCAACATCATTCATCAGAAAAATGCAAATCAAAACCAGAATGAGATATTACCTCATACCTGTCATAATGGCTGAAATCAAAAACACAAACAGCAGGTGTTGTTGAGGATGTGGAGAAAAAGGGAACCTCTTGCATTCTTGGTGGGAATGCTAATTGGTACAGCCGTTGTGGAAAACGGTATAAAGTTTCCTCAAAAAAATTAAAACTGAAATACTATATGATCCAGTAATCCCATTACTGGTTATTTACCTGAAGAAAACAAAAACACTAATTTGAAAAGATATATGCACCCGTATGATTATTGTACCACTATTTACAATAGCCAGGATATGGAAACCAAGTGTTCATCAACAGATGAATGGATGAATGTTAAAAATAAAACTATCCTATGATTGAGCAATCACCCACCTGGTATTTTCCAAAAACACAAAAACACTAATTCAAAGTTATCTATGCACCTGTATGTTTATGGAAGTTATTTACAATAGCCAAACGATGGAAGCAGCCCAGGTGTCCTCTTGTGAACTAATAAGTTTTAACATAAAATTAAAAAAAATTTCGAATATGCAGAACAAAGAAATGGTTGAGATAATTTTTAGTGTATACTTCAGTAGCATTAAGTACATGTACTTTGTACAGCCATCCCCACTAGTCAATCCATAGAACTCTTTATCTTGCAAAACAAACTCTTTCCCCATTTTTGTATAGTTGACATGCAGTATTTCAGTTGTACATCCTAGTGATTCAACAATTATATATGTTTATGTATAAATTGGATACGTTATATAAATCACAGAGTATTTCTCTTTCTCTGACTTCTTTCACTTAGCAGAATACCCTCGAGTTCCATCCATCACAAATGGGAAGATTTAATCGTTTTATGGCTGAGTAATATTCCATTGCATATTGTACCATATCTTCTTTATTTTTTTAATCTGTCAGCGGACACTAAGGTTGCTTCCATATCTTCGCTATTGTAAATGTGCTGCAGTAAACACAGGGCACATGTGTCTTTCAAATTATGTCTTTGTTTTATTCAGGTAAATACCTGGAAGTCGAATTGCTGGGTTGTATGGTATTTCTGTTTTTAATTTTGAGGAAACGGCATACTGTTTTCCATAATGGCTGCACCAATTTACATTCCTACCTTTTCTCTACATCCTCACCAACATTTGTTATTTCTTGTTTGATACTAGCATTTCCAACAGGTGTGAGGTGATATCTCGCTGTGGTTTTGATTTGCATTTCCCTGATTAGTGGCATCTCTGCATGTGTCTGTTGGTCATCTTTATGTCATCTTTGGGAAAGGTCTATTCAGGTCCTCCACGCATTTTAGAATTACTTGTCTTTTTGGTGTTGACTTATATCAGTGCTTCATATATTTTGGTTATTAACTCCTTACCCGATAAATCAGTTACATATATCTTCTTTCATTAAATAGGTCGTCTTTTCCTTTTGTTGATGGTTTCCCTTGCTGTGCAAAAGCTTTTTATTTTGGTGTAGTCCCAATGGTTTGTTTTTGCTTTTGTTGCCCTTGCCTGAGAAGACCATGAAAAATATTGTTATAGCTGATGTCCATGAGTTTACTGCCTATTTCCTTCTAGGAGTTTTATGGTTGCAGTTCTTCTGTTTAGGCCTTTGTTCCACTTGAGTTTATTTTTTTGTATGGTGTAAGAAAGTGGTCCAGTTTCATTCTTTTGCATGTACCTGTCCATTTTTCTCAACACCACATATTGAAGAGATTGTCTTTTCCCCATAGTATGTTCTTTTCTCCTTTGCTGTAGATTACTTGACCATATAACTGTGGGTTTATTTCTGGACTGTCTGTTCTATTGATCTGTATGTCTGTATCTGGGCCAGTACCATACTGTTTTGATTACTAAAGCTTTGTAATATAATTTGAAATTTGGGACTGGGATACTGCCATTTTCCTTCTTTTTTTCTCAAGGTTGCTTTGGATATTGAGGGTCTTTTGTGGTTCCATACAAATTATTCCAGTTAAAAATACTCTGGTATTTTGATGGAGGTTGTATTGAATCTGTAGATTGCTTTGGATAGCATGGACATTTTAACAGTATTATTCCAATTCATGAGCACAGTATATCTTTCCATTTATTTATATCATTTTCATTAGCTTTCATTAACATTCGACAGTTCTCAGAGTATAGGTCTTGCACTACTTTGGTTAAATTTATTTTTAAGGTGGTTTTTTTTGGTGTAATTTTATATGGGTTGTTTTAACAACTTCCCTGGTAGTTCATTATTAGTGTATAAGAATGCAACAGATTTCTGTACACTTTGTGTCTGCAACTTTACTGAATTCATTTATTCTAATAGTTTTTTGGTGGAGTCTTTATGGTTTCTACATGCAGTATTATGCCATCTGCAAATAGTGACAGGTTTTTTTTTTTTAATGTTTTATTTATTTTTGAGAGAGACAGAGAATGTGAGTGGGTTGGGGCAGAGAGAGAGAGAGAGAGGGAGGCACAGATTCTAAAGCAGGCTCCAGGCTCCGAGCTGTCAGCACAGAGTCTAACACGGGGCTTGAACTCACGAGCTGTGAGATCATGGCCTGAGCTGAAGTCGGATGCTCAACCAACTGAGCCACCCAGGTGCCCCGAATAGTGACAGTTTTCCTTCTTCCTCATGAATTTGTGTTTATTTCTTGTCTGCTGCAGCTAGGCCTTCCAGTACTATGTTGAGTAAAAGTGATGATAGTAGGCAATCCTTATTGTCGCTGATCTTAGAGTAAAAGCTTTTGGCCTTTCACCATGGTGTAGGATATTAGCTGTGGGTTTGTCATATGTGGTTTTATTACGTTGAGGTATGTTCTCTTTAAACTTACGTTGAGAGTTTTTATTACAAATGGATGTAGAATTTTGTCAAATGTTTTTTTCTGCATCTTTTGAGATCATCATATTACTTTTACCCTTCATTTTGTTAATGTGTGTATCACGGTGATTGATTTGTGGCTATTGTCCCATCCTTGCATTCCTGAAATAAATACCACTTGATTGTGGTGAACGATCCTTTTCATGTGTTACTGAATTCAGTTTGCTGATATTTTTTTTGAGGATTTTTGAATCTATGTTCATCAGGAATATTGGTCTGTTTTTTTTTCTTTTTGTAATATAACTCTGTACCATTAAACTATAGCTCCCAATTTCCCCTCCCCCATCCCCTAGTCTGAATTTGACTAGCATAGGTATACCATATAAATTTGTCCTTTTGTGTCTGGCTTATTTCACTTAGCATAATGTTTTCAAGATCCATTCATGTTGTAACTTTTGTTAGAATTTCCTTTCTTTTGAAGATTGAATATACATACATACCACATTTTGCTTATCCATTTATCCTTCAGTGGACACTTGGGTGGCTTCCACCTTTTAGCTATTGTGAATAATGCTGCTATGAACATGGGTGTTTGAATACCTGTTTGAATTCCTACCTTCAATTCTTTTGCATGTATCCAGAAGTGGAATTTATGTAAAACAGTCTAGTTTTAATTTTTTGAGATTCTCCGGAACAACTGCATCATTTTATATTCCTACTAACAGTGCACAAGGGTGTAAATTTCTCCACCTCCTTGCCAACACCGTTGTTTTTGATAATAGTCGTGCTAATGCACGTAAGACAGTATCTTTCTGGGGGTTTGAGTTCTTTTATAATTACTGATGTTGAGATTCTTTTCATGTGCTTATTGGCCACTTGCATATGTTACTTGGAGAAATGGCCAAGTAATTAAATTTGCTTATTTATTGTTGAGTTGTAGGAGTTCTTTGCATATTTTAGATACTAACTGTATCAAATATGTGATCTGAAAATATTCCACTCTATGGGCTGTTTTTTCACTTTGTTGATTATATATCTTGGTGCACAGAAGTTTTTAATTTGATAAAGTCCAATGTATTTTTTTCTTTTGTTGGCTATGTTATTGGTGTCATACTCAAGAAATCATTGCCGGCAAGGTCCAATGTCATTTAAGTTTTTCTCTGTTAGGAGGTTTATTGTTTCAATGATTATGTTTCAGTCTTGGATCTATTTTGAGTTTCTTTTTGTATTTGTAGAAGGTCCAGCTTCATTCTTTTGAATGTGAATTTCTAGGCTTCTCAACACCATTTGTTGAGGAAATTATTCTTTCCCCCGTTGAATAGTTTTGGTATCTTTGTCAAAAAATCATTCGGCCATACGTGAGAAAGTTTTTTTTCTGTGCACTCCCTTCTATTATTGGTCTGTATGTCTGTCTTCGTGGCAGCACTGCAGTGTTGTGACTGTCATTTTGTAGTAAGTTTTGAAATCAGGGAGTGTGACGTATTCAGTTTTGTTCTTGTTTTCCAAGACTTTTTTTTTTTTTTTTTTTTTTTTGCATTTCTGAGTTCTTTGGGATATCATATGACAATTAGGATGGGTTCTCTTCTTTCTGAAAAAATTAGGATTTCTATAAGGATCGTATTGAATTTGTAGAATGCTTTGTGTAGTGTTGGCATCTTAATAATATTGTATTCTAATCCATGAACATGGGATATCTTTCTATTTTTCACCTCCTTGAGTCTATGCCTAAATAATTTGTTTTTGATGCTGTTGTAAATGGAATTATTTTCTTCATTTCCTTTGCAGATTGTTCTTTATTGGTGTATAGAAACACAACTGATGTCTCTGTGTTCATTTTGTATCCTGCAACTTTGTGGAAATTATTTTTTTTATGTTGATTATTATTTTTGAGAGACAGAGACAGACATAGCACAAGTGGGGGAGGGGCAAAGAGCGAGGGAGAATCTGAAGCAGGCTCCAGGCTCGAAGCTGTAAGTACAGAGCCAGACATGGCACTCAAACTCACAAATCATGAAATCATGACCTGAGCTGAAGTCAGATGCTTAATCGACTGAGCCACCCAAGGAGCAAGCCCCTGGTGAAAATTAATTATTAAAGGACTAATAAGTAAATGTAACAAAATTGAAGCATACAAGACAGATATAAAAAATCGTTTCTTTCAATCAAATTTTTTAGCATCACCATTTACAATAGTATTAAAAATGACATAGATAAGGATTAATTTGGCAAAAGATTTGCAAGACTTTTACACTGAAGAGTACAAGGTATTGCTAAGAGCTATTAAGGAAGATCTGAATAAATGGTGAGAGATAACTCTCTCTCATCATGGGATGGCAGCCTGAATGTTGATAAGATGCCAATTTTTCTCAAATTGATCTCTAATAGGTTTCATACAAGCCCAGTTCAAGTCCCAGCAGAGATTTGTGTTTTTGTTTTTAGAAATTGGCAAGGTATTTTTAGATTTCAGATGGGAATTTAAAGAACCTGTAACTCCCAGAACAAATTTCAAAAAGAAATACAAAGTGACTAATATGTTATGTATTTCAAGACTTGGTATAAAGCTAACAGTAATCAAGAGAGTATGTTGTTGCCATAAAGGTAGATAAGTGGAACAGAGCGGGAAGTCTTCCTATGCCTATATGGACAACTGCCATGTGACAAAAATGCAAAGACAATTCAGTGGAGAGATCACTTTTTCCAACAAATGGTGCTAGAACCATTGACTCTCTGTATATGCAACAAGATCGATGGTATTTGGGCTTTACATTCCAACACACACACACACACACACACACACACACACACACACACACACACACACACAAATAACTAAAAATCAATCATAAATCCAAATGTAAAAACCTAACTGAAAGAAAGCATAAGAAAACATCTTTGTGACCTTCCATTAGGCAAAGATTTTTTAGATATAACACCAAAGTGCGGGCCATAAGAAAACAAATTGATAAATTGAACTTAATCAAAATTTAAAACTTTCAAAAAAAATTTAGAATGAAGGGAGCGGATACACACTTGCAGAAAAAATTGGTAAAACCTGTACTTGTTAAAGGACTTGTACCCAAAATATGTTAAGTACTCTCAAAATTCAATAACAAAACTACAACCCGGTAAAAATATAGGCAAAAGATTTGAACAGCCACTTCAGTAAGGAAGATCTACAGATGATAGCTAAGTACTTGTTCAATGTCATGAGCTATTAGGGAAATCTAGATTAAAATTATGAGATACTAGCACACATGTAGTACAGTGATTAAAATGAGAAATACAGACTATACCAATTGTTGGTGAGGATGAAGAACAACTGGAACTTTATACACTGCTGGTAGTTTTTTAAAATGTTAAATATGTACGTGTCTTACAGTCTCGCTTCTCCACTCCTAGCCATCTACCCGAGAGAAGGAACAGCATATGTCCACACAAATGAGTGTTTAGAGCAGCTTTATTTGTAATTATCCTGAACTGGAAACAACCCAAATGCCCATCAACAGATGAGTGCATAAACAGATTTTAGTATATCCACATGACGGACTACTACTCAGGAATAAAAAGAAATAAAAAGTTGATACACACAACTGAATAATCTCCAAATAATCATGCCAAATGAAAGAAGCCAGACAAAAAAGAGTACACGTTGTATGATTCCATTCATATAAGATACTGGAAAATGCAAACTAATTTATAGAGGCAGAAAGTGGATCAATGGTTACCCAGAAATATGGTGTGTTAGCTTTTTCGTTTGTCTTTGATTTTGGTTTTCATTATGACAAAAACACTTAGCGTGAGTTCTACCATCTTGACACATTTTTAAGTGCAGAGCACAGTATTGTTAACTGTAGGCACAGTGTGAAACAATGGATCTCTAAAACTTATCCTGCATCTTACACAATGTTATACCTATTGAAAAATAACTCCATATTTCTCTCTCCATCTCCTTTCAATAACCTCTCTATTGTTTCTATTGTTTGACTATTTTAGGTATCGGATATCTAAAATATCAGATATGTAGATATCACGTTAGATATTCTAGAAGTAGAAGCATGCTCTATTTGTCCTTTTGCGGCTGGCTTATTTTATCAAAATGCCTTCCAAGTTTATCCATGTTGTTACATATTTCAGGATTTTCTTTTAATACTGAATAGTATTTGTGTGTGTCTGTCTGTAAGTAATGTATATAACACCACATTTTATCCATATTGTCTCCATAACTTGACTATTGTAAGTAATACGTAAATGAATATGGGATTGCCAGTATCTCGTCAAGCTCTTGATTTTAATTCTTTTGGGTGTATACCCGGAAATACAATTGCTGGATCATACGATAGTTCTACTTTTAATTTTTTGAGGGATTTCTATAGTGTTTTCCATGGTTGCTATACCATTTTACGCTCCTACAAACAATTTGTAAGTGTTTCAATTTCTCCGCATTTTCACCAACACTTGTTATCTTTTGGGTGTGGTTGTTTTTTTTTAAATCACAGCATATATCCAATAAGGAGTTAATTACCAAAATACCTAAGGAACTCCTACAACTCAATAGCCATAAAATCAGCCCAATTTAAAAAGCAGGCAAAGGACTTAAATAGACACTTCTCCGAAGACCATAAATGGCCAGCAGGTATATGAGAAATTGTTCAATATTCACTAATTATTGGGAAGAACTTTCTTGTTGAGCTTCCTTGTTGATTCTAAGGAAGAGCCAGGCAGGAAATGCCATTCTGCAGCATTGCCACACCTCCCTGCTTCCCTGCTGGTTTTAACTTGGCCTTCCCAGTTCTCTGTATGCCCGGCAGAGAAGAATCCAACAAAGATTCCTTTGCTTTAAAGAACCAGTTGTTATCTGGTAGAGAATCTATAGAAATGGGTTATAAGAAGTCGGTCTGCAGGATTGGGGGTGGGGGGTACCTCCCACGCACTGGGCTCACAATCAGACAAAGGGCACAGAAAGGGGGGAAAATGTCTGGGCTGGGCAGTGAAGGGAGGGAGAAGGCAGTGTTGATACAGTTCTGTTCATCTGACCTATTTTGTTTTAGGGCAGATTCTGCTTCCGAGGCGGAGAGAAAGCCAGAAACAAGGATGTCGGTAATGGAGTAACTTTACTTGTCTTAAGGCAGTTACTTTCAAAATTTCAGTTATCTGCAAGTCTTCTTCAAAATGTGTCCCTGCCCTGGTCCTTCATTATCTCTAATTAAATTGATCTGAGACTTATTATAAAAAAATTATTTCACTTTTAAAACGAAAGTCCGTTCTTGCTTTGTTAAAAAAGATTAAGTAGGAGAAAAGTGTTAAGGACCCTCTAGCACCTGTGATTTATCCTGAATTGAATCAGAAGTGTTGATGAACTGAAATGAAAGTATTTACTGTGAGTCCATAATGTGGTTTTTTTTCATTCCTATTTGCACCAACTTACACCCTTTCTGTGTGCCTCTCACTTCAGGAAGCACACTGCTCCAAGTCCATAGTCAGTGCATTTTAAAAACTCTATAATGAACATTAAATGAAATTTTTTTAATTGAGATCATGGGCTTTCATCAAGTTAAGTCTCCATCTGGCTTGCTTTTAGCAATGGTCCTCACTCTCTGCTGCTCAGTCTTTGAACTGGAAACACGCTAGGAAAGCTGATGAGACTATTGGAGCCTGGGTCCCTTCCCCCAAAGATTCTGACTTAACTGATCTAGGGTGATATTTAGGCCCTGGAAATTTTTAAAGCTCTCCCACCCCCACGATTGTAACATGCAGCCAAATTTAAGAGCTACTGCTCTAGATTTTTGTTTTGTGAATAACAAGACCTTTTTACATAAGCTAAAGAAACTGGCCAAGCCTTGCCGCATGGTTTTTTAATTCTGTGCACGAAATGAAGGAAAGCTTGCTCTTGTTTTTAAAACATTTTTTAATGTTTATTTATTTTTGAGACAGAGTATGAGCAGGGGAGGGGCGGAGAAGGAGACACAGAATCTGAAGCAGGCTCCAGGCTCTGAGCTGTCAGCACAGAGCCCGGCCCCGGGGCTTGAACTCACGGACCATGAGATCATGACCTGAGCTGAACTCACGGACCATGAGATCATGACCTGAGCCGAACTCACGGACCATGAGGTCATGACCTGAGCAGAACTCACGGACCATGAGATCATGACCTGAGCTGAAGTTCGATGCTTAACCAACTGAGCCACCCAGGCGCCCCAGGCTAGTCTTACTTTCAAAAATACTTTGAGGTTTAAATAGAAATTATTCCCTTGTTTGACTTTACTCTAAATGACATGCTTGTCATTGAAAAAAGTATTTTTATAAATTCTTCTGTCACTTGCAATAATATTTTGAAGTTAAAAGTGTTGGGATGATATTCAGGTATGTCAGCTTCTGAACAGTCACCTATGGTCTCTTCAGTTGCAACTATTTTTGATGAGAGAGGACTCCCATCCCTCACAACAGCAGTTTGGTTGAGAACTGACTGATGAAACCTGTTCTTTTTCTCCCCTCTCCTTACTTCTCTGCCTTTACACTACAGGAGAGCCCAGTCTTCTAGAAGGAGTTACTGGTCTTTTGTCTGACCCTGTAGCGATATGTTTAATTGTACATAAAGGACACTAACACCCTGTGAATAGGGCTCATTTCTCATCTGTGCTTGTGAAAGTTTAATTACAGGAAACACCTCTTCTCAGAGAGTGATCAGGATTCGAGTACTGGGACCAGTGAACGATCTTGGACCAGTAACCAAAAAAGGAAATCCCTAAGACCGTATTCTGGGAGAAAAAAGACGAGAATTAGAAGTAGTGTGAGAAGTGAGTTTGGTCCGTGTCTTCTTTCAAGTCGTTTTTCCAATAAATCAGGCATTTTTCAGTTATGTGACGGAAGGAGGGAGGGTACCAAAGACAAACTGATGACGTGCCCTCCCTTCCCTGCTACGATTACGTTGGAAAGGCCAACATGTACGTCCACGAAACCATACGAGAGAATGTAGAATTGACCGATAATTAAATATGAGCTGCAGATAAAGGGAGTAGGAGTTCAGATAAGGATCATCTAGCATGAGCTGGAAGAAGGAGCTAGGAGAAGCTTCAAGGAAGAGGCAGGTGGGATTTGAGCGAACCCTTGGGAAAGACCAGCACTCAGAGAGGTGTGCAGAAGAGGAGATGTTTTAAAAGAGGTAAAATTACGAGGACAAATTGACGTGAGGACAGCATCAGAGGTAGGGTCTGGAGCATAAAATTCATGTCGGGGGGTGAGGTCTCAGGAACAAGGCGGATATTAGAAAGGGATCTTAAGAGCTACACATGTGAGCACGCTTCAGGATGTGGGAATCACTTCTAGTATGGGCATGTATAACTGGGAGAGAGGGAGAAATGAATTTTTGTGTGTCTCATAAGCAAACTTCCCTGTTGTACACTTCTTTTCTTTTAGTTTTGCCATTTTCCCCTCCCAGCAGCGGCAGTGACCATGAGAAGGACGAAGTAAGTAAATTTGATCTGGGCTGCCATGTGCCCCTAGGGCATCAGCATGAAACAGTTCAATCTGTTTAGGGTTAAATGTCATTTATTTCTCCAAAAAAAAAAAAAATCTTCTTTCAGGAATAGGAGAATAACCAGTAGTTTGTTGGTACATAAATCGCTGTCAATAGAAATTGCAAGGTCTTATAAATGGTTATTTAGTGTGAATCTTGGGTAAACAGTTAAGGATCTTTCTTCACTGTTGCCAAATTTGTTGAAAGATGTTTATTACGAATGATGCTAAAATCTGGGCTATCCTGACTTCCTGTAAATATACGCTCTCTGAATTAACACTTTGAAATAAACTTCTTGGTTTAATTCTTCCCTTGGTTTTCAGTTGGCTGACCTGTTATTTCTAAAGCTTTTAATGACTTAAACATTTAAATCTTTGTAAGTGGTTGAAATGACTTCAGGCTTACATAAATATTGAATAAACCCTCAAAGTTTCTGAATTCACTTTGGTCATTCTTGTTTTAAAGTAACATAGTTAAGGGGGCACCCGGGTGGTTCAGTCGGTTAAGCGTCTGACTTCGGCTCAGGTCATGATCTCACAGCTTGTGAGTTCCAGCCCCGTGTCGGGCTCTGTGCTGACAGCTTGGAGCCTGAAGCCTGCTTCTGATTCTGTGGCTCCCTCTCTCTGCGTTCCTGCCACCCCTCTCACACTCTGTCTCTCTCTCTTTCTTTCTGTCTCTCAAAAATAAACGTTAAAAAAATAACAAAATAACATAGTTAAAAATATTGGACCCTGGGCATGTGGTTGGCTCAGTCAGTGAAGTATCTGGCTTCAGCTCAGGTCATGATCTCGCAGTTCGTGAGTTTGAGCCCTGCATTAGGTTCTGAGCTGACAGCCCAGAGCCTGGAGCCTGCCTCAGAATCTGTGTCTCCCTCTTTCTCTGCCCCTCCCCCACTCATGCTCTCTCTAAGAATAAATAAACGTTAAAAAAAAAAAAAATTGGACACTAGTGTTGTCCAGACAAATTCAAAGCCAATTTTTCCTGTTCAAGCTGAATTACTCCTCTAAATAGTTGGTTTTTGTTCTTTGTCAAATGAACTATATAGGCTACACATATAGTGCAAAGTATATGAGTTTTCTAAGGGGAGGGCTTCTGGGATTCTCAGGGCATCAGCAGCACCCTGCCCACCCGTGCAGAAATCTAATGTGCTTAGTACTCCCATCACAGCTAGTTATCTGTCCCCACCTTCCCCCTTCCATCCGCTGTCCTCTGTGAATCTAAGGGACTGTCCTGTTCTACACCGACAAAGATAGTTCATAGTTTAAAGCTGTGAGCCAGAGTGAGGACCTAAATATTTGTTTGAATAGTTCAAACTAATAGGAGTTATCTGTTAGCAATAGGCCAAAAGAAAAATTTTAAGTACATACAGCTTTTGTTTGAAATAACCCCAAACACCAAGGCTTTGAGAATCCATACATTTAAGGTCTGCAACTGACAGGAAGTCTGTTTATTTTCCGGCAAGGGCATTACTGAGTTTGTACAAATATTAGCATCCAAAATTCATTTCTCTGTGTTGGAGTATAAGAGGATAATTTAGGGCAGGAATCAGCAAACTTTTTCTGTGAAGGGTTAGATGTAAATGTTGTTAACATTCTAGACACAGAAGATTGTAAATATTTTCTGTGGTGACTATACATCTCTTCCACTGTAGCGTGAAAGCAGCCATGAACAATACCTAAAGCAATGGGCGTGTTGCGTTTCAATAAAACTTTATTTATAAGACGTGGTTCTCAAACTGCAGGGATCATCAGAATGACCAAGAAGGCTTGTTTAAATGCAGATTGCTAGGTTCCATCCCATTGTTGCTGACTGAGTAAATAATAGATGGGGCTCTGGAATTTGCATTTCTGTCAAGTTCTGGGGTGCTGCTGATGCTGTGTTCCCTACTTTGAGAACTTTGATTAGACTTATCTTTGAGTTAGAATTATGAATTGATATATGACCATGTGCTTCCAATTCTAGGATCTTATGGTCTTAGTGTTTATTTTCAAATGGAGCAAATCCAACACTTAAAGCATTTAATTTTTTTTTTATTTTTTAAGTTTGTTTATATATTTTGAGAGAGAGCGAGTGAGCAAGTGGGAAACAGGTAAGAGAGAAGGAGAGAGAGAGAATCCCAAGCAGGTTCCACATTGCCAGCACAGAGCCCAACACGGGGCTTGAACCCACAAACCATGAGATCATGACCCAGGTGCCCCCTTAAATTATGTTAAAAGTTATTAGAAATGTATTGGAGTTTCTAAAAACTATTTTGAGGGGTTATGAATGTTAACACTCTTAAAAAGGTACTATATTTTAGGCTAAACTTCTAATACCGCTATGGAAAGATACCTCCAACCAAAATAATTCCATACCTCCAAAAATTTCTGGAACAAAATTTCACAGTGGTTCTGCCCTTTTAACTCCTGAAGATTCTGCCCAGAAAGCAGGTACCTGATTTTCTGTTGATTTACATAGAAAAAAACTTATATTTTAGGAAAAATACTTAGAACTAAACAAAAAATTGTTTTGAATATCTGTTAAAAGTACAAATACTATCTTTTCTTTAATTTACTCATTAGCAAAAAACAGAGGATATTGTTTTAATTTTGCTTTAACATTTGAGATTAGCTTGTGTTCATCTTTAAAGAAGCACGAAAACTCAGGTGATGACTTATAACAGGGATTGGTAGACCTTTTCTGTAAAGAACCAGATAGTAAATTTCTTTTTTTTTTGCTTTTTGGCCCCTATAGTTTCTGTTGCAACTATTCAGCTCGGCAGTTGTAGCCCCAGATGAACCACAGACAAGATGTAAACCAACGGGCATGGCTGTGTTTCCATAAAACTTTATAAAACCAGGTGGTAGACTGGATTTGACTTGAGGGGCCAGTTTGCCAACCTTTGTTCCGCTAGGTGTATCTTAACCTCCACTGTATTTTATGAAAAACTATTCACATCTCTTGTAAGGCTAGGGATTTTGGTTTGTTCTGCTTGATCAGTTCTGCAGCTTAGCACGTTACCAAGCACATGATAGCAGTCCGTAAGGACGTGACTGACAACCTCTTAGCTTGGCCGCCACCGGGACGAAAGGAGTAAGGAGAAGAGAAAAAGAAAAATATACTGTTAGAGAGTACGAGGAAATAAGGAAGTGGAACTATGAGAGGAGGAAGAAAGGTCACAAACTTGAGGTAGTAGGAGCCTTGCCTGTATATTTGGGGCCAGGTGGTGGGCAGCTATGAAAGGGGCTGATTTAGTTGAGGCTCTTGATTTTATCTACAGATCTACAAACCTAATAACCATACATGCCCTGAAAGGTGCAAGTTTTTTTTGTTTGTTTTCATTTAGTACCATTTTTTGGATGGTCATATTTAATATAGAGACTGACGTTTATTACCTGAAGTTGCTTCTAAGCTTGTTTATTCCCTTGAAACTGTTCTAACACTCAGAACTTCAAAGTCCCCACCCACTGAGCGATCTGTCTTCCTTGGAGCACTCAGAAGTTGAAGAAAATGTATCTAAGGTACTATTTAATTGTTATTCAACTGGTTTTCCAGAACTAATATTATACTTGCATAATGTACTTATTCCTTCTTAAGGGATGATGTAGCACCATTTGTTTCTTATTTGAATAGATTTTTATGGCCTTTTCTTTTTCTTTTCTTTTTTTTTTTTTTTTTTTTTGAGACGGTGGACCAAGAATCGTTGACGAAAAGTACTGGGTTCAAACATAAGCTGCAAAACTTGGAAGACAGAGGTGAGAGAGCACTAAAATCTTTGCAGAATAAAGCAAAATTAATTTGCTTTTGACAGGCTGGGCTGTTATTCTAATTGCAGCAGAGAAAAATCACTCTACAGAGTGTTGGAGAGAGCACTGTGATCTGCTTACCTGCTCAAAAAGTGCATGAAGGTCAAGGAGACACGGGGGCGGGAGGTGGTTTGTTCAGGACCAAGAAGTTTCAAGAAGCATATAGCTTGGGGCCAGCTACCTCTTCTCCAGCCTCAAAGGAGGCCTCAGTGGGGGCACTTTGCTAAGGATCTGGTCCAGGGGTTCTTTCCACTCTCCAGTAAGTTGGTCACTTACAGTTTATGATAAGGTTTTCAGGCAGGCCTGTTCACAGTGCTGTGAATTAGGATAGCACCTAGCCACTCTTGATGATGTTCCTGAATAGTTTGTTTTCTCCTTACATTTTAAATGAGGTATCCGGAAGATTCAAATGGCTATATATTGTACGTAGCGTATATTATGTGCGGTATGTCAACGCAACAAACATCTGTGAATCAACATCCAGGTTAAGAAAAAGAACATTGCTGTCTCACAGTCTTGGTAGGCGCCACCCCAAATCCATCCCTGCCCTTTCCCCCTTCATGGGAGCCCATTAGCCTTAATTTTGTGTTGGATTCCACTGCTTTTCTTTTTTTTTTTTCATTTCTACATCGTGATACATATCCTACCCTCAGAAGAGAATGTAAAATATGTGCACAGTTTAAAGAATGGTTCTAAAGCGAACGTGTGTGTAACCCCAACCCAGAGCGAGAACTAGAATATTGTCGCTGACCTAGCATCTTCCACACCTTCCACACTTGATCATGTGCTGTTACTTCCCTCCATCCCTTGAAGAGATCATGACAGTCCTGACTTTCGTGAAAAGGTTTCTGTTGCTTTTCTTTATTATTCTTTCTTGGTATGCATCCCTAAATAATATGTAATGTAGTTTTATCTCACGTAAAATACAAACAAGTGTAAATTTCATGTGGCCTGCTTCTGGTCAATATCATTTGTAAAATCTATTCATGCTGATGGGTGTGGGTGAAAGCGTATTCGTTTTAATCACAGCATAACGTTTGGTTATATGAATAGAGCATATTTCATCTGTCCTAGGGCGGTGGCACATTTGGATTGTTTGCAGTTTGGGTTGTTTCTAAATAATGCCACCGTGCAGAATTGCACACGTTTCTCCTGGTACCTATGTGTAAAATGTTCTCTAGGTATATTTTTGGGAATAGAATTGGTAGACCACAGAGTTTATATATCTTTAACTATTGAAGATGTGCCAAACCGGTTTTCCAAACTGGTTGTATCAATTTGCTTTCTCGTCAGCTGTGTACAAGAGTTGTGTTGCTTCATGTTACCCAACCCTTGGGATTTTAAAATTTCTGTGTGTGTTTATGTATGTACACATGTTGAAGTTTTCATTTGAATATCCCCGAATAAGATTAAGCATCATCTTGTACGTTAGCCATCTGAATTTCCTCTTTTGTGTAGTGTCTAAAATGTCTTGCCCACTTGTCTAAAGGATGGTCCTTTTATATCTCTTCCTAGGAACTCTTCGTATGTTGAGGACTTGGTTATAGGTCTTGTAAATGTCTTCTTCCACTATGTGGTTTGCACCTTCTCTTTTTGTGATGCTCTCACTGTAGGTTTTTATGCCTGGTTTTTCGGATAAAGTTTTTAATTTTGATGAATTCTAATTTATTAATCTTTTCTCTATGGTTAGCACTTTTTAGTCTTGAGAAATTCTTCCCTACCAAAAAGTCAAAGATAGTCTCATACATGATTTCCTACATTCTATATTTTTAATGGTGTACATTTCTTATCATTATAGGTGAGTGCCACACATTGTAACATACATTATCACTTTGAAGTATTTTCTATTTTTAAAATTTTTTTCTTTGACCCAAGGATTACCTGGAAATGTATTTCTTTTCTTTTTTTTTAAAGTTTATTTATTTTGAGACAGAGAAAGAATGTACGTGAGCAGGGGAGGGGCAAAGAGAGAGGGAGAGAGAAAATCCTAAGCAGTCTCCATGTTGTCAGTGCAGAGTCTGACTCAGGCTCTAATCACAAACTGTGGGGTCGTGACCTGAATTGAAATCAGGAGTCAGATGTTTTAACTGATTGAGCCACCTAGGTGCTCTGGATGTGTATTTCCTGATTCAAATGGTAGGGGATTTTCTTTTAGCTATGATTCTGTTACTCTTTTCTGGTTTGTTTGCATTGTGGCTAGAGGACACATTGTGGCTAGAGTCTGTATAACTTAATCCTTTGAAATCTTGAGATATACTTTTTGACACAGTATATGTCAACCTTTTTAAAAAGCTAACTTGTTAAGAGAGTACATTTCACAGTTACTGTAATGTCTATACAAATGTACATCCATTAAGACACTTTTCTTAACTATGTTCTTCAAATTTTATATTCTTACTAATTTTTTTCAGTCTAATTGTTCTATCAGTTGTTGAGAGTAGTACGCCAAAACCTCTTATTATGTTTGTGGACTCACCAATTTCTCTTTCTGGTTCTGTTCAATTTTGCTTTGTATAAAATATATTTAGGTTCTTATGAATATAAAATGGTGTATCCACATAATACTGAAATTTTTATTACAAAGTGACTGCCTTTATCTTCAGTAATCTTTTTGTCTTGAAGTTTCTTTCTTTTGTTAAGCATTGGCATGGTATAAGTTTTTTATCCTTTTATGCGTAACATATATATACTCATGTTACAGATATCCTTTGTAAGCAGCCTATAATTGGACTCCCCCAGCCCTCATATAATAGTATGCATTTTTACTGGAGTATTTAGTCCATTTACATTTAATGTAATACTCCTGTATTTGGGTTGTATCTACCAATTTATTTTGTCCTTTCTGTGTGACCCAAACATTTTGTTTGTTTCTCATATTATTTTGCTTGAGTGTTTCTCATTTTGCTTAAGCATTTTATGTATTTTATTCTTAATTCTATTTCTTCTTCTAATCATTTATATACTCTATTTCTTTTCATTTACTGGTTGACTTAGAAATCATAACATGCATAACTTTTTAAAGTCTAATCAATAACATTATTTTCCTCCTAGATTATGTATAGGAACTTAAGACTCTTGAATCCCATTAGCCTGCCCCAACCACAACATGTGGTAGTGTTCTTTATTTTAATTTTAAACCTTAAGACATTGTTTTTATGTAGTAATGTCCATTTTTATACACCTATATATTTACCATTTTGCTTACATTTTTCCTGTGTCTTACACTTCCACATTTTGGGGGACCTCTTTCTGCCTAAAATATATCTTTTGTGAAGGTCTGCTTGTAGGAATGAATGTCTCAATTTTTGCTTGTATGAAAATGACTCTTATTCTTGAATAAATTTTCACTGGGTAGAATACACATTGATTTGATACACTTATATATTGGAAAATGATTACATCAGAGCATTTACCATTTTCTTTTTTGTGGTGAGAACAATTAAGACCTACTCTCTTAGCAGCTTTCAAGTATATAACACTAAAATCTGACCTGAAATCGCCATGCTGTATATTGCTAACTAAAATCACCATGCTGTACATTAGATCCCCGGAATTTCTTAATCTTATCACTGGAAGTTTGTACCCTTTGACCAATATCTCCCCATTTCCCTCACCTTGTAAAATGTTTAATACTCAACTTTTGTTTATATATGTTCTTATAAAATAGTAAAGCAAATGCATGTAATTTTATGTAAATAGTATTGTTATATCTCATTTCTTATTTTACTCAGCAGTTTTTAAGATCTA
Organism: Prionailurus bengalensis; assembly: GCF_016509475.1. Lineage (NCBI taxonomy): Eukaryota > Metazoa > Chordata > Mammalia > Carnivora > Felidae > Prionailurus > Prionailurus bengalensis. Next base: position 17,840,783 of record NC_057349.1, on the reverse strand, counting down.
TGTTCATTGCTCTAGTACTCCTGTTATGTATCTACTACACTTTGCCTATCCTCTCTCCGTAATGGATACCAATGACTTTTAATTCCATGTCATCACCAAAAGTAATGGACACCTTATGTGTATCTTCTTATGCACCCTAATGAGATTAATTGCTCTCCTGAATGGTATGATTATAAATTCCCACAAGAAGTGCAAAGTGTTTCTAAATTTCTGTACCCCCACTAATAGTTGGCATTACACAGCTTTCCAAGTTTTGTCAGTCTAATAGGGCAACCTGGTATTTCATTGTTTTACATTTCCATTTCTCTGATAACTAAGCTAGATATCTCTTTATATGCTTGTGTGTCTTTGGGGTTTCTTCTTCTGTAAATTCCTTTTGATATCTCTTGCACTCTTTTTCATTGAGGTTTCTGTCTTGTCTTTTTTTAAAGTAGCTGCTTGAATATTCTAGATGTCAGTCTCTTTTGCTTTATCTTTTTGTATCTGTTTGTAGTATTGCAAACATCTTCCAATCTATTGTCTGCCTACTAAAATTGTGTTAAGTTTCTTTACAGGGCAGGATTGCTCAACTTTAATGTAACCCAATTATTTGGGTTTGTTTGCTTTTTTTCTCCCCTTTGGTAATGCTTATCTGTTTCCCTAGATAACCAAGATACTCTTTTAATTTTCTTTTAATTTTAGACTTCTGTCTTACACACTGAAATCTCTTATCCAGGTGGATTTCTTAGTTTCATATGGCTTTAGTAATGATCCAGATGTTAAAATCATTTAATGATTTTAAGTCTTTTGTGTCACCTCTAAATAATTTTTATTGTTCCCCTGGTGTTAAAATGCTTTCTGTCAAATATTAAGTTCCCATATAAATGTAGGTCAATCTCTGGGAGCTCTTTAGCGTTTCATAGGTCTGTCTGGATTATCACACTAATACTATCTTTTTTTTATTACTCTAATTTCATAGCACATCTTGCTATCTAATAGGGAGAGTTGATCCTCTTGACTCTTCTTTAAGGTTGACATAGTTGTTCGAGGAACTTTCATGCTTCTATAAATTTTATTTTCCAGCTTTATTGAGATTTAGTTGACAAATAATGAATAAGGTATACAATATGATATATGTATATGTTGCAAAAGGATTACCACAATAAGGTCAATACATAGGTTACTTCAAATAGTTTTTTTGTGTGTGAGAATTTTTTTTTTTTAATTTTTTTTTCAACGTTTATTTATTTTTGGGACAGAGAGAGACAGAGCATGAATGGGCGAGGGGCAGAGAGAGAGGGAGACACAGAATCGGAAACAGGCTCCAGGCTCCGAGCCATCAGCCCAGAGCCTGACGCGGGGCTCGAACTCACGGACCGCGAGAAGAGAATTTTTTTAAGATCTACTCTTTTAGCTACTTTCAAATATTCAATGCAGTATTGCTAACTGTAGTCATCATGCTATACATTACATTCCCCAAACGTATTCATCTTATAACCTCATTTGACCATGAAGTATATACCATTTGACCAACTTCATCCATTTCCTCCCTACCCCCACTATTGGAAACAAACAATTCATCTTTTGAGCAGTTCGGTTTTTTAGATTATACATGCATCATCATATAGCGATAGAGATCATACAATACTTTCTCTATCTGGCTTACTTAGCATAGTGCCTTCAAGTCCAACCTTATTGTCACAAATGCCAGGATTTCCATCTTTTAATCACTGAATGATACCCCATAGTGTATATATGCCACATCTTCCTTGTCCATTCATCTGCTGATGGACACTTTCATTATTTCCATGTCTCGGCTATTGTTAATAATGCTGCAGTGAACATGAGAGTGAAAATATCTCTTAAAGATAGTGATTTGTACCTTGTTGTGATACCTCCAGTTTTGTTCTTCTTTCTCATGATTGCTTTGGCTTTGCAGTCTTGCATGGTTCCATATCAACTTTAGGATTATTTGTTCTGAGATGTGTGAACAATGCTGTTGCTGTGTGGATAGGGATTACACTGAATCTATAGATTGCTTTGGGTAGTATGGACATTTTAACAAATATTAATTCTTCCAGTCCATGAACATGGCATATCTTGGCATTTATGTTGTCTTTAATTTCTTCCATCGATGTCTTACAGTTCTCAGTGTACAGGTCTTTCACCTCCTTGGTTACATTTGTTTTACTAGGTAAGTTCTTTGTGGTATAATTATAGGTGGGATTGCCTTATTAATTTCTCTTCTACTTTATGAGTGTATAATAAATGCAGAAGATTTGTATATATTCCGTCTCTGGAAACTGCTAAATCTAGTCATTCTGAGCATATTTGGTAGAGGTTTTGTTGGGTTTTCTATATACCTAGTATCTTTGATGCCATCTGTGAGTAGAGTTTTATTCCTTACCAGTATGGATGCTTTTTTTTATTTTTATTTTTATTTTTATTTTTATTTTTTTATTTTTTATTTTTTTAATTTTTTTTTTCAACGTTTGTTTATTTTTGGGACAGAGAGAGACAGAGCATGAACGGGGGAGGGGCAGAGAGAAAGGGAGACACAGAATCGGAAACAGGCTCCAGGCTCTGAGCCATCAGCCCAGAGCCCGACGCAGGGCTCAAACTCACAGACCGCGAGATCGTGACCTGGCTGAAGTCGGACGCTTAAGCGACTGTGCCACCCAGGCGCCCCTGGATGCTTTTATTTCTTTTCCTTGTCAGTTGTGACTGCTAGGGCTTTCAGTGCAGGGTTGAATGAAAGTGGTAGGAGTAGACATCCATGTCTCATTCCTGATCTTAGAGAAAAAGTGTTCACTTTTCACCATTGAGTGTGATGTTAACAGTGGGTTTTTCATGACCGGCCTTTGTGATGTGAGGTATGTTCCTCCAAACTAACCTTGTTGAGACTTTTTAACATGAATGGATGTTGTATTTTGTCAAATGCTTTTTCTGCACCTGTTGAGATGACCATATGGTTTTGATCCTTCCTCTTGTGAATGTTACGTATCCTGTTGGTGTGCAGATATTGAACTGTTGCATCCCTGGAATAAATCGTGCTTGATCATGACGATCATTTTAATGAGTTGGTAAATGCAGTTTGGTAATATGATGTTAAGGAGTTTTGCATCTATGTTCATCAAGTACACTGGCCTATAATTTTCTTGTGGCCTCTTTTTCTGGTTTTGATATTATAGTAGCACTGGCCTCATAAAATGAATTTGGAAATGTGCTCTCCTCTTCTGTTTTGGGGGAAGTGTTTGAGAGGAGGATTTATATTCTTTCCTTTTCCAAATGTTTGTTTATTTTGAGAGAGAGGGAGAGACCGCAAGCAAGAGAGGAGCAGAGAGAGAGAGAGAGGCAGAGAGAGAATCCCAGGGAGGCTTCCTGCTCAGCTTGGAGTCCAATATGGAGCTCAGTCTCACAATAGTGAGATCATGACCTGAGCTGACATCAAGAGTCCGGTGCTTAACCTATTGAGCCACCCAGGCACCTCAAGGATTAATATTCTTTGATAGAGTTTACCAGTAAAGTCATGTAGTCATAAAGTTTAGCTTGCTGGGAAGTTTTGGGCTACTTGTTTGATCTCCTTACTTGTAATCAATCTCTTCAGATTTTCTCTCTTCCTTACTCAATTTTGCTCAATTTTATATTTCTGGGCATTACCCATCTCCTGGTTTGCCCAATTTGTTTTCATAGAACCTTTTATAGTATTCCTTTATAATTTGTTTTAATCTCTGTGGTGTCAGTAGGGTTTTTTTTTTCATATTTTTCAAGTTTTTTGATGTGTCTTGCTCACGGTTTATCAATTTGTTTGTCTTTTCAAGGAACCAATTCTAGGTTTCAATGAGCTTTTAAATTTTGCTTGTACTTCATTTATATTTGCTCTAATCTTCCTTTTCTGTTTACTTCGGTCTTTATTTTTTCTAGTTTCTTTAGGTGTAATCTTTCATTCTTTATTTGAGATTTTTGTTGTTTTTTTAGGTAGATCTATGCCACTATAAACTTCCCCTTTAGAACTGCTTTTGCTGCAATGCAAAAATTTTAGATTCTTGTGTTTTCATTTTTATTTGTCACCAAGCATTATTTGAATTTTTCTTTGATTTCTATATGGAGCCATTCGTTGTTTAATAGCATGTTATTAGCTTCTATGTGTTTGTTTTTTCTATTTTTCCTTATTTGATGTAATTGATTTCTAGTTTTATACCATTATAGTTGGAAATGACATTTGATATGATTTTCATTTTATTTTTTAATCAAAAGTGTTTAATAGAACTTTTTTATTTTAAATTCCTGTATAGTTAACATACAGTGTTATGTTAGTTTCACATGTACAATATAGTGATTCAACACTTCCATACATTACCCAATGCTCATCATGACAAGTGCACGCCTTAATCACCATCACTCATTTCACGCATCCCCCTACCCACCTCCACTCTGGTCACCGTGTTTGTTCTCTATAGTTAAGAGTAGATTTCTTTTTTTTTTTTTTAATTTTTTTCAACGTTTATTTTTGGGACAGAGAGAGACAGAGCATGAACGGGGGAGGGGCAGAGAGAGAGGGAGACACAGAATCGGAAACTGGCTCCAGGCTCTGAGCCATCAGCCCAGAGCCTGACGCGGGGCTCGAACTCCCGGACCACGAGATCGTGACCTGGCTGAAGTCGGACGCTTAACCGACTGCGCCACCCAGGCGTCCCAAGAGTAGATTTCTTCATTTGGCCTTCTCTCTCTCTTTTTTTTTTTTTTTTTTGCATGTACCTCTTTCGAATTAGTGTTTCTGTATTTTTTCACAAATACCCAGTAGTGTGGTTACTGGATTGTAGGGTAGCTCTATTTTTAACTATTATTTTATTTTAGAGAGTGTGTGCAATCAGGGGAGAGGGTCAGAAGGAAAGAGAGATAGAATCCCAAGCAGGTTTCATGCTCAGTGCAGAGCCTGATGTGGGGCTCAATCCCACGACCCTGGGATCATGACATGAGCCGAAATCAAGAGTCGGGCACTCAACTGACTTAACCACCCAGGCCTCCCTCTTATTTATGTGTATATGTATGTATGTTTGTATGTACGTATGTATGTATTTATAACTTTTGGGGGAACCTCCATACTGTTTTCCATAGTGGCGGCACCAATTTATGTTCCCACCAACAGTGCAAGAGGGTTCCTTTTTCTCCATATCTTTGCCAACACTTGTTTCTTGTGTTAATTGATTGTAGCGATTGTGACAGGTGTTAGGTGATACCTCATTGTAGTTTCGGTTTGCATTTCTCTGATGAGTGATGTTGAGAATCTTTCATGTGTGTGTTGACCATCTGTATTTCTTCAGAGAAATATCTGTTCATTTCTTTGGCCTATTTAAAAAAAAATTTTTTTTTAGTCTTCTACACATAGGGTTTTTATTGCTACCGTAACAAGTTACCGCAAACTTAAAACAACTCAGATCAAATACATGCTTGGAACCATACACATCTTTTATCTTACAGTTCTGTAGATCAGGAGGGTGGGGGGGCTGCCTTGGGTTCTCTGCTCTGGGTTTCCCAAGGCCGAACAAGGTGCCAGAGGATGAGGTTCTGGAGGAAAATCCACTTGAAAGCTCATTCAGGTTGTTGGCTGAATTCAGTTCCGCATAGCTGGAGGATTTGGTCTTCTGTTTCCTTGCTGGCTGAGTGCCGGGAGTCCTGCTCAGCTCATTTCTTCTGCCCATTTTTAATTGGATTATTTGTTTTGGGGGGTGTTGAGTTTTATAACTTCTTTATATATTGTATTTTTTATTTTTTAATTTAAATCCAAATTAGCTAACATATAGTGTGATAATGATTTCAGGAGTAGAATTTAGTGACTCATCACTTACATATAACACCCGGTGTTCATCCCCACAAGTGTCCTCCTTAATACCCATCACCCATTTAACCCATCCCCCAACCCCTCCAGCAAGCCTCAGTTTGTTCTATTTAAGAGTCTCTTATGGTTTGTCTCCCTCTGTTTTTATCTTATCTTTGCTTCCCTTCCCCTATGTTCATCTGCTGTGTTTCTTAAATTCCACATATAATATACACACACCTCGTACCTTCCTTATCCATTTGTCTATTGATGGACACTTAGGTTGCTTTCATTTCTTGGCTGTTGTAAATAATGCTGCAATAAACATAGGGGTACATAGATCTCTTCCAGTTTATTTTCTTTGGGTAAATGCCCCTCAGTAATGGAATTATTGGATCCTATGGTATTTCTATTTTTAATGTTTTGAGGAACCTCCATACTGGTTCCACAGTGGCTGTACCAGTTTACATTCTCACCAACAGTGCATGAGGATTCCTTTTTGTCCACCTCCTCGTTGACACTTGTTTCTTGTTTCCCTGATTTTAGCCAATCTAACAGTTGTGGTGATAGTTCATTGTGGTTTTGATTTGCATGTCCCTGATGATGACTGATGTTGAGCATCTTTTCATGTGTCTGTTGGCCATCTGGATGTCTTCTTTGGAAAAATGTGTATTCAGATCCTCTGCCCATTTTTTAAATCTGTCTATTTACATTTAGCCATTGATAGGTAAGGAATTCCTAATGTCATCTTATTGTTCTCTGGCTGCTTTGTAGTTCCTTTGTTAATCTCTTCCTCTCTTTTGTGAATTGGTGATGCTTGTATATTCCCTTTTGTGTAGGTTTTGCTTTGTCATTGCTAGGAGGCTTACATATAAGGTCTTAGATATCTAATAGTCTATTTCAAGCTGGTAACAACTTAAGTTTTATTCCATACAAATTCCCCCAAATTTTATGTTTTTGTCATCACAATTTATCTCTGTTCCTGTTGGGCACACATTACATTATGGGTATAGTTATTTCCGATATTTTCATTCTTTGTACTAGAGTTAAGTGATTAACATACCACCATATTACAGTATTCTGATATTGACTATATACATACTTGAAAGTGTGACATATTTTCACATGTTCTCATGTTACTAATTAGTATCCTTTCATTTTTGTCTTGATGAAGTACTTTCAGCATTTCTTGTAGGGCAGATCTTGTGGTGATAAGCTCCCTTAGCTTTTAATTGTCTGGGAGCGTCTTTATCTCTCTTTCCATTTTCTGAAGGACAACTTTTCTAGGTCAAGTATTCATGGTTGGCCTTTTTTTTCTTTCAGCACTTTATACATAGCATTCCATTTTTCTTGGCCTGCAAATTATTTGATGAGAAATCTGCTGATAGATAATATAAAATGATTATACCTGTAATACCCAAACTGCTCAATATAAACAGAGGTAAACATTATGGATGTTCTCCTTTTTTTTTAAGTTTATTTATTTTGAGAGAGAGTGCATGTGAGCAGGGGAGGGGCAGAGAGAGACGGAGCGAGAGAATCCCAAGCAGGCTGTCTGTTGTGAGCACAAAGCCTCCTAATGGTGGGGCTCAATCCCATGACCCTGGGAGCATGGCCTGAGCTGAAATCAATAGCTGGATGCTTACCGAACTAAGCTACCCAGGTGCCCCAGTTTGTTCTCTATAGTTAAGAGTCTGTTTCTTAGTTTGTCTCTCTTTCTTTTTTTTTTCTTTACTCCTTTGTTTCTTAAATTCCACATATGAGTGAAATCATATGAAATTTGTCTTTCTCTGCCTGATTTATTTTGCTTAGCCTTGTATTCTCTAACTCCATCCATGTCATTGCAAAAGGCGAGACTTCATTCTTTTTTATGGCTGATCTTTTTTATGGCTAATATTCCATTGTGTGTGTGTGTGTGTGTGTGTGTGTGTATACACCATCTCTTCATTAGCCATTCATCAATTGATGGGCACTTGGGTTGATTCCATAATTTGGCTATAAACATAAGGGTGCATGTATCCCTTTGAATTAGTGTTTTTGTATTTTGGTGGTAAATACCCAATAGTGCTATCACGGGATCATCAGGTAGTTCTGTTTTTAACTTTTTGAAGAACTCCCGTACTGTTGTCCACAGGGGCTGCACCAGTTTGCCTTCCCACCCACAGTGCAAGAGGGTTCCTTTTTCTCTACATCCTCAGGCGTTGTAAGTAGAGGGTCACCCCGGCAGGATAGTTGAAACCGAAGTGGGTGCAGACTGGGGTGTCCTGGGTGCCTCCACGCAGAAAGTACTCTATTGGGGCAGCCGGAGCCGAAGCAGGCAAGGGCCCGGAGGTTTCGGGACTCTCCGTGAGGGGGAGAAGTTGAGGGAGGTGCCCCGGCAAGTTGTCTGGAGGTGAAGTCGTTCAGGCCTGGAGTGTTCCAGGGCATTTTGCGTCTTGGTGAGACCGCCAGAGCTGTAGTGCCTGCTGATCAGGGGTGTCTGCTGTGTGCTCCACTGGCACCCCCTTGATGGGAGGGCTGGGGCTGCGGCTGGTGTGGAGGTAGGTCAGCTCTGGCAACCCAACCCTGCTTCCATCTGTGCTATCAAGGTAGAAGGGGAACGTAAACCATGGCGCTCACCAGCCCCTCTGATCCAGAGTGAGTGGATCAGCAACCCCCGCGCCCCCTCTGTTTGGCAGGTTCCTAGGGCTAGATCTTTTATATTCTAGCTGCCCTTTTAAACCACAGCTTTTATTCTGTGCCCCGGAGCAGACAAATCTGTTCCCCTTCCCTTAGTACTTTCCCTCCCCACTGCAGAGGGGAGTGCCTTCATTACTGTGTCTCCCTCTCTCTTGCTGTGCAAAAGCTGTTTAGTCAGCCCACCATTCTTTAGAAGGAATTGCTCTGGAAATGTGTGTGTGTCTATGAAGGAGGGAGTTCCGGGTCTCCCTCCGTTGGCGTCTTAGGAACTCCTAAGGTATCTTACATCTTTTTGGGTTTTTTTTGTAGGAACTTAGATATTTTTGGCATTCGCTTATTTACGCATTCAATGAACATCTCCTGAGTGTCTGCTACAGACCAGGCACTTTGCTAAGTGTTATTCTGATGGGGAAAAAAAAAAAAAAAAAAAGACAACATGCCCGCTTTCAGTGGAGCTTACCTTCCAGTGTGTGTGTGTGTGTGTTGGGAGGAGGGGCGGGGAGGGCAGATAATATACAAGAAAAGTAAAACACGCACTGTGTTACGTTGTGATAGAGGCTAGGAAAAACATGGAAAGAGATTTCAAAGCTGGGGGGGTTGTACTGAAACTTTACGTCGGTCGCCCAGAGGAAAGCTCAGGGCAGATCCGTGAGGGAAAGGATTCAAGTCCGAGGAGCAGCAAGAACCAAAGACCTTGAGATGAGAACATGCGTGGGGTGTCTGAGCCCCCCCCCCCCCCCCCCCAGGGAGACCACGTATAGAAGCAGAGCACGGAAAGAGAAACTCGTGTCTTTGCTTCTCCCCTACAGCACCATATCATACAGCTTGTTACACACAGTATTTATTGAGTAATGAATTTGGATTTTTCCACTTCAGAGGGGAAAAACAGCAGTGAGGAGAAGGGGCAAAGCCACATGACTTCACAGCTAAGCGGGGCTAAGTGCACGGTGGGGAAGAAAGCGCTTGGGGTGGGAAGAATAGAATAGAGTGGGTTTCGAGATGGAGTGGTTGACCAAGCAGTTGGAAACACAAGTTTGCTGCTTCGTGGAGCTCAGGGAGGAGAGAGATTTGGGAGGCAATACCGTTGGAGGCACGAGACTGATGAGGTCCTCCGGGGAGGATGGCCTTGGACCAGGGTCATGGTGTGGGAATGTAGAAAGAGAGATGGGTTCGTTCTGTATGCAGGACCTTGATGATGGAGGAGACGTGGATGGTAAGGAAACACAGGAGTTGAGCCTGATTCGAGGGTTCTGTTGACAGGGGTGGTGCCACTGCTAAGACTGGGAGGGCTCAGATGGAGCAAGGACATGTGTGGGATGAAAGCAGACATCAGATAGAAAATACCGAGTAATTGCCAAATTGAAAAGAGAATCTATATTTACATCTCAGAAGCTGAAGGTCTCAGAGTCACGGCAGCTAGTGAGCAGCCAAGATGGCCTCCTCTAGGAGGCGACACTCAGCGCGGCAGTAAAGCTCCAGCGTCGCCAGCAGGTGGCGCGCTCCGCGGGGCCATCTGATGAGCTTCTGAAGGCCTATCTGCTCAGATTACCTTGCTACCTCCCGTTTAGCCTGAGCCCTGGCAGCGTTTCTGATGCTAACCACTGCTGCTTTTCATTTGGATCAGCCTGTCCCTTGCTAAGCGGGCCGTTCCTAAATGTTACAGGGCTCGTCAAAGGGGTGCCTGTTCCCATGTGTCCTCTTTCTGGCATCAGTACGCGTCATGCTTTGATGCTGGTGCTGTCACCGGTAAGTAATGAGTCACAGGGAACAAGTGTCGCTGGCTGCTCACCAAGGTTGGGTATTAACTGGTAAGAAGAGGACGAGATAAAATTTGGGACAGAAGGAATGGGTGTGCCATCGTTAATGTGCTGTGCTTGCTTTTAGACCTATCAGGAGGCAGTTTTGCTAAGTCCAAACAATCAAAACTGGAAGAAGGCGATGCTCCGGAATCCCCCTCCTCGGTGACGGAAGAAACGGGCTTAGCAGGTGACATTATGTGCCCGGCCAGCCATTCAAGCAAGAATGGGACAGATTTGTGAGCACTGAATGCTCCTGCACGCACTCCAAGGGGGTTACGGTTTGAAGATCACGGTGGCTTTTGCCTTTCAAAGACAAGCATTTTGTCCCTTCAAAGCATTTTGAAGCATTTTGTTCTTTCAAACACAAGTAAATTGTTGCACAAATTAGAGATCAAAGCAAGTACTTCTAGCATGTTCTAGTCCTTCTAGCAGGTTGATGTCTGCCTCTTTACTCTTCTTGATGGCAATTTTCAGGGCCTAAAGCTCCTAAAATTATAGGTCTCTGCTTTAGTTGGTAGCTATTAGCTCGGTTTTTGTGTTAGAGATATCCACTCTACCCCAGTGAAGGATGGCCTTCTGCGTAAGTGAGGCCACCATATTTCAAAACGAAAGCCTCCAAGAGAGCAGACTGGGAAGCCCAGAGATACTAGAGTTTGGTGGTTAAGTGCCTCTGGTCTTCCCAATTGGCTCTCTTGGAGCCTTTTGTTTTGGGTTCCAATCCTGGCACTGTTGGCGTGAGCTTGCACAAGTTACTGGACCCCTCTGTTCAATATGGGGAACAACGGAGCCCATTTGACATGGCTTTTGTGAGGCTGAAATGAGCTACAACCTGCCAGTCCCTTAATAGTGCCGGAGTCCTCGCGAGCCCTCCTAAAACTTGGGGCGCCCAGAAGCCATCATGCCAGTGTTGCCCCATAGAAATGTCCCACCCATCACATCCTCTTTAAAACCTCTTACAACACCTCTCTCTGCCTGCTGCTTAGGCAGAGTTGCTCTGATTTAAAATTCTGGGAGAGTTTGGAGGAGGTGAACACTTGAGTGAGGTTCAGTGGGAAGCGGCATGAAGTGCTCACGACGAGGACTCTCGGATCAAGCTGGCCTTATCGGCCAGAGTCAGCCAGGCCCCCGTGGGACTTCTGTGGCTTGTATCTGTGCTTCTTAGCTGCCTGTCCACCTCTGAGCAGCTGATAGACTGAGCACATCTACCTCGAGCACTGTGTTCGTTTTACCCGATGTTCTCTCTTTATTGTTCAGAAGGCATTTCCACTCCGTCCCCAGCAGTTGCGCCGGAGAACTCAGATGGTTCTGCTATTATCGCAACCCTCGAAACCTTCACTAGAGACCTGAGAAGAAAAATTGAGGTAATTTTCCACTAAAAATGAAAAGCTAGCTTGTTACGAGTTTAACAAGTTCCTGTTATCCATCAGTACCGTTGATATCCTTCATGTGTGAGGGTTCTCTGCACTCTTTTGGGGAGGTATGTTTGCCTTAGCCATGGTCACTGATTTCAGTGCCTTTGTGAATTATGGCTTGTATTTATGAGACTGCTATTACCTGTGCATTTGCTACGGTGGGACCAGATGCACCTCTATGGAAATCAGACTCATGGTTTGGTTTCATTGGTAGTGTTCTCAGACAACTGAACTACCAGAAGCAATGATTCGGTTATAATGATAGACGGGAGGAGAGGGGAGCGGGGGACCATCTGGATGAGAGAGGCGTCTGGGATAAGGGCGGAGGTGGGCTTTGGGTAGATGGTCAGCTGAGTGGTGGTGTATCTTTGAGCGATGCACACATAGGCCATCCCGTAATCTTGTCTGCAGGATGAACTCTGGAAGAATTTCAGTTCCCTCCTTTGATGTCCTATTGTTCCTAAATCCCTAAAGAGTTATTTCTTTGCACATTTGGGAAGAATCTCTTACCCTGACATACATTCATTTAACTAACATGGGAAGCCCCCACAGTCTTATATTTTCTTCGATACCAATGTAAGCTCACTTATAATGGCAATTTGTTCATAATATTCAATATACGTTGTGACAGGGAGACTATAGGTTTTCCTATTTTAGCTTATTGTTCTTTATTGGCACTGAACCTGAGGTAATGCATAGACCGCGTGTAGCACGGTGTCTCATCACAATCGTTTAGCAGTAACGTTTGCTATGCAATGTCTTTTCCACGCAACACCTGAACTGAATTTATGTAGTTATGGTTAACTCAAATGTGATCATTTTGCTGTTGTTGTTATGGTTTAGCTTAGGTACAAAGGGAGTCCGCTTGATTCAAAAAATGCAAAGCAAGCACCAGATTGCTTAATCCAACTTTTAAACCAGATACACCAATGCAGGTAAGTGTTGGGCTTCAGAACAAGTTTGTGAAAGTGGGATCGCTCACAAGCTTTTGTGTCATGACCACTGTGCTGGGGTCATGAGGAGCCGAAGCTTGAGCAGATGTGTGAGGTTTGCTCCCTCACCTAACCTTCCTAGGTTTCTCCTTCCTCCTTCATAACATGACGGGTTAAAGCCTTCTTGAAGCCTCTTCATGGTCTCCCATTGTATGATCCTAAAACACTCTTTTCAAAAAATTTATAATCCGGTTGTGAAGACAGAGGAAGCACGGACATCTATGTAAAAATGCTGGATAAGTGCTATGTGTTAAATACATGCAGTGGAATATTATTCAGCCCTAAGGGATGAAATTCTGACACGTGCTACAATATGGATGAACCTCGAGGACATTATGCTCAGTGAAATAAGCTGGATCCAAAAGCACCAGTCTTACACAATTTCACTTGTAGGAGGTACCTAAAAGAGGCAAATTCATAGAGAAGGAAAGCAGAGTAGAGATTACCAGAGGGGGAGGGAGTGGGGAACGAATTGTTGTTTAATCAGAACGGAGTTTCTGTTGGGATGAGGGAAAAGTTCTAGAGACGGATGGTGGTGACAGTTGCACAACGTTGTGAATGCACTTACTGCCACTGAATTAGAAATGGTTAAAACGGTAAATTTTATGTTACATATATGGCCACAATAAAAAGTGCTGTGCACTCATGCATACGCACACGCACACGTGTACAAACATATCTTGATGACCGTAGAGCAAGAACGACAAAGGCGTAAGATTTCAGAGAGATGTGAAGGTTAGGAAAGGTGAGTGGAGATGGGATTCTGTAGTGATTAGACTTAATCCAGAGCCATTACAACGGAAGTGCTTCTGTAGTGAGGTTTTGGAAACAAAGGTTTGAATGGTATAAGGAAGCTATGTGTAGAGATCGTTCCTTGTTGAAGAGAATGACCTGTGAACGAAGGAGAGGAAGAAAACAATGGCGGGTCGGTTTGCTTAACTGAAGGAGGATGTTTCTTAGGGCAGAAAATGTAATGTGAGTAGAAATTTATGATGTTTTTCAAACTTGCTTACATGCAATGTCATTTGGTTCTCAAAACGAGCCCATGAAGGACTTTGGACTTCTAGAACTCCCATTGTCTTTTAGGGGTTATATATGCATGCATTTTTCATTCGGCAAATGCACGCTGAGTGGCACCAGGTGCCAGGTCCCGTCTAAGTGCAGGAGAGCAGTGACAACAAGCTTTGGGAGCTTCTTGCCTTCATAGAACTTCCAGCCTAATGGAGCAGACAGACCATAAACAAGGGAAAAAAGCAGTTTATGGGGTCATTAGAAGAGCAACTGTTGGAAACTTTAGAACTAACATGTAGAGGAGAAACGAGTCTATTAGCCAATTTCAGCCTTCAGGACCAGCTTAAGGCAAGAGAAAGGGGAGAAAATGGAAGGTAAGAAGCGATGGGGAGCCATGATTGGTGGTCTAGTAGCTTCCAGGACAGCTCTGGCCTCCATGTCCTTTTCCCTGGAGTTATCTCTTCTTTGCTCTGTAATACTAGCTTTCTCCAGTCTTCTGTTGAAAGGCTAAATCAAAGTTTGCAGAACTAAGGGATGAGGATGGTTAGTGAGGGAAGAGGAGATGGGTGTTCTTTTTTTTTTTTTTAAGTTTATTTATTTTGAGGGCAGGGGTGGGAGAGTGGGGGGGGGGGACAGAGAGAGAGTGCACAAGTTGGGGAGAGACAGAGAGAGCATCCCAAGCAGGTTCCGCTCTGTCAGCCTGGAGCCTGACGTGGGGCTCGAACTCCCAAATAGTGAGATCACGACCTGAGCTGAAATCAAGAGTTGGACGCTCAACCTACTGAGCCACCCGGGTGCCCTGAGTTATGTGTCCTTAAAACAAACGTCTGGAGAAGAATAAGAAGTATCTTTGCAATAAGAGGATTGTCTTTTGTCCTATTCAAGCAGTCCCAATGAAATCTGGTGCTTTTTACTTTCATCAGACTGAATAAACTAGAGAAGTTTCACAGTTTTGTCCTTCAAGAGCTGAGCAATCTTGAGAAGGATATTCAGGCTCTGAAACACCTTGAGAAGGATGCCCTGGTAAGTCCTTTTCTTGAATATCCTCTGTGACTTACGAGGATCTGTTCCAGAGTAGAGTAACGGCCAAATACTTAAAACTTTTGTTCAATTCTAGGAATTTTGGGGGAAACAGTCTGATGCCCTGAAATCATTCTGTGATCTGCAAGTGCTGAGGTATTTTTTCAAAGTATTCCTTCTAGAAGTATCTTAGTTGAAGAATGAGGGTAGTGCGCTGGCTGTAGTATGGGTGATCGATGTGGGTGAAACTGCACGGAAGCAGCTATGTAGCTGCATCCTTTCAAACCAACTACTTTTGTGGCACTCCCTGAGCAGAGAGTGTGGCTTAGGGCATTCTAGAAGTGTCAATTTTGAAAAGCATAAGCAGGATCATACAAATGTCCGTGTTTTTGATCCAATTTGTTTTCTTTTAAGCAATAATTTTAAAAAATTGAGTCCATCCTGAGAAAAACACTTAGATATATAGTGAATTGTGGTATCGTAGGTTATATTCTCTCTCTCTATATTCTTTGGGCAGTATGGAGATTTTAACAGTATTTGTTCTTGGGGTCCCTGGGTGGCTTAGTCGGTTAAGCATTTGACTTCAGCTCAGGTCATGATCGCAGGGCTCATGAGTTCGAGCCCCACGTTGGGCTCTGTACTGACAGCTCAGAGCCCGGAGCCTGCTTCAGATTCTGTGTCTCCCTCTCTCTCTGCCCCTCCCCCACTCATACTCTGTCTCTGCCTGTCTCTCTCTCAAAAATAAACATCAAAAAAATTTTAAAAACCAGTATTTGTTCTTCCAATCCATGAGCATCAAATATCTCTTTGTGTCTCTTCAATTTCTTTCATCAATATTTTCTAGTTTTCAGAGTACAGATCTTTCACCTCTTTGGTTAAGCTTATTCCTAGTTACTTTATTATTTTAGGTGCAGTTGTAAATGAGATTGTTTTCTTTCTCTCTCTGCTGCTTCATTATTGGTGTATAGAAATGCAACAGATTTCTGAACATTGATTTCGTATCCTGCAACTTTACTGAATACGTTTACCTAATAGTTTTTTGGTGGAGTCTTTAGGGTTTTCTGTATATAGTATCATGTCATCTGCAAACAGAAAGAGTTTAACTTCTTCTTTACCAATTTGGATGCCTTTTATTACTTTCTCTTGTCTGATTGCTGTGGCTAGGACATCCAGTACTATGTTAAATAACACTGGTGAGAGTGGACATCCTTGTCTTGTTCCTGAGTTTTGTATAAACCTTGTTCCAAGGTTTTGTATAAACCTACTTTATTGAGGGGCTTTATCGTGAATGGATGTTGTACTTTGTCAGATGCTTTTTCTGCATCTATTGAAATGATCATATGGTCCTTATCCTTTCTCTTATTGATGTGATGTATCACATTGACTGGTTTGCAAATATTGAGCCATCTGTGTATCCCAGGAATAAATCTCATTCAGTCATGAGGAATGCTTTTTTTTTTAACGTATTGCTGGATTATGTTTGCTAATTTTGTTGAGGATTTTTGCATCTGTGCTCATCAGAGATATTAGCCATAGTTTTCATTTTTTTGTGGGTCTTTATCTGGTTTTGGAATTGGGGGAATGCACAATTATATGGTCAGTTAATCTTTGACAAAGCAGGAAAGAATATACAACGGGAAAAAGACATTCTATTCGATACTTACATGCAAAATAATGAAGCTGGACCACTTTCTTACACAATACACAAAAACAAACAAAAAATGGAGTAAGGACCTAAATATGAGATCTGAAACCATAAAAATCCTAGGAGAAAGCACAAGCAGTAATTTCTGACATTGGCCATAACAACATCTGTAGATATGTCTCCTGAAACAAGGGAAACAAAAGCAGAAATAAACTATTGGGACTACAGCAAAATTCAAAGCTTCTGCACAGTGAAGGTAACAGCCAATACAACTAAAAGAAAACCTACTGAATAGTGGAAGATATTTGAAAATGACATATCTGATAAAGGGTTAGTATCCAAAAAATATAAAGAATGCATACAGCTCAACACCCAAAACCGAAGAATCCAGTTTAAAAATGTGCAGAAGACATGAACATTCTTCCAAAGAAAACATCCAGATGGCCAACAGACACATGAAAAGATGCTCAACATCAGTCATCATGGATGTGCAACTCAAAACTACAATGAGATATCACCTCATACCTGTCAGAATGACTAAAATAAAAAACACAACAACAAAAATTGATGAGACTGTGGAGAAATAAGAACCCTCGTGCACTTTTGGTGGGAATGCAAACTGGTGCAGCTACTGTGGAAGACAGTAAGGAGGTTTGTCCAAAAATTAAAAATAAAACCACCCCATGATCCACTAGTTGGATTACTGGGTATTTACCCCAAAAATAAAAACACGAATTCAAAGGCATACACACACCCCTACATGTGTTGCCACATTATTTATAATAGCTACTTTATGGAAGCGACCTTAATAAAAAAATGAAATCTTGCCATTTACAATAACATGGATAGATCTAGAGTATACTGCTAAGCAAAATATGAGGCAGAGAAAAACAAATACCATATGATTTCACTCATATGTGGGATTTGAGAAACAGAACAAACAAAGGGAAAAAATAAGAGACAAACCAAAAAACAAACATAGAACAAACAGATGGTTATGGGGGGGGGGGGGGGGTGGGGGGGATGGGCAAAATAGGTGAAGGGGGTTAAGAACACACTTGATGAGTGCTGAGTAATATACGGAATTGTTGAATCACTACATTGTACACCTGAAATGAATATAACACTGTGTGTGAAAAGAGCCCCAACAAACATAAGTCCAGGACCATATGGATTTACAGGTGAGTTCCAACAACATTAAAAAAAAAAAATTAATACCATTCTTAAATTATTCCAGAAAATGGAAGAGAAAGAAAAGCTTCCAAATACATTCAACAAGGCCAGCATTATTGTGATACCAAAATTAGGCAAAGATATTACAAAACAAGAAAACTACAGGCCAATATTCCTGATCAACATAGATGTGAAAATCCTCAAGAAAATATTAGTTAACTGCATTCAACCATACATTAAAAGGATCATTCTCCAAGATCAAGTGGGATTTATTCTAGAGACTCAAGGATGGTTCCATATCCACAAATTAATCCACATGGTATGCTGTATCATAAAATGAAGGATAACAATCATATCATCTCAGTAGATACAGTAAAAGCATTTGACAGAATTCTAATTCTGTTACTGATAAAAACTTCCAATGAGGTGGGTTTAGAGGAACCTACTTCAATGTAATAAAGGCCATATATGTCAAACCCACATCTAACATCATGCTCAATGGTAAAAAATGGAAAACTTTTTCTCTAAGATCAGGAACAAGATAAGGTTGTCCCCACTCACTGCTTTTATTCAGCATAGTAATGAAAGTCTTACACAGCAATAGGAGAAGAAAAAGAAGTAAAAGTCACCACATTGGGGAGGAAAAAGTAGAACTGTCACTATTTGTAGATGACATGATACTATATCCAGAAAATCCTAAAGATCCCATCAAAAAACTATTAGAACCTATAAATACAGTAAAGTCACAGAATATAAAATTAATATACAGAAATGTTTTACATATATTTACACTAATAATGAAGCAGCAGAAAGAGAAAGTAAGAAAACAATCTCATTTACATCACCAAGAATAAGATCCCTAAGAATAAACTTAACCAAAGAAGTGGAGAAAAGACCTGTACTCTGAAAACTATAAAATCTTGATGAAAAAAATTGAAGAGGACACAAATGGAACTATATACATACTTATGGACTGGAAGAATTAGCATTTGTAAAATGTCCATACTACCCCAACCTACAGATTCAATATAATCCCTAGCAAAATACCAACAGCATTTTTCACAGAACTAGAACAAATAATCCTAAAATATATCCGGAAGTATAAGAGACCCTGAATAGTCAAAGCAATCTTAAGAAAGAAGAACAAAGGTGGAGGTGTCACAATCCTAGTGTCAAACTATATTACAAAGCTATGGTATTCAAAACAGTATGGTACTGGCACAAATATAGACCCATAGATCAATCCATGCTTTTATGGTCAATTAATATATGACAAAAAAGACAAGAATATACACTAGGGAAAAGACCATCTCTTCAATAAGTGGTGCTGGAAAAACTGGACCACATTCTTACACCATGCATGTGAATAAACCCAAAATGGATTAGAGACTTAATCCCTTGTGAGACCTGAAACCATACAACTCTTGAAAGAACACACAGGCGGTAATCTCTTTGACACAACCCTGTGTCTCCTCAGGTGAGGGAAACAAAAGCAAAAATAAACTATTGAGACTACATCAAAATAGAAAGGTTTTGCACAGCAAAAGAAACCATCAACATAATGTAAGGCGACCTAGTGAATGGGAGAAGATATTTGCAAATGATATATCTGTTAAGGGGTTAATATCCAAAATATATGAAGGGCGTAGATAGCTCCATACCAAAAAGCCAAATGTTCCAATTAAAAGATAGGCAGAGGACCCGAATAGAAATTTCTTCTAAGAAGACGTACAGATGGCCAACAGACAGATAAAAAGATACTCAACATCACTAATCATTAGAGAAATGCAATTCTAAATTACAATGAGTTATCACCTTCTACCTGTCAAAGTGGCTAGTATCAAAAAAGCAAGAAATGACAGATGTTGGTGAGGATGAGAAAAAAAGGAACCCTTGTTGGTAGGAATGTAAGCTGGTGCAGTCACTGTGGGAAACAGTTTGGAACTTTCTCAAAAAATTTAAAATGGAAATATATGATCCCGAAATTCTGCGACGGGGTATTTAATGAAAACAAAACCACAAGTTCAAAAGGATACATGCGCCCCTATTATTTACAGTAGCCAAGATCCAGAAGCAGCCTAGATGTCCATCAACAGGCAGATGGGTAAAGATATGGGGTGTATGTGTGTATATGCATATACACGCACAACAGATTGTTACTCAGCCATAAAGACAATGAAATCTCCCATGTATGAAAACACGGAGGGACCTAGGGGGTATTCCAAGTGAAATAAGCCAGACAGAGAAAGACAAATACCATATTTCACTTGTATGTGGAATCTAAAAAACAAAACAAATCAAAGAAGTCCTAAGTCCGGAGAACAAACTGGTGGCTGTCAGAGGTATGGGGGTAGGTAGAGGTATGGGGGAGCGGTCAAAATATGAAGGGGAGTGGGAGACACCTGCTCCCAGTTATGGAAGGAATAAGTCATGGGGATGAAAGGTACAACAGGAAATACAGTCCGTGGTATTTTAGTAGCATCGTATGGTGACAGATGGTAGCCGCACCATGGTGAGCATAGCATAACCTACAGCGTTGTTAAAGCCACTGTGTTGTATACACCTGTAACTAATGTTACATTGTGTATCAATTATACCTTAAAAATGTGAAAGAAAAACATTTAAAAAATAGAATTTGACATAAATAACTCAGGATAATACATAATTTCCAATAATATTTTTATGTTAAATTAATATGTATATATATTATATATTATGTTCGGGAGGTTTTTGTTGTTTTTGTTGTTTTTCTTTTTTTTTTAGTGGTTTTTGTTTTACTGGTATGGGTTTATCCTGGGTTCACTCTCCAAAAGTCTTGTCATGATATATGTAGCTCACAATTCAAATGATAATGAGTTTTTTTCACTCATGGCTGAACGTATTCAAAAGACTGGTTTGTAAAAATACAATGACTGGGGCGCCTGGGTGGCTCAGTTGGTTGGGCGTCCGACTTCAGCTCAGGACATGATTTCACACTCTGTGGGTTCGAGCCCCGCGTCAGGCTCTGTGCTGACAGCTCAGAGCCTGGAGCCTGCTTGGAATTCTGTGTCTCCCTCTCTCTCTGACCCTCCCCTGTTCATGCTCTGTCTCTCTCTGTCTCAAAAATAAATAGACATTAAAAAAATTAAAAAAAATACAATGACTAATGAAAAAAATAACAAACTTTGCATATTGATATGAGTAATATATTTTTATGAAAAATAACCAGATTTTTCAAGACAAACGTGAGAAGAATAGCATTGGGTTGTGTTTGCAAATTTCTTTAATATCAGGCTTCACTGAAGATAGCTGTATTCTCATATCTGCTTCTCAGTTCAGTCTGCTGTGATATCACATATCTTGTAGCCTCTGGAAGACACTGTATATTTGTGCAAGAAAGAATGAAAAAAAGCAAATGATGTCTTATTATTACTTATCATTATTACCAAAGCAGTTTTGGACTCATGGAACCTTTGGAAGCTTAGGGGTCTCCAACTTAAGGGGTCCTTTAGGGGGTCCCAAAGGTTCACACTTTGAGAACTGCTGATATAAAGCAATACTAGATTAAGAAGTAGAGAAGATTATACCCCCTAGATTTCTGAAACCTGGAGAATTCACTTATTTTGACTAAACCTCAGCTTTTAGACAACTGTCTTTTCAGTTCATACAGATTACATTGTAGGAATAGTTACAATTTGCTTTCACCTCCCTTGACAATAGGCCCTTTGTATGACTTTAGAATACTCAAAAAAAAAAAAAATCCCTCCAAAATACACATCTCCCAGGGTTTTGCCTTTGCTCTCCACTCTTCCAGTCACCTAAGGAAACCACCCCGTGGCTTGTAGAGGAGAGATGATAATGATGCTCTTAGCTCATGCTGGGTGCTTACTGGGCACCAGGCTGGACTTGGTCAAGATCCAGTATCTGGATCTGATTGGTACCCAGTGGCTGCCCTCTTGGCATGTTTGTGCATCAGTGATGGTTTTTACATATTTTGCTAGGGAAAGGAGAAGGCCGTTCCTCAGACTAGATTATTTCAGCCCCTAGCGCAGTGCTACAAGGAAGTAGGGATTAATACTTTGAATGGTTGTCATGAGATCCCTCTACCTATGTTTCGGGCTAGTGGTGTTGATAGATGCAGTGCCTGAAATAGGATCAAGTGAAAATATCAATTACTTAGAATGGTATTCTGGATTGGCCATTGATTCTCCTCAGCTGACATCCAGGAATGTAACGATCTATGAAATAACCTTATGATGTATGTATGTACGTTTGTGTATAGTCTTAAATTGGCCAAATATAATGAGATGGATCCGTTTTTTCCAGGCTCAATCCAGATCAGTCTTCATGAGGAAAGCCAAAGTCCTGTGTGACGACTGCATTCCTGGGGTAGGTGCAAAGGATTGCTTCGATGGAATTGGAATGGGGGAAAGTAAGCAGTGAAAGATGTTCTAACGCTCTGGGCTCCAAGAAGCTTTCTCCTCTTTCATAATATTCTCCATGCTAGAAATTATCCTTTTGGATCTGGTCTTTCATTGAACAAATATTTATAATTGAGTGCTTGCTCTGCATCGGGCAACAGGCTAAACATGGAGCTACAATTGGTAACACACAGATATGTTCCTGCCCCCGTTACAAATAAATTCCTTGAAGAAAGACAGAAAGAGTCAAGTGAGCAAATAAACTAAGCACAAGTTTACAAAGTGCTTTTGAGGGATACAAGTGCTATGGCCGAGAGCAAGGGTGTGCAGTTTCAGATAGGATGGTCATCAAAGGTCTCTGTGGGAAAGTGACATTTAAGATAGGGTTTCAAGAATAGGAAGGAACCAGGGGAGCCTGGGTGGCTCAGTTGGTTAAGCATCCCACTTCAGCTCAGCTCATGTTCTCACGGTTTGTGGGTTCGAGCCTCGTGTCAGGCTCTGTGCTGACAGCTCAGAACCTGGAGCCGGCTTCAGGTTCTGTGTCTCCCTCTTTCTCTGACCCTTCCCCATTCATGCTCTGTCTCTCCCTCAAAACTAACATTAAAAAAAAAAAAAAAAGAATAGGAAGGAACCAGACTTAGGAACAGTTTAAGGCAACAGGATCGGGTAGGGGAGAACATGACATATTTGAAAAACTGAAAGTTCTTAGCTCAGAGTGGTGTTTGAGGGGACAGTTACTTGAAAGGAAGCTGGGAGCATGACTGAGTCTCATTGAGGTCAGGGCCTCACTGAACAGGCTGAGGAGCTTGAATTTCGTACTACAGGTGAAGGGAAATATGGGTGGGTTCGAGCAAAGGCATTGGGGGTGAGGGTACTGTGATCTGATTTATATTTTAAGAATCCCATCCTAGCTGCCTTGTTAAGAATTGACTGGGGAAGTGAGAATAGAGGAGAGGAGCTGAACTGGATGGGGGGCCTTTGGAGACGGTTAGAAATGGGGAGACACCAGGGGAGACACACTTTTGGGGCCAGGGTTTATAAATCATTGATAGATGGAAGTGATGCATAAAGTAAGGATGACTCCTGGGATTCTGTTTTCTAGCAGTTGGATGGATGGCGTTGCCAGTTAGGGAGATGGGGGAGACCTGGGGTGTAAGGAATGTGGGTCAAGCAGGAACTAGAGTTTATTTGTTCATGTGTTAACTGGTTTTGATGAGGACTTGGAATCATGGGCAATTTTCCAGGAAACTACAATTTAACAAAATGGACTCCTGCAGGGTTGGGAACTATTCATAGAAGAAGTGGAGAGTCAAAAAGAACTACTATGGAGATGTGTATGGTTCAGATTGTGCACGAAGTTCTTCTATCCTTCAGGAAAGGATAACTTCGGTGCTGTTGACTAAATGGTACTAAAGGGTAACGTTAGTACTGTTCCAGCACACAGAAGAATAAAAATTACCCAATTTTTAAATGAACCTTGTGTGACAATGCTAAAATCCAACAAGAATTGCACAGAGAACCATAGAACAAATCTCCCTCAAAAAAATTAAGGCAAAATTCTAAGCAAAATATCAGCAAACACCATTTAGCACCTTATGAAAGGAATAATGTGTCACGATCAAGGGAGATTTATTCCAGCAATACAAAGATGGTGTGATATTAGGGAATCTATCAATACATTGATTGCTGATAGACCTAGGGAGAAAAATCATTGTGATTCTCTTTCATAGATTTCAAAAGGTGTTTGAAAAAAGTCTACATCTGTGTCTGAATTTGTATAAGCCCACATAAAATAGTAGTAATGAGATACTCTGTAGTATGATAAAACAGTCCAGAAGCCAGTATCATGCCTAATGGAGAAACTCTAAATGCATTATTACTAATTTCAGGACCAATAGATGGGGAGACTCAGTAACATAAAGATGTCCGTTCTCACCAGGTGGAGAGCAGAGAATGCAAACTCTGTCCTGATTCTTCTAAGAGCACTAATCCACTTGTGAGGGCTCATCTCCTGACCTCATTTCATCCTGATTACCTCCCCGAGGCTCTGCTTCCTAACACCATCACATGGCGGGAATGGGGGGAGTTTCAGCAATTGAATGGAGTGGGGGTGATACAGACATTCTGTCTATAAATAATGTCAATGGATTGACAGTTTCCGTGGGATCAAAAGTTAGGACAGTGAGGGAAGGAGCACAGGTGGCTGGGAAAGGCCCGAAAAATGCAGTTAGAAAACGGGATGTTATGAATCAAGATTTCTGTAATGATAACATCCGAGAGAGTGTAGCTATGGTGAAATGGAAGAAAATCCTATACGAGGTGAGGAAGTGAAAGAACTGAGAAGCCAGAGAGTGAAGGTGGGTCCCTCATGACGGAGTTTCAGTAACTACTAAGGCTTGACAGGAAGCAGGGCCAAGTGAACAGAGGGGCCAAGATGATGGGTGACGGATGATAATTCAGATGGTTGGCATAAGCAGCAGAGAAGTGTCTGCAGGAGAGCAATTCCTGTATTTGGCATTTTGGAGCCAGGAGAATACCTGTTTCTCTGCCTGGCCAGGAAGTAATGGGATAACAGAGTTAAAAAGAACAACGGCAATGACAAAAACTTTTTTTTTTTTTTAATTTTTTTTTCAACGTTTATTTATTTTGGGGACAGAGAGAGACAGAACATGAACGGGGGAGGGGCAGAGAGAGAGGGAGACACAGAATCGGAAACAGGCTCCAGGCTCTGAGCCATCAGCCCAGAGCCCGACGCGGGGCTCGAACTCACGGACCGCGAGATCGTGACCTGGCTGAAGTCGGACGCTCAACCGACTGCGCCACCCAGGCGCCCCTGACAAAAACTTTTAATTGAGAAGAGGGTGTTGGCGAAGGTGGCACCCTCAGAAGTCAACCACATTTTAGTGAAAAGGAGAAGGGAGGGAGACATTTTCTTTCAAGAAGACGCCGAGGATATTGGGAAGGCCGAGGATTGGAGACAGGATGGGATGGATTTGGAGAGATTTTTCAAGGAAGAAGTTTATAGAAGTATTACTATGAGCCCTAATGCTTCTCTAGATGGCCCAGCAGCTCGTGGGGCTACCGCCCTGTGAGCTTTCTGGAAGTATTGTGAGGCCCACGGAGTGAACAAATACGGAATGTGCTGAACAACTACGAACTATCCTGTTCTTGGATGCAGTCGCTTTAAAGATAGCAACCCTCTCACCCGGTTGGGTTCTTTGAATACTGTTTGCTTCTTTCCCACAGCATTTAATAATGGGGCTTTTTATACAGTTGTCGACTTGAAAATTTCAATTTAGAGGTCTAAGGTAGATTCCCTAAGTAGACCATGTAATGAAAATATATTCATTAAGAATGTAATTCCATATATCTTAGAGTATAGTAGTTAAAAAAAAAAAGTGGTTGATTTTTAAGAACTCCTTTGGGATCCAAAGTTGTGCTTTGTGATGTTTGACCTGGCAATCCCACTTCTAGAGAACTCTCTTAAAGATTAAATTGGACGGCGCAAGGATATGTAGAGTAGTATGTATAACAGTTCTGATAAGGAGCTGTTGGAAAGTGCCTGAATACCTAGCTGGAGCTTGGTTAAATAGATCGATACACTTACAGGATATGTCGCGTTGCCATTGAAAAGAATTAGATTAGATTAATTGATTCGGGAAGACACTTGATCGTGAGTAAAAAGTTAAAAGCCTCTTGAAAAGCATTGTATATCACGTGATCCCATTTGGTTTTTTTAGTTTTATTTTTTTAAAGTTTATTTATTTATTTTGAAATAGAGAAAAAAAATCCCAAGCAGGCTCTGTGCTGTCAGCACAAAGCCCCATGTGGGGCTCCACCTCCTGAACTGTGAGATCATGACCCGAGCCAAAATCAAGAGTCGGATGCTCAACTGACTGAGCCACCCAGGCTCCTCAGATCCCTCTTGTTTTAAATGTTCAATGAGGGTGTATTATGTTCATTCACTCCACAAACTGCTGCATCTATTAGGTGCCAAGTATTGTCTTCAATGCTGGGGTTAGAATGATACCCAAGAGGTCCTTGACCGTCTAGAGGGTACATTTTAGTAGGATAGACAGAGAGTGAAGAGTAAATAGATAAAAATTCGTGACAGTGGTAAGAAGAAAAAAAGTGTGATGAAAGAGACTGATTCGGTGTGGAAAGAGTCCAGTCAAACTTCTCTAAGGAAGTGACATTTGAGCTAACTTGGAAGGTGGGAGGGAGCCAGCCGTGGGGAGAGCAGGGAAGGACATTTCAGAGGGAATGGCCAAGATGGATGTCTGAGGCCATATGCAGCTTGGTATGTTCCGGTGGGGGCCAAACAACAGGAGTGAGGCAGAGTAGTATGAGGTTGTGTGATGGCAGTGGTCACGTCATGGGCTATGGAAGGGGAACAGGATTTTAATCCAGTGAAAAGGGTAATAGTAAAGGACTCCTCTTAATGCCCTCTGTGTGTTGGGATGGGGGATTGGATGACGCAGGCAGCAGAGAGGCAGCTGGAAGGCTGGCTGATGAGTTAGATGTGGTGGGAGGGGTAAAGGACCACATCCAGAGTTGGGGTTTGAGCAGCCTGGTAAAGATTGGTGTCGTTTAATGAGATAGAGAAGACTGGGAAAGGTCTGGTTTTGCTGGGAGGGCAAAGGGGAGGTTGTGGATAGATATTAAAAGTTTAATTGGGAACATATATTCAGTGTGTGATTTCAGCATCTGAATGGAGTTGTCTAGTGGGTGATTGGATATTTGAAACTGAAACTCATGGCCGAAGGCTGAGCATAAGACTGGCTGAATTGACTTAGGGACCGAGCATAGAGAGAACGGCCAGGACAAAGCTCTTGGGCTGCTCCAGGGAGATGAAGCGAGAAGAAGAGAAGAACCAGTTGACCAATGAGATAACAAGGAGAATGGTGTGACAAGAGAGTTTGCGCATATGTACGTGCATGTATACACAGTGAGAGGTCTAGATTCTAGAAGATATGCACCAAAACTGGGGTATTTCTGTGTAGTGACATTTTAGGTGAATCTTCTTAGATTACTTCTGTATTTTTCGAATTTAGTCCCGGATACGAATTACTTTTGTGGAATAAACTCAAACAGCATAACATTTATAAAGAGTTATTTTTTCCCCCTTTCCTTAACCCTCCTTCTTACCTGTGGTCTAGAAGTAACCACCTCTTTATAGTTTGGTATATGTTCTTTCAGACACTTTGTCAATACTTATAGAAGAATGTATACAAATGTCTGTATAAGTATACATGTGTATGTCTTTGAGTAACATAAATGTTATACTAAATA
This sequence comes from Prionailurus bengalensis, assembly GCF_016509475.1. Lineage (NCBI taxonomy): Eukaryota > Metazoa > Chordata > Mammalia > Carnivora > Felidae > Prionailurus > Prionailurus bengalensis. The sequence goes on along the minus strand of NC_057349.1, from coordinate 17,813,563 downwards.
TTATGTGTATTTTTGTTCGTTCTCTGAGCAATAAAAGGATCCTTTTCCAAGTCCAGAATTATTTTTTAATAACTATAAAATATTCTGGGTTATGGACCTGCTACAACTTATACATTTGATTCCCTATTGATGCACATCCAGGTTATTTTAAATTATTATTACAAATAATTTTGTAGTGATCATCCTTTTACTTATATCTTGAATCACTTGACCTATATCTTGAATCACTTGAATTATCAGGAAAAAATTTGGGAAGGCTCCCCAAAATTTAGAGAAACAAAAATAACAAATCTTCACATCAAAATAGCACTAAAAGAGGATATAGGAAAAAGACAAATCTGGGCTAAGAATATTGGCCTAATTCCCAGCTCTACTGGAGAACTGGATCAAATGTGAATTAAATGTACATGTTACAGTTGGTCACATGTAACAGGAATCAGGCTGCAGCAGCTACACCAAATAGGGGTTTTATTTTTTCCCTGTAAGCGGCAGCCCAGAGGGAGGGAGGTTATCCAGGGCCAGTGATGCAGTAACAGTAAGCAGCCATCAGAGACCCAGGTCCCTTTAGTTTCCTGCTCGGCCATCCTTCATATGGCTTTGGACTCGACAGAGTGTCCACTCTACTTCTGGGTATCTCTTCTACACTCCAGGTAGGAAGGACGAGAATAGGTGAAATGTGAAAGGTCAAAGACGTGTGCCAGGAAAATCTACCTTCCCCTTCCGTTTTTTTCTAAATTAAGAAAACTGGTTTCGTGGAAGCCGAAACCAACAGAAGTTTGTCTCCATCTTACTGACTGGGTCAGTAGCCCACCCTGGTTGAAAGGGAGTTGGGGGAGAATTTAACTGTTACTGTCTTCCTAACAAGTGGGGTTCTGTAAATAAGGAAGAAAGGGAGAACAGATGTTGGGTAGATATCTAGTACTGTCTATCATGCCCAAGTCAAATTACCCGAGCTGAACACAGAAAAAAGAGAAATAACTTAAATCACACAGGTGATTCTCTCTGCCATTCTTTGCAGATGAGCCTGCGCCTAGGACGCTTTAGGACGGGAAAATCAGTTCCCTCGTTGATATCAGCTCTTACCTACATCTTGTTTTATGAGCATCACGTTGGGCTCAGTCCCAATCTGTGTATTAACAAACATGCATTTTGCACACAGCACGGCCCCGAAAGCCAGCCCAGCCACTGCCTTTGGTATTCCACCCAAGAAATACTGGTATTTTCTTCAACACGGGAGGAAAAAAATAACTTGCTGTGCTGGACTGTTGAGAGATGGCGGGCACATCCTCGAAGCGTCACTCGTTCGAGACATTTTTGCAGGGTGATTTTTGACTCCAGCCAGTTCTCCCGCAATGAACTGACTTTAGCTTCCAGTGGCCATGGAAGACAGAACTTCGCTGGATATCTGAGTTAGGGACGTAGCTGATAAAACAGAGTGACATTCATGTTGGCTCACCGAGTTCTGAGGGACCAAGAGCTGGGTAGTTCAGGCTCAACTAATTGCTGTTCTTTTTTTTTTTTTTTTTTTTCCCACCAGTCTGAGCCACCTGAAGATGACAAAGCTGGCTTGGGTCACACAGCGGTGGCCCTGGCTTCTTCATTTTGCTCTGCTCCAAATGGCATCCCTGAGAACTGCAGAGTTGGAAATAGGACAGGATACGTTGGTAGTTTGTAGTTGTGTTATTGTCCAGTTGTCATAAATGTTAGCGTTCTGTATCAAAATTTGGTCAGAAAATAAGGTCAGGATGTTTACTAACTTGGGGTGTTGCTTTTTTAAAATGATTTTAAAGTAAAATCAGTCTTTTATTTGAGGTGTCCTCGAGTTCTGTGGGGGAAAAATCTTAGCATCTGTATACCTGCTGTTTGGTCTGTCTCCTAGAGGGAAAATTTAATTTGTGATGCAAATAGCTCAGATGAAAACAGTGTTATATTTTGAAATAATTATTATTTCATTGGATCTGCAAATATTCTAGTTTCTTCAGCACTTAAACAAAATGGCCAGCTTTGGCAGAGGAGAGATGCCTATGTGACAATTCCTAAGTGCTCTAATAAAGTCTGAATGCATGAAGTTTGCATGCACAGTTGAGTGAATTTATTTTGGAAAAATAAAACCTATGTAATTTGAGGCCATCTACAAACGAACTCTGTTCATAATTGGATGAGTGCAGTTAAAGACTACGGACTGAAAACAGTTAACTTATATAATCGTGACATAATATCTTCTGTGTTGTGTAAATTTAGTCTGCCAAAACAAATGTTTACAGCCTCAATTTAATGGTCATCTTTTTTCTTTAGAATTTTTTAATGAGCTATGGTTTAGTATATTATTGTAAGCTTTATAAAAGAGTATAAGAACACTTTTTAGTTAAGTCCATAAGATCTAATTCACTTCATCTCATGTGGGTATATCCAGTTTAGGGCTTACAGTTCCTGGTGACCTGGAGTTTTGTGGATTTCAGTGCCATTACATTGACCATCTTCAGTGAACAACATCTAAAGAATGTATATGACTTCTGGTAACTGGTAAACATATATCTGAGAGCTGTTCCCTCCAAAGCCTTCGGTCAGCTCCCAGGGTAGGATGGGTAAGACATGGTCTTAGCTAGTAAGAAGTTAGTCTTAAGACACCAGGTAACTGAAAAATCTCAAGGTTGTGTGTGACAAGGGTCCTAAGTGAAGTGTAAACTGGGCACGAGCAGGGTTGTGAGGAGGGAGAGGTCATTTTTGTTGGGGTGATCAGGGACAGCTTTTCCTGGAGGAAAAGTGCCATTATGAGATCTTGAAGGATAGGGTGGGTTTCTCTAGGGTTAGCACAGAGGGACTAATGTGAATCCTGGAACAGAGGCAGAGAAATGCAGGAATGGTCCGAGCCTGTAATACTATGGAGTATTAGTGGAAATTAAGTTTGTCTAGGCCCAGGGGCACCTGGGTGGCTCAGTCGGTTGAGAGTTCAACTTCAGCTCAGGTCACGATCTCCCGGTTCACGAGTTCGAGGCCTGCGTCGGGCTTTGTGCTGACAGCTGGGAGCCTGGAGCCTGCTTTGCATTCTGTGTCTCCTCTCTCTGCCCCTCCTCTGTTCAGGCTCTGTCTCTCTCTGTCTCTCAATAATAAACATTAAAAGTTTTTGAAAAAAAGTTTGTCCAGACCCAAATCGAAGCGTCTTTACTGGCTTGATTAGAAGGACTTTATGAGAATGACAAATGAACATGGTAGCTAAGGAAGAGATTTTTTTTTTTTAACGTTTATTTATTACCGAGAGACGGAGAGACACAGAGGGTGAGCAGGGGAGGGGCAGAGAGAGGGGGAGACATGGAATCCGAAGCAGGCTCTAGGCTCTGAGCTGTCAGCACAGAGTCCGACGCGGGGCTCGAACTCCCGAACTGTGAGATCATGACCTGAGCTGAAATCAGTCCCCAGCCAACTGAGCCACCCAGGTGCCCCTGGTTCCATACAGATTTTAGTATTATTTGTGCTCGTTCTGTGAAAAATGCTGTGGTATTTTGATAAAGATTGCATTGAATCTGTAGATTGCTTTGGGTAATGTGGATATTTTGACAATATTAATTCTTCTAATCTATGAGTACGGAATATCTTTCTGTTTGTGTCATCTTTAATTTCTTTCATCAGTGTTTTATAGTTTTCAGAATATAGGTCTTTCACCTCTTTGGCTAAGTTTATTTCTGGGTGTTCTTTGTGGTCCAATTGTAAATGGTATTTAAAAGAATTTCAACTTTCTTGTTAATTTCTAGAAATGCTACAAATTTCTGGGTATAAATGTTGTATCCTACCATTTCACTGAATTCATTTCTATGTATGGTATCATGTCATCTGCAAATAGTTATAATTTAACTTCTTCTTTACCAATATGGATGCCTTTTATTTCTTTGTTTTGGCTGATCCTTTGGCTAGGACTTCCAGTATTATGTTAACTAAAAAGTGGGAGTGTACATCCTTGTTTTGTTCCTGACGTTAGAGGGAAAGCTCTCAATTTTTCACCACTGAAGATGATGTTAGCTGTGGGTTTGTCATTTAGAGCCCTTATTATGTTGACGTATGTTCCCTCTAACCTCATTTTGTTGAGTTTTTATCATGAATGAATGTTAAACCTTGTCAAATGCTTTTCTGCATCTACTGAGAGGATTATCGATTTTTTTATTCTTTGCTTTGTTGATATGGTGTATGATGTTGACTAATTGGGGAATGTTGTACCATCCTTGCATCCCAGAACTAAATTCCACCTGATGGCGATGAATAATTTTTTTGTTGTATGTGGCTTGCTTGCTCCTATTTTGTTGAGGATTTTTGCATCTGTGTTCATTAGAGATATTGGCTTGTAGTTTTCTTTTTTTGCGGTGTCTTTGGTTTTGGTATCACAGTAATACTGGTCTTACAGAATATATTTGGAAGTTTTCCTTCCTCTTCTATTTTTTTGGAGTTGTTTGAGGCAAATAGGTATTAAATCTTCTTTAAATATTTGATAGAATTCGATTGTGAATCCATCTGGTCCTGGACTTTTTTTTTTTTTTTTTTTTGGTAGTTTTTAAATAACTGATTTAATTTCATTACCTGTAATCAGTCTATTCAGATTTTATATTTCTTCCTGGTTCAGTTTTGGAAGATTACATATTTCTAAGAATTTATCCATTTCTTTTAGGTTGTCCAGTTTGTTGGAATGTAACTTATCACAGTAATCTCTTATAATTTTTTTTGTATTTATGTGATGTGAGTTGTTACTTTTCCTCTTTTATTTCTGATTTTATTTGGGTCCTTTATCTTTTTTTTCTTGATTTGTTTGGCTAAGAATTTGTGAATTTTGTTGATCTTCTGAAAGGACCAGCTGTTTGTTTTACTGATTTTCTTTTTTAAGTGTCTATGTCATTTATTTCTGCTCTGATCTTTATTATTTCCTTTCTTCTGCTTACCCCAGACTTTGTTGTTCTTTTTCTAATTTCTTAGGCTTAAGATCAGATTATTTGAAATTTTTCTTGTTTCTTGGGGTAGGCCTGTACTGCCATATACTTTGCTCTTTGAACTGCTTTTGCTGTGCCCCAGAGATTTTGGACTATTATGTTTCCATTTTCATTTGTGTCTATGTGGTTTTTTTTTTTTTTTTTTTTTTTTTAATTTCTTCTTTGTTTCATTGGCTCATTGGTTGTTTAGTATCATGTTGTTTCGTCTCCATGTGTTTTTATTTTTTCCAGTTTTTTTTTCTTGTGAATTATTACTAGATTCACACTGTGGTGGTCAGAAAAGATACATGGTTTGATTTAAGTCTTCTTAAATTTATTGAGGCTCGTTTTACGGCCTAACATGTGATCTATTTTTCAGAATGTTTCATGTGCACATGAAAAGAATGTGGATTCTATTGTTTTGGGGTTGAATGTTCTGTATATATCTGTTGTATCTATCTGGTCCAATGTGTCATTCAAAGACATTGTTTCTGGGGCGCCTGGGTGGCGCGGTCGGTTTAAGCGTCCGACTTCAGCCAGGTCATGATCTCGCGGTCCGTGAGTTCGAGCCCCGCGTCAGGCTCTGGGCTGATGGCTCAGAGCCTGGAGCCTGTTTCCGATTCTGTGTCTCCCTCTCTCTCTGCCCCTCCCCCGTTCATGCTCTGTCTCTCTCTGTCCCAAAAATAAATAAACGTTGAAAAAAAAATTAAAAAAAGACATTGTTTCTTCATTGATTTTCTGTCTAGATTATCTATCCATTGATGTGAGCAGAGTGTTAAAGTCCCCTACTTTTGTATTATCATCAATTTATCTCTTTATGTCCATTAACATTTGCTTCATGTATTTAGATGCTCCAGTGGTAGGTGCATAGATATTTACAGTTGTTATATTCTTCTGTTGGACTGATCCCTTTATCATTGTGTAATGGCTTTCTTTGTCTCTTGTTAAAATCTTTGTTTTAAAGCCTATTTTGTCTAACATAAGTATTGCTACCCTGGCTTTTTGATCAGTTCCATTTGCATATGGAATGTTTTTCCATCCCTTCACTTTCAGTTTGTATGTGTCTTTACATCTGAGCTGAACCTCTTGTAGGCAGTGTATAGATGGGTCTTATGTGTTTTTGTTTTTTTATTTCTATTCCACCACTCTGTCTTTTGATTGGAGCATTTAGGCCATTTACATTTAAAGTAATTATTGATAGGTATGTACCTATTGCCATTTAAAAATTGTTTTTTGGTTGTTTTTGTAGTTCTTCTTTCTTCTTTTACTCTCTTTCTTTGTGATCGAGGAATATCTATAGTGTTTTATTTGGCTTTCTATTTTTTGTGTGTCTATCATATGTTTGGGGTTTATGGTAACCATGAGGTTACCATTTACATCCTAACTAAATGGCATTCCATGTTAATTTGATGGTCATTTGAGTTCAAACACATTCTTAAAAACAAAAACATTCCCCCTTCTCTTTTTACTTGCTTCTCCACATTTTAAGTATATGTTGTCATATTTTACATCTTTTTATTCCTCTTTTATGTATGTCTAATTATGGCCACTTCTTTTCCACTTAAAGAAGTCCTTTTAACATTTCTTGTAAAGCTGATTTAATGGTGAGAAACTACTTTATCTTTTGTTTGTCTGGGAAACTTTCTCTCTCCTTCAAATCAGAATGATAACCTTGCTGGGTATTCTTAGTTGTAGGTTTTTTGCTTTCAGCACTTTGAATATACTATGCTACTCTCTTCTGCTTGCACAGTTTCTGCTGAAAAATCAGCTGATAGCTTTATAAATTTTCCCTTGTAAGTAACTGTTTGTTTCTTGCTGCTTCTGAGATCCTCTCTTTATCTTTAACCTTTGACATTTTAATTATTATGTGCCTTGGTGTGGACTGCCTTGCGTTCATCTTCTTTGGAACTCTCTTTGCTTCTTGGACTTGGGATATCTATTTCCCTCAAGTTAGGGAAGTTTTCAGTTATTTCTCTTTTTAAAGTTTACTTATTTTTAATTAAAAAAAAAACATTTAGTTTTGCAAGACAGAGCATGAGCAGGAGAGGGGCAGAGAGAGAAGGAGATACAGAACCTTCAGCAGGCTCCAAGCTGTCAGCACAGAGCCCCACGTTGGGCTCAAAGACATGAACCGTGAGATCATGACCTGAGCGAAGTTGGATGCTTAATGGACTGAGCCACCCAGGCGCCCCAGTTTATTTATTTATTTTGAGAGAGTGGGGGAGAGAGACAGAATCCCAAGTAGGCTCCACGCTCCGTGCTGAGCCTGATGCGAGGCACGATCCCACCACTGTGAAATCATGACCTGAGCTGAAATCAAGAGTCAGACACTTAACCGACTGAGCCACCCAGGTACTCCTGCAGTTTTTATTTCTTTAAATAAGTCTTCTAGACCTTTCTCTCTCCTTCTGGGACCCATATAATGCAAGTGTTTTTTTCACTTGATGTTGCTTAAGAGCTCTCTTAATCTAACCTCATTAATTTTGTTTTCTTTTTGTTTAGTTTGTTGCATTACTCTTTCATATCGCTGATATGTTCCTCTGCATCCTCTAATCTGTTGATTCCCTTTAGTGTTTTCTTATTTCAGTTATTGTATTCTTCAGCTCTCCTTGGTTCTTTTAAGTTTATTTATTTATTTATTTTTTTTTTTTGAGAGAGAGAGAGGACTGGTGAGACAGGCAGAGAGAGGGAGACAGAGCATCTGCAGTGGTCTTTGCTGACAGTGGAGAGCCTGATGCGGGGCTTGAACTCACACACTGCAAGACCATGACCTGAGCTGAAGTTGGATACTTAACCGAATGAGCCTCCCAGGTGCTCTCCTGCTTAGTTCTTTTTAATATTTTTTTTGGTCTCACTTCTTGGAATGAGTTCTTCCATTCTTTTCTCCAGCCCAGTAATATCTTTACAATCATTACTTCAGTTCTTTATCAGACATATTGCTGATCTGTTTCATTTGGTCCTTTTTCTGAGTTTTTTTTTTAAGTATATTTCTCTGTTTCCCCATTTTGCTTGACTTTTTGTGCTTTTTACTGTGGACTAAGCAAAACGGCTACTTCTCCTACAGTTGAAGGAGTGGTCCCCTGTATGGTGTTCCCTACGTAGACTGTGTGTGCTTTGTGACTTCTGCTGGATGGCTGGAGCTGTGGCTGGATATGCCAGCTACTCTCTTAAACCATGGCTTTTTACAGAAAGAATAAAGGGAAAAAACAATGAAATTTTAAAAAGAGTAAACTAAAAGAAAAAAGAAAAAGAATAAGACCAAAAAGAAAAAAATACAAACAAGACCTGACAAATTTTTAAAAGGAAAAGAAATAAAAATCCCACAAACCCATAGCTTGTGTTTTCTGTGCCCCAGCACCACAGGGGAGCTGGTGTGGTCTTGTGAACACTGGGCTTACTGAGGTGGCACACTCACCATGAGCCGGACCCTGTTCTCGTCTGGACTTTGAAGGTGGAGGGGAAGAGAACCTTCCCACAGTTCCTCAGCCCTTGTAAACCTTGGCTTTTTATTTTCTGTGCACCATCATGGCCAGGGCTCCTGTGGGCTTCAGTTATGGTACCAGGGCCCTCCAATATGGCGTCTTGAACCCACCCCTTGTGGGCAGCCAGACCCTGCTCCAGTCTGGGCCCTTCAGATGGAAGGGAGAGGGTTCCCATAGTTCCTCTGCCCTTTTAAACCATGGTTCTTTTTCTGTGTTCCAGCGTGTCTAGGGCCGGCATGGGCTTGTGGACCCTGGGTTCGCTGAGGTCACAAGCCCACCGACACAACCAGACCTGTTCGCCATGGTGGCTGGACTCTGTTCCAGTCCAAGCTCCCAAGGTAGGGTAGCAACGTAAACTGTGTCATTCTCCGGTCCCTCTGACCTGGAGAGAGTTCTTGCGGTGACCCTGATGCTTGGTAGAGTTCTAGTGTTGCTCTCTTAAGCCTTGGGTTTTTTTCTGTGCCCAAGGACAGAGAGGGATCTGTTCCTGATTTCTCAGTACTGTCCCTCCCCACTGCTGGTCACAGAGTTGGGAGTGGGGGTTCCCTTTGTTACCACGTCTCCGTCTCTCTTGCTGGTTTCTTTGCCTGGGGTTGTTTAGTAGCTGTTCGGTCAGCCCTCGATCGTTCTTCAGGAGGAACTGTTGAATTAATAGATGTGATTTGGTGTGTTCTGTGGGGGAGGCGAGTTCAGACTCTTCCTACATTGCCATCTTAAACTGGACTTTGCAGTTTGAGACACAAGTTGGGCTCTGTGGGTGCCCCTCCCGTCTTCGTATCTCTCCCACCCCTTGGCTCCTTCTCACCCTTCCTGTGGCAAAGAGAGTGAGGCCAAGTGTTGCCCAAGGGCAGGACGCCCCTGGGCTGCTTTCTGCGTAGGGTCCGTTCAAGGCCATCGATGGCTCTCAGGTGATGCAGCAGTGGACTCTGAGTAGTTTTCCTGTGGGAACAAAGGGAGGGGCCCGACTGCCCGATCCTTCCCCTCAAGCTGCGAGGTCATTGGACTTGCCCTCTAACTGCAACTCACTCAGCTTCACTCTCTTTTAGCAGCTAGAGCTCTCCCTTCCTGTCTCCAACTCTTAGACATTATTTTTATATGGCTTGATTGGCGGGGGGTGGGGGGGAGGGCTTCTCACTAACTCTAAAGCCCCTGAAATCTGCTAATTGCCTCCCATTGACCAAACCTAATGCCCCTTTTTTCCCCCAGCATTTGCCCAGCTGATAACCTTGCAGCATCTGAGTCTGTTTAAATATTCTCTTGGCCTCCGGGACACTACTTCCTCCTCTTTCTCTCAGTGCTTCTTAGGACTTCGTTTCTGGCTAAGTCTCTGGCGGGGCCAGCTTTCTCCTCTCCCTTTTTTAGACACAAAGGCTTCTTGACCCCAGTGCATGTTTGTTAATGTGAATAGCACATCTTACAGAGCGTGGTAAGTGCTTGTTTTCCCTCTAGAAGGTGCCCACTAGGCATGAGCTCCTTAAGAGCAGACTGCACGTCTGTTCTTTTTACCATTTTATTCCAAATCCTGGGACAATGCTTGGCACATAGGCATTCAAATACTTGTTCAAGTAATGGAATCCATTGGAATCCTAGGTGTTTAACCTCTGGAATTTTTTTGAACAAGGTCCCTTCCTTGTCTATATGGACAATTTCCCATCCATCAAAAACTAAGCTCAGGCATTATTGCCTCCTTTAGGAAAGTTTTCTTGGTAAGCTGTTGTTTTTATTATTTTGGAGAGAGTGTGTGGGAAGGGCAGAGAGGGAGGGAGAGAATCCCAAACAGACTCCCCACGGTCAGCGCAGAGCCTGATGTAGGGCTTGGACACACAAACTGCGCGATCGTGACCTGAGCAGAAACCAAGAGTCGGACACTTAACTGAGCCACCCAGGCGCCCCCACTATTTTTAACGCATCCATTATTTTCTAACTAAACATTTTCCATCTACTTAACCAGACTATGAAGGCTACGCGCAGGATTTCACCTGGGGCGCCTCTGTACCTCTAGTGTAATACGCAGCACTGGGCGAGGTAGATTTGACAAATATTTAAGTGGACATTCCTATTTCCAGAGTTTATCAGATCCCGTAGGACTAAACTAGCATTAAAAACATAAGGGCCAGTTTTACATGGACTAGCCCAGGCAGAGTGCTTAAATCTTTCAGAGAAATGTGCGACTTCTATTCGTTACCTAGCAGGTGTGAAGTTCATTTCCCTCTTCGTACGTGACATTATCCCAGGCAACGCTGCAAAACCTTGCCTTTTGTTGTTCAATGCTTGGGAGTCACAGACCCACGTGCCTTTCGGGGGGCGGCTAGGTTTGTTGACCGAAGGCAGATGGTAACTGTGGCAAAAACAAGCTCACGGGCCCATCTCCGGGCTACAGACAGCGGTGCCTGCAAACGGCACGGGTCGGTGCCACGAGCTTCGAGTGCACGGAGGGAGCAGAGGTCTGCCTCACCCGGGCTGCCGAACATGACCTGGCCGCAGACACCTTCCTCAAGGGCTCCCCGTGAGCTGCTCCGCAGATCCACGATGACCTGTGCTGACAAGCTGCCCGATGAGGGTACGAATTTCAGATTTGCGCCCTCCTGCTCTTATTCCAGTGTCCCCTCTACATGCTTTAACAGGGCAAAATGACCTACACGTTGATCGCGTTTCCTCTTCTCCATGACTGAAGGTGAAGAAGGTGAAGGGATATCTTAGGTGACCGTAGTCTTGTACGAGTGCTTACTTCTTTGCCTGGGAAGACAGCTGTCCCCTAAGTATGTGAATGTAGCTGATTTTGAAGAAAGCCTGCTGTAATAAAAACACATGGCAATCTTCTTTGTATACAGAAACTGGGAAATGTGTTTAGGTGAATGCTTCCCACATGTCAGGCAGCTCTTTCACTCTGCAACGAATTATTAGGCCTTGCCACAGAGACAAAAAGGTTTCTTTTTACACGTGAATTGGTTCCACCCACTGTTTAAAATGAAGCCTCAGTAGGTTACAAGGAAACTTTTTAAAATGTCCTCTCCCTCCCCCCCCCCCCGAAAACTCGGGTCCCCGTTCAGATAGCGAAACTGAACCTTCTCCCCTTCTGTGCCACCTCCCGTACCCTTTCTCCCACCCCTGCCCCATCCCTGTTACCATCCAGGAATTTAAGCCATTTAGTAAACAGACTTTGAGCACGTCCTTTGGGCCTGTCTTGTTCTCTTTAATGTAACCGTTCAAAACTCTCCATTGATGCATCACCCATCGGTGATCCTGCCCCATGACCTTGACTGACGTGTCTTTCTTGGGCTTCCCCATGGTCAAAGCTCACATCCCACTCCTGAGCGGAAGCAGCACCCTCTCTGCTGGTCTGGGCACTCTACAGAGCCATGGTCGGAGGCTCCAGAGCACTGTATGGTGTTTCTGCCTAACATCGTCCCCTCAACCAAGCCAGTGCTCCCACACAGTAAATTTAATATAACCATTATATTAAACCATTAAATTTAAAATAGCCATTATAGCCTCTACTTCTCTAATTGGTCTTAAGTTTTTCTTGTAATGACCATTTTCTGAAATAGTTTTACCTAGTATTGATATACTAATAATGCTACATAAAAGGCCGTGCACTTTTTATTGAAATGAAGAATTGTCTAAAATTAATTGCTAAAATATCCCTTTATTAAAAAAAAATTCCTGAGTAAAATTGGTCATCTGGAATACCACACAGGCACACGTTTTAACTTTTTGCAACCAAATAAGAATAATCTCAACATGCTTTGCTTTAGTGTAAAAATCAATTTATTATACAACAATCATACAGAATGCTTTTTATCTGTCTACAAAGAAAAATGGCTTCTCCTGCTTCCCTGTCCACCCCAATCATGATATTATGTTCTCAAGTACTTTCAAAAGAAAAAAAAGTGATATCCTTATTTTCCAAATAAGGAAGACTCTAGAAACATCATAAAATGATACAGAAGTATCAGAATGGTCTCTTACAAAGTGCGGTTCTGCCCATCACAGTAAATATCATTTTTCCTTACCAATAAAAATAGATACCTCTGACGGGGATAGGGAGGACCTGATCTTTCAATAAGCCTAACTGGTTCAATGTATAATTTTGATGGGTTGAAAATGTCTTTTCATTTCCATTTAACACTCCATTTTGTTTAAAAAATTGAATTTGTAACATGTGCTTATAGTATTAAATATTTTCACTCTTATGAGTAAAAGGAAATTCGGGCACAAAAGTTTTTGACAGATTAGAGAGTTTTTTTCCTGGTTCTAGGAAAATCACATTAAATGTAGACATTTTTTTTTTTTTTAATTCCAACGCTAAAAGACAGGTTAAAATATTTACCTGATTCAGTTTTTGTGGCTAAGACTTCATAGCTCTTGTATCAGCCCTTGAATGGTTTAAGGCTAGAAGTGTTTGGTCGGCTTCACAAGAATGAAAGCCCCAGTGGGAAAATAGCATCCTAACGCCTCTAAGTTGAGCTTGGAAGTACCAACTACCCACGTTTTCCCCTTCGATCTAAGAGGTTTCCAACTGCCTCGTACTTACAGCTGTCTGGCTTTGCCATTCTGCCGAAGGCTGGCTTCCCTCCTTGCTCTGCCAGTATGGGGTCCGTGAGGTCACCAAAACTGCAGGTGTGATGCAGAGTCTGAGACTTCAGGGCCTCACTGACATTTGAGAATAAGCTGCTTACGATGAACGACGAGTGAGGTCTGGCTTCCCTCTGTGTCTCATTTTTACCTGGAATGAACTTCGGCCACCGATTTCAGCCCTTTTTTGGGACCCCAAACTGCACTGGAGTCCAGCTCGTGTTTTGTTACAGAGGAGAAATAACAGAACTCCTGGAAGCTAGCCCTTGTTTTGAAACAGGTTTCTGGGAGAGGACGATACTCGTAACAACACTGTTAGGATGGGATGGGAGGAAGTGGGGGTTAGGCACCCTAGAAAAATCAGCTTTAGAAAACTTAGAAAAATAAATCCAAGAGTAAGTGGGTGTCTGTTCGGTGAAAATGGACCAAGTGCCCACATGTGACATGCACGCATCTGCACAGCACGTTTCCCACGAAGACCAGCTAAGGTCAGTCACCTTCCGCAAAGCAGGCCGGGGCCTGAGAGGGTAGCGGCCACGAGCGGGAAGTGGGAGACCTGGATTGGTGTCCGTGGTGCAATGCCGTCCCCAAGTCTGTGCTCTTTTTTAAATGAAATAATTTTCAGACTAGAAAGCAAGGGGGGAAAAAGGACAGAGAGGCACTCCCAGATTGAACACTGGGTAATGGCGAGCATGCCTTTCTGGCACTTCCGTGTTTGACCTTAACATTATGACCTCAAAGTTATTTTAAAGGGAAGAGCGGAAAGAAAAAGCATCAAAGTTGGCAAGTCTTTTAGTTTCATTGGGTATAAATCTTCCTCACATCTTCAAAACATATTGTTTCCATGCTTGATGCAATTTAGTAGTAAAAGTCCAATATTTAGGGAGGAAAAAAATATGTTTTCCTCCACTTTTGTGCTTGTTCTCAGGAGAACTCGTGTTACCTGGGCAGGGGTAGGATATACCGGGTTTGCCAAATTGGCACTTTTCACTGTGGCTCATTACCAGCCCAAGGCTCATGTTGGGATCTTTCCACAGTCCTCTTTTTCTTCCTGTTTTCAAAAACTTAACCTGAAAAGAGTGACAGCAGGTATTTGGGGATAATACAAGAGTGGACAAATTCAATGTCTATTTTGCCCCAACTGCTCTGATTCATAAATATTCCAGTGGCTTAGTCTTCCAAGGAGAAGGGAAGATTCCTTGATCAGAAAGCGGGCAGCCAGATTCAGATGCTGCTTTTAAAACCGATCATGGTGTCCATTTACGACCTAAACTGGGGTAATTTAACATGGGAGGTTGACAGGACTACGTGAATAGTTAAGGAAACCAAATTAAAAAGTGAGAAACTACTTCTATCCGAAGCCCCTGAGCTATGAGGATTTGGCAGAAGAGTTTTTCTTCTTAGGAAAAGTAATTGTCAAAATCAAATACAAATTTCATTACCATATCACTAAGTTGAGACAGTGTAGGAATTTGACAGACTCTACCCTAAGAGAGAAAAGTTGTGCTAGATTTTCCTGTCTTCCATTTAAAATCCATTTTCATATTTTCTGGGGTCAGGTCCTAATGGAACAAATGGACTGATTACACACTGGCGAGCAGTGCTTAATATAGATTAAGACACCCTGTAGTTAGAAAGGTAATTAACATTTTGTTTTAAACACTTCAATCTGAATAAAACTTTTTATTTGAAGACTGGCTTCGGAAAACAAGGCTCCGTGTTTCCTGGCTTTGTACGTGTATAAGGCGTTATACCGACGGTTCTGGTGAGGGGGTCAGTCTGTGGGGAGGAGACAGAGCCGCACCAGTTCTGAGGTCTACAGAGTTCGGTGTCTGAGGTGACACATATGTTGACGGAAGCGTTCAGTTAACAGATTAACCTAATAGCAATATATTAATACATTCCAGGTACAAATGATTTATAAACTCAAAAGAAATTAGTTTATGCTAAAACATATATAACTTTCAATTCAGTCTTTGCTTTAAAACAAGCGAATCTGTGAGGCTATTATATATGCTTTGTCTGTTACTGGGCATTTACTGTGCTTTCTTGTTTATTACCCCATTAGTTGCAGCGAAGCAGGCTTTGGAGAAACCGTTCTTAACTTCTTTCCCTGCAGGTGGCTCTTGCGTATTTTTCTTCATTGGCTTTTTTCGGTACGTCTGTTGGATGCACATATTTTGAAGAGAGGGAAAAAAGGATTCTTGAATAAGACTTCGACATGGCATATAATCTAAAACAGTTCATGATTTTATTGGGTATTGGACAGGTAAGAATTTGTTTTATCTATTTGGAGAGAGGAAGCACAAGTCGGGGGGGGGGGGTGGGCAGAGAGGGAGGGAAAGAGAGAGAATCCCAGGGCTTGAACTCACGACCTGTGACCTGAGCGGAAATCAAGAGTCTGATGCTTAACCGGCTGAGCCACCCAGGCCCCCCACCAAAGAAGAATTTTTGTCTGACAATTTTTAAGCTAATGGTTAAAACTAAAAATAGGGTAAAAACCGAGACGGATATGAATGAATTCCAATGAAAGGTTGTTTCTGTCACCTTCTCTACACTGGTTAGGATTTATGTATTACAGGACTGGCATTCAAATTATTCTGCATTAGTTGCTTACTTGCATTTCCTAAAAATTAGATCCTTTCCAATTCAAGTTGGAAAAAATGCTGTTATCTTAAAAGTACCAGTATCCAGGATTCTGGCTTGATTTGGTTTTTGGCATATCCTTCTTATTCTGTCCAAATACCTGATTTTGTCTCATTTTTACTTTTTTTTTTTTTTTTTAAAGCACCTATACTAACAAGGGTCAAGCCTGAAATTATATACTCAAGTCTAAAGGAGTAAGACTCTGTGTGAACCAACAAGTAGGGTCAACATTTTGAATGCCCACTGCCCACCCTGCCGGCTACCTGCTCATCCTCAAGGTTCAACACCAAGTGCCACGTTGACTCACTTAGCTTTCCTGTTAACAGTCAGTTTTGCTGTGTGAGTTGTTTTTGTTTTTTTGTTTTTTTGGGGTTTTTTTTGGGTGGCTTTGTTTGGTTCCATCAATGGTTATTTCTTCAGAAATTCTCAAAGGAAACTTCTATCTGTTATAAAAGACAAAGCCTTGGGGCGCCTGGGTGGTGCAGTCGGTTAAGCGTCCGACTTCAGCCAGGTCACGATCTCGCGGTCCGTGAGTTCAAGCCCCGCGTCGGGCTCTGGGCTGATGGCTCAGAGCCTGGAGCCTGTTTCCGAGTCTGTGTCTCCCTCTCTCTCTGCCCCTCCCCTGTTCATGCTCTGTCTCTCTCTGTCCCAAAAATAAATAAACGTTGAAAAAAAAAAAAAAAAAGACAAAGCTTAGCCAGTCCAATGGCGCTGAAAAGACTGTCAGCAGTTCACTTTCCCACAGTTGTACTTTGTGAGAAGCCACCACAGGTTAACCTTTAGCAAATGCCAACTAAAAAAAAAACGAAGCATTTATTGTCTAAAGAAAGAAATACAGTTGATTTCAATTTGGAAAGTACTGTTTGGAATAGAAATGTATGTTCTCATCTTTTTTTCATGAAGCTTACTTTCTATTTCCCCAGCCCACAAAGGAGAGCAATTTAAACTCTACCACCACCTGAGGCCTGCACTCTGCTCCCCCCTTCATCAGTTTTTGTATTAATGGAGTTGCTTTGATGTCGTGTTTTGGAGCCCTGTTCCATTTAAATTGTTGATTAAAAAGAAAATGGCATTTAGTAAAGAAAAAGCCAATGTGACCTTTCCACGGTGGCTTGCCTTAAAAGAATTTTTTCCAGATAGTGAGGTTACAACATCACCGTGCTGATATAGAAATAATTTTTTAATATTCAACTCATTCAGCCTAAGTTCTTCTCCATTTGTATAGAGGCCCTGGATTCAGATATAAGACACTTGTTTCATGTTTTTGTCCCATGTTACCAATGTGTGACTTCATTCAACTTTTTATGCATGCACTGAAAAATGTTTAATAAAATGCCCACTAAGGCTATTCAGGGTGGTTTTCCTTCAAGGGGAGGGCTTGGGGGCGGGGGGGAGAGTTAGTTTTCACTCTCTACTTTGTGAGCCTCCATCACCGACCAGCACGTGCTAGTGGATTTCCTCGGGCAAATTAAACACCAATGTAAGGCGAGAGCGCAGTCTGCTATGTTCCGCCACCGGAGATGTACATTTCACTTACCTGAACGTAAAAATTTAAGAACAGGATGACTAAGGTGAGCATGTAGGACGACTGGAAGATGAGACAGCCGAAGGGGAAGCCGCAGGGTTTCACCACCGCGCTCAGCGTGTGCGTGATGGTCAGCACGAACTGCACCTGCGGGGGGGGGTGGGGTGGGGGGCGTCACTGGGGGGCGGCCAGGCCGAGCCACGCAACACACCATTTGGAAATATGAAACATTTAGAAGTCGACTCCTGTTACTCCCTAGGTTTTGCAGGAAGAAAGCAAAACTGCGGAAGCAGCCCACTATCCTACCCAGAAATTTCGCTTGAAACGATGCTAGTCAGTATATTTAATTGCCCGCTCGTTTTCTCATGGAAGAGTAGCAGTTGCACTTATTTAGATAAAAATGAATCTTAAAATTAATGTCTGTGTTAAATCACTGTCACTTCGAAGCAAGGAATAAGGTAGCTTATTTCGACACACTAGATTTTAATCCTTAGAAGGTTCTTTTTAGAGGAAAACAGGCAGCCTCCTCACACACAGCAAAGCCTCTGCCTACGGGGACAGATTTCTTTCCTCCATGAGGATATCCGATGCTTCACAGGGAGAGGAGCTGAACGAAGGGATAACATACCAGCTGAGCCTGCGTGAGGTATTTCTTCCACCAGAGATACTTGTGCATAGATGGAAATACAGAAAGGCCATAGTAGGAGTACATGAGAATGTGGATAAAACTGTTCAGTGTGGGTCCAAAGAAACCTGTAAAAGTATGGGATAAAAATTACTGCTCATTCTTCATCAAAGGAGACGGATTCTTCCTGTGCAGCACGGCTGAAGATGAGTCACACCTGTGGCACTATCATCTGCCACAATCCACACGGTGAATTCACCCTCGTTTCCGCGCTCTTGCTCCAGGATTCCGCAAAAGTCACCGAGATAGGACAAAACTGGATGGTTTTTCAGTCAGAGTGCCAACCAAACAGGTAATTCCTGATTTGCAAAGGCTTTACTATCCCTTAAGCTGTTGTTACTATCGAGTGATCAGGGAGAAAATGAAATGTTAGCTTCAAACCGGTGGCAGAATTCCTTTGAAAGAGAAGTGTCTCTGCTTCCACTATGCCTCTGATGAGCCATTCCGACTGTGGAAAGAGGGCCTTCGGTATAGGGCTTAACAAGGTGCTAAAGAGTCCAGGAGATCAGGCTGCTCTTTACATTTAATAAATTCTACCTGAAAGGGACCTCGAACCAGGAGAGCTAGAGCAAGGCGAGAGAAGGTGCAGCAGGAGAGAAGGCTGGGACAGGATGGGGCTGGGGAAGGGGGGGGGACGGACTGGCCAGTGAGGCTTCCCAGCGGCTGGACCATCTCATGGACTTCTAGGACAAGGAATATCTAAAATCCAATTGCAGGACATTTCTGCACTAACTTGTGCCGTTATCACTCCTCTGCCCCTGCCGCCACCTTCGTGAAGTCCCTGTAGCTTCCGTCAACGTGGGCAAATGGTGTTTCAGGAAACCAAAGGAAAAAGAGAGAAGTTCTATGTTGCTCAGCTAAGAAGCAAAAGGATTTAGTTTGAAGGGGTGAGATGTCAGAGACGGGTCTATTTGTTGGAAACTGGGAACCCACTGTCGTGAGGATTAGACCAATCGATACACACAAAGTGCTCACGACAGTGCCCGGCAAAGCAAACACTACCTCTGTTACGTTGGGATCCAGATGGCTGGGCTGTGAGCTCTCAGTCCTGCGTGGAAGGGGCTGTGGGGCTGGAGGACCCCTATCAGCTATGTCCCCTTAGATACATTAGTTTTACTTTGTAAATTTTGATTCTGTCACCTGGGAAATGGGCAGGACAGTAACTGGCTCTCTGGGCGGTGCTGGGATTGAGTGCATAATGCTATGGAAACTGAAAAGTGCAGTACCTACGCTGGCTAATGAATTTAAACTCTGTAGCCTGGTTTTCCCAGTCTAAATCAAGGTCTGGTTAGATCCATGCCAATCAATGAATGAGAAGCAGGGGTGTCTGGGTGGCTCAGACACCACTGCCAGAATCTAGTAAGTACTCAGCAAACACTGGCTGGAATAGCCGGTTACAGCAGTATTTCTTTACCACGTGAGCTTTCATTACCGTGATTTAATGGGGTATGATTAAAAAAATTTTTTTAATGTTTATTTATTCTTGAGAGAGATAGAGCATGAGCAGGGGAGGGGCAGAGAGAGAGGGAGACACAGAATCCCAAGCAGGCTCCAGGCTCCGAGCTGTCAGCACAGAGCCCGATGCAGGGCTCAAACTCACGGACCGTGAGATCATGACCTGAGCTGAAGTCGGACGCTTAACCGACTGAGCCACCCAGGCGCCCCTGGGACATGATTTTTATATTTTAGGTTGACTGTGAATTGTCACACACACACACAGCATTTCATCTACAAGAATCCCAGGTCTTTACATGGGGATTATGTAAGAAGGAGGTTTAGATGTTTAGTGATTTGTAATGAAATTGTTGACAATCACAAAAAATACTTAACCTTGATAATTGCTTGATATTGATTATGGTCTGTATATTGATGACAGCATTAAGTCTATCATAGTTTTAATCACTAAACTCAAGAAGCCAGATTTGGTCCAGGAGAGAGTTAAAATAAAAACATCTTTCCGACCACTTCATCTCCAGCACTTTCCTGCTTCACACTCTGGTTTTAATTTGCATCTTCATAGTCACGGATATATTCCAAATATCCTTGACATTTTATTTATTTTTTTAAGTTTATTTTGAGAGAGAGGGAGAGAGAATCCCAAGCAGGCTCCACGCTGTCAGCACAGAGCCCGACGTGGGGCTCGATTCCACGAACCGTGAGACCGTGATCAGACGCTGAACCGACTGAGCCACGCAGGCGCCCCTCTCCTTGACATTTAAAAAATATCTCTAAGATCCCCAAATCATTTTGACTTAAGTTTTACCTGTTCTGAGTTTTCACAGAAGATTTTTAAAGCTGGGGATATAAGACAATCACATAGAAAGTACCACTGTCTGCACTGCAGGTCAGAAGGGACCCATTAATGACTGTGAAATCAATGCAGTGAGAGCGGTCATCAGCTTTTTGAAAAAGTACAACAGAATTAATGAAACGACAACAACAAAAACCCAAAGTGCATCACAGAGCTAGGGTAAATATCTCCTGAAATTTCTGTTCCACACAAAGTGCATACACGTAAAGAGGCTGTGATATAAGGCGCATTGTAGCTCTCAGTTAAAACAAACGTTGGAAGCCACACAGAGATGTGCCTTTAACTTTTCAGAATGGAAAAAAAAGTCCAATCTATAGGACCGCCGAGTGATGACCTCCACCAAGCAGAAGGTGCTGCATTTGTTTTGACAGGAGTCCTTCAGCCCCTGGTGCTGGAGTAAAATTACTCCAGCTGGGGTGTGTGCTTCTGGCCCGCAGACATTTGGCGCAGGGGGAAAACAAAATGTATTTTCACAATTTAAGGTAACGCTCCCATTCTGCAGGAACGAAAGACGCGAAACTGGTCACACGGGCAGCCGCGTGCTGCGCCGTGTGCCTCCCTCTTCCGTCTCCAGAGCCACATCAGTACAACAATATTCACCCCCAGGCACCCACTAGAGGCCTCGCGAGACCCATGACACGGAACTGAAAAAGCAACAACAGAACTTACTTTGCCCGCAAGGTATCCAGTTCAAAACACACCACCAGATGTTAAACATGGAGGCATGATGGTATACGTGAAGAAAAGTAATCTGACTGGTTTTTTTCCGCAAAACAAAGAAAATTGTGTCCAGGAACTCTATGGATTTGGAGAAGTAGTACCACCACAACACCTTGGCTACCTGTAAGGATGTTAAAACAGGAAAAAGAAAAGGTGAGCGAATGAAAATGCTCCCCTGGCTGCGCCCCACCCCCAGCAACCTGCGTGATGCCGCACTTCACCAGCCGGCGTTTCTGTCTCAGGCCATCACCAAAGCACCTTCCTGGCATCTCTGCCCCCAGCTTCTCCTCATTCCCAGCAATCCACCCCACTCTGGTGAAAAGGAGTTGCCCCTCCGACACGTGTGATCTGATCAGGTGACTCCCCTGCACCCGCCGAACACGGGCTCGTTCTCCAGCCTGCGCTGGCAGGGATTTCCAGGACCCTCTCTGAGCACAGCACGGGGCGCCATCAAGGCCGTCTGCTCCCTCTTCCGGCACTCGCCGCCGACGGGGCCCCTGGGCCTCCTGGCACCCTTCTCCCCTCGTCCACCCTCCTTTCCTACCGCACGCCTGGCATCCTTGAGGAACACCCTTAAATGCCTCCTCCTAACCCCCTCCTCGCCTTTTCTCAGGCCTCATCAGCCACGTCTTCCTTTGCATTTGGAAACTGCTTTATGCCTCTGCTTGCAGTAACCATGGCTGTGTAGTGAGGGTTAATGCGACCGAGGGCAAATCACACAAGGCAGGGGCTGTCTCATCTCTGCTCAGGGCTCAGCTCTCAACAGATGGCTACTGCTCGTTACACCAGGTCTTAATTTTTTCTCTGGTTCCCTACTGTGCGCGTGTTTGGTCTCTTAGCTGTGCTGGAGCCCAGGAGCCGTCTGTAAGTGGACGACTACTGCTTTCGTGTCTCCTCCTCCTCGGAAGATTTGAAATCCAGGTGCTTCCAGGTCATATGGAGTGCTGAATCACTACCTCGTACACCTGAAACTAGTATTACACTGTATGTTGGCCAACTGGAACTTAAGCAAAAGCTTAAAAAAAAAAAAATCACGATGCTCCTCCCTCCTCACTGACGTGGCTGGTGGGTCGGGATTCCTACTTTCCCTCCTGAGCCCCTTACAAGTCTCAGCCACAGGGAAATACTTTCACGGCAGTGTTTTTAGCACTAACATTTAAACGTATGCGGAGAGTGTGTGTAAAAGGAACTCTGAAGTCAGAATATCACGCTCTATTGTCTGCCTGCCAAGAAGACAAGGAGGTGTGCTGCTTTCCATCTTAATGTTTGAGAGTGTGATTCAACTTCACAGATATTAAGTCAAATACAAATGTAAGACGACAATGACCTTTAGAGAATTGTATGGTAGCCCAAAGTGCGCTGCTCTGTGATAATACATTAGAAATAAAATGGGTGCAGAGAAACCTCTATATATACTTTTTTCATACTACGGCTTTGAAGATGTTTTTTAAAATGCATTCTGAAATGTACGTCTTACTATGAAAGATTTTCATTAAAAGGTTTCTGCTAATAAGCATGTTTTTCATTATAGAAAATTTCAATCAAGGAGAGGAAGTATAAGGAACCTGTGTTACCTATCACTAAACTTCAAAACTTTCAATATGATTCCAATTTGTTGGATCAGTTCTATTTCTCAACATTTTTAGGGGCTGTACAGCATATTCTAAGCAAAGGCAAGGTATCATTTCATCTATAAAAACTACCAACAGAGAGGAAGGAAACTTTTACTTCACCATAACCACGATGTCATTAGCTAATAAAATCAGGGACTCCTTAATATCTACCAATAGCCTCATCCATGGTCAAAGTGTCTTAAAAATGGCCTTTTAGAACTGATTTAAATCTGGATGCAACCAAGGTCCAGCTTGCACTGATTTGATAAAGTTTGTTAGTCTTTTCTAATCAGTAACAGTCCCCTTTCCTTGCTTCCCCTCTTCCTGTCTTTTCTTCACGAAAACTAGATCAGTTGTTGCATGGAATTTCTAATATTATGAATTCCTAATGTTATTTAACTTCTCTATCCCCCACATTTTCTGAAGCAAAGCAATGAGATTTAGAGGCTTGATGGGCTGAGACTTAGGGAATTTGGCAGGAACTCTGAGTCCATGGTTCTGTGTACTTCCTGGCACATCACGCTGGGAGGGCACATCATTTCTGGTCATCCCGCTGGCGTTCGTGATAGAGTTCAGGTGTTAACAGCTAACCCAATTATTATGAAGTTCCGTTCAGCGTTCTCCCAACAGTTTTATCCCTTATGGATGACGGCCGAACAGATCCATGATTTCACTAGGAGTTGCAAAAGGGTGATTTTCTAGTTCTCTCGTTACTTATGCACTTTTCTATAGAGAAGAGCTCTCTCTCTTCCTCTATTTGGAAATTCACACGTGAAAAGCAAAGATCAATGTTTGATTCTTTCCCTTTAACATTTTTCCCCTAGAAAGAGCTGGTGTTCTAGCAACCTTCAGAAGGCAACAATGTGTTTTTTAGTATCATTTTAAACTCATGGGTTTTTACTAAACTTGGTATGCTTCAACCCATTCCAGTCAGTATTCTTTTTGAATTGTCCCATCTTGCATGCCGGGAGTCCCTTCAAGATGGCTCCTCTGTCTTTTTGTCATGACCTGGGTAGTCTGGACGGCTTACGTGCTGTCACAAGATGTCCTCGATTTTGCTTATACACATTTCCCACCCCAACCCAGGAATTGGCCAATTCTCTAAGAATCCTAATCCCTTCTGGTGGAAAATTATATTTAGAAAGCACAATCTGGGTATTCACTCCTCACTGCACTGGGCTGTCAGAGACTAACTAGGCCTTTTCTGTAGATAGAGCTAAATAACACATTTGTTTTTAGAAAGAATAAAGCTAATTCTGATATTTCCAATTTGAATCTATGATCAGTGTTCGCTTGACTTTTTAATTGGTATCTCTTTTCTAGGTCTCAAATACTAGTTGTAATGATATTAAGATTATTAAATATTAACTTCATCCTACAGTGTACCTTTAACAGTCTCAGAGAAGCAACACCAGTATTTTCATTAATAGCAATCAAAAAAATTACTGAATACTGTTAAGATACATCCCCGAGGGATGGTCAGTCAAAACACCATGTTTTAAAGTCACTTAATACACGGGTATATCCATTTCTTTGAGTTTCCAAGTTTTGGGAGGAAGGCTGCCTTGCTTTCTTTTTAAAATTAATTTTGTTTCAAATAATGTAAAACACTTAATGGTTCCAAAATCAAGTATTCCATCCCTACCACCTCTGCCCAGTTCCTTCACCCAAAAGGAAACACTTTGTTGGGTTTTGGTTTATTCTACCATGATTTGTTTTAAAAGCAAACACACACACACACATATATATTCATATCACTTCTTACACAGAAGGTACTATATTATAAACACGGTCTGCAAGTTGTTTTGTGTTGTTTTTTAACTGAGATCACATCCCAGAGATTACTCTGTAACAGTATAGAGATCTTCGTCATTCCGTTTTGCAAAAGGAACCATTCCTGGACAAGCCATGGTTTATTCAATCAGCTCCCCCATAGTTGGACATTTGAAAAACATTTTTGTTACCAAGTATTTCTATCAGAACATGACTCCCTTTCTTATGTAATCCCAGCCCCATCCTCATATCTGGAAGGATAAGGCCTCCTCTCCTTTTCTAGGAGAAACGGTTACAGATGGTCTATTAGCTTCTCAAGACTTACCCGGACATCGGCTTCCCCTGCACTGGTGAGATCTTGACACTGTAAATTGTAGCCTCCTTCCCAACTGGAGAGAATAAGCTGCCAAAGAAACAGAGGGGGAAAAATTAACACGAACATTTGAAAGAGGACTAGATTTCCCATTCATGTTCCTGACTGGCGTCTGTCTGTTCAAGGTCTGAGTAGAAACTTCCCAGCATCTGACTTTCTGGATCCTGTCCCCAAACATGTGATCAAAGGAATTAATTCTTGCTGTTGAATACATACCAATAGTTGGTATGCTTTAATGGGTATAATTTACTTCTGAACTTTACATTGGCCCAAAGTAACAGAGTTTAGCTATCATTTGAGTAACAAAATATTTTATGTAAGGAATCATCTAGTCGTATGTTTCCACAGGTAAAACACAGAATTAAATATAAACAAATGCAAAAACTACACTAAAATTTTAATAATACTTTATATTGGTTTATATTTACCTTAGCTGATCATCTCCATAATTTTATTACGTACATATTTATTACCATTTTACAGATGGGAAAACAGGGCTCAAAGGTTCTTAAATCATTTTCTTCACTGTATTTATGCTACTTGGTACTCAACCATGTGTGTGATTATAAATGATTAATATTTATATCCCTCATTATGTTCAAAAACCAAAAGTCTCTATAAAGATCTGTGTGTTTTTTGCTCATCTTTGAATTCACCATTCCTTGCCCAATGCCCAGCACATAGAAAACACCCAATAAATTATGAGAAAATAAGCTTTTTATACTTTGTGGAAAATTCTGCCAAAGAAGTTCTCTCTCTCTTCTTTCTGGCCAATACTGTAAAAACTTAAGATTCTAGAATACAAAGCAGGTACAGACGGTATTTTTCCCCTTCATCAAATTTTATTTATAGGAAAATGTTTAACCTTTCCAACTTCAGGAATAGTAGGCAGTCGTTTACAATTGCTGAATGAAATCTCTGGATATAAAAAGAAACCTATGCTCCTGACAAGTTTGCCAAGGACTTCTGCATATTTGATATTTGTGTATATTGTTAAATGATCACCATGAGGAGTCTAGTTAACGTGTTACATAAGGTATGCAAAGGCCTACTATTTGTGGCTGCTCATCAGAGATGTGTAAAGATACACCCTGCAGAGAAACACACAGGGGGAGTGACAGGATGTTAAAATTGAACACTGAAAGCCGTCAAACTACTAAAAAAAACCATTTATATTGTTTAAAACTGTCTGACAATTTAAAACCTAAATAGAATTAAGCAGCCGCTCTATGAAAGACTCTATGTGCCTTGCACAGGTCCATTGCTTATTATCCCCTGGCGGGCCTGGCAGACAGAAGCCATCCATCCTGGGTGTTGAAGGAAAGGAAACCAGGCTGTTGGACAGGGTTAGCCTCAGGAGGTGGAGCCTAGCTTGCTCCAAAAGAGGTCTAGGATCCCTCCGCT
Source organism: Prionailurus bengalensis (assembly GCF_016509475.1). Taxonomy (NCBI): domain Eukaryota; kingdom Metazoa; phylum Chordata; class Mammalia; order Carnivora; family Felidae; genus Prionailurus; species Prionailurus bengalensis. Next base: position 17,787,507 of record NC_057349.1, on the reverse strand, counting down.
TCTCCCCATTTCCAACTCCTCAGTCCAGGCCACCGGCATCTGTGACAACAGCGCTCCAACCGTCTCCTGGACTCTGCTTCCGCTCTTGTCCCCAGCTCACTGTCCCAGTTCATTTTCCAAGTAGCGGATGCAACCATGTATCTGAGATGGAAGATCGATCACTCCCCTCATTAAAATCCCCCAGTGGCCTGCCACGATACTCAGAATAGAAGCCAAACTCTTTACAAGGCCCTCTATGTTCTGCCACTGCTCTGCCTCGTCATGAACCATCCCCTCCTCTGACCACGGAGGTCTAGCTGCACTGTTTCTTTTTTGTGGTCTTTGAACATCCCAAGCTTGTTCCTGCCCCAAGGCCTTTACGTTTGCTGCTTGTTCTGCACGAACACAGTTCCTTCAGATCTTCATATGCTTGATTTCTGCTCAAATATCAGAGGTCTTCCTGCCCCCCCCCCACCAGCCCACCACTGGTCAGCGTTGCAAGGGGAAAGGCGGGGTTGTAGAGCCTAGAATAGAATCTGACACACTGTAGAAACTCCATACGTATTTGTTGAAAGACTCTAAGTAATTTTAGCAGTACCTTCCTGGCCCAAGCAAACATCTGAACTGGGCTTAACAAGTTAGCAAGGTTCAATCAACCCATCATCAACTAGTGGCTGTTACACATACCCCAAAAGTGTCTAAGACCGTATGCCTGCCCTGGAAGAGGCTACAATCAGAGGACAGGAGGAGGCAATCAACAGCGGTAACTTTGAACCGAGAGCTATAGGAGTGTGAGAAGAGCACAGTGGACAAGCAATGGATAACATTCTGGTAGGGAAGGGACTAAGTACCGACGTTCTCCCTAAAAACGGGTCGAAGCCATTTACTTGTCCAAACACTACTGTTCTTATTCCTGTTAACGGTGAATAATATTCACCTTAATATTTACACAGCGTTTTCATACTCATGAACTCCTGCTGTATACTGGTCTATGAGCTTTTCAAGGACAAAAATCACATGTCACCCATCTTAATATCTCCTTGGCTGAGTATACAATTCACAGCACCTAGTGGATGCTCACAGAATGTTGACTGAACAGAACTGACTAATCCTTCTAGCAGACTCATGAGTTAAGTACGAGGACCAAATCTCCACTTGACTTCTATTTTTTTAACGTTTACTTATTTTTGAGACAGAGAACATGAGTGCAAGTGCGGTCGGAGCAGAGAGAGGGAGACACAGAATCCGAAGCAGGCTCCAGGCTCTGAGCTGTCAGCGCAGAACCCGATGCGGAGCTTGAACTCACGAACTGCGAGATCATGACTGGACACTTAACTGACTGGGCCACTGAGGCGCCCCCCCATATTTCCATTTTAAAGACAAGTCGTGTAAGGGTCAGAGGGCCTAATTAACGGCCCCAGAATTACAGACAGTGACACCTGCATTCGCATCTGCTGACTCCACTACTCCGAAGTCTCCAGCTGGTATTCGGGCTTCCGGTGTGGTCAGACATTCGGCTGCCCTTCTGACGCAGGTGCTGCTTCTGAAAACAATCTAAGGAAGAATATCTTTCCCTTTGTTTCTTCCCCAAGAAACTAACCCTGTCAATCACTGTCTCGCAAGCTCCTCTAGTGAACTAAGATTTACCTCGTTGAAAACCTACATAAAAAGTCCCCTTCCAGAGTCAGGTAAATTAGGATCACTGATGCGACAGGACTATGGGGGGGCTTTCTAGACCCTGAATTCCATCTGCACTCGGATCACAGAACTGTGGGCATCGGTGTTGTAAGTCATGTTAAGTAATGGTTCAGAATGGTGCACAGCAGAGCAATGCACAGATTGAACTCTGTGGCCGAGAGGATCTATATTTTACGTGAGGATTTATCTTCTTTTAGAATTCAAGGACCAGGAAGGCAACTATACTTGTGCCATTGTCAGCCATTTGTAACTGACATGAATGATTTTATCCTGTTCCCTAAGAAAGGTTTTGTCTTGTTTTTGTTTTCCCTCTGCTCGCTGGAGCAGGTTTATTTGGCACTTGTTGATTTTCCTTTGTGGCAGGCAGAGTGAAGCAGGCTTTGGGTCGTACAGAAAGCGCAATTGTTACTTGTTCCCTTTCTTGTAAAATGACTTGGGTTTGGCACATTACAAAGGAACGGGCGATGCATGATGTAATGAGGGCAGCAGGAGCGGGGCTGGAATCTCAGCCTGGGACTCCGCAGTCAGTCCTCAGAAACCGCGATGCCCCCGTCACGGGGGACCAAAGATGGAGGGAGTAGTCTTTAAGGGACCGTGTATCTGTATTTCCGACGAACTGCATTTGATTTTTAACTTAAAAACTGCTCTGTCCTCAAGAGCCGTCTATTCTCAGGTAAGTCATGCAACTTTTCCAAGCCTCAGTATCATCATCTGTAAAAGGAGAAAACTAGCACATATGGGCTTTAAAGGCCCATTCAGATCTAAATTGTGACTTTGAATTATAGTGAAAGACTAAGGATTCAAGAAATAGGCCTAGGGGCGCCTCGGTGGCTCAGTTGGTTAAGTGACTTTGGCTCAGGTCACCATCTCACGGTATGTGGGTTTGAGCCCCGCGATGGGCTCTGTGCTGACAGCTAGGATCCTGGAGCCTGCTTCAGATTCTGTGTCTCCCTCCCTCTATGCCTCCCCCCTGCTTACGCTCTCTCTCTCTTAAAAATAAACATTAAAAAAAATTTTTTTTAAAGAAAGAAACAGGCCTAAATTGGGATGAGAAAAATTCTCAGAAACAAAGATTTCCCCAAGATTTTCTGACGAAACAGTATCAGACGCTGGAACAGCTCCTGAGATCTTGAGGAACGGTGCTGAGAGCAGCGCTGGATAGTTCTGGAAGGCCAGATTTACTTCTCAGAGACGCTCACTTACCAGACTCCAGCGTTCCTACATAGACACTTACCTCTGCCAGCATATATACGGAGAGAAGTGTGATTCCGAGATTATACAAGGTGAGGATACCCCTGAGGGAGAGAGCATGTCTGTTCTTCATGTATTTGTTACCCAGCCATATTGAAAGCAGATACAGGACAGTAAGAAAAAAGGTAGGAAGGTAAGAGTCCAACATGAACCATCCTCTGACTCGAGAATCTGAAAGGAAACACATACAGTGAGAATCCTAAAGGGGGGTGCTTCTGTTTAGTTTTAAAATATTATCACATGTATTTAAAAAGTTTTGGGGTTTTTTTTTGTTTGGCCTTTTGTTTTTTACTGAGGTAGAACATGAGTTTCAGGAGCACAACACGATTCAATATTTGCACACCCTACAAGATCATCACCGCAATAAGTGTACTTAATATCCATCACCTTACATAGTTACAAAAATTTTTCTTGTCATGAGAACCTTTAAGACCTCCTGTCACATATATTGTATGTTCCACACTGGATACAACAAATAACAATACGACAAGAACCCACAAGAACCCGAGTAATAAGCCGCGATAAGCAGGACTGGAGTTACAGTTCTGAAGAAGAAACCCCCGGGGTGGGAGGAGTTAAGGAAGATCTCATGGAGCAAACAGGGCTTAGGCTGAACCCTGAGTGACGGGGACAGGTGATCAAGGCGGGCGGTAAGAGTTCTAGCGTCTTCTCCAGAACAGTTACTATGTTTATTTATTCTAACTCTGTAAACAGGATGTGCCATCATGCCGCTCTGTGGATGAAAAACAGCTCAGAAAGCTACAGTAACCTGCGGAGGCCACACAGCAGGGGGCAGCAGCGTCAGGATCTGAATTCACCTCTGCTGCCCAGCACGTTCCACCCGGTGCTGCCTTCCTCGGTGGAGTCTGGAGTAGGCAGGAGAGAAGGGGTATCGACAGCGTATACTGGTTCACACACCCCACACCCCGCAGCTCGGTGAGGACCACCGTGCGGTAAACCAGGCAGAGTTTAGAGCTCAGCTGAGCCAGAGCCGTGGGACTGAACCCAACAACCACGGGAAGCTGAAGAAGGCAAAGCCTTGGGGGCTGATGATTCAGAGGTGAGGGCAGAAAATATAACCGAGGACTGAAACCTGACCATGGACTAGAAGTATCAATAGCTAGGAGGCAAGAACCAAGATACAGCAAGTGTTCCTTGCTCTGGAGGATGAAAACGTAAAAATCTACATAAAACACATATAATAGATCTGTAAGATAATTAGTTAACATCTGAATAGAACGGTAGGCACAAAGTGATTTTAGTTCTCTGTTCTGCTCTTTTTTGTTGTTTCAATAAAGCAAATAATTTGGCCCACAATGATAAAAACTGGCACGTTGTTTTTAATCTCTGTAAATGCGGTTGGACGGAGCTGGTTTCTCCAGCCGATCATGCCCTTTCCTCCCTCTCTCTGCTCTCCCCAGGCCTCCGCCCCTCTTTCTGCTCCACTCTACCCCTCGCACGCCAGCCCCCCCTTACTCCACCCCACCTGACGGACAGCACAGAGGAAAGTGCCTTCTCAGGCTCTGTCCCATCACCTGTTCTGTAAACTCCTCCAGTTGTGATGGAGAGAACACGGCAGGCGAGGGGCCCACCTCAGCATTCGTGTGACTAGCAGAGACCTACCTTCACACAACCTGCAGGAAATCACTGGTCGGAAAAGTCTGTCCCATGTGCCACTTCCTAATGTTCACCTCTGAATCCAAATCCTATGCACCCATGGGGCGCCTGGGTGGCTCAGTAAGTTGAACCGACTCTTGATTTTGGTTCAGGTCATGATCCCAGGGTTGTGGGATCGAGCCCCGTGTTGGGCTCAGTGCTGAGCCTGCTGAAGATTCTCTCTCTCCCCCTCTGCCCCTCTCCCCCACTCGTACTCTCTCTCTCAAATTAAAAAAAAAAAAAGATAATAAAATAAAATACATCCTACGGTTCCTCTAAAAACCAGATAAATGTCCTGCCGTTGGAAGGGAGCTGCTTCTTCTTACCCTTTCCTACTACTCTCCACCTGTGTAACAATGTAATTATAATTTTATAATTAATGTGTTATTATGGCTGGAACACTGTTATCACAATTTATATTTACTGAACACTTATTCTGTGCCAGGCACTGTCCTAATAAAGCTTTTTACATGTATTGACTTAATTCCCAAAGTAATCTAATTATATAGTTGATATCTCAAATAGTTTTGAGGTATAACTGATAAACCTGTACATATTTAATGTGTATAATTTGATGGGTTTGGACTTATGCAAACTCCCACGATGCCATCACCACAGTGCAGGTAACAGATGCATCCACCATATAGGTGATGTAATTATTGCCTGTTTATGTTTGAGAACAATTGAGCCACAGAGAGTGAAACAGTTAAATATTTGCACTAAACTGCTACCCCACCTCCTGTTATGGTGTTATGGATTGAACGGTGTCCCCCAAAAGATATGGTTAAGTCCGAACTCCTGATACCCGCATGACTGTGACCTTAACTTGGACATAAGGTCTTCACAGGTCTGACCCAGTTAAGAAGATGTCGTACTGGACTAGGTGGGCCCTCGCTGTGACCGGTGTCCTATATTACAAGGGGCGATGTGGACACAGGGACACGAAGAGGAGAAGCCATGTGCAAATGGAGGCAGAGAACAGGGAGATACATCTCCGAGCCAAGCAATGCCAGAGATTGCCGGCAACGCCAGAAGCTGGGAGAAAGGCAGGGAACACTCTTCCCTAGAAACTCAGAGGGAGCACTGCCCTGCCAGCTCCTTGATGTCAGACCTGTAGCCTCCGGACCGTGAGAGAATCAACCACTGTTGCTTTAAGCCACGTGGTTTGTGGCACGTGGTTACTACAGCCCCGGGAAACCAACACACGTGGTCTGCTTCACTGCTTTGCAACTACCGTCGAGGTGGCAGTCTGACCTCCCGCCTAGAGACAGACCCCAGGTCTTACGCTCCCACTGTGTCTCACCCATACCTCCACTGAGTTCTGAGTCATGCAATCTAGGCCAACCGGCAGGATGAGCCCAGTACAAAATACAGCACCTCCAGTGGTTTGTTTTCTTTTGTCATGGTCCTGTAAATGCTTGCCGCTTTTGTCAAGGAGGAGAGTTAACTGTCCCAGCCCAGAGAGAAGAACAAATACTTGCAGTAAGATTTATCCTACCTTTGGGACGTTAATGGTTAACTGCATCTGTGTCGGGTATCTGCCCAGGACAAGATCCCCTGATGCCAACGTGGAAAAGGTGACTACAGAAGAGACTTGGGGACACCCGGGAAGTCTGCTAGGTGGCCTGTCAGTCAACTTAAGCTTGTGCCACTTTTGGGAAAGGGAAAGGGAAAGGGATGCTGGACGGCCCAGATGCTGGATTCCCTGTCACCGTGGAGGTCACCCGACCCGGTTGTCAACTGTCAATCTTCCCATCTCCTCGCCACAAAGAACCTTCCATAAACATGACCAGAGCTGAGTAAACAAACTGCAATCCTCTCCGTACGTGGACCCCTATCCACATAGTTCCAGATCACAGCAATCTTAGCAAAGGCACAGCTCGGTGTGAACAGAGACACTGTTGTTCCACGCTCTGGTGCAAGTGTCCAATAGAAGCCACAGTTGCCAAGAAACCCTGCGTGCCCTCTACGTGAACCGTCCTCCTCTGCACCCACAAGAACTGTGAGGCAGAGAACATATTCAAGAAGGGAGCTTATGCGATACACAGATCCTGCCTTGCCTACCCCACGGGGTCACCACGAGGACAAATGGTGGTGGGTGGGGGGCCGGGGGGGAGGCGACTGAAAATATTTTTAAAGCTCTAATAATCACCCAGCACCATTATATTAAAATCATACAAACAGTCGTTCATCAGACGTTTATAAAGCCTAGGCAGAGACTGGAGTGGTCTAAGTAGTCTCTAAACGATGCTGTATGGAGGTTTTTGAGAGACAGGAAAACCTCATTTCCCTCCATTTCCCTAACCCAACAGTGCTGAGGAAAGAACCCGGAGAGAGGCACAGATTCGCCACGGTTTGTGAACCAGCGAGGCCTAAGTGAAAGGAAACACGTTGTTTGGAAAACATCCACTTGTTTGCGAGCTATGCAGGGTGACTGAGATGCCCAGGGAAGCGTAAGAAGCGCTGCAGGGGGACGGCACGCCGCAGTGAGTCTAAGTGACGGGTGACACACAAAAGGGGGCGCGCAGGGGCTCCAGCCCACAGCACGGGCGGAGCGAGCTCACGCCCCCAGACATGAGAGGGCGGAAAGAGGGGAGGTGACTGCGCGGGTGAGGAAGGTGGAAGGTGTGTGGGCGGTGGCGCCAGGAGAGAAAGTAGTCCCGGTTAGCAGGTGGCTCCGGCCTGCTCTGGTGGCCCGAGAGACACCGAGGGGAAGGGCTTCGCTGCATTCTGTCCCTGCTTGTGGCTCCTGGAACTTTAATCCCAGGAAGGTTGAGCAGGTGCACTGAGGCTTTCTAGATGTTCTGGAGAAGGATATCAAAGGGGAGGGAAGTTAGATCTCTAAATGTTAAGTACCATACTGTCGTCAAGGTACCAGAGGCGTGCCTGGGTGGCTTAGTCGGTTAAGTGTCCGACTTTGGTTCAGGTCATGATCTCCCAGTCTGTGAGTTCGAGCCCTGCGTCAGGCTTTTTGCTGACAGCTCAGAACCTGGAGCCCGCTTTGGATTCTGTGTGTATGTCTCTCTCTCAAAAATAAATAAACATTAAAAAAGAAAAAAAAAACCACCAGAAATGACAAAACCCTCTTGTGCAACTAAATAGTTTCCTTCCACATGAAATTCTCAAGTAGCTTACTCACCTCGAGGTCCAAACATATTGTCCAAAAAAGCATTGATTTCATCATCAAAAGCCTTTAGATGCTCCTGAAAAGATAAAAGAAAACATTATTTAACTCGGTTTTTTGGGAAATTCAAAACAGACATGTAGTTGCCAGAATCTCCAAGTCCTAGCTTCAAGGACTTTCGGCTGCAAACACTTCCGGGAAGGGGACCAGTTAAACGCAGCCTCTTCCTTCACAAGCTTGTGTGGATTTAGAAGGAAAAAATTCTGTTTCCTAAGGAAAGGAAAGAGGCAGTCCTGAAAAACAGGCTTGGTACATTTTTAAACACTGAAGGATTATTGACCTTAATTCCATTTCCCTCTAAAATGCTTAGAGGCAGAAGCTTTTCCATAAGCAACTTCTATTGTTGCAATTAACAGGAGTCACATGCAAGCAACAGGGAGGGTCTACACCTGCAGGATATAATGTAATTGTTAAATAAAAATTCAGCTGAACTGTATTTCACAAAGTTCAATCTAAAGCTTTAAAGGGGACTTATTTTTCAAATAAGGCAATGAAGCACTATAGCTAATTTTTCCATAATCTAAAAACCTTTATATTTTGTTTGTTTTCAAAACCTTTCTTATACATGAATATATATTTAATATTACAATAAACAGCATCTATAGGGTACATCAGGTGATTACTGCCACTTTAACTGGATTCAGGATAGGAGAATTTCTGCTAAGAACCTTATGGTTGCTAAACTGGCTACAGGCTCTGGATTTAGCTCCTGTTCATTCTGGTGTGCTATTACGTTGCTCAAAATACCTGTGACGGTGTTCCCTAACCTTGCCTACAATGGTCTAGTGCACCTCCTCAAGCAAAGGGAAGAAAAGACAAATTTGCCCAGTGTTCATGGGAAAGGGATCTTTGATGATTATTTGGGGCTGGTGGATTGGTGAGGTGAGCGTCATCTCTCAGGATGTTCATCTAGAACATTCTCTATAATCAGCCACCGGAGTGCATCTCATTTGCAAAGAAAGCGTAAGTGCCAAAGAAGAGAATTAACTTGCTGGCATTTGAAAAGAAGATCTGCAGGTTTGGTGATCAGCCTCTACCATTTAGACCTATTTCTTACTTGTCACTTTGATCCTGAGAAAATTTCAAGGAAACTTAGGTATTTGCGGACTTTAGGAAGCTCGAGAGAGTGGAAGAAGATTTAATGACGACATCTGTTAGCACCTACACCTGCTGGTCATGTATTAGGACCTTTATTATATCATAGTATCTGTATAAAAGGTATCTGGGCTAGACCAAGATTGGAAATTTTTAGAGTGTTTTGGTTTCCATGAAGGATATCTTAGGAGACCTCTAGTCTTGAAAAGGTCGCTAACCTCACATTTCAGTGTGACAGAGTTAAGATTTGTGTTGCCATTAGAACAGAGAAGATCTGTCCTGAGGCCTCTCATTCTTGAGCAAAGAATGTTAATCTCACTGATATACCCACCTTCATAACAAATACCAGTGAAATCTTCCTCTCATTGCCACATCCACCCACACATGTTTAAAGGTTTTCGGTCTGTTTGCTACAGTCCAAACTCCATTTTCCAACATCTGGAGGTCTAAGAAAACTCTAAAGGTCACAAAGCTTGTATTCGTTCTACAATGTTGCAGAAACTAAGTCACAGTAGAAGACCAGAAATAAAAGAAAGCAGAGGGGGAGATAATGAAGAGAGAGCAGAGAGTGAAAAAATGAGTAAGAAAGGGCATTCTACACCAATACCCTGATAATAAAACCAGACAAAGGCATTACAAAAACATGACAAAACAAACAAAAACTACAGGCCAATAGCTCTGATGAACATAGATGCAAAAATCCAACCAAATATTAGCAAACTAGATTCAACAATACATTAAAAGGATTATTCACTACAATCGTGTGGGGTTTATCCCAGAGATGCAAAGGTGGTTCAATATTTGCAAAGCAATTGATATATCACATTAATAAGTAGAAAAGTAAAAACCATATGATCATCTCAATAGATGCCAAAAAAAGCATTTGACAAAATACAACATACATTCATGATGAAAAAAAATCTCAACAACATGGGTTTAGAAGGCCCATACCTCAACATAATAAGGGCCATATTTGAAAAACCCACCAGGAGCTAACATCATACTTGACAGTGAAAAACCGAAAGTTTTTGCTCTAAGATCAGGAACGAGACAAGGATGTGCACTCTTACATTTACTCAACATGGTATTGGGAGGTCATAGGTGCAGGAATAAGACAAGAAAAGGAAGTAAAAGGAATCCAAGTTGGTAAGGAAGAAGGAAAAGTGTCACTATTTGCAGATAACTGAAATAGAAAACCCTAAAAGACTCCCATCAAAAATCATTAAAACAAATAAATAAATCCAATAAATTTGTAAGATACAAATTAATGTACAGGAATCTGTTGCATTTCTGTACACTAATAATGAAGTAAAAGAATAAATTTAAACAATCCCATTTACAACTGCATCAAAAAGAATAAAATATCTAGAAATAAATTTAACCAAGGATGTTAAAGATCTGTACTCTGAAAACTAGAAGACACTGATGAAAAAAACTGAAGATAACAGAAACAAATCTAAAGATATACCATGCTCATGGATTAGGAATTAATATTGTTAAAATGTCCATACTACCAGAACAATCTACAGATTCAATGCAGTCATTATCAAAATACCAACAGTGTTTTTCATGGAAATAGAATAATTAAGTATTAAAATTTGAATGGAACCACAGAAGACCTCAAATGGCCAAAGCAATCCTGAGAACGAACAAAGCTAGAGGTATCACAGGTCCAAATTTCAAGATATACCACGAAGCTGTAGTAATCAAAACAGTATGGTACTGGCATGAAAACAGACACACAGATCAATGGAAAAGAAAAGAACCCAGAAATAGACCCAAACCTATATGGTCAATTAATCTATGACAATGAAAGCAAGTATACACACAACGGGAAGACAGTCTTTTCAATAAATGCTGCTGGGAAAAATGGAGAGCTACAGGCAAGAGAGTAAAAGTGAACCACATTCTTACCACCATACTCAAAATTAAAATGGATTAAAGACCTAAATGTGAGACCTGAAGCCATAAAACTTCTAAAAGAAAACATAGGAGGTAATTTCCTGGACACTGCCGTTAGCAATATATTCATGGATGTCTCCTCAGGCAAGGGAAACAAAAGTGAAAGTAAACTGCTAGGACTATACCAAAATAAAAAGCTTTCGTACAGCAAAAGAAACCATCAACAAAACGAAAAGACAACCTACTGAATGGGAGAAGATATTTTCAAAAGATATATCTAATAAGGGATTAATATCCAAAATAGATAAAGAACATGGACAACTCCACACCAAGAAACAAATATTCCAATTAAAAAATAGGCAGAGGACATGAACAGACATTATTCCAAACAAGACACACAGGTGGCCAAAAGACACGTGAAAAGATGCTCAACGTCACTCATTGTCAGGGAAATGCAATTGAAAAATGCAATGAGATACCACCTCGCACCTGTCAGAATGGCTAGTATCAGAAAGACAAGAAATAAAAAGTGTTGTTGGTAGGATGTGGAGAAAAGGGATCCCTCCTCATGCACTGTTGGTGGAAAAACATATTGGTGCAACTACTGTGAAAAAAAGCATGGAGGTTCCTCAAAAGATTAAAACTGAACAATCATATAATCCAGTAATACCACTATTGGGCACTTACCCAAAGGAAATAAAAACACTAATTTGAAAAGACATACGCACCCCTATGTCTATCGTACCACTATTTACAACGGCCAATTGGGAAGCAGCCCAAGTGTTCATCAACAGATGAGTGGATCAAGAAGATGTGATGTATATATACACTGGAATATTAGCCAGCCATAAAAAAAAGTGAGATCTTGTCATCTGTGACAACATGGGTGGACCTAGAGGGTATTAGGCTAAGTGAAAGAAGTCTGACAAAGAAAGACAAATACCACATGATTTCACTTACAAGTGGAATCTAAAACACCAAAGAAAAAAATATACTTAAATACCGAGAACAAACTGGTGGTTGCCAGAGGGGAGGTGGGTGAGGGGACAGGCAAAATACATTGGATTAAGAGGTACAAACTTCCAGTTATAAAACAGATAAGTCATGGGGATGAAAAATACAGTCAATAATACTGTAATAACATTGTCTGGTGACACACGGTGACTATGTATCATGGTGAGCACTGAGTAATGTATAGAACTGAAGCAATATGTTGTGTACCTGAAACTAATAGAACACGGTATCTAAATTATGCTTCAGTAAATAAAAATAAATAGGTCAGTTTTTGTGGAATCTAAAAAAAAAAACAAAAACAAAAATCCCAAACTCACAGATACAAAGAACAGATTGGTGGTTGCCAGAGGCAGTGGCGTGGGGAGGGTGGGCAAAATGGGTACACACTTCTGTGTAAAATGAACAAATCATGGGGACATAATCTATAGCATGATGACTATAATTAACACTGTACTGTATATTTGAAAATTGCTAAGGCAGTAAATAGATCTTCAAAGTTCTCATCACACAAAAAATTTGAACTGTGTATGTGAATCAGACTTAGTGTGACAATCATTTTGCAATATATACAAATACTGAATTATTTTGTTGTACTCCCGAATCAAACAAAAGAACATAGAGGTAGGAAATTTAATATAGGTCTCTTAAAAACAGAAGCCTTCCAGAAGGAGATGCTACTGCTGTTGAGTTCTGAAAGACTCTTAGGACATCGTCTAGATGGAGAAGGGGAAGAAAGAGCATTTCAGGAAGAAGAATCATCATATACAAATAGACTGAGATGGGATTCACTCAGGAAATGTTTAACATTTATTTATTTTTGAGACAGAGAGAGACACAGCATGAACGGGGGAGGGGCAGAGAGAGAGGGAGACACAGAATTGGAAACAGGCTCCAGGCTCTGAGCCATCAGCCCAGAGCCCGACGCGGGGCTCGAACTCACGGACCGCGAGATCGTGACCTGGCTGAAGTCGGACGCTTAACCGACTGCGCCTCCCAGGCGCCCCCTCACTCAGGAAATGTTTATAGCCAGGGTCTCTACTGACTCACATGATAGGTGGAAATAAAGTCAATACTGAGAAAATCAGAAACTGGAATAAAAATGACCTCTTTATTTCTGGACTATTTAATACAGTTAGCAAGGATACAATGTTAAGAGACAATGAGGAGATAAGAACAAATGAAAATTTACCCTAGATCAGTAAACCTAAGTGTAGTAAGTACAGAGTCGGGGTAGCATTAGTCAACTAAGGATGAAGGCTTAGCACAGCAGGGTAGAGCACCGCTTGGGTGATGCGTTAATAGCTGCTGTAAACGTCAAAGCATGTTTTACTGTAAACGTAAAAGCATGCTGGCTGATGTCCCAACACTAATACAATAACCTAGGAGCTAAGACAAATCAGCAAACTACAGTACATGCAGCACGTCAGTCATTCAGCCAACATTTTGAACGGCCATTATGTACTAACACTTTGTCAGACATATGAGGACAAAAAAGGCATAGTGGTCAACTCAAAAGCCTACAGGCAAACTGGGAAAGTGAGACCTACAGAGAAAGGCAAACAGCAAACAGAGAAGAAGGTACACAGAACTGCCACACTGATGGAAGACACTGCAGGAATGAGGACTTAACGTGGTTAGAGTTTGGACAGACTGGAAGAGAAGGGAACAGCACTGTCATTAGACCCATGCAAGGGGCATGCTGTCCTGAACTCATACTGCAGAGGGCCCCATGCTGGCCGTCCCAAGGCCATGCCCCTCGACACAGGAAATCCTATGAGCCAAGGGAGATGCCCACCCCTGGTCACAGCTTCCCCTTCAGACTATGTTCCAAGTCCCCCAGGCCACAGAATTCCCCGCCAAACATTCTACAATCCCACTTCTAGAACAACCTCAGGGATTTCCCCTTGCCCACACAGTAATAAAGTCCACATTCCATGACTTTATTTTATTGAAGTACACTTGTTACATCAGTTACAGGTGAACAACGCAGTGATATGACAAGACAACTCCATAGGCTACGTTGTGCTTACCACAAGTGCGGCTCCCATATCACCATCCAACGCTATTACACTATCACTGGCTACATTCCCTAAGTGGCATTTTTCATCCCCATGACTTACCCATTCCATAACTGGAAGCCTGTGTCTCCTACTCCTCTTGAAGCATTTTGTCCATCCCCTCACCCACCCTCCCTCTGGCAACCATCAGCTTGTTCTCTGTATTTGTGGGTCTGTTTCTGCTTTTGTCTGGTTGGTTTTTCAGATTCCACACATAAGTGAAATTATATGGTATTTGTCTCTCTCTCTCTCGGACTCTTTCCACTTTCACTCTAGGTCCATCCATGTTGTCACAAATGGCAAGATCTTGTTTTTTAAGGCTGACTAGTATTGCACTGTTGATATAGATCACATCCTCTTTATCCATTCTTATCCTGATGGACGCTTGTGTTGTTTCCATAGCTTGGCCATTGTTAACAGTGGTGTGCTAAACATAGGGGTGCATATATCTCTTCGAATTAGTGTTTTTGTTTTCTTTGGGTAAATACCCAGTGGGATGTTCCATGACTTTCGATTTAACTTGTGGCTGTGTATAACAATATCTGGAGGATGGAAAGATTGGAAGTACAGCCTTCTTTAATTGTGTATTCCTGCGTGCTTACCACAGCTGCTGAGAATGTAAAATGGTGCAATCACATTGAAAATTTAGCAGTTTGGTAAAAACACATGATCTGGCATGCTACTTCTAGGTATATTTACTCAAGGAAAAATAAAGCATATATCCTTGCAAAGACCTGTACACAAATATTTATGGCAGCTTTATTTTTAATAGCTAAAAATGGAAACCGCCCAAATGTCCATCAACAGGTGAATGGGTAAGCTCTGGGGTATCCATACAACGAAATATAACTGGGCAAAAATAAAGAACTACCGATGCACAGACAACACGGACAGATCTCAAAATTATGATGCTGCATGAAAGCTAGACCGAGAGAGAGAAAGAGAACATACCGTGTGTTTCCATTTACACAAAACGTGAGGAAATATGAGCTTACATATGTGACAGAAAGCAAATCAGTGGCTGCTCGGGGACCACAGGCTAGGAGGACAGAATATCCTCCAAAAATGAAAGTGAAATGAGGACGTTTTCCTATTACGCGTAAGTGAGAGGCTCTGTAGCCGGCAGAACCGCACTGCAACGTGTGCTGGCGATGCGCCTCGTGCCAAAGGGAGAGAATTCCATATGGAAAGGATTTACAGAAGAGGATCAAGAACACCAGAAATGGAGTTATCTCATGGAAGAGCCAGAACTCAGAGCAAGCCAGCCTCCACCACCTCATTCCCAGCACCGTACCTGCCATCACCGCCCCTCACACCACGCTCATCCCTGCCAGCGGGCGCAGCGCTGCAGAACACCCACGTGATGTCCTGCACCTGCTCCTTGCTCTACTCCCAGCAGGAAGACCAGCGCTTGGAGGTAGCGGCGACCCACCTGAGGCAAACCCACTGGACTGACTCCTTACGCGAAGCCGAGGTGGTCTTCCTAGCTATGCGCCGTGCAACTCCCAGTGCCGGTGGACACGCTCACCGTGCGCTCCTGCCTCGGCTGCCATTTTCTGAGAGAACCTGGCAGCAGGAGAGCCATGAAGAGCATGCCTACTTTTTTGCCACCACAATGCTGATTGGGACTCCCACCCAGTCCTGTGCCCGTGGAACTCCACTCCTTCCTCCCTCTCCTTCCTCTTCCTGTCTTCCTTCCCCCCCTTCCCTCATTCCTTCTCCGTGTTCCTTCCTTTATTTGTGTTTCCGGCATTTTGTGGGTTTTAGCATTATCTATCATGGGTATTATATCGTATAACACAATGACTCAAGATCTTGGTGTTGATACAGTTTTGTCGATACGGCTTCATGGAAGCATTAAAGACCCTTAATTCGATCAGAACAGTCATTTCCCACCACCAACTCCTTCCTCATTTCTTTTTAAAATGAGCAAAAGTCATTAAAGTCATGAGACAGACTATTAACTTTGTAAGAAGACACAGTCTCCAAATCCTTACCTTTAAAAAAAAAAAAAAGTTTCGGAGAAGATGAAATCGGAAGCATTTGATGACGGCAGGCTAGGATATGGGATCCAACCAGCTCAGGAATGTGTCAATCTCACACTAACCAGACACAATCTGAAACATTCCTGGGACCCTCAAGGTCAAGGCTGAGTTGTACAGAACTGAGAGGGAGCTGGCATCTCCTTCCACAGACAAGGGGCACAAACCGGATTACTGCCACGCAACGAGGTCTCTGTGTTGTTCCCAGGGCTCAGGATGGCTGTCTAATGTTGCCAGTTCTTTTGACGGACCCTGAGGGATGGTTGCCAGCCCGTCTCTCGTGTGTTTGAAGAATCAGAATGTGTTTACATTTGTGAATAAAACCAGAAGGTTTAGACAACGGCTAGAAGCGAACACATGGAATTCTTTGGCTTTCATGCAGCTGACGTCACATCATGTAGATTTACGTGTATTTTATGCTGAAACACCTGCCGGCTCAGCACCTACCTCCCAGCACCGTGCTCTGGAGGAAGCAACTAAGTGAGACTGAGGATATAAACTAGGTAGGGAACTCTTACTCATTGGTAGGAACTCTGAATTGTTATTATTTATCTTACGAAGTAATCTTCGTGAGGCTGAAACCATCTAAGCCAGGTATTGAGGCATCTGGGGGAACATATTTGGTTACCACGGCTGGAATATAAATGAACTGACCATAATGGTGAAGAATAGCAGTAGCACCTGCCAATCAAACACTCATGCGCCGGCACTGGATATATATTATCTAGGACTTTCCCGGTAGTCATACAAGGTGCGTAGTCTTCCCAGTTTACAGATGTGGAAATGGACACCATGAGCTCAAGACTGGCACTGTTGTGTGAAATGTGAACAAAGTGCAGTAACAATCGGCAGTTTGATCCCTTCAGAGTGGGAGGTTTCAGAGCTGGGGTGGCAGAGGAAGGACTCTTTGTGGAGCTCCTGCTTACGTTTCCTGCGCTGCCCTACATCCCAGGACAATAAGCTGACAAAAAAAAAAAAAAAAAAAAAAAAAAAAAAGGTCGATTTTATCTGCATCCTGGGGACCCCTGAGGCCTCACAACAGTTTCGCTCAATTAAGGAGATGAAAGGTCTATTTAGAGCAAGATGTGTGAGTGCAGTTTTGTTTGCTGCGTTCCATTTCCCCCACGCGGCTCTTTGTCTCATTTCGTTCAGTGTCTGGTCAAATGGCAACTCCTGAGGCGCTTCCCACAGCCATCTCTCTCGGGCCTAATTGCAACGGAAGGAGGAAAGCGTCTGCCTTGTGGTGTCCTGGTCTGTGATGCAGAACCAGTCTCCATCTCTTTGCTCTATTTTTTTCTTGACAGCACCTCTACAAACTTTCACTGGCGAGTTTGTTTATTGTCTGGGTCCTCCAATGGGCCTCCAACAGGCCGCTTTATCCCCAATTCTAAGAACAATGCCTGGCACATAATGAGCACTGAATGCGTAGTGAGTGAATGAACGCAACTCTCATTGTTCTAAACCTTTACGGTATTCATTTGATACTTACATTCATATTACTTTGCATTCCTACCTATATTTTCCTATGTGCAATCTCGTTTCCAGTACATTGGGAAAGATCTCCAACGCTCTTTTAACACCTGCTGTATCATCGGGGTATACTGGACTCAATTTTATTTTTTGAGTTTTTCAGAAGATTCTTTCTTTCTTCCAAAAAACAACGGAAAAAATGTGTATATTTTTAAAATAGAATGAAACTTATTCTGTTTTGCAATTAACAGGAGTCCAATGGACCCTATTATAAACCTGAATATCTTGTGGGATCTTAGTAATCTTATACTTTCTATATTTTCAAAACATTTTGCTATTTAATCATCCCAGAAATCAGCTCATTAATCAATCATCTAAATTTGTGCCAAAAAAAAAAAAGATGAAAATGTAAGAATGACAGAAATGCCTAGAAGGACAATGAAATAATCACATAAGCCATCACTACTGCACTGTTCTGCATTTTCCTTATTCTCTACCCAAGAAATGGCACCACTCTTTAAGATAAGAGACACTTAGAGACATCTTCATAGCTTTTTAAAGCTTTCAGTGAACACACCTGAAAGTTCACAATTTTTCCTGCTCTTAAACTTTAATTATCTGGGAGGGGGCCTGCATTTCTACCAAACTCCCAGGTGATGTCGATGCTAGTGGTCTACAGACCACACTTTGAGTAGCAAGGATTCAGACTAGGGTCTCTTGAAATGTGTTTGGAGTATAATCAAGGGATTAATGATTTATGTCCTTTTGTTTAAAAATACCAAGTTCTTGCTTACTTGCTACAAACCCACTGAGTCTTTTATTACATATTCTGCTCGATGAAATTTACACTTGCTATGCATTATTATACCAACATTCACTTCACAGGCATTTTAGTAACTAACTCTACAAACTCAGACAGTATCCACGTTATTCCAAACAGAAATAAAACCACTGGTTCAGTTGTATTCTCCTTATGCTTGCTGTACCTGCATACGGTATTCTGAAAGCGGCCTACTCAGGAAGAGTACAGAGAGATCATGGCCTCTTCTGAGGCTGTTTCTACTGAGGCATCAGGAGATTGCATGCACACACAGTGCATCAGTCAGTACTTGTCAACAAGCATCAACAGGAGCTTTAGATGTTAACTGCTGTCCTTATACATCCTATACTTATACAACTCATTTTGTTGTTGTTGTTGTTTACTTAAGTGGGATTTTAAACTGTGGTTCCTTTTATCTTCTTTGTTTCAGCTCTACCTTTGCGCTCTGATAAGATTATGCAAATTCTGGCCTTCCAGGGAAAATGGTGGAGTACAAGGACCCAAAACCCACCTAGTCCCAGGGATACAATTAGATAACACCCGCATCAGTGTAACAAACTGGAAAATGACCCAAAGACTGGCAGAACTGACTCTTCACAGACAGAAGAGGCCACATCAAAAAGGGTAGGAAGGGCAGAAACGCAGTCAGGAGCAAAACTGACTCACGAGACTGTCCTCGGGAGGAAGGGACACCACAGGTATAGAGAAGGGAAAGGAGCAGAACCCACATCAGGCACCCCAGGCACAGGGGACCCACACTGGGAAGACAAATCCTCAAAACACTTGGCTCTGAAAACCAGAGGGACTTAACTTCATGAGTTCTTACAGTCAGTGGGGCTTAACACCTGAAACTTTAAAAGTCAGCAGGCTGGCTCTGGGAGAGCCAGGGGGTGAGAGGAAATGGAGTTTGCATCCTTAAAAAGCACAACCAATAGCCCGCAGAGATACAGTATAGAAGCAGCAGTTTGAAAAAACCCCTGGGACATACTGGGGGGAAACTTTTTTTTTAATGTTCACTTATTTTTTAAGAGAAAGAGAGATAGAATGCCAGCGGGAGGGAGGGGAAGAGGTGCAGAGAGAGAGGAGACACAGAATCGGAAGCAGGTTACAGGCTCTGAGCTGTCAGCGCAGAGCCCAACATGGGGCTTGAACTCATGGACCACGAGATCATGACCTGAGCTGAAGTCGGATGCTTAACTGACTGAGCCACCCAGGCGCCCCTGGGGGGAAACTTTGCACTAACCTCAGAGCATGTGCTGGTGGGGCAGGGATCTTTGGGAGACTTCTCCAAGAACAAAAGAGTTGGCAGGTGCCATTCCCTCCCCCCACCCCCTCATTCTCCTGTGGACTTGACCCCTCCAATATGCCCTGGGTCAGAACGCATCCGAAGTGGTACCACAAGCTTGGCACTGTGCAAACAGCCTCAACAGGGGCCAGTAGCACTCCAGAGTGACTCCTGCACTGGGATTGGGGAGAAGATAACCACACACACCAGCCCTACTACAGCCCCAGCCATGGGCTGGGGGCAGACATCTGGTTTGACTGCAGATCCTGTACACATACAAAAGCCTTTCAGGGGACAACACGGGGAGAGCACCTGCAATTTGGTGCTAGTGAATCCTAGACATATGCCTGGTCTGACTCAACTCAAGCCCAGTGAGGTCGCAGACTGGCCCACTAACAACACAGGGACCAAATCCTGCCTATGGCAGGCAAGGAGAGTCACTGACGACAGCTGAAGGCAAATGAGGCTCAGCCACAAGAGCAGAAGGCACGCAACACACAGAGGAGACACCCCTGAAGTTCCAGGCTCTGATGAACAGGGGACACTGCACTGCAGGGCACTACAGGACTTCTTCATGAGGCCACTACTTTCAAGAGCAGGAGACACAGCTGACTTTTCTAACATATAGGAACAGACACAAGGAATTAGACAAAATGAGGAGATAGAAGACTATGCTCCAAATGTAAAAGCAGGTCAAAATCACAGCAAAAGAACTAAACAAAATGGAGGTCAGTAGTATGCCTGAAAGAACATTTAACGTAATGATCATAAAGGGGCACTTAGGTGGCTCAGTCGGTTAAGCGTTTGCCTCTCGATTTTGGCTCAGGTCATGATCTTGCAGTTTGTGAGTTCGAGCCCCACATCAGGCTCTGTGCTAGCAGGGTGGAGCCTGCTTGAGATTCTTTCTCTCCCTCTATCTCTCTCTGTCCTTCCCCCACTCATTCTCTCTCAAAATAAATAAATAAACAAGAAAAAATTATAAAATAATGATTATAAAGATACTCGCTGGGCTTGAGAAAAGAGTGGAGGAACTCAGCGAGACCCTCAACAAAGAGATAGAAAACACGAAAAAGAACCAATCAGAGATGAAGAACTCAATAACTGAAATTAAAAATAGACTAGATGGAAGAAATAGTAGACTAGAGGAAGCGGGAGGATCAGTGGCCAGAAGGACAGAGTAATGGAAAGCAATCAAGCCGAACAAGAGATAAAAAAGAATAACAAATGAGAATAGATGAAGGGAACTTAACAACACCATCAAGCATAATAACATTCCCATTACGGGGATCCCAGAAGGAGAAGAGAGGGAAAAGGGGACATGCATTGGAAGCAAATGCATTGGAAGAAATAATAGCTGAAAACTGCCTGAATCTGGGGAAGGAAACAAACATCCAGATCCAGGAGGCAGAGAGAGCACCCCCCCCCCAAATCAATCCAAGGAGGTCCACACCAAGACATATTAGTAATTAAAATGGCAAAAAGCAGTGATCAAGAGATAATTTTATTTATATTATCTATTTAACAGGAAGTTAAATTTTCTGCAAGAGTAAAATGATATAGCTTTATATTTGGGGCCAAAGAACATTGTAAAAGATCTATATATTTCACCCCATCCACCTGCCTACCTCCCTTTTGGCAACCATCAGTTTGTTCTCTATAGTTAAGAGTCTGTTTCTTATTTCTCTTTTTTTCCTTTTGCTTGTTTTGTTTTTTTCAATTCCACATATGAGTGAAATCATATGGTATTTGTCTTTCTCTCTGACTTATTTCATTTAGCACTGTACCCTCTAGCTCTATCCATGTTGTTGCAAATGGAAAAATTTCATTCTTTTTATGGTTGAATTATATGTATGTGTGTGTATATATTGATCTATCAATAAATCAATGGATAAAGAACATGTGTATATGTATACATATATACACACATATATATGTACATATACACACACACACACACACATACATATACACATGTTCTTTATTCATTGATATATCAATAGACACTTGGGCTACTTCCATATCAGGGATATAAATAACACTGCTATACATACAGGGGTGCATGCATCCCTTCGAATCAGTATTTTTGTACCCTTTGGGTAAATACTCAGTAGAGCAATTGTGAGATCTTAGGGTAGTTCTATTTGAACTTTCTGAGGAACCTCTGTACTGTTTTCCACCATGGCTGCACCAGTTTGCATTCCCACCAACAATGCAAGAGTGTGATAAAGAGAGAATTTTAAACACAGCAAGAGAACAGAGTCACACACAAGGGAAACCACAAGTTTCCAAAACCTTTGAGAAGAGCAAAAGCTCTTTTTTAGAGGCAAGTTTATAACAATACAGGTCTACCTCAAGAAGCAAGAAAAGTCTTAAATAAGCAACATAACTTGACACCAAAAAAAGCTATAAAAAGGAGAGCAACAACAGCAAAAACCCCAAGCCAGTAGAAGGAAGGCAATAATAAAGATTAGAGCAGAAAGAAAATGAAACTGAAAGCAATAGAACAATGAAACCAGAAGTTGGTTCCTTGAAGAGATCAATGAAAGTGATAAACCTTTAGCTAGACTCAATAAAAAAAATAAAGGGGGAGGGGGGTGGAATGCTCAAATAAAATCAGAAATGAATAAGGAGAAATAACAAGTGACACCACAGAAATACAAAGATTATTACAGAATACCATGAAAAATTATATGGCAACAAATTGGATGACCTAGAAGAAATGGAAAAATTCTTAGAAACATATTACCTCCCACAAGTGAAGCAGGAAGAAACAGAAAATTTGAACAGACTGATTACCAGGAATAAAAACTAAGGAGTAATCCAGGGGTGCCTGGGTGGCTCAGTCGGTTGAATGTCCAACGTCGGTTCAGGGCATGATCTTGCAGTTCATGAGTTCGAGCCCCACATCAGGCTCTGTGCTGACAGCTCAGAGCCTGGAGCCTACTTCAGATTCTGTGTCTCCCTCTCTCTCTGCCCCTCTCCCACTCACACTCTATCTCTCTCTCAGAAATGAATAAATGTTATAAAAAAAATTAAGTAGTAATCCAAAACCTCCCAACAAACAAAAGTCCAGGACCAAAAGGCTTCCCAGGGGAATTCTACCAGACATTTAAAGAAGAGTTAATACCTATTCTTCTCAAACTGTTCCAAAATAGAAGAGAAATGAAGACCTCCAAATTCATTCTATAAGGCAAGCATTACCCTGGAACCAAAACCAGATAAAGACACCACAAAAAGAGAGAACTAGCCAATATCCCTCGTGAACATGGATGCAAAAATCCTCAACAAAATACTAGCAAATCAATTCCAACCATGCATTAAAAAAATAATTCACCACAGTCAAGTGGGATTTATTCTTGTGTTGCAAGGGTGGTTCAATATTCACAAATCAATCAATCTGACACCTCACATCCACAAGAGAAAGGATAAAACCATTTGATCATTTTAATAGATGTGGAATAAGCAGTTGACAAAGTACAATACCCATTCATGATGAAACCTTTAACAAAACAGGTTTAAAGGGAACATACCTCAACATAAGAAAGGCCATATATGACAAACCCACAACTAACATCATACTCAATGGTGAAAAACTGAGAGCTCTTCTCCTAAGATCAAGAGCAAGACCAGATGTCTATTCTCACCATTTTCATTCAACATAGACTGGAAGCCCTACCCACAGCAATTGGAGAAGAAATAAAAGGCATCCAAGCTGGTAAGGCAGAAGTAAAACTTTCACTGTTTGCAGATGTCACCATACTATAGATAGAAAACCCTAAAGACTCCACCAAACTATTAGAACCGATAAATGAATTCAATAAAGTTACGGGATACAAAAATCAATATACAGAAACCTGTTGCATTTCTATACACTGATAACGAATGAGCAGAGAGATAAATTAAGAAAACAATCTCGGGGCGCCTGGGTGGCTCAGTCGGTTGAGCGTCCGACTTCGGCTCAGGTCATGATCTCACAGTTCGTGGGTTCGAGTCCCGCATTGGGCTCTGTGCTGACAGCTCAGAGGCCGGAGCCTGTTTCAGATTCTGTGTCTCCCTTTCTCTCTGCCCTTCCCGTTCGCACTCTCTGTCTCAAGAATAAATAAACATTAGAAAAATTTTTAAAAAAAATTAAAAAAAAAGAAAACAATCTCACTTACAATTGCACTAAAAATAATAAAATACCTTGGGATAATCTTAACTAAGGAGATGAAGGACCTGCACTCTGAAATCCATAGAACACTGACTGAAGAAAATGACGATGACACAACAAATGGAAAACTATCCCACGCTCATAGAATTGTAAGAACAAATACTGTTAAGATGTCCGCACTACCCAGAGTAATCTACAGACTTAATGGAATTTCTATCAAAATACCAATAGTATTTTTCACAGAACTAGAACAAATAATTCTAAACTTCGTATAGGAAGTATAGAACCAGAGGAAGACCCCAAAGAGTCAAAGCAATCCTGGAAAAAGAAGAACAAGGCTGGAGGTATCACAATCCCAGATTTCTAGATATACTACAAAGCTACAGTAATCAAAAAAATATGGTCCTGGAACGGAAACAGACATATAATTTAGATCAATGAAACAGAACAGAGAGTCCAGAAATAAACTTATATGGTCAGTTAATCTGTGACAAAGAAAAAATATGCAATAGGAAAAAGACAGTCTCCTTAACAAATTGTGCTGGGAAAATAGAATAGGTCCATGCAAAAGAATGAAAAGTAGACCACTTTCTTACACCATAAGGAAAAATAAACTCAAAATGGATTAAAGACCTAACGGGAGACTTGAAACCATAGAAATCATAGAAGAGAGCACAGGCAGTAATTTCTCTGACATCAGCCACAGCAATATTTTTCTAAATATGTCTTCTAAAGCAAGGAAAACAAAGGCAAAAATAAACTACTGGAATACACCAAAATAAAAAGCTTCTGCACTGCAAAGAAAACAATAAACAAAACAAAAAGACAGCCTCCTGAATGGGAGAAGATATTTGCAAATGATATCTTTGATAATGGGTTAGTATCCAAAATATACAAGAAACTTCTACAACTCCACACCAAAGAAAAGAAAGAAAGAAAGAATCCAGCTGAAAAATGGGTGGAAGACATGGACAGACATTTTACAAAGACAACATACAGATTATCAACAGACACATAAAAAGATGCTCAACATCAGTCATCATTAGGAAAATGCAAATCAAAACCACGATGAGATATCACCTCACACCCATCAGAATGGCTAAAATCAAAAGCACAAGAAACAACACGTGTTGGTGAGGATGCGCAGAAAAGGGAACCCATGTGCACCGTTCGTGATAATACAAACTGGTGCAGTCACTGTGAACAGTATGGAGGTTCCTCGAAGAAAGTAAAAATGGAATTATCGTTTGGATGTAAATTTAAAAAAATATGGAATTATCATAAGATCCAGTAATTCTGCTACTGGGTATTTACCCAAAGAATACAAAGGCACTAACTCAAAAAGATATATGCACCCCTATGTTTATTGCAGCATTATTGATAACAGCCAAATTAGGAAGCAACCCAAGTGTCCATGAACAAATGAATGGATAAAGAAGATGTGGTACATACATACAATGGAATATTACTCAGCCATAAAAAAGAATGAAATCTTGCTATTCACAACAACATGGATGGATCTAGAGGGTGTGATGCTAAGTAAGGTGGTCAGGGAAAGATAAACACCATATTTCACTCACATGTGGAGTTTAAGGAAGAAAAACAATCAAAGAAAAAACAGAGATAAACCAAAAACCAAGCTCTGTTTAACCAACAGGTGTTAACTAACACCTTGCTGGTTACCAGATGGGAGGTGGGTAGAAATATGGGTGGAATAGGTGATGGGAATTAAGGACAGTTTGCTCTTATTTGCTCTCTCCCCCAGCCATGTGAGGGCACAGCAAGAAGGCTGCTGTCTCCAAGCCAGGAAGAGCACTTTTGCCAGAACTCAACCATGCTAGCACCAGATCTCTGACTTTAGGCTCCGGAACTGTGAGAAAATAAATTTCTATAGTTTAGCCACCCAGTCTATGCTATTTTGTTATGACTGCTTGAGTTGGCTAAGACACTGAGTAAAGGAAAAAGAAATAGCCTCAGAGGATGCCCTTCTTTTTTTTTTAATTGTTTTCATATTTATTTATTTTTGAGAGAGTGAGAGAGAGAGACAGAGCGAGCGAGCAGGGAAGGGGCAGAGAGAGAGGGAGACACAGAATCTGAAGCAGGTTCCAGGCTCTGAGCTGTCAGCACAGAGCTCGACATGGGGCTTGAACCCACGAGCGGTGAGATCATGACCTGAGCTGAAGTTGGACACTTAACCAACTGAGCCACCCAGGCACCCAAAGAATGTCCTTCTATAAGCCTTACAGAATGACTTTGTGTAAGAAATCATGGCTTGAACTCATCTAACGTAAAGTACAATAGAAGCTTCACATGATCAGGTTTCATTTAAATAAACAGTTTAACAAATGTCAATCTATCGGTCTACGCAGGTATATGATCAAATATATATATGCATAGGAAAAATTTTGGAAAGGGACACATCAAATTGTTAACCGCAATTATCTCTGAGGGGGAAAGGAGAATGACAGGGGCAGGGAGATTGGAAAGAGAGAGATTAATTCTGGATACGGCTAATGTCTTAGAAATCACTAACAATATATTAATTATGTAATTAAAATATTACAACTATAAGGGAAATATTGTTAATGAAACGGCTATCAAGAAAGTTGTACAATTTCCTCAAGTCTTAACCAAAACACCAATCACAGTTTTGGATAGGCTGGTTTCTTCCTATTCATTTGAAATAAAAGATGAGATGAATAGGTATTATGATATAAAATGATTAAAAAATATAACCTTATGTGAAATTCTTGACTAAGTATATGACAGGTCTAAGTTTTCATCAAACATATATTTTAATATTTTGTAGTGATACAAAAAGATTAGTGATTACAGTAATCAGCCCAAAGCTATGTTTTCAAAAGGTAAACAAAATTAACAAAACTTTAGCTAGACTAACTCAGGAAAAAAAAAAAAAAGACAACTCAAAATCAAATCATAAGTGAAAGAGGAGACATCACAACTCCTACCACAGAAATACAAGGATCATGAGAGACTACTCTGAACAATCATACACTAACAAACTGGATAACCTAGAAGAAATGGATGCATTCCTAGAAATACAACCTACCAAGACTAAGACACGCAGAAATGGATAGCTTAACAAACTAACATGAGTAAGCAGACTGAATCAGTAATCAAAACCCCTCCATCACAGAAAAGTCTAGGACCAGATGGTATCACTGATGAATTCTACCAAGCATTTAAAGAAAAATGAATGCCAAGCCCTCTCAAAATTTTCCAAAAAATGACAACAGGGCACTCACAAACTCATTTTTACAAGGCCAGTATTATCCTGATACCAAAGCCAGATAAAGAAACTACAAAATAAGGGGTGCCTGGGTGGCTCAGTCGGTTAAGCATCCAACTTTGGCTCAGGTAATCTCATGGTTTGTGAGTTCGAGCCTCGCGTCGGGCTCTGTGCTGACAGCTCAGAGCCTGGAACCTGCTTCGGATTCTGTCTGTCTGTCTCTCTCTCTCCCCTCCCCACTCAGGCTCTGTCTCTGTCTCTCAAAAATAAACAAACATTAAAAATATTTTAAAAAAAGAAATTACAAAAGAAGATTATAGACCAATATCCCTGTAGAATATAGATGTGAAATTCTCAAAATAAAATATTAGCAAACTGAATTCCACAGCACAGTAAAAGAATCATACATGATCAAGTGGGATTTATCTCCAGGTTGCAAGGATGGTTCAATACACACAAATCGACAAATGTGACACACAACATTGACAGAAGTTAAGACAAAAATCGTATCTCAACAGGTATAGAGAAAGCCTCTGACAAAATACAACGTCCTTTTATGATAAAAATGCTCACAGTATTGGATATAGAAGAAGCACATCTCACCACAATAAAGGCCATTTATGACAAGTCCACAGCCAACATTAAACTCAATGGTGAAAGGTTGAAAGCTTTTCCTCTAAAATCAGGAGCAAGACAAGGGCGTCTACTCTCACCACTCTTATTGTATATAGTACTAGATCCTAGCCAAAGCCATCAGGCAAGGAAAATAAATAAAAGGCATCCAAATTGGAAAGGAAGAGGTCTTTGCCTACAGATGATATGATTTGATATGCAGAAAATCCTAAAGACCCCACCAAAAAACTGCTAGGGCTAATCAACAAGTTTAGTAAAGTTGCAGGATGTAAAATCAACAGACAGTTGCATTTCTACACACTGACAACAAAACAACTGAAAAAGAAAATAATCCCATTCCCAATAGCATCAATTATAATAAAATACTTAGGAATAAATTTAACCAATAAATATATGTACACTGAAATCTATGAGATTTTGATGAACTGAAGAAGTGGCGAATAAATAGACACTCCAAGTTCATGGATCAGAGGAATTAATACCGGGGCGCCTGGGTGGCTCAGTAGGTCAAGCATCCGACTTCAGCTCAGGTCCTGATCTCATGGCTCATGAGTTCGAGCCCCACGTCAGGCTCTGTGCTGACAGCCTAGAGCCTGGAGCCTGCATCAGATTCTATGTCTCCCTCTCTCTCTGCTCCTCACCTACTCATGTTCTGTCTCTCAAAAATAAATAAATGTTAAAAAAAAAAAGAAGAATTAATACCATTAAAATGTCAATACTCTCCGAAGTCATCTATAGATTCAATGCAATCTCTGTTAAAATTCCTATGGCATTTTTCACAGAAATAGGAAAAAAAAATCTTAAAAATTTATATGGAACCACAAAGATCCCAATTAGCCAAATTAATCCTGAGAAAGAACACCAAAGCTGCAGGCATCAGACATCTTGAACTATATACTACAAGCTATACTACAAGGCCATAGTAACCAAAACAGTATGATAGAAGCATAAAAACAGACGCACAGCCAAATGGAACAGAATCAAAAGCCTAAAAATAAACCCTCACATATACAGTCAACCAACATTTGACAGGGGAGCCAAGAATACTCAATAGAGAAAGGACAGTCTCTTCAATAAATGGTGTTGTAAAAACTGGATAACTACATGCAGAAGAATGAAATGGGACCTCTTACACTCACAAAAATTAACTCAAAATGGGCTAAAAACTTTAGTTTTATGTTTTATGGCTAAAACAAAATGGCCATAAAACTCCAAAAAGAAAACACACGCAGAAAAGCTCCTTGGCCTTGGCAACATTTTTTTGGATGACACCAAAAGCACGAGCAACAAAAGCAAAAATAAGTAAGTGGGACCGCATCAAACTACAAAGCTTCTGCAAAACAGAAGAAATAATAACAAAACGAAAAGGGAACCTACAGAAAGGGAGAAAATATTTGCAAATCATGGATCTGGTAAAGGGTTAAGAGCCAAAAATACATCGAGAACTCGCACAACTCAGAAAAACATCACCATCATCAACAACAAAACACCCGATTAAAAGATGGGGAGAGGAACTGGACATTTTTTTCAGAGACACAAACATGGCCAAAATGCACCCCAAAACACCACTAATCATCAGAGAAACGCAAAACCATAATGAGGTATCGCTGTACCCGTTAGAGCCGCTCTCCTCAAAAAGAGTTAACAAGTGTTAGCGAGGACGCGGAGAAAGGAAACCCTCATGTGCTGTTGGTGGGACTGTAAACTGACACAGCCACTACAGAAAGCAGTACAGAGATCCCTCAAAAAATTACAAATAGAACTACCATATGAGCCTGCAGTCTCACTTCTGGGTAGGTATCCACAGAGATCTCTGCCTTCATGCTCACTGCAGCATTATTCACAAGAGCCAACATATGGAAACAATCTAAGTGTCCTGGCAACAGATGAGTGGATACCGATGACACGGCTATATATATTCAATGGAATATTATTCAGCTTCTATTAAATACACTAAGCTACCAGAATTCAGCTATCTTCAAAAGATCAGGAACACCCGCAGCTGTCTACTCTAACATTTCTCTACAGGTTTTTCAGAAATGTCTGGAGAAGAAGGGTACAAGAGGGCCTTTGAAATCTTTAGTCAGTCTACTCTGCTTTGTCCACTAACACACACCACAGGAAAAGACGTCTCGCTGAAGAATGACCTACTCCCACAGTAGAAGGACTTTCCCTCCATCGGAGCAAAGAAAACCAATAGGACGTCCCTCACTGAAGGTTTGCAGCAGTCTGTCCTCAGAGTACTGCGTCGGATTACAATTTAGTTAACAGTAAAAATAGGACTCTTTTTCCTCCAGGAGATTGTAATTATACAGAAGTCAAAGCCCCAAAGCAAATCTAGTGACAGCCTCATTATTTTCATCGTTGTAAGTGTTGTTACTGTTATTACCAACATTTCAATACAGTGCAAATAGAGAGCTCAGAGGAAGGCAAGTCCATTATATCAGAGGACTGCACGAAGGGAGTCGAGACGCACGTACTATGCATTTTGACCCTGATCCTTGGCATCGACCTGAATGTTGCCGAAGGATTTACAACTTGTTTGGTATAAAATCTGAAGAATTTCAAAAAATCAAAATAATTGTTATTAAATTCTTTGGCTGACTGGGCCACAGTCCAATCACCTCCACCCACTTCGCTAAGGCTCCTCTCCTTCCAGATGTCTATGTGCAGGTCCTTTGCTCTAGGCACATCCAAGTACCTGAAGTTCCCCCAATGCCCCATTCTCGATCTGTGCCATTGAAGGTGTTCCTCCTTCTGCCTGGATGACTCCTGGTAGTTTTTTGGTTTTCCCTGACCACTCTCCTCCCAAACTGGTCAAGATCCTCTGTGCCCGGCACACACGAGGCGCTCAATAAGCGTCTGTGGAATGCACGTGGTAAGAAATGAATGAGTTTGTCAAAATCATACCAGGAACAGGGTTAGCATACATCAGGGGTCTACTTTTGACCTCTTCTTTCTTTCACAACACTCTTCTTTGACAAGTTCAGAGAGTTCTCAGAATTATGAATATATGAATATACAATGGCGAGGAAAGAGTGTTGGGGAGTAGGAAGAGAGAATGGAAACACTGAAAGATCTGATAAAGTATCACTGTATTATTGAGCAGAGGGATATTCAGGCAGAAATAATTCCAGAATTGTAAAGAGAACCAGGATCCAGCGGAAATCAGCTAGCTAGACTCTAAAATAAAGTATTTTTGTTCCAGATTTTAAAAATTTATTTTGAGAGAGAGAGAGAGAGATCACAAGCAGGGGAGGGGCAGAGAGAGAGAGAGAGAGAGAGAGAGAGAGAGAGAGAGAGAGAGAGAGAATGAATCGCAAGCAGGCTCCACACTGTCAGTGCAGAGTCCAACATGGGGCTCGAACTCACACTGTGAGATCATGACCTGAGCGGAAACCAAGGGTCGGATGCTCAACCGACTGAGCCACCCAGGTGTCCCTGATCTAGATTTTTAAGCGATGGAGATCAGTGTTTAAAAGTTACAAATTTCAATGATGTATTTTAATGGTTTTCCAGAATGCTGTCAGGGGAATAGGTATGCAGTCACCTGCTATGTCTATCCACTGTGGGTGGTGCTTCCGGCTCACCTCCTGGCTTCAGAATCCTCTGCAAACTGCTGGGGCAGTCCACTTGGCACAAGAGCCTGAGCAGCATCTTGGGAGGAAACGCATCCTACGGAGGGTCACTGGTCAGATACTGACAAGGCTGTCTTGGTAACGAAGCTTTGCACACAAGAGTGGTAATGTTAAGGGTTGTCACTTGGGACTCTTCATGGTTCAGTCCCCTGTGGGTCCCAGGGAGAAAGAATGTACTCATGAAAAAAGAGGATGTGCTTAAATCTACCTAAGACATCGGGGTTGTAGGAGAGGAGTGCTCTGCAACCTCCCCAACACAGAGCAGAAAGCAACAGACAGGCCTTCTCAACTTTTCCAAGGACTGCTGTGTGGAATCTGGGCCCTGCGAGGCTCCTCTGCACCGGCAGTGGGGCCCAACGGAGTCTGGAAACCCGACGTAAGCACCAGCCATCTCTGGCAAGCAGTGACGCTGGCCATCAGCATCCTGCAGATTTAGCGGCGGATGTCTGGTAGCTGTGGTGGCACCGGCCCTCCCCAACAAAGGGGGATCTGCTCGAGAGGAGTATCCCCCAAGATGTCCTGAAACAACTGGCCAGAATTATCCATGAACGTGAACTACTGGAACTCTTGAAAGAACTGCCCAGGTATGGCTGTATGTCAAAGGTAGACGATACCGCAGGGAATGTGTGAGGAGCTGGGGAAGGAACTGGCAAGATGTAAAAACTAGTACAAAGTACCGCGAGCAAGGGTTCACGTGTGGATCTCTGGAGCACAGAATGGTCCCTGGTTAACAAAGATAGGAGACGAGTATATCCAAATTGGTAAGTCTCAAAAATAGATTTGAAACACCTTAAAAATGATTTGTGAATTAATTCACTGGTCCCATAGATATTCGCCAAGTTTAAGGAAACTCACATTTTACTCAACAAACGTATTCATAATGGTGAATATAATAATATTAGTTTATTTCCATTACTTTGCAAATTATGGCCTTCTCTCCAAGAGCGTGGAAATAAAATCCAAAAACCCATTGCTTTCATAACATTCTGGGCTCATTAAAAGACACTGAATAACTTGCCAGTTTTGAGTGACTAAATGAAATCTGCACAAGAAAACAAAGAGTGTCAATTTCATAATTAGAAAATAGAGTCTTTCAGTGATTCGATACTGAATATGTAAGGAACAGAAAAGGCCAGTAACAATGCCATTAAGGTTGCGATTCAAGATACTTGTAATGATTATTACAACTTCTACTTCCACAGGAAGTAGTGAGTGAATATAAAACTCCTTGGAGATTTAATCCAAAGCCAGACAGTTGTATCCAGGACACCCTGGAACTGGACCAGTTTCTGAATTTGGGGACATGGGGAAGAATAAAGCTCTTTCACAATTAACAACAGCAATGAAAGGAGATTCTGTTCGTATGTGCCCTGGTTATCAAGTACGGACCAGAGGGGAAGCAGGTTGGTTATTCTGCATGTGTAAGTGGCATCCTTTTGAATGTGAGAACAGAGGAAAGCTTTTAATGATTTCTTGGAAAAAAAATGAGCCAGATTTTATTTCTAATTGTTTAAGCAATAATCATACCTACCTATATCTGTATGTTCTATTTTCTCCCTATATATTTTCTATAATATATTTCTATAATATATTGATTTCGGCTCAGGTCATGGTCTCTTGGTCATGAGTTCAAGCCCCGCATAGGGCTCTGTGTTGAGCATGGAGCCTGCTCGGGATTCTCTCTCTGCCCCTCTCCCCCACTCACACATGCTCTTTCTCTCTCTCAAAAAAAAAAAAAACAAACAAAAAAAACAAATAAATACTGTCTCTGTTATAATAAGATTATACAATAAAAATTATAATAGAGAAAATACAATATTTTATTTTTATTTTTTAAAGTTTATTTTTATTTATTTTGAGACAGAGACAGAGAGCAAGCAGGGGGAGGAGCAGAGAGAGGAGAGACAGAATCCCAGGCATGCTCCGTGCTGTCAGTGTAGAGCCCGATGCGGGACTCGATCTCATCAACGGCGAGATCATGACCTGAGCCGAAATCAAGAGTCAGACACTTAACCAACTGAGCCACTCAAGCATCCCCAATTTTTCTTTTTAAATATAGCTTTTTAGAGCTGTATCATTCTAGAAATGTTAACTGCTATAGTGTTTTCCCTCCCAACCTCTAAAAGGCAAGGATAAAGCCAGTAACATTAAGAAACAATGATTCTGGGCAAGAGAAGCAGTGGAGGAGAAACATTCCTGGGTTTTCTTCAAGAAGATTCTGGATGCAGACTTGTTTTTGGAAAGATACGGCGGAAGCAGCAACTGCAAGTTACAAGAGCCTGGCTTCCATTTCTGCCACCTGACAAATGCTTCTACCTGTGTCTCAAATAGTAGCCCAAATTAGCCTCTGGAGAAGTAAAGACTTAAGGAAAGTTTCCTAGTCTTACTGAATGAAAATAAACGTGTGTTGCATTTGAACATATCAGGAAAGTTAAAGAAGATGTCAGGCTACGAGGTTTTTGTTTTTTTAAAGGAGAGAAGTCTGGCCAACTCATCTACATAGCTTTAAAACAGCCCTAGGGGGGCGCCTGGGTGGCGCAGTCGGTTAAGCGTCCGACTTCAGCCAGGTCACGATCTCGCGGTCCGTGAGTTCGAGCCCCGCGTCGGGCTCTGGGCTGATGGCTCAGAGCCTGGAGCCTGTTTCCGAGTCTGTGTCTCCCTCTCTCTCTGCCCCTCCCCCGTTCATGCTCTGTCTCCCTCTGTCCCAAAAATACATAAAAAACGTTGAAAAAAAAATTAAAACAGCCCTAGGACTGAAACTGGAAGTGACTCCCACATAGGCTTGAAGGTCAGATAATGCTGTGCTGGGCTACACAGAGGGCCGGGCAGCATGTGGCAGGAAACGCTTTGTGATTCTCCTTGGCTGTCACAGGAGGAACAGGCCAACTCCCACATGAATCCCAGACTCAGGGATGAAGCGTTATATTGCAGATCTCTGGGACAGCCACCAGGAACCTGATTCTTAAGTAGACAGTCTCCTTTGTTTCACTAGACAAACTAGGAATTGTGGGAAAATGGGAGCTGTTTATTAGTATTTTCTTCATGCCCATTGTCTCATTAATATAGGCCTCTTAAGTCCAAGAGACTTAGAAGGTAGCAGCTGGTGACAATCAGAAGGAAAAAACCTTATAGTGCTTCCTTACAACTGCAAGGAAAACCTTATAATACTGATTTGCCACTTTTTCTAGCTCTTCCCTCTGAAGGACTGGAGTGAGTTGTTGGATTTTCACCTAACTGTTCATTCTAGCTTACTACTCCTTCAGTGTCTAGAATTCTCTAACATAGGAGTCACCCGAATAGGAGTCCCTTGAATGTATTCACACAGAGGGCTATTTAACTCCATGACAACAATGGTCACTTTGGCTTGCGTCTTTGAGAATAAAACACATTGATGTCAAACCTGTAAGGACAAGCTTGCGTGCACTTAGCAGGATGTCAGAATGTAGGATAAACTCAATGTTATATATGTATACATACAGATATGTACATATGTACATATATGTATATATGTATAGATATGTACATATATACACATGTACATATACGTATACATATATACATATATACACATATAGATATATATACATATGTATATACATATATACACATATACATATGTATATATGTATACGTGTATGTACATATGTACATATATGTATGTATATATATACATACGTTAATTAAAAACCCTATTGATCAAAAATGAGCTTTCCCAATTCCATGGGATCTCTTAAAGAGAATGCCCATACATTTAGCCACTTAGAAAACATAATTGCTTCATTATAATGTCAGTAACTGTCATAATGAAGCAGAATGTGAATTAAGAATGTGAATTAAGAAACCCAGGTTCTTGTCTTAACTCTGGCACCAACAAGTTCTGTCATCTTGAACCTCATTTACATAATACAGGGGAAAAAAAACACCCTCCCTTCTTAAGATGACTGAATTAGCTGCTGTTAAGTGCCATTTGCTTAGAAACAAAGATCTTATGACAAGTATTCGTGAAACACTGATATGCCTTAAGATGTCCTACTGTACTTTAGAATCAGTAAAATAAGTACACCTTTATCCATGTGTAATTCTAACATGATCAGTGGATTAATGAAATGACATTTTTATCTTTAGCCACACACTTAACTCATACAAAATCGCCTCTAGCTTTGGACAACATATCAAAATTGAAGAAATAACAGGATTTACTGCCAGTTTATTAACTGTAGCCTGGTTTCTTCATATGAATTTTAACAAAGCTATAAGGAGTATTAATACTATATCTAACAGAGTAACTATCCCTCTAAAGAGGAACTGTCTTTCCTTACATGGAGACGTAATATCTTTAGGTAGAACAATTACATCTCCATTTCGCAAACTTAACATTTCTGTGTTTTGTGAAAAATAACTTTTAAAATATTAGAGTAAAAATTAACATATTGGGGTTCCTTTCCCATCACAAAGCACTACAAAGTCATAAAAATTAGCCCTGCATAGTCCAGAATTTTTGTTATGAATAGCCACATAGAAAGGAGAAACACGGATTGATGTTTTAAACCTCAGATGAATCAAGGGGCAGTGTACTGGCTCTCATAATATCAGAGAATCACAGACCCCTAACTCAACTTTCCACCCAAAGCTGGAAATAACTGCTTTCTACAATAATTCCAATAGAAGTTCACCCATCGTACTGGAAAAACTCCAGAGAAAGACTTCTCACTACTTTGCAAGGTAGCACATTCAGTTTTTAAAATGTTTTTTGTTTTTGGGGAACTCTTATTTTGAGCTAAAAAATCTTTCTGTATTCAAGTGTTACCCATCAATCCTGCTTCTTTCCTCTGACATCACACACAGCTAGTATTCTTTTTCACCTGAGAGCCCTTCAGACATTGACGACAGGCATTTCACACCATGCTTCAGCTTTCCTGGCTAACCAGCCTCTGTAAACCCACCTGCTCCCACCCTCCCTTCCTCCCCTCCCTCCTCCCTACTGTGTCCTCTGACCTTCCCTTCCTCCTTCCAGCCACAAGCATCAGTTGAATGTGTTAGGTAGTAGACATATGTCCATATGTAGCACAAGAGCTCTAGACCCTTACACTCTTCGCCATTCCTTTCTGGATTTATTCTAGTTGGTCAACGTCTTAAAAAAGTGAGCCCTCAGAAGTGAACATTCCCAGAATGTGACAGAACTATTACCTCTTACTCTGAAAGCCATATTTCTATGGAAGTAACCATTTCCTTTTGCTTGTAACTAGATAAAAACTTCCCCTCTGATACCATTTCTCCAAATGGACCTAATTTGGACTTTTTTGGAGGGGTGGGGAGAATCTACAGACACTTGGATTTCTCTTCTCTTCCATCCACCAAATGAGGGCTCTGAGTTTCTTTATAGCAATGTATAAATTGCTTTGGTTGCTTTGAGGATTTGGTTTTGCTTTAGATTTGGATATAGTATTTTAACTCCATGATAGATTAAAACAGGTCCGTGTCGTGGCTGCCCTGAAAAGCTACTACTTGACTGAACTATTTACTGACTCCTCAGTCTGGCCACTTTCTGTTTTTCGGGGTTTTTTTTGTTGTTTTTTAACATGAAATTTATTGTCAAACTGGCTCTAGGCTCTGAGCTGTCAGCACAGAGCCCGACGCGGGGCTCGAACTCACGGACCGTGAGATCATGACCTGAGCCGAAGTCGGCCGCTTAACCGACTGAGCCACCCGGGCGCCCCATAGGGTATTTTTTTCTTAAAACAATACATCTAGGAGTTCCTAATTTCAGAAACAGCCTGCAATTTCTTCATTACAGGCTGATTGATTTCTTCATTACAGAAACTACTGGTGACAATAATAAATGAAAATTGTTAGAAAGTGCTTAGTGGGTACTAACTTGTATTTACTGGGCATATTAATATTACATCCTACTATCTCACTTAATTCTCTCAACTACTCTGCAAGATAGGCATTTTATCTCCCTTGACGGATGAGTAAAGTGGGGTTTAAAGAGGTAAAGCAAGGTGCCTAACTTCAGAGAGGTAGTAAATCATGATCCACCACTGTTTACAGGAATGCTCTGCCTTCCTGCCACTCACTCACACGGGTGTCTGGGGCTGGTGGGGGGGGGGTGTCACTTAAAGCTATGGTTCTAAGAGGTAGCCTGGCACCGTGTGGTCCGTTGCAAAGAATGAGAGTTCACAAGGGTCCTAGTCTTGATTCTGACACTCAGTGGCATTGTCTCCGAGCAGTATCTTTGCTCTCTATAAAATGAGAAGAGTAACCCTAGTTTCTGAGGATTGCAAAGACATCTATGATAGGCTGGACACTAAGAAGAAGCTAAATAGACAATCATTCATTCAGTGTCCTGCGTTTTCAAATCCCAATTCAGGGGCATACCTTATTATCTCCCACTGCCATCATACTTGGATAACCTAAAGGGAGTGACTACACACACACACACACACACACACACACACACACACACACACACACACACAATATCCCTTCTTTAATTCGTGCTTGTCTCAACAGTGAAAGAGTTCTGTACCTTGAAAAAGTGCTCTCCAAGCATGTGCTATTATGATGATCACCATCTGGGATGCTGCCAGAAGTTCCTCTGAAGGTGCTCAAAAATTGAAAGTGTAATTATTCTATTTTATTTGAAAATGAACTGATAGGGAGTCAAGCCATGCAAGACACTAGAAGTCTCCCAGATAGGAAAGAATTTTACGTTGGAGGGCATCAGGGACTTTGACCAGAAACCCAGAGACTTCATTGTGTTTGGTCCAAAGCAGTCCTCCAGCCTTGCTGGGACCAGTCCTCGATGCAACAACTTCACACCAGCCAGGCTGGCCTATTCGCGGCCCTCAACATGTCTGATGGCTCTTCTACTTTTCCCACCCACCTCATCTTAGTCTCTTCTAACACTTTCTCCTCCTAGATCGGGCAAAAAGTCCTATATTGTCCACTTAATTTCGTTTTACCCATACACTTAAGTTTATAATCAATTTTCACTACTTCTAAACTGACAGGGGAAAGGTGGGAAGAAAAAAGTAGGGAAACAAACATGCATTCTCTTTCCTCATTATTTCCAATACAGTCTACAAATCCAATTTGTATGGATTTAGATTATTATCCACTCTACATAAGGTTTTAGTAACTGAAATAATGACAATCCAGTGGGAAAGGCAGAGAGAAGATATGTTTTCTTATAGGGTAAATTTTTAAGGATTAAGGCATTAGATTAAGCACCATTAAGAAGCTCAAGACATAGGCAATTTGATGTAGGCAGCTGGGCAAACAGCTAAGGTTTAATCTGATTATGTGCAGCTCCCAGGATTTTCTCAGGTTATGATTCAAATCCATGCAACAATTTTCAAACTACATTCCGTTCCATAACATGAGTGCATCTATAGGTAAGAACTATTCAGCAGGAAAAACGGTTTTGAAACTAGCAAGGAGCTTGGTTTTTCATTTTTCGCTAATTAACAGACCCCATGCAGCCGGAAGAGAAAAGGAACTAAATATCAGAGAATGAAATTTTTATTACTCTTTCATTCTCTCCAGAAAAAGTCCTGAATGTTAAACTAAAATCCATTGCCACAGGAATATGAAGATTTTAAAAATGTACGTAAATGTAATCTAGTTTAACAATAACAACAACAGGGGCGCCTGGGTGGCGCAGTCGGTTAAGCGTCCGACTTCAGCCAGGTCACGATCTCGCGGTCCGTGAGTTCGAGCCCCGCATCAGGCTCTGGGCTGATGGCTCGGAGCCTGGAGCCTGTTTCCGATTCTGTGTCTCCCTCTCTTTCTGCCCCTCCCCCGTTCATGCTCTGTCTCTCTCTGTCCCAAAAATAAATAAAAACGTTGAAAAAAAATTAAAAAAAAAAAACAATAACAACAACAAAATCTCTATTCCAGGCGCAGAGAAAAAAAAAATTTAGGATTGTAAAGATGAATCTGATTAAGTTTCTGTGGGTAACAGCCCCAGTTTTGAGTATTCATTATCAGCTAGCTTAGCTTGCATATTATGAGGAACTTTGTATGTAGGTTATCTCATGTGACCCAATCTCCACCATGTGTCATTATACACATTTTATAGATGAGGTAATTGGAGTAGAGGAATTGAACCCACGAGTGTGTGGTTCAAGAAAGAAGTTTTTCAAATGTTGACAACGTGAAAACAAGGGAATACTGACATATTAGTTCGACCCCTTTATGACCTCCTTATCCAGGCTCTCCCAGCCCAGGTATTATGGAAATCAGGTTAATCTTCTTAAATGACGCTTTCATCATTTGACTCTCCACTCCAAACACTTCATTTACAAAATCTAGAAGGAACTTCTTAGATTCAAGACTCCTCAAAAATCTGACTTGACCCATCTCACAATGTTGGTCCACAGCCTTCGCGATTCAAGACATTTATTGAGCATCTAATGTAAGCTAGGCTCTGCGAGGATATAAGGCCCTGTCTGTAAATTGCTCACAGTAGAGTATTTCTCAAATATATCTGTTATTGCTCTGTGGATCCTTACCCAGTCATCTCCCCTAAATGGAATGTTCTGCTTGATTCTACATTCACCCTTTTTCTTATGTATCAAAATCTAACCTAGTCAAGATCCAGTGTCGATCCCAATCCCTTCATGAAACATATGCTAACTATGTTTGTTAGTTCATTCCTCTGATCCCCTAGAATACCAGATTCCAGATTTACGTGGACTTGATTCCTGGAATGCAGATTCCAAAGCCCCTCGCTCAGAGATTCTGATTCAGTGGGTATGGCTTCATCCAGTATGGGAATGTGCATTTAAACACCTGTCTAAATTCCCAAGTTCTGGCCCCCATCTACCCATGTCACTTCCCAGACAACTGGTTTAATTTTTTCTCCTCTCACTGAATTGACTCATCTGAGTTCTCTGGTGTCACAGACAAAACCTTGGCCGCAGCCTTATCAATCCCGATGATTTTGGCTCCTCAATTACCAACCACCTCCTGGTCCTGATCACATTCTTGGCTCAATAAAGAAGTTAGCCCTGATGTAGGCTGAGACTATTTTTATTCTTTTTTAACTAGTACGGCTGCTTTGCACTGGTGAGCTTGAAACAGACTTCAGGCAGTTAAATCTCAAAAAAAGTTGCAGCTCATGCCATTTCTTTTTAGGAGTCTGAGTACAGAAAAGACCAAGGGGAAGGGGGGAATGCTTACCCTGAAACATTCAAAGAGGTAACAATTCCCTAGCCCATGGAGAAAGGGATGTGAATTGGCCTCTAAGGACAATCTTGACTGGGATGTCCTAG
Organism: Prionailurus bengalensis; assembly: GCF_016509475.1. NCBI lineage: Eukaryota > Metazoa > Chordata > Mammalia > Carnivora > Felidae > Prionailurus > Prionailurus bengalensis. The sequence continues at coordinate 17,747,105 of NC_057349.1, read as the reverse complement.
AAGTGGAACCGAGTATTTTCTGAGAGCCCAGCGCACCCTCCTTAAGCATAACTGCACCACTGACAGTAAAACAGTCACAAAATATGCAATTCCCCAAATCAAGGAAGCTGCTGGCTCCAAGAGAATGAATCTTCCCTGTAACAATTTAAGGAAAGCCCCTGGAATGAGAGCAGAAAAGGTCAAAGTATAGGCTCCTTCTTTGTCCTGCCATGTCTTGGGGAATACTGCACAGACCTCTCATAGGCAAAGAAAATAAGCTGTTCAGAACTTTTCCCGGAAAAATGAAAATGGCCTAATTTTATTTTTGCATTATGGACAACTTCTGTTTTCTTCTTTAAAGGTTTGAGTTAATTTTTAATCTGACTCTAACTAACTCTATCTAACTTCAGTGTAACTTAACAGTCAATAAACCTTGGACCCTACTAAAAGACTCAGGGTCCCCAAGTGGCCTTAAAAGCTGTTAAACTCAAAGATTCTATTAACCAAATTCTGCTCAGCAATATGGAAAAATCAATAACTTAAGTCTTTAAGTATTGCAAGTCAACTCAAATGATAAACTGTCAATATGAAACAAAACTTATGTGCAAAGCTACCACTCGTCTCTCTGATCAGTGTCTTAATACTGAAGTCATTCTATTTAAAAACAGCAACCACTTTATTTAGTTGAATATTTATTACTTAATTGTCTACTATGAGTGTCCTATTTATTATGCTAAAAGATTACACTTGTAGAGTATGTATATGTACATACGTTGTCCATAATCACTTCCACTTACAAAAACACTTTCCCTTGCTGGCTCCACTTTCCACATATTTGAAATGGATCTTTAGGTTTTACATATTTGTGTATATACGTGTGTATATATGTAAGTACATACCTATGATCTATGTAATATGTAAATACAAATATTATGTACATAAATACAAACATATATTTACCTATCTATCTATCCATCCATCTATTCTTATAATTAATGGGGAAGAAACTACATGGGGAAGTCATTCTGATTTTCCTATTGTCACCTATGATAATGGTAAAAAGTACTATTGCTTTCATCAGATTTGTATGAGAAAAGTACATTTACACTGGCTCATGGATAAATCTATATGGAATACAATAGGTTATATTTTTGGAATCAGAAGGTTTATATGTGGTTTTGCTACCTCTAGTATGTGACTTTGAATAAATCACTTATCTTTTTTTGAAACTCAATTTCCTCACCTATAAAGTAGGTATACTGATACAGGACTTGCCTCTCTCAAAAGTTGTTTATAAGACTTCAAAAAAGATAAATGTTTTTTAATGCAATTATATACACATTAACTGATTAATAAATATAAAATAATATTACCATGCTTATAGTGTATTTAAGCGACTGAAGCCAGAAAAGACAACATATATGTAAAAGCCAAAATAATTACTCAGTAAATCCACAAATCATAGGTTTGTTTATACTACTATTAGGATATTCATTTTTTTTAAATTTCGGTAAGAATTTAACACTGTTCTAGATTTCATTATGTAAAGATAACAACATAATCTAGCCTCATTGACAAATTATAACAAGCAAATGTAACTATAGAAATGGATACACATTTTAATTTCAATAAGTATTTATAATAAAATTATACATTTCATTACTTAAAAAGGACATAACCTGACCCCTTCCACAAATACAATGATTGTGAAGTATAAATATAGTTGTAGGAATACAGATGCCTTATTCACTGAAAGGTTACACAAACATATATGCATGGATAAAACAGCTACATTACTGAAACATGCCTAAGCTAAAATGTGATAAAAAATTGTGAATGCATTAAGAGATACTAGTCTTTAAAAGAACTGTACTGTGGGTATGTTTGCAAAGCAGACTGATGAGAAAAGAGCACTGCACTGGGAACCAGGACAACCGGCCTTCACTTTATCAGCAAACAACTGTTTAGCATTTACTATAGGTCAGACATTAGCCTAGATGCTTGAGATGCTTTACTGAGCAAGGCAAACAAAAATCTGCCTTCATGAAGCTTGTAAACAAAGGGGGACATGAAGGGACAAAAATCATCTCACATAATAAGTAAACTAGTAAGATGTACAAAGTGCTATATAAATGAGTAGTCATTAGATTGTAAGTACTATGAAAAAATACAGCAGTGTAAGGGGATCAGGCAGGTGTGAATATGGCAGGGCAGGTTTTAGTTTTAAATAGAGTGGTTAGGGCAGGTCTAATTAAGCAGGTTATGAAGCAATAACTGAAATGAAAAATACACTAAAGGGAATCAACAATAGATTAGAGGATGCAGAAGAACAGATCAGCAATCTGGAAGACAGGGTAACGGAAAGAAAGCACCCAAGCTGAACAGCAAAAATCAAAAAGAATAATAAAAGGAGGATAGGTTAAAGGATTTCTTGGACAACACCAAGGAAAGGAACATTTTCATTATATGTGTCCCAGAAGGAAAAGAGAGAAAGTGGCAGAAATCATATTTAAAGCAGTAATAGCTGAACACTTCACTAACCTAGTGAAAGAAACAGACTTCTAGGTTCAAGAAGCACAAAAAGTTTCAAAGAAGATGAACAAAGGAGGCCCACGCCATGGCACATAATAACTAAAATGTTAAAGATTACAAAGAGAGAATTTTGAAAGCAGCAAGAGAGGAGAAACTAATTACATATGTTCATGGTAAATCTCAGGAGGCTGTCAGCTGATTTTTCAGCAGAAGCTTTGCAGGCCATAAGGGAGTGGAATGATATATTTAAGGTGCTTAAAAGGAAAATGCTTGATGCTCTACCCAGCATCAAGATTATCATCCAGAATAGAAGGAACGACAGACAGTTTCCCAAACAAACAAAAGTTAAAGGAGTCATCGCTGTTAAACTGGCCTTACAGGAAATGTTACAGGGACTTCATTAAGTGAAGAAGAAACAGTCGTAATTAAGAAAATTAGGAAATTTTCAAAATTAGAAAATTATGAAAAGACAAAATTTCATGAGGAAAGGCAAACACACAGTAAAGAAAATAATCACTTATAGAGCTACTATGCATATAACAGAACAAAAGCAGCAAAGTCAATTATACATTAAAAATTAGTTAAGGGAACTCGTAAAATAGAAAGATGTAAAATATGACAACAAATATGTAAAACGTGATGCAGGAGTAAAAATAGTTTCCTTATAATGTGTGTGAATTTAAGTGACCATCAACTTAATATAGACTGCCATATATTTCAAATGTTATTCTGAACCTCATGGAAAGCACAAACCAAAAACCTATAATAAATGCGTTTAAAAAAAGAGAGAAAGAGAGCCAAACATAACACTAAAGAAAGTCCTCAAGCACAAGGAAAGAGAGCAGGAAAAAAAAAAAAGAAAAGAAAGAAAAGAACAGAGAACTATAAAAGAAAAAAAATCCCAGATAACAATTAACAATTGGAAGTATGTATCTATCAATAATTACTTTATCTTTATATATTTTTTTAATGTTTACTTATTTTTGAGAGAGAGTGAGAGAGACAGAGTGCGAGCAGGAGAGGAGCAGAGAGAGGGAGACAGAATCTGAAGCAGGCTCTAGGCTCTGAGCCGTCAGCACAGAGCCCAATGCAGCGCTTGAACCCCCACCTCGAGATCATGACCTGAGCTGAAGTCCGACCCTTCACCGACTGAGCCACCCAAGTGCCCCTATCAATAATTATTTTAAATGTAAATGGTCTAAATGCTCTAATCAAAAGATGTAGGTTGGGGGGGGGGGGCTGGGTGGCTCAGTCAGTTATGTGTCCTATTTTGGCTCAGGTCATGATCTCACAGTCCATGAGTTCGAGCCCTGCATCAGGCTCTGTGCTGACAGCTCAGAGTCTGGAACCTCCTTTGGATTCTGTGTCTCCCTCTCTCTCTGCCTCTCCCCACTCACTTGCTCTCTCTCTCTCTCTCTAGCAAAAATAAACATTAAAAAAAAAAAGATGTGGGATGATTGAAAAAAAAATGATTCATATATGCTGCCCACTTCAGATCTAAAGACACATACGGATTGAAAGTGAAGGGAAAAGATATTTCATGCAAAGGAAGGAAAAAAAAAAAAGCCAAACTAGCAATACTTATATCAGACAAAACAGACTTGAAAACAGAGATGGTAACAAACAAAGACTGGCATTACATAATGATAAAGGGATCAATATAACAAGAGGGGTGGCAGAAGAGGGGGAAAGAAAAGATCAATGAAACCAAAAATTGGGTCTTTAAAAAGATAAACAAAATTGATAAACCTTTAGCCAAACTCATCAAGAAACAAAGGGAGGACCCAAATAAATAACATCAGAAATGAAAGAGATGTAACAGCCAACACCACAGAAATGCAGAAGATTATGAAAGATTACTATGAAAAATTATATGCCAACAAACTGGACAACCTAGAAGAAATGGGTAAATTCTTAGAAATGTACAGTCTTCCAAAAGTGAGTCAGGGAGAAATGGAAAATCTGAACAGACCAATTACTAGTAACAAAATTCAATCAGTAATCAAAAAACTTCCAGTAAACAAAAGTCTAGGACCAGAGGGATTCACAAGTGAATTCTACCATACATTTAAAGAAGAGTTATCATCAATTCTCAAACTATTCCAAAAACAGAAGAGGAAGGAAGCTTCCAAATACATTCTATGAGGTCAGCATTACTGTGATACCAAAACCACACACTACCAAAAAAAAAAAAAAAAAAAAAGAAAGAAAGAAAGAAAAGAAAAAAGAAAAAAAGAAAGAGAAAACTATAGGCCAATATACCTAATGAACATAGATGCAAAAATCCCCAATAAAATATTAGCAAACCAATTCCAACATCACGTTAAAAGGATCACCATGATCAAGTGGGATTTATTACAGGGAGCAAGGATGGTCAACATCTGCAAATCAGTCAACAGGATATACCACATTAACAAAACTAAGGATAATAATCATATGATCATGTCGATAGATGCAAAAAAGCATCTGACAAAATTTAACATCCAGTTGTGATAAAAATGTTCGACAAAATGTGCTTAGAGGGAATATACCTTAACATCATAAAGGCCATATATGACAAACCAGAGCTAATATCGTACTCATTGGTGGAAAAACAGAAAGCTTTTCCTCTAAGATCAGGATTAAGACAAGAATGTCCACTCTCACCACTTTTCTTCAACATAATACTGGAAGTCACAGCCACAGCAACCACACAACGAACCAAAATAAATGGTATCCAAATTGGTAAGGAAGAAGGAAAACTAGTTGTAGATGACAGGATACTATCTATAGATAACCCTGAAGACTTCACCACAACACAATTAGAATAAGTGAATTCTGTAAGATTGCAAGACATAAAATTAACATGCAGAAATCTGTTGCATTTCTATATCCTAATAACAAAGCAGAAAGAGAAACTGTGAAAACAATTCTATTTGTAACTGCACCAAAAAGAATACTTAGGAATAAACTTTACCAAGGAAGTGAAAGACCTATGCTCTGTAAAGTATAAAACACTGATAAAAGAAATTGAAGACACCACAAACAAATGAAAAGATATACCATTCTCATGGACTGGAGGAATAATATTGTGAAAATGTCCATGCTACCCAAAGTAATCTACAGATTCAATGCAACCAACATTGAAAATGAAATACAACAGCATTTTCACACATCTCAGAACAAATAATCCTAAAGTTGCTATGGAACCACAGAAGACCTTCAACAGCCAAAGCAATCTCGAGAAAGAACAAAGCTGGAGGTATCACAATCCAATTTCAAAATATACTACAAAGCTACAGGAATCAAAAGAGTATGGTACTGGCACAAAAATAGACACAGACCAATGGAACAGAGCAGAAACCCCAGAAATGAATTCATGCTTATGTTGGTTAATTAGCCAATGACAAAAGAGGCAAGAATATACAGTGGGGAAAGACCATCTTTTCAATTAATAGTGCTAGGAAAACTGAACAGCTACATGCAAAAGAATGAGGCCGGACCACTTTCTCACACCATACACAAAAAGAAACTCAAAACGGATTAGAGACCTGAATGGGAGACCCCAAACCATCAAATTCCTAAAAGAAAATATAGGCAGTAATTTCTTTGACATCGGCCTTAGTAATATTGTTCTAGATGTCTCCTCAGGCAAGGGAAACAAAGGCAAAAAAACACTATATAAATTAAAAAGCTTCTGCACAGTGAAGGAAACTATCAACACAACACAAAGGCAACCTGCTGAATAGAAGATATTTGCAAATGATACATAAATAACATGAAATTCAACACCAAGAACCACCCCCCCCACAAAGAATCCAATTAGAAAATGGGCAGAGGACCTACCTGAAAAGAAATTTTTCCAAAGAAGACAGACAGCTGGCCAGGACACATGAAAATATGCTCAACATCACTAATCAAATCGAGACCACAATGAGCTATCATCTTACGCCTGTCAGCATGGCTAGGATCAAAGAGACAAGAAATAACAAGTGTTGGAAAGCAAGTGGAGGAAGAGGAACCCTCTTGCACTGCTGTTGGCAATGCAAGCTGGTGTAGCCACTGTGGAAAACAGTATGGACGTTCCTCAAACAATAAAAAATAGAACTACCATATGATCCACTAACTTCACTACTGGGTATATGCCCAAAGGAAACGAAAACACTAATTCGAAAAGATATATGCGCCTTTTTTTTTTTTTAACTACAACGTTATTTATAATAGTCAAAACATGGGAGCAATTCAAGTGTCCAGCAGTAGATATGCAGATAAAGAAGATAATGTGGGGGCGCCTGGGTGGCGCAGTCGGTTAAGCGTCCGACTTCAGCCAGGTCATGATCTCGCGGTCCGAGAGTTCGAGCCCCGTGTCGGGCTCTGGGCTGATGGCTCAGAGCCTGGAGCCTGTTTCCGATTCTGTGTCTCCCTCTCTCTCTGCCCCTCGCCCGTTCATGCTCTGTCTCTCTCTGTCCCAAAAATAAATTAAAAAAACGTTGAAAAAAAATTAAAAAAAAAAAAGAAGATAATGTGTATAAATACACAACAGAATATTACTCAGTCATAAAAAAAAACAATGAGATTTTGTCATTTGTGACAACACTGTAGGACCTAGAATGTTACGCTAAGTGAAATAAGTGTGACAGAGAAATACAAATACCACATGATTTCATGTGTATGTGGAATAAAAAAAAAAAACACAAAGCAAATGAACAAAGAAAAGCAGAAACTGACCCATAAATACAGAGAACTGGCGATAGCCAGAGGGATGGGGCATAGGGGATGGGCAAAATGGGTAAAAGCGAGTGGGAGACATAGGCCTCCCTCCAATTATGGGATAAATAAGTCACAGGGATGAAAGGTACAGCATGCTGAATATATATGGTCAATGAGAGTGTGCTACTGTTGCATGATGACAGATGGTAGGTATGCTTATGGTGAGCACAGCATAACGTACAGGTTTGTTGAATCACTACGTCATACACCTGAAATTGATATAGCCTTGTATATCAGCTATACTTCAAAAAAAAAAAAAAAAAAAAAAACAGAGCGAGAGAGAGAGAGAAAACTTCTCTACTGTTTCCCAAGACTATTTTGATCCTAAGATCTGTTTTCTCTCAACAGTTAAGAAAAAAAAAATCATATATAAAAAAAAAAAAAACAACAAGAAGAAGAAGGCATTCAGAAGACAGCCACACAGCTCTCTGGCAGAAAGATCCAGCCAGCCAACCAGCGGGAAGAGCCAGTGTAGAGGCTCCACTGATTCTGCCAAAACGATCTCGTGAAAAAAAGAATACCCCATTTTGCAGGTGAGTAAACAGTGTCTCAGAGTGGTGCGATTAAGGGAACAGAGCTAGTCAATAACAAAGCCAGGACTAGAAAGAAACCAGGTTTCTTGACTCTTGGTCCAGTGCCCTTCTTCTGTCTCGTACCTTTGTTCACCAGGCTCGAGGAAAGTGTTCTGTCTCCTGCAAAGCCCCAAATAAATGTAAGGTGTCACCACTGCTGCGGTTGTTGTTGCTATTATTATCATTCATCGGGTCCACTGATATTTCTTGAAAGGTAGCTAAAGCTCAAAGAATAATTTCACTGTCCCTTCCCATGGTTGATTTTTCTCCTTCCTTTATCTGTGCATCATTCCGTAGGTGGGTCATTTCAATAACAGATTTTCAGGTAAAGGAATTACGTATCTTTGGATATTTGATAATGGTGCGAAACCCAGGAATAAGGTATAAAATAGAAAGTGTAACAACGCACAGAAGAGCCATGAGAGAATGGAAGAATGTGAAGCCCAGCACCTGGGCGGTCCTGGGCAGTAGAGAACTTACCTCTCTCCAGAGGCAGGAAGGAGGCACAAGGAATGGGAGCACAGCACAGGAAGGCAAGAGGGAAGCCTTGGAAATATATTAGGGCTAGAGCCCCCCACCTTTTGTTTTACTTTAATGTTTATTCATTTTTGAGAGATGGGGAGAGACAGAGCATGAGTGGGGGAGGGACAGAGAGAGACGGAGACATAGAATCCGAAGCAGGCTCCAAGCTGTCAGCACAGAGCCCGACACAGGGCTCGAACCCACGGACCGCGAGATCATGACCTGAGTCAAAGTCGGACGCTTAACCGACTGAGCCACCCAGGAGTCCCTAGAGCCCCCCCTAATTTTAAGCTACTAACTGAAAATGAGGCCTCTGGCCTTGAAATAATGGACCTCAAGGAAAAAGGTTAAAAACTAAGGGACCACAAAGGAGGAAACCTGTTAAAAAAAAAAAAAAAAAGGCAAGACTAGTGGATAGGGGGTTGGAGAAGAGAGGAGACATAAAGACATTTTCAAGTAAAAATGTGAGATTCTACACGAAACAATAGAAGAAGGAGAGTGAGAATCAGATTTCAGACACAGTAGACTTGAGAGCTGGTGGAATTACTAACAGCCGAAGGGAACAGAGAGGACAGGGTGAAAGGCGAGTAGCTGACTTTTAGTAACACGAGGTTTAAGGTGGCAGTGCGATTCTCAGGAGCGGGGAGGGTCCGGCAGGTTAAGAGGGAAATTTGGAAGATGAGTATCATTTGGGGCTGTTTTGTCTGCACAGTAGCTTCTAACCACATGCGGCAAACCAGCACTTGAAATTGTGGCTAGCCTGAACTGAATGTGCTGTCGGCATAAAACACACAACCAGATTCTGAAGATTCCATGTGGGAAAAAAAAAAAAAAAAAAAAAAAGAATGTAAAGTATCCAATTTTTTTTACATGATTACATGTTGAAATAATATTTGCATGAATTAGGTTAACAAAATATATATTTTTTAAGTTTACTCATTTATTCTGAGAGAGAGAGAACCAGTGGGGAAGGGGCAGAGAGAGAGAGAGAGAGAGAGAGAGAGAGAGGGTCCAAAGCAGGCTCTGTGCTGACAGCAGAGTCTCTGATGCAGGGCTCAAACTCATGAACCGTGAGATTATGACTTGAGCTGAAGTAAGACGCTTAACCAACTGAGACATCCAGGCACCCCATAAATAAATATATTACTAAAATTAATTTCACAGTTTTACTTTTTAGTGTGACTACGAGAAAATTTAAAATTGCATATGCAGCTTGCATATTTCTACTGGACAGTGCTGATATAGAGCAATACTAGATACGTTTCAGAATCACGTAAAGGGACAAGAACCCTGAGGTGAATCACAGACATTATTCTGAGGTCTTTCAACCAGAAACAGTCAGATAGGGGAGAAAGAACGCATGTCATTATAAAAGATAATATTGTCTGAACACTCGAAGAACTACACTAGCCACATTTAATGCGTTATCTCATTTGTTCCTCCCAACAACCTTATGAAATGATATCATTCTTCTTTTTTTTTTTTTTTTTTACAAAAAAAACAAAAACAAAACAAAAGAAAAAAACACTAAGTTCTAAAGAAGCTAATCTGCCTAAGGTCACACCGTGAAATCTTGGTGTTGGGAGTTCAAATCCTTGACTGACCCCAGATCTCAAGGTCTAAATTGCCACACGAATTCCAGAACAATTTATACTTTGCAATTCTTAAATTGTTAGATTTTAAATGGTCATGTTGAAACTAACAATTTATTAGAATAGTCCATTGTCAGGAGTCAGCGACATACCAGTGATGTCCCAATTCGATAAAGGAAAAATACAAATGTGTAAAAATTTTTAACTTCAGAATTTTGCCGAGCTACTCATGTTGGCATATTTTCACCCCGTTTAGCTGCAATAAGAGATTACTGGTGCAAACTCTTGCCTCTTATCAACATCTACTCCTAAAAATCCAAAACTTTCAAGTTAGATGGTACATTGTCCAAGGGAGATGATCCTGGGCACGACCCTCAACAGAAGGGCCCTGTTTTCTGAATATAACTAAATATAGGATATTGAGCCACTTATATTTTAAACACCCTATGGAGTATCTGACCCTCCCCAATGGTGATTACAATGTTTTGAAGGGATGAGTTATACAATTTAAAAAAAAATGTTTTTTTAAGGGAGCTGGGTTAAATTTCAACCGTTTGTTGAAGGAACAAAAATTTAGCTTACCCAACAGGATAATTTCTACGCCTTGAAAATGCCATCCTTTGAGGAATATAAAGAAAAAAAAAACAGCTTGATTTTTTGACTGGAATCATTGCATAAAATCTCCTAGAAATATAAATTGGGATCAAAAGAATAAGGGGTCTTTCATGTATGTTTGGTGGTTGGATTTAATTTCAAAGACAGACTTGTTCCTTCCTTTACATCTTTACTTTTTACTACCTATCTGGCCAAGACAGCAATTATAGAACCGCTAAACTTGAACAGTGATGGCTATAATAATCACATCATTTTCAGGAACTTGCCCATGTAAATTTTACTACGCAGTTTGGCTCAGATTGTAAAAACACATGTATCCAGGCTTAAAACAAAGGATTGCTATCCATTTACATTATAGAAATGGGAAAACAAAAGGAATTTGAAGGAAAAATATTTGCTTTGGAATAAGATTAATTAGCAGACCTCGTGATAGGCTGTTCATGTTGGACTTAGATCCAAAACAGTATCCTTCTGAACGGACCTACTAGTTTATTTTTGAATTTAAACCCCCCCCCCCCGGAAACCTTCCCACTCACAGCATCATTTTTTTTTGAAGTGTGAGGACTTGTACGTGGACACATATATAAAAAGATCTCCTCTGAAAACCCAAAGTTTCTGAAAAACACTTTCCTATAAAGGTAGCATCACAGTAGTATAGGGTAGTGTTTGTAACAGCTAGCCCTTTATTTCGGTTCTTTTAGATTAATTCCCATGACTCTTCCATCCAATTAAGGCGATATCCTTGGACTTGTGTCCTTACTCATTACAATTCATAATAATTTGTAACAAAGGCTCAGGCCCCCAAGGAGAGAGTCTGCTAGCACTAAAAATGCTTTGTCCTTCCCCGTGCAAAGGTGTTAAGAGCATGAAGTGATAGACCCAGGTATTGAGACGGCCAGCTATATTTTCATCATTGAGGGTCACCACGCTGAGTCCCTCCTTTCCAAGAGTATCCCTCCTCTCAAACTTCCCTTGAGATTCTCATCATTACAAGCGTCAACTGGATAATCCTTGTAACTGCCTTGCCGCTTCCCCTTTTGTACATCATCATTAGCATACTGTTTTATTCGGTTAATTTCCTCTTCGATGTACTGATCACACACTATGGGCCAGGCACCGTTTAGGTACTAGAAATACAGCAGTGAACAAAAGGACAAAAATCTCTGCGCTGACACATTCTAGTGGGGAACACGTTCAGTAAACAAGGTAAACAAAAGAGTGTGTTAAATAATACATGACGAAAAGAAAAAAAAAAATGAAGCAAAAAGGGTAATATGAACTGTGATGGCTGCGGTAGGAAAGACCGAAATTTTAGACAGAGTGGCCAGAGAAGGCTTCACGTATAATAAATAGTAGATGGTATGCGCCTGAGAGGATAGAGAGAGCAAAATCCAGGACTGATCAGTGTCAGCTGAAGTGGGGAAAAGAAAGGAGATTAGCATATTTTAACATGCCCGGTAGTGGAGAAGAAACCATATGGAAACCACATCACTTTCTCTTTTTGTAGTCCCAGAAACAGGTTCTTCTGCCAAAACTCTCAGGCAGTTCACGGGATACGGAGGCACGGGGACACACACACGGACACACGCACCCCTCTCTGTCCAGGAACAGAGCTTAATGGCCAGCAGAAAGCGTTAAGAATTCAGAGTCAAGTACTGGCCTGGGAAACCGGGAACGAGAGTAGTTGTCGGAAAGGACACACCAGGACCCCCCGCCACCCACCCCCCCATCCCCGTTTACAAAAGGAAACCTCCCCGACTCCGCGATGCAACCCCAGGGAGACCGGGGCAAGCACGCAGACACACCCCCGGGATTGCAGGCACGGTGCAGGGAGGAGAGGAGGCACGGATTCAACCGTTAGAGACAAAACCCCAGAATTTCCCGAGGCAGAGTCGGCACCGCGCGAGGGAAAGGCCGTCCCCCACTCCAGGGGTCGAAGGCCGGGGGAAAGCAGGGTCCGGGGGACGAGCGGGAATGGCCGCCGCGGGAGCGGGGGGCGGTTTCGTCGGGCATCCCCGGCGCCCGGCCGGCCGCGTGCTTGCAACAGGGGGCTGGACGCGAGCGGGCGCCTCGAGGTGCCGGGGCGGGACCGCGGCCCCGGACAAAGATCCCGAGACCCCGGCCTCGACCCGGCCCGCGCGCCCCCAACCCAAACGTTCACCGCCCCCTCCCCAGGCCCGCCCGGCGCGACGGGTTCCAGCGGTCGAACCCGCAGCTCCCGCGCCGCCGCCCGCCCGGCCCCTTCCCGCCCAGTGCGTTGGTCGAGGAGAGAAAGGAGAAGGGCGCCGGCGGCGCGCGGCGCCCACTCACCATGATCCGCGGCGGCTGCGGCGCGGCGACCCCGGCGGGCGGCGATGCGCTGTCCAGGGTAGCCGGCGTCCCTCTGCCCCGCGCTGCCGCCGCGCCGGCTCTACTTACCCACGCCCACACCCACGCCCGGCGCGCGCACGCCCGCCCGCCTCCCCGCCCCCTCGGGCTCGCGCTGCTCCCGCGCGGCGCTCCGAGCTCCAGGGCCGTTTCGGGCGCCCGCCGCTCCCCGCCCCTCCCCTCGCCGGGGCCTCGCGCGCCGAGGCGCGAGGAGGGCGGCGGGAGCGGGGCGGGGGCAAGCGAGACGGAGACCCGGGCGGCCTCGCGCGCCCCCTCCCGGGCGCCCGGCTCCGCCCTCGCCGCCGCGGCGCCCCCTGCCGGGCGGGCGGCGATTTGCAGGCCCAGCCGGCGCCCGTCTCGTGGGATGGCCCAACGTTCGCAGAGACTCGGCGCGGACCCGCCGCCCGCCTCTGGCCGCTGCCCCCCCACTCCCCCCCCCCCCCCGGCGGCTGCGGCGGCTGCGGGGACCAGGGGGGCTGTAGAGGGCCAGGGCGCTCCTGGTCCTCTTAGTTGGACTCCGCGGTTTCAGGCACGCGTTAAAGGAGAATGGCCCGAGCCCGTGCAGGTTTGCGGGATGTGGGTGTTTTAGATCCAGGTCTATCGGTCGGGTTCTGTTTGGCATGAGGTCCGGAGTGGATCAGTCTGAGCCGGAGCCTCCTTGTCCCCCACGATGCTGTCTCCAGAGGGTCTTATTCCAAGGTCTTCTTAGCTAATGCCACCGATGGTTAGTTTAACCCTTAATTGTGAATAGAAAGTATGGCATCTTAGATCCTGGGCTTCTAATTTTTTAAAATTTGTGTTGCCCGAGTGAACGATGCTGAGAAAGGTAGACTTGTGATTAGCGTTAAGAATGTGTGCTTGCTTTTTTTTAATGTGGCTGATCCGGTAAACTGAAATGCAAGCAAAGGTGAATGTGTTTGTTGACAGTCCGGAACACCGTATCTGCATGTGCACAGAGGTACCTGCAAATACGCCTAGCATCCATACCTGAAGTGTTGCAGGTGTATTTGCAATTTGGTAAAGCAGCAAAGTGAATAACCAAAGATGTCAGAGCTAACTCTTGTCGTATAATCACCTAGTATTTAGAGTTTCCTGTAGTTGGAGTGTTAAACATCAGGTACATACGTGCTTAGAAGAGGTGGGTAACTTTAGACCATAAACAGATAGGTATTTATTAACCAAGGCTTCTAAAGTCTCACCATTGGTGGGCTCAGGAGTCAGCCCTGCCTCATACTGAGTGATACTGGTTTAGTTGCCTAACATCTCTGTGCTTCAGTTTCTTGATCTATAAAATGGAGGATAAAAATGGCACATTATATATTGTTGTTGGGATTGAATTAATATGAAAAGGCACTGGAAAAATGCCTGGTGCAAAAGTATTAATTATTGATTTTGTTATTGACCCGACACCTGTGAAAATCAGAAAGTGATATTCCTTTTAATGCTGGAATGTTTTCATAAAAAAATGTCTGTAGGGCTGAACCCAAATATACAATTTGATGCCGGTTCGATTCATTCATTCTCTTAATTCATTCCACACAATTGCATTTACAATTGCACCAAAAAGAATAAAATGCTTAGGAATATTGTACCCTGGAAAGGTAAAAGACTTGTACCCTGAAAACTACAAAACTGATGAAAGAAATTGAAAACAACAGAAGCCAATGGAAAGATATCCGTGCTCCTGGATTGGAAGAATTAATATTGTGAAAATGTCTGTATTATCCAAAGCAGTCTACAGATTGAATGCAATCCTCACCAAGCTATCAAGAGCATTTTTCACAGAACTAAAACAAACAATGCTAAAATTTGCGTGGAACCACAAAAGCCCCCAAATAGCCAAAGCAATCTTAAAGAAGAACAAAGCGTGAGGTATTACAACCTCAAATTCCAAGATAAACAACAGAGGTGTAGTAACCAAAACGGTATGGTACTTGCACAAAAATAAACACAAGGGCCCCTGGGTGACTTGGTTAAGTGTCCAACTCTTGATTTAAGCTCAGGTCATGATCTTGCAGCTGGTGAGATCGAGCCCTGCATCAGGCCCCTGCATCAGGCTTTGCACTGATAGTACAAAGCCTGCTTGGGATTCTCTCTCTCTCTCCCTCTCTCTCTCTCTCTCTCTCTCTCTCAAAAGAAAATAACTTAAAGAAAATAGACACATATATCAGTGGAACAGAATAGGAAGCCCAGAAATAAGCCCATTCAATAAATATTTGAGTACCTTTTATGCCAGGCTTTGTGGTATGAGCTGGAGATACAATAATGAACAAACAAACACAGCCCCTAACAATAGTTTTCAGAATCTTGTGATGATCCATATTATGATATCCAGGGACTAGAAGGAAATTCACTGAAATATTCACCAAATACTCAGAGTTCCCTCCCGCCCCCGATAACAGCAGTATGGGATAGTGTTTTTGGTATTTTTTATTTCTCAGGCTTTTTTTTTACATGTATTATTTTATATTTTTAAAGCCATAAAAATAGCTTCTACATTCTTTGGGTATTGATCTGTAAAAATACCAGATCTGTATTTCACTGTATCATGAATCTGATGTGGTAGAATGGGAATTCTTTTTTTTAAGCTTATTTATTTATTTTTGAAAGAGAGAAGCAGAGAGAGAGAGAGGGGGGAAAGAGAGAATCCCAAGCAGGCTCTTCGCCGACAGTGCAGACCCTGATGCGGGGCTCGATCTCCCAAACTGTGAGATCGTGACCTGAGCTGAAATCAAGAGTCAGACACTTAATCATCTGAGCCACCCAGGTTTCTGGAATGGGAATTCTTAACCTAGTGATTCTCAGACATTATTGTGTGTAAATTGCACCTGAGGCTTTAATCAACTTCAGAGACCTGGGACCCATGCGGGGTCTCCGGTGAAGACCAAGAATACAAATTTTAAAAAGCGGTGAAGACCAAGAATACAAATTTTAAAAAGTATCACAAATGATACTGATGCAGGCAGGTGACCCATGGACCACATTTTGAGAACACAAGTCCATCAGGTGCTCCGGGAAAGCTTTAGTCTGTTTTTCTAACAGCTTTAAGGGAAAAAGACGTGTGATAGCCAGTGTCTAAGCTCTGCTATTTGCTGGCAGGAATTGTGCCATGGATGTCGTCTATACCTTGCAAAGCACGCCAGGTTAACACAGAAGGAACTCTAACACTTTATCTGCTGCTTCCCATTACCATTTAGCCAGGTAACTGTTATTTTACATTTGTTGTCTAAAAACGTAGCTAGAACCAGAAGGAGATCTAAAAAGTTACCTATGTCTGGGGCACCTGGGTCGCTCAGTTGGTTAAGCATCCAACTCTTGATTTTGGCTCAGGTCATGATCTCACCATTCATGGGTTTGAGCCCTGCGACAGGTTTTGCGCTGAGCAGGGAGCCTGCTTGGGATTCTCTCTCACTCTCTCCCTGCCCCTCCCCTACTCACGCTCTAAATAAATAAATAAATAAATAAATAAATAAACAAACATTTTTTAAAAGTTCCCTATATCGTATCTATTTCTTAAAATACTACTTTATGGCTTTCCTTGTCACTAAAACAAAGGAGACATCGTCATATGCAAGAGGGTATTCTTTTTCCCACCCATATCTCATTAAATAGAAAAGGAAGTGGTTCTACCTCTATAAACACAAAACTGGGAGGGTACCTTAACATTCTAATCAGAGGAAACACGAGAGTCCCCTCATTTATCTATCAATAAAAATATTTTAATATGCCATCAACATTCTTTTATAGGATTTTCTTCCTTTTATTTTTGCTCTCTTATGTAGATTACACAAAAACTGGAATATACTTATGTTTCTTTAGCTGTAGGGCTGCCTACATGGAGTGTGTGCATCAGCTAAGGCACAGCAATAACAGAATTGGAGCCTAATTATGCGTTAGGCACTGACATGAACACAGTGCTATAGGAAATGATCATTAGCATAATCTAAGAATCTTAAACCTAGGAATAGGGATCAGACTCCATATATATGTGTGTGTGTGTGTGTGTGTGTATGTATACATATATACATATATATGCGTATATATATGTATGTGTGTATACATACATATATGTATATGTGTGTATATATATACATGTATTTTGCTAGGTGAAGAAAGTCTATCTCAGAGAAGTTAGAGAAGACCAACAAGTAATAGGTCATAGTCCCAAAGCCTGATCTGCCCCCCGGTTCAATGTCCTCATTGTAACTACTGCCTCTCCAGCTCTAGCCTTCTAGTTCTCATCAAAATTATGAAGTGGGAAAAGCTTTGTTTTCCATGAGTCTAATATTTTTGTGTGGTTTCATCTGAAGCATTCCTCCTTTGACACTTAGCACCACTGTATTTTATCCTAAGAAAAATACTCACTTATAATGTGCCTTTAACTTAATATAACGCCTTTCTCCAGGGTTTTTGTATTTGTTACCTCGGATCAATCCAGGTAAGAAGAGTTTTATGTTGATTTAGTTAGACATATTTACTGAGTACCATGCTTCAGTACAATGTCCTAGAGCTGGGATCGGCACACTATAGCCACGGGCCAAATTTGACCAACTGCCTCTGTTTGTAAATAAAGTTTTATTAGAACACAGCCTTCCCCATACATTTACATATTGTCTATGGTGACTTTTGCACTAAAATGGCAGAGTTGAGTGATCGTGACAGAAACTGCATGGCCTGTGTTAGCCTTAAAAACAAAACAGTTATTTTACCAGCAAAAAAGGGATTTATTCGGGAAGAGCAGACAATTGCAATTTCAGACACGCAAGCTACAGCCAAATCACAGGTAAGTCCATCACAGGAGAGGAATGTCACTTTTATGGAGAAGAAGGAGGAAGTTGGGAACGGTGTTTTGGTTTTTGTTTTTTTAATGTTTATTTTTGAGACAGAGACAGAATATGAGCGGGGGAGGGGCAGAGACCGAGGGAGACACAGAATCCGAAGCAGGCTCCAGGCTCTGAGCTGTCAGCACAGAGCCCGATGTGGGCTCAAACTCACAAATGGTGAGATCATGACCTGAGCCAGAGACGGATGCTCAAACCCAACTGAGACACCCAGGCGATCCTGAAAGCTGCAAATCCTCACATATCTACGTGGCTCTTTACAAAAACATGTGGCGATCCCTGTAGGAGCAAGATACAATAAATAAGACCTTGAACAATATAGGTAGATCCTTTTCTCTTATGAAGCCTGTATTTTATAGGAATAATACAATAAACAAAATAATTTTAGAAAAATGTCATAAAGAAATGATACTATGGTAGAGAGTTGACTTGGTGGGAGGGATGCTTGAGATAAGATGGCTAGGAAAGTCCTCTCTAAGCAGATAGTAGCTCAATGGCAGAACAAGCCAGCTATGGAGCCACAAGTAAATCTAGAGGAAGTCCCTCTAGGTGGAGAAAACAGCAAATGAAAATACCCTGAGAGAAAAACTGGGCTTGTCTGAGGAACAGGAAGGTGGCCAGAATGTCCAGAAGTGTGACTCAGGTGTTAGAGTTGGATGCAAGCCCATCATCACCTTCACCCACTCTTGTACGTGGAGATCCATATATTTGTTGACACCGTGGCCATTAACCTCTGCCCTGCGGCCCTACCATTGAGGATCTCAGCCCTAGGGAACCTGGTCCTGGAAGGACATTCTCAGATGATGTCTTCTGGTCAGCTGCAGACATCCCAGTTCAGGAAACCATAGTGGAGCCATTACTTTGTACTCGTACAGCCGCTTAACTTCTATCTTTCGTCTTTTTGTTATGCTCCTTTAATTGATCTTATTCACTTGAGGCATTCATTCACATTTTGTCTTTACCATTGTCTTTAAAATATGCTGGTTCTGTTAAATTGCATTTATTTCCTTTGAATATTCTTTTAAAAAGCTCTTTTATGAATGTCAAGTAGCACAGGCATAAGGTGAGAGTGCCTATTTCACAAGGAAGGGGAGTTGTCCCAAGGCAATAGCCTTTCCAACACACATCATAGAGTGGCTGTTTCTACCTCGGGTGTACCTTCCATGATTAACCCCAGACAGTAGTCCCCCAGCCTCTTTTTGTTGCAGACCTACCCCATACTTAACATGAAGCCTAGAAATCAATTGAGGAAAGAGAAATTGCTGATTAAAACCCAACCATTCAGGGGCTCAACCTGGGTGGCTCAGTCGGTTGAGTGTCCAACTCTTGACTTCGGCTCACAGTCCCAACTATGGCATCAGGCCCCAAGTTGGCTCTGTGCTGAGTGTGGAACTTGCTTGAGATTCCCTCTCTCTCTGCCTCTCTCCCCTGTTTTTGTGCTCTCTCTCTCTCTCTCTCAAAATAAATAAATAAGCTTAAAAGATAGCTGATCTATAAGAAATCATTTTTACATTATTGTAAATGATTGAGATGTTAACAATGTGAATGTCATAATGGTGAAATTTGCATGAACAGATAAAACCCGTTAGACTCCTCCCCTGACTTTGCTTTATCTTAGACTGATTTGCCCTGCACATTCTTTCTCTTCTCTTCCTGAAAAAAAAGATTTTCAATACTAAAACCATATACGCCAACAAACAACTCTACCCAAAAATATTGATTCCGCCTAAATGAAAGCAGAAGTTGAATGGTTTGAGATGACAGGGGAATAAAAAATAGCTAGAGTAGAGTTTTATTAGAAATTAGCTAGCGCATTGTTATATCTGTTCTAGTTGGTATTCAGTGAAGATACAGGATAGTAATTCCCAGATAGTGAACATTTTATTTGACCAGTGTATTGGTGAATGGGTCTTCTAGACGGGATAGAAATGAAGAATCTAAATGAGGTGCAGATGCTTGAAGAGCCTCTTACCTGACCCAGATGTCAACCACGTGCATCACTGCAACCCAAGCAACTTCTTCAACATCTGGGAAACAGACCAAAGGGATCCTAAGATTCATCCGGAAGCTATCGCAGGCAGCCTCAGCTTATGACCTCATCATTCTTTTAGCTCAAGTGTGGTATTTGCAGGTAACTATCGGGTATCTAATATGAACCATGCCAAATAACTGACAACAGTAGATGAGGAAACTGGGGTCTAAAGAACGGAATTAGTGTACCGAGGTCACATAGGCAGTAGGGAAGTGGGGAAGCCAGGATGCAGTCTGAAGCCTGTTGGATTCTTTCTCTGACACCATGCTGTGTTGAATAACCCTATCTTTGAGAATCCTGATAAATTTGGCAGAGAAACCCACTTTCTATGGTTCAGAAGAGGAGATGAAGTGTAAACTTTATGGCGATTTGATTTTTTTTCATTATGAAAAATTTCGAGCATCTACAAAAGGAGACAGAATAATAATGAATGTCGATGCATCCCTCACCTTTAAAAATTATTTATGCATGGCCAGTCTTGTTTCATCTATGCCCCTACCTATTTCTCCCCGTTCTATAATTTTGGGTTTTTTTTCTATTATTTTCAAGCAAATCCCAGATATAATCATTTGTCTGTAAATATTGCTTTTTTTTAAGTTTATTTATTTTTGAGAGAGAAGGGGGGAGGGGCAGAAAGAGAGAGAGAGAAAATCCCATGCAGGCTCCATGCTGTCAGTGCAAAGCCTGACCAGGGACGCAATCTCACAAACCATGAAATCAAGACCTGAGAGGAAATCAAGAGTTGGACGCTTGACTGACTGAGACCCCCAGGTGCCCCTGTCTGTAAATATTTCAGTATGTATCACTGGAGACAAGAAATCTTTTAAAAACCACGCATAATCACAAACCCATCGTGATATGTTAAACATTAACCATAATTTCTTAGTGGCATTAATTACGGACACTGAATGTGCAAATTTCCCAAATTTGTCTTCACATTGCAATTGGCTGATGTATCTTTAAGTCTCTTTAATCTCTGCTCTCCCCCTCTATCTCTTTTCATTTTCTGGCAATTTGTACAGAATTTCCCACAGTGTGGATTTTTTTTTTTTTGACAGCATCCCCAGGGTACAGTTTAGCATGTGCTTCTGACCTCTGTGTTTTTGTAAAATGATAACCGTAGCTAGCTCTGGAGGCTTGTTCAGACTCAAGTTAGAAATTTTTGGCAAGACTGCTTCAGAGATGATAGTGTGTGTTTCCATCAGGAGGCGCATGATATCCAATCGTGGCTCCTTTTGTGATGCTTTGGCACCCATGGTTGATGCCAAGTGTTTACATCCAGTCATTCATTAGGGTTTGCGAAATTGTGATAATCTAGTTCTGTCATTCCTTCTTCGTTTATTAGCTAGGATACTTCCAGAAATTTGCCCATATATGCTCTTTGATTACCTATGGTTGCATTTGCATGGGAAAGACGAAATAAACCCCAATGTTTCTAGCAGCACTTTCAGCCATAGCCAAATTATGGAAAGCACCTAAATGTCCATCAACTGACAAATGACTAAAGAAGATGTGGTTTATGTACACAATGGAATACTACTTGGCAATGAGAAAGAGTGAAATCTGGCCATTTGTAGCAATGTCGATGGAACTGGAGGGTATTATGCTAAGTGAAATAAGTCAGGCAGAGAAAGATAGATACCATATGTTTTCACTCATATGTGGATCCTGAGAAACTTAACAGAAGACTGGGGGAGGGGAAGGGAGAAAAAGAAAGTTACAGAGAGGGAGGGAGGCAAACTATAAGAGACTCTTAAATACTGAGAACAAACTGAGGGTTGATGGGGGGTGGTGGGGAAGAGGGAAATATGGGTGATGGGCATTGAGGAGGGCACCTGTTGGCATGAGCACTGGGTGCTGTATGGAAACCAATTTGACAATAAATTATATTTAATATAAAATAAAATAATAAAGTAAGGAAAAGTCAAAAAATTAAAAAATTAAAAAAATAAAATTTTACAGTGAAGAGCTGGTTCCCTAGCAATGTAAAAATTCAGAGAGAGTTCAAAATTTAGACATGGAGATAAGTTAAGAATGCATAGCATTTGGAAATACTCATGTTAGCCAGTGTCAACAAGGCCACCTTAACTATTGTTGCCCAACTTGCCTTTTTAAATATATACCATGTTCTATCTTAACTAGAGTGGCTTTCAAGGATTTCTTTATTTATATAAGCTCTGAAAAGGAAAAAAATTAACAGGAGACTTTAACGGGATTGATCCTTTCCAAGGGAAGAGGTCAGAATGCAAGAGAATGAGTCACGGGAGAATTTTTAAAATAGTATTTGGTTCTACCATTAAACTAGTTGGATAGAAAAGTATATAAGGCAATAATCTTGATTCTAATTGGTCCCCACTCTAACTAGTTCTGTTAAAGATAATTAGCAATTACTTTTGTTCTACAAATACTTCAGCTTATATCAGAATTTGTCTTAAAATGCTAATTTCAATGGTCTTTTTAGCTTCTGTCACATAGCAAACATTCAATTAATATTTAATATACACTTCCCTTACCCCCTTTTTTCATGACTATATGCCGCCTAGGGTTTCTGTGACATCCTAATAAGAATCTCATTAGATTCAAAGGCCTTTGAAAAATATAGTTTTATTATTGGCTAATAGAAATGCAGTTTCTGAGCATACAATATCATTTATATAAGCAATATCATGAAAAAAATGTGACATTACTTTGTTGAGGCCTGCACCAGGCCAGGGCTGAAGTGTTTACCAAAACAATGGAAGACATATTTCTAGCTATCCTATATTAAGCATGATGGCTGCGTTAGGAGTCAGGGTTTTGCACATTCTAGCATTATCTCCCCATTTCTGATGGAGGACCTTAACATTGTACTAGCAGTGAAGAAACCCCGCCTGAGCCAGTGCCCATGGGATCTGTTGAGTTCTAATATTAGCTGCAATTCACTGAACTAGGAAAACTTACATATGTGACAGCATGAGATAAGTCTAGCCAGCAAGTGTGTGGCCCAGAAATTTTACCAATGAAGTAGATAAAATTTAGCTCTTTTGCATTTCTATTTTTTGTTCTTAAAAATACACATCCTTCAATTCATGTGTGCCTGTGCTGATCGTCCTTCCCATAGTGCAGCTGAATGAAGCATGGCTATGTGTCCAATAGAACTTGTGCTCACCTGCTTTTTGTGTGAAGGTCTACAGCTTTAAAAGGCAATACACCAATAGCTAAAATTCCTGGTGCATCGATTTATATCATTTCTAATAAACCAAAGTCACTACATTCTTAACTTTGATACATAGTAGTCATTAAGGACCCTATACATGGAGGATGGCCTCTTTCACCATATGGAGGACTCATTCTGCTCCCCACCAACCCTCACGCTCACCTCCAAACTATCTAGCAGGTACTGAACTTGTAAAATGAACTTCTGCCAACGACTATACATAATTTCATCATCCAGACTAAGCTGTATTCAGTAACCAGACTACCTCCCAGAACAGAAGCATGCCCTTTCATAAGACTACTCAGAGCATAAGAATAAACACAAAGGCCTGACCACCTTTTGAATTCCTTAAACAAATAGTTTCAAACAAACTGATATCCTTTGGAACAGGCTGAGTTAACAGATCAATAGCCTTTACTTCAGGAAAAAGAAAAAAACAAGTAGAAAAAAAAACACGTTTTAATGAGATGACTCAAGATCCTTGATTCTGCCAGAACATAGGTTGCAAATCAATATTTAAAATATGAAATAGTAGAGACCAAGGGAGAAGTACATAGTCTCAGAGACCTCTAAAGGACATCTAAGAAAGTCTTCATGAAAAGAAGGTAATAGCAACTTTTAATTCTTAGCTTAAATGAGGAGAGCCGAGGAAATAAACTGTTAGCTTTGAAAGAAGACAGAAATGCTTACTATGTGTCTTCTGGGACACGTTGTAAGGGTCATTAATGGACGTCCATCTACACTCTGTCTAGTAGCATTATCTTGACCCACTGATACCAATCAAAAGCCTAATTGAGAGATTTTTTAATGGAAATTCATCATTTTTGTAGTCTTATTCAAATAGTCTCTATCCATTCCTGTATTAAGCCAGATCTTTAGAAAGCTGAAGACATGGACCAAATCAAATTGGCCCGCTAAATTGTTTGACTCAAATGAAGTTGGTATGATAGCATCATTTTGTATCAAGAAATGCCACAGGAAACAGCCCTATGAAGTACTTTATTGTGTTTATCTTAAAGTAGCTGACTTTTTTTGATTGATTGATTGATTGATTGATTGATTGATTTAGAGCAAGGGATTGATTGTGAGCAGGGGAGAGGGACAGAGGGACAGAGAGAGGGATAATTGCTAGCAGGCTCCACCCTGAGTGTGGAGCCTGACCCAGGGCTTGATCCTGTGACCTTGGGATCATGAACTGAGCTGAAATCAAGAGTCGGATACTCAACC
The DNA here is from genome assembly GCF_016509475.1 of Prionailurus bengalensis. Classification (NCBI taxonomy): domain Eukaryota; kingdom Metazoa; phylum Chordata; class Mammalia; order Carnivora; family Felidae; genus Prionailurus; species Prionailurus bengalensis. The sequence goes on along the minus strand of NC_057349.1, from coordinate 17,722,881 downwards.
GACTGAGCTACCCAGGCACCCCAAAGTAGCTAACTTTTCAAGTTTATTTATTTTGAGAGATAGAGACAGAGTGAGTTGGGGAGGGACAGAGGGACGGGGGAGAGAGAATTGCAGGCAGGCTCCGTACTGTCAGCACAGAGCCTGACGCAGGGTTTGAACTAATGGACTGTGAGATCACGACCTGAGCCAAAACCAAGAGTCCGAGGCTTACCTGACTGAGTCACCCAGGAGCCCCCCAAAGTAATTGACTTTTAAAAAACTATTTTTTCTGCTAGAAGGGTCCAGAGATAAAGATACTTACAACATACTTTTCTCTGGCTTTAGTGTATATGTTGGTACTAGAATAATCTTCACTTAATCTAGTTACCATAATAATCATCAACGTGAATTTTAAGGAGTTAATCAGCAAATGCATTCAGGAAAGCCAAGCCTCATTCATTCATTCATTCATTCCTTCATTCATCCATTCAACACGTTTCCTGAGCCATTTCATGGTGTATTTGCCACATTCATGCCTTCTTTAGTAAAGAATCTCTTCAAATCTTTTGCCCATTTTTTACTGCATTGTTTGTTTTGTTGTTAATGAGTTTTGACAGTTTTCCATATATTCTGGATATAAACCCTTTATCATATATGTACAGTACAATATTTTATTCTATCTATCCTATGGTTTCTTTTTTCTGTTTTCAACAATGCTTTTCAAAGAGAAGAAATCTCAGAGTTTTTTTTTTAAATTTTTTTTTCAACGTTTATTTATTTTTGGGACAGAGAGAGACAGAGCATGAACGGGGGAGGGGCAGAGAGAGAGGGAGACACAGAATCGGAAACAGGCTCCAGGCTCTGAGCCATCAGCCCAGAGCCCGACGCGGGGCTCGAACTCCCGGACCGTGAGATCGTGACCTGGCTGAAGTCGGACGCTTAACCGACTGCGCCACCCAGGCGCCCCTTCTTTTTTTTTTTTTTTTTTTTAATTTTTTTTTTTTCAACGTTTATTTATTTTTGGGACAGAGAGAGACAGAGCATGAACGGGCGAGGGGCAGAGAGAGAGGGAGACACAGAATCGGAAACAGGCTCCAGGCTCTGAGCCATCAGCAGAAATCTCAGTTTTGATGAAGTCCAAGTTATTCTTTTATGAACTGTGCTTTCAGTATTGTATATAAGAAATATTTGCCTTCCCAGAGTCACAAAGATTTTCCCCTTTATTTTCTTCTGGGAATTTTGTAGTGTTATATAGTGTTACAGTTTACACTTAGGTTGATGTGGTTCATTTTTAGTAAGTTTTTATATTTGGTGCAAGAGATAAGTCAAAGTTCTTTTTTCTTTTCTTTTCCCTTTTTTTTTTTTTTTTTTTTTTTTTTTTTTGGTATGTGGATGTCTAATAGTTCCAGCACCATTTGTTGAAAAGATCATCCTTTTTTTTCTTTTGAGTTGCCCTTGCTCCTGTGTCAAAAATCAATTGACCATATATGTGTGGGTAAACATCTGGACTTTCCCTTCTGTTCTGTTGATTGTGTGTTTACCTTTTCACCAATACCAGACTGTCTTGATTACCGTTTCTTTAGAGCAAGTTTTGAAATCAAGTTTTGAAAGTTTTCCACTCTCTTTCTCAAAATTGTTTCAGTTATTTCAGCTCCTTTTCTTTCCCATATAAATTTTTAGAATAAGCCTATTAATGTTACACCAAAATTCTGGCAGAGTGTTTGACTGGGACTCTGTTGAATTTGTAGATCAGTTTGGGGAGAATTGACACCTTAATAATATTAAGTTTTTCTATCATGAAGTAGTATTTCATTTCATTTATTTGGATCTTCTTTGACTTTATTCATCAATGCTTTGTAGTTTCAAGCATATCTTGCATGTATTTCATTAGATTTATAACTAAGTAATGTTTTTTTGTTCTATCATAAATGATTTTTTAAAATTTCAATTTATGGGGGTGCCTGGGTGGCTCAGTCGGTTGAGTGTCCGACTTTGGCTCAGGTCATGATCTCGCGGTTCGTGAGTTCCAGCCCCACATCGGGCTCTGTGCTGACAGCTCAGAGCCTGGAGCCTGCTTCAGATCCTGTGTCTCCCTCTCTCTCTGCCCCTTCCCAGCTCACGCTCTGTCTCTCTCTGTCTCCCAAAAATGAATAAACGTTAAAAAATTTTTTTAAATAAAAAAAAATAAAATTTCAATTTATGGTTGTTTGTTGCTAGTATATAGAATTATCATTGATTTTTGTGCATTGGCATTGTATCTTGTAACCTTACTAAACTTATTAGTTCTAGAAGCTTTTTTTGTAGATTCCTTGAGATTTTCTACATATATGATCATGTCACCTGTGAATAGAGGCAGCTGTATTTCTTCCTTTTTATCCATATTCCTTTTATTTCCTTTTCTTGATTTATTATACTGACTAGGACCTCCAATACAATGTTGAATAGGAGTATGACAGCGGAAGTCCATTCCTTATTCCTGATATCAGGGGTAAAGCTTTCAGTTTTTTGCTATTAAGTATAATGATGGTTGTTGGGGTTTTTGTAGATGTTCCCTATTAAGCTGAGGAAATTCTCTCTTTTCTTAGTTTGCTGAGAATTGTTTTCTATTATTATTATAAGTGGATGTCAAATTTGATAGTTTTGGCATGTTTATTGACATAATAACACATAATTTTTCCTTCTTTAAATCTGTTGATATGGTACATTTTATTGATTAATTTTTGAATGTTGAATTAACTTCAATTTCCTGGATAAAATTTGTTTGGTCTTATATTGCTAATATTTTGTTGAGGATTTTTTTTTTATATCTCTGTTCTTGAAAGTTATTATTCTATTGTTTTCTTCTAATGTCTTAGTCTGGTTTTGGTATCAGAATCAAGTTGGCTAAATAAATAAGTTGGGATATCCTCCCTTCTTTTCTTTAAATTTTTAAAAAATATTTATTTATTTCCAAAGGAGAGAGAGTCAGAGCATGAGTGGAGGAGGGGCAGAAAGAGAGAGAGAGAGAGAGAGAGAGAGAGAGAATCTGAAACAGGCTCCAGGCTCTGAGATGTCAGCACAGAGCCCAACGCAGGGCTTGAACTCACCAACTGCAAGATCGTGACCTGAGCTGAAGTTGGACACTCAACCAACTGAGCCACCCAGGCACCCCCCTCCCATCTTTTCTATTTTCTGGAGAAATTTGTGATTTTAGAACTGATACTATTGTTCTTTAAAATGTTTTGTAGTATATAACATTGAACTCATCTGAGCCCAAAGTTTCCTTCTTAGAAAAATTTCCAATGTGAATTCAATTTCTTTAAGACCTAGGACCATTCAGATCATTTATTTTTATTTGAGTGAGCTTTGATAATTTGTGTCATTCAAAAAATTTGTCCATTTTATCTAAATTGTCAAGTCTGTGGGCATAATTTTATACATGATCATATTTCCTTATTGTTCCTTAAATGTTTGTAGGATCTGTAGTGATGTTCTTTCTTTCATTCTTAATATTGGTAATCTGAGTCTTCTCCTATATCCATGATTAGTTTGGCTAGAAATTTATCAGTTTTATTCAATTTTTCAAAGAATCAGCTTTTGGTTTCACTATTTTCACTGCTGTTTTTTCTGTTTTCAATTTCACTGATTTCTGCTCTTCTTTCATTATTTCCCTCCTTCTCTTGTTTTGAGTTAATTTACTTTTCTTTCCCAATTCCTTACGGTAGAAACTTAGATTATTGACTTAAGTTTTCTTCTTTTCTGGTATCAGCATATATGGTATAGTTTTTCCTCTAAGCATTGCTTTAGCTATACCCCATACATTTTGATATGTTGTTATTTCATTTTTATTTGATTCAAAATATTTTCTACTTTCCCTGTGATTTCCTCTTTCACCCATATATTGTTTAGTAATATTCCATTTCCAAAGATTTGGAGGTTTTCCAGATTTCTCTTTGTTATGGAGTGTAGTTTAATTCTGCTATGGCTAGAAAACATACTACATATGGTTTTTTAATTCTTTTAAATTTGTGGAAACATTTCAGAATATAAATCTATTCAGTTAGCCTGGCATCTGGCCTATCTTGGTGAAAATGTTCCACATGTACTTGAAAACAATGTGCATTCTGTCATTTTGGGTGGAATATTGGCTTTACCCAATGTCAGATAAGCAAACTGGTTCACAGTATTCTGTATCCTATATAATTAGGTTGCCCTAATCTTTTATTTCTCACAGGCTACCTTCAAATAATACTCTACTGCTTCTCACATAGTATAAGAATGTTATGACTATATGCTTCCAACTCCCCATTTCTATCCTTCGTGCTGTGATTGGCATACATTTTTCTTTTATATGCCGCAATTCTACAGTCCACTCATACTATTTTTCTTTAAGTAATCAATTATCTTTCAGCACAATTAAAAACAAAATGTCAAGAAGAGAGTTAAAATGGTGAAGTAGGGGATCTGGATTTTCCTCATCCTTCAAACACAGCTGTACTAAGGTCAGATCACTTGGAACACCCAGGAAATAGATCTGCAGAGAAGCAGAAGGATCTCCACAGATCTCCTTGGAGGGAGAAAGCTTGGCAGAATGGAGGTGCATGTATGTGAGCTGGGGGAGATAAAACAGTGGGGCTAAGGAAGAAAGGAACTGTTACTGTGGAAAGACAAAAGGGAGAGAAAGAGAGAGAGGTTGTGAAAGTGTGGCATCAGCACAAGAGGAAATCTCTCTGGACCATGGAATAGAGAGGGAGAAGTTCTGAGTGTATATATTCTTTTCTGCAAACAGCCTTTAGAGCCAAAATGCTGAGGTTTTGGAAACACTATTTTCTTCCAAGTGGAGCTGCGGTGCACACTCCTGGGGAGGAAGAAGCTATCCTGAGTGCATAGCATGGTATAGTAATCTCCAGGGTACGGTGAAAGAGAACAGTCCTCTTCCTAGAGTACTTTGGGAGAGGGTTTATTACCTCCCCAGGGCAAAACTCCCTGCAGTTGCCAAAGGCCTTTCATCAGCAGGGTGGAGGGGGTCTACTCCAGAGGAGAGGAGTGGATCTGCACCTTGCCAGGTCCTTTAAGACTTCAGGTTTTGAATCCAAGCCAATCACCAAAGGGAAGGTGCAGGGAATTGTGGTGCAGGGCAAGCTGATTGCCCTTGCTATTCTGTGAGGGCTGTCTGAATAGAAAGAGTTGAGATCCTCAGTCCGGGGAGGAGAGATGGGGGGGGGGTGCCATTTTTCCCTCAACACCAATGTGATTGGACTTCAGAGAGCAGCAAAGTGGCCCCTGGTGGAGGAGGGACACACTTATACCAAACCCCAACCCCACGTGCCCGGCAACTGCTTATCTACTGGAGCAAGACTAACTGTCCCAACACACCCAGCATCTCTTCTAGGTCAGCACAGCCACCACCCCAGGAGCCAATAGACAACTCTTTATTTTTCTTTTTCTCCTCCCTCTTCTTTTTTTTTCTTTTGGAATCATGCTCATGGTTTATGACTTTTTTTTTGTCATTTCTTATTATATAGTTTTAACTTTTTGATCAGACTTTTTTTATTCTATTCTTTCTTCTTCTTTTCTCTTTGCTTCTATTCTTTTGTCCTTCTTTCTTTTCCTCTCTCCTTCCTTGGAGTCAGCCTTATAGTTTTTTGATATTCTGTTTGTTTGTTTGTTTCTCCCCTTTCCATTTTCTCTTTTTAGGGGCTAGCCCTCTTTCTTCCCCACCCCCCCCCCAAGGTTACTTCAACAAACAAATAAAAGCACACCTAGTTAAAGATCCAAACACTCAACCACTACAAGCAAGGAGGAGCCTGACCAGTGGGATAGAGAAGCCAAAACACAACAGCAGAGTGTATACCACATACACTAGAAACACTTCCTGAGGTGCCAGGCCCTTGACAGTGTATGACCCCTTTTTAATATGGTAGTACTGTCAGGTGCAGGACACATAACACACTTACAAAACGTGCAAAAGACAGAAACCTAGCCAAAATGATCAGTCAGAGGAATTCTCCCCAAAAGAAAGGTCAAGAAGAAATCACAGGCAGAGACTTGCTCAAAACAGATATAAACAATATATCTGAACAAGAATTTAGAACAAAAGTCATAAGATTAGTAGCTGCGCTTGAATAAAGCATGGAAGACACCTGAGAAACCCTTGCTGCAGAGATCAAAGACCTAAGAACTAGTCAGGATGAAGTCAGAAATGCTAGAGCTGAGATGCAAAATAAACTAGTACAGTGAGAGCAAGGATGGAAGAAGCAGATGAGAGAACAGGTGAAATAGAAGATAAAATTATGGAAAATAATGAAGCTGAAAAAAATAGGGAAAGGAGATTACTAGGTCGTGAGGAGAGAATTAGAGAACTAAGTGATTCCATGAAACAAAACAATATCCATACCATAGGAGTTACAGAAGAAGAGTGAGAAAAAGGAGCAGAAGTTTTATTTGAACATATAGCTGAGAACTTCCCTAATCTGAGGAAGGAAACAGGCATGCATGTCCTAGAGGCACAGAGAACTCCCTTCAAAATCAACAAAAACAGGTCAACACCATGATATATCATAGTGAAACTGGAAAAATACAAAGATAAAGAGAAAATTCTGAAAGCAGCTAGGGACAAAAGGTTCTTAACCTACAAGGTTAGACACATAAGGTTAGTAGGAGACCTGTCCACTGGAACTTGGCAGGCCAGAAGGGAGGTGGCAGGAAATATTCAATGTGCTTAATAGGAAAAATGTGCAGCCAAGCATCCTTTATCCAGCAAGGCTGTCATTCAGAATAGAAGGAGAGATAAAGACCTTCCCAGACAAAGAAAAACTAGAGGAGTTCATGGCCACTAAACCAGCCCTACAAGAGATTCTAAGGAAGACTCAGTGAGTAGAAAGCAGCAAAGACTACAAAGGACCAGAGAATATCACCACAAACATGAAATCTACAGATAACACAATGGCCCTAAATTCATAGCTTTCAATAATCACTCTGAATGTAAATGGACTAAATGCCCCAGTCAAAAGATATAGCATATCAGAATGGATAACAATAACAAGATCCATCTATATGCTGCCTACAAGAGACTCATTTTAGACTTGAGGACACCTTCAGATTGAAAGTGAGGGGATGGAGAACCATCTCTCAAGCTAATGGAGGTCAAAAGAAAGCTGGAGTAGCCATACTTACATCAGACAAACTAGATTTCAAAGACTGTAACAAGAGATGAAGAAGGGAATTGTGTCATAATTAAGGGGTCTATCCATCAAGAAGAGCTAACACTTGTAAATATTTATGCCCTCAACTTGATAACCCCAAATATATAAATCAATTAATCACAGACATAAGCAAGCTCATTGGTAATAATAGCATTCTTGTAGGAGACTTTAACACTCCACTTACAACAATGGACAAATAATCTAAACAGAAAATAAACAAGGAAACAATGACTTTGAATGACACACTGGACCGGATGGACTTAACAGATGTATTCAGAACATTTCATCCTAAGGCAGAAGAATACACATTCTTCTCACGTGCGCATGGGACATTCTCTAGAATAGATCACATACTGGGTCACGAATAAGCCCTCAACATCTACAAAAAGATTGAAATCATACCATGAATATTTTCAGACCACAACACTATGAAACTTGAAATCAACCACAAGAAAAAAAATTGGAAAGCTCCCAAATACATGGAGGTCAAAGAACATCCTACCAAGAATGAATGGGTTAACCAGAAAATTAAAGAAGAAATTTAAAAAATACATGGAAGCAAATGAAAATGAAAACACGACAGTCCAAACCCTTTGGGATGCAGCAAAGGCAGTCCTAAGAGGAAAATACATTATGATTCAGGCCAGCTCAAGAAGCAACCTAACCCAAACCCTTCACCTAAAGGAGCTAGAAAGGCAGCAGCTAAGAAAGCCCAAAGCCAGCAAAAGAAGAGAAATAATAAAGATTAGAGCAGAAATAAATGATATAGAATCCAAAAAAAAAAAAATAGATCAATGAAACTAAGAACTGTTTTTTTGAAAGAATAAACAAAATTGACAACCCCCTTGCCAGACTTCTCAACAAGAAAAGAGGACCCAAATATATAAAATCACAAATGAAAGAGGACAGATCGTAATCAACACCACAGAAATACAAATAATTATTATAGAACAATATGGAAAATTACATGCCAACAAACTAGACAATCTGGAAGAAATGGACAAATTCCTAGACACTCACACACTACCAAAACTCAAACAGGAAGAAACAGAGTATTTGAACAGGCTCATAACCAGCAAAAAAATTAAATAAGTTAAAATTCTCCCAACAAATAAGAGTCCTGGGTCAGAGAGCTTCCCAGGGAAATTCTACCAAACATTTAATGAAGAGTTAATACCTATTCTCCTCAAAGTGTTCCAAAAGGTAGAAATGGAAGGAAAACTTCCAAACTCATTCTGTGAACCCAGAATTACCTTGATTCCAAATTCTCCCACTAAAAAGGACAATTACAGGCCAATATCCCTGATGAAACTGGATGCAAAAATTCTCAACAAGATTCTAGCAAATTTAATTCAACAGTACATTGAAAGAATTATTCACCATAATCAATTGGGATTTATTCCTGGGTTTTAAGTCTGGTTCAGTATTTGCAAATCCATCAACGTGATACGCCACATTAATAAGAGGAAGGATAAGAACCATATGATCCTTTCAAGAGATACAAACAAAACATGGTATCCTTTTTTGGTAAAAACCCTCAAGAAAGTGGGGATAGAAGGAACATAACATGATAAAGGCCATATATGAAAGGCCCACTGCTAATATCATCCTCAATGGGGAAAAACAGAGCTTTCCACCTAAGGGAATATGACAGGAATGTCCACTCTCACCACTGTTGCCCAAATAGTACTAGGAGTCCTAGCCTCAGAAATCAGACAACAAAAATAAATAAAAGGCATCCAAACCAGCAAGGAGGAAGTCAAACTTTCACTCTTTGCAGATGACATGATACTGCACATGGACAACCCAAAAGATTCCACCAAAAAATTGCTACAGCTGATACCTGAATTCAGCAAAGTCACAGGATATAAAATCAACATACAGAAATAGATTGTACTTCTAGACACCAGTAATGAGGCAGCATAAAGAGAAATCAAGGATTCGATCCCATTTACAATTGCGGCAAAAACCATAAGATACCTAGGAATAAACCTAACCAAAGAGGTAAAAGATCTGTATGCTGAAAACTATAGAAAGCTTATGAAAGAAATAGAAGAAGGCACAAAGAAATGGAAAAACATTCCATGTTCGTGGATTGGAAGAACATACGTTGTTAAATGTTGATATTACCTGGGGCACATGGGTGGCTCAGTCGGTTAAGTGACAGACTTTGGCTTGGGTCATGATCTCACAGTTTGTGGGTTCAAGCCCCGTGTTGGGCTCTGTGCTCACAGCTGGAGCCTGGAGACTACTTCGGATTCTGTGTCTCCCTGTCTGCACCTTCCCTGCTTGTGCTGTCTCTCTCTCTCTCTCAAAAATAAATAAACAGTAAAAAATTTTTAAAAATGTTGATACTGCCCAAAGCAATCTACATATTCAATGCCCTCCCTATCAAGATAACACCACCATTCTTCACAGAGCTAGAACAAGGAATCCTAAAATTTGTATGGAACCAGAAAAGACCCTGAATAGCCAAAGTAATGTTGAAAAAGAAATCCAAACCTGGAGACATCACAATTCTGGACTTCAAGCTGTATTGCGAAGCTGTAGTCATCAAGATAGTATGGTATTGGCACAAAAACAGACACATAGATCAATGGGTTAGAATAGAGAACCCAGAAATGGACCCCACAAATATATGGCCAACTAACCTTTGACAAAGCAGGAAAGAGTATCCAATGGGAAAAAGACAGCCTCTTCAGCAAATGGTGCTGGGGAAACTGGACAGCAACATGCAGAAGAATGAAAATGGCCCACTTTCTTATTCCATGTGTAAAAATAAATTCAAAATGGATGTGAGACAGGAAACCATCAAAATCCCACAGGAGAAAACAGGAAGTAACCTCTTTGACCTTGGCCACAGCAACTCCTTATTTGATACATCTCTAAAGGCAAGGGAAATAAAAGCAAAGATGAACTATTGGGACCTCATCAAGATAAAAAGCTTCTGCACTGCAAAGGAAGCAATCAACAAAACTAAGGCAACCAAGTGAATGGGAGAAGATATTTGCAAATGACATATTGGATAAGAGTTAGTATCCAAAATCTATAAAGAACTGACCAAACTCAACACCCAAAAAACAAATAATCCAGTGAAGAAATGGGCAGGAGACATTAATAGACGCTTTTCCAAAGAAGACATCCAGTTGGCTAACAGACACGTGCAAAGATGTTCAACATCACTCAACATCAGAGAAATAGAAATCAAAACCACAATGAGATACCACCTCACACCTGTCAGAATGGCAAACATTAACAACTCAGGAAACAGCAGATGTTGGTGAGGATGCAGAGAAAGTGGAACCCTTTCACACTGTTGGTGGGAATGCAAACTGGTGTAGCCATTCCAGAAAAGAGTATGGATGTTCCTCAAATAATTAAAAATAGAATTACCCTACAACCTAGTAATTGCACTACTCGGTATTTACCCAAAGGATACAAAAATGCTGATTTGAAGGGGCACATGCCCCCCAATGTTCATGGCAGTGTTCTCAACAATAGCCAAGTTATGGAAAGAGCCCAAATGTCTATCAACTGATGAGTGGATAAAGAAGATGTAGTATATATCTACAATGGAATATTACTCAGCAATGAAAAAGAATGAAATCTTGCCATTTGCAACAGCATGGATGGAACTAGGGGGTATTATGCTAAGTGAAATAAGTCAGTCAGAGAAAGACAGGCATCATATGACTGTACTCATATATGGAGTAGGAGAAACACAACAGATAAACATAGGGGAAGGGAAGGAAAAATAAGAGAAAAACAGAGAGGGAGGCAAGCCATAAGAGACTCTTAGGTACAGAGAACAAATTGAGGGTTGCTGGTGGGGAGGTGGGTGGGAGGATGGGTTAAATGGGTGATGGGTGTTAGGAGGGCACTTTTTGGGCTGAGCACTGGGTGTCATATGTACGAGATGAATCACCGGGTTCTACTCCTGAAGCCAAGACTACATTGTATGTCAACTAACTTGAATTTAAATAAAATAAAAAAATTAAAAGAAATGAATGAATAAATAACAAAAAAAAAAACCCAAAATGTCTTTTTTTTTTCAGTGACCTTGGCACCCAGTGCAGAGCCAACATGGGGCTTAAACTCACGCCTATGAGATCAAGAGTTGGACGCTCATCCAACTGAGCCACCCAGGTGCCCCAAAACAAAATGTCTTTTATATTTTACTTTCAGTTTAATCACTTCTGGAGATTTTCATTTCTTTTCATAGATCCAACTTTCTGTTCCTTTGCCTGTGGAATTTCCTTGACCTTTCCTTTTGGGGAAGGTCTTCTGGTAGTTACTTCTCTCTTTTCATTTGTCCCATATTTATGTGACATTTTAAAATATTTTTCCTGAAGATGAATGCCATCAATCCTTTGTTTTTTCTCCTGTCAGCACAGCAAGAGGTAAAAATCTAGTTTCTGTCCCCTTGAACCTGGGCTGATCTTGTGACTTACGGTGACCAATGAATACGGCAGAAGTAATCGTGTGCCAGCTCTGAGCCTTGCCTATAAAAGGATTGGCAACTTCTGTATTTCTTGAGGAATCCAGCCACCCGGATGCAAAGAAGCTCAAGCACACACTGTATTATGGGACACCAAGTAAAGAGAAAAAAGTCACATGGAGGAACACCAGGCACCAGACGTGGAACTGAAACCATCTTGGACCTTCCATCCCAGCCCAGCTACCTGCTAAATTGAGCTGAGAAAGTGACTTCAGCTGATTCTATACACAGCCAGAGAGCCACCCATCTTATCCCTGCCTGGCTCTCAACCCCTTCACATAGTGATGATAAAAGTCAGACAGATGTTTTAGTTCATTTAAAACATGTTATTACATTCTTGTCAGACTATACACCCCCTTGTGGCTTGCACCCAGATAGAACTGCTCCCCCATTCCACTGACAGACCATTGAATAAGAGTGAAAAACCTAGGAGTGCCTGGGTGGCTCAGTCAGTTGAGACCCCTGCTTCAGCTCAAGTCATGATCTTGCGATTTGTGGGTTCAAGCCCCGCATGGGGCTCTGTGCTGATAGGTCGGAGCCTGGAGCCTGCTTCAGATTCTGCATCTCCTTCTCTCCCTCTGCCCCTCCCCTGCTTGCACTCTGTCTCCCCCCAGAAAATAAACATTTAAAAATTTTTTTAAAAATATTGCAGCAGAAGAGAGGAAGGATTGCTTTATCCTTCATTGAAACTGAATCACTGCTCTCTGGCTGCAAGTTTTAGCTGGTTATGCACACAGAAGGGCTGGTTACACACACACTTGCCCGGGCTTCAGCGAGAGAAGAGTCCCTAGTGAGATAAACCAGACATCTGCCATGCAGCCTTTGTGGAACACAAAACTGGCTGCAATAACGTGTTAACGAATGTGGCTCTCTAGGAGTTTTCTGTATTTTTATTTACCTTCTCTAGCTGCCTCTCGAAGGTGTCTGGAGGAAGCTACTCATCAGCCGGGAAGAAGCGTGTAAGTATCTCTTCTGTGGAAGGACAGAAAGGTCTTCCTCGAGCTATAACTGGTAGACAGCGATGAAGAGAAAAATGACTTCCTGAAATATATACAGAAATAAAACGCCTGCTTTGAGGCAGTCTTTGTTGAGGATACTAAAGATGGAGATAATGTACTTGAAATGGAATAAAGAGGGGTCGGTTGGTTGGTTTGTTGCTACTGACCAATATTTATCCTTGTCCACGTTTGCTTACTCTCCCGGTTGCTGTGAGTGTTGGCTTCAGATAGTCGAGCGTGTTTCTGGACTTAGTCTAGGCCGGAGAACCTTGCCGCTTGGCTCAAAGTTGTAGCCTCTCTTTTGCCCAGGTCATGGATACATCTAAGGGACCGGTCACGTGAGGATATAAGGGCTAGTTCCAATGATGTGCCATCCCGGCCTGAGCACCCATAGGATCAAGTGAATCCTCCTTCCACTGCCTGGGCTTCCTGCCTTCACTCCCTCACAGATGCTGATCCCAAGCGCATTCCCCAGAGAATTTTCTCCATCTCTGAGACTGCTTCCCAGGGGAAACCCAACCCGTGACAAATATATTCAAGTAGCTAAGTATTTGTGGAAAACTTCAAAATTTCCAATGAATGGACTGCATGTACCCACCACCCAGCTTCAACAAGTATCAACCAACAGCCAATTTAATCTCATCTGAGCCTTTACTTGGTTCTCTTAATCCCACCCTAGCTATTTGTGAAGCAGATCCCAAATACTGTAAATTTTAACCTGTAAATGTATCACGCTAAGTCTCTAAAGGGTAAGGATTCTTCTTTTTAAAGATCATAAGTACGATACCATTGTCACATTGTAAAAAATTAACAATAATTCCTTAATACCAATGAAGTCAGTGTTCAGTCAGATTCAGTTAGGATCTATAGAATAGACCCCCTACATTATACCTGATTGATATATCTTTTAATTCTCTTTTGGTCTATAGGTTCTCTTTTTCCCTCTTATCAGTTTTTATTATTTATTTATTTATTTATTTATTTACTACTGATGGGTTGAAAAAAATTTTTTTGTTTTTAGTTTTTTTAAAAAATTTAATTCCAGTGTAGATAACATACACTGTTCTATTAGTTTTAGGTGTACAATATAACGATTCTTATCAGTTTATAAACAATATACTTTTTTTTAAAGTTTATTTATTTTGAGAGAGACAGAGACAGCATGAGCAGGGGAGGGGCAGAGAGAGAGAGGGAGAGAATCCCAAGCAGGCTCCGGGGTGCAGAACCAGATGCGGGATTTGAACTCATGAACCATGAGATCATGACCTGAGCCAAAACCAGGAGTTGGATGCTTAACTGACTGAGCCATCCAGGCATGATGTTTGATCATTGCCTTCCAAATGCTCACAATCCAGAAGCTGGGGTAGAAGGCGACAGACACAAGCAGGTGCAATGACAAGGGGACTGTGGTGCACGGTATCACAGAGCTACAGGTGAAAAGTGATACAGAACAGAGAGAGAGAAAGAATTCTGCTTTGGGGGATTAGAAAAAGCTTTTGGAGAACCTGGGAGCTTCAGGGCCCCTGAATGATGAGTAGGACATCAGCAAAGTTCAGGTGACTGGAGAGTGAAGATGATGAACATTGAAACATAATACTGCATTCTTGCGAAGTTTACTTGGGGCGTCTGTTCCCCACTGTTGATTTTGCAGAAATGCACAAAGCATTCCTTGCAGCTTTCCCCACAACTCAGCAACTTGCACCTTAGGTGGGTGGGAGGTAACTCCTCACCTGCCTCCACCCCCTTTCCAGGCAGGATCTAGGTCAGGGTGGTGAGAGTAAGGGCATATTGATCATCCATATCCACTGCTAATCGTCTCTTTGCTGGTCCCTTTAAAAAAGCCGAGGATCGTGTTTGGATTGCCAGTGGCCGTGGTCCTTGTGGCCTGCTTCTGACCTAAAACTTCCTTCCACTTTGTTGAGGTCAGGCAACTTGCCAGCTCCATCTTGGCGGGAGAGCCTTGTTCCCCAGATAACAAGTTTTGTGCCTCTCTGATTACAACCTGATTACAACCCTGGATTGTTCCTGGTGAGCAGTGACAGCTGTCACTGCAGAAGGCGGTCAAACTCCCTGCTTACTGGCACAGCCACCCGAGATTCCTTTAGGTTTATTACATTAAGCAATGAAACTTGCGGCACCTGGGTGGCTCAGTCGGTTAAGTGCCTGGCTCTTGATTTGGGCTTAGGTCATGATCACATGGTTCGTGGGTTTCAGCCCTGCGGCGGGTTCTCTGCTGTCAGCTCAGAGCCTGCTTGGGATTCTGTCTCTCTCCCCCTCTCTCTGCACCATCCCCAGACTCCACATGTGCTCTCTCTCTCTCTCTCTCAAAAATAAATAAGTAAAAACTTAAAAAAAAATAAATAAAAGGAAATGAAAACTCCTCTTCTCAGTACTTGGAAGGACTACTTCATTTTACAACTTTTTTTTTTTGAGAGAGAGGGTGCAAGTGAGTGAGGGGCAGAGAGAGACAGAGAGGGAAGTGGGGCTCATCCGGGATAGGTGTTTTACCTGAAGCAGGGCTCGTGCTCACTTGATGCGGCGCTTGAGCTCACCCGATGTAGGACTCGAACTCACGAACTGGGAGATTATGCCCTGAGCCAAAGTCAGATGCTTAAAGACTGAGCCACCCAGGCACCTCCATTTTACATCTTTATTAAAGAAACCTGTTTCTCTGACTTCATGAGGTTAAGCGAAAAGGGAATGCTGGTTAGCGAATTTTCGTTTCTATTTTGTCACCCATCAGCAGCAAAAGGTTAGCTTCCAGCTGCTTGACCCTTTCTCCCCATCCTGGTTGTATCTCTTCCATCCTCTCACACCCACAGCAGCTATTGTGTGCTCAGAAAAGACAAGTCGGTTTTAACATCAATCAAAGCAAATCCTAAGTAAAGAAGTAAATCTACACTCCACCCCTCCCCTCCAAATCATATGTGGCAATGAATTTAAAAGCCAAAAGGAGAATAGCTTAATTATCCGTGCTAACAGTTCCTATCGTTAAGGAAGAAAGTTAGCGATACAGCCTACAATCCCTTACTTGGAAGATAAAATAACTTCAAAGTCAATGTTGCTGTATTATTTCTGATGACTTTTAATTATTATTGCATTTGTAGCATGTGGTAGTGACAAAGGCTATCAGCCAGATATTTCTGGCTTTCTTCCCATATGCATGTGTTGTATTTCCTAAACTCTACATGTTAGGTGACACGGCCACGTGATTTGCTTTAGTGAAGAAAGTGTGAGCAAAGATAATGGATGCCACCTCTGGACAAGCCTTGAGAGCCAATGTCTAGTTGCCCGTGCTGTTCTTTCCCTCTGCCACGGTGACTGGCGACTTTCAAGATGGGGGCTACTCCGTCAACCTGATTCCCCTTGTAAGGACAACACTGGGCATTGCCCCTGGACAACGACGTGATGGACACGAAGCATGAGCTAGAAAGAAATCTTTGTTGTTGAAATCACTGAAACTGAGATTGTTATGGCAGCGTTACCCAGTCTTGCTTGACTGATTCTAGAGTTTCTTAAAAAGCTTCCGAGGAGTAAACAAATAGGCCTCCAGATAACCTTGAAGATAACCTCCACAAAGTTTTTGGATTGATGAGTGTGATAACACGCCCTCTACAAAGTTGAGGGACTGATGATAATTTTGCCAACCTTTCCAAAAAGGCTCATCTTCCAATCTTCTGGTAACTTACCTGAGGTATACTATACATGTAATATATATTGTATTATTTGTATGGCACCCTACAACAAGTTTTACCCCCTTGAACGTTAAGTATCTTACAAAGTGACAAGATAGCACAGAGGAAATCACCTTTGTATTTCATTCAATATTGAAAAAAAACCTTATAAAACTTTTATGAGCTCTTATACCCATATTCTACTAGACTAGTCCTTTTTAGATATATTTGCTGTATCTGACCATTAGAACGGAATAGGCAAGTCTATTATGCAACTAAACAAACTTATGTTAAGCAAGCTTCACTGTGCCAAAGTTACATTTTAGCACCCTCTGCTGAAGAAATTATGTGGCCCTCTGGATAAATATAGGTGATTCCTGCCTGTGTGAGATTTTTGACTTGTGCTTTTCAAATATAGGCTCTGGAGCATATATTATTTATACTCCATACTAAAAGAAGTTTCACAAACTTCTTCTCAAACAAATACCTTCTGATAAACTATTCATCGACCAATGGTACGTGTCTTCTATAGATGCTGTAGAAAAAAGAAATAAAGATGCATATGTCATTAAAGTGTATATAATTTATACACTTACAATGCAAATATATACATGGTGAAAATTAGACATTTGTGATACTATATGTCTCTCTCTAGCAACACCCTTGCCTCCCATGCTCACACAGGGCTCTTGAGCCTCCAATCTCTCCTTATTGTCCTCTGAGTTTTTTGCCAAAACCCAGTATAAATTAGCAACTACTCATTCAACAGACTATGTGATGGGCATAGTGCTGAGGGCAGGAACTTCACGTTGAGCTCAACAGATGTGAAATGTGTCCTCTGGGAGTTGACAATCTTATTGTGGCGCTTTCGCCAAATGAGGAGATCAGCAAGTGTTTAATTATGAACTGTAACATGTGATTTGAAAGGATACAACTCTGTGAATATGTAGCAGGGAGACCTAACTTACGTCCACTAAGTCAGAAAGCAGTGATTGAGTTGAGATGAACGGAAGTCGATGGGCAGGTGTCGACCAGCTAAAGACCAGGGTGGGCCGGAGGAGGAAGAGCATTCCAGGCACAGAAAGTAATGGTGTGGCACTCTGGAGCCTGGATGATTGCAGAAGCGAAAGGCAAACAAGGTTCCTGTAAAGAGATCAAGGGGGAGAGGGGAGGGAGCGGAGGGAGGGGAGGCAGGGTCAGATTAAGGGCCTGTGGGTCATGGGTGGGAGATTTGCTCTTGGACTCAAGAATGCTGGGAGCTGGTGAAAGGGGTGGGGGTTAGAGTAGATGCTACAGACAGGGCACCATCAGCTCTGTGTCTGAAAACAAAATTACTCCTGTTGGGTTTTGGAGAAAGAATAACATTTGATGTAACAAGAGTGTTTTCCCTTAGACTCTAGAATTGAACCTAGCGCCTGAGCATGACATTAGAGTTCTCCATGACTAGGCACTGTCTATTTTTCCAGTCCCACCCATTCGTAGGTGCTATGGTTGCTTATTGTTCCCTGAGAACACCCACCATGCTCATTTGACATGCTCGTTCTTCTTCTTCTCTCTGCCTTCTCCACTTACAAAAATGCCAATCATTCTAATTTTTTTTCAAGTTTATTTATTTAAGTAATCTCTACTCCTGACACTGGGCTCAAACTTACGACCCCAAGATCAAGAGCCACATGCTCTGCTGACTGAGCCAGCTAGGAGCCCTGAAATGTCAATCACTCTTAAAAGACCAATGCAAGGGCCCCTGGGCGGCTCAATTGGTTAAGCCTCTGACTCTTGATCTCAGCTCAGGTCTTGATCTCAGGGTCATGAGTTCAAGCCCTGTGTTGGGTTCTGCACTGCGTGTGAAGCTTACAAGGAAGGAAGGAAGGAAGGAAGGAAGGAAGGAAGGAAGGAAGGAAGGAAAGGGGAAAAAGGCCAATGCAAAACTACCTCTTGGGGAATGTTTCTCTGAGTGTCTCAAAATGAATTCTGCTTCTGCTTCCATAACATAGGATCTGCCTTTATATACAACACATTTCACACTTCTCTCTCTACAAGATTGTAAAAAATACGATAGGAACAATATCCTCTTCATCTTTGTACCTCTTCCCCATATTTCCTGGGTCATAAACTCAGTAAAAGCAATTTAAAACTGAAATTTCTTTATGCATTTCATTAGATCCCCTAAGAAATTTTATTAAACCTACCATAGATATAAACTAATAAGGCTATACCTACGTACATAAAAACATTTAGATGTGCAATCCTAAGAGCAAAGTGGACAAAAGGTTAATGTTGTGCTTGGGTTGAGAGAGAACATAGTAGAAAGTAGCTAGAGAAAAGGAGAGGAGGTGGGAACGAATAGGGAGGTGAGTTAGAGCAGGTGGGCAAGCAGAGGAGATGGTGAGTAGTAAGTGAGGTGACCAGAGAATGAATGAGGACATAAATAACCATGCCTATCTGTAAAGCTAAATAAATATATATATATTTGTGTGTGTGTGTGTGTACGTGTGTGTGTGTATTTATGGCAAGATGTAACTTATAAAATTATAAATATGTGGCGAGAGGCAAGATATAACTTGTGCCTACTATTCTCTCTTGCTGTTTTCTAATTTTGGGAAAAGCTCTATTAGATCTAAATCGATGAACATTCTCCCTGCTAGCATCTAAAAGTCCCGATTTATAGAGAGGCAAAGGATGAGATTAGTGCATACCCATCAGCTGGGGGTCTTCCAGCTTCTGACTGAGGAGGCCTGAGGTTGGGCGTGAGATTCTTCTTCAGGTGATGCTAGTTCCAGGGGTCTATGGACCACACTTTGAATAGCAAAGAACTGGAAGTTCCTGGCCAATTATTTTGTGGAAAAACTCCACTTTTTGGAGGCATTTACCTATAAATCTCTTCTAGTTTAATCTATATAGTTCTAGGTAAAAACAAAATAGAACATTGCAAGGTTCAATTGCAAGATTCAAAGGTTAAACAACAGTCTTAAATATAAATCTAGAGTTATTCTTTTTTTTTTAAGTTTATTTATTTACTTTGAGAGAGAGAACACAAGCGGGGAGTGGGTGGGCAGAGAGAGAGAGAGAGGGACAGACGGAGAATCCCAAGCAAGTTCCATGCTGTCAGCACAGCACGAACCCTGAGATCATGACCTGAGCGGAAATCGAGAGTCGGACACTTAACCGATTAAGCCACCAGGTGCTTGTAAATCTAGAGTTATTCTGAAGGCAATAAAAACTGCCCAAGTAAGTGGTAAGTGCTAGGCCTGAATTTTTAAGCGTGCGCTTCAGTTCAGATGGACAGCCGCTGCTGAGTGAAGATTTGCTTCTAGTCTCTCGGGAAAGGGAATATATCGACTACTGGATCAGCAGATATCAAAGTTTTTTTTTTTTTTGTTTGCAACCCACAGTAAGAGATATCTATTTAGGCTGTGATTCTGTACAAAAATAAGTTTCATAAGTAAAATGATACCTTTACTCTATGAAACATACTCCGACATTGTTATTCTATTGCAATCCATTAAAAAAAAAATGCTTCTCCCAACTTGTGAATGACTGGTGACCTGAAAGTTTGAACTGGAGGACACTTTCAGCTTTCTTTTTGGTTTTGATTACTATTCACCAACAAAATGTCAGAAGACTGTATTGCCTTTAGATTCCTAACACGTGTACTTTTTTTTTTCTTTCTTATTGTGTGAGATGGAAAGTTGGAAGGTGGGACCGCAGCATAGCCTGAATGGCAGACAGGACCTGCCCCGTCTTTCAGGAGCAATTTTATATGATAGGTCCCAGTTTGATTTTCTTCCCCATCTACAACATGACTACATGTCTGATTCTTGGAATTTTACGGAGGCAAGCTGGAGTGTTCTTTCCGCCCATAACCAGACACCCCTCCCTCACACAGGCAGGTTAGTAGAGTGGTTAAGAGCTCGGACTTGGAGCTCACTGTCTGGCCTGCACCTTGGCTCTCCCATTTATTGGCTATGCAACTTTGGTCTAGCTAGACATTTAACCTTCCCTGCCTCAGCTTCCTCATCTATAAAGTGGGAATCATAATAGTTTTTCCCTAGCAGAATAGAGGTGAAGATTAAATCTTAAACATCGTAAACAAGTACAATAGGAATGTTATCAGCTACTGTTAGTCAGACTTCAATTAAGTTACAGTGTAAAGAGTTTGAGCCTAATTTTACATTTTCATGATAGGGTAAAAAAGTACTGTACTGACAAGTGCTTTTTGAACAACGGCTTGAAAATTGTGACGTGAGCTATAACAAGTCCAATAAAAGGGTCTTCAGTCATCACCAAAGGCGATTCTCCCCAGTCTTGATTCAAATGGACCTTCAAAAACTTCATCAACTGATTGACAAACTATCCTGGGAAAAAAATATTCTACTAGAAATGAAAATTTTTGTACTAGAAAAGAGAGATCCAGTAAAATGTCACATTTCTCTGGCAATGCAAGTGTTGGGACTTTATTGTTCAAATTGAAGGATGCAAACTCCATTCTGTGTATCACCAAGGAAAACAGCATGTGATTTAGGAATTCATTTCTTTTGTATTAGTGCCTCTCTCTGTTGTTGCCCATTTTTCTGATAGGCAGAAATAGCTGGGGTATTTATAAATAAGATAGGCTGAGCTGTTACAGGAAAGAAGCGTGATATGTTATGAACTGAATGCTTATGTCCTCCCAAAATTCATACCTTACAATCCTGCCCCCAGGGCACCCGGGTAGCTCAGTCGTTGAGCATCTGACTCTTGACTTCAGCTCAGGTCATGATCTCATGGTTCATGAGTTCCAGCCCCGTGTTGGGTTCTGCGCTGACAGTGCGGAGCCTGCTTGGGATTCTCTCTCTCTCTGCGCCTTCCCTGCTTCCTCTCTCCCTCTCTTTCTCCCTCTCTCCCTCTCTCTCCAAATAAATAAATAAACTTAAAAAAATCCTAGCCCCCCCCCCCCAAATGATGGTATTAGGAGATGGGGCTTTTTGAAGGTGATTATATATATATATATATATATATATATATATATATATATATTAGTGCCCTTGTGCAAGGGACCCCAGAGATCTCTCTCTCTCTTTTTTGGACATATGAGGACACAGTGAAAAGACAGGCTTCTATAAACCAGAAAGTGGTCCCTCACCAGACACTGAATGTCCTGATCCCTTGATCTTGGACTTCCCAGCCTCCAGAACCGTGAGAAATAGATGTCTGTTATTTAAGCCAGCCGGTCTGTGGTATTTTTGTTACGGCAGCCCAAACAGATTAAGACAGTATCCATTACAAATGTTCAATCTATTACCTTGTGAAAGTAAGAGTATCTATCTTTAAATTTTTTTTAACGTTTATTTATTTTGAGAGAGAGACAGAGAGCAGGTAAGGGAGGGGCAGAGAGAGAGGGAGACAGAGACTCCAAAGCAGGTTCCGGGTTCTGAGCTGTCAGCACCGAGCCCACCGCGGGGCTGGAACTCACCAACCCTGACATCGTGACCTGAGCCAAAATCAGACGCTCAACTGACTGAGCCACTCAGACGCCCCCCTCTCTATCTTTTAAAGTTCTAAATTGTTTCGCCTATCCTTAAGAAAACCTAACAAATTGACCTAAATGGCTACAATATCATCTTTTCATCTGTACAACTGAATATTCTATTTGTCGTGGGAATGAGGAGACCAAGAAAGCAAGGATCAGCCACACGTACCCTCTTGCTAGTGACCAGCTGCTACAATCCGTATAGATAAAAATCTATTACTATAGTTAGCTAAGTTGCCATAGAGAAGCTGGTGTGTGTTCCATGCCTAACTATAACTTAAACCGCTTCTAAAAATGGAAGCATGCTTATGTGGATTTCCATGAGGTCAGAATGAGAGGAGGAGACAGTGTATTCGAAATGAAGATATTTTTCCAAGGAAGGTCTAGAGGGAAAATTTGAACTCTCACCTCTCCCTGGTTCCCCACATTCACAGAGCTTGCCCTTCTTAGTGATAGCCCTTGATCCCATCCTCTCCGTTCCCTCCCTGCCTCCTCCCCGTGCCCTCGCTTTGGACTTCATTAACCCAAAGCTGCACCTCTTTGGCCTCCTTGATGTCACCTTGAGGCTTGCAGGTGAGGTAAGATTCCTCCCCCACTCTCTTAGGGTCTCCAGATCAGCCTAAGAATTAAGCTGACAGGAGGCAGATTAACAGGAGAAAAGCATACAAGTTGTATTTAGAGATTTTACATGTACATGGGAGCCTTTGCAAGAAAAATGAGGATCTCAAGAAGCAGTCAGGGTCCATGCTTGTAGTTTGGACAAAGGGCAGTCAATTGTGAAAACGGGACAAGACAAAGGTGCTGGTCCAGGGAAGTTGACGGTGGAGAAGTGGCCAGGAAGATAAGGGTTAGTTTAACCAGGTTTGTTTATACAGATCTCTCTTGACCTCAACTCTCCGTTCTGGTGGCAAGAATGCCTTCCTTCCTCCTGGTGCGGGGAGGGCATCTTTCCCATGGGAATTTTATCTTCTGCTTTCATGAAGAAAAGGAAGATCAGTGTGTCTTTCCTGTATATGCTGTCTCTCCTGCACCTTTAATTCAAAATACCAATACGATATGCTGGGGCGCCTGGGTGGCTCAGTTAAGTGTTGGACTCTTGATTTCGGCTCAGGTCAGGATCTCACAGTTCATGGAATCAAGCCTTGCATGAGGCTGGGTGCTGACAGCATGGAGCCTGCTTGGAGTTCTCTTCCTCTCTCCCTCTCTCTCTGCCCCTTCTCTGCTCACACTCTCTCCTTCTCAAAATAAATAAATAAACATTAAAAAAATATATATTAATATGCCAAAGTGGGCCTGCTGGGCCTAATCTTCCCCTCCCATCAAGATTTCTAGGTATAATCTTTTATTGTTTTAAACATGTTTATTTATTTTTGAGAGAGACAGAGTGCAAGTGGGGGAGGGGCAGACAGAGAGAGAGGGAGACCCAGAATCTGAAGCAGGCTTCAGGCTCTGAGCTGTCAGCACAGAGCCCAACACAGGACTCAAACTCACAAACAGTGAGATCATGACCTGAGCTGAAGGCAGATGCTTAACCAACTAAGCCACCTAGGCGCCCCTCTAGGTGTAATCTTAAAAACACTACTTTGATCCTGTCACCTTCTTTTCTTATACTTTCATCCCTTCCTTTGCTTTCACATTCCCAAAGTGGCCTGACTGCTTTCATGAGCAAACTCCACACGCCGCCCCCCGCCCCCCCAGCCCACCCTGGAGCTCCTCCTCTGAATGTCTTTATCTAGACATCCTGCCATCATGATCCAAATCCAGCATGGCAAATGTAACCTTGTTCCCCAAGTCAAAGATTTCTGTTCAAGGTGCTGACTTTCATTAAGTCACTTGGGGTCACAATCTGGAAGTTATCATCAGCTCTTTGTGTGCCCTGAGCAGCACAGACAACTCATGGGTCCTGTCTCCATAGTGTTGGGGCCTTCTGCCCTTCCTTTGCTATATCCTCTGTTCAGTTCTTGTGGCTTTTTGCCCAGAGGAGTGGAATGTGAAATATAATACACTGAGAACATAAAAGGAAAATATAAGAAAGTAAATATTTTTATTTGAAAAAGAAAGTAACCTTTCCTAATATTTACTACTATAAGGACGCTGAGGCCCTCACTTGTCCTTATGCTATATGATCACATGTCAACTAGAGAAACAGGCAGTAACCTGAGGGCATAGTAGGGGTTCCACTTTTGGCGATCACTGTGTGCTACGGTTTCTTTGCTACGAGTTGTTTCCGATGGGCTTCATTTTACGTAAAAACAAGAATTAAAAAGAATATGTCCTCATCAGAAAGGCCGGCAAATATTTTGTACCACACAGGAGTTTTCTGATTTTCTCTTAGCAAAGAATTATGCATTATTTTCTCTTAGATGTTGGCGTCCAGGTTGGGTTCCTATGAAGGACATTCTGAGACACAGCCCGCAAGATGGTAATGAAGGGCATGCCCTTGGTTTGCAACATGAGTAGAAGGCAGAATAAGAAGGAAGCAGGACTGATCAGAAGGAGAAGTCAAGTTGCACCGCAGGCCAATGACTCTTGGGGCTGACCCCACAGGAGCTCTGGAGCTAGAACGGCTCTTTCAAGTTGTCTTGAGTTGTGTTCAGATGGCCAGATGTTTGTATTCGTGTGTGGATCAGTCGCTGGTTGTGGACAGCCTAGGAAGGGGTGGACAAGCCAACCCCTGAAGTGCTCCTTACAGCTGGAGCTACAGTGTGGCACCGTGAAGGGGGGTACACACGGGTGGCAGGTCGGTGTCATCCCAGAAGCCAACAATATAAAGTTTGCTGGTCTTTTCTGCAACGAAATGATAGAGTGGCTGTCTATAGTATAGTAGGTAGCTGACAGTTTGGAAAAACAGCCACATCTCATCTGTTTCCTCAAGATAAAGAGGATGTCTTAATAAAGAAGAAAGTAGTTACTTTGAAAAGAAGTGCACATGATGTACAGAATATTTTGAAAACACGTCCACTGTTCTATGACTTACTTGTCAAAAACTACACAGTTGCATCACTCACAAACTTGAAACCAGAACTTTTTTCACTTGTCTCCAATTTTCCAAAGAGTCCTCATGGATTGTTAAGTTATTTATAAAAATAATAAAAATGCACCATCTCCCAATGAGTGCTCAAGAACAACTAACACGGGAAGGATGGAAATTTACTAACTGAATATTTATGGAACTCTTTGTATAATAAATGGATGGGGTTGACAAATGTGTATCCCCATTCAGAAAGTCAGTCAGAGATGCTCTGCTTTCATTTAGATCTCCGGATCTTTCTGAGGCCATCTTTTACAATTATGAAAAAACATTAGAATGAACTATAAGGTGAACTGAACTTAGATCATTGAGCTGCTGAATCTAAAACATTAACCCTTTCAAAAGATCTTCTTTATTGTAATGAGAACTGGTGATTGTTAACGGGTTGAATTGTGGCCCACAAAGAGATGAGTTGAAATCCGCACCCCCGGTATCTCAAAACGATTTTATTTGGAAATCGGGTTGTTGAAGATAAACTTCAGTTAAATTAATGACTGGGTCCTTACAAGAGAAGACAGAAGCACAGAGGGAAAACAGCCTTGTAAAGAGGAGGCAGAGATTAGGTTTATGCTGCCTTAAACCAATGCATGCCTGGGGCTGGAAGAGACATGGAAGGATTCTCCTCTAAAGGCATCTGAAGGGGCATGGCCCAACCAACTCCCTGATTGGGCACTTCTAGCTTCCAGAACTGTGAGAGAATATATTTCTGTCATTTTAAGCTACCCAGTTGGTGGTACTTGGTTACTAAACAGTGGTGTTAAAATGTTTTCTTACCATTAGGCATAACATTTTGAAAATTTTAATATTTTTTTGGTCTCTATCATATTGTAAGCAAATAAATATGTGTTAAAGGTGTGCTAATTTTTTTTTTTAAATTAAGAATGGCAAACAACAATTTAAAAAAAGCTTGAGTATGTGCTGGGAATTGTGTTTGAAAATTTATTTGTAAAAATAACTTGAGTCCGAGAATGGTGAGTTTCTTAATTTGTTTCTGCCAGGCCTTGGGGCTGTAGTAATCCAGGATTTCCTTAATCCAATTTCAGGATTTGAACTTTTCTGGGTCAGCCAGATCAGGCAAAGCTGACCCAGGCTGCCCGTTTATTTTTGGTTCCCTCTCACTCCTGTGGTGTGGCTTTCTGATTTCTCAGCCCCATGGGCCTGGTAGTCTTCCAGCATCCTGAGCCTGGGACTCCAGCTTTGCTCTTGTCCCCAGAGCTCTGGCAAGAACTGCTCAGCATTCTCTTCAGGACCTCCCCGTTGCATCTCTGGGTAAAAGAGCCCTTAAACGCCAGCTCTTGGTTCTGGATTTCCATTTCTGTCTCCTCTCTGATCTTGGACTGGTTATTCTTCATTATGTTATTAGTGTTTTTGACATTTGGAGTTTCTCTCAGTTCAGATTTTTAAGTTGTGTTCTGCCAGACGGGCGGCCCTATTGATCTTGTTGGAGAAATGAATAAAACACTGAGATGGCCGATGGGACTAAAACAAACTCTGGTCTCTAGCTTAGACACCCTTCCTTCAGTTCTTCCTTTGTTTGCTGTGCACCTGAAAACCCCCACAGATATGGAAGCTAACAACTATAAATTACCCTCCCCACTTGCATTCGGTGCTCAGATCTTAGGAGAAATGGTCTCCTATGAGCCCGCCAGTGTTAAATAAATCTCCGATCCACCAAGATCTCTGAGTGCCCCTTGGTTTTTCCACCAGTGTTCCAGCCTGGTTCCGTAACATACTGTCTACCATTACCAAAAGGACAATCAAAAAGAGTTTAGAGACCACTCTCCTAGACTATGCCCATGATCTCTTAACATCTTCAATCCCCTTCACCCCCAATCTCTCCTCCACTTGGCTGCCAGATCAAAGTTTTTAAGACATTTCCATCAGGTTATTTCCCTGTTCGAGAAAAAAAAAATCCTCAATGACTTACTGTACTGTGGTTTAGCTAAGCTGGAATTTCCTAGAATTCCCTTTCCTGTACGGTTCTGGATCAGTGTTGGCCAACAGAGACATTTTTTTGTCCTTTTGTCAAATTGTATTTAAGTTCTAGTCATTTAGCATACAGTGCAGTATTGGTTTCTGGAGTAGAATTCAGTGATTCATCACTTACATACAACACCCAGTGCTCATCACCACAGTACCCCCCTTAATGCCCATCCCCCATCTAGCCCATCCCCCACCCACATCCCTCCATCAACCCTTAGTTTGTTCTCTATCTTTAAGAGTCTCTTATAGTTTGGGGTGCCTGGGTGGCTCAGTTGGTTGAGCGACCGACTTTAGCTCAGGTCATGATCTCACAGCTCATGGGTTCGAGCCCCATGTCGGGCTCTGTGCTGACAGCTTGGAGCCTGGAGCCTGCTTCAGATTCTGGGTCTCCCTCTATCTCTGCCCCTGACCCACTCGCATTCTGTCTCTGTCGCTCTCAAAAATAAACATTAAAAAAAAAAAAGAGTCTCTTATGGTTTGTTTCCTTTTCTCAACAGAGACATTTTGTATGCTGTTTGGGAGGAAGAAATGAAGCAGCTGCCACATTATTTTTTTAATGCTCTGATGGCTAGTGGTAGGTGCCAGGCACACTGTCTCTGACCTGCAGCTAACCCACCTATTGTCATGGGGAAACAACCAGCTGCAGTTCCTCCACCTGCACAGTTTAATGGTGTTGTCCCCTCTCCTCTCCCCAAATTCATGTCCACCTGGAATCTCAGAATGTGACCTTATTGGGAAAGAGGGTCTTTGAAAATATCATCATTTATACTAAGATGAGGCCCTTCCAGATCAGGCCCTAAATCTGATGACTAGTGTCCTTTTAAGAAAGCCACCTGAAGACCCAGAGAGACAGACACCTAGGGAAGAATGCCTCGTCCAACCCCTAGATGGCTTCTCTTACCATCATGGGTACATTGAGGATGGAGGTAGGGAGAGGAGGATGTGGGTTCTCGTTAGACCTTCTGGGTAATAGATGTCGGTCCCAGTTTGCCCTTGCCCTCACTCACATCCAATTTTCCTTCTCAACTGCTGGGCTAGCAACTGTAGGATCAACACTGGACATGGAGGCAACTGCCTGCATAGACGGTCTACCACTCACACAACTGCCTTTAATTCTTATAGTAGTTGCCTTATTCCATATCGCCACACATGGTGGTTCTGCTTCTCTGATCAAACCCTCTTCCAAATTAAGTAAAAATGAATTGGATGAAACCAATTGGGCTGCTCTGTTCCTTCTATTATATTAGAATACGTTAGGTTATTCATTAAAATTAATAGCTAACATTGACTGAAAACCTCCTAAGTGTAGGGCACTATGCTAAGTAAGCTCTTTGTAGCAACACATTCAATTCTCAAAACAACCCTATGAGGAAGGCACTGTTTATATGCCCAATTTCCAAATGTTCACAAATATTACAATGTTTACCAACGTGGAAGTGGTTTAAACTTTTAGAGAGATGAACTAATCCAACCAAGTCAGATTGTATACCCAGAGTCTAATTACAGAACAGGAGTTCTCAGCCACCATATTATACCTCTACTCCCAGGTCATTAGAACTGAAAGGAAATGTATATTTTCCGTGGAATCTTAAGGACCCTGACCCTCCCCTGTATATACTCACAAAATGCATTTGAGTGACTTCAAGACTTTGCTCATGTCTTTTCCATCTTCCCCTTTTCCTGAGAACCTGCCTGATGTCATCTCAGTCTTGTGGTCCAATGGAAACAAAATTATCTTTTAAATCAGACCGACCTGAGTTTGGATGTCGGCTCTACCATTTACCTACTCCTACATTTCTGGATTCCCTGAGCCTTGATCTGATCTGTAAAATTCCTGTTACAGGTACAATAATATTTCATACAGTCACAAATATATATGTCTGGCTTCCTCTGCTAGACTGTAGGTTTTCAACTTTTTATTTATTTTATTTATTTATTAAAAAAAATTTTTTTTTTCAACGTTTATTTATTTTTGGGACAGAGAGAGACAGAGCATGAATGGGCGAGGGGCAGAGAGAGAGAGGGAGACACAGAATCGGAAACAGGCTCCAGGCTCCGAGCCATCAGCCCAGAACCCGACGCGGGGCTCGAACTCACGGACCGCGAGATCATGACCTGGCTGAAGTCGGACGCTTAACCGACTGCGCCACCCAGGCGCCCCGGTTTTCAACTTTTTAAAAACTATAACCCACAGTAAGAATGTATTTTGCATTGTAATTCAGTTCACACACACATACACACACACACCCACATACATAGTTAACTAAAACAAGTTTCATGAGTAGTGCTTGCCCTTAGTACTTGTGATACACAGTGATATCTTCTATTTTATTCTATTTTTTAAGGTACCTATCATGGCTCATTAAACTGATTTCATGACGCACGGAAGGGTCAGTGCTGAAAAAGGCTGAGCCAGTTTGAGTTCTTTTATGTAAGGGAGCATATTTTATCTATTTTTTAAAGTTTATTTATTTTGAGAGAGAGAGAAAAGGAGCAGGGGAGGAGCAGGGGTGGGGGGGAGAGGGAATCCCAAGCAGGCTCCACACTGTCAGCACATAGCCTGATGTTGGGCTCGATCTTATGAACCGTTAGACCATGACCTGAGATGAAATCAAGAGTTAGAAGCTTGGGGCGCCTGGGTGGCGCAGTCGGTTAAGCATCTGACTTCAGCCAGATCACGATCTCGTGGTCCGGGAGTTCGAGCCCCGCGTCGGGCTCTGGGCTGATGGCTCAGAGCCTGGAGCCTGTTTCCGATTCTGTGTCTCCCTCTCTCTCTGCCCCTCCCCCGTTCATGCTCTGTCTCTCTCTGTCCCAAAAATAAATAAACGTTGGGGCGCCTGGGTGGCGCAGTCGGTTAAGCGTCCGACTTCAGCCAGGTCACGATCTCGCGGTCCGTGAGTTCGAGCCCCGCGTCAGGCTCTGGGCTGATGGCTCAGAGCCTGGAGCCTGTTTCCGATTCTGTGTCTCCCTCTCTCTGCCCCACCCCCGTTCATGCTCTGTCTCTCTCTGTCCCAAAAATAAAAATAAACGTTGAAAAAAAAAAAAAATAAATAAATAAATAAATAAACGTTGAAAAAAATTAAAAAAAAAAAAACAGTTAGAAGCTTAACCAACTGAGCCACCCAGGTGCCCCATACATTCTATTTTTGTATGGCTACTGGCAAGCACAGTACCTGGCACAAGGAAGTCTTTGGTAAACACTTCATTTAGAACTAGGTTTTCCTTGAGGGCAGGAATCTTAGTTTGTATCCATTGCACATTTAGCATAATCCTTCCCACAATACTTAGAAATCAAATGACTAAAATGCAGGCTTACTGCCATGCTTTAGAGATAAAAAATTTGGACCAATCAATATCTGACAAGCACCTACTAAGTGGTAATACATACATGCTGAATTCATGACTCCTTTTCTTAGTTATCTTAAAAACAGCATGGGATTGCTGTGACGGAACAATGAACAATGTGGTTCAACTGAGAAATTAGAAAAAAAAAAACAAAACAAAACAGCAGTAAGACATGTAGAGGCCAAACGTCACCTTTACGAATAATAAATAAATAATAAAGACCTAGTCTTTATTTAATAATGTGAGAGCCGGTCAGGCCTGCTAATTAAACCCTAAGTTGAGGCAGTGCTGAACTAGTGTGGCCCTCCCTATGCTGAAAGCCTACACAGTTATGAGGCTTAAGGCAGCTCACACCCTAGAGGAATGTGGGAGGAGCCAAGCTCAGCAAACCCACTTTATGTCTCCTAAATGCACCAATTAGATAAGTCACTTCTCCCTGGACCCAGGACACAGGGAATAAAAAGAGCACAGAGAGACTGGACCTATTATTACCAATTGAGCTTCCTCCCGTATGGAAGGAAATGGCAGGGGAGGAGTAAGTGTTCTTTTCTAAGCCTCAGAATGTATATATGCATATGTGAAATATTAAATACCATATATGTATACTTTAAATGCTAAATATATAATAATATAAACAATCCAAGGAATATCATAAGGTAAGTAATTATTTCTGAATGTAGTTTATGCCAGTGTTTCTCAATGCTGACTGTGCATCAAAACCTAGAGGATGTTACACAGTTACAGACCCTCTGTATCTCCCTCCCCACCTTTCATATGCCTGACGTGAAACCAGAGAATCTGTTCTTAAAACTTCCTGGATAACTCCAACATGTAAGTAAGGCTGAGAACCACTGGCTTAGAGGAGCTAGACGGACAAGTGACTGGAACAGGAAACCAGGAGGTCTTACTGCATAGACCTCCTCTTACTGAGGAGGAAATTGGACCGACATCTAAGGATAAGTAGGTCAGAAAGGAAGGGGCGGAGCATTTTATACAGGGATGAGAACAGGAAGTAGGAAGGCTCCAGAAATGACTGTGGCTCAAGAGTAACCTCAAGACCCTATACCTGAAAATCCTTACAGAATTAATCCTTGAAAATACGAATCAATGCTAATATAGCAAATGAGGGACCCATGGCAGCATGATTTAGTGGAAAAGCCCTTGGACTTTTGAGAGTTAAGAGACTGGTTCTTGGCTTGTGTGATTTTACCCAGTCACCAACTACAGCCTTTGCCCAGGCAGTTAAGGATTTTTGTAAAGACAAGAGTCTGTAAAGCATTCTGGGGAGATGGCTGCATCATCTGACCTTTCAAGAAAGGGCACAGACATTCACCTAGAAGCCCAGGCTACAAACCCAGAAATCATGTTTGATTTCTTTTCCTCACCTGTTTTCACATCTAATTAATGTATCAGCCAATCCCGATGCAGTTCTCTTTCTAAAACATATCCTAAATCTTTCCACTTTTCAGTGACTCCATTGATTATGACCCTAATCATATATATATATGATGTATCATATATATATAATACATTATATAATACATATATCTCTCTCATATATATATATATGATGTATATATACATATGATGATCATATATATGTATATATATATACACATATATATGATTAGGGTCATAATCAATGGAGTTATATATATATATACATATATATATATATATGTTTATTTTATTTTTTTTTCCTGGGATTACCCCAGAGTTTTGGGTTAATAGGTCTGGCTGAAGTAGGTCCTGAGAACTTGGGAGTTCCAACAAGTTCCCAGGTGATGCTAATGCCGCTCTCATTCTTTGAGAGCTTTAGAGCAATGGTTAACCATGGGTGCACATTAGAGTCACTGGGGAGCTTTTAAAAAGTACTATGCTTGGCACTGACCTCTAGAGATTCTGAGTCATTTGGTCTGGCCATTTGTAAATTTTAAATCTCCCTAGGTCATTCAGAATGTGCACCCGGGGTTGAGAAATACTACCAAGGTCTAGAGGAATGGCTGTTTGTTTGCTCCTTGTGGTTTCTGTACTAGTTGCTCCTGTTACCTAGTACACTCTAGGTATTTCCATAGCTGGATCTTTCTTGTCATTCAGGTCTCAGATTAAATGTCACTTACTCAGATAGGGCTTCTCTGATGCCCCCCAATCTAAAATAACACCCTTATCTTTACCCCACTGTCCTGCTTGTTTTCATTATAAGAATTAGCGGTTTGAGATTTCCCTATTTATGCTTATTGTCTGTACCTTCCAATATAAGCATCTTGAGTATAAACACCTTGTCTCGTTCACTGCTGTGTTGCCAGCATTTACAAGAGTGTCTGGCATCTATTACATACGTATTCAATACACGGGAATGGAAAATAAAAAGCTTTAAATTCTTCCAGTTCTTGTGTTATTTTCAACTATTTAATTGGATTTTAACACATAAAATGTTTTGTTTATGCAATAGAATTAGACCATCTATTTAAAAAAAAAGCATGATTTTTTTTTTTTTTTGGCAAATGCATCATAATTGCACTGGATTCATTTTCTTCATAGGAACCTTGTATTAAATCTTCCGCAAAGTCATTATCCCATAATGTATTTTCATATGCAGTATTTGTTCATAATACTGCTGCTTAGGGCATAGTTTACAGAGTGAGACAGCTAGGTTATGGCCAGGATATATATATTTTTTATTTTTTTGACCAGGATATATTTATTAAGTCAAGAGATTTCTGCTCAGATTTTGTCGGCTTGTCTTTGGAGACAGAGAACAACAGGAAAGGAATTCGTGGAATGGAAAGGTATTGCAGGAAGCAAGAGTGGCAGGAAAACGGGAAGGCTATTTACGGTACCCTCTAAAAGTGGGCTACGTATTTATCCTCTCCTCTTCCGGGGGCACCTCGTTAACGAGTGAATATAATGGGGCGGAATTGAGGAGTTTTGATTGCAGGTAGAGACAGAGTACTTGAGATGATTAAAAACTGTCTTGTTTCCCAGTGATTTGTTCAAGCCATTGCGGCAAAATCTTCAGCTCTGGGTCCTACGTCGCTTGGTTTCAAGGAAGCCCCTGAATTAAATTTACAACTCAGGTGAATTAAGGGCTAAGCAGATGTACTGAAGTCCCTCGCGGACCATTTTTGAATACATTACTCATGAAAACATAGACCAACATCTGTTACAGGAGGAAAAGGGAGATTCCGTTCTCTGGCTCGCCTGTCTGGCACTGACGCGGGTATTTCCTCAAAAGCCCAAGTATCCAACGTTTCCTCCCAGCACTAGGGCTAGGGCCACCTGCAAGCAGTTTTCCAGGCGGCTGCCACCGCTTTCTTCCCTTCTTCGTGCTTCGTCGATCATGGCTTTAAGGAAAAACGATTTCACGTGTGGAGTAATGGTTGCGATCACCCTGGCGCTGCGCAGGAGAGGCAGCCAACTACTCGCATTCCGAGAACACCAACCCGCAGTCGGTGGACGGAGGCGGCGGCTCGAGAAAAACCGAAGGCAGAGGGGGCGGCAGGGAGGGTGAAGCAAAGCTGCCAAACGGGCGGTGCATTCTGGGAGTTGTAGTGTCCGCGGCGCGGCCTCCTTTAGCCTCCACCGGGCTCTGCACTCCATCTCCCAGCCGGCCCCGCGCCGCGGAGGAGACGAACGGTGGGCGTGCTCGCTGCTGGGCTGCTGCTGGGGGAGGGGACTGGGGTCGAGAAGCTGCAGCGGCCGCCTTCGGGAGACGTTAGCCGCCGTCCGCGCCGGCTGAGGGACCCCCCTCCCCCCACTCCTCTCGTACCACTCCCCGGGCGGGTGACGACGAGGGTCGTGTGTCCGCCGCGCGTCCCCGTGCTCACCCTCTCTCCTGTCCCTGGGCGCGCGGCGTCCGCCATGGAAGCACATCCGGCGGTCGCCGGAGTCTCCGGACGCCGCGTCCTCGGCTCCCCCGAGCGATGAGAGGCTAGAGGCGCCTCTCCGCGCGCTCCGCGGGCCGGGGAGCGAAGGAGGGTCCGCCGGGCGGGCCGGCCGCTGTGCCCGCCCCCGCGCCGCCCCGCCCCGCCCCCTGGGGGCGCTGCCGAGGGGCGTCCGCCGCCCATGCCGCCCCGGCGCTCCGCCGCCCCCGGCGCCCGCCGCTGAAGCCCAGCACGCGCCGCCGGCCCGCCCGCGCCCGCCGCCCCGCAGCCCGCCTCCGACCGCCGTCCTCTCCCCAAGATGTGGCACAACGTCGGGCTGACCCTGCTGGTGTTCGTGGTCACGCTGCTGATCGTCCTGCTGCTGATGGTGTGCGGTGAGTGGGGCATCCGCCGCGGGGCAGTTCCACACGGGGGTACACACGCCCGCGCGACTCGGGGTGCTCGCTTGTTTTCTCTGTCCCTGTCTCTGTCTCTCTTTTTTGGTTTTAAATGTCGTGGATGGACAAGTGTCTTAAAATCATCCGCTGCCCACGTCGCTCGGGGGAGATGTGCCCCTGACCCAGGACAGGCCCTCTGGCATCCTGGAGAGGGAAAGAACAGGTTCCAGGGCTGGGCATCCTGACTCGGGGTTAAACCAGATACTGCTTGCTTCTCGGGCAGCGTCTGCTCCTGATTGCCGTTCTTACCACTGTCTGCCCAGATTTTAACCTTGGCCTGCATTCGAAGGTGAAGTGATTGGTTATTCCTTGTCCTTTTTTTTTTTTTTTTTAGAGGTTCGGGCCCTGATGATAATGAGGACTTTCCGTTCCTTCATTGAATCAGGGGGTGGGGACAGAGTTGGGTATGAAACCCTCCGTGAAATTGTTTACTTCGAGTTCAGGCTCAAACTAGATTCCCGACAGAAATGTCTAGGCTAGGCAGAACTTAAAAAAAAAAACCCGGCTATATTAAACTTCCAGGGTCAGGTAACCTAACTCTCAGTTTTGTAATAATGGTGCTGTTTTGTTTGCTGTGATTTTTTGACTTTCTTGGGTTGAGACGACATAAAACTTTCTTCTCAGGGTAATATTAGCGTCATTTTAGATCTTCTTGACTTCTGTTATGTACAGTAACTGATAACCACAGGTCTCTGAGCAAAGTGGCTGAGCAGTTGTGAAAATTTGGGAAGTAACTGAGAACCAGATGTCAGTGAGCTTAATTTTTCATAATTCCAATATATTGAAGAATGGGTTCAGGTTGATGCAATAACTAAGCAGAAATAAAAATACATTCATTACATGATGTACTAAATGCTCAGTATCAACTGTGTTCGGAGAAGATATGTGTGCACTTATGCAAATGCCTATGTATGTATTTGTTTTTATGTATGTGTGTGTATATTTTTAATTTTCTTGCTTTAGGAAGGAACCGGAGTTAACAGCCTTTCTTTTCTGATGATAAAACAATTGAAAAGCCTTTCTCGGTTTCCTGCTTGCGACGTCAGGATTTGGGGCTAATTGTAGATATGTGAGATTCTGGAAGTAAAGAAAAGCAGGTCTGTGTGGTTTGTTTGCATGTGGGGAAGGAGGAAAGCATGTAAGCATATGCTTTCTTTTCCAGTCTGAAGATGCGAGCTGCCTGGAAGTGGGGATGTGACACATAGACTGTTCAAAACCTTGGGTAGAATGTTTGCCCAACTGGGGGCATCAAAATTCCCGATTGTTACTACATCATACTTGCTCTCTCAGCTCCGGAGAGCTGTTGAACTTTGATTTTACTCATTTTTCTGAAAATATCTTGCCTTTGGTTTCAGAAAATATTGTGGAATGAGAGGTGAGGTGTGGTAAGTAAAAAAGAACATCTTATTTTGATTGGAATGGTCCAGAACTAATAATAGCTTTATGAAGAAGTAATTCAAGCACTTTTTTTTGTTGCTGTTGAGAGAGCTAATGATGCTCTAGCTTCATGGTTTGACTAGGATGGGCCTGGGGGGCTTGGGGAGGGATGAGAGGTTGGGGGGAAAGATCTGACCAGACTTGAGGCTCGAGAATCTCAGGCCTTGTATTAGTTTGCAGGGATGCCATAGCAAAATACCACATACACTAAGCAACAGAAATTTATGTTCTTACAGTTCTAGAGGCTAGAAGTCTGAGATCAAGGTGTCAGCAGGGTTGATTTCTTCTGAGGCCTCTGTCCTTGGCTTGTGGATGGCTGTCTTTTCCCGGTGTTCTCGCGTGGTCTTTTCTCTGTGTGTGTCTGTACCCTAATCTTTTCTACTAAGAAAGCCGGTCATATTGGATTAGGGCCTCACCCTTATGAATTCTTTTAACCTTAATTAAGTCTCTGGAGGCCCTATCTCCAAATACAGTCAACATTGGAGATTAGAAACCTGTGACTGTCCCAAGAAACTGGTAGCCTACTTTATTTTAAAACTCTGACTGGCTCTTTCACATAGTGAATTCTGATGTTCAAATTCCAGGTTCCTGGGGAGGTTTTCTTTCTCTTGTCTGTATTGGTTGTATGTACTTTTTTGCCTCTCATCCACGCTAAAGTGTTTTCCACTACCACTGTTCACTGAAGTGGCCCTTGTCAAGGTCAGCAACGAATGGTGTCCATATTACCAAGCCCATGGTCACTGGTCACTTAGTCTTAATTGTATTTAACCTCTCATACTCATTCCATATAGGTGAGCATTTCTTCTACGAAGTATTTCTCTTGGCTTTTGTACACGATACTTTCATAGTATTCTTCCGACCACAGCGCCTAATTGTTTACCTTTTTCCTGGCTTCTCATCCCCTAGAATTTCTTAAATATTTTGGATCACAGTCTCTGATAGGAAATACATCTTACATTATTCCCAGTACATTTATAAGTATACAAATTACATCTACCAATCGGTTTATTTATATACATTTATCTGTCTCACTATCATCTTTCTGTCTCTGAAATAAAAATTTTATGGACTAGTACTTGCCCTTACTCTGTGAAATAATGCGTGCTATTTTCTATTATATTTCTGTATTATAATACAAGTATGTGTTTCTATTCCTTTTTCCTTCTGGTCTTTCCCTATGATAACCTTATCTAGTCCTGGAGATTTAAATATTAACTGTAGCTAATGATGAAAATTGATTATCTCCAGCTCTCACTTTTTTCCTGCACCCAAGGCTCATGCATCAAATAGTTTTTCTTAAAAAAATTTTTTTTTTTAATTTTAGAGAGAGAGAGAGAGTGAGCTGGGGAAAAGGAAAGAGAGAGAGAGACTGAGAATCGCAAGCAGGCTCTATGCTTAGCGCTGAGCCTGATGCGGGGGCCCCATCCCACGACCCGTCATGACCTGAGATGAAATCAAGAAT
This sequence comes from Prionailurus bengalensis, assembly GCF_016509475.1. NCBI lineage: Eukaryota > Metazoa > Chordata > Mammalia > Carnivora > Felidae > Prionailurus > Prionailurus bengalensis. The sequence goes on along the minus strand of NC_057349.1, from coordinate 17,685,460 downwards.
CAGATGCTCAACCAACAGAGCCACTCAGGGACCTCAAGTATTTTTTCTTTTCTTTTTCTTTTTCTTTTTCTTTTTCTTTTTCTTTTCTCTCTTTCTTTCTTTCTTTCTTTCTTTCTTTCTTTCTTTCTTTCTTTCTTTCTATTTTTGAAAGAGAGAGAGCAAGCATGAGCTGGGTAGGGGCAGAGAGAGAGAGAGAGGGAGACAGGATCCAAAGTCAGTCATGACCTGAGCCCAAGTCAGACTACCTGTAACCAACTGAGCCACCCAGGCGTCCTCCCCCCGCCCAAATGTCTTTTCTTAATAACACACTTGGATGTCTAAAAAGAATCTCAAACGTAATACATCTAAAACAGACCCCCCCCTTTTTTTTTAAGTTTACTTTTGAGAGAGAGGGAGGGAGAGCTTGCCAGGGAGAGAAGGAGAAAGGATCCAAAGCAGGCTCTGCGCTGTCAGCACAGAGCCCGATGTGGGGCTGGAATCCACAAACCATGAGATCATGACCTGAGCCGAAATCGAGAGTCAGCTGCTTAACTGACTGAGCCACCCAGGCACCCCTTCTCAAGTGTTTTTAACAAAAGAAGCAGTTTCAAAAGTCAATAGCACTAAAGGCATGAAGTAGTTCCCTTCAGTCCTCTGTTTCACTGTTTTGCCTATTTACTTTCATATTCGTAAATAATTTATTCATAGTTAGTTCTTGATTTTGCAACGTAGGCATTATTTATTAACCATGGTAGAGTCCCCACTTCTTTCCTTGCATGCCATTGGTAACGACAGCCTTTGGCTCATTTGAGAGTCAAGATTTATATTTTAACTGTGTAAATAGTCCCTGCTGGTCAAATGATGTAATATGACTTCACTTCCTTTCTTGTATGGTTCTTCATTTTTCCTGAAGTTAACAGTTGCCTTTTCAGTTTACCTCCTAGTCTTACTTTTTTCCTGGGTGCACACTGTTTCCCCCCTTGGTCTCGCTCTGCCATCCGACCCCAGAGCTCTCCTTCCATCTCGCCTCCCCTTGACTTTCTCTGCTGGCACCCTTGTTTTCTGGATCTCATGTCATCATCATTCTCAATTTATAATCTTGTTTTGCAGGAGCACATTTTCTGGTCGCTTTCTGAGAAAAAAAAAAAATGCATGGAAAATAACCTTTTTGAGCTCCTAATGCCTGCCTGAACATATCTTTCATTGATGTCAAAATGTCTAGAAAAACTTTCCACCTTTATACGTGATTGATAATTTGAATACTTGTCAGGTGGTAGATAATTTTCATCCACATTTTAAAAATGATTACTTTATTGATTTCTAGCTTCTTAGGCCTGATTTTAAGAAATCGAATGCCCTCTGTGTCTTTGTCCTTATAAGTAACTTGGTTTCTGTCTCTAGATACTTTCTGGTAGTTTTTTCTATCATTGTTATTCTGAAATGTCATAATTATATGCCTTGGTATATTCTCTTCCTTCCATTTTTCTGGGTCCTTTCAGTTAAAAACACTTCTGTTAGTTGGATGTTGGACCTCATGGGCTGGTTCTGTAGTGTTACCTGTTTATATCCTATTTTTTATCATTTCTCCTTTCCCTTCTGGGATATGTTTTGGGTTTTATCTTCTATCTCTTATGTTTTTATTTCAGTTACCCAGTTTTTAATTTCTGAACTTGTTCTCTGATTGCTTCTCCAGAACCTCTTTTTGCTTTATGCTTTTATATTTTCTCTTTATAAGCATGTTAGTTATACAGTTGACTCTTGAACACGAACCCCCACACAGTTGAAAATCCACAGGTAACTCTTGACTCCTCAAAAACTTAACTAATAGTTCCCTGTCGACAGAAGCCTTATTGAGAACATAGTCAATTAACACATATTTTGTGTATGCATTACAACTGTATTTTTTCAGTAAAGCAGAAAAGAAAATGCCGTTAAGAAAATCATAAGGGAAATACATTTGTAGTACTGTATTTATTGAAAAAATTCTGTGTGTAAATGGACCCGCACAGCTCAAACCTGTATTGCTCAAGGGTCAACTGTAGTTTTTAATGAAGTGTTTTTCTTCTCCCTGCATTGTCTTTGTTTCTTCCATATCTTTTCTTTTGGTTTGTTTGCTTTGGATTCTTTCTGCGATTGGAGATTTTTACAAATGTCTACTGCTCTGTTCTGTATTCATGTTTAAGGGTGAGGAAGTAAAAGTTGGTAATCAAGTCTTAGTGTCAGTTCTGGCAGCAAGTTCTTCTTCTCTAGGAGAGTCCCCAATTGTTGGTGGCTGGAGGTCTCTTCTCCATGGGTATTTCGTGTTTTCCGAGGAGCATCCTCTCATTTTCTGCTTGGGTGCTTTACACTTGGCTGCCTGCGTGTCAGCTTTGCAAATAGACTTTCCGCCAGTCCTTTTTTCTTTCCTCCTCAACCCTCCCGTCTTCCCATCCCAAGTCCTGATCTTTTCCATAGTTCTTGAGTAAATTTTGGCTCCATTTGATATTCGTCTTTCCAGCCGTCCAGACTTTTGTTTCCTTTGCTCTGCCAGATCATTTTACCACCCTTTAGAAAATGTCACTCTTTGCTTAAAACCTATCCTCCTGTGGCTTCCCGTTTCCCTTGGAATACAATCCAGATCCCTTACTGTGGCTGCAAGGATCTGCCTGATGTGGCCCCTCCTGCTTCTCCACTCACCTCTGTTCTCCTCCCCGCCGCTGTCACCTTTCTACCAACAGGCCAGCCTTGTACTCTCCCCAGGGCCTTTGCCCTCAATCTTCCTCTGTCTCTTCACGTGGCTGGTTCTGCATCCACGTTTCACATCCGCTGCTGTCTCAGAAGAGACCTGCCCCGTCCGCTTAGGGTAACTCACCCAGTTACTTTTTATCTCGGTGATCCTTGGTTTTCTGAGCTCTTAGCCCTTTCTGAGGTGAGCTGTTTTATGAGTTTGTTTTCCCCAGTTAGGGTGTAAGCTCCATGAAGACAGGGACCTTGTTTGGCTGGCTCACGGCTCTGTCCTTGGATTTGAGAGTAGTGCTTGGCCTGTAGTAGACCCTCCTATATTTGAAGAAAGAACAAAGAAAGATGCCCCAGTATAAATTATTAAAACTGTTAGCAACAAGTCTTCAGGGTAGTACAAACCAAGGTGGTCTCAAGATGGACAGCCCTCCTATTGCTCAAGATGTACTGAAGGAACTCATTCATGTTCAGGTGCTGTGGCAGTGCTTATGGGTATCCACAAATTAATGAAGCATAATCCATGCTCTTGAGGGCCTTTTACTCCAACGGGGAAGACACTCAAAGAAGGTAACCATATTAGGGAAAGATAGGATAAAATAGGCAGAGAGGGAAAGGTCAGGTAGGACCTGAGGTCTCTGGCTGGGGAAAAACACAAATTTTGGAACAGTTATGGGAGGGTCTGACCACAGCAAACTCCTTCCGGCATAAGGTTCCTCTGAAGAATGTAACAGACCACATACTCCCCCTACCAGGAATTTGACAAAAGACCTAACTAAAAGTAAGTAGTAGACCTTAAAACCTTATGACCCACAGGGAACAGGATGGCCACAGACCGCCCCTCATACAATAGAAAATAGCCAATCAAAAAGGAGTGAGTAGGCTTTTAGAGTTACCCAGGCAATAAAGGTGGCACCTGAGAAGAAACTCGGGGAAGTAGAGAGGCCTGAACAAAACCCTGTAAAACAAAGTCCCCTGCTGTCGTCACAGGCATTCACTTTCAAATGCTCCTTCTCTTAGAGAGCTTTCATACTATTCTTACTTTCTTGCACCCTAATAAACTTTTCCCTGCTGTTCGTTTTGTGTCCACCTCTTTATTCTTCGAAGTGGCAAGACAGTGAATCCCAGGTATTGAAGTTACAAAAAAATCCTGCAATGTAACTTGAGTAAGATCTAGGCTTCTGAGCTCCAAGTTCACATACATGACTCTGCTCCTTTTTCTTGTTATTTAATAGAGCCCAGAATCTTTACCCAAAACAACTCCTTATTTTCAGTTTATGCACAAAACCTTAGGCATTGTTTTTACCTTTCTCATTTATTCCCATTTATGGTCAGATGTCATATGCCCTTTCTTCCCTCAAATATTTGAACCTCTCTTATAAGCATGGTTCTGAGATACAAAGATAACTACCGAAAACCTGGTTCTACCACTAAATCACAAATTCTGGAAGAGGATACAAATTAGTTGTTACTTTCAGCAACAAATTTGTAAGAATCTAAGAAAAGGTCTAAGGTAGGCACACTGTACTTTACATGAAATTCATCAAGTTGGGTGTGTGTACTTATTCCCTGTTGTTACCTGATTTTCAGAGAGAAACAAATGTTTTCTTTGTCCTGTGGCTTGAAGAGTAGTCATCAACTAAGGAATTCAACTCCGTGGGATAATAATATATTTGGTCTTTGTCCTTGATCTCTGGCAAAAAGTTCCCCAAACCCTTAGAATTTTTGGGGGATAGGAGCATCTTTCCTTATTCATAGCATCTTTGGACCATTGCAGGGAGGTGGCTCGGGGTGGGGCCTCTAGGTGGTTTGAGGCCAGGGGCTGGTCATTAAGAAGAACAAATGGGATTAGAGGGTGGCATGTTTCAGCTCCACCCCCTGACCTCCCCACCTCGAGGAGGGAGGGGGCCTGGAAATGGGGTCATAAAAACTCTCAAACAACGAGTATAACAAGCATATCTAAAAGCGCATTCTTGATCTGGGAGCCTTCTCCATCTAAGTAAATGGCAACTTTGTCACTGTCCTTCTAGTTGTCTGTGAGGCCTCCCTAACCTCTCTCTGTAAGATACCCACCTTTCACACACCTGCCCCTTTCCCTCACAATACTTTATTTTTGCCTAGATTTCCTTATTGGGCCAGTATGTTTCAGTAAAGATGGTATTTGGAACATGGCAGGTGTTTCACGAATATTCGAATGAATGAGTAAATGAATGAACGCCTAGTCCTTGAAGCACTGGCTAAGATGAGGTTGTAGATGGAGGCAGGAAGCACCCAGATTGTGGCATTTTATATGCATCGCCTGCAGAATTTATGCTTTCTGATAGACACTGGGGAGCTGAGAGTTTTTTAGCAGGAACTCAGAATTTTATAGGCTGTTCTAGCTACAGTGTGTGGACTGGGGAGGCTAGAAGCAAGGAAAGCAGGTAGGTCAGTATTTAGGGTTGATGAGAGTTTGAAATCAGGAGGCCACGGTGTAGGGGCTGGGAGTGGTCGTGGCCTGACTGTGGCACGGCCTAACAACAGTGATGCCACTTCGTCTGCTCTGTCTGCCCGTGTCTGAAGAGCGTTTGAGATTTGAAGCCGTTAGGTCACGGGAGAGCCTCAGTGGGGGCCTGCAGGAGCAGAGAGAAGCAGCTGTCTGTCTCCGTGGGCACATTCTCCCTTCCCTAGGGGTTGGCTTCCTTGTGCTTCGTGGTTGAACCTGGCTCAGCAGACCCCAGACGGACAAATCTGCAGGCCTGTCTAGTGCCCAGTCCTGGGTTCCTGCTGTGCTGTTCTCCCTCGTCAGGGAGCTAGTGAGCAGAGTTGGACTCTGGCTGATTCAGCTTTAAAGGCAACCAACACTGCCACTTACTTACTAGCTGTGACTTGAGCAGTGCACACAACCTCTACTTTTAGCCGAGTGCAAGTAATAGAATCTGGGAATACGGAGGATCGTATTCGTGAAGAAGTATGAATTAACTATGTGTGGAAAATAGATTTTCAAAGGTTAAGTCTGGTCTTAGACACATAAACTGTCCTTAGATTGAGATGGATGATAATACACATTTCAAAGATAGTGAGAGAATAAGGTAAAACATGTCTGTTGGTCACAGAAAAGGAAGGGCAGAATTTGTTGAGTTTACAACAACATGTATACAGTAGTGTGACCGCCACCACAACCAAGATACAGAACTTTTTGATCACTCCAGGTTCCCTCATGTCCTTTTGTAGTCAGTTCTTCAAGCCCCTGGGAACACTTGCACTGCTTTCCATAGCCATAATTTTGCCTTTTCTAGAATTTAATGTAAATGGAGTCATACAGCATGTCTTTTGTGTTTGACTTCTTTCCCTTAGCACAATGCTTTTGAATCCATCTGTGGTTTTGTATATATCAGTGATTCAGGTTTTCAATTGGTGGATAATATTCCATTGTATGGGTATACCACGATTTGTTTATCCTTTTGCTGATTGATGGATGTTAGGATTTCCAGTTTTGGTTGATACAAGTATTACTATTATTATTAACATTCATTTACAAGTTTTGGTGGGGTATATGTTTTCATTTCTCTGTGAGAAACTGCCAAACATTTTCCATTGCCAACAGCTATCTTGTCAAGTGTCTGTTTACATTTTTTGCCCATTTAAGAAGTTGCATTATCTTTTTATTATCAAGTTGTAACAATTTGGAGGGACAGTCTTTTATCAGATACATGTTTTATAAATATTTTGATGTGTCTTGCCTTTTAATTTTTTTTTTTTACATTTATTTATTTTTGAGACAGAGACAGAGCATGAACGGGGGGAGGGCCAGAGAGAGAGGGAGACACAGAATCTGAAGCAGGCTCCAGGCTCTGAGCTGTCAGCACAGAGCCGGACGTGGGGCTCGAACTCATGGAGCGCGAGATCATGACCTGAGCCGAAGTGGGATGCTCAACCGACTGAGCCACCCAGGCACCCCGCCTTTTCATTTTTAAGTATCATTAGAAGAGCAAATGTTTTGTATTTTAAGTTCCATTGATCAGTTTCTTTTATATTTCATGCTTTTTGAATCCTAAGAAGTCATTGCTTACCCCGGGGTCACAAATACTTTTTCCTATGAGTTTTATAGTTTAGGTTTTACCTGTAGGACTGTGATCTTTGAGGTGATTTTTTTGTGTATGGTTTTTGAGTTAAGGATCAGGGCTCTTTTTTACATAAGGGTGTTTTAGCATCATTTGTTGAAAATGATGTTTTAGCGTCATTTATTGAAAAGGCAGTTGTTGACAATCAGTTGACCCTATATATGAGTTTATTTCTGGACTCTTCTGTTTCAGTGACATATATGTATCCTTATACCAATTGTGTAGGTTATGCAGTGTTACTCTTTTAAAAATGTTTGCTATTCTAGATCCTTTGCATTTCCTTAAGCTTCAGAATCAGCTTGCCAGAATAGACCTATTGAATCTGTAGGTGAAGGTAGAGAGATTTGACATCTTAAGGTTGAGATCCATGACCATATTGTATCTCTTCCTCCTCCTCCTCCTCCTCCTCCTCCTCCTTCTCCTCCTCCTCTTCCTCCTTCTCCTCTTCCTCCTCCTCTTCCTGCTCCTCTTCCTGCTCCTCTTCCTCCTCCTCCTCCTCCTCCTCCTCCTCCTCCTCCTCCCCCCTCTGTCTTCTCCCTCCCTTCCTCCTCCTCCCCCCCCCTTCTTCTTCGGACTTCAATTTCTCTCAGCAACATTTTACGTATTTCAATATATAATACAATTCTTGCATTACTTTTGCCAAATTTAACTGTGAAGGTTTCATATTTTTGGTACTATTGTGTGTGGTACTCATTTAATATTTGCTGCTGATATGTAGAAATATAAATGATTTTCATATATTGACAGTGTATTCTGCAATACTGCGAAATTCATTTAGTTTTTGTAAATTCCATAGGATTTTCTACCCAGAGATTCATATTAAGTGCACATGAAGATTATTTCACCTATTCTTTCCAGTATCTGTGTCTTTTTTAGTTTTTGCTTCATCGTACCTCTCTAGTATAGCATTGAAAGAGCTGAGAGCAGATCTTTCTCCCTGATCTTTCGGAGATAAACATGTCGTCTTTCACTGTACAGTGTAATGTTAGCTGTAGGTTGTTTGTAGATATTCTTAACATTTTTTTTAACATTTATTCAGTTTTTTTTTTTTTTTTCTTCCCAACGTTTTATTTATTTTTGGGACAGAGAGAGACAGAGCATGAACGGGGGAGGGGCAGAGAGAGAGGGAGACACAGAATCGGAAACAGGCTCCAGGCTCTGAGCCATCAGCCCAGAGCCCGACGCGGGGCTCGAACTCACGGACCGCGAGATCGTGACCTGGCTGAAGTCGGACGCTTAACCGACTGCGCCACCCAGGCGCCCCAACATTTATTCAGTTTTGAGAGACAGAGACAGAGTGTGAGTGGGGGAGGGGCAGGGAGAGAGGGAGACACAGAATCCGAAGCAGGCGCCAGGCTCCGAGCTGTCAGCACGGAGCCTGACACGGGGCTCAAACTTCCCAGACCGTGAGATCGTGACCTGAGATGAAGTCAGCCACTTAACCAACTGAGCCACCCAGGCGCCCTGTTTGTAGATATTCTTTATCAGGTCGAAGAAGAAAACTTTCCTTCTTTTCCTAAGCTGATGAAATGTTTTAGAAATCAGAAATGGATGGTGGATGTTTTTTTCAGATGCTTTTTCTGTGTTGAGATGATCATGTTCTTTAGTGTTTAAGTGTTTAAGTCTTAAGTCTTTAAGTGTTTAAGTCTTTAAGTGTTTACATGGTGTCTTACACTGAGTTTTGAATGTTAAAGCAACCCAAGGTTCCTCAGATAGACTCTTTTTATATGTTGATGGTTATCCTTTTCATATGTATTTTTTTGTGTATTGCAGAATTTGTTTCATGAGGAATATTTGTAGCTTTCTTAAATGCTTTTATCTGATTTTGTCCTGAGGGTCCTTCGAGACCTCATCAAAAGCGAGTGGGGAAGTGTTTCTTTTTTATTTCTTGGAAGAATTTACTTAGAATTAGGGTATTAGTTCTCTCTTGCTGCATAACACATTACCACAAACTTAACGGCTCACAAAAACATAATTATTTGTTCACAGTTGCTGCAGGTCAGGAGTGTGGGGATGGCTTAGCTGGGTCTTCTACTGTCCATCTCACAAGTGCAGTCAGGGTGTTAGCTTGCCTCTTACGGCTGTTGGCAGAGTTCAGTTCCTTGTGACTGTAGGACTTGTGGTGGCTTGCTTCTTTAAGCCAGTGGGAGAATCTCTCTGATACCAAGGAAAGCTCAGTGTCTCTTTTAAAGACTTAACACTTAATTCAGTTGGGTCCTCCTAAGATAATTTCCCTTTTCAGTAACTCAGAATCAGTTGATGGGGACCTTAATTGTCCCTGCAGAATCCTTTTACATGTGTCTTAAAACCTCATAAAAGGAGTAACTATCCCATCACCTTTGCTGTATTCCGTTGGAAGTAGGACACACGTTGTGGCCACACTCATGGGGACAGGTCACACAAGAGTTACACGGTGGCTTGACTTCTTTGAGGTTACTAAGCTGTGTCTGCCACAGTTCATACTTTCTTAAATGTCCCGTAGAATTAATCTGGGCCAGAACTTTTCTTTTGGGGAAGGTTTTAACTACAAATTCAATTTTTTAAATAGACATTGGGCTACTCTCGTCTGTTTCTTCTCAAGTGAGTCTTTATAGACACAAAGTGGACATTCATAGAATGAGTATTTTCTCATTCTTTTAATATCTGTAGCATCTGTGATGATGTCTTCTCTTTCATTCCTGATATTGGTTATTTGTGTCCTTTCTCTCTTTTTTCACATGATTAGTTTGGCTAGAAGTTTATAAATGTTATTGATCTTTGCAGTGAATCAACTTTGGTTTCATTTTTTCTCCCTGCTATTAGTTGTCCATATTCTATTTCATTGCTTTATGCCGATATCTTTATTTTCTTCTACTTATCTTTTTTAAAAAGTCAATCAGCCTTTCTTAAAAAAGTTTTTTATGTATTAATTTTGAGAGAGAGTGAGAGAGTGTGTGTGGCATGAGTGGGGGAGGAGCAGAGAGAGAATCCCAACCGGGCTCTGCTCTGTCAGTGCAGAGCTCTACGTGGGGCTTGATCCCACAAACAATGAGATCTTGACCTGAGCTGAAATCGAGTTGGGTGCTCAAAACTGAGCTACCCAGGTGCCTCTCTTCTACTTACTTTGAGTTTAATGTGTACTTCTTTTCCTAGTTTCTCATGGTGGAAGCTTAGATGATTGATTTTAGGCCTTCCTTTTTTTTTTTTTTTTTAAATGATGAAATAAATTTCTTTTTGGGTATTGCTTTTGATTAAAAAAATTATTCAGTTCAAACTAATTTTAGTTTCGCCTGTGAATTCTGGTTTGAATGGATTATTTAGGAGTATGTTGCTTAAATTTTGAATATTTGATTTTTTTCCATATATCATTTAGTCATCCATTTCTACTTTAATTTTTGTTATGGTCAGAAAATACGTTTTGTATAATAACATTTAAGAGAGTTTACTCTTGGGTGCCTGGGTGGCTCAGCTGGTTCAGGGTCTGACTTCTGCTCAGGTCATGGTCTCGCGGTTCGTGGGTTCAAGCCCCATGTCGTACTCTGTGCTGACAGCTCAGAGCCTGGAGCCTGCTTCGGATTCTGTATCTCCCTCTCTCTCTACTCCCTGCTCGTGCTCTGTCTGTCTCTGTCTCTCAAAAATAAATAAATGTTACACAAAAATTTTTTTAAGAGAGTTTACTCTTAAATTTATTGAGACTGATTAATGGTGTATTTCGGTGAATGTTCTATATACACTTGAAAAGAATGATTATTCTACAGTTATTGAATAGAATGTTCTGTACGTGTTAGGTCAACTTGTTTGATAAGGTTGTTCAGTATCTTTAAGCAGTTCTGTCCACTTGTAACTACATTATGTAGTAGGCATCTTCAGAGCCATGAAATGGCTTAATTGGTGAAGGTCATTAAACCCTTAAACTCATGGGTGGTTTTTTCTGTGTGTTGGGTGCTGAGAGGATGGAGGCTGGTTGATTTGATTTGTGTATCTACTCTTTGCCAGACATGCTCAAGACATAGGGAATAGAGTGAAAGACACTGATAAACCATACCATTTCCTTGTCTTAAGAAACTTTTGCCTTGGGGGGAATGAGAGACAGTCAGTTATTAATGCAATGAGGACGAAGTGAGCACCCAGTGTTAAAGCCATCACCCAAGATAGCACCACACTGAAGAGACAGTGCAGTAGGAAGGTTTAAAAGTTATGTATCAATGATGCTTAAAACCCTTAATAACAGTGGTAGTAGCCCTGCATCTATAGAGTTTGCCCTAGAGAGGAAGAGACTGGAGCCTAGGCAATAGTAACAATGGTAGTAACAATTCATATACGTTTATTATGTGCCAGGCATCTTTTTAGCCTATTATATATATTCTTTTTATTATCAGTGTCACTCTCTGAGAGTAGGTACTGTTATCTCCACTTCACAGAAGAGGAAACTGAGGCACGGAGAGGTGAACTGGCCCAAGTTGCAAGTAAGTTGTTGAGTTAGGATTCATGGCCAAGCAGTGCGGCTCCAACATGCATATGAGCTATAGGAGATTATGCTGATAATCCAGTTGGCAGATAATAAGGTTTTGATCTGGGATAGAAAATGGCACTGGGAATGTAGAGAAGGAAACAGATGGAAGAGGGTTTATTGAGGTAGAATATTATATAGCACTGAGGTAAAGTAGAGGAGGGACAATGTGCTGAAAAGGAACTACTGCTCACCAGAGAGATGGGGAGAGGATATAATACCCATTACGGAAAGAAGAAAATCAGAAGGAGCTGTTGTTCAAGCCAACCATTCCTCCCTCGGGTTCAAGAAAGGTGGAAGGCATGGAGGGAAAATTTGGTTATCATTTGTAATAGAGGTAATATTTGGATCTGTGAGAATGTTGTGGTCACCAATGAAGAAAATAGGAAAGAGGAGAGGTTTCAAAAGGCAACTTAAAAAATGTTGTGTTTATTGGGTAAAAGAGTTTTGAATGTGGAGGTATTGGTGGTTCAAGCTTGTGTTGATTCAGTAGTGGTATTTCCAGGGGCTTGTAACTTAGTGTTGCCCAGTGGGTCATTACCAAAGGGGCGGGCGGTAGAGGGAGTATTGTGGTAAGAGGTGGAAGAGCATGGCTCTATTTTTACTTAGCCTGTGTCCATGGCCTTGAATATATTATCTTAGAAGTGAGCCTTAGCTACCTTCAGATTAAACTAAAAATCAGTCACAGGGTTGAAAGTGGAAAAAAGCTTTGTACAAATGGAGACTGGTATTGAGCCAGGTAGTTAACCACTTCGATACCATCACGAAGGTGAGATTATGTAACTGCATTGGACTGATTCCACCAAGACAAGAATTTGTGATTATACTGTAGCTGGGCTTTTGACCTGAAAAGATCTTGGGTGGTGATATCAAATTCTCATTCTCTAATTGATGTTTTGTGTTTAAATCTGAACTGGTGATTCTGTCCTTCAGCCATACTTTCACCACAAAAATCTGTGATATTTGATACACTTTTAAAATTCATTGCTCTCTTTTGCCTAGCTGGCTTTCTTCAGTGGTTGAGTCACTTTCTCTTATTTTCTTATCTAGAAAATAGGGATAATGATTCCTAGTCTCATTAATTCAGAGTGTCATTGGGAGGATTAGAGGAGACGTTGAATAGAAAAGCACTTTGTAAAGGGAGAACTCTATAATTACAACCGTCCCTTGGGTTTGTGGTGTGTTGATGGTGTTGGTTCATCACTCAGGTTCATCTGCTATCACCACCCTTCTGCTGCCAGCACGTTTATCTTGCACAGGAAAACAACGTACGATGTGTTTCATGAAATTCGTCCTTTGAGCTAATAACGCTTAATTGTTGGCACACGCAAGAGAGTGCTCATTTGCTTGTCCCAGAATATACACCCTGTGTTGCCAGCCAGTGTTTCTGACATACAGTGCTTACCAGTGTGAGACCAGCGAGGTGCAGACTTGCCTTTGAAACTGTGAAAAAGTGCCCCACTCGTTTTAACATGTACACATCTAATTGTGGGCAGTTCTCCTCCGCCACTTCTTTTCTCCCTTCCTCCTTCCCATTTCTCTCTTACTAAATCCCAGGACAAGGCACAAGACACGCATCCCATAGAGTAAGGTTAGGTAGGGAGTTTGTGGTACCTGCACAGCAGGTCTCAGTGGGAGGGATTATATGAGCTGTACTCCCGGGAGAGTTTCTGAGAGTTCCTGTCGGCTGTAGGTGTGCAGGGTACAAGGGTAAGTCCTTTTCAGTAAAAGATAGCCTTCGTAGTGATTATTCTTCCTTTTATCCCACTCCTCCACAAAGATACGTACACGTATCTGGTAGAAGTTAGTCACTAGGGCCCAGAGTCCAAATTGAGCTGGTCTATTAATATGGAAAGTCACAGTCGTAAATCTGAACTGTTGATTCTGTCCTTTGTGTCTGTGATGCCTTTCCACCTCCCGGCACACACTCCCCTCTCCTATTCGATACTGTCTTTCGTCAGTAACACGTAGCTAGAGTGTGATGCTTCATTTTATGTTACGCAACTTCCCATTTGTTTTCTCTTATGTTCATAGTATACAACAGAATGAACTTCAGATTCGTAAGTGTTTCATTAAGTCATTCTGCTAACCGGGTCGTAACCGAATTCTACTTGGAGCAAAGGTATGATTGCTCTTTACGTCCAACTTCTGACCATCCGTTACATCCTTCATTACACATCCATCATCCGTCTGCAGCATCGCCCCCCTTACCAGCGATGCCTGGGAAAGTTTCTTTGTAGCTCCCCCTCATACACTTACTTTGCCCTATTAACGGCTAATGTGGCTCTCGTGGCCTTTTCTCAAGTGGGATCTTCTCTGTTAGATGGCCTGGTCAGCTGGTTTCTTGCCTCCTCCCCACTGCTGATCCACTGCTCATCTTTTTTTTCCTTTTCCGTGGCTCATCTCCATATTTGAGCTGCAACAGCACTCGTGTGTCTTCTTCATTTCTCTTTTCCAAACCTGCATGTGCATCAGAATCATTTAGGGAGCTTTAAAAAAAATGAGTAAGCGCAGTCCTTGGAGTATGATTTATCTGGCATGAGTCTTTGGGAAGCTGTAATTTCTCAAAGCTTCCTAGCAGAGTGTGATGAGTGGCCAGTTTGAGTGATTTTGTTGTGAATGGCTGTAATGTGGTAGTCACCTATCGTTAACGAGGGTCATTCCATTGTATAATGAATGCATTTGAACTTGCCTTGCATTTACATGTGTTCTTTTCTGTAAAAGGGAGAATAAGACTCCCAGCCTTCTCTGATCTCACTCACCCCTCCTTAGGTAAGTAGTTTCTCATTTCAAGAGGTTGAGGACTTCTTGCAGTGTGGACATTCATTAAAGGTTGCACTGTGTTGCAGTTTTGAAGGAATCAGGGTGAGGAGATTGAAGGTTTTGAAGGAATCAAGGCAAGACTATTGAAGGTTTGGGCTAGACTTTATCCATCAGAAGAATTGTCTGCCTAGCTCTGGGATGTTTTGTTTTGGAGTGACTCATTAGTGGAGACTGTCCTCCAGGACTCTGTTGCTAATGGAACTAGAAGAGACAGCTTCACTGGCTTCTTTCTCCAGGCTATCCCATCACCCCCCTGCTGTCGCTAAGATCACACAAATTCTACGTGGTAGGCCCGACAGCCACATTCACAATACCCAACAGAGGAAATGCACACTGGCCCTGGGGCTGACATGTGACCCAAGTTGGGATAGAGATTCCAGGGTTTTATTTTATTTTCTTATTTTCTTATTTATTTATTTATTTATTTTTGAGTGTATGAACTGAGAAGTCTTTCATAGAACTGGGAAGAAGCAGCTATGTGCCAGATAAGCCGAGAAGAAAGTGAAGCAAGTGTGTAGAGGGAAACAGATAATGCTGTGAGAACTACCTCAGTTCACAAGAGTCTTCTTGTTCTGTCCCCAGTAAGGGTGCTTCTTCCCATGCATTCTGAGGCTCTCCTGTAAGCTAACAATAAATTCCCTCTTTTTGGTTAACATAAGCCAAGGTTTCTGTTACTTGAAGGAAAAGCCGCTTTATTAACCTAAGAGGAGAGGAATGTGTATATGCCTTTCTACTTTGTATTTGTCGTAAGATCAGTACCAGTAAGGTGCTATAGATGAATAGGTCAGGGCCCCGTTAATCAGCTACCAGGAATACGTGAAGAAACAGTTTAGTTAAACTGAGTGACAGTTTGGCCATTAAATATGTGCAAAGCGTTTCCTTATAGTACCTGTCCCCAAGTCGGACACAAAAAAGTTAGCTAATACGATTTCCATGTCTAATTAACACAGTCAGTGACTATCTTATTAGTTTTATCTGGCACTGTGATAGTACCTCTCTTAGTTTTTTGTTTGCTGAGTCATGCTTTTCCTGGTATATACCCACTGGGGTTTTAATAATGGTTCTTTTTCTAAAATAAATTACAGCCTGTGTGATTGTTTTTTTGTTCTTGATCAAATTGCCTGGAATTTTTGGTGTCATCCTTTGTTCAGACTACTAATACTCTTTGTAGAAGCGTGAGATGTTACTATTCGTAAGTACTGTGATATGGAAACTCCCTTCCCCCACATCTGTCTTCAACAAACTCTATCTCTGTAAGAAGTACTCATTTTACTTGGAGAACAGCTTGTTGAACTTCCCTCACTTTAGTGAATACCACTGCAGTTCTTATCAACACTGCAATTTCTCTCTTAGCTTTGCATTCCTACCCTGTCATTATAGTAGCCCCTGAAAAACAGGCACGGTGAGTATTTGTTCTTTGTGGCCGGCCAGCAGAGGAACTCCGTATCTGGAATTCTCTACCTCACGATTTTTTGTGGGAAGCAGTGTCACTACCCACATGCTCCCCCCTCCACTGCCAGCCCTTGCATAGCTTCCACCCAGACCAGAGTGGGGAGTTTTCTTTTCTCCAGGTTGGGGGATAAACATTAGAGGTGTGAAGTTGGATGGCTTAGCTGGTGCGGGTGAGGAGGGGGTGCTGAGCCGTAACTTACTGCTCTGAACTCAAGCGTCTCGCTGGCAGCCACATTCTGAATTTTGACTCGAGATTGGACCCCTTACATAGGTTGTTGGCAGAGATTGAAAACATTTTTTTGTTTTCTTAAAGTTGAGTTTGTGATCTCGCTGAATGCTTTTGTAGCTTCCCGAACTGACTGTGACAGCTGTCTTCAATTCCTTATGTTGTAGATTTCTGTGCTAGGAGACTTCGCTTTGTCTTAACCGTCGCAAGGGCACTGTAGTGTTTCATGGTGGAGCTCCAGTCATGCCAGCCCTTCACTGTAGTCTCTTTTTAATAAAAAAACTTAAACCTCCCTTACGTTTCTTTATGGTCGTTTTACACCTTGCAGCCACTGTTGGAATCTTTGTGTTTTATGAGGTCAAGACTGTCATCTTTGATAGTCACAACTAATCCAAGAGTTAGGGGTTTTCCTTAGTATTTATTGAAATGAACTGGCTCTGTGATGGGCATTGAGGAGGGCACTTGTTGGGATGAGCACTGGGTGTTGTATGTAAGCGATGAATCACGGGAATCTACTCCCCAAACCAAGAGAACACCGTATACACTGTATGTTAGCCAACTTGACAATAAATTAAATTAAAAAAACAGTTTAAAAAATATTGAAAATAAAAGAAATCAACTGGCTTTAATAATTTAGGCCAATTAATGGCATTGGCGTGTTTAAACCTGCACATCTATAGAGCGTTCATGATTTACTTATAGTTTCTGACTTGTTTTTCCCCTGATTTTCCTGTTTATCAAAATCCATGTGTGTCTGTTGTAGAAAAATTACGTTCAGTACAGGGAAGTATTAACAAACTGTGTAGGGCCCCCATGTCAGTCTACAGATTCACTGTAACCCCTATTAAAATTCTCACGGCCTTTTTTGCAGAAATCAACAGTGCAATTCTAAATTCACATGGGAATGCAGAGAACTCAGAACAGCCGAAACAGCCTTGAAAAGAACAAAGATGGTAGACTTTCACTCTCAATTTCAAAACTTAATACAAAGCTACTGTAATCAAGATGGTGTAGTACTAGCATAAAGATATCGTACGTCAATCTGCGGTCATTTGACTTTTTTTTTTTTTAACCACCCCACCTCCTTATGGTCATTTGATTTTTAACAAAGGTGCCAAACAATTTAATGGGGAAAAGAACAGCCTTTTCAACAAATGGTTCTGGAACAACTTGGTACCCATATGAAGAATGAATGAATTTGAATCTCTCATACCAAAATTAACTAATAAAATGGATCGGACCTAAAACTAAAACTTTTAGAAGAACACAGGTGTAAATCTTTATGACCTTGGGTTAGCCATTGGTTCCTTAGATAGGACACCAAAAATAGAAGCAAGCAAAGAAAAAATAAGTTGGATTTCATCAAAGAAAAAAAAATGATAAATTAGGTTTCATCATAATTGAAAACATTTGTACTTAAAATGACATTGTCAAGACAGTGAAAAGACAACCCACAGAGTGGGAGGAAATGTTTGGAAATCGTATCTAATAAAGGTCTAGTATCAAGAATATATAAAGAACTCTTACAAGCTAAAAAGACAAACAACCTGTTTTAAAAAGTAGGCAAAGGAATTGAATAGATATTTCTCCAAAGAAGATATGCAGATGGCCAGTAAACACGAAAAGATGCTCAACGTCTTAGTCACAAGGGAAATGCAAGTAAAAGCCACAGTGCTACACCCACTAGGATGACCGTAATGGAAAAAGTGGACAATAAAAAGTCTCGGTGAGGATGTAGAGAAAGTGGCACCTCATGCGTTGCTGGTGGGGATATAAGGTGGCACAGCCACTTTTTGGAAGACGGCTTAGCAATTTCACAAACGGTTAAGCACAAAGTTACCATATGACCCAGTAGTTGTACTCCTAGTTGGACTGTTGGGTGTCCAAGAAAAATGAAAACACGTCTCTTCAAAAACTTGTACAGAAATGGCCCTTGCACCCAAAAGCAGAAACGCTTTTTTGTACCAGCCCCAAAGTAGAAGCTACCCAAATGTCCGTTCACTGTTGAATGGTTAAACCTAGTGTGATGTGTCCATGCACTGGAATACTATTCAACAATAAAAAGGAATGGAATGATGATGCCTGTAACAATGTGGATGATGAACCTTGAAAGTATACACGGACTGGAGGAAGCCAGACAGAAGACTACATATTGTGATTCCATTTATATGAAATGTTCAGAATAGACAAATCCGTAGAGACAGGAAAAAGGAGACGAGTGGTTGCTAGGGGCTGGAGGGGAAGGACATGGGGAGTGACTGCTGATGGATACGGGGTTTCTTTTGGGGTCAACGAAAATGTTCTGGGCGGACACTGACCACGGTGATGGTCGCACAACCTTGTGAATAAACTATAAACCACTGAATTGTATACTTTAGAAGAGGCAATTTTATGCTATGTGAAACACATCTCAATTAAAAAAAAAGATAACTGACAAAATAGAAGGCACCTCAGATCCCACTGCCCAGGACTTAGGTGCTACCACAGCTTAGGTGCACGAAGCATTTTACAAAATGCTTACTCAGTGCTGGACTCCTGAGCCCTGTATGTATCTTCTCATTTAGTTCTTACAGCAGCTTCGTGAGTCTTCTGTCAGAACTGGGACTCCTGACTCCAGAGTTTTTTCTGCTAATTCTCTGTGCCTGTGTTTACAAAGAATTTTGGGTAAAGACAAGAGCATGCTACTTTGGAATTTTATTAAAATACTGTTTTACAGAGTTCAGTGCTTAACTCACAGTTGGCCAAAATATATTTGTGGTGTGGTTTGGTTGGTTAGCATTCAGCAGTTTAGGAAAGCGAATACTTGGGAAATAGGGTTAAATCCCTGAAGTCTTTTAATACCAAGGAGCTTACGTTGATCTTTTTCTTTCTTTCTTTCTTTTTTTTTTTTTTTTTCCTTCAGAGATTGCAAGAAAGTAACAAGTAGAATTAGAAATTTCCTTCAGTGGCCATTCATCCTGGTCTGGTGTAATACTGGGGGTAGAAGAGGTGCTTGGATTTTGTTTTCATAAAATGCTCCTCATCAGGATATGCTGTGATCAATTGCTTTTCTGCTAGAGTGTATAAAGTGGAAGGCACAGTGAAAGGCACTCGCATGGAAAGCTTTGTTACAGTGGTTACTTTTGTTTGTTTTCATATACTCTTAACATTTCAGAGCAACTATCATGGGTTCACAGGTTTTATCCTGTGCACTCATTTATTGATTGATCCTTATTTGTGGGCACCTAAAACGTAGTGAACTTCAAACTTCTCGTAAAACAAACAAAACTTGGTTAGTGATTTTTTTTTTTTATTTGTAAGTAGAGTTGTTCAGACTTTTTAATGACTCTGACATGAAAATGCCATGTTTTTAAAAACCTTGAGCCTCGATAGTGGTGCTCTGGCTTTATTCTTTTGTCATGTAATGAAAGAAAATGTATTAATTTTCTTTGAAAGTTTATTATTTCTAGAAACTTATGAATAGCTTGAGTCTGATGGAAGTTCATTTTTGTTTTATTTATTGATTTTGAGAGAGAGAGAGAGCAAGAGAATGGGCAGGGAGGGGCAGAGAGAGAGAATCCCAAGCACACTCCCCGCTGTTTGTGCAGAGCCCGATGCGGGGCTGGAACTCATGAACTGTGAGATCGTGACCTGAGCCGGAACCCAGGGTCGGACGCTTAACCTACTGCCGAAGCCCCCAGCGCCCCTGACCAAAATTCCTACTGAAGTGCGGGTGCCCCTGCCATGGCATGGCCTTCACCTTGCAGTTGAAGGAGACTTGGTTTTAGTAAATATTAGCACTGAGATGTGAATGTCCAAGGAAACGCAGAGTGTATTCTTTTTTCCCCAGAAAAGTGCTCTCAGAAATTTGACTCTAATAAAATAAACACTTGGACGTAGATATCATAATCTCATCATAATTTTAATGTAGATGGACCAAGCTTGGATTCTAAATTCCATGAAGGCAGAAACTTTTTACCACCCTTGTATAATGTAAGAGTTTATTCTTACTCCTTGTCTGTAGTAAATGCTTAATAAATGTTTGTTATATAAAAATATATTTGTAATCACATATATATTGGTATTTTACATACTGTTTGGTGAAATACCCCCATGCCTATACAATTAACTAGAATGTTCTCAATTGATAAAATTGCTTGTAATAATTTTTCTTAATGTTTCTGTCTCTTTTTAGGTTGGTATTTTGTATGGCATCTTTTTCTATCGAAATTCAAGTTTCTGCGGGAACTGGTGGGAGACACAGGATCTCAGGAGGGAGATCATGAGCCATCAGGCTCTGAAACAGAAGAAGACACTTCGTCATCCTCACACAGGATCAGATCTGCTCGCCAAAGGAGGGCACCTGCTGATGAAGGCCACTGACCCCCAGCCCTCGTCTTGTACTAGTGAATGATGAAAGGCAGTGAGGAGCCTCTGTCTTTAATGACTTGGCTTTGCATTTTTTTTTACTTGGATTTTAAGTCCAGTTGGAAAAAAAAAAAAAAGATTTATATGTAAGCCATATGAAAATAAAGGGAATTAAAACCAAATCAGACCATTGCAAATTCCATCTTAAAGAATAATCTTGTGCTTCACTAGCTTTCCACTTACATACTTACTACTCTTTGCCTCCTGGGCTTATTTTCTTGCACTGGTGTGAATCTGGCAAACATTACAGGCTTGAAAAACCATATTTTATTAGTTCTATAACGTATGTTGTGTTTTTGTTTTTGTTACCACATGTTAACCTTGTCTGAAAGTGGGATGTAGCTCATGGTTACCGTCAGCCAGGAGATGGTTATGATGGAGTTACCCAGCCCGTGCATGTGTGCACGTACTAATAGCTTGTCCTAGACAGCGTCATCACTGTGTTATTGGTGTCAAATGAGTCAGGTTTAAGAGGCATTTAAAAATGTCTTCAAAAAGATTGCACTATGATTCAGCATTGAAACGAAAAGTTATCGTGTACGCAGAAAAGCATGGAAACAGGGCAGCCGGGCGCACGTTCGGTATTAGCGAAGCCAACATCCGTCGCTGGAGGAACGACCGTGCTTCCATATTTACTTGTAAAGCGACAACAAAATGCTTCACGGGGCCTAAGAAAGGAAGATACCCACAAGTGGACGAAGCTGTACTATGTTTTGTTGGTGAGATGCGTGCAAAAGGATTGCCTGTCACGCGCCAGGCAATGCGGTCGAAGGCGGGAGAAATTGCCAAAACCCTGGGAATAGACGAAACAAAATTCAAAGCGACGAGAGGCTGGTGTGATCGATTCATGCGCCGAGCAGGACTGTCTTTAAGGCGTCAAACATCGTTTTGCTCCAAGCTGTCTGCTGACGTGAAACAGAAGGCCACGGTGGAACACCCTTTCAAGAAACGCTGCCTCCCCAGTGCTCTGGATGACACCAAGGGTGCTGTTCTGTGGAAGCGAGCAGACCTCCGCGGCTGTGGTTGGAGAAGTGATTCAGAAGAGTTGGACTCAGAATATGAAGTTATAGTTATAACTTAACCAGTTAATTCATACACTTTCTTCAGGTATGTGCAAGGTTGGTGTGATAAAAACCCGTTTAACTCTAGAACAACGTTTCACTAAACACCAACATTCTACATGCTAGGAAGGCATTGTGTCGGTTTAATTGCCTGTTTTTTCTTAGTGGTACACATGGTGCCTCCTGCAGTAAGATGGTATCTTACAAAATAGTTTGTAAATTTATTTTCCTTTGTTGGATAGCGGTTATTTATTGGGGAACTTCGTCCTGACTCTTAGGCTGTTACAGTGGTCCTCTAGGAGATACAGTTTTTTTTTGCAACCTATTCAAGGTTTTAGAGTAGTAATTTAGGCATCTAAGAACTGTCTTCTACTTCAGGAAGAGGATTAGTTTCTCCCTTTTGTGTGGGAGGACTTCATGCTCAAGGCATGCGTTGTGGAGAAAGTACTTCTTCACAAACGATTCAGTGACAAGACCTCAGAGGTCCTGGGTATTGAGGATAAAATAGAGTGGTGACCATGCCCGCCTCACTGGAAAATGATCTGCCGGGTGCCCGTGTTTGTCTTCACTGGACTTTGGACTGGGTGTTCACCAGGGAAGAGAGATAGGAATTCAAAGACCCTTCCCGTTCAGTGTTACCTGCTCTGTACAAGAATGAACTGCAAAGCCGGTGTCTTGTATTAATCCAAGTTCTTGTTAGGTTTTTCCCCTTTTTTTCCCTCAAGAACTAGTCATCATAGACGCTCCCCTCTGTTTTACAACCGTGTGGAACCACGTCTGATACCTCGTCTTTCACGCCCATAGTTGGTTTGTTAACAGGCGCACTTGCTGCGCCCCAGCTTGTGTTCCTGAGGTTTGCCTCTGCCGTCATTGTAGCCCTTTGGATAAACTGAAAGGGAATCTACAGACCATAAGTTTAGTTTTCAGTATTTGCTAGGGGAAGATCCCCAGCAACTGAGAAGAGGCACATACTCTTTCTGTCATTTCCTTATTGGATGCAGTTTTCTGTTTGTGACTGTGGCGATGAACAGAACCGTGACACAAGTTGCAAGCATTAATTTTTGTGCTTCATAATAGCTGCATTATCACGTTAAAACGGTCATCAGCTAGAAAAGAATTAATGCCTAAAAGCTTCTTGGTTACTGGGAGGATATTTAAAATAGGTCTTTCATAGTCTAATATTTTGAGCTGTGGATTCTGCTTTCTGGTGTGTACCTTAGGTTTAGATACTAATCATAGTTGCTGACAAACATTAAGTAGCCAGTGAGCTTCTGTACTGTTTCAGTATTAAAGAACGATGGCTGGTGTAACTTCATAAAATCTGCAGGGGTCATCCACAGGTGACTACAAATGAACCCATGTGAAGGTGTACATGTTGGTATTATTTACATTTATGCTTCAGGGATATCTTTTTTAGTAGGATTTAGGGAAACGGTCTGTTGAACTTACTTAGGAAATACATCCAAAAGCATATTAAGTAGCTTACACCCTACCACCTTTTAACTCTTTGGAGTGCAAAAAGAAATCACTGATGCCAATATGGATGTTTTGCAAACCAATTCCTTTGTTTAAAGCTTTTATCTTTTCTTGCATTCCTTTTCCCCTCGATACACTCACCGTAGTACGTATTTCTAAGGCCGCCGCTAAGATAGGCGAGAGGAGTGTTAACACACAATTATTTGTGTGGGATAATGTTTCTGTTCCCGTTTCTCTGTTAGTGCTTTTGTAGCTGTGCTTAGCCATAATTTCATAAGTGCATTTTCATTTTCTCAGTGGGAGACTGACTAGCCTGTGGTTAATTTTGAAGCTTAGAAGGTTCCGAGCATTAAGAGTGCATTCAAGTATCCATCTGGTCTGAATACTCACAGAGATGGTGACCAACTATGCCATCTTTTGAGGATGAATTCTAAAATTGAGGACTCTGATAGGTTGTTTCATTTCCTTCCCAATCAACCATTCCCACATCTTTTTTGCCTCTGACACTTTTGTGAAAATTGCCTATATCAAGCGTACTGGTTTGCATTGCTCTGATTCCAATGCCAAAAAACACTAGATATTTGTGTGGCACTGTTCAGTGAGGTTTTTAATATTTACATCAAGCTAAAAATAGAATTCATCCAATGGATTTTGTAGTATTGTTTTCATGGTGGAAACATTAAATACCTAGTTTTTGGGTGAATAGCTAATTCACCTATGTGCTGACCCATTTCTTTAGATGATGCTAGGCTTAAAAACAAATTCAACTGTTATTTTGCTGAAAGGTGGGAATATATTTTGCTGGAAGATGGGTGAACCATATTAATGGCTTCACAAAATGTTACTTTAAACCAAAACGTGTTGAAACATTTGAAAGTAGGGCTCTTTTATTTTTAGGAGCAACGTAGTTTGAAATTACTTTAAGTCAACAATGCAGTATTTTTTAAAGTCCGTTTTTCTTAAAAGTTGTGTTTTAGTGTAACATGTAACCAGTGTCACATTAGATTTTTGACTGGTAAACTTCAGGTGCTTTTATATTTGAAGTTGACTTTTAAAAGCTAATGAGCAGTACTCAAAGGTTGTAGACTTTGGAGCAACTAATGGAGTCTAGAATTCGAGCACCTAGTATCGTCTGCTTTTAAAGTATCCTATAGCTTTTAACTTAAAGCATAAAGAATAGCATTTTATCTTATATTACTAAAACTTCCATTTTCCATTTCTTAATGTACATGGGCTGCCTGCCTTATGACCAGTGTTTAACAGTAAGTACCCTTCCAAGTCAGTTCTGTGCATAACCATCCACCAAATATGGCTTCTCTGGTTTCTTAAAGGAAACATTTTGTGCTGTGCTATGATGCATTGCCATCCTGCTGCTTGACAAATAGGTCTATGTACAAGGAATTAGAGATGTGTGCATCAATAGTACCATTATATAACGAGATGTAAAATTAGAGTTAAGGAATGTGTGTAAATGATCATTCACTGTTTTTGTTTCAAAACTGGTCAACACTATATACCTAAAGCTTCTGTGGTTTGTTTGATGTTTTAACTTTCACTTTAAACTGCAAAGAATAAATTAAACTGAAAACAAAAGTTTGGTGTGTGTCATTGATAAAGTATAGCTAAGTATGAAGGGTACCTGGGGCATGAAGGGAGTTGAAAGCAGTCATTTTTCCCAGTGGTCCACGCTTCACCACATTTTTCACACTCTAAGAGTCGGTAAGAATTAAAGTAACCACGGTCCTAGTGCCATGAAAGTAATTGACGTAGAACCCAAAGGACATAGGGAGTTGAGCTAAATTGCTTTGCCCATGTATAGCCTTTGGCTCTCTTCTCATATTTTATCCAACACCCTCAAGATTGTTTTGATATTCTGTTTACCGTAGGTCATGTCTCACATTTTTGTTGGTATTAACCACCCAGAGGACTGAGTGAGGACACGGACCAAAGCCCAGTAAAAAGATTGAGGAATGCCTTTGAAAACCAGTTTGAGATGGGAAATCATTAATTGTAGAGGCTAGGAGTCAGGTTTTTTAATTTTTCCTCAGTGATGCTTAGCTGCCAAGAAGGTAGAGTGGGGAAAATGTGGATTTTGCCAGGGTCAGGCTTCATAAGGTAGGAGTGTCTGAAGGGCAGGGCCATTAGAGATTACTGTAGATTGGCTGTGGATTTGGGCTGGGTTGTAAGAGAAGTCTGATCAGTAAGACACTGATAAATTGGGTGAATGGGAAGGGGTAGTGATTGAAGATAAAATGAGTGTGACATTTGTGTATAATGGATAGAAGGAAGTTAGGGGTGGAGATCAAAATTTTAGAGGTGAAGCAGTTCTGAGCAGTGTCAATACAGCCATCGAAAGGGAATCAGAACTGGGACTCATTCTAGGGGTTCTATGGACTGTCACCATGGTCACTGTTACGTGCTGGCTGGAGTTGGGATCGAGAAGAGGGCCATGAATTGGGGATTAGTTCAGAGACTCGGGGGACTGATCTCAAGGTCTAGGATGTTAGATGGCTCTCAAAATGTTTTTGGAGAGCTCTCGGAATGATTTCTCTTCACTCTGGCCCCCCTGGCAGCTCCACAGGTCAGTATATGACTGTTGCCTGCAAGTTCAAGTGAGTACTTCAGTTATAAAAAATGATGCTCTTTATGGAGAATGTTAGAGGGTGGGGGGAGGAGCGTGGAGGAAAGAACAGCAAAGGCTTCTCTAAAGATCTTGGAGGGGTGGGAATTTTCTGGGTAGAGGAGGAGACGAGGAATTCTAGACAGAAGAAAGCATGTGCAAAGTCAGAGTTAGGGAAAGCTGCTTTGTTTGGAGAACTGGAGATGGTTGGTTATTCCTGGAGTAGAGAGTGGTTAATAGGACACAGTGGTTTTTCCCACAGAAGTGGGAAAGGTCTAAGTCACAAAGGACCTTGTTTGCAAGGGCAGGGGCTTTGAAGTGCATGCATTTGTGATGGACAACATTGAAATACTTGGAATTGAGCGAGAGCATTGATTCACTTGTTTAACGTGTATTGAGTGGCTATTCTTTTTTTAAAAATTTTTTTAATTAAAAAAATTTTTTTTAATGTTTATTTTTGAGACAGAGAGAGACAGAGTATGAACAGGGGAGGAGCAGAGAGACTGGGAGACACAGAATCAGAAGCAGGCTCCAAGCACAGAGCCTGATGTGGGGCTCGAACTCACAAACCACAAGATCGTGACCTGGGATGAAGTCGGACGCTCAACCGGCTGAGCCCCCGCTTTTTTTTTTTTTTTTTTTTTGTAATATGAAATATATTGTCTAATTGGTTTCCATACAACACCTAGTGCTCATCCCAACAGGTGCCCTCCTCCATACCCCTCACCCACCCCCCCATCAACCCTCATTTTATTCTCAGTTTTTAAGTCTCCTATGGTTTGGCTCCCTCCCTCTCTCTCTCTTTTTTCCTTCCCCTCCCCCATGGTCTTCTGTTAAGTTTCTCAGGATCCACATAAGAGTGAAAACATGGGGTATCTGTCTTTCTCTGTATGACTTATTTCACTTAGCATAACACTCTCCTGTTCCATCCACGTTGCTACAAAAGGCCATATTTCATTCTTTCTCATTGCCACGTAGTACTCCATTGTGTATATAAACCACAATTTCTTTATCCATTCATCAGTTGATGGACATTTAGGCTCTTTCCATAATTTGGCTATTGTTGAGAGTGCTGCTATAAACATTGGGGTACAAGTGCCCCTATGCATCAGCACTCCTGTATCCCTGGAGTAAATTCCTACCAGTGCTATTGCTGGGTCATAGGGTAGATCTATTTGTAATTTTTTGAGGAACCTCCACACTGTTTTCCAGAGCGGCTGCACCAGTTTGCATTCCCACCAACAGTGCAAGAGGGTTCCCGTTTCTCCACATCCTCGCCAGCATCTATAGTCTCCTGATTTGTTCATTTTAGCCATTGAGTGGCAATTTTTCCAGGCACCTGGACTAAGTACAGATGACTCAGGAAGCTCATGCTAACTGTCAAGGAGGGCTACTTTGGAGGCGCAGTGGAAACGGCATCTCTTACTGTAGTCCAAGTACGAAAATAGGAAGCTAGTGGAAAGAAGTGACAACCGTGGGAGTCAACAGGACTTGAGATTGGACTGTGAAGACAGGTGAAGAAGAAAGGTAAGTAAAGGATGGTTTCAACGTTTGAGTTAGTTTGAGCCTGGTGACATTGAGGGATGCACACGGAAGGAATAGGTCTGTGGTCGGCCACGGGGAGATCGAAGACGAGAGTCCTGTTTTGGGTGTCCGCATTTGAGTTTGATGTGCTTATGGGCCATTAGCTGGACAGCAATACTGAGCAGTTGTAAAAATGGCCTGAGGGGCTGGGTTGAAAACATAGGCTGTGATCATCAGTGTGAATGCAGTGAAAGCTGTAGGCAGAAATCGTATCTACTGGGGGAGGAGGCTAGCGTGAGCAGAGACCAAGAAGCGGCCCTTGAAGAGCACCGATATTTAAGAGTCTGGCAGAAGAAAAAGAGACCATTAGGACATTGAGAAGGACTGGGGAGAAAACCAGGAAGCTAGCTGGAGGAAAGTAATGTGCTGGAAGCAAACCAGAGAAAGAACTGGAAAGCAGTGCAAGCGTTCAACTGATACATATATGTAGAATGATATTGCTCAGATCTGCCTATTAAGAAATTGCGGCAACAGGAAACTTGCAGTAATCCACGCAAAGGATGATGTGAATCTGTGCAAGGCTGCTGGTAGTGGAGACAACTTGAACAAATACCCATGGGAATGGATTTGACTGGGGTTGGTATGTGAGTAGATACGGGAGGTGAAGGATAAGGATGAGCCAGTGGTGGGTGGCTGATGGGGAATGTGGATGGGGCCCGTTTGGGGAAGAGTACAGGTACATGTAAGACCAGTGGAAATGGCCCATCTGGAACTTAGGATACAGTCAGGAGAACTGATTTTTTACCTTAATGCTTTATCTTCATAGTTGGTAGTTTATTTAACCTATTTCCTGATCTGCTGAATAGGAATGATAACATCTAGGATTATTGTAAGGAGTACATTTTTAAAAAATCTGACTCTCTCTCTCAAAAGTAAATAAACATTAAAAAAAAAACAATATTTGGGGCACCTGGGTGGTTCATCAGTTAAGTGTCCGACTTCAGCTCAGCTCATGGTCCCACGGTTCGTGGGTTCTAGCCCCGCGTCGGGCTCTGTGTTGACAGCTCAGAGCCTGAAGCCTGCTTCGGATTCTGTGTCTCCCTCTCTCTCTGCCCCTCTCCCACTTCTTCTCTGTCTCTCAAAAATAAATAAATGCTAAAAAATTTAAAAAAAAATAAAAAATCCAAGCGAAGCATATTCGTTAATGTATAGTAAGCAACCCATAACTTAACCTCCCTCTCTTCTTCCTTCTTATTCATTTTGTAACCATAGAAACCTTCTGAATGTCAGCTTGGTCTAAGAGTTGGTCAGTCCATTGAAAAAGTGAGTTGAAATGGGAAATCATGAAAACATATACATTCATCCTACAGTATATAGGGTAAGACTAAGGCGCTTTTTGTTTTGTTTTTGTTTTTGTTTTTTAGTGATTATTGATCCATTAGAGTTTCAATCTCATTTTCTTTCTTTTTTTTAATGTTTATTTATTTTTTTTTCAACGTTTATTTATTTTTGGGACAGAGAGAGACAGAGCATGAATGGGGGAGGGGCAGAGAGAGAGGGAGACACAGAATCGGAAACAGGCTCCAGGCTCTGAGCCAACAGCCCAGAGCCCGACGCGGGGCTCGAACTCCCGGACCGCGAGATCGTGACCTGGCTGAAGTCGGACGCTTAACCGACTGTGCCACCCAGGCGCCCCTTTAATGTTTATTTTTGAGAGAGAGAGAGAGAGAGAGAGAGAGAGAGAGCATAAGTGAGGGAGGGGCAGAGAGAGAGGGAGACAAGAATCTGAAGCAGGCTCCAGGCTCCGAGCTGTCAGCACAGAGCCCGATGTGGGCTTGAACCCACGAACTGTGAAATCGTAACCTGAGCTGAAGTGGGATGCTCAACTGACTGTGCCACCCAGGCCCCACAACCTCATTTGCTTTGTAAAATCTTAGCCTTAATAATTCTACGATTTCTCGTTTTGTTCTCTTAAAATTGGAACAAGAACAGAACCTTGCAGAACAAAGATTTTTTACTATATTTTCCCATCTTTTATAATTGCCTCTCTTGTTCTAGATGGACAGGATTTTTAGCATCTTGGCTTTATCAGATTTTCATAAAACATTCAACCAAGCTTACACAGAAATAGCAATCCTTCTTTTATACTTCTACTTCGTTGCAGCGTTTAATTATAGAATTACAATATCAGAGACAACTGAAAGAAGCAGGTAGACCCCTCTACCTACCTGGAATAATCCCTCCTCCTGTGCTTTGGGTCCTATTCTCCCCTTTTCAGCAAATTGACACTGTAAATTATGGTTGACTCTGGAGCAATGTGGGAATATCCCCCCGCCCCATGCAGTCAGAAATCTGCTTATAACTTTTGACTCCCCCCCAAAATTTAATAGCCAACTGTTGACGGGGAGCCTTACCAATAACAGAAGTAGTTGATTAACATATATTTTGTTAATATGTTATATGTATGCCATATTCTTATGATAAAGTAAGCTAAGGAAAAGAAAAGGTTGTTAAAATCATAAGGAAGGGCCACCCTCGGTGGCTCAGTCTCTTAAGCACCTGACTTCAGCTCAGGCCATGATCTCACAGTTCCTGAGTTTGAGCCCCACATGGGGCTCTCTGCCGTCAGGAAAGAGCCCACTTAGGATCCTCTGTCCCCTCTCCCTCCCTCCCCTTCCCCCGGTTGCACTCTCTCTGTCAAAAAAAATAAAACATTAAAAAAATTAAAATCATAAGGAAGAGGAAATACATTTACAGTATGGTACTGTATGTATTAAAAAAATCCATGTGTAGGGGCGCCTGGGTGGCTGAGTTGGTTAAGCGTCCAACTTCGGCTCAGGTCATGATCTCGCGGTCCGTGGGTTCGAGCCCCGCATCAGGTTCTGTGCTGACAGCTCAGAGCCTGGAGCCTGCTTCAGATTCTATGTCTCTGTCCCTCTCTGCCCCTCCCCCACTCATGCTCTGTTTGTCTCTCTCTCTCTCTCTCTCTCTCTCTCTCTGTCAAAAATAAATTAAAAAAAAAAATCCACGTGTAAGTTGACCCACGTAGTTCAAATTCATGTTGTTCAAGGGAAAACTATTTCCTTCTGTATATTCAGTCACTTTGTCAACTGGATCATTCCCTTCAATATTTAAACTTACTCATTAAGCATATTATGTCTCGGGAGAAGAAAAAGCCTATTCTTTCTTCCCTCAGCTGCCAGCCACCCTTCCCTCTCAGCAACAGACTTCTCTGGGCAGTTAATACCTCTAGGACCCCTGACACAAAATCTGAAGGGCATTTTCCAGCCCTCAACTTTGCCTGACCTCCCAGCAGCATTTGTTGTGGCTGCTCATCCCTTCCTTGAAACATTCTTCTGGTTTCCATGATACTAAATTCTCCTGGCTTTCCAGGTTTTAATACTGTCTGTCTGTCCCCACCCCCTTTACCTCGTCTGCAGTTATTCTGCAATTAAATGTCCGAGTTCCCCAGGGCTAGGTTGTAGCCCTCTTTCCTTACCTGTGCTATTTCTTTACTTGTCACTTCAGTTATTATCTCTTCCACCAGTGGGACCACATTCCTGTCTCTTGAGCCAACTGCCTTCTCAGTATCTCCTCTTGATGGTCTTAAACACTGGTCAAACTCAACACCTGCAAGGTCAAATCTGTAGTCCCTTCCGAGCCTGTGTTTTTCTTTTTTAATACTTTTTTTTTTCAACGTTTTATTTTATTTTTGGGACAGAGAGAGACAGAGCATGAACGGGGGAGGGGCAGAGAGAGAGGGAGACACAGAATCGGAAACAGGCTCCAGGCTCTGAGCCATCAGCCCAGAGCCCGACGCGGGGCTCGAACTCACGGACCGCGAGATCGTGACCTGGCTGAAGTCGGACGCTTAACCGACTGCGCCACCCAGGCGCCCCAGAGCCTGTGTTTTTCCAGTGTCCCTCTACAGTTGCCCAAGTCTACAGCCTAGGTACACTGGAGCTCCCTTTCCGGCCCCCTATTTAGCACATCATGTCCTGTTGGTTTTACTTCTGAAATAGTCCTGAAACCATCTGTTTTTCTCCATTGTATTTTTACCATCTGTAGGCATCATAGTGTATTGATCATCAGGATGGCTTCTGGAATTAGACTTCTCTGTGCCCCATTTTTTAAAAATCTGTAAAATGGGTGTAGTCATAGTAACTATCTCATAGGGTCTTTGATAGGAATGAGTGAATCCACACAAAGCATTTAGAAAAGTGCCCAGCGTATACTGCGTGTCCCCTAACATTGTAATGGTCACATGGATCACTGCATAGTGGTTGTCTTAAATCCATTATAACTCTTCACAAGTCTTTCCCCCTTGTCACCAGAATGATCTTTCTGAAACTCAAATATGACCCTGTAGTCTCCTTGCTTATAACGTGTAAATGGTTTCCCATGGCTCCTTCTAGAAAATGGGTTAAGAATCCTTAACACTCCCAGTGATATGTTGCAAGATCTCATTTACCAGCCTCGTCTCATACCACAGCCCCCTCACTCTCTATCCCTGTGGCAGTGTAGGCCAACCCCCAGTTGCACAAATACCCACCTCCACCCCCACCATCACTGGACCCTTGTCAGGGCTCTTTGCCTTGACTTGAACGCTTGCCTCACTTCCCCTTGTCCCCTGGTCATTCACCAGATTTCAGCTCACCGGTCACTTTCACAAGGAAGCTTCTCTGAACACCACCCTTCCCCTTTCCAGGCAGGTCATTTGATACATAGACAATCTTCCTCTCCTTCGGTGGCCCCACGGAGAATTAAACATTCACTGGTGGATTGATTTGAGTAAGCAGCATCATCCTCACTGAGTTGAATTAGTCAGTATTTCAATATAAGGCAGAACCTCCATCGAAATACCATTCTAACCCACAGGCTGCATATCCCATCTTTCAGTTATAATCTGAGTCTAAAATCAGAGGCCTAATTCCTGCCTTATCTACATCTCCTGAAAATGGTTACTGTTTTCTTTCAGGGAGAGCACCAAAGTGTATGTTAATGAGATGCTTATTTTGCAAGCCCCTAATTCTTTCCCGGATTCTGTGTGGGTTTGCTCCACAGTCCCTTCTGAAAAGGTCAAAAGATCTTGTGGGTGGAATGGCTTTTGACCACAAGATGGCGACAGATTTCAAGCATTCGGTGAGTGTTTTCTGTTCCCGTTAGGGGTGTGCTCCTTTAGACTAGTGTCCATGGGCTTGGTAATTTTATGTGACATCCTGTTTTACAGCACAGGTATTTTACTTAATCCTCTTTACCTAAAGCAGCCAGGGCGTGAACATAAATTAATCAAACTGGAACACTTTAGAGAGTGAAGGGGAGAGGGCAGCTTATTCATCATTGGGCCAGGACCACAGATACAAACCAGGGCTGTTCTGGCCACACAGGGACATCTTTTCTCTCCATCTAAAGCTGAGGAAACACTATTTATAGTCCCTCTGATTCCTACGGATAAGGACTTGAAGTCAGAGAAAAAAAAGCGCTCACAAATTTGAACTTCACTTCCCAGTGTCTGACCCCAGAAATAGGACCATTTTTTTTTTTAATTTTTTTTTCAACGTTTATTTTTTTTGGGGACAGAGAGAGACAGAGCATGAACGGGGGAGGGGCAGAGAGAGAGGGAGACACAGACTCGGAAACAGGCTCCAGGCTCCGAGCCATCAGCCCAGAGCCCGACGCGGGGCTCGAACTCACGGACCGCGAGATCGTGACCTGGCTGAAGTCGGACGCTTAACCGACTGCGCCACCCAGGCGCCCCATGGACCATTTTAGAAAACCAGTGATGGATTGGTGAGATGTTATGGAAACACTAAGCCTTTGTGTTCATGGTGCCTTCGATGCACACAATCCTTTTTTTATGTTTTTGCTTTCCTCGAACCCCACAGCTTTGCGGGGCATGAGGAAGGCGGGGGAAATATTCCCTTTACTTCACAGGTAAAGAAATTGAGGTTCAAAGTAGCTTGGCCATGGGCAGGGTGAACACCACACCCCAGGCTTCTGCATTGTTGCTTAGAGAAAGGAAACACAATTTCTTTGTTACATAAAGCACTGAAGCAAAACGAAACAAAACAACAACCGAACAAACAAACCCCAATCGCCTTAGGTCATTTAGCACAAAGGGAAATGGATACATGTTTGAATGCAAACACTAGGTGAAGCCCTAATTTATGTGAGCGTACATGGCGGGATAAATTGAGAAAGTCATGGTGTCTGTTTTCTCTGCTTACCTCCCCAACCCCCAGTAGAGCAACAGGCCCCTGTGTCCTATAGTGCTGGGTTTCCCTTGCTGTAGGAGGGACTCAACAGGTGTGGGCCCATGGGGGTTCCAAACCTGGATGGTCTGCTAGGGAGCAGCACTTTGCACAGGGTTGGTAGGGAAAAAGACTTTTAGGGAAAGTGACCCAGGGGCCGGTGGAGAATGCAGTTGGATTGCCAAGGATTGGGAAGTAGAAATTTCACCCTCTTCTTCCAGGGCCCTGGGAGGTGGCTTGCAGCTACTTGGGATTTGATGGGGATGGCTTGCAGCTACTTGGGATCTGAGCTCTAAGCTCTGGCTTTGAAAAGTGCAGCCAGGTTTTCTGTGGTCCAGAGAGTGATGCCGGTGTGGCTCTCACAGGGGCTGAATGATAAGCATCTCAGAGGCAGCCCTGTTGGACTGAAGGGCAAAGTCTTTTGCTAGCTTTTCTGGATTGCGTAGGACCCTTTGGGCTCCCAGGGAGGGAGATGTGTTTGCCAATAATGACTAATACTCACCAACCCTGGCGAACAGATCCAGAGGCACAGTTCATTTGATTTAGGCACAATACAATTCAAAACAAAAATACACAACAAGTCTTGCACCGAGTGTTGTCGCGTTAATGCGTCCTCATTCATGATGGCATGTGAAAACAGGCTTCTTAGCGCTCCTTGGCAGACCCAGAAGGGGAGCACAGAAAGAAAGTCAAGGCCCTGGCCTCTCTGACCTTCCTCTTTATCCCAGAACATGGATTCTTTAGCCCTGTGCTCTGTGCTGCTGCAAAAACACCTGTCACCTTGTCTGGAGACCTCTGTCCTTCTTCTCCCCCCTCCAAAGCCACCTCTTCTGTCACCCTTCCCTGCACCCTGTGCTCCTGTGTCGTTTCCTCTACTGGAGCACTTCCCATTTGTGTGTCCTGTTCCACCGCTATTGTTGACAGGGACAGTCACATGGATGCTTGCTAAATGCAGATTCTTGGCCCTTCCTCATTTCAGTCCACTGAATCAGAATCTTGGGAAGGTTGGAACTAAGAATCTACATTTTTAAACATTTTTTTATTAAAAAAATTTTTTTTAAATTTATTTTTGAGAAAGAGGGCACAGGCAAGGGAGGGGCAGAGAGAGAGGGACAGAAGATCTGAAGCCGGCTCTGCGCTGACAGGAACCAGCCTGATGTAGGGCTCAAACTCACGAACTGTGAGATCAGGACCTGAGCCCAAATCAAGAGCCGGACTCTCGACTGACTGAGCCAACCAGGCACCCCAAGAATCTACATTAAAACAAACATTTTTTTTAAACATTTCTTTTTGAGAGAGAGTGAGCGAGCAGGGGAGGGGCAGAGCGAGAGGGAGACACAGAATCCAAAGCAGGCTCCGGGCTCCCAGCTGTCAGCACAGAGCCTGACGTGGGGCTGGAACCCATGAACTGTGAGATCATGACCTGAGCTGAGGTTAGTTAAGTGTCTGACTTAACAGGTGCCCCAAGGATCTACATTTTTGATGGATTTTCCCTTTACGGTTTTTTTAAACCCCCCTGTACGGGGTCAAATATTTCTTTCCAAAATTCCTGTCCACCTGGAGCGTGCACATGAGACCTTTTTTGGAAGTGGAGTGTTTGCAGATGTAATCGCGCCAAGATGAGGTCATACTAGATGAGGTCGGGGCCCTGGTTCAATGACTAGTATCCACGTAAGAAGAGGGACATTCACACACGCAAAGGCGCAGAGGCAACACCATGGGAAAGTGGAGGCAGAGATTGGAGTGATGCATCTACAAGCTGAAGAACACCCGGGATTGCCAGCAACCTCCAGAAGCTAGCAAAGAGGGAGGCATGGAACAGCTTCTCCCTCCGAGCCAACAAAATAAGAAATCAGGCCTGCTAACCACTTCCTTTCGGACTTGTAGCCTCCAGAACCTTGAGAGAATGCATTCCTGTTGTTTTGAGCCCTAGGAAATGAATAGCACCCTCCCCTTTCCTACCTTCCATTGTCTTGATGAAGTGGCCTCGCTTCCCCTTCTCCACCGCGGGAAGTTACACTTCTCACGCAAATGATTTTTGTGTTACGGTGCGCTTATGTGAGGTTGTTCACTGGGCCCGTGGGGGCATCTCTTGGGGGATCTCAAGAGCCCAACTCTCTCTGTAAAAGTGAAAGAGCTCCCTCCCCCCTGTGCAGCTTTCCTGTGTAGCATCCTCACCACCGGGGTGGGAGCTCGTGG
This sequence comes from Prionailurus bengalensis, assembly GCF_016509475.1. Classification (NCBI taxonomy): domain Eukaryota; kingdom Metazoa; phylum Chordata; class Mammalia; order Carnivora; family Felidae; genus Prionailurus; species Prionailurus bengalensis. Next base: position 17,650,135 of record NC_057349.1, on the reverse strand, counting down.
CCCCATGGAGCCCCAGGAAGCCCTCGCTCTGGGTCAGCGGTGTGATTCCCCCAGGAGCACCGGCAGGGGCTCCGGGGTGATGCAGGTGATGCCACAGTGAGGGCAGCAGTGTTCTCACCCGGCCGGCTCTGCCTGAGATCAATCTCTTTCCTGCTCTAATCAGCCCCAGTTGGTTTATGTGGGCATCTGTATTCTTCTTTCTTTTTCCTTTTTTTCAAAACAAGGATGTTTGTTCAACAGATTCTAAAGATAGACAATAACATTCCCTCCCCAGGGGCACGACCTTGGTAAGTGTTCCGTCCCATCCGTCTTTCGTGTTATTGTGGTTGAGTAAATTACTATTAGCCACTCATTAATCATCATCGTTATTATTTTAGCTCGCAGCGTTTATGCGACTTTGGTTATACCGACATATTTACCGATTTCTTCAGTCTTTCTTGTTCCTTGCAATCCATTCTTCTTTCTGGCTTCAGTCTTTTCACCCAAGACCTTACCTCCCTCAGAAGCTTCCTCGGTGAAGGTCTTTGCGTGGTGCACGCTCAGTCTTTGTCCGAATGTATCTTTATCTTGCCTTCTTTCATGACGTGAACTGGATATAGAATTTTAGATTGGAGGTATTTTCCCTGCGCACTTTCAAGTTATGATTCCATTGTCTTCTGGCCTGTATTGTTGCAGGTGAGAAATTAGGAAAGTTATCAGTGATCATCCCTTTATAAGCTATGTGTCCCCACCTCCCCCAAACACACACCAGTTACTCTGCTGTTTTAGAGTTTTACTGCCACGTTCCTAGGGGTAGATGTGTTTGATTCATGTTGCTTGGGAGTTATGGAGCTGCTTAGGGCTTTCTTATTTCTGGAAAATTCTCATCCACTGCCTTGAAATCATTTCTTCTCCATCCTCTCTGGTCTTTCCTGGGCCTCTAAGTAGACCGATGCTGGATCCTTCAAATTTTTCAACTCTTTATCTATGTGCTCCTTTTTACTGGATTTCTTCATAGTTCCTCGTGAGTTTATTAATTCTCTCTTCAGCTGTGTCCAGTTGGTTTAACCTGTCAGTTGAGTTCCATTTAAGTTGGACTTCATTGTCTGTTTATATGCATACACAAAATTATATTTTATATAAATACATAAATGTGGCCTTGTCAAATGTGTGTGTGTGTGTGTGTGTGTGTGTAATCTTTTTTCTTTCTCTCTTTTCTTTGGCTCTTTCTTCCAGTCTTCCACTTTCTTTATCCTCTCCCTATTCTATGTAACTCAGGTTAACAACGCAGTGTATATTCTCTCATGTTTTTGCCTTGGTTAAATCATCTTTTAAAAAAAATTTTTTTTAATATATATTTTTGAGAGAGAAAGAGAGAGAGAGACAGAGTGTGAGCAGGGGAGGGTCAGAGAGAGAGAGGGAGATACAGAATATGAAGCAGGCTTCAGGCTCTGAGCTGTCAGCACAGAGCCCGACATGGGGCTCAAACCACGAGCTGTGAGATCATGACCTGAGCCAAAGTCAGATGCTCAACTGACTGAGCCACCCAGGCACCCGTCATCTTTTTTTTTTTTTTTTTTTTTTTTAGGGAGACAGAAGTTTATAGTTACATTATCTTAAACTAAGCCTTTATATACAAATATATATGACATATAGATTGGTTATTGTTTATTTCATGAAAGTAGAATTGTACATATGCTTCTTGATATATTATTCAAAGATACCTCCTGGAAATCCTTACAAATCTACTGGTAAAATGTTAATTCATGGTTTTATTTTTTTAAATATTCACACTGTTATCTAATAGGTTTTTAAAAATATTTATTGATTTATTTATTTTGAGAGAGAGCACATGCACACAAGCAGGGAAGGGAGAGAGAGAGAGAGAGAGAGAGAGAGAGAGAGAGAGAGAGAGAGAGAATCCCAAGCAGGCTACGTGCTGTCAGCGTAGACGCGGGACTCCGTCTCATGAGCCATGAGATTGTGATATGATCTGAAATCAAGAGTCAGTTGTTTAACCGACTGAGCCACCCAGGCACCCCCAACTCATTGCTTTTAAGACTTACTATTCCATGGTATGGACATATTACAATTTATGCAGACACGTTCTAACAACGGACTTTCGTTTTGCTTGTCCTTACAAGCGGTGTTCCAATATGCAATGCTGTACAAACAGCTCTATAGACTTGTGCTTTTATTTCCATGGGATGGAGCAAGGGTCGGCAAACCTGCCCTGAAAAAAGCCAGATAATAAATATTTTAGGCTTGATGGGTCACGCCATCTTCTCCGACCCCTGCTTTTGCCCTGAAGCAGCCATAGACAATATGCAAACAAACGAGTGGCTGTGTTTCGATAAAACTTAATTTGTAAAACCTGGTAGTTGTTTGGATTTGGCCCACAGCCATAGTTTGCTGGCCCCAGGGATGGATTATCAGAAGTGAGATATGAAGTATAGTTTTAAAAATTGTAATAGTAACTGCCAGATTACTTTCCAGTAAAGCTGTAATAATTCACGTTTCTGAAATCATCTCTTTTCCTGAATCCCCACAACAAATAGGTATTATGAATATTTAAAACTTTTGCCAGTCTGATGGATATGGAGTAAACAGCTCACCGTAAATTTAGTGGGCATTTCCAATGGTATCAGTAAGTTTGCCCGTTTTTTCGTACGTTTGTTGGCCATTTGAATTTTTGTCACCTGTCAGTTATCTCCATATTATGTGTCCTTTTTCTAGTTTTTGTTCCGTTCTTGTTACTCAATAAGGAATGTTTGTATACTGCGGTTACTAACCTTTTCTTCTCTGTATTGACAGAGTCTATTTTTGTTTATTAATTTTGTTTAGGCTACCTTTTGTCATAAAGCGTTTTAAAAGACTAGAGAGCCAAATGTATATCAGTCTTTATTAAGTAACTTGTGGGTTTCCAGTATTGGTTAAGAAGATCTCTGCCATCCTTACTCTAAATGCATAGTTGCCTAGGATTTTTCTTTAATTTTTATATTTAAGCCTTTAATCCGTTTTGAACTTATTTTTATATGGTCGAAGATAGTGCTATGGATTATGTTCTTTCATACCCACATATGGAAGATGCCTGAGGTTTTTGATTCCTCAGGGTAGTATTTTCCCCTACCCAAGATGCAAAAATGACCAAATTTCTTGTCTCTTTCCCGGACCGATGTGCAAAAACTTCTAGTCCCCCTTTCAGAAATGAGGCTTAGTGATTCATGCCTCTGCTTGTTTCCAGTGCCTCTGCCCCCTGCCGTTTGGAGCCCACGTCTGCTGCCCACATTGTCAGGGTCCCAGGGTCTTTGTCAGGACCCTGTTGTTGGTGGGCCTCCATACCCCAGTGCTGCCTCAGCTCCCTCTCACTTCTCCAGTTTTGATTTCTGTCTTGGTTCCTGGCTCCTAGTTATCTCCCCTTCTGTCTTTGTAGCTGCATTATGAAATACCGCAATTAAAAACAACTATTACGTCTGACTGTTCTATGTGTTTGCAGTGAAAAGGGAGGCTGGTCTGCATCACCTAGGTAGTCTTTTGTGTTGCCAGAAGAGATCCCTGGTGATGGATGTATATTTTGAACCTTGGAAACCAAATGTGTAGCACCTCTGGGCCCTGCCTGAAATGGGTCCATCTCTCCTTCCCTCCCTAGGTTCCCTACGGTTGCTGCCTTCAAGGGCTGTTTTCTGCATTGCCAATTCTCATTCAGTGTCAGATCCTATGCCAAGTATATTAGCCAACCTGCCCAAGAGACTCGTAATCTTCTGGATAGTTGCTTTTTAAACTGTTACAAAAGTATTTGGTTCAAATTCTTAAGTATGGTTGTTAAACCAATGAGTCATGCTTTTGAGCGCCTGAAAGAAATGAGATCGAGGAACTTGGGGATAGAGTCCCACCGAAGTACGTGATCCAATCGAGAGATCTCACGTCACGTTGTATTTGGCGCAGTGGTAAAGGAGCAAAGAATTAGAAATGCCTTATGCTTTTCCTGTTGTTGTTTTTTTGTTTGCTTATTTTTTTGCTTGTGCGTGGGAAGAGAGTGATTTCCATGGAAGAATTTGCTTAGGCAACAGATAAGAATCAAGGAAGAGCTCAGCATTTTCTTTCTTTCTTTTTTTAATGTTTATTTTTATTTTTAAGACAGAGAAAGACCATGAACGAGGGAGGGTCAGAGAGAGAGGGAGACACAGAATCTGAAGCAGGGTCCAGGCTCTGAGCTGTCAGCACAGAGCCCAACGCGGGGCTCGAACTCACGGAGTGTGAGATCATGACCTGAGCCGAAGTCAGATGCTTAACCGACTGAGCCACCCAGGTGCCTCGAGCTCAGCATTTTCTGAGCATTAAGTGTTTTATAACATCTCATGTGCCTTAAGATAAGCCTAGGAGAGCTTAGAGGATGTGTAAATTACATAAAATGTAAGGTATGACTATGAGGTTATGCTACTTTGGGGTGCATGTTGTGGATGTAAATTTTGTTGTTTTATTACTTCTTAGTCATAAAAGGATATCACAACGAGCCGAAATCAAGAGTCAGATGCTTAACCACCTCAGCCACCCAGGTGCCCCTAAATTAATTTTTAAAAATCTTTTAATGTTTATTTATGTCTGAGAGAGAGACAGATCGCAAGTGGGAGGGGGCAGAGAGAGGAAGACACAGAATCTGAAGTAGGCTCCAGGTTCTGAGCTGTCAACACAGAGCCCGACATGGGGCTCAAACCCACGAATCATGACATCATGACCTGAGCCAAAGTTGGACGCTTAACCCACTGAGCCACCCAGGGTCCCCTAATTTTTAATTTGTTGTCATCAACTAGGTGCGCTGCTTTTGCTAACAGAGAACGAGGTGATTCAGACCAACCCTCTTGCTAAAGATAAAACTAAAGCTAGATAAAATATAAATTCAGTTTTAAAATCATCAAAGAATTAAGGTAGTGAAAAATTACTGGTCAGGATCTGGGAGAAGACAGAAATCAAGAGTGAGCTTAGTGTTGGGGCTACTCTTGTCTGGGGAATATTTGCAGATCTTGAACAGGGAACTGAAATATTGAGCTACACTTTTAAAAACTTCTTGAGGCTATGAGAAAGAGTTCTGGGTCCAGAGCTTGCCAAGGTTGGAGGCCTTGGGACATACCCTGTACTTTGGATCAGAGTCATGAAGAGCTGCCCCCTTAAAGGTAGGGTGGACTAGAATTAAATAGCCCCCCTTATGGAACACAGCCTCTTTTCAAGTCATTTGAAAGGACTAGAAAATCTAAAACCTAAAATTAGAATAGGGTTAGTCTGGATTATTAATAGTGCCCCAAATTATGGCATAAGCAACAAAAATTCTCTCTGGAGCAAACTATATCATCCTAGGCCTCATTTCTACAAATAATTTTTCAAATGCAAATGTCCAGCGTATAATGAAAAAAAATAGCATGGCAATACTATTTTTAACCTAATAAAACTGTGTGTGTGTGTGTGTGTGTGTGTGTGTGCACGCGCGTGCACATATCAGTCCAAAATCCAGCTTCCTATTTGATTGTCAAATGTCAAACACTTTAGGGAGGCATCTCCTCAAAGTCAGGAAGAAGAGGAGGATACCCACTACTTCTCCAGTTGTTTAACATTGCATTGGAATGTTAGTTACTCCCATTAAATAAGAGAAAACAATTAGATTCCTGAGAACTGGAAAGGAAGAGGCAAACCCTTTGTTGGTAATGTCTGGAAAAAAACCAAAGGATCCGAATCAATGGACAAGTGCTACCAACCATAAGATAATAAACTAGTACCATATAAAATGAGCATACTGGAATCAATAGCCTTCAAATATATGAATGATAAGCAGTTTGAAGATACAATGGAAGAGAAGACCCTGTATACAACAACAAAAATTTAAACACCTACACAGAAACCTAAGAAGAAATATGCAAAAATAGTAAAACTGTAAAACATCCTTGAAAGATATTAAAATAGCTTTGAACAAATTGAAAAAAATACCTATCCTTCAAAGGGAAACTTAAGATCCTAAAGATGCTATTGTCTCCCTAAATTAGTTATTTAATTAATGCAACCTCAATAAAAATTTCCTCAGACTTTTTTTTTTCCAGAACTAGGTAAGTCGATTATGAAATTTATGTGGAAGAATAAATAACTGAGAATAGCCAGGAAATAGTTGGAAAGAATATCTAATGCGTAGCTAATCCTCTTAGAATATACCGAGACACTTAAAATCCTCTAAATTAAAGCAGTAAGGTACTGGCTCAGGGAAAGACTTAAAAACTAACACATTGCCCAGAAATGTAATTAAGAAAAATTTAGTGTATTACAAAAGAGGTTCTGAATCAGAGGGGAAAATTAACTTTAAATTGTGGTGGAGCAAATAGGTAACAGCAAGGAAAAAGAAAAATATTAGATCTTTTTCTCATAAGTAGTCCAGGGTAAATTACAACTGTGTTAAAGATCTAAGTGAAAACAAAACAAAAATGGGAAAAAAAAAAACACCCAAGTACTGGAAGAAAACTATGGGTGAATCTTATTTTATAACCTGAATGGAAATTTCTAACTGAAAAAAAACCAAAATAGATTCAATAAGAGAAGAAATTTGACAACAGTGCAAACAAAACAAAATAAGTGGAATCACAAGATAATTACAAATTGGGAAAAATTTTGTAACTTACACTAATATGCTCAATGTAATAAGGATTTCCTAAAAATTGAGAAGAGAAAGATACACAACCTGATTTTAAAAATAAGCAAATGTATGAATAGAGAGTTCACAGAAAAAGTACACTAATAGCCTTCATTCTCAATAAGAGAAATGCATGTCAGAACTACTGGGAAACTGTCTCTTATCTATCAGGTTGAAACAAAATCTCCAAAGTTTGACAATGTAAATTTTGGCAAGGCTATGTGAAAACAGGTGCTTTCACACAGCGTAGGTAGGGACACAAGACAGTACAACTTCTGTGAGTGAAATTGGAAACAGCTAGCAAAATTTTATATGCATTTGTCAGATACTCAACTCCATATATATGGAGATATATGCAGAAGGCTATTCACTGTGAATATTTTGCTTATTTGTTATAGCAAAAGGCTGGGACAACAGAAGTGTTTTTCAACAGAGAACTGGTTCAATAAACTACAGCATATCTACAAAGTGAAGTACCACACAGTTGTCAAAGGAAACAGAGGGGCAACTCCCATTTCCAGATATGATGGAGTAGGTAGCGGAAAACTGATTTCCACTGAGAACAACTGACAAAGATGGACACAATTGAAATGGATCTTTTTGAGTTTTTCAGGGAGCCACTGGGACAGCCTGGAGTGGAAGGGTCAAAGGATCAGAGAGAGGGAACCACACGGAAGTAAGCCCAACATCCTGAAAGCTGCTTTTCTCCTCTTGGCATCGATGATCCTTGGCATTGAGAAAGAAGCTGAGAGATTTGGTCGAGGGGGGCCGCTAAGAGGCACAGAAGAGGCAGAGCCCTTGGCAGTCTCACAGGTCTGAGGAGCTAATGCTTGGAGTGGGTTCCCAAATCAACCAAGACTCTACAAGCCCAGGTTCCAGAAAAAAGGGGAGGTGCAGAGAAGTGAGCCTGATATTTGGTGGTGTTCTCTTTGAAGGACTTGGGCATTCTTAGTCCATAAAGTGAAAGGCTATGAAGGCAAGAAAAGCAGCTGGAGTGCAGAGTGGAATTTTTAGGTTGTTGTGGAGATACAAACTGGAAATCAGGATCTAAGAGGCAGCAAGCATCTAGTAAATGCCCTAGACTTTCAGCTGAGACCCTTATGAGGGGGCACATTAGGGTAGAGCAAACCTTGTTGCAACTCAGTCCCCCGTCGCGTTGAGATAAACTGTCCGTACTCTAGCTGCCTGCCAGACCATAGATTGAATTCTTCCTGTAGGAAAATCACTTCATCTGGAGCCTCTACACTCTTTCAGGCACAGTGATTAGCGTTCAATCTAAAATTAGTAGGATCTAAGAAGTGGGGCCAAGAGGAAAACATAATAGAAATATACTCAGAGGTGTTCCAGATGATTACAGTTATCAGACACAGATTTAAAATAGTTCTAATTAATGTGATCAAGAAAATAAATGGAAAAGGGAAGAATTTTGTTAAAGGACAAGAATCTAGACATTTAATAATAATATAGAAATTTTAGAACTGAAAAATATAGTAATCAAAATTAGCATGTTGGTTTAACATGCATGTTGGACACAGCTGAAGAGAGAGCTGGCAAGCTGGAGAGAGGGTAGTAGAAAAATCTTGACCGAAGTACTAAAAGGATAGAAAATACAGAAAGGAGTATAAGAGACATAATCTATCATATGAAACATTCTAACACATGTAATTGGAATTCAAGAAGGGAAGAAGAGAATGTGGCAGAAGTAATATTTGAAGGGACAATAACCAAGACTTTCCCAAAAATGATAAAAGATTTTGAGTCACAGAATCAAAAGCTACTAAGAAACTTAAGCAGGATAAAGGCAAAGAAACTACACACTTGGCACATCATAATCAAATTGTTAAAAATCAAAGGCAAAGAGGAAATGATAAAGGCAAGTAGAGAAAACAAGATGCATTATTTTCAAAGAAGCAACAAGACCGAAAGTTAACATCTCAACAGAAATTATGAAAACCAAATGATGGAATGACACCTTTAAAAGGCTGACAGGAAGTAATAGCCAGTCTAGAATTCTATATCTGGTGATAATAACCTTCTAAAGTAAATAAAGGTATTTCCAGAAAAACAAAAGCTGAGGGTATATATTACATATGTCACTGGTAGACTTAGAAGAAGTATTAAATGGAGTTTTCATGTACTGCATCACAATTGTGGTGGTGCATACACGAATCTATGTGTGCATTAAGACTCAGGGGCTCCTCAAGTGGCTCAGTCGGTTAAGTGTCTGACTTCGGCTCAGGTCATGATCTTGTGGTTCGTGGGTTTGAGACCTGTGTTGGGCTCTGTGCTGACAGCTCGGAGCCTGGAGCCTGCTTTGGATTCTGTGTCTCCCTCTATCTCTTGCCCTCCCCTGCTTGTTCTCTCTCTCTGTCTCTCTGTGTCTCTCAAAAATAAGTAAACATTAAAATTTTTTTTAAAAGATTAATAGAAATATACATCAAAAAATCAATAATTATTTTTAAAAAAGAGTGTCTTCAGCACAAGGAGAAGAGTCCCAGATGGAAATGAAGATATGTGAAGGATTAAAGAGCAGTAGAAAAGATATATAGGTAAATGTAAGTGACTATTGACTATACAGCAATAATAACATGACTTTAAAAATTTACATTGAATCAAAACATAATAAAACATAAAGAAGGATGGGGGTAAATAGAGAAAAGTGTTCTAAGGAATGAATATTTGGGGGGAGTGTGAATACTAATTTACATGTTGCAATCTCTAAGATACTCAGTATAACTATAACCTGAGAAATACATTATGTAAGAATAGTAGAAGAAATGCTTAGTTTAAGAATAGTAAAAGAATGTATAACTGAAAAGCTAATGGAGAGGTAAAAGTAAATTATTCTTTAAAAGAAGGGAAGAAGGGAAAGAAAAAGAAACATAAAACAGGTAAACTACATAAACAACAAATAATTAGTGATTACAGTAAATATAAATGTACTAAACACTCCAGTTAAAAGACAAAGATTGTCAGAATAGGTTTAAGAACAAAACATAACTCTATGCTGTTTTGTTTGGGTTTATTCCACGAACAATGCTTGGTTATTATTTTTAAAATAATTAGTTTAATTCACCACATAAAAGGAATGAACAAAGAAGAAACACTCATGAACTCTTTTTATGAAGCCAGCATAATTTGTCAAGAAAATTGAAAGAAAGGAAAATTACAAGTCAGTCTGTCTTATGGATATGGATGCAAAAATTCTAAACAAAACTTTGGCAATTTGAACCTAGTGGTATAGGAAAATGGTAATATAATACAACCAGTCTATTGGGTTTAGACAAGAATGCAAGGTTGTTAACTATTGCCTTTTCTATACTGTGTGGGGATAATTTTCAAAGGAAAAAAAGTTAGTTACAGGGGAGTGAGGGAGTAGGATAGAGGGGAGATGGATGGAAGCAAACCTTCTGTGAAAATATCTTCTTCAGTAGTTTTGATGTTGGAGAACTATAAATGTTCTATGTAATTAAAATACAAAAATTAAAAAGGAGTGAAAGCAAGCAATAAAAATAGTAAATGAGTGGAAACAAATAAACCTAAGTATATATCAAGTTGGTACCATAATCACAAAGAGAAAAGAATCTCTAAGTGACTTTACATTATACTAATTTGTCTGTACATCTCTCATGGGATATATTCTAGCGACAAAAATAACTACCAAAAAACCTCAAAAACCTTGAATGGTATTCAGTATTTAACTTTCAGTAATACTATTGATGTTATTACTTGGAAGCTGTTATATTAATATGATAAGATAAAACAAATATCTAATTATATCACCCTTAAAAAGGATCAACATTTTCAGTGTAAGTGAAATGAGATAAAAGTGTACAAAGAATTTAAGTAAAACCTTGGAATTTTATATTTAAATTAAAAATATAAATGTGAATTTGTGACTTTTTCCTTTATTACATAAAAAAATCTTATTTCCTAGTTCTGTCAACTATAGGGACTAGAAGAAATGATGACTCATAGGAATAGTTACCCCTTATGCCCAGATTGTGGTCTCTAAATATCATTTCCCACTTAAAGGAGAGCATTTTTAGAAAACTTGATAATTCCAGGACCAGGGAAACACTAGTTGGATCCGGGACATCTTCTTATATCAGAAAGTGAGAAAGCAATCAAAGGCTAAAGCAATCGTATTAAAAGTTCACAGGAATTAAGTAGAAATAGACTCCCACTGACCAAAAATGGGAAAATTTTAGCTCAATAAGAGAATAATGGCTACAATTGATAGAAACACATCATATAAAAATGTGTAAGTTCAGAATAAGACAAGCTTGTCCACTCTTGCCTCTTCAGTATTGTACTAGAGATTCTAGCCAGGGCAAATGGTGGGGAAAAAATAAAGAAGGAAGGAAGGGAGGAAGGGAGAGAGGGAGAGAGAGAGGAATGAATGAAGGAAGAGAAAGAAAAAGAAAAGGAAGGAAGGAAGGAAAGAGGGAGGGAGAGAGGGAAGGAGGGAAGAAAAAAAGGAAGGAAGGAGAAAAGCATTCCTGTTGGAGAGAAAGATGTAAAACTATTTTTATTCACTGCTAAAAAATTTTAGAACTAATAATCAGGTTCAATATAAAAATGCATTTTTATATAGTAGCAATAAACAATCTGAAAATGAAATGAAGAAGATAATTTCCTTTACATCAGCTACAAAAACAACAAAATACTTAGGAATAAATAACAAAATGATGCAAGAATTGCACACTGAAAATTACAAAACAATGTTGGAAGAAATTAAAGAAGATTTAAATAAATGGGAAGACATCCTATGTTAACAGATTGGAAAAGTTAATGTTGTTGAGATATCAATATACCCATTTTATCTATAGATTGGACACAATCCCTGTCAAAATTCCAGGTGGCTTTTTTTTTCCCCAGCAATTGATAAGCTGATCCTAAATTTGTATGGCTATGCAAGAGAATCAGAACAACCTGAACAATCTTGAAAAAGAACAAAACTTGTGCACCTACATTCCCAAATATTCTCAAATCATATATCTGATTAGGGACTTGTATTCGGAATGTATAAGGAATTCTTACAGCTCCATTATAATAGACAGCCCAATTAAAAAATGGGTGAAGATTTTGAGTAGACATTTCTCCAAAAGAGATAATGAATGGCTAAAAACATGTAAGACCATGCTCAATATCATTAGTTATTAGAAAGATTTAAATAAAATTCATAATGATATATCACTTCATACCCACTAGAATGGCTATAACAAAAAGGACAATGATAAGTTGATGAAAGTGGGGAATCTGGAAACTCATATGCTGCTAGTGTAAGTGTACAAAGTGCTGTCACTTTGGAAAAGAGTTTGACAGTTCCTCAAAATGTTAAACACAAAGTTACTGTATAACCCAGCAATTCCCTTAGGCAGTTATCTGCCCAAGAAAATTAAAACATACGTCCACATAAAATCTTGTATGCAAATGCTCATACTAGCATTGTTCATAGAGCTAAAAGTGAATACAACCCAATGTCCATCAACTGATGAATGGATCAGCAAAACGTGGTATATCCTTACAATAGAATATTATTCAGCAATAAAAGGACTGAAATACTGATACAGTATTGGATACAGTACATGGATGAAACTCAAAAATATGTTGCTAAGTGGAAGAAGCCAGTCACAAAAGACCACATATTGTATGATACCATTATATGAAATACCCTAAGTAGGCAAATCTACTGAGAAGAAAATATGTTAGTGGTTGCCTAAGGCTTGGTGGGCAGAGACCCAGCAGAATGTGAATGATTACTGATAGGTACAAGATTTCTTTGGGTGATGATGAGAATATTCTACAATTAGATTATGGTGATGGTTGCACAACTCTGTAAATATACTAAACACCCTTGAATGTTGTAGTATAAATTGTGAACATTATGGCATATGAATCTGTCTCAAGCTGTTTCAAAATTTCGTGAGTGTATATAATGCTATACATTTAAAAACAATGATTAGCGTTGGAGGTTGCTAGGGTATCAACTCTTACTCTAGGAAGAATAAAGCATTTTTTCCTGTTTTTCCTTTCAAACTGAGTTTTTAGGTAACAAAATAGTTGGTGAAGGCAAAGTATTCATTATGGGAGAATTACAACTAATAAAGGCAGAAAGATACAGAAATAGAAAAATCACCATATTGAAACTCTCATCAGCAATTTCAAGAACTGAGGGGCGCCTGGATGGGTCAGTTGGTTAAGTGTCCCACTCTTGATTTTGACTCTGGTCATGATCTCATGGTTCATGAGTTTGAGCCTGTCCTCAGGCTCTGTGCTGATAGTGCAGAGCTTGCTTGGGATCCTCTCTTTCTCCCTCTCTCTCTGCCCCTCCCCCACTCACATTCTCTCTCTCCCTCTCTCTCTCTCTCTCTCTTTCTCTCTCTCTCCTAAAAATAAACTTAAAAAAAATAAAGAAGGAACTGAAAAAAATAACCATATTTTAAATTCACAAGAAAAATTAATGGAAATTACAGAACTGAAAAAATAAAATAACTAAAATTAAGAACTCAGAATAGTATAGATACAGCTGAAGAGAGAATTAGCAAACTGAACAGCAAGGCAGAATGATGCATAGAAAGACAAAAAAAAAAAAAAAAAAGAAGTATCTCCCAGAGGGTAAGAGACATATATGATCAAATGAGAAAGTCTAACAGACATTTAAATGGTGTTGCAATAGGAGGGGAGAGAGAGAATGGTGCATAGCAATATTTTAAAAGATAATGGTTGAAAGGTCATACAGTTTTTAGTGCTGAGGCTGCCATTTGGAATAAGCATTGTGGATCATATAGAAGTAGATGAGGTAGTAGATTTTCTGAGGACGAAGAATGAATAAAATCTGGGATCATGCTGCTTCTAGAGAGACAGGCAGATATTTAAAGACAACGGTTCGGTACAGGGATTTTTTCAAGTCTTACTTTTAGTCCCTTGTGATGTCCATCTGTATTTCCTATTCTTTGGTTTCCTTAATCTTTATAATAAATCGCCTTTCACTTAAGCTTTTCTTGTTTAAAGTAAATTTTTAAACTCAAAACGAGTATCTTCTTACTGCTTTATTGCACTGGTTAGACATCCTTCTCTTGTTTTGTACCTTTGTGAAATGACACCATTGTTTTATTAACATGTATGCTCTTTGCTTTTGGTTTCAGATTATGGAAGCATCTTTCTAGTCCAATATACAAAGGGCTTTTGTATGTTAGGAATGGATGTGGGATTTTATTGGATATCTTTTTTGTCTTTATAGAAATGGTCATATGGATCTTTTTTTTTTTTTAACTTCAACTTATTTTTGTGGTGGTTTACACCAACAGATTCTCTACTGTTATAGTAGCCTTATCTAACTGGACTAAACCTTAGTTATGGCACATGATTCTTTTAATGCACTAAGGTATGCATGTCTTTCAATTTATGAGTATCCTTTTAGACTCTGTGTCTGTTTCATTCGTTTGGACACTGGTCCTTATTTCTCTTTTTTTCTCTTGTTTTGGAATCAAGATTATGCAAACCTTGTAAGATGAATTAGAAACTCTTCATCTTTTTCTCTATTCAGCAATAGTTTTAATTCACATCAGGATTATATATGTCCTCCTCTGGACTTTGATAGGACTTTCTTCAGAATCTATCTGAATGCAGTGTCTTATTTTGGAAACAGTGCTTTGAAACTTTTTCATTTTTTTTCTCCGAAGGGTTGTTTTTCATGAAGTTTTCTATCTCTTCCTGGTTTTGCTCTGATGATTAAAATTTCCAGGCACTGTCCTATTTCATCCAGATTTTCAAACCCACTCACATAGAATTGTATTTAGTAGTTTCTCCTCTATGCTATGATTATATGTATCTCTTTTCACTTCTAATGTTATAGACTCATGGTTCTTTTTTTTTTTTTTTCCTGCACACAGGCACTGGGAATTTGTGTTTTTTGCTGGACATTTGAAAGCCAAAAATCTTGATTTTACTTATCAATTCTACATTTTGTTTGTTGTTTAATTTTCATTGCTTTTTGCTTTTATCTCTATAGAGAGATGAAATCCTCTTTCTCTACTTCATTTTGGTTTATTTTGTTCTTTTCTTCTTATTTTTGAATGCAAATTTTAGTTTAGTTAGTTACTTAATTTCTAATTGCTTTATTTTGATGTTGTTCTTTATTTAAACATAAGTATGAAGACAGACACCTTCTCCAGAGAACTGAAAATTCTAGCAGTGGCTAACATAACTGTAGTATGTTATCTTATTCGAGGAATCAATCTGAGAGAATTCATAGGAAAATATGCAGTTAGGGGGCGCGTGGGTGGCTCAGTTGGTCAAGTGTCCGACTTCAGCTCAGGTCATGATCTCGCAGTCTGTGAATTCAAGCCGTGCATCAGGCTCTGTGCTGACACCTCAGAGCCTGGAGCCTGCTTTGGATTCTGTCTCCCTCTGTCTCTCTCTAACAACCATCCCCCCACTTGCACTCGGTCTGTGTGTCTCTCTCAAATATAAATAACATTTAAAAAAATAAAACAAAATATGCGGTTAGATCTGCAAGAGAGAAAAGATTGTTGTTAGTCTCGTAAATTAAAAAGATGTCTTTCTATGAAAACATAAAGAAATTTGATGACCACGTTTCTCTTTCGTTTTTGCCACTTGAGCTTAGGATTATCCAAATTCCCATTTCCTAAAACTGCTAATTCAAAAAAGGTATGTTCCCCCAAGGAGCATCTTTCTTTTAAAAACCTCACCCTGCTTAACCAAAATCTTTATTATTAATATTATTTGACAGCTCTCATTCCTTTCTGACCAACCAGTTCTCCAAGTTCAACCAACTTTCTGCATAAACATTTAAAATTTTTCATAATGTGGAAAAGTGATTCATTTTAATTGAAGAGAGCTTGTTCAGAATTTCCAAAATGAAATTTGAGCTTACACAAAGAAAGCCTCAGACTGAAAGGCTAATTTTTCATAAACTACTGAAAAGCGGACACAGAATGGATGTCTGTCTGTGACCTTAGCATTTGTGGTTTCTGCTGCTGAGCTGAACAGCCATTCTTTATTGTTCTGTGACTCAGCCCTTGTGCATGAATACTTACATAAAACAGAGGCACACAGCAGGGGAGTTCTTCACTAGTTTAAATTGTTTATGGTTTCTTTTGTACCTATAATTCACAATTTAAGTATTCTAAAGTGCATTTGTTTATATGTTACTCAGGCTCAACAGTGAGGCTTTTGAGAAATTCCTATGCACTATTACCCTATGAAATGTCTACTTAGCATGGAAAAGAAGGCAGTGGGGGGATGGAGAATGTGACTTTATGCCCCCGGAACATGTTCAAGAAACTCAGACTGTTGATGGGAATCTGAGGAAACAAACGATTCCTGGAAAAACTGAAAGAGAAGCGTGAAACAGGTGCTCCAGTAGTAGAGAAGATGTGCAGGAGGAAAGAGCCTGGGCTTAGGAATTGGACGGAGGCACGAGTAACTCCCGAGTAATGAAGAATTAGGCCAGTGAAGAAACGTGGCAGTTGTGTGCTTGGTGGAGAACTGGAGTGAGCAAAGTTAAGAAGGTGTAAAATGGCGTGAAGAAAGGCATGGCTGAGGCAAGTGTGGGCAGGACAGGGTGCAGGAGACGAGGCTCCGGTCAAGGAGGACCTTGTATGCCACACCAGGAGGACACTGGGGTGTCCCCGAGAGATGACATAATCACACTGGAGTTGGAAGAAAGTTACCCTGAATGCAGGACGGAGCGTGGATAGGGACGGGCAGGGTGCACACAGGCAGATCATTTAGGGGGCCCTTACTGTAGTCTAGCTCACAAAGATGGTACCTGGCAATGAAGGACTCGCCATAGGAGTGGCAATGAAAAGCAGACAGGTTCTACGATGCTAGAGGCCAAATCACTGTTGAATCTGGAGCTTGAAAGAATGGAATGGTTTTTGGCTTCTGGCTTCACCAACAGGGTAGGCGGTAGGTGATGCCATCACTGAACAGACCGTGTCTACAGAGGCTGTCTGCAAAATGCAAGCTACATAGTTAGACATCATGGAAGGCGTGAGGAAAGTGGAGAAGGCCTGAGCTAGCCACCTGCACAGTGAGTGAGGAGGTGGCCAGAGGCTTGTTAAGCAGTATTTGTGTCCACCTGTAGGTGGGAACCACGAAGGGAACTGTGTACGTGGTTGTGTGATTTTTTTTTCCCTGACCTTGTGAAAGAAATGAATGCTGACCAGTGCCCTGACGTGGTCAGATGTCCCTTAGACCAAAGCAGGGAACACGTAGGTGCAGAAGTGTCCCATCTGACAATAAGCAAGGGACGGAAGAAGCCCAATTGGCTTTACCAACGGATGAACAGATAAACAAAACATGGCACATACATACAATGGAATAATATCCAGCCTTATGAAGGAAGGGAATTCAGATGCATACTACAACATGGCTGGACCTTGGGGACATGATGCTGAGTGAAATGAGCCGGCCACAAAAAAAGAGAAATACTGCGCACTTCCATTGATATGAGTTTCCTAGGGTAGACAGATTCATGGACAAAAAGCAGAAAGGTGGTTGCCGGAGGTTGGGAAAGCTTCAGTGTGGGAAGATAAAAAGGTTCTGCACAATGTGAATATACTTAGCACTAGTGAACTGTGCACTGAAAAATGGTTAAGTTGGTAAATTTTGTGTTATATGGTGTGTTTTGATGTGTGTGTGTGTGTGTGTGTGTGTGTGCGCTTGCCACGATTAAAAAAAAAAAAAGACATACCATAAGCAATAAAAACGTTTAGCCTGATTTACAATTTAAAAAAAAAAAAAAAGGTTGCCTCATCTGATGAGGCTGAGCAGGGTCAACCCACCCGTTCCTGTCACCTCGTTCGTATCGCTGGTCCTGGGGCCAGCTCAGCCTGGTGTCTGCTCCCTTAACACCTGGTAACTGACATCGGCCATGACCTGAGGATTCACACTGGCTTCCTGCAGCACACTTTATTTTTCTCATGGCCTCCCCAGCACTGACTCAGTTAGGGAGGGTGTTGGGTTTTGTTCTCAGCAGCTTGTGGTTGGTGAATGACACAGGTGACTGATTCTTCTTGTTAACCACACAAACCTATCTTGTAACATTTAGCAGAAGTCCACCTCCACGGTTCATTTGCACACCACCACATTTTATTAGGGGTTGAGGGAAGCTTAGTGGCGCATGCAAGCCCTTGACACCTACTGTTTAAGATGAGCAAATTGGCGCCAGAGGAAAATGAGGAGAGAAGCATGAAGAAACTTCAGAGTTCAGGATGTTTCCCCGAAGTGCATGCCGGAAGGTCTGGTGCGGGTGGGAGTGCGCCTCGCCTTTGACTCTGAAAGTACCGGGGATCCCAGCTGTGAGAAAAACGCGTGGTTGCAAAGTCTACCGCGTTCCTAAGACTCTTTCAATAAATACTTATTGGCAATTATCGTGCTGCAGCCGCCATTTGGCTCTGAGAACACAGCAGTGGACAAGATAGGAGGGGTTTCTTCTCCCAGGGGATCCCATTTTAGGTGGAATTAGAGGAAAAAAAAAGGCAAGAAATAGAAAAGCTAGTAATAAGGGTTCTGAGAGGGTTAAGAGAAGTGAATGTGCTAGAAGGTGGCTGGGAGGGGACATTCGTTTGGAAGGTTAAAGCCGCTGAGCTCTGGGCAACCACAAAAAGCCGGATCTCGACCGTCCGGCAGGGAGCCTCAGGGCAGCAGGACCGATGGTACCAAGGAGTGACTTTAGCTTATTTGAGGAACAGAAAGGAGGCTCCTGTGGTTGGAACGTGGGAGGCGAGGGTGAGTGCGGTCTGAGCTGAGGTCAGAGGTCAGCACTGGTCATGAAGGGCTTTATAAGTCAAGGTTTGAATCAAAGGGCAAAGAGGAGGATTGCAGGGCACTGAGGAGGGGGAGGGGGGTAACAGGATGTGATTTATGTTTCTAAGAGGCCGTCCTGGATGCTGTGTGATAATTGCATTGTAAAAGGCGAGTATGAGAACAGGGAGGCGCATTCGGGGGGCATTTGCCACCATCTAAGAGAGGGATGACTCTCGCCTGGATTAAGTTGATGGGGCTGGGTCAAATCCCTTAGGGAGAAGGGTAGGGCATGGGACCAAACCCTGGGCCCTCCAACAACCAATCCCTTATTCAGGAGACCTTAACCATTTCTAGGTCTGAGACCCAAGAGAGCAATTTCTCAGGGAGGCCTTATGAAAGGGACACTTGGGAACAGCAGAATTCTTCTCAAAAGCATCACTGCGTTCTCCCTTCTTCCCCCGGCCACCCCCCCCTCTGCCCCTCCTGGAGCCTCTCTTGTGCCACAGCGACTGGAGAGGGTCCAGCACCTGCCATGGCCGATGCAAAACCCAAGGCAGGGTCAAGACAGGGAGCAGGGAGGCAATTAATTTAAGGAGGTGGGGCAGGTCGTTCTGTTGGGGGTTACGAGGAGTGAGCACTAGCCAATGCATAAAAACCCGTGAATGACAGGGTTTGTCACTGAGGAAGATCAAATTCCAATTTGATGGGCAATCCGCGAAACGAATGCACCTGTGCAGTGGAGACGAAGGATGACAACATTAAGTGATGTGCTACTTCCCTCCAGAACTCAGACGAGAAGCCGTTCTCAGTTGGAAAAGGGCAGTTCGATTCCACCACACCCTGACTTGTACTCGGTCCTTTTCCCATCTCCTTTCTTTTGTCGTACGTCAAGTAACTGGCTTTTGTGACCAGGTTTATTGTGCTATTATTATTTTTTTTACTAAAGGGTCATTGATGTATTCTGTTGACATCCAAAGGAAATGGAGGGGAGAAAAAGCTTTCTGTAAAAAGGCCCATTGGCAGTGTGCTCATTCAACTTTTATTTATTTATTTATTTTTATTTATTTATTTATTTATTTATTTAGTGTTTATTTGTATTTATTTGGAGAGAGAGAGCGAGCAGGGCAGGGGCAGAGAGAGAGAGGGAGAGAGAGAATCCCAAGCAAGTTTCATGCCCAGCTTGTAACCTGACGCGGGCTTGATCCCATGATCTCAAGATCATGACCTAAGCCAAAATCAAGAGTCAGATGCTTAACCAACTGAACCAGCAAGGAGCCCCACAACTTTTATTTTTATATGCCATTAAATTATTTTGCTTTCATTGTTTGACAAGCAACAACAACAACAAAACCCTTTGCATACTTTATCTGCTGAATTCCGATGGATTTCATTTATCATTGTAAAACCAAGGACAACTTAAACATTTTACAATCTTTTGTACATAGCTGTTACATGCGGGGAATCTGTTTTTAAGTTGGAACACATTTCTCGGAAGGAAATGAATCCTAAGTAGCTTTTCTTTTAACTCAGGTGTCTTATTTAAATAAACTTTTTGTTGAAAATAATATTAAAAAGCCCATCATTGCAGCAGGAGAACGGTGAGGCTGTTTTATCCTGGCTTGACCAGGATAAAGTTTGGCAAAGTGGGAAGTGTGAATAAGCTGGTTATCTCTGGGGTAGCCCAAGCGAATATTCATCCCCGTCTCCACGCTGCAATCACCTTGACCTGCTGGGTTGGAGGCACGCCATCCCTTGGTTGCTGTAGGTGATCATTGTTTTGGAACCCGGAGGATGAACCAGGTGGCCTTTTGAGGCACCCTGGAGCCCAGGGATGGTTGGAGAGAGAGCTCACTCGGGCTCTGCCGACAAGAGGGCTTCCTGACAAGAGTCTTGAGGAACTTTGCAAAAAAGTCTCCTAGTTGCCCTAACTCTGCTGTCTTCCAGGAGAAACAACAGTAGCGGCTGAAAAGAGGAGATTTTTACCTTTCCTTCATTGGGTTTTTGGTGTAATAGGGCATTCTCCTATGAAGTTTGAAACAAGTCATGGCTGTGAGGAGACCATTTCTGACTTTCTGCTTACTTTGTGGCCCCGAACAAGGCTGGACCATCTAAAATTTTTTTTTTCTTTTTTTTTTTACATTTACTTATTTTTGAGAGACAGAGAAACAGCACACGTGGGGAGGGGCAGAGAGGGAAGAAGACAGAATCCAAAGCAGGCTCTGAGCTGTCAGCAGAGAGCCCGACGCAGGGCTTGAACTCACAAACCGTGAGATCATGACCTGAGCTGAAGTCAGACGCTTAACCAACTGAACCACCCAGGCGCCCCAAGGCTGGATCATCTAGGATGTTATCGTATTTCCTCTCCCCCTTTATGTATTGGAAACTCAATATAATACTCAAATGTGTTCAGTTCAGTTCAATGAGCACTTATTTTCTTTTTTTTTTTTTTTTTTTTTTTAAATTTTTTTTTTTCAACGTTTATTTATTTTTGGGACAGAGAGAGACAGAGCATGAATGGGGGAGGGGCAGAGAGAGAGGGAGACACAGAATCGGAAACAGGCTCCAGGCTCTGAGCCATCAGCCCAGAGCCTGACGCGGGGCTCGAACTCACAGACCGCGAGATCGTGACCTGGCTGAAGTCGGACGCTTAACCGACTGAGCCACCCAGGCGCCCCAATGAGCACTTATTTTCTCTGTTTATTTTATTTTATTTTATTTTATTTTATTTTATTTTATTTTATTCTATTCTATTCTATTCTATTCTATTCTATTTTATTTTATTTTTTTCACTCTTTTAAATGTTTATTTTTGAGAGAGAGAGTGCAAGTGGAGGAGGGGCACAGAGAGAGGGAAGGAGGATCTGAAGCTGGCTGTGCACTGACAGCAGAGAGCCCGATATGGGGCTCAAACTCGCAAACCATGAGATCCTGACTGGAGCGGAAGTCAGACGCTCAACTGACTGAGCCACCCAGGTGCCCATCTCTGTGTTTATTTTAACTGAATATCTGATTGGTAATATATTTCACTGTTCTTATAAAAGCAAAGTTACACAAATAAGCTTAAGCTCCCCCCCCCCCCCCCACCTTTCTGACCTTATTCGATGAACCGTATCTGTCTGATTGGCCACCTAGCAATTAACACACAGTTCAGGCTAAGTCGTTGAAAACACTGATGTATTAATTTAGTCAATGGATCCTAAGAGGGGATTTTTAGGTTTGGAAAAAGCTGTTTTGTGTGTTTGTTTTGTTTTTAACTTCAGAATTGTGGTGACACATTTTTCAACCAATTGCATGATGCTGACTGTATGCCAGAACCTGTTCTAAATGCCTCATAAACATTAAGTTTTAATTTCAGCTTTGAAACAAGCCTCCTACACAGCAACTCTTATTATGCCCATTTTACTGACGAGGAGATCAAGCTTTGCAGAGAGTAAGATCACCGAAGATCCCACAGCTAAGAGGCAGAGATAAGATTTAAACCCAGGTTCTTCTGCTGAGGCCAGGATTGAGGTATCGTTGTTGTTTTTAAAGCGTTTTACTTGGAAGTAATCCCAAATTTACAGAAAGGTTGTAAAGGAAGGTGCAACAAGGAATATCACACTTCCTGAGATTCTTTGTTGTTAGCGTGTGTAACGTTCTTCTTCTGAGACGCAAATACCCACGCGGTGGCCCTTTACCCTAGAGTACGTCAGTGCGTATTTGCTAGGAATAGGGCTGTTCTTTTACGCAATCAGCGCATGTCTATCTTTAGTAAATGTAGCACTGATGAGATACTTCTATTCATTCGCTGTCTATATTTCAGTGTTGACAGTTAACCCAGTCATAAGGTCTTTTCTCATTTCCGCCAGGATGGGATCCAGACTAGTTCTAGGTATTCTTGTTGTCAAACCTCTCTTGCCTCCTTCATCCGGACACATTTCATCCCCTTCCCGTGTCTTGTGTGACCTGGATATTTTTTTTTTTGCAGAGTATGTTTCCCCTCCTGCCTTTAACAAAAGAGAACAAGCATTCTTCATCTCGTGTTTGATGCCTTGTCGCGATTGGGTAAGGAGATTCGGTCCTACATGGGAGACGCGGTGACCGGCTCAGGATCTTATCTCCGGAGACACATGATATCTGCCTGCCTCTCGCTGGTGGTGGTGGCTCGGATCACCATGCTCCATCAAGCGGTTGTCTGATTTCTCAGACAAAATAATTACTATTTTTCCCTTGCCGCTAGCAAGCCATCTGGGGGGAGGCTGAAGGATGTTTCTCTGCCACTTGGAGGCACCAGTCATAGGGAGACGCGTATGTGTGGGAGGGTGGAAGCAAGTTCTTCCTTCCCTTCCGCGGGGATGTTACAAGCGGGGAATACGTGCTCCTTCCACCTGCAGCTGGAAAGTCCGCACATCGTTTGCTGTGATTTCCAGTCGTCACAGGGCATTTCGTTAGGGCTGAGTTACTGCCCGCAGGTAGAGCTTTGGGGCTTTGATGTCTCTGGGCCCTGATGAGTCAAGCTTGCATCTGTGAGATGGTAAAGCGGCTGAGATGCCTCCCGAGAGAACAAGGAATGGGATCCTCACCCGTAATGTCTGAGACCACATTTCAGGAAAGGGCACCGGTTCCTTGAGGGAAGGCAGACAGCAACAGAAATGGAAATCTGGACTGGCTTCACATCCAAACCTGGGAGACGTTGCAACGAAGGATTGACTTAGGGTGTCGGAAATCGCCGGTGGAACTGGTTCCAGCCCAGAACCCTGGGCTGTGAGCCCAGTAGGACTGACCCAGCCCATCCTCCTAGAGAACACCTTGACTCTGCGGAAGGAGAAGCAGAGCCCTGGTTCTTGACACACCCATGAGCATCTGAGCTCTTACACAGCCAAAATATTTCCCACGAATACACGTGATATTAAAGATAGTATGCTAAAAAGAGAGGACAGCGAATAATCTAGGTAGAGAAGATTAGACGAAAAGTTAGAACCCATATACTCAAGCCGTAGGTTACTAAATAATTACTAATACTGGCATCGAATTTGTCTCAGAACTTCTCTATTGGAAAGGCAAAAAGGAAAACGTGATCAATTAGTTACAAAAATCTCACTTCCATGGCAAAAAATTGATCAGTTACTCAGAAGAGACAAAACATTCCCAATGCTTAAACGTGAATACGTCTGTCTTTGCTTTGCTTTGCTTATTGGTAATAGAGCTTTTCTTGAACACTTAGCCTCTTGTCAATTTTCTCTGTAATTGATTTTTACTTCCAGGTCCCGTGGTTGAAAGGTCTCTAAATGCTGTGATGTCTAAAGATCTGAGTATCAGGATGGGGAAGAAACAGAAGTGGCGAGTCCCATCGAGAGAGCACACAAGGTAACGTAACAACACAGTTAATCCGAAGCCACGGATTCTAAATCCAGGGACAGAAGGTTTGGCCTCATTACACCAACTTGCAAGGGAGTGCCCTGGAGCTGTGCCCGCAGGGAGCTAGGAAACAGGAAATCCCACCTCAGGAGATTGCTGGCAGCGAAATGGCAGTCACCCAGCAACAACAACCACCACAACAAGAAGGCACTAAAAGGAATGATGGAAAATCACTTACATGAAGGGAAACAATGCAACCGGGACTTATGAGTACTCTAAATCCTGCCCTTTGGAGGGATTTCAGATTTTATTTTTTATCTTTAAGGATCCTGCAAAGTCCTTTTGGTTCAAAGGGCTTCTCCAATGTGGGATTGGTAGGAGATGGTCGGGGAATAGATTCATTCATGTGGTCAGTTAGCCAGTCAGAAAACATGACTTGAACTCCAGGCCATGAGATGGAGAAGAAGAACTCCAGATGCCCTATGTCTGAAATATACAATAGAATAGGGACAGGTGCAGGCAGAGAAATAATGGCAGTGCTATGTGTTTCTAGAGCACTGCAGAATTCTTTTAAAAGCTGGGGGCGCCTGGGTGGCGCAGTCGGTTAAGCGTCCAACTTCAGCCGGGTCACGATCTCACGGTCCTTGAGTTCGAGCCCCGCGTCAGGCTCTGGGCTGATGGCTCAGAGCCTGGAGCCTGCTTCCGATTCTGTGTCTCCCTCTCTCTCTGCCCCTCCCTCGTTCATGCTCTGTCTCGTTCATGCTCTGTCTCTCTCTGTCCCAAAAATAAAATAAATGTTGAAAAAAAAATTAAAAAAAAAAATAAATAAATAAAAGTAGGGCGCCTGGGTGGCTCAGTCGGTTAAGCGTCTGACTTCAGCTCAGGGCATGATCTCCTGGTTTGTGCGTTCAAGCCCCGCATCGGGCTCTGTGCTGATAGCTCGGAGCCTGGAGCCTGCTTTGGATTCTGTGTCTCCTTCTCTCTTCTTCTCTCTCTTCTCTCTCTCTCAAAAATAAATAATAAAAACATTAAAAAAAGCTTATATGTGTGACATCGAGCGAGGTCTGCGTTAGCATCTCCTGCAAAAGCAGGGTGGTGGCAGAATCTGTCAGAAAAGCCAAATTGCCCTTCCGGACTTTTTGTTTCCCCAACTCACCACAGGAGGGCGCTGTGTGAGGCTACCCTGAGGGCTCCCGAGTGAACTCTGCTTTAGATCAGCAAAATGGTAGGCACTAAATGAAAAGCTTCAGAACCATCCCAGGTGGTGTCCAGATAAAGCCATTGTTACCTGGAGTGAATGAGCATAGGCCATTTGCAGTGGCAGGGACATAAAGGACTCTTGGAGGGCCCTTTCCAATAAGGGCGGCTGCCTGGGAAGTGTAAACACGCAAGTCTGGTCCCCTTTGCAAGCGACAGGACATGCTAACTTTTCTCCAGAACGCTTTCCTCCACACAACAGGCCCCCACAGGCCCTCTTCTGAAGGTTCTTTGCAGACCTTTTGTTTTCTTGCTTGTTGATTTTCCTTTTGCAAACAAGACCGGGGGACCCATTATTCAACTAAAACCTTCTTTTGTCAACTCTTAGGTTTTCTCCCTAGTGTTGATTGGATGTCTAGACAGATAGGTGGAAATAATTGCCCAGGGGGAAGGACAACCTTAACTCAAGCGGTCCATTTACATTTTTACATCCTCCTAAAAATACACCACACCAACCCCTTTGTCTTGGTAGTTCAACGTTGTGCAAGACTCTGGAATATGTTGCTTCTTTTTGCAGTGTTTAAAATGTCCCGTTCAGAACCATTGTTCTTCGAGACTTCAACTTCTTTGATAGGGATTTAAATCACAAAGGGCTCAGGCAGTTCTGAAAAAAACCCTCTGTTATGCTCCCTGGGTCATAAAGGAGACTCATAAACTGCTTTCGTGTGGTAACTGCTGTGGGGGAAGGGTAGATAGTGTCTGATGTCTGATGGTATCCTAACTGCCAGGCGGGCCGGAGAAAATTAAGGGTATGTTTTCATTTAACATCATTCCTTGCTGACTCTTGTCTCCCTGGAAAATTGTCCACGAGGAGACAAACGAGGGTGCCCTTTCTGTTAACTCAGTTTTCTTAATTATAGTTGGTAGGAGATGGGCTTAAATCGTGTTGTGAGGTATGGGCTCCGTCTTCCCTCCAGGCGGTGGAGGAATTTGTGTCAGAGACTGGTAACAGTAAACCCTGAGATAAAAGTCAGCCTGCCCAACTTTTTCCGTTGCCCCTTTTAAAGGTTTCTCTCCGGTGTACTGGCCTCTACTCATTAAAACCCTTTCAAGGTTGTTTTTTTCTTTTCTTTTCTTGCTTTCAAGCACAAAATAAGCGTGTGCCTACACGTTCAGGACCTGGGAAGAAAGAAGGGTGGGCTGAACGGAGTCTTCCCGTGGTACTGTTTGGGGTTTCTATGGCCTTGTTTATTCCCTCTTTTGCCTAGCCTCGGGGTTCAGTGCCAGGCTGGGATAGTGTTCACCCCAGGCTGCTTTCGTGGAGACGTCCAGAACTGTGGTGCTTATGGGTCCACATCCGTCCCGATGCCCAAACCAGAAACCCTCAGCATAGCTACCCCTGCATCAGGCGCCATGTGCATTTCATCAATCGTGTTGATTCCCTCTCCTATACGCCTGGAGTCTGTCTGCTTCTCTCTCCTTTTTGGCCCAGGCTCCCTTCGCCCTTTCTCCTACAATGGACACGAGGGCTTCCTAACTGAGCTCTCAGGATCCTCGAGGCCCGTCCTCACTGCCTTCCACCCTACCAAGTGCTGTGTTCAGAACACGGCATTTGTTATCATGACGGCCGCCTTTTCGAGAAGAACTTCCCAAGTGTTAAGCAAATGGGAATCCTTAGAGCAAAGCCCCGGACAGGCCAGGCAATCTTTGACTGTTCTTTCTCTTTTTCTCTGTGTGGATTTCATTGTCCTCTCACTTTCTTGGGTCCCGTCTAAAAAGTACTTGTATTTTAAAGCTCTTCATACAAGATTGACCTTCACTTGGGCTTTTGTCTGTAATCTGTCTTAAATTGTTTCCAAAGCATGTTTACTTTTGGCTTCAAACAAGGCAAAGCAGAGAGCAGGACTTCCATTTCCTTCCTGCCCCCGCTGGGGCACCACACATTTGCTGAGCAGGTAGAGACCCTGGTTGGGAGGCTGGACGACTCCTTGGGCTGGGGCCGCCCTTGCCTTGATGGGCACAGCCGATCCGTGCTGTGGCGGCCAGGCAAGAAATGTTCAATGAATGCACTAATCCTTGTTTTTCATATCCTCTGGTGAATGGCAATTTCTTTTGTCATCCTTCCTCAAAAACTGTGAAGAATGTGGATGTGGTATGTGGGGAAACATCTAAAGCCCAGACAGACTTTTAACTGACTAGGGGAGCAGGAGACTGTCTTTGTCTTCCTGGTGAGTCTTAAACTAGCCCGGGGTTGTCACTAAAAAGCTGAACTTTCTGATTTGCCCTTTTTTTTTATTTTGGGGGGGGGGGCTGCCAGTGTTTTTGGTGAATTCACTGGTAGTATCGGTTTGACAAAAAAATGGAACATTAGAATCAGTTGGGAAATGCCTTACCTCTTTTGAAAATCAACTTTATTGAGCTAGACGTACCTGTGATGACATGCACCCGTTTTGAGTAGATATTATAATTTTGACAAATTTCTGCACTTGCGTAATTACCCTAAGGCTGAAGATGTAGACACAGTACTGTCCAATACCATAGCCACTAACCACATATGGCTACTTAAAATGAACTAAAATGACCTGAAACTTAAAACGGTCCCTCGGTTGTGCTAGTTACCTCTCAGATGCTCCGTAGCCGCAGGTGACTGTTGCCTACTATGTTGGACAGCGCAAGTGATAAAACATTTCCATCATAGAGTGCAGATATAACACATATGTATGGCCCTGAAATAAAACATGTCCGTCACACCAAAAAATTCCCTCGTCCTCTTCCGAATTATTCCCAACTCCCACCCTTGCAGGAAATCACTGATTTGATGTCTGTTAACTGCCAAGTAGATCTGTGTTTTCTAGAACTTCGTATATATGTACTCTTTATTTGGGTGGCTTTTTCTCAGCAAAATGTTTCTAAGGTGGATCCATCCATGTTGTTACATGTGTCGTTAATTCACTCCTTTTTATTTATTTATTTATTTTTGTTTTGGTGACTTTCTTTTTCTAGAGTTAACATCGCACTATGTTAGTTTCAGGTGTACAATATGATGCGGCAATTCTGTACATTACGCAGAGCTCATCATGTAAGTGTGCTCTTAATGTCCTTTGTCTGTGTCGCCCGTCCCCACACTCACCTCCCCTCTGGTAACCATCAGTTTTTTCGGTTCGTCTCGTTTTTGATTTGTTCATTTGTTTTGTTTCTTAAATTCCACATATGAGTGAAATCGTATGGTATTTGTCCTTCTTTGACTTATTTTGCTTCCCATCATGCTCTCTAGCTCCATCCATGTTGTTGCAAATGGCAAGATGCCATTCTTTTTTATGGCTCAGTAATATTCCTTATATGTATACCACCTTCTTTATCCATTCATTTATTGATGGACATTTGGGTTGCTTCCATAATTTGACTATTGTAAATAATGCTGCAATAAACATAGGGGTGTATGTATCCTTTTGAATTAGTGTTTTTGTATTCTTTGGGTAAATACCCAGCAGTGTGATTACTGGATACTATGGTAATTCTATTTTTAATTTTTTGAGGAACCTCCATACTGTTTTCCACAGTGACTGTACCAGTTTTCATTCCCACCAACAGTGCACGAGGGTCCCTTTTTCTCCACATCCTCACCAGCACTTGTTCCTTGTGTTTTTTATTTTAGCCATTCTGACAGATGTGAGGTGGTATCTCATTGTGGTTTGACTTGCATTTCCCTGATGAGAAGTGGTGTTGAGCATCTTTTCATGTATCAATTTGTCATCTGTATCTCTTCTTCAGGGAGATGTCTGTTCATGGCTTCTGCCCACTTTTTATTTGTTTTTAGAGAGAGAGAGAGGGAGCAGGGGAGAGGGACTGAGGGAGAGAGAGAATCTTAAGCAGGCTCCATACTCAGTGCAGAGCCTGACACAGGGCTCAATCCCACAACCCTGGGATCATGACCTGAGATGAAATCAACAGTCGGGCGCTCAGCCAGCTAAGCCACCCGGGCGCCCCTTGTGCCCATTTTTTAATTGGATTATTTGGTTTCTGGTATTGAGTTGTATAAGTTCTTTATACATTTTGGATACTGACCCTTATTGGATATGCCATTTGCAAATATCTTCTCCCCTTCTATAGGTTGCCTTTTTGTTTTGTTGATTATTTCCTTCACTGTGCAGAGGCTTTATATTTTGATGTAATCCCAATAGCTTATTTTTGCTTTTGTTTTCCTTGCCTCAGGAGACATAGCTAGAAAAATGTTGCTATGGCTGTTGTCAGAGAAATTACTGGTGTTCACTCCTTTTTATTAATGAATAGTGTTCCATTGTATGAATAGACCACAATTTATTTATCCACTCACCTGTGGATGCCATTGGATTGTTTTCCTTTGGGACTATGATGAATAAAGCAAGTTAGTTTTTTGTGTGGACATACATATTTTAATTTCTCTTGGGTAAATACCTATGATTGGAATCGCTGGGTTATATGGTAAGTGTATATTTAACTTTGTAAGAGATTGCCAAACCATTTTCCAAAATGGTGGCACCATTTTACATTCCTACCAGCAGTGTAGGGAGTTCCAGATGCTCCCTGGAATAATCTTTAGCAGTTATTACTGGTAATTGTTTACTTGTTCTATTAATTACTGAGGCAGAAGTATCTAAATCTCCACCTTTAATTACAGATTTCCCATTTTTCCTTTCAGTTATATCAGTTTTTGCTTCATAAATTTTGAAACTTTGTGATTAGGTACATACCAAATAAATAATTTTTTCTATGAGTTGACCCTTTTATCTTGCAGTGTCCTCCTTTGTCCTTGTTCTCAATTCTTTGTCTGCTAATGTAGCTGCTCCAGCTTTCTTTTTAAATCAGAATGTGCACGGTACATCTCTTTCCATCCCTTTGCTTTTAAACTTATATGTATATTTTCATTTAGTGCAGGTGTCTTTTAAATAGTATATAGCTTAGTCTTGCTTTAAAAAAAAAATCCAGTTTGAGAATCTGACTTTTAATTGGTGCGTTTAGATCATTTAGTTTTAAAAAAGTCATAACTAACAAAAGAATAAATTGTATGTATTTCAGGTGTACAAACTGATGATTTGACAGGTGTATACCTGTGAAGCTATCACCATGGTCAATAAAATAGCCATTTTCATCATTTCCCCAAAGTTTCCCTGAGCTCCTTTGGAATCCCTGCCACCCCTCCTCTTTCTAGGACACCACTGAGCTGCTTCCTGTCACTATAATTTGCATTTTTAGAATTTTGTGTAAATGGAAACATACCGTATGTAGTCTGTTTTGTCTTCTTTTATATGTCGCAATGGTTTTGAAATTCAATCATATTGTTTTTGTTTCAATTTTGTAGTTCCTTTTTATTTCTGTGTATTATTCCACTGTGTAGATACACAATAGTGGTTTTATTCATTCACACAGATGGAGATGGGTTGTTTCTAGATTTTGGCTATTACAAATAGAGCTGCTATAAGCACTCTTCTTCAAGTCTTTGTATGGACATATGCTTTTATTTCTCTTGAGTAAATACGTACGAGAGGGTTTCCTAAGTAATACATTAGGCATAAATTTAATTTTTTAAGGAACTGCCTATGTATTTTCCCAAGTGTTTGTAGCATTTTACACTCTCACCAATAGTGTATGAGGGTTCCATTTGCTCCCGTCTTGTCAACAGTTGGGATGGCTTGCCTGCTTAATTTTATTGACTCTATTTGGTGTGTTTACATTTCATTTACTTATTGCCCATTCATATGTCTTCTTTTGTGAGGTTTCTGTTCACATTTTTTGCCCATTGAAAAAAATTTCATCATCTCTTCATTGATTAATGTCCCTGGTGGATTTATGTGATGCAAATATTTTCTCCTGCTTCGCGGGCTGCCTTTTTGTATTTTTCATGGTCTCCTTAGAAGAGCAGAGTTTTTAATTTTGGTAAAGTCCAAATTATCGATTTTTTTCTTTTATGATTTATTCATTTATTTAGTTATTTCATTACTTATTAATTTTTTTAACATTTATTTTTGAGAGAGAGACAGAGACAGAGAGACAGAGCATGAGTTGGGGACGGGCAGAGAGAAAGGGAGACACAGAATCTGAAGCAGGCTGCAGGCTCTGAGCTGTCAGCACAGAACCCAAAGTGGGGCTCAAACTCATGAACCGGGAGATCATAACCCGTTATTTACTTACTTATTTATTTTTCTATCTAAGGAACTTTTATCTACCTGAAATCACAAAGATTTTCTCCTATGTTTTCTTCTAGAAGTATTACATGTAAGTCTATGCTCCATCTCAGTGTTGTGTAGGCTGTAAGGTAAGTCTTCGTTTTTTTCCATGGAGAGTTCCAGTTGTTCCTGTACGATGTTTTCAAAAGACTTCATTCCCCATTGAAGTGTCTTGACACTTTTCTTAAAACTCAGCTCATGTTTATAGATGTGGACAAAATGATACAAAATATATACAAATAACTTCATCTGTTCATCTCACAGGATACCTGTGTGAAAGAGGGGGCTAAACATTAAAAATAATTTATGTGCATATGAATGTCTAATTTTCATCAAATCTAGTTTTCTTATAACTGTTTCTTTATGTCTCTTCCAAAATGAATTAAGCAACTCTCTTTGATTCTAAAACCTCACAAATGGTATCATCCGTATTATGATGGTAGAAATCATCATACCCATGATTTAAATGGACAGGCTTTCTGGGGAAGCCAAGGCTTGTTCCAGATATTTGGGTTTGGCAATGTCCACAGATCGCAGAATTTTCTTCATATGTAAATACACTCTGAAGTGACACCAAGTGAAAAAATACACAACTCTCAATTCTCCTAAAAAAATCCAGATCTCTAGTATTGCTCTGTGACAAAGAGAAATATGGAAAAGAAAGCCCAGTGCCTTTGGAAATCGAGATCTAAAAATTTAATGTTTAAAAAATAACCTTTACATACAAGATGGGAAAGAGTAATACAGACTGAATGTTTTGGTTTCGAAAACGTGAAATGTCACCACGTAACTTAGAACAAGTCTGCCATCTCCTAAGAAATACACATTATTATACAATGGAATCTATAGGGACACTTATGAACTCCTGCTTAGTTGATTTTCAGCAGTCTCCTTCCTCCCTACAAACTTACTTGTCATATAACCATACAATTTGTAATCATCTTTTGACAGAGAACTTGGAGAGCTACAATCACGGCTGTTTTCAAAAGCACCTTCTATGATGTTTCACTGATTTTTTTTTTTCCATCACACTTAGATCGCACATTCTTTTCTCTTAAATCCCTTCCTGTTCCAATGATTTGTTTTTTAAAACAAGCAAGCTTAATTAAGTCAAGGCATATATTGCAAAATAAAAATGTTTTCCAATAGGCTAGACTAGAACCATTAAATAAGAACGGGACCAAAAGCCCATAGATAACATGCTTCCTGACTTGGTAATGTGAGAATACCTTTACCCATTGGGTAGGAAAGGTCTCATCTGCCTCAAGATGAATCTGATGGCTTGTGTTGTGTCTGTACTGTGCCAACACCAACAGGTTTAAGGGGGAAGACTATGGAATGGACTTTGCTGAGCTGTGAGATGGCAATGGGCTGTTTACACAGGGCCGTGGGCCAGACAGAATTGTAAAGGCTGGATGGGCTCAGTGTTGGGTCAGCAGCTGCATGTTTGAAGAAGGGTGTGAGATCAAGCAATGGATCCTCATAGAACAGAATGTGGCCTGGAGGCTCTTAACCTTTAAGTGACTAAGAAACTGGTCAGTTTTCCTCAGGTACTGACGGTGGTAGCACCCAAGTGAATGTTGAGAGTCCAAAAAGGCCTCTACTTAAACCTGACAGAACGGAACCATCCCTGCTTTTTGTGGACAATCGTAGTCTGATATGTCTTTATGGATTCCTGCTGCAAATAATCTGGTCTTTGCAAATTTAAAACACCCTCTGGAAAGCCTCATGGCCAAATCACTCATAAACGCAGATGATCAAAAAGCCCCGGGGAAACATGTGCTCTCCTTTTATTGTGATGTCCTCTCTGTTTTGAAACAACCCAGCCCCAACTGGGAATATGGCCTTGAAATACTTCGAAAATATCGGTGCTTGAATCAACATACACTTCCTGAAACTTCTAACAGGGCTTCCTCCATCAGAAGTGTGGCATTTTGCCACAATGTGCCCGAGAAGGTCGACTTTGAAATGGGCCCCAAAACAAGAACAAGTCACATCATGCCTCATTATTGGAAGGTGAACATTTGCATGTATACGTGCTTCCCACACTTGGAAGTGACAGGCTCAGGATAATTGCTAGTATACATATGGCAATATTACAACTAGCTGGTATGTTTTCTAAAAAAAAAAAACAACAGAAAAAAAAAGGAAAAAAATGCAGCATTAGGAGGTGGTTACTAAGGTGCTTCTTAATTCATGTTTTCTACTGGAATGTCTCGGACAGACGTCTACAAACGAACGTGCATACACAGGC
Source organism: Prionailurus bengalensis (assembly GCF_016509475.1). Classification (NCBI taxonomy): domain Eukaryota; kingdom Metazoa; phylum Chordata; class Mammalia; order Carnivora; family Felidae; genus Prionailurus; species Prionailurus bengalensis. The sequence goes on along the minus strand of NC_057349.1, from coordinate 17,616,718 downwards.
ATACACACGCACATGGACACGTTTCTGTACAGCTGATGCCTTAGATGCTTACGTGTTTACATAAGAACCACACGGGAAAAAAAAAAAATTCCCCCTCGAGCTCCCTGAATTTCTGAATGTCATCTAACCCCATCAAATGTTAAAATATTTCATTTTCATATAAAATTATCTACAAAAATAGATAACATTTACAAAAACCAGATAGCATTTCCAGTTTTCCTTGGTGGCGCGCTCAGCTCCCCCTTCTTCCTGCCCTTCTCAGAAGGTTGCCATCTCCAGCAAAGAGCGCTTGAAGAGCTGGGCGTTCCTGGACAGGTCTGTCACATGGTGCACCATCTCCTGCAGGGCCGTGGTGCTGGGGTAATGGAGGGCGGCCATCTTGGTCGCCATCACTATAGTCTTGAGCTGTTCGCAGAGCTGGTTGCTGGAGTTCATCACTTTGTGGCGAATGTCCTGGGTGGCCACCTGCCTCGTCAGCGTGTCCCCAATGAACACCAGTTTGTGTGCGCTCAGGATGACAAACTTGCTGTGGGCCACGAAGATGCGCGGGGGCTGCGCGGAGCTGACACAGCTGAAGAGGGCGTCGATGGCATTGAGGAGGGAGATGTAATGGGTCTCACACTGGTCATAGTAGAAGTAGAGCAGCTGCCTATCTTGAGAGCCCACGCTGCTGTTTGTGGTCGGGAGGCTCTGAGAGGGCTTCCACTTGGAGATGTCGTTCTCCACGGGCTTGGTAATTTCCTGTTCCAGCAGCTGGAACTGACTTAGCTGCAAGGAAGCAAAAAGCAGATTTCCTGAAGGGCAAGGCAAGTGCGCTGTGCCGGAAATGAACCCCGGGGCTTGGAGTTCAAGGACAGGGATTTTAATCCCCAACAAGAGTCAAGTGCTCATTAGATGGGAGGCCTTGGTCAGGTTGTCTGACTTTCCTAAAGTGTGAAACGTAGAGGATCCCTAAGGAATCGGGCCCCTGTGACTGCATATTGGTCCCTTCTGCCCTAAGGCTGGAAGGCAGCTCGCGCTTAGACTCAGCTCTGTTACCTGCACCTTTATGAAGGTGAAATGAGTTAAGGTTTACAGAGTGCTCAGAATGGTGTTTGGTTTATTGTAGCCTCTGTGTAAATGTTTATTGAACGTTGAGTGGTGGCGAGGGAAACTGAGAGTTGGTTCCTTCTCTGGGAAAGCCTTGACTCTGTCCCTTCCAGACTCTTAGATAAATGACAGTCTGTGACCCCTTTCCATTTCTCCTACTCTTTCAGTCAAGATCCGTGAATGTTATTATCCAGCACTGCAGGAGAGACTATTGCACGTAAATACATGTACATTGTGGAGAAGAGCGTCTCTAAGGGAATCTGAATAATTGTGCATCATACCATTTAGCTGCTCAGAGCTGTTGAAAGAAAAGCTCCTCACACACAGACTCAATGAGCGTTAGCTTTCTTCTTCCCTTCCTGCGTCCAGCTGGTGAATTATTTAAGCTGCAGTGATAATAATTTCATGCTATTCCACCAAATCTCAGGAAAGACCCTTCTTTTGCAGGTGAGGACTATTTGTGACCTTAGCTTAGGACTCAGTGATCTGCTCCAAGGTGGGGCTCAGTCAGAGTAGGGATAGCCTCGTCCAGCTTCCCCCACAAGAAATGCACAATGAGCTTTACTTTTCAACCGACTCTGCTTTCCTCTTAGGAATTGCTATGGTTTCAACAAATTCCCCAAAGCCCTGCTGTCCTACTTGGCCAAATGCCAAAGCCGATATAACCAGGTACAACGTGATGTTTGAAGTTAGTTATCTCGTTTATGCTGTTGCAAATATGTTCATAAATGTATCATCTTATTAGATGGAGAGCTGGGGGTATCTTCTCATTTTATACACGAGTAACTGAAGTTCATGGCGGTTAAGTGACTTGCCTGAGGTCACATAGTTGGCTGGTCCGAAAGCAAGGACATGTCTCTGCATGCCATTTCGTTTCAATTTAAAAGGCTTATAAGTCCTCAATCCATTGCTTTTTTTTTTTTTTTTGTGCCCAGTTACTAGCAATACCCATCATTATCAGCCCCACTCATGCCCAACTGTTGAGTGAATCTGCCCTGCCCAAATCCCTTGTTTAAGAGCTTGCATGTAATTTGAAAACATTTGATCCTGCCCTCGTTCTCTTCGATTGGACCAAGAACAAACAGCCAAGCCATAGGCTTGAGTTGTAGGAGAGAGAGAGATAGAGATGACCCAATTAGGCTCTTTTTTTTTTTTTTCGAGGAATTTGATGAACCACAGTAGGAAACCATCAGCTGAGGAAGCTGAGACGAAAAGCCATCTGTAGAAAGGACTTTGAGTGGCCATTTATGGGTTCTGTAAAGTTAGAGGGGCGACAAATGAATAGATAAGCAAAGGAAACTGCTAGAAAATAGAGAAGGAAGCAGATTTAGAGAAAAGCAAAGGAAGTACAGAAGGAGAGAGAATTTATAGTCCTAGCTCTCATCAGACCTGGCTATATCTGCATTTTCTGTTCTTGCATTCCCCTACTATAAAACCTGTTTGCTTGGGCTAGCTTGAGTGGGTCCTGCTCCTTGAGACCAACAGCTTTAACCCAAAGAGTCCTAATATGTTAGATATAAAGAATTAGCCCGGAAAAAAATGGCTGTTTGGACATAATCCAGGAACACCAGCTGGATTACCAATGCTATAAACTTTCTCTTTGTTCTTATACCCTATTATATGCCTTAGAGCCTATTTATGCCAAAGTATGCTGGAAGGATCAAAACCATAATCTTTTGAAGTAACACCTTCCTTATTAAGTGGGAAATCTTTTCAATACCCAGTAGGTTTTGTTCTGAGTGAACTTACCTGATGATGTTCCAGCTGCATCTTGCTCTGTTTGATGATATTTTCCTTTTCCAGCAGCTCTTTCTGTTGCCTCTCAAACTCCTCCTTGCCCTATTATTTTTCAACACAAAGAAAACATTACATCACCCCTGTGATTCACTTATGCTAACAATTTCATTGACAAACGTGTAAATACCCTTTCATTTTCCAATGCCTTGGCGATTTCCCACAGGCCCAGTTAGGCCCTGTGAACCCCAGGCCCTGGTGTGCTTCTTTGCCAGACTTCCAGAGTCACCATGGAGGTCAAGGCTGAAAAGTAAAGTCCGTGTCCATGTGAGAGGCCACCATCTCTGCTCCACTTCACCATTCTTGGAGATCCACAATCCCCTTCAAACCTCCTTAAGCAACACTGTTTCTCAGCGTTCTAATGGGATCCACGCTGCGCTCCTGGTTTCGTTGAATCATCTATGACTCTACACCAAATCGGTATTTCCAACAGACAGAGCTGGACAACCCACCATATGAATGGTGAATGCCCCCATCTACTCTCTCTCCACACCTTTCCTTAGCACTGGGAGATGGGGGAGGGAGGGCGGGCTCAGCTCTCTCCCTTCCCCAGTCTCTTGCACCCAAGGGAATTGTAGTAGTTCATCAGTTCTCAGGATAATCCATGCCTCTCAGTCAAGTGAATAAGACAGCACACCAAATTCTAAGTAATGGACCCTGGTAGAATGTCTGAATTCCCCAAAGTGAAAGGGATCTCAGGTCAGCTTGGTAGAATTTCCCACTTGTAGGAGGCCAACTGTGCCTGTCCAGCTTCCCATGTGCTGGTTAAGTTCTACGTCAATTGACAAATGCCCAGTGTTCCTTAAGGTAAGCCTGAGGTCGGGTTAAGTTTTTCTGTAGGTAATTAAACACACACACACATTATAGAGCTGAAGGGACCTTAGACACGCTTTAGTATAGAGGTTTGCGTTTTTTTTTCCTTAACGGTGCCTTTCTCCTTTTTCAAATAAAATACCACGCAGAACTATATGACAGAATGTCAACAGAAGTGGAGAGGGTATGATTATCTGGGGGCCCACTCTCCTACTTGGGGAGTCTCTTTCTGTTTGCCTGAGGCATATCAATGGATCACTCCAACTCTGTGCTTCACTCATGTTGCAAATGAAGAAATTACAACCCTGGCAGGTTTGAGAAGTCAATCACAGTTAGTGTCGGGGAAAGGTCTAGAGCCGGGGACTCAGGACTCTCCGGCCAGTGTTCTCCCAACAGTACGATATCGCCTCCATCTGTGAACTACTAATTTTGTTTGTGAACCAGTAATCATGTTCTCCCCTCCATGTCCCAGGCTCTCCAGACACGAGTATAGGTGCTTTTATGGGTCTGGTTTCCTTACCTGTAGGTGGACATAATCATAATCATCCATCCAGCTCCTTTCAGACCCATCGCTGCTGCTACAGTCAGGAGGCTGGTCCTTGCCTAGGCTCGGGGGCAATGGCTTGGTGAGGGCTTGGGCCTTGTGGTCCCCGGGATGCAGCAGCTGCATCTGGGACGCGGCGTGTGGGTACTCAGCGGAGTTCATGATGTTCCCAGACCCACTCTTCACGTGTGAGCTGCCCGCGCCTGGTCTAAAGAGCGCCTCCGCGTTGGTGTTGATGGTTGTGGTGAGCTGCTTGGCATCGTCGGGCACTGTCTTCGCCACCATCACAAACCGGTCCAGATCATCGCACTTGTTCTGGGGCTTGTTGATGGCCAGAATGTTCAGGGACCAGCTGTGCTCGTTTAAGTCATGGCTGGTCTGGCTCAGAATCTGGTGGGAGTCTTCCACTCTTTGGAGCTCCCGCTTCATTTTGTTATGGAGGACGAGTTCGGGGAGGCAGGAAGCGTTTGCTACAGCTCCCTTGGCAAAATGGAGGTAGTCCCTCACGAACAGCTCCACCTTGTCCACCGCGGTGCGGATCTCGTTGACGTGTTGTTCCATGTATCCGTAACACCGCCAGTCTGTGGTGACCAGCGCCATGAGGCTGGCGACGCCCGTCTCCAGGGTCTGCTGGAGCCGGTGAAGTCTCTCGATGGCTGTGTCTGGATCCAGTAAGAGCCTTTTGTCCTGAGACGGGGAGGCTGACAGCGAGGAGTCCTTGGAGGTGGTCGAAGACGTGGACATGTTACTCCTGGTGCTGCCCGTGCTGGAGAAAGATAACCGGTTGATACTGTCCACCACGTCCTGAGAGCCTTTGACATCTGGTGGGTTGTGCAGAGGGACGTCGTACACGCCGTCTCTTTCTTCGGGGTTTGCTTTCTCACCGCTTTCTGCCGCTGGCTCCAGAAACTGAACCCCTCGGGGGACATCATATGCATCGTTCTGGGCGCCCAGTGACTGTCCCAGCTGTGGGTGGTTCACCGAAACGCTTTGGTGTCTTCGTGTGGCCAGTTCAGTGGCTCCCGGAGCATCACAGTTATATTTTATGCGAAGGTCCTTCCCCATTGGCTTGGTGCTGGCTGGGGGGATGTCATAAACGCCCTCTGGTCTGACGTCCAGCCTTCCCGATTGCCTCACCGGAGGGGGGAAATCATACTCTTTTTCCCTCAGCCCTGCCTCGTCTCGGCAAGTAGAGGGTGAAATGGCATATACCTGAAAAGTAAAGGAAGCAGGAGCTGGTATTTGTTCGCTTGGTGCATACGAACATGCAGAAATGGAAAAGGACATTAAAATGAGGCTAGAATTCTCAGGCCGCCTCTCTGGCTCCTTTTCACCTTCCACCCACTTGACGGCCAGCGTTTCCCAAGGCTCTGCTCAGCTCTGTTCGTCCCTCATCCTTTGACAGGATCGTTCCGCCCCGTGGCCTCTGTGCCGCCTGTGTGTGAGTTGTGAGCCTGACTGAGTTGCCCTCCCTGGGTCCCAGTCCCTCCCTGGGTCCCAGTCCCGCTTTTCTGACCACCTCCCGGGCCTCCTTCCTCGGCTGAGCCGGGCTGGGCAGCAGACTACGTGTTAACACACAGGACTGGGTGTCGGGAGACCCAAGGTCTCTCCCTGGACCTGTCGGCCGTGAAATGCTGCGTAAGTTGCTTAAATGTCCTGACACACAGTTCCCTTATCTATACTTCCTGTGCAGGCATACCCCAGCAGATAACAGAGTGCATCAAACGCACCGATCCCTGTCTATGGGCCGAGGAAGCTGTAACACTTTCCATAAATATGAGATGTGTTAGTTGCTTGCCAAACTGAATTATCGTACCTTCTTACTGGCTCTCCTTTACGGACTACCTCGTTTTTAGCACAGTCCCCTAAATATGGAATCCTTAGACTTATCTTTGAGGTGTTTTTTTCCTTTCACTTTTTTTTTTGTTTTTTTTAAATAATCTCTATGTCCAGCACGGGGCTCGAACTCACGAGATCAAGAGTCAAGTGTTCTACCAACTAAGCCAGCCACGTGCCCCTGGAATCCTTAGACTTATCTTTAACTATCGCCTTTCCTTCCTCTCGTTCACTCTCTCAGAAAGACTAGTTTTTCCCCTTTGGTTTGCCCTTCTTGTTTTATTCCAATAAACACACACACACACCCCTTTTGGGCTGCTCTGTCACTTACCCCTTTTGTAGGAGGGATGTCATAGACGCCTTGAGGTTTTATTTCTCCCACTGGAACTGAAAACACAGGGACTTTGACTGATGATGGAGGGATGTCATATACCTGAAGAGAAACACTTGAGTTACCCAGAACAGAAATGTTGCATACTTGTCATTTTTTTCACTACTGAGCCTTTCCTTATGGATTTATTTGCCAGGTTATGTATACCCTGGCTCTTTAACTGCATTCTACGTGATAAGAGCTTGATGGAATTTTGCTTTTTATATTTCATAATTTTCGACTCAGACTGCATATAAAAATGACATTACGGGGGCGCCTGGGTGGCGCAGTCGGTTGAGCATCCGACTTCAGCCAGGTCACGATCTCGCGGTCCGTGAGTTCGAGCCCCGCGTCAGGCTCTGGGCTGATGGCTCAGAGCCTGGAGCCTGTTTCCGATTCTGTGTCTCCCTCTCTCTCTGCCCTCCCCCGTTCATGCTCTGTCTCTCTCTGTCCCAAAAATAAATAAAAACGTTGAAAAAAAAAATGACATTACGTGAAATATCGACACTGTACGTTCAACTGTGGTTTAAAATTTACACTTCCTGAAACAAAATGATAAGCAATAAAAGCTTTGTCAAGTAAAAGCCTATCAGGATTTCCTGATAAAGCAAATCCAGAAAACATAATTTATTAAAAAAAAATTGTTTTAATGTTTATTTTTGAGAGAGAGAGAGAGACAAGAATGTGAGCGGGGGCGGGGGGGGGGCAGAGAGAAAGGGAGACATAGAATCCCAAAGCAGGCTCCAGGCTCTGAGCTGTCCACACAGAACCTGACGTGGGGCTTGAACTCACGAACTGTGAGATCATGACGTGAGCGGAAGTCAGATGCTTAAATGACTGAGCCACCCCAGCGCCCCCAGAAAACATAATTTACATAACATTGGCTAAAATGGCTTCTGGATGGGTGAACTTAATAATTCTTCACGTGAAACACACCTAATCTGTGAACTTCCCTTTGCTCTGTAGCTTTGAAGGAATACCACCCTGAAGTGGTCCCCTCTGCAGGTGACCATGGCCCTGGTACCTACCCCTTGAGTGGTGTGGGAAGGAGGGATGTCGTAGATATCCTTTTGGTATCTGGTCGGGTACTCATACACATAGCCTTGGCCTGTTCTCACGGGGGTTATCACCTGTGGGCAAGAAGATACAGAGGTGTAAACTTCCAAGCCCCCGTCCTAGTATATCTCTTAGCCTCCTAACCAGGCACTCCTCCCTCACCTCTCCCCCATAAACAAAGAACGGAAGACAGAAAAGGAAGGAGACAAGGAGACATCAAGTCAGAATACTTTTAAATCCCCTCTTGAATCCCAGCAAAGAACAAATCCCTGAAATAGCTCCAACCCTCTTCCTCATGGTGACAAATCATCTCAAAGTAGGTCAAAGTCTCAATTCCCAAGATGCAACTTAAGGGAGAATCATTCTTAAATTATGAAGGTCCTAGATCATCCCTTTGGAGCACCAAAACCACAGATAATGGGAAAAAAAGGTGCACTTTTTTTTTTTAAAGGCTCTGAAACTATTTGTAAAGTGAATAATGCAAATAGAGAGTTCAGCTACTTAAAATTCCTCTCATACCTTCCCCAGGATGCCTCTTCATGTGACATTATTATTATTATAACTAAAATTCCATAGGTCACTAGAGCACTTTTATGAAAGCAACACTCAGTGGTGCTCTCAGAAGCCTCCAGGAACTTTCAATCTAACCTTTGAAACAAATGACAGATGGACCTGTGAGCCACTCGGAACAGAGGTCATGTCTCTAATCATTTTCTTGTTTCCACCAGGGAAGCAGCCATCCCAGACAGTACCTATGTCCAAGGGATGTGGGAAGTCAAACACACTCATCACAACTGTGGCATCTGGAACCAATGCCAGTGAAAGGAATCTCACCTGACAGGCTGGGATTTTCGTATCTACAGCCTTCCTTGTGTCCTAAGCAAGGGTAGAGAAATTATTTTTGAACTTCAACTCATTTGGAAGCCTATTTAGTCCCCCAAGGGCTTCTAAATTACCAGGGTCTTGTTTCTGCCTAACCGCACCCCCCCCCAACCCCGAATGACTAATAGCGCCCACCTTAGCATCACCCATGATGGTTTTTTTTAGAACACTTTGTAAATTAGGATGAGTTGGTTCTTCCCTAAGAAACCATCATCTTTTATCCTTTCTCTAATGTGAACATTTCTGGCGTCAGGCTGCCTACAAAACTATGTGAAAAATGCTCGCGTTCATCTTATGCTGAAGTGGGTGGAACTCAGCCAAATGCATCAATACCCGTCTCCCCGGGGAGCTCTAAGACGCTTAAATCCTGGTGTTTGCAGTTGATTGCTGCTCTCGATGAAGGTAAAGGGGATTAGTACACAGTCACCGTCCCATCAAATCTCTCCGCCGCCTTGGGTTTTAAAAAAGGAATCTATTGCTTTAAGGCTTGTTGGCATGGAGCATACAGAACCATTTATAGAGTGGCCACTGTATTGTGCATAGCAAATCTTCCTTTTAAAAGCGGCATGCCCTTTGCTCAAGAAAAACACACTGTGTTCCTAGTGCCCTTATATAATTTTTTTCCCCCACTCACTATTGTCCAGGAGAGAAATGAAGTATCTTCTTGGAGTCTATCTCATCAGCCTCTCTATTTATAGCTCTCTATTTTGGCTTTGTAATAGAACCTGTGCAACAACACAGCTTTTGTTCAGTCTGAAAGTTTCTCAGAGTGGATTCTGCCCAAGGTCGCCAAGATAGTAATAATGCTAATGGAAAACCAAGGCTGGTTATGCTGAAGGCCAGCTGAGTGGTTCCATCTTTAGTTTAAAGATGGGAAGGGGGAGCTGGGAGATGGGGCGGGGGGTGGTGCCGGCGTCTGAAAATAGTCCTGGGTGAAATGTAAACGTGTGGCAAGACGTCGGAAAGGCAGGGTCATAGACAAAGCTTTTCCTTGCCTCTGTGGATTTTCCCTGGCAGTGAGCATTAGTGCTTCCCGGTATTTAACATCTCACTTCCTGACAAATGTCACAGAACCTCAACTCGCTCTCTCTTTCTCATTTAGAGGATGCCTGTGGTCATCTGGTTTTTAAAAACTTTGCATTCCAAACCAGTCATTTGCCTTGTTTATGCATTAAAAGAAACAGATGGTGAAAACCACAGGGGGAAGAAGCCAACAAAATACAATCTCTCCCCCCATTCCAGCATTCCCCATGGTACCATCTAATTCACACCGGTCCACAAATAGCCTTTAAATGGGACCCGCGTTCTGCATCTGGTCGGACGCAGCCACGGCATACCGCGACCCACTCTGTGACATCTGCAGGAACGAGGAGCTGGAAGTCTACTTTTGGACACTGTCCTCCTCAACCCATTGCTTGGGCGACTTTGATGCCAATTGTGTGTTCTCTCCTCGGAGGAAAGTGCTGACTGTTCTGTACCTTACAAAGTATCCAGTTTTGTGGTCATAAGACCTTTTCTTCCCGCTTGACACAGTACAAAAAAAAAAAAAAACAACCTTTCTAGGGCCCCAGAATTACTGAACCTCAGCCTAGGAGGAACACCAAGGTCTAGCTAAGAGGATATGAATTTCGGAGGCACACTCCTGGGCGTTTGCACGGCAAGGCTTTGATGGACAATGGGCACAAAGGGCACATCAAAACTATTTTCCTCAATGAAATTAAGTCAGGCTTTTCGTTTCCTTTTTTTCCTCCGTCAGTTTTTCTTTTGTGCATTCCTTTTATTCTGCGCATTTATCTCTAGTTACAAGGGCTTAGCCTCAGGAGCTACCCAATCGACCCCTTAGTTCCTTAGAGTTGATGCAAACGGGGCTAAAAAGGGGAATCCTGGGGCTCTCTGACAATGGCTACCGCCACCCCTTTTCCGATGATCTTGGCAGAGGATTTGCATTTCCCAACTACGGATTTTCTGCCCCATGAGGAATCTGACAGCTTCTCAGCTGTTAGTACTCCGTTCTTGTCAACTAACTGAAGAGTCTGAAGGTGGACGCTTTGAGAAGAGTTCTGAGGCAGAGAAGAAGGGGCAGATGTAGACAGGAAAGGAATAGCCCGTTTAATAAATCTCCCAGGCCGGGGCCTAGCAGGGTGGTATCCAAAGTCCAGGGACTGGGGTTAGGTTCACTCTCCAATGAATGTGTTTTGCATAAAAACAAGCAAACACACAGGGCATACCCCACCCCACATTTTGACCCGTTGGATTCACACCGTTTTCAGCCTCGGATCCTGGGCGCCAAGAGCTGCTTTCAGAGATGCTGTAAATAACCTCCAGGTCTCATAATTTTGAGAGCCACGCATGCTGACGTTTTAGAGCAGAGGAGCCTGTGTTTGGGGTGGCAGCAAGGGCCAGGGATCACTAACGACCAGCACGTGTGAGTCAGTGAGCTGGAAGAGGGGTCCTTGGGCAGCGCCACTCACACCTGACAGCCTTTGGCGTGGGCTTATTACTGCCCCTGTAGCCAACGAGGGCCTCACACTTAGATACCTGCGGGGCTGAGCAGGTGCGGTGAAGGAAGAAACAGGCTGGGATTCTGTGCTGGGGAGACAGAACTCACGCCCTCCGGATGGAAAGCGGCCATTGCTTGGCTCCCGCCAACCGCCACCCTGAAAAAATGCACCCCAGGTTGCCGAGTCTCTCGAATTTTCAGGAGAAGCCGGAAATCTGGATTTTTTTTTTTTTTTTTTTTTACGTGAAATCCGATTTCCAGAATTGGCTCAAATATTTCAAGCGGCGTCTTGGCCAAGCTAAACATATCTCTGGCCCCCAGGGGGCCGCTCTTGCCTTCATCTGTGTATTTCTGCCATCCTCCCTTTAATATCTTGAAAGCCTCTGAGCGCAGGGCCCAAAAATCTCCTCACGGACTCTATGCCTCGGCAAGACGGAACCACACCGTTTTGTACACGTGCTCTGCGTGTCGAACCTCTGTGCCTTCACCCACGCTGTATCTTCGTGCCAGGTGTTCTCCTTCCTTTCCTCATGTTCAAATTTCATTCAACCTTCAAGGCTAAGCTGAGTGCCTCTCCCATCCGGGCTTTCCAGACGGACATAATACCTCCCTCCTGAGAACTCCCCAAGCATGTTATCCATGCCTCTCCTAATGGTACTTATCACTCGTGGTCTGTTTCATGGCACCTCATTTCCTCTCTCAGCACGGTGGAGACTGCAGGGCCTAGTACAGGGCCTTGACTACAGCAGGGCTTGGATAAATGCATTGGCTGAAGATATTAACAAACTACAGGAAAACTCAAGGCTTTTCTTAAGCAAGATGGTGTGGCACTGGCCAGGGCAGAAAACAAGGTCTGCCTGTATGGGATAAGGTTGGTGTCCAGGTGAGTCAGCTGGAGGATGAGTGGGACTCATGGGATAAGGGGCAGAGCTGGCTGGATCAGCCATGCAGTAACGTCAGGCAAGTGAAGAAGCCAAAAAAGCTGAGTGAATCTTAGATCCAATCGAGAAATCAGAAACCATGGAAGAATGATCGCCTACACCACTACTTGGTACAAACCACAGCTGGAGGCCAACAAGGACTGCTAGCTGGTTTCCTTTTCCCCGGTCTAGAGCCCGTGTGTGACATGAATATCTGTGTTCTTCTCAGCCACATGCTAGAAACATATGGCGGGTGTGGGGGTGGGGGGAGGTCTGGCAAAAAGAAATCAAAACAAACTCTGCATTTTACCTTAATATTGGAAGGAAAATACAATGGAAAGGAACAGGACTTCTGACATGTGTCACGAGAAGCTGAGTGTGAAAGGCCATGGCCACGCTAGGTCTTTAGCTCCTTGAAAGAAGGATTAGATCTGATGGGGGGAGTGACTGAGAATATAAGCTGGACTCAGGCAGGCTGACTCTAGCACATGTGAGAGCATGACCAAGGCATCTGTCCATTTGAAGCCGGTTTCCTTATTAGTAGAATGGAAATAATAATACTTATAGCCTATTAGTGTATTAAATGCGATCAAGGACATAAGGTACCCAGCATAGAGTAAACCCTTTAAGCCTTAGTTGTTTTTATTATAATTGTCACCTGGATTATACAGATTCCACTTTTGGACTTAAATTGTGGACCAGGGAATTCAGATCAATCATCCTACTGAAGAGAGCTTTTAAAAAAATGAGGAAAAGATACTAAAAATCTTCTTAATAGCATTAAAGCACTACAACATAGTAAAGAGTTATCAGGTCCAAATTTGGGAGTAGAGAAGGAACTCATAGAGGTAAGCCCCAATTTTTTTTTAAAGTTTATTTATTTTTGAAAGAAGGAGAGAGTGCACGCATGTGTGCATGCACAAACCAGGGGAGGGCAGAGAGAGGGAGAGAGAGAATTCCAAGCAGGTTCTACGCTGTCCGTGAGGAGCCTGACGCAGGGCTCTATCTCACCAACAGTGAGATCATGACCTGAGCCAAAATCAACCGTTGGATGCTGAAGTGGCCCCAGAGGTAAGCCCAAATTTTGAGGCTGCTTTTTTTCCTGGTGGCATTTGTTGATCTGGAACAGGTGTCGGAGAGGCCACAGTGTGTCTTTTCACTGCTTCTTTGGGTGAGGGGGTATCAGACTCTAGGGCTCACCAAGGATGAGACTCTGATACCCATCCCCACTTTGGGTTGGGATCCTAAGGGCTGCATGTAAAAGTCAGAGTTAACCCAGAAGGGAACCCACCCTTGCACCAGCTAAAGCCAGGTTTTCACTCACTGGGGTTGGTAAGAACATTTCAAAGCCTGAAATTAGATTTATGTGTGGCTGTGAGGCTGGCAGAAGGAAAGAAAATCCTGTCTGGAATTAGAGGACATCTTTATGGGCTTTAAATTATTTCTTACAAATATTTAAAAATACAATATCCACTATGCAAAGATAACCAGGAATACAGGAGACGAGACAATGGAAGAAGAGAAACAACAGAGGATTCTTGCTTTCTTCCTTATATGATGAGGATGTGGTCTGTGTCTTAGTGGTCACAGATTTCGAAGCTGTTTGCTTTCACAATGTTTTAGGATTAAACCACGGGAGCAAACAAGATTTAATCATTTAGAAATAAGTCAAATAGAAATAAGTTAATCTTTACAAAGCATAGAGTGTTCCTAGTGAGGTCTATGAGGCAATGGGAATTTCAAATCAAAGCAGTAAGTGACAAGAGACTTTGGTTCTTGATGACCATCAGTAGATTTACTTGGGTGACCATTTTACTGTGGTCATATCAGTATTGTCATTGTCACAGTTAACACCGTAACAGCCCAAGACACTTCAGTGGAGAACCCCAGGAGAAAACACGCTTTATGAGACTTCAAAATAAACCTACTATCCAAGAGAAACATGGAGGTCCCAAGCCCAGGACACCTTATTGAATTTTTCTTCAGACAAGGTCTTTTCAGTGGAAGATCACAAGCCGGGTTTATCAAGAGGATCTCACCAAGAAGTAGGGCACATTCCCAACTGGAATGTCTAGAAGAAAACACTTTCTCTCAGAACAACTCCTGCTCACATGATATCAATGGGGCCAAGGTCTCAGCAAGTCTCCTTGGGCACCTACTCTACCCCCTGAAAGGGGAGCCGGCTGGCAGGTGCCTGGGAGTGGGGCGTAGCTGCTGTGGAGGCGCTGGGGTGAGGGAGATGTTAGCTTCTCAGCTGCGGGCCACCAGTTCATTGGCACGCCATGGGAGGCGGGAGGGAACAAGCTGTGCCAATCATGCAGGCAGACCCTCCCTTCCCTGAGAATCCTATGGGAGCCGATTAATAGGGTCTCAGTTCCTGCCATGTTCTGCCATGCTTCCTTCTGACGCCAGCCCTACCGCTCACCACTTATGACAACTTCTCATCTCTCTCCTCCAACACTCAACCCCGTTTTGTTTCCTTCCCTCCTGCCATGCTACCGGCAACCATAAGGAAGAACAGAAACAGTGCAAAGGAAGCGGAAAAATCCTACCGTTTGACAGAAAGAATTGCGTGGAATAGATGAGAGACTGAGATAGGATGGGGAGGAGCACAGATGAACTGTTCTGGAGTATTATTACCAATATTATTGCTCATACTTCTACATTTGAGAGATGCCTGTTTCAAAAGTTACAAAAATCACAAAAATGTAATTTTGTACAGCTTTAACAGAATTTTCTTTTTCTTTTTTACCTTTTCTTTTTGAAATGTTTATTTATTTATTTATTTATTTTTCCCCACGTTTATTTATTTTTGGGACCGAGAGAGACAGAGCATGAACGGGCGAGGGGCAGAGAGAGAGGGAGACACAGAATCGGAAACAGGCTCCAGGCTCCGAGCCATCAGCCCAGAGCCCGACGCGGGGCTCGAACTCCCGGACCGCGAGATCGTGACCTGGCTGAAGTCGGACGCTTAACCGACTGCGCCACCCAGGTGCCCCTTGAAATGTTTATTTATTTGAGACAGAGAGTGAGCATGGGAGGGCAGGGAGAGAGAGCGAGACACAGAATGAGAAGCAGGCTCCAGGCTCTGAGCCGTCCTCACAGTCCAACGCGGGGCTCGCACTCACGGACCGTGAGATCATGACCTGAGCTGAAGTCGGATGGCTAACTGACTGAGCCACCCAGGTTCCCCAACTTTAACAGAATTTTTAAAGAATAACAGGAAATCCCGCGTGGAAGGGGAGGGAGGCATCTTTTGTAACTGTCCTAGTTGCTGTGTCCCGTGATTTAATTCTCTGGGTCTAAGTCTCTACATTCCAAAGCAACATCAGCAATGGCCAGAATGACACAATCCTTTCTCCTGATATCCAGATAATGCCTTGAAAATTGACCAGTGGAGTTTTCCCATCAATCTAGCAGAGCAGGAACGTGTGGAACGGGCTCCTGGTGTTCCGCCCCAGGGCCTAGTCAAGAACTAGGCAACCCAGGTGGTGCTCAGGAAATATAATGAGTAATCGAGGAGAAGTTAAAAAGTACCGCTGTGCCATAATAATTACACTACAGATTTATAACTTCACCGTTAACAGTACCTGAGATTGTCTGAATTCAAAAGTAGGCCTCACCAATTAGCAGTCAGCCATTTGCATTTTTTCTCTTTGTTTTGGCTTATGTGGAAAGTAAAATTAGATTGCTTCCTTTCGAGCTCTAATCTCCCCGAGCCCCCTGTTTTATTTATACTATCTCTGGGTTTCATGCATTAACGAGAGTATTTAGATTTCTAAGACTGCTTGCTGGAAAGGACTTCTTTCACGTAAATGCCCTTAAAAAGCATGAACAGAACCACCACAGTATTTATGAGATCTTATAACAACCTCTTTGTCTTAAAGCCCATGAACTGTGTGACCCTTTCCCTTTAAAGAAAACCCTTAGGAAGAGAAACATCACTATTATCACTGCCTGCCCATTAGAAGTTGGATCCAGGTTTCCGAAAGTGCAAAGTTATAGAGGACTGTCTGTTTAAAATCCAAGATTACTAGTTTCTTTTCTATGACGGGAGGAAAGACCACATGTTGCCTACACTGGATTTATTAATTCTCTATAAATTCTCTCTGCCCAGCTTGGGTGTAGCAGTGAGCTCATTTATTATTCGCACAGCAACAATATAATGAAAACGCAGTCTGGCCTTAAAACTACACCCTCATGGGCCAAGTGCACAGTTTACCCTTCCTAATGCTTCTCTTGTGCTCATGGAGGTTTCTCCCCCTCTGTATTTGCGCGGTGATTTACTTTCCTTTAAAGGCATCTCGACATCTGATTTTATGCGAGAACCAAGCCTTTTGCGAGCCAGTCTACATCACGGCCAGTCTCTTTTTCCAAATGAGGAGAAAGTCACAACCGAAGGCTCAGAAGTAGAACGGGGCTCTTGGGTCACTTTCATTGGACACAGCATTTAGGAGGCAAAACACTCAATGGAAACAGTGCCCTGATTGTCAAGCCTCTAGCATGCCTCCCCTGCTGCTTTCTGGAAGCTCTTTGTGCAGCAAGTGCTAAAGCAATATTTAGTTATGGAGTGACCAAGCGCCAAAGAGCAGCTAGAAGCATTTAACGTGAAAGGACATGGTGGGAAGTGACGTCGGGGCTCCTCAGGGGCTGAGGTCTTCCTCTGGACAAAGCCGAACGTGACCCGTGACAGAGCTGGGTGCCACAGTCATTTTTTATATGCCGCAGACCGAAATGCTCTTTGAGAACTGTAACGGCATGGGCATTCTGGTTCTTTTGATGTCCAAATAAATGCAACAGGCCACTGAATTCTAAATCTAGATTTTGAAATGTATTTTATTTATTTTATTTTTTTTAAATTTTTTAAATATTTATTTATTTATTTTTGAGAGACAGAGTGAGACAAAGTGAGACTGGGGGAGGGGCAGAGAGAGAGGGAGACACAGGATTGGAAACAGGCTCCAGGCTCTGAGCTGTCAGCACAGAGCCTGACGCGAGGCTCGAACCCACAGACTGTGAGATCATGACCTGAGCCGAAGTCGGACGCTCAACTGACTGAGCCACCCAGGCGCCCCTGAAATGCATTTTAGAGAGATGCTCATAGGCCGCCCTGAAGAGGATGTAATTATGGAAAGGGATCAAGGCATGAGAATTTCTAGACCCAAATGCCTAGGGCTCTCGGTTCCTCCCACGGCTTCACTGGGAGACAAGATGCAATGGCTGATGGAACAAACCACGCATGTGGCAGAACTTGGTTCTGCGGCAGGGATGTCGCTTCGAGAGACACCTGACCCACCAAGGGCCTCTGCCTTATTCGAGAAGATTAAACACAGGAAAATGGGAAGAAAATGAGAAGGTCTAGGATGAAACACTCTCTTAGCTTTTGGTAGCAAGGCAGGGAAGAGAGTTCTCCTTAACAAGACGTTCTCTGGAAATGTTCCCATGTAGGGGGACAGGGTGAGAACTCTGATTCTCCCTGGCTCAGCATACCCCGACCCTCCCTCCTGTGTTCCACCTGTTCCCTGCCTTCTATCGCCACAGCTCAATCTTCTAGAGGTGACTGCGATTTCTAGATGGGAAGGTGGACTGCCTCCTACAGGAAGAGTAAAAAGATTGGCCAAAACGTAGGGAGTCAGCTCGAAATTTATATCAGTGCCTGCGTGTCTTGTTTTTGTTGTTGTTGTTTTGTGTTGTGTTTTAAAGAATCTTGAGGTCAAGTCATTTTATTAAACTTTTCAAGTGACTCTGGGAAAGAATCAGATAAGGATATCTGGATCATAAAATTTTAGCAAAAACCATTAGAGACAATTCAACCCTACTCCCCATTTCACAGTTCAGGGAACTGAAGTTCAGAGAGGTTATTCAGACGGTTAATGACAGCAAAGTAAATGAGAACCTGGTTGGCTGGGCACATACTACTTTTCTCAGTGTTCCTGTTGCTTACATTAGCAGGACAGATTAGAAATTTACTAGGAATTTAGTACTTTCCCAATTTCACAAAGAAACTCACTTCCTTGCTTGAGAAGCAAAACTTGAAATCTGGGTATCTTAAATTTTTTGGGGGGGTCCCCTTTCTCTGGCAAGACCATTCTGGGAGATTTAACTATACAGCAGTCTCCCCTCAACCCTTATGAATGTGTTCCAAGACCTCCCCTCCCCCACTACCAGTGGGTGCCTGAAACCATGGTTAGTACGGAGCCCTATATATATACTATGTTTTTCCTGTACATACATATCTATGATAAAGTTTAATTTATGAATTTGGCATAGTCAGAGATTAACAACAACAATAACAAAAAAGAACAATTATAATGATATAATAAATGCTTTAAATAAATAAAATGCTATAATAAAAGTTATGTGAGTGTGGTCTCCTTCTCTCAGAATATTCCTATTGTACTGTACGCACCCTTCTGAGAATGACGTGAGATGATAAAATGCCTACGTGAAGAGATGTCAGGTGAGGGGAATGTCAGTACGTGACAAGGAGGATCATTTACTTCTGGACTGTGATTGACCATGGGTAACAGAAATCGTGAGAGCAAAACAGTGGATAAATGGGGACAATTGTGTCTGGTTACATGAAGTCCTCCATTTGGACCAATTTGAAGTCATGTGACAAGGTGGTATTTCCAATGAGAGAGAAAGCCAACACAGCAATGTTCTCGGTGGTACCACGGTCTTTACATCTCCTTAATCATCTGCTCAGGACTTCTGGATCAGCCTGCCATGAAACTGACCACTATACCTGGGTGGTGGGAATTTCCCACCTTCCTAAACCCACATTCCCTCAGCACGGAGGCTACTCTCCTGATCTGGAATGGGAGCCTTCCGAAGTGCCTTTCATTCTTCCTGGCCCAATGGATGCTGTTTAGCACCCAGGATTCTGATGAGCTGGAACTGCTGATAAAGTGTCCTAAACATGCCTTCCTATTTTAGGGCTGGGCAACATCAACCATTAGCTGGACAGATGTGAGTTCAAATATCAATGCTGCCTCTTACTAGAGGGATGTCCTTCAACAAGTTAACTAACCTCTCAGACTTCAGATCCCTCCCCTGTAAAATGAGGTTATAATGAACATCTTATGAGGCTATTGAGAAGATCAGATGAGATTATGGATATAAGGTCCCTAACATGGAGCCAGGGCTCCAGGGCACTTTTGGGTTACCCGCACTTTAGTTCTACAACTATCTTGAAAAATGAACCACTTGATAGCATGCTAAAGGCCATGCAGTCAGTTGGTGGTGCATTTGAAAATAAATAGCTATTCTGATAAATAATTGGTTTAAGCACACTCTGCTTTAAGAAAACCAAATAAAATTTACTCCGATAAATCAGATGTGATTATGGCATTGCCAAAGATTCTTTGCTTCAAGAATGGACCTTCTCTGGAGTCCCTTTAAACAGAGGATTCCTTGGTACTCTACAGATATTACTGGAGTTCCATAGAACCTTTAGAGGAGACACATTGTCCTAAGTGAGTCACACCCTGACTCCTTCAACAGGAGCAGCATACCTCTCTAGAAGTGTCCCTTGACAACTGGGTGGGTGGCACTCTTGAGAAGCAAGTGTACTTCTGATGGCATCTAGCTTTTTCCACAAGGCACCCACACAAGGATGTTATTTTTTAAGTTTATTTATTTATTTTGAGAGAGAGAGAGAGAGAGAGAGCAGGGAAGGGGCAGAGAGAGAGGGAGAGAGAGAGAGAGAGAGAATCCCAAGCAAGTTCTTATCTGTACAGAGCCTGACACGGGGCTTGATCTCGCGAACTATGAGATCATGACCTGAGCTGAAACCAAGAGTGGGACGCTTAACTGACTGAGCCACCGAGGCACCCCAACATAAGCCTGCTTTTAAAGATGCGTTCAACCAATATGAAGTCTCGGTTTTATCACCAAATCAAATAAACAAATGCATTCTTTCCTCTCCCTCACAAATACAGCATTATCCACTCAGCCAGACATCATACCACACACAATATCTGACCTATTCACTGTGATAAGCACATTCACATAGCATGAAATCATTGAAAAAGGAAGGAAAATTACCTTTGTTTGCTTTGGTGTGGGTTCATAAGAAGTTGCTAATGCATTCATAGAAATATATACTATCTCCAAGCTTTGTGACAAGCTGCAACTGAGTTAGAAGGCCTTGGCATTGACCAAACAAAAAAAAAAGACCTTTGTACATTTTTAGGGAGGTGTTACAGTTTGCTCATTCCCCCGGTGTGGGTGGCTCGGCTGGGAGGAGAGACTTCTCATTTTCAAAGTAAGCTCATGAAGTCCTGCCCCTAGGTGCTCAAGGACCTCCAGTTCTGTGTAAGATTTAAAATTCATCTTGACCCTGGTGGGTAGGGATTTTAGATGAACGTTCACTCCTCCAAACAGCCCCCGGAGCCATGTATTGAGGGGGAAAATGGTTTAAATTTGGATTATCTTTATATAGCGATGCACAATTCTGAAACATAGTCATACTTCATTGAGTTTATAAATGAAGAAACCAGATGTACCTAGTGCCCTGTCAAACTCTGATTCTCCCTGCTGTTTTTCAGGGTGTGTGTGTGTGTGTGTGTGTGTATAAGAAGGCAACAAAGGAAAGTGAGGTGAAGTCAGAGTTTATCTTCCTGGGGAGATTTCATTTCCTCTAAATCTATTTTTACTTGTTGGTAGACAAATCATACTGCTAATATATAGGAGTTAGTTGGCTGGTAACAGAGTGTTGCCGTGAGCAACCAGATTTCACAATGCTTCAAATCCCAATATGGGAAATCCTCGGTTCCCTAACCAATGGCTTTGGGTTAGAGAGAGAGAGAGAGTGTGTGTGTATGTGTGTGTGTGTGTGTATAATTCATGATGACTCAGTGTCTAAGAAGGTACAAATATTGTAGTGAATCTATTTCTGGTTCTTATGTTACCTTTCAGGAATGGACCCGGAAGACCTGGCTAAAATCTTTTCATCAGCTCCTGCCAACATTCAGCCATGTCCCATTTTGGAAGGTAAGAAATGGTTTTTAGAGATGATGTAATGGGGTCTAGATAAACCTTAATGTTACTTGAGTTTTCTTTAGTTTTTTAAATGTTTATTTATTTTTGAGAGAGAGAGAGAGGCAGAGACAGAGACAGAGTGTGTGAGCAGGGGAGGGAGACACAGAATCCGAAGCAGGCTCCAGGCTCTGAGCTGTCAGCACAGAGCCGGACGCGGGGCTCAAACCCACGAACTGCGAGATCATGACCTGAGCCTAAGTCGGACATTTAACCGACTGAGTCACCCAGGCGCCCTGTTACTTGAGTTTTCTGAGTGCTACCACCAATGCATCACTAGCTCCAGCCTAGCCCGTCATACACATTGTGATGGCAGGCCATTAGTGTTTTGATGAACCCAAGAGCTCCCTTGAGATTAAGTGAAAAGTACAACATATTCTGGGGACCACAGAGGAGGGAGAAAACTGCTGGGGTGCAGAGAGGACGCTCCGTAAGAGGAGATGAACATTGAAATGGGCTTTAAAGGATGAACAGGAGTTTACAGATAGAATAGAGGAGGGAAGGCATTCTCAGTAAGTAACAAAATCATGCAAAGGCAGCTCTACTCCTCAGTAAAAAAAAGTGTAGTTCTCCTCTTTAGGTGAGGACAGAAGCGTTAACTAATCTTGTCTCTGCTGGGCAAAATGTGTAAAAGCTAGGCTCTCAGACAAGCTGAGCTTCACATCATTCATGCTTTGAATGCTCACTTGCTGGGTATAGATGGTTATAATTCCAGAAAAGAGACGGTGGCATTCTCCAAGACACTTCTAGGGGGAAAACTACCATATGGAATCTGGCACATAATCACCACAGATGGTAATGAGCTGGGTGATAAGGCTTAAACAGTGCGTGATAGTCCGATGGGTGATAAGATCGGAACCGCTTTTCAGTTTACTTAAAAGTCAACTCAAATTAGACACTTCGTTTCTTGCTTCCGCCTTGTTCATTCGTTCAGTGGCTGTTAGCCGTGTGCTGACACTTGGCTATGAGCTCAGCCTATAGCAGTAAATGCTGTATTTGTAAATGACATAGGTAACTGGCAGCCTTGAACCCTGCCTGCCTTTATGGAGCTTCTAATTTAGCTCAAAACTGATCTTCAGAAGGAGGCAAAACAGACCTAATTCCATCAGTTGGGAATAAAAGCGACATGTCCAGAAAGTAATCAGAAACACACATAGTTCTCGATTCCAATCAAGGCACAGAATGGACCAACTCAGATGGCAGTTTAACTGATCTGTGAAGCAGGAAAACGAGGCTATTTTAGAGGCTTTTAGACGTGTGGGGGCTCCACTCCCAACCGTAGTCCCTTATTAAGTAGAACTGTCACTTGTAAAAAATTGAGAACATTAAAAAATACACACAGTTTAGCTTTCCAAATGATTGGACTATGAGTAACTCATTTAATTTAAAATTGCCTGTGAGTTCTTGGCAATCACGGGGCATATTTAGAAACCTTCGCAAAGCAAGAAGAATCTAACCTACAAATTGTTTTCAAATATAATAAAATAGCTATGAGCCGTAAATGTAACAATTAATGAGGTTGACCTTAAGTGGCTTTCTGCACATTTGTGTAAATGTTTATTGATTTACACTTTGCAGTCTTTGTGTGTCATACTTGGGAGTCAATTTTTTTTTTTTTTTTTAAATCTGAGCTCTCAAACATTCTTGTAGGCCCCGGGCATTCTGCCCGTAATGCCTCATGGATAAAACGGCACTGCACACAAACGCAGAGTGAAAAAGGCCAATGAAATTAAGAAAGGTGTCAGTGTATATGGTTTCCAGATAACTTTAAGCGTTCTTTTCTACTCTGTGCAAAATTCTTGTAGAACCAAAGAGAGAGCCACGCGCTCAAAGGAACAGCAGATGTGCTAGCAATAAAGTACGTGCCTATCTGATGTACGTTCAGAACCACAAACGGGGCTGAGGCCCTTCGAAACAAAGTCTGAGAAAAGGAAAGACAAACAAGGAAGAGGAACTGATTTTTTTAAGCCCCCTGCTATGTTCAGCTCCGGGCCAGATCCTTTCTGTAG
Source organism: Prionailurus bengalensis (assembly GCF_016509475.1). NCBI lineage: Eukaryota > Metazoa > Chordata > Mammalia > Carnivora > Felidae > Prionailurus > Prionailurus bengalensis. The sequence continues at coordinate 17,593,863 of NC_057349.1, read as the reverse complement.
ACTGTCGTATTCAATTCTCACAAGAACTCTGTGAGGCAGTTGTGATTGTTCCCATTTCACAGATGGAGAAACGAAAGCCTGGGGAAGCTGAGTAACTTGCCAAGGGATGGACAGCTACGAAAGAAGAGAGCCAGGGGTCAGTCTAACGCCAAAGACCACGCTCTTGGCACAACACGGATGCTGTCTTGTTTCGTAAAAGGGTGGGGATTATATCATTATCCTTCTTTTTCTAACCCCTGATGTAGTAAGTGGCGCATGTCACGTAACGTCGTTGGGATGGGTAGAGGTTTCTTAGGTGGGTGGAGGCTGCAGGTTGCCAAAGAGCAAAGTTGAAGTGATAGAAGGCAGAATTTTGTCTTTCCTCTCAAATGATTCATTAGTGGATAAAACTCCTGAAGCCCATATTCTGTAGCAACATCAAGGGAATCTTTAACTATGGAAAGTCCCGCATCACAGTCAGATGGGAACACAGCCAACCGCTCTCATGGTCACTTCACAGAGTTTCTCAAAACGCAGTCCTGGATCCCCTCTCTCAGAACTAGTGGAGGAGCTCGCCCCAGGGCAGATCCCAGGCCCCAGGAATAGAACCTCTGGTGAGGACGGCCTGGAAATCTGCATTTCAGCTCACCTTCCCTACCTCTCCAGATGATTCTTATGTTCCCCAAAAGCTCCCTTTAGTGGTTTAGAATAAGCTCCACTGCCCTCCTCTTTTTCTTCTGCAACAGCTTTTAGGGACCATAGCTTAAACTACCAGAAACGTCTAGTGCTAGGCTCACCACCCTTTAAAAGATGGGAAAGTAAAGAGAAAACTTGTAGCGAGTCAGCTACGAGGAGAACTCAAAACAAAGACAAAACAAAAACAAAACCCGAGAAGCCTTCCTGATTCTTGCTGTACTCGGATTAACTCCTGGGGCCTTGGCTTAAGTCAGTACTGTGATTCTCACCCACTGATAAGATTCCTACAGAGAGGTGGATGTTGACAGAGGTTTTTCAAGCAGCTATTATTGCCTAGAAGGTTAAAATTATCTTTTTAGAGCAGCCAAGCCATCTCCACCAGGAGGGAAGAAGGAAGGATGGAAGGATGGAAGGATGGAAGGAAGGAAGGAAGGAAGGGAAAGAAAGGAAACAGCAGGAGCGAGAGCGAGCAAGAGAGAGAAGGAAGGGGGAGGGAGGGAGAGAGGAGAGGAAGGAAGGAAGAGGTTCTTCCTCCTCAAGCCCATGGGGGTTCAAGCCAGTGGCCCAGTGGACAGGATGGAGGCAGGCAGTGTAGGGAACCAGAGGCACTAAAATGACTTTCAAGGTGAGGCCAGGATATTCTGTAGAACACGTGGTGTTTGGCAGGGAGAAGCCAGGACCAGTCCATCTGCGTGGCCACGTTACCACTTCAGACCCCCACTGCTCGAAGCTTAGCACTACAGTCATTGTCTACTCCCCGGTTCTGGTAAGGTCTCCCCCCCCCGTCTGGTTGCACCCCCTATATGAACTGGCAGAGGTCCAATTCAGAAGCTGGCTTCCTCCTACCGGAATCGCCTACTTCTTGCTAAACATAAAATGTCCCACGGATTTTGGAATTAAGCAAACAAAACTCTGAGCTCAAGCGCACACCCCAGCATCAATCCAAGGGAAGGCGTGGTCAAAGTGTCTCCCCTTTATTTTATTTTATTTTTTAATTTTTTTTCAACGTTTATTTATTTTTGCGACAGAGAGAGAGCATGAATGGGGGAGGGGCAGAGAGAGAGGGAGACACAGAATCGGAAACAGGCTCCAGGCTCTGAGCCATCAGCCCAGAGCCTGACGCGGGGCTCGAACTCCCGGACCTCGAGATCGTGACCTGGCTGAAGTCGGACGCTTAACCGACTGCGCCACCCAGGCGCCCCTTAGTGTCTCCCCTTTAAAAGGATGCAGGGCCAGGGAGCAGGTCAGCGGTGCAGTTACAGCAAATAAAATGGGAAGAGGTCTGAAGGACTTTTCAGACTTGGAGCTAAAAAAGGTTGCGTCTAAAAAAGGAAAACATGTCACCTTCCTGCCAAAATAAACTGTGATGAAAGTTTAGACCCCACCACCTTTCAGCCAAGCATTTCCTGTTTCGGCCTCCCTTGTCCGCCTCAAGCTAGCTCAGATGAGGGAGAGCTATTTTTAAGGTGCAAACAACCAGGAATAAGAATGAGAGAAGCTATTTATTTAGAGTTACACCTTTCAACTGTTCTGTTTTTCCCTCTGGAGCTAGAGGCTTGGTTTGGCTTTCCCTTTGAATCTAAAGCTCCTGGGGTAAGAAGGATTTTGAAAGGTCATGGTGAAGTCGCCATGCCTCCAGACAGCGATCATTGTCTTGGAAAAGACAAGTGCCCACTTCTTGAGGAATTTCTCCTAATATACAGCTACTCGGCTTATGCAACACAGGTGCTCTTGAGCAGTGTTTTTGTTTTAATTTTTTTTTTACTGTTTATTCATTTTTTTGAGAGAGACAGAGAGAGAGAGAGAGACAGAGCACGAGTGGGGGGAGGGGCAGAGAGAGAGGGAGACAGAGAATCTGAAGCAGGCTCCAGGCTCCGAGCCATCAGCAGCGTCTGACACCGGGCTCAGACTCATGAACTGTGAGATCATGACCTGAGCCCCGCCACTTAACTGACTGAGCCACCCAGGCACCGTTCCTGAGCAGTGTTTTGTAATACATTCCTTTTGTATAAAAGGTGACTTGGAAATACACTCTTGGCTTGTTATTTATGGAATCCAAAAGTGATTCTCCGCCCCCCCTTTTTTGTCCAACAGAGCATTCCATTATCATGCAAATAGACATTCCATAATTTACATGGGCTTTAAAATTCTTTGTATTAGATTTTCTTGAGGCAGGGGACATGTATACGTAGTGTTCTTGGAGCCACAGCAAGCTCGTTCTGCTATCTAACTGCGTCTTCCCTTATTTCTTATTCCATTAAATCAGTCCATTCTTAATACCATACCTCAAAGGACCCATTGTAGACCCTTGGCATTTGCAGTAAAAGAAAGAGAAAAGCCTCTGTTGTACTGTTTACATAGGCGTGGCCTTGGTATTGGCTATCACCCCCATAGTTCACCAACATTATTTTCTTCCCCATGTGTATTTCCACCTGGCATTACAGTTTTTTGTTTGTTTGTGTGTTTTGTTTTTTAATTTGGGCTCTACAATGTAAGCATCGTGAAGGCTTTGTTCACGTTTTAATTCACCAATGTATCACAAGCATCAAAAATATACTAAATGAAAGGAGCATGTGACTCTTGATCTCGGGGTTGTGAGTTCAAGACCCACACTGGGTATAAAGATTACTTAAAAAATAAAATCTTAAATACACACACACACACAAACACACACACACACACACACATGCTAAATACTTAAAATTAATTGGGTTAACAAATTTCTATTTATCTCAAATTATTGTGGCATTTTGAATTATACAGAGTGCTGAAGAGGTCCTTCCTTCCTTCCTTTTTTTTTTTTAATTTTTTTTTTCAACGTTTATTTATTTTTGGGACAGAGAGAGACAGAGCATGAACGGGGGAGGGGCAGAGAGAGAGGGAGACACAGAATCTGAAACAGGCTCCAGGCTCCGAGCCATCAGCCCAGAGCCTGACGCGGGGCTCGAACTCACGGACCGCGAGATCGTGACCCGGCTGAAGTCGGACGCTTAACCGACTGCGCCACCCAGGCGCCCCTCCTTTTTTTTTTTTTTTTTAACATGATGCTTTCCTAAAAATTCTAGCTCTCCTGGTTTCACCCACTGGCTCAAGCATTATCATAGGAATTACTTGAAGGACAAGAGGATGTCTCCTTTCTAAATTCACTAGCATTTCTGTGTTTTAAATGGGTCAATCTGGAAGTTAACAACTCTGTGGGACAAGTAGGTGGGTATGATCTACTTCCAGCTCCTTTGCTCCCTTTACTTCTGGTGGGTTCTTTGTGCAGCCAAGCCAACAGGGTCATGATTCAGCTTTTGATGAAAGGAGAGTCCTTTCTGCATCGTTGTACAAAATTTGGTGGCTTGTACCACTCAAGGAAGAAACAGAAAAGACTGGAACAATTTGAGTGCAGAGCTTAAGTATAAAAGCGGATCTATCAGAAAGAGAGAAACAACTGAATGATCCAGTATGATCTGGAATGACACATGAACTTATCACGACACAGGAACAAAGTTTAGCTGACCAATGAATGGAAAATGGTGCAGAGCTGGTGCCCGAGATCAGGCATTTAGGTCTACTTACTCTTTGGAAGACATACTTCCTTCTTGGCAGTTTCAAGTTCTTGTTTTGGGAACATTTCAATTTCTCTGAGTGCAACGGAAACATAAATAAATAGGAAGAAAAATCCAGTTGGTTGCTCACTCACCTTTTTGCTTAAGTGGGGCCGTTAGCCCCCCCAATGCTTCTCTGCACAGATGACGGTAATTGATACACATCCTGTTCCTGGGTACCATGGCTAGTGGGGACTTGGTAAATCCCCTGATGTTGGTAGGAAGGTGGCACTTGGTAGATTGTGTCTCGAGGGCCGCCATGTGGGTTTGGCGCTTGATAGAGCTTCTGTTGGCCAAAGGTCTGGTGCGTGAGTCCAGAAGTAGGCTGGTCCTGACTGGAGGGGGTCTCCTGAATGGGGCCAATCAGAAGCTTCACCCGGTTGCCGGGGACAATGCCTTGTCGACCATGTAAGGAGCAGAGCCACCACCCTTCCAGTCCTCCTGTGTTCTGTTCTATGACAGTCAGGATATCTCCCTTGCGGAAGGCCAGCTCCTCGGCACACTCCGGGACGTTGTCATATAAGGCCCTTGCCATGAGATTCTAGAAGAAGAGAACAGATGGACATCGTGTTAGAATTCTAGCTCGGTCCTTTTTCACACCTAAATCCCACGCTTTTATGGAGAGGCACACTTCCTGGAAAGGAGAGAAGAATGAACGTGAACAATAGTCTGTAAGGAGAAGAACAGATGGTGCAGACAAAAGACAGATACATACGTACTGCGTCTGCCACCAATGACATCAGACTGCCTCCTCGGAAAAGCCCAGAACACCACAAGAGTTCTTTCCTCTAGCGGTAGCTGCTGTGCCAAGGAATTATGGGCAGCGCCGTTAAAGAGTTCACTATACAAAACATTTTTCTTCCTTTCTTAAAGCCAGCTTGCAGAATAAAATATTCCAAGTGCTACAGCGGACGCTTCTCATTTTTTTCCCTTCACATATTGGAGGCAGAAAGAGTCAAAGAAAAGCCCAAATAGCAAGCAGTACGAGTGGCATTTCTATTTGGTGTGAAAATGGAAACAAACGTACAGTTATATATGCCTTGCCAGCGCTTAAAAATTCTTACTCTCAGTTGATCAAGAAGTCCTTGGATACAGGGAGAATCTACAAGCAAGCGTTTTTGGGTTCCCCACCCCACCCCCCATGGAAATCGAGCCTGGTGCGTGGCGTGACAGTAGTCTCCATCTCTATATTTGACAGCAGGGAGCGATGGCAGAATTTGCCACACGTAGGTGGATGCCATCCCTTTTCTTTTTTGGTCTTTTATTTGTACCTTTCCTGAAGGCCTCTCCTCACGCTGCCACTTTTTCCCCTACTTCTTGAATCTCGCCATTCACAACAGAAACGCTGTGCCTTCCCCTTTCATGGGCCCAAAACACTCTCTCCCTTTGTAAGAAGGCCTGTCTGGCACATTCAGTACTAAGCAGACAGCCAAAGTAGGCATTCAGCAGAGAGCGGGCAGGCAGTACGTGCTGACATTCTTGGAAGCCTTTCAAAGGCTCCGAAGATTTCATTTCTTGGCGTCAGTAATGTTTCGCAGTCCGATGGCAGCCATCGCCACATGCCTGCTCCTTCCCAGCACAGAGAGGAGTCGGGATGCTATAAATTCATCACGAGCACTTGGAAAACTAAAAGTGATCTCTCTGGTGCTTCCCTAAAGTGTCTGGATGCACTTGAGTCACTGCAGTGGTGATCCTTTGTGGGAGGAGGGACAGCCTATCGGGCGGATCATGTTTGGGACTTTACATATTCGTGGAATTTTTGGCAGTTGTTGTTTGGATTTCTGCCCCCTGTTTGCTTCTCTAGAAACATGGACTTGATCTTTCAGCCTCGTGCTTTTCATTCCTTTAGAACTGACATGCATTAATCATCTCCCCCTGTACTATGCCTCATAACCACAGGCTTGTGCTGTATGCCGGTCCTCTCCTCTGGGGGGCAGGGGGGCTGTGTTATGTAAGGCACCTCCCCTCTGGTCAGTACCTGGGAAGGGGTCCTACTCTTGCTGTTAATCCTCTTAGTGCAACTATTTAACCTAAGAAAAGGAGATCAAGCCATACCCAGGAAGCTTGATGATGCTTTTTAAGAATAAGTTTGCAGGGGCGCCTGGGTGGCTCAGTTGGCTAAGCGTCCGACTTCGGCTCAGGTCATGATCTCATGGTTTGTGGGTTTGAGCCCCACATTGCGCTTGCTGCTGTCAGCACAGAGCTTCTGTCCCCCTCTCTCTCTGGCCCTCTCCCACTCTCAAAAATAAATAAACATTAAAAAGAAAAAAGAAGAAGGTTGAAGTTCTTGTTCTTGGATCAGTTTTGAGATCCAAGAAGTCTGTGGTGTGGACAGGTGAGCGGTCAGGGAAGCTCAAGGGAAACTGGGGGGGGGGGGGTTGTGTTCTAGGTGAAGGTTTTACTTAGAATTTATACACTAGGAAACTTTGGGATTTTTTCTAACAATTAGAAGTCCACATACATAGAGATAGAATCATGCAGCATTTTATTCTGGCTTGAGGAACCATTTAAGGATGTGTCATAATCCCCAAATCTCTGTTTCTCTTCTTCCAACTTTGGGTGTTCTGTAACTTAGAAGAAAAGTCGTAGAGTTACGGATAAGATTCTGGTCCTCTGTACCAAAATAATCTGAAGGAGATCACTCTACCAGAGTCATATGGTGATTATAGGGTAGGGAGAGAGCCGAGCACTCTTGTCTCTGTCCGTTGCTCTGGGGACCATGCAATGATTGGGGATGGCTGGTACGAAAGCCCCAAGATGAAATCAGAAGTGATAGAGGTAGGACCAGTTCTGTGGGAGCTGAGGGTAGATAGCTGTATGATTCTAGCGGCTACAAAGAAGGGAAAGAAGAGAAACAGAAAACTGTCTCTACTGTATTCTGTAGAAAGGCAAAGGACTACAGACCTAATCAGCATAAATAAGCTCAAGGCATGTGGAGCTGGGTCACTGCCATGGGACTCCATGAAGCACTGAAGTGGAGCATTGGACCATGCTTGATTAGAAGCAGATAGAAATCCCCGTGTGAGAGCCGTTCTGGATGTTCTTTGTCTCCTATCCCAGTGACTTTCCCACCACCTGGTAAGCACCATGCTAATGTTTCAGATGTGCCTCCAGAACAGTTTGTCTGGGGCAACTTTCAGAGACTGTTGTCTTCACCAACGGAGGCACCATGGGTGAGTTCTCCTGACTCTTTGTCCGTGATTCCCCAGCAGGCCTCCTGCTGCCCACACAGATGAGGATTTAGGAAGAAAGCTTGGCATGACCATTGATGGCATGCACCCCAGTGCTAGCCTGACATCTCACACACAGATATTCTCAGCCTTGGCTGAACAGGAGTGAGTTGCTTAATCTCTATACAAGCTATAGAGAGAGAATCAGTGTCTACACCCATCACTCTCCCATTCAGAAGGTTACATACAGTTCCAGAGACCTTTAACAATGACCTGAACCCAGTGTCCCTGTTTTATAGATAAAAAAACAGGTCTGGGAGGCCAGTTTATCATTTGCCCAAAGCCACAATATTGGTGTCAGAGATGGGAATGGAACTATGGTCTCTTGGCTCAATTCTCTTTCCAGAACCCTTAAGCCGCCTTAGCTCAACTACACGCTGTCCTCCGAACTGGGCTCAATTCCATCGTATAGTGAGTTCTGAAGATGACAATTCTTGTCATGTCTATAGAATAAATAGATCATTTCCCTTTGTGCCCTAACTTCCTCATCTATAAAATGAGAGTGAGGGTAACACTACCCATCTCACCGGTTTGCTATGAGGATTAAAGAAGTGAATCCAAGTCAAATACCTTAACACTGCTGGAGACTTAGGAAGCCGTTACGACAACTTATTTAATTTGCTGGGTGGCACTTTGGTCTTGGCCTCTCTCCCCACTTGGCCTCCTGTCATCAAGGGTTGAGTTCTGCTCTATTGATGCTATTATATATATATTTATACATAGCCGATCTTTCTCTTGTTCAGTTATATATCAGGAGAACTGTATCTGTCAGTATTTCTCTGAATTAATAATGAATTGTGGACACTTGCAGCCTCTTGTGGAACATTTGCCTGTAAATAGCAATAATGAAACTATTGGTTGCCCTCAAGAGACTGAGACAAAATGTTATTATTATTACTACTACCCTGATTATTATTACTGAGTGAATTATGGCTACATCTCTTTAGATTCCAACAGGGTACAATCCATCAGAGAGTGGGGGGGGTGGGAATGGGTGAGGAGCTTGGCTTTTGAAAATACTTGGCATTTTGGGGTCAAGAGTTCATTTGAGAAGATAACAGCAAAATGAACGTCATCCAGAACACAAACCATCTCATGCAAAAGTGCACAGAGTTGATGGCAGATCAAGAGTTAATTCCTCTGCCTAGGAGAAGGTGGACAGACCGCCTCCTTCCGTGTGGGAGGTGTGATTCCTTAAGGCCACAAAGTCAGAAGAGTGATTATCTGAATATCTTAGAAAAACCCAGAAGAAGCAGTTTGTCTATTGAAGATCTCCTCTTTCTTCCACCCGCCCCAGGATATTTATCTCCCAGGCAGGAAAGGTCAACACAGAAACAAACCCAGGAGAGATAAGAGAGCTATGTCATTCTATAGCCCGTTGGATGGTTAGCCTCCACAGGGTGGCAGTTAGAAATGCAGCTAGGGCTTGGCAAAGTGCCAGAGCAGTTGGGGCACTGAAGTTGAAAGCCAGAGGAACTTCAAAAGATTACACTCCAGCTCCTTCACCTTACAAATGAGAGAAATGAGGTTTGAGGAGTTAATGATTTGCCAAGACACCTGGCAAGAAGGTCATAGAGGTGGGGCAAGAATTTAGGTCTCTTGTCTCCAGCTCCAGAATTGGGACAGTATTTAACAAAGTCATATGCGCATGCTACCAAAACTGTGGTTCTCATTAGGATTAGAAATCAGCATTGAGAGTTATAAATCCCATTTGAGGGAACCCTAATTGTGACAGCCTTTAGCACTGACCCCCACCCTAATCCTTCTTGAAACTCTCTTTTGGCTTCCATGCTTTCATGATTTCCATGAACTTCACTTCCTGGTTTCTTCTCCACTGTTGTTCTCATGACCATTCATCTTCCTTGTTCTTCACAGGCTAATCATGTTGCAAAGGGATCCCCCTGTGTTCTTTGCTCTTCTTTACATGCTCGCTCTCTACGGAGAATCTCATCCAGACCAATGGCATCTGAACACACAGATAACAGATCCATAGCTCCAGCCTAGATAGTTCTTCACTCCATTTCCGTATTTCCAACCGGCTAATGGGTATCTTCACCTCTAACGCAACAGGTGCAAAAACCCCTTTCTCCTGCTTTATCTCTCTTAGTTAACAGCACAGACACAGCTGCCCAAGGTAGGAAGAAGCCTCAGAGGTTTGCTGAGTCTATTCACAATCTGGAACCCAACCAGCTTCGACCCTGCCTTTCGCCTCACTGCCTCTCCTAGTTCAGGCCCCTCAACAACCTTTTATTGGGAGTACACAACTGCTTCCCAATTGGTTCTCCTCCATTCACCCTCTTCCCCCTCAAAATCCATCCTCCATGTACCCAGAGGAGTTGTCTTTCCAAACCTATCCAGTTGTTTCCCTTTCCAGTTCTCCGTAATAGTATTTCTTACAGTATGACTTGTATTATCTCATTCACGATTGTCAACTCCTTAAGTTCAGAGAGGCTGCCCTATTTTTTTTTTTTTTAGCATTTCCAGAACTTCATTCCAGTGTCTGAAGCAAAATGCACATCATTAAATGTTCACTAACCTAAAATGGGCTCCGGACTCTGTATCCCTGGTTCTCCTGGGTGAAATTGTTTTCTAGAGAACTGAGGAGGATATTTGGTTAAAATTTTATACGGACTTGGGAATATGAACTAACGAAGCCTGAAAGATAAATAGCATGTCCAGACGTCACAGCCAGAGAACGTGGGAGATGGCAAGAAGGATAGTGCCTGCCCCTCCCTATTAAACAGGATAATGACGTAGACAGAGAGCTTGAATCTAGTGTCCACAACCACTGAGCAAACAGGAAGGCCAGGAGGAACTGACCATTAAATGATTAAATACAGTCATCTCTGGAAGAGCTTTTTCTTCCTTCAGTGCAGCGACCTCCATCTGGCAGCAGGTGACTGAACACCATTCATACTTTGCCAGGACGTTGGGTTCTGCTGTTCCTGGTTCCCAAACTATGTTTAAGGAGTGGGAATAAAATACTGGGCAACTAGCTAGTCATTGGGCACAGAGAGCTCTAGGTCATGTGACAGCTTCTACACCATCCCCCACTCTCCCCTGCCTTTTTTTTTTTTTTTCCATTGCTATCAAAATGTCAAGAAAGCTTATTACTCCTAGTGCCAGGGAAATGATCTGCTATTCCAAATACAGAGAGGTGTGACTTATAATTTCCATGACCATTCATGCTGTTCTTTGAAGAGAAATGAGACACAATGGCTGATGTGTCACCCCACTAGGACTGATAGCATCATCAATGGCCCAACTTCCTCTTATTATTTTTACTTCATTCTATATTTATCATGTAGGAGTTCCTGCCAAAGACCTTGGGGCGGCCACATGCTCAACAACATGCCTTTCCTGTACCCAAGTTCCCAAGCTTTAGCCCTGGACTCTGGTAGGGTGCATGCGTGCTCGTGTGCGTGCATGAACACACACACACACACACACACACACACACACACTGGACAGATTCTGAAAAACAGACACAGTAAAGAAGGAAATGGTCATTGTCAAGGAAATCAGTCCTAAAGGAAGTAGCTAAGGAATGAGCATCATCAAGGTCAGTCTCAGGACACAGTGGGGAAGAGAAAGAAAGGCTCATGTGCTTTTGTGCCTGCTGACAAAAATCAGCTGAGGGCGATCAAACTGCTTCGGCTTTCCCCCATCGTCACGTTTGGGATATAGGGAAATGTGGGATTTCCTCAAAGCAGGTAATAGTCAGCCAACGTGGATATCTATCTACAAGTGTCTGGATTTCAATTCTTGGAATACTTGGTTTACACCTGGGTTTTTTTCACTGGATGATCTGGACTGTTGAATGTTTGGAGTTGAATTCTCTGGAGGCTGTTAATTAACGTAGCAGACATAAGACTTTCAAGTTGAGGCATTAGAAGATATGATACATATCACTTCTGGGGTTTATTTCTCAGCAATATGTGTCGACTGCAGTCTGACATGGTGTTTGTTATGGGATTTGAACCACCCACGGCAACGCAGCAGCAGAATTTCCCTAGTTATGCTTCTGATACCTGGTGTGGGGTGACCAACATATGCCACAAAGATCCCTCTGGCACCAAGACCACATTTCATCCAATGATATTCATTTTCTGGAAAGTGCTTCTAAACCCCTATGGTGGTCACAAAGCTTCCATGAGTGTCTTGAGCTTTCTGAACATTCATGTCATTCACTCTGCCCCAAGTCCTCACATTCTCTTAGATTTTCTAGCCTTGTGAACTCTACCCATAGCATTCTCTTTTAAGCATTTCTGAATGGAAGATGCTTGAAGAAACCTGACATTAGATACCTGTCTCCCAAAGGTACTCTTTGACATACAGCAGCCCTGACAGGCACCTTGGGGCTGCACCCTGTGCGTGGTCACCCCAAGGCACCCAGATTTGGGAATCTTAACGTCTCTTCCTTCCATTATTGGCCTATTCCCATTTGATGAGGCATCATTTAGAACCCGTATTATTTTGGTGGTTCACATACCAGAGTGATACCAATTGACGATTGGTGAGAGAAAATGTGAGCTTCTTTGCCAATTTGGATATTTGGATCTCAGAAAGAACTTTCCATCTGACCAGATTTGGTCACATCATAGGGACAGCATAGCTGTGATTTTAAATCAGTGTTTCTTCAGATGCTAGTTTCTCTTCCTTCCCTGCACTAGAATGAATGCTACCTATTTTCCCTTGATTTAAGGTTGATATAGGAGAGAAACATCCATAGGACAGGATTTGTTTATCATGAAGCCAACAAAAGCCTGCAGCAAATCCTTTGTTTCATCTAAGAAAAATTACAAATGGGTTGTTAGGGAGGCATGCATGTGTGTGTGTGTGTGTGTGTGTGTGAGAGAGAGAGAGAGAGCGAGAGAAACTTCATAGTCAACTTCTATTATTTCTTGGCCAACTGTGGAGGATGAATTTGAATCCTGACAGTTATTTGAGAAAAATAGTGAGAAAGGAGCATTTCCTCACAACTCTGATGATCATAAATAATACGTGTGTCTTCAGGAGCTCATTTTCCATCCTCTGTGGTCTTCGAGATTTTTTAAAGCAACTCCAGAGGGTCTTAAAGAAGGTGGAAGGGAACCTTCTATGTCTTAGAACCAGAAGTCACCCATAGCTTGACCAGAACCAATTAGACTAGAATTTTAGACTGATAAGATTCTAGAGATCATTCTAGAATCTTGTTTTACAGTCCCGGGGGTCACCTATGATATTAGCAGCAGAGCCAGAACTAGCATCTGGTTCCCCTCTTAATCTAGGATTTTTTTTCCACTGGACCAGGATGTGCTTCCCGAGAACCTTCTCCATCTTAGAATTTAGTACTGTTGCTATTAAGCCTTGGAATTTATAAGCATTTGTCCCAGGTTGCCTGGTTTTGATAGATTTAAGTATAGTATATTGGCAAAGGATCAAAAACATGGGGCAGGCGCAAACTCTTTTCAGGGTTCTGTCCCTAGATAAATCTGACAGGCGCCATATAATGATGAAGGCCTGACACCCACTCACCCAAAACATAGGTTTTATTAACAATAAAACAACCATCTGGACTTCAGCCAACATTACAGTGTTGGCACGAGATCACATCTATCTGCCTGTCTAGACAAATCCGTTCAACATCCAGGTACTTGCGGGGAAGTGAAATGAGAATTAAGTTATAAAGGAGTAGGAGACGCCAGTCCACTATATTACCACTATTATAATACCACTATTATATTAGTTGTTTATTTCCCCAAACAGGATCATTTCTTAAAAGTTAAAGCGCAAAAGCTATCACATCTAATAAATTATTTGAAAGGAGGGAAAGGTCTTACCATTTTTTACATTCCCACGTATCTTCCGACACCAAGGGATGCAGCTCTCAATGTATGATATCTAAACCCACCAATACAAATATGTACACATTCTGGCAACTCTGGTCTGTCTCCCAGCTAGAGCCCAGCTGACACCTCGGATGCCCCTCTCAAATCTTTTAGATGTCACCTCACCTAGGTCAGGGGCCTGAATGCTATTATCCCACTTCACGTGCGAGGTCCTCAAAGAGTTTTTAAAAATGGATCAGTATACTTGGCTGAAAGGGTATCTACAACCATATGCTGTCAGCATTGCACCTGCAGAGAGGTCTCCAGAAAGAACCTTCAGATGCTGTAGCTTCTCAGCTAGAACAGAGAGGAAAGATGGCAGGAGCAAATGGAACAGAAGAAAACCTCTAAATGAAATTATTCAGCGGCTACGTATATAGACAAACACCTACATGTATGTATTATTTACCAGTTTATTAGAATAAGAGAGCTTTCTTCAAGGTTCAGTGCTAAATGCATGTGTATTATTATATATATGTCAACATAAAATTATACATATGCATTATACACACATGCATGTGCACACACACACACACACACAGCAGAGGAAGGCTTCAGAGAACCAAAGTTGTCTTAGAGACAGTCTGAAGAGACAGTCTGATGGCTTTATATATGGCCCGAGTGAGACCCCATGCTTCTTAGTATTTGATGGTATTCTCATGAACAGATTGGGGCTACGAATTTAAGAGGAAGCTCCCTCTTGCTTAGGACCTCTTACATGAAGCGCAACCCCAATCATGGTAAAATTATGGCAAACAGTTCTAGGGCTGTCTTTTTGTGCTTCTGTCACATAAAACCAGTAGGGCAATTATTTTTAAGCAGAAGGGAGTAGGGGAGATTAGACTGGTGATTCCTAACTAGGGGGATTTGGGGATCTGGCAATGTTTGGCGACATTTTTGGTTGTCACAATGTGTGTGTGTGGCTGGTAACCAGTGGGTAGAGGCCAGATGCTGTTAGACATCCTGCAATGCAAAGGGCAGTCTCCCATAACAAAAAATGATTGAGCTGTAAAAGTCAACCGTGCTGAACGGAGAGCCCTGGATAGAGGAAGGGACACTCACTGAACTGAAGGCCTCATACTGTAAGATCAATGGCAAGGAAATCACACCTTTTGTGCTTCTGTCTCCCCACCTGCAAAATGGGGATAATGAACATATTCTTGATATTATGAGAAGTCACGGAGTCATATATGCCAAGCGCTCTGATTTCTTCAGAAGAAAGGCTCTGTCTAAAATCAAAGGCACAGTTATTATCACTGCATTATTATGAGCTCATGAAATTGTGTCTCAAGAACTGTAGTCCTCCCTCTCAGAGAAAAAAAAAGATTCCTCCGGGAAAAGAAAACAAACCAGAAATGATCTCATCATGATTACACCTGCCACACCAAAAAACAGACATAGTTCAGAGAAACTAAATTCTTTCCCTGCAGCAATGAAATAAGCTGCGTCTGTAATTAAGATCTTAATAAGGGAGGCAGGAGGATTGATGCAGACACTGCAGGCTATAAGGCACAGAGCTACCCTGCCAGGTTTAAAGCAAGAACAATTGAAATACAACACCCCTCGCTGCTTAATGCTCCCAGGTGTTCTCAGTACAAGTCCATATTTCAAAAAGGTTTTCCTTCATTTCTAGAGATGCCTGTTTCTGCAAGGAAAGAGAAAAGAACCAACCAATTATTTATAAGTAAATATTATTGATGACTCTCTGTGAAAAAATGTGTCTGAATTCACTCTAAAAAAAAGCACCTCTTAGATAATTTCCTGTCAAAGGGCTGACATAAGGGAAGAGGGATAATGCCTTCAACAGTTGATTGATCTCTGGAACGGCCCATGTTGACTGTCTCGAGTGACCATGTGTTCCTGATCTTTCTAAGACAGTCCCAGTTTCAAATATCTTTCCCATTGTCAGACCATATGTCCCACGGTTGGGTGTGTGAAACATGGATGCATATCCACAGAAATTATATATATTTTAAACTAAAAATAAAAGATAGGCGTGCAAGTATATACCTTGCTAATGGGTCTGCCTTGGTTGAGTTTAGGATTTGGGAGGAAAAAAAAGGTGCCGATAAGAGGCTTTGATTCAGTCAATGGACATCTTCTGTAATTGACAAGCTGATCTTTATAAGGAAATGAGATATATTCCGAGGCCATCTGGGCCTCTGTGAGATTGTCTAGAAATCTGGCTTCCCAGCGAGTAGGGTTAAGAGAAGGAATGCCGTTGGGCTGACTGTATTCTTTTTGCTCCTTCCCCTGACTCCCATTTAAAGTCACGCTAGGAGCGCCTGGGTGGCTCAGTTGGTTGAGCGTCCGACTTCGGTTCAGGTCATGATCTTGCGGTTTGTGAGTTTGAGCCCCGCGTCGGGCTCTGTGCTGACAGCTCAGAGCTTGGAACCTGCTTCAGATTCTGTGTCTCCCTCTCTCTCTGCCCCTCCCCTGCTCACGCTCTGTCTCTCTGTCTCAAAAATAAATAAAAAACATTAAAAAAAAATAAAGTCATGCTCAACACACTTAGCTGTGAGTGCAGAAGGTTGGAGAATCGGAGAAGAGCACGTAAGTTTTATCCCAGAGGGGCACTCAAGGAAAGAGGACTTCAAAATTTTGCTGTGCCAATGCCGTTGTCATTGGTAATGCAGTACTGATGGTCCACTATAGCCCATTTCTTGCCAAACTTGGACCCATAACACAAACAAGTAGTAACCAAAAAAACAAAAACAAAAAATCATCACTGACCTGTCCTGATAGACACTAAAGATTCTGAACTCCAAGAAGGCTGGAGTGCTTAGAAGTCTACTACACTGGCTTCCCAGTGTGCTGGTCTTGCTTGTTATGGTGATTTGGGGGTCAGGTGGGGGGTTGAATTCCAGCTCATTCTTTTGGTAGAGTGCACGGCGGGCAACAGAGAAGCCTAGATGAGCCCTGAGTTAGCCACATTCCCTGCGGGAGTGAGGTGCTAAGTTAAGAATAACGGACTGACTACCACAAATCAATGAGAATAAGGCTAATTCATATAAGAGCATAAGGTTTCCACGTAACTAAAAAAAAAAAAATCAGAAAAAATATTAAGGGCACATCATTGTGTCTAAATACATATTGCTTTAATAAATAGAAAGATCTGGTTTAAATCTTAACCTTATATGCTTTTTGGTTGCCGCAACTTTCTGTCTAACTTCACAAATAATCCTCCTTCAAACACACACACACACACACACACACACGAGTAAAGAAAGGAATTAAACTCAAATTCAGAAGATCGTATCAAACATTTTTGTGCAATGCTTGCGCTTTTACGTATTCACAGTTGCTCAATCCTTATTTCTGGTAAGCATAGGCATCAACATGTCATTAAGGAACATTTCTGGTAACGTAACTATTACCTCGACATGTTAGAAATATCAGGAAGAATTTTCATTTTGCAACACACACACCATGATTTACGAAGAGATACGACATCTCCAAAGCAAGGCTGAATCCTTGGAATGAGGGTCCTGAACTGTCTATTTAAACACCATTTAGCACCATTAATGGTTAGGGAGGAGGTTGGGAGGAAAGAGATGAGCTCTTCTTTAAGAATAAACTGGTATTTGGGGCGCCTGGGTGGCGCAGTCGGTTAAGCGTCCGACTTCAACCAGGTCACGATCTCGCGGTCCGTGAGTTTGAGCCCCGCGTCAGGCTCTGGGCTGATGGCTCAGAGCCTGGAGCCTGTTTCCGATTCTGTGTCTCCCTCTCTCTCTGCCCCTCCCCCGTTCATGCTCTGTCTCTCTCTGTCCCAAAAATAAATAAACGTTGAGAAAAAAAATAAAAATAAAAAAATAAACTGGTATTTAGTAGCCCATGACAGGGCCCAGGCGGATGTGTTGGAATGCACGTTACTGGCGATTTTAGTATCTCCACGGTCAGCTGCCCCAGTGCCACTTCAGGTATGAAAAGTCACTGTCACACATTATCACAACTCATGCCTCTTCCATTTCCCTTGAAGTATATGTCTCAGTTCACCTCAATCTCATTGTCTACTAAAACTACCTTCTAAAAGAATCACTCTTCCCAGTGGATGGTAGACAAAGTTCACCACCAAGGCCATTTATCTTAAAACGAAGATTCTTCAGGAAGATAGTCTTGCAGCCAGGCCATAATGTTCCCCAGGCGTGCCTCGTCCTCATTAACCAGTAAGAATGACCGCGGGGAGATGACTGGAATGCTCTAAGTAAATACGACGGAGGGGATGCCATTGATGGAGTATGAACAGAGGGTTTTTTTGGGGGGGGAGGGGAGTCCCCTTCCATGCCCATATTCTTTGCAATCATCCATCACCTAGGAAACCAGCAGCTATTCTCCTGCACTTTAAGTGGGAAATACAGTACTTCTTCCCAGTGGCCCTTCTTTATCTTGGCAAAGAGGCTTGGTAATTAAGTCTGTATGTTCCTGCGGGGTAATGCCAGGGGCCCAGTGGTTGGCATTTCAAACCAATTTGTTTACGTTTCTTTCTAACCCTAAAATGATCCCAAAACAGATCACCAAGGCCTCTTACTTTACATCTACATCACTAAGTGGCTGCAGTGGGATGAAGGATATAGTTTCCCCTGAACTTCTGTGTCCCTCCAATCACCTCCTTCACATTCTACTGTTGATTTTGTACACTGATAACTTTCTCTTGTCCTGTGATATTTTTGGTATGGATAAGCAATTCTAGTAAATGCTTCCTCTTAAAATTTATCTATATAATGTTTCTATACCTATATATTACATATGTCTTATAATGCATATTATAATAGCTGCCATTTTCAAGTGCCTATGGGCTAAAAACTAATGATTTCCATATATCATATCCTTACCGCTATCCGGTAAGATGCGTATTATTACTCCCATTTTATAAACAAGGAAACAGAGGCCTGAAGTAGCAAAAGTGGGATTTGCAGCAAAACCTGGGTTCTTTCCACTATGCCAAACGGCATTAAGACTTTTCTTTTTTTTTTTTAATCTTTATTTTTGAGACAGCACAAGCACGGGAGGGGCAGGGAGAGGGAGACAGAGCATCTGAAGCAGACTCTGTACTGACAGCAGTGAGCCTGACGTGGGGCTTGAACTCGTGATCTCATGACCCGAACCAAAGTCAGACGCTCAACCCACTGAGCCACTCAGGTGCCCTACATGAAGACTCTTTTTAATGGCTCTTTGTATAAGTTTGTTAGGTCACTCAACATTCAGTTCAATGTTTCTAGAGTATTGACTATGAGCAAGGTCCTGTGATCTCAGGAATATCAATCTTATGAATAACAATGACGATACCAAGTCATTAATTAATGTGCAAGCAGGCATATAAGTATGCTGGTGAATCCCTGTGGCTGGCATCTGTATTTCATGTTACACCTCCAGGCCCATGGAGCACTAAACAATGCTCAACCACCTTTACCTAGTAACTGGGGTTTTGACACAGTCTTGTCACCGAGTCTTGAGTCCAGTCCACACTATCCTTTCAACATCCATCAGTGCAAAGAGAGCTGAGGCTGTCTACTTACTACATGCCAGGAGCCATGGTAGGTCCTTTACATCCATGTATTATCTTACTTAGGCCTTAGAACAATAGTATGAGACAGTTACTCTCCTTGTTTTACAGATAAGAAAGCTGAGGCTCAGAGAGGTTAATTTGCCAGAGGCTATATAGAGCAATGAGTCACAAGAAACAGAAATGCCTTTCTCCAAAGCCCACATTCTATCTTGTATCTACCACAAGAACATATAAGATCAAGGCTGTGCCCCCTCCAGGCTGTAAGAGATCCTAGATCACACTTTTTATTCAAGGACTTACTTGTCTAACAGTCTCTCTCTACCCACAAATAAAGGGTGGGTCTCTCATTTTCAGTGGG
The DNA here is from genome assembly GCF_016509475.1 of Prionailurus bengalensis. Classification (NCBI taxonomy): domain Eukaryota; kingdom Metazoa; phylum Chordata; class Mammalia; order Carnivora; family Felidae; genus Prionailurus; species Prionailurus bengalensis. The sequence continues at coordinate 17,574,631 of NC_057349.1, read as the reverse complement.
GCTTACCGAAAACTAGACAGCCCCGGCGGGCAATCTATGGGAGTTAACAGCTATCGTTTAGATAGCGATTTGATTAAAAGGGGTTAATAAGTAAGGACGTGCTAACAGAGGAGGGCAGAGGTGGAAAACATAAAGCCTGTTGTAAGGATTATAGGACAGTCAAGGAGACGAAGGTGTAGGCTTTTGATGGTTTTACAGAGTGGATGGATGAGGAGACCCGGCTTGTGGGAAGTGACAGACTAACCAAGTCAGGTAGGCGCAAAGAGACAGGGACAAACGAATGGGAGCAGCAAGAGACCAAGATTTCCCACGGCAGAGTCAAAAGAGAGGAGAGAGGTAGGGGGTACAGGGTGTGCTTAAGAGCATCATGTCTACGTGGGTTGGGGAGGCGAGCCATACACAAGTCTGGTGTTAGAGCAGCATAAAGACGGCTTAAATGAGAAAATGAAAGAAGATGAGGTCATGAGGGCACAAAAGGGGGAGGGAATTTGTAAAGGGGAAAAAGTGGAGAGGAAATTTTTTCAGAAGTCTGGTGGGACGAGTAGGGGCAGCAGACCGGAAGCCACTGATGAACTCTGAGACAAGGGCTGACGTATGTTACAGTAAGGGAAGGGTGCCACACAAATCCTTGGCATGTCCCACACTGTGCTAAATTTGGTATCATCGGAACACCCCCAGTTCTCCAAAGACCTTCAGCTCTGTGCAGATTGCCATTCAGCCCCCAAAATTGGGTTTGCCCAATAAATACATGCATCCATAAACAATTAACATCTTTTGGTGTTTTTTAAATTCGTAGATCTCACCTAAGATTTAAAAAGGAGATACCGTATGTTTTCACTCTTATGTGGATCCTGAGAAACTTGACAGAAGACCATGGGGGAGGGGAAGGGGAAAAAAAAGTTAGAGAGGGAGGGAAGCAAACCATAAGAGACTCTTAAAAACTGAGAATAAGCTGAGGGTTGATGGGGGGGTGGGAGAGAGGGAAAGTGGGTGATGGGCATGGAGGCACCCGTTGGGATGAGCACTGGGTGTTGTATGGAAACCAATTGGACAATAAATTTCATATTAGAAAAAAAAAAAAAAGGAGCATGAGGCAGGGCACCCGGGTGGCTCAGTCAATTGGGTGTCTGACTCTTGATTTTGGCTCAGGTCCCGATCCCAGGGTCATGGGATCAAGCTCCATGTCAGGTTCCACGCTGAGTATGAAGCCTGCTTAAGGTTTTCTCCCTCTGCCCCTCTCCCATGCTCTCTCTTAAAAAAAAAAAAAAAAAAAAAAAAAAGGATCATGGGAGACAGGAGTCTCTGGTTTGGATTGAGCACAGCAAATCATACCCAAGGGAACAAATAACCTAAAACCAAAATGTCAAAGCAAGGCAAGAATTGGTAATTATATGTCACAAATGACCACGTTGATTGAACCGAAGTCCCTTGATCATCTCTTCTCAAACTAGCTTGGGAAAATAAAAGTATTTTCAAAGTCCCCCCAAAAGCTTTTAATAGGACACACTTTGTTTGCCCGCATCGAGCCAGAACACAGGGATCCGAATTTCAGCATGTAGGTTTCTTATTTGTATCATAGGTTTTACCTATTCTTTTATCTTCACTCAAAACGTTTAAGAATGAATTTGTTGTCAACCATGCTTCAATTAAAAAAAGAATTTGTTGAATGGGAGACTAGATTCATCATTTAGAATTTTCGTGTAGGCACACGGGGTTCAGAAATTTGGCAAAGCCACAAAAGCTGCTCAGCTATTAGAGATCAGACAGGCAGTGCCTGCTGAGCTCTGACCAGGCCTGGGCCTGCACAAAGTGGGCGGGGTCTCAGGCTTCTGCTCAAACACAGCTGTGCACGGATCCTTCCATCACCCTCCTGGCAGACAGCAGCAACAATCTGCCTCCAGACCCCTCGGAAGGGGAGCCTTCACTGAGCAAGCCACGGCCATTGAGGCACAAGCTCCTTCAACAACCCCCCACCCCCCAATTCAGGACATGCTTTTTGTATATTCCGAAGAGCTTGTGGAAAACTCTTAATAAGTGAAGGGCCTGTAATTTACTATCACAGAACCTCAAACTGAATGAAGCCTTTTAGGAGAAACGGAGCATTAAGTGCATAGGAGACAGCAGCCTTCCCATGAACATCAACCACAAAACATAAAACGAAATAAAGCTAGACTAGTGGTTGCTCACCGAAAAGTTTGTAAGGCATAGCTTACGCTCCCGGATTCTCAAGATTATTATAAATGCATTAACTGGCTGGCCTGGAGCTATGTGTCTAAGTGCAAATGAGTGGAGGTTAGCCTGTCCTCTGGTTACGATTCCTGAAGTAGCCAAACCAGATAATCTGGTTAAAAAAATCTTATAGTGGCTGAATTATAAATCTCTCGGTGAACAGAAGTCTGACTGTGCTAGGTTTATAGTGTGTAGAGCAGCACAGTGTTTAAAAGATCATTCCTGACTCCAGGATTTTACAATCTAATAACTATCTGGTTTTATGCCCTAAGTGGCTCAGATTAAACAAATAACTGCCAAACGTGCAATTCACTTTGCTTTGTAGAGTTTCTATGTTAAAAAAAAAAAAATCAATCCTGCAGGAATACTTGAGATGAAATTGTTTTAAACTTCCTGGGGGACAAAACCACCAGTCACACAGAGCATTTTAGGGAGGTCACAGATGATTCTTTCTTTAAGAGTGGCTTAAAGTCACAAGTTCTGGAACCTGATCCCCTTGGGTCAATTAACAGCTCCACCATTTTTTTAGCTGTGTGGCTTTGGATAAATTACTTAGCCTCTCTGGGCCATAATTTCTACATTTGAAAAATGAGTATATGATAAAACCCACCTCAGAGTTTTTGGAAGAGTGAAATGTGACGATCTTGTATTATCATGGTAATTCTTAATTAATATTATTTACCACTCTTCTACCTTTGCATCATTTCCTCTACTTAAAATGACAAAATGGTCTCCTGAAATAGAGCTGTGCATTATTAAAAAAAAATTTTTTTTAACATTCATTTATTTAAAAAAAATTTTTTTTTTTCAACGTTTATTTATTTTTGGGACAGAGAGAGACAGAGCATGAACAGGGGAGGGGCAGAGAGAGAGGGAGACACAGAATCGGAAACAGGCTCCAGGCTCTGAGCCATCAGCCCAGAGCCCGACGCGGGGCTCGAACTCACGGACCCCGCGAGATCGTGACCTGGCTGAAGTCAGACGCTTAACCGACTGCGCCACCCAGGCGCCCCAACATTCATTTATTTTTGAGAGACAGAGAGAGACAGAGCAGGAGCGGGGAAGTGGCAGACAGAGAGGGGGACATAGAATACAAAGCAAGCTCTAGGCTCTGAGCTGTCAGCACAGAGCCGGATGCAGGGCTCGAACTCACAAACCATGAGATCATGACCTGAGCTGAAGTTGGGCGCTTAACCGACTGAGCCACCCAGGGGCCCCGAACTGTGCATTATTAACTAGAGAGAACCCAGGCTTTCTAAGAAAGGGACAGCAGATTGCTTCAGCTACTGGTTTATTTTATAGTCACCACAAAGTGTCAATCTGACATTTGGTCGGTCAGAGAAGTCAGTATTTTTTCTGGTGAGCTAATAAAGACCCTATATTTACATCATTTGGTAAGGGTGTTCAACACTGGTAAGACCCAGCAAAACAGGAGGGTGAGGGTTTTTCCGTGAATGCCAATCGCAATTTATTTCATCCGTTGCCATGCTTTGTTTCCATAAGAGTAAAATCAAAACATAATGAGGTCACCGAATAAAAGTGACTTTAGACTTTGTCACTTCTGTCACTTTCTAGATTGCAGCGCTCAATATTGATTTCAGCCATTTATACTTTCCAATAATGAACGTATGAACCTATTTTCTCTTTTATTTTTTCCCTGTAAGCTGGTTATTATGAAACTAAAGGCATTCAGTAATAGGGACAGGAGGGACCAAAGAACTACTACAGGTTAAGTAACCACTATTCTAAACAAGGGACTGTAGAAATACAGGGCGAGCCACTTCAAGAATGGGAACTTTGCTGCCAGGTAGAAGGATTTGTTTCTGGTCGCATCCTAAAGTCAAAAGCATTAGGAATCGTTAGGATTATTCATGCCTCTGATCTTCCCTCTTGAGGCAGATAATGGAAAGCTAACAGTACAGTGATAACGAATACCTGTGTCTTCAGACAGTTGTAACCTTTCCGAGGAGAACCAGAACTCATGCATTATAATAAAGACTTTCAGCATTTAGATTTAGAGCTTTTGAACAAGATTTATAGCTTTCGAATAAAAGATTTATCACTGAGGTTAGCCAGTGGCTATTAGCTGGAACCGAGTATTTACAACCTCACATTAAAAAAGGATGGGCCAGAAGCTAGATAATTCAGAAAGAAAGCAAAATAACTCCCAGCTAGCACAATCCCAAAGGTCAGACAGGTAATACAAATTGTCAGTCCAAAGCATAGCCACCTTGCCAACATTCATTTTAATAATAGCACCGTTGTTTCAAATCATTAGGTCTCACGTCTCTTCTAGAAGTCACGCCCAACTCACTGCAATGTGCTTCTAAGTACAGTGTCTCTGGAAGCTCCTTGCCTGATTCGATGGGGGTGCCTTAAACAAATGGGATATGCCGAGCAAATTATGATCCTTTAGCCAAGAATACGTAAAAACAATGGTGCATAATGCATGAGGAAATAATGTATCCTGAGCCTCTGTACGCTTCGGGGACAATAAGCTGACTGGACAATTCAGACTCTCAGCCCATTCAAACGCCTAAAAGTGTTTTAAAGAAATGGCAAATGCTCATTCGTTCTTACATCCAGGATTCATTTAAGGACGTCAGCATGCTCCATCACGGGCTGCATAAGAGTACCTCGGGCTTTTAATTTCTCCCACCAAAAGTGCATAAGGCAAAACTGCTTTAGGAGCCAGTCTGAGGGGACTCAGCAGTTCTGATTCCTCTCTCATTACGGCCCTCGGCCCGTAGAGGCCAGGCCTAGGGGAGCCGCAGAGTCTTAAACTCCGCTCCGAGTTAGACACCCTCTGAATGCCAGGGGCTCCAGTGGCGGCTCCGATCAGACTGATTCTTAGTCTTTCAGTGGAGATGGGCCTGGGTATGCTGTGCCCTCCCGGAGTGGGTCTCAGAGACTGGGTCTCTGCCTGCCTGCTTGTATGCCAGCCTCGGTGACTGAGACCCCCTCTCCCTGGGGCACAGAAGGGGTCCCTGCAGAGGAGTTGTCACGGTGGGCGACACACACACGCGCGCGCGGAAACCTGACGGAAGAGGCACCCTCTTACCTTATACTTCATCTCGGCGGCGGTGGGTTGAGCCGTTTTCCTACCCTAGTCAGCCTGCATCAAGCGCTGGCGTGTCCGCGCCTCCATGGAGTGCAGTGCTAAATGAAAGTGAGAGCGTCCGGGCCCCGGGCGGCTTTGCCAGTCGCAGCGCGCCAGCTCCCGCACAGCCTCTGAGCTCACTGTTTTGATGGAGCCCGGCCCAGCCCCGACCGTATTTGCATATCGCCAGCCATTGGCTGGCCGGCGAAGGTAACGTGGGGCCCCGCCCACCTCTTAACTTCGGAGAACTGACAAAGAACTTGTAATGTGGTCATTTCTTTTTTACAGGAGCCCAAAGGGTGGAAAATAAAACGAGGTGGGGAACCGTCTCGAACGTTACTCCCCATCCCCTCAGCCCCCCCCTCGACCCCCCCCCCCCCAAAAAAAAGCCCCGGGCAAAGGAGATTCTTTTTTAAGATTAACCTAAGTTTTAAAGAAATTGAATTCACAAAGCAGTCTGACAGTCGTGCTTCCTGTGACCTAGCAACTCCTTCATAAACCCATTTCATTTCAAAGCCATTCACCTCGCAATCTCTACATGAAACGAATTCGGGGAACAAAAGGTTTTCTGTCTCCGGGCCCCTTTTACTAACTACCCCTGCTGATATCTCTCTCTCTCTCTTTCTCTCCTCCCTCCCCTCCCCTTTTTTGTGGCTGTTTGCTTTTTTTGTTCTTTTCAATGTTCAAAGTACTTGCAACGTCAGTCTGCGAGGAGCCAGAATACAATTCTCTCTGTGAAAAGGGACTCCGCTAGCACAGGCACCAGGGCTTTCCTAGCCGGCTTCTCCCCAGGGCCTCGGAGAGTTGAGTGTCAGCCACATTCAGCGATCTCCTCTGGCTTTGCTGAGGATAAAGGTTAGATGTGACCCCTTAGATGAGGCTGGCCGGTGCATGCCCTATACATCATGGCTGTCCACTGAGCAGTGTGTTCTTTGATGGCTGGCGTTGCCAGCTCCAGCTTTGAACACTGCAGTGTTTTCCTTCTGACCTCTCTCCTGAAGATGACCCATTAACCCACCAACACTTATTATTGGGGAAACAAAAAAAATGCCCACTGTTTGAGGAGCCTGGTTTAAAAGACCAGTCTCTCCACTGAAGCACAGAACATTCGGTTCAGCCTCATGATTTCTATAGAGAAAGACATCACCCAGGAGAAGACAGAAAGGGTCACCTTTAGCCACTTTTCTAAAGCGGAGAGAGGGGAAAATTCCTTTTCACTGGGTCTCAGGATTGAGACTCGGTGATTTCAGACAATAGCTGTCCCTGAGTGGGATGGACTCCAAGCAGACTACACGACCTGGATGGAAAAATCATCTCTCTTTTTTTTTTTTTTCCTGACCTAGTTGGATCAGAATCAGTTTGATTCCCCTGCCCCCCAAATTCCCAGTGAATTAAACTTTTACTTTTATGATTCAAACAAATAGAACAGGTGAGCAGCTACCCTGCAAAAGTGGTTTCCAGATACAAGGCTCCAGATCACAGTTTAATAAGGCACTGATTCCTTGGACGTGACCCCCTCCCCCCGCCCCACTGGTCATAATGAGGTTGATACACCCATTCAGGCCTCAGACTTGGACTTTGCTTTTCCTCATTTAGCCTTGGAGTGAAAATAAGCCCGAGTGATTTTGCAAGGTCTTTCTGAACACAAATTAAGCATGCAGCATATTGTACTACAAGGATCTTCCTAACAGTCCTACCAGCTTATGGGAGAGTCATTAGTTTGCAGGAAATTGTTTTTGGTGTCTGCCTGGATCAGTCAAAGTCCTTCCCGTCCGTAAGATGAGTCTTGTGGCCTCCAGAAGATCTAGATAACATTCCTTTGGCTTCCTAAGCAGTAGGGCTGAATCTGCTTTCTGTTCTGTTTGATGAGTACCACTGAATAGGCCAACACTATCTCACCCCAAATGCTTTCAGTTTCCAAAGCATTTGCTAGGGCTTTTTGTCATTTCATTCTCTAGCTAGAAAGTTTAAATCGTACTAAGTGGCCCCCTTGCTTTCCTGCTTCTCTCCTCTTCAGTAGACACTTGGAATCTACCTGAAGTTCATTTCAGAGGAGTTTGGATCAGTGTTAGTCACACCGCAGTCGGGTATACTGTGATAGTCTCAACAAATGTCTTAACTTCTTGATTTTGGTGCCCTGAAGTATGACATGGAGAAAATAATAATGCCTACCTGCTAGGTTATAATGAGTATTAAATGAGATAGTGTGGATAGAAGTTAATACTACCCAGCACATAGTAAGATCTTAATAAATGTTCACTTATTAATGTTCCATTATTAATTATTGTTTTAATATTTAAATGCATGATATATTATTTTATCACTATAGTATATGACATTATTATGATATGTTATGTAAGCATTAATATTCACTTAATTATTAATTGTAGCTGTTATTACTATTAGACTCTTGTCAATATCTTAAGTGTGGCAGGCATTGAGAAAAAGGCAGACAGGTGCCCTCATCCGTGTGTCATTCTTTCGCAGGAGACTTTGTAATTTAACAAATATCGATTCAGCACCTACCACGTGCTGGGTACCGTTCCAGGTGGGGAAGATACAGGAGCCGCCCACACAAAGCTCCTACCTTCATGGAGCTTACGACTTACTGGGAGTGGAGGGCAATAATTAAATGAATATGTAATACAGTTTGGAGTGATAAATGCCACGAATTAAAGTTAAGCAGGGAAAATTGCTAGAGGGAAACAGAGAAGGGTTAGCAGGTGTGTGTGGGGGGGTGTCTTGGTTTAGAGCGTGGTCACGTAAGCCCCTCTAAGGAGGTAATATTTCTGCTTCAATATGAAGGACATGAAGGATCCATTCAAACATCTGGGGAAAGAACATTCCAGATAGAGGAAAGCGCCTGGAGTAGGAATGAGCTGGGTGTGTTCAAGAACAGCAGAAAAGCCAGGGCGCTGGAGTTGGGCTCCTGGGGGGATTGGGAAACGGGTGGGTGAGACTCAGACAGGTAGGCGGTAGCACTTGGATTTTCTCCTGACTGCCACAGCAAGGCACTGGAGCGATTTGAGCAGAGAATGATGTGATCTGTTTCTCTGTTTTTACCCTTTGTTTAAACACTCAAGGGCAGCAGGCTATTAGTTAAAATATTGAGCTCTGGTCTTAACACAGCTTACATAATGCAGATAGTTGTCATGACTTTATTAGTATTTAGCTGCTTTATTAGTACTTAGTTATTTGTTTCCTTCAAAGCCCTCTGGGGAAACACAAATTCTCTCACTGAATAGAAAAACAGCCCCATCCCCGCCTATTACCTGAGATTTTTGGGTGCCAAAATCACTGTTTAACCTATGCTGTGTAAACATTGCCGATTGGTTTATGGGACCGCCATCAGACCCCCATGGGTAGCCTCCTAAAATGGGCCGGGATGCTGGGGCTCAGGTCCTACCCTGTGCTCGCCAATACTGTGTCCGCCCGTCAGCCTTGCCACCCCCCTGCTTATCGGTCAAGGGCTCTATCTCCCCAGACACTGATACAGGCAGGAGCGAGGGGGAAGTGGCACCAGATGCTGTCCAAATGATTTTCCAGCCGCCATGGCCATGGGCATGGATATAGCAAAAAATCGTGTGGATGCTAGAGAGAAGAGATTCTCCTATGCACAACTTGGGAGGAACCCATGTGGCTGCTCTCTAAAAGTAAGGGCAAAGTCAGAACAAGTGAGGGCAGGAAGTGACCTCGGGAATCTAGCACAGTCACCTCTAAAGCAGACGAAACTGCTGCTCTGAGGGCTGGGTGCCCCACACAGGGTGCCTCCGGGTTGGCTGGCTCGTAACAGCGATCAGCGTTTCAGGTCCATTCTCTGTCTCTCTTGTCTGATCTATTCCAGTCATTCCTTTGTAGTTTCCCCGGCCCGCCATCTCTCCCTGCTGGAATCTATGTTCCACGTTGCTACCTGTTTACTTTCTAGAGTACAGAGCAGGACATGTTGCTACTATGATTAAAAACCGCTGGGGATACTTCAGTGCCTTTACAAACGAAATCTGCAGACTTTTTGGCCTGGACTGTGATTTGGGCCCACCCTTCCTTTCTGGCCTCGTCTTCTCCCATCCCCTCTACCCCACATCCCACACTGCAGCCACACAGGGGGGACTCACCAATTCCAAGACACCCTTGTACTCTCCTGAGTTTGCACAGATGGGTTCCTCTGCCTGGCATGTCCTGTCTTCTCACTTCAGCTGTCCGGCCGAGCCCCCACACGAACCCTTTTGTGCTTCCTTGCCAACCGCCCCCACTCTGCCCACATCCTCCTTTCAGAACTAACTCCTCCCTCCCTTCGCTCTGCCCCCATTGTACTTGGAACACAGTCCTCTTATAAGGCTTTTCCACATTGTGCCATAATACTGGTTGATCTCTGTTGTCCCAGCCTCAAGGCGAACCCCCCAGGGACAGGGTGGTATCTTGTTCATCTCTGTGTCCCCTGCAGGCTTCTACTTTGCAGGTACTTACATGCCTGCTGAGCGAATGAATGAATGAATGAATGAGAGGACAGAAGTAACATCAAAGGATGTATGTTATCTTGAGGTTCTGTGTGATGCTCAGGAAAGGAATGGAGAAAACTCGAGTTTTGAGGGCAGTCGTGGGGTTTGCATTTGTAAGAAGTGGAGCTAAGATGCAACTTTCCAGAACCAATTCCAGGCCTATTGCCAGTTCTGGCTCCCGGACATGTTTCGGTCTGAAAACTATAGCTTGTAGGCCTCCTGTCTTGGTACAACCAATGAGCTAAGAATAGTTTTTACATTTTTCTATGGTTGGAAAAAAAAAAATAAAAAGAAGAATGTTTCATGAGATGGGCAAATCATGTGAAATTCAAATTTCAGTGTCTATAAATAAAGTTTTATTGGAACGTGGGCACCCATTCCTTTACATGGTATCTTTTGAGCTCTAATGGCAGACTTGGGTGGTTGTAATAGAAATGGTAAAGGCTTCAAAACCAAAAAAACCCAAAAAACAAAAAAAAAAACCCCACTATTATTTGGCTTTCCACAGGAAACGTTTATTGACTCATGCCCTAGAAAAGTGCAAGATATATCTATCCTCGGGTTCAGACTAGAGTAGAGGTCCTTGTATATCCACAGAGAAACAATCTAGAAATACCCATTCTAGGGCCATGTTTCACCATTTCTAGTTTGCTATCGGTTAAAAAAAAATTCTACAAAAAACAAAGTTATTTCAAAAAATAATTGGAGGCAGCAACTTTTCAATCCTGTAAGTCTCCAGAAACCTTCCCAAACAAAGATGAGCCACGGAGAGTTTTCCAGCTGACCCCTGCCACAGTCAACCTTGATTGTTGAAACCCCCCACAGGTGCCGGGCCCTATGCTGTATATCACAAACGTGATTTCATTCCATATTTATCCAATAGGGCAACCCTGCGAGGTAGGTTGGAGCATCCTAATTTTACACGTGACGAAACTTGAGACCCAGAGAGGTCATACAACCTGCACAAAGTTACAGGCAGATGAGTGCAGGTCCTGTACATGGAGACAGGCTCTCGGGCTCCCGAGTCTGCGACCTGAACCACTGTGCATACTTCTCCCCAGCATCCTCTAACCCCATTTGTCAGTCAAGTCAATAAGGTAGCTTCTCCACCAGAGCGGGACTGAACCCAACCGAGGAACGATCTGTGCATTCGAGCCCCACTTGTGTGGACTGTCCCCCTTTATCATTGTGTTTCTCTAGATCCCCTCTTTACCCCGGCTTGTACCCTGTCTCCTTCATGAGACCTTTCCTTTCCAGTGTTGACCTCTTCCTCACCCCACTCTCTCTTCCCTCACCTGTGCCCTAGGTTGGTACTTCCCTAACCTGACCTCCCTGAAAAAGCAATTATGAAGGCTTATAGATTCAGTGGACCTGGGGTGGGGGCTTGGAATCTACCCATTTAAAAAGATCCCCAGATGGTTCTGTACATAGCTATATGGGTATCGCTTGTCATTTAGTGCTTAGGTACTGCCTTTACTGTTTCTCCTGCGAGGAGGCACTTCTTCTCCACAGTGAGATTTCAAGCGACTTATAAAAGGGGATCCTGTCTTGTTTTTGCTGTCTCCCCTTCTGCATTTATGCAGGTAACTGAGTTTCATCGCACGTCTTCTCAAAGCCCTGAATCATTCCCCTGCTCGCAGCCTTTACTGACGTCAACGTGGAAAAAATAAGTCACTTTTCAGCAGGCAGAAGAAAGAACATCTCTCACTCCAGGCAATCGCCCTTTTTTTTTTATCTGTTGAGCTGGTCAAGCTCTTGGAATGAATGAAAGTCTATTATTAGAGAGATGTTCCAGATACAGTTTCTAACACTTGCTTCTTCGTGGGCCGGGGAAAGGAGATCTCATTCACTGTCTCTCCACTGATAGTCGGTAAAAGAGACTCACGAAGGCCATCCCATCCTCACCCTTCCCCCCCACTCCCCTTTTAACAATTATTAATATTATTGTTATTATTATTTGAAGTTTCTCTTCCTACCCCCCCTTTTAACAATAGTGTCTAAGAGATAAACTCTGATTTCTGCAAGAGTTGTTCAAAACATGATTTTACAATATTTGTAACGGAGGGTGGTGTTTCTTAAAAAGCCTTGTTGCCTCAGGATCCCCAAACTACTTCTGACTTGGTGCCTCCCTGACTTATTTCTTCTTCTCACTCAGTGACGAGCCACCTGGGATGGGGTGGGGCTCTAAACAACGGAGAATAGGAACGATTCCTCTAGATTTTCTCTTTATTGCATGACACGGCGGATTCCCACACTGTGACAGCTTGACGAGGTCTCACTGCCCCCTTTATTCAGCCAAGTTTATAAGTGTGTCATTGTTATTGTCCTTTTAAAAATATACCATCCTTTCCCTTCCCCCCCCCCACCCCGGTTTTCCCACTGCCTTCTGCCCTCCATCACAGATTCTTTGAGGTGACTTTTAATTTTCCCAAGGGGGAAGTGCTAAAATGGAGAGTGTCTTAGACACCAATCAGTCCTTGATAAAGCATGACAAAAAATACATGTAATACTGTGTCACTCACATGCTACCAAAAACCTACAGAGACCCCTGTATATTGCCCCTGGCGACTAGACTTTTGAAAAACTGCGTAATTGTGACGCTTTTGGTGTTTTATACATATAGACATAATAGTGTTATTATAACTTTGGAATCCTTAATTACTAACCCCCCCCCCCCCCCGCAAAGAACTGAAAAACAAAACAGATTAAATTATATGTCAGGTCAACCTGCTCCACTGTAGTAAAATACGACGAGCAATGATGAGGCCCCACTTGAGCATTTAGCATTTTCTTTACTCGAAGGATTTGGGGGGTTAACTCGGGGGCGAAATTATGAGAAAACCAAGCGGGCAAAGGTTTACATTTCTACTATTTATATGTATCCCGCTGGGCACAGGAATGATGTTTGGCGGAGCAAAAGGACTTTATTAGTTAAGATTGTGCAGACTGCCTGGCACTGCGTTCTCCTGTTGTCTCTAGCCGCGAGGTATCCCCTTATCAGAGGCTTTGGTTAGTCCGAATAAACAATTTGTTGTCCGAAACTGTCCCGCAAGTCTCTTCTGCTGGTAGAAACTGCAGACCATGGATCTTTACAAAGGTCAAGGTGATCTGCCACGACCAAATAGACAGAAATCCCCTGCCCGGGGGGAGGATGGCCTGTTCTTCCTGAAGGCACCGCCGGACACAGTAACATTGCTCTGTAGTTCGTATTCAGTAAGACGGGACAAACGCACCAGGCTTCCTTCTTGCTCGCGTCTGTTCGTTCTTTGTTCTTAAGTTTGAAGTCTTCCTGTCCTCTCCTTGCATCTGTATCTAAGATGTGACGCGATGTGCTGGCGCTTTGCTGTCCCCTCTCCCCTCTCCACTTACTGCTCCTGTCCAGGTGTGGTAAACAGAGGGGCTTATGGACCACGCGCCTGGATGAGGCTGGATGCTCTGTTTCCAGTCTACTCCTCCAGGCCCACGGGCCATTAAGGTTCACCTTCCACATCCGGCATCCAGTGTGGCTCCAGGTGGAGGTGGGGGGTGGAGATGGAAGCCGAGGTGGGGGTGGGGGAAAGAATCAGGGAGCATGGCGGGAAGGAAGGTGTTTTAAAGACCAGATACCCGGTATTGAGGAGGGCACCTTTTGGGATGAGCACTGGGTGTTGTATGGAAACCAATTTGACAATAAACTTCATATATTGAAAAAAAAAATAAATAAAAAATAATTAAAGACCAGATACCCACTTTCCTGGAGGCACAGGGGAAACTATTTCTTCAGGGTTTGGAGATGCATTCCCCCCCAACCCCGCACTGGCCCCTTAAAAGGGGCCAGTTGACCCAGCCCTCCAAGGAAGCCGGCCTCCTGTCCCTTGCTGCCCTCACCAGCTGAGGCCAGCGAGTGGCCAGTGGGCCCCGTCCCAGGGCATCGGGCCTGTCTGGCCAGCCCAGGCGGCCGCCAGCTGGCGCTGATGAGCGAGGGGAAGGAATCTGAGTAATGCAGGGCCTTGGGTGGTGGAGGGGGGAAGACAGGATAAGAGGAATGTGGTGTGGGGACACAGCTCACCCGGCACTGTTCAAGCCAAGCTTTTGAAGAGCTTGATTCATTTTAGAAAGCAAACAAACTCCTCCAGCTCTCAGCAATCTTTTATTTTGTCTGCAGGACGAATGCCTCTCCAGCGTGGGCGGGGCACCGGGTCGCGGTGGCGGAGACGAAGGCGTCCACCCTTGCGTGTGGACAGCATGTTCCTTTCTGCCCACTGGGGCTAAGAAATGCAGAGCAGTTCTCTTCCTCCTACGAAAAGCCAAGGGGGAGCCCTGCTAATCAATGAACGTGTCCAAGACCTTAAGGCTCACTCGCTCGCACCACTGGGGTTTACAGATGTTGAGTGTAAGTTCCCTTAATTTGCTTGTGTCTTGGCACGCTGTGACTTCCAACTAGGGAGTGGAGAAGAGGGGGTGTTGCAAAGGTTTTCTTGAATGCCGGTGCCTGCGGTTCTCACGATTCATGCTCTAACCAGCCTTAGGAGCTGCTGGTCTTCCGAAGGGTGGAGAGCCAGGGGATGAAGCAAGGCTTCTTCTGCTCTTTCTGCAGAACCGTTTCTCCCGCTTTAGATTTTGTGGTCTCAGAACCCCTCTGCATCTTCAAAAGCCATCTCCCGTGCAATTCTGGTCGCCGGGAAGACAAGTATCTTTGCTCCTTACACAGACAGTGCTGGGCGTTTTCTTCTCTTCCAAGCCCACTCCGGGACTCAGCTTCCCGCTCTCCCTTCTCTCGTTTTTACCCCCCGTCTTTCACATCCTGCTCTCTACACACACGTTCAGGTCTTCCTCATCCCAAAGACAGATCCACAGTTCCTTGTTCAAAATCCTGGAGGTCAGACGAGTTTGTGGAATTCTGAATATTTCAGGTTTTAGAACCAGACTTACCTATCCCCCACACTACGCAACTCCCGGTGAGACCTGGGCCAGCATCCAGTCTGCACACTCGTTCATGTTCCAGCAGGAAGACGTACATATATTCATGCCAACTGGGGTAAATGAAGAATATGCACTGCCTCGGGCCGATCCAGGTCGGGTATTGCCACCAAATGAGTTATGAAAGAACCGTAGACCTTTAAACCTGATAACGGTGGATAGGCGAGTGTGGATACAATCCAGTTCCTCCAAATCTTCCCTTTGGCACCTCTCCGTCCCCCAACATCAAGCCGGGCGCTCTCTCTCTTCCACCTGCCACGACCGGAGGGCCAGAGTGAGCAGTCTGAGGCCTGGCCTCCCGCCGGACCTCCTCTCCTCAGCCTCTGCCATCCATCCCACGGACCACCCTTCAAGGCGGCGCCTCTCAGGCCCTCCACACAGAAGCACCCGTGCCTCCCATGTCCCAGTCCATCATGGGTCAGTTGGACTGTAAAATACTTAACGTGTCATCAGAAAAACAGAGTACAAGAGACATACGACGTACAAGCCTTGTCCGTTGTCTTTATAATTAAATCTAACGATATAAATGGCGCCCGTCTAAAAGCTGTCAGGGCTGTGAAGTACTCGATGGCCGCCTCACCCTCGCTGTGGACCTGTGCAGTGTGCGGCCTGGCGGCTGGGGGTCTGCAGGTCACATTTGGAGGGCCCGTGCGGGGGGCCCTCCTGGGCCCTCGGCCTCCCCTAGCTCCTGACATTTCCCGCCCCCTCCCTCCCCCCACCTCTCTTGAAGCGGCCTCCTCTCCTGGCCTCCACGGCAGCCAGCTCTTCTTCCTCTTCTCCTTCCCTCACCAATACTTCAGGCCCCTTTCCAGGTAGGCTCTCCCCCCAGGTTGTGTCCTCACCCTGCATTTTCCCATTTTCTATCTCTCGTTCCTACGTAGATGACAATCACGTCTCCTGACCTGTGTTCTGAGTCCCAGACTCTCACCTCTTACCGCACCCAAATAATCCAGAGGTACCTCACTCACTCTTCCGAGTCACAGATTGCGATGGTTACTTTTATATGTCAACTTGGGTGGGCCACAGAGCCTAGATACTTGGTAAGATAGTAGTGTAGACATTGCTGCAAAGCTATGTTGTAGACGAGAATGACATTTAAGTCAGTAGACTTTGAGTAAAGCAGATTACTCTCCATCCTGTGGGTGGGCCTCATCTAATCAGGTGAAGTCCCTAAGAGACAAAGTCCCCCTGGGAGGAGGGAATTCCGCTCCAGCCTGCCTTTGAACCTGAGCTACAGCATCAACTCTTTAACTCTTCACTGGGTCTATAGCCTGCCGGCTTGCCCTGTAGATTTTGGACCTGTCAGCCTCCACAATCATGTGCCTGTTCCCTAAAATCCATCTCTCTCTCTCTTTCTCTGTCTGCACACACACACGCACGCGCACACACACACACACACACACACACTCCCTATTGGTTTATTGGTTCTGTTTCTGTGGAGGACTCTGGCTAATATTCATATGAATTTGCTATTGAAACAATGTCCGTTTCTAACAAATCTGCCTGTATTTATGATGCTGCTTTTGTCTAAGGTGCCTAGAATTGAAAGTTCAGACTGATCTTTTGATTTTTCCCCCCCCCGTCTTCCCACATCCAATCAGCCCTGTCAGTTTTACATCCTCAATATTTATGGCATAAATACCCTCCTTTGCATTTGTCTGCTAATGAAGATTCCCCAACAACCACCCAGACCTGGTCTGTCATAGAAGATATCCTCCTTTCCACAATGACAAGCCCAAGAAATTGGCATGTGACTCACAGAGTCAATCTGAGATCTTCTTTGAGATTTTGTAAACGAAGCTTGGGATATAGGAGACCTCTCTTTCTTTGGATCATAGTCTGTAAACCTAGGTTTGGTAGTGAACTTCTTTTCCTCATTGTGCAGAGTGTCTATAGTAAGAGAGTGAGTCCACATGAAAAAAGAAGCAAAGATATTTGGAATAGTGGAATAGAGAGAACCCTGATGCTGTTGTCTCTGCCTCTGGATCAAGCCATACCTGATGTCCATTCTTAGACAACCCAATTCATAAGGCAATAAACACATTTCTCCCTAACCTAGTTGGAATTGAGCTTCTTTCATTTTCAATGACAGTGTCCCGATGAACCCTTTTGCCAGAAAGCATCCTCCTAAAGAGCAACAACTATACCTTATTCATGTGTATCCCCTAAATGTGGCACCACATTTAAGAACATCTTGGTCTCTGTGTTGCACTGAATTCCCAGCTTGTCCTTCTTAAGGTACCAGCTACGTTGTGAAATTGTGTGTGAGAGGAGAAATGACAGAAAGGAACATTTTCTGTGGCTCCTATGATGGCAGAAATAGAACAGAGACTTATAGATGAGGAACTTCCCAGGGTGATGGTAGCTGGGGGCGTGGTGGCCCAAATGAGGAGCAGATCCACCTTTTGATTTTAAATTCATTGATTGAGATGCACACATTTCACTATGAAAGGAGAATCAAGACATATTTTTACTGTGAGGTGTGGGGTATCAGTGTTTTGTCTACCTACGGATCCGTATAAATATTTATTTTATATTGCCTTTCCAATTAACTTGTACTTGCTAATCACTGCTGAGATTTCACTCATCCGTCCACCAGTGCTTACTAATTGCTCAACAGAATGCTAGGCATCATGGGAATTACAAAGATGAATAATACCCAGACGCTGCCCTTCCTTCTTAAATACCTATTACGGTAGCGGCCAAGGGAACTTCATGAAGATAAACTTGTGTAGAAAAAAAAAAAATCACACCGTAAAGTTATGTAAGTTTCTATTTTAAAATCATCTGGTTCTAATTTACTAAATTTAATGCTTTAGAGTCAATGCCAAAGTGCTACATTTGATTTATGGAAATACTTTAGCACATTTTTCCATCACGCTCTTGTACAATACATTTACCGCTCTTTTGTTATGGTTAGAAAGATTATGGATCTTTAAAAAAAAGCCCTCTTTATGAGCTTGCTGATATTTTATTATAAAATACCATAAGATGGAATAAGGAGTCTAGTAAATAATAATACTAACTTAGGAGCATTTAAAATGGTTTAGCTTTATTTGTGTGTGTGTGTGTGTGTGTGTGTGTGTGTGTGTATATATATATATATAAATTTAACAGAGAGGTCTGGAAAATGGATGTTTAATAACTTTGACTTTATGCTAAACCACTTCTTTTCAGGGTAAACAAGTACTGGGGGGGGTAATATAAATGGCAGTCATATTCTTACTACACCACTAACAAAATAATAATGTTAATACCGAAGGATACAGAATGTCATAGACTCAGACTTCTATCACCCCAAAGAAGGAGCTTACCAGATATCCCAGCCAAATGGAATTTAAGAATATGGACATAAACACCATCGGTGTCGTTGACCCAGGGTCCCACACCTGCCAGCAGGGCAGTGGCGTGAGGTTTCAGGAGATGCCAGCTTTCTCTGTTTCGTCCGCCCTCTCTGACATGTTCCCCCCCTGAAGACGCAAAGATAGACCTGCCCCAGGTTCCGGAAATGAACCACCTCTATGTGGCCTTCTGGGCTCTGGGCTCGACCAGCTCGTCCGGCATGGCAGTTTGGTGACTCCCCTGTGACATTTTGCTGAAAAACCAAGACTTCGTGGGTCAGCCTTTTCTCTGAAGCCTCCCAGACATGCCAGCGAAGGCTGCCCTGGGTCTTCAAGGTGGTATTTAAAGCCCGGGTATATTCATTTTGTTCCTGCTTTACCCTGGCTTCTCTCGGCTTGCAAAAAATGAAGGTTTTTACGCTTCACACCCACATAAAATAAGATGCCTGCCTAGGAATTCCCCCTACGCCCTGCAGCTTTGTATTTC
The DNA here is from genome assembly GCF_016509475.1 of Prionailurus bengalensis. Lineage (NCBI taxonomy): Eukaryota > Metazoa > Chordata > Mammalia > Carnivora > Felidae > Prionailurus > Prionailurus bengalensis. Next base: position 17,556,019 of record NC_057349.1, on the reverse strand, counting down.
TTTAAAACAAAGAAACCTCACTTCTCTCAGAGTTTAGTCACCTCTCGTAAATGAAGACTTGCAAAGGCCAGGCCAGTCAAAACGTTTCCTTTCCAACAGGAGATCTTTACGTCGTTATATGATGTGGGCCACAGGGGTTCCAATGAGTTGGAATGAATGACGGGTGAATGTCCAGCACGGCTCAAGGGCCTCGAGCTCTGTCCTGCGTCCTCCCGCGTCCAGACAGAGCTCGACTAGCAAGAAACAATCGAATGTGGCACTTCCCTGTCTGGCCAAGACCCGTTCTCCCCTGTCCTCTGCCCTGGAGTCAGTCTTCCCATCTCTCCTTGAAAACACTATAATAAGAAATGAAATGAAAAAGATAACAATGAAGCAAAGAGAACAGCGCGACCTCTGACTCCTTCTGGAGGCTTCTCTGGAGTGTGTCTTACTCCACCTCTTCAAGCCTATCGATTGCTCCCTGACACTAAGCTCAAGCCTCACCTTCTCCTTGAAATGTACTCCAGCCTCTACGGATGAGCCCTTTTCCAGGATCCGTGCTACGTTCACAGGCGGGTGTGACGCATCCTGGCATCACTGGGTATCACTTGAGAATCCCTAGCCGTGCCTTGCTTGGTGGCAGGTGCCTCACGTCTGCATGACAGTTGACTTTGGAGGTAGGCAATCCCCTCTGTCACTTAGCCAATAGTCACAGGTTTTTACTGACACACAATTCACATACATACAATTCGCCATTTTGAAGTGTACCCTTCAGTGATCTGGGGTATATTCACGGAGTTGCAGCACCATGGTCACTGATTCCAGAACATTTTTTATCACCTCGAAGCGAAACCCTCTCCCCACCAGCAGTCACTCCCCATTTCTCTCTCGTCCAAATCCTGGCAACCACGACCAGCCATCTAATTTCCGTCTGGCAAGAGCAAGTGATAACTGACTTCATGCATTTTTTTTTTCCAGCACAATTCGGAAAGCTGGCACAAACACGAGATTGCTCATTAAAGTCTCTGTATGCATTTAAAAGGATTGCTTTGGTTGCGTGAACACATACATATTTAATACTTGCAAGGGAATGTGGAGTGATAACAACCAAAAAATGGTAATTAAATACAGAAAGGGAAAGCAGAAGTTGGGAGGGGATGTTGGTGAGTCGAAGAGAGTTGGGGAGTGAAAGCTTTGGAGAGAGGAGAGAAATAGGTCTTGCAGAGACAGGGAGATTATTCTCTTTGTATTTACAACATAGGGTCTGATCATGTGCCAGATGGAGCTAAGAACATTATCTAATCTCTGCAACGATCAGGCAGGAGTTCAGAATCCTAGGCTATCGATGAGGAAGGATCCTGATGTTCAGAGAGGTGAATGCTTTGCCCAGCACCACCCAGCAAGGGGTTCATCAAAGCTTGCTGGCTTCAACTCTCATGCTCTTAATACTTTGTTATTTCCTTTGAACGCTGTGGGTCTACGGATCTTCCAACTGGTCCTAAAAAAGTACCCTGATGAGAAAATTGCTATGCTATGGAAAACAGCCAGGAAACAGGGACAGGTATGCAAACATTTTCCCAGCCTGCACAGGAAAAGGCATCAGCTGTTCTGTTAGGCTGCCCAGGTCCTCAGGCTCTGTGGCCTCTGCAGAAAAGCCATCAGAGCTTCTGGCCATCCCTGAGGTCGCTCTCATCGGAAGCAGCTTCTTCTGGGCCCCAAGACCAGCTCTCCGGTTGGCACTAAGCCTCCTGAGTGCCAGAGTTACTTGGATTTGCTCCAACTCTGCTAACTTACTTGATGGAACACAGAGGTCCCAGCCTGCCCCTTGGGTGGCCCAGCTACCTGCACGTGGCTCTGTGATGGGTTGGTCTCTGAGGACTTGGTCAAGTGACATGGCGGTCTCTCCTGCCAGCTACCTGCTGTCACCTACACCTGGCCATTAAATAGTGATGCTCCTCAGGGCCCTGCCTTTCTCCCTTTGTTTTCTCTCCCCGGACAAATGCCACCCACTCACCATGCTTCCGTAGTCACCTAACCACGCTCCAGTGACTCCCCAGTTCTTATCTCTGCGATGGGTAATTTTGTATGTGAACTTGGCCGGGCCACCTTGTCCAGATATTGGGTCAAACATTATTCTAGGTGTTTCTGTGAGAGTGTTTACGGTTGTGGGTGGGGTTCATGTAATCATTTGAAGGCCTGAGTTGAACAGAAGGCCTCCGTTCCCTGAGCAAGAGGGATTTCTAAGACTGCCTTTGACTGCACTGGCTTTTCCTGGTTCTCAGCAGCTTGTCTTTGAACTTGAACTACAACTCATTTTCCTAAGTGTCTCCCATCAGATTGTGGCCTAGCCACCCTCCACAAACACATAAACCAAGTCCTTCAAATAAGTCTCTTTCTGTGCATACACACATCCTATTGGTTCTGTTTCTCTGGAGAGCCCTGAGTAGTACAATCTCCTCGCATGTATCTTTCAAACTATTCACATCCCTTTGCACTGTCTGTCCCCAGCCATACATCCCAGGCCACCGTTGTCACTCCCTGACAGCTTCCCTGAGCCTCTGTGCATCCATTTAGGCCTTCGATGCGTTCTCTTCACTGGGGCCACCGAGACTTTTTGAAATGGCAAATCCCACTATGCTTTTATGCTTAAAAGGGTCACATCCCAATTTTCTCAAGGAAAAGTAACAACACAAAAACAAAACAGAACCTAAATCTCTAAGCTGGCCTGTAATAGTGCTTCTCAAAGTCTCTCAAGCACGCCTGTGTCCCGCAGCTCTTGTTTTAATGTTTATTTATTTTTGAGACAGAGAGACAGAGCATGAACGGGGGAGGGTCAGAGAGAGAGGGAGACACAGAATCCAAAACAGGCTCCAGGCTCTGAGCTGTCAGCACAGAGCCCGACACGGGGCTCGAACTCATGGACCGCGAGATCGTGACCTGAGCCGAAGTCAGACGCCCAACCGACTGAACCACCCAGGCGCCCCCGGCAGCTCTTGTTAAAATGCAGCTCTGATTCCACAGTCTGGGGGAGGCCCAGGAATCTGCATCCCCCGCAAGCTCCCGGGGGATGATGGAGCTGTTGGTCCATAGACCACTCTTAGAGTGTCAAAGGCTCAGAAGACACAACATGGTCGGGCCCCTGCCTGCCTCTTTGGTTCCCTCCCTGTGCCTCTCCTTGAAGGCAGGGCTGCGGACATTGGCCGTTTTCAGTTCCTCCGGTGCCACATGCTGTCTCTCATTGCAAGGCTTGAAGCATTCCGTCTCCTGACTCTTGCTCAGAGTTCTGGATCCATCTGAAGTACCACTCTGCACATTGTGTTGGAGCTTCCTGGTTATACGCCACCATCGCGCACCATGCTTCTCACGTTCATCACACATATTTCTTGTTCAAAGTCAAGCTTTCTTTCAAGGTTATAGGCACATGAGGGCTGGAGCCATGGCTGTGTTATTATGGGGTGGGGCTTAGCATAAAGAGCTAGGCACCAAGAACTGCATTCATTCACATATATATATTTTACTTAATCACCCAGTAGGTCAGTTGGTCACTCAGTGAGTATTTATTGAGTCCTATAGCACTAGGTTTGACTGTGAGTGACAGAAAACCCTAGAAGGACAGGCTTAAACAAAGTAGAAGTTACTTTTCTTCTCATTTATTAAAAGTCTGGGGGCGCCCGGGCAGCTCAGTTGGTTAAGTGTCTGACTCTTGATACCAGCTCAGGTCATGATCTCACGATTGTGAGAGTGAGCCTCGTGTTGGGCTCTGTGCTGAGTGTGGAGCCTGCTTGGGATTCTCTCTCCCTCCCTGTCTCTCTGCCCCTCCTCTGCTGGTTCTCTCTCAAAATAAATAAATAAACTTAAAAAAAAAAAAAAAAGATCTGAAAGAAAGCAGCCCAGGGCTGGTTGAGGGCTTAAAGACTGCAGGGACTCAGGCTCTTCCTATTTTGTGCTTTGCTGTCCTCAATAGAAGGTCCAAGCTTGCTCAGCTTCTAGCCATTGATCTGCACTCTAGTCAGCAGGAAGGGAGAAGGAGGTGAAGAAAATGTGCCTCTACTCTGGAAGATGCAAAGGGACCCTCAGCTCATATCCCATTAGCCAGACCCTGATCACATGATAACAACTACCTGCAAGGGAAGCTGGGAAATGTAGTTTTCATATTGGGTGGTCATTCCATGACCAAGGAAGAGGAGAATGAGTATTAGAGAAAGACTGTTAGTGTCAGCCACAAGTACCTACTGTATAATTATGTATAGTAGTTGTTTAATAACTATTTGCTAAATGTGTGTGCGTCAGGCTTTGTCTGCCTGTCAGGATAGCCCTCCGCTCATGACAGATAGTCATACTGGGTCAGTAGGTTGTATGTTGCATTTCTTTCCCCCTGCCCAGAGGTTGTGTTCTTTCTGCTGGCGTGGGCTTCCTCTCAGCTCCTACCACTGGGTCTGCCCTCCTCGTGCACAATGTGGTGAGTGTAGGCATCATGGTGAAGGGCCTGTCTGAGGCTCCAGCCAGGACTGGGTCTTTCCCAGCTTTTTTTCAACCTACAGTGGTGCCTGTGCCATGGCCAGCTGGGTCCTGATGCGGGCCACGAGCCCTTCCTCTTCCCGTCCTTCCACATGAAGAGAAGTACAAGTGGATTTGGTGTGACCAAAGAGTAGCCAAACATCCCGCTCGTATGTGTTTCAGAGATAGGGAGGGAGGGAAAAGCCGGGACTTCAAGAGGAAAGGGCCCCTGCTGGCCTTTTCCCCAAATGGCCATTATTCTTGGAGGTCAAAGACGATGTCAAGTTGTAAAATTTTGCAAAATGTTGGTTCTGGATGACAGGTAAAGCCCCGTGACAAGCATAGTACCCAAATCCTAAATTCAGTTTGACACACCATGAAAAGAAAGACAATTGTGTGCTGTTCCTTGTTGGAATCTCCACCTGCCGCCCACCATGAGTCTCCTTCTCACGGTGGGCTCCATCAGGTCCCCTTTTCCTTAGCACATCATGTGCGTCCTTAACACACTGAGGAGGAGGGAGGCTGCTAGTGCCTAGAATCATTCGGAATCTACCAGAGGGTTTTGCTGCCAGGCTTAGGCCCACAAGTGCTCAGAAGCCTCCTCCCCAGCATGCTGACATTCACCCAGTGGGCGGCCCTCCTCCCCAGGTCCCCAAGAGAGATCTGCTGCTGAGTCCAGCCATAGTTCGTAAGTTTGACAATGATTATTCCCTGGGGGTAAGTGCGTTGAGGAATTCATTGTGACTTTAGCTCCGAGATTCTAGAAGGTTCATTCCCACCTCTGCTCTCCCAATCCTCTGAGCACTGAAGCCTTTCTTTCTTTCTTTCTTTCTTTCTTTCTTTCTTTCTTTCTTTCTTCTTCTTTTTAAATTTTTTTAATATGAAATTTATTGTCAAATTGGTTTCCATACAACACCCAGTGCTCATCCCAACAGGTGCCCTCCTCAATGCCCATCATGCACCCTCCCCTCCCTCCCACCCCCCATCAACTCTCAGTTTGTTTTCTGCTTTTAAGAGTGTCTTATGCTTTGGCTCTTTCCCTCTCTAACCTCTTTTTTTTTTCTTCCCCTCCCCTATAGACTTTTAAGTTTCTCAGGATCCACATAAGAGTGAAAACATGGGGTATCTGTCTTTCTCTGTATGACTTATTTCACTTAACATAACACTCTCCAGTCCCATCCACCTTGCTACAAAGGGCCATATTTCATTCTTTCTTATTGCCACGTAGTATTCCATTGTGTATATAAACCACAATTTCTTTATCCATTTGTCAGTTGATGGACATTGAGGCTCTTTCCATAATTTGGCTATTGTTGAGAGTGCTGCTATAAACATTGGGGTACAAGTGCCCCTATGCATCAGCACTCCTGTATCCCTTGGGTAAATTCCCAGCAGTGCTATTGCTGGGTCATAGGGTAGGTCTATTTTTAATTTTTTGAGGAACCTCCACACTGTTTCCCAGAGCGGCTGCACCAGTTTGCATTCCCACCAACAGTGCAAGAGGGTTCCCATTTCTCCACATCCTCACCAGCATCTATAGTCTCCTGATTTGTTCATTTTAGCCACTCTGACTGGCGTGAGGTGATATCTAAGTGTGGTTTTGATTTGTATTTCCCTGATGAGGAGTGACATTGAACATCTTTTCATGTGCCTGTTGGCCATCTGGATGTCTTCTTTAGAGAAGTGTCTATTCATGTTTTCTGCCCATTTCTTCACTGGATTATTTGTTTTTTGGGTGTGGAGTTTGGTGAGCTCTTTATAGATTTTAGATACTAGCCCTTTGTCCGATATGTCATTTGCAAATACCTTTTCCCATTCCATTGGTTGCCTTTTAGAGTTTACCATCCCTCCGCATTTCAAAGTTCTCATTTGCAGATCAGTGTAATAAGGCCTTTGGCTCAGCAGCCTGGTTAACGACACTGAAATGGCCCTTCTTACTAGATTGAGGAATAAAACCACACACCTGCAAAACCACACACAAACTTTAACTCTGACTATAACTGTGAGTCCACGTGCTGTATTCTAATTCTCTAGGTACTGTGCCCAGATCTTCCACCTGCGGAAATGTTTCCAGAAATTTCCCGCTCTAAGGACATTTAAGGAGATGATGGGTTATATGATAAATGTCTCTTTAACTTGGATTTTAAAGGAATATAACCTATGATGGGAAGAATAAATGAGATCCTGTAAAAAAATAAAGCCCTACAAGAATTGTCTGGCTATTATTCCATTCTTTCAATCTGAATTCTGCCAATATGAAAAAGTTAATTGAAACTTAATTAATTCAACCCGATTCGAATGTTTCGGGGAGGGGGGAAGGTTTTCAAGTCCAATAAAGGAGTTTTGCTGTTACGGTTGTTGTTTTGTTTAAATCAGCTCTCTTGGTCTGTTGCCTTCTCTTAATGGGACACCTATGATGGGGACTGATACTGACATCGGGGTCCAGGGTAGTTAAATGAGGAGCTCAAGTCCATGCTGGAGAGGAAATAGCTTCCTTCCTTGTGAACAAGTTACGTCCGGAAGCACCTTCAGCTCTCCAGGTTCTGTCCTCCCTCCAACGTGGGCCAGACCCGTATCAGGAGCCCAATTTTGGAGGGTCAAACAGCTGAAGGCTCCTCGTCCTCTGTAGCATTGATTTCTGCAGGCAGCAGGGCTGGCTGGACCCTGACTCCACGCTTCCCGATTTGGGTCCAGTTCCCTCCTACTCAGTAGATTTCAGTGCCCCGTGAAAGTACCTAGCCTCAGAGACAGGCATTCACCTCTGCAGGGATTCAGAAGCAGAGCTGCAAGGGGAAAACAAGGCAGAACTGGGAATAGGCCTGGTCTCATGGAAGAATATGGTCCTTTTCTCAGGCGTTTCCACAAAGGAATGACCCTTTGTATATTCTAGACGTCCCAGAGTCCCCCGCTAATTTCTGTGACTCAATTCCAGGGGTATGTTTGCCATGGGCCCCGCGATGCTTCCTGCCTCAACACCAGCATGCCGCGTGCGTGTGCGCATGCACAGGTTCATGCATCTGTTTGTGCAAATGTGCATGTGTGTGTGTGTATGGGGGAGTGAGATGAGGGGCACAATTCTCTCCTTATCTCCTGCTCTCATTTCACACAAATGCCTTTCCCATATTGTGTGCTTCCGCTCTGCCCCTTGGTTTGAGGCTGTGTTATTTGATTCCTGTCAATCACAGGTTGCGTTTCGATCTCCTGCCCTGAATTAGAGCCTCATCCGCTATCCTGGCCGTGGTAGGACCACCTCTGCCAGATCTTCATTTCAGGTCTGGCCTGGGAGCCTTGGCAGTGGCTGTCAAGGCCTCTCCAGAGACAACTGGTATTCTCATTTTCTACCAGCCCAAGCATGTCGTGAACTTTCTGGCCCGGTGGCAGCTGCGAATACAGATGAACACAAAAATCAAAAAAGGCCCTCGGAGGCTCTAAGAGGGTGCCAATCAAGTAAAGGGGCAGTTGGTTCCTTTTGAAATATCTGAGCCAGCTCTCTGGTCCCTACCTCATAGTAACTCATTTATCTCTGTTTATTTGGAATGCCTCAGCAAACCTGTGCTAATACAATTCTTTGAGGGTCTGAGTGGGCCAGTCTCTTCCTTTAAAGGGAGTGAGACAAATTAACACATGCACACAGGCGCCCCCTGCACCCCCCCCCACCCCCTCCCAGCACACACACAATCACAGATACGCACTAAAACATGATTCATTGCAAATTGGCGTTAAAGACCCTGGAAGTTATGGTTGACCTTTCCCAGGCCTCCTAGAAGCACCCCCTCCATAGTCAAAGAAACTCTATAGAGAAATAGACATCTTAGTTCCATGCCACTTACACTGTTTAATTGTGCAGAACCTTCTACACATGCCAAGCATTGCTACCTTAATATGCAAAGTTGGAAGTGACAAATATTGAAGAGAAACTCATTCCTAGCCTGACCAAGTTCTAATTTCCAAGAAAGAGCTCTGTTTCTCAAGTACATGTTTTGTTTTTGTGTGTAAATTGGTTTTGTACTCTAGGGTCAACATATGCTTGAAAGAAAGAAAAGAAGAAAGAAAGAAAGAAAGAAAGAAAGAAAGAAAGAAAGAAAGAAAAGAAAGAAAAGAAAAGAGAGAAAGAGGGAGGGAGGAAAGAAGGAAGGGAGGAAGGAAGAAAGAAAAGCTGAAGACAGAGATGATAAGAAAGAAAAAAAAGACAGAGATGGTAAGAATACAGTTCCCCCCTCAATTTCAACACAGAAATAATTTTTTTTTTTGAAAACTGGGCTTTGAACTAGATGTTTTTAATGCTAGCTGATGGTCACCTAGGAGCATTATCTTCTGGGGAAACAGTAGGAACAGAGGAATGTTTAAGATTGTCTTAATGATCTAAGATTCTTGCACACAGCTGCGTCCCAAGGAAGCTGGGACATGTTCTTTCAAGAACCTGTAGACAAGGATCAGGTTATGGTCAAAGAAAATGCACCGACTTCAGTCCTAATAAATTCTCATTTAGTTTCTCATCCAGGCAATGCCCTATTTTGGTTTTTGTCACATTCACACATGAGTATGGTCACTCAACTCACAAAAACTTGTCATATCAACCTGAGTTTTAAGTCTTGTTAATAATAATTTAAAAAATGTCTCACCTTGCAGGATCACAAGGGAGGAAAAGATAAGATGAAATCAAACAAACCTCTCCAGTTATAGGAACATGGCCTCCTCCACTGAGGTTGTGAGGTCCACTGTAGCAGTTGTCATTTCTGAAGGACAAATTTGATCAGGGTAGATGGCTCCTTCTTCACTCTTATTTTTTCCTCCCTGAGAAGTCTTAGGTCTCCAGGAAACTTGCTGGAGAAATATGCTTTTTCATTTCCCTGCACAACCCCATGTTCTGGGACAAACACAAGTGATGGTGAGCTATATTGTGAATATTCGTGCTCACTGACCCAAAATGTTCAAAAGTGGCTTCCACTTTTCCACTTTTTTTTAATGTAAAATTTTGTGTATGGGAAACTACGGTATGATTTTGGAATTTAACTCCCCATCTTCTGGAGGAACACTGTAACAATCCTCAAAGGTTATTCCCTCCTCTCAGACATAATAGGCAGTGACCTGAGTATGCATTGAGTGCATATGTAAATATATCATCCTGAGGATTGTATACAGAGAATAAAATAGGTCCACCCTCCCTTTCAGACAATGGTGATTCAGGCAGTGATATGGCAGCCATGGTGAATAAACATTGAGAAGGATTACATTCATCTGATCACTTTGTACTGGTTATTGATCTTTTTCGTGGATTGTCATTTGGAAGCACCCGCTAATACCATGGAATCTTCGACCGTATGTTAAAAGCATACAGTAAGGCTGTTAGATAAAATACAAGATGACCAGTTTCAGTGGACTTTCTGATAAATTATGAACAATATTTTAAGTGTAAGTAGATCCCATTTAATATTTGGGACATATTTATGCAAGAAAGTATTTATTGTTTACCTGAAATTCAGAATAACTGGCAGTCCTGTATTTCTGTTTGCTAAATGTGACAAGCTTACATGCAGAGAACCAGTGCTCTGCCATGACAGCCATCTGAAACAAGAGGAGAAATCCCACGGGGGCCTCACAGATGATAGAAACTTCCTGGTAATCAGAAGACGCTCACAACATACCTAGTCTCTCTCCCGCCGCAGGGAGAGAACTTCTTCTCATGTCTGTTCTATATCCTGTGTGAGTAGCTGAGTGCGTGGACCAGCACTGGCATTAATGTTAGAGTTGCTACTTGTGATTATTCCTGTTGCCAGAGCTTTGACAAGTGGCATTTCAGTTTACCGAATACTTACTGAGCACGTACAACTTTGCAGAATGGTGTGCTAGGAGGAGGCTCTTTTCTCAAGGAGTTTAGAATCCAAAATGAAGAGTAACATGTTGACAACTGATGTCAATTTAAAGCAACATGTGAGGAGATACAGAGGAAGTATGATAAATTCTGTGAGGAGTGGGAGATGAGAGAGGGCTTCATGGAGGAGAGTAGGTGAACTGAGCTCATGGGGAAGGAAGAATCTTGTGTGGGCAGATGTAAGCCAACAACCTCCAGTGCCGCGAAGATAGAACCACTAAAGAGACAGAAATAGGAATGTGTGGTCAGAGTCCCTATTCCACCCGAGGAGGGAATGAGTCATTCGTTTGTTGACTAGATCTTTATTAAACACCAATACATACATTAATGTAAAATTGCACTTGTATAAAGAGCAATGAAGAAGAGACACACAGTCCCAGGAAGGGTAGTGTAGGAGGAATGACCCAGTGAGGGTGGTTGGATATAGTCTTTGTGAGGGAGACAGTGGTTGAGTTGAGCTCTGGGAGGAGAATAGAATTAGCCAGGTGACCAGGGGTGTTGAGGGCCTGGGAGGAAGAGGATACATGACAGATAAAATAGTATGTACAAAGGCCCCGTGACAGAAGGAAGCGGGAGGCATTCAAAGGACTGAAAGAAAGCTGCTGTGTCTGGAGCATAGAGAGCATGGTGGGATATTATGCCTGCCAGGGAGTAGGTAGCACCTGGATCCGTGCAAGGCATTTTGGAATCTTTTAGGGAATTCTATCATAACCCCCTGAGCCCTATAGAGTCATTCTATGCTTCAAGTAGGAATGTAACATAACTGATGTTGAGTGGGAAAGAATGACTGGCCAGATAGCCGTGAGGAGACCAGTTAGGAGGCTACTTTAGTAATTTGGGCAAGAGTTGAGGGGAACCCATATACCCCAGCTTTCCTGATGATTTTTTTCTGCCTCATTTTCAGAGGAATCAGAAATAGCAGCACGAGGCCTCCAGTCAGCATGGCCACAGAGCACCTGGGTCTTGATGGCCCAGCAAGGTGGGAAGAATTCCACAGGTCTCTATGTATCGTTACTGCCGGAGGTAGGGCGCGGGGTATCATAACTGACCAGCGGCAGTTCAGCGGAGTCCCGAGTGGATATTTTAGGCCTCAGAGGCATCGGGGAATGCAGGCCAACTCAAAAGGCAGTTGGCTGTCAGAACCACCTTTCCTAGGCCAAACACCTGCCAACGTAGAGCCCCAGCTGCTTATGCTGTTGAGCCTCCTGTTGAGGCCTTCAGAGTCCTAGCACTTTGCCTCTCCCATTGGTTCCTCTCTTCCCAGGTGTGTCTGTGACAGGAGAGCGGGATGGTTCTATGACTCTTGGAACCTCTCCGGCCAGTTCTAAAAGCACAGGGGCACCTCTGCTGTTCTTGGCCTTATTCACCAAACACTGGTGATGCAGGAGGCATCTCTTTTGCAGCATCCTTGGATATATAATTCGTACATTACATGCTTGTTACAAACTCTGGGAATTCAAAAGAACCCCTTGAAGTAGCCTTTTAATATCCATAAGCATGAATTGATGTAGGTGACATCATGTGTTGTTCACACTCGGAGCAGCCCCCGTGTGGGTGACATATTTGCTGACCTCCCAACTTTACCACAGGCCAAACCTCCCTTTGAGTAGCACTGGCCAAACCTCTGGGTATGTTGGACTTGTGTTCATGAATGCCAGGAAAGAAGGCAAAATTTGTTAGTATAGTGGGTCACATTGGCTCTCGGGCCCTTGGAAAAAATGCAAAGTATGGCTGTTAGACTCCTGGTTCCAGACAAGTCCTATTTTGGGGGTTCCATCAACCACGTGGATCTTACTAGAGGTTAACAGACCCTTCGAATGGTGCAACCCAGAGTTTTTCAATGTTGACACTAGGACATCTGGGCTGGGTAACTCTTGGCGGTGGGACTGTCCTGTGACTGTAGGGTGTTTGGTAGCATCCCTGGCTTCCTCCCAGTTCTGACAACCAAAACTGCCTCCAGACATCAGCAAATATTCCCGAGAAGGCAGAATTGCCCCTAGTTGAGAACCCCCGTGTACTCTACCTTCCTCATTTATGCCATGGGAAAATCAGGACCTGTAAAGGAAAGGATAGCTTTGGAGGGTCCACCATTCTGTAGAAACAACCCTGGAACGAACCCACAGGTCTCTGGAGTCCTAGGCGGGGTCTGTCTCCAGGGCCCCCCAAACAGATGATTATTCTGAACAAGGTTGTGTCTTTCTGTCCATGTCCCCCCTCCGGACCCTGCTCCTTTCCCCTTCCCTTTTGTCCGAAAATCTTCTTGTGTCCTCTTGCTCCTGAGGTCTTACTGGAAGCAATGAGACGTTCGCTAAATTGAATTTCAACCTGACAGAAGAGTAGGTCCCAAGTAACATTCCAAACAGGATGAGAACCAAATCCTTTCATCTCTGCCTTGCCAGCAGTCCGGCAGCCCACCAGGCACAACAGAGTTGCCGGGTGTGTATTTAGTGTGTGTGTTTTGTGCGTGCGTGCGTGCGTGTGTGTTAATCGGCTAGCATGACAGGTTATCTTTATATTCCTTGTCTCGTATCCTGGTAAGATCTCGCTCGTGGACAAGTGTCCTTCTGTCCGTCTTTTGCTTTTAGAACTGATTCGTGTAGCCTTTGTTCACACAAATGTATAAATAACGGGCAATAACCGCAAGTGATCATTTTCTACAGAGTGGGCATATCCCAAAAGAGGAAGCGTACAACTTCCAGTGGCGCACGACCGCGGACCTTTTCTAAATGAATCATGTCAGAGCAAAGCCCAGGGTGAAGGCCGACAAACTCAGACTGCACTGCAGCAAGCATGTTGCTGACACAACAGTCCATTTCTTGGTGTAACCGCATTTTTACAGGACTCAGGGCACGAGGCTATGAGGGTGCTATGTGCCGAGCAGGGAGGCTCAGGGGCTCACCCTGGCCACTACTCCTTGCCTCTCGGCATTTTTCTCACATCGGGACCATGTGAGAAAGGGGCCCCGGCCCCCCAGATGGGCCCTGCTCTAGAAGGTGTCATTGCTCTTCTCTGAATTTCACCAAGAGCAGGCCTCACTTAATAATCAAACACGTTTGCTATCCAGAAGTTGAAGGGAAGTGGTTTTGTGGCTTTTTGTGCATTCTTTACATTTAAGTTTTGTGTCACTTGGTTATTGACATGAAGAAGCTTTTCTGCTGTTTGACCTCTTTAGAAGCTCGTTCGCTCTCTGTGTGCTTCTCCCAGAATCTGGACCAAAGGTTGAAGGTTTGGAACCACCTGAAGCCATGCAGGCAACGTAGGACACCCCCTTGGTGACCGTGCCCACACTTCCCAACCAGGGTGAGTGTGAAGCCGACTGAGGTCATTAAACTCTCAGAAGGGGTAATGTCTATTCAGATCGCAGGACACAGAGTCATAAACCTTTCAGTGCTGATTGTGCCTCAAAGTAACGTAAAGCTGGTGACCGTCTGGGGGAAAGGTTATTTATTACTTCATAGGCTTCTGGCATCGCCGATGTTATTTCTAGAAGAGCTGCAATATGAAACCAGAAAACGCACACCTCATTTCTCTCTGTTGGCACTTGGTGCTGCTGCTGGTTTTTTTTTTTTTTTTTTTCTGGAGGGGGGGGGTTCCAGTGGAGTCTCTTTGTGCAGGATGGAGGGGGGACCTGGAAACACGACCCAGATCTGCGCAGTTTGTGTGAAGGAGCCAGACACGGGAAGGAGGTCGGGAGGGAAATGTGCTTGGCCTTTTGTGCTCCGCCAGGTAGGTAGGGTGTCCCTTCCTCCCCTCTTCCCGTGTCCCCAGGCAAGCTGAGAAGCCTTACAAAATAGAACCCTCTGCCAGCCCGAGGGATCCTCCCATTACCTTTGCTCTGAGAGCCTTGCAGGGAGTGCCGTTTCTGCAGGGAAGGTATGTGTGGAAGGCGCTCTCTCCCTGGAACCCTGTTACTCAGAAACATTTCCCAGTTAACCCAAGTTTAATGACCTTTCTGCCCCAAAGGCCCGGCTGGAAGAGGGGCAGAAGTGGCAAATCCCAAGCTTTTCAAGAAAGCAAATTATTGGGGCACCTGGGTGGCTCAGTGAGTTAAGCATCTGACTCGGTTTCGGCTCAGGTCATGATCCCACGGTTTGTGGGTTCGAGCCCCACGTTGGGCTCTGTGCTGGCAGAGCAGAGCCTGCTTGGGATTCTCTCTCTCCCTTTCTCCCTCTGCCACCTCTCCCACTTGGGTGCTCCCTGTCTCTTTCAAAATAAATAAATAAACTTAAAAAAAATTAAAAAAAAAAGCAAATTACTTTTTCAGTTTCTTGTAATTCAAGTATCTGATCCTTGAAAACAACAGAAACCCATGAAAGCTCGGTGTGATAGGGCAGACTTTGAAGGTGAGTTTTTAGTCCTGTGCACCCCAAAACCAGCCTTATAAGGGAGTGCCTCTGTGAATAATGTTATGGGTACATACAGTAATTTAATATTAGAGCTGTAGGCATGCTTTACTATTAGCAAAATCGACGGTATATACAATGGAATTTTGTTTGCATGCTCTTACTCAAACCAAAAAAGATACCCCACAGAAATAACACGCAAACATGTGTGGTCTGAAACACATCCCCTCCCCTTTCCGTAACACTAGGAATAATCGACATAATTTCTGATTTGCTGAATAATAGGGGCAGATACTATTTTAAGACATACTGAGCAAATATTAATATTAGCCAGCCATTTTTACGTTTAGGATGAGGACGAAAGCAATACCAACACGTCAAAACTTTGAGAGGTCAGGTTGGATGGTCACCTAAAGGGTGTGGTGTTTAGGAGCAGGGTTGCAATGATGGCCCCTTTGAAACAAACCAAAACAAACAAAACCCCCATAGAAACAAAGCTTCTTCCCTATCTGCTTGCCTAACTGTCGGGGATGGTACCATTAGGAACTCTTTCATTTAGCTCTTCTTTTATTATTTTTTTTTTTAAATTTTTTTTCAATGCTTATTTATTTTTGGGACAGAGAGAGACAGAGCATGAACGGGGGAGGGGCAGAGAGAGAGGGAGACACAGAATCGGAAACAGGCTCCAGGCTCTGAGCCATCAGCCCAGAGCCCGACGCGGGGCTCGAACTCACGTACCGCGAGATCGTGACCTGGCTGAAGTCGGACGCTTAACCGACTGTGCCACCCAGGCGCCCCTCTTCTTTTATTTTTTATGTTTATTTATTTTTGAGAGAGAGGGAGAGAGAAGGAGAGAGAGAGAGAGACAGAGCGTGAGGAGGGGAGGGGCAGAGAGAGAGGGAGACATAGAATCTGAAGCAGCTCCAGGCTCTGAGCTGTCAGCATAGAGCCTGACATGGGGCTCGAACTCCCAAACCACGAAATCATGACCTGAGCAGAAGTCAGACACTCAGCTGAGCCACCCAGGTGCCCCGATTTAGCTCCTCTTTTAAAACACAGGTAACCCAGGGTGCCTGGGTGGCTTGGTCGGTTAAGCATCAGACTCTCGATTTTGGCTGAGGTCATGGTCTCTCATGATCATGATCTCACGGTTATGAGACTGAGCCCCACAACAGGCTCCAGGCTGAGCATAGAGCCTACTTAAGATTCTCTTTCCCTCTGCCCCTCTCCCTCACACATGTGCTCTTTTCTCTCTCAAAAAATTGAAACAACAACAACAACAACAAAACAAAGGTAACCCTATAAAAGGGCTAGTAGTCACTTATATTGTGGAAATACCGAGTTCTTTCTATTTCTCCAGGCCTAGCATAGTCAGCCATATGTACCCAAGAGTTTACTACAAGGATTAATAGTCATGAACAGAGTGGAAGATGTACATTGAAGAGCTCCCCAAAGGCCTTCTTCCCCCTCGCAAATCTCTGCCTTGGCAGACCCCCAAACTGCCCTGTGGTAGAAACACCTGGGAAGGCAGTAGTAGAGCGAGGCGGACTTAGAATCAGGTGGAACAGGTTTTCAATCCAGACTCTCCGCTTAAAAGCTGTGTGCCTTTGGGTAGAAGATGATGATCTCTTGCCCCACTCACTGCCCACCCCGCTGCCGGCTTTGAGCAAAGGGCTCACATCAACCAACTGACTGACAGGACTGGGGCAGGTATGGGAACACGTCTGGAGGGTTCTTGACCCCTTGAGGACCTGGGCATCTGGAAGTGGGGACGGTGTTGAAGAGGAAGAAGATGCCGTTGGCTAGTCATGGAATATGAACTATTTCTCAGTTTTCCTGGGGGTGGGCCTTCTTCACACCTATCAGCAAACATTCTCAGTGCTGAAGGATATGTGGTATTGGGGTGTGTGTGTGTGTGTGTGTGTTGCTGAAGAATTCTTCCTGGAGTTGGTGCTGTATAATTTCCAGCATTTGTTTGTGCCCTGGTTATCTCACTGCGGGGACAAAGCATGCAGCGTTACGAGTTATTTCTTCATTATTATGAAAACAAAGCCAATTGGAAAAGTAAGTTCAGATACAGCCTGAGATTTGTTGGGGCTACTAGCCATGTTCTTTTGGACGAGATTTGAGAAGCTGAGCACCCCGGGGGTGTAGGACCGTGATCATTAGTGACAATAATGATAAATAATGATAAAAATTTTTAAAAGCCATTGTAAAAAGGTTACATTTGCATTCCTCTTTTCAAGTCTCCTAGCATTTTCATTCAGTGTCTTGTTGGCTTGTATAACAACTCTGTAACATAAGCTCAGTAAAGGAAGTTAGTAGCTCCATTTTATAGATGGGAAAACTGAGTCTTTGGAAGGCTTAGTAACTTTCCCACTAGTGCTTTGCAGGGCTAGGATCAGAAGCCAGATCTTTGGATGCTTAGTTTATGCTAAAAATCAGTCATCGAGGTAGAAAAGCTTATTCATTTTTTAAATCATATGTTCATTCAACATATATTTTATTTGCCACAGGTCATATAGGGCATTAGGAATACAAAGATAGGGGCGCCTGGTTGGCTCAGTCGGTTGAGCATCCGACTCTGGCTCAGGTCATGATCTCACTGTTTGTGAGTTCGAGCCCTGCATGGGGCTCTGTGCTGACAGCTTGCTTCCGAGTCTGTGTCTCCCTCTCTCTCTGTCCCTCCCCTGCTCGCTCTCTGTCCATCCCCCTCTCACAAATAAATAAACATTTAAAAAATTTTTTACAAACACAAAGATGAATGCGTCGCCATCACTGTCCTCAAAGAACGGTTAAATCGTATCCTCTCTTTTATAAACCGTACCTGGTCTATAACTTTAACTTTCCTAATTAAAAAAATGGAGGCCAGGGGCGCCTGGGTGGCGCAGTCGGTTAAGCGTCCGACTTCAGCCAGGTCACGATCTCGCGGTCCGGGAGTTCGAGCCCCGCGTCGGGCTCTGGGCTGATGGCTCAGAGCCTGGAGCCTGTTTCCGATTCTGTGTCTCCCTCTCTCTCTGCCCCTCCCCCGTTCATGCTCTGTCTCTCTCTGTCCCAAAAATAAATTAAAAAAAAAAATTAAAAAAAAAAAATAGAGGCCAACTACCTAGCAGGTTTGTCTATTTTGATGGGAATGACTGGAGAGATTACATGGACATAGGTCATGGAAGGTCCAGGATATATCGTGGTTGTTGATAACTCATACCTTGTTTTTATCTTAGTTTCCCTGCTTCCCCTAATTCTTGCTCCACTCATATCCCCAAATGGGCTAAGTGTGGGGAAGGAAATATCACACCGGCTCAGGGATGAGGCCTACAAACCACCACACAGCCACTGCTGTGATCCGTAAGACTCTTGTCTCGTCCTGAGGACGTCACATCGGGAGCTCATCTCCTTGGAAGAAACCTCCACCTTAACCACCTCCCCAATTCCTCAGCTTCATCTGATTTTGAAGCATTTCTTTTAAAGAAATAGACAAAGCAAAAACCTTCAGTATTCTGGAGAGTTCCCCAACATGGAAAATTGGCAGCAAATATTTGCCCGGACCAGATTTGCAAAGGGCTGTGGTTTAATGAGTCCCTTTGCCTTGCAGCCCGCTGGCCCCGATTCTGTTTGCTGTGAGTCCGTGGTGCCTAAGCTCTGGCTCTCAGATGTCCAGGGTAGGGCAGGAGGAAATTAACGAGAAACTTCCCAGAAGAGAGAACCAAAGGGGCTTTGCTCTAAAGATTTACTTTTTCTGCCCCTTGAAAATTTCTGGCGGCTGCATCGCTGACAGGTTTGTGGCAACATTCTTTTGGCCCAGGTAAATGTTTGCTCTCTTTTTTTCTTCCTACTTTGTGCGTTCAAGAGCGTATGGGTCTTGATTCCCTCCCTGCCCTTAGGTGGAAACACGCAATCTACCCTCCTTGAGTGTAGAAGGAAAACATAGACTTTGTTCACTCCTCAGATTCTCTGCCTGAAGCAAGTTTAGGAATGTATGTGTGGTTAAGACTATTCTGGAACCTGGCTACCATTCCACAGTTCGAATTTGGCTTCAATTGTTATCTCAGGATAGCGTTCTTGGGGAAAAGCATTTCCATCCACACAGCCCAGAAAATCAAAATAGAAAACTGTTGAGCTAAACACAATATAGATTTGTTAAAATAATAAAATAATTTAAAGCCTAGCAAATACATGGAAAAGAGGTTTGTGGAGGAGCGAAGAAAAGCGACACTCCTGGACTTCAGATAGATGTGGTTTTGTAAATCATGACATCTGCTTTATCTGAAGGTCATAAATAAAATCAGGTGACATTTTAACATATAGAATCATCCATTAAAGTGTAAACTCTGTGCCAGATTCTCATCCAATAAGATTAGAGGGAAATGATAATAGAAAAGAAGTTATTCCATTTTTCCCCATTGTATTCCTGATGGTGAAAATCTTGGATAACTAATAGCGGAGCAGGAAATCTAAAGGAAATGAACAATAAGTCCTTGGCTAATTTTTAATTCTCATGATTGCACGATATGCACAGCGATTGCATTTCTGGCTTTGAGGCCATTTTAAAACGATTCAACATATGCTCAGTGTGGGGTATGTATTCCAGATAAACCATTGTTTCAATGTTTAAAATCATTTAAATCAGATAATCAGGCAGGATTTTGTAGCTTTTTTTTCTTTTCTTTTCTTTCTTTCTTTCTTTCTTTCTTTCTTTTTTTTGCAGGGGGTGGTGGTGGTGGTTCTGATTAAATGTAAAACAATTCAAAGAAGTTCAAGAGTCTGGTCTGCATGATTAATAGTCTGCAGTGGATATTAGAAATCCAGACAGACTAAAGGCAAAATGCCTTCCTCTCGTAGACAGACTGTATTCTAACCTCCAAGGACCCTGCATATTTAGTCACTCTCTCAATTCAACTGCCTTTTGCCAGCCCGGGCTTCACTGGATTAGAGAGTAGTGGAAAAAACCCCTCCCAGGAGTGATCGTATCAAATTCCCCGAGTGTTTAATCTGTCTGGCACATGGATGGCCCTCTTGGGCTGTGGAGAATGCACAGCACAGAGCCGTCTTGGGCTGGCGTGCTTGTGCTTGGAAAGTGAAAGCAGGCTGTTATTTTCTCCTCCCCAACTCGCATTCCTGGCCTTCGACATCATGAGGCCATCGTTTGGTTGGAATGGAAGAGTGTGCGTTAAGGTCACACGTGGAAAGGTTCATTTCTGTCTGGGACATTTACACAGGAAGCCTCTAACCTCTTGTGGTAGATGGAGGCCTATCCTCTTCACAGAAAGGAAGCTCATTAGTTCTCACCGAAATTTTAATTTATGGTTCCTTACGCCTGTACCCTTGCAAACCATAGTCAAGATGAAGAGCAGCCCATTTTCCCCAAAATAGTCCACGTAGAGCATCTCCTACTTTTAACGGGTTCAGGTCTAGACTTTGCCGCTTATTAGCTCTGACCCTGGGCAAACATCTTGATTTCTCTGTGTCTCAGTTTCCTTATCTTTCAAACAGGGACAATAACAGGACCTCTGTCCTAGGGTTATTGTAGAAATTGGACAAGACCACTGTGGGTACAACTTAAAGCAGTTGCCGTGTACATAAGAAGCACTCAGTTAATATTTATTAGTATTATTATTAAAGCCCTATATCCTGATCTTTCAGTTACTTTTGGTATTCCCTTACGCATCCTTTCTTTCGTGAGCCCTGGAACATATTAATAGAATTCTCAATATATCCCCTTTATCAATAAATATTTGCCAAATGCCATCATGCGTAGGGCATTCTGTTTTGAGAGGCTTTGGGACACAATCTAACAAGTTAACTACTCATGCAGTCTGGCCTTTCCGTGTGTATAGTAGATCGAAAGACAGTCAAAATTTGGGGGGGAGGGAGACAGCAGGCAAGAGTAAACCGGGTGACACTTGAAGAAGTTGGGGGTTATCTGCCCTGAAGGAGAAGAGCTTAATACTGGAACGTCAGTATGGAATCATGGGATAAATAATCCTTGGTTATTTCATATGCACATATTGGGAATGAGTGGGGATGTTAAGAGTATACAGGGGGACCTTTTGGTACCCATTAGAGTAATGAGGTGCACCCAAAGGGCGGAACTCAATTACAGGTCCTGAGTGGGGAAATTAAGCAGAAGGAAGACTGGAAGAGACAGAAATGTTGGCTTATTCTAGGAAAGGGGAGGAAGAGATGGCCCTATGCCTTCTAGATTCCGTGGGAAGAGAATGGGAAGAAGGGAAAGAGTGGTCACCAGTGTTCCTTGGAGGTGAACAAAGGGCGGTGGGAGAGGAACAAGGGTCTGCTCCTGTTGTCACTGTCAGAGATGAAGAGGTGGCTGTTCCTGGTACGGGGTAGAAATGCAAGAAGAGACTGGCCCCAGAGCCTGCAGGCTTTCTACACCTTCTGAATGGCAGCAGTGACCACTAGGTGATCACAGCAGGTGTGGGCTCTGTAATTGACTCCCTGAGAGAAGGAACCAGGGTGCTGGGTGGAGCCATCCGGCCCCAGCATCCAGCACGGGCTCAGAGTAGGAACCAGCCATCTACTCCGGTAGCCATCACAGAATGGTGTCTGTAAAGCTTGAGGGCAAGAAACGGTCACCCAAGAATTGAATCTCTGGCCAAGGTGTCCTTTGAGTATGAAAGCAGCAGGCAGAGATCATCAAGGGTTGAAAAGCTCAAGAAATACAGCATCTGTGGGTCCTTTCTGCAAATAAAAACTGTGTCTTGAAAACCAATCCAGCCAAATAAAAAAAAATGAATCAAAATAAAGAATTCAGGAACTGAGAGGCTGTGGATTCATTTAAAATAGAAGCGAGACCAAGCAACCGTAGGAAGTATGGCTAAAGAATAGAACTAAAAGATCACAGGTAAATATTATAACTAATCCAATTGGGGATGGAAGGAAAGGGGTAGGAAAAAATATGGTAACTTCTTTTCTCATCTTTTCTGTGAGGGAATCAGTAGGTGCGACTTCACGTTGTAAGGGACAGCTTAAAAATAACAATAACATCAGCTCTTAAAATTTTGCATAAACATTTTCTTAATTTAGGGAGCTCTTTTAAGATGGTGAAGAAACATTGATCTGAAATTCATCAGCCACTTCAGTTTTTAGTTTCTCATCTGAAAACTCAATCGAATCCTTTAATTTAAAACTGCATAAATGGGGCGCCTGGGTGGCTCAGTCGGTTAGGCCGCCGACTTCGGCTCAGGTCATGATCTCGCGGTCCGTGAGTTCGAGCCCCGCGTCGGGCTCTGTGCTGACAGCTCAGAGCCTGGAGCCTGTTTCAGATTCTGTGTCTCCCTCTCTCTGACCCTGCCCCGTTCATGCTCTGTCTCTCTCTGTCTCAAAAATAAATAAACGTTAAAAATTAAAAAAAAAAAATAAAAAAAATAAAACTGCATAAGTATAATCTCATTTTTGTAAACATCAATGTGGAATCATGGGATAGTTTATCCTGGGTTATTTGGGACATGAACTTCCATATATTCATCTGGCTTTATACCTGTATAAGTACCTGGAAAGATGTCTGGAAGAATGCCCGCCAAATATCACTAATGGTGATTTCTGCCTGGTTAGATTTTGGGTGATTTTTAAATGTTACCAAAATTGTTTCCTACATTACTTGAATTTTTCAAGGGTATTTGCTGGACTTTAACTTGTATTTCATTCTTTCAACAAACCTCTACAGAGAGTTTTCAATTTTAGTTCTCTAGTGTGTGTGGATGGCAAAACTTTTGTCTTAGAGCTATATCCTGGGATAGTAATTTCAATCAATTAATGTGTTGTCCTTATGACCAGTCATGTTGGTGGGGAAGTTGTTTAAACTAAAGCTGGTCATCTTTTTGTAGAACAAGAGGTAATTCTTTTGGAGGGCTTAAGAATAAGAAATTGGGGGAGAGGTGTCATTGGTACAGATGAAATGTATTTACTAAATAATGCCCTAAACAAGGCATTGTTCTCAACTGGCTGTGATTTTGCACTCTCTCCCCTCTGGGGAACATTTTAGATTGTCATAACTGAGGTGGGAGGAATGTCTGGGGTCCAAGGATGCTACTAAACATAAATGCACAAGACAGCCCCCAGAACAGAGAACTATCTGGCCCCAAGTGTCAATAAAGCCAGCATAGAGAAAAACTGCTCTAAAGTCTTAGAAAAGAAACCGTTATATAGACAACTAATTCACTCACAGGAGTGAGCCCCGAGGCAAAGGATCCTATTTGAAGATGAAATCTCTCTATGAAGCTAAGTTGATTCTTTCTGGCCACTAGAGTTTTTAGCCGAAGTACGTTTATTAAAAACAACCTCTCTGCTTTTTACTGGGCCCTAATTAATCCTTAATTACAGTATCAATTTGTTTGTCACCGAGGGATGAGAAATTGTCATTGTAATCACGGGGGTAAGTCTAACCAAGGGTCGATGTAGTTTTCAGTGGTACCTTCAGTACCAACTCGACTGAGCCGGTCTCCGATCTTAATCTTTACTAGCCGAGCAAGCCCAGCCAGGCTATTTGACCTCTCTGTGAAAACAGCGGATGGTCCAGATCGGTTGCAGGAAGCAGGAAGTTAATGCAGGAAGACTGGACCCATTTTGATATACAAGCGTACCCTCTCCTCATTCGCCATAAGGACGAGCCATCAACAGATGGAAGCAGGTTGGCGTCAGTTGAGTAGAGATTCTGCTCTCAGCCCAACAGCTCTTACAGCACCCGTGCCAAAGAAAACCTCTACATGTTGGAATTACCTGTCTGGCTCGTGACTACAAACAGCCCTCACAGAAAAATCTCAGCATCTCTGGCTGCTGTTCTCGGGACCTCTTCCTGAAGTCAAGATTCCTTGAAGTCAATTCCTTTATTTGAGCCACAGTCTTTTCTCTCTGGCCAGTGCTTCCTGCAGATGTGTCTTTTCAAGAAACTAACCCTGGAAATGGCTTGTGACATACCGTCTGACTCTAACGCGCAAAGAACAAATTGGCTCTCGGACTCATTAGATGCCAGATGAACTGATGAACTGAGTTTTTGGTCTGAAGCCTTGATAAGGTCAGACGTCTTTGCAAAAAATAAAAAGCTACCACTTCCTTGGCTTCAGGCAGGTGGTTTTCAAAGATCTTTTCATAATGCCTCCACACCTGTACATTGACTCAACTCTATCGTATGTAGCTTAAGAACATAGTCTTGGCTTTATGATAATATAAAGTCCTTTGGTACTGGGGAGCAACGTGGGTATCCAGGGTTGTCAGAGGCATTGGCTTTCAGCTGCATATGCTGATTGCTACATACACTATCAATTTACAACAGAGGTCCTAGGGGGCAAGAGCATGGGGTGGGGTGCGGGGTTGTGGGGGCAGCACTGAGGAGCTAGGACAACAAGAAAAACATGCAGCTATTATTATCAATGATTATTGAGATATGGGTCTTCTCTGGGGGGAGGATAATTGCTTTTTTTCAATTATCTTCCATAAACTGATCCTATCTGAATATTTTATCCGAGGCTTATGATAAAGCTTATTTCTAAGCATATGCCACAACCCTAGATTGCATTTAAGTAGAGAAACGTAAGAAGGGTAAGGGGCTTTGCCTTACAGGAGTCAGTGCCCTCGACCACAGCAGTGAGCCTCAACTCTACAGTCCCTAAAAACATTCTCAGTTCACCCTGAGCCGATGAGGCTCAGAAGACAGACAGTTCCGAAGACAGAATGAAAATTAATTTAGAGCAAGAAATATTATTGTGGAGGAAGTCAGGACTCTAATCACATCTGTGCTCTGCTAGTTCGTGGGTATGTGTAGCTGCGTTTGTTTCAAAACATTACTGTATTGGAGGGGGGTGGTTACTACAAGTGTATTTTGATGAGCCTTTACTATTCTACATTGTATTTTGGCCCTCTAAGTGGCCTTTTGGGCACGCCGTTTAGACATTAACTGACTAGTACACCCCAGGCTACTGCGTGAGGATGTTACCTACCTCAGCTGTTCAGTTTTGGTGGTGTTGTCGTTTTGCACTGATACTTGTGCAATTGTTTGACTTTTTTTTTTCAGTTTCAATCTTACTATTTTACGAAAAGTGGAAAATGAAGTGATACATGACATTTGAAACTAGGAGCCAGACACATAGATGTCGTTAACCTAATGCAATGGAGTCTTTGGACCAAGTGGGCACAACTTAGGCTTCCAGTAGGCACTTGCCATGAGAAAGAATGAAAATAAAGAACATGTATGAAATGCTGAAAATATGCTGTCAACTACTGGGCTAAAGGATTTTCTTGGTAAACTTTAGCTCCTTGAGAACAACTTGCTCCTCATAAGACAGAAGTCTAATGTTGGGAATTTTGCAGGCAATTTTTAGGAACAATTATATTATGGGCAAATCTTAGAGCTTTCTAAGATCTAAACAAACAAACAAACAAACAAAAAAAGCCCCTTCTCCCCTGAAAGTGTTCTCCCATACTCAAAAGATCTGAAAAACAGTGGGATAGTATCCCTCTAGTCATATTTCAGACAGAAACCTTAAGACAGATTCTTAGGGCATTCTTTTCTCTCCGTCCAGTATACTCCCTTGCCCCCATGAATGGACAGGGACACATTCTTCCACTCCCTGTATCCAGACGCATGAATTCTACCATTCTTTTGCAGACTGGCCTTTCCCCGGCAAGATGCAATGTAATTGCCAATAGTTGCAAAGTGATATTTCCTGGACAGACTTATGTATTTCCTAAGTCTCCCTTAGCACACATTTACAGCCTCACTCAAAGATGGTTATTCCTGGTCATGGGTAAGTACAAGCATTTTGTGTTGGTTTTCACTAGATTTTCTTTCTTTCTTTCTTTCTTTCTTTCTTTCTTTCTTCTTTCTTTCTTCCTTTCAAGTTTATTCATTTATTATTTCTGAGAGAGAGAGAGAGAAAGCACAAGCAGGGGAGAAAGAGGGAGACACAGAATCCGAAGCAGGCTCCAGGCTCCAGGCTCTGAGCTGTCAGCACAGAGCTGATGTGGGGCTTGAACTCAAAAGCCACGAGAGCATGACCTGAGCCAAGTTAGACACTTAACTGACTGAGCCATCCAGGCACCCCTTCACTATTTTCTAAGAGGATCGCCTTTCCTGAATTTATCCTTAATTTGGATTCATGTGTCATTCTCTCTGGCCTGACTAGTCCTGAAAGAAATTTAGTTTCCTACTAAAGATGGAAAGTGCTTGTAACATTTGGAACCTCAGGTATTTTATATTATCACTAACAAAGACGTCAGTTATCACTAATTATATTACATTTGAGTAGCACTATATTATTTACAAATCATTTTTTAAAATTTATTTATTTATTTTGAAAGAGAGAGAGTGAGCGAGCAGAGGAGGGACAGAGACAGAAAGAGATGAGGGAGAGGGAATGAATCCCAAGCGGGCTCTGCACCATCAGCATGGAGCCCCATGTGGGGCTCGAACTCACGAGCCCATGAGATCATGACCTGAGCCGAAACCAAGAGTCTGACACTTCACCGACCGAGCCACCCAGGCACCCCACAAATCATTTTCACAGCCAGGCCTTCCTGCTCTCTGATTTTGTATCTGGGTATGAGGAAATGGGAAAGAGGCAAAATAATCCCACCATTCCCTCCAACAGTCCTGGTGTTCATACCAGCAAATGCCCCTGCCCTCGGGTTAGGCAGTCATCTCTCAGCCCCATCTAGCTCCTCTTCCAGCAGCAGGGGGTGGGGGGTGGGGAGACAATCTTACATGGCATTTTTGAGCTATTCTGCTGAGTCTGGAGAACATAGAAATAAGCATACTTTCAAGTATTCTGGATTCTATGCATTGATCTTATCATTTAACTCTCAGGTGGAAACCTTCTTTTTCTGATTTTCCAATGAATCTAGGGCACATTTCAGGAGATCCCACATACTCGAGACATGAGCCAGTATGTCAATTTACTAATTTGCCATGTTTTTATTCCTTTCTCAGTGACTTGTCTATTGTTTGGGGGCATCCCTTTTTCAGAGTGGGGTATGTGGGTGGAAGAATCAGGTATCAGGGACATGTATGGAATTGGGGAAAACAGACTTGATTTCAGGCTCAGAGAGATATTTGACCTGAGCCTTTGAAAAACTTAACGGGAAACTCTTGAGCTGATAACATACCGCTCCAATGCAAAAATGTTTGAAAGAGATCTGTTCAGAGGGCCCCGTGAAGGATGTTGATTAGTTTTAGAGACTTAGAAGAAGGACAATCAGAAGTGTGATCCCATGGGCTTGCCCACTGTCTGGGGGAAGAGGGGAGCAGCTGGGCACTCTGGGACTTTTCAATTGCAAAGAAATCCATATGTAGAAACAGCTAATGGGAAGAGTATAGTTATTAGACTCTATTTTTTCCACTGTTGGTAAAATGATTCCTATTATCAGATGGATGCCTTGGGATGTTTTGACCCAATTCTATTAACCTTCCATTGATTGAGGCCTCTTGTTCTGATTCCCAGGACACCCATTCCCCTTCTGGTTAATACTTGGCTTTTCAGGTAGGGATGATGTGAACGGCCAGCAACCTGTTTCTTATGGCAACAGTTTCTCAAGAGGAACCAACAGATTGGCTTCTGATTGTAACAGAGCTTCCCATAGAGTCCAGGGAGATAATCGCACCCGTGTGGTTGCTTATTCTGGTCCATTGTATTTTTAGTAAGTTTGTCATTCTAGAGGATACCCTAAGCACATCTGCATGTTGGTTGATGTCACCCACGAACACAGATAGGAGCAAATTTCTGGGATTTCAAAGCAGAGCACCAGCTCTTTCTGGAGGTACCAACCATCCTGGGTTCTATCTGACTTTCCCACCTACTATTTTTCAACTGATTTCTACAGGTTGTGTGTCCATCTCTTCTCCATTTGGTTAATCTGAGTAAATTCCTGAGGGTCGGGTTTGTCCTGGAACAAAGATGAAACTTTTTTTTTTTTTTTTGACTTGTAGGACTTATGGTCGAATGTGGTGACCACACCTGGAAACCCGAGGCCAGCAGCTGGGCTGGCTGGCCCCTCCCCCCTCATTAGCATCTCTGTTTCCTTGACCTCTAACCAAAACGTGGCAAATGAAAAAAAAATGAGAGGACATATTTTCTGGGACACACGTGGCAACAGGAGTAACTTGTTTCGTTTGCTGAAACATGGCAGAAAATTAAAATGGATCTTCAATTAATTGGCATTGAATTATTTTCTGATTTATAAATTATCTGGTAGCAATTTTAATGTTGGTTATCTATGAGTGAAGGTAAAAGGTAGCAAATATACATATAAAAGGCATTCTGTTGTGAACACCAGAGAAATAAAAGATCATACATATAAAATAAGACTGGGTTAAAGCTGTTGCCTTTTAAGGGTAATAAAGAATTTTCCAGTATTTGGGAACGGGGGCTACATTTATATTTATTGCAGCTGGCCGAAATGGGAGTAGTCTATGGTATCTTAGTTCCTTAACATAGTTTCCTTTAAATCTACTTGAAATTAGGAAAAGAAATTTTACTTGTTTATAACAAAGTTCAGTGAAGTTGAAAATTGACATTAAAATTTACAAATTTAAAGTAAAGGCCCAAATTTCTGAAATTCCTTGTCACATGAAAGTGGTGCTCTCTCTTCTAGCTTTTTTTTTTATGATGATGTTTTTTATTTTTATAGCATGTATTAGAAGTAATAGGACACAATGAACAACGCAATGAGAAGTTCATTGTAAGATATAAATATAGGCCAGATTTCCATTTCACCTTGGTGTCCTGAGTTACACAGACTAGGGATTCGGCTCAGTGACTGAAACAAAACAAAACAAAACAACACAATCCTAGCCAAATGTCTTCTAGCTTTTGAATGCTTCGTGTAAGCCTGGGCCTTTGAATTTCACTGCAGTTCAGCGAATCTAACCCATTCATTACCAAGGGTGTCCTTGGGAGGTTTTGGACCGGGATGGGGGACAGTCAGGAGGTGGGGGTGGGCATTAGTGATGACTTTGCAGGGTAGACCTTCTGGCTTCTAAACAGCCTTCAGTGGAATGCCCGTCCTGCAGTTCTGTCCTGTGCTCTGTCTGGTTAGGTCATGGGCATTCTTCTTGCTGTCGGGAACAGTATGGACAGTCAGTTTCTGACCTTTGATGTCTTAGGCTCTTTAGAGGGCTGGTGAGATCTTTGGGAAGAGGATGGAGAGAACTGTAGCTGTCCCAGTTATTTTGGTCCGTTTTTATTCCCAGGGATACATTCAGATTATGATGGCAAAATGGATTACTTATTAATTGGTTTGGGCCAGGTTACATACTGAGATCATGCTCACGACAGATGACTGGAACTTTCCCCCAAGGACTTTCCTGAGAATAAAGTCTTTGCTTTCTCTCATTGAAACCTAGGGTAAGCCATAAAGAAATAAACAAACACTCCCTATTGATAAACAAAGAGAAAATATGCCCCTGGAGTAAGGGGCGTGCCATGAGGCTCTTTCTAGCATTCTGTCAACTTCAATTAACAAGAAAAGCTACAGTGTTCATTACTGTTAGGTTACAAAATGGAAAGTGATTATTAACTGCTCTTAAGGGGAACTGTAATTACTGTATCACCAAATGCAGATAAGAGTATGCTGTTTCTCCTCCGCCTTCGCTTTAATGTGCTGGAAATTCCAACATATCTTCACACTGTTCTAGTTTAAAGAGTTTCCAGTGATCCACTATGCACCCAGGAACAAGAGCAGCACTTCTATACCTAAAATAAACAAGTAGACACTCTTAGGAGTGGAGTGGAGGCCTTGAAAGGTCTTGACCGAGGCTTAGTTGTTAGTGACCCAGTGGTGAAGCCAGGAAACTCTGGGGCACTTAACTTTATCCTGAATAGCAATCAGTGTCACATCTGCATTCATGAGCTCAAACAGTCCTAGAGACTCAACGAGCTTAAGTGGTCTGACTAATCAGGTGACTGGGAAGGGCTCATTCACCCTGGCTGCGGTCACCCTCGTTATTCATTTTGTGTGAGGGAGACACCGATGTCTGTATAACTGTGAACCGAGCACGTCAAGAGTATGTTCAGTTCACATCAGCATCTTTGCATTTTGTTGTCGCTGTTAACCAAGAAGGTATAATGTGTTTCTCTGCTGAATATCCCAGTTAAACTCAGGTAGTGAAATAACTGAATTTGGAGAAATCGCCAAAGTACTCCTGTGTTAACACCAACTTAAGAGCCTACCAGACTCTTACTCGAAGGGCTACTGAGGAATCCAAAGAGGGAAGTCAATGCAAGAGGGCTGCTTGAGGATTTCAGGAAAGGCTTCTGGGAGGACGACAAAGAATTAGGTAACAAATGGGGGGGGGTGGGTGAATGAGGGGTAGAAGTCATCCCAAGCCAAGGTGATGGTAGGAGGAAAGACAAGCTATTAAGAAACAGCAGTGGAGCAGTGCTCTTGGTTGACGTCATTTTAAGAGTTCAGAATCCTGGAGAGCCTGGGTGGCTTAGTTGGTGAAGCATCTGACTCTTGATTTCGGCTCAGGTCATGATCTCATGGTTGGTGGGTTTGACCCCTGCCTCAGGTTCCATGCTGACAGTAGGTAGCCTACTTGGGATTCTCTCTCTTTCTCTCTCTCTCCCTCTCTTTCTGCCCCTCCCGTACTAGCTCTCTAACACTCAAAAATAAATTAAGAAAAAAAAAAGAGATCAAAATCCTTTGCTGAACCATTTTCCCTGCTTTAGCAGCCTTTAGCAGGGCAGAAAGTCCTACTCAGGCAGTGTGAGCCTGTCCCAGGTTGCAGAGGGATTTAGTAGCATGGCTGGATCTGGGTCATAGCAGTAAGCAGGTGCAATCTCAGCTCTTGAACTCCATGGGGGGCAAGTGTCCCCCAGAAGAGTCAACGGATGCATTCTAAGCAGTTACAAGTTTGCACCTCCAAAATAAAACAAGGGCCCCATGGCGGGGGGGCAAATACAGAACTTCAAGAAATCAAGGTAAAACGTTTTTTTAGCTTTATCCGCTTTATTTTCACCGTCCTGTTTTTTGTCCACCCTCACTCTGGGTTGAGAAGAAAAAAGGCAGAGCCAGGACACTTTGACAGCAATGACATATGACGGTATCTAGAGCTTCATTACCGAGGAAGTTAGTTATAGGTTGTCCATTCTGGTGTTTGGATTCCTCCCCATCCTCCTCCCCTCCCTCCCCCCCATCTCACTTAACCGTTTTCTCCAGCTGTTGTTGGTAAGGAAATGATAAACACGTGCATAGCTTAAGTATGACAATATTATACAGAGTGCATTTTTGCTGCTGCTAGATAAACTAGGCTCATGTATTGTAAAACCACAATGGGCAAGACACATCCCTTCCCTGAAATCGCGTATTTCCGTCTGGCTCTCCTATTGAGATATATCCTCCTGCACTTCTTAGGTGGCCCCACCACAGAAGGCGGTTGCCATATCAAAGGACAGTTCAGTGAAGAGCTGGCATGCAAAAATCCGGAAGACTGACTCCTTCTGTGTTCTTCTACTGGCCCTGAACCTGGGGACTCCGTCTACCCTTCTCTCTGGAAGCTGAGACAAAGGATCTCCACAGCTCACGGATTGCTCGCTTCGTGCACGACACAAATCAGATCTAAGCACTCCGTCCACCCTCAGGTCTTTCTTCGGCCGTCACACACTGTGGCTTCTCCCTTCTGCCAAAGCCAGGTGGAAGGAAGGCGAAGCTGGTACCAGGTGTCACAGTGACATTCAGCACTGAATAGAAGATACACTCGCTTTTGAAATTTCAACGAAACAAAACGATCCTCTCCTATTTTTCGGCCTTTTTGCTCCGTGCACAATTGAACGCAAGTTGATCTGGATTGGCCTTCTTGGTTTGCCTTTCACTGCCACGTTTCAGATTAAGGTTGGATGTATGGGCACGGGACAAAAAGAAGGAGAACACCATTGCCCGAGGCGTTTACTTCAAGATGGTTAACTGGGCAAGTTCCATTCTTCACTAACGGCGGAAGGCGTGTTGTTATCTCATCCCTCCCTATTTCTGGGCTGCTCGGATCCTTGCACTGGCCTGGCACCGGCCGTGGATTTCCCTGGACACTGGAGGTGGGTGACCAAGGTGCAGAGCCTGAGGAATGAGGCTGTGGAGGGGGCTCCAAGCTCGGGAGAGAAAAGCCATGCCTGGAAACTGCAGTTGAGAGCACCATTTCTGTATTTCTGGCTTCACCCTCTTGCACATTCTTCAGCGTGCAAAGGGGAGCATTGTTTATCCACGCACATATTGGACTCTTGTTCCTCTTATCTGGTCTTCGTAACTGTCTGCTCGATTTTCATTTCTCTTCCCCGTGGTTTGATTAATTGCTTCTCTCTTGACCCTGAAGCCATGGGCTTGTTCATGCCAAAACGCTGACCCCCACAGTGATGTGCCTGGCGGATGAATAGATCTGCCACACGGTCCTCCTTGTCTCGGTTAGCGACAGATCATCAGAGGGACTGTTGGTTCTGTGCTGTGGTGGGAACAAAAGACGTCTCTGTTGCTCAGTTGTTGTCTAGCTCGGTCAAGGAAGCAGTCTCTTTGGTGTAGGCAAGGTGAAGTTTTATTGAAAGAAGTATCCAAGATTGCAATATTGTCAATTAAATAGTCATTTGATTACTTATCTGCCTTTCTTTATAAACGTGTACTTGGTGATAGATGTATTCCTGAAAAATGTGTATTTTCGAACTTTAAAAAAATTGAGGCACCTGGGTGGTTCAGTCGGTTAAGCATCTGGCTCTTGATTTCAGTTCAGGTCGTGATCTCATGGTTTGTGAGTTCAAGCCCCACATCGGGCTCTGTGCTGGCAGTGTGGAGCCTGCTTGGGATTCTCTCTCTCTCCCCTGCCCCACTCTGTCTCTGCTCCTCCCCAACTCTCTCTCTCTCCCAAACTAAATAAATAAACTTTAAAAAAATTATTATAACTACGAGCACAGAGGTGCTCTTTAAGACTGGTTAAATGAAAAAAATTTAAGTGAATAGTCCCTCTTTAGTTTCTAAAAAAAACCCAAGTATACTAAAGGTTAAATTTGCTTAAAGCAAGGACAACCTGAATCGTGACACGTGTCACGTAGCATCACCAAAGCCGAGGTGCGAATACTCCATGGCTGTGCTTATCTGTGTCTGTTTACTCAGGCTGCGTTTTACACAGCCCCTGAATGCGGTCAACCAGCTACTTCTGTCCTGCTGGCAGATATCTCCTGCCAGTGACTCAGTATGACTTTATTTATTTGAGGTTTGGAGTAAATGTTATCAGGGTTCAAATGACTCGAGGCATTGTTCGTCCGACTGGAGGCAGAATCGACGCCCCGTGACCTTTAGCACACCTACCTGTGAGTAGTTCTTAGCACATCATTCAATACAAGGTTGTTCCCTGGAAAATGACTCTGTCCATTTAGACACACTTTATCTTCATGGATGTGACTCCTATGTCTGATGAGGGAGAAGTGCTGTGCACAGGGCACACTGTGGCTTGCTCATGTTGGATGGGTTCCTGCTTCATTAGCATTTTGCCAGGGTGAGCCAAGAGAGGAGGACGACAACATTAGTGACACTTCAACATCCAAATGCGCTTTGCCTCCTTTCTAATGATGGGATTTAGCCACGGGCTCCAATTAAATCGCAAAATGCTACGGCACTTAGCGTCCTTGACAATTTTCTTGAAATGTGTTCCAAGCAAAATCCAAATGTCCCTTTGAGACTAAATTCTTTGTCTCTTCCTACGTCAAACCTGAGAACTAGGTTAGAATTGGAGTAACGATTTGTTAGGAACTTTTGAACCTACCCTAGTTTACGCATAACGTGGTCTTCCAGTTTTATGGGAGTAATGACAGAGAGTTTTATTAAAATGGGACGTGATAAAGGGGCTAAGTAATCTGGTCCTTGTCTGGGCTGCTCCATCATCTGGGAGGTTCTGTGCCGTGTGTTCCGAAGGGTGATGAAGACTGTGCCCCTGAGATCCTTCCCAGACCAGAATGGGACACCCCAACCATCAGCTCAGTCATCAACCCTCAGTGCAAATGGTGCTACACTCTGGGGTGTGATTTTGCCAAGGAAGGTGAGTGACCCCGTAGACAGTGCTTCCTGTCTCAGAATTACTCGTCGGTCCATTCCTGCTCTCCAGGAGTATGAATGCCTATGATTTCCCATTTTCCATTAGTTGGTTATTCAATCAATTCATTCATCCACAGTTCCCTGGGCCTGCTGAGCCCATAACACTGTGTTCCATGTTGGAAATGCCAAGCCGAACCCTGCATGTTCTCCAAGAGTGCACAGTCTAGCGGGATGAGGCATCTGTGTGCGCAGGCAGCAGGCACAGCCTCTTTGAGAAGTGCTGTGACAGAAATATGGACAGCGCATCAAAGCAAATAAAGCAGGTGTCAGTATGATGAACTGATGGTTGATTTGTATGCCGACCACTATGGGCTAGAGCTGAGACATTCTTCAGAATCACTCATTGCTCAGGATTGGACTTTGCCTTTCCTATGCCAGTGACACATGTGGACAGATGTGGACAGGAGGAGGGGGCTGTTCTTGGAGGAATTGGCTTTGTTATAGTGTCTACCCTGAAAAAAATGAGGACTGAAGATACAAGGCCTACACCTCATCCTACCTAAATGGGGAGTTATTTTTTAGACAATTTCTACTTTAAGGTATTTAAATCTTAAGGTATCATCTCGGAGCACCTGGGTGGCTCAGTCGGTTAAGCGTCCGACTTCAGCTCAGGTCATGATCTCACAGTTCGTGAGTTTGAACCCCGCGTCAGGATCTGTGCTGATGGCTCAGAGCCTGGAACCTGCTTCAGATTCTGCGTCTCCCTCTCTCTCTGCTCCTCCCCCACCATGCTCTGTCTCTCCCTCTCAAAAATAAAATAAACATTAAAAAAAAAGACATCATCCCAAGACATATCCTTAGATATGGACGGATAAATTGTTAGTAACTTTGTGGATGTGTCATGGATTCAGGATGTCAAACAGTACATCCGAGGATTTGGAAGTGGGAGAAATTTTTCAGCCACCAAAGTTATGCATATGGAAACAGAGACACACGAGGAAATATAGCAAAAATCTCACCAACATCAATTGAAATGGAAATCACCTGGGTAGAAAGAGTCTTAATTAAGGGAAATGCCTGCGTTACAGATTAAGAAAAGTTTTTTTCACGTTTATTTGTTTTTGCGAGAGAGAGAGACATAGAGTGCGAGCAGGGGAGGGGCAGAGAGAGAGGGAGACACAGAATCCGAAGCAGGCTGCAGGCTCTGAGCTGTCGGCACAGAGCCCAACATGGGCCTCGAACTCACAAACCGTGATATCGTGACCTGAGGCAAAGTCAGTGACTTAACCGACTGAGCCACGCAGCTGCCCCTGCATTACAGATTTTAAAAATGAACCCAATTATTATTATTTACGTACTACTGAATTGGCATTCATCCTTTGCCAGCCTACGTTATCGGGGTGGGAGCGTGTTGCACGTGTGTGTGTGCACATGCATGCACACTGTGTCCTCCCTCCTTATCTAAAATGCAAGCTCCTGCATAAGGAATACAGTCAATGATATCATAACAGCCATGCAGTGGGACGGATGATGGCCATACTCCTGGTGAACAGGTCTAGACTTGTCCAGTCACTAAGTTGTCCCCGTGAAGCTAACATAACCTTGTGCATCTGCTATGTTAAGAAAAAGTGCAGACCTTAACAAAAACATACAAATAAATAAAAATAAAATGTAAGCTCCTCGAGGGCAGGGATTCATTGAATCCCTAGGACCTATGTGTTGAGCGAGTGCCACTGTTCCTGCTGCAGCTGCTTTTGGCCACTCTGAACCCAAATCAATGGTTAAAATCCTGCCAACTCAGACCTGAGCAGGTGTCTCTTCAGTTCCATCCCCAGCTCCTTCTGAGGACATTGGCATATCATTAGGATGCTTTTGCTCACAGGCCCCTGAGTACTGGGAGGAGGACAGGAAGGGTTTCATCTTCTCTCTTGCCTCAGAAGAGCCCTGTAGTAACGTCTTCCAGGCTTCTGAAGGGGAACAGAGCCGGATGATGGCTGTTATGATAGCACAGTGTGTATGTGATGGAAAGCATGAATCCGAAGGAATTTGGAATGCACATAATGGAGTAATAAGGATGAATAGTTCAATTTAATCTGGTAAAGGAGCATCTAGTCGGAGGATCTGGAAAAGGCTTGATGATGTCAATGAAGACAGGGTCACAGCAAGGTTCCCAGGGCAACCAAGTGCATGTATCAGCACAGTATGAAAAGTTGCCAGGGCACCCGGCCGTGAATCCAAAAGTTAATCATTTTCATTTGCAATCGGGTGCAGTGACAAAACATAAAGTGCAGTCACACTGCCTAGATGTTTATGGGGAAAGCCACCAGTCCCCGTGAGCACTGCCTCTCACCCCTTACACTTAGAATGGAAGTTGCCGGAAGATAGGGGCTTCTGCTTCCGCTCACATCACTCAGTACTTGACAGGTAGTGAGACTCCGAGGGTTGGGGGGGTGGTTTCGTAGGGCAAACGCAAACACAGCTGAGAAAGGGCCACTTGAGTAGAAAGTGGGAAGTTGGAAGACTGCCGTCTTTATTGGACAAAAGGTCAACATTCACAAGGGAGGGGAAAGAAGTGGTGTTTGGGGGTGGGGAAGGGATGGAAGAAGAAATTCTTTAGCTGCAAATCAGGCTCAGGAATGTGGCTCAGGGAACAGAGGGAGTGAAGGAGGAGCTGTTTCTGACACTTTCAGGCAGGGGTGGGAAAGAAGCTGAGGAGAGCAAGTGAAGTGAGGGTTCGGAGGGCAACCCTGGCAGCTCCACAGGGCTGAGGGCGGAGCAAGACCCTGCAATTCCCATCAAGCTCATGCCAGTGCTCTGATTGGACTTTCGCACACAGCCATGTTGAGCCACCCCAGTTTGGTGCTGAAGGCCTGTGGTGATGGCACCTTTCTTTCGAAACGAGTGTGGCTTGAGGGGCGACACTCTGGATTCTACAGCTGATGCATGCTGGGTAGATGCACCCCCCTCTAGGGCAAGGAGGACTCTCTCTGGTGACTTCCCAGCTCATACAGCAATTAGTAACAGCAAATTGTGCTGGTTATTCTCTCTCGACCTCCCTGCCCATTCTGATTCATCTCCTTCCGTTTGTGCTTAGCTGTGTGCCGCAGAATGCTGACCCCGCCCCGGAGGGCCTCTTCCCTTCCACTATCTGGGGCTCAGCCAATGGAAGGCAGCGGGAGAGAGAGGTCGGGGTACTTCTTCCCTGTTCCCTCCCTGCTCCTTCGCCTCCTCTTCGGCAGTTCCTCTGTGTCTCCACAGCCTTGGCTTGCACTGGATCCTGGCAACACCACTTCCTTCTCCCCTGCTGGCCTGGGCTGGTAACAGCTTCCTAGCATTGCC
This sequence comes from Prionailurus bengalensis, assembly GCF_016509475.1. Classification (NCBI taxonomy): domain Eukaryota; kingdom Metazoa; phylum Chordata; class Mammalia; order Carnivora; family Felidae; genus Prionailurus; species Prionailurus bengalensis. Next base: position 17,518,972 of record NC_057349.1, on the reverse strand, counting down.
CTTCTCAGGGAGCTGCAACACCCCTGCTTTGTTCCCTTAGCCCCGCCCATATCTCCTTTCTCCACTTTGACTACCTGAATGCCGCGTCAGGAACTAACAGCACTAACTTTGTGAAGTGTTATTACGTGCCAGGCTCTAGGCTCAGTCCTCTGTGTGCACTAACCCCCTGAATCCTCATGAAACTTTATTTTTTTAAATTTAAATCCAAGTTAGTTAACAGATAGTGTAATAATGCTGGCACTTTACTGATGAGGTTGAGGCCCGGAAAGATTAAGCCACTTACCCAAGGTTACAAGTAAATGGCACAGTCAAGGTCTGATCCTGTGCAGCTGCACACGAGACACCCAATGCTAACCCACCGATCCATTCTACCCCTTTCCCTCCTTAAATCACTTCCTCGGAGCACAGCTAAAAAGGAGAACACGAGACCCAAAGAGCTCCAAAACACATCACAGAAAGGTTCATGTACTAAAGCTTATTCATAGGAAAATCATTCGGATCATAATTCGCTCTTTTCTGCCTCATTCTAACAGGGTAGACTATTCCTGTTCCGGTGGGTCCCAGCTTTGGCCACACAACAGACTCACCTGGGGGAGTTTTAAACTATCCCCTGGCCCAGGCCATGCCCCAGACTAACGAAATCACAACTCTGGAGATGAGACTCAGACATGGACGATTTTTTTAAACACCCAGGGGATTTCAGCATGCTGCAAAAACGTAGCCCTCGGCAGCAAGTGCTAGAAAGCAAGGCCTATGGGTGAGCAGGCCTGGTTATATAAATAGAGTAATCGCTGACAGCTGCCTGTAGGGAGGGCAAAGAGGAGCTATGGAGGGTTTGCACAAGAACCAAAGCAGGGCGGTAGGGTGGGGGAAAGCATGATCTGGGTTCATTTAATGCCTGGGCAAAGTGATCCAAGGTCTGAGAACATCTTATTTTCTTATTATTATATTAGAGTAATTGTCCTGAGTCACTTGAAAGGCTAGAATTATTGTCAATATGCTTTGTTTATTGAAGCAAGGAAAATGTATACCGTTTAGAAAGCTTTCCACCCCTGAATATGCCAGCAGTAAGGTTATTCTTAAACAGGGTAACTACAGGTATCTGGAAGACTCACTTAAAATACAATATTTTCAATTGATCTGTAGATGCCAAGTGAAAGAGGAATCGAGGTGTGACAGCACATGTCCATCAAAATACATCCGCTGACCTTTAGCAGAGGCTAAGTTCACCTGCTCCTAATTCATGGTCCCGGCTGACATTTTCATGTGTTTGGGTCCTATCGTTGGTGATTACATACAGAGGAGGGCTCCTCAGGCCGTGGTAAGAACACAGGATGGGGCCAGTGGTTAGTCCCCTTGGAAATGGTCCTGGCACGGGGAAAATGCAGGCATCGTGTGGTTCAACGTCAGACGCGGTCTCCTAATTGTTATTGTTGGTTGTTCCTTTTGGACTGGGGTTAGGATATTCCAACAATCTGTTCCTGACGGCAGACCAAACAACTTTTATTTCTTTCTTATGTTCTCGCGGTTGGCTTTCTTGCTTATAGGCTTGCCTGCGAAGAGCGGGTGTTGGGGTGTGATACAGCTCGCATGCAGCCCCACAGCTGGTGGGGGTCCAGTGTGGCCTGTGGGCTCGCTGCTCCCCACCATTGGCTGGGGGCTGTGCACTGACTGAGAGAAATTCAACAAGGGCCATTCCTCTGTGAGCACAGAGCCCTCCTCTCTCTCCCGCCTCTCCCCCCACCCCTGCAACTCTGCTGCCACCAACCCCTTCCCTCCCTGCCCTCAAAGAACCCTGGTACTGTTTTTGTATTAGCTCACCATGAAACCAAAGATTTCGGCCCAAGTGTAAGGGGAAACGTTGGGCTGTGGCCCCTCGGGAAGGTCTTACACCAGCTAAGTTTCTCATCTGTGGCACTATTGACATTTGGGGCCACGTCATTCCTTGTGGCGGTTACTGCGCTGTGCCTTGTGGGATGTTTAGTGACATGCCTGGTCTCTACCCCCTAGATGCCAGTAGCACTCCCTGAAGTTGTGACAATGGAATTGCCAGTGTCTCCCACTGAGCAAAACTGCCTCTGGTGGAGAGGCACCGTGCTAAGGAAAAGATACATGGAGACCCCAACCTTCCATCTCCAGTGGACACTGGGGTCAAGGACTAAACTAGTCTTAATGACTTTTGCCCTAACACCTGACTATGTCTTCCATCTCAACTTTTGTCACCAGGATGAGGAATTAGGCCTGTTCTGTATAGATCCCCCACTCCCCCCCCCCCCACTTCCCTGGGTTGACTGGGATATTTCTAGAAGCCAGAGTTTCCCTAGGTGAAACGAGTGGCCTCAGAGTGGCTGATCTTCCCTATGGGGCAAGCCAGATATCCTCTGTTTGTTCTTCCAGAACCTTCTCCACTCTTTTCTGTTTTGTGCCTCAGGGTCTCACCTTTGTTTTCTAGTTGGAGGGAGAAAGGGGGTGAGGAAGAGCATTTATTCCCTAGCATCCTTCATCCTTCTAGGTGGCTGTGGGTTGGCTGGCTGTGCCCCTGGACCAAAGGTCTCAGCTCTTATTGGGATGTGGGGGGGAGGCATCTCTCATACTAGCCTGGACTGATGCACTATCCCGTGGTTTTGCTGTGTTCTGCTCTCACTCATAGCTGAGGCTGGCATCAGATCCTCTGAGTTCCTTCTAAATTAGGATAATTTGGATAGGTCCTATACTTCTCTCTGGAACCTTGTCTAATGCACAAAGTCATGAAGATTTGACATTGGAAATACATGAACTTTCCAGGTCTCTTCTACCCCCGGAGTCTATAATAGTATGGTTGCGTACGGCTATGTGCTCCCTGCTAAGATTTGTGTAGGCGTGAGTTTGTGACCCATTCTGGTTTAGTTGAAGAGGGAATTCTGCGGGGAGGCTACTGGTAAAGTTTCCTCTTAAAAAGAGACGAAAAAGGTTGTTCTCTTTATCCCACCTGTGGACGGTGTGAGAGGATGTGACATCTGGAGCTACAGCAGCCATCTTGCTGTTATGAGAATAGCAGAGTCCAAAGATGAAGGAACCTTGGTTCTTCTTTGTTTTTTAAGTTTTTATTTGCTTATTTTTGAGAGGGAGAGAGTGGAGAAGGGGCAGAGACAGAGGGAGACAGAGAATCCCGAGCAGGCCCTCCACTATCAGTACTGAGCCTGATGCGGGGCTCCAACCCGTGAACCATGAGGTCAGGACCTGAGCTGAAACCAAAAAAGCCTGGCTCTTAACCAACTGAGCCACCCTGAGGCTGAAGGGATCTTGGTTCTTGATGACATCATTCAGCCAATGAATTAACCAAACTCAGAACTACTTTTCTTCCAGAATTCTATTATGCAATAAACGTTCTTACTGTTCAAGCTCATTTTACTTGAGATTTCTGGTACTTGGGGTGTACCCTGAAGTACTCCAATGTCCTGTTTTAGGTGTCCATCTCATTTAACCCACTAATAAACTGGAATCTTTTGTTTGGACCCCCCTTTTCTTGTTGGAATTCTTTTCTTTTCTAGCAACAGTCACCACCCAGGTGACGCCACTTGCTGCTGTAAATGCCATTATCATGCAGACACTCATGACTCCAACCCCATATACACAACTGCCCACTTGACCTGCCCCTGGCATAGCTAATGGACGAGCCCAACTTAACATGTCCCCAGCAAACTATTGGTACGCCCTCTTCTTCCTCAGGCTTCTGTGTCTCAGTTAATGCCATCCTCTTCTTCTCCAGGCCAAAATATTAGAGTCATCTGTTACTCTTTTCTTATTCCTTTGTTTGAAATGCTTCCCCTACATCTAATTGTTTAATGTTATGTTCCAAACACTTGTTTCTTACCTGTCCTGAGCACGTCAGCCTGAGTGAGTGCTCGAAAACAAGTCAGATCTTGTGACTCCCCTGCTCCAAACCCTGCAGTGACTTCCGTGTCCCTTAGACCACACACACCCTCCAAAGTCATCATGCTGGCCTGCAATGCCCCATATGTGTTGTGCCCTAGACCCCTCTCCAGCTAACTCTTTACTGCAACCATATGGCCTCTTTATTTTCCTCAAACACGTTGAGCAAAATGACCTTCACACTTACCACTCCCCATTCTGGAATGTTCTTCTGCCAGCTTGCCTCACATCGCCTCACTTACTTCCTTTAGGCCTTTGCTGAATTGTCACTGCCTCCGAAAGAACTTCCTTTGCCACCACCTAAATTAGCATTCTTTTTCATTCTCTGCCTCTTTGCTCTGCTTTACTTTGATTCTTGCAATTCACCACCCCTTGACGATCTATTACATATGTGTTTACTGCTTATTATCCATCTCTCTGACTTGCATAGGAACTCCGTGGGAGCAGGGATTTCGTTTTGCTCACTGCTGTGTCTTCTGCACTTAAAACAATACGTGGCTGTGGTAAGATTTGCTGGGTGAATGAATGACTCAAATGGCACCATCCCCTTAGGGTACAGCAGAGAGCTTAAGTGGAATCTTAGGTTACAGAGAAGGGAGAAGAGCAGCTAAGATTAGAACCCAAGACTTGACTCTTCTGGTTTGGGGCTTCCATGACGTCACACTGTCACCTACATGAATAAGTTCATGATCATTTTTTTTCTTCAAAGGTAATTTGCAATTTTACAGGGAACTGAGTCATCAAGACATGGGTTTCCAATTAGGCAGCTTGTGCCAGCAAACTAGAAGGGGAGATTGTGTGTGTGTGTGTGTGTGTGTGTGTGTGTACAGGGGTGGAAAGTAGTGGTGGGGGGTGACGAGAGGTGCACGGGGCCTTCCTGGGTTTTGAAATCAGATCACATCATAAAACTACCCCATAGAACCAGTCTATATGTAACCTGGACACTTCTCTGCCCTATAGCAAGGGTCAGGGGTAGAGTAGGTGTATCATCAGGAAGGAGTCAGCTTTCTAAGGATGTTGGAAGTGATGAGAGCGAATGATTTATACAATCTCTTTCAGACTTCTAGATCTCAAAATGGGTGGAAGAGAAATTAAGGAAGCTAATAGTAAAGCTAGCTGTGGGAGATTTGCCTACATGTTGAGATCCTGTGTTGGGTATGTCTGAGGCAAACTCTCAAATACGACATTCAAAGAGTAGAAAGGGGAGTCTGGTTTCAGTATCAGGGTCAGTTCTTTTTTTTTTTTTAATTAAAAAAAAAATTTTTTTTTTCAACGTTTATTGAGACAGAGAGAGACAGAGCATGAACGGGGGAGGGGCAGAGAGAGAGGGAGACACAGAATCGGAAACAAGGGTCAGGTCTTTTAAGAACAAACCTCCTAGAGCATCTGGGTGGCTCAGTCAGTTAAGCGTCTGATTCTTGACTTCGGCTCAGGTCATGATCTCACAGTTCATGAGTTCAAGCCCTGTGTTGGGCTCTGTGCTGACACCATGGAGTTTGCTTGGGATTCTTTCTCTCCCCCTCCCCTGCTACCTGTCTCTCTCTCTCTCTCTCTCTCTCTCTCTCTCTCAAAACAAACATGCTTAAAAAAAAAGAACAAACATCCTTCTAGCAAATTCAATTCAGCCTGTGATACTCAAATTGATGTGAAGCATATGTGAAGGTGTTAACCAGGTAGCCTAGTTTGTTATATAAGCTAATAATTAAATCTACCCTTTATTGGTTGCTTACTATGTTCCAGATGCTGTGTTAAGTGCCATTAATGATAAAATCAACACCCATTGCTAACATTTATTTGTTGCTTAAAATATGACAAGATATTTCTAACTGTTTAGCAAGCTCATCATACCCTCATGAGGGTCCTTATGAGGGAAGTACTAGTATCTTCTGCATTTTGCTGATCCAAAAGCTGAGTTGAATAGGGATTGTATATTTCCGAAGATTGCTCAGCTCTAAATGGTGGACCTGGGATTTGAACCCAGGCAGTCGGAACCATGGCCTGTGCTATCTTAAACTGTATACTTGTGCTCTCTCATTTAATGCTCAAAATTCTAGGAAATAGGTACTATCATCCCCTCTTTATAGTCCCTGCATGGTATTGCTGTAAACAATACTGGGGCTTAAGACTCTGGTGCCTTTAGCTTGTCAGTCTTGAAGAAACTGGTTGTTCTCTTTTATAGTTTGTGACTGAGAAATGTTTACAGTTCTCTATGCACTAAAAACTAAAAAAAAATCTGCCAAGAAAAATTAAAGAAGATCTAAATAAGTGGGAAGATAGAATTTATTCATGGATCAGAACACTCAATATTGGTAAGGCGTAGTTCTCCCCAGATTGATTTATAGAATCAGCACCATCCCAATCAAAATCTCAGTAAGCCTTTTTTGTAGAAATTGACAAGTGGATTATAAGCTTCATATGGAGACACAAAGGACCTAGAATAGCAAAAGTAAAACAAAACAAAAGAAAAAAAGAAAAAAAATTTACAAAAGAAGAATCAAATTTGAACACTGGAGCTCAAGACTTATTAGAAAGCTACACGAATCAAGACAGTGTGTTATTGGCTTAAAGATAGACAGGTCAAGGGAACAGAAATAACATATATGGACAACTGATTTTTGACAAAGGAGAAAGAAAATTTGGTGGGGAAACATGGTCCTTCCAACAAATGGTGCTGGTACAACTGGATATCCATATAGAAAATAATGAATTTCAATCTATACCTTCCATCATGTAAATATTAACTCAAAATGCATCAGAGATAAATGTAAAACCTAAAGCTGTGAAACTTCTAGAAGAAAATATAGGAGAAAATGTTTGTGACCTTGGATTAAGTGAAGATTTCTTAGCCACCACACTGAGAGGCATAGTCCATTAAAAAAAAGTTAATAAATAGGACTTCATTACAATTAAAAATGTCTACTCTTCCAAAGACAATGTTAAGAGAATAAAGACAAGCCAGACACTGGAAGAAAATATTTACAGTACATACATTTGACAAAGCAATTGCATCCAGAATAGATAAGAAACTCTTGACACTCAATGATAAGAAAACAACCCAATTAAAAAATAGACAAGATATATGAATAGTCATTTTATTAAAGAAGACTTCCAGATGTCAACTAAGCACATGAAGAGATGCTGAATAAAACCATAGGAAGGTATCATTGTACACCTATCACTGTACAACTATATGGATGGCTAAAATCAAAAGAAAAATCGAACCATACATAGTGTTGGCAGGGATGTGGAGGAACTAGACTAGAATTCTCATGTACCACTGATGGAAACATAAAATGGTACAACCACTTTGGAACACAGTTTGTCAGTTTCTTCGAAAGTTAGACACACATCTACCATGGGACCTACTCATCCATCCTAGGAATCTGTCCAAAAGAAAACAAAGCACACCCAAAAAACAAATAATCCAGTGAAGAAATGGGCAAAAGACATGAATAGACACTTTTCCAAAGAAGACATCCCGATGGCAAACAGACACATGAAAAGATGCTCAACATCACTCATCATCAGGGAAATACAAATCAAAACCACAATGAGATACCACCTCACACCAGTCAGAATGGTTAAAATTAGCAACTCAGGAAACAACAGATGTTGGCAAGGATGTGGAGAAAGAGGAACACTTTTGCACTGTTGGTGGTAATGCAAACTGGGTGCAGCCACTCTGGAAAACTGTATGGAGGTTCCTCAAAAAATTAAAAATAGAGCTACCCTATGACAGGGCAATTGCACTACTAGGAACTTACCCAAAAGATACAAAAATGCTGATTTGAAAAGGCATATGCTCCCCAATGTTTACATCAGCATTATCAACAGCCAAATTATGGAAAGAGCCCAAGTGTCCATCCACTGATGAATGGATAAAGAAGATGTGGTATATACATAGAATGGAACACTCTCGGCGATGAAAAAGAATGAAATCTTGCCATTTGCAACAACATGGATTGAACTAGAGTGTATTTTGCTAAGTGAAATAAGCCAGTCAGAGAAAGACAAGTATCATATGATTTCACTCATATGTTGAATTTGAGAAACTCAGCAGATGAACATAGGGGAAAGGAAGGAAAAATAAGATAAAAACAGAGAGGGAGGAAAACCGTAGGAGACTCTTAAATACAGAGAACAAACTGAGGGTTGCTAGAAGGGGGGATAGAGCATGATGGGCATTAAGGAGGGCACTTTTGGGGATGAGCACTAGTGTCACATGTAAGAGATGAATCACTGGGTTCTACTCCTGAAGCCAAGACTATACTGTATGGTAACTAACTTGAAAATAAATTAACGAAAAAGAAAAGAAAAAAAAGCATGTGTCCATGCAAAAATGTTTATGCAAATGTTTATAGAACTTTATTTCTAATTTCCTCCAACTGGGAACAATCCAGGTATCTATCAACAGGTGAATGGATAAACAAACACACTGTGGTCCACTCCTACAAGGAATACTACTCAGCAACAATGAGAAAATGAACTATTGATACGCACCACAACATGAATGAATATCAAAATAATTATGCTCTGCAAAAGAAGCCAGGAAGAAAGGGTATATATTGTATGTTTCATTTATATTAATATCTAGGAATTGCAAACTAATGTATAATGGCAGAAAGCAGATTGGTGGTTTCCTGGGGATGGGATGGGAGGTGGAAGGGGCAGAAGGTGGGATTATAAAGGAACACAAGAGGGGCACCTGGGTGGCCAGTCAGTTAAGCATCCAACTCTTGATTTGGGCTCAGGTCATGATCTCACTGTTCAAGAGATTAAGCCCCACATCCAGCTCTGTGCTGATAGCATGCAGTCTGCTTGGGATTCTCTCTCTCTGCTCCTCCTCTGTGCATTCTCTCTCTCTCTCTCTCTCTCTCTCTCTCTCTCAATAAACAAACATTAAAAAATAATTATTAAAAAATATAAAGGAGCACAAGAAAACTTTTGGGGATCAGGATATGTTTGTTATTTTGATAGTGATGTTGGTTTTACAACTGTATATGTGTGTCAACATTATCAAAACGTACATCTTAAATATGTGTAGTTCATTGTATGCCAATCATACCTCAATAAAGCTGCCAAAAAAAAAAAAAACCCAGAGAGTTAGCACTTACAGACTTAGGAATATACGTGTGAGGACACAAGAGTATACAAACCTTTCCCTAGGTACACAGGGAGACACAGACACACACATGTGCACACACACACACAAATCTAAAAACTCGAAGAGACTGCGGATAATGCTCTCAAGTTTTCAGGCCATATTCTTTATCCTCTTCATTCCTGCCCTCTGTGTATAGTTTTATTCCTAGGTTCTGTAGTAGAGCCTTCTGACTTTATTTTCACTTCAAAAGGCTTTGTGTGAAATCTAATGCCTTGAGTGCACAAGACTGCAGACAGAACTGTGGGGTTGGGAGTGGAAAGGGACAGGGGTAAGATGCTAACCTATCACCCAGAAGGTGAGAGGTGCCACCTAACCTTTCAGCTTCTGGAAGCTGAGTTTTGTAATGAGCTGTCACTGAATTTATCACCTAACAATTACTGCAATTGGATCAGGTGCGAGAAAACCTGGAAAACATTACTCTGTCAACTATTCGGTATCTTTGATGAAGCTGTCTGTGGCAGGGTCCCAGATACAATAGAAAATCGGCACGCGGCCTGTTAAAGTGGTTTAGGTTCTTTCCTTCCCTTTATTCTGCAGGCTGCTTCTGGCTTACAATATGGCAATTGTTCTGTCAATTACTAGAACATCCTGATCTTGACTTTACGTATGGTTCCGTCAAAATTGCACGGGGCTGGTTCAGCGACAGTTCAAGAAGAGCAGAGTGAAGCCTGAGCTGTGGCTACGTAACAGTACGGTATGCCCAGGTGGACTCCAGAAGGTGGTGTTTACCTTGAAGAACACATCATGGTCTCAGGTCTCTCAGGTTCATAAAAGGGATTTGGTTGGCGTGCTTAGGGTGGGACCAGCTCATAGCCATCAGATACAATGACAGTAATTTAAAATAATAATTACCACTGGCAGATAGACCAGAAAGCATTGAGACAGTTCTGTCATGAGGAACCAAATTATCACAGGGTTGCCTGGTGTCCACAGAATCAGAAGAAAAGGGCTCTTAATTGATCTTAGAATGTTGCTGTCAATGGCTTGGGCACTCTTGCTCCTAACAGAGATAGTCTCATCAAGGGAACCATAATGCTTTGGCCAACACTGCCAAGACTGTCTTCCATGTTGATGGACTGTGCCATCCAGAGGGCCTCTATGACCCTCTGGCTCTTTTTTCCTGCTCTTTTGGTTAACCAACTCCTTCATTCACATAGTCTTAATCCAAACAGTTACAATGCAGTTAGTAAGTTTTCTGCTTACTAACTTATAATCACATGTGCATCCTTCTCATTACCGTACCCCCAGATCAGTGGGGCTGAAGTCTGAGATGCTTTTACCTCTTTTATTTTTTTTATATATAAATGGATGGTTTCTTGGCTTCCTTCCACAATTGGCCAATTACATCCTTTCTGTTTTACTAGGTTTATGCACTTTATGTATGCCTTTTACTAGTTTAACTCTGAGAGCTGCCTTATTTCCAAGTTCTTTGGAGGTACCTAACAAGCCTGCCTCCATTTCTCTTGCTCACCATGCTGACCATTGATCTGAGTCCAAGCTTTGCCATAAACTATCATGGGATTCAGCAAATCCATTCGTCTCACTGGCTTCATTGTGACTGTTAGTAACGTGGACACAATGTTCCCCCAACTCACAAGGATGAAAAATTTTTATATAAAAGGGGAAGTATTGAGAATGAGGTAAAAAGATTGAAAAATAAAAGCACATGTAATTACATTCTGCACTATTTTTAATACCTTATCAGTGAATCTAGGAAATGTGATTGTGCTTTGGTTAAATGAAGTAATATAATTTGGCACTCATTCTATAAATCTAATTCTATTATTACTGTTATTTATGTATTTTATGTAATAAAATACATTATGTGTAATAATGTTTAGTTTAAATCAGCACCTTAGTTTCCAGCCAAGTGGCATGTATTATTTTTATTTCTTTTCCCTCCCTAAAACTGATGAAAACTAACATAAAGCCTTTAACGACTCAACATCAGAACTCCAGGTGAAAATTTTAAGATTCAGGCAAAAAATCCAGATATACAAACTTTGTGATGATAAAGTCAGACTTAAAAAAATAGGTATGTAACTGAGGGATCAATAGACATTGATATAGATGGTCAGAAGTGTGGCAAAGGTTCTGGGGTGCCTGGGTGGCTCAGTTGGGTAAGCATCTGACTCTTGGTTTTGGCTCAGGTCATGATCTCGCAGTTCATGAGATCGAGCCCCACATCGGGCTTTGTGCTGCCAGTTCAGGGGCCTGCTTGGAATTCTCTCTCTCTTCCTCTCTCTCTGCCCCTCCCCTGCTTGTGCACATGCTTAGTCTCTCTCTCAAAATAAATACACTTAAAAAAAGAAGAAAGAAATGTGGTTCATCCGGATTCCCACACAGGAGTTCTTTCCACTCGGGTTTTCCACTGTTCTCCAGATAGTGTTTAGAACCTGTCAAAAAGACCATGCCTGCACCCATTTCTTTATCCTCTATTAGGTATTTTCTGGAAGTCTCTGTCTCTTCTCATTTGAACTCAGCCGTGGGGAGGACAATCTTTCAAGACATATCCTCCATGAGCCAACATAATGGTTACAAACCAGGCTGACCCCATCCAGACTTTCTCTCCCTATCAGCTGTCTCCACCCTGTAAGCTATCTTGACAGAATCAAGAACAATATGCAAGGCTTACTAGGTGACTTTTGGCCTCTGAAGAAAGCTTTACAGTGTATTCTGTTTCTATTTTTCTTGACTTTCCGCAAAGTAATTTTATATCCTTAGGAGCCAAGAAGCATTTCCCATAATTAGGGTTTGCTACTGGTGCTTCCTCCTTGAAACATTCATCTGTCCAGCTCTCAGATGGACAGGACTGCATCGGAACTGTGGGTTTTGGAGCAGGGTGGCCATAGTCCTCCTCACCCTGGAGTCCTGGATAGAAAGTTCTAGAAACAATGCTCCAACTGTATCTTGAGATTTTATGAGCCTTTTTATACATTAATTGGAACTAATAGGAATGGGCAAGAGGCCTTTTGGCCAGCACTGAATTGAGCTGTCACTGATTGGCTCTGTGTAACTCTGGGTCTCGGTTGCCTCAACTAGAAAACACTCGAAGGCATTGAAAGCAAAGGGGCATCTAAGGACTCTCTGAGACAAACACTATTAGCATCTGTGCACTTGTCAACATTGTCAGCCATCTCTGGATCAGTGGAATGCTGGTGGACCAATTCTCCACTTTCCTGGCCTGCTTGCTGAAACGTCCCATACCTTTTCTCTTTTTATCTATGCTGCTGGAAGGGAAGGGCTCTGAGGTGGTGGAAGATGCCCAGATGCCTGAGGATAGCTGCCCAGGAGAGCCAGTGACTATCACAGGAGTGAGAACACAACTGTATTGTGCTGCAATGCCAAGGTTGTAGGGCTTACTCATTACTGCAGCTCATTGTAATACTAACCTGACTAATGTGTTCTTCCGGCCCTAAAATTCTGTGTAGCTAAAGAATGGCAGAGTACAGGGCTGAGTCAGAAAGAGATGTGAATACAAGAAAGAAGCACTAGATGTAAACCTACTACTTAATTGGATGTTGTACTCAAAGATGCTTCTCTAAGTGAGCCAGGGAAAGAGCAAAGGACTCTAGGTAATATTTAAAGGTTAGGGGATGCATGGTTCCTCTAGTGTAATGAGGACTCAGTGTGTGTTACAAGGCCCTAGTCAAACCCAGAGGAATGTTTTTTAAAAGAAAATAAAGGCAAGTTGTAGGGAACCCTCCTTCATCGATAAGAACTCAGAGCAGGTCTAAGGATAGAAGAAGCTCACCAACTCCCGGACTTGTAGTGTTAGCATGGAGACAATGAGCACAGAGCCATCTTGGACTTCTCGCTGATCGTAATGCTTCTGTTGTGCTACTTCTAGAATTTTTGTTGTTGCCATAGGGAAAGGGACCACTTCTGGGTGGCTGCTGATCATTTGGGAAAAACAGACCATTTCTCTCATGTTCTCAGTTCAATCCATTTTCAGAATGGATTCCCACAGATAACGTTTTCGTCTTGACTTATTTTTACTGAGTGAAAGTACCATTTTCGAGAAACCCCCAAAGCTTCATATTTTAGAACAAACGAGGCCTCATTCTGTGGGAAAAGAAAGCCACAGAAGACACTGGGAAACCACATGGCCCCATGTTAAATCAGGGGAAGTCTGGTAGGGATGTGAAAGCCCGTCTGCGCTCAGGGGTCACTTTCTGTGTTCCAGCTCCTGTTTACTTTCTGGACCCCAGTCAGGTGTCTTTTTGACAGTATAATTTCTGCAGCACAGATGGGCTTTGTGATCCCTAATCAAACACAGAAAGCCTTTAGCAATCCCATCCAGAGGAACTCCATTTACCTTGATTTAGATGAGAAAGTTAAATCTCTGTCCAGACGGAGCTTCTTTGCAGGACACGCAGCTCTTACACCTGCAACTCTGAATATGCTTCCCATTTTCCAGACAAGCTCAGGGGATCTGCATCCCCCAGTAAAATTCCTGTCTGCACTAAATTGCCTTGTAGTAGTGATTTATACCTCAATAAAACTACATCTTGAAAAGGAGAATTGGTTTGATTCTATAACTGACATAATTTATGCATGTTTTAGCTTTGGAATGCACAGTATTTATACAAGGGGAGAAGTCTTTGTGATGAGATGTGTACATCTACATCCACAGAACTAAATGACAATGAAGACAGCGGAAATGTCCCCAGGCATCTAAGCACTGAACTCCCATTCTTACTGACACAACACCCACAGCCTCAAGCAGGGGGCCTCAAGATTTTCCAGGTATTAGAAACCCCCATGGGGCTTGCTAAAATTACACATGCCTGGTCTTCACCTTAGACCTCCTGATTCAGATTCACTGTGAATGGGATCCAGGAATCTGTTTTGACAATCTTCACCAGTGATTCTGATCACACCAGAATTTGAGAAACATCACTTCTCAGCCTTTTGGCTAAGATCAAGTGCAGAATTTGAGAAACATTTTCCCTCATGTTAGGAGATCAAATGTCTATTTCTGGTTTGAAATTGGTTACCACCGATTAATTATTTGCTTAAAGAAAGGGAAGGAAACGTACGCTTTTGGAATGCCTTCTTTGTCAAGCATGTGCCCGACACCCTGAAGTGTATTTTTTTCTTTGAATCTTTCCAACAGTCTAACAAAGTTGGCTTACTTATCCTCATTTTGCAGAAGAGACATTGGAGATTTGGAGAGGGTAAAGAGTATTAGTAAATAGTGGGGAAGAGAGTTGAACCCAGATCTCTTTGTCTCCAAATAGCATACTTTTCCCATGAGGCCATACACCCTGACCATTCTGCTGGGCATTTTTGATGCACCCAGAATTGGGCCAAGTGTTTTAGGGTTCATAATAGGTCACCATTTAAACTACTGAGAGGTATTATGAGAAATTTCTTAAGAAGATGATGGTAAATCTATTCATTCACATGGGGAACCTCTGCTTCCTTATACTGTAGACACCCAGTGCACCGACCAGAGACTCCACTTGACTGAGCAATCCTCTGTCAGCTCCCAAAGACCGGGTGATTGGCAACTCTCAACTGAGTCTGCCTGAGATTGTCCTCAGCTGAAGAGAGCCTGTTCATGAATATCATGCCTCTTTCCTGGGGGCAGCCTACACCCCATGACTAGTCCTTGCAGGAGTAAAATGGCCTAGTGCCCTTGCTTCAATTCCAAACAACTCTCCACATGCCTGGAGAGTTCTGTGGTCATCCTGGGCCTTGACCATGACTTCACTGCAGTCCCCTTATGCCTAATTCTGCTGCCTTCATTGCTTGTAGGTTTTCCTGAGAGCATCTACCATAAACCCCTGCAGGCCAATCTCCGTCTCTTCAGAGTTTGCTTCTCTTAGGAACGTGACCTGTGATGTTGTTAGATCTAATTTTCCTTGTGGATAAATTATGGTTATGTTCAGGCAGCGTAATGGGCTTAATTGTGTCCCCCTCCAAATTTATACGTTCAAGTTCTAGCCCACAGTATCTCAGAATGTGACTATATTTGGTCTTTTAAGACGTGGTTTGGATATAGGGCCTTTAAAAGAGCATTTAAGGTAAAATGTGGGTGGGCCCCAATCCAATATGGCTGGTGTCCTTATAACAAGAAGAGATTAGGATGCAGACTCACATGGAGGGAAGACTGTGTGAAGACATAGGGAGAACTTGACCATCTGTAAACCGAGAAGCCTCAGGAAAACCAGACCTACTGACACCTTGATCTTGGATTTCCAGCCTCCAGAACCATGAGAAAATAAATTTCTGTTGTTTAAGCCATCAGTCTACAGTACTTGTTATGGCTAGCCGAGCAGACTAATAAAGGCAGATTTAGAGGTACTTCTTCATTTCAGTCCCTATTCTTTCATCTTCACTCTCAAGGAACAACCTTGGAAATCTGAACAAGTTAAGCTGTCCTTTAAGTGTTGGGACATAAGGTATTCATTCTCAGTACATAAAGTTTTCATATTCCTTAAAATATGTTAGAATAATCAAAATACTATTTTTAAGGGCTGAAAAAAGAGTATGTGAATTACTCCACTTCATTGCATCTCCCTTTTTGGGACTTTACAAACCTAGGGCAGGTGTAAATGCAGTTTGATGACTATTTTAGACCTGGGGTGAACGTGTATTTAATCGGAAAAAAAAGACAACATTTTCAAGTCCTGTCAATCGATACATTTTGACCATCCGTGAAGCAGTAGTCCACCTGGATTTTTCTTCTTTAGATAAACCACGACAGACCATGTCCAACTGCCAACTTCCTGCCCTAGTATAACGGGGAAGACTGAGGAATGTCAAAAGAAGACGTTTGCAGTTTAAAAGGTTTTTATTGCCAGTGTTCTTGTTTTTCTGAGCCAGCTTCTCTACCATCCCCAGTGGTGCACTGGGAAATATTAACCTACCAGCTCTCTGACAGTGAAACAAAACAAAATACCCTGAGTTATAGTCTGCCAGTTTCTGTGGTGTAAATACTATGGCAACTGTTGAGTTACCTACATGAACTCACTGGGACGCATGGACAGAGTGGGCTCCAGAAAGCTGGAACCAGCTGCCTCCAGCACACCACTGATTCATGCAGAGACACAAAGGAAGACTGCCCACTGCCCAGCCTCTCTGCAGCTCTCAGATGGCCCCCCAGGTGTGAGCACGGGCTCTCCACCTTCCCTCCACATTGGTATTTGCAGTCAGCTCAGGGCTTGCTTTCACTTGCTGAGCTTTTTGGTAAAGGGCTTGCTTTTAAGAGTATTTATAAGGTTAGCACAGGTTTCCCCAAAGGATGTTTCTGGCCATGACCTCACAGTGTCCTCATTGTGGCTCCCCAAACCAGAAAATCACAGCAGAGGGGGTTCAAAAGAGCAACCAAATCTAGTCTGACCCAGATTCCTAGAGGCTCAGTCTCTCAAGGCCTTTTTTACACTCTGCTTCCCCCATCTTCTGCCTTTAGTGATTTCTTTGAGCCGTGTAGACTTTACTTCCTATGTGCCGTAGAACTCTGAGTTTCACTGGAAGCCTCTATTGAGGGTTTAGTATGTGCCAAACATATTTGTAAACAATTTGTGCTTACTCATCACAACAACCCCTCCCAAAAGGTGCTATTTTCACCCATTTTATAGATGAAGAAACTGACGCACAGAGAGGTTTAATAGTTTGTTAATAGTTTGTCCTACTCCTTATTCATGACAGGGCTGAGATTCAAATCAGGCGGTATTGCTTCAGATCTGGATCTTTAGCCAGCACCCTGTCCCCCAAAGACCAGTAGGGATATATCTTTAGAAAGCACTGACGACAAGGAATCAATGCTCTTTTTCGCTATTAGGTGATACTAATAATTGCCAAATATTTCCATTCTACCTAGTCTAGTGTGAAGTTACATGTAAGTGTGTATGCGTGTGTATGTACATGTGTGTAATATTGAAATACAGTTCAATCATAAAAAAAAAAAACCAACCCACCCAGAAGTGATGGAATTAAGGATCCAAAAGGATCCTTAATTTGGATCCTTTGAACAGATAGTTCTAAAGCAAATTAAAGACTTCAGGTGGTTGAATTATCTGTTTTTCAGATCTAGAATACCAAAAGTTGAGAATCAACATGTATTTGAAATACCACAGTGCTAATGTTCATTGCAGGGACTCAAATGGAATGAAATACTGGCTTGCTTTAGAGAATTGCTAAGTTTTTTTTTTTTTCATCTCAATTGAGTGAAACTGAGTAGGTCTAAAAAAATGAGGAGAAACTAGTTTTATTTCACTCTTCATTAAGAAATTTTTTTTTTATTTAAAAAAATTTTTTTAAGTTTATTTATTTTGAGAGACAGAGAGAGCAGACAAGGGGCAGAGAGAGAATCCCAGGCAGGCTCCATGCTGTCAGCACAGAGCCCGATACGGGGCTCAAACTCACGAACCGTGAAATCATGACCTGAGCTGAAACGAAGAGTTGGACACTTAACCAACTGAGCCACCCAGGCACCCCAAGAAATTAATATTCATGCCTGTGACTTGAGGAATCACAAATAAGTGTAATTTGCTCCAGTTTGAATTCATACAGTAGTCTTCTCTTTATCCATAAAGAATACATGCCAAGACCCCCGGTGGATGCCGGAAAACACAGATAGCACTGAACCCAATATATACTATGCTTTTTCCCATACGTACAGGCCTATGATAAAGTTTAATATCTAAATCACGTACAACGAGAGATTCACAGCAGCAGTAGTAACACAGAACAATTATATTGATATACTGTAATAAAAGTTATGTGAATGTGGTCCCTGTCTCTTACTGTCCCTTACTCACTCTTCTTGTGATGGTGTGAGATGATCAAATGCCTAAGTGAGATGCAGCGAGGTGAATGACGTAGGCATTGTGACAGGGGTAACTACTGACTTTCTGATGACACTCAGAAGGAGGGTCATCTGCTTCCAGAATGCATCATCTGCACTTGACCGTGGGTAGCTGAAATTATGCAGAGCAAAACCCCGGGTAAGGGGGGGACTACTGTAATTCAGTTTGGTTGACACTTCTGAAATGTCCAATTCTGTGACAGAATTCTGTATCATAGGATCTTAGAACTAGAGGGACTTTTAAGAGATCGCTATTTTAAAAGCAATTACAGTGATATGGCCATTTGGTTTTTAAAGACTCCCCTGCAAATCCTTTTATTTCTCATCAAAATATTTTAAAGACACATTTGTCATTTTACTTGACTCCTAGCCTTTCTCCTGCAAACGAAATACGGCACTTTTTGGATTGACATGACTGCCCAGTTGCCTTCTATTTTGTCCTGATGGTCAGTTCTCCATGTGATACGGACAGCAGATTGTGGATCCCAGCACATCAGGGAATTAACCTTTCTTCCTCTGAGCACACATTGCTTCATGTGCATTTTCTCATTTAATCCTTAGGACAACCTTCCTATGTCCATTTTATAAATTCAGAGACAAAGATTAAAAAGAGTCAGGCAACTTGCTCCCGGTCACTCTACTGCTCAGCATAAGAGTGACATAAGTCCAGCTCTGCCTGACCCCAGGGCCACTGCATCATGCCATGCTGCCTGCTTCCAAGTCAATGAACAGATGTGCATCACACATCACTTCTTCGACTTAATTTCCATAAAACTTTTAGGAAGCCTTGGTGAGATGGGTGAATCAACTATTTTAACCCTAACCTCCACCCCAGGCTGAATTGACTTTCTTGTGGAATGACTGTATGGAAAGGGGATGGTTTAGCACTGATGGGCAGAGAGAGAATGGAGGCACCAGAGACCTGGCTAATCTAACCTAGGTGATCAACTTCTGAGTTGTCAGTGAGTGTAACTTTCAGACTTGCTTGGGAACTGGTTATACTAAGGGGAATATTCTGCCTTTATTCCAGAAGACTGCCTCCCTCGAGATTTCTGAGTGGAAGAGGATTTCCTGTGGGCAAAAGATCCATCTCAAAAGATTCACCTAACAGAGCAAAATCCGGTGACCTGAAATTAGCCCTTTAATTCCAAACATAAATTACAATCCTGAGCGAGGATGGAACACCATTTGGATTATTGTTCCACAGGAATGAGTCTGAGTTGAACTGGACAAAAAGGAAGTGCATGAAATGTACGTTGTTTCCAACACTACTCACCCTTGCCCACATTTTCGCAGGTGCTTCTCTCCGTGAAGCCAAGGAATGTTGGAGTTCCGGATC
Source organism: Prionailurus bengalensis (assembly GCF_016509475.1). Lineage (NCBI taxonomy): Eukaryota > Metazoa > Chordata > Mammalia > Carnivora > Felidae > Prionailurus > Prionailurus bengalensis. The sequence goes on along the minus strand of NC_057349.1, from coordinate 17,499,739 downwards.
TTGAAAAGGACAATTCCTGTTTTAGTCTCCTGACCAGCTTCTTTCTTTTCATAACTCTGTTTAAAGAATACACGATATTCTCATGCCAGTGTGTGACATTACGGAATTCACAGCTTCTTGAATCTGAAAAGCAGTTAAAAATGCAAAAATGGGTAAACCTTGGCAGAGGCTGAGACACTTTTTATCACTTAAGGATTGCATCATAGCAGTTGGAAAAGCCAAATCCATACTCCCATGAATGAAATCCATCATTCGTTCATTCATTCATTCATTCATTCAATCACGCAACCAAGGAAGACATTTATGGGACCCTCACTACGTATTGGCTGGAACTGCAAAGAGGCATAAAATATGATCCTGTCCTCAGTGACCCCACAGTCTAGTAGGACAAACCAAAAATATATCGTTCTGTAAAATGCTACAGTTACTTTGATAGAATATGAAGTGGACCTGGTGAGGGCATAAAGGAGGGAGAAGGGAAACTTGGGGTGGAGTCTTGAGTGATGGGTAGATATTTGCCAGGTGTTTCATATTGGGACAGAATGGTAGGAGTGAGCCTTCATTGTCCGTTGTCTACAATTTTAGTCCTGCCATTGACTGCCATTGACTTCACTTGTTCTTCCACCCCCCCCACCCACTGCTTCATTATCCCTCTTTATGTTGTTGCTTTTATCATATTGAAGCCACCACATGTCCCTGACTCTACCTCTCATCAACAGCTCGAGAAGGTCACTGCAGCCATATGCTTTTCTTGTTTCCCTAAAATGAGGAAAACTGGCACTTTGGCAATGCGGCTTTTAAACAGCTTAGATGCAAAGCCCAGAATTTTGTTTTTTTGGGGAAAAAAGTTGACTGGGCTTTTGGTTGGTTAGTAGAGGCCAGATTTTCACTTCCCTTTCATCATCTCACTGCTATAAAGTTCAGTTTGGGGATGGTGTGTGTGTGTGTGTGTGTGTGTGAATGTGTGTGTATCCATATGGACCATAGCTGAAATATATATTCTTAGAAAAGTCCTGATATTTAAACCACATGGGCTACCCAGAAATCTCTTTGAGAACCGGGAATCTGAATCTTTGTGAAAGGAAAGTGTTTTTCCTATCAAGGATGAAAAATCAAAACCAAATGGGTGTTTTGAAGTGTGGAGCAGAAAAATAAGGACTGTGTCTGGCACATAGTAGAAGCTTAGCAAACTAATGAATTTATCCAGCTGCCCTTATGGGGAAGGGAAGGCTTCTTAGAACTGCTTTCCAAACAGAGGATAATTGGGAGTTGGTCTCTTTTCACTTCTGCTAGGATGGGAATAGCTTCCTGTAATTTCGGTTTGATAAACACAGTATTTAAAATCTTGGTTAAGATGGGGAAAAGAGAATTTTCCTCTGAGGCGCTCTGCAGTGGCTAGGCAAGAGGACATGGCCCCATGACTCATGTGCACTGCCCGAGCCCATCCATGGTCACCGAAGTATCTGGGCCCCAGATGGTGGAGAAAACCAGCAGTGAGAGTCACTATGTTTCCAGAATTGTCTCCATTTCTCCCTGAGGTATTCCTGCCTTGAGGCATTTTAACTGTACAAGGTGTCTGAGCTTAAAGGCAAGCATTCAGAGCTGATACAGAGGGATCTCATAAATGACAGTACCAGAAGCAATAGGTGAATAGATAGGTAGACAGATAGACAGATAGATAGATTATAGATAGACAGACAGATAGATGATAGATAGATATATAGACAGATAGGTGATAGATAGATAGATGATAGATAGATAGTAGACAGATAGATTTCATTAATTCTTTATTGTGCAATATAACACACATACAGAAAACTATATAAAACAAATGTAGAGCTTAATAAGTTGTCATAAATTGCCTTCCAGGTTAAGGCACAGCATACTGCCAGGACCCCAGAAATTTTTCAGGTCCTCTTCCCAATACAACCCCTTTCTTTAGAGGCAATACTACCCTAAACCCCATCCCGTGGACCCTATGTTGAGCCTTGTGCTTTTAGGCTTCTAGATTTCCTCCAGAAATACTGCTTTCTAAGGAGAGAGGAATCTTTGAGGTCAAGAGGCCGTGTCCACCTGGAACCTATGTCTCCCTTTCTAGACCATTCACCAGGTACTGGGACATTGGGATTCCCTGTCCAAATGATTCTGAGTCCACTTTCTGGCCTCTTCCTCAGGCCCATCTTCCCAAGAGGTGGCCTAGGGGCAAATATGTGCGGGAGGCTGCAGATGAACATACATGGACACAGGGGCCCTTGAGGTATGGGATGGGGCAGACGTGGAAGAAGATGGACGGCCTGGGAGTCCGAGGGCCACCTCTTCTTGTGCCACACGTTCCAGTGACAAGCTCTAAGCAGCCCAAGAATCCTAGGGTCCAGCCTGGTCTTCCAGATTGCCGTGAAGATGTTATTTGTCGAGGTGGAGGATAAAACAGCTTTTATTTTATATAGTGTTAGTTTAACTGACTTTAAAATATTTAGGCCTAGGACGATGATCTGCAGTTCTCTATTTAAGCCCCACAAATGTTAGAGGTGATCCTGCTTGAAGGTAACTATCCTGACTGTCATGGTAATCCTCTCCTTGCCTTTCTTTAGACTTTACCCCTTAAATTGGCATTCCTATACACTAGAGTCACTTTTGCCTATATTTGGGCTCTGAAAAAATAGATCATACAGTATGTATTCTTTTATGTTAACTGCATCCGCTCAACATTATGTTCATGGCATTCGTCCATGTTGTTGCCAACAGCTGTAGTTCGTAATTTTTATTGCCATATAGTATTCCAGTGTATAGATACTTATCCATTTTAATGTGGAGGGACAATTGAGTCATCTCCAGTATGAGGCCATTGTGGATAATACTGCTATGTAGACCTTTATCTATTTCTGTTGTCCGTATACCTAAGAATGGAATTTTCTGGATGATAGATAGGCGTTTATTTTAGTTACTGGAAAATAGAAGCGGTTGTACTAATTTATATTCTCACCAGTGGGGTGTGAGGGACCCCACTGCTCCTGACAATGTTTGGCATTTCTTTTTAGTTTTAACCTTTCCGTACTAGGAATATTTCAGTGTCCTACTCAAAAGTTTCTTTTTCTTTTTCTCCCCAGTGATTTGTTTCTGAAAATACTGAGGTGATTCTAGGAGCTTAGGGTTTCAAATTGAGTGCTAATAACATCAGTAGAGGTATATAATAATACCAATGATATGTGTAGTAATATCCACAGTTTTTATTTGAACTATGGCAGCTAAGAGAAGATCTGTGCCCTTGGAAGATTCACAGCAATGAAATCCAAACCAATAGGGATGGCCCACTTTAAAATAGCACTGATTAGCAGACTGACCCAGGGGCTGAACCAATACACTAGATATGCAGTTGGTATTGACCTCTTCCTTCCATAGAGGCACACATGTCCCCAGAGCATGCTCTGACAGTTGTGGCAGCACTGGGCACAAATGACCCAGCTGGGGCCAGTTAGGACCACCCTAGAAGAGGAAGTTTAGCTGGGGGAGCCCATCAGCTTGTGGCTCGTTAGCATGTCACATCTGGCAACATCTGTTCCTCCAGGAGGCAGCAATAACCATGTGCTCTGGTCAACAGAAAGCAAGGGACAAACACCAGCCTCTTGTGCAGAAATGAGCAGAGCCTCCTCACTGCACACTTTCTTCTTCACCTACTCGCATCCCTGAGCTTTCTCAAGTCACCTTCCCCTTGCTCATATCCTCAACCTCCTTGCCCCTTTGTCCTTGTAATGCACCCTCCTGGACAAAGCCCAGCTCTGGATGTACTCAACTATTTACTTTCTCTACATCAATCGCCCAGCTGTTGAGCATTGCTGAAAAAAAACCACACACCCTGCAGATGGTGCCACTATAAACTTTGGTCACCCATGCCATCTGGGCCTTGTTACCGTCAGGCAGCCCCTTTCTGTTCCCCCTGGTTTGCTCACCCTCTCATTTCCCCACCTTTCTATTCTAGTAATAGATCCCTTCCTGTAATGATGCAGTGGGTGCATACTCTAGCACAGCTGGCTCTGGTCCATTATGCACAGGACTATTTCAAACTTTTCTCCACTCTCCTCAAGTCCCCGGTTTCAGTGCCAGTCCCTCTGCTGAACCCTAGTTCCTACTGAGCTGTAGTTCCCACCTCCATTGTCAGCCCCAGCAGGCAGTGTCTTCTCCTGCTTCATGAAGAAAGCTAGAACCACCACAGGTGAACTCCCTCGACTTCTCTCCTCCTCATCTGCTGATTCATTTTGTATCCAAACTCATCCCTTTCTCCCGCCCGCCTCCTTGTGACAATAAAGGAAGTGTCTCTCCTCTTGTGCCAAAACGTATCTCTCCATCTCGCCTCAATGCCTACTCAGGGACATATCCCTATGTGCCTGACATATCTCTTTCCTGACTTCTTCCCAGTAGTTGTCAAATATGCTCACGTCTTTCCCTTAAGGACCAGGTATCAGAGACTTCCTTGTTTGGCCAAGAACATCCAAACAGGGCAAGAAGCAATGCTATGGATTGGATTGTGTCCCCCTCCCCTACCTTCCAAATTCATATGTGGAGGAACTACTTCCCAGTATTTCAGAATGTGACCTTATTTGGAAATGGGGTCATTGAAGATGCAATCAGTTAAAATGAAGCCATGCTCTTTCTGGATCTCACTTTCCTCATCCGGGACAAGAGGAGTTGGTAGATTGTCATTTCTGTGGTATGCAGTTCCAAAATCTGTGGGAGCAGAGGTGGCACATGAGAGAGGGAGATCAGAAGCAAGGGTCCTGAGCTCTGCACTTCTCCTTTGGCCACAGCCATTCCAGTTTTAACTGGTTTCAATTTGGGGCTCTTGGTGATATTTGGCTTAAAAAAAACCACTTTGCTGTTTAAAAAATGAAATACAAAATTTAAATCTGCTGGCTCAGGTGGTATCTCAGATCCTTTCTCACCACAATAGACTATGATTATAAGATTTTGCAAGTCATAGCGTATGGGTTCGACGAACGCATTGCACAGATTTTTCTCAAAAAGGCCTGATTTAATGAAATCTATTTCTTGTCAGTAAAAGAGACTTGATAAAAGACTTACTAATGCAATTTAATTTCTAAGCCTTTTAAAGAGGTTCATCTAAAACTTTACACATGAGAAAAGTGATCTTGGGCCACCTGGGGGGCTTAGTAGGTTGAGTGTCTGACTTCGGCTCAGGTCATGATCTCACAGTCCATGAGTTTGAGCCCATATCAGGCTCTGCACTGTCAGCGTGGAGCCTACTTGGAATTCTCCCTCTCTCCCTCTCTGCCCTTCCCCCCATTCTCTCTCTCTCTCTCTCTCTCTCTCTCTCTCTCAAAAAAAAAAAAAATAGAAAAGCAATCTTATTTTGAGCACCATGTGTTGGAATTTGGGGGTTAAAAATATGCTCACTGCCCACCTGGGACTGAGCCCTGTGTGCGAACAAGAGCCTGTGCATGAACAGGATGTGCAGCTAATGAGTTCTTGAGGGTAATAACTGTGGCTGCCCCATCTTTGTTTCCCCAGGACCTAGTTCGATATCTGGTGCACAGTAGGTGCTCAGTAAGTATTTGTTGACTGAGGCCATAGGCTGAAGTAAACTCCCTGAAGCTCTGTGAGAAGTCTTGGTGATAAAACAACAACAACAACAACAACAAAAAACAGAACTTCTTTCTAAAGGAAGGAGGGGGTGAGGTGGAATCCACCAAGAGATTAAGAGGGGCAGTGCTCTTGACCTAGGCCTGGGTAAAATGGCAGGGTTTCTGCTTGTAGGACAGTTACCTGTGGGTTGGGGTAAGCACAGTGGAGGAAGGCAGTCCTGTGACTTCCTCAGACCAGTCTGTCTTAACCAGTTCCTCGTTTCCTGGTCAATAGTTTCATTTCCTATATGGAAGCCAGTGGACCCCCGAGTATACATTTTTCTTATTTATCCTTGGATGTTTCTCTATGTGGTATCTGAACCTTATATTGAAGGACCTGAAAGGGAATCCTTGAGGGGAAAGGACCTGGGGAGCTACTGGCATAAACCAGGTTCTCCAACCTTCTCTATCTCCCATGCCGCCATATACAGCTGGCGATGTTCATGGTAGGGAGTGCCCTGGAAGTCAGGAGACCTGGGCCCTAGTCCCCATTGTGTGTGACTTTGGGCAACTCAGCCATTTCTCTGCCTGTTTCCTCATGTGCAAGATGAAAAGCCAGAAAAGCGTGTGTCCTCAATTCCATATGTCATATAGGTTATCACCTGGATATGTAATTGGTCAGACACCAGGAAAGGCATTATTGACCATAAACAGTATCTTTCTCTCTCCGTCTCTATGTCTCAGTCTATCTCTGACCCTGTCACCCTTGGTGATGTTTCTACTTTGCTGTGCCTTTTAGATAAGGCCTTGGAGGTGCCAGTGAAATTGCAGCACTATGTAATTAAAAGGCACAGAAGCTAAGCATTTATCAGTTGTGAACATCAAAGATGTTACGCCTTCACCACCTGGGGAGTATCCTGAGGTCAGGCTTAAGGGCAAACGTGTCAGAAAGACCCTCATCCGGAGACTGGGCAGTGCTCCCCCAGAGGAGGAGACCTGGAGAAAGAGGAACAGAGCAGGGGCTAAAACCAGCCGGGTGCCCCTTACATTTCCGCGTAAACGCGATTCTGGAACTGGGACGAGGCACTCAGCGGAGCACACTGGCTTTCCACTGTCTGGCTGCTGACAGCACCTGAAATAGAGGCCTCTGGAAACTACGCACTTACTAAGTTGTCTTCCTTGGGAGTTTTATGTCCCTGGGCTGTGGAGGCTTTCTGAGATGTTGCTTGCCAGCTGATGGAGGCCTTCTACCATATTGGGATTCACATAGTTTATTTGGGTAGGTAACTAAGACAGAAAGAGTTAATTAAAACCCTTCATAAAACAGTCCATCAGCCACCTGCTTGCAGAGAAAAAGTCAGATTCTTTGCTGTGCTTTGGCAGAAAGATTGTGTGCCTCAGCTTGCCCTTGGGCCTCATTCAGGATTCTAACCAGGTTACCTAAGAAACTTCTTTTTAGTTACGGTATATATTTTTTCCATTTGTGTCAAAACAGTAAATAAATATCCGTGATCTCGTCAGGCCATGCCAAAGAGGAATTTGTCGGGGATTTAATACCCCAATGCATCGGACACACTGGAATTTGGCTAAACATTCAAACTGGGTGGTTTGGCCCAGTTGCAGCCATTTCAATGTTGGGGTATAGCCTTTCAAGTGACCTCGGTTCTTTCAGAATGATCCCTGCAAGGGACTGGCTTTTAAGTGAGTTGGAAATTCCCAGGTGTGTTCTCGAGATCTATGAAACAAGCCTTCCCTTTGTTGCAAATGGGTAAGACTCAGTAAACAGTGGGACGAACAGGGCTGTGGGTTCATCCAAGGGCGCATCCACATGTGCACCCTGGGGGCATAGCAATGAAGTAACACGTGTTTTAAGATTTTTTACAAACATCAAGATACTCCAAACTGCGGCCAAAACCCTGACCAAGAAAGAGGGCATGGCAATGATCGTGAAATAAATGAGGGTGGAAGTCGGAGTTATGAGGTCCTTTAAACCCTTCTGCGCTTAGGTAATGTCTTGCTGAACTCACGGCCCTGATTCTTTTCCTGGTCTCTGCCAGCAAATTTTCAGGAATCTCTTAGCAGAAGAGGGGACATTGCTGCACCTTCCACTCCTGTGGAGTTCTTGGATGCTGTTTACAGGGACTTTCAACTGCCTTCTTTCCCCATCTGGTATTAATTTTTATTTCTTTTTCTTTACTAGGCTCTGACTCATCTCCACCCAAACTTTCAGGTTTCCTGAAGGCTTGGTTCCCCAGACGTTGGCGCCCCACCCAGGTAACGCAACTGGCCACGAAGAGAGAACAGTGTCTGTCCCCAGTCTCGGAGAACGGGACCGTGATTTATTCAGTCATCCAAGTCAGAAGCAGAGAGGTTTTCATCAGTGCTTTCTTTGTGGTCACTGCCCACATCGCCTCAGCAATGGGGTCTTGTCCTTTCTATCTCCTTAAGGTCTTCTCCCTGCCCCCCGCTCCCCAACCTGCCATGCCAGCTCCCACTGTCTTAACTCTTGCTGCTGGACCACTGAAATTTTCTTGCCACTTTATCCTCAAGGCAAAGGGGAAGACTTTGAAAGCTTGTAACTGGGAAGTGATGCGATCACATTTCTTTGTCATAAAAATCACACTGAATCCAGTGGATGAATTGGAAAGGCGGCTGGTGTGGAGGTGGCGAGAAATCCACCACAGAGCTTTGCTAAAATCCAGATGCAAAACCAGAGGGTCCCCATTAAGCTCAAGACAGAAACAATGACGAGCAAGTAGCTATTTAGGCAGTCGGGGGATAAAGTGTAATATCCGATTGGAATTCGAAGGTGAGGTTGGAGGGAGTGTTTGTAATAATTGTCTCCCAGATAGAAGTGGAGGAGATTGGGTGGATGATAGCATCATCCTGAGAAAGAAAATTCAGAATTAAGTCGGGGAGCAAATGATGAACTTAACACGACATGTTAGGTTCCAGGGTCATGTGGGGAAGGTCATGTGGGGAGAAAACCCATAAGCAGTTATATATACAGCTGACTTTTGAACGGACTGCAGACCTTTGGATTTGTTCATCTTCATATTTATATGATTCACTTCTTTACACTAAATCATAATATCTATAGCTATATATCCATGCTACTACTGCTGTGTCTGTGGAGGACCCTGACTAATATAGCGCAGAGTGGAGAAGAAAAGGAACAAGATAGGAAATAAGGCAAGAAGGGAGAGCAAAAGGCAAGTGTTGGATGAATGAGGTCCATGGGAGCCTACGTGCTCTGAAAATGCAGGGAGAGGGCGGGTGACTGTCTAGTTGTCTGTAATATCTGATGGCATCGGTGACTCATGAACGTTATGTAACCAGAATTAGCCTTCAGACTTTGCTGCCTTGGAGGTTATGTCTCATAAATGCGGGACTGCCTAGCTTGGCTTGTTTTCATGTTACTAAGGAGCCGTTGCTAGCATAAGTTCATACTCAGAAAATGGAACCCTCAATAAGATTACTCAGAGTCTTGGCTGCCTTCTCCCTGGTCATTTTATCTTTAGGTTGAAAAAAGAAACAGCTCACTTGCCTAAAGTGACATTACACATCACTTTGAAATATGCCCTATAGGCGAGCCCTGAAATCTGTTGGGTTCTTTTTTTTTTTTTTTTTTTTTTCCGATGCTCATGAAAGAGACACTTTTGTTTTAAAAAATGTAAAAAACTTTTTCTGTTTGCTTTACTCTACAGATCTTCTTTGATACGCCAGTTTTTAGGAAACTACCTGCTGAAGAGAACCTGAGGCAGAGGTGAAGATTTGCCCAGCTCACCCCGTTTTATTTCTGACACAGCGACGGGATAACCTCAGAAGCCAGGGAGGTGATTTCAATGAGAGGTTTATTGGGCACAGAGAATTTATTTGGTTTCTGCTCTATTTTTATGATCTTTTTTGGTATTAAAGTAACGGTGGTTGGGGCACCTGGGTGGCTCAGTCGGTTGAGGGTCCGACTTCGGCTCAGGTCACGATCTCGAAGTTCGTAGGTTTGAGCCCCGCATCGGGCTCTGTGCTGACAGCTCGGAGCCTGGAGCCTGCTTCGGATTCTGTGTCTCCCTCTCTCTCTGCCCCTCCCCACTCACACTTTGTCTCTCTCTCTCGCTAAAATAAGTGAATATAAATTTTTTTTTTAAATAAAGTGATGATGATAAGCCATTTTGTTTTGGGGTTGTCGCACACGCCATTTGAAACATCTCCCCAGCTCAAATAGACGCCCTTGGTTGTCCTGTTCACTCAGAGAGGTCGGTTCCAGATTTCCGTTTGGGCAACATGGTTGCACTTTACTGTTCACAGCTGCCTGGACCTGGGATGAATGCCTGACCCAAGTTTAGACTCAAAAAGTCCTTCATACACAAACACACACACACGTACACGTACACGCACTGAGTCACTCACACAGCCCCTCTCCACATGGGAACTTGGGAGCATAACCGCATTTCTGCTTCTGGTACCGTGAGGTCTATTCTTGTCCTTACAATGACCACCTCCCTTCCTTCCCCACTATCCTGTGAAATATTGTAAGAATGAGACTGGAAATTCCTTCCCTGTGATAAAGTCTACTATTCCTCAATATTCAGCAATGGAGAATAGGCCTAAAATGTTACCGTGTCTGAGGCAGATAGAAAACTGTGACTCAAAACTCACACTAAGGTGTGGAAACCTCACATTGTGGGGCTCCTGGGAGGCTCAGTCAGTTAAGTGTCCGACTCTTGATTTGGCTCATGATCTCATGTCAGAAACTCAAATCTGCAAGTCTAACCTGCCTCCGCCGTTTTTTTCCCCCTTAAACTAGATCTGAACCTTGGGAGATTCTCTGGAGCATTTGCTGAATTCTAATGGGAACTGAGCCCTCCAAATATTCTTCTTCTTATGGTTTGCTAACATTTTTTTTCCTGGAAACACATCATACTGAGATGTCTTATAACCCTTGTTTTCCAGACTATTTGAAAGCTAAAGTATGCAGACATCCAACTTCCGAGCTGATCCAGACTTTTCATGATCTAACCAGGGTAGGCAATGATTCCAGGGAATGCCAAGGATTTAGACCACCTGCATTAGAATCACTGGGAGCACTTGTTTAAAGTCCTGGTTCTTGGCGGGGAGGGGTACCTGGCTGGCTCAGTTGGTTCAGCAGCCCACTCTTGATCTCAACTCAGGTCATACCTCATGGTTCATAAGTTGGAGCCTCACGTTGGGTTCTGTGCTGACAGCATGGAGCCTCCTTGGGATTCTCTCTCCCCCTCCCCTGCTCATGCAAGCTCTCTTTCTCTCTCTGTCTCGCAAATAAATAAATAAACATCAAAATCCTGATTCTTGGGACCTGTCCTAAAACTATCTTCTGAGTCTCTGTGGGAGAAGGCCTGGGAATCTGCATTGTTCATGATCTCCACACCCCTCCTCTGCCCATTCCCGGTGATTCCCATGTGCAGTAAAGTTGAAAAGCATTGGTAGAAGTGAGAAGGTCTTAGATTAGCAGCCAAAAAAACTGGAGTTCAAATCCATTTACTACTGGGGTGACTGGGGTGATGTTGGGCAAGTTACTTCGTAACTGCCAGCCTTATTTTCCCATCTGTAAAAATGGATATGGCATTTTATAGGAGTTATCTATACTTTTTCCTTGAGGATTAAATGAGATAAGACATATGACAAGGCTAGCAAACAGAGGTCTTGCCAGGTATTCGTACACTATGCCCTAAGAGAGAGAAAAAAAAAGGGATAGTGAGCTTCCAGTAATCTTTGCAGACCTTGAGATGCATGTTTTGCAGCAGTTTGCAACGGCTCATGTAACTCCTTTTGGATGGACAAGAAGACTTATCCATTACGTGGTTTTACTACCAGCTAAGGCCCTATTAGCATAGCCAAGAGGGGGGGATATTGTGCTCTCAGGAAGATGAGACCCTAAAGAGACGCTTTCAGAAAAAAAGACGCAAGTTAACAGACAAGTGGGATAAGTCAGGAGCACCCGGGTGGCTCCGTCGGTTAAGCGTCTGACTTCTGCTCAGACCATGAGCTCATGGTTTGTCGGTTCGAGCCCCACCTTGGGCTCTGTGCTGTTAGAGCCGGGAGCCTATTTCAGATTCTGTATCTCCTTCCCCGCCCTTCCCCTGCTCACACACACACACACTCTCTCTCTCTTTCAAAAATAAATAAGCATTATAAAAAAAGGGTGGAGTAAGTCAGCTAAGAGCACATAGTGAAAGTGATGTCTTTGTAGGTGTGTTCCTCAGCAGGGGCCACATACTCTAAGTCACTGACTCACTGAGGGCGATTATGCACCCTAGGGGACACGGGGCAACGTCTGGAGACATTTTTGATTGTCACAACTGGGAGACACTACTGGTATCCACTGGGCAGAGGTCAGGTGTGCTGCTAACCGTCTAATGGTGCATAGGACAGTTGCTCACACAGGGCATCTGGCTCAAAATGTGAATATTGCCAATGTCTAGAAACCCTGCTATGAGTTAACACAGATGACTGAGTCATGAATGACAGAAGGAGGCCTGCAGGTGGCTTACACACCGCCCAAGTGACAGTCTCCAGCTGCTGTTATTGCAAAGTCTTATGGATGAACCACGGGACCCAGTGGCCTGTGAACTGACGGGTCACCATGACCGCGTTCCCTGTCACACGTTCCACGGGGCCAGTTTCCAGCTCGTTTCCACAATGAAGCCATGGGGACAAGCATTCCTAGAGCTTTGGAGAAGGGGAAGGAATTGCTCTCTGCAGGAGCGGGAGAGTGATTGTCTCATTTTCTACCAGGAGGTTGGAGCGGTGGGAAGGATCTGGGAGGGAGGTTGCCGAACAGGGTTTGCCCCTCGCAGGCCCATGACAAGTACCTTCCACGCTTACAGGGATGCCACTGGGGCGCTCAGCATTCTGGGATGCGATCAGATCCAAATGGCCATTGGTTTATGATAACCTTGGCTGGTATCTTGCCCCTCTGTGTGATCCTTGGCTTTGGACTTCTATGGCTTTGGACTTGGCTATGGACTTCTCCCAGTGCCTCCAGTTTAGTGACTTGTGTCTTGGCTAACCAGAGCTCCGACTTTGTTCCCTCCACTTGATCCCCTCTCTCTTCTTGTCTCCTCTTTCCTGACATGCCTTGTGCTCTAGGGCTGTAACCTCTGAGAATCAGTCTCTTTGGTTGTTCTGGACTCCTCCTGCACTAACTCCCCTGGGTGCAGGCCCAGCCTCTTAGTTTTCTTTCTCTGGGCTCCACCCATGTGCCCTGGGGTCTCTTTAGCATTTTCGTACCTGCTGTCTTCCTGCTTGCCGGGTCACCGTCATGGTATGTGTGACCCTTCTCAGAAGGACCCCAGGCTGGGTTTAAAGGCTCTGTTGCCACCACATTAAAATTCTTAATAGTGTTTTTCTTTGAACTTGTAGGTTGTAAGTGAACTCTGATGGGACAACAGAGCACGCACAAGAACACGAGAGATGCATACAATATGAGTGTCTGCCTTTTCTCATGACTCCGTGCTTGTAGCGTGTTCGCCGGGAACCGGGATTCCGGTGGACCCACATGTGCGGCAGTTCTTGGCGATTCAAAAGGAACACCACTGGTGGTCTTCCACTGGTTAAGCTGGGAGAGGGCGGGACACTGGCCGCCCCCAGAGGCCACACTTTCCTTCCGAACCAAAACTTGCTTCAAACACAGAAAGAAAGGAATGACATGCTAAGACATACCAATGACCAAAATACCCTTCGTCCATTCGTACTGACGTTACGTCCCTGTACTAGCTAACCCTGAGCTCCTTTCCTTCCTATCCTTCTTTACCTTCTAAGCCAAAGGTGGCGACTGTTAGTACAATGGGCGTGATCAAGAAATGACATAAAAGCAGCTGAGTTAGTTTTGTGGCGCTTTTCCACCCTGCCGGTGAGAACAAAATATGCAAATTGGGTAATTTTGGCGACGAGCATATGAGTTAAACGCTCTTGTATTTGCATTTACAACCGGCATCACACAATGTAGAGATGAAAGGTAAAATTCATGCTAATAATTTAAAATTTAAATGTCCCTCTTCTTAGAGCGGCATGAAATAGCAAATTAAAAAAAAAAAAAAACAAGCTGTGACAAGTGAAAAGAGAGACTGTGGATGAAAGGGGAACGCTTTTATTTCAGTACCTCTAATGGCATCTTTTTCTTGCTTTAAAAAAAAAATGGGTGCCTACATTTCCATTTTGCACTGAGCTCTGCCTGTGTGCTTTTATTTTCTAAGGCCAGAGCCAGTGTCTCTTCGTGGGCGGACTGTGCTAAGGCTGTAGGAATCCATTGGCCTGTGTGCGCGGACAGCAGGCAGGATGTTCCCTGGGAGCAGTGCTGACCCAATGGCTGAGAGATTCAGAGGTATAAATACGGCAGCTCCGGTGAACCCCTCCAGGACACTGAATCCAGGCTCCCCTGGGGGTTACCAAGTCAGCCGCTCTGTGACTTCCTTTGGTAGCACCCCTTTGCCTGCTCCTTACCTTCACGGTCCCACTGCCTGGCCAGTTTTTCCTGGGAAGATCTCTGAAATGGTCACTTTCATTCAACCGAAAACAGCATCTCTACGTCACCTGAAACCCAGGACCTCTCCAGCTGAAACATTTGAGTACGCTGTGGGCAAGCTCACCTATCCTTCCCAGTTCTATGATTCTCTCTGCCAAGGCCACGGGTTCGGTAAGGTGTCAATGATCACGTGCTTCTGATCAGGTGGTGGGGTAGAAAACAACACTACGGACGTGGCCAAAGGAGCCCGCTGTCTATGTTGGTTTCTGAGGTTAACACTGAAACGTTTGACACAAAAAAATCTTTCTGTGCCGGTCAGAGGACATTTGGAAAGCACTTTGGAGAGCTGGCCCATCACGGACTACTCTGCCACCAAGCAATGTTCCGGGCAGATCTGGGCTGAGACCCAGATGAGAGAAGACTGAATGGCGCGGACCTCAGGGGGATGTGCTCTTTTGACCTAACGATCTTCTCGGTGCCACAACGTCTCCAGCTCATCGTGTTTGCTGGGAGACAGGGGAGCAAAACTTACAAACAACAGACTTTGTCCTACCTTTTTAAATTAGTCATAATCCATGCTGTGAAAATCAGGCTGAAACTAAAACAAAAGTTTACCAGTGGAAAAAAGACAGCCTCTTTAGCAAACGGTGCTGGGAAAACTGGACGGTGACGTGCAAAAGAATGAAATTGGACCACTTTCTTGCACCATACACGAAAATAAACTGCACATGGATTAAAGACCTAAAGGTGAGACCTGACATCACAAAATTCCTAGAAGAAAACAGAGGCAGTAATTTCTTTGACATTAGCCATAGAAACATTTTTTCTAGATATGTCTCCTTCGCAAGGGAAATGAAAGCAAAAGTCAACTATTGGGGCTACATCCAAATAAACAGCTTTTGCACAGTGAAAGACACCATCAAGCAATCTACAGAATGAACGATATTTGCAGATGATATATCTGATAAGGGGTTATTATCCAAAATATATAAAGGACTTTTACAGCTCCACAACCCCGAAACATGGGGAAAGGACCTGAACAGATGTTTTTCTGAAGAAGACATACACGTGGCCAACGGACACATGCAAAGATGCTCAACGTCACTCATCACCAGGGAAATGCAAATTCAAGTCACAATGAGATATCACCTCACACCTGTCAGAATGGCTACACTCAACAACACACAAAACAACAGGTGTTGTTGAGGATGTGGAGCAAAAGGAACCCTCATGCAAACTGGTGCAGCCGCTGTGGAAAAGAGTATGGGGTTTCCTCGAAAAACTAAAAATAGAACTACCATAGCATCCAATAATTCCAGTCTTGGGTATTTACTTAAAGAGAATGAAAGCACTAATTCACTGATAGATGAATGGATAAAGAAGATGTGGAATCCATCTTGGAAGACATATTCCATACATATGTACAATGGAATATTATTCAGCGTCCCCCCCCCCAAAAAAAAGAAAGAAAGAAAAGAAAAGAAATCTTGCCATTTGCAATGACCTGGATGGAGCTAGAGAGTATAATGCTAAGCAAAATAAGCCAGTCAGGAAAAAGACAAATACCGTATGATTTCTCTCATATGTGGAATTTAAGAAACAAAGCAAACAACCAAAGAAAAAGAGACAAACAAAAACCAGGCTCTTAAATACAGAGAACAGTCTGGTGGTTGCCAGAGGGGAGGTGGGCGGGAGGATGGGTAAAACAGATGAAGGGCATTCAGAGCACACTCACCATGTTGAGCACTAAGAAATGGGTAGAACTGTTGAATTGCTGTATTGTGTCCCTGAAACTAATGTAACACTGTATATTGACTATACTTCACAAAAAGTTATCATCGTTTTCTCCTCATCTAGGTACATGGTTACTTGAGCCATCTTGGAATGCCTTCTTACCCTCTCTGCCTGGAGAATTTTTATCCACCTTCGAGAATTCACCACAGATGCAAATAGCCTCTCCTTACGTGCCACTTAATGTCCCAATGTAAGTATTTGTGTGTATATTTACTACCCTTAAGTTAGAAAGACCTTGATTCCGAATCTTTACCTTATTAACTTTTGAAGTCCCACAGCCTTGTGCAGCACTTGGCCCGCGACTGATCTCAAAAGGCTCGGGAGTAGATAACCATAACGGCAGCTAATATGAGCCTGGCATTATGATAAGTACTTTATATGCATTATCGTCTTCCGCCTTTCACACCAACACAATTAGTATCTGTAAGGTGGAGGCTGGTATCCTTATTTCACAATTGGGGAAGCTGAGGCCAAGGAAGGTTAAGTAACGTGTCTGAGATCACACAACCTCTTTAGGGATACAATGGAGTCAGACCGAGGTTTGCTAGCACGGGAGACTGCGTTGTTCACCGTGGAGTGAATGAAGTCCGTGAAGAGGTATTTCCAAGGCTGTCAGGAAAAGTACTCATTAGAAAGACTTGTCAGGACAACAGCCTCTTCATTAAACAGTACAGCCAAGTTCCTTACGTTAAAAAGAAGCCATTTTTACGGCCCACCTCCGCATGGAGAAATTTTCATCGTATCTAGCTTCGCTCAAGTCCACCGAGCTTTGTTATCAGAAGGCCTTTTTTTTTTTTTTTGCACGAGTATTTTTAGCTCCTGTGCAAGTTAAAAGCAATATAGTAAACCAAGCACAGCTGCAGAACGAGGCTGCCCTCAGCTCATGATCACAGCTTGCTGCAGGACCCCACCAAAATTGCATTGTGTGCTTCTAGCACATAAGAAATTCCTGAGGGTGGTCCCGATATACCAATTAAAGACGCTGGTACTTTTGGCCCTGTGGGGCAGACGAGGAAAAGGGATTGATTTTGTTATGAGAAACTCTTTCTGGATTCTTCCTAACTTTTATTGTTCACTAGGGTATTTCAAAGTGTTATCAAATAATACGGATGCCATATTTGAGTTATCTGAACGTGCTGCACGTGCACAGCCTAATGGGTGGTGTTTTATAGTGTATTTCTTTTCAATCCAGTGTGGATTCATTTAAAGCAAAAGTCAAAAAAAATTCACCAGCTTCCCTGCTCCTGCCCCCCTCCAGCCTTTGTCATTGAGAATGTGGGAGCATGTGGGTAGCCGTCCATGGCTTGGTCAATATCAAGACTGTGGGCTCGCCTGGGCCTGGTTGATCCTATTCTTGGGGTGATTTGTTTCCTTGTCCACTCAGGAACGAAAGGCCCCAGAGTTCAGGCAGTCTGGACTTGACACTGTGATTTATACCCACCCAAACTTTGAGGATCACTAGATTGCAAGAACACAAGAAACGGACTCAGATAGGAGGAAAGGTGTGTGAAAGCCACAAAAAAGAGAGAAAGAGGAAGGTTGTGTAGCAGAAAAGTAATAAATTGATGGTTAGGAGACTTGAGTTTTAGGTAGGCTGACCACATCATTTATTATCCAAACGGGGACTTCTTTGAGAGTGAGAGGGATTACTGTTGATAAGTGTGCTAGGACAACAGACACAGATGGACACTGTCCTGGTGTGGTGTGGTCACAACCAATCTAGGCCACTGGCTAACTGTGTAACCTGCAGCAAGTCACTTAGTGTCAGTATCTCTGGGTCCCAACTTCTTGCAATGCACTCAGTGGTGGTAGAGATACCCCCTAACTGGTGCTGGGAAATGAATGTGTTAGGAGGCACCTGGTTGTGACAGTGACTGAAGGCAGTCACCCCTAGAATTTTGTGCCCAGAATCTGGGAATGCTAATGTGTCCTATTATAACCCTTGAGATCACTGTCGCGATGAACAGTCAGCCCACTCAGAGTGTTGAAAGTATCCCCACTGGGAAACACCAACTAACAGAATGGCTTTTAATTCTTCTTAAAAAAAAATTTTTTTAACATTTATTTATTTTTGAGACACAGAGAAAGAGAGAGAGACAAAGCATGAGCAGGGGAGGGGCATAGAGAGAGAGGGAGACACAGAATCTGAAGCAGGTCCCAGGCTCTGAGCTGTCAGCACAGAGCCCAATGTGGCGCTCGAACCCACAAACCGTGAGATCATGACCTGAGCCAAAGTCAGAGGCATAACCAACTGAGCCGCCCAGGTGCCCCAGCTTTTAATTCTTCTATATAAAGAATTCTTAGACATGGAAGAGGGCTCAAGTCACACTGGACAAACTTCCATGGTGTCAGGCCATTGGGCAGAAGTTCCAGATGGAGCAGGTTAATTTTGATAGCCCCTGGATAAAAGCAAAGAGCATAGGTCACCCAAGAAGACGCTGTGCGACTCATCCTCACCCCAAGATAAAGTATAAAAAGTATTCTACGGGGTGTTTTTTTTTTTTCTTTCGATGTTGACAGAACTGTTGAATAATTGTCTTCATTTATTTATGAGATGGTTGACATTGTCCCTCAAAACAGAAAAACAACTGGAGCAACATTAAAGCCACAAGTAGGCAGCTGACATAGTGATCCTTTGTCTCTGCTTTGCCTTCTGTGATAAACTTGGACTTCTCCTGAGCTTGGTTCCATTCATTTCAGCTAGAAGTGTGTAGCAAACAAACTTTCCACCGGTCTTCCCATGGAACGGTGGATTCAGCTTTGCTGTGAGTTAGTGGCCCCAGGGGGGAGAAGGCCGAGGACTCCCTCTCCAGGAGATGCCTCTTAAAAGAAAAGAGGTCATTGACAACTCACAAAGGAGGCTGTGGCCATAAATATTTCAGAATTTGGCTTCCTTAGTATCTTAAATAATGAAAAACATTTGCTTGCTTGAGACTTCTAAGTCCTCCAGTCTTTGGATTCCACCCTTAGTGTCTTGCTTCAGAATTCCATGGCGAGGCACAAGCATGCCATCGTGGTCAGGAGCAACATGTACCACGTAAAGCATGGGTCAGAGAGAAATGCTAAGCTCTCAAGAGGGCCCAAAGACAAACACATACAGGCGGCCTAGTGCATGTCAGAGATCTGCGTGAGGGCAAACATCTTTATGACTTTGGTCTTGGGAAGAGAGACCCGGCCTAGGATTAGAATTTACAGCTGACAAGCTGCTGATGAGGCAGTAATGGCCATTTAGTGCATGAATGGCCACTTTGGGAACAGGGGGCTTAGCACACCAGGCTGAAAATCTCAGAGTAAAGCCGGGGGCAACCCCATTCACCTTTGCTGGAATAAGTTAACTCACCCACAATCTGTCTCTTGGGCCTTTTCTCTGCCTTCCTTTGGATTTACAGCCTTCCCTGCAGTTCTTTAGAGCTTTGAAACACATGACAATTTAGCATCAAGGGAATTTCCAAGACCAGGGAAGAATATCTTTCTTGGCTATAAACGTCACTCTGACATTCTCCTCATCTGTAATGTTTCAAGAGCACTTGAAATGTGCACAGCCTGCCCCCTGCAGAGTCCCCACCCTCTAAGAGCTCACAACTTCCTGCTCACAACTTTCCTTCTTGCTCACAAGAGTGCTTACAGATGTCTCCCGCTCCCCAAAGCATCAGCCAACTTTAGTGCAGTCATTCTCAACAGAGAGCAGTTTTGTCCCCTAGGAGGGGACATTTGGCAACGTCTGGAGATATTTTTGATGGTCACAAGCGGGAGAAGGGTGCTACTAGCATGTAGGGGATGGAGGCCAGAGGTGTTTCTAAATACCCTACAATGTAAGGGATGGCCACCCACAACAGAAAAGGACCCAATCTACAATGTCAGTAGTGCTAAGGTTGAGAAATCCTGCATTAGGGCGGGAGTAGACCACCTCTGCATAGGCCAAGAAAGTAATTGTCTAAACTTGCACTATCCAGTGGAACTTTTGGGATAAGAGAAATGTTTAACATTGGTGCTGTCCAGCATGGTCACCACGAGACACGTGTGGTTCTTGAGCACTTGAAAGGTGGCCAGTGTGGGTGAGGAATTGAATTTTAAATGTTATTTAATTTTAACTAATGAAATTGTAATTGTCCTATGCAGTTAATGATTACTATACTGGACAGTGCAGGTAGGTCCATATAATGGGGGTTTGGAAGCACTGAGAGATAGCCTGCCCTATCCAGTTATCTACTCTGCCGGTTTATAACTACAATTCTTCAGTTAGACACTCCTTTTTCAGCTAAGACTTTGACCCATACTGGTATCACGTTACCCTGGGAGGGAGATGATCTTTAACTTATAAAGAACTGATGCTGAGTTTTAATATGACTAATGGACCTGCAAGATGTTTTGACAGGATCCCAGACAGCTGAAGGCTCTGACCTGAAGGAGGGGACACCATGAGACTGAGCGGCAGACTAAGAGGGAGATATCTAGAATAAACTGGAGGACGTGAAGTCATGAGCTAGAGGTAGCAAAAGTAACCTTTGCTCACTTTAATCATGTGCATTCTGTTGAGAAGAGAAGCCAAATACTCACCATTCCCATTCAGACACATGTTCTGTGAACACCAGGACCAAAGGGCAGTGGGAAAGACAAAGAATATGACAAAGACGAGCCTGTCTCCTGTTCTCCTACATGCTTTTAGTTCTTAGACCAAGTCTCCAAGTACTGAAGTAATATGGTGCCCCCTCCCATATGTAAGCCCAAACAAAAGCAATACTGAACCACAAAACACAACTTTTTTTTTTTGACCTGCTTACAAAATTCTGGATAAGTCCATCAAAACCATTTGTTTTGAATTCTGCTGGTACCTTAAGCAAGCAAATCCCTCCTAGTTAATCTAGCCCTGCTTTGGGGATTGAGTTTTAGGGCCTATTTTTACATAATCCATTGAATGGCTAGCTTATGATACAATTTGCATACATGGAATATTGTGTACTCACTGTAAAAATTTCTACAGAAGTCACCGACCTCACTGGGTTAGCTACATCTATCTATATTTCTTGATATTGGGGGAAAATACTAAGTAAAGTAAATCAGAGCGGGCCAAACCAAACCCTGTCTTCCTAAATGTTCCTTAGGGCTCAAGCTGGAGCTCCTGGTGGCATCTGTTTTGGTGATTCCCACGGGGGAACAATGGGGATCAAACTGAAAGAGTAAGTCCACCAAAGTTATATCAGAGATATGGGGATTTTGGTATAAAAAGAGCTAAAACAACAACAACAACAACAACAACAAAACAATGAGAATTCCTCTGCTCAGAAAGACAGAGTTGAGAGAGATGCATAACCCAGAGAATAGATCGTTGTGAGTACTGACTTGTTCACAAGTCTCTAGTTTGCCTGAACATGGCAGAGGAGAAAGTGGTATGGAGGGGAAGGTAGGTATATTTAGGACAGTGAAAGGAAGTTTTTTCGTCCTAGTTCACATAGGTTATTAAAACAAAAAATACCACAGTCTGTGTGCTTGTAAACAACAGAAAGTTATTTGTCACAATCCTGGAGTTTGAAAGTCCAAGATTAAAGCACTGGTAGATTTGGTATCTGGTGAGAACCTCTTTTTGGCTCATAGACATATTCTTTCTATGTCCTCGCGTGAAGGAAGGGACAAGAAATCTCTCTGGGGTCTCCTTTACAAGGGCACTCATCCCATTCATGCGGGCTTCATCTCATGACTTAACAACCTTCCAAAGGCTCCACCTCCAAATACCATCACACTGGGGATGAGTTTTCACTATATGAATGGGGAGGGTGCAGACATTGAGTCTTCAGCATTCTGCCCCTGTCCCCCTGAAATTTATATCCTCTTGTATATAAAATACCTCAACTGATTACAATAGCCTCAAAATCTTAACTTTATTCCAGCAGCAATTCAGAAGTCTAAACTCCAAAGTATTATCTAGATATCATCTAAATCAGATACAGGTAAGACTCAAAGTTCATCCTAAGGCAAATTCCTCTCCAGTTGTGAGTCTGTGAAATCAGATAAGTCTCCTGCTTTGCAAATACAGTAGTAGGGCAGGCATAGGATAGACACTGCCATTCCTATGGAGAAACAGGACAGAAGAAAGTGGTGTCAGGTCCCTTGTAAGCCCAAACTCTAATAGGACAAGCAGTATTAAACCTCAAGCCTCAAGGATAATAATCTTCAGCTTAGCGCTCTGCTTTTCAGCCCACTGGGGTGCCAACATCACTCCATGGTTCAGTGGGACAGCCCCTCAGTGGCTCTCAGCTAGGGCTCCATCTCTGCTCCCGCCCCAGTTCTCTGCCGAGCCATGATCCACCATGGCTTTCTGCTGGATCCCAGCAGCTCTCCCCACATGACCTTGTCCATGTCATGGTTCTACCGGATACAGCCCAAGTCTGGACTCTCTGTGGCCCCACCCTTTGAAATCACTCTGTCCCCCAGGGCTGTGGTAGGAGTAGTATCCCCAGTGACCTCTGAATTGGCTTCAGGGTCATCCTTTCATTGTCTTAGAGAACTACCCCTGGCTTCTGTTGAGATGGCTGATCCATACTAACCTTATCAAATAGTCGCCTGGCCACACTTCCAGTGTTCTCATCTTTTTGCAATATAGATAGGCTGAGAGTTTTCTAAATCTTTAAGTCCTGCTTCCTTTTTGTTTAACCATCTCATCTTTAAATCTTTTCTCTCTTCTTGACTTTTACTATCAGCAGTCAGGAGGAGCCAAGCTGCACCTTCAACACTTTGCTTAGAAACAGTTCCTCTAAATATTTGATTCCATCACTCACTAGTAGTACGTTCCACAACACTAGAACAAGAACACAATTCAGCCACGTCCTTTTCCAGTAGGTAATAAGGATGGCCTTTCTTCTAGTTTCCAATAACATGTTCCTCATTTCCATCTGAGACCTCATCAGAATGGCCTTTACTGACCACATTTCTACTAACATTCTGCCCGATTACTTAGGTATCCTCTAAGAAGATCAAGGCCTTCTCTGCAATTCTCCTTTTCTTTCTGAGCCCTCATCACAGTCACCCTTAGTGGGACATTCTTGGCAATGTTTGCTTTTTCTAGCATGCACCCCAAAACTCTTCTATACTCCATCACCTGGTTCCAAAGCTTCCACATTTTAGCTGCATTTATAGCAGCACCCCACTGCTCAGTAGCAATTTCTGTGTTAGTCCATTGGGGGAGCAATAAGAAAAATCATACATTTCTAGGGCATATGGGTGGCTCAGTCGGTTAAGCATCCAGCTTCGGCTCAGGTCATGATCTCACAGTTTGTGAGTGCCAGCCCTGCATCGGGCTCTGTGCTGACAGCTCAGAGCCCAGAGCCTGCTTCGGATTCTGTGTCTCCCTCTCTCTCTCTGCCCCTCCCTCACTCACGCGCTCTCTCTCTTTCTCAAAACTAAGTAAACATTAAAAAAATGGTACATTTCTCACAGTCGTGGAGCCTGGGAAGTCCAGGATCAAGGCAGATTTGGTGTCGGGTGAGAACTCTCTTCCTGATTCATAGACATCTTCCCACTGTGTCCTTACATGCTGTAAAGGACAGGGGAACTCTCTGGGGTCTCTTTTATGGGAGTACTAATCCCATTCATGAGGACTCCACCCTCATGATCTAATCACCTTCTAAAGGTCCACCTCCTAATACTATTACATTGAGGATTAGGCTTCAACACATGAATGGAGGGGGTGGAGGGACACAGACACTCATTCTATGGCAATTACTTAATATAGTGTCATAGTGGCAGTGGTGGGGGGGTGGTGATTTAAGAGCTTTTTATCCCAGTACCAAAGGCTGCAGAAATAAAGAGCTCAAAAGATGTTTAAATATAAAATGGCAGTTCCATAATGAATCCTTGATTAAAGAAAACTACGGTACTTAAAGCTAATTTCTTGAGGCAAGCACACAAAGGGGCTTCATCTCTTTCCCATAACGACCCCTGTGCCATTCTTCAAAACAGAACACTGGGCTATTCTTGCCACTAGCCTTTGGGTTTGTCTCCTCTGGCCATACACGCTAAACATCATAACTGAGTTAGAAATTAAACCATACTTGACACAAACAGCGTTTACAGGCTGAGAAACATGATACCTCCCTGGATGGAAGTGGGAGCTTCTTGGTGGAAACAGCAAGCCCAGGCATATGGGGTGGGGGGCTGCAGTTCAAATGCACTAATAGCTGTTTTTAAACTGATCCACTCTAAGTCTTGAGAGTGCAATGGCTGATTATTGGGTCAACAAACATGAAAAGCTTTGCCATTGGCCCGTACTTGGACCAGAAGCGACATGTCTTTCATGAGCATTTAGGATGAAAGATAGAAGATTAAAAAAGAAAATGTTGGTAACAGTGAGCAGCATAGGAGGGTCTTTTTAATGTGTGTTTGCCTTCCGAGAAAAAGCAGAGCAATAAGGTCTATGCAATGTCGTTCATATTTTTTCATCTCAGGGTTATAAGCCCTGAGGTACCTTCCTGTTTCCATCACCAGACCTGTGGGGTAGTGTTTCCAATCAGACTTCCAGCTTTTAGTTACATGAGATGATGTCGTCACTCATATGGAGTGGTGCACTGAACACTGGTTCAAGGCATAGTCCACTGAGTATGAATTTGACCATATAATTCCCCTTTTTAAAATCTTTAAAATTCACCTGTGGTCTCCATTACCTCCAGGCTGGAGAGGGGAGCTCACTGTCCACATGTATGCCTCTGACCTTTGCTCCCATCACACTGAGATCTTTCTGGTTCTCCAAGGACTCCATGGTCTCTTATAGCTCCACCCTCTGGCACATGCACGCCCCTCAGACTCATTTGCATCTTCTCTGTGACAACCTCAACAGCGCTTGAATTAGATTCTCTTCTGCACTCCATGTTTAACTTCATTGTAGTGCACATCGTGTCCTATTGAAATTACCCCGCAACTTGACTATGAGATCCTGAAGGCCAGGGGTGATGCTACGATGCAGTCATCCTTGCTTCCCCAATGCCTAGCACAGTGCCGGGCACAAAGGTAATATCAGGTTAATAAATGCTTAATGATGGAATGGGTGAGTTTCAGTGAGTTGTAAATAATAGAGACCTTTTCAACCTAGGCACATCCCATATTTTCTCTTTGGCAGAATAAATGCTATTAGAGAAGTTAATACTTCCCTCATATCAGCTCCACATAGTTAAAGATGTAGTTAAATCCCACCAAATAAAAAATGAAAGGAGGAAGTGAGAACAGAAGTAATTCATACATTTCAGTCAAGGAAGGAAGGAAGGAAGGATGGAAGGAAGGAAGGATGGAAGGAAGGAAGGAAGGAAGGAAGAAAGGAAAGAAAGTTTTCCTTCTGAAAGTCCCTGTCAGATGCAAGAGAAGAAATTATTTATATTTTGTTCTGAGGCTTGGTCCATGAACCAAAAAAGAAAAAAAAAACCCAGAAAGTGACGGAATATATTATGTTCCATCCACGAGATTAGAAGAGGGATGTCTTTCAGCTCCCAATCCTTCAAAAGACACAAACTGTATTTCAACAAACTGTATTTCAACCGGTAAAGCAGCCCAGGAGTGTGGGAGTTGCATTAGACAATGGAAAGCAAACTGAGCCTAACATGAAGTGCCTGATTAATTAGTCTGTTTATCTCCCAATACGTCCCCTTTTCATTCTTCAGAAATGAATAAGCTTCATTATTCACCTCCTTTGGACTCACGGTGTCTCACCTGCAGAGAACGCCTCTCTTGCAAAAAGCCACTCCTTTCTTCCCGTCTAGCTGTGGAAAGACCAAGGGAGTGGTAAGACAAACAACCCCTCCCAGGATGTGGGGAAGACATCAGGTGAGTGACAGGTGCAGAGGCCGGGCCAGGGCCACACAGCCCGGAGAAGTTTCCCCTCCTGGCAGAGAAGGCTGTCTCTACTTGCTTCTTCGCTCAGATTGCTCATCAAGTGAGGCAGGGATTTGGGCAGCCCGCAGCTGTGTTTAGGAGAACATTTGCTTTATCTACCACATCCTTTGAGGATTTCATTGCAGACCATTTCATCTACCTTAATGAATGCTCTGGCAGTTTCTGAACATGGGGCTGTGTCTGCATGCCCCGAGCGGTGGTTATTTTCACCACTGTTGAGATTGAATGGAACATACGCTCGCATATCCTTTTGCCATATCTTTTTCATGACATACCCTTCATTTCGGGCCACAACAAGCAGATAGCCAAAGAGAGAAAGGCTTTAGCTCAAAAGTTGGGGCTGTCCGGGTTTTCCTCCTTCCCCTCACACCCCATCAGCTAACCCATCACTTCCTGCTGTTATTTAGAATTCTGTAACACTTTTCAAATATGGCTAGATAAATATGGCACATCCATTAGAAATCAAGTTGTGCACAGTCACTTCATGGAACGAGGAAATATATACAGAGTGGAGAAAGCGGGTTATAAAATAGTTTGAGGAAATGTTTACATATATGTATATATATGTATGATTTGGAAAAGAACCTAATGGGATATACACAGAAAAATCATGATTATTCCTGGAGTGGGGTTAAGGGTCATTTTAATTTTATTCCATCTACATTTAAAATTTGTGGGGCGCCTGGGTGGCGCAGTCGGTTAAGCATCCGACTTCAGCCAGGTCACGATCTCGCGGTCCGTGGGTTCGAGCCCCGCGTCAGGCTCTGGGCTGATGGCTCAGAGCTTGGAGCCTGTTTCCGATTCTGTGTCTCCCTCTCTCTCTGCCCCTCCCCCGTTCATGCTCTGTCTCTCTCTGTCCCAAAAATAAATTTTAAAAAAAGTTGAAAAAAAAATTTAAAATTTGTTTTCCAAATTTTTTACATGGAGTGTGTGTAATCTGAAAAATTCATACAAAATGCTAAGAAAACAAAGATACATGCAAAGTAAGTAGTCCTTGTGCTTTCTAGTCCTGTCACTCCTACCAGAGTTTATTGCTCTTATTTTCACCTAGAAATTTCTCCTTGCATGGCACCCTGTCTTTAGTCTCTCCCACCCTTAATTCACTCTCTCTCCTAAGGGTCTTCCTGAGAAGGAAAACTGACCAAGTGGCTTCCCCAAATCCTCCAGGGTGTTCTGTAGGACAAAGGTGTCCAAAATCCTCAAGCTGAAGATTAAAACACTTCAGAAGCTTGTGTGCATCCAAGGTTCAAATGCAACTCCTGTGTCTCCATTCCAGGCCACCCCAAGGCTGTCTGGGCCTTCTGCTATGAGCATCGAATCCCCTGGGACTCTGCTCTCCCTTCCTCCTCTCTGCCCTGCCCTCACCCACATCATTTACTCTCTGACTCAGACTTTCCCACAGGAAGCCTTCCTTGGCATCTCCAGGTAGAGTTAGGGGTTTTCTGTCTTGTTCACATCTCCACCTTAGCATTTTCCATAGCAATATGATTATTATGTTATGAGTCTCTTTTCTCCACCTGAAGGGCAGGAGGGTCTCTGTCCATCCTTGTGATCAGATCTCAGGCGAGTGCAACACCCGAGTAGGTGCTTCATAGACATTACAGAGTGAAAAACCCTTAGCTGGTGTGGACGGGGAGAGGGGAGGAGAAAGAATCTGAACTTATTTTCATTGATTTCCTGCTCTGGCTGTAGAAACTGATTTTTAGTTAATAAGTTTAGAGTCTCTCTTTCCTCAGATGAGGAGGGTAAGCCATGCCCAAATTTTAAGGTATTCCAATTGGGGCCAACATTTATCCACTTCCTCCATTTGGGGCGTGTATGCCATTAGCTGTGCCTTAAAGACATACTGCAAAATGCTTCCCCTCTGTGAGCAATATAATTCTGGATAAGTGAAATGTCATTTGGTGTTGTGGGTTGCGTTGTGCCCCGACAAAATTCATATGTTGAGGTCCTAAACCTCCAATGCCTCAGAATGTGACCTAATCTGGAAATAGGGTTGTTGCAGATGTAATTAGTTAAGTTAAAGTGAGGTCATTCGGGTGGACCCCCTAATCCATTATGACTAATCCAATACAATGTTCTTGGGAAAGGGGGAAATTTGGGTAAAGAGACACACGCACACAGGGAGAGTGCTATGTGAAAATGAAGGTGGAGATCATGATGGTGCTTCGATGAGCCAAGAAATGCCAAGAATTGCCAGCAAAGCACCAGAAGTTAGCGGAGAGGCATGGGTTCTTCCCCAGAGCACTAAGAAGGAACAAGCCACAGGGACACCTTGGTCTCAGACTATAAGCCTCCAGAACTGTGAGATAATAAACTTCTCTTGTTAAGCCACTCAGTTTGTGGTATTTTTTTAATAGCAGTTCTAGTTAACGAATATACCCAAGGGCCCTTAAGTGAAGTAATATCAGAGAGGAGGATGCTATCCTAAATGTCCTCTGTTGAACTACCATTGTGCTGACCAGCATCTGGCATGATTCTGGCTCTTTTAGCAAATAAGAAAAAGAAGGTCCTATTCTAGCTGTTCTGACAATTAAATTGTGGGCATTATTTTCCTTTCTCCTATACTTTTTAATTTTTTCAACTGAAGAAAGCAAATTGTCTGAATTTAGGTATATTTAGAACTAATTTCAAAAGACACAGGATAGACTGAACAATGAGTCTTCTGCTTCCTGTCAGCCCCTGCCATCCGCTCCCCCTCTCCAGAGGCAACCTCTTTTACGTCTATGCATATGTATATTTCATTTTTTACGTAAGTGATCATACACTATAAACACCATTCTGCCTTGATTTTATCATACAATTATTAGAATATACAAACACGGCTTATTCTTTCTGATGACTGCATGGTATTTCTTTGATAGATATTTTCTGCTTGTTCTTAATAAATTTCTAGCTGACTTTTCTTAATCAATATAAGTAGGAAGCATTCCCAAAGTTCCCTTCACAGCCCAGACAGAGTTGATCCTGCCCACTGCTCTTATCCCATTAAATAGATAGATGCTCTCTTTGCCACCAAAGTTTGGTAAATATGCTTTAAACTCTGGGAAAGGCTGACTTTCCTTATGTTTTATACAGATGTCTCCGAGGCAAAGCAGCTTGTGTTCGGCATGGGACTGGCCCATACTGGCCCTGTAGGTCCTATGTCATCAAATGTTTCCCCTCCCGTGGGTTATGCTAGAAAGCCTCACTTGGATACATGTTGGGCCAGATGAAATGTGAGGCCACATGCATTAATCAAAACCTTTGAGTAATGTGTCCATTTCCTTCCTGTGACCCATGTTACTGCACTGGGATTTCAGGAGTCACCTGAGTTCTCTCTGCTTGCATTTTTTTTGAACCTTACCTAAATTCTCACAGAGATAAATGATAAATGCTTCTGGTTCTGTAAGACTCTTCTTACACTTTTCACCTCATTTCCTAAAATTAGTTAATAAAGTGACTCATTTGTAGTATAACTATGTCCTACTTTATATGGTTGATTCTAACTGTGAACTTAAGGGGATAGTGACCATTTCTAACTCATTATTTTTCACGTTGAGTCTAAAAAACTCTTTAAAACATTAACCGTGGCCAAGATTCAAGTGACCTTCAGAAGCCATAACTTGCGTGGAACCTCACCCCCAGTGGGTCTGTGACTTTCAAATAGGCCAGGCAGCACATATGTGTGATATACATTCATTCCTTTCCAGAATATCCATCCCATTTATCCTTCCAAGTCTAACTGAAGTCTTCAAAGATCCCCCCAGTGGAACGAATAGGTTTCCCTCTTCATTCAAGATCTGAAAATGTGTATCTCTACTTAGGTTTTGTTTCCTTCGGCGTTGTTGTAAGATATTGTTTCCATGCCAGTTTCCTTTACTAAGCTGCACATATGCCTTTAGGACCAGAACTGGTCAGAGCAGGAAATCAGCCAATGTCTCCTGAGTGAAGAGATGATCATCACACATTCAAATTATCAGAGTATTAGTTATCACTTATGGAGCACTCACTTAATACACATAAGTCACCATTTAAAGAATTGTACATGTGTTACCTAATTTAATTGTCTTAACATCCTTTCTGTGATATTATTATCTCCACTTTATAGAAATAAAGAGAGACATTTTAAGCCACTTGCCTAAAGTCATACAGCTAATTTGGTTGTAGATGATATATTCTTAGGCCTTAAGATGTCTCTTTTCGTGAGCCCTAAATTATACAAACTTGACAAAAACCTGGCCACAAAACTTGTATAATACAGTATTTTAATTCATTTGCAAGTTTAGTCACTTGATTATTTCAATGGTCTTCCAGTGAAGCTTCCTGTCTTTTCCCTTGTTCCCTTGCATTTGTCCTATAAGGTCTATGCTCAACAGACAGTGTTATCCTGTGCTAACTCAAATTAGTTCTTGGGCCCAAAACTTCTCAATGGCTTTCATTTCACAAGAGTAAAAGTCAGAGTCTTAATAATGGCCTATTAGGCTAAACAAGTTCTTTCCCCATCCCACAGCCTCTCTGGCCCTATTTTCTACTCTCTCTTTTGCTCACTGTACTCCAGCCAAGTTGCTTCCTTGCTGTTCTACGAAGAAGTCAGTGTGCTTCTGCCTCACAGCCCTTCTCATAGGCTTTCCCCTCTCTCTGAAACTGTCTTCCCCCCAATACTCTTCATCTCCTTCAAATTGTTACTTAAGAGGAAATTTCTTGGGCTCCTGACCATGATGATGGAACTGATTTCAGACTAGCTCATTTCCTATGAATAATTCGGAAACTTGACAAGGTAGGTGAGGTAAGATCGCTTTTAGATAATGGAAAATAAATAGCACAAGACTTCAGTACCTGGGAGAAAGGAGCATGAGGTGAGCCCCACGGTTTTTCAGCTTTCTACCTAGAGAGCTGAATTTGAGCAAAGCACATTAGTCCCACTGAGCTGAAGAGGCAGGGATCAGAGTTCAAGCCAACTAAAAAAGCTGGAATCTCTGTAGAAAGAAAGCCCTAGAAGTCCAAGTATATCTGTGGGCAGGTCCTCCTTGAGTCCATGGCTTAGGGCTGGATTGTACATGTGCAAACCATCCAAGGCTTACTAAATACCAGCTACTATGGGCTTGATACTGATGCAAATACAATAAAGGTTGAGACGTTCTGGCGGTAAATGTATGAGTATTTAAACTTAAATGAACAAAAATTAAGTGAAATTTAAAACTCAGTTCTTCAGGGGCACCAGGGTTGTTCAGTTGGTTAAGCCTCCAGCTTTGGCTCAGGTCATGATCTCATGGTTCATGAGTTTGAGCTTCACGTAAGGCTCTGTGCTGACAGGGTAGAGCCTGCTTGGATCCTCTGCCTCACTCTCTCTCTCTCTGCCCCTCTCCCCCGACCCTTTCAAAAATAAATAAACATTAAAAAAATTTAAATTCAGTTGTTCAGTCATGTTCACGTGTTCAATAGTTGCTACCATATTGCAAAGTGCAGACATAGACCACTTTTCTTAATTCAGAAAGTTCCACTGAGCAATGTTGATCTCGAGACTCTACAGTGTAAAATTGACAGTGTCCAGTAGTCAATCATAAATCACTAGACAGGCAAAAACACAAATTAATCAGGATCGTGTCATTCACAGTAAAAAATAAAAGTAGTCAAAAGAAACTGATTCTACAATGGACCAAATGATGGACTTAGTAGATAAAGGCTTTAAAGTGTATATGTTTTATAATATATATTCAAAGAATTAAAAATATTTTCATTAATTTTTTTAAGAAAAGATTCCAATGAGTGAATAAATAAGGAATCTTAGCAGAGAAATGGAAACCATAAAAAGAGCCCCATGGAAATTTTAGAATTATGCAAGACCTAAAGTGAGTCACTCACCGAGGGACTTGAGATTGTAGAAGAAAGACGCAGTGAGGTTGGAGACAGATCAGTAGAAATTATCAAAGAGAGAAAAAATATTAAGGAAAAATGAACAGCAGGTCAGGAACCTGTGGAATAGTATCAGTTTAACACATGTGTGATTGGTGTCGCAGAAAAAGAGAGTGAGAACAGAAAGAAATATCTGAAGAAACAGTGGCCAAGAACTTCCCAATTTTTTTTTGAAAAATGACTTATAAATCCAAGAAGTTCAGGGAGGATAACGATAGAGCCCCACATAGGTACATCAGAGTCAAACTACAGAACACTAATTATAAAGACAAAATCCTGAAATCAGTCAGAGAAAAAAGACACATTACATACGGGTGCACAAAGTTAAGAAAGGTTGTTACTTTTTCATCAGAAACAATAGAGGCTAGAAGACAATAAAACAACATCTTTAAAGTTTTGGATGAAAAGTCATGTCCCTCCAGAATTCTATAATGAAGAAAAATATTCTTCAAAATCAAAGGTGAAATAAAGTCGTTTTCAGGTAAACAAAATCTGAAAATTAATCACCGGCAGACCTGAACTGCAAGAGATACTAAGGGATGTCCTTTAGTCCATAGGGAAATAATACCAGATGGAAACTACAGAAA
Source organism: Prionailurus bengalensis (assembly GCF_016509475.1). Classification (NCBI taxonomy): domain Eukaryota; kingdom Metazoa; phylum Chordata; class Mammalia; order Carnivora; family Felidae; genus Prionailurus; species Prionailurus bengalensis. Next base: position 17,467,514 of record NC_057349.1, on the reverse strand, counting down.
GAATGAAAAGTAACAGAAATATCAAATAATTGAGTAAGCTAGTTGTGGCACATGCATACAATGGACCAACAGTAATAAGAAAGAGTAACTACTAGTAAGTGAAATAACATGGATGGTTCTGACTCAAAGAAGCCACACACAAACGATGTCATGCTGGGGGCCCCTGGGTGGCTCAGTCCATTAAGCATCCAACTCTTGATTTCAGCTCAGGTCATGACCTCACAGTTTGTGAGTTCAAGTCGCACATCTGTGTCTGCACTGGCAGTGTGGAGCCTACTTGGGCTTCTTTCTCTCCCTCTCTCTCTCTGCCCCTCCCCAGCTCGCACGTGCTTTCTCTCTCAAAATAAATAGACATAAAAAAATATTTAAAAAACCCAAAAGCTGCCATGTTGTATGATTCCATTTGTACTGCATTCTAAAAAAGGAAAAATTAGCAGATAATGATATGAATAATATCTGTGGTATCTTGGGGTGGGAGTATGAGATTGTGTATAAAAAGGTAAGTGGTAACTTTCTAGGGTGCTAGAAATTTCCTATAGCTTGATTAGGTAGTAGACATGTATACTAGTCAAAAGTCATCAATCTGTACACTTAACATGTGTGAATTTTACAGCAAAAAATTATATCTTAATAAGGTGGGTTAAAAAAAATTTAAGTTACCTTCTCTGCAACCTTTCCCTGAGCACCCTATTTAAAACTGTACCCCACTGTTCCCCTTCATTAGTTTTCTCCTTAGTATGTATCACTAACATACTGCATTATATATATTTAATTTTTTAATGTTTATTTTTGAGAGAGAGAGAGACAGAATGCAAGTGGGGGAGGGACAGAGAGAGAGGGAAACACAGAATCCAGGGCGGACTCCAGGTTCAGCTGTCGGCACGGAGCCCGACGTGGGGCTCAAACCCACAACCCGCGAGATCATGACCTGCGCCAAAGTAGGATGCTTATCTGACTGAGCCCCCCAGGCACCCATATTTTTTAAATTTAATTTGAGTGTTTTTATTGAAGTATAGCTGACACTATATATTTTATTCGTCTTATCTTATCCTCCCTTCTGGAATGTAGCTGCCAGATGCGCAATGGCTTTTCTCATTTCTTTCATTGCTGAACATTGCCAACAACAGTACAAGGCACATAATACCTGCTCAATAAATGCTCCATGAATGACTACATGAATCAACATATGAATAAATGAAGAAATGAGTTGATTTTCTTTACTGGTATCAAAAGTAAGATCGCATACATACGCTAGAGTGATGCTACGCTAGTATGTCGTGAAACTCGAGACACCAGATTTCAGTCCAACTCAAAGAAAGAAGGGAGGAAACGTAAGTAAAGAAGGTGTTACACGCCGACTAAGTACATGAGCAGGAGTTGGCTTGTCACGTGAGATGCTTTACCCAGGCTCTCCCATGACTTGGATGTTTACAACAAATACAACCGCTAGACGATAGAGATGTATATAACCAGGGAGTCAGGATAATAAGGGGGAGGGGAGTGGGGTTGTAGTTGGCAGGGACATAGGCGAGTGGCCTGATATTTGTCACTCCAAGACCCACACCACCGCAAGGCTTCTTCCTGTTTTGCTTACTGGTTTGTTGTCATGGTGTTAGTAAGTGTAACTCTCCTAAGTGTATTGATCTTGCGATGGCTGGGCCTGTCCCATCTCTGGCTACCGACAAGTGCTGATAAGCACTTGCAGTGGACATAATATTAGAATATGAATACGGCCTCAATTCCAAAGATTAAGGCATCTCGTTTAGCCTCAAACTTCAGACAAGTGAGAAAAATCCACCTCGTTCTCTTCCTATTGGAAGGTCCACCCGATTGAAGAGATTTACCTTGAAGAGAGAGACTTCCATCAAGGTGGACCAAAGTTCAGAAGGGGGTTTACACAAAATTCCAACAGCATCATTCTCCTCTCCTGAGCATCACACCCTTCCAAAGGAAAGGGAAAACTGGATTCCTAATTTCAGGTAAGGGTGTGTTTATGCCATAGTTGATGAAATAAGATTCCAACGTACAGAGCCATGTGGATGGCTCTGACAGGTGTGACCTCAGTGCCACTCCCTCCAAGGCAGACTCCAACCTCCTTCTGCACTGCTTTCCTCTGCACTTAGATCACGTAGCACACGGTCCAGCATGTGACCACATTCTGCCTGGGCGCTCGCCACTTTTGCATCTCCTTTACCCACCCCAACGTGAATATCAGTCTCTCCTGCTCCAAAGTTCAGAAAACAGCTACCTTGTCTCTCCTACTTTGTTTATTCTTATCATTGAGCAACAGCAACACATTTCTTCTCTTCTTTTTTATCCCCCACTTTCCCCTACTCCCGTCCCTGCCCCCATTAGAGAATTAGTACTCAAAGAAACTGGGGAGAGGGACTCAGGGGTGGGGATCAGAGGGGCATATTCATACTTCTCATTCCGTGTCCTTCTGACTACTGGAATTATAAGTCCCAGGAGGCAGCCCTTCCAATGGAAAGAAATGGAATCTGAGGGCATTCTTGTGGGAATGGAGAAGATATCAGAGAAGAAAGTATTTTGTAAAAGATCCTGTCTGGAATAAGGTGACTGGGAAGGGGGCCTAAGAAAGGGGACCGAGGTGAGGCAGGATGGGAAGAGGGTAAGAGTGGGAGTGAAAATAAACGTGAAGATACTGATAAAAGAAAGAAGGAGAAAGTATCCACCCAAGGGAATATTGAAGGTTTGATAGGGAGCTGCTGGGGGAGGGGGGTGGGAGGTGGAGAAGATGAGCCCATGGGTGCTTTGAAATCAAGCCAAGAAAACTGAGTAACAAGAAGCCATGACATTTATGGCTTATTTTGACAGTGTGAAGCTTTGGACAGTGTGAAGGAATTTCAGGGTTTTGTGTTACTTGTGTATGGAGTTATCTCGATTCAGGAGAGCGGTGGATGTGATGGAGAACCAAGGACCAAGACAGCAGGTGTGTGAGTGTGTGTGCGCGTGCACACGTGCTGCCTTTGGAGACCTTACGGGAGACTCTCTCCTTCTGCCAGCTTTAGCTCTGCACACTGAGTGAGGATCTGTCTCCCTCCCATACTGTCACAGTCACAGAGGGTGATGGCTCCATTTCCCAGTGAACTTCAGACCATGCAAGATTGAAGCTGCTTTTAGTCCCCTGTCCCCAGCTGCCGAGTTTCCAAAGAGGTTTTCCGAAGGAGAGATTATCTTCTGTTCAACTCCACAAACAGGTTTAGAAGATTTCTCTCTGAATAGGAAGTGCACAATGCATCATGTGTTAGTTGTAGATACCAATACAGTGCTGAGCAAAGCAGCACTACTGAGAGGTATTTTTATCTGAGATCAAAAGGCCCAAGCCAGTGTGATGGATGAGGGCATAACCGATCTCCCAGCTCGTCTTGTACCACTGTCCCTGGCTCAAGCCCTCCAGCCCCACTGGCCTCTGGCTGTTTCTCAAGCACAACTTCTGCACCTGCTCTCTGCCTTAAGGCTCTGACCCCAGCTCTCAAGGGTTATGGCTTCTGAGACCTCCATATCTAAAGTGTCTCCTACAATGCATCACCCACATTCAGTTTCCTTATGGCACTCCCCACCCTCTGATATCATCTAATATATCTATTTATTTATTTGGCTGATTTGTGTCTGCATCATTAGAATATAAACTCCATGAGAACAGGAGCCTTGTCCATCTTTTCCAGTAGCAAAGATACTGTCTGGCACATGAAAAGTGCTCAATAAATGTTCATTGAATGAATAAAAATGCCTGTTAATATAATATCTGTGTTTTTTTAATTACATAGAAGGCATTTTTTTTATGCACTGCATACTGATTCAGTAGACTCTCTCAGTCCTACTATTCTATTCTATGATGGGTACAGTCTTTACAAGATGCAAGAATGAGGGGACCAGTTAGCTGTTAAGGACCCAGTGAAACAGCAATGCTCTTAATTAAAGAAGCAAATGTCTGTGGTTACTTTTGCTGTGTGGTCATAAGAAGGCTCAGAGACCCCCGTGTGAGTTCAAATCCCTTCTGTTTACTTGGCAGAATCAATCTTATTAGGATGCACATATTAAGATTTGCAGGAAGAGAGGGCTTGACTCTCTTTGACTTATCTCTACAGTTTCTGTTTGTGGCCAGGGCGACTCTCCTTAAGGAACAAGGTTGGGGCTGGGAGCACTGGTGTTGCAGAGGGGATCTGGCCTGTTTGCTAACTGAGCAGCTACCCACCTCAGCTTTTCAAGACTCCTCCACTTGCTTTGATTGTTCAACCCATTAGCTGCTGCAGGCAGCAGTTTGTGCTTAGTGGGGTCCCAGCTCTTGGGTCTTCATGTAGAGAAGGTGTGAAAACCTTTTTCCTCTGTGGGGCCCACACTCAGCCAGCTTCAGAGCCCAGAGCTACTGAGTCAGTGCTGACCCAAAGCTGAGTTGTGAAGGGTCAACTGATCTTTTCTATTCCCAGTCTTCACAGCTGCATTTCCATGCCTCCACCCCTTCCTCTCACCCTTCATAGATCCCCTTTTGGGTTAAGGGGCGCCCAGGGTATATTTTAGCCAGCCTGCCTTGCACAGCCCAGCCCTACCTCCAGCCTCTGGCTTCAGTCCAGGGAATACCCCTCTCCACCAAAAAAACAGGGCTGAGAGGTACTGTGCGAGGAGGGGCACTGTGGAGACAAAGATGGGGACACCTGGCCACTTGTTTTCATCTTTCTGAGCTGCAACTCTGGTCCATTCCCTTCTTTCTGAGACTCAGTTTCTTTCTTTGTAGATCTGTGATGAAACTCCCAGTTTGCCTGCCTCAGAGTATCTCTAGATTCAAAAGAGGTAACAGATGGTGTACAGACTAAAAGTCTTACCCAACCTTGTAAACTGAGAAGATCACACTAGAAACGTTTAGAAGTAAATGGTTCACAGCTCTTCAGGAGCTAGTCTGGGCAACACAGTTTGATCTACAAAACAACAAATTCATTTATAGTTGGGTTTTAATGGCAGTAAGGGTTACACCACGTAGGTAATATATTTTCATTTATATTCAATCTCTTCAAGTAAATGCAATCTTAAAGAAAAATCATTTAAGGTGAGGATTTCAGGTGTCAGGCTGACCTCTAGAGGCAATACCTTGAGGGAGAAGGGGCTTGTAAACACTCCTGTTCTAATTTTGATGGTTATCCTCTTGGCCCGTATGCAAAGCTGAGCATGCAAAGTCTCAGGTAATTTGGACAGACCAAAGATAGTCTCAGAGGTTGCCATCACCTTTACATAACTAGTTATTTTGCAACTCTTGCCTCATCAAAGCTATGTTTTTCTCTTGGTTTGGTTTCTTTTTCAACTGATTCCAAACTGCAAAGACCAGGTGGACCTGGGCAACCCCAAACAGAAGTCGCGTCATCTGGCTTTGGCAATTTCCTCTCTGTGACTAACTGTGGGAATAGAAATAGACTCACAGACTTTGGAGCAAATGGGAACTTAGAGGTCACTGTGTCTGGCCTCCCTCAATGTCACCAGTCAGTCAGTATGCCTACAGAACACCTACTCTGTGCCGGATGCTGGAGTCAGTACTGGAATGGGTAGGACCAAGGTGCTGAACTGGACACTGTGGCTAACCCCTCGGAGAAAAGCAGACAGGAAGATAAGAGACTGGGATGCACAGATAAATACAGTGAAGCTGAATGCTCAGGCTCATGGACTGAATGTCACCCAAGGTTGGGGGCGTGGGGGGAATCAGAAAAGGCTTTTCAGAAGGGGTAGAGTCTTGAAGGAAGAAAAGGAGTAAGCCCAAAGAAGATCAAAAGGTGGCGGGGAGGGAAGAAGTTCTAGGTAGTTTATAGTATGTGCAGGGCAGAGAGACCAGAAAGGAAAAGAGCTTGGAAGAAGAAAAAGAGAGATGGAAAGGGCAAGTCGAAGACATGGGAGAAGACCAGGCAAGATCAAGGGGATGTGACCGAGCTTGTTGCCCATTTAGGCAGCTGCCAAGAGCCCCCCTCCTCCCCACTGCAGTGTGAAGGTCCAGGTGGGGAACGGTGGCAGTTGAGGCTGGACCAGTAAGCAGGGGCCAGATCAGGAGGAGGCTTCTGGTCCTTGTTAAGGAGGTAGGAAGGTAGAACTTCATCCCAGAGATGACAAGGCAGTCTGAAGGTTTTAAACAGCAGGTTGCATTCTAAGTTTTCTTCGGTGGTCCCCCTGGCTGGCAGTTCATTCCACCGTGAGGCAGGTCAACTTGTTAATAAAATGTGTGTCCAAGTGGAGTCCAAAGATGGACTCCAGGAACATCAGCCTGGTTCTGTCTCACTGGTCTGCCTGCCCTTCCTCCTGCAGTGGTCTCATACTGGAAGACTTTTTCTTCTCCCACTTGCGTCCCATATTTCCTCCTTTTCAGGGTTAACAAGCTGATCCCTCTACCTCTTCTCATAGATATAGAAGAGCTTCTCCTTGGAAACGTGGGGCTTGGAGACTCCGGTTTTTCCCCTCTTGCCTCTCTAAGTGGGTTGTCTACACCACAGATGCTCAATCGGCCATCCGGGCACAGATGACGCAGATGAGTCCTCTCCTGGTGGCAGTAGAGATGTCTACACAGACACTGGGCCTGGCTGCTTTGTCTTACAACACTCAATCTCTGGCACTGCTTCTTTGACTAGCTAACTCTCCCACTGCCGCTCGCTTGGCTCACCACTTTCTCTTCACTCTTGCCAGCTTTCCCCCAAACGGACTCTTGGTGCTTTGTTTTGTTAAGCTTCACTTATAATGATTCAGTTTCTTCTTGCTGAGGGTAGATAAATCTTAATCGGGATGCCTTAGCGCTTCCCTGGCAATGTGGCATAATGGTAAGAACGATCTTCAGGGTCAGAAGGATCTGAGTTTGAACCCTGGCTCAGCTGATTAAAACCTGTGGGACTTACAGGCAAATGACCTAGCCTGTCTGAGCTTCGATTTCTTCATCTGTATAACACTGACCGTATCATATTCAGAACTATGAAGATCTGAGATCATTTAGGTAATGTCCTCTGTACAAAGTGGGTACAGGCCTGCAAGAACTGATGGCTATTAACAAAAAAAAAAAAAAAAAAAAACAAAACAAAAAATGGTGATCTGGCTCTTCCACTCACAGCTGAATGCCCTGGGTCTACTGCCGTACTTGGAGCCTCAGTTTTCCCATCTCTTAGATGAGGATATCAGCAATTCTTTGGTAGAGCTATTTGAGGCTCCAATGTAATAAACATGTGCAAAGCACCCAGTAGGCCCTAGAGCGCAGGTACCTGCTTTTTTCTCTCCAAGGGACCCCTTTCCTTTTAGCCATTATCTCCATCCTTAAGCACTCTTCCGTCCATCTTGGCTGTTCCTGTCAGGGGTCATAAGCTTTTTCTGGTTAAATAGTCTCTGAGAAGTGAGGCTTTCCTTTTTGTTTGCCTATCGTCAGAGTCATTTTTCTGTCCCTTGTTTTTCTCTTTTTATCTCTTTTTGGCCTGTTATGGATTGAGTTCTGCATTCCCCACGTCTCCTGGGTCAGGGGGCGGAGGAAAGTATGTTGAGTACCAACCCTCAGTACCTGTGAATGTGACCTAATTTGGAAATTAGGTCTTTGCCGATTTAATTGAGTTAAGATGAGGTCATTAGGGTGGGCTCTCATCCAACATGACTGCTATCCTGATAAGAGGAGAACACCATTTGGAGACACGAACACAGAAGACAGTCTGTGAAGACAGAGAGAGATTGGAGTTTTGCCATCACAAGCCAAGGAAGCTGGAATTATAGAAACTGGAAGAGGCAAGGAAAGGAAGGGTCCTCCCCTAGAGGTTTGGAATTAAGTATGGCCAATACCACGATTTCAGACATCTGGTCTCCAAAATTGTGACAGAATGCATATGTGTCATTTTAAGCCACCTGCTTTGTGATCCTTTGTTACAGCAGCCACAGGAAACTGACACCCTGGCCACATTGCTGGTTAGAGTCCACTTGACTGAGAGGTTCATCAATTTGTGAAATAAACATTCTTTAAATTTTTTTGATGTGTATTTATTTTTGAGAGAGAGAGAGAGACAGAGCATGAGCAGAGAAGGGGCAGAGACAGAAGGAGACACGGAACCCAGAGCAGACTGCAGGCTCTGAGCTGTCAGCCCAGAGCCCAACATGGGGCTGAAACTGACAAACCGTGAGATCATGACCTGAGCTGAAGTCGGACGCTTAACTGACTGAGCCATCCAGGTGCTCCTGTGAGATAAACATTCTTAAAGCACACCTTTAGAACTGACAAGTTCTTTACCCAAATTTGGGATATATTATGCGATTACTTGTGAAATAAATTGATAAAATGGAACAGGGTTAGTCGGATCCAGAAGGAACAAAGAGTCACTTAAGAGTCAAAGCACCACCCTCCTGATGAATAAGACAAAGCGACTTGTAAAAGGTCTAAAATGGGGGCCAAAGTGGCCACAATTCATAGGTCTCAGGAGGGCTGGCGTTTCTGTGCCAATTTAATCTATGATTTCAACTTATCAAAGGATAAGGTTGACAGTAAAAATTAGCCACAGGGTGAAGCTTCACTCCTGGCTAAACAGAAGACTAAAGGCATAAAGCAAGTCACTGTGTCAGAACTTGCAGGACAGTGTGGACTGTGGTTTGAACAAAGCTGAGTTGGCCTGAGTATGAATTACAGGAAGAAAGGAAGGAAGAAGAAGAAAGAGCTCTGGGCTATTTATTCCTTTTCTATGGGACACATTGAAGACAAGAATTGTCACATGTCACAGACCCAGCTGGAAGACGTGGGGCCAGAGAGGGCACAGGGGCATGAGTCACAGCTCCCAACTTTCAGAAGCTCCAAATATGGAAACCCAGCAAAAGGCTCTTGATAGAGTCTATCTTGATAGAGGCCCCTTGGCTTGGAGGCTGCTGTGAGCTTCAGCCAAATGTTGTACAGGTCTTAAAAATTAGAACCTGTGATGATGGCTTTGGACTCATGCGGCATGACGTTTCAGGTAAAACAGTACTCAGATCTCAGCTGGGTTTGGGATGGAGGAAACCAGCTGACACTCTGTGATGGGATAATCAGACCTGATGGGGGTGCGGTGGTTCTTGACTCAGTTTTAAGACTACAGCGGACTTTCATCTGCCTAGTCTGTGTTCCTCCCTTGCTTCTGGGAACCATGTTCTGGTGTTTCTTTGGGAACTCACACTTCTCTCTTCTCAGTTCCTGTGACTAAGGGCTGATGAGTGCCCATGCTACAGCCAATTAGGATATTCTGTTGTCCTGGCCCCACAGTAATTGGTTTAGGAATGGGCGCATGTCAGCCCAAAGAGTCAATCCTAGGGTCTTTTACAAAAACGACTGAGAACAAGATGCAGTCAGCTGGGTTGCTGAGAGAAGAAGATGTGCACCAGGAGCTTCTGGGGGCCATCTTGGTACCATGTTGGAAGGGCCTGTCTGAGTGAGCTCAGGGATGGAGAGAGAGTCCTGATGAGACTGAGCCCCTGTATCCAGCTCTGCCTAAAGCTCTTTTTTGTTACGTGAGCTAATAATTCTAGCCCTGTAGTTTCTTAGGCCAGTGGAAGTTAGGTTTCTTGGAAACCTAAAGAGTTCCGACTAACACAGACCTAAGCAAGGCAAAATACGACAACAGAGAATACCACCAAAATATGTAGAAGACAGAATATACAAGATGTAATGTATGGCATATTGGATCCAAGGGCTTCTAAGGTACAGATGTGAACATAGGAATAGCTTTGAAAGCATTTTAGATAATTTAAGAGTATTTCCAAATAGAAAATGATGGTATTACTCTTTTAAATTCTTCTGGAATTGGGAAATAAAAGTTAAAAAAAACAGTAAACTGAATTCTTCTTGTAGTAATATGGAATCGTGATAATAATAAAATGACCATCCCAAAGGCAACAAGTGTGGGTTTCATCTGGGGTCTGACCTAGGGCTACCAATTTGTCCTGGTTTGTCCAGTGGTACTGTCCCTGTTTTGAAATTGACAGTCTCCCATTCCCAGAATCACCTTGGCCCAGGCCAAACTGGATGGTCCATCAGGGAGTTCCAGGTTTTCATAAAGAGTTACAGCAGTCACTGCAAAAGGTAAAAGGGTGGCAAGCAATCTCTTCTGCTTTGGTCAGAGGAATCTTTCTTCTGCTCAAAAATAAAAATAAAAATAAAAATAGTCTGCCCATGGCAGTCGGTGGAGCTTCCAACTCTTGATTTCTGCTCAGTCACTAACCCAGGGTTGTGGGATCGAGCCCCATGTTGGACTCCATGCTGAGTGTGGAGCCTGCTTAAGATTCTCTCTCTCTCTCTCTCTCTCTCTGTCTCTACCTCTTTCCCTCCCTCTCCCTCTGCCCCTCTCCCCTGCTCATGCTCTCTCTCTCACTAAAATAAAAAAAAATTTAAATTAAAAAAATCAAATTAAAAATTATTTTTAAAAATTTAAAATAATATGCCTGAGATTTGTTGGGGATAGGGAAACCTGCTCTTTGCAGGACCACCCTTTAGAATTCCACTTTAATATTCTTTGTTACAGGGCAAATGGCTCTTACAGACCATGGTTCCTGCACCTGGCTGATCATTGCAGTCACCTGGGGAACTTTAAAACGACATACATTCCTAGCCACCACACCCGGAGATTCCAACTCAGCCAGAATTGGGCAGAGCCAGAGATCTGTATTTTTTAAAAATCTTTGCAGGTGACATAGATATAAATTATTCACAAATGTTGGTATGTTAACTATCGTTAATAATAAATCACTTTCCACACACGTCACAAATGGCCAAGACGCACCATTGTTTGAGGTACTGTTTCCATTACATATTTAACTTTCCATGCATCAGGAGGGCTTGTTCAAACAGCTAGAGGGACCCCCACCTGCAGGGCTTCTGTTTCAAGTAGGGCTGGGGCAGAACGGGCACTTCGCATTTCTGACGCGCACAGGTAGGCGTCATTGTAGACCATAATAAACTTATTGAGTGTCTTCTCTGTTCTCTTGAATGTTCGTAATCATTGTAACATCCCCCTCTCACGTCCCCCTGGCATAGTTCTGGGTAAATTATTGATGAAACAATGTGTGGGTAAAAAGTTTCATTGATGACAGTGACCTTCCCACCACTTTCCGAAGAATACCGTGACCTATCCCCCTTAGCACGTAAGAAAGATTTCTGTTGGTTATCTAAGGAACACTGCCTCATGGGACCTCTGCTGAGGAGAGGGTGGGGAACAACAGGATTTCCTGCTCTGGGATTTAGGGGCTTTGTGCTAAATACAATGAGGTCACTGCCACATTCTGTCCTGGGGCCTCCAGCCATGCACATTGGACTCTCCCCAAGACTCCATTTTGCTTGCCTGTCACTCTCTTTCTGTAAGGCTGGCAGATTTGCTTTTCACCCACCAGCTCCTCTCTTTCTTTAGCTTATATGTAAATGTTTAATGTCTTTATATTTAAGCCTGTAAATGGACTTGCCAGGACATTTCCTAAACATACTCTGACTGCTGTAACTCTTTCATTTCTGTGGGTAAACTTGTCATCATGTTGGAAGCCCAAGAATGACTACTCCAATCCCTGCTCGGGCTGTGCGGGGCCCCGAATCATGCCTGCATCCTTCGGCTTGTGTTTCTTCTCTGTTGGTGCTGGACCAGCTGTGGGGCACTTGGCACTGTCTTCCCACCCATCCTCGTTAGTACAAGAAATGTTTCTTGTACTAAAGAGACCTACATGTGACCACAGTCCAGACCTCAACGCAGACACACCCCAAACAAAGTTTGAAAAAAAAAAAAAAGAAAGAAAGCCACTGACCACTATTAGCTGCTAAATACGGGAGTACACTGTCCAAGTTCTGCAGGAACATTCAGATCTTGTTTAAGTGGCTTTGTACCTTGTACGTAACTACTCGAAGCAAGAAACAGCACCCAGAAACCCACAAATAGTAATAATAATCAAATATAAAGATTCCATCTCTTTATTTCAGACTCCTGCTACCATGATAATATTGCAGATAGCTGTTTAGTTAGTATACCGTCTAGTTACCCCAGAAAACAAGATATGTGCCCCCAAACGCAGGAAACAGAGGACCATCCCAGCTCCTCCCTGGAAACAGGGTTTGCTTTTGACCAGGGCATATCATTATGGAGAAATAGTCCCTTCTAGGTCAGCTCTACAACAGCAGCCTGGCTAAATGGCCAAGTCTGGGGCAGCGAACAAAAGCGGCCTTCTCTGCCCATTACTCAGGCGGTCCCCATGGGCCTCAGCTCCAAAGGTGACTAGTCAGCAACTAAAAGGAGCAGTCACTCTGCTATTCCACATTGACAACAGCATGACGGGAACGTTGCCTTTCCCCCCAATGCCATGGTGGCAGAAATGCTTGCCGGTGTGGAACGGTTCTCTGGTGCAAACTGGTCTGGCTTGGCCATGTGTGATCTGGAAGGCTCCAAAACCCTTTCAGTGTGGTAATGACATGGGTGTTGCAGGAAAAACCTCTGAACCTGACTGACAGGAAAATATCATGTTAGATAATAAATAAAACTGAGGGCTGAAAAAGTTTTGACTTTCCCTTTGAAGAGTCAAGTCAGTCTAGAGGGAAATGGGGTATTTTTCTTACAGGCTTTCAGAAACACAGTGGGTGGTGGTGGGGAGGGGTGTGGGAGGAGGGAGGAAACATGGCCTGCAATTCAATCTTCATAAGTGCCTCTTGACTTTTTCAGTTCACAAAGCGTGTGTGTGTGTGTGTGTGTGTGTGTGTGTGTGTGATGGTCAGGGAAGGGTGTCACAAGGAGAAGTTGAAAACAACTCCCACCATTCATAGAGACTGAAGAGATTCAAATAGGAAGAAGTCAAGTTCACACCATTGCAGGCAACAGAGAAGGCAAAAGTATCTCGGCTTAATGATGCATATTACCACCGCTAGGGGGGAAACTAGGCAGTCCTAAAAGTCCATCTTTTTTATGATGTGTCAGGACCAAATATTTTGTAAGAGACACACTAGTTTGTAAAGCTTTGAGGGACTTGAACAGGCTTCTGTAGATAACAGAGAGAATACAAAGTTCCTGCCATGTGGGAAGACAAGTCCTCAGCAACCTAAGTCAGATGAGTTACAGGAAGAAAGCCAGCAAGGATTTCTTTTGGGGTGGGGGTGGAGGAGCACAGGGAAAAGGAAATATACATATATCTTGATGTAGGAAATTGTTGAAGAAGCAGACTGAAGTTTCCAATAGAGCCTGTTTACCCCTGGAATCCAGAAGCAAATGAGCCTTTGCTCAGGAGTCTAAGAAGTCACCGATCATGTTCGGATTTCTCTGAGGAAGAGAGTGGAGGAGGTTTCTACCTAATGGTTCTGGCATTATGAAGACATACCCAATAGGCTTTACAGAACAAGTGACTGACTGTTTATATTTCATCATAGTCCATATTGGTGAGTTAATCTTTGGTAAATTCACATTAAAGAGATAACTGCATATCAGCCAGTTCAAAGTTATCTCATAAGTTCCCCTCATTCTCCTGCATGAACTTGACTTTTACCTCATGTCCTTCTGGACATATTCCTCCGTGTTGATGCTTGGTTGTCATTACAGCAGTTTCTCAAGAGCTGCTTCAACCATTGTTAGGCAGGGTTGAAAAATGTTCTGTTTCATAATATCCCAAATATTCCAAATAAATTGCCACATGTTGTTGACCCCAGGCTTTAGAGAGATCTATCATATAAGGTTGGCATCCGATCTGTTAAACATCATCTTTGTCATGAAGATCTCTAGTCAAGAGAGCTTACCATGTTGGTGCGCCATTTTGTTTCCAGATACCTACTCTGCTGAGACTTGTCTCATGCCACTGAGGGACAAACCACATCTTGAGGCAGTATGGGGGGGAAAATAGGCCTTATGAAATAATTTTCTGAAACTTCTGCCTATATCATGACAAAGGGAGGATGCTCTTCTATCAGCAGAGATGGGTGTGAAATTCATAGTGAAACTGCCCATCACATGCTAGGATTCTGCCGGCTTCAGTTGCCAGTGTGTCACAGAGCAGGGCAACAGTAGTCCTTCTCAGCTCCAAGTTCTCTGGTTCCTGGGAACTGCTGTTGGAAGAAGCTTCAGTCTCCAGTGCCACCCAACAGAGAAGTGTGGATAGATTAAGGAGACATCACGCAAAAGAAACCTTTCACTCCGGGTAAAGAGGGCATGACATATGAGAAAGGGTTAAACTACAATGCACACCAGATATCAGCAAAATAGCAGCCAAAGGAGAGCAGGATCAAGAGTCTGCTAATAATTTCAAGAATCTGGGGAAGAGGAGGAAATGAAACAATCCTCACAAATCAGAATGGTGTGGTCACTGCTTAGCCAGGAAGGGGTACCACCCCATGCCTACGTGGATCTTTTGTGAGAAGCTGACATCTTCACAACAGGAGGGCAGTATGGCAGGAAGAGAAAGGGTACACAGCACAGTTTCCCACTCAAAGTCAAGAGACTGGCCAAATCCTACCGATGTGTAAGCTCGTTTGTGTGTACGCACACGAGGCACTTTTTCTTAGTGCCATTTACTTTTGGGGTACTCAAGCCTTATTCAATGAAAGAGTGGAGGCATGATCTCCCGAATCAAGCTTCTTGGTCTGGAAAAAAGCAAACCACCTTTAGCACGCTTGGTTTTGGGTTAAAGGCTAAAGGAAACTTTTGTGCTTGGACGGCAGTACCATTGAGGTAGGAATTGGAGGAGAGGGGATCCTGGTTAAAGTCTGATCAAACCTTAGATGGTGCCCTCTTTTTACCCTCTTCACAGTAGATGGTTAAGAAATGCGTGTTGCTGCTGAGAAAGAAAAAAAACCTGTCAGTTTTTGTTAAGAAACTTAGGGGAACATTGTGTGTCCACTATACCTCAATTAAAAAGAAATTTCCAAATCTAAAAAGAAGGAAAAAAAACCCATCATGTTTTAAATCACTATAAACAATTAATGATGTAAAAGTGAGGTACTTTGTTTCATATGTGATAATTAAATGTTATAGTCAAAGATTCATAATGTCAATTATATGAAAAGATTTCATTAAGGAAAGAATCTTTTGTTGCTATTAAAAAAAGAAACTTCGTGGGGCGCCTGGGTGGCGCAGTCAGTTAAGCGTCCGACTTCAGCTCAGGTCACGATCTTGCGGTCCGTGAGTTCGAGCCCCGCGTCAGGCTCTGGGCTGATGGCTCAGAGCCTGGAGCCTGCTTCCGATTCTGTGTCTCCTTCTCTCTCTGCCCCTCCCCGCTTCATGCTCTGTCTCTCTCTGTCTCAAAAATAAATAAACGTTAAAAAAAAAATTTTTTTTAAAAAAAAGAAACTTCGAAGTGTAGCAAAAAAATTTATATATATAAATATATATCATCTCCACTGATAATTATATATGATCTAATTATATATGCATATATGTGCACATAAATATATAAAAATATAGTTATATATAAATATATAAGAATATTTATATATAACTATATAAAAATATAGTTATATATAAATGTTTAAAAATACGTTTATATATAAATATATAATCTCCACCGATAATTATATATGAGCTAATTATATATGCATATACACATACATGCATATATGCATTCATGCCTATATATGATCTAATTATATATTCATACATGTATAATGTATGTATAATAGATTATACGTAATCTAAGTGTGACCCTAAGAAGCAATATCTAATATTAACAAGGGAAGCTGTACATTTGAAGGAGGGAGAAACCACTGGGGGCTAGGGGCTGGAACATTCAAGAAAAGATGTCAAGAAAGAAGGAGTATGTGAGGTAAGTCTGGTACATGGGTAGAAAGCGGAAATTAGTCTGGACAATGGTGAAGACACAGATATTCAGGGGATAGTTGGGAGATTATATAGGAAGAAAAATGAAGTCTTGATGGATGGTCGTATGCTAACAGCCTCCCATTTCATCTCTCTTCCTGCTTTGTGTGCTCTAGGTCTCCCTTCTTCTCTGCATGTCTTAAGTCCTTCGGTAGCACCCTTGGGCCTAGCTACTAGCAACCAGAGCTGCAATGAATACTTTGACCTCGATGTTCTCTGAGCTTCACTTCTTTTTTTTCTGGGTCCCATGATTTATTCTTCAAATTATGAAAGTGAACAACCCGGGTCACGTTATTCTTTCATTTTAGTTTCCTTCTCTTGCTTGCTTTTCTCACTGGAGGGAGAGATTGTGTAGATGTCAAAATTTCGCACTGGGCTGATGATAATCATCCAGGAAATACACACCTACACACTTGGGATATGTCATAAACCACCAAGTCAAAGGTGAACCTCTTTTATTAATAGCAATACACTAGGAATTGAATGTTAAAGGAACAGATCTTCACTGACCATTCACTATGTATAAATTCTATGCAAAGCTTTATAAGGGACAGAAATGACTAAGACGTTTACAAAAGCTTCATTTATTGGACGAGACAGATGCATAACAACTGTCCTAATGTTGAAATAAACTATTGTGCCAAGACTCTTGGTTTCATCATACTCTGTGATGATATGGCAATCACCATTGATAGTGCACTTTTTTAACCGAAAATTCCTTCCTTACAAAGTTTCTGTCATAGAATCTAACTATTGAGGCAAAATTCAAAGGATTCAGCTAGCCCTGACCAATTTCCAAATCCTTTTTTTGACTAAAATATCCCTCTCAATCGAGAGACTCTGTTTCAATACAGAGGTTTCTCTAGTTCAGCTGAATTAACTTGTGCCACAGCTGTCTACACTGCATTCACAGCCACCTGTGGGATACTCTCCTGCTCATCCCGTTTGCAGAGCCAAAGACATGAAAACCTGGTGAAAGATGAGGTAGAGGGAATTCTGTGATGTAAAGTCGTGATTAATTGCTTAGCCCTGGGAGGGGGTAGGCAGGGGAAGTTGCTTTGCCAGGATTTGTGTTAGCCTGAAAACGATGTACAATTGGATGACTTCAATTATCATGTGAAGATTCACCATCTAGAGGTCATGAAAGAAAATTCTTAGAGCATTAAGAATACATATCCTGAAAAAATGAAGGACATCAACAAAGCATAGGGAATTGAGTAGGAGGGAAGGGCCGTGGTAAGTCCAAACTATGCTCGTTTGGGACATTAAAGTACTAGACTCTAGGAGTATGTTTGACCAAGAAGGGCTCCGCATCATAGTGTGGCATTGTGTGTATTTTGAGGAAATTATTTCTTCCAAACAGTCAGCTACACTTCAAGGCTCCAGCTTCTGTGGGCCGGAGAATGGAGGGACTTATGCCACCCCCATTTCTAGCTGGGGTTTGAAGGATACTCTTTGGCTTATGCTAGTGTGACGTGAATAAATGCATGAGTGTTTTCTGGTCGGGTAGAAGTGAATTAAGATTCCTGATGGAATAATCTTGGTTTCACAGTTATTCTAAATCTTAGCAATTTTTTTTTCCATTTAATAGTCATGGCTAAAAAATGCTTAGGGCTTCCCAAGTATAAGACAGTTGTGGGGTACCTGGGTGGCTCCGTAGGTTAAGTGTCCGACTCTTGACTTCAGCTCAGGTCATGATCTCAAGATTTGTGAGTTCGAGCCCTGCGTTGGCCTCCTCACTGGCAGTGGGGAGCTGGCTTAGGATTCTCTCTCTCCCTCTCTCTCTCTCTCTGCCCCTCCTCCACTCACTTATCTCTAAAATAAATAAACTAAAAAAAAAAGACACTGTTGTAAGCACTGAATGTATTTTACCTCATCTAAATTCACAACAATCCAATGAGATGATGTGCAGAGAAGAGTTAACACAGCAGGTCTGGGGCTGCTATCCTTAGAAAGCCCTGTTTGAAAGGTTGGCCTTTGGCTGGCATCTGGGAACTTGGATTTCAGGAAGGTTTCCACCATTCCCTGATAAGAATGACTTACTGTAGCTGTTTGTAAAAACAATGTGGTTTGTGTTAACACCTGCTCCCCTTTCTGGGGTTTGAAATTTTGCTATGTTCCAGACAGAGGATGCCTAAGTGGCCAGCCCTCAATCAAAACTCTAGCCTTGAGTCTCTGATGAGCTTCCCTGGTAGACACCATTTCATACCTGTCATGACTCATTTCTGGAGGAATTAAGCCTATCCCGTGTGACTCCTCTGGGAAAGGATTCTTGGTAGCTTGTACCTGGTTTCCTCTGGACTTTGCCCCATGTACTTTTCCCTTTGCTTATTTCAGCTTGATTCCATTGGGCATAATAGGTCTTAGTGTGGATATGACTATACGCTGAGTCCTCTGAGTCCCCCTAGTGAGTCATCACACGGGGTGGGCTTGGGGATCCATGGTACACATGTGTGACATTATTATCATCTCAGTTTTAAAGGTGAGGAGGCGGTTTCATGGAGAGTTTAAGCAAACATCTTAAGGTCACACAGCAGGCACATGGCACCATCAGGGTTTGAACCCAGGCAGGATAGCTACAGAGCCCTTGTTTCCTTCTGGGGAGCCTCTAAACTTACAATAATAATACTTCCCTCATTGGTGGATTGCGAGTCAAAGGAGATATGTTTGCTTAGAACATACTAAATGCTCAATGAAACTATATCATATTATGAGGCACCAAGCCCTCTATCTCTTCTGCCCACTACCCAGGAAAGCTACCATACATTTCCCACAGCTCAATGACACATAGAATGTCTCCAAGAAATTGAAACATCCATGAGGAGGGAAAAGGAAGGGGAATGGTATGCAACTCCATGACTATCTTCTTAAATGTTTATTCTATTTTTGAGAGAGAGAGACAAAGAGAAAGAGAGAGAGGGAGAGAGAGCACAAACAGGGGAGGGGGCAGAGAGAGAGGGATACAGAGAATCCGAAGCAGGCTCTGTGCTGACAACAGACATCCTGATGTAGGGCTTGAACTCTCAAACTGCAAGATCACGACTGGAGCCAAAGTCAGACCCTTGACCAACTGAGCCATCCAGGTGACCCAATGACTATTTTTTAGACAAAAATGTTTATAACAAGGCTTTTGCTTTATATGCCAGATGGAGCCTCTACGCTTTCTCTCCTCTTCCCTTGCCTCTTCTCTCTCCTTGGGTCCAGCACGGAGGGGCTGGACACTGTGGTGATAAATTCAGCAGAGCTGGCTGGGTGTTTAGGAGAACTGAAGCAGAAGCAGGAGAGAGGGGCTGGGCAGCTTGGGTTGAGACCCCTTTCATCATGGTCACCCTATTTTCTACCACCCGTCCTCCAGACGGGAACACATTGTCTTGCAGCAGAATAGCTAACATTCTGGTTGCTAAAATTATTTCTCAATCACCCCTTCCTGCATTTCAACACCCCTAGTTAATGTAGAAACATCCAGTCTCTTTCCATTTGAGGAAACGGAATGACCCTAGCATTCCACAGACTTATTCTTGCACTGCTTTCAAAGAAAAACCACTCTTTCTGTTCAATGCCTGTTGGCTATATGTCAGAGCAAATGTATGGCAACTTGCTGTGTTGCCCTAGTCGATAGATCCAGATGTCCTACTCAGAGCTGAGTTGGCTAAAGCTCACTACACCTACATGGCAGAATTTGGACGGTAATGGAAGATGCCCTTGATGTAAAACCTCATCTTCTCCATCTCCTCCTCTGAATCCCTTTCAGTAGGGAAACTTCCTATTTCGTAGGAAGAAATATGACTTACAGTGTAAATGGTGGGTGAGCAGTGGCCTGGCGATGCCGAATCAATGAGATCAAATCCTTCCCTGTGAGCACGTTTTGACAAAGTAAAATCGGAAGGAGCCCACGAATATTAGATAGCTGGAAAGAGGACTTGGTCACAACGAGTGCCAAAAGAAGGAGATGGGACCTACCTGTACAGCAGACGTTCCCATGGGAAATCTTGGTCCTTGCTGGTCAGCAGGATGTAAGCAATATGGAAGAGGTGTAAATAAAGACCAAAACCCCCTATCTTGAAATAAAGTGTATTTTCGTCCAAGAAAAATCAATGTCCTCACACCAAAGGCAAGTACACTGTCAGGATCCACTGGGAAGAGTTGCCTGGTCGTTGGATAAACTCTTTTAAGCCAATGACTCAGTGAAAAAACCCGAGTTTCAGTCCTAGCTATATCTGGTGCTCAACCTGCCCAAGTTTACATGAGTTACCTCATTGATTCTATCTCTATTTCAGTTTCATCATTGGTAGAGTGGGGGATATAATAATGCTCCCAGGACGCCAGTAGACATTGGGTAAGATGATGTGGGTCAATGTGCTGACTGAACTGTAAATTAGTACCTAAATGTTAGCTATGAATGTTTCGCTCCGATAACGTTAGCTATCACCAAGACTGAAGAGAAAAATCAAATGTGAAATAAAAACCTAGTTTTCATTGTATTGAGCGTTCAGAAAGGAGGGTAAGTTACCTCAAGCGTAGAGCCTTTTAATGCTAAATTACAAATGGAAAGGGTATTGCAATAAACTCAGTTGTATGACCAATCAAAATATTAACTTTTCCTCATTGTAGCAGCTTAATCCTTCCTCCTGAGTTGGTCTGCTACAAACCACACGCAGCGGTCTAAAAGGTGATTGGGCATCAATGAAGACTTAGGTCAGAGTCTCTGGAGTGACCAGTGATTTAGTTTCTTGGATTAAGGAAGTCAACACCCTCACCAATGGCTGGATAAAAATAACATTCCTTTCTATTGTGATCATCCTACATCAAGGCAATGTTTGAGGTTTAAGCAGCACAGTGTGATGTGCCTGCTACAGTTATTATGTGGTTGAACTTCTAAAACACACAGCAGCACAAATGTGTTTTATCAATCTTTGCTGTTGGTACGAATCTTGGAGAAAGCAAAATTGCGTCACTTCCCAATGCAGCTCACTCTAAAATGGATCGTTATGCTAAGGCACTCATCATGCCTGTTAGATTCAGATTCATCTGCTCGGAGCCCTTCACCCCCCTCCCCCACCCCAGCCCCCCCCCCCCCCGCTCTGCTCCCCATCATTCAAATACTCTGCGCTCTCTTCAAAAATGCTGCATACAGACTCATTAAGTTCAGAGTAAGCTGCAATTAGTAAGCCTGTCAGCTTCTCTTACAAGGAACTTATTTTTCAGTGGAAATTTTTGTAATGGTTCCTGTCTGATCTTTAACTCTTCCCTGGAGACCAAACTCCCCAGCTCAATTCTTGGCAGTGCGATCCTGAGAGTGAGTGATACCCCTTTGGACCAATTAATTACCGCAATTTCTTAAATTTAGCCACTAGCTGTTTGGCACCTTCCACACAGCGCCCCTTGCAAAGAAATCCTGCAGAGCTCTGAAATGCCTGACCCCCCTGTCTGTACCCTCAGAGATTTGTAAGCCTGGATCCTGGTCCTCAAAATGCCTCCTCAAGTGTGGTCAGGGGTAGTAAGCAAAAAAAAGAAAAAAAAAAGCCTCCGTGTTTCAGGGACTCACCTGCATTTATTTTACTGGGTGAGGGTGATGAGGTGATTGCCAGTGTCTCCCAGCTCAACGACCAAGGGACTGCTTAGAACGTCCTGCGTGTCACCTGGATGCTGCTTCTCCCCTGGGCCCACGGGGCCATTTGCAAGTTGAGAAGCGGGGATAGGAATGTAGGGTAACTAGGAATCCCAAGAGATGGAGTAAGGTTTTCAACTTAGGAGGCAAAGCAATGACGATCTGTTTAACTTACAGATAAAATAAACATTATGTCATTTATCAGTTCCTGGGATTCCTCACAAGCCCAGAAAATCAAGGGTTGTCTATGTCTCTAAAGAGGTAAATACAACGATTTTGTTTTTCTATTTGAGTCACACGGGGGTAACTACTAAAACACTTGGGTATGTTACAAATCAACATACAATGAAAGAAATCATCCCAGTAGTTTTCTGACTTTAAGCCCACTTGAACAAAGTCCCATGCTGGCAGGGACTATTGGTACTATTTCCAACATAGCTCAGCACGCTGTAGGGAATCCATAAATATTTGTTGACTGGTGACTGATATGCATGCTGATCTCCACGAGGACAAAGGATATCTTCCTTATATTTCATCTCAATACTTATACCTATGAGCTCATGTTTATCATCTAGGTAATGAAATATCCTTTTGGCCTTCTTTACAGAGGTGGAGATGAATTTAATTGGGTTATTTTATTCATCCGAGAAGTGTTTGGGTTTTGTTTTTGCACGCTCTTCTCTTCTGGCGTTCTTCTCTTGTCGGACCCTATTGGCTCTTTAGGCCCCTTCTCTTTTATGAAAACTTATTCTCTCTCCTCCTCTTCTTCCTCATACTTAGTACGTACTGAGCATTTAATGTGTCAGACACAGCTCTAAGTGTTTTGCGTAGATTGACTCATAGAACCCTCAAACCCATGTACTGACTCAAAAGAACCCCACCGAGTGAGGTATCACTGCTCTTACCTCCCTTCCGCAGATGAGAAATGGAGAAACAGAAAGGTACAGTGGTAACCTCTTCAAGGCCACACAACAGAAAAGAGGTAGAGGTGGGATTCGAACCCAGGTCATTGGCTCCAGAGCTGCCCTCTTAAGTATTCCACTGGTTATCCAGATCTCCTGAATTCTGATGATCCCTTTTGTTGTTGTTGTTGTTGTTGTTTACAAGAAGATAGTTAATAATCCTCATTTTGTTAAAAATAGGCTAATACTCTCTGCTGTATTGTATCTGTTGCTTCGATTTTAGTCCACATTTTTTTGTATCTTTGTGGTATAGATCACCTTTATTCTTTTTTAACAGTAGCATAGGGATGCCTGGGTGACTCAGTCAGTGAAACATCCGACTCTCGATTTCAACCCAGGTCGTGATCTCATGGTTCGTGAGTTTGAGTCCGGAGTCGGGCTCCATGCTGACAGTGGGGAGCTTGCTTGGGATTCTCTCTCTCTCCCCCTCCCCCTCTCCCCCCTGCCCCCCCTCTCAAAATAAATAAACTTAAAAACAATTTTTAAATAAACAACAACAACAACAAAAAACCACACACAAAACCCCAGAAGCATAGTAATCCGTAAGTGTGGATTCCCAAATTATAATGAGGATCCTCCTGATGGACGTTGTGACAGTGTTCACACTTTCGATATCAGGCACAACTGCATTTCAAATCCCCGCAAAATAAAGAAACACATGCTAGGTTGAAGTCAAAGAGAGAGTGTTGGGTCAGGTAGCTCTTCCGTGCCATTAAGAAATAAATTATTCAGCAGAGAGAAAATAAGACAGAGATAACTCTAAGTGCGTATTATTGAAGGAATATTACTGCCGCGGGTATTAACTCATGTATGTAAAAACCCTTTTCTCTGCGCAACACTTTAACTGTGAAATAGACATTTCGCTGTTAAATCATGCTGGCAGGGACCCAGGAGGGCCAATCACGGGCCTGCTTGGAGGAAGGCATCACATGAAACAATTCCTGAACTCTTCCTATGGCTGAAGCAAGCAGCCAGCCATGTATTCTCTGAAGACTGCTCAGGCCCAAAACATTCTTTGCTCTGCTCTATCGAGATGGACTCTGCTTTTCAATCAGGCTGTTATTCAAATACTGGAGCAGGTCCAAATTTGCTTTCCTGAGGAAAAGCCTGTCTCTGCCTCCAGCATGCGTAGTCCAAGAGGGCGGGCTCCCGGCCCCTCACCGGGGACAACCAGGCCTGCCCCCCATTCTTTCAGTGTGCGAGGGGGGGTGTCTCCTGCCTCTGCCCTCCCACTATCTGCACTCAAGTCAAAGGGACCAGCTTGCAGGTCCCCCAGGAGCGTCCTGGTGCACAGCCACCTCGATCCGCTGCTCAGACCGCCTCTTATTCCCCCTCACAATCTCCTCATGCTTTTCTAGGTCTTTCCCACTCCGCGAGGCCGGCCATCTGAGCCTCAGCTCTCCCGAGCAGGCTTCCTGACTCAAAGAACTCTCCTTCTTCATGGTGACACTGGCCTCTAACACTCACTTGGTGATCCACTCACTCATTCACTCACTCCTTTGTTTATCCATCCATTCTTATGCGCCTATCAATGCCAGAGACACAGCAGTGAACAAAACTAAGTCCAGGGGAGTAAACAAAAAATAAGCAAATACACAGGTATTTACAATGGCAGGTGGCGGTAAGTGCAGGTAATGGCGGGAGTGTTGGAGGCATATATATATATGTATAAATAAATATATATATTTATTATATATAAATAAATATATTTATTATATATAAACATATATAAATATATAATATATTATTATATTATATATTATATATTATATATTTATATGTATATAAATATATAATATATATAAATATATATTTATTTATTATATATAAATATGTATATTTATTATATATAAAATGGTCAGGGAAGACTAGCGTGATAAGGTGTGACCTGATTGCTCAGGGAAGGGGGGAGCCTGGCAAGTAAGACTCAGAAGGTCCTTCCAGTGCAGAAGTCCTGAGTCGGGTGCATAATTGGCCTTTTAGGGGAACATTAAGGAAGCCACTTAGCGGCCTTTTAAGTGTGGTCTTTGCTTTGCAAACAAATGTGTGGTTTTTTCCTCAACTTGAGGATAAGCTTCCTGAGAGGGGGTGGGTAATCCGTGATAAAGTGTCATGATGCTTTCTTTCTTCAGTAAAATTCCACTGTCTGAAGTATACCAATCAAAGTTTTTGGTAAGGGCTGGAAAGGGCACAAGGATACTTGGATAGGATTATAACCCCTAGGCTGTGGCCCTTGAATATCCCAGTAAAATACCAATGTTCTTAGAGTGTAAGTTATGCCTAGGCTCATAGGCCCAGAGCCACATACAGCACTTAGCAAGCAGGCACAGATAACCTCATCACTTAAAAAAAAAAAATGGATTCTCAGGGAGCCTGGGGGCTCAGGAAGTTGACTGTCTGACTCTTGATTTCTGCTCAGGTCATGATCTCATGGTTCGTGGGATCAAGCCCTGCATCAGGCTCTGTGTTGACAGCGGGGTGCCTGCTTGGGATTCTCTCTCTTCCTCTCTTTCTCTGTCCTTCCCCCACTTGCTCTCTCTCTCTTAAAATAAACAATTAAAAAACTTTTAATTAAAAAATGGATTCTCAGCTCTAAATAAAATGAACTAATCCCTTTATTTCTAATAACTGCCCTTGCTTCAGACAAAATACCAAGAGTGCAATGAAAACAGAGGCCAATAAAGTAAATAACTTAAAGCAACCAACCAAAGGAATATCATCAAACAGTCCTAGCTGAGCCTTTCCAAATCAGTGCTTCTCAAATCATAACACCTCTATTAAGTGGTTCTTTTATCCATCTTGCCATAAAAATAGAGAAATATGAAAAAAAAAACTATGTACAAAATAGTTCGGTCACTTTATTTTAAATACAACTGTATGCAATTTGTTAATCCTCACTGTCATTTATAACTGAATTATATGTACCTTGGAAAGCTGTACAAAGGAGAGCATGCTGTGTGTGATTGTTGAAATGTGTTTATGGTCGTTCTATAATTTACATCTGAGGTCCCTCCTCAACCAGGAATTCCATGAAGACACAACCTTATTATATCCCAGCACCATGTTATCAAGTAAATTGGATTTGATTGGCTCATGTTGTATTTGTAGTGCTTCTTGTAGGCATAAATCTTACAAGGGATTTTAATTCCTTGGGCATCTCTTCTGCATGATTTCCTTAAAGATGGGGATTTTGTCTACTTAGCTTCATTGTTGAATCCTCAGTACCCAGCACAGTGTCCGCCCATAGGGGGCCCTTCACTAATGTTGAGCAAATAACTAACTGATTTTCTGAAATGAGATATGGTATCTGTGATTGCTAATTTTATGTGTCAACTTGGCCAAGCCAAGAGATCCCCATATTTGATCAAACATTATTCTAGATGTTTCTATGAAGTTACTAGTCAGGTAAGATGAAAATTTAAATTAGTTGACTCTGAGGAAAGCAGATAGCCCTCTATGATGTGGGTGAGCCTCATCTAATCAGTTGAAAGCCTTAAGAGAAAAAGACTGATTGCCCCTGAGGAAGAATTCTGCCAGCCGACTCTGTCTTCGCACTCAGCTGCAACATCCCCTCTTCCTCGGGTCTCCGAGGAACTTGCCAGCTTCCATAGAAGCATAAGCCGATTCCTTAAAAGAAAGCTCTCTGTATCGTTACACATACACTCACATGCTATTGACTCTGCTTGTCTAAAGAACCCTGGCTAATTCAGTATGCCTTACTCATTTACTCTCTCAATGAATCAGTCAACACATGCTATTTACCAAGAATCATTCTCACTCACCGAGGCCCCACAGCCGCCAAAGCCAGACCAGTGATACAACCCAGATAGCTTGCTTTTTTTTTTTTTTAATTTGAGAGAGAGAGATAGAGAGTGCTCAAGTGGGAGAGGGGGGCAGAGGGAGAGAAAGAGAATCTTAAGCAGGCACCATGTTCAGCGCAGAGCCCGACATGGGCCTCAATCCCACGATCATAGGATCCTGGGATCATGGCCTGAGCCAAAACTCAAGAGTGGGATGCTCAACTGCCTAAGCCACCCAGGTGTCTCCCCACCTCCGACAGCTTTTGACCTTAATTTCTCCACTCTGGTGGAGGACCAGAGAGCATTACCTCCTCAAAGTTTCATTTCTCTTGTGATGCAAAGCACCTGTACATCTCTCTAGAGAAACAGGTGCCAAGAGAACATTGTACTTGTCAAAGCTGTGTTGTGATGGTGTTATGGGAGGCACCAATTTACTACTGTAATTTTAGGGGAAAATACTTCCCAGGGCGATGCTGAGACATTAATAGTATCACTTCCTCTAAATATTTCCACTCTTTAGAGTGAAGCTGTGGGTGGGGAATTTCCGTCATGGAAACTAGCCAAAAGGTTACAAAAGGTTCACGGACACGGTACCACTTGATGTGTGGCAGATAATTGGTCCCCCCATAAGGCTAAGGAAAAGACGAATCTAAAAATACATCAGCTGGAAGCCTCTAGGGGAGCACGGCATGAAATCTGGTTCTCTTGGGGATCTAGCAACGAGATTAGCAGTCACGGAGTCTATCTGTGGACCTGAGGGAGGATGCTTCTGTAGAGTCCATATTCACATAGACCCTCCCACTGAGGGTTTGTGTGGTAGGGGAAGTGGACATTGAGAGTGAAAGCCTTCCTTCATGTGCCTGCAGGAAGCACAGTTCACCCCTGGGAGTATGTTTTCTCTCTGGGAGTCATTTTTATCTCTTTCTTCCTTCCCCTTTAAGGCCCCTCC
This sequence comes from Prionailurus bengalensis, assembly GCF_016509475.1. Taxonomy (NCBI): domain Eukaryota; kingdom Metazoa; phylum Chordata; class Mammalia; order Carnivora; family Felidae; genus Prionailurus; species Prionailurus bengalensis. Next base: position 17,440,398 of record NC_057349.1, on the reverse strand, counting down.
TCTCCTTTGATGTCTTTTTCCTTCTGGCTCTCGGTTCCCTAATTCATTTACCTCTTACCTCCAGTGGAAGCCTGTTTCTAGCATGAAGCCAGGCCTCACGCCTCTGCTGGTAGTGTTTTGTGCATGAGAGAGGGAGAGATCTGGGGAGCATTCCTGAAATTATACCCTGAGCCTTCATCAGTGGCAATTACCTAGCACTGTCAATGGGGAGAAACGATAAATAGACTGTCATATGTCCACTTGATAGAATGCTATACAGCCATCAAAATAACTCGTCAACACCTATTTGCATCGATGTGGATTAACCTTCAGAAACAATGTTGAGCCAACACGTTCCAGTTATGGAAGGATATATACAGTATGATCATATTTGCTTAAAGTTACCAAACAGGAAAAAATAAACAGCATATACAATACACACAAATTACATATTAATTAATTTTTATATAAATAAATTTAGACATAACTTACAGTCCACATATGATATATCTGTATCTATAGACATATGAGGCATATCTAAAAAGAAAAGTAAGGGAGAATGATTAACACAGAATTTAAGAGAGCAGTTCCCTTTGTGGGGGGCATGGGTAGAAACTGATACAATTGGCTGGGGGCATGAATCAGGCCTCAAGGGTTGGTAAGGTTTATTTCTATTACTATTTAGAAGGTAGGCACACGTAACACATGCTTCTTTGTAGTATGAAATGTTTTCCAATACCTAAAAATTTTTCCTAAAGTGAAGTTTGTGCAGATTATTAATCCTCATTTATCATCTTCCTTGGAAAACGAAGGGAGGGGCTTGGGGGATAACAGCTGCTTATAAAAATCAAAGAGAACATTAGCGGAGTTATAGACCTCCATTCACCGAAGCTTCCAGTCGGAACCGAAGGTGAAAAAGAATTGTGGATGTACTGATACCTTCACTCGTTACCTCCCTTCACCATTGCTTGACTTACTTCTGACTCCCCAGGATGCTTCCTTAGGGCAGAACCACCATGTAATGGAGCCGGGAAGGGTGTCAATTTCAAGCTATCATCACTGCCTGGATATTTGGGAGCTATGTGGGTGCAGTGTTGATTTGAATGATCAAAACAGTCTGCAGCAAAGGGTGGCTTGGACACCCCAGCCTGGGACGTCCCTGTCATTCGTGGCCCTGTGGCACGCACACATGGCAGGTGCTGGGTGGAATGAGACTCAGCTGTGGCCTTGAGGAGCTCCCGCTCTAATGAAGCTCTGCCAGTCTTCTCTCAAAGTCCTGCCTCCCGGTGTCTACCATATCAGTTGTGCTCCCAGCACAATTAGTAACATGATTTTTTTTTCCTTTCAATCGGCTCACTTTTCTTTTTTAACTTGAAGATATTTACTTATACTAAAAGAAAGTTTATACCACTCCTGCAGGTGAATAGCCAGTGCCGCTACAGTTAGTAGAAGGTAATCATGGAAAACAGATGCAGGAAAAAAAAACTATGCTGGTGAATTTTAGCTGGCTCTTGTTGACTGCTGATGGCTCATAGTCCAAGGCTCCCTTTCTCCTTGTTAAAAAGGTAAATGGCCAATGGTTAGAGAATGTTAAGATCAGGCCAATCTCAAACGATCAGGAGAGTGAAAATGGAAAAGTTTTCTGTGGCAAGGTCTAGTGACAGCATGATTATATGCTATATCTGTGTATTGTGTATATCCTGTGGTGCCCCACAGTTTGGAAACTTTGATCAAAGGAGTTGCCAGGAGACAGATAAGCGGAAGGAAAATGGAGGGCATTTGGAGTAAGGTGTGATACAGTTTTGCACAGGGCATGTTACATCTAAAGGAACTCTCCCTGGGGCGCCTGGCTGGCTCCGTTGGAAGAGCATGTGACTCTTGATCTCGGGGTTGTGAGCCGGAGCCCCACGCTGGATGTAGGGATTACTTAAAAATAAACTATTTTCATTACTTTTTAATGTTTATTTATTTTTGAGAGAGAGAGAGAGAGAGAGCCGGGGAGGGGCAGAGAGAGAAGGAGACACAGTATCGGAAGCAGGCTCCAGTCTCTGAGCTGTCAGCACAGAACCTGACTGGGACTGAACTCATGACCTGCGAGATCATGACCTGAGCAGAAGTCAGACACTCAAACGACTAAGCCACCCAGATGCCCTAAAAATAAGCTCTTTAAAAAAAATAAAGGATCTCTCCCTGTGTACCTGGGTCCTTTCTCTAAGCAGGATCTCATAAGGGGCTGAGGAGGACGTCCTCCATATGGCCCTGAATAGATATGAGGGATATCAAAATGCAGATGCCCAAGTAAACGGGGAACAGTGGGTGACATGACCTGAGTATGCACAGGGCTGTGTAGCAGCTCGAATTTCCCCAGAAGCAGACCCTGACTCATATTTGAGTGCATGTACTTTGTTTGTTTGTTTACTTTTAAAGTTTACTTATTTGTCCCGAGAGAGACAGAGACAGTGCAAGTTGGGGATGAAAAGAAAGAGAAGGAGAGAGACAATCCCAAGCAGGCTCCTTACTGCCAGCACAGAGCCTGACACCAGGCTCAAACTCGTGAAACCAGGAGATCAGGACCTGAGCCCAAACCAAGATGCTTAACTGACTGAGCCACCCAGGCCCCTCAAGTGCGGGTAGTTTAAGCAATGATCCCAGGACACCTTGCTGGAGAGCAGGAAGCCAGGGAAGAGTCGTGAGAAGGGACGGCACATAAAAGGTCAGTTATCAAGCCGGCTACCCCTGTGGCAACTGAGCTTAAGTTCATGTGGAAACTTTAGGGAATCGGTAAAACGTGCGTCTTAGAGTTATTCCACTCAGGCCTGAGGGAGCTGGGATGTTTACGGCCCACTCGAAGGTTGGATTCTGGGCCTTTTCATTTGCCTTTAAGCAATTACAGTGGCCCTGCTTGGCTTGGAGAAAGCTCTCAGGTCCTGAGATAAAGACTCAGGCTGTTAGAAGTTAGTTCAGTCCTGATGAGGCCCAAAGGATGTAGGTAGGAAACTGTTTTCACTCCACCCTTCCTCTGCTAGAAACTTCAAAAACGTGTCATGCTTGACCCATACCACAGCATTCCAAGAGGGCTCTTTCCCCTCATTTACATACAGAGAAAGAGGCTCTATCATTTTAGGCATCATTTGCCCAAAGTCAGGCAGCCTGTGTTCTACACCCCTGGTTACACCTTCCCGGTCGTCTTCTTTTTTAACATCGAGGTGAAATTCGCATGACATACATTAGACATTTGCAAGAGGACAATTCAGCGGCGTTCAATATGGTCACAATGCTGTGCCAACACCACCTGCATCTGGCTCCAAAATATTTTTATCACCCCCACAGGAAATCTCCTACTCAGTAATGGCCACTGGTAGCCATCAACCTGCACTCTGTCTCTACTGACTTACCCATTCTGGGTATTTCATATAAATGGAATCAAGTACTTCTTGTGCCTGGCGTCTTTCACTTTGCACAGTGCCTTTGAGACTTAACCCTGCTGTGGGATGTATTAGTAGTTCATTTTTTCTTTGGTGGCTGCATAATATTCCGTTGCGTATGGACATACCACAATTTGTCTCTCCACTCATCTGCTGACGGACATTTAAGCTGCTTGCCATCTCAGGCTATTGTGAATAGTGCTGCTAGGAAAGTGTGCACACATGTACATATTTGAGTCCCTGTCTTCAGTTCTCTTGGATGTTTTACTAGGAGTAGAATTGCTGGGTCACGTGGCAATTTTGCATTTCTCTTTTCAAGAACTGCGCTAGTCTTCTTGCGGGGGCTCCTTCTCCTCTAACTTCTATTTATTTATTTATTAAAAAAACTTTTTTAACATTTATTTATTTATTGAGAGAGAGGGATGGAGCACGAGCAGGGGAGGGTCAGAGAGAGAGGGAGACACAGAATCTGAAGCAGGCTCCAGGCTCTGAGCTGTCAGCCCAGAGCCTGACGTGGGGCTGGAACTTACGAACCGCGAGATCATGACCTGAGCCGAAGTCGGATGCTTAACCGACTGGGCCACCCAGGCACCCCATCCTCTACCTCTATTTAAATGTTAGAATTTCTTGGGGCACCTGGGTGGCTCAGTCGGTTAAGCATCCGACTTCAGCTCAGGTCATGATCTGGTGGTTCCTAAGTTCCAGCCCCACGTTGGGCTCCGGGCTGCCAGCTCTCTCTCTGCCCCTCCCCCACTCATGTTCCTTCTCTCTCTCCCTCTCTCAAAAACAAACACTAAAATAAAATAAAGGTTAGAATTTCTTGAGATTCGATTCTAAGCCACGCTCTCCTTTCCCATTTGATACTTTCCCTCAAGCATGTATCACCCACAATCATGGTTGCAATTACCAAATCTATGCCAAGGATCTCCAGACCTCTCCCCTGAGCTCTAGATATTGGCCAGTGTCGAATGCCTGACTGACATCTGCATTTGGATCAATTCTAGAACTGAACCAACCCAAGCCTGGTCCCCACCAGCTTCCCCAGTCTCAGTGACTGGCTATAACATCATCAAAATCCGTTTGAATGTGCAAACCGGGAAACTGGGGGTCATCTCTGACCCTTCTCCCCTCGCTCTCCCTTTCTGTCCACCACCAAGTGCCGTCGAGTTTCCTTTCTAGCTGACTTTTAAATTTGTGTAATTCTGTCTCCACTGCGACCACTCTTGTCTGTATTCATGTAGATACACTTGCCTGGCTGACTTTCTCCACCTTCTGATTGGTCTCCCTGTCTCTAGATGTGGTCCCTTTCCATCCGTCCTCCACACCTATTCTAACAGCCGTGGAGGACCCCTCTACCTTCTCCGTGGCTTTTAGAATAAGCAGCATCTTTCATGCTGCACTTTGGGCTAATTTGACCCACTATCCCCTCGCCTCCCGCTACACTGGCCTTGATTTTGCCAGATAATTCTGTGGTCTCCTACCTCAGGAAATGGTCTCTGCTGTTCTCTCTGCCTGGAGCGTAGCCTTGTGAACTCCTACGCCTTTTTTTTCAATTCTAGTCTCATTTTCTTTCTAGAAACCTCCCTGCCTCCCAGACGAGATCAGCTTCCCCCACAATATGTTGCGATCCTTATCGCATTTGTGTAATTAGTAATTAACGTCTGCTTCTCCCCTGCGCCGTAAACTTTTTGGAAGCAGGGCAATGTCCGTTTTCCTTCATCTTATGTAAGTTTTGACTTAAAAGCAGCTGCCCCATGAATGAACTAATTAATGAGAAATGGTGGAGCTCCAACTCAAAGCTGATTTCTCATCCTGCCCTTTCTACTGCTCCACTTTGCCCCACTCTTAAAACAGGGATGTCCTTGCAGATTGGAAGGAATTTATCCCCAAACTGGAAGGAAGTAGAAACAAGGAGGAAAATCACTTGACTTGTTCCCAGGGTCCTGTCATGGGCTCTTCACACCCACTTCTGGTGGGAACCAACTTTCTGGGAGGCGGGGGAAAGCTCCTCAAACAGGGGTTAAGAAGACCAGAGCACACACCCTCAGCTCTCATCATGGGCACACAGGGCAGAAAACCAGCCCGCCGACGTCCACACAGCTTTGAACAACATGCAACGCTTTTCGAATGGCATTCCCTTGAAAGTTGTCCGTGTTTTTCATTTTGAAATGATTTCAGCAAGATGAAAAGGCTGCCTCAATTCCTTTGTGGAAGAAACGCTACCGAATGAATGAATGACTCAAGGGAATTAGTAAATACAGAAAAAAGAAAGGATGGAGAAGTTGAAGTGGCCCAGTGCGAACAGGTAGAACGTAGTGTGATTTGTCCCCAACCCCTTAGAGATGATGCTGATGGCCAGTTCTCTGCAGAGCCAATCAACCCTGAGTCCAATCCCAATCACCATTTCCTACCCCTCCAGGCTGACTCCCAGAGGGACTGAAAATGACATTATGAATGATTTTAGTCCATCACAATGTGTAAGTGACAGCCCACACTTTGAAGTAATGAAATAATTTAGGAGAAGCCAAAGCTCAAGGTTATCACAGGTATGCTCTCTGCGGAGGGCAGCAAGGGGGAGGAGCCATCCAGCTTACACACCCGGAAGCACCTCCCCACGATGATTTCAAAAATAGAATCATGTAGGTTTCAGGTTGCTTTAAAGCCACTGCCTGCGGGTCGACTGGAAAGAATCCTGGAGTCCCTCTTTCCACTTTTGGGACGTGTTGAGGCCCTCTCAGCTCCAGTTCAGGGGTGTCAACAGAGGGGAACACTAACAGATGTCTGATACCCGCTCAGGAAGTCAGAGTCTGAGTGAGTCCCACCCCCCCCCACCCCCCCGTCAGGCCACAACAAGTGTCTGAGAACTTACCCAGGGCAGAGCCACTGCTGCTGGATCGTCTGATCTCACTGGTATTCTCTCCCTCTCCCCAGTCAGGCAGGTGGGAGCTGGGAGCTCAGTCCTGCCTCATCCCGATGCTTGTGTCTTGCCCCCGCCACCAGATTCGCTTCTAAAGGCAGCTGCAAGCATTACCCTACTGAGCAACCACACACATAGACTGTGAACAGGGTTTGTGTGTGTTTTTCCTTCCGGTTGCTGCAAGTGATGTTGTCTCAGTTCATTTCCTCTCTGTGTCTTTTTTTTTTTTTTTTTTCATACACTGGGGGCGATATGTAGTTTAGGGGCAGGTGAGAAATCTAGCTCTCATCGCTACTGCTTGCTCTTTTGAGAAAGAGAGGTGATCTTTAAATTATCATTGCAATGGCATTCTGCAGAGTGGCATAAACTCCTTTCTAGGCTGCCTGGAGGCAAACATTCGGCTATGTTAAGGCCAACCAAATCAGGGTTTTGTGGTTTTACGGACTTAATAGACTAAAGAATTCCACTATAAGTTGACACGAAGCAACTTTTCATTCGACCAGTATTTTTTGAGTCTGTGCACTGATAGGCACCCTGCTAGGCACTAATCACCCAGATGGAGCATCCCAGTGTGGAATGGAGGCCTAGACCGAGCATGTGGAAAGGACTTTGGAAGTTCCTTAGTCCCAAACCTTTGTCTTCTGGCTGTGCCTCTGGGTAGCCGACAAGTGGTCTGGTCTGAAGCTAACTACCTGGTGGTTACCCTTTAAGTGCCTTTGGTCTTTCTGGGCCTCAACTTCCTCATCTGTAAAATGGGACAGTCATAGGATTGTTGCGAGAGTTAAATTAGTTACTATATGTAAAGCGCTCAAAGAGTGGCTGTCACAAGTCAGTAGGTAGGCAGGATATGAGCGTTTGCTGTCATCACTAGTGGTGAGTTATATTATTATAAGCTCAGTCCTTTGGTTTTTCCTTCTCTTCTCACTTCCCATCCCTCGCTGGTGCCTAGGAAGGGACTGGGGGACAGAGAGGGTTGAGGAGAGAGGGAGATGGTTTGAAGGATCGATACTCCCCCGTGATCAGGTAGAGTTCCTGCTCCAGGGTCAACACAAAGAACAGCACTGCCCTTGACCTTCCCCCTCATCTTTGATCTCCGCTCATGGTATCCACTGCGCTCTTGTGACTTCTGTTTTGTTGCCGTTTTGGGTGTCTTAATATCCTCCAATACTTTTCTGAAATTCAGATCCGTGTCATCTATTTTTAAGTGTTGGGCCGGCCTGAGTCATAGGAAGGAAATACTTCACCCATAAGCAGATGCCATATTTAATTTTTTTAACGTTTATTTATTATTGAGAGACACAGAGAGACAGAGCATGAGCGGGGGAGGGGCAGAGACACAGGGAGACACAGAATCCAAAGGAGGCTCCAGGCTCCGAGCTGTCGGCACAGAGAGCCAGATGCGGGGCTCGAACTCACAAACCACGAGATCATGACCTGAGCCAAAGTCAGACGCTCAGCCAACGGAACCACCCAGGCACCCCAGCAGATGCCATATTTAAGTAAAGAAACAAAACACTCTGCTCAATGCCTTGTGTAATTAGGACTTATAAATAAATCGATGACAAGAACATCCATGGTAATCCTTATATAAATATTGCATCCATAGGTGTAATTAGCAACATTCATGGTAAAAGTATCATCTTTTTTCTTTCTCTCTTCTTTTCCTTAAAACACCACTCTTGCATACATGCTATATATCAGGAACAGTTCCAGATCTGAGATAGAATTATCCTATTCCCCAATTTTTATTTTCTAGTGCAGCACATCCATAACAAATCGAGCAGAGCGGAAGTCTAGACAGTACATATTTTTTCAAAATGTCCCTCCATGCATTTCCTGTTATCCCATATCATGTGCTATTTTCTCCACTAGATATTTAAGCAGCATAAATTTAAGTGTGTCAACTTCGGAAAAAATAATTTCCAGTTATCCATAATACCTCGAAGATGAATGCTATTGAGCTGTCTCCATAAGTCAGTGACACCTTAGATATATAAGAAGGCTAAGCTTGGCCTTCATTTACATCAAGCACTTGAGATGGGCAACTTGATTATCCTTAACTCTGTTCTTTTGTCCACATCCCCATGGCTTTCTTTCCCACTGCACATCCCACGGCTGAGGCTTTAAAATGGAGAGAGAGCATGTCTGTCAAGACGAACTAAGGAGTTCAGACTTTTTCCAAACACAGATCACACTTGTTTTAAAAAAACAACTGAAATATTTTTTTTCCACTTGGAAAGATGAAGGTTTTCTATGTCTGTTTTCCTACTTACGGTCTTAGATGTTTTCCTTCTTCTTTTTTTGGGGTTTGTTTTCTTCTTTTTTGATTAGTGGCAGATTATGCCATGCGTCAAGATTTTGACAGGCCCCAGATGGCTCTGATAAAAACAAACACCTGTAATTTCTAATCACTCTATCCAATGAAGATCGTGTTTACATTTTCGTCTTTATTTAAACAATCTTCTTGACTGCTCTAATTAACTTCTTCATGCCGGCTCAGTTCGCACCACTGCATGGTTTATAACTACCTGCTAAGCAGTAGCCAAACCCCAGGCAACTGTTTTGAATTTGTCATGGGTATTGGGTCCAAGGAGTGACTGTTGTATGGAGTGAAGTCTGAGGGGCAGGCGGGGACGGGGAGGGGGGGGCAGAAGTGAGAATTTGAGAAGATAAAAAGTTTAAAAATCCGTGGCCAACTTGTGTGTGTGTTTGTGTGTGTGTGTGTTTATGATTCCCTATGCGTGACTCATTTCCCTCCATGACTGAATACAGTATGAGCCATAGGGAATCAGCTACCCACAGAGGAATTTCAATGAACATGACCCAGAGTTGGTTTGGCAAATTTCAAGAGCAAAGTTGTCCAGTATTATAATGGGCGCTTCATCCCTGCTCAAGAATGGCAGTCAGTCTTGTGGTTTTCATTTTTAGACGAAGAAATTAGAACTCAGAAAGATCCAGTTCGTTTGTCTGTTCAGTAGGTGCTGCGTTCCTACAAACTCCTATGAGCTTTCCTGGGCATGTTGGTACGTCAGTCCCCAAGACACGGGACCTGCCCTCAAGGTGACCCGGTGAGATAACTATTCCCATTAATGGGTTCACTCAGCCATCAAAATCATGTATTGAGCAAGTGCTATGAAAAATTAAAAATGAACGAGAATCAGCTCCTTCTCTAAGGGACATTACAGGCCAGTAGGCATGGCAAAACGAACCTTATCCACCTTCCTCTTTTGCCCTTACAACCTTCCTTTACCACTTGCAACCCTCCTTTTCTCTTGTTTTTTTTTTTTATTATTTTTTTTAACGTTTATTTATTTTTGAGACAGAGAAACAGAGCATGAACGGGGGAGGGGCAGAGAGAGAGGGAGACACAGAATCGGAAACAGGCTCCAGGCTCTGAGCCATCAGCCCAGAGCCCGACGCGGGGCTCGAACTCACGGACCGCGAGATCGTGACCTGGCTGAAGTTGGACGCTTAACCGACTGCGCCACCCAGGCGCCCCCTTTTCTCTTGTTTCAGGACATCTTTGTCTTCCTCCTGTTCTCTCATCAGCCAAATCCCCAGTCCCGAATCCCAGAACCTCATGACCAGCTCTTTAAGCAACGCGCACGCATTAATGTCGATTTCCTTGTTCTTGTTCTTTTGGGTGTTTATGCATTTCCAGCCGTGAGTGGAAGCTCAGTCTACTTTCTCCCCTGCGCCACAGCTACCCAGTTAACCGAGGTGGATTTGTTTCCTTGCAAATTCTCCCCCAATCAGCTCAGCTAGGCCCCTCAGTCGCTCAGGAGTCCTCTCGTGCGTCTCCCACGGACTGTCAAGTCTTCTTTCCATACTATTGCCCACCGTCCGTCCACTGTGCGCCCAGCCCTCACCTTGCGCCACGCCCCGGGTAAGCGCTGCCGTGAGCTTCTAGAGACTCCATAGTCTCTGCAGAACTCGGTTCTTCCATCCTCCTGCTCCTCATTCTCTGCGCATTCTCCAACCCTTTCAGCTGTAGCTTCTAACATTGCCACTTGACCATAAGAGCAATCGCTACCATTTTTTGACGTTTATCCTTAGGAAGTAAGTGGCATTTGCAAAGATGAAACATTCTTCTAGGTCACAGAACAGCTGTTTGAAGAAATGCAGGCACCTGGGAGGGCCAAAGGAAGAAAGGCCAAATTAGTTTTAAGAGAGCACTGACGGCAGCTTTTCAAGATTGCGATCTTGGGGAGCATCCGTTGCCTTTAGTCATCTGTCAAACACCACACACTCACTTCTCCATAACTTGTATCCTGTTCACCTATCCCTCTGCTGCACGGTAACCGTTTTTGGATCCCTTCCTATAATAATTGGGAAAATCTTGTTAGTGTTAATTTTTCCATAATTTTTTTAACATTTTAAAGGGGCACCTGGGTGGCTCAGTTGGTTGAGCGTCCCACTTTGGCTCAGGTCGTGATCTCACGGCTCATGTGCTCAAGCCCCGCATCCCGCTCTGTGCTGACAGCTTAGAGCCTAGAGCCTGCTTTGGATTCTGTGTCTCTTTCTCTCTCTGCCTCTCCTCACTCATGCTCTGTCTCTCCCCTTCTCGCAAAAATATATAAACATTAAAAAAAATTTTATTTAAGTGTTTTAAATCTACAAGTAATTTTTATATTGTTAAAAAAAAAAAAAAACTAACAGTGCAGGTAAAACTAAAGTGCCTTTGACCATCAGCCTTAATTTCAATCCCCTCCCCTGCTTGGCCCACAGCGAACCCCTGCTATCTGTCTGGTAGTTTTCCAAGACGTTTTCTAAGCGTTTACATCAATGTATGTAACCACTGTCAGTTTGCAATTGGGCACATGGGCTGTCTCCCCTTGAGCGTGCTTGTGCATACAAAGAGAACACGAGACTGAAACGATCCTATTACCCTCAGTTTCTGAGGGAACTGTATAAACTGCTATTCTGGTTTCACATGCAAGTAGCAATTTGAAAACAACATCTTATTCGGGAGAATACACAAAATAAAGCGACGTTGCTGCCTTTGAGGGTTGAAGAGGTTAGACTCCTCCGTTTGTCTGGCGTCTGCTCATTTGTTTTCTAAATATACAAAAACGCGGGTTTCGGTCTAGCTGGTTCATCTCTGAGTTGAGATTCCCAGATCAAATGCCAAAGGTCCAGCGGTGATTTGATAAAGTGAACTTCTGGATTTTCCTCTTCGCCCGCTTGACCACTTAGCCAGACAATCAAATCAAAATCGTGCTTCTCCCTAGGTTTGTCGTGCTGCCCCTGACTGTGACCTAGCCCCAGCTAGGGACCGTCATGTGCTGTTTGTGATCATTTGTAGCCACCTGTCTCTCTACCCTGACTGACTCTTTGTCCTCTTCCTTGAACATTTTCGTTCTGTTCAACCTCAGAACAGCCTCCATTCACAACCGCATATGGCGAGATGACTATTTTAAAGATTGAGAAATATATATATGTATATGTATATACATATATTTCCTGATTCCCAGTATTTAAAACCCCTGCACCGCTTTATGGTCCCTCTGGGTTTTATACAAGTATTTTACTCTAATACAATAAAATTTAAAAAAATAGAATAAAAGCTCCAACTTATTTCTCCTCTACTTTCGGTATGACTTCCTGTTCTATAAAGCAAAAACCTTGAGTCGTGGAAGCCCTAAACTTCAGTCCTTCAGCTCTGTCTACTTTCTTGCTTTGCCTCCTCTCTTCTTCCTCGCAGGCTCGACTTTTCTGACAGAGGAGTCGACATCCTGGAAGCCACACCTTCCATTTCCTCCTTCCTCACTGCATGCCTACCGCGCTAAAACCCGGATCCCACCCCAGGCCCCCATGGAGATTGTCCCTGTCAGTGTCACCCAGGGCATCCTAGGTGATGAAGCCAATAGGCAATACAGAGTCTTTCCCTCTGTGGGCATTTCAAACAACTGATCACCTCTTCCCACTCAGAGCACTCCGTTTGTTCTTTGGGGGACCCTACTCGGCCCTGGGTCGCCTCCTTCATGGCTCACTGCACCTTCTCCACTTACCATCCCCCACGTCTCACCATTGGACTGCATATATTTTCACTCTCCTGCTGTCTCTGGGTGGGCTCATCAGGTCCCATCTGGTGTGGGGCAAGTCTTTGTCCCCTGCACTCTCCAGTAGCATCGTTATCAAACCCTTAGTTTCTGTCTCAGTGTTGACTGCTTTCACAACATGCCACAGGGGCTGGGAAGCTTAAACAAGAAACAATTATTTCTCTGGAGGCTGGGAATCTGAGGTCAGGGTGTCTGTGTGGTCTGGTTCCGGCTAGAACCCTCTTCCTGGTTTGTAGAGGCCCATCTTCTTGCTATATACCCTCACCTGCAGGAGAGACAATCTCTTTTGTGTCTCTTCTTATAAGGCACTAATCTTATTATGAGGGCTCCATCTTCATGACCTAATTACCTCCCCTCATCATTAGAATTACCTCCTAATCATCTCCTCTCATGATTAAAGGCCTCATCTCTTAATACCATCACGCTGGGGATTAGGCTCCAACATATGAATTTGGAAAGTGGGGGCCACAAACGTTCAGTCTACAGCCGTCTCTCTGCCCCCAAACACTGCAAACTTTCTTTTCCTTGCTTCTTCAGTTTAACTTGTCACCAAATCCTTGGGGGTTTTGTTCGCGTGTTTGTTTTGTTTTATCTCACATCTTGTTGACCAATTATTTCTGTACACCCTCACTGGCACCACCTTAGACTTTCATTCCTTGGACCGTCACGACAATTCCTAACTGTGACAACCCTTCCTTTTCTGCCCCTAATACTCAGCACGCTGTTGGGCACAGGTTGCGTCCTCAAGAGTAAATATCTGCCCGATGCTAGATATTCTTAAAGGCAGATTTCAAAACTTCCCCCAGCTCCCAATTGCCTGTGAAATAAAGTTGAAAGGACTTAGTGGTGAATTGAGATAGATGGTATCCTCTTAGATTATCTTCTGCTGGTCTGCCCCTAAGTGCCAGTTACCTTCCCATCACCCTGAACTGCTCCTTGGTCCCTAATGGTTCATACACTCTCATGACCATGACCTTATAAAAGCCATACCCCTGCCTACAATGCCCTTCCCTCTTCTCCTTGTGGCAGCCTCCTTTAAGACTGTATTCCCCTGGACAGATATCTTTCCTCTCTGTCACCAGGCTTCTATTACTCTGATTACACAACATCAAAATGGTGCATCTGCCTTCCCCGGACTTCAAGGCTCCTGATGGGAGGGAGCTGTTGCTTATTCATTTTGGGGACTAAACATTTTACCAAGTGGTCTATAGAGGTCTTGCATCAGAATCACCCATGAAGCTGGTTAAATACAGATTCCCCAGGCCCCACCCTTGGATTGCTGAACCAGTTTGCTGGGGAGTGAACTCTCCCAGGTAATTCTTACGCATATGAACATCTGAGAATAAAATTACAGTATCCAACAAATATTTGATGAATAAAGACATGAGGAAAAGTACTGAGATCCCTACTTCTAAAAATCTGGTCTACGTCCTTCATTTATCTGGGGTTATGTTTTGGCTGGAGAGAGGTCCGGGGAATTTGGCTCAGCCTTGGATCAAAGTGACCTAGTGGGAAACAGCCCTGCATTATTCTCTAATCAGGTCATGCAAAGTACCTATTGTCCTGTCCAAATGCCAAATGAAGTTTAGGGTCATTCAAAGCCCTGAAGATGGTTGGTTGTGATAAGAACTAGCAAATTCTTGCTCAAGTGAGAACTGGTATTACAGGCATGTTCTACATTTTTAACTCACCACAGCCACGTTCTTCAGCTTTAGTGGTTTACGAGTACCTTCTAAGGAGTCTCACTGTCTTATTTGCTGTGCTTCTCACCAGTATCAATAACTCTAGTGTCAATTATTAGCCCTCTCCTGTTGACATTGGGTGGACGATGAATGACCCCTAAGAGCTTTTAAGACTTTAGGCGAGACTGACTTGTGAAGGTAGGCAAGTCTTCTTTGGGCCACAAGGTCTCTAAAATGTTCTTTTTAAATTTCATCAGTAGATTTTGAGCTCTGGCAACATGATCTTGAGATCTGTCCTAAAGCACCCTATCAGGCCTCGTGAGGACTCATATGCATCATCTAAATGACCCCGTGCCTACAGAAAGTATCCTCCATAAATCTTTGTTGGATTTGTTATTTACCAAATAGTTAAACATCTCCGAAGGTACATAGAACCAAAGTGTAGAAACACACCGATACCGTTAGGTAGTGAAATACAAACAAGCATACCCGAAACATGGAAGTGAAATGAAAAGCATCCAGAGTGGCTGGAAATTGGTGGTCCTTTGTGGAGGAACTGAGACCTGGGGATAGCACCCAAGAAAAAAAAGGCAAGATATAGGTTGACAGTTAAGCCATCTCCTGGGTCGTTCATACGATATCACACCTGGGCCGAGCCTTAGAAGCTAATTTGTTTATATTGCTTCTTCTTTAATATTTCCATTATCTCTTTATTACACAAGTAACATACACTCATTGCTGAAGGCTGAAAAAATAAGTAATTTAAAAAGGTGACATAACCAATGTTACATTGTAGTATACACTGTTTTAAATGTTTTCTTGTGTATGTGTAGTGTGATATTATAGTACATTAATTTCCTCTTGTTGCTGTCACAAATTACCACAGACTTAACGGCTTAAGTGAAAACACATTCATTATCTCATCGTTCTCTAGGTTAGAAGCCCAACACCAGTCTTATTGGGCTAGAGACAGCATGCTTGTAGGGTTGCATTCTTCAGGAGGCTTTATGTGAGAATCTGTTTCCTAACTTTTTACAGCTTCTGGAGGCCTCCCACATTCCTTGGCTCATGTCCTCTCCCTCCACCTTCAAAGCCAGCAATATTGAATCTCCATGACCACTCTTTTCTAGTCCCATCTCCCTTGACCGCAGCTGGGATGTTTCTTCTCTGATTTGCAGGGTCCGTGTGATTAGATTGGACTCATGGATAATGTAGAAGCTCATCTCAAGGTCACTGACAATAACATCTGTAAAATCCCTTTTGCCGTGTAAAGTAACATATTTACAGGCTCCTAGAATTAAGACATGGATGTGTTTGGAGCCATTATTCTACCTACAGTGTATAGAACTAAAACAAGCAAAGTGCATGGAAGTTAAGTGAGTTACCAGGGGTCACAAAGCTGGTAATTATTGGATCTATTAAACTCTTTCAGAGTGCAAGACTCTGATGCAGTTAGAGACTCAGCTAATGGATATTAGTGATGAAAGGTGGAGGGAAGAACTACAAAGAATTTGAATGAATGTAGGACCAAGCGTCTCAGGGGCTGGCACCTCATTCTCAGTCTATAGGTGCCATGATCTTGTTGATTTCTCTCAAATCAACATGACACCATGTTGACATCAACAAAGCCACTGCCCGTTTCTGCTGCCACTCTTCGCATTTCTTGGATCCTTTCTAGCTCCCTCCAATGGACTTCCTTTACTGCTTTGCTTCCTAGTTTCTACTGACTCCTTTCCATGGGTCTCTTGGTTTCTGTACCCTTCTGTCACTTGTAGCTTTCTGTCTGTGTGTCACCTTCAAGTTCCTTAAAAGAAAGGATCCGAAAGAGCCTGTTGGTCACTACAGGGCACAGGATACCTCTGTCCGATAGGGGGTTCCCACTGGGTTATCTCATTGGCTGCCAGCCAGCTTAGGGGTGGCTGCCTTCAAAAATAACAAACACTTCCTGGTTCCATCAGCCAGAGTCAGAAGGTCAATTACCACAATCTGCATGCAAGGAATCACGTAGGTTACCTGCCTCAGAATAGAGCCACAAGCAAGTAGTGCAAAGAGATTCTTCTCCAAATGCTAAAGTGTCTTCCCAGTGAACCCCTACATCCCTCCATCATACACTGCAATTGAACCATATCTTGGAACTACAACTAGAATAATCTAGCTGAATGAAAGAGTGTAAGCCAGGGAAAAACGAGAGGAGGAGAGTGGTGTCCAGAACTATTATCGAAGACGAACATTTTGAAAAGGTTTAGGTAACTACTTTCAGTACTTGAAGGCTCTAATTGCTGATCTTGAACAAAGAGGCCACACGGGCTTCTGAAAGTTCTAAAATTATATCATTTTTCTCAGTTACTGGGACCTTAAGTTGCTCCCACAAATCACACTGGATCTTATGAAATAAGGCTTTGGAAAGGGGACGCTGCTGTTTCTGAATTTTGTACCCATTTGTTTCTCCGGCTACATTTGCTCTGAAAGGGGAAAAGTGGTCTCAATAACCTGGAAAGAATGAGCCTGAACAAGTTTCAGGAGGAGAAAGGCTCTCTTGGGCATGCTGAACCCTGCCGCCACCACCCACCCCCTTCCTAACGGAAGAATGTTGCTCTAGAAGTTTCATCTGATATTCCCCACAAAAATGTGTGCTGTGGTCACAGCTCAGCGATGCCAACACAAATCTCAAACATAGCCACCTCCTGACTGAGAATACAATCTGGGCTGTTTTGGGTCTGGACCACGGTGACCGGGGACAAAAGTTGATTTCAAATTTCAATTAATTACATGGGAGGAAAAGGCCATCTGGCAGACAGGGTCTTAGCATAAATGCTTTTTCCCTGGTGTCGGAGTATTGAGGTGTTACCGTATAACATGGCAACCGGGGTTTCTTCTATGTGGTATGGTATTTTTCTCCTCTTCTCGTGCTTTTAGAGAGAATTCTGATGGCATGTTGCTGTCTTAACTTTCCGCACCCTATAATAATACATTGAATTCATTCATTTTTTTTTTTTACTCTGAAATACAGAACATTCTTTAGGCAGTCAATCAAAACATCGTTTCTGAGCTGCTACCACTGTGTTGGAGCTGGGAAGAAACTAGTGGGTAAAAACGTAGGTAATGTATTGTGTATATTGAATACTTTGGCTACAAATAACACAAACATAGAATTTATAAAGGTTTGGGCAACAAGTTATTCACTGCCTCACCAAACAAGAAGTCTGGAAGTAGAGGCTGGCTAATTCAGTAGATCGATAAAAGCCTCATGTCAGCTTTGTTCCCAGGTTTTTGGTCCCCTCGTGATTACAAGTGTCTGCAGTAGCTCTAAGCAGTGTATTCTCAACCACGTCCAAATGCAAATAAAAAAATAAATAAAGCCCAAATAAAGACACTCCCACTTTGAGTCTCTGCCTCTTTTTGAGGATGATCCTTTTCCTAGAAGGCTAATCTTCCCTCCCCGCCCCGTTCCCCAGCAGAAATACCTTCAAGTCTTAAGAGGCAGAATCGTGTCTAAGCCAATCAACAGCAAGGCAAAAGACATGGTCAAAATTACCCTAGACCAGCAAAACCTGGTTAGGAAGGGACTCAGTCTTTCCCGAAGCACACAGCAGCCCGCTGCCCCAAATGCAATCTCTGTCAGCAGGAGGAAGGGATTAGTTATAGGAAACCAGCAGGTCTGCCTCCGTGTGGGACTTCAGATGACCCAGAAGGACAGGCAAAACACTCTCCATGTACGCATTTTTCGCATGGAGTCTAAAAGAACCATGTTTCAGTATCTGCGTTGCTACGGAGTAGTTGCAAGATCTCGGGTTAGTTGAAGCTCTCGGAGCCTCAATTTCTGCATATATAAAATGGGAAATCATCCGTATCTCACTGGGTTGCTGTGAGCATCAAATATATTAGCATCAAATATATTAGGATACGCAGAGTATCTAGCACCATGGCTGGCCCATAGGAATCCCTTCCTCAAAGCTCCTAGGCTACCTGCAGTCTCAATTGCTGGGTGATTGTTGGCTTGTATTCTGATCGATAAGCACTGTGATCTGAGTGTGTACAGAGGCTTTCACACCTGCTAGGAATCACTGAGGTTCTTGCTACATGCAATGGGCCCTTTCCATTTTCTTCTCTTTCTGCCCCATTGTTCCTCTTGACAGTTCCCTTTGTTTGTGAACTCTTGTTTTTCCTGCATTCTGTGACAACTTTCCCTTGGTTTTACCTCTTATCTCTCTAGCTGTTCCTTCCCCTGCTGCCTTATAGGGTCCTCTTTGCTGCCTGCCCCAGAACGGTGTTCTCCTCCTCTGTTGTGATCTCACCTGTCAGAGGCAAGACTTCATCCTTTCCTATATTTTCCATTTCTACTTGTATATTCATGGCACATATTAGATGTTCAGTACATATTTCTTTAATCTGTTATTCAATCATTTGTTCAACAAGTATAGATTGAATGCATACTATATGCTGGGCACTGTTCTTTTGGCTGGAGATAAAGCAACAAATAAAACAGATCAATCCCTGCCTTTATGAATTTACATTCTAGTAAAGAGACAATGAATAAACAAATAAACATCTCCTATGTTAGATGGAGTGAGTGCTGGGGAGAACGTCATGCTGGGTAAGTAGAATGGGGTAGATCTGAAGTCAGGACAACATCCTTTAGGGTAACTAAGAATGCCTCTTTGATAACACATTTACACAGAGACCTCATAGGAGTGGGTGACCCAACCATGAACCTTGGCAGAAGAAACAAAGAGCACAAATGCCCTGGGGTGGGATTGTGCTTGGAATTTTCAAGAAATCCTCATATAGTCAGAATGAAGTGGTCCCCAGGGAAAGAGAAAGAACCAGGGGGCGTCAGGGGAAGGTCAGGGAGGTCCTTATGGTTGGTGTTGGGTCTTTGGGAGTCAAGGCTGGTTTCTAAGATAGAAGCGTTATAATCTGACTTACGCTCTTAGAGGCTCACTCTGACTGCTGTGTTGAGAAGAGACCTAGGAAGCCAGAGTAAAGGCAGGGAGTTCTGTTAAGAGGCAACTGTTAGGAGGCATCTCAAGACCAGAGATGATGAGGGCTTGGCTGTAGATGACAGCAATGCAGTGGCGAGAAATGGATGAATTTTGGTTCCACTCTGAGGTGAGGCTAATAGGATTTCCTGTTGGATGTGGGGAGAGAAGGAAAGAAATCAAGGTTAGACCCATAGATTTTGGGTCTGGCAAGAAGAAGGAGTTATTATTTTCAGAAATGAGGAAGACTGGGGGATGGAGATGAAGAGTTAGACTGGAAGCTGGTAGTGCAGCTGTTGACAAAGTTCAGATATACAAATGTGGAGGTCCAGGGAGAGCTCTGGGCTGGTGACAGAACCTGGGGAGTCATCAGCATGTAGATGATATTTAAGCACTGGTGCTGGATGAGATCACCATGGAAAAAGGAAGCAAACTGAGGCCTGAGCATTGGACACACCAACATGAAGTATGGAGAGAGGAGGTTGGGGGAGGAGGGAAACCAACAAAGGAGACTGAGAAGGGGTGGCCCAAGAAGCGAGGACCACCACCAGTGTGTGGTGTCCTGGAAGGTGAGTGAAGAGTGTCCAGGGGGAGGGAACAAGGGTGTCAGCTGCTGTTAGCAGAAGTGTAATGGGGACTGAGAACTACCCAATGGATTTGGTGATGTGGAAGTCATCAGTGACCTTGACAAAGCAGTTTTGGTTGGGTTGTGAGTGCAAAAGAGAACAGGAAGAGAAGTTGGAGGCAGTTATGTAAACGATTCCTTCAAGGGGCTCTGCTGTAAAGCAAAAGAATGGGGTGAGTTTGGAAAGAGGGACCAGAGTCAAAGGAGGCTCCTTTTATTTTTAAGATAGGAGCTTTGATACACTTGAATGATCATCAAAACTCTAATAGGGAAAATTTTATGAGACAGGAAAGAAGGGAGTGAACTGTTGGAACGAGGTCTTTGAGAAGGATAAAGGGATGGGAACTAGGGTACAGGAGAAGAAGCTGGCTTCCATCAGGGGGTTAGCTCAGCTGCTCCACAGTATTACTGCCTCGCCAATCATTGTTGTTGTTGTTAAGTAAGTTGTATGCAGAGCTTGAACTCATGACCCTGAGATCAAGAGTCACGTGCCTTACTGACTAAGCCGGCCAGGGGCCCCTTGGCATTCATTTTGATTGGCCAGGCAGCCAGTATGGGCCTTGAACTGACATTAGCCCCTCATGCAAGCACATACCCTAGATAGCAGCCCGCAGAGTCACAAGTGAATGCAAGTTCCTGCTATGACTTCCCCAGTAGCCCTTGTGATCGAGTCTCCCCCACCTCCCAGGGCCTTCCTCTTGTGAGCTCCTTAGATAAGACCCCCCGGAACTTACAAAACCCTATTCAGTTTGGTCTGAACTGGCCAATCTCTCCTCTGCTTACAACCCCAAAGCAGTCCATCCCAGACCCCAGGTTCTGTCACTCTCCACCTTGACCTCCCTGCCATGTGCTTCCCCCGAGACCAATGAGTCATAAATCTCTCCACTTCATTGTCTCCCGTGGTCTTTTATCGAACCTTGGCTCACCATCCTGCACCCTGTGTTCCACAGTAACTAATGTTAATTTGACAAAGTCATACAGAACAGCTTCTCATGAAGACTGGAAGACTACTGGTATGGGGTGTGAGTGGATGCGGGACCCCTCTGACTGCTTCTATTTGCTCTGTGAAATAGGAAATAAGGTCATCAACTAAGACTGAAGTCTAGAGGGGAGGTGTTGGATGTTTAAAGAGAAAGGGTAGGGTGTGGGATAGTTGTCTTGAAAAATGAATGACTTGGGGGATGTGGTAGGATCACTGGTCAGTAAACCCTTATGAATCAACATTTTCGGCTATTGTGTGTTGGCTCCTGATATCCCTCCTGAGTTCCAAACTCCTATATCCACCCACCTTTTGGCATGTATCCCCTGTCTTCTCACGGGAAAATTAAACCTATTCTCTCTCTGCCCACCTCTCCACCCGGTGCTCTTACGCCCCCCACTTCCAAAACAGAATAAAACCTTTGACTAGCTCATAAACTGGTGTAGGACAATATATATTTTTTATTTCCCAAGACTGAAAGCACTGGAGGAGAATCGTGGCTTTTGGAGGAATATTATTTGTTGAGTTTAGACTTTGGACATCAGTCGAGATATCTGTGAGAGATCCCAGTGGGAGTGGTGAGTAGTTTAGCTGATGCGCATCAGTTTACTGACTACCTGGATTGATATTATTGAGGTATGTGGATAGCCCAGTGTGCACCTGATTCACCTGAGGATCTTATTAAAATGCAGATAGTGATTTAGTTGGTCTAATGCTAGGCTTCAGATTCTGTAGTTCTAAAAAAACCTCCCAGATGATACCAATGATACCAGTCCACAAACCTCGCTTTGAGGTTTAAAGGTGAGGAGACAGAGGGGTGCCCGGGTGGCTCAGTCAGTTAAGCGTCCAACTTTGGCTCAGGTCATGATCTCACGGTTGTGGGTTCAGGCCCAATGTTGGGCTCTGTGCTGACAGCTCAGAGCCTGAAGCCTGCTTCAGATTGTGTCTCCCTCTCTCTCTGCCCCTCCCCCACTCGCACTCTGTCTCTCTCTCTCTCTCTCTCTCTCAAAAATAAAGAAACGTTAAAAACAATTTAAAGGTTAAGAGACAGAAACCCGTGCAGATCATGTCAATCTAATGTGTTAAATGCTATAATAATAAGGGAGCTGTATGAACATAGGTTAGCAAATAGATTAAGGCAAAACCATGGAGACTGTTCACTTGCGAACCGAGGAGAGTGTTCTTCATCCTAAGAAGGATGTAGACCATGGAAGGATTTGAACATCAGGGTGACAACGCTTGAGCATTTGTCGTTTGGGTATCGGGGGTGCAAGATGCTTATTGGAAGTCAACCATATGTCAACCACCATCCAGGCAACAGACATAAGGAATGAACGTCGAACGGGGCAGCCAGGGTCTTGTCTTCAGGGAGCTTACATCCCGGAGAGGTTAGACAGGTAGTAGTAAGAAAACAAATAAATAAGGGAATTTTAGATTGTAGAAGTGTTGTAAGTAATAATAATAATAATAATAAGGGTTAATGTGATGGAGCCTCAGGGGACTGCTCTCGTGGGAAGTAGTTGTTAAGCACAGAACTAACCACGCAGTGGAACCCGTTCCGCAGGCATCTGGGGGAAGAGCATTCTGGGCAGAACGAACAGCATGATGGTGGCCTTGAGGCAGGGGTGAACAGTGAGGCAGGAGAATCTACCAGATCCGTGTGACTAGAGCCTAGTAAGCAGGGGGAAATCGTAGGAGATGGGGGCAGAAAGATGAACAGGGGCATGTGGGGGCTATAAAAGATGCGCCGAAGAGTTTGCGTTTCATTTTAAACGTGGGAGTACAAGATAACTCTTGCTACCGTGTGAAGATGGGGTTGTTGAGTATGCCCATAGGTCAGGGGCAGCGCGGATCCCTGGGGCATGCTCAGAACTGTGCTTTAGAAAGAGGACTTACTTAGCAACATGTAAAGTAGCTCAGAGAGGAAAGAGCAGCTCTTCCGAGATGTCTGCAATTGACATAAGGAGAGTGTGAACAGGGGAAGTCAGACTCACGCTTCCAAATGAGGCTACAAGAAGTGAGATGAGAAATTCAAATAATACCCAACTCTCATAAGCCAGGCTCAGAGGCTACAACTTTCTCACTAATAATATCCTCATTTTTTTTATTATTTCATTATTTCATTTCATTTCATTTCATTTCATTTCATTTCATTTCATTTCATTCATTAGAGAGAGAGAAAGTGCACGAGAGGGGGAGAGGACAGAGGGAGACAGAGAGAGAATTTTTTTTTTGAATTAAAAATTACTTTATTCAGTATTTACTCACAAAGTGAGAACTGAGGAAAGCTCCTGGTGTGTTTCTGAAAACCGCGGCGATGAACCCATGATTCAGGAACACTGGCCAATCGCACTACAGTTACCACTGCGGATTTCAGCTTAGCTAGGGAATTTTGTCTTTAGATTTTATTTTTTTCAAGGAATCAAAAGACAGAGAATTTTAAGTAGACTCCGTGCTCAGTGAGGAGCCCCATGAGAGGCTTCATCCCAGGACTCTGGGACCATGACCTGAGCCAAAATCAAGAGTCGGATGCTTAACCAACTAAGCTACCCAGGATCCCCCACTTTTGAAAATTTTGAATACCCTCATTTAATCCTCTCCACAACCCCACAATGCTGGCTGCCAAAACCAGTTTCCAGGGTTTCAACCCAGAGTTCCTGAAAGAGAGATCCAAGGGCATCCGGTTGTCAATAAACAAATGCTTCGGGTGATTTTAAATTCAACGGCAGTTGGAATCACCATGTGGGGCTGTATCTTTCCACTCAAAGGAATGGAAACAGCTCTCCCTAAGCCTTTGTAGCTTTCTTTAAACTCTGGTCATTAATTGACAGCCCAAGGAGTGACATTTCAGGAATTCCAGGATGAATCCTTCTGGAAAATGCCCACCAGCCAGGTTAGGGAGCCTGCTAATGGAGCCTCTCTGCTCCCTTCTGGGGTTGGTGTGAAACGTTGCCGGGGATTTTAAAGTAAAGGCAAATCTTGGGGTAGTGTTTAAGCTGCAATCCACATTTGTATTTTAATGTAAATGAGTTTCAGATCCTTCTTGAGAGAAAATTGGGGCTGGGAAAGGATGGACGGTGGTTCTGGGCCCAGAGTTGCAGGGTAAAAGGCTTGAGGGAGTAGAACAGGGAAGGGGAAAGGGGAAGGAGGCAGAATCGGGGCACTGAACTTGACTTCCTTTCCCCCCACCCCTACGGCTGAGAGCCCACCCCCTTCCTGAGCAGAGGGCTCCTAAAATGCTGAATGAAGAAGAAGTAGGATATGGTTTTATAACTTTGCATTATCTGTGCTTGATTAGATTCTAACGTGATCTGTGCATCTGGTTGGTTGATTTAAAATATGCATTTAAAAAAAGGGGGGGGGGAACTCTGATCTGCATTTTAACTGCTTTCCCTCCTAGCTGCTGGGCTCTGTCGTGCCCATGAGACCAGAAAAGATTTTGTGTGCACAGCGGAGCTACAAGGTAAAACAGGAATGGCTCACTGACCTTCAATTTCAGAGAAACAGGGAGATGACAGAAACAGGAAAGGAAAGAAAGCCATCACTTACTGAGTGCCAACTGTGTGCCCAGGGCTGTGTGGATGCTCCTCGTGAACGTTATCTCGGGGGCTCTTCATTTTCCTCTGGCTCTCCTTGCAGCTCCAGTATTGGAGATCAGCCCCAACGGTGACCACACCTGCTGCTGAGTCATTTGCGTGACGATTAGTAATAACTAATATCTATCAAGCACCTAACACATGCCAAGCATTTTACGGGAATCCCCCCCTTGAATACTCTCAAGAGATGGGTCTCCCTTGCCGCCTCCTTTTCAGATAAAGTGACTGAACCCTGGAGATGCTAAGGGGTTTGTCCGGAATCAACAGTGTACAATCCAAACCCATGTTTGGTCATTCAAACA
Source organism: Prionailurus bengalensis (assembly GCF_016509475.1). Classification (NCBI taxonomy): domain Eukaryota; kingdom Metazoa; phylum Chordata; class Mammalia; order Carnivora; family Felidae; genus Prionailurus; species Prionailurus bengalensis. The sequence continues at coordinate 17,415,852 of NC_057349.1, read as the reverse complement.
TGGCTGCATGTGTAGCCATTATGTGCTACTGCCTTTTACTTAGAGAGGAAAAGCGCAAAATTACACCTGCTCTGGGTGTAATTTCCTTCTAAGCTTAGGTTTGAGGTCTTCAGCCTCCTTACTTTTTGCCCCCTTTTTCTCCCTAACGGTTTCCCCTCTTCACTTGAGGTTTCCACAGCCTACATATACTGTTCACACCTCACTATGGCTACCAACTCTTTCCTGAAAAGATTACCCAATATCGTTCACTCACTCATACAAATACTAGCTGTGCCTTCTAGACATAAATACATTTGGAAACTTTCTTTAACTATAAAGAGTTGTTGTTTTTTTTTTTCTGAGGATTTGCAGCTATCATCTCAGAGAAAAAGAATCTATTGTCTCTTTTTATTAAGTATTCTTTTTTAAGCTTATTTATTTATTTGAGAGAGTACAGGAGGGGCAGAGAGAAAGGGAGAGACGGCCGGAGTACAAGAGGGGCAGAGAGAGTGGGAGAGATAGAATCTCAGGCAGGCTCTGTGCTGTCAGCACAGAGCCCGAAGCAGGGCTTGAGCTCATGAAACGGTGAGATCATGACCTGAGCCGAAAACAAGAGTCAGATGCTTCACCGACTGAGCCCCCCCAGGCTCCCCTCTGCTTGTCTCTTAACTGTGGTTTGGAGATGTCTCGGGCTGGCGACTGAAAAAAATCTGGGTGTGAGGACTTATTCTCAAGGCCTTTCTGCTTACCTGGAGAGGGTGAGCTCTGGCTCACCAGATACCAGAAGTGAGTTCTCTGAGCGATGTGAGGTTTTAGGAACAGGTGTCCTGGCCTCGTTAGCTGCGTGGAGCTGTAGTTCTGAGACCTTGAGCCTACTGCGACTGAGCACTCACTTCTTCACTGATCAGGTAAGCATGGTCACTTGAATTGGCGCTGGAGACACCCTGATAATCAAGGCTGACATCGTTCCTGTGTCCACAGCATTCACAGTGCAGAGTAGGAGACAGACATTGGTAAGAGGCTTCAAGAAAAATGCGCAAATTTCATCTCCTATTGGTCCTTTTCCTTTCTCTTCTTTCCTTATTCCACTGACATTGTAATTTCTCTCCCGTCCCCTTGCCCCAAGGTTCCCAGATGCTGTGCATCTAGAACTTTCCTTCTTCTCTTGTGCCAATATCCTGTCTTGGACCTCCCTCTCTCACTTCTGCCTAGTGGGTGATGATCATGTTTGGCCCAGCTCACTGCCAGCCAGGAAATCCATGGCTCCTGGCCCATTTTTGTCTGCCATGAGCTTTTTGTTTTTTCCAGACACATAGAATTAAGAACAGCTATAAGAACAGGAACTAGTTGATGGTCAAGTTCATATTACCCATCAATTAATTCATGTATTCATTCAGTAAACATTACATAGCTTGTATCTTCCAGGGATTGAGATGCAGGAAGGGAAAACACATGGCTTCTGCACAGTAAAAAGACTATAAATTTCCAAAGGTAGGGGGCCCCATCTATCTTCTGCATGCCTCCGTCTCTGGTATTTAACTCCTTCACACCAGCTAGAGACTCAATAAGTCTCTAGACTTGAGCTAGAGACTCAGATATTTGTGAAATAAAAGAATAAATTCGCATTTTTATGGAAATGATGGAAATACAAACTATAATAAAATGGATGAGCACCCATTCAATAAATATTGATTGAACATTTTCTAACTGCTAAGTACTATGTCAAGCAAGACAGATGCAGTCCTTCCCTTAGGGACCTTACAGTTAAAAATCCACCCAAATAAGTATTAGAGTTGTTTTAACTGATGTGAAGAAGATCAGGGTTTAGAGAGCAGAAACCAGGTAGGTTTGCCTGGCTCACGCGAAAGCCCTGCAGCCCAATAAAGCTCAAATTGCTTCTGAAAAACCAAAAGATTGACGTGGTTGAAACACTCTGAGTTGGGGGGAAGGGGGGGAGTGGGAAGAAATGAGACTAGGAAAGAAAGCAGATATTGGATTCTCAGAGCCTGGAGGGCAAGTTAAGAATTCAGGGTTTATCTCAAGAACATTGAGAAGATTTTCCATGATGTTAAGTGGGAGAAAGGTATGGTGAATTTTAATTTCTAGAAAATTACTGTGCTTTGAGGATAAAGAATTGGGGGGGGGGGACATGAAGAGTGGAGAGTAAATAGACTAATTAGAATGCTATTGCAGTAATATAGGTACGAGAGGATATCCACTTGAACTAGGAAGGTGATTTTGGATACAGAAAAGAATGGATGGAGGTGGGGGGTGCCTGGGTGGCCCAGTCAGTTAAGCATCCAACTTTTGATTTCAGCTCAGGTCATGATCTCACAGTTTGTGAGTCGGAACCCTATGTCAGGCTCCACGCAATGGAGCCTGCTTGGAATTCTCTCTGCCCCTCCCCTGCTTGTACAATTGCACGTGCTCTCTCTCTCGAAAATAAATAAACTTAAAAACGAAAGTGGATGGATCCAAAATATATCTTGGCTGCAGAATCAGTAGGTCATGATTACTGGATTGCAGATGGGGTGGTTATGACAGTAAAGACGATGGTCAGACATACCTTTTATGTTCTTGCCTGAGCTAACCCATAAATGCTCGTATTATTTTCTGAGATTGAAAATATGGGAGGAGAGCCATGCACGTTAGAGGAACATTATTAGTTAAGTTTTGGATGCTATCACTTTGAGATACCTGTGAGAGATCCAAATGGAAATGTTGAATAATTTAACTGATACACGTTGTATGACTTCCTGGCCCAACATTATTCCTCTAGTAATTATGAGGTGTCCATGTGACCCAATCATAATGCCTTGACTCCAAGGCCACATAACTGATTTGTGGAAAAGCCATGCAAACTTCACTACACCAGTCAAATTCCTTCTCTTAATCTGAGTGGGCAGAAGAGAGACTTTTACATTCTGGTTTTAGAGCTGTGAGGCTAAGTTCAGGGCTGTTGATGAATATGGCCCCTCTGTGGGAATTATGTCGGCTTAAAAAAATAAAGATAATATGCAAACAGAGAAGAGTAGAGGAGAAAGGATCCTGAGGATACCGGAATCTTCTTGCTTCTGCCCCTGGGTTGGTTACATGAGTTAAAGGTCTCATATCTGTCATATCTATTTTTTAACCAATCTCTCTCTTCCTCTGCCTCTCTTTCTCTATGTTTTCCTTTGTCTGTCTGTTTTTGTTTTTTGTTTTAATTTTTTTAACGTTTATTTATTATTGAGAGACAGAGAGACACAGAGCATGAGCAGGGGAGGGCCCGAGAGATGGAGAGACACAGAATCCGGAGCAGGCTCCGGGCTCCGAGCTGTCAACACAGAGCCTGATGCGGGGCTCGAACTCACAAACCACGAGATCATGACCTGAGCCGAAGTCGGACACTTAACCGCTTAACCGACTGAACCACCCAGGTGCCCCATGTCTCTTTTTGTTTTATCTTAGTTAGTTTTTGGTGGGATTTTATTGCTTATAAATCATGACAATGCTAGCTATCTAAGTAGGCAGCTGGATTCACAATCTACAACCCAGTGAAAGAAATCACTTGTAGATATATTGTTGAGAGTTGTTGTTGATATAGATACAGCATTTGAAGACAGGAAGTGGACAAGATCACCAAAACAGATAGGAAAGGAAGAGAGGAATACTGATATCTAAGCTCTGAGGAACTCTAACACAAAAGATCCAGGAGAGAAGGGTAAACTCGCAAGGAGATTGAGAGAAATGCCTTAAGTCATTAGAGGAAAACCAGTAGTGTGGTGTCCCAGAAGCCAAGGGTGTTCCAAGGACATGGTGGTCAACTATGTAGAATGCTCAAGATAGAAAAGTATGATAAAAACTGAAAATCAGCCAGGGGCAGCATAGAAGTCATTGGTGCATTAACCAGAAATAACCTCAGTGAAGCAGACACAGAGGTCAGGAGCCAGTTGGAGTGACCAAAGACTAAATGGAGAGGAGGAAGTTAAACCAGACTAGGGAAACCATTCATGGAAAACAGTAGTCGTAAAGGGGAGGAGATAGAGAGGATGGCCCTGGAGAGGGAGATCAGAAAGGGACATGGTTTATTATTATTTTTTAAGATGAGAGAGACTAAAGCAAAATTATATTTAAAGATCTATTAGAGCACAGATAACTCTACCTGGATGAGTGGAGAAAGGCCTTCCCCAAGGAGATGGCTTTGAGCTGGATCTTGAGTAAAACTTTTCCAAAGGAAGAAGGCATTGCATGCAAAAGGAAGATTGTAAGCAAACAAGCAATGGTGTGTTTGGAGAATGGTCAGTAGCTCAGTGCATGGAAAATGTTGACCCTGGATTCTGTTAGGAAGAAAGGAAAACCCACCCAAGACCTTTCTCTACGTTTTGTCTTTGTTCTCAATTTCATTTTTAAAATAATAGGTTAAGCCATATTATCTTTAAAGTCTGTTCCCATATTAAAATCCATAGTGAATGGGGATCTGTCTTCAGTGTTTTGTTAGATTGATAATAATGTCCCCCCAAATGAATATTGCACCAGAGATCTTTCCTGTCCTTATATTTTACATTGTGTGGTGAGGGGCTTCCAGAAGGAGGCTCAACTAAAGCGGCCCACTTAGAAAAAAAAATAATCCTAAAATATCTTTGAATTTATTTTTTAACATTTATTCACTTTTTGAGAGACAAAGAGAGAGAGACAGAGTGAAAGTGGGGGGGGGGTGGGCAGAGAGAGAGAGGGAGACACAGAATCCAAAGCAGGCTCCAGGCTCCGAGCTGTCAGCACAGAGCCCCAGGCGGGGCTCAAACCCACATACTGTGAGATCATGACCTGAGCCGCAGTCAGATGCTTAACCAACTGAGCCACCCAGGCGCCCCTCCTGAAATATCTTTGAAGTCCACTATGTTTTACCTTAAAAGTTTATGCGCATCCTATTCCTTAATATGGTTGACATGGTTTTATTATTAAAGTGTTTTATTATTATTCATTAATGCTCAAAGAAGATGGGCCAGCTTCACCCTTTAGGTTTAAATATTTGCAGATAGTTACTTCTATAAACTCTGAGCAAAGATGAAAGTCCCTAGCTGCCTCCTATTTCCTGCTCCTTTTTCCCTTGCCCATTCACTGGCACCTTCAGAGAGGTGGGGGTGGGGGGGTGGGAGGGGGCAGTGGGGGGGGGAGGGGAGCTGAGCACCAGCTCTCTACACAAGTGAAATATGGTGGAAACTGAGGCAGAGAAGAAGGGCTCTTTAAGAGTAGTTTAGCTGAATTAATTGATCTTTATAAATGCCCTGGGCCAGGGGGACTCAAGTGATTGCTTTATGAGCCTTAGCCTCTTAGCTACTCACATATCATATTATTCACATCCGCTTGGCCATAAGAATTTTCTTTACAAAAGAGTACAAAATATAAAAGCCACATGAAATTGCCTGAAAGGAAACACACACACACACACACACACACACACACACACTAATTGGATTCTTGGCAAATGAGTGCAAAAATGTCCCAGAACTGATGACACAAGTTATATTTAGATAACTTTGCCCTAAAATATGTTGGTGCCTCTGTGAATGAGTTCATCACATGTGCTACAGACCCCTTTGGCCTGATCCTTTACAAAATATCTCCGTTTTTCCTTTTTATTACGTGCTCAATCGAAAGTTCTTTGTTTTCTGCTTCTATCTTCATGCATGCCATCCTTCCTATGGGCCCTTTTATGCATATGCCCCACTTGTGTAGCCTGAATGTGTGAATGGAAATTTAAGTTCTGTCCACCATTCACGTAGTATTTTAGTTGATCTCTTGATCTCGGTTTTAGCCCATGAGCTCACCCTTAGGACTCATCAGATTTCCTATATATTGCAAACCTTTGCTCATTCTCCAAAGACCAAGTTGAAGACAAGCACTTTATATGGCATGGCAAAGGAAAGCTAAAGCCACAGAGATCTGACTTTGTGATAAGAGACCTGCCAATGATTAGAAGACCTCACCTAGTTGGCCTTAAAATGGAATTAGCCCAGATAGTGACAAGAGGAATTAAGGCACAGCATGGTCCCAGAGCAAACACAATACCTGTCCTTTGGATGCTCTTAAGCTCAGAGGCAAATGAGGGAAGTAAGGCTTTCTGGGGCCTAGCCATACATTCCTCAGTGATTATAGTACCAAATACTCATGATTCAAAGTGACTGGTTATCAGATACTAGAAACATCTTCTATTTGGCTAAAGGATTTAAAAGCGTGCTTGAGGGCCCCAGGTTATTGACATGAATGAGTTTTAAAGTCATTTATACACATTTTTGAGGCTGCATCTACAGAGTTTTCAATAATGCTGGCCATATATATCATTGGAAGGAAAAGCAAATTTATTTCTAGAAAGCACAGCCTGGATACAGGTATATTTCCTTAGTGTCTGCTGTTTACTTTGCTCACAGAATCTCTACCATATATATATATATATATATATATATATATATATATATATCCTGGACCCATTTTCGGAACTCTATGCAAACAGGAAGACTTATAATGCTCACTTCTTTGTTTCTAGTAGCCTAGGATTTGGCGTAAGAGTTAAAGTAGATTCTTGGTGTATGTACTGCTGTTAGGGGCTGGGATAATCCAGAGCCCGTCTGTACTCGCGAGATGAGATCTTGTCCCGTAAATTATTTCCTATAAAACTCTCTGATGACAGAAATGATCAATTTCTGGGCCTCGGGTATAAGCTTGAATCTCTGGTAACATGCACAGACTCTGATTGAAACTTTCTTTATACTGTTATCATTTGTTTAGGCCTTAATGGCAATGAAGATTCTGAAAGATTGTGATGCAGAGTGGAGAAGAGAGCTCAGGTTACCGGGACGCTCTGGGTGATAATGAAGAAAGATTCTCTGAGGGAAAAAATGAATAAATCCTGATTTTTGCTTAATTCCGTAGTCGTGCGTGGGATGGCCTTGCCCTCAGGATGACACTAGGGTAGCTTCTCCAAAGAGGATGAGTTTTCAAACTTTGAGTATTTTTTAAAAAAATTTAATGTCTATATATTTATTTTGAGAAAGAGAGAGAGACATACACAGAGAGAGAGCAAGTGGGGGAGGGACAGAGAGGGAGAACCTTTGAGTATTTTTTTCTGTAAATAGGAATGGAATCCATGGTGTCACAGAATCCAAGAGCAGCTCCCATTTCTGGAGGCCCCTTCTTGTGGGCACGCGCCCATGGATGTCAATGTGGGCAAATCAACATGACTTCCATTCATCTGTGTCTCTCACACATCCTTCGTGGCTGACTTTCCTGCTGCTGCTTACAGATTGGACTCTTGAGGCGAGTGATACAAATGCTTGCAGCCAGAGTTTTCTTTCCTTCTGATGTCTTTGTCTGGTCTTGCTCTCAGGTTAATAACGGCTTTATACAAGGAGTTGGAAAGTGGGCTCTCGTCTTATTTTTTGGCAAAGTTTATGAAGGATGGGTATTTCTTCTTTGAACATTTAGGATGCACCACTGAAGCCATCGGACTTGGGCTTTTTCTTGGGAAGTTTCTTTGACTATGTGTAGAGAAGAAAGTAGTTTGTGGGTTGTCTGATGACCGTTGTCTGATTGGGACCGTTGTCTGAAAGTAGTTTGTGGGTTGTCTGATTGCCTAGAGGCTGCGAGGGAACAAAAGTCTTCTTTGCAGGACGATGAAAATATTCCAAAATTAGATTGTGGTGACGGTTGCACAAATGTGTGAATATACTAACGACACTGAGTTGTCCACTGTGAGTGAGCTATTCGGTATGTTTAAAACATATGATTCTGTTCATCTCCCAACAGTTTGTCTTTTCTGTATACTACTGATTTCTGCTTTCTGTCCTTACTTTTAATTTCTTTGGGTCAGCTCTTCTTTTACCATCGTATTAAGTTGCCTCCCTCCGGCCCCTTGGGGCTGGCTGACCAAACGAGTCTTATGCTGCAGGTTTGGAGCTCACATGCCTTAAAGATCATGGCCTCGAGGATTAAGGTTGTTGGCCAGTCTGGTCCTACAACCAGCGGATAGCGTCTTTCGGATCCTGGAGATGAGGCTGTTTCTACGTGCTACCATTCAAGGAGGCAAAATTCCCAGGAGACAATTAGCAGAGATTTTTTTTTTCCTCAGCTTTTTTTCTTTTATCAGGGGGTTTTCCACCCACTCTCCAGCTCGATTCCTATTGCCACATTGTATAGAATAATTTTAGTTACCACAACCTCAGATGAGCTAAACTGCCAGATATTGGCACCAACTTGCTGCCCCAGAAGCAAGCCCAGATCTTTGTGCTGTGTGCACGAAATTGTCTTGCTTTTCTGGCCCATGTGCCTGTCCGTGTAGATGCTTATCGTGTTTTGATATATTGTTTTATTTATTTATGCTGTGCCTATCACTGTTCTTGTTTGAAGAGGGGGATGGCCATACAAAGCATGTACTTACTGAACTAATCTTGACACCTCCTTAGGGTGATTCTTGCTTAAATACAATCCCCCAATTGCTTTAAAAATAACTGAAGGCCAACTGAAGTAAACCCTTTCTTTGTGTTTTCTTAAACTTCAGAGCAGCGTTGTCCAATAGGAATAAAACACAAGCCACGTATACACTTTTAAATTTTCTAGTAGTTACACTAAAAATATAAAAAGAAACAGGCTGGGTGCCTTGGTGGCTCTGTGGGTTAGGTGACCGACTCTTAATCTTGGCTCAGGTCATGATCTCGTGGTTTGTGAAATTGAGCCTCACGTCCAGCTCTGTGCTGACAGTGTGAAGTCTGCTTAAGACTCTCTCTCTCTCTGCCCCTCTTTCTTTGCTCCTCCCCGTTTGCACTCTTGTTCACTGTCTCTCTCTCAAAATAAATAAATAAACTTAAAAATTTTAAAAGAAATAGGTCAAGTTAATTCTCATAATATATTTTATTTAACCCAATACAGATCTTTCTCAACTTATGATGGGGTTATATCCTGATAAACGCATGCAAGTTGAAAATGTCACAAGTTGAAAATTCATTCAATACAACTAACCTATGGAACATGGTAACTCAGCTTAGCCTACCTCAAACGTGCTCAGAACACTTACATAGCCTACAGTTGGACAAAGCCATCTAACACAAAGTCTCATTTATAATAAAGTGGCTATCTCATGTAATTTATTGAGTACTGTCCTGAAAGTGAAAAACCGAATGGTTGAACGGGTGCAGAATGGTTGTCAGTGTATTAGTCGTTTACTCTCCTGATGGGGTGATCAGGGTATTGGTTGTTTATTCACCTGGGATGGGTGGCGGCTGCCCATGACAGATTATCATACCGAGTATCACTAGCCCGGGAAAAGGTCACAACTGAAAATGCAAAGTAGAGTTTCTATCAGATGTGCATCACGTTTGCACCATCATAAGTCAAAAACCGTACAATTGAACCATCGGGGACCATCTGTATGGCCAGCACGCTATCATTTCCACGTAAGATCAATATAAAAACCATTAATATTTTTAGTCTTCTTTCATACTAAGCCTTTGATACCTAGTGTGTATTTTATACTTACAGCACATCCCAATTCAGAGTAGCCACTTGTCAAGTGCTCGACAGCCATATGCGGATGGTGGCTCCATATTGGATGGTAAAGACGCACAGTGTGTATGAAATGATAGTAAATTGAATCAGTACCACTACTGCTTTGGACTTTTTGGGGCCTTTTTGTTCTAAGGATTTCATTGAGCAATTAAAACGCACGAAGCCAAATGTAAATGGCCTCAAAGGCTGTATGTTCCTCTATTATACCTGTCCTTTGTGCTAGCATATTTGTATTTTTTTTCAACGTTTTTTTATTTATTTTTGGGACAGAGAGAGACAGAGCATGAACGGGGGAGGGGCAGAGAGAGAGGGAGACACAGAATCGGAAACAGGCTCCAGGCTCTGAGCCATCAGCCCAGAGCCCGACGCGGGGCTCGAACTCACGGACCACGAGATCGTGACCTGGCTGAAGTCGGACGTTTAACCGACTGCGCCACCCAGGCGCCCCATGTGCTAGCATATTTGGAGGACTTTCCTTATTTTCTCTTTTTGAATTGAGGGAAGAGAGCAAAAAGCCTTTATGGGTACAGATTTGCAGTAGAAACAAGACTCTTTATGCTATCAATCTTGGAAAAGTGTTTTCTGAAAAATCAAAGTTTTGGTGTTTTCGAGTTACATGAAATGAGAATATATAAGGCTTGAAATACTTGTTGCACTAATTACCTATAAATTAGTTAAGGAGTTAAACTCCGTTTACTGCCAAAAGACATTCGAAGGTGCTGGAAAGATTAGGAAGACAACAGAAGTGTCAAATATGATGGAGTTTTATGGGTTATACGAATTTTTTTTGGTTGAGATTAATTTTCAATTCCCCCGTGACAAAGGGTATTTGGTTTTACTGAATGTTGTAGTAATGGTTTTGATAGGCTATTTTCAGCCTGACACCCCAAGCATCTAAGGCAGATAGGTAGATCTGTTTAAATGCAAGAACTCCTTGTCCTCCATGTGGGTCTTAGCAACCCTTGCTACTTCCGGGGAAAATAATCCTCTCAACGTATATTGTTACATTATTAAATCACTTGTCTCCTAAAGCATGAGACCACCTTCTCCCAAGATCTCTAAATAAATCACATTACTTTATCAAACTGCTTATTTACACAGCTTAGAAACACTGATAGTTCATCAACCTCCTGATTTTATGGCCAATCTTCAGACATGCTAATCTGTCACATCTTTTGAAACCCCTTCCTTCATGGGTAATAGTTTTCCCCAGGAATTCCCAATCATGTCATATTTAATGAAAACAATACCAGTAATCACATTGGTACGTAGCCCTTTCCTCTTGGGAATCTCCAAATGGTTTCCAGATTGGTGGGGGTCAGTTTTCAAAAGCCCCTTGTAAAAAAAAAAGAGGGGGAGGGGATTAGTTCTCTATCAAGGTGGAGGGGGGAGTAAGGCTCCCAACGAGATTGAATCATTACCCGTGTCATTCAGTCCATCTGTGCTGTATCATTTCCTTTCGGACCCCATGTTCCAATAAGCTGAAGTGCACCTATTTGGCAGGGACCCCTCTTATGCTGGCCGGGGAACCATCATGCTGTCATCGCAGCTGGATATGACAGGTTCCAGGAGTTTAGAAATTGTTCTTGACATGGTGGGAAGTATGTTCATGTCCTCGCATCAGGAATGCGTCATTTCCTACGTAGGTGGAGCTGCCCTATTCCCAGCCCTTTCTATCCGGTTACCACGGTTTATTTTCCCCTATGGCACTTCCCACCACATAACGTGTTACGTATTTGTCAACCTTTGCCTTTCCCTGCCAGCATGTAACCTCCATGAAATCCCCAGCTTTGTCACTTTCGTTCACAAGTGTGTTTACTGCCCAGGCACTTAGTAGGAGCTCAGTCGACGGTCAGTGAATAAAAGAACAAATGTACGTGCAAGAACTTCAAACTGGCACGTGCACTTCCTTTCAAATGGTTAAATGGAGTCAGAGATGCCTAGAATAACATCATGGCGTTGCAGTCTATTGGCTGTGAGATCTTGAGAGAGCTGCTTGAGCCCTCTGGTTTCTTGGGGCTGAAATAGAGTAGTAAGGATCTTGCAGGTTGGTTGAAGACTAGATGTAAAATGCTCAGCTGAGCATAGGGCCTGGCTTGCAGTGAGAATTCAGCCAAGAGTGGCTATTTGAATTTTGAAAAAAAAGGCATTATTGTTCCAGTGGTTTTTTACCCGGAGGGTTGTTAGATCTCAGAACCCTAACTTTAACCATGGAGGTTATGCCTCAGGGCTAGGTTCTATTCCTTCAAGGGTCCAGGACAAAGACTTGGGCATAGTTACGGGTCCCGGGGGGCTCTAGGGCAGCAGGAACATGCTTTGCAGGGTTTTCCAGCAAATCTAAATACAGTCTTCAAGGATACCCTGTTCTACACACAGGGGCTGCAAGCCCGCTTCATATTCCAGCCCAGCAGGGACCGTTTCTGAGAAGGGGAGGGGGCTCATGATGCCCCACAGCAGGTGGCTTTCAACTAACAGAAGGGGAAATTTGGTTTAGGCCCCTCTGGCTGGGGGTTATCAAGTTGTCTTTGCTGAATAGTGTCTTGCCCTTATTTGGGCAAGGAGGGAAGTGGGGGGCGGCTAGTGGGGGGGGGGGCGTTCATTCCTACACCCTGATTACCAGTTCCTTCCCAGCCCTAGTGTGGCAAGAGCAGTTAGAGTGACAACAGCTGACTCACCCAGCACAACCCGTCACCTTCTGGGGAAAAAGAGATACTGGCATTCTTCTCTGGAGGCCCTCCTGAAGGACACATACCTCTGAAAGCAAGTGAGTGTTAAGTGCGCAATCTTATCTGCTTCTCCAAGCACAGAAAGAATATTTTACCAGCCATTTAAAATAAGTGGCCCTGCAAAAATGCAACATTACTCGGATAAGCATTCCCGGCACCTCCAGGAGTGGGGGAGGAGAGCCCTTCCAAAGAGTTAATAATATAATGTAACAAAAGATAGGAAAAGCCATTTTCAAGTTGTTTGCACTTTTATGCATTGTTATCGTCACTCAGACAACATTTTTCACGTTAGGAAAAGGGAGGGAAAAGGATTTCAGAGACAGAGCTTGCAAATAAAGATTTCTATTAAAGTATGTATGTGCGTGCGTGGGTCTGCTTGCACACACGTGCACACACACTGACTTCTCTCGGGACTCCTGCACAGTGGTCATGTGGGAGCACTGACCCTACAGACTTCGCCAGGACCCTACAGCTCCTGCCACAGCTGACCCCCACCCAGGAATGCTAGGAATGTCCTCCCTCACCTTCCCTGCCCCCCACCCGCCCGGCTAGCCCACCTCCCCAAATCCTGTTCAGTCATCTGGGCTACAGCCCCAGCGCCTGGAGAATACTCCCCTACAGATTTCACTGCGGTCCACATTCTGCTTTCTCTAAACATCTGTGACATGTTGTGCTAGCCCGTTCTTATACTCGGAAGTTTGTTCTTGTAGCTGGATGAGTGGAATAAACAATCGCGTGGTTCTTGCACAGAAGGGTCATAAATCCTCATACCCCCTCTTCTCCTAATGGAAAGTCTCTGAGATGCCTCCCCAGGACAGGGATGGGACCTAACACACTGCAGCAGCATTTCAAAGCTTCTGCAGTGCTTCCTGTAGCCCCTCCGTGATTAGATGGTCCTGACTGAGCCTGGGTGTCTTAAGCAGGGACCAGGGGCCCAGAGGGCAGAGGGGAGAGAGTGGGGCACTGGGGTGGGAGGGGTGGATAACACTGGACACCATTCAGTACATTGATGTAAGGCTCCAACTGCTTAACATAAAATTATACCGTGTTAGCATGGAATGGATTGTGCCGTATTCAGAAAACATACGGACTCCTGGGTATTGAAATAGATCACACGATTTTAAAAAGTAATGGTTATTTTTGGAAGAATGTGTGTGTGTGTGTGTGTGTGTGTGTGTGTGTCTGCACGTGCACATTTGCAATGGATTCCAGAGTTATCTGTGGGATAATCAGCAAAGCCCTCCTTCTGCAGCTTACGCTGCTTCAAAGCCCCTCCTGGATCCCCTTCAGTCAAAACACTCATTGAGCACCTACTCTGTGCCAAGGAGTGTTCTACGTAAGTCAATCAGTTCCCGCCATCCGGGAGGTGACAGCCTTCCAGGAAGTGAGAGAAGATGAGGCTAGGGAGCACGGGTGTGGGGCCGGGGGTGGGGCTGATACCTCCAGCTTAGATGAATAAGATGATTGCAACATTGCTGTGGAAGCTAATTATAGAAAAATTCATCTCTCCTGGGTTATAAACAATTTCCTATATTTTGTTGAGAAATCTAATCTCATGAGGATTTTTTTGTGCGTCCCTTTCCTGACTTGTTTTTGTGGGATGTGTGTGTGTGTGTGTGTGTGTGTGTTCAACTGTCACTGGGATTATCATACACAGAGCCTGCTCAGGAGAAACTTGGTATCCCCCGAGTCCCATGTCCCCGAGTCCCATGTCACTTTTGCTCTTTCTCAAACCCTTTTAGTGCCCAGACGCCCCTGCACAGCCCTCCTACCCACAACACACGCACACACACACACAGGCTCATACACCCACACCCTTTGTGGTAGGAGGTCCCCAAAATGCCATGACCTGCTGACCAGGCACCTTCCATCACATTACATGACTGTGGGGAGAATGGACACCGAGAGGCGGTTTCTCTGTCCTAAGACATTTTATGGCGAAGAGCAGCCTCCTGGGGGGTTCTGGGATCTGTTCTCATTCCCATTCCCACCTTTCCATCAAAATCACCTATGAACATAATAATCCTTAGGACTCACTTGAAAAAGTACATGGGAAGTCAAGATTTTTTTTAATTTCCTTTTTCTAAAGGCTAAAATGAAAGCAGGGAAGAACAGAGCATTACTCTCCTGGGCCCAGGAGGGATGGGGCCTGGCCTGGGTGTCCCAGGCCCGGTCAGGTTGTCTGTATGTGGTTCCCTCGCCACAGCGCTCCACGATTTATCCGGTGTATCCGTGCCTGCCTTTCTCAACCACATGGTCAAGTCAATCCGGAAGTGATGCCAGGTGCCCTCCTCACTCGGCAGGCTTCTCTCCCGCCCCCCCCCCCCGCCCCACCAGCTTCTGGTACTCCAGCCATTCCCTCTTCTGAAAATGCTCTGTGTCTCCCCATCTCCTGGTGTCACTCACCTTTGTCCCCTTACCTGCAAGGGGGAGCCTTTCCCGTCAACCCTCCACCAGCTGCACGGGTCCCACCCCTTCTCGAAAGCATTGCTAAAATTCCATCTCCTGTAGCCCGCCCTAAGCACCTAAGCCAGGAATGCTCGCTTCTCAGCCAGGAAAGGACTCACTGTCCTCCTGTGGTATTGCTCTCAATTCATGTATTTGACAAATAACTGTTGAACACCCAGCATGCCCCCACACAAACACTGCTCGGTATGAGAGAGACAGCGATGACGAACCCAGAGAACAAGCTTTCGGTCCTGTGGTTGGTTGGTTCCCAGACTAGTTGTGGGGTCTTTCTTTCGTTTTTAATTTTTTTTTTAAATGTTTACTTATTCTTGAGACAGACAGAGCATGAACAGGGGAGGGGCAGAGAGGGAGACACAGAATCCAAAGCAGGCTCCAGGCACTGAGCTATCAGCACAGAGCCCAACTCAGGGCTCGAACTCACAAGCCGTGAGATCATGCCCTGAGCTGAAGTCCGATGCTTAACAGACTGAGCCTCCAAGGCGCCCGGTTGTGGGTTCTTTCTAGGGCAAAACTGGGTTTTAATAGTTCCTTCTATCCTCGTGGGTTCTTTCTAGGCAGGACTGGGTCTAACGGTTCCTTCTATCTTCCAGAATCCAGTCAGAATTCAATTGAATGTACTGAACTGATTAATGAATTCATTCATTCTTTTGGACAGTGCCATACAGAGTTGGAATCGACACTGTAAATAACCCCCCTAAATATCTGAGGCCGAATGTGGAAAGAAGAGGCATACATTCCATTCTTATTAAAAACATCGAGCGGTTGTTTTCTGTATCGAATGTGGAATTCTGGTTTTATCAAACACGTCTCGGAGAAACACCCCAGCCCCCAAAGCAGACAGCAGTTGTAAACATCTCCTCTTCCGGCTGAATTCCAGATCCTGACCTGTGAAATGCCAGTTCGTGGAATGGAAGCTAAGCCCCGAGGGTCTTTGTGTGTTTAGACCCGCTGCGTTGATGCCTGGTGCCGGACCGGGAGTTAGGTCAACCCACAAACCACCAGCAAAGGGGCTGAAAAAAGACAGGACCCAGGGGTTGGGAACACAGTTGCTCAATGGCCCAGAATCTGGATCTTGGAAGCCAAATTATGGTCAGCCGCATTGTTTAATTATTGACCTTGTTCTCTGGCACACAGGGTCTCATGTGTAGACTCTATCTTTTGCTTTTTGTAACCAGTCTCCTCCATCCCACCAACACAGTTTATTCCAAAACATGGCGAATGGCATGTATACTGGCTTTTTTTTTTTTTTTTTTGGCTTAAAACACGGTCAAGACTCTTGATGATGTAAGAGAACAACAAATGAAATCAGCTTATTTCCTTCCTGATTACTACACTGCTTTAAAGGAATGCTGAGGTTTTGTTTGCAAAAAAATACATTGATGATTATGCAACCAGTGAGATCTCCATTTTACCTTATTTTGTTTAGCGCAGACTCGGTTAAACTTAGCCCTCATATAACCTTCTCTAATCTTGGTGGCTTACTTGACAGTCTGGTGAACTTTTATCACATCCTGAGGCTGGACGTGCATTTTAAGGTATCGGGGAATGATGAGTTTGTTCTGAGGTGAAGGAGGCAACATGGCATAGGTTTTCCGTCTTAAATTAGCACAGATCATAGGCTTCTGGGAGGACCATGACGTCAGGTGACCGCAGTGATGGGGCAATAGCAGCCCAGGAATCACAGGACAGCTGGGGAGGACATGGCACACTTCTCCTCAATCCAGCTGAGACTGTTAATGCCCACACTGGGGAAGAGCTGCATCTCCCTTCTGCAACATTGAGCTGGGCAGGCCAATGGGTTTCTGGAGTAGCTTCTGTTTGCATGGCTGTGTAATAAGAGGCGGTCTTAGCTAGGTCTGCTCTTACACTGTGTGACGGACCATTATCCGGGCCCTGCTAGCTGATCACACACTGGATTGTCTAAAGCACAGTCTTGTGGTTTACTTTGGTCAAGTCCATGGGCTTTGGGGTGGCGGGGGTGTGGGTCGGGGAGGCGCAGAAGACCTTATCGGTTGGTTCTTTTGCGTTGTGCATTCATTTCTCCTGTTAACATTAGCCGAAGGTGTATCATAGACTGAATGTTTGTGCCCCATCCCAAATTCATATATAGAATACCAATGTGATGGTATTCAGAGGTGGAGCCTTTAGGAGGTAATTTGATTTAGATGGGGTCATAAGAGTGGGGCTCGCAAGATGATATTAGTGCCCTCATAAGAGGAAGAGCCCAGAGCTTTGCTCTCTGTCTACTGTGTGAGGACACAGTGAGAAGGCAGCCACCTTCAAGCTAAAAAGAGAGGTCTCAACCAGATCCTGGATCTTCTAGAAGGGTGATCTTGGACTTCCCAGCCTCCAGAGCTGTGAGAAACAAATGTGTATTGTGTAAGCTGTCCAGTGCAGGGCACTTTGTTATAGCAGCCTGAACTGCCTAAGACAAACTGTACTTGCTGAATAGAAAACTGCTCTTATCTCTAAATATACCACCCTTATTCTCCATATTCACTGAATATTTCCAGTATGTAATTACAATCTTTTACTGTACACTTGACCCTTGACCAACATGGGCTTGAATGGCACTTGTGGGTCTACTCACATGTGGGTTTGTGAAAAAAAAATTTTTTTTAACGTTTATTTATTTTTGATAGACACAGAGAGACAGAGCACAACCAGGGGAGGGGCAGAGAGAGAAGGAGACACAGAGTCCAGAGCAGGCTCCAGGCTTCGAGCCATCAGCACAGAGCCTGACATGGCTCAAACACAAACAGTGAGATCATGACCTAAGCCGAAGTCGGACGCTTAACCGATTGAGCCACCCAGGCGCCCCTAGTGTTAAGGTTTGTTTGTTTGTTTGTTTTTATAAATACAGTACAGTATTGTAAATGTATTTTCCTTATGATTTTCTTAATAACATTTTCTTTTCTCTACCTTGCTTTATTGTAAGAATACAGAACATAATATATATAACAATATGTATATTTAATATGTATATTTAATATTTTAAATACATGTAATATATTTATATAACATATAAACTATGTTTTAATTGACTGTGTATGTTATTGTTAAAGCTTCCGGTCAGCAGTAGGCTCTTAGGAGTTAAATTTTGGGGGAATCAAAAGTTATACTTTTCAACTGGTCAGCGCCCCTAACCCTTACATTGTTCGGAGGTCAGCTGTGTTCTTTTAACTGTTCCAATATCCTTTTTCAATCCCACTAGGGTGGAAACTAGGAGAACAGAGTGGAACAGATTCTCCCTCCCAGCCCCGGGAAGGAGCTAACACGGCCAACACGTGGTCTCAGCCTTCTAACCTCGAGGACTGTGCGAGAATAAATTTCTATTGTTTAAGCTACCCAGCTTTGTGGTGCTTTGTTAATGACAGTCCTGGGGAGTTAGTGCTCACCGCTCCACTTAAACTCTAAATTATCTGCAGACAGGGACGCGGGGTCCTTTATCCCCAAATCTCTAGCAGCTGGCGTACCCACTAGATGGTTATAGAAACCTTGAGCTGCCTTCTCAAGCCAAGTTCTCCTCGGACTTTAAGTTGGGGGATAGGGGTTAAAAAAAAAAGGGAAAAATGAGAGGTTGGAATTGGTACATACCAGAATTTTGCCCAAGTTTTTACTATCCCCCCCACCCCGACTCCTAAATCACGATGTCTCCTTCTCCACACGCATAGAGGAAAGACTCCAAGATCCAAGGCCGTTCGTCTTTAAAACCATCTGCTAACAGGGATAAGTAAGAACATAATGTCTTCACCCTGTGTCCTACCCCCTCCCTACCCTGGGGTTTAGCTACCCCACAATTTCCTAGGGAACTCTTGTTTCTTATTATTTAAAGGTTAACTTGAAATTCATTTTGGATGAGAAAAGTAAGAAAACTCTGGAAAGCTGTGCACAGCTAAGTGTTTTACCTTAGGTTAGCTTCTAATTCCAGAATCTTTGAAAACTATCAAACTCAGTGATGGATTCATGTGGTTCCCTGACCAATACAGATATTTGTAATAATAATAATACCAGAGAAAAAGATAGTGCAACCTTGGAATGTTTTCCCTTTACTCAGCTGAAAATTAAACCAGACAGGCAATTACCAAGGTTTTGCTATAATATATAATATGTGTCCACTGCATTTATGGCACATTACATATTACATGGTTATTATTCTGCATTTTCGTCCAATCATCTTATTAGCTCTGGTATTTTTATGTGGTGAATGACTATAAGCTGAAAGTCAAGTGAGGAAGGCACTGGTGGAGAAATAAAAACACAGACTCAGTAAAGTCAAGCCCGTTAAATGTGACCACCACATACAGCAGACCACAGCTGGGGGTGTTGACAATGAACTCTCGACGACTGGAAAGATATTAGGGTACTACGGAGTGCTTTGGTAATGTTCTCTGCACTTAACTAAAAAAAAAAATCAAAAGTGAAGTGTACCGTGTTAAAATAGAATTCACAGTGTCTTTAAATATATTTTTCAGACCCTAGGGAACGCCATTGTATATTCTGACGTATTGTTCAAAGAAAATGAAAACCGCTCTATGAAATTCTAAAAATAAACTTGGACCCATTTTTTACAGCTCATTCAACTGGTTTTCTAAATTATGAGTCATTTGTTGCTTTTGGTGTTTGATGCCATTTGCCTAGAGCTACATCGAATCCTATTTTGGGGATATGAGTGAAGATATGATGAATTATAATAAATCAGGCTGCCGTTCAGATTTTTTTTTCTAATAGTGTTCTGTCTTTTCTTTCCTATTTCTAAATTCCCTTACCCACCTCTGTCTTTTCTTCTGGAGCTAAAGTTTTGTTTTCTTTTATTTCTTTCTCACTTGCTCCTATATTCCCTCCTTCTCCCTAAAGTTAATGTAAACCATCACCACTGGGAATTCCAGAATTTTCCATCCCAAAGATAGAGTAACGTGGCTTAGTCAAGCAGCTCTGAGGGTAAAATTCAACTTCTTACATTATATTCTAAAAAGTAGGATTTGCTGAAAGGCCTGGGTGGCTCAGTCGGTTGAGTGCCCGACTCTTGATTTTGGCTCAGATCAAGCCCCGAGTCAGGCTCTGTGCTGACAGCTCGGAGCATGCCTGAGATTCTCTCTCTCTCTCTCTCTCTCTGTCTTTTCTCTCTCTGCTCATGAGTGTGTGCACTCTCTTTCTCCCTCTTTCAAAATAAATAAATAAACATTAAAAAAGTAGGATTTATAGAGAAAAGTTTTTAATTTTTTTCCACAACATTCAGAGAAAGTGACCATATGAGATGTATTAAAACGGAAGGGCCTGAATACCACTGATTAACACAGTAACTGATGTGTAAGTTGTCGTCAATTTTAATTACATACTCGACCATATATTCTGACTCTGAGAACTAAAAATCACAATGCATATGTTATGAGCAATTATATTTTGACCCAACAAAGGGTCGTAAATGACAAAGCAATCGGCTGAAATATGTAACTTCTTTTCTATAATCACTAGGTATGAGGAGCTAGCTAAACTCAGGATATAGGACCATTTATTTCTGCTCTGTAGTTTAATGTCTAGGTCACAATGGGACTTCAAAGGTTGAACTGAATCAAACCGGAGTAAACCCTTGATCAAAATAAAATATGTAACTGCCTGTTGGAATAGACTGCTCCCTTCCACATGCTTCCCTTGAATTTCAGGAATGTTCTTCGGCAAGACTGGGCCACCCCAGAGAAGGATTATGGAAAAGTCGACACAGAGTCTATGGACTGTGAGGGTGAGAGTGGGGAGTTCTAAGGGGTCCTGGCACCTGCAATGTCCGGTCTCCCTTTCAAGCTTTGTATCTTTCATTCCACCGTTTCCCTAATCCCCTACCAATGCAATCAATGTCTCAAGTGAAAACAACAGCAACAACAAAACCCTGGGGCATGTGTTAGCTGATTACTTATCCTTTGTCCAACATTTTGTCACATTCTGAAGGTACAGATCACATTCCCTACATCTTGGTGTCCTCGATAGGGGTCAGTGGCCAAGCAGATGCTCAGGAAATGTTTGCTGAATAGGAAAAATAAAGCAAACAATTAAAAGAAATTGTTGGAAGGTCACTCCTCATGTTATGGTTCTGGAATGTGGCTGACAGTCAGAGACCACTGGCCACGTTCTCAGCAGCCCAAGCCCATGTCTCAAGGTAGCAACAGGACACTTTTGAGAACTCCTTGAGATCTTTGAGTGACTTGATCCAGCACCAAGGCACTTTGGTGTGGTCCTTTGTTTTCTTATCACTTATTGTAAATGTTGAAGAAATCACTGACTGTGTCACCTTAGCAAATGGAGCTGGTGTATACACTGTATAATGGGGAGTCTAGACAACCAACTCAGTTCACAGTGGCTGCTATGATCAGAATAGCTAATGTGGTTGACCAGAATGGATCGTGGAAGGTCACTTGTCTTTTGCCAGAAACAGAAACGCATTCTTGGGTATGAAGCAATGTGTGGCTGGAAGCCATCAGCTAGATTTCTCAACCATCTCCTCTATGGTGCAATGCTCTGTGTTGGAATCTCATAGCCTGAATTCTTTGCAGGTGCAGCCAAGACTCTGTACTCCAGATCAGCTAGGAGTTCCTAGCTGTGTTTAGACACCCAGGTAGTTGTGTAAGCAGGAGTAGAATTCAAGCAGGTGGTGTAACATGGGGTCCAAATCCGCACAAAGTCAGAACCGACATGACCCCATGTCATGATCCTTCTTGAACATTCTCCCTGTGGGCTATTTGGATATTTGGGATACTTTTATAGAACCCCCTTGTAGACCAGTTGAATGGAAAGAGCATGGAATTTAGAGACAGCCAGATCTGGTTACAAATTCTGGTTTCTACATTTACTATGCAATCTTGAGTAAGTTACTTAAACAATTTGAACAGCAGTTTTCTTGCCTGCAAATTAGAAATTAGACCTATTTTGTGAATTGCTGCTTCAAATGAAATGGCATTACGCAAAGAGGCTTGTATTTTATTTCATGGCATATAGCAAACATTAAATAAAAGCCCTTATTCCCCTTCTCTTCCCCCTTCTCTTTCTATTCTCCTTATTCTATTTATTTTTATTTTATCTCTACGACTGGGCTGTGTGGAAGGCTACGCCCATTCTACATACAACCAGAGGTGATTCAGGATGCTAGGCTTCCTCCTGGTTCTGTGTGTGTGTGTGTGTGTGTGAGAGAGAGAGAGAGAGAGAGAGAGAGAGAGAGAGAGCATGTGTAAGGGAAGAGAAAGGGTTTGGGTGGAGAGGGAAGATGACAGACTTTCTAAGGCATGGATATTATCTCATACAGCAGAGTGCCTGAATTCCTTACCCCTCACCTTCGACCTCCTGCCCCCCACCAGCTAACACTCCTGGAGCACAGAGTTGATGATGTTCTTGGTGGGATTGCTCTCTCTCTGTAATCTCTTCCATCCCCACGCCCTGGGAGGGTCAGAAGAAAGAGAGGAGCATTATGTGGCAAATGAACGTCTCTGCACCCTCATGGAGACCACTGTCAAGTTCACAGGCCTCGGAGGGTTACTGGCTTCTTGTAATTCCTCACTTCACCCCCTCTGGGGAAAGGAGGGCCACTTGGGGGCTGTACCAGGCGGGCCTCCTGAGACCCACCTGGTCCAAGGCCTTTCTCTGGGCCACTTCATCATTCCAAACACTAATCAAGGAACGGTCAAGAGGAACACTGTGGGAATTAATGATATAGAATGTCACAGATAAGAAAAATGCAGGATCTTGGGCAAACGACTATAACTAGATCACCAAACTTCGGGTGTGAGCAAGACGTGGGTAAGCCCAAAGCTAGAGGAAGATGGCGTGCATCCTTCCATTCATTTACGTATTTCGTTAAGATTACTTATCCAGCCCTTTATTATGTGCCAGGCATTGAGCTAAAAGCCGAGGCTACAATGGTAAACAAATCAGATATAGTCCTCGTCCTCATGCTTGTAGAGTCTGGTGTGGGATCTTGCAGCCTACATAAGTGAACCTCCGTTTCATAATTATCATTTCATTACTAGGGCAGTGTAGCAAATTATCCCCAGGTCTAGCAGCTTAAACTACTTTCTTATGCCCACGGCCCTGCAGCTTAGGAATTTAAACAAGGTACGGGAGCCCATGATGTCTGGGCCTTAGCTGAGAAGATGCAGTGTTGAGCATGACTTAATGGCCAGGGGCTGAAATTAGCCGGAGATGTCGTCACTAACTTGGCTGGCAGTTGTTGCTTAACTGTTAGCTGAGAACACATGTAAGTGTCCTCTCCAGTGTAACAGTCTTAGGGCGATGGGCTTCTCACACGGTAACTGGCTTCCCCCAGAGCAAGTGTCGAGACAGTAACACAAAAACGCTTCAGGGCCTTTTCTGATCCAGCTTTGGAAAACATAGACCATCATTTCTACCATATTCTATTGGCTTCTAAGGCCAGCCTGGATTCTGGGGAAGGAGCGTTAGGCTCCTCCAACTTCTGCCCTCCACCTCTTGATGAAGGACAGCAGGGTAAAAGCATGTGGGATCAGAGATACAGGTGTGGCCATCTTTTGAAAATACGGTGGCTCCAAAACACTGTGAAATAAGTGTTATGGTAGGCAAGGATAGGTTAACATACAAGGAGTCTTAATCTTGACAAGCAAGATCAACCAATAGCATTTCAAAGGAAGTGCCCAGTAACCTGAAATTGAGGTTCAGTGGAAGTTAGCCAAACAAAGATAGTGTTAGTTGAGGCTGCTAAAACAAACTACTCAATGTTTGGGAGCCTTAACTCACAAACATTTGTTTCTCACAGCACTGAGGACTGGAAGTCTAAGATCAGGGTACCACCATGGTCAGGTTATGGTGAGAACCCACTTCTTGGTCTACCTTCTTATATTCGCACGTGGCACAAAAGGGTCTAGCTCTCCTCCTTATCTTACGAGGACACTAATTCCATCTTGGAGGTTCCACCCTCATAACCAAATCATCTCCCAAAGGCCTTATCTCCGAATACTGCCCTTTGGGGGGGTTAGAGTTTCAGTATATGAATTTTGGGGGCAGGGGAAGGACACAAACATGCAGTCCATAACAAAGAGTATATGAGGAACAATATTTTAAGCCGATAGACCAACATGGGCAAAGGCCCAACATCTGGTGGAAACCTAGGCCATTATGGAACTGAAATGATTTCCATATGACCACCTTATTAGGTGTGAACGTGGTGCCTCATCAGGCAGTGTGGGATGGAGATAGCAGAGAGAGGGAGGCTAGCATGCACATATGTATGTGTTCCTGCAGGATTAAAAAAAATGAAGTTGGAGAGGTAAGCAAGGACCAGAAGGTCCTCGTGAAGGTCCTGGTGAAACATCCTAGGGAGTTTGAACAACAGTCGATGAGAGGCAGAAAGAAATGTTATCTGTATATAGAAAGGCCACTATAGGCAACATAAAAATGAGAACAGAATTCAAATGTAGGAAGTCTTTAATTGTCCAGTATCCAAGTTCTCGAAAAGATAAGGATGCTTACCTTGCCCATTTGGAAGAAAGTATATGGTGCTTTTTTTGGGGGTCACATTTATTATTATTTTTAAAATTCAAATGGAAAGTGTTGTTCCCTATCCCAAACAAGCATACATCAGACCCATGGATCAGACACTCCCCCTCATCAACCTACAGCATTTTCACGACACATGAAAGACTTTCTTGATTCCTATTAAAAGCAGCAGTGCACCTAAAAGATCACCGTAATGCCTAATGTTAAGCATCATTAATTGCCAGTATAATTTTTCATAAACATGGAGAAAATCTCTTCAAGAGGCAATGTAAATCCCCAGTCACCATTTTCTCCTCTAGAAAGGATCAAACTTTCTTCAGGAAGGGAAGATGCTGAGTAGGAAATGCATCATTGTAAGACACTTTATGATACTTTGGACTGTGTGGCAAATGGCTATTTACATGAAACCATTCATTTCCTGCAGCGTGGTTCCCAAGTGTTTGCCTTCTTGGAACAATGACGGGAAAATTCCTAACACAAGAAGGACTATGACGACAGCCCTACTTATGTGTTGCTCTTACTAGTCTTGGAAAGTGTCCCATTGTCCTTCATGCGTTAGATGAATCTAAAATAAGCAAGAAGTCTAGACAGTGGAAACCATATATCAGATCTATGTTTTACTTAGTATTGTAAGTGGAAGGCACTCAGGAACCTCTAGTCTGATGAAAGACAAATTAGGAAAATACACAAGGGTAAAAAATATATATGTTGGGTAACAAGCCTTTGGCTACTTTCGTAGTTAATTACCAGCTACTTCAAGTCTTTTAAAGAAGTGAGTGGGGTAAAAATAATACATAAATGAATAAAATTGTGTTAATCAAGTTTGAAAGCAGCTAATTTCTAATGTGTCCTCAACCTTCAAGACTACTATCTGACCAATTTTGATTATATCCAGCAAGGGTTTATTGGGCCCAGTTTATGTGATCCTTTGCCAATCTATGTGATGTCACACCAATCTATTTTGTTAATTACTACATCTCAACACAACAGATGTTTCACATCTTTTTATTTGGACAAACTTTGGGCACGCTTACTATTGAGTGTTCATTTTCCTTTTGCCATTCGAATGCCCTTATAACTCAAAATTAATTAGTGGCCTTCAATTTTGTTCTTTCCCACATTTGCTTTGGATATTCTGGGTCATTTGGATTTCCAAATGAATTTTCGAATCAGCTTTCGTTTTTTACCAAAAAAAAAAAAGTCTTCTGGGATTTTTATTGGGATTGCACTGATTGTACGTAGCAATTTGGAGAAAATTGATTATCTTCGTAATGTTGAGTCCTCTGACTTACAAAATACATATCTCCATTCATTTCATCCCTCTTTAATTTCTCTCAGCATGGTTTCATAGTTTCCAGGATACTTCTTTTGTCAGATGTATCCCTTTTTTAAATGTTTATTTATTTATTTTTGAGAGAGAGAGAGAGCACAAGCAGGGGAGGGGCATAGAGAGAGAGGGAGACATAGAATCCAAAGCAGGCTCCAGGCTCTGAGCTGTCGGTACAGAGCCCGATGCGGGGCTTGAACCCACGAAACCGTGAGATCAGGACCTGAGCCGAAGTCAGACGCTTAACCGACTGAGCCTCCCAGGAGCCCCGAAAACTGTTGTTCCTTATAGGTGTTGTCTGTGTTTCTTTCCTCCCCAGACGGGAGAACAAATCTAGTCCCCTGTTACTCCATCTTGACTGAAAGCTGAATTTCTTCTTTTTTAAAGCCATGGCAAAAACGGGTTTTTCTACTACTTTACCTGAACTTAATCCTAACCATCACAGATCAGGGTTAGCAATTAAATACAGAATTAGTAAACTAGAAAAATGTGAAGAAAGTATTCAGAATGTAGCACAGAGGAAACAAGAAGTGGAAAATTAAAAAAAATATATAAGAGACAATGGAGGTAGAATGAAAAACTGTAAAATATTTCTTGCATGCCCCTTTTTCCTCCTGGGATTAGTTTCCTTCCTACTAATGTACATCCTTTTTTCATTCTCTCAGTGATGGAAAGTCCACGATTTGTAAACTGTCAGGCTCGATCTGTTTGAAATTGTCTTTATTTCGCCTTGTTCTTGAATAATAATTGAGCTAGATGGAACTTTCCCGGTTGACAACCACTTTCTCCCATTACTGGAAGACATTATTCTGTTGCTTTCTGGTCTCTTGTAATGCTAATGAGAATTCTGCCTTTAGTCTAATAAAAGGTAATCTACCTTTTATTCTGATTGCTTTTATTTTTTTTTAATTTTTGATGTTTTTATTTATTTTTGAGAGAGAGGAAGTGACAGAACATGAATGGGGGAGGAGCAGAGAGAGAGGGAGACACAGAATCTGAAGCAGGTTCCAGGCTCTGAGCTGTAAGCACAGAGCCCGACATGAGGCTCGAACTCGTGAACCGCGAGATCAGGACCTGAGCCAAAGTCAGATGCTTAACCAACTGAGCCACTTAGACACCCCTATTCTGACTGCTTTAAAATTTTTCTTTTGTTTTTAGTATCATGCTGCTTGTTCCTGACCAGTCGTCAGAATTTCCTTCCTTTCTAAGACTGAACGATATTTCATTGTAGGTATGTGCCACATTGTGTTGAAATTCTTAATTTTTTTTTTAAACAAGGATTCCTGCATTTTCATTTTGCCCTGGCCCTGCAAATAATGTAGCTGGTCCTGCCTTTATTCTATCACATGAGAGTTTTATTGGAAAAGCTGTAAAAGAATACAACATCGGAGGCATTCATAGCGTATGCTTTACAGGATGATTTTACTGGTCCAAGAGAAAATCACTCAGAGGGTTAAGCCCTTCACAGATAGGCCCAGTGTGCCCTGCCCTGTCCCCCAATTCTCAGGTCGATGTCCCCCTGAGGGGGGCTTTCTTTTGCAAACCACCAGAACGTGAACCTTCATCTCCCTTTGGAGAAATGCACCCCATACTCACTGGCATCAGGAATGTCCTAGAATCCCCTTGCATCCATTTGCACACCTGAACCAATGCGATCCTTAGGGCAATCGCTTGCAGCAAGACGTTTCCCCCAATTAAGCTAGAGTATCACTGGGAGACAGGGTTTTTGTTTAGGGACAGTTCAGGATAAATGTTGGCATTCCAGGTTCAGTGCTCTTTGAGATTTCCCTGGTAGTGTAATGCACAAACTTGCTTTATTCTTATTCTTTCTTATTCTATTCTTATTCTTATTCTTATTCTTATTCTTATTCTTATTCTTTATTCTTATTCTTATTCTTATTCTTATTCTTATTCTTTATTCTTATTTTTCTTTATTCTTATTCTTATTCTTATTATTTCTTATTCTTTCTGGGTCATCTCATAGGTAACTATTCTCTCGGGAGAGACATGAAGTTTTCCAAACATCACGACCAAGATCCATGCTAGGGATGAGAAACATTTCTCTAATTACAACATAGTATAGTGTGCTCTCACTGCTCCCTTGAGGGGATGGCGATATATATGATTATGCACTGAAGTGACAGGCCGCCCTTTGTCTCCTTCCTAATTCCAGAATTTGACCAGAGACCCAGAGCACATAAAAAAAAAAAAAAAAAAAAAAAAACAACAAAAAGAGCCCTAGTACATGTAACTTTTTCTAACAACAGCCATTTGCTTTTTGGTGCCTCTCCTCGGGCCACACAAAGACCTAGTGAAGCTTTGACATAAGGGTTTTTTTGGTAACTTACACCGATGGCATTCGTAAGCAGAGCATTCCGTGCTAAAAAGCGAATCAGAATTAAAGTTTTTTTTTTTAATTTTTTTTTCAATGTTTATTTATTTTTGGGACAGAGAGAGACAGAGCATGAACAGGGGAAGGGCAGAGAGAGAGGGAGACACAGAATTGGAAACAGGTTCCAGGCTCTGAGCCATCAGCCCAGAGCCCGACGCGGGGCTCAAACTCACAGACCACGAGATCGTGACCTGGCTGAAGTCGGATGCTTAACCGACTGCGCCACCCAGGCGCCCCGAGTATTTTTCTAATTTAAAGCAATTCCTGGGGTAAGAGGGTAGGATAATTCAGGTTATGTGTGTGTGTTGGGGGGCGGGGGACGGAGGTACTGCTCATAACATGTGTTTAGAATGAATGAAAGCATGTGCAATTGAATTGGATGACAAAACAATCCTTAGAGAAGTCTGTGAGGTAGCTGGAATTCTAAGTATAAATGAAAGGGGTCAGACCTCACTATAATAAAAATGAAGCTTTGGCTACACGATTACAGCTAGTGTTTTTGATCTGGCTGTTAAGGATCCCGCAAATAGTTGAAAAGCAATTGAATTTATTAATAGGTTGTCTAGAACTGAGCTGACCAGCATGATGGCGAGTGGTCCCAGGTGGCGCTGAGCCCTTGAAATGTGCTACAAAGTGGACATTTCACACTTGAGTTTGAAGACTTGGTATGAAAAAAGGAGAACGCTACGTATTTCATGAATATTAACAATGATAGCATTTTATACATATTGGGTTAAATAAGATAGTAGTTAGATACACTTTATATCTGCTTCTTTTCGCTTTTTCAATGGGGCTACTAGAACGTTTAGAATCGTTTAGAATAGTGTACGTGGCTTACATTACATCTCTGTTGGAGAGCACTGGTCTAGAACCCATCTAGTTTCTAATACAAACCCACTTAGTTTCAGACCTTTGGTTTTCTCGGATTTACTCTCATCCTGAAGATTTCATCCCATTCTACACTGGCAGCTTTGGTCTCAGATGCATCATTTGTTGGTACGTGACCCCCGCCCACCTCTATGTCTTCACGAATCATCTTCTGCACACGCTTCGGCGACAGGGAGAATCTATTTCTTTGAGGAAAATACCCAAATTGATATTCTAAGGTGGCTTTTTTTGTTTAACTGAAATTCAGAATAGAATGAGGAATGAATTGTGAAATTTGGCAGAACTTTTCTTTTCAATATCAGTGAGTCTGTCAACCGTGCTATATAAAGACAGACATGACTGGGGCGCCTGGGGGGCTCAGTCGGTTGAGTGTCCGACTTCAGCTCAGGTCATGATCTCATGGCTCATGAGTTCGAGCCCCGTGTAGGGCTCTCTGTTGACAGCTCAGATTCTGTGTCTCCCTCTCTCTGCCCCTCCCCCACTTGCATTCTCTCTCTCTTTCTCTCGCTCCCTCAAAAATAATAAAACATTTTTTAGAAATTAAAAAAAAAAGATATGCATGATCGAAAGCCTCTGATGTCTCCCTCACTGTCCTTGCCAGAGAAGAAACAACTCATGAAACCAGAGACAGCATTTGTGCAAAAGCAGGATTTCACTAGGTTTTATTCTCTAGCAGGCAGCTAACTTTTAATGTGAGGAAGTGCACGGAAAATGCTATGCTCAGCGTACCCAGGGAAGACTTATTTCAGAGACTTATTTCGTCACTCTCAATGGCTGGAATTACAGGGCAGACAGAGGAGAGAGAAACAAAGAGAAAGGGTCATAAGAAGAACATATTTTGTAGGGTTTCATTACTTAATGTATGTTAAGAATATACCGTATGCGTTAATGTTTCATTTTTTGAGCAAAAGTTTTCCATTTCCTGATAAACGAGGAATGAATGTAATTTTACAATATTTTGAACATTTTAAAATTCATTCGGTGTTGCGTTGAACAAAAGATGTAGCAAAGGAAACGTAGCTAACTCATTTGTATTTTGTAGTTTATGTAATGACACTGAAGTATTGAGCATATACTTTGAGTTTAGAATAAATATATATTGTTGTGTCCCCAAATTTTGGATTCATACTTTTCTATGATCCCATTATTTAAACATACAAACTTATTTAGGGGTGCCTGGGTGACTCAGTTGGTTGAGCGTTCAACTCTTGGTTTCAGTTTAGGTCATAATCCCAGGGTCATGGGATTGAGCCCCTCATTGGGTTCCATGTTGAGCATGGAGATTTTCTCTCTCTCTCTGTCTCTCTCTTTCTCCCTCTGCCCCTCTCCCCCGCGTGCACTCACACACTCTCTCTCTTTCTCTCAAAATTTTAAAAATTTATTTAGGATTTTTTTTTTAAGTTTGGAGACCTATTTCCTGACCCCACTCATGGCCTACGCCTGAAATAACTCCTGATAAAATACAATGTTACATTTATTTTAATGCCTCTAAAGTAAATGGTGACGCTGGTGTTTCCCAGCTAGGTGAATGAACAGCTTTATGTAGCCTAGATGAAATGCTGCTTACCTGACTCTACTAAATGTGTCTTTAATGTTGAACCAGCACTACAGCTGTGGTGGTGATTATTATGAAATTCAATCTAAACTTTATATCTAAGAAACCTTTCATTGTCTGAGGACTTTCTTTCTGGCCACTGGAGCACTGATGTTTTGCCTTGTGCAAAGGCTGAGCCGTAAGTGCCCGAGAATTCAAACCCCAAGAAGTCGCTCACAACCCATGTCAGGTGAGGATAAATCTCACAGTTTTCTTGCCCCTTAGTTACTTTAATGTTGAGGCATATTCTGCCCTAGCACTCCATAGATTATCACTTGGGGATATTGTTAAAAATTCACGTTCTGATTCAGTGGATTTGGGGCTGGAGCTTGAGCTGATGGTAGTGATCCACTTAGGGTAGGAAGTTTGGGTTTTTTTTTAATGTTTATTTTTGAGAGACAGAGCACGAGCAAGGGAGGGCCAGAGAGAGGGAGACACAGAATCCGAAGGAGGCTCCAGGCTCTGAGCTGTCAGCACAGAGCCTGATGTGGGGCTCCAACTCACAAACCATGAGGTCATGACCTGAGCTGAAGTCAGACCCTTAACCGACTGAGCCATAGGGTAGGAAGTTTTACACAATCCCCCGGCATTCCCCCACAGAATTAAGCTCCATTTGCCCTCAGTGGGAAGTTGCTTGATTATTCTTTCGTTTACTTCCCTTCTCTGTTTCTTATCCCTTCCCTTACTAGTGTTTGCTATTTGCATTGGATCCTTATTTTAAGGGCTGACTCTGGGGGAACCCAAACTAATGATACACATACATACATGTCTTGATATCTTAACACCTGCTTCTATCTTGATATGTAAATCTCTCTAGATTTATTCTATCTATCTATCAATCTATCTATCTATCTATCTATCTATCTATCATCTATCTTGAACACAGCAACACAGTGCAGCCTCTTATATCCAGCAATGGAAGCATTAGAAGAGAAAAGAGAAAGGCATCCAGGAGAAGCTGGAAAGAGAAAGCAGATCGTCACCAGCTAAAGTGACTCTTTTCTTCCTCCTTATGTCATTGTGAAAAAGATTTGATATTGTGGACCTCTGGTTAAAGAAGACACCATGCAGTTAGCTAAGGCTGCATAGACAGTGCCCCTCTAAAAGCCCACGGAGTGATAGCCGTTCTACTCAGAAACGTGGGTAAAGACTTTTTGCCCTATTCTATTATTCAGGACACAGTGTCGAGAGGGTTGGTCATGGCGGGGGGGAGGTCGTGGAAAGAAGGTAGGTAAAATGTTAATCTTGGAAAGGACACGAAAGCAGCGAAGCAGAGAGACTCCGGGTCAGGTGGCAGGAAGGCAGTGCCACACCTCAGGCTCATGGGTCAGCTCCGGAAAGAAGAGGAAAATTAGCAGATGGGCTTGGCAGATGTTCACCCAGGATTCTTTAGTGACTTTGTGCAAGTGATACAATGTGTGCCGCTCATCTTGTCGAAATGTGACTGAAAGCAAAGCTCTGGACTTTCTGGGCTCAAATCCCAACTCCTCCACTTAGTTTTGCCACCTTAACATTTTATTCAAGCCCTTTAAGCATCAATTTCCCCATCTCTGTAGTGAGGACCATAATGCCTATTTCATAGCATTGCGATGAAAATTAAATGAGATGTTTAATAAACATTAATTAAACGTGCGTTTAAATAAATAAAACACACGTGTGTTTATTATCACATTCAGGGAAAGCCACTGGAGTGATATCACACTGGTGATGTGAACCAATCCCAGGTATGACAGCTGAGCATTCCCACCTCGGCTCTTAGCTGTGCATGACACCCCCGCCCCGGGGAAGTCTTCCCTTGAGCAAAGCAAACACCTGTTCTCGGTGAAATGCAAAAGGGAAACTTGGTTTAAAGCTCTTGCTTCCTCTTCTCGTAAAACTTTGCGACCCCTGCTAAAATAGTTCCTGGCAAGGCCACTTCCAGTTTCTCAAGTTCAGAAGAGAACCAGTGATCCGAGATCTCTTAGGGCAATGGCTCGGTCTTGACCGGTGCTGCCCTATCTGCGATTCTGGAGGCTTAAAGACAGGCAGAATCACTTTGATTTTGCTGTTAAGATCCAGTCTTCCCACCCAGTGGCCTCATCATTTGCTGTGGCTTCTCCCCAGTGCCCTGACGGCTTAATATTCTGGAAGCAACCTTTCGGAAGGCCAAGGACAGGTCAGCTCTGAGGATTGTGCGAAAGAGAATCGGTCATTGTACTAAGCTGTTTGATTCTGGTACTTCTTTAATCTCAGTGTTTTGAAAGCTACTTCCCCTCCTTAACTAAGGCCTGCCCCAGCCTCTTGAAGGGCCAGAGAAGGCGGATGCTGATGGAAATCACAGACGTGGCCAAACCTCCCTGGCAGCAGTCCGGTCAGAGGTCATTTGGCCCTTTTCCAGTTAACAGGTGGCACTCAGTTTTCAGAGAGGCTTCTACTTTTCAAGATGGTTTGAATCAAGAGACATTCAGAGTCAAACACCAGTCACTTTGCATTTCATTTTCTGTAAAGCCAACTAGAGACTTCTTGACAGCTGCCCTTTTGAAATAAGCTTGTAGTGGTGGGGGTGATAGGTATCAGAAACAAAGTTTCTTTTCATGTGTCTGTTAGCCATCTGGATGCTGCTCTGGAAAACAGAGTGGAGGTTCCTCAAAAAATTAAAAATAGAACGACCCTACCACCCAGCAATAGCACTACTAGGAATTTATCCAAAGGATACAGGAGTGCTGATTCATAGGTTTATAGCAGCGCTTTCAACAGTAGCCAAATTATGGAAAGAGCCTAAATGTCCATCAGCTGACAAATGGATAAAGAAGATGTGGCTTATATACACAATGGAATACTACTTGGCAATGAGAAAGAATGAAATCTGGCCATTTGCAGCAACGTGGATGGAACTGGAAGGTATTAAGCTGAGTGAAATAAGTCATACAGAGAAAGACAGATACCATAGGCTTTCACTCATATGTGGATCTTGAGAAACTTAACAGAAGACCATGGGGGAAGGGGAGGGGGGAAATGGTTACAAACAGAGAGGGAAAAATGGCATTGAGAGGGTGATGGGCATCGAGGAGGGCACTTGTTGGGATGAGCACTGGGTGTTGTATGTAAACGATGAACCACGGGAATCTACCCTGAAAACCCAGAGCACACTTTACACTCTGTATGTTAGCCAATTTGACAATAAATTATATTTAAAAAAAAACAACGAAGTTTCTTTCTGAAGATTCTTTCTGAATTCTTTCTGAATTGCTGTTGTTTCAAATTACACTTCCGTATGCCACATGATAGATGCCCCCCCCCCCCGTGCACACACACATACACCCACACACACTGTCTCTCTCTCTCTCTCTCTCTCTCTCTCACACACACACACACACACACACACACGGGAGTATGTAGGCAGTCAGGAAGCATAAAGAATTTATGCTAATGTCTGAATGAAGGAATTGTTGTTACTAAAATAGATTCCTTTTTACACTATTCCACTATTATGAAGAATAATCATTTGTTAATTAATATGCTGGCCCTGAAGGTCGCTCTCATTTGTATTGAAACACAAAATGTTTATCCGCCCTTCTCCTTCCTCCCATCTGGGAAAACTAAAAGATACGTCATTCACACGTACTTGTGAAATTCAAACACATTTTTAAAAAATCCATAGGCCATAAGTCCAAGCTAAAGGATTCCTATTGAAGCCACTGACCATAGAAATCTAAATAGGTCCTAATTAATTAAGAGACTCCGCCATTCTTTTCTTGGGCTAATTACCCAAGTTCCAAAACACAAACCTCCCATTCATACACCATGCAACAACATGGGTGCAGATGCAGAGACCCTGGGGTGGTGCCTAGACTTCCAACGATGCCATCAGAAATAGAAACATCGCGTCTGACAATTATGTGATCTAACACCACTGGCCTATAAGGAGGCCAGTGGTGAGGGGATTCAACAGGGTGGCCACCTAGGAACACACACTTGCGTTTTCTCCACAGGTACCCTTGAATACAAGAGTCATATTTGTGGCTCCCCTAGGAAAGAATCAAAGGTCAAGGGGTGGGTGGCCCAGGCTCTTGCTTGGAGTGTGGAGTGTAGACAACAGCTGCAGTGTGTCAGTGAGATTGGCTGCTGATGAGAAAACGCATTGACGATTTCAGTTAACCTCATAGATCAGTAACAGAACACTGTCCCACTAAATCAGGGGCCACCGCGGCAGCTATAGTTGGTTTCACTGAAATCAGTATTGGTTTTTTTTTTCATTGTGGTAAGATACACGTGACATGAAATTTATGATCTTAACCATCTTTAAGTTACAGTTCAGTAGTGTTAAGTACATTCATATGGTTATGCAACCCATCCCCAGAGATCCCTCTCTCTGGTAAAAACAAAGATCTGTACCCATTAAGCAATAACTCCTCATTTCCAATCTCCCCCAGCCCCTGGAAACTACCATTCCACTTTCTGTCTCTGTCCATTTGATTAATTTAGCTATCTCATATAACTGGAATCACACGGTATTTGTCCTTTTGTGACCGGCTCATTTCACTTAGCATAACATCCTTAAACCTCATCCATGTTATTGCCTGTGTCAGAATTCCTTCCTTTTCTTAAAAAAAATTGTTTTAATGTTTATTTATTTCTGAGACAGAGAGAGACAGAGCATGAGTGGGGGAGGGGTGGAGAGAGAGAGGGAGACACAGAATCCGAAGCAGGCTCCAGGCTCCGAGCTGTCAGCACAGAGCCCGACACGGGGCTCGAACTCGTCAACCGTGGAGATCATGACCTGAGCCGAAGCCAGACGCTCAACTGACTGAGCCACCCAGGTGCCCCAGAATTCCTTCCTTTTTAAGGCTGAATAATATCCCATCATATGGCTAGACCACATTTTCTTTATTCATCTGTTTTTTTTTTTAAGTTTATTTATTTATTTTGAGAGAGAGAGAGAGTGGAGGAGGGACAGGGAGAGGGAGAGGGAGAGAGACGGAGACAGAGACAGAGACAGAGAGAGAATCCCAAGCAGGCTCAATGCTGTTAGACCAGAGCCCGCATCGGGCTCCATGCACAAACCATGACATCGTGATCTGAGCTGAAATCAAGAGTCGGAGGCTTAACAGACTGAGCCACCCAGGGACTCCTCACTCCTCTATCGATGAACACTTGAATTGTTTCTGTCTTTTGGCTATTGTGAATGATGCTGCTGTAAACACAGGTGCCTGAAGTCAGTATTTTAAATTACCACAGTAGAGGGCTCATCTTCCATTTCATGACTAACCTACTCTCTGAT
The DNA here is from genome assembly GCF_016509475.1 of Prionailurus bengalensis. Lineage (NCBI taxonomy): Eukaryota > Metazoa > Chordata > Mammalia > Carnivora > Felidae > Prionailurus > Prionailurus bengalensis. The sequence continues at coordinate 17,380,164 of NC_057349.1, read as the reverse complement.
CCTCAAGTCATGTATTTTGTTGGGAGTGTAAAATTGTTCTGATTCAGGGAGCCCTTTTGACCCATGATACTCCCTGACATAGCTGAGTGGGGTGAGGGAACCTATGGGCATAGAGCAGAAAGGAAGCTAACGGGTTTATGTGTCTGTCTCAATTTTAATCTCTGCCTCTGTAGCACTAAATTTTAATCCTCCAGACTACTCTAGCCAAAATATACCGAATGAGAAATATTATCCAAGAGTTCTGCCCTTACTGATGTCAGTTGTGGCTAATACTGGCACAGCACTTAAAATATTTCAGAAACCATTCTTAGTGATTATGCTATCAGCATAGCTGTTTTACTAATGGGGAAATGTCCCCAAAGGTGGCTAAGCATCTTGCTGAGTGGCACACAGGTGGTCAGCGTTGTTATGTGAACCCAGGTAGTTTTTGCCCCAGAGTTCATGCACTTCACCGCTATACTACCCTGTAACTCATATATGGACATTTATGGGGGGGGGGGTTGTATCTAATTGTTGTATCTAATAGTTACTTTTTGACAAAAGGCAACGAGAGAAGACAGAACTTCAACCGATATTGCTAGAAAAGGGTGCAAGAATGTATGATAGGAGGTACTCTGGTTTTGTAATTGAACAAGGCTCGTTACCCCAGCTCTCCCGCCAGTTGTCTGGTAACATTGACCACTGGTTTTATCCTCGTGGCTTCAGTTTTCTCATCTGGAAATGGGATGGGGAAATGGAAATAATCATATCTACTTGACTTAGTTGCGAACACTGAAGGGATGGTCTATAATATACTTGGCTCGTGGAAGGTACTCAATATAGGTTAGTTCTCTTAAGTCTTATGAAGCAGGAGAAGAAGGTGATCTCAAAATATGTGTTTTCATAAAGACATGCTCTGCATAAACACATTCGTCATAAGCACACTCTATTTTCCTGTGTACAAGGGCACTTAGGAATTACATTGCCTCCTCTCTCTTTTGCATTCTACTAGAGTCGAATCAGAAATACAAGAGACATGCTAAGTTGGAACTCTAATGGTAGGTCCTGAAAAAAATCAATCCCATCACTTTAACTGGGGAAAGAACTCCAAATACCACTATGTTGGACATTTGTCATAAATCAGCCTTCCATGCCAGCACAGGATGTACCGCCTCCCAATCTTGACTCAAGGCCGTTGTTGTGCAATCGTATCTTGACAGCTGCATAATCATTTTTGCCTCTTCCCTTGATTTAATGTTTTAAATGGTGTAACAATTTGAATAATAGAAAGTACCATAAATCTGTTATTTTACTGATAAAAAATACTCACATGGAACCTTACGTATTATTTGTCTAGTAAGTTGGATTAATTCAAGAACAAGCCTTCTGAGCTCAGTTGATTTGAGAACGATCACCCATTGGAGAGTTGTGCTGCGCAAGAAAGACTTCTTCACATTGCCCCAGTACTCTGCTTTGAAGATATGCACAGTAAGGCACCGAGGGGACCAGTGGGACATGCGTGCAAATCCAAGTCTACCAACTCTCAAAAGAAAACTTTCCCGACAGCAGAGGAGTGTCTTTGTAGAGATTAAAAGATAGCGTACATCCCTGGGTGGATATACTTGCATCTTTACACGTGTATGTAAAACAAATATAAGTTTCACGTTGCTTCCCACCTACCCACTGTCTTTTCCTTGTAACGCTTTCCTTTGAGCAAAAAGTTAAACTTCAAGGGCACCTGAAGTTAAGCTTCTGACTCTTGATTTCGGCTCAGGTCATGATCTCACGGTTTGTGCGTTCCAGCCTCGCATCCGTCTTGACTCAGTGCCATTGTTGTGTGATCATATCTTAACGGCCACACAATCAATGCTTGGGGTTCTCTCTCTCCCTCTCTCTCTGCCCTTCCTCCACTCAAGCTCTCTGTCCCTCTCAAAAGAAATAAATAAACTTAAGAAAAGTTTAACTTCTCAGTTCTCATTCTATGATTATTAAGGATTGACTGCTGTCATATCAATTTATTTATTTGCCAAATCAATGGCAAGTTTAAACAAGCTTAAGAAGTTTGGGAACTTTCTGTAAGGTAGGTTCCGTTTTCCCACCGGCCCACTAAATATCTCATCATTGACATTATCGGAGGTTCCAGCCTAGTGATAGAGAAAAACATTTGATTGGATTCAAAAAGCAGGAATGGAAGTGTGTGTGTGTGTGTGTGTGTGTGTTTTTAACAGTGTTATTTTAGAGCAGTTTAAGGTTCACTGCAAAACTGAGAGGAGGAGACAGAGGTGTGTGGGGACAGGCACAGCCTCCCCCGTTATCACTGTCCCCCACCACGGTGGTACATTATTACAGTTGGTGAACCCGTATTGATACATCATTACCCAAAGTCCATAGTTAACTCTTGGTGGTGCACATTCTACGGGTTTGAACAGATGACACGTGAATGTATAACGTGTGGTGACGATGGCAGTGTGGGTTTTTTCTCCTTGGTGCCCTCTTTTTGTTTATTGCCTGAGGTGACAAAACACGGGTCTAGCATCCAGTTAAGCTGCATGGAGGGCTAGCGATTTCTGAGATGCAAGAGTTAGCTGGGAAAACTACCATCTTGTAGAGTTGGGTCAATTCTTCCTACTTCTAAGATGTGGCTGCCAGCTCTGCTGTGTGAGTGTGTGTGAGTGTGAGTGTGTGTGTGTGTGTGTGTGTTGTGGTAGCTTATGCTTTCTGATGTCTTTTCTTGAACAAGTAGTTTCCTTCTTGGGGGTGGATGGAATGTCTTCTGCCAACACTTAGGGCGGATTACATTTCCCCCTTAGTCCGACTCTGCTTACAACTGCCCTTGAACTATTCGGTTACCACACTGAGTGGCATCAGAGCAAATGCTCCTTGCTGAGATGAAACCAGGCATGAAATAGGGTGGTGACTGGTTAAGAAGCTGAAATGAGTTTTGGTTCAAGGTGAGAATTCACAGGCCTTGGTCCAGTGAGCCATGTTTCCCATGCTTACATATCTGTGAAACAGCTGTTATAAATTGAAACTCTGAGAAGTTTTCTCAGCAAAATTGAAGATTAAAAAAAAAGTCCAGCTCCCCCTCCCCCCTCTTCTGTTGACATAGCATCTACCACATTCCTCACAGCTACGTTTCCTCCTTGACTTGAGTACTCTGTGACACTCCCGTGTCCCTAAGAGCCAACTTCGTGGTCCTTGAAATTTGGCCGCCATTTTGAACACGGACTTTTAGAAATAATTTCTAAAAGAGGAAATGTTGTATACCTTTCCAGCTTGATCATTGAACTTGAAGTTCATGAGCCTTACTCCTATAAATTTTTTTAATGTTTATTTTTGAGACAGAGAGAGACAGAGCATGAACGGGGGAGGGGCAGAGAGAGAGGAAGACACAGAATATGAAGCAGGCTCCAGGCTCTGAGCGGTCAGCACAGAGCCCGAAGCGAGGCTCGAACTCACGGACCGTGAGATCATGTGCTGAGCCGAAGTCGGATGCCTAACCGACTGAACCACCCAGGCGCCCTGATACAGTTTATAAATCATTTCACTTCTTCATTTGCATCATCCTTTTGCCTTTTCCTTCTGCCATTTTCTTCTATTTTCTACTTGATTGCCTTCCTGCTCTTTATGTCATTTCTATTTTTTTTCCTCAGCATCTCGTGTTTATATTTCTCCCTGGGGTATTTTTTCAATTTTTTTCTTTTCACCTTGTTTTTTTTTTTACTTTTTAATTTTATTTTTATCTTTTCCCTTAATTTTAGTGACTATCTGTTATGCAACTAGTTCAGACTGAGGAGTGAGCTAGGTACCTGAGGAATATAATGAAAGCCTTTGCCCTTCAAGAAAATTGGCTCCTTCATAAAATCTGGCACGTCTCCCCTAAATAACTATAGTAGAAAACCAAGTTATTTTTCCCGACTTTGTCTTACTGTTCCTCCTCATTAACTGAAAAAGAGCCAATTGAATATATTTTTTATTATAAGGAACAAAAAATATAACTTAAATGTTTTCTCTTTCTTTTTTTTTTACCTTTATATGGTACCCGATTGGTTTTCTGCCTTTTACATCAATGGACCTTGGCTGGAAAGAAACAGTTTCTCCATCTCTGCATAACTCCCTTTGTTTCGGCACAAGAAAGATGTTAAGAATAAAGGCCAGGTGTTGCAGAGACCCTCTTGATTTATACGTCCTCTCATTAAGCCATGCCATACGGTCGGCTTATATTCAGACACCCGATGGTCTTTCTAATCGTGAAGTGTATAAACCAGGGGTCCTCAAACTTGAGCCTACTCAGAATCACCTGGAGGGGTTGCTGAAGCACGCATTCCTGGCTCACCCCCCTCCGAGTGTCTGATTCAGCAAATCTGGGGTGGAACCTGAGAATTTGCTTTTCTATCAAGTTCAAGTGGTGCTGCCACTGCTGGCTTGGGGACCACACCTTGAGGATCACTGCACTGAGTTGAATTTCAGAAGGTTATGAGACAGGTGAGTCAGTAGGCGGTTGGTGGAGGGTCTATTCACCTATTCTCAGTGTTCGGGTTCTGAGCGGTGAACCTTATTATTTTCTTGGTCAGGTTTATTCCTAGATATTTTATTCTTTTTGGTAATTTGGCAATTGTACATGGGATTGTTTTCTTAATTTCTCTCTCTGTGACTTTGTTATTAGTGTGTAGAGATGCAATCGATTTCTGCAGGTTAATTTTTTATCCTGTAACTTCACTGAGTTTATTTATCAGTTTCCTCTAGTTTTTGGATGGAGTCTTCAGGGTTTTCTCTATGTGGCATCACGGCATCTGCACATACTGAAAGCTTTTGTCCTTCCTTACTGATTTGGATGCCTCTGCTTTCTTTTTCTTGTCTGATATCTATGGCGAGGATTCTAGTACTGTGTTGACTAGCAGCGGTGAGAAGAGCCTTGTCTTGTTCCTGATCTTAGAGGAAAAACTCTCAGATTTTCACCGTGGAGCATGATGTTAGCTGTGGATTTTTCATTATGTGGTCTTTATTATGTGGAGGTATTTTCCCTCTAAGTCTCCTTTGTGGAGAGTTTTTGTCATGAATGGATGTTAAAGTAAACCTTTAAATCAATGTATTATGTAATACATTGTTCTTATTTCAATGTTCTTCCGCTATGAGTGAAGAATATGATTATTCTCAACCGTCAGAACTTCCATCCCTGGTATGGATCCCAAGGGCAGGAGGACTCCCGCTTAGATGCTGCTTAGCGTTTGCACACTTCTCTCCAACTGGGTCACGTGCCGCTACACAGATTTGAGGTCAACTCTGACAATATTGTTTTTCTAAGCAAAGGAGCAAAAACACGAGCATGACTCAGATTATGTTGATTTTGAAGACCTCCGGCTCTTACTGTTTTTGTAATTTAAAGAAATCTAATCCTCTCAAACTGCCCTGCTGTGCTGTCCCCTGACGTCATGTTTGTCTGGGCTTTGGATTCAACGTTAAGATCATGGTTTAAAACAAAAAGAGAACGGCCCTTTTAAAAGTCAGAGTTTCTTTTAGACCCAGGCTGAGGACCGGCCAGCCACTGGGGGCGTGGACATACATCCCTGTGCACGCGTGGATGGCGTGTACACGTCTGCCAAGGCACGTGTGCAAGCAGGACTGGAGACTTCTGGTGCGACCCAACTCACAAAGCATCCCAATACATTACTGTTCAAGATTCCTGAGGGTTAGGGCACCTGGGTGGCTCGGTTGGTTAAGCCTCCGACTTGGGCTCAGGCCATAATCTCTCGTTCCTGGGTTGGAGCCCCGCATTGAGCTCTGTTCTGACAGCTCAGAGCCTGGAGCCTGCTTTGGATTCTGTGTCTCCCTTCCTCTCTGCCTCTCTCTCTCTCTCTCTCCCCAATAAACATTTTAAAAAGATTTTAAAAATATATTCCTGAGGATCAGCTTGGCAGATGGGCTAGAGACACAGGAAAGAATTTTAGAATTTAAAAATTCCTGCCAATTATGTTCAAATGTTATTTAATAAACTCAAACTCCAAGACAACAGTTTCATTCACTTGTTGATTTCCAGTAATAGGAGTAATATTATAATAAACCAGTAATAGGAGGTTTATTGCAGTGGTTTCTAAATAAGAACCTCTTTGGTTTTCTGAGACAAACTGTAAGCTATTACAATACTTTGCATTTGAACCATTAAAATAATCAGTATGAGTACTGGGACTATTTCACTTACGAATACTATACTATTTTATTTACTCAGCAGACTTACCTTCAGATCCCAATTTAGTAGTGCAGAGAACACTTCATTTCAATGTATTTAGTCTGTCTCTGTGTAAGTTGGTAGTTTATAGAACTGAAAAGATCCTGACACATACACCTGCCTGGGAGAGAACAGATTTTTAACGTTACAACTAAAGGACAACTATTTGACAGAAGAAAGAAAAAGAAAGAAAGAAAGAAAGAAAGAAAGAAAGAAAGAAAGAAAAGGAAGGTGGGCAGGAGGGAAGAAGGAAAGAAAGAAAAGAAAGGAAGAAAGGAAGAAAGAGAGGAAGGAAGGATGGAAGGAAGGAAGAGAAGAAGAAAGGAAGGAAAGAAGGAAGGAAGGGAAGGAGGGAGGAAGGAAGGAAGGAAGGAAGGACAGAAAGAAAAGGAAAGAAGAGAAAAGAAGCAAAAAGAGACATTGAATATGTTATATTTCTTATTAAAAGGAACAAAAGGAAAATCTAAGTGGGCTTTTTAAAAAACTTTATGTGATACTCAGCTGATTTTCCACCTTTTCCATCAATGGCTCTTAGCTGAGAAAAAAAAAATCTTCGTCCCTGCTTTACTCCCTTTTCCATAGCATGAGGAAAATCTCAGGAGTCAGGTGCAGGTGCTCCAGAGACCTTGTTGGTTCATCTGTCCTGTCAGTCAACAATGCCACGTGGTGAGGAAGGAAGTCCCAACTCTATTCCAAAGTATCTTTGTGAATTTTCTCAAGACGCAAACACCGCAGGTCACACCGTGCACCGTCTTCGTTGGTTATTTGAAAACCTCGACATTTTGGGGACACAGACCAGAATGGAATTCCTTGTCCCAGAACTAGGTTAACCCAGAATAAGGTGAGTCTTTCTTTCCCTGTGGACCGTTTGTGACCTGTTTCGATAAATGGCATGTAATCTACCTGGCCACACACAGTTTATTTGTGATCATTAAGTGAAGCAATAAAGGAAGGGGGGCATACGTACTCAGAGATAAAAGCCAATTTCTTTCACTGAGATGCCCCACTAGTCCACGTGTTCAAGAACAACCCACTTCCCATTTCTGTACAGTTGTGGTTTCATTAAACCCCAGTTCTGCCTTCCCAGTCATTAGAAGCTAAAGATACAGGGAACATTTTTCATTTTATTCCTCTCCTATATATGATTTTTCATATACAAGTCTTTGCAACTTTACTTGCTTTCCTTTGCTAATATTGAGAGTAAACGCTGTGAGAGTGGGGTGGAGACAAAAGAGGAAAGAGAAAAGGGGACAGAGACAGGGTGGAGGGTGACAGACTTCTTTGACAAATTGCCGTCAGAGAAAGAGCCCAGCAGAATGATTTCAGACGTAGAGGAAGATGAGAACAGGGCACCCTAAGTGAACGGATCAGAGGCCAGGGACTGACGCACTACCTCCAGAAAAGCCAGAGTGAGGCATGGCTCCCAAAGTCAGAGCCAAAGAAAGACTAGTCAGTGGCTCACAGAGGTGACCCAGGGAGACGACTGGAATAGAGGCTACGTACAAAGTGCTCTGAGAGCTAGCTGCTCTCCCCTGGCTGTGGACGAGAATCACCCAGAGCTTTGGACAAACGCCAGTGCCTGGAGAGCTATCTGTCTTTTATAAAACAAACAAACAAACAAACAAACAAAACTTAGTAATATATATGGTTGGTACCTGTTATATATATATATATATATACACACACACACACACACACACACACTGTATATATGTTTATAGATATATATAGATATAGATAATAGGTACCATGAGTATATATATTATTATATATATATTATAGATATATATAGATATAGATAATAGGTACCATGAGTATATATATTATACACTATAATTTATATATAAATATATAATATAATTATATTGTATTATGCAATTATATATTATATATAACATTATAACATGCATATAACATGCAATTATATATTATATAATTATATATAATTATATATATTATATATTATATATAACATTAAATGTTGTATATACATATATAACATTTTTAAAGTTTACTTATTTTGAGAAAGAGAGAGAGAGGACATGTGTGCAAGCAGAGGAGGGACAGAGGGAGAGGGAGAGGGAGAGAGAGAATCCCAAGCAGACTCCACACTGCCCAAGGCAGGGCTCCATCTCACAAACCCTGAGATCATGAACTGAGCCGAAATCAAGACTTGGACGCTTAACTCTCTGAGACACCCAGGCACCCCACATATATAACATTTTTTAAGCAAAAGCATAAAACTTCAGGGTAGTGGTTGCCTCAGGTGCAGGCAAATAGATGAGAAGCTTCTAGATAATAACCTCCTTAAAGGTTACAAGCCTGCTTCTTCAGTCAGGTGGTAGGTTCACAGGTATTTGTTACATTATTAAAATTGAGTTGAAAGAGAGACATGCGTGGACAGTGTTGATAAGAGTGTGCCATGAATCATGAATCAAGATTTGAAGTTATCAAATTCTAAGCACCTGGGACGTGAATGTCAAAATGCATGACGAATGCAAAGAGCTGACCCTCAAATATTCTGGTACAAATGGTATGAGGTGAGGCCCAGGCATCAGGATCTTCTAAAAACTTCCCAGTTAATTCTAGCGCACAGCCAGGTTTGGGAGCCACGCTGGTGTAAGAACACAGAGGAGAGGGGGGCGCCTGAGTGGCTCAGTCGGTTGAGCATCCGACTTCGGCTCAGGTCATGATCTCACACTCATGAGTTTGAGCCCCGTGTTGGGCTCTGTGCTGGCAGCTCAGAGCCTGGAGCCTGCTTCGGATTCTGTCTGTCTGTCTCTCTCTCTCTCTCTCTGCCCTCCCCCACTTGCATTCTCGCTCTCTCTCTCTCTCAAAATAAATAAACATAATAAAAAAATTAAAAAAAAAAGAACACAGAGGACAGGGAGCCACTGATTTCCCAGGGGACAAGAGAAAACCAGGTCTGGGAGGACTTCACGCACAAGGTGATGTTGAAACTGGGCTTAAAAGCATGAATATAATTTTGACAATGCACAAGGTATTTCTAGGCAGAGGGAAAACCACACTTGGTCCTATGAGGTACAAGAATTCAAGGCATGCTTGGAACAACAGAACAGCATGCCGTCAACGACATGGAAGGGTGGGTGGGGGAAGGGGTAGGAAAGAAATGAGCGTGGAAAAAAATAGCTTGGGAGCAAATTACATACTGCCTTGAGTGCCATGTAAGAAATCTGAATTTTGGTGCAGGCAGTGGAAAATCGTGAACATTTTTTTAATTGAAGAAGCGATTTTGTTTTAAAAAAAGATATCTGTATTCCAGAAATATAATTTGTGACAAAAGCATGGACGAGGGAAAGCACTGTAAAAAGAAATAGAAAGCAGTAGCTTTACTAGCAGACTATCTAGTAGACCAGATAAAAACTAGAGTCTGAGTTTTAAAAGTGGCAGTGAGAACAAGCCGTGGATTTGAGATACATTTTGCAGAAGGAATTTGCTTGACTAAGAAAGAAAGAGGAAATGAAGATGATGCCCATTCTTCTTGCATGGGAGACTAGGTGGGTGGTAAAACTTTTGAGGAAGCTAGGCAAGAAAGAGAGGAATCCAGTTTGCAAATGTTGAGTCGGCGGTGTCTAGGATAAAGGTGACCAGTAGTAAGGGGGGCTGAGGTTCAGGCAAAAAGCCCAGGTAGAGATACAGATCTGGAAGTACTCAGTCTCTAGGAGGGGCCCAAGGAGAGTTTTGAGTGAGTGAAGTTGGCAGGTAGAGAGACCCTGGGAACCACCAGTCTGTAAAGGGTGGGCAGAGAGGGGAGGGGCTAATGTCAGAAAAAGATGGAGAAAAGCGTTATCAGAGTGTAGGGAAACAAAACAAATTAATTTCAGGAATAGATGGCCAAGACAGTCAAGGGAGAAAAGTTAGAGACAGAAGAAAGGGATCAAAAAGGAAAGTGAGGGGCGCTGGGTGGCTCAGCTGGTTAAGCGGCTGACTTCGGCTTAGGTCATGATCTTGCAGTCCGTGAGTTTGAAACCCGCGTCGGGCTCTGCGCTGACAGCTCAGAGCCTGGAGCCTGCTTCGGATTCTGTGTCTCCCTCTCTCTGCCCCTTCCCCAGCTCACACTCTTGCCCCTTTTCCAGCTTACACTCTGTCTCTCTCTCTCTCAAAAGTAAATAAACATTAAAAAAAAAAAGGAAAGTGAATTGGCCTCCTTAGTGCGTCATTGAAGAATCTTTAAGAAGAGTCTAGTTTGGTTAAGGAAATGGTTTGACTTCCTGTGTCGTAGGGTGGGTGAGATTTAAATGAGTAAGGAAGTGAATGGGACTTTCCAGTGGGAAAGATGATCAAGATGTAGAATTGGAAAGAGTCAGGTCCCGGGGGTGGGGGGACTAGAGGTTGGACGTGAACACAAAGGGTTGTGGTTATAACTTTTGAAACATACAAAGGAGAAGAAAAGAGATTAAAATACACACACACCAATGATGGCGGCGATGTTAAGTTGGCTGGGTTATGGGAGGTATTTTTTCTTTCTTCATATTTCCAAGTTGTTGTTTTACAATATTTTTGTAATTCTTTTGCCTCACTTACGTACTGGAGGATGAAGTTTGTGTTTAAGAGCCACGTGAAGGATGAACCTTAGGAATGGGTAGATACCTCTTCTAAGATAGGGAGCAAGATGGTAAGAATTATCTACAGCTATTGATAATTTTGAAAGCAGAGGCAAAGGAATTTAGGAAGCCCACCTGAGATGGTTGTAGTGGAGCTTTTCTTGCCTTTCCAAGTGGAAATAATGACCCCTCTTCTACATTCCCTTTGCCCTACCCATCCATCCATCCATCCATCCATCCATCCATCTGTTTGCCTACATGGTTGGACTACACTCATCTCATATCTATTCTCCTATAGTCAGCTCAAAGCCCATCCAGAGCCAAGATCATGCCTCATCCATCTTTGTTTTCCAAAAATTCTGCACAAGTCCTACATCACGGCAGGTGCTCAACAAATTCTTACTGAGAATACAGACTTTTCTTGGGGGAAGAAGAAATTGGGCCATCTCCAGGGAGCGAGGGGGTAAGAATGGGTGAGACCTTGAGACAACAGATGCCGTGCTGAAACAACTGTGCTGGAGAAGAGGAAGATGTCTGGCGAAGGATCCATATGAGGGTTGCTGGGTAAGAATCTGCATAGAGGAGCCGGGGATGTTTTATCACATTAGTTTCAAAGCAGCATTAGTAGCAATAAGGTAATTGATGCAGGCACACCCTTGTAAGAAAAACAATCCAAGAAGAGATTGAGATGTGATGCTTTTGAGGAGATGTGAGAGGTACCCAGCAAGTTTCCTAAGACCGCCTCTCAGGCACTGGTGAGTTCTGAGCCTGAAACCCGGGCACATATAATCCTCCCTCCGCCTGGTTGGTGCTCCTCAGCATGTCAAAGACCCAGATGCATGAGCCCGTGACCGCCTCCTGGCCACCTGGCACAGGAACAATCAAAACGCCCCCTCTGCTGGCAGAAGGTCACAGTCCAAGATTACAGGTGAAGCGAAGGTCACAGGCACATGGCTCTCGAGGATGCCAACTGGCTTCACCGTGTCGGGTGATTTCTCATACTCCCTTCGCCAAGTCGCCTGTTTTGTAACAGTTCAGTCAAGGGTTTTACTGGAGTAGACAAGCATGAAATGAATTTTCCAGAGAAGTTTCCGAAGTGGGGGAAAGTTCATGGCTCAAAAGCACGGGTGGGTAATGAAACAGGACCGTGAGCTTCTGTTTTTCTTTATAAAGAGAGTTCTCCGGGCTTTCAAATCTGACTCTAAACCTCGAGCTGTATCCTCGACTCGAAGCCCGTGTTATTCTCTGACTCTGCCGTTGGAAATTTGTTTTAGGCTGCCTCTAAATTGCTTGAGTTGCTTAACGCTGGTTCTGTGCAGCACCAGGATATTGTTTGGAACATGCCTGGGCTGGCCTCCCTTGCTCTGGAGACCTCTGGTTTGTGATTCCTCTCCAGCCCAGGTCACGACGACCCAAAGGAACTCACCGAGAGCCAACTTAATGAAGCTTGCCTTAACCAGCTCGTAACCACGCATTATCAGTCTTTTTTTTTTAATGTTAATTTATTTTTGAGGCAGAGAGAGACAGAGCATGAACAGGGGAGGGTCAGCGAGAGAGGGAGACATGAACTCGGAAGCAGGCTGCAGGCTCCGAGCTGTCAGCAGAGGGCGCGACGCGGGGCTCGAACTCACAGACCGTGAGATCATGACCTGAGCCGAAGTCGGAAGCTCAACCAACTGAGCCACCCAGGCGCCCCTATCAGTCTTTATGAGGCTGTTGTTTGTCATCAGGACCTCATCTTTCACTTATCTGAAACCAATACTCAACTTTTAAGCATGAAGAGAACTCCAACAGAACAGGCCATCACTTTCTGCTTTGGCCGTTACCTATTCAGCCCTGGTCTTTGAAATAGGAACACACACAAACCAACGTTAGGTTTCCAGATGAGGAGGAAAAAAATCAAATAAAAGTAGAAACACAGTTCTCTAAAACAAACACATGCTGGCTCCGCCATCTGACCTTGAGTAAGTTATTTAATAGAGATAAACTCTATTAACATCAGCCCCGTCAGAGTACAAACCCTTGATTGATTACATCTTACATTCTTACTACAGAAACAGAATCGTAGTTTGACTCCAAGCTTACCTCCTTGCAACTAACCCATCTTGCCTGATAAACATCAAGTGTTCTCTTCTTAAAACACACTTCCTTCATGACACCCTTGCTGGAAGTTTCCAAGAGCTTCTGCCAGCCCACTCGTTATGCACCTGGAGTTCAAAGCCCTGAAGCTTCGTTCCTTTTTTTTTTTAATGTATTTATTTATTTTGAGAGGTGGGGGCCATGGGCAGGTGAGGGGCAGGGGGGGGTGGAAAGAGAGAGAATCCCAAGTGGGCTCTATGCTGTCAGCGTGGAACTTGACCCAGGGCTCGATCTCACGAACCCAGCCATGAGGCCATGGCCTGAGCCGAAATCTAGAATCAGATTCTCAACTGACCGAGGCACGCAGGTGCCCCGTCATTCTATTCATTTCTTACAACTACGTAAAATGTTCCTTGGTTCCAATCAAGGTACCCTTTTTAGGCTTTTCCCTGGAAGTAGGGGAGTCTCACATCTTTTTCCAAATTTTTTTGTGCGTTTGCTTCTTGGTATGTCTCCCTTCATACTCCCTCCTCTGTGCTCTTCTTTCTGCATCGAAATCCTATGATTTAGCAGAATATCTGGCAGAAGTCCAAACCCTTCCGTAACATGATTCCCAGCTTCTCCAGTCCACACTCACCATTAGCCTTTCCGAGCTCGGATTGCACCTGTAATCCTAACCGTGGTTTCACACTTCTCAGAGCTGAATACACACTGCAAAGTGTGGAAAACCGGAGTAAATGGTAAATAAATATTGACTATTATTTTCTCGCTTGCACACAGCCCAAGAGACTGAGTTCAACTGCTTAAGCTAGCTCAGACGCACCAGCTCTTCATCAGACCCTGCCTTTCTGTCTCTTGCCCTCCCTCTTCTTCTGTTTCTCTTTCCTTCTAATAAAAATATTTTACACAGGATCTTTTATCTTGACCCACAAAGTTTTATATTCAGTTTATCATTTGCCCCCTAAAACATTGGAGAGGTACTGCTTTTCTATTTTCTGGCGTGTTGAGTGTAATGTCTTAACCCGACCTTCGGTTTTTGTGGGCATTTCATCAAGTCTGGATTTAGGGCTGCTGAGCTGTATGCTTGAAACAACACACCTGCTAGTTGCAACTTTGTTTCACTCTTTACTTTGGAATTACACACACACAAAAGTAATGTGCCACAAAACACAGATGGTTTTGTATCCATTTATATTATGAGTTTATAGCATTACATCAGTGTTTTATAGATACAAGCTCATATCTCAAGGTATTATTGCAATGAATTCCAAGTCAGCATCTTTATTTTGTAATTCTTGGAATAGGAAGAGTCAGCAACGCATAGTCTTGGGACCCATGTATTTGAAAATAAACAAATTCTAGGAGTTCTAGGATTTCAATAGCTGAAAATTGCATCCAAGCAATAGCTTCCATAGCTATGGCCACAGTCTGAATTCAGGCCAAATAAAATTCACAAAAGGGAGAGAAAACAGAAAAGATTAGATTTTGCTTAGTGACAGTCTGATCGCTCTCATAACTCAAGCTTCGGTTATTCACCCTCATTAAGGGATATGCTTCTTAAAAGCTAAAACACAAAAGCTAGCAGCTCCCTCTAATCTGCTAAATTTCTACATCCTCTTTGAACACAACTTGAAAAAGAAACATGTTCCTTAGTCTAACAGCCAGATATTTTGTCAAGGAGTAGATTGGCAGGCAATCAAGGAAAAACAAATGGTTTGAATAAACTAAAAACTCATTCATTCATTCACTCATTCATTCATTCAACAAATACTTATTGAACACAATTGAAGGCAGGCATTGCTCTAGGCAACAGTGATGCAGCTATTAATAAGACAGAGAAAGTCCCTGCTCTCAGGGCACTCGCGTTCTTGTGGGAGATGAATAACGACAAATGAGAACAGGCACAAGCCTGTAATTACAACTTGTAGCCAGGGCTTTGCTGGGCAAGAACTGGGTGTGGTGATGAGAGGTAGGACTCCCTTTGAACAAAGTCATCAGGGAGGTTTGATCTAAGGGAAACAGTAACCTATCAATTAAGAGCTGACAAATAAGAAGGAACGAGCTATGCAAAGGGATAAAAGAGAAAGTATATACGAGGATCCTGAGGTGGAAAGCATAGTGGCATATTGGCAAAAAGGCGGCCAACGTGACTCGGATAGAAGTGAGGGAGAAATGATGTAAGGTGACAAGGAGCTAGGTAGGGGCCAAGTCAACTGGAGTCTTGTAAATTGGGGGAAAGAGGTACATTTTCTTCTCAGTGCTTTTGGAAAGGAGATACCTGGATGGTTTTAAGCATGGCGATGACAAGATCTGATTTATATTTTAAAAAACATCTCTCCGGTTGCTGGGTGGTGATGGATTGTAGCGGGGAGAGTGGAGGTAGGGAGACATTCAGAGGCAATTGCCATCACCCAAGTAAGTGATGATGGTGGCTTGGGTTAGCATGCTAGCAATGAAGGTGGAATGTGGTAGACAGATTTGAGATAAATGTGGAAGATAAAGCCCCCAGACTCACAGATAGAGTAGAAAAGAAAAATCAAGGCTTGAGCCCTTGCCTGGGGAGAGACGTCGTTACCTAAGACTGAGAGGCCTGGGGGAGGAAACAGTCTGGAGGGTAGGAGAAAATTAACGTTATCTCTGAGACGCGTTTTTGGAGAGCCAAATGGAGATAGTGAATACAAAGTCGATATCTGGTGTGATGGAGAACCTGGGATGGCATATCTAGCAATCCCAAGCCATAGGACAAGGTTATTTCCTTAGAGAGGTGATGTAGGTAGAGAAGAGGACCTAGAACTATCCTCTGAGGGCCCTCCCTTAGGTCCGAGATCAAGCTGAAAGGAGAATGCACCAGAGAAGACATAAAGAACGCCAGAGACACATGAGGGAAACGAGGTGACTAGAGACTCAGAGAAGAGCTTCCAATAAAGTGGAACAGCTTCGTTAAAAGATACTGAGTGAGGAGCGCCCAGGGGGCTCAGTCAGTTTAAGTGTCCGACTCTTGATTTTGGCTCAGGTTGTGAGATCGAGTCTCCATCGGGCTCTGCGCTGACAGCCTGGAGCCTGCTTGGGGTGTATATATGTATATATGTATAAATAAATATATATATTTATATAATAAATAAATAAATATATTAAATAAATAAATATATAATAAATATAAATAAATATATATAAAATAAATAAATAAATATATACATATATATACAATCTGAATAAAAGGGCTACAATTTGATTTTTAGAATTCCTAGAATTTATTTATTTATATTTATATTTTTATATTTATATATTTTATATTTTTATATTTTATTTATATATTATATTTATATTATATATAATTTATATATTATATTTCTATAATAAATATATATAAATATATATAAAATAAATATATATACATATATACACATATATACATATATATATATATATAATCTGAATAAAAGGACTACAATTTGATTTTTAGAATTCCTAGAATCACAGAGCAGGGATATAAAGGGTCTTTAACACGCATATCCACAAACGTGTGGCTTCAGTTTCTGCCTCTCTCCTACTTATTACTTGGAGCAGCTCTTAATCAGACAGGAATCTAAAACTCGTTAAAGCATTTTCAAAGCTTAACCCAGCTTAAAGGTGAAAGCACATTCCCCAGACCCCAGACCCTCTTCCGCCTTGGGAAATGTCTAAAACAGCTTTATCTGCACAAATGAAAACAGGTCTAAGTGCAGAGAATGATTCAAGATGAACTTACATCGCTGAGGAAACACCTAGAAAGACAGCCTAGAAAGAAAACGTCAATAAAATGAAAGGAAGAAGGGATAAGTTTTTAGAACGATTATTCAATTATTGAAAACTCCTGACACATTAAAGATGTAGCTTAAAAATCATGATTCCGGGGCACCCAGGTGGCTCAGTTGGTTAAGCATCTGACTCTTGATTTAGACTCAGGTCATGATCTCACGGTTTGTGGGATCGAGCCCCAGGTCAGGCTCTGCACTGACAGTGTGGAGCCTGTTTGGGATTCTCTCTGTCTCTTCTCTGCCCCTCCCCTGCTCGCGCATGCTTTCTTTCCCTTTCTCTCTCTCAAAATAAATAAATAAACTTTAAAAAAATATCATGATTCCACCACACAAGTAAGAGGAAGGCTTAGATCAAGGAAGGTCCCATTGAGCCATTAGGACTGTATATAAAAGGAAACATGTTGCATGGGGACCAATGGCTACACAGAGAATTGTATATTTTGCTGCTCTTGAGATATAGGGAATACGAAACTTGGCACTTTCTTTAAACATGAGTAGGTTGAAATGGATTTAAAAATAAGATGCTGCCCTGAAAAAAAATGGGTTTCCTACATTGTACACCTGTAGCTAATATTATACTGCATGTTAACTAAGGCATTTAAATAAAAACCTAAATAAGTGAAAAACGGATCAATAGGGACCCTCGTGTTTCCACGTCCGTCTCTGGTCTCTCTCCAACCTGCCACCACCACAAGAATATCCCTGTTCTCAATCTTATGATCCGAACTGCATTTTCTAACCCAAGGCGTTTGTCCTCAGCAAGTTGCCAAAGACCAGTGCGTGGGGTGAGAGTGGTGGGTTAGATGTGGATTTTAAAGATAGCTTCAAATTTCTAATCATGGGCAAGTAACTTCTCCACTCTGGTTAAGTAAATAACCTCTCCCATTTTTAAAGATTTATCACTCTGTCGTTGTTCAGCAGTGACCTTGTAGCTGTCACGATCATTGATTGAATGTGAACAATTGAATAGGTGAAGTAGGTGTTGGGGATTAAGGAGTGCACTCACTGTGATGAACTCTGGGCGATGTCTGGAAGGGTTGAATCACTATCTTGTTCACCCGAAGCTAATATTACACTGTATGCTAACTAACTGGAATTTAAATAACAACTTTAAAACAGAAAATAAGGGGCGCCTGGGTGGGTCAGTTGGTTAAGCATCCGACTTCGGTTGAGGTCATGATCTCACGGTCCGTGAGTTCGAGCCCTGCGTTGGGCTCTGTGCTGATGGCTCAAAGCCTGGAGCCTGCTTCAGATTCTGTGTCTCCCTCTCTCTCCACCCACCCCCGCGCTCTCTCTCTCTCTCTCTCAAAGATAAATAAACATTAAAAAAATAAAAATAAAATAAACAGTTGGATCCCATTTTAATGCATCATTGTCTTTAATTAGGAGGTTTTATACATTTAAAAAATGTTTTAATGTTTATTTATTTTTGAGAGAGAGAGAGAGCACACACACAAGCAGGGGAGAGGCAGAGAGAGAGAGAGGGAGACACAGAATTCAAAGTAGGTTCCAGGCTCAGAGCTGTCAGCACAGAGTCCAAAGCGGGGCTCAAACTCCTGAATTGTGAGATCATGACCTGAGCCAAAGTCAGACGCTTAACCCCCTGAGCCACCCAGGTGCCCCTTTATACATTTTAAATAGGAGCTTTAGATGAATTTGTTGTTTCAATTGAGAAGTTCACTGAGAATGCCCAGGTAGGAAAGAAGACAAATTCTAAGAGTCACATATAATTGAGTTTTAACCTAGATAACGTGCTAATAGTACCTTGAATTTTAAAAATGAGTTTATTTCTTCACCCTCAGCCTTTTGTTTGTTTGTTTCTGCCATTCATACATTCATTCACAGACATCCCTGAAAAAGAAATAAAGGAAGTAAGGAAGGACGGAGGGAAGGAGGAAGGTTTTTCTTATCAGTTATATAAGAATATAGTAGTTATCCTAACAAAATAGCTGCTCTTTATAAAATTTATCAGTCAATATTCAGCAGGAGTTTACCTGAGATACAACTAATATTGATTGCCACCTTAGCTTCAAGGACACTAAACGTTTGCTTGGTCAACCACAGAGTCACAAGCAGTAGCCAAGCTATGTGCCCCTGAAATGAGAGACGTCTGTATTCAATGCTTTACCTATTGGCAGCCTTGAACTCTTTAGATTCCGAGAACCTTTCAGCCTTAGTATATCCTTCTCTTTGCTTCTAAAAGATTGCCTCTCTCAGAGGGCCAGGGTAAAGTTCCAGCAACATCAACAAACATGTCACTTAAGAATCTAGCTTTACAACTTGTTATTTTGCTGGATATATGGCATTCCAGTAACCATGGCTATGCAGAAAATGTAGAGGCATGAAGCCACCATTTATTATGCTCGTGAATTCTGTTGGGCAAGAATGTGTCCAGAGAACAGTGGGGACAGCTTGCCTCTGCTCCATGATGTCTGGGCCTCAGCTCACATAATCTGAAGACTTGTTCCTGCAGCTTGCCTGGAGGTTGATGCTGGCTGATGGCCATGAGTGTAGCTGGAGTTGCCGACTCAAACACCCACGTGTGGCCTCTCCTTTTGGCCTGGGCTCCAAAACGTGGTCTACAACACGGCAGCTGGGTTCCACAGGTGAGGGTCCTGGGAGAAAGTGAGGGGGGGTGGGAAGGGAGAGGGAGAAAGAGAAAGAGAGAAAGAGAGACAGACAGAGACAGACAGGGACAGAAAGAGAAATGGAGGGAAAGACAGAGAGGCAGAAAGGCAGGAAGGGAGCACGAGATGGGAAGGACAGAGAAAGCCAAGCAGAGGCTGTATGTCTTTTATGATCTTATCTTGGAAGTCACTCAACTCTGCTTCCCGGGTGTTGTGTTCATTAGCAGCCAGTCCCTAAACCCTGTCCATATTCTCCACTTCCCAGTGGAACAGTGTCAATGTCAAGTAGAGCAGATGGGAGGGGATATATTTTTGTGGCCATCTCGAAAAGGTACAATCTGTGAGGCTGGGCGATCTGGGTTCAAACTAGTTAATGGGCTTGTTCTCACCGCATCTAGAGAGCTTTGCTCCTCTCTGCCTAGCGTAGTGAGAGATGTTTTATTGTTCCTGTTTCTCAGGGACAAAGGGACAGATTCTTGCAATCAAAAGAGCCTGAGTCTGGAGTTAGTGCTTCACCTCTTACCTTGGAATTTCTATGGAAAAATCTGCCCTGAAATTATGGTAAACTTCAACAGATTGCTTAAACATGAGGCTACACCAGCTAGGAAAACCAAGAAAGAGTGATGAAAATCAATGCTTTTGTCAAATGTTTAAGAATATTTTTAGGACTTTATTCAGAGATCTCAATATTTTATGTTGATGTATAAATATATACCTACTGATTTAACGTTCCAAATAATTATGGCTTGTTTTCTTTTCATTGTTCTTAGGAAATCTGAGGAGATTTTTGCTCACGTAAAATTATATTTCAGAAGGCGGCAAAGAATACCATCATGATTCAAGAAATAGGATAATGTTAATGGGTTGAATAGTGTCCCCCCACAAAAAGCTATGTTGAAGTCTTTCCCCCTAGGACCTCAGAATGTAACCTTATTTAGAAAGAGGGGCGTTGCCGTTATAATTAGTTCAAATGAGGCAATAGTCGAGTAGGGTGGGCCCGATATCACTGGTGTCCTTAGAAAAAGAGACACTAAAGGAACATGGCCATGTGAAGAACAGACACACGGGGGGAATGTCACGGTGGAGGCAGAGATTGAAGTGATCCATCTAGAAGCCAGAGAATTCCTAGAAGTACCAGAACCTGGGAACGGCAAGAAAGGATCCTTCCTCAGAGGCTTTGGGGGAAGCATGACACTGACACCTTGATCTTGGATTTCTAGCCTCCAGAGCTGTGTGACAATAAATTTCTATTGTACGAAGGCACCCGGTTTGTGTATTTTGTTACAACAACTCTAGTCAACTAAATAAATCTTACTTCTTCCTCTAATAAAAAAAGATTAATATATTTCTAGCTCCGTTGGGGCCTGGACTTTAGACATTTCTCTTAGGAGAATCGTGATACTGTCATTTCAGGTTTGGCTTCCAGCTTCTGTGACAGGTTTTTGTTACTTTCTCCCAATGGAGAATGAATGTCTAGATCTTCTTGGCTACCATCTTTGCATTTGAGGCACCGATACCAATTCTTTGTCCTTCATGAAATCTTTCTCAATCTTTCCAACAGGAAGTGGTCCTTCTCTTCCCTAAACTTCCAAGGTGCCCTGTCTGTGCCTTATGTGGCATTTTCACTTGTCCTCGTGTGCCTATGGTTATTTACGTGAATGACGTCTTCCTTATCGGGTAAACCAGCGGATGGAAGAGTTAAGGTTTGGATCTTAGCATTTCCCATTGCACTGAGCACAGCGCCCCGTCATTAGTGAGTGTTGCGTAAATATTTAAATACTGACTGAAAAGTTTTATGAGATCGGAACAGATGAAGGTGTCTGTCCCAGGGCAAAACTTGCAAGTATGTTAGGATTAGGAGATTACGGTGCAGCCCGTTTTCCCCCAGACTCATTGCTTTTCATGGCCTCGGACACCACTGAGACCAGGCTCCATGTGAGTGCTGAGTGCAACCCCTAGATCTCTGGGACGAGGCATCTTCTTTTCCTACTCAGCCCTTTCATTACAACAGGGTTACATCTTTCACTGCCCACCCTGAAAGCATGAGCTGGGTGGAATCACACGGCTAAGAGCATGGACTTTGGTGCCAGACAGGCTGGGTTCTCTAGTATCCCACTCAGATCTCTCTCCAAAGAGCCCACTATAGGAGGTAGAGCCCCCTCCCCCCCCCCCACCAGCGTCTGCTGGGACCACTACACTAAGCCATTCATGCTGCACGAGGAATTCTTCCAACCTTGACCCAAGATTCCTCATCCATCAGCCTGTCTGAGACTTTTGTCAGTGGTCGGAGGCTTTCCCTACCCAGTGCTTCCTTCTTTACCTTCTGGCATAGATATCACACCTGCATCTTGGTCTGAAGCCTGCCCTTGACCCCTCCTCCTGTGTCCGCTCCCTTCATCCTTCATAGGCGTTTCTCCCAATGAACCTCACGTCCATCTAATGTCACCTTGGCCTTTACTCCCCAGAGGACACAAATGGATAACAGGTTACCCATTCCTGTGTGTAAAGCACTGAGGACAGTGCCCGTACAGCGAGCACTCTGTGTTCGCTGCCTCGAATTCTTCAGCGCCTGATGCTGAACAGATTGTTTGATCAACGTGTGATCAACGTGAGAGCCCCATGAGAAGTAAACGCCATTATTACCTCAATTATCGGTGGAAAGTATTTCAGGCTCCGTGTTATGTGAATAGCGTTAATTCTTTTTTTAATGTTCATTTATTTACTTTAAAAGAATTTTTTTAATGTTTATTTATTTTTGAGAGAGAGACGGAGACCGAACACGAGTGGGGAAGGGGAGAGAGCGAGGGAGACAGAGAATCCGAAGCAGGTTCCAGGCTCCGAGCTGTCAGCACAGAGCCCGACGCGGGTCTGGAACCCACGAACTGTGAGATCATGACCTGAGCCGAAGTCGGACGCTTACCGACTGAGCCACCCAGGCGCTCCCATTTATTGACTTTTGAGAGAGAAAGAGAGCTCGGGTGCTTAATTGGGAGAGGGGCAGAGAGAGAGGGAGATGGACGATCTGAAGCAGACTGTGTTGACAGCAGAGAACCCGATGCAGGGCTGCAACCGTGAGAACCCAAGCCCAAGTCCACCGCTTAACAGACTGAGCCACCTAAGTGCCCCAATAATAATCCGTCACTCCCCTTGGTGGGTATTGCTAAATTCTTAATCCCCAGATTGTCCTGAGGATAGCATTCTGAAACTACTCTAGGATAATTTAGTAAGCTGCTAGGAGTGCCATGATTATGAAAAAAAAACAAAACAAAACCTAAAAGACATGATGTTACTTAAAGTCCAATCCTTTCTTCTGCCGATATTCACTTGTTCTTTATTTACACTTTGGTAAAAAAGAATTGCCCTCATCCTGTTTATGACAGTTGGGGGAAAAATGTCTCTGCTTCTTCTTCATTCCTCTAGACTAAACATTACCAGTGCTCCTAATGTTCTTTTTTTTTTTTTTTTGATCTTCATTTCCAAACTATTTATCACTTGTGCTCTCTTTTCCTGAATGTTCTCCAGAGTTCCAAAAAGTTGCGCCACGCACTGAAGAAACCTCTCCAAAAGGGTTTAAGCGATTGCAAATAGAAACACCAGGAGCGCTGCCTGTCTTCCTCCAAACGACTGCGATTAATAAAATCCAGGGGACGCAGTTTCTTCCTTTAATTTACAACTTCACTGTATTGGGGGGGGGGGAAACAGTAGATTAATAAGGAATTAAGCGGAGGGGGTTGTGCATCTGGATATGGTTAATATAAAAGAAATTCAGCATGAGGAGTTCCTATTTTTAATTGCTACAAGGTGCGTATGTTTATCATTGTTAAAAAGCTAATTTGAGAGGCTTAATATCCATTAATTCACGTATCATTTGCTGGTAACCACACAAGTAAGAAAAGTCTCAAGGGCCAGAACTTAAATTAAAATGTGCTCTAAAGTTTCCCTTTTTTTAAGAAAAGAAAAAAAACCCCACCAATTAAAACCAGTATTTTGCTCTCTAATGCATCTTTTTTGGCAGTTAAACTATATTACGGTGCCAACGTGAAAGCCTTGATTAGAATGCTTTGTCATGGATCCTGTTTTTAAGTAAGCACTACCTGTTGTGTTAGTGGTCCTCATGAAAGAGGCCTGGCTTCATTTCTTCTCTACGTGCTGGAAGGCAACGTAAAGCACGGTTTTCAAGGCCACCCGAGCCCTGACCTTCAGCATCCACAGCCGAATAATCACAGTCTGTCCAGACTTGACTGCTACATATCCTGCTACATAATCCTGCTACATTTGCTGGTGTTTGTGACGGCCAGTCTAAGGCCACAAAGCCACCTGGTTCACCACACAATGCCTGGCACTGTGTCAATCATGCCAATCAGTGGAAATAAGTCCAGAAGCTTGAATTTCACCGATAGAATTGTGCCTAAAACAATGGGGTTTCTGAGAAATAGCCTCTGGGCATTTCAGCCTTTTTTTTTTTTTTTTGACATTGGGATTACGCTGAGATATCGCCCAACCTCCCAACCCACTAAACTCAGTTAGCCAAGCCTCCTTCAGATTCAAAAGCTCTGCATTATCTCTAAATAAAATAAATGGGAGACACCACTCGGAGAGGGAAATCAGAGATTTAGAACACCCTGGGAGATGACAATAAGAGTGTGGGGGGTGGGGACAGGAAGGCTACAAGACAATGAGTCTTAAGGCTCTAAAACTAACAAGGGCTGTGCTTTTAAAAGCTTGTCACTTGAAACCTACAGGGGATTGAGAGGGAAAATTAGTTTGGCATTCGGAGGCCCGTAATGTTACGAGAAAAAAAAAGAAAAAAGGCCTAAAAGGTACACAGGCTCAGAAAAAAACAACAGAAACTAAAACTAAAATAAAATGTAATTACAAATCACTTAAACTCTGCCACCACAAATCCCCCAGCTGTCCCAGATTCTCTCATCAAAGGAGGTCCTGGGAGACAGTCAACAAATCAGAGCCGTAAACACCAATGAAGAGGTCTCCCTGGTTAAATTTGGGCCTACTGGTCCAACATGGTGTCCCTATGTAAAAATCACGCTGAAGTCACTTTGAAGTGTCTACAACCAATCATTTCCCCCCAGTTAGAAACCAAGGGAAGAATGGGGGAAAAATGGAAAATAATAAAAAAGTCACTACTAAGGTGGCCCAAGAATTGTTGGATTTTACAAGCAGCCATTAAGTCATCCTTTCCTTTCAGATGATGGACTGGATTCCAACTCTGTGCCCTTGATCTTCCCATCATCCTTCTCTCTCCTTTCTAGAAACCCATGCAAGTCAAATTCAGGGGTGTGGTAGGTATGAAGACCTCTGGGCTGAGAATGGGTACCCCCTAGAGCCTGGACCTAAGACCCATACAAGCTGGGTGATGCCACATCTCAGATTCTTCAGGGATAAGGTTACACTGGATGGTTCACAAGAGGAGCCATCGCAAAGTACCACAGACTTAAACAACAGACAGCTCTGACTTATACTCTGACAGCTCTGGAGGCTGGAAGTCCAAGATCAGGATGTCAGCAGGTCTGGTTTCTCCTGAGGCCTGTCTCCTTGGCTTGTAGGTAACTATCTCCTGATGTCCTTACGTCATCCTTCCTCTGTATGTGTCTTTGTTCTAATCTCTTCTTCTTCTTCTTTGTTTTCAAATGTTTATTTTTTTTGAGAGAGACAGAGAGTATGAGCAGGGGAGGGGCAGCGAGAGAGACACAGAGAGAGAGAGAGAGAGAGAGAGAGGGAATCCCAAGCAGGCTCTACACTGTCAGCACAGAGCCTGATGTGGAGCTTGAACTCACCAACTGCGAGATCATGACCTGAGCCAAAATCAAGAGTTGGACACTCAACCGACTGAGCCACCCAGGCACACCCTAATCCTCTCTTCTTTTGAGGACACCTGTCATATTGGATTGGGGCCCTACCCTTATGATCTCATTTTACCTAATCATCTCTTTAAATGTACTATCTCCAAACACACTCCCATTCTGAGCAAGAAACAGAATTGTGCAAGGCTTCTTTTAAATCATTTGTCGAATTGTTGTATTTTTTCATAAGGATACAAGAGAAAGTGCGGAAGATCTCAGCCATCTCTAGCAAGACTCTGTGGAGAATGAAACATTTCCAAGGTTCTGGTCATTTCGTTTCTTCAGGGGAGATAGCCATCGTTCTCTGCTCCAAGTGACTTCAGATGACAGAGTGATCTGCCCCTTCTGTCCCTACCTCTACTGCTCCAGTGTTACTTGAGTATCTCTGGTGTCTTTGGGTTCTACCTCCTTGACACAGAGGGTGAGTAGAATGGCCAGCCAGCAGTCCGAACACACTGCCTCTGTTGGGGGTCTGCTGTGAGGTCACCCCGTGGGCCATTGGTTAGCCTAGTGATGGCTGATTCCTGTCCGCTGTCTATCTCAGGTCTTCTCCACCTGATGATGAGACCACAAGGCTCTAAGTAAGGTGACTGATAGCTGGGGACTTCCTTTGAAAGGACATTGGGTGTTCTGGGTATGTTAAGATTTGATAAAGGTAGACAATGGATCCAGTAGGCACCTTACTAAGTATTCCCAGTACCTCTCACCTCTTTCTTTCCATTTACCAAGAAGCTACATAGTAGTTTACATTTTTTGCCTTCACTTTTTATTTAACTTCATTCCCTAGAAATCTTCTGACTTCAGAGCTCATCTTCTTTCCACTGTAACTGAAATTATCTTCCAGTTTCAATATCCATTTACCATTTTCTTCTCAAACCTGCTGCTACACTTAAAACCATTCGTTGAGCGCCTCCGCTAACAAAGCCCCTTACCTTGGCTTCTGTGACTGCATTATTCAGGGGGGATATATTCAGGGGGGATCATTATTATGCTGGGGGATGGACAGCAAGCTGTAGGGCAAATCTTGGAGTCAATGGACCTGGATATGAATCCAGATTATCCCCATTGCTTAACATCTATGTAGCATTGTGTATGCTAATTCCATTCAGTTCAATAACTTTATTTTTGTGTACCTATTATATTTGTGATGGCTCTGTAATGGGGAAGAATTCCAGGTAACACCAGGGATTGGATTTAGATGAGTGGGGAAATAGATGTGAAGAGAATCAAACTTGACTTCTCATACTCAGATGCCAAGATCTGTTGATTCCGCCTCGAATCAACAATATATCTCCCACATTTATTCCTCTCTATCTCTGTTACCCTGGTAGAACACCACCCCTACCCGCCCCCCCCGCCCCCCCCCCATTGAGCTAACTTAGTGGTTGGCAAACAGAGTCCTGAGCAGCTCTCGGAAATCCCAGGGAGACCCTCAGGGGCTTTGTGGGTGGGAAAGCAAGAAAACGATATGTCTCTTTACGATGTCCATTCCTGCCTCTTGAATTTTAAGAAAGTCAGTTCCACTTCTATCTGTTTAATGTGGTTTTTTTATATCTGAAGGAAATATTTTCTATTTAACTTAAAAAAAAAACACTGGCCCACATATTGATTTTGTCTCATAATTGGCCTATCTTTATAGTACTTCTCCTATAATCTAGTTTATAGTCAGCTTTCAGATTATTTCAAGCAACGCACACTTTTGCTCATGTCATTTTCTATTGCCTGGAAATGCAATACTAGACATGGTAGCCATTCTCCATAAATGACTATTTAAATTAACTTAAAGTAAATGAAAAATGGAGTTCCTCAGTTGTACTAGCCATATTTCATGCTCCATAGCCACACGCACCTAGTGGCCGCCATACTGCCCAGCTCATACTTGGAATATTTCCATTATTGCAGATATTTCTGTTGGACAGGCTGGCCTAGATCACTATTTAAACACTTCTGACCTTGGCTTAGCACTTAAATCTACCCTTTCCAAGCCCATCTGCTGCTGTTTTCCTTGATGTAATTCCCTTATTAGACTGAACTGTTACCAAACATATATCCTCACTTCCTGTCTTCATGGTCCAGCTTACCCAGCTCCACTGAGCTTCCCTTCACCCAATCACTGTATGCTCAAATCCTATTCCCCATTTAGGGACTCTCCTCCATGAAGTCCTTTTGTAAGTTCCCCAACCCAAAGCAATCTCTTCCTGCGAACTCTCATGGGATCTTAAATGAGGCACTCTACTGTCGTCTTTCACCAATTCTTCTAGAATTATAACTATCTGCGCATATGTTTTAGTTCTTGAGTTGGTAGGGCTTCCCCCAGAAGCTGATTCTAAGACAGGGATTCAGATGTAAGTAGTTTAGTTGAGAGGAGATCCCAGAAATCTCCAGTAGGGGGAGAAGCAAGTCAATAAAGGATACATTAGCCATTCAGATCCTACGGTGGGCAACCTGAGCTCAGTCCCATTGGGGGACATGGTCAAACACAGTTATCCCACCCTAGGTCAAAGACGTTGGGGTATTTATTCACCAATGCATTTTCCATGTTTTATTTGAGGTCTGTTTCCAGGGAAAATAATTCCTGGGCATTTCCAGCTTGTCCTACATACAGGCCAAACACACTTGACCAGAAAAGAAAATCCCTCAGGCAGAGAGCTGTGGCAGAGCACCAGCTACGTCTGCAAACTGGAAGGTACGTCCTCGAGGGCCGAGGCCATCTGGGTCAGTTACGTGTGCCTTCCTTAGTCACCTAACGTAGGCAATCAGTAAATAATTGCTCAGTGAATGAACAATTCCACACGTTATCCCAAAGATATTGGACACTAGAGAAGAATTCTTACTGGAATCTGATGGTTTGGGTAACCCAGATAATCTCTGAACAGACTGATACTTGGGTGTTTTTGTTGTTGTTGTTGGCTTTCACATTGGTACTTATGAACCAAAGATTGTAAAAGTGTGGGAATTTGCTCAGGTAAACCATAAAGGAGCTCTGGGATTGCTTCAGAAGCTTCCCTGGGTAAAGGAGGTTGTATCCAGAAAGGAATCCTCAGTGGAACAGCTGCAGCACTTACCTTTGACCCTGATAATGCTTTGCCACACTGTCACAGGGACTAGACTTCATTGCATCAGTGACTGGGCAGGGTCCATCTTCTGTGTTGGTCAGGAGAGATAAAGGAGAAGCATAAAAGTTGGGAATCTAGGAGGAAAGCGTGTGTGTGCGCGCGCGCGCGCGCATGTGTGTGTGTGTGTGTGTGTGTGTGTGTGTGTGTGTGTGCGCGCGCGCATGCGCACGTGTACTCACGCTCATTGCTGGCATACGGGGCATCCCTGTGCCCGGCTGAGGGCAGTCCCACCCCCTGCACGGCGCTAAGCCCACAGTGGGGCGGCTCCAGCACAGGCCCCCTCCCACCCGTAGATGACTTTGCTCCTGACCCTCATCAACAAGAAACCACGCGGCGTTCGGAGCTTCTAGGTCAGCAGTGCTCACGGAGCCTCCCTTTAACACACCGTTAATAGCCAGTGTAATGCCCTCAAGCAAACCTGGCATACGGCCCTGACCTTCCTGCTGTCGTCACCCATTTCTGCACGTGAAACATTGAAAGAGCAAAAGTGAACTTTCAGTCTCCCTCTCTATTTATTGCAGGGTTAACTCCCACCAGTTCTGCCCACTGCAATTAATTAATTGTGTCCACTTACTTCTTTCCATTTTAATGGAAACGTGGCTTCCAGGGCAACTGATGCCCAGGGCCAGATCTTTGGAAACGCAAGGCGCAGCTGTGATTTCTGAGAAACATGAGAGAAAACAGGGGTGAGGGACTAGCCCGGGAGCTGATAGCAGAGATTCCCGGAGGAGAACCAGAAACACTAAGAGACCGCTGTCTCCTGTGTCCAAGGGCATCTCAAGTGATAATATCAGGGGCCCACCTTATGCAGTTAGGTGTCCCCCAAGATGAGGGCAAAATTGCAACAACAAAAAAAAATCCAGTGAACAGTGTATAAAAGACCAGGCAGGGTGAGCCTGCCATACTGGGTCCCAGTCACCAGGCTAATTCGGTCCCCCAAAAGGAGCCTGGTGAGAGGTGGGACCAGACAGCTGGCCGGGTAGAAGCTAGCACAATGTCAAAGCTGAATAAAGGTCCAGATGGTGACTCCATGTGTAAGCCACGTGGTAGAATCATAGCCTGTGGGCTATAATTTCTAGACTGCTTGTCTTCTTGTCCCAGCTTGACAGTTACCTGGGAAAGTTACTCAATCTCTCTCAGGCCTCAGAATCCTCATCTTTAAAATGAAGACGGTAAAAGCGTCCACCTCAAGGCTTGTGTGAGGATGAAAAGTATAACCAGATCCTAAATACTTGGGGGCGCTGGGTGCCTGGGTGGTTCAGCTGGCTAAGCGTCTGACTTCCGCTCAAGTCATGATATGGTTCGCGGGTTCAAGCCCCGCATCAGACTCTGTGCTGACAACTCTCTGTGTTGTGTCTCCCTCTCTCTCTGCCCTTCCCCTGCTCCTGCTCTGTCTCTCTCTCTCTCTCTCAAAATTAAATAAATATTTTAAAAATTAATAGATGCCTGGGGAGGGCTGCTATTACTATGGATGCAGAATCTCAGAAGATAGCTCTGTGCTACCCCATCCCAGGCCAAAATCTGCAATAAGGGCATTTAAGGATGTAACAGAAATCAGAGTTGTCGCTCACTCACCAAGTCCTGACTTACGCACTAGATTTGTAGGTTGCAGGTTTACAGTCGCTTACACAACTCCAGGTTGGTCTGAGCACTAACATGAGTTGGTGTGGGCATCAGTGGGCCTCAGGTTTGGGAAGGAAAGGCAGCATGGGTACAGGATTGGGGCCTCATAGACTTTTCCCGAAAAAAATCATGAAATAAAACTGGGAATAGGGCAGCACAAGGTATAGGAGATGTGAAAATGGTCGGCCCGGAATAATTTGAGAGACACTCGACCACACCATCTCCAAATACTCCTTGTGGTCCCACCCCACAGAATTCCTGCGTGGGATTATATCTGCTGGATGTCCTGAATAGGCAGCAGGGGAGGAGCCTTCTCTCTGGATGGCGATGATTGAAATGCATCCTTCACCGCGAAGCGGAGAGATTCAGGGGTGCTGGTGCGGGGACCCGCTTCACTCTGTCCTATCCGTTTATCGCCATATTGGTGAAAGACACGGAGATGGTCCCTGTGGGGACAGCACATGAAACAGAAAGGGTTTCCTGGTTGCAAATAAAATCGTTTGGATTTCTGTGTTGACGGTAGAGTTCCTTATTTCTTGGTCAGCATCGCGCACGTGGTCCAGCAAACCTCCCCCAGTACCTCCTCGTGGTTATAAGCCCAGACAGCAGACCCTTCTAGGCATGCCACCACGGTGAGCTCTCCCTCCTTCTGCTGCTGTCCCTACTTGAACTCTGAAGCAGGAGGGGGAAATACCAAACGAATCCTCCCCTACCGGAGCCAATCTTCTCACAGCGTTAGAATTTGAAAGGCTTCTTTGAGTAGGTCTAAGGAAAAGTGGTAGACATGTGCCCAGCCTTACCAAACCACAGTGAGGCAGAATTTGGTCAGGGTTGTAAAGGGAAAAGCAAAAGAATGTGAGGACAGGGGTCCGGCGAGGAAAGGAGGATGGCCAGGCCCTTGGAGAAACTGTCTCCCTCCAGGTGGGCAAGGCTGGAGCCAGTTCATTAGCACCTGCTGTCAAAAAACTCCATGTCTGATGGGAGAAAGTTGCAAGACCCCTTGCTGTAAAATTACAGGAAAAGGGCACAGCTCGCGGAACCGAGGGGAAGTCAAGATGTGCGGGCGGAGAGGAGGTCAGCCTGCCGTTAGCATTTGTGGGTGGAGCGCGAAGGCTGTGAAATATGCTAGTTTCTTACAGAAAGGGGCAGGCACCTGAATGTACTGGTCTCGTAGCTGGCCTTCTGCTTTGCCTGGCCCTTCCAAATCTCAGGAAGCTGCCTCCATCATACTAGAAAGCTGCATCCAGCGACTCCATCCCTTGGAAACAGGCTCCTAGGAAAACTTAAAGATTCTGAACCCTGCCACGATCCACTCCAGATTAAACTACTGCAAAAAGAAAATAAAAGATGTAAAGACGAGGTGCCAAAGTACTCTTCCCATCGGAGAGTTCAGCGGATCGGGGCATATCAACAGGGCGGGCTGGAGGGGCAAATGGTTTATGAGAAGGAAGTCACCCAGATGGAGGCGTACAGATCCGGGCCTTTCATCATTTTTGGAGGGGTCGGAGGAGGGGGCATGAGTGGCTGCTCAGGCCTCTGGACGGCCGAGCAGCCCCTCAGAGAATTGAAAAATAGCCCTTGAAGATGAGCCCTAGGAAGTGGCCTAGGCATGGAGGGGTAACAGCCATGGGGACACGGGATATTTACCTTAACTCAGCCTAGTCCATTCACTGTGCCGGCAGCTACAGAGGGCATGGAATGAAGTGGCATTCATGGCTGGGGCGTGCTACGGGGCATTTCAGCGGCGACCGGAATCTTTGCTGCCAGCATCAGTGACCTGGGCACCCGGCCAAGCAGCCTCTAGAGTGCCATGGGCGTGTCACCGCCGCAATTCAGATCTACAATGTGGCCTTGGAGAGCCGAGAGGGTTTCTGAGGAGCGTGTGCATGAAACTCCCTGGGAATTTCCAGAGCTCGCCTGGAGGTATTGGAGCTGCTCTGAGGCTCTGTAATCTCCAATTTGTGGTCAAGTCAAAGAGGACAGCGCTTGCTATTGCCAGTGTGTTAAAGAAAAGCATGTCCCGTACACAACCCGTGAGCACAAAATAGTGCGACATTGCCATGAGTGATACCTGAAAATCAGTCTTGTCATTTATAGGCATATGAAGGGTAGGAACGTCATTCTCCTGACTTTGCTGCACGTAGAGTCTGGCTTGGTTTTCTTTTCATCCCCAGCACGAAATAGGGTATGTGTTGGTCACATATCCCATTCTCCTTCAGTTGTCCTTGTGATTGATCAGCATGATGGAGGGTCAGCTGGAGTCAGGGTCACAGGAGACTCTCAAAGAATCAGCTCTTCAGAGCTCGATTGTCCCCCAGCCCAGCCCCCCTCTGATTTATACTCTACCAGGCTGCAGAGTCCTGACCCCGCGGTGTAACGCTCGAATCCGATAAGCTGATCACAAAACCCTCTTTATTCTCAAGACCACTGCTCCGTTCGAGCCCTGCTGTATTCGAGTCACCTCAGGGTAGGGGCGGCCTTCAGGAGTGACACAGAGACTGGCAGACTGTCATCGAAAGTGCAGGCTGCCAACCCTCTCAGGTTACAAGGAATGATTACGGGTAAAGTATGCTTTGAATGTGGGAAAAGGGGGAGACTTAAAATGTATTTGACTCAGACAATTCGTTTTAAGGGATTTAGTCCCCAATTCCTTGCAATCATAATCATGGCCCACTTTCGCAGTCACTAGACTATCAAATCCTGTGTATACAAAATAAAGAACTCTCAAAAGGGGAAACTTCAAAAATGCTAACTTACAGAGGTGGTACAAATGTTATTTGAGACACCGTGAAACAGTATTGGAAATTAACTGCAGTGGAGAGCCTGCTTTTCTGTTTCTAGATATGGCAGAGATTAGGTACAGCATTGTTTAGAAATTGGAGACTTGCAGATCCCTTCGCTTTTTCGGGGATTAAAGGGACGATAACCTGGTCTGTTACATTTAAAGTGGAAACAAAGGTGGTGACTGGGGGGAGGTGGAATTTCCTTGTCTTTTGTCTGCACACCCATTTAGCACATCTTATTTGGCAAAATAAGCTTCCTTGTTTTTTAGGATGTGTTTGCAGAGTGTTCTGTCACACAGCTTCCTAATTATGCCAGTGCACGGGTTCTGAGGCCTTTTTTCCCCTTCTGCCAAGTTCACCTTCTGCAATGACAGTGAAAAATTAGGGGCTGGCTCCGCCTGGTGCCTTGGCTGGAAAACTGCACCTGCGTGTATGTGGCCCTCGATCGAGATGGAGCGCCCTCTAGTGCGCAGAAACAGTAAAACTACGCATTAAACGCTAGTGGCTAATTACCCATTAAAAATACTGAAACTACAAAATATTAAAACTGCGGGAAAAGGCGATCAAGTATGCCCTTCCCCCGAGCCAGGCGTTGTGATAAGGACTGTGTATTGTTGCGTTGGTTGCCGGTTGCTGTGGCTTGAAACACTAGCCCTTTGTTAGCTCCCACAGTTTCCTGTGAGCCAGAATTCAGGAACAGCTCAGTTGGGTGGTTTCTTACCAGGTTGCAGTCAGACTGCGGCTGGGGCGTCGCAAAGCCTCCTTCGATTACATGTCTGGTGGCTGGGCTGGTAATACTGGGAGAGTCGCGGTAGCAACTTCCAGCACCTTTCCCTGTCTCCCCTCCCTGGTATTCCCCAGCATGACCAGACTGCTTTCCTGTTGGCTCAGGGCTTCCAAGTGGAAAAGAGAGGAGAGCCAGGAGGAAGCTGCAATGCTTTCTCTGACCTGGCTCCGAAGTCATCCCGCGTCATTTAGGCTGTGTTCCATTGGAAGAGGCAGTTACTGTTTTCGCATCAATAGTGTCTTTATGATTCCATTTTATCTCCACCATTGCTTGTTTTTTTTTGTTTTTGTCTCTTTATAGCTTTCTAATGATTGCCCTAGGTTTGATAATATGTATATATATTTTTTAAACATAATCTCTACACCCCCACATGGGGATCAAACTCACAACCCCGAGATTCAGAATCATATGCTCTTCTGACTGAGCCAGGATAATTCCTATATATCTTTAATATTCACATTCTACCTTCAAATGCTATAGCATTTCATGAGTAGCTTAAGGATCTCACAATTTACAGCTATATACTCCTGAGTCCCTTTTCCCATTCTTCGTGCTATTGTTTTTATAAGTTTTAATTTAAACATTCTATAAACACACACATGATTACTATTTTTGCTTTAGTCATTTAATTATCTTTTAGAGCAATTATCAATTTAAAAATGTTCTTTAACAAATCAGGAGACCATAGATGCTGGCGAGGATGTGGAGAAGCAGGAACCCTCTTGCACTGTTGGTGGGAATGCAAACCAGTGAGGCCACTCTAGAAAACAGTGTGGAGGTTCCTCAAAAAATTAAAAATAGATCTACCCTATGATGAGCAATAGCACTGCTAGGAATTTACCCAAGGGATACAGGAGTACTGATGCATAGGGGCACTTGTACCCCAATGTTTATAGCAGCACTTTCAACAATAGCCCAATTATGGAAAGAGCCTAAATGTCCATCAACAGATGAATGGATAAAGAAGTTGTGGTTTATATACACAATAGAATACTACTTGGCAATGAGAAAGAATGAAATCTGGCCTTTTGTAGCAACGTGGATGGAACTGGAGAGTGTTATGCTAAGCGAAATAAGTCACACAGAGAAAGACAGATACCATATGTTTTCACTCTTATGTGGATCCCGAGAAACTTAGCAGAAGACCATGGGGGAGGGGAAGGAAAAAAAAAATTAGAGAGGGAGAGAGCCAAACCATAAGAGACTCTTAAAAACTGAGAATAAACTGAGAGTTGATGGGGGGTGGGAGGGAGAGGAGGGTGGGTGATGGGCATTGAGGAGGGCACCTGCTGGGATGAGCACTGGGTGTTGTACAGAAACCAATTTGACAATAAATTTCATATTAAAAAATAAAAATAAAAAAATAAAAATGTTCTTTGTATTTACCTTCTATATTTGCCCCAGGGAAACAAAACCATTAGAATATTTATGTCTATGTCATCTATATCTGATGTATATATATATAATATGTGCACATATATACACATATACAGATATATATATATATTTACACACACACACACACATACAGACAGTCCCCTACTTACAATGGTTTGACTTATTATTTTACAACTTTATGGTAGTGTGAAAGTGATATGCATTCAGTAGAAACCATACTTATAATTTTGAATTTTGCTCTTCCTGGGTTAGCAGCATGCAGTATGATCCTGTCCCACGACACTGGGCAGAGAGAGCTGCTGGATCAGGAGGGTAAGCCACCAGTACGCTGACAGCCATTCTGTACCCATACAGCCACGCAATTTTTCACTTGCAGTACAGTATTCAATGAATGACATGAGACCATCAACACTTTCTTATCCAATAGGCTTTGTGTTAGGTGATTTCGCCCAACTGTAGGCTAATAGCATAAGTGTTCTGAGCATGGTTAAGGTAGACTAGGCTGAGCTGTGATGTTTGGGAGGCTGGGGGCATGAAATACATTTTCAATTTATGACACTTTCAATTTGTGATGGGTTTATTGGGGGCATGACCCCTTTGTAAGTCATGGGAGATCTGGAGAGAGAGAGAGAGAGAAGGAGGATTTATTATGAGGAATTGGGTCACTTGGTTATGGATGCTGAGAAGTCCCATAATCTGCTGTCTGCGAGCTGGATGCCCAGGAAAGCTGTTGGTGTATTTCCGGTCAGAATCTGTTTCCAGGATAATAGTCTTTCTGCTAAAGTATTTCTGAAAACTTTCTTTTAGCACAGGTGTGCTGGTAATGAAGTCTCTACACTTTGGTTTGGTCAAAACAATATTTGACTTCATTTTTGAAAGGTATAGAATTCTGGGTTGATAAGGTTAGTTTTCTTCCAGTGCTTTAAAGAGGTCACTTCATTGCCTTCTGGGTTGTATAGATTCTAATGAGAAATCTGCTGGAATTTTATGTGGACCGCCTTCAAGATTTTCTCTTTATCTTTGGTTCCCAGGAGCTTGGATATTATGTGTGTGGATGGATTCTTTTTTCTCACATTTATGCTGCATGGTCTTCCCCGTACATTTTGGATATGCATATTAAGGTCTTTTATTCCTTTTGTTAGCTCTACAAATATTTTGTCTGCCTTCTTGGTTCTTCACCTTATATGCCATCTAAGTTCTCTTCCCCTCATGCTTTGCCCCAGGTGGGACAGTGCCTGTCTTCCTAGAAGAGCCTGTCTTTCTTTAAATGTCAGACTTCTTGGCTGTACTGCAACCTTGCTTCTCTGATGGGGTCAAAAAGAGTTATCATTTTACAGACTATCTGGCATTTTCTTGCTATTATGGTGGGAGTGGTGTGTTTTTCCAAGTTTTTACACCTTAAGGACCAATGAAACTTACCATAATTTTTTATCTTGCTATAAATTAAAATTTAGATAAAAGTTGGAAAAATGACAAGAGAAACTCCCATATAATCTTCGCTCAGATTCATAAGTTGCTTATATTTGCCTCATTTGCTTTATAGTTCTGTCTCTCTGCCTCTCTCTGTTTATAATATCTGTAGCTATCTATATCCATATTTATATATCTTATGAATTATTTGGAGTCATTGCATCTTTTACCCTAAATATTTTTTTCAACGTTTATTTATTTTGGGGACAGAGAGAGACAGAGCATGAACGGGCGAGGGGCAGAGAGAGAGGGAGACACAGAATTGGAAACAGGCTCCAGGCTCTGAGCCATCAGCCCAGAGCCCGACGCGGGGCTCGAAATCACGGACCGCAAGATCGTGACCTGGCTGAAGTCGGACGCTTAACCGACTGCGCCACCCAGGCGCCCCTACCCTAAATATTTTGATGATTGTTTTTGTGAGCACTTTTCCTCATAAACGATCACATATTTATCACAATCAAGAGCATTAAGAACATATGTCAACTGTAATCTATATCTAAATTTTTTTCCAATCTTCTAATAATCTTCTTTTCAGTGGTTTATAGTTTGGTCCAGGATCTAATCATGCCCTTAGTTCTCAGACCACTTCAGTTTCCTTTAATCTGGAAGAGTTACTCAGCCTTTCTTAACTTTGACATATTTGAAGAATAAAGGCCAGTTTTTGTGTGGAGTGTCTTTCAAAGAGGTTTGTCTCATGATTGGCTACAGATCCTCATGAGGCTTTGGCAGGGATGTTGCAGAAGTGGCCCGTGTCATTCTCAGGATGCCATGCCAGAAGGCACCTGATGATAGTTTGCACTAATATTGGTAATATTAACCTCATCACTTGGTTAAGGGGGTGTTTCCCAGGTTTCTGTACTGTAAAGCTACTATTTTTCCTCTTTGTAATTAATAAATTATTCATGGAAAGATATTTGGAGGGTGTGCAAATATAGTATTCCTCATAATTTTTTTCACTTATACTTTTATCATTTTTGAGAAAGAGAGAGAGAGACAGAGCGTGAGCGGGGAAGGAGCAGAGAGAAAGGGAGACACAGAATCTGAGCTGTCAGCACAGAGCCTGACGTGGGGCTGGAACCCACAAACCATGAGATCATGACCTGAGATGAAGTCAGACGCCTAACTGACTGAGCCCCCCCCAGGCGCCCCCATTGTTGATTTTTAACTCCATTCTATCTTTATTGACATCGTGCTTTAAGGAGGTGAGTTCTCATCTCTTTCAATTATTCATTCATTTATTTACTTATTTACGTCAGTATTGACTCGTGGATATCATTTTATTCAGTGGGTTATGATTCATTATGGCTGTTATTTATTTTGGTGTTAAAATCACATATTTGGCCAGCAGGAGCCCCTTGAGTTGGCTTCCGTGTTCCTTTTACAGATCCCCCCCATTGCTTAAACACTTCCTTACTTTCCAGAATGAGAAGATGCTCCAGGTGTATTTTGGGCTCCAGGCTGTAACCCTGCGACCAGTCATTTTCCCAAGAAGTTCTGGCTTCTTTTAATGGAGAATGATATTTAGAAACCAAGACCTTGGCGCTACAAGTGCTTATTGCTACTAGCATATTGTGTCTAGGCCCTCTTAGTGGACAGCGCTAGTGTCGCCCGTGGATGGACCGATCACAGCCCCTAACTCAGGAAATGGACCAGTGAGCCCAGCGGTGCCGCTGAAGCCACCTGCTTCACCCCTGGGAATCCCAAGGGGGCTGGGCAAATTGGAAGCGTAGCTCCTGGTTGGGTTGCAAACTTGTATGAACTCGTTGCAAGGGAAACCGATAAATAACTCAAGAGATGAGGGTTTGGAAGAGAAAAAGAAATTTATCTCGGGTGCCAGCAGCTGGGGAAGGTGGCAAGCTCGAGCCTTAACAACCAACCTCTCTGCCTGCAAGATGGGACATCTAGAGTCTTATAGGGAGAGATCCAGGGTGGGTACGTGCAGGAGAGCAAGCAGAGAGTGCATGATCCTACATGGAGGTCCCGTAGATAT
The DNA here is from genome assembly GCF_016509475.1 of Prionailurus bengalensis. Classification (NCBI taxonomy): domain Eukaryota; kingdom Metazoa; phylum Chordata; class Mammalia; order Carnivora; family Felidae; genus Prionailurus; species Prionailurus bengalensis. The sequence continues at coordinate 17,341,863 of NC_057349.1, read as the reverse complement.
TCAGCCCAAGATCATGGGCAAGGAAGGGGATTTGTGGGGTGTGGTTTTCTAGACATTCCTTTGCTATCAGCGTTTTTCTGCTCTGGCATTTGGAGGAGACTATGCCTCCTCATTTTTTGAGTACTCAGTTTCTCCTTCTTTTTTTTTAATGTTTATTATGCGTTTTTGAGAGACAGAGTGTGAGTGGGGAAGGGAGAGAGAGAGAAGGGAAAACACAGGATCTGAAGCAGGTTCCAGGCTCTGGGCTGTCAGCACAGCTGACATTTCGAACAATGTCTAGCATATAACAAGCACAATGCATGTTTGCTGAATAAACAAAATACTATTGCAACAAAGAGTCTGCAGCTTACAATAAGGGAGCTGTGTAATTTTAAAGCTAAGATCTGCTTACTACTTCTATTGAATCACCAGCTAAGGATGTTATGATGAGAGTTGTCAAGACATGAGAGAGAAAAAAAAAACACTTGGAATGCTAATAAATCGTTATGTTCTTCTAACTCTTACAAAGACCTAAAACCCTTTTAGGTGTTCACCTGGTCTTTGAAATTGGTGGGTGGTATGAATTACTACCACTATATTTATATTATTAAGACCATCAGTTTCAGCAAGATAGTTAAAAGTAAATATAGGTTACCTGCCCAAAACTTAATGGAGAAGAACATTTTTGTGGCCCCTGGTTGATATTCTGACACCTAAGATTTACTATTTTCAGTTGTCTAAAAGCAGTGGGTAATCAAATTTGTTGACAGGTTATTATAATGCCACTAACTGTCTTGGCAAAGGGAGAGGATACACGAGTTGAAATTTGATTATGCAGTTGCTTCAGAGTCATGTCTGGAGTTGTTCTTCTTTTTTTTTTTTTTCTTAAAAAAACCCAGAAAATACATATACTCTTTGGAATATAATGTAACTAAATAAATATTTCTAATCCTTGTGAGAAGCTATGGCAGAATAGTTTCTGGAGCCCTGGAAAAATATCAGAACACTTGGATTCTGGCTATGGATCATCCATTTGTCATCTTGAAATCTTAGGTAAGTCATAATATTTTAAGATATATGATCACAATAGGGGTGCTTGGGTGGCGCTGTCGGTTAAGCGCCCGACTTCAGCCAGGTCACGATCTCGCGGTCCGGGAGTTCGAGCCCCTCGTCAGGCTCTGGGCTGATGGCTCGGAGCCTGGAGCCTGTTTCCGATTCTGTGTCTCCCTCTCTCTCTGCCCCTCCCCCGTTCACGCTCTGTCTCTCTCTGTCCCAAAAATAAAAATAAAAAACGTTGAAAAAAAAATTTTTTTATTAAAAAAAAAAAGATATATGATCACAATAAAGCCACTTCAAGGTTATTATGAAGGCTAAGGAAAATGATAATGCTGATGATGCTGATAACATATTACACTTATTGGGAGCTTACCACTCCTGCTTATTTTTAGCACTCCTGTTTATTTTTAATTTAATCATCACAAACGCCCATGAAGTTTAGTATTATACTTCTTGAAAGATGAAAAAACTAGAGTTTAGAGAGATTAAGCCACTTGCTTAAGGCCACACACTTGATAAAGTGGTAGAGCAACATTTCCAATCCAGGCGTCCCCAATGCCAAAGCACAACTGTAATTGTTCTTCCCAAACATACGCAGAGAATATCAGAATTTCTGACAAATATTAAATAATCGCGTTGTGCTAGTTCCGTCTGCTTTTCCTTCTACGCTCTCTGAGGCATCTCAATCATGCTAATGAACTTAACAAACACCTAAAACACATTATGCCATAAATCTGTGTTTCCAACTCAAACTTCCTTTCTGTAAACTCAATAACTATACATCCGACCTGCTTGAATGTCTTATAGGCATCGCAGATTCAAGATAACCTCAACCAAACTCATTACTTCCACGTTAAATGTGTTCTATCCATGGTCTCTGTATCAGTGAATGGCATTGCTTGGGTACATTGCCACTAATCCAGAAGCCTAAAAAGATACACGGGAGTCCAGAGTTTCCTTGTTGTCCCCTAATCTCTTTCAAGTCTTCATAGCTTATAGATATGCTATTTATATTTGCTAACATGACTGATGGCAAATATTTCTTATTGAAAATTCAGCTTGAAGAATCATTTCCCCTTTAGATCTTTGTAATACCAATTAAATAGTATCACCTCTATTCAGCTTTCATACCTGTACATAATGCTATTCTTATATTTTAGCATTCTATATTTTAGTGATAAGCAAATCTTCTTCTCCAACAACGCAAAGCCCATTAAAAGTTTTCAGAGGATGGAGGTGTTCTGCATGTGTTCTATAAACTACCATGATGGACAAGGTAGCAGTAGACTCTAAGCTCTGGGAGGGCAGAGACTATATCTTTATTCACTTTTTATTTTATTCACTTTTATTCACTTTTATATATCCAGTATATAAATAAATATGTAAGAAATCACTCAATGAATAAATAAAATATTTTATGGTGGCAGAGTAGGGGGAGATATACTTACCATAAACACCAGACAGTTGCTACACGGAAGTACTGGGGAAACCCATTCATAAACCTTGATTTCTCAGGGAATGAAAAGTTAATGCAAATAGGTTTCCAGTAATGGAGAAATAGTTTCTATCAAGTCAACCCACTCTCCTATAACAGGTATAAACTCTATCTGAAATACAATAATCTAACGGCACTCCAGAGGAACTAAAAGAAACTGGAAGCACATCTACATTGGAAAAAAGTAAATGGCACAAGGTAATTTTCTTGTTTTTATATAGCTTTTTGTTTCAAGCTAGGCCTTAGGAGCAACTTGCCACGTGGCTAAAATTCTAATGAAAATCCAGTCTTACTGGCTAGAAGAGCCATTGGACAGAGTCTGGGGAGACAACACAGCTGAAAAGTGAAGAGGAAAATCCTAAAAAGTGAAAGCCATAGACGGGGGGGGGGGGAGGGGGGTTCTGTATATAAACTTGGCCCAAATCTTTGATTGATCCTTGAACTGCATACACATAGGATAAACTCCAAATAAGCCAATTAAATTGTTAAAAAAAAATACTGAACTGAGTTTTCAGCTGCTCCACTGCAGGGAAAAGAGTTTTGACAGAGTTTGAGTCAAAGTCAAATTAACCAGCTGCTCAAAAGAAAAACAAAAACAAAAACAAAAACAAATAAACAATGAAAACATACTCTTCAGAGAGACATAACAGAATCCAGTGTCTCTCCAATGTATTATTCATACTGTTCATGCCATTCAAAATTACTGGACTTAGGAAGAAACAGGAAAACGTGATATAAACTCAAGACAAAGGAAGTAATTGGAGACAGATCTTTAGATGACCCAGATGTTAGAATTAGCAGACAGAATTAGTAGCTGTTATAATCTTCTCGAGGAGTTCAAGGAAAACATGCTCATAATGAATGAACAAATAGAACAACTTGGCAGAAAAATTAAAACCACAAAAGAGAAAACACAGTAAATGGAAAATAGAGTATTTGAAATTAGGAATTCACAAAATGACTTTAACAGCAGACTGAAACAAGAAGAGTCAGTCAACTTGAAGACAGATCAATAGAAAAAAAGTCTAATCTGAAAAACTGAAAGAAAAGATTGGAAAAAATGAACTGTCAGTGAGCTATGAAGGCACTGTGTAAAGTTTAACACAGATATACTTACAGTCACAGAATAAGAGAAGAGAGAAAACATTTGAAAAAGTAGTGGTAATAATTTCCCCCAATTTGGTGAAAAGTATAAATGTACACATATAACAAGTCCAGGGAACCCCAAGCAGAAAAATACATACAAAGAAAACCATGTCTAGGCAGGTCAAAATCAAACTTCTGAAAACCACAAATTAAAAGAAATTCTTGAAAACAATCACAGATTAACCACAGATTAATTTATTACATGCAGTGGAGTGATGCAGATTAGTGATTTCTCATCTGGAACAATGGACAGAGGGAGATAGTGAAATGACATTTCTAACGTGCTGAAAGAAAAATAAGTCAACCCAAGGCAGTGAAAATCATCTTCAAGAATGAAACTGAAGCCATTTTCCGGTAGATGAAAACCAAGAGAACTTTTATCAGCCAACTTGCGTACCAAAAAATTAAAAAGAAGTTCCTCAGGGAAGAAGAAGGGACCCTCAAGTCTTTTTTAGAAGAGAATGAAATGCCAAAAATGGTACATGTGTAGCAATATAAAAGATTGCTTTCTTCCTTCCAATGTTTTAGAAATGTGCATGATTGTCTAAGGCAAAAACTATGACAATTTATTGTAGGATTTAAGATTAAATACATACAGTAACTAAAAAATGAAGGAGTTAAAAAATCTGTATTTTAAAAAAGTTATTATACTTTTTGAAGTTTATTTATTTGAGAGAGAAAGAGAGAGTGCACATGTGTGCGTGAGAGCAGACGAGGGGCCAAGAGAGAGGGAGAGAGAGAGAATCCCAAGCGGTTTCTTCTAACAGCATGGAATCCTGCCCAGGGCTCAATCCCACGAACCATGAGATCATGACTTGAGCGGAAATCAAGAGTTGGACACCTAACTGACAGAACCACCCAAGTGCCCTAAAGGTTATTATACTTTATATTAAATAGTCCAATATTAAATCTTAGTCAACTGTGAAAAATTAAATATATGTATTGTGATCCATAGACTGGCCACTTTAAATAATGCAAAGTGATGTAATGGCCAAAACCCTTTAGAAAAGAATTCTTTAAAAGATTCTCTAAACCAAACGAAATTAAGAACGTGGAATCAGAGAATGAAAAAACAAACACAAAAAAACTGATAGAACCAATAGAAAACAATAGTAAAATGATTGGCATAAACTCGTATTAATAATTGGGTTCAATATAAATGGGCTAAACGATCTAACTAGAAGTCAGAAATTCTCAGAGTAAATAAAAGAGAAAGACCCAATGTAATTTCTTTGCAAGAGATGAACTTTATTTACTTTTAAGAGATGAGCTTTATTTAATTTTTTTAATTTTTTTTTCAACGTTTATTTATTTTTGGGACAGAGAGAGACAGAGCATGAACAGGGGAGGGGCAGAGAGAGAGGGAGACACAGAATCGGAAACAGGCTCCAGGCTCCGAGCCATCAGCCCAGAGCCTGACGCGGGGCTCGAACTCACAGACCGCGAGATCGTGACCTGAGCTGAAGTCGGACGCTTAACCAACTGCGCCACCGAGGCGCCCCAAAGAGATGAGCTTTAAATATAAACACATAGATTGGGTGAAAGTAAGTGATAGAAAAGATAAATCATGCAAACAATAAACTTAAGAAGGTTGGAGCAACTGTATTAACATGAAATATAATAGATGCCAAGGCAAAGAGTGTTACCAGAGAGAAGGAGAAAAATATTAGAACAAATAAAAGCATAAAGTTACAAAAACACATGATAATCATACATGTTTATGCCTAACATAAGAGGTTCAAAATACGTTAGATAAAAAAATAACATAATTAAAGGGAGAAAGAGTCAAATCCACACTGCTAGTTGGAGTTTTCTCTTAGTAACCAATAAAGCAAATAGACAAAAGGTCTAAATAACACTCTCAGCCTCCTTTACTTAATTGACGTTTACAGAACACGACGCCTAATAACTGAGAGAATAACATTATTTTCAAGTGCACATGGCATGTTAACCAAGATAAATCATATACTGGACCATGAAATAAGTCTTAATACATTGAAAAGGATTGAAAAAATGTGGACTATGTTTTCTGACCACAACGAAATTAAATTAGAAACAAATAACGATGAGATATGTAGGAGAAATAAAACCCAAATATTTGGAAATTAAACAACATACTTGTCAATAATCTATGGAATTAAGGGGAAAAATTACAAGATACATTAGAAAATATTTCAGGGGTGCCTGGATGGCTCAGTTAGTTAAGTGTCCAACTTTGGCTGAGGTTATGATCTCAAGGTTCATGAGTTTGAGCCCTGCATCGGGCTCTGTGCTGACAGCTCAGAGCCTGGAGCCTGCTTCAGATTCTGTGTCTCCCTCTCTCTTGGCCCTTCCCCTACTCAAGCTCTTTCTCTCTCTCTCAAAAATAAACATTAAAAATAAATAGGTAAATAAATATTTTAAGCTGAATAATAATGAAAACATAGCATATCAAAATTTGTGGGATATAGGTAGAGCAGTGTTTAGAGGGAAATCTATAGCTTTAAAAGCCTAGGTAAGAAAAGGATAAAGGTATAAATCAATGACCTAAGGTTTTATGGTAAGATCTAGAGAAAGAAGGGCAAAATACATACAAAGTAAGTAGAAGGAAATAATAAAGAGAAGAGCTCAATGAGACAGAAAACATGTAAGTGATAGAGAAATTAAACATGTATAAAAGTGTTTTTTGGTTTTTAAAAAATGTTTATTTATTTATGTATTTATTTAGAGACAGAGGGTACCTTAAACAGTTTTCAAAGGTAATGTCTGTTGTAGGAGTGTCTGTTGCTTTGCAGGTGATTAAAGATATTCTTTTTTTTTTTTTTATCGATCACAACTGCTTTAGAACTCGATGGAATTTCTGTCCTCTTTCAGAATAACAAAAGGAGAAAAGGCAAATGAACTAAAGGAAATTTGCCGTTCTCAGTGTATAGGCAGGTGTGACGCTTTTGAAGTTTTTGTGCATCTCCTGCAAATACTTTTTTTATGTTTAGATGGTATAAATAATGATGTAAATGTTAGATGGAATAACTTCATAGCTGGTTGAACTTCTGTTCTTTGTAACGCATTAACAGATTTTGTTTTAATTACCATCATTGTTGTTCATTAAAATGTCCTATTTTTGGAAAGTGCCTTTAGAAAAACATCTCCATGGCCACACCTCCAAAGTCTTTGCAGCCAGCAGATTGACTTCAAAAGTTGCATTTTGTGACGGAATGGAAAATAGTCAGCTTTATTATAAATTTTGGTTTGAGAAGGCCACAGATTCATCACCACTTGATATTTAAGTGACATTTCCTTCCTCGGGGCTTAGCAAGATACTCAAGAATCTCAGGAAGTCATTGCAAATTGCTGTAAAGAAATACTTGGTGTTCTAACACTGAAGGACATTATTCAGGACCTTAAGGATATCTTCTTCGAATAGTACCTCACAGATCTTAAATGCTTACCTTTTGGTAGCCTCATAGAATAGCTCGCACTCAACACCATGCCTACATGTATGGAAGTAACTTATCTAATCCTGATACACTGCCAAATTTCTTGGTTAGAGGATGAAGCCAAAACATAGAGGAGAAGGCATAGAGCTTCCACCTCCCATGGAACGAGGTCCCTACCTGTCTCACTTCCAGATCATTCTTAACGTCTATGTATTGCAGAAGAGCCTGTATATTCTTCCTCGATGAGGTTTGAGAAGGACAGCTCTGAACTTAGATGGAAACATCTTAAGCATATCTAAAAAATACTTCAACATACCAGAGGTCAAATAATTTTGCGTAACAAAAATCCTGAAATAGGGGTGCCTGGGTGGCTCAGTCCATTGAGCATCTGACTCTTGATTTGGGCTCAGGTCATGATCCCAGGGTCATGGGATCGAGTCCCACATCAGGCTACACACTGAGCATGGCACCTGCTTAAGATTCTCTCTCTCTCTCTCTCTCTCTCTCTCTCTCTCTGTCTCTCTCTGCCCCCTCTCCCACTTGCATTCTCTCTCTCTCAAGGGAAAATTTAAAAAATAAGTCTTTAAAAACAAAAATCTTGAAATGAAATATGATCTTGACTTAATGGTAGACACATATATCAAGTTATACATTTAAGTCAGAGCTTCCAAGTACTTAAAAAATCACCGGAAATACCTAAGAGAGGTTTTGAAAAGAGTTTTATCCTTATATTTGATATTTGGAAGAAATATCTGTTATGGGTACGTAGGACACTAGCTATTTGCTCCTGGGCCTTCCCCTGAATTCAGCAAACATCGATAAACTTCCTGTTAGGTGGCCAGTGTCTGAACTCTCATTCTTTGAAGACCTTTCTTTTCAGAAGACAACACTGGAAGAATGTTTCATTTCTGTGTGATTTCAGTTGGTGGTACTCTGGGGATATTTTAGTGAAGTCATTTTGAACATAACATTATTTTGCCACATACTAATCATCAGGCATTTGTTTCCAGTTCTGTAAAGAAGTAAATATTGGCGAGGTAAGGGGAGAAGGAATATATTTTATAGAATATTACGATAAAGCTCAGGACCGACCGTTGACTAATAGGTGTTTTAGTATGTTGTTATAAATCTCCAATGGGAAGTTAAGGGCATTACCCACAAGTAGAATTGTGAGCTCCAAATCACCAAATAGAGATTTAGAAATAAATCTCTGGGTAGATTTTGTCTCCTAAATGAGTATAACGAGAAAAATGAAGTTTGAATAGAAAGCAATTCACTGTTGTTTCACATCTGATCCTTATTTACATTCGTTTGTTCAATTTATACCTTAAGGAGTCATAAAAATTTTTCTAACAGGTGTACATTGAACGCTTTTGTATCATGGTCAGAGGCTAAGATAACTGACCATATATTTGCTTTCTTTCCATAACCATATCCCCTACCTTGTCTTGGTTTATAAAAATTACCTGGGGAAAATAGAAATTTGTTGTTTTCATAAAAATAGTATAGTAATTATTGTGTTATATTTGGTGAGAAAAACAAATTTTGAACAATGTATTTTAATCTAAATAAAATGTGAATTTTGTTTTTTAAGAAAATTACCAAATAAAAAAGAAAATTACAAAAAAATCCCTTTTTTTTTTGTTATAACCTTAACAAAAACAAACTCTTTATCAAACTCTTTAACAAAATATTGGCAAGTGAAATATAGCAATATATTAAAAGAATGATACACCCAACAAAGTAGTTTATCCCAGGAATTAAAAGTTGGTACCACATTTAAAAGTCAATCAATATTATTCATCATATTGACAAAATAAAGGAACAACACCGTAGAACCTTCTCAATAGGTGCATAAAAATCACTTGACATATTACAAAGTTCATTTCTTATATAAAAAAAAAAGAGTCTAAGTGGAAATAGCAGGCTACCTCCCTCACTTGATAGAGAATATTTATGTAAATATTTATGTAAATCATATAGTTAATATAATGCTCAATGGTGAGGTACTATGTGTATTCCCTATAAGACTGGACACAAGGCAAAGATTTCCCCTCTTAATGTTGTAATGGAGGTTTCAGCCAGTGGACTAGGGCAAGAAAATGAAATAAAGAGCAAATATGTGTTTGGGTAGAAAATTCTAGAGAATGTATAAGCAACTATAGAACCGATAAAGACATTTTTAAATATTGCAGGATATGTGAACAATATTGTAAGTAATTTTTTTATATAACATTGATTTGCTGCTAGTAAAAGTTTAAAATTCCATTTCTGAGAACAATAAGAAAAACATAAAATACTTAGAAATAAATTAAAAACATGTAAGACCTCTCCACTAAAAATTACAAAACATTGCTAATCCAAACAAGTGGAGATATATACCATGTTTAAGGACTAGAAGACTCAGGTAAATTTGAAAAATAAGAAGAGGGTTGGAGGATTTATACTCCCTGAATTTAAAATTTACTAAAGCTACATTAATCAAGACAGGGTGATGCTGGCATAAAGACTAACAAATACCAATGGAATAGAATACAGAACTGAAAAACAGACTCACACTCATATAATCAATCAATTTTCAGTGAAGTCACCAAAGCAGTACAAGAGGGCAAGGAAAATCTTTCCAATAAAAGGTACTGGAATAATTGGATGTTCAAGTGACAAATGTTTGCCCAAAGAGAACCTGAATTTTCTTTTAGTGTTGCTCTTGTCCAATACACTAATCCGATGTATTATCCTTTTCTACTTACACATTAGTAATGTGATATCAGCTAATCAAAGCACTATTTCCACCATCATAGTAATATTCCCACTGCAGGACTATTCTTTATCTTTTTATAAAAATAACCTTTTTAAGTTACAACCGCAATAGTTTTTTCATTAACGAAAGTTCCAATGTTAAAGTATAAAGTAAACAAAAAAAAAATGACCCATGATCACACAATCCAGACATTTTGAGGTCGTCCTTCTAATCTTCTATATATAATGTCATAAAATTTGTATAATGCATTGCAACCTAATATTGTTTTGCATGTGATTTTCTTTTATTCAGGACTCCTTAAGAGTGTATTATTTTTGTTTGCACGTAATGTGACAATAATAACTTTCATTTCAACATATTTTCATGACATTTATAATTGCATTTTCTGAAGACATAAATTTTAACTGCAAGCTCGGAGTGTCTGGGTGGTCCAGTCAGTTAAGCATCCGACTTTGGTTCAGGTCATGATCTCACGGTCCATGGGTTCGAGCCCCGCATCAGGCTCTGTGCTGACAGCTCAGAGCCTGGAGCCTGCTTCAGATTCTGTGTCTTCCTCTCTCTCTGCCCCTCCTCTGCTTATGCTCTGTCTCTCAACAATAAATAAATGTAAAAAAAAAATTTTTTTAACTGCAAGCTATACCCCAATTACTCTTCCAATAGACATTTCTGGAGTATATGTTAGATCCATAATGACTCTTCTTTTATGGAAACCGCCCATTTCACAATCCCCTACACACAATGTAACTTTGCTGTTGAACAAAGCATGGCTCAGAGAAGTGATCATGGGACAAATTTTGTTTTAAATTTAAACTTTAAATTGATTTTGTCTGCTTAGTTCTTCTCTTGTCCCTGATGAAATTTAGGGAAGGTCACAAACTGAGCATTTCAAAATTAAATTTAATATCCTGTCACAAGAAAAAACACAGAAGCAGTCTCTAGGCAGCCGGATTTACAGTAGCTAACCTGTTCTAAGACCACAGTTGACTATACATTGCTGGCAACATGAATAAAATGGGCCAATTATACTCTCACCCAGGAATTTCAAAATTAAGCCCAGAGTAAAGTTTGCCTCTTTATGTGGCTCACAATTATAACCCACTTTGTGGCCTGGAGACCGGAGAGAGGCGGTCTTTAGAGAGAAAGAAGCAGGAGGAAATGCACAAAGAAGAAACAGTTATGGACCAAGAGCATTTCCTGGATTCTGTCAGCTGTCAGTTGCTGGTTTCACTTCCTTCCGGAATGCCAGTGGCGCTCCTGACTTGGGGTTCTTTGAAACCCCCAAATCATTGCAATACCCGACTCCCCAATTGTTTTTGTCACACTGAGTTTCTGCTAAAGAGGCCCCAATAATACAAAACTAAATATGGATTATGGGAGGTTTCGTCCACCAACCCTCTTCATGATTATGACAGTCTTTGGCTTGGCCCATGGAAGAGGGCCCTTTTCTGATCTATTTCCTCAAAGGTTCATGTTAGCTTTATAGTGCCCCCTGCTAGCCACGACTTATATGCCCCCACATTTCCTTACTCACTACTTATATGGCCCCGACTTACTAATATGCTCCTTGCTACTCACTACTTGTATGCCTCCTCCCTGCTCACTCACTAAGATGCTGAGTATAGAGTCGCTCAGATCACCTCTGCTCTTTTGCAGCTTCAGTGTCAAACTTCGATGTGTATTTTCCAGAAGTGAGAGAGTACGTTGTCAGAAAATGCACAGGATTTGATATTCAGTGACTCCTTCGGATTAGTTTTTAATTTGAATCTCTTTGAGCTGTTCCCAGAAAGGCAATCAAGTTTTGTTTGCCTGGTAAGTATTACCAGTAAGTATTTCTGAGGTAGTCAATAATTTTAATTTTAATAATTTTAATACTTTGGGGACGAAGCACCTGACTTTTTTTGGCTTCCGAATGGCAGTAAGTTTTCTCTTCAGAAATTTTGCCTTGGCTGAAGCACAAATTGACATATTTTTAGTGACTCAGGCAAACGCAAAGATGACATTCACTCACCTTGCTAAATAAAATTTTTTCCAGTGTTACCAATATAACTGTTTTTTATTTTTGTTGGTTCCAGATAGCAGTAGACTCAGGATCACCCCAGGTGTCTCACAAGAAGGCTTCCAAGCTACCCATCCCCATCCAGTCTGGGCTCACCTGACCAGCATCATTTTTATTGGTTAGTGTAGTTCTAAGGGCATGTCTAGAAAACCAAAGACAGTAGAGAATTAACACAACCCTAAAGTGTCCTGATAGGTTTTCCTCACAGGACTTGGAAAATTATCTTTACAATTCGTGTTGCAGACTCCATCTGCCCTGGGTGAAACATTTTTAGCTAAGAAAGCGAGTTTGCAGAGCATATTTGATTTTAGAAACTTGGTTTCTCTTCACTCTCAAACTATTGTGAAACTTAATTAAATGAAGGTAATCAAACAAAAATTACTTACCAATAAATAATCCACATAGTGCTAGGTGGTGTAAATGTTATAAGAAACCACCCCTCTCTGTGAGATATGGACTTTGCCCTCTGTCTGGTAAAGTAGATGGGAAGAGACATAAAGCAACAGTAATAAAACAGTGCAGAGGGATATATATGCTGATTTTTAGAAGTTCTGAAGAGAGAGATGGGAAAAAGTAAACATAGAAGCTCAGTACAGAAGACACAGAGAGAGAGAGAGAGTACACATTTTGTATTTCTGACAATTCTTCTGTCATTCCTTTCTTGGGGCTTAACTACAATGACCTAAAACTTCAATGGTCAGAGAGAACTTTCTAGAAAAGTGGGATTGGAGGTGGGGCCTGAAGGAGGAGACAGGATTTGAAAGGATAAATTGCCAAGTGGACAATATACGCCCAAGTATGGAGATAAGGATACACTCAGTTTTGCAGAGAAGCAGTTAATTTTACTAGAGCATAAGTGCATGTTGGAAGCCATAGGAAACAAGAGTGGGTGAACATGCTGGCTAAAGAGAAGTCAGAGAATTTTAAACATAAGGAGCATAGGGAATTGCTGAGCAGAGAAATAACAGGATGAAAATCGAGGGTGGGGAGATTAGCTCCACAAAGGTCATGAAAGATGCATGGGAAAGGTGGAGACTGGAGCCTGGCAGGCTAACTAGGGCATTGCTGTAGTAATCCTTCCATGAAGCAGTGAGGTCATGGACTGGGGCTGTGTCACTGCAAATATAGTGGTTTAGTTTCATTCTTTTCTGTGCGGCTGTCTAGTTTTCCTAACATTATTTATTAAAGAGACTGTCCTTTCCCCATGGTATGTTTTTGGCTCTTTTGTCATATATTAATTGACCACATATGTGTGGATTTGTTTCTGGGCTCTCTATTCTGTCCGGTTGGTCTATGTGTTTGTCTTTATGCCGTACCGTCTTTATTATTATAGCTTTGTCATATGGTTTGAAATCAGGGAGAGCAAGGCCTCCAGCTTTGTTCTTTCTCAAGATTGCTTTGGCTCTTCAGAGTCTTTTGTGGTTTCATACAAGTTGGGGGGGGTGTTCTATTTTGAGGGGAAATGCCATGAGAATTTTTTATAGGGATTGCATTGAATCTGTAGATGACTTTGGGTCACATGGGTATTTGGAAAATACTCTTCAATCCATGAGCATGCCATATCTTCCCATTTATCTGTGTCTTTTTTAATTTCTCTCATTAATGTCTTCCAGACCACATACTTCAAAGGTTTACTATCATTTATATTACCCTTCAGAGAAGATACTCTGGAAAGTTAGATTCTTATTTTAATGATGTTGTCATTACTTAAAATACTTTTTAATTTTCTTTCAAACCAGGTTATGAACTATGCAGACAAAAGTTTCACCACTTACGTTACACCTCACTTTTGACATCAAAAGAAAGATTTTCCCAGGCTGGTCACTCAACTGACATTATACCAAGTAACTTCTGATTATTTCCAAATAACAAATCCAGCCTCAAATGGCAAACATTAGCACCATTGATGCAGCATTTTTAAAAAGAGTGCTGTTTATTAAAGTTAGCCTTAAATACCCAAATATGAAGAAAAACATTCTGATTTCAAATAGAAAAGCAACCTTATGGGCATAAATGCTTGACTTCAAACCAAGAAAGCTTTTTCACATAACTTTTTAAAAATGTATGTCAGTCTTTTCCCAGATTCTTGAGCAGTTATCCCTGACTGGCTACTTTTACTGAAGCAATGACAAAATTTTCAGGGATGTATTTCCAACTGAGGTCGACTCAACAATTTCAAAGTAACTGATCAATTTAAATACATGCATTTATTCCTTCCTTCTCATCCGTTAGCCCTCAGTATGTATGAGAAGGAAATGGCCCTATTTTTCAAAGTCTTAGAAAAAATAGAAAGGAATAAATAATGATTTCAAAATGCTTCATAATCTATTCACATCATGTTCAGACTTTTATTAAAAAATTTTTTTAATGTTTTATTCATTTTTGAGACAAAGAGTGAGCAGGGAAGGGGCAGAGGGAGAGGGAGACACAGAATCCCAAGCAGGCTCCAGGCTCTGAGCTGTCAGCACAGAGCCTGATGCGGGGCTCGAACCCACAGACTGTGAGATCATGACCTGAGCCGAAGTTGGACGCTTAACCGACTGAGCCACCCAGGTGCGCCAGTGTTCAGACTTTTAGAAATGAAGGACAAGCAAAAGGAAAAAGGGTCTTTCATTTGCCCCCACTTTAGGTAACTTCCCCAGAGTTTCCAGACCAAAAAAAACAAAAACAAAAACAAAAAACAAAAATTATCATTACAAAAAACGTCACTTTGTTTGAAATGAGATCTTTTTAAATAGGCCTCTTAGTACACATGGACCATAAAATTTTCGCTGCTGATCTTCTTTCTGGAGTAAATGAAAATGCGTATTCATCTTTCTGCATGTTGTGCATCATGTTTCACAGTAAAATACTAAACTGCACTTTATTTAAGCTTGGAAATCCAGGATGAATACAAGGAGGTTGAAATAAAAGAGGAGGTTCCCTTGGAAGCCAGACCTTGAGAAGCAAGAAATGCTCCCTGGTTGCTCAGAGGAAGTTGCATTTTATTGTGCAATTTATTGCTTACACACAACCCTTGGCCTAATTCTGAGAGATGCCACCAATTCAACTGTTGCCCAAACACAGTGCCTTGCTCAATCAAAATCTGTTCATTTGATTTTTAAGACACGGTCTTCCTTTCCTTTGGTCATTGGTAACAATAAATTAAGAGACGGAACTGAATGCTCTAGTTGATACAACCTTTTCTCATACTTGGAATTGAGTCACGTGACCTGGGCTGTAAGGAGAGCACTGATTTATCCTATTCCACTCTTATAATTCCCTCAGCATTTATGCAATATGTATGTGTATATACATGTACACTTACATTTTTATATTTTATATATTATGTAATACATAAAATATATAATAGATATTATTCACATTATGTATAATACATATATGTATATTATTATACATGTTACTGTGCATATTATATACAATACATATATAATCATATACATATACATACCTTTTTTTAAAAATTTTTTTTTCAACGTTTATTTATTTTTGGGACAGAGAGAGACAGAGCATGAACGGGGGAGGGGCAGAGAGAGAAGGAGACACAGAATCGGAAACAGGCTCCAGGCTCCGAGCCATCAGCCCAGAGCCTGACGCGGGGCTCGAACTCCCAGACCGCGAGATCGTGACCTGGCTGAAGTCGGACGCTTAACCGACTGCGCCACCCAGGCGCCCCTACATATACATACCTTTATACGTAAATAATAATTTGATTGTATATCATATATAAATGTATGATAATACAGGTTAGATATGTGTATTTAAATTTTATTTTTGTTTTTATTTATTTATTTCTTTTATTTTTTTAATGTTTATTTATTTTTGAGAGAGAGAGAGAGACAGAGCATGAGAAGGGGAGGGGCAGAGAGAGAGGGAGACACAGAATCCGAAGCAGGATCTAGGCTCCGAGATGTCAGCACAGAGCCCGATGCAGGGCTCAAACTCACGAACCTTGAGACTGTGACCTGAGCTGATGTCAGACACTTAACCGACTCAGCCATCCAGGCGCCCCTAAATTTTTTGGAATGTTTGTTTATTTTTGAGAGACAGAGACAGAGCATGAGTAGGGGAAGGGCAGAGAGAGAGGGAGACACAGAATCTGAAGCAGGCTCCAGGCTCTGAGCTGTCAGCACAGAGCTCAAGGTGGGGCTCGAACTCACAAACCGTGAGATCATGACTGGATCCGAACTCAAATACTTAACTGACTGAATCACCCAGGCGCCCCTTTATATGTGTATTTAATATGCGTATATTATATATGTATATTTTATATATAATGTTAGTGTATACTCAGTCACAGGTTGTTTTTTACTGGTTTTTTATTGTTTCTAATGTATTATTCTCCCTTAAACCTATGCTGAGGTCTTCAAGGGTAGGAAAAATGGCTTCTTTGAAAAAGGATTATGATTAAAATAATGAAAGAAAATTATGAAAACTATTAACTTGGGTTCAAACTTGTGCTTTTACAATGGGCCGGATATTCTCATTATGTTCCCAATTACCCCAGATATTTACTATATGAAGTTAAACAGTTATATTATCTAAGATGGCATAAAAAAATGGCCACTGAAAAATTTATATTCAGAGTTCTTGCTTTTCTTTAATGTAGCAAGATATTTCCAGTTGAATTCAATCTACTATGGTAACTTAATCAGATGGAACTTTAAGAGGGCATGACGTAGCAGGGTAACCTTCATTCTGTAGGTGATACAAAAAATTAGGCAGTTGGAATGGGTAGAGGATTCTGGCCTGGATGAGTTAGCAGCATTCTGTGATAAACTCAGATTGTTTTGTGGCCTGATAGAAAATTTGGATCACCTAGATTTGATTATTAAACTGAGTTCACCAGTAGATGCCAGGAAATAAAGTCACTGGAAACATCAAGTACAAACGAAGGCACTCCTAATAGGAACAGTATTGGAGTATTAATTAGGTTAGCTAAACTGATAAAACAAAACTCCCACAACACTATAGCTCAGCACTGAGAAAGTTCAAAGTAGGTTCCAGATCAACAGGGGTGCTCTGTGCCCTGTTCTGTGCACTCTTTCAAGAACCCGAGCTGATGGCCGCTTTGATGTCTTCAACCTGTGGCTTTCCAAGCTGCTTGGGTATCACCAGCCCAACGGGTCAGAAAAATGAAAGAGTGTAAAGGGACAGTTCTGGGAGGTTATTATATGCCAGGCCAGGAAGGGGCACACATCACAGCTGGGCACATTTCATGGCTGTCCCTAACGCTGAGGAAGTCTGAAGAACGCATCTCGCCTTCAGAGGATGAGAAAAAGAGAATTCAGTGAATAGCCGATGTCTACGCCACAAAGGTCATACAACAAACAGGTCTGCTTCTATGGTTTCTGTAAATTTCAAGTCTCGGAAATCTTACTAAAATAAGTCGTTTTGGGGAGTAGCAGTTAAGTTTCGGGGAGCTGAAGTCAAATGGCATTAGGCTAGGTGACCTTGAAAGGTTACTGGCTGCTCAGAGCTACACTTCACTCATTCGAAAAGTAGAATAACAGCAGAACCTTCAAAGAGTGTTGTGAAGGTCATAGTCCAGCCCATGGAAGACAGAGAGTGTTAAATAGTAGCTTTTAAGCTGTTTGTAATGCTTCCTCTTTTCATTTCAGAGCTGCTTTCAGTAATATGAGGGATGTCCCTTCTGCTGAATATGTTGTATAACCCAGGTGTCTTCAGATCTCCTGAATTTCTTGGGTTACCTTTGTGAGGGTTCATTTCATGTGTCAACTTGACTGGACCATGAGGTGCCCAGATATTTGGTCAAATGTTATTCTGGGCGTTTCTGCCAGGGTGTTTCCAGATGAGATTAAGGTAGACTGAGTAAAGCAGGTTGCCTACACTAATGTGCATGGGCCTCATCCAATCAGGTGAAGAAGCTGGGGGGGCTCTTTCTCCTGCTCTTCAAACCACAGCCAGAGGACTTTCCTTGATGTTCTCTCCGTTGATGCCTATGTCCCCGTCCAAGTTCTGTGCTGTCCCAAGCCTGGGCCAGGGAACACGAGAGGAGCCAAATATAGGACACAAATGGTCTGTCCGATGGCACTTCAAATCCTGAGCCAAAGTCAAGAGGTGGACGCTCAACTGACTGGGCCACCCAGGCACCCCTTCCATAAACATTCTTTTTATTTTATTTTATTTTATTTTATTTTATTTTATTTTATTTTATTTTAGAGAAATGGAGTGCATGCTCTGGGAAGAGTGGCAGAGGGAGAGACAGAGAAAATTTTAAGCAGTCTCCACCCTCAGCGTGGAGCCTGACATGAGGGGCTCAATCCCACGACTCTGGGATCACGACCTGAGCTGAAATTAAGAGTCAAACGCTCAACCGACTGAGTCACTCGGGCACCTCCATAAACATTCTCAATGTCAATGATGAAAGAATATTATGAAAATGTATAGAGTTGGGAGGGAAAGAGGGGGAAGGGAATGCTTAAGTACTCAGATTTCCTCACCTTTCGTAACTGGGTTGAAATGATATTTAACGTGGCTAAGATTTAGAAAGAATCTACAGAAGAGCTAATACCAGTGGTTGCCTGAGGGGTACAAAGTGGTACTTGGGAATAGGGTTCAAGAAGACTTTTCACTGAATACATTTCACATGATGAGAGTTTTCAGCCATGGGAATGTATTACATTAAAAAAAGGGGTGAGAAGAAATAGAAGTAGATGCTTGCCCATCCAGAGAATCCTTGAGGCACCCGGGTGGCTCAGTCGGTTAAGCGTCTGACTTCGGCTCAGGTCATGGTCTCATGGTTTGTGGGTTCGAGCCCCATGTCAGGCTCCGTGCTGACAGCTCGGAGCCTGGAGCCTGCTTTGGATTCTGTGTCTCCTTCTCTCTCTCTGACACCTGCCCTGTTTGTGCTCTTTCTCAAAAGCAAATTAATTAATTAAAAAAAGAATTCTTTACAAGGCCTTTTTGCATATTCTTTAGAAGAAATATTGTTCAAAAAGTTGGCATTTCCATATGGTTTTATAAAAATCTATTAATATTTAAATACACTAATAGTAAAAAGCTAGCATTAATTGAGTATTTATAGCTCTCAGACTCCATTCTGAGTACTTATCTGACACTCACATTAGCCCAAGGAAATATTAAAATAAAATATGTAATATATAAATGAAGAGTATAAATAAATATACATGTATTTCCCATTGTATAAGGAAATCGGAGATTAGAGAGGTTAAGTAATTTGCCTAACATTAAATGTTCACATCTGGAAAAACAGTCAAAGTAGGATTAGACCCGGGTAGTTTAGCAGTAGAAGTAAACAGTGGAAAAAACATACAATCTGCTATAATCTAATGGGGAAGAGGAGGGAAAACAGATGTAAGGAAATGGAGGTAAGTAGTTTTAGGATTGTGTGGAGTGGGTCAATAGATACATTCCAAACAGAAGACGATGTGCATATATATCAGTGATGGCGATAGAGATTATCATAAAAAATAAAAACAGAATTTACCCTTTTAAATTATAAGGAATGCACAGACAAAGCAAAAGAAATACAAACTATACTAATTAAATACATTGTTTTAAAAAGCAATAAAAATAGAAATCATAACATAACTGTGATACAACTAATACCACATACCTTTTATAACAACAAATAGAAATGGTTTAGATTCCTCTATTAAAATAGCCTCATGCAAGGGAAATTGAAGCAAAAATGAACTTGGGGGACCTCATCAAGATAAAAAGCTTCTGCACTGCAAAGGAAACAATCAACAAAACTGAAAGGCAACCGAAGGAATGGGAAAAGATATTTGCAAATGACGTATCAGATAAAGGATTAGTATCCAAAATCTATAAAGAACTTACCAAACTCAACACCCAAAAAACAAATAACCCAGTGAAGAAATGGGCAGAAGACATGAATAGACACTTTTCCAAGGAAGACATCCAGATGGCCAACAGACACGTGAAAAGATGCTCGACATTGCTCATCATCAGGGAAATACAAATCAAAGCCACATTGAGATACCACCTCACACTGATCAGAGTGGCTAAGATTAATAACTCAGGAAACAACAGATGGTGGGGAGGATATGGAGAAATGGGAACCCTCTTGTCCTGCTGGTGGGAAACTGGTGCAGCCACTCTGGAAAACAGTGTGGAGGTTCTTCAAAAAATTAAAAATAGAATTATCCTACAACCCAGCAATAGCACTACTAGGAATTTATTCAAAAGATACACGAGTGTTGATTCATAGCGGCACATGTACCCCAGTGTTTATAGCAGCGGTATCGACAATAGACAAACTATGGAAAGAGCCCAAATATCCATCAACTGATGAATGGATAAAGAAGATGTGGTATACACACACACACACACACACACACACACACACACAGAGACACACACACACAATGGAATACTACTTGGCAATGAAAAGAATAAAAACTTGCCATTTGCAACAACATGGATGGAACTGGACTGTATTATGCTAGGTGAAATCAGTCAGGCAGAGAAAGACAAGTGTCATATGTTTTCACTCATGTGTGGAATTTGAGAAACTTAACAGAAGACCTTGGGGGAAGGGAAGGGGAAAAAATAGTTTCAGAGAGGGAGGTAAGCCATACAAGACTCTTGGACACAGAGAACAAACTGAGGGTTGATATGTGGGTGCAGGGGAGGGCAAAATGGACGATGGGTATTGAGGAGAGCACTGGTTGGGATGAGCCCTGGGTGTTGTATGTAAGTGATGAATCATGAGAATCTACTCCCGAAGACAAGAGCACACTGGTTATACTGTATATTAGCTAACTTGACAATAAATTGTATTTGAAAAATAAATAAAATATTACCAATACTGTTAAAATATTTTTAAAAAGTCTCATGGCATATCAATCATAAAGTCAAACTCAACAACAGAATCCCTGAAAGTTGTTCAGAAAGTTATTCAGAAAGTTGAAAAAGAAAGGACAAAATTATGCTTGGCAATGGTGCCTGGATGGCTCAGTCGGTTAAGTGTGCGACTTGGGCTCACGTCATGATCTTGTGGTTTGTGGGTTCAAACCCTGCGTCAAGCTCTGCGCTGACAGCTCAGAGCCTGGAGCCTGCTTCAGATTCTGTGTCTCTCTCTGTCTCTGCCCTTCCCATGCTCGCACTCTGTCTCTCTCTCTGAAAAATAAATAAACATTAAAAAAAATGTTTTTAATTATGCTTGGCAAATACAAGCAGAAAATATTTCTGTTAGAGCCAGAACCTTAATATTAGATAAGATTATATTAAATTTAAAAACGTCTATACTACCAATTAAGACATTTTTAATTACAAGGTGTTAACCTTAAAAGTAAAACTTCCAGTTATTTTACCAGCAAAAACGGCTTTGTTTGGGAATTAGCTGTTAAGCAAACTTAGGCAAAAACCAAAGGCAAGTGGGCTGAATAAAGGAGAGGAATGCTCTTTATAGAGTAGAGGGGAGGCTGATATAAACAAAAATTCCATTGGAGTAAACTGGGAGTTTTAAGTGTAGTGGATCCTCATTGGCTGGGCTGTTGCCAGGTTAGGAGGAAAACCTTTCTTCCTCCTGCTGGGATAATAAAGCAGTGTCCATGTGCAAGGTCCGTCTGATGACAAGTAGTAGGGCCCCAGGGCTCCCCTGATCCAACCTCCCGACTCCATTTTAGTGACGTTTCTCTTTATTAATTTTCACAAAAGAAAAAATCATAATCAGACTCTAATAGACTTGAAAAATATAGAATCGAAATTCATAAAGGTCAAACCATAAAAATAGGAGAAATATGTAGAATTAGAGTATCGGTAGGAGACTGACCTCACTCAGCCTGTATTGGACTGTCTCATCTGTTTCAATTATTTGTTGCTTCTACACACCCATCCTTCCCCTCTTTACTTGTAGGTAGAATATATTTCTTTCTCCTATTCACTTCGGTCTTGATCATGCAACGTGCTTTGGCCGAAGGAATGGGAGTATGTGCGTGGACCATATCTGTTCACAAACTTTAAGTGCACCTGCTTAGCCTGGAACTGACAAACTCGTTCCCTCCAGCACTGGGATCAGGGTGGGGTGGGTGAGGTAGGATCATGAAAGTTCAGGGTGAGACTCTGTTCCGTGTAAACATTTTGACATGCTGTTCTACATGGATTTTTGTCTTAATATCGATGTTAAAAATATTGAGTGAGAATGGCATTTATCTTGATCCCTGAGTTTTTGGAGTCCTCTTAAAATTTGTCTGCAAGGCAAGAGCCCTGGTTGTGACCCTAGTTCCTGCCCTAGACCATGAGCACGGCCTGAACCCAAAGGGTGGCTTCTCCTCCAGTTCTGCATCTGAAATGAAAAGGCCCGGAGCTGGACTGAGCCAGAGCAAGCAGGTACCAGGGAACAGCAACTGATCTGCAGTTCTCACGCACCACAGACAAGCAACGAGATGTATTGTTAAGCCAATGAAAATTTGAGTTTGTTTGTTACGCAGCATGGGCTAGTGAAAATCTAAGGTACAGCCTACGTAGATTTAGCACATAAAAGTAAGATGGCGAGGACTGTTAGTAACACAAAAAATATGGTAGATCTTACTCATGTATATACCACACTATTCCCTAAAAATGGAATACACCTTTTTGTGTACATACTCACTTACCAAAGTTAACCATACACTGGGTCATAAAGAAAACGTGAATAAATTCCCCAAAGTAGAAAATAGTATAGATAACATTCTTCGACCACACTGTAAAAGCATTCTGAACTGCTAATAAATATAAAAGCTCCTCCCCTAAAAGTCAAAAATGAGAAGGGAGTCTCTATTTGAAGTAATTTTAAAGTAGACATCAAAACGAAAGTGGCAGAATTTCTGGAAGGTAACAATAGAAAATGTTAATGGAACATTATGTCTCGAAAGCTACAGGATAGCACTGAAGTAGCACTCAGTGAACAAACTTAAAATACTTGTACTTCCTGGGGTGCCTGGGTGGCGCAGTCGGTTAAGCGTCCGACTTCAGCCAGGTCACGATCTCGCGGTCCGGGAGTTCGAGCCCCGCGTCAGGCTCTGGGCTGATGGCTCAGAGCCTGGAGCCTGTTTCCGATTCTGTGTCTCCCTCTCTCTCTGCCCCTCCCCCGTTCATGCTCTGTCTCTCTCTGTCCCAAAAATAAATAAACGTTGAAAAAAAAATTAAAAAAAAATACTTGTACTTCCTAAGAAACAAGTAAGAATAAAAGTAAATGAATCAAACAGCTAACATAAAATTTATAGAAAACAACAAAACAATGCAAAGGAAAGCAGCAGAAACTGATAATGATAAAATTCAAATAATGTGAATGAATATATAGATACGTGAAGAACTGACAAATATCTTTAAGACCCAGTTAACTGGAAAAAATATAAAATGAACAGCAAATATAATTGAGATAAAGTGAGGGAAAGCTTAAAGTCACAAAATGAGCAATGTGTTAGAGAAATTAGAAGAATTACAGGAGGCATTGGTTAACTGTGAAAATTATTTTTCAAAATGGTGTCAGAGAGCTAAAAATAGACCAAAATAAAAAAAATATATAGGAAAAAGGATCAAGAAGAGAAAAAATATCTAAGTATATTGATTGACCTAGGAAAAATAATAAAAAGTAAAAAGTAAAAATAATAAATTAAAAAGTTGACAAAAGAACTGCTTCCCCAAAGCATGGATAGCAGTTTTATGGTTGAATTGCTCCAAACATTTAAGAAAAAGAGAAGCCCACATAAGGACAGTTTCTAAGTATTTTGTATAAAGCCAATACAAAATTAATTAGAAAACAAACAAACAAACAAAAACCTAAATCAAACATGTCTCTAAACAGAACTGCAGATCAATCTCACTTATATCAATGGTGCAATTCTAATAAAAGATTAAGATGCAGAATTGAGTAGCATATTAAAGGAATGGGAAGGGGTGCCTGGGTGGCTCAGTCAGTTAAGCATCTGACTCTTGGTTTCAGCTCAGGTCATGATCTCACAGTTGGTGACTTCGAGTCCCGCATTGGCTCTCTACTGTCTGCACGAAGCCTGCTTCAGATCTCTACCCCCTCACTTTCTGCCCCACCCCAGCTTGCGCTCTCTCTGTCTCTCTCAAAATAAATAAATAGGCACTTTCCATAATTTGGCTATTGTTGAAAGTGCTGCTATAAACATTGGGGTACAAGTGCCCCTATGCATCAGCACTCCTCTATCCCTTGGGTAAATTCCTAGCAGTGCTATTGCTGGGTCATAGGGTAGACCTATTTTTAATTTTTTGAGGAACTTCCACACCGTGGCCATGACCAAGTGGCATTTATTCCAAGGACACAAAGAGAATATATTAGGAAATACATTAATATCATTCACCGTGTACTTACAACCAAAGGAAGAATCACATGGTCATATCTATAGATGCTGAACAGACATTTTCAACAACTTTTCAAAATCAAAATTCTTAAAATAAGAGATCAAGATTTCTCAACTTACACTACACTCATTTGTAAATTAAACATGATTCCACTAAAAATACAACCAGTAACATTTTTAGAATTAGGAAGCTTATTTTATTTTACCTTATTTTATTTTATTTTATTTTATTTTATTTTATTTTATTTTATTTTATTTTACTTTTTAGGAAGCTGATTTTGAAGTTTCCCTGGGATAATACACATTCAAGATTAATCAGAAAAACATTGAAAATGAGTAATAGACAAGGGGGAACTATTTCAGGTTTTGAAGGAAATTCTACTGTTAAAGAAAATAAAAACAGGGTAGTACTGACACATGAACAGACGAATAGCTAAAACAATGAAAACCCGAAAATAAATCCAAGTATATAAAGAATTTGATACACGATATAGCTGGAATTTTAGGTAGTTACATATTTTAGGTATTTAGGTGGGAAAATGATGGATTTGGGACAACAGTACCCATCTGGGAAAAAAAAATTGGATTTTTACCAAACTCCTTACATTAAAAAAATTCCAAGTGGACCAAAGTTGTAAACAAAAACACCCATAAAATATTTAGAAAACATATAAGAAGGTTTAAAAATAAAATCTGAGAACTTTTAATGTTTGTTTATTTTTGAGAGAGAAAGAGAGAGAGAGAGAGAAAGAGAGAAATTGGGAGGAAGATCCGGAAGCCAAACCAGGCTCTAGCTTTCACCACAGAGCCCAAGGCAGGGCTCAAACTCATGAACCCTGAGATCATGACCTGAGCAGAAGTTGGACACTTAACTGACTAAGCCACCCAGGCGCCCCAAGAGGAAGACTTTTTAAAGCATGAGTGAAGATACCATAAAATGAAAGCTTGACAATGTAAATATCAGAAATTTCTGTATGACAAAAAAAAATTATTAAAATTAAAAGAAATCGACAAACTTTTTGGAAACAATAAATGAAATGCATATCACAAAGATTAATTTGTTAAATGTATAAAAGCCCTTACATATAGTTTTCAAAAGATAAATTATGTGAAAGGAAAACGGGTGAAAGTCCCTAGAAAAGGTAATCCAAAAGTTCCTATACACGTAAAAAAAAAAGTGTAACCTTACTGAAAATCAGAAAAATGTTAATTAAAATACAGCGAAATACCATTTTCACCATTTTGATCTTGGTATACAATGGTTTCTGATGTTTAGCTCAATAGTGAAATAATTTAAGAACTGAAATGTAGTGTAGATTATGTATCACACATCTACAGATGCTGTTTAGTTAACACATTATTTTATTTTTTTTTTAAAAAAATATTTGGCCTTTCATCTATGATATGACCAGGGTATATGCAGGGTAATTTGTAGACACTGATTTTTAGGGTGAAAACTGCATCTCATATGTTGTAAATGCAGAAGTGTGTGTGTGTGTGTGTGTGTGTGTGTGTGTGTGTGTGTGATTTTAGCAGTATTTTTCTTCTTATGCTCATATTAACCTTCAAAGTACGAATTCTCGGAGTCCAAACATCATTATGCATTCTTTTTCTAAGACTTGGGATAATAAATAAGGTGGTAGAGGGAGGGCACAAAAATAAGGTGGAAAATAGAATTGGAGGCATGGGCAGTTATCTGTCTGTCCTGCCATCTCAAACATGCCCCTCACCCTTCATGACTGTGGATGGAGGTCATATCCATTGCCAATATGGATCAGCTTTTCCTTTTCTGGGCAGCCCCATAAAGTAGCTTGGCATCCTAAGTGTGTCGTATCTTACTGGGGACATAAAACAGGACACACCTTTGTATTTCCTGGTCCCAGAAATTTCAGCCTTTTAAATTCCCAAGGTGGGCAAATTGGAATGATACAATTTTAGTAGGTAGACTAACTACATTTAGAACGTGAATTTCCACAATGTCATTTTGCGGCATTGTTTTTAGAATTAGAGCTTTTTGAGAAGGAAATAGTCTTGTACTTTGTTTCTCTGATTTACTGTGATGGAAAATGTCTCTTGGCTTTAATAGGTATGCTGAGAAACATTGCAACATGTAAATTTCAGTGGCGTAGTTATTTTAGAATAATAATATGACTCCTTCTTCCTTTTGTTTCTGTCATTTCTTCCAATTGAATTTTCTTTTCTTCAAAAATAACCAACAGTGCTCTCATTTCTGTGTGTGTGTGTGTGTGTGTGTGTGTGTACAAAGATTTGCACAGCCTTGTATATGGATTGTGAATATAAAATAGTCTAATAGTATTGAGAAATTTCAACTCATCCTTGTGACAATTGAATCTATAGTTTTAATTTGACACAGGGCCTAGCATAAGGAAGGAGGTCTGTGTTATTGTTACTTAAAGGGCACCAAAAATTTCAAGAGAGAGATACTATCATTATTCCCATTTTAAAGCTAGTAGGTCTTGGAGCCAGTGTTCAAGCCATATTTTCCAGGTAATCAATCTATTGAACCTACCCCACCACTCAGGGTTTAGAACCCAGTGAAATGTGTAAGAACATGAAATTAGGTTGCCTACATAATGTGACTCTGTGCTATAGTCCTGGATAGCAAGAAAGGACGATAATAAAGTGAAGGGAAATAACCCTCAATAATGTTTTTCTCCAAGGATCAATATCATTTTATATTCCAATTGATTTTGAGAGCTTTCTTCTGAGCCCTCTTTGGACAATTAATAGGATGCCTAAGACTTATGGATGTTCCCTTATCTGAACGTAAAAAATAAACCAAGAACTGTTTATGTCACACTCAAGTGCACAAGATTGAGAGACACCTCTAGGGTTCGTTTCGTGTGTTCTCTGACTTCTGGCAGGAATGTGACTCAACCATTCCTTGATTGTTATATTTATTCAATATCAAAAATCTGCAAGGAAAGGAATTATACAACTTCTACTTGCATTAACTCAGTTTTGAGTTTCATAACTCTGGCTATTGGGAAAATGTTCAATTCTCTCAAGAACATAGGCTTCCAATACAGTAGGTATCATTACCTTTATCAAGGCAAAGACAAGTAAAATGCAATGCATTAGCCTAGAGTAATGACCTTAGTCTCCTCAGAATCCTATAGATTCTGCTTAGCATAGAACATTATGGATAGTAGGTGCCAAATAAATGCTTATTAAATTGAGCTGTAAAGCAGTGGGAAAATTGTCAAGTTATGAAAGCACAACTTGAGGCTTCATTGCTGCGTCTTACTTTCTCAATTCCTGAAGTCACTAAGATTTAGTTTAAAATATATATATATGGAACAAAAAAATGCTGACTTTTCTATGAAGTTCATTCAATTATTCATTCAGCAAATATTTATTGAACATCATGTGCTAGGCACTGCCCCAAGTTCTGAATATTTTAAATATATGTATTTAATGAATGCTACTATGTGTATATAATAGTGTGTAACCATAAGAACCCCAATTGATTCCGTGTTAACTGACTAAAAGTTCCTGATGTGAGAATTTAATGAGCTGTTGCTATAAACCCTTCACGGAACGTGACCACATTCTCTAATATCACTAATCAAATAATGCCAAATCTTTTAATGTTGCCACCAGGTAACCTGCACGTCCCCATTCAGCACCTTAAATTATGGAGTTAATTAGTGAGTTGAGAAAGGTAATGTCATAGCAAGAAAGAATTCATAGACTAGGAATTTCAGAAACTAGGCTCTGAAGTGGCGTCACCTACGTCAAATCACTTAATTCTGCAGGATGAGTTCTCTACCTGTAAAGTGGAATGAATTAGAAAAATGTTAAAGCCTCTTTTAAGTGTCATATTCTATGATATTAAATTGATTAACATCTAATACTTCTAAATTGTAGAGGAAGATAAACTCCACATTATGAGTTTTGGCTCAATTCCAAATCATGATCCAAAAATTTCCCTTTCTTGTGATATCAGGCAGGTAGTGCATACATGTGTACAACGGAGGGGTTGAAAAAGGAGGGGTGCAGAAAGCTGCCTTGTGCATATTCATGCTATCGCCAAAACTGAGCTTTTATTTTGCAAGTTAAAAGGTTTCAAACATCAAGGAGGAGTTTAGTTCGCTGTGGTTGTAATTTAGCTCCTCCGGCTAATATTGGATACAGAGAAAGGCAGCAAACCCTGGGAAGAGAGTCTAGTTTCAGTGGTAGGGGGAAAAAAATAACGGGAGACTTTCACAATTTAGATAAAAAGAATACCGCAATGGGAGGGAAAAAAAAAAAAAAACAAAAAACTAGACCAGGGGATGGCGTGGAGGAGTAGGACACCTGCCAAGCCTCGTATCAATAGGTGATTTCAGATGCTAGAGCGACGGGAGGCCCAAGTTCTTGCTGAGGGAAGGACTGGATGAAGATAAAACGGGTCTATTTCTGTTTCAGTGGCTTAAAAATGCATTCCGCAGGTAGTGACCTATCCAGACCACCTGACTTACTTAAAAAAAAAAAAAAAAAAAAAAAACCCGGGGGCGCCTGGGTGGCGCAGTCGGTTGGGCGTCCGACTTCAGCCAGGTCACGATTTCGCGGTCCATGAGTTCGAGCCCCGCGTCAGGCTCTGGGCTGATGGCTCAGAGCCTGGAGCCTGTTTCCGATTCTGTGTCTCCCTCTCTCTCTGCCCCTCCCCCGTCCATGCTCTGTCTCTCTCTGTCCCAAAAATAAATAAACGTTGAAAAAAAATTTAAAAAAACCCGCAAATAAATGAATCTAAAATGTTGAGATATTTACGCCCTTTAAAAAAAATAATAACTTGTACGCAAACATCTTTATCAAAAGCATTTTATTCGAGGCCGAAGATCTGAAATGCCACCGAATCCATCACACGGGTTTGAGCATCCCTCACACCACCGCAAGGTGGGTCGGGCTGCCCCTCAAGCTGGGGCTCCAGCATCTCGCAGCATCTCGGTGCCTCGCTTTCCCCGGGCTACGACTCCAGCTCTCACCAGGCGCGCCCCCGGGGCCTGGGGGCGGGGAGGGAGTGGAGGCGGTTCCCTCGGAGCACCCAATCAGCAGTGGGGCCGGGCGGTGGCGCTAGTGACGTAGGCCGCGCTTCCCTCCGCCCCACTGCGGGCCGACGCCGGGCGCCGTCAGCCGCGCGAGCTCGCGCGCGCGCGGGGAAGGGGGAGGAGGAGGGCTTTGGGGGCCGGCCGGCAGTCGGAGGGCGGCGGGTCGCGAGAAGGGGGAGAGTGAGCATGCGCAGCGGCTCCGGGGACGGCGGGGGAGGTGGGGACCCGTGCGCGCGCGCACGAGCGGCCCGCCGGCGGCCGCGGGTGGAGGGGGCGGTTCCTCGAGTGTCGGCGGCCGGAGGGTGGGCAGGCTGGCGGCAGGTGCCGCCGCGGCCGCCGCCGCAGACTCCTCCGGGTCTCGGGTCTCTTCGTCCTCCGGCGGTGATGAGCTGGGCCCCGTCGGGGGCTGCACCTGCCGTCTGCCCATCACCCCGGGCCTCCCTGCGTGACCTCGGCCTCCTCGCGTGCCCGGCCCCCGCGGCGCGGGGCTGCCCCTGAGAGGGAGCGACAGCGGCCTCTTCCGCCCCGAGTCTTCGCTCGGGGGCCGCGCGGGGAGAGCGCCCGGCCCCCTCCCCTCCCCCGTCCGCCGTCCTCAATGTCTCCCCGGCGGGGAGGGGGCTGCCTGGGAGACGCGCTGAGCTGCCCCCCCCGGAGGCCCGTCGGCGGCAGCAGCAGCGCCCGGCCCGGCGCCCCGCAGCCTTCCCCGGCGGCGGCGGCGGCCTGGAGGAGCCGCGCACCCGCCGCCGCCCCCGGAGCCTCGCAGCCGCCGCCGCCACCCGGCGCCCGAGGAGAGGGCGGCGGGCGCCCCCCGGGGAAGATGAAGGCGGAAGGGGGCGATCACTCCATGATCAACCTGTCGGTGCAGCAGGTCCTGAGCCTCTGGGCCCACGGGACGGTGCTGAGGAACCTCACGGGTAATTGATGCGCCCGGGGTGGGGACGGGGATGCGGTGCCGCCCCCTGCCTCCTTTCTCCCTCCCGAAGAGGGGCCGCGCTTCAGCCGCCCCACCCCCGTGCGCGCCCCGCTCTCCGGCTCGCGGCCCCTGGTCCCAGAGAGGAAGGTGTTAACTGGGTGCACTTCGCGCCGGTGCCCGGGGCGCTGCGAGGGTCTGGATCGCGGGCGGAGAATCCCCGACCCCCGCCTCCTGCCCGGCTCGGGGAGGGCTCCCGACGGCGCTGCCTAGTGTAGTACGCGCCGAATAGCGTTAGTGCCGAGTCTCGGGCACAGTTCGCGTGGATTTACCAGCCCCCCATCCACGCGCGCACGCACATAGACACACGCACGCACACTCCGCTTCTTGATGCTTAGGTCTGTTTCTTTCTGACACATCTCAGACCGGATACAGGGCTTAAATTCTGTGTTCAAACGATCAGATCAGTTTGCCTCACCTGTTAAATTTTTGTTGCTGTAGATGACTAATGAAGTAGGGTATAGTGGGCCAGAGACTGGGCCAAGGTCTAGTGCATTCTAAGCATTTCAGCTTTGACCGTATTATCTCCTCCCTCCTAGTTCCTATTTCCTTTTGTCTGTCTGTCTCTCTCCCTCTGGCCTCAAGCTGCCGCTTCTGTGACATTTGATTATTTATTTATTTACTTATTATCATTTTTTGTATTTCCCTTCATTCGTCAAGGCTGTCAGGAGGGAATTGGACTTCACTACATTATAATAACCTAAGTTGTAGTTGCAAAAGTGAGCAGTAATGCCCATATATTTTTATCGCATCTGTAGGTTTGCTTTGTGAAGAAACTTCCAGGTTTGTTAAGGTGGAGATTCTTACACTCTGAGTTCTGAGTTTTAAAAATACCCTTTAAAGATGAGTGTTTACAAGAAGGAAATTCGGTTGCAATTTGGCGACTCCTCAGTTCTCTGCTTCTCAGAGAAAAAACTTAGAAACATACTCAGGATTTAATTCTTGAAAACATATAAGGCTAATTTTGGTAGACCATTAGTATTTTAAAATCCATTATGTCAAAGTGGTTAAGAGTATGGAGAGTATTTTACAAATATAACCTGTCCTGACAAGATACACATGTGTGAATTATGTATATTGTCTTGTATATGTATATTTCTCAGATATTTGTAGAAAAGAAAATTGATGGAATTTTATACCACAGATTTTCTTGAGCACTGATTTTTTTGACACTGATTTTCTTGAATGTGGCAACTATAAAATTAACATCGGTTCTGGGTTGATTCATGGTGTCCTCACTTTGAATCTGTGGTTATTTACTTTGGAGCAAACTGACCTTACATGATGGTTGAGGGTCAGAAATACGTTTTTATTTCCAGAAAAAACAAAACAAAACAAAACATCGACATGAAGACCATTTCATGATTCAGTTGAGTTTAGAGATACCTTATGTTCTCTTACTTCTGGCTCTGCTTGTATTTATCCACCATTCATTTCTCAAATATTGTATTGATAGTGTTTGTAGGAGTGAAGTGAAAAGAACTTAAGAGTTTGTATTTGTATATGTTAAGGACTGGCTTAGCTCATCATTTATTTAGAGAAAATTAGTTTGGGGGGGGTCACAGAGTAGTGTAAATGTAACTTCCCACTTGGCCAGATTTGACAATATTTTTTAAATGTTTAATAAGATTCCAGTCATTATAGTGGCTTCCAGTTCTTCAAGTCCCCCATTAGGTTGATAATAGCAGTTTCAACCCAGGATTAGCTCTCATTTCCCCCTCATATAATCTCAATAATCATTTTCTCATCAGACTTTGCCGTTTCATGCAAGATATGCTGAACATCCAAAACTAGTTCCTCAGGTCGGACTGAGGAACACGGGGGCCTCTTTTATTTCCTAATAATGAGTCTGAATGTGCAAAATTCAGTTTGTGAGGATAAAAACGGAGGGAGATAATAGATTAGAAGTCTTCTTTGCCAGCAGGTTGGCATACCACATATTAGGAATCACTTCACATGGAAAAAAGTGGATTCTAAAAGTGGTAATATTGTGATGTGGTTCCTTATGGCCTTTTCATGCTCGTGACCTTAGTGATCCCTTATGTAGCTTGGTCATTAGTCAAGAGATGCTCCCTACAGTGCCACTTAGAATTTGGTCTACTAAAAACAAATACACCTCCTAGAACAAGACAGCCACCACTTAGTGAGTGCCTGCTATATATCATATATATATGTCACTTAACATATATATGATTTCTAATCTTAATAACTTTCCAAAGTAGAATTACAGAGAGGCCCAGAGAGGGAAATTAAATTGCCCCAAATCCTGTTGCTAATAAGTGGCTGAACTAGGATTTCAACCCCAGGCTTTGTCCACAGAATTACTGTTTCCGCTTTT
The DNA here is from genome assembly GCF_016509475.1 of Prionailurus bengalensis. Taxonomy (NCBI): domain Eukaryota; kingdom Metazoa; phylum Chordata; class Mammalia; order Carnivora; family Felidae; genus Prionailurus; species Prionailurus bengalensis. Next base: position 17,309,275 of record NC_057349.1, on the reverse strand, counting down.
TCACGTGACTTTTACTCTTCCTCTTTACTTTCTTCAGGCAGAATGAGTTACTTGCTTCCCCCTGCTACTTCTGCTCCATGTATATGCCTTTATTATTATATTGTTCAGTTATATTATAATTTTTGTGTCTACTAGACTGTAAGCTTTTGGAGGGTGGGTCATTGTCATAATCAATGGAATTCTGGAATTTTAGCATTCTACCTAGTACGTATAAATACTCAATGCATGTTTTTTGAATTGCGGTTCCAAAATAATACTTAACAGTTGCATGCTTTAAACATTCTAGTTGCATTATTTTCCAGACACGTCTGTTGGAGTGAATGTGCTGTTAATCAGGAAATGAGTCGTTTAAGCAACTTTTATGGATAGATGGCCATACCTTTAAACCACACATATGCCTATTAAATGCACTTTTTTTGGGCTAGTTACCATGTGTTCTTATATTTTATTTAATCTTTTTAGTAATCTGGAGAAAGATGATTGTTTATCCTTATTTTATGGATTCAGACATTGAAGCCAAGAATAATTTGGTTAGCTCTGATAGCTAATATGTGAAAAATTATTACCTTTTTTCAGATTATGGTAACACATTAACTCAGAAGGCATATAAAGTTGGAGCTGAGATGGCTAATACAGAAAAAAGCGTAGTGTAGAACCAGACTGATTTGGATTTAAGAAGTGACTGTGTGAAAGACTTATAGAAATCTGGTTAGTAGGAATTCTGGTTAATTAAAAACAAAAAACAAAAGGAGAATGTATTCTCATTTCTATTTTTTTCTTGACACAAACCGACAGGTGTTATTTATTCTTATGTTTGTATTTTATCCCAGACGTGAAGCAGGGAAGTTTGGTTTTTTTTTTTTTTATGTTTTTTTTTTCTTTTTTGAGAGAGAGAGTGTGAATGGGGGAGGGACAGAGAAAGAGAGACACAGAATCCGAAGCAGGCTGCAGGCTCCGAGCTGTCAGCACAGAGCCCGACGTGTGGCTTAAATTCACAAACTGTGAGATCATGACCTGAGCTGAAGTTGGACGCCCAATGACTGAGCCACCCAGGCGCCCCAGCAGGGACGCCTTTTTGTATTGACTTTTATTTTTCTTAGAGACCTTTAGAAAATAGTCTTGTGTACGTATTACTTTGATAGAAATAAAATTTTTAAAAAGTGATAATAAAAAAAGTGATAATAAGAACCAGAAATTAGAACTAACTTTAGAGCTAGAAGTTATGTAGTTTGACTACTTCATTTTAGAAATAGTGACACATCATCATGGAAGTGACATGGCTGGGGCAGTTAGTGACAGAGACAGGCCTTGGGATGATGTTCACTGACTTTTAGTTCTGTCCCTCTCACTTGATTCCACATAGATTCTTAACTCTGACGCGTCTGATGATAAATCTTAATATACTTAAGAATAGCCTGGCAGTATTCGCCCCAGTGAGCCCAAGAGTGTGTGAATGCAACTAAGTTTTGGCCAGCAAATAAAAGATACTGGAATATGGAAGATATGATTGAATAATAATGCTTTCCCCAAACTTGAAGTTAACGATTGCTGGTGTAAAAGTTAGTGATCCATATTTATTATATATCCGGTTTTAGAAATCCTACCAAATTTGGTCTATTTATTTTTTCTCCTTCCTGAAGACCTAGTATAGGGATTGCCTGTAGAACAGATTCGTATCTGGAGGCCCCATCCCTTCAGTAAATCGCCATTGCTAAAGTTCTCTTCTGTATTCGCCACTTCCCAAACCGTGTAATTCACAAGACTCTAAAATTGTTAACTGTGTGTAGGTTAGATGCTTCTTCAGCTTACCAAAGTAGAGATAAATGCCTTCCCCTATGAAATAGTTTTTCATTCTCTCCATATGTTCTAACCCCCCCACCCCTGATCTAAAATTATAGTCTATGAATGTACTCTTTCCGTTTTATGGGTAATTTGACCTAAAAAAATAATCTACAATGACATGCATTCCTTTGCTTTACTTTTATTTTCTTCATCTACTTTGGCTTCCAACTTTGTGTTCTGACCCAAATTTGGTTGCTAAGAGTTTAGAGGAGAATTTTTTGCTTACCACAAGGCAGGATCCCTAAGCCCGTGGGTAAACACAGAGCCAGGCTGGTATTGGGAGAGGGATAACTGGTCCCTGAGAAAAAAGGCACAGGCTGGCCTCAGGCTCATCTCCTTTCTCACTACCAGCTGCAGATGTAGGGCGGGTGCTCCTCTCTTTCTGTTGGTGCAAACATTGAGAAGCTGGGGATTCAAACTGGAAAGAAGGTCAGATGTCTTTGTGTATAAAATATATATGTGCTCATTTTTCTGTTAAACATACACTTACAGTAAGTTCCCTTTTAGATTTTATAGTTGCTAAGCTACTGTAGTGTTAATACTGACTGTCAGCAAAAAAATAAAGGGGGGGTAGTTTGTATCTACTGTACGTAGTTGGAATGGTTCACACTCACATGTATAGCCAGCACCCTCAGTATGTTCCCAAGTAGGTATGCATCTTCCGGGGTGCCCTGTGCCCCAGCTTCTCATTGGGTTAAGTTCTTCCTAAATGCTCTACTACAGGAGGTTTTTCCTGAAATATAGGTGAAAAATTCCTTACTCTTTTGTGGTACAGAGCCAGTAAATTAGTGGTGGTATGATTTGTACTTTATAGGATTTTGCTCTTTGGAAATTTTACCTGTGTATCTTATTGAGAAAGAAGCTACTGTAATTTTTCAAAAACCGGAATTGTCATCTTCAGGTTCTTTCTTAATTTCCATCTCATTATCTTTGACTCATGCATCCGTATCCTCTGGCAATACCAAGTCTGACATCCAGGTGACATTTCTTAAACCTAAAGCAATTTCAGGACAAGCCTTAGGACTGGGTAAGCTGTAATTGTGACTCTTTCGTAGCTAACTACCAGAATATAAACTTATCTGTGCTTTGTTTAGTAATTGAAAGGAAGGACTGGAAAAGTAAGATAATTCACGAGGAGGAGTCAAAATGACTGGAGCTATTTTTTCTTGTAGAAAGGAAGCCTAAACAGAGGAGAAAGGATGGGTCGGGGATGGGGAGGAGTCACTGGAGCCAGGAAAGGAAATTGGGATTAAGAATAGTTAGATGTAAACTATAAAACTCCTGGAGAAAACAGAGGCAGTAATCTTTTTGACATGGGCTGTAGCAACATGTTAACTATGTCTCCTTGGGCAAGGGAAACAAAAGCAAAATCAAGTTGTTGGGACTACACCAAAATAAAAAGCATCTGTACAGCAAATGAAACCATCGACAAAACGAAACGGCAACCTATTGAATGGAAGAAGACATTTGCATACGATCTACCTGTTAAAGGATTCATACCCAAAATATATAAGGAATGTAATAAATAAGAAGAATGAATAATCCAATTAAAAAATGGGCAGAAGGCCTAAATAGACATTTTTTTCCAAGGAAGACATCCAGATGGCCAACAGACTCATGGAAAGATGCTCAACATCACTCATCATCAGGGAAATGCAAATCAGAACTACAATGACATCACCTTACATCTGTCAGAATGGTAGAATCAAAAGACAAGAAATAACAAGTGTTGGTGAGGACGTGAATAAAAAGGAACCTTCATGCATTGTTGGTAGGAAGTAAATGAGTGCAACCACTGCGGAAAACTGTGGAGTTTCCTCAAAAAATTAAGAATAGAAATGCTGGATGATCTAGTAATTCTACTAGGTATTTATCTGAAGAAAATGAAAATGCTAATTCAAAAAGATACACGCACCCCTATTGTTACTGTAGCATCATTTACAACATTTTTTTACAATAGGCAAGATGTGGAAGCAACCCATGTGTCCATTGGCCAACTGATGGACTGACTGATGAATGGATGTAGAAGGTGTGTATGTATACAGTGGAATATTCCTTAGCCATAAAAATAGGGTGAGATCTTGTCATTTGTGGTAACATGGATGGACCTCGAGGGTATTACGCTGAGTGAAATAAGTCAGACTGAGAAAGACAAGTGCCATATGATTTCACTTACATGTGGAATCTAAAACCAAAACAAAGCAATAAATGAACAAAAAGAAACAGGCCCGTAAATGTAGAGAACAATCTGATGGTTGTCAGAGGGGAGGAGGATGGAGGGATGGACAAATGGGTAAAGGGGAGCGAGAAATACAGGCCTCGGGTTGTGGCATGAGTAAGTCACCAGCCAAAAGGTATAGAAGAGGGAGTATAGCCAATGGTATTCTAGTAGGGGATCGAATGGGGACAGATGGTGGCTACAGTTGGGGGGAGCACAGCATAACGTATAGACTTGTCCAGTCACTGTGTTGTGCACATGAAATTAATGTAACATTGTGTGTCAACAACACTTCAGTTAAAAGTCAGATGTAAGAAGAGAACCCCCCCCCGCCCCAATACAGCGTGTTGAATTTACCATAGTATCAGATGAAAAATTCTAATAAATTCCAGAAGTCTTAAATAGTTGTGTTCATTGAATATTCACTGCAGGCCCGATACTGTGCAAAGCATTTTGCACGCATCTCTTTTCTTATAATTGAAGTGGCCTTGTAACTTACTGCTTTATTAAATGTATACGATTAGATCAGGTACCATAGGCTAGTTGTGTTTTTAGTGACTGAGTATTCCAGCAATAAAAGTTGGTCATAGAATAAACAGTAGCAGTGGAACCATTTGAAAAAGATCTCATTAGACTCTCAAATTCCAGTAACCTTAGCTAAGTAGATTAAACTTGAAAAGAAAAGGAGATTTTTCACCAAACTTGGTACAAGTAGGAAGAACCAAACTTTTACGTGGGTCCAGTTGAATGCGTTCTTATAAATCTTGGGATATGATCTAGGAGGTCTTTTGTAAAAGTGAAGTGGTATAATGGAAGCTTTTGAAAAGCAGGGGATACCTGTATGCTAACTACTCTTGCATAAAAGTGTCTAGCTAAGATGTTTTTGTCAGGGTTGTGACACTGGATTTTCATGATAAAATTCCTCCCTTCTCCCATTTCCTACGGTCGATTACTTTGATACAACATAGCTCTGAACCTTGCTGCCTATCACAATCACCTGGGTCTGGTTAAAGGTACAGATCCAGGGTCCCGGTCCATATTTATGGAATGGGGATTTGGGGAGCAAGCCTATATTTTTAAATCTGAAACTACATTTATAGCTAGCCCTTCTGGTGATTTTGTTATTGAGAGCTCAAGGATTGGGGACATCCGATTTTTATTTTTTTTATTTTTTTATTTTTTTATTTTATTTATTTATTTTTCTTTTTTTTAATATTTTTTTTCAACGTTTTTTATTTATTTTTGGGACAGAGAGAGACAGAGCATGAACGGGGGAGGGGCAGAGAGAGAGGGAGACACAGAATCGGAAACAGGCTCCAGGCTCCGAGCCATCAGCCCAGAGCCTGACGCGGGGCTGGAACTCACGGACCGCGAGATGGTGACCTGGCTGAAGTCAGACGCTTAACCGACTGCGCCACCCAGGCGCCCCCATCCGATTTTTAAAAATTAAGTTTCGTTGTGATCAGTTTGTAGCTGTGTTGTGATATATAAAGCAAATTAATATGGAGTATTTAGTATAACTGAAGACTTATTAAATTTTCAATATAAATGACTCATTTATTTCCAAGAGGTTGCTCAAACCCAGTTTTTAAAAAGTGACTATCTTTTAATATTATTAATTATTAATATTATTAATATTTTACTGTTTTAGTGATGTTTTCTTTATATGTACTACTAGCGATAGAGAATGATTCCTATTAAATGATAGGATTTTGAAAATTCGAGGTGGTTTATGTATGTTACATCTGAAGTACATGAGAGAATTAAACATTAAGAATAATTATGTAAACACTTAGATAATGTTATTGGAATTTCCCCTACAGAATAAGTGGGGTTCTGTTAGATTTTTGTATGCAAATAGAGTCTAAAGAAGCAATAGATTCTCGAAATTTATGGGTCAAGAAACTTGGTTTTATCCTTAAATGCTACAGATTGGTTTTTGTACTTTAGACAAGCCACATTATTTCCCAGGCCTTGGTTTCTTCATTGGGTAATACAGTCTGATGTTGGCAGTTTTCATGTTGATGTTAAGGGAAGGCTGATTTAAAAATTAGAAAGTTCTGAGAGAAAAGTTTAGTAACTATGAGTTAAGAGAAACTCTTACCATTTGCATATAAACTTGTTTCTTTAATCTTTAAAATTAAAAGATTTTTAAATTTCTTCAGAGCTTCTTCAGGCCGTTAATAGGGTGAGGTTTAGGACCTAGAAATTCTTTGTTCTTGGAACATCATTTAAGAACTCTTAGAATTAGGCCTTTTTTTTGTTTGTTTTTAGGTTCATTCTTAGACATTTACTGTCTCATTTTAGTGATAATTTTATCTTTTTTTTCCAACTACTTTATAAAGAATTTTTTATTATGGGAATCCTAAGACCTACATACCCATCATCCCCTTTCAGCAGTTATTAAAATGTGGCTAATCTTGATTCACTTTTTCTCTTTCATAGGGGAGGGGAGAGTCTGGAGTATTTTATTTAATTAATTACCTAACTAATTTAAATTTTATTGAAATTCACACTAGTTAACATATTATGTACTAATGGTTTCAGGAGTAGAATTTACGGAGGGCACTTGTTGGGATGAGCACTGGGTGTTTTACGTAAGTGATAGAATTAGGCCATTTAAAAAAAAATTTTTTTAATGTTTATTTTTGAGAGAGAGAAAGAGAGGCCCCAAGTGTGAACAGGGGAGGGGCAGAGAGAGAGGGAGACACAGAATCCAAAGCAGGGCTCCAGGCTCTGAGCTGTCAGCACAGAGCCCGACGCGGGGCTCAAACCCACAAACTGCAAGATCATGACCTGAGCCGAAGTTGGATGCTTCACCGACTGAGCCACCCAGGCACCCCAAATTAGGCCTTCTTAAAACTTGGTTTAGGAAACTCTGGATTCAGTATCGGAAGATCCCTTCTAGTTCTGAAATTATGTCTTTGTTTTATTTTGTTTTGTTTATCCTTGTGCAGTATGACTGCTTCCTCAGGATCACTGTCAGTGATATAGCCACAGTGTGACAGTCCTGACCATGCACGTCCATTACTTACTTGCTGAATTTTCCTGGTTGTGCTTTTATTTCTGAGCTGTCACTCATTTGGTCCTTTATTTAGATTTAACTTTAGGAATTTGTTTATATTGAGAATTTCATTAATACGCTCGTTGATGTAAAAAGTTCATTTTTCAGTGTTCAGTGTCAAAATCCCTTGGAAATACTGTATCATGAGATTGTAAAACATTTTGACAATTGCTGAGAAGACGTTTTAGATCAGTAACTGATTCAAACAAACATGTTGTTACTGACTTTTTTTTTTCTTTTTTGGTGTGGCATGTATAATTTAAGATACTTGAGGACCCACAAGTGATGACAATTAAAACCATTGTAAAATGCTGTGTTATAATTTCATAATAGATTCAGATTTTGACACTTAATTCTTACACTTTTGTAACTGAGTAGCTAATCAATTATGAGGAAGAACAAATTGAATGACATCTTTTAGGAAGACAGTGCTATGACTTGAATATAGAGCAGTTTTTTAACTATTTTAAATAGCCTTAACCTGATTTCTTTAAAGCAATGATACTCTGATTGTTTTAAATTAAGAACTTGCTTTTCTAAGAAATTTCTTTTAGTATTCAATGGTAAGTACTATAATTTACAGTTTGAAATTATATAATTAGCTGGAAAAAGGGTAATTTCGTAGAAGTGGGTAATAACACAAGTGTTGCCATAAGCTTTGAGAAGGGCGATATATTAAAGCAGCTCTTGAAGGTGTCACAATTAAATTTAAAAACTAGTGTTTTTGCTTTCTTTAAGAAGCAGAAGCAGACAGCTATTAAATATTTACAGTAGATGTAACTTCTGTGTTAAATGAGGTTTCGAGTGGACAAATGCAGCAGCTTATTTTTAAGTCTGGTTAATATGTTGAGTGATTAAAAATAGATGGCCAACCAGACCCATGAAAAGATACTCAACATCGCTCATCATCAGGGAAACACAAATCAAAACCTCATTGAGATACCATGTCATCCAGGTCAGAGTGGCTAAAATCAACAACTCAGGAAACAACAGATGTTGGCGAGGGTGTGGAGAAACAGGAACCCTCTTGCACTGTTGGTGGGAATGCAAACTGGTGTCGCCGCTCTGGAAAACAGTGTGGAGGTTCCTCAAAAATTAAAAATAGAATTACCCAAAGACCCAACAATAGCACTACTAGGAATTTATCCAAAGGATACAGGTGTGCTATTTCAAAGGGGCACATGTACCCCAATGTTTATAGCAGCACTATCAATAATAGCCAAGTTACGGAAAGAGCCCAGATGACCATCAACTGATGAATGGATAAAGAAGATGTGGTTTATACACAATGGAATACTACTTGGCAATGAGAAAAAATGAAATGCAGTTGCCATTTGCAACAACATGGATGGAACTTGAGGGTATTAATGAGAAGTGAAATAAGTCAGAGAAACAGATACGTGTTTTCACTCATATGTGAAATTCGAGAAACTTTAGACCATGGGGAAGGGAAGGGGAAAAAATAGTTTCAAACAGAGAGGGAGGCAAACCATAGGAGACTCTTAAATACAGAGAACAAAGGGGGGGTTGATGGGGGAGGTGGGGGAGATGGGGCGGGGGTGATGGGCATTGAGGAGGGCACTTGTTGGGATGAGTACTGGGTGTTGTATGTCAGCAGTGAATCCCGGGAATCTACTCCTGAAGCCAAGAGTACACTGTATATACTGTATGTTTAGCTAACTTGACAATAAATTCTATTTGAAAAAAATAGTAAAATAAAAACATCACTGCCAAATTAAAAAAAGAGAATGATTAAAAATAAGGAAAATATATTCTATGTTTATATTCATTTTAACCTTTTTTGTTCATTTCTTTGTGTAGAGTTAAGCTTCCATCTAGTATCATATTCCTTCTGTCTGAAGAGCTTCCTCTAATAGGTCATGGAGGTACTCAGGTGGTTCATTCTCCCAGCTTTTTTTCTTTCTGAAAAAAAGTCTTCATTTCTGAAAGCTGTTTCTCCTGAATATAGATATCTGGCTTTACAGGTTTATATTTTTTCCTCTTTCGGTCTTTAAAAAATGTTGCTTTATTGTTTTTGTTTGATAGTTTCTGACGGGACGTTTGCTGTACTTTTTATCTATTTTCCTCTGTATGTCATGTGTTTTTTCCCTCTCACTACTTTCAATATTTTCCCTTTATCTTTGGTTTTTATTCATTTCACTGTGATGTATCTAGGTGTGGGGGGCGCTTATTTTTATTTTATTTTGTTTTGATTATTTTGGGAAGTCTTTATCTTTGCTTGAGATTCTCTGAGAGTCTTAGATTTGCAGTTTGGTATCTATCATTATTTTTAGAAAATTTTCAGCCACTATCCCTTCAAATATTTTTCTTCTCCATTCTCTTTTTCTTCTCCTTCTGGGACTCCAATTACACATTATGTTAAACCATTTGAAATCATTCCATAGCTCTTAGATGGATGGTTCCTCTTTTCCCTCCTCCTCCTCCTCTGGTCCTATTCTTTTCTCTCTCTTATCACAATTTGAATAATTCCTATTGGTCCATTGTTAAGTTCACCGATTCTTTGCTTAACTGTGTCAAGTCTGTTGATGAGACCAGTGAAGGAATTTTTCATCTCAGATATCGTGGTTTTTGTTGTTGTTGTTGATGATGATTTTTTTTTTAATTTCCAGCATTTCCATTTGCCTTTTAATTGGAATTTCCATTTTTCTGCTAAAATTCCCCATGTATTTATATGAGTTTGCAACCTTTTCCATGAGAGCCTTTAACGTGTAAATTACAGTCATTTCAACATCCCTGTCTGATTGTTGTAAAATCTGGATCATTGCTGAGTCTGGTTCTGTTGATTGCTTTATTTCTTGACAGTAGATTGTTTTTCTTATTTTCTTTACCCTCATTCTATCTCCAGTATGTTTATCATTTGGTTAAATTAAATTTATTTTTTTTAATTCAGACACGGCAGTGAATTCTCCTGGGGCCTTTCTTGCCATTGCTCTTCTTGTTCAGGCCTCTGTTTCCCGTAAGATCGACTACTTATTGTGCTCTGAAGAGCCCGAGGTATTAGAATATATCCTATTGAAGTACCATTAACTAAAGATTCAAAGTGTCAGCTCTTGCTAATATATGAAAGTGCTGTACAAAATTAAAGTACTGCAGTAAATATTTGCAGCTTTGCAGACCATATTATCTCTGTCATAGCTACTCAGCTTGCTTTTATAGCATGAAAGTAGCCATAGACAGTATGGATGAGTATGACTGTGTTTCGGTAAAACTTTATGGACACTGAAATTCAAATTCGGATTAATTTTGATGTGTCGTGATATACTGTTCTTTTGATTTTTTTTCAACCACTTCGAAATGTAAAAACTATTCTTAGCGCACAGGCTATACAGAAACAGGTGGTGGGCCAGCTATGGCTCATGGACCATACTTTGCTGACGTCTGATTGAGGGGACTTTTTCAACTTTTAAATGCATCATCCCCCAGAGAGTCTAATAAGCCACCTATATGGGACATATCCCCAAACTGAGAAGTCACTGATGTTAGAAATTAAAGGCTGTGGATTCCACACCTTAGGTTTGCTGGAATGAGAACAAAGCTTGAGATAACCTAATGTGAACACAGACTGTTTAAACATATAATGTGCACCATTTCTTTTTTTTTTTTAATGTTTTTTTCAACGTTTGTTTATTTTTGAGACAGAGAGAGACACAGCATGAACAGGGGAGGGGCAGAGAGAGAGGGAGACACAGAATCTGAAACAGGCTGCAGGCTCTGAGCGGTCAGCACAGAGCCCGACGCGGGGCTCGAACTCACGGGCCGTGAGATCATGACCTGAGCTGAAGTCGGACGCTTAACCGACCAAGCCACCCAGGCGCCCCGTAATGTGCACCATTTCTATAAAGAAGGTAGAAACCATAAACAGTTTCAAACTATGGGCTTACTGGTATGGTATTTTCAGCTTGGTGCATAGACTATGTTGAGTACACAGTTAGGGCTCAATATCTGTTGGTTAATGATTTTATTAGAACGGTCAAATATCCTCTGGAGGATTAAAAAATGTGTTCAGTATTTGTCTAATGAGATGGTTTTGTTGTTTCTAGGACTTTTGGATGTTTTAATAAATATCTCTTAAGTAACTTTAGCCTAGAGTAGTGATTTGTCTCTGTCTCGTGCTGTGATTGATAGAGCTGACGGCAGTGTTGCTGTTTACGTCCTACCTCTAGAGGCTGCTTTCCTTTTCTATAGGTTAAGTTTTGCGAGCAGCCTGGGTTGAGAACCTTTGGCCTAGTGGGGCGTCTTCGTTGATGAATTTTAGAATCAAAACTATTTTTTTAAAGACAGTATGTTTGCAGCAAAATTTATATATATATATACATATATATATATGCATATATATTCAGGCAGGTGCTAAAAATAATGTATACAATAATATAACCCATCTCTTATCTCTAAAAGATAGCCACTGTCTTCTGTTTGTGTATTTTTCTGTGCATATACAAACATTCTTCAGCAAATAAGATCATACAATAGGTACCATTCTTTGACTTGTTTTTACTCAGCTAGTATATTTTAAACATCTAGCGAAAACCATTTCTCATAAATAATTTTGTCCAAGGATTCAAAACAAAAGCACAGAAGATAATTTTGAGCAACTTGGCAACGGGGGCTGATGAGAGACAGAGATTGGGAGCAGGGCTATTTCTAGTCTCGTTTGGAGGCCGGGACACATCACAGTTCTCCGGCAACAAACACAGTGCAACAATCCAGGCAAAATTCGTCTAGGCTGAAGCTTATGGTAGCCTTGACTGGGAAAAAATAACGAGAGGACTTCAGGAGGTGTGCCCAGGAAGAAGGAATATTTCCTTCCAGTGAATTAAGGTGATTTGTACAATGGCATGCTTCAGAGTTTTCGGTTTTGTGCATTGTATTTTTAAAATTTTGTTGTGCATCTTGCTTAGCACCAGCCAAGGCTCCCTCTGGCATCCTCTTTCCACTGTTGCTCACTTTCTAGAAGGTTGGATGCGGCAGATGGACCAGTGGGCCTGTGGGTGTCTACGTTAGCTGTGCGACCCGGGCTGTTTAAGAAAAGGTGGCGATATTTCATACCTGTCCTCTTAGTACCTGTCCTTCCTCTAGGCCTCGCGGATGTATGTTCTTGCTCTGCTCTTAGGATACTGCAGTTCTCTTTGCCTGAACTAGCCCAGTAGGTTTCCTGAGTTTGCCAATAGTGAGCAGGGGCCTTAGACAGACTTGCCTTATGCAGAGTAGATCAAGGTCTTAGGCCCTGTCCGCTGACCGGGTTGTGTGCATCTAGCGGAGAATTGACAAGAATAGTAGTAACCTGAAACCTAGGTTAGTTGTAGATATTCTCAGCGGAGTTCAGTGTTTTCTACGATGAAATAATAAGGTTTTTAAAAAAGAGTGAGAAATGGGAAAATAAGTTTGAGTTTATATAGTTTGTGCTCAGTCTGCCCAAGCAATAACCCTGGACTGGTCATGAGAGGACCATTTGAGGTTCTATTTTAGCTGTATAATGTCTTTGATATCTTGGGGCTTTATAGAACATTAAATTTACATTCCCCAATGATTAGGTCAATTTATGGTTGAGGCCGAGAACTGTATAGTCACTAGGCAGACACCATTACTTGTAATGTCAAATAATCCCTCACACATACTGTTAAATATAGTCAAGAAATTTTTCGTTCTGTTTGTATTTCAAGAACAACATAGATCTGGTAAGCTGTCTGAACGGGGGTTGGGAGCTGAGGCTGATTATTGACTTCTGTTTAAGAGTATGTGCTTGCTGCTGTAGAACCTTTCCTTATCTCTGAGCTCCCTTGATGAAAATGCCCTGCTCCATATTATTATTCCTTTCTCTTCCCGCTTTATTAGGTTCGCTTCAGAAAATTATATATTTTAAAATAGAAATGCCTTCTGAGCAGGTGAAGCCTTTGTGTCCTTAAAGCATTTATTATCAGCTGAAGCCGGTTGTTTGGGAGTGACAGTCCAGAAGCACGCTTTCCCTGAAAGCTGGCAGAGAAAGACCTTAAAAGGCAGGCTTTGTCCACTTTTCCTTAATGACCAGCATCTGTCTCTTAGGCCGTTGAGAAGCAGGCCCGGCAGTTCACCACACACTGGAAAATACACCTGCTGTCTTTTTCTCCAAATGATTTCACATTATCTGAGTCCATTCTGAGTGTTGATTCTTAAGAATTTGGCAGGGTGGAAATGATTTTGTTTTTAAAATCTGTTTTTTTGTGTATCCTTTTTTAAAAAAATTAAACTTTTTACTTTGAGAAAATTATAGATTCACATGCATTTGTAAAAAATAATACGGAGAAAACACGTGTACCTTTTATCCAGTTTACACAATGGGAACATCTTGGCAAACCACGGTGTAATTTCAAAACCATGATACTGACATTGATCCATGAACCTCATTCACATTTCACCAGGATTATGTGTATATGTGTACTTACTTATGTGTGTGTGTATTACATATTTTTGTACAGCTTTATCCCTTGTGTACGTGTCCACCACTGCAGTCAAAATTCAGAATAGTTCCATTGCCACAAAGGTCCCTAGTATTAGTTTCTTACATCCACACCTTCCTTCCTTAACGAGCTTTTTGCTTGTTTCTAGTCATTTGTGGGCATGACTTAAAAGAATCATCTTTTAAATTTATAGCCACACTTAAAAAAATTTATTTAGTTTTTTAGTGTGGTGAAAACACATAAAATTTAATCATCTTAGCTATTTTTAAAAAACATTTTTTTTTACTTATTCTTGGGAGAGAGACAGAGCATGGGCAGGAGAGGAGCAGAGAGAGAGGAGGGGACACAGAATCCAAAGCAGACTCCAGGCTCTGAGCTGTCAGCACAGAGCCCGACACGGGGCTCAAACTCACGCACCTCGAGATCATGACCTGAGCCGAATCCGGACGCTCAACCCACTGAGCCACCCAGGCACCCCGATCATCTTAGCTATTTTAAGTGTACCCCTGAGTAGTGTTACGTACATTCACATCGAGTATAACAGATCTTCATATCTTTTTCATCTCATAAAACTGCAACTCTGTACCCATTAAACAGCAACTCCCCAGGAAAGGAGTACTTTCCTTTTTTAAGGCTGAATGATATTCCGTGTGCACGTGCAGCCCACTGTTCGTTCATTCATTCGTTCACTGGTGGACATTCGAGCTGCTTCCACTTCCTGGCTGTTGTGAATGATGCTGCTATGAACACAGGTGTGATCCTGCTTTGGATTCTTTTGGATACATACCCAGAAGTGGAATTACTGGATCATATGGTAGTCCTTTTTTAAAATTTTTGAGGAACCACCGTCCTTTTTCCATAGCACCTGCACCATTTTCCTTTCCCATCAGCACTGTATACCTGTACTTGAATGATGTTGGGATGAACAAGTTTTAATTCTTCCATTTCTGTTCTCTTTATTTCATGACTGTTTTGTTGGCTTTTCCTTCACATTTGCTAGTGAACACTAGCACAAATAGCAGATATTTTGCATTATAGAATGTTTGCACACCAAGGATGATTCTCAAGGTGTCATCCAAGCATTTTGATGTCCGCTCTTTCCGGTATGAGTAACAGAAACCTTACCTGAACCATTTTAGGTAAAAAGGGAATTTGATTACAAGGAAACGGAGGTGCTACATTGAACCTAAGGGTAGTGATGTGGCAGGCCTTAGAAATCACTGGAATAAGGGACTTGGCTATCTCATTGAGGGATCCATTTTCCTTTGATCCTGTATCGCGGCTTTCCTCATGTGCTGATGAAATGGCTGTTCACAAAACCTTCGGCCACCCAATGACTGAGATGCTCCCGTGGTCCCAATCCAGAATTCCTGGGGGAAGGGAATGATTGGCCTAGCTGGGACCAGTTGCCTGCCATGATGTACCTCACGACAGACTTGGTTAGGGAGACAGAGTCAATGCAAGGACCTGGCAAAGCCATCAGGAGATGTGTGGATTGACTGGGAGGCAGTAGGTAGCCAGAAAGAAAGGGAATGAGCAGAGAGACAGAATGAAAGGTGTGCTTATCAACTGTAACCTAAAATGGACAGCAACCGAGGCCACATTGAAGAAAGGACAGTGGTGCTTGGAAAGGTCTGGGTAAGGACCGTTTAAAATGATCTGAGGCAGAGAATTAAAAAAAAAAAAATTCCGAGTGATGCTTTAGTATATAAAGTTGAAAGCCAAGAGGGGAATTGCCTGAAATTCTTAAAATCATAAAAGAGAATCACTGACTGATTTCCGGAACGATTTGAATTAAGGAGTAGATTTCAGAAATGTCTTAACACTGTTATTTAGTGTAGAACATAGAAAATGACATGTCAAACAGCAATTCGTTAACTTTGTTCCAAGAGCTCTGCAAATATATCAGGGGTTCGTCAGACACATTGATGGATTATAGCTCAATGATGGAGACATTTAGAGGAAATTAGAATGTAGCCTTAACCTTCTGAAGTCCTGGAACTATTTCCCCAGCAAGCATTAGTGACGATGATAACTGCCAACCAGTGGTTAGTATTAGTATTTAGTCATACTATGTATGAGGTACTGTACTGGGCGCTTTTATACCTGTTACCTCACTTAACCCTCCTCCAGACCGTGGGGGCTCACCGTTTGTTAAACCGAATTTTCCCGGGTGTTTTCAACTGAATTATTAACACTCTGCTTTTCCTTTCAGAGATGTGGTACTGGATCTTTCTCTGGGCTCTCTTCTCCTCTCTGTTTGTCCACGGTGCTGCAGGAGTGTTGATGTTTGTAATGCTGCAGAGACATAGGCAGGGGAGAGTAATCTCTGTCATTGCAGTCAGCATCGGATTTCTGGCTTCTGTAACTGGAGCGATGATCACTAGTAAGTTGATTTTGTTTTGTTCAAGGACCTAATTGTATGTGCACCTAACGGTTCTAGTAACTCTGTTCTTATGATGCATGTGACGGTAGTGTAATCTTCCGTGTGGAATATATTCAGCCCTGATCACACTTTTGGAAGGAAAGATCAGTTCATTTATTCGTCGACCAGATAGTTTTTGTGCTTCTGGGTGAAGACTCGTTACGCAAGGTTTGGTGGGAAATAGAAAAACTTGTAAACGTTGGCAAGGGGCGAAGAAACTCACGGGAAAATTTCTCGTCTAGTGGATGTAGTTTTTGCTTTAAAGGAACTCCCCGTCTAGTAAGGGAGAGAGGTAGGCACACAAATTTGACTTTGGTAATTGTCATAAAAAAAAAAAGTGAAAATATAGCCCGTAGGTCCTTCACGTTTTCTGCCTGTGCCTACAAAATAAAACCGCACTTTCTTCTGAAGCACAAGTTATTATGACACGAATGTCCCCTGACCTAGTAGAAATTGGCCCCTTGAGAAGGTCCCCTGGCCGCGTACAACTTTGCTAGTGCACCACCCCGTGTGCGTTTCCTACAAGCCCTCCTCAGGTGCCTCCCCTCCGGCCGTTTCTTAACACTGGACGGAGGCCCCAGCCTCTGCCTTTGGTTCAGCGAGTTCCAGCTCCTGCACCGGTCGAGCCAGGACCCAGCTGCATCCTGTTGGGACCGGAGGACACTGCAGCCGCTGCCAGGGCAGGGCCCTGCAGACAGTGGCTGCTCGGCTCTGCTGCCGTTGGTCTCTGTCACAACCAGTGAATAGTGGGGGCTCCCGTGGCCCTTAGTTTCCGGCCTCCATCTGTCCCTCTGGGACGGCTCACTGCTGCCACAACAAGGATGTCGAACTCTCTGGTTGGTTCGTAGCCCCGAGAGAAGAGTGAGTCCTTTCCTTCTGTAGTTCGAAGGCCTCCTTTTGTATCCCACCGTCACCTTTTCCCAGAGTGACCGGCATACCTTGCACCCTGGGAGGAGAGCCCTGTTTCCATGTCTCTGCCTCTGTCCCGTGGCACTGATATGACAGTCACGAAATAGTTGTTTTTTCATCCTTCATTTACCGTCTGGTTTTTCTGTGTTATTCTGTATTAGGTTTTCGTCATTGCTCCCCGCAGCCTATAACTTTATCATATGGCATGTCGTCCATCTTGCCACAGACAGGCCTTATGATTATTAAAACCTTTTTTAATGCTTATTTATTTTTGAGAGAGAGGGAGAGCATGTGCGGGAGAGGGCCAGAAAGAAGGAGACAGAGGATCCGAAGCAGGCCCTGCACCGTGAGCACAGAGCCTGATGTGGGGCTCGAACCCACAAACTGTGAGATCATGACCTGAGCTGAAATCAAGAGTTGGACACACCAACTGAACCACTCGGGCACCCCTGCCGCAAAGAGGCTTTAAAACAAGTACTCCAGTATAGCTGAAGCACAGGATATGCATAGTAAAGGAGTAGAGATTCAGCTGGAAAGATCCAGTAGAGCCAAATCCTAGAGGATCTTGGAAGGTGAGCCAGAAAATTTGGGCCTTTTTTCCTGCAGGGCATGGAAAATGAGAGTCTTGAATGGGGTTGGCAAGGAACAAAGCAGTCCAGTGGAAAAAAATGTTTTAATAGATTATATGTGTAAAGGACCGAGAAAGCACTCTGAAAGCGCCTTCGTCCCTACTGGATTCCCAACAATAAAAGGATACCTGGATCATAATAGATACTCAGAAAATACTGGTTGGGGGGATAGATGGAGTAGGGGAGGAAGTGCAAAGGGAAGAGAGGAAGAAACGGGGGAGAGAAGAAGGGAGAAACAAGGGGAAGGAAGAGGGATTGAGAGGCATTAACTGCGATCTGAACTTGAGCCTGGGATCTAAACTAGGTGTGGTTGGAGATGACCTATGGACAACGGCAAAGGGAAAAAATCCGAGTTGGTTTTATTCACTGTGGTGTCATACAGAGAGGCTTGAAAGGGACTGCCAGTGTTTTTGATGTGCACCACTATTATAATTGTGGACCCACCACCAGAGGAGGGAAGAAGGGATAGCTTGTTCAGAGGTTGTAAGTAGTGTGTGGATATACGTGAGTTTACTGGCATAAATTATTGTAAAAGGTTAGAGAGCAGGAGAAATGTCCTTCTATTTCCATTTATCTCTAATGATGCATCTGTGTATGTATTACCTACTTGCAGTTCATCCAAGAATAAAATAAGCCAATGATTTTAGAGACGGCAGTCTTATATTTTACGCCCTTAAAAACATAAATAGTCTGGCATAATTTCAAGTAAAGATTCCAGGTTAGCAATAAAACATTTAAATTTCTTCTGGCTAATCTCTTGACCTGGAGATACTTGAATTAAGAAAACTAGTCGAAGTGTGAATATTTTAACTATATTTATGTTCTCAATGTTTGTGTCTGTGCACTCATAGCTGTATATTCAGGTCTGCAGACGATTGATTAATATCTATTCTGAATGGGAAAATTGGCTGAATATAGATACATCTATTAAATTTTGCTACTTCTTAGATTTTATTCTGAATACAGTGATCTTTCATTTTAGTTGGTATTTTTTTAATGTTTATTTATTTTTGAGAGAGAGACACACACACAAAGTGTGAGCAGGGGAAGGGCAGAGAGAGAGGGAGACACAGAATCCGAAACAGGCTCCAGGCTCTGAGTCAGCACAGAGCCTGATGTGGGGCTTGAACGCACGAATGGTGACATTATGACCTGAGCCGAAGTCGGACACTCAACCGACTGAGCCACCCAGGCACCCTTCATCTTAGTTGGTATTAATGAGAGTTGGGAGAAACTGGGTTTCCATATAATGCCATCAGCTGGCAGTGTAGAGCTAATTTTAGCAAATCTGAAGGTATAAAGTGACATGTCTTTGTTCTGATCACTAATGAGTTTGAACTTCTCTTCCCATGCTTATATATTTAGAATTCTTTTCCTACAGATTGCTTCCTTAAGTTATGTGTTTACTTTTCTTGGGGGTTCTTCTTTTCTTCTCATTAAACTACAGGGGTTTCTTACACATTTGAGATACGGGTCCCTTGTTGGTTTTGGATTTCACAAGGAACTTCTCAGTCCTTTATCAGTTACCTTCCTCTAGAAATCCTTAATTTCCATGTGGTCAGCTCAAAGAGCGTTTTGCCTTATGGTCTATGATTTAATTTAAGAAGTTCTCCCCCACACCAAGGTCAAAATATATGCTGATATATTTTCTAACGTTAATTTTATAATTTTACCTCTGATATAAAGATCTTTACTTCATCTAAAACAAGAGTCAGTAAACATTTTCTTAAAGGGCTAGATAGGAAATATTTTTTTAATGTTTGCTTGTTTATTTATTTGGAGCACCTGCAAGTGTGGGGGGGGGAGGGTGCGGCAGAGAGAGAGAGAGAGAGAGAGAGAGACAGAGAGAGAATCCCAAGAAGGCTCTACCTGTCAGCCGATGCAGGGATTGAACTCATGAACTGTGAGATCATGACCTGAGCGGACATCAGCAGTCAGACGCTTAACTGACTGAGCCACCCAGGCGCCCCTGGATAAGAAATATTTTAAACTTTGCAAGCCAGGTGGTCTCTGTGACAGCTCTTCGGCCCTGCCATTGTAGTGTGAGAGCACGTATAGACGTGTGTAAATGAATAGGCATGGCTTTTTCCAGTAAAACTTTATTTACAAAAACAGGTGCCTGGCATTCAGACATAATTTCATCAATTCCTGACTTGGGTCCTGGTGAGTCTCATTTTGGGTTTGGTATTAGACAGCATTCCAGGTATTTCCTCCCACATAGTAAGTCAGTTTCTACCACACCACCCACTGGAAAAAAATGCATCATTTCCGCACTGATTCACCTTGTTTGCGTATTATGTTCAAGGTACAAGGGTCTGTCTCTGAACCCTGTTCTGATTTGTTAGTCTTTTTATGCGTTCTTACAGCAAGGTCACATTTTCTTTATCGCTACAGTTTTGTGGCATTTTGTACCTGGTAAGGCTAGATTCCGCTCATCTCTTTTCCTTCTCAAAGTCGGCATAGCTATTTATGGGCTTTTATTCTTTCATATAAATGTTAGAATATGTCTACTCAGTTGCTCAAAAAGTATAATTATGGTTTTTATTGGGATTTAATTGAATGGAGAGGTTGCTTTGGGAAGAACTGGCATATTAAACTGTTCCACCCAACAACATTTAATAGATTTCCATTTATTTAGGTCATTCTCTAGTCTTTTGTTAGAGTTTAAAAATGTTTTTCTCAACAAGAGGGTTGAATACTTTTGGTGAACTTAATTCTCAGACTCTTCCTATATTATGGTGGTTGTGCTTGGTATCTTTCGAGGACATTGCTTAGTTTTATTGGTGTAGAGAAACACCATTCCGTTTTCTTTTTTTTTTTTAATTTTTTAAAATATTCACTTACTTTAGAGAGAAAGAGAGAGAGAGAGACAGAGCGTGAACATGGAGAGGCAGAGAGAGAGAGAGACACAGAATCAGAAGCAGGCTCCAGGCTCTAAGCTATCAGCACAGAGTCTGACGGGGGGCTCGAACTCACAAACTATGAGATCATGACCTGAGCCAAAGTCAGACGCTTAACTGACTGAGCCACCCAGGCATTCCAACACCGTTCAGTTTTCTGAATTAACTGAAAGATTAACAAAGCAAAAAACTGGCTCTTTGGAAAGATACTAAGATGAATAGATTGCTGGCAAACTCATTTAAAAAAGTTGAAGGCAGAAAAGTAAAATATAGACAAAATAGAATAAATAACTACATACTCAATAATGTAGAATAAAGAAGTATAAAAGTTTTTTGAACAGAGATATATTCCTAAATATAAACTGTCAAAATTGGCAGAAGAAGAAAGAAAATATGAATGGGACAATCAGTATATTTAAACAATTGACATGTTGAAGACTTTCTCCTCCCAAAGGAACTCCAGGCTCAAACGGGGCTCACAGAGGAGTTCTACCAAATTTTGAAGGAACGGTTTAGTTCCTGTTTTATCCAAATGATTGCAGAAACGGAAAGAGAAAAAGCTGTGCACAGCTTATTTGCTGAGGCCAAAGTAATATGGGTAAGCAGCATAAAGAGTGCACAAGAATAGGAGGGTATGGGCTCATTTACCTCGTGAGTGTTATCCTAGGAATACAGAGATAATTTGGGATCACAAATGACTATGGCTGTATGCCAGGAAAAGACGATTTATGGAAACTGAAATTTAAATTTTGTGTAATTTTCATGCATCGTGCAATATTCTTCTTTTGACTCTTTCAAAACCATTAAAAAATGTAAAAACCATTCCTAGCTCCCATGCCGCGTCCATGTGATGCGGGGTGCAGGCTGGACCTACGGACCACCGCTTGCCAGCCCCTCATCCGACCGCACGAGCTGACGGAACCCACACTGTTAAAACCAAATCTGCCTTGGCCTTCACGTCCACTCTCTCTCTCAGGAACTATGGAGGGCGACCCGAATCACTTTCACTGGTGTGGCGCCGTGGGCCCTTTGTGTTGTTGGATATTGACATTTTCTGTCCACTGGTGGCTCTTCGTCTAGTCTCTCCTGTCCTTGTAGGTTCGTATCTTTCACTGGCCTCCACACCATCGCAGCATTGCTTTCCCCACTTCATCCTCACTCTGCCAGCCTTCGCTAGTCCCTTGGTCCTCATGGGGTCTTTCCTTATTTCTAACTGATTCTGTCTGCCATTGTTGGGAGGGGCAGTTCCGAACATGTATCATTTACTTCAAACATCCTGTTTTGCTTGTGTCTTCTTCATTCTTGCAGACCTTAGCCTTGTATTTCCCCAAGAAAATAAAGACCATAATATTTGTATTCTTTCAGCTGGCTAGTGTTCAGCCAAATAGACCTTAAAGAGAGTAAAAACTAAAGCTCAAATTGGGGGGAGGACCTTTGTTAGCATATATAAATATAGAAAGATTAATATCCAAACTATATTCTAGAAACCCTACGAATCAAATAAGAAAAGACAACTTGGTAGAAAAAAGGACAAAAGATTTGACAAATGTTTTCTGGGGCGATTAGGTGGCTCAGTCAGTTGAGCATCTGACTTTGGCTCAGGTCACGATCTCACGGTTCGTGAGTTCGAGCCCCCCCATCAGGCTCTGTGCTGACAGCTCAGAGCCTGGAGCCTGCTTCTGGTTCTGTGTCTCCCTCTCTCTCTTTACCCCTCCCCCACTCACACTCTGTCTGTCTCTCTCTGCCTCTCAAAAAGAAAGAAACGTAATTTAAAAAATTAGAAAAAAAAAAAAGATGTGACAAACATTTTGTAAAAGTAGAAAACCCTACTGGCCATTGATATGTGAAGAAAAGCTCAGTCACATTAATTATTATCAGGGAAATGCAAATTAATCACAGAGATACCTTTTACCCATCAGACTGACAGAGATTAAAAAAAAAAAAAAGATACCAACTGCTTCTGAAGCTATGGAGTAACTAGAATATAAACTGGGGCAACGTCTTTGGGAGACAGTTTAGCATCACCTTAGCCAAGTTGAAAATGCCCGTATGGGGCGCCTGGGTGGCGCAATCGGTTGAGCGTCCGACTTCAGCCAGGTCACGATCTCGCAGTCCGTGAGTTCGAGCCCCGCGTCGGGCTCTGGGCTGATGGCTCAGAGCCTGGAGCCTGTTTCCGATTCTGTGTCTCCTTCTCTCTCTGCCCCTCCCCCGTTCATGCTCTGTCTCTCTCTGTCCCAAAAATTAATAAACGTTGAAAAAAAAAATTAAAAAAAAAAAAAAAGAAAATGCCCGTAACATGAGACGGAGCCGTCCTACTCTCACCCGTGTGATGAAGAGAAACTTTTGACTGCTTCTGTGTGCCAAGGGTTGCACGCAAGGATGTTCACAGAAGCAGTGTTTGTCATTGCTCAGTACTGGAAACAAAGGTCGTTGGCAGTGGAATGGATCAATTGTGGTATATTCACGGGTAGAATTCTATGCAGTAGCGAAAATGCATGAATTATACCCACGCCACACGCACGATACCTTTCAGACCTGTAAGGTGCACAGTATCCGTTTACAAAAAAATTAGTTTATTCAGAAAGCTAAGTCATATATATTTTTAGGACACAGGAAGGTGGTAAAGCCAAAGAAAAGCAAAGGAATGGTCAAAAAACAAAAACAAAACAAAACAAATACAGGGAGGGAATGGGACGTGACTGAGCAGAGTCCACGGGAACGTCAAAGGAAATAGAGACGTTCTTTTCTTCAGCTGGATAACAGTACTTGGGAATTTGTTATTTTATAACCTACGTGTAGTTTTATAAATACTGTTTCCTATCTGCTCACTATTCAATAGCAGTGTTCCCAAGTACATTTAAGAGGCACACGAAATTGTTTGCCTGCAGATCTTTTAGATCGAGAATTCCACTGACGCAGTCTTTTCTGACCAGTGCTTCTGGGTGTGAAATCATACAGGACTTCTGCACATCTGCTTCTCTTGGAGCGAGGTGGTAACTTCCAAACTGGTCCCTAGCTGATTATCAACAGGAAAGAAAATGAAATTTATATTCTCATTTGTTTTATTCTCTGCATAACACTCTTTTGACGACACCCCCAAATCAGTGCTCTGCTCAGTTGTAATCCCTACTTTCAGTTTGGTATGTATCTCCCCAGATTTCTATTTACATTTGTTTGTATTTTCCTATAGACATGTTTACATATAGGTGCACTTACATGCGGGTGTATGTACTAGTGGAGAATATATAGTCTTGTGTTCCATTGTCTTTGTTGCATAAATGACATGTCTTAGGTCCTTTCTGAGTTGGTTCATAAAGTTTATATTTTTCCTTTGAAATTGTATGGGTTTCATGGTGTGGACTTGGTATAGTTTAACCACTCCAGGCTGATGGACTTGGGTTCTTGCTTTTGACTTTGTGGAGTTTCAGGGTTCTTTTTTGTGTTTTTATTTTTTTTGTTTGTTTGTTTTGTTTTGTTCTGTTTGCTTTTACAAAAAGTACTGCCTCGGTTATTCTATGTGTGTTTGTGTGTGTATATGTGTGTCTGTATTCTGGACATTAATCAAGTATATTAATCAAGTGTTCTAGTCTGTCCCTTGATGGGTTCTGCTTATTTTTGTGTAGTCTTTCAGCAGTCCTCTTTTCCTAAGATCATAAATATATTCTCTTATATTTAAATTTTTTTAGCATTTTTATTTATTTTTTGAGAGAGAGAGAGAGAGAGAGAGAGAGAGAGAGAGAGAGGGAGAACATGAGCGGGAAGGGGGAGAGAGAGGGAGACACAGAATCCAAAGCAGCTCCAGGCTCTGCACGGTCAGCACAGAGCCCAACACGGGGCTCGAATCCACCAACTGTGAGATCATGACCTGAGCCGAAGTCGGACGCCCAACCGACCGAGCCACCCAGGCGCCCCATATTCTCTTATACTTTAAAATCTACATTCGTAGTTTCGTTTTTAACATTTTGCTCTTTAACCCATCTGAAATTTATTCTGGGGAGCGGTTTGAAGTAGGGACCTAGATTTATGGCGTCCAGTGGCAGCCACGTGTTCCGGCACCATCTGCCGAATGCCGAATGACCCATGGGAAACACCTGTCTCATCCACTACTGTGGCAACTACCAGCCAAAGTTGAGAGCGCATCCTAGGACCAGTCACTCTCCCAAGATTTACCAAGCGTCACCTGTTCGTCTTCACCCGCGCCCATTTTACAGCTGAGGAAACAGGGCACACAAGAGGGGAAGTGATTGCCGTGGGTGGCCCATTTGGAAGGTGGTGGATCGCAGACTTTAATCCACAGGTCTGGCTCCAGAACCCACGCTCTTCGCGTCATGTAAACGTGTGAAGAAGTTTGACTTGACAGATTTGCTTCCCATTCCCTAGGCCGCTGGAGCTAGTTGAGTGCTCAGTGTTTCCTCTCCTTTGGATCATTTTTGAAAACTTCATGCTGGAAGGATGGAGGCCAAATGGTGTTTTTAAAATTGGCGATAGTCTTGGAAATCTGGGGTAAATCCTCATAAAAGCAGAGTATTTCTCAGGTTTAATATAATTTCTGATAACAGAGAAAGCATAAGATCTTGACAATTTTTTAACGTTTGCTTATTATTGAGATGCAGAGCATGAGCGGGGGAGGGGCCAAGAGAGAGGGAGACACAGAATCCGAAGCAGGCCCCAGGCTCTGAGCTGGCAGCACAGAGCCTCACGCGGGGCTTGAACGCACGAACCGTGAGATCATGACCTGAGCCGAAGTCGGACGCTTAACCGACTGAGCCACCCAGGCACCCCAGATCTTTACAATTTTTAAAGACTGTTATCCAATTCTAAGATTTGAGGATATCACCAATTACACTAGTAAAGCTTATTACTTGATTAAGCAAATGCAGGTGCCATTAGAAGTTTTATTTAATGTTGAGATGATAATTATTCACTTTATGATTTTCTGAATTCCTTGTTCTCTCTTTCAAATAGTGTCAATGTGAAATGATAGAATGCTTTGGGGATTTACAGCCAGACTCACCTAGGTTGAAATTCCAGCTCTTGTACTTACTGTATTTCCACGGGCTAGTAATTGAGCCTCTGTGAACCTCTGTTTTCTATCTTTAGGTAATAATACCCTGGAGTGGTGTGGATATTTAAACCAGGTAATATTTGTAAAGGTACTATCAAGAAACATAGTATGTAGGAAATATGATACACATTTTAATTTCCTTCTTAAAAAATGTGTCTAGGGGCGCCTGGGTGGCTCAGTCAGTTAAGTATCCGACTCTTGGTTTCGGCTCAGGTCATGATCTCACAGTTCGTGAGTTCCAGCCCCGCGTCGGGCTTTATGCTGACAGTGCAGAGCCTGCGTGGGATCTCTCTCTCCCTCTCTCTCTGCCCCTCCCCAGCTTAGTCTCTCTCTCTCTCTCCCTCTCAAAATAAGCAAACAAACATTTAAAAATGTGCATATAAAGTCCTTGGCTTAGATTAATAATTTGTTTTTCCCTTGTGTATCGCTTTAGAGAAATATGGTTCCTTTTATTTGGGAGATTTTAAGAGAAGTACAGAGATAATTCTTAGCTAATTTTTATGAATGGATTTCTATCTCAAATAATGGTCATTTCAGTGTCTCTGAATCCTCTACTTCTGGTCTTGCTTTTTGTTTGGTCATTCTAGGATAGAGAGACAGTTTTTTTCTAGAGGAAAGTTTTAAGGCCATCTCAGTCTGTAAGAAGGCATACTGTAACTTAAATGTTGCATTATATATATTATATTAACAAGGTGAAGTATTCAATCATATGGGCCCTGTGACTCCTGGGAGTTCTCTCAGGAATTCTCCTGGAGAATCTCTGGGATTCTCTCATTCTCAGAAGTGTGCATCATCTGAACATTTCTCCCAGAACAGGTGTTGAGTTCATCTTCCATTTTTATTAGATGTCAAGATACTAGTTTCTAAATAACTTTACAGGTGTATGCTTTATTAAGAACTACAATAAACTACTTTATATGGTAGATTCTGAAATGTAGCAGTCTGCTATTCTGATTATCTTATATGACACCTAAGAGTTAATTTTTTAAAAAATTTCTTAGTTAATTTAGAATTTTGATTAACTTCTGTAATTTTCTCTTTTCACTAATAATTATTAATACATTGCATTGTATGTTGATACAAGTAGTGGTGATGTCTGGCCAGTTCAACGCCCAGGTGAGAGATTCCAATAGCAAATTATTCCTTTTCTATGAACCTGTTCGGTGCCTAGTGACAGCGTGTACTATAAATACGTATTTTACAGTTGAATAGGAAAATAAGAGGCCTGTCTTCCAGTTACGTGACGTGGTAAAGTGTGACTTTTGCCAGTCCCAGGGAAACTTCCGCGGACGGTTCACAAAATGAAAATGATCGATTGCTGAAATGCAAACACCGACGTCGCCTCGGAGCAGGGGGTCACGGAGGGAATGCGTGTGTGATCTTGTTTCTCTGCCCCTCTCTCGTCCAGGTGCAGCCGTCGCCGGCATCTACAGAGTAGCAGGGAAGAACATGGCCCCCCTGGAAGCGCTGGTGTGGGGCGTGGGACAGACTGTATTGACATTAATCATCTCCTTTTCAAGGATCCTCGCCACACTCTGAGGTTTCGGTGGGAATGTCTCACGTCACCGAAGGAAACAGATGTACAGCTTCTCAGAAAATGGCGTTGTTAACGGGCGGGAGTGAAATGGTACCCGAACGTGGAAGGAGCCGGGTCACAAGCGAAGGAAGGCCTTGAGCTGTGTGCAAAGATCGCCCTCTGGTGTTCAAGTGATTGCACTACCGCACTGCACCTTACGTGCCTCCGTCCCGGGCCAGGCGCATTACACTACCGGAAGCTACGAGAGGAAGCACCTTGTTTAGCTGCCAATCAGGTTAACACTGGTGTTGAATCACCGTTGTTAACAGTGTTGTGTTAAGTTACAGGGACGTTTGGAGGAATTGATATATGTGCCAAACTCCTCTTCTTCTTCTTTTTTTGTTTTTTAACATTGATCATGTGACAATTTGCAAGTGTAGATGTAGACGAGTGCTGTGAACCACATCCGACATGAATTCAGGTAACTAGTGAGATTTTTGTCGTGTAACGCTAAATCCCGTATGAGTGCTGAATACCGGATCATTTAATATGATAGGGAAATTACTTGATTTTTCACGTTGAGCGTTTCTGGGATTTAGGGCTTTAATATGTTTAGGCATTATTGTTATTTACTTTAATTTATGTGGAAAATAATACTTAATGGAAAACTAGCTAAACTCTTTTAAGGACTCAAAGTAGACCTGTAGGGTGCATCCTTTCCAGTCACTTAAATAACACTCTTTTAATAGTTTCCCTCCTACGAAACTATTCTGTTGATATGAATTCAGAAACTTTATGGGTCACACACGTTGATTGTAGTTTGTGTGTCATGAAAATATAATTTGAAAATTTTCTTATAACCTTTGTAAGAAAAGAAGTCTGAAATGCATGTTGCATTCTTTGACCCTTCTAAAGAAAGTTTTTGCCATGTGAGTCATGGAGAAAACATCTTTATAACTAGTATCTTGGTGGGATTATATTACTTGTTGCACATATCTTGATTTTTGACAAAACATACACAATCTTTAATCTTTCATTCTGGAGTATTAACTGTATTTAAAGAGTGGCCTAAATTAGGCTGTGAAAACAAAAAGCCTCATTTGTAGATAAGTAACAAGTAAGTTATATACGAAGAGTAACAAACTATCTTACTTTGGGCATGTGGTAACATGATTTCGCTAAGTAAAAATTGGGGTATATAGTACATAATTTTAAAATTTGGCAGTTAATCTCAGCATATCAGTACAGTCCTGAGCATGTAGTAGAGTGATTCTGTTGTTCAGTTCTTGTTTTATGCTATTATTTAAATTTACTAGAATGAAAAAGCCCTGAGCATACAACACTTTAAGAGATTCTGGCAAGATGTAATCGTTTTTAAGAGTACAGGAATAAGGGAAAACACAGAGCCTGGTTGAATTTGTCTCCTACTGAGATTTTTAAAAATACCAGGTATTCTTACAAATGTACTAACTCAAAAAGCCACTGCAGAAAATATCTTAAGGGCAATTCAGAAAATAATCTGCATACTCTAGCCTCACTGTTTTATAAATGATTTGGTAAAAAGTAGTTTTCTATTAGGTCCTGTTCAAATGTAAGAAATTCATTGCCCACACTACTTCTGTCCACCAAAAAGCAGAATATGTATGCATGATTTACCAATAAGGAGTTGGGGTAGGGGATACTTTTACCAGTATGGAGGCCAATTTGGGGGGTTTACTAATGCTGTGGCTTGGAAATCTGTTTTTAAAGAAACGAATAAGCAACTATGCATCCCTAGAGATCTTTGGAGTAAATCTTAAAATTGATTCTTTTTATTATGTACAAGCCTAGAATTATGTTCATGTGTTCTTTCTATTCCTGATGTTTTCCTAAATTAAATGTAGGCATACATTTCCCAAGTCGGTTTGATTTCTCCGTTTCTTTCAGACTTGAATTGTGTTCTTTACTTTGCCTATTCTGTCAATAATTTCAAGTGTTCATATTCTTTGAGAGGAATTACTGATAATGTGTTTACATTGTTTCAGATGTATCTACAAAATGGGTATTTATTTCAACATATGGTTATTTCATGATTTAGGAAAGTTATCATGGTAAGGGAATAGGGAACTCATGGTTTGGAATCCAAAATTAGCCACATTAAATCCATCAAGGTGTGGACCAAAGAGATTTTAACTCCTGTTTTTACTCTGGAATGGAAGTATAATTGGATGGAGAATAATTAGTCTGCAGCTGCCCCATCAGGTTGCTTTACGTGATGAAGTGTGTGTGTGTGTGTGTGTGTGTGTGTGTGTGTGTGTGTGTATGTGTGTGTATACTTTGAAACATTAGGGGAGTTTTTGGTTTCTTTGCTGTTTTTAGTTCTTTTCGTTGGGATTTTGTGCAACTGTCCCTCTCTTGATGTTTTGAAATGCAGCTGAATAGAGTGAATTGATGAAATTGTCTTAATAGCTATTTCTATGGCGAGATTTTTTTTAATCGGTTTTCCTACAGAGACAATAGACGCTTGATGATATGTATCTACACACACGTATATATCATTACATACATATATCTAAAGCTGCTATATATGAATATAGTCTAATTGGGAAGCTTTTGTTCAGTGAACGCTTTTCATGTTCTAGTGGAGAATTTTCTGTGTTTGTTCAGTTGAGTGATCTTTTAAATAGGTAAGGATGTGTGAGATTTTTGAATTTGGGGAAATTTTTCTTGGTTTAGTCATGCTGGAGACCCTTTTTAATGATATGACAGAAGCCCTTATTGATGTATTTGGGTGACACCTTCTTAAAATTTATATGGGATCTAGCAGTAAACTTTCTATGTGACATATGCGGGAAGGAAGGGGGAAATCCTTCAGCGTTTACACTCCTTATTTAAAAAAAGTGTTTATTAAAATACCACTGACAGTGAAATCAGTTCCCCAAAGAAAAGACCTCTGGCCCAGTGCCCAAACAAATTCTTATTTAACAGACTGATGAGAACTGTCCATAGAGCAGAATTAATCAGGGGCGCGGAGCCATCTAAGCTACAAGTAATAAATCACCCTTTTCAATGCAAGAGATGCAATGAATCTGCACCTGAGGGGTGACTCTACTGGTTGCTAGGAGGAGGAGATTTCTGCACTGAGGGGTGACTCCTACTGGTTGCTAGGAGGAGGAACAGGAGGCGGCCCTGTTCGGTGTTTGCGGCTTAGTCTCTCTTACTCTGGATCTCAGTGGATACTGGCCAGTGTTATGGTTTATTACCCAGTATACTTTCTTAGTATTTGCAACGTAGGTTTCCACAGCCCAAAGTAAGGGTTTTGTCTGTACTTGAAGTGAGAGCTAAGGAGATGAGCTGCCCTGTATAGCATGCATTTGTGATATAAGGAAGAGGGGTAAGTTAAAATCAGTGTTGTCGAAAAGGTCTTTGTTAGAGAACATCTAATGAAGACATGAGCGGGGCCGCCATGTGAAGCCGACACTCACCAACTGACTCAATTTTGTGAATGTTTTTGGTGGATCTGCTGTCTTCAAAGCGCTGTGCTGAGTGTTTCCTGTAGTAAGTACAGGGATGACCGAGATGGATCCTGCCCTTGAGTCCTCCAAGAGCCGGCAAGATGAATACAAATCCTAAAAAGGTTGGGACACTTGGCTTCCCGAGTTTCGGTTTGAGAGCTTAAGTCCTGTTCCCTCCCCTCAAATTCTGTTTTTCCCAGCTTATCCACCAAAGGAAATATCTGCAACCGAGATCTCATTACTGGGGCAGAGTGGAGAGAATACTAAGCCAGCAACATCGATTTCCATCCAGGGCACAGCATTCGTTGATGTTTTGTTCGTGAACGCAAAGCAGTACATGTCTGGTAGCAAATGACCAATAGATGGTCGTTAGAATTTTTTAATTACATTTTTTAATACCAACTGAATACGTTGTTTTATAAAATTCATCTGTTTTCTTCAATTTCCACCTTTTCCGTGCATATATTTTAAGAAGGAAACTAAAAAATGTCTCTTAATAATCTTGCTTCCTTTACCTCCTCTCCATCTCTCTCTCTTTAAAAGTTTTTAAAGTTTATTTATTTTGAGAGAGAGAGACAGAGAGAGTGAACAGGGGAGGGGCAGACAGAGAGAGAGAATTCCAAGCAGGCTCCACACTGTCAGCACAGGGCCCAATGCGGGGCCCGAACTCACAAACCGCGAGTTCATGACCTGAGCTGAAACCAAGAGTTGGATGCTTAACTGAGTCCCCCGGGCGCCTCCCTCTCCCCGTCTTGATTTTGAAAATCAGCAGATACTCCTCTAAGACCACTTCTGGGAGGTGGTGGTGGTGGAAATGGCCAGGACCAGCAGGGCTAAATTGCCAGTCGTGTTCACCACTAGTTAAAAGAGGAAAAGGGTGAGGGTAACCGGCGTTGACTCCTTTGCCTTATCCTGCTCACTTCCCTTGGATCATTCAGGCAACATTCACTGAATCTCTCCCACCTGCAGCTTACTATCCTGGTAGGGATGGGAAAGGGTGTCCTTTAGGAGTCCCATCTTTCCAAGCTGCCGCCCTGGCCTTTGGGCTTCCTGTGTCAGAAGGAGAACTGGGCTTCAGTGCCTGCCAAGTCCTTCCTCCCACGGACCAAAGGTGCTCACGCCCAGCCTGTTTGTTTCCAACTTCAAGGGAATACTGCTGCTTTTCATTTATGTCCACTTTATAATTCAGGAAGTCACAAGATGCTAAGAATATTGTCTGAAATATTCTCTAACGACTTCACTCTTGCTACTAAAATGCTTCCCTCTCAGAAAAGTCTTAATCAGAGTCTCTTCCGAGAGTCCTTACCTGCTTGTAAGATGTGAAGAACACGGAAAGTTAGGAAGAAATTCTGGTAAGCCCAAATTACGGGGAAGTTGGCAATAAACTTGCTGGGCAGCTGCATCAGTTGTTCCTTTTAAGAACCAGAGGTGAGACTCTCGGTGCTGACAGTTGGCTGGTCATCCGTCAGACCAGGTGGCTCATAATGTCCCCGAACTCCCAGTCCTTCTTATAACGTCTTGCAGGGAGACTCTTCAGGTGCAAAAGGACATTATTTGATTACAGATGAGAAAGTTTTTCAAGCACGTGGCAGCATTTTGTAGCAGCGGGGTGTTTAAAGATGGGAAGAAAAGCTGGGAGGTAACGCAGGAAAGCCTGGGTGCACGCGATGAACGCCCCTACGTGATGTGAACACAGCTCCCCCTTGTGTTAGGGTCGTAAACTACACTGTATGAGTCAGTCTCCTGCACGTTGAAACATGCTGTTTCTTTATTTGTGAGGCTTAACTGGCCACAGAGCATTTGAAATCCTAGTACATTTGTGTGTGTGTGTGTGTGTGTGTGTGTGTGTGTGTGCGTGTGCGCGCGCGCGTGTGTGGTAGGTTTTCCTTTCTCATGAAAGGGTCTCTGTTCGGTGTAGGCAATACAGTGTTTTTGAGGAGGCTGCTGAAATAGTTATCTAAAAACCTATCTGTGAATTTGTTTGGGGAAGTAGTGATTAACATAAAAAGGATTTTCAGTAAATGTGGGGATGTACCAGTTAATATTTTATTAATGGACAGGAACGCCCACATTCTTTGAGTGAACTGAGCTCTGAGCTGTAACTGTCTCCTCTCCCGCGTTTAGAGGCCTCACTTTTACATTCTTTGCGGCCATTGCACGTATGTTGAACTTACATAATAACGCTTTCTGGATTTTGAGAACTAATTTTGAGTTTCTTAAAAACCTCCCTCTCCATTCCATACAGATGTCATATGTTATAGTTTAAACATACGTACGGTGCGTTCATAGACTCAAAAGAGCTGGTTTAGAAGAAAATGTTCTTAACACCTTATGGGTAGGTATGCAGCTGTAACCTTACCGAAAAATAAATGCTACAGGCAAGCCAAGAGAGCATGAACCTCTTACATGTTGTTTTAGATTACACTCTGCACCTATGTAGATGTTCCTTCAGTGGTAATGTAACTGTCTCCTCTTGGGGAACGTCTTTAGGTGTGCAACTGAAACTAGAAAGCTGTGTCACACATACATATAGAAAGAGGAACTATAATTCACACTTACCGTAACGGTAACACGTTTTCTCCTAAACACATACTGATAATTGCTAAAGATCATCTCTTGTTTTAGAGCCCTGTACGAATGAATATGAACTTGGTAGTATTGCTGCTGCTAAGTTACTCTTGTTTTTAAATGAAAATATTTGCACATCATCACTAAGTATCTTGTGGGAAGGAACATTTAAAAGTTTTCTCCACGGAGAGCAAAATAGAGGCACTTGTTGGAAAAGTAATTAAAAGTGATTTACTTTCAATACTGGATGAGTTGATGGTCTACACTTTCTTGGTATTTGTGATATCAGATGCATCTACGATGGAGAGATTTTTTTTTACAGTTTTGGCTCTCAACACACACACACACACACACACACACACACACACACGTGTGCGAGCTCTGTATATTTAGATGAACAAACAAAAGTGCACAGTATTTTTCATTTTAGTCCTATAACTTGGTAAAATTTGTAGGATTCTACCATGAAGTATTAACCCCTGACTCTACTCATTCTAGGACAAGGGGATCAACTTCACGTTCACCAACAAAACTGTCTTGATTTAAATAGCAAAAATATAGTTTACCCGAGAGGTATTAAAAACTCACTTTCAAATTGTGTTAAGTCTCAGACCACCGATGAATCGTTTAGCAAAACAGTCCAGTTTTTAAAAGCTAAATGATGCGTTAGTGCCTTGCAGTTAAGACACGTTTGCAAAGTGAATGTGGCAGGATTCAGGATTGGCACATTGTCACTGGAGGCTTAGCGGTTAGGGACGGCGTAATCGAAATTACTCCTCGTGGTTTGTAAAGATCAGCCATTTTGCCGTTGACTCTGACAGATGACAGTTCTTCTCATTACGCTTTCGTGATGTGCTATTGGTCTGTATCTTTTTCTTTTCTACAAGAAAGCTTGAGCTGGAGAAAAATGTAGTCCAGACAAGTTAACGTGGGATTTTAAAATTTAGTTTTGTTGGAAACTCGAAATTCTGGTGTGAGCCGTGTCAGTTTTATACTGTAGTTCAAGGGCAGACACTTTATGTAACCTTTAGGCATACATTTACCATCAGGGATTTATTTTTACTATAGAAATACTTAATGTACTGTGAAGTTCAAAGACGGGAAGGATACATGTTGAACGGGGTAACGCACAAAAACAAAGGCATACGTGATGAAGTACCCTACATTATGTGAACACGGTCTCCCCCTTCTGTTAAGACTGTAAACTACACTGTATGAGTATGTGTTTGTATTGTGCATGTTTACATAATACGTTTAATTTTGAAGGATTATTTTCAAGACTATGTTTATGTATAATACCTAACAAGCTGTAAATATTGTATACTATTGATTTTTAATTTTATATAAGCAATTTTTTTATTTCCCAATTCATGTATAAATCTCATTGTGTACATAGCGTAATTTCCTGGACAACACAAATTTTGCAGCGAACTTGAATTATCTCAATTGTGGTAAGCATCAGGTTAGCCTTAGAGATGTCGGTCTTGGTTTTAAATTCTTTTTCACCACTCATTTTCTTCAAAGGGCAGCAATAAACTTAACATGTGAGTTATTTGTGACTATAGAAAGTTGGTCTGCAAAGACAAGACCGAGGTTCCAGCCCATTGCTTTCAAGAAAAGATGCACAATTAGTATCATCCACTGTCTAATCACAGGACCGTTTCCGAGGCCCATGTGTCTCTCCTCTTTGTAATAGACAGAGCGAACCCTTTCCCGACACACACATGAAACAGCTGTTAAAAGCAACTCCAGAACTTCAGTGTTGTCATTACATGAAATTTACTGGATTAAAAATTTGTAATATACAGTATTTTAATAAAATTTCTGTATTCAATTTCATGCACTTATATATAAATAAACCTGTCTTTAAAAGCTTTATGGGGCGTTTGACTGTTGATGACAGAGCTTTTCAACTCCCTGTAGTCACGAATGTTTTCTCGTACCCTCCTGTCGGTTCTTCTGGGCCGGTTCTGCGTGCGGGTTTTGGAGGGGCACCGAAAAGTAAGCGAGAGGTCCTAAAGACAAACTCGGCTGACTTTATAGTTTTGCCTAGGACCAGCTGGAGGCCACGTAAACATCTTCTTCTAAGAACGATTGTCTTGAAAGGCACACTATTGCTTTTGTTAATAAATGGCTACCACTTACTGAGTGCTTATTATCGGTTCAGATACTTCACGTTCATTCTTTAACACTTTCCGGGGATTCTTTAAGTGGATTACTAAGGTTTGCTATGGCAGTCCTTCACAGACAAAGCATTTGAGAAACTTCTCAAGGTCGCACAGCTAAAAATGCTATGCCGGGGTTTTCTTACTCTATTACCTATTGTTTCTGCACTGTGCTATATTGGTTTCTACAGAGCATTCTGGGAGCTCCTACCTGTAGTAAGATAAAATCTCATTCTTGACCAAGACCAGATGGCATTCTGGGGATTTGAAAAATTATCGACTCAGGATTTGTATCATCAAATTTAATGAATATTTTGAATTTTTGTTAGGGATTTCTAGGGGCGAGGGCTAGGTACCCAATTAGGCTCATCTGTTCTCCTGCCTGAGAAAAGATTGGGACCAACAGAGCCAGTCACTGTAATTGTTACAAGCCCCGCGGGAGTAACAGCTAGCTAACGTGAAAAACTGTGCCAGCAGGGGCGCCTGGGTGGCTTAGTCGGTTAAGCATCCGACTTTGGCTCAGGTCATGAGCTCATGGTTCATGGGTTCGAGTCCGGCTCTGTGCTGACATAGCCTGGAGCCTGCTTCGGATTCTGTGTCTCCCTCTCTCTCTGCCCCTTCCCCGCTCGTGCTCTGTCGCTCTCTCTCTCTCAAAAATAAATAAGCGTTGAAAAAAAATTTTTAAACTGTGCAAAGTGGAGGTGAACTTTCTTTTTCACGTACACTGACATATTCATGTCATTACTGAATTGAAATGTACTTTATTTTTTCTAGATAACTTTTTCATTCAACCATAAGAATTGTAATATTATTATTCCCTTCCATCTTAAAAAAGTTCTTGAGCAAAGTATAAATCTTGAGATTAAAAAGACATTTTCAGGGCGCTTGGGTGACTCAGTGCGTTGAGCAGCCAACTCTTGATTTCGGCTCAGGGTTCCTGGGATCGAGCCCCGTGTTGGGCTCTGCATGGAGCATGGAGCCTGCTTGGGATTCTCTCTCTCTCTCTCTCTCTCTCTCTCTCTCTCTTTCTCTCTCTCCTCCCCCTTCCCTCTCCCCCACTCGTGCTCTCGCTCTCTCTCTGTCTCTAAAAATACAAGACATTTTCATTTTGATTCTGTTATCTTTGGCTCTTGAAGCATTTTTATAAATGGGTAAACTACCTTTGGGAATTTTGCTATTTACCAAGCATGGAAGAGAAAATGTCAGTTTCAGATTTATTGCCATGGGTGCAGAACAAGAGCAGAAGGAAAGCTAACCTGGGGGAAGGATGCTCAGTTATGACACTGAGCTCCATGACAGAGAATGGGTCGGGGTCGCACTTGTGGAGGAAGACTAGCCCAGACTTACTGAATAGGTACTTAATGCCACCCATATTTTAAAGTTGAACCCTTGTTAATTCGTTTTAAGGTACAGGGAGAAAGGTTAGCGGGACCTGTTGACAGATCTTTGAGGAGTAGAATTTGGGTTCACCTCCAGTTTCTAAGGGAATCTTAACAGAAGAATCTTCCCCATTCCACTGTGCTTGTTGATATGCCATTAATTTCTCCATTATTCGTTGTTATCAGACATCTTTCTTTCGGCCAGTTTTGTGAAGAGCCTTCAGGCTCAGAGAATCCTGGGGACGGATTGGCAAGATGGAATCCCATCAGTTGGTTTTCTTGCGCAGCGAGAGTTTCATCACTAGGTGGCGCAGTGGTTCTATCTTATTTTCCCTTGCTTTTGTCTTCGCCATTACCTGCAAACTCCACGGGCGCTTTTGGATTCCTTTCCGTAGGATACATCTGATGTTCATTGTTTCTGAAAAAAATACGCGTGAGGAAATTAAATATGAGAACAATAAAGAGCTACAGGTTATCACCAACCAATTTAACTTGCCAGAGAACGTTAAGATCGCGTTCAGGGGTTATTTGCAAATCAGAAAAGCACATTAATTGTACGATTTTGGTAAGTCATCAGTCTGGACCTTGATTTATGTATTTTTCTCAAATTTGTTATTCTGACTCTTAACACAAACATTTTTTTTTTTTTAATCTAATAGCCAATATTGTAGTAAGAGTTACAGCGTTGGTCAACTTGTTGGAAAAAAAAAAAAGCAAATACACCAGCGTAACGCTATGGGCCTTGTATCATGAGACTCGGTTTAAAATTCCTGCTCTGCCATTGAGTATTTGAACTTGGCCAAGGGTTTTCACTTCTGTGACCTTTAGTTCTCTCATGTTGCACATGATGGGTGCTCAGCACTCTGTCCCATTGGCTTCTCCCTCTTGTGTACTGAGTGCACCAGGAAGGGGATGTCCTTCTAGACTTTGTGCTGAGTTTTGGTAGTAAGCCCGGCTAGCTATGTATTTCAAAGTCGGAGCCGGATTCTGTTTGCGTACAACACACAGCGCATTTCCAGAGAGGGCTTCCTTCACGTTGAAACTGTCCCACGGAACCGTGTGCTGCTTTGGCAGCAATCTGCTGAGGGAATTTTTCAGAAACATACCTCAGTAGCAAAGAGCCTGGTTAGGAAGAAAAAAAAAAAAAAAAAGAAAGAAAGAAAGAAAGAAAGAAAGAATGGCTAAACTTGCCCAGCAAGCAAATTCCTTGCATTCCACAAACCAAATACGTACAAGATGAGGAAGCCAAAGCAGCCAACATAAATTAAATCCCTCCCCCACCCCACCAACGATGGCTGTGACTCTCCTGTCAGCTGTGCCCAGAGCCCTCAGATCCTGTTGTGAGAGGGGGTTCGTGGCTTTGTTTATTGTTCTGCAAAGACAGCCTGTAGTTCAAACTCAGGGAAGTGTCGGTCTTTTCAGCTCTAGAGTTTCGGACCTTAAGAGCGCAGAGGGAGGGAGGCAAACCATAAGAGACTCTTAAATACAGAAAAGGAACTGAGGGTTGATGGAGGGGAGGTAGGGGAGAGGGGAACATGGGCGATGGGCCCTGAGATGGGCCCTTGTCGGGATGAGCACTGGGCGTTGTAGGGAAGCGGTGAACCACGGGAATCTACCCCTCAAACCAAGAGCACGCTTTACACGCTGTTATGTTAGCCCATTTGACAATAAATTACATTAACAACAACAACAAAAAAAAGCCTCCTTACACAGGGTGGTCTGCAGAAGCCATGCAGAGAAACATGCCCCTGCGCTCAGAGTCCTTGAGAAATCGAGACCGAACTTCAGCAACCAGAGAAGGTACCAACCAGATTTTCATAAAAAGACACGTCTCCCCTTCCCTTTGCTTATTTTTTTTTCCGCGGGAATTGGCGTTGGTGGGTGAGCCCAACTTGGGATACAAGACACTTGTGTTATCTTTGATGCCGCCAACAGGAGGAGGGACAGAGATGGTGGGAGATGTAGGGCTGAGGGAGGGACATTTTTGAGAGACTGGGGACTTTGGAAAGCTCCGTGCAGATTGACTGACTGGGAAGGGATCAGATCTGGGACTTCTCCCTGGTTCTGACCCCTCGGGCACATGAGGCCCCATCTCTCTATGCCAGTTTCTTCTGGAAACAGATCAGCTTCTGTTGTCTTCTCTTAAATGCAGGTTGAAACTTTCAAGGGGGCAGCATCAGTATAGATCCATCATTCACGGACTTTCACGGACCCAGATGACTTTGGAATCACGAATTTGACATTTGCCATATCATATCTGTTGTAGTTCCAAGCTTTAGTTCATCTTTAGATTTCTTATTTGGA
This sequence comes from Prionailurus bengalensis, assembly GCF_016509475.1. NCBI lineage: Eukaryota > Metazoa > Chordata > Mammalia > Carnivora > Felidae > Prionailurus > Prionailurus bengalensis. The sequence continues at coordinate 17,270,342 of NC_057349.1, read as the reverse complement.
GCTTGTTTAACTTGGGAGGCTTTTTGCAAGATGAATGAGAAGGGATGAAATTTTCAAATCTAGAGGTGCCTGGGTGGTTCAGGCAGTTAGGCGCCCGGCTCTTGATTTTGGCTCAGCTCATGATCTCGCAGTTCATGGAATCAAGCCCTGCATCGGGCTCTTCATGCTAACAGTGGGGAGCCTGCTTGGGATCTTCTCTCTCTGCCCCTCCTCTGCCCGCCCATGTGCATGCTCTCTCAAAATAAAAAACATTTGTCGGGGCGCCTTGGGTGGCTCAGTCGGTTGAGCGTCCGACTTCGGCTCAGGTCATGATCTCACGGTCCGTGGGTTCGAGCCCTGCGTCGGGCTCTGTGCTCACAGCTCAGAGTCTGGAGCCTGCTTCAGATTCTGCGTCTCCCTCTCTCTCTGACCCTCCCTAGTTCATGCTGTCTTTCTCTGTCTGAAAAATAAATAAACATTAAAAAAAATAAATTAATTAATTAAAAAAATAAAAAATAAATAAATAAAAATAAAAAACATTTGTAAAAAAGAAATTTTCAAACCTGAAGTATAACATTTTTTTACAAGTATTTGGAGGAAATACGTAAACCCTTATTATTAATAAGATAATCTTTAAAAAAATTTTTTTTTGATGTTTATTTACTAACTTTTGAGAGAGAGAGAGAGCATAAGTGGGGGAGGGTCAGGGAGAGGGAGACACAGAATCCGAAGCAGGCTCCAGACTCTGAGCTGTCAGCACAGAGCCCAGCGTGGGACCCGAACTCATGAACCTCAAGATCATGACCTGCGCTGAAGTCAGACGCTCAACCGACTGAGCCACCCAGGTGCCCCAGGGTAAGCTTTATAATAATGTTGATATTCAACTTTTACTCTGAAACCATTTTTCACACCTATGATCTCACTTTATCCTCATAATTTGCTCTTATTTGAGGAAAAGATAAAATGCTTTAATTTTTTTAAATGTCTTCTTCTTCTTCTTTTTTTTTTTTTTTAAGTCAAAGCCATTTGCCTGAATAAACACAGGTATTTTATGGGCAGCTCTTTGGACGAATGCTGATAAGAGCAGACTGGGAATGGCCACAGCATCCTCATTGCCTGGAGTTAGGTAATCCTCAGAGACCCAAAGAGATCCCCTTGAAAACTGATTACTTCTTGGATAACCCACGACTAGCTCATTCTTCTTCCACAATGCTTTGGCTTAAGACATTTTAAGAAAGGATGCAGAAGGCCCATATGTATTCACTCGAGACCTTATTGGGGAGTTAACCTGTTCTCTTCCATCAGAAATATCTCCCTTGTGATGAATGTGTTTAGTCCTAAGACTCACGCACCAGTGTTGATAGAATGCTCATGTCAGTAGAAGTGCCGTCATCTTTAACTAAGGTTTTCCCAAGAGTTAGCTCAACCAAGCAGGCCATGACTTTCATAAATAAAGTGGCGTGATTGTCAAAGATTCTTGATTCACCTTAACGGGTTCAACGCACACCACAAATTACCTGGACTGGAAAAGTTGCCACGTCAAAGCAAAACATTGAGTCTTCCTAGACATTTTGCTTTCAAAAGAGACACAAAGACAAAGGTGTAGTTTGGGTATCATAGGGATGGGAAGTAGGGACATCCGTGCTCCAGGGACATCCGTAGATCAGGGCCTGCAGGATGTCAGCAGTGGGCTCATTGGCTCTGATAGGAAGAGTTGACAGCACGAATCAGAATTAAGTGAACACATATCCACCCGTGACATCAGGAATCCGTTTGTGGCATTTGAAACAGCGTTGGGAAAATTATGAAAAGCTTGAACCAAAATTTAGATTACAACAGTGCCCATAAATAAAGATAGGCTCAACATTCTGTCAGCTCCTTCACATGGGAGGAAACAAGAGGCAGAGATCATAAATCAGTGAATAAGTCCCAAGGAATTTTTGCCTGACATTGAAATTTGCACCACTTTACAAATATTTTATCTCTTAAAGCGTTTCTTTCTCAAATGCACATCAACTGTCTTCACTCGCCGCCGTCTCTGGAAGGGGGGCAGAAGTGGTCCAGTGTCAAAGGATTTCTTTACGTGCAGAATACAGAATTGAGATGGATCAAGAAGATAAGATTTTTTTGGCAAAAGAATAGTCCCCGAAAGTTTACAAAATAAGCCCTTGAAATAGGTTTTGTCATGGGGGCGCCTGGATGGCTCAGTTGGTTAAGCGTCTAACTCTTGATTTCAGCTCAGGTCACGATCTCACGGTTCATGAGTTCGAGGAGCCCCGTGTCAGGCTCTGCACTGAGTGCGGAGCCTCCTTGGGATTCTCTCTCTCCTTCTCTCTCTGCCCACTCCCCTGCTCTCATGGGCACGCATCCTCTCCCCCCCCCCCAAAATAAATAAAATAAACTTAGAAAAAAGAGAAAGAAACAGGTTCTGTCATAGGATCAGGGCTTTTTCCATATGCTGAAATGAGAACAATCAAGCTAGAAATAACTAAGAATTTTTTTTAAACTATCCATTTAGTGTCTTTATTGTTAGAACATATCCGATGTCCACTTCAGAAATACATCAAATCGTTTGGGAAGGTTCCAGTTTTTGGATGTGCACCTCAAAAAGAGTTCTGTAGTTATCTTGGCTGTGGATAATTCAGCCTGGACTTCTTTTGTCCAAAGCTACCAATAACTTGGGCTTTTAAAAAATATTTATTTATTTATTTATTTATTTATTTATTTAATATGTAATTTATTGTCAAATTGGTTTCCATACAACACCCAGTGCTCATCTCAACAGGTGCCCTCCTCAATACCCATCACCCATTTTCCCCTCTCCCCCACCCCCCCTCCATCAACCCTCAGTTTGTCCTCAGTATATTTAAGAGTCTCTTGTGGTTTGCCCCCCTCCATCAACCCTCAGTTTGTCCTCAGTATATTTAAGAGTCTCTTGTGGCTTGCCCCCCTCCCTCTCTGTAACTTCCCCCCCCTTCCCCTCCCCCCTTCTGGTCTTCTGTTATAACTTGGGCTTTTCATACAGTAAAACTTTGGTGAAATAAGGCCCAATCTCTCTAAAATTTCCCAGTCTTGCAGTTTTTTGAGCCACAAGGAAACATGGGTTTCGCGTAAATATAAATAGCATTTATTACGTGTGTTCCAAACATCGCTAATTGGGAGAGGCTCTTGAGAAAAAGAATTCCCTGGACAAGTAAGTGATAAAACTTGCCTCTGTATTCCTGACTTGGAGAGTCACAACTCACACAAGCATATTAAGTAAGGACTTTGCAAAGCTTTAAGAACCCTATTTGGCTTTGCCTCGTTGCCATGAATGTTCTGAAAAGTGTCTAAGGCAATAAGAAGAAATCTCACTAGCTGATTCTGTGGTCTTCTGGAAAGCACTTCCAACCATTTTTAAATTTCTACCTGGTGGGGGGTGCCTGGGTGGCTCTGTAGGTTAAGCATCCGACTTGGGCTCAGGTCATGATCTCGAGGGCTGTGGGTTCCAGCCCCGGGTCGGGGCTCCATGCTGACAGTGTGGAGCCTGCATGGGATTCTCTGCCCTTCGTGGGATTCTCCCTCTGTCTCTGCCCCTCGCTCACTCACGCATCCGCTCTCAAAAATAAAAATAGAACTTAAATAAAGACATTTTTTTCTACCTGCTGTGCTCATCCCAAAGATGTCTGCCTCCATCACACTAAATATGAAGTAGAGTTTTAATATCTGAGTTTTAACCTAAGTTTTTGATCCCCACCACCCAGTGCCGCTCCTTGCTGGCTTCCGGTATATGCCGACCTTCCGATTCCTGGTCCTCCTCCCCGTCTCTGGCCGTGGGTACCTTCTGGGCCTTACGGTGTCACGTTTGCCAGATGTATGTCAGGCACTTCCTAACCTGTATGTCCTTCTGGGGCTTCCCTGTCCCCAGTCCCCTGGCTGGCATTTACTCTCCGTGACCTACTCATATTCAATGGGACCTTCATATAAAATTCAAGGTTGCATCTGGCAAATGTCAAGCGAGGGGGGCGGGCTAAATGTCACAGCGTTGCCAGGGGGCTGGGAAGGTCAGGGGCGGCTTCGTGAGGAGGGAAAGGATGCACAGGGATAGTGCAGGGGGAAGAAGAGTGGAAACCCAGGTGGTGATCCGGATGTGCAAGAGAGTTGCAGACAGGTGCGGGGGAAGCAGGAGGCAGCAGAAGGTAGGGCTGGGAGGCTAATGGACACCACACGGAAGAGCCCTGAACTGGGGCCATGAACTTGAATTGTATCCTCTAGGCAGAGGGAGCCACGGAAGCTTTCTGAGAACGGCTATAAAAGCCCATCTGCAATGAGAGGGGAGGAGAGGGGTGGGGTCCTGGCACCTTCCCATCCTTCCTGTGTCTGCTTCTAGCTACTGGACGGCAAGAGCGAGGGCTTTGGGTCCGAACCCTCCACCGCGTCCCTGCTAGTTTTGCCACTTAGCGTATGATCTTGGGAAAATGACTTCCTATCTCAGAACCTCAGTTTCCGCACGTGTGAAACGATTTCAAGCTACCTCGTCGGGGACTAGTTCTTGTCGGGGGGGACGAGTTCAGGCCTCGAAAAGGGACTGGGCTCTGGGAATAAACCACGGCTCCAGATGTAGCTGGGGAAGCCGTGCACCTGGCCAGCGTCTGCAGCTTGCACAGCCCCATTTTCCAGAGACGTCGATGGGCGTGCTGGCCCGCGGGACCCCCTGAGCCCGCACAGCCCTAAGGGCCCACGGCAGAGACAATCCTGCTGCTGCGGTATTTTTTCCTCTTGAGTTGCTGTGTTAGTGCGGTTGCCCAGGAGCCCCTCCACTCTCTGCTTTCTACATTAGCAGGAGAGGGAGCCTGAGCTGTCCTTAAGAGAAAAGCGGCCACCTGGGCTGGCTCTGGGGGATGACTTCTTAAAACCCGATCTGCCCAGTTACCTCCCATGCAAAGGAGACAGTCAGAGGGAGGTGAAACCAATTGACCCCGACCTGGCTGTTTTTGCCGAGAACTGGAACACTGAAATTCCCTCGTGGCTTTTCCCTTCCTTTTTTTTCTGAAGTTCGTTAGCCGGGGGAGGGACTGCCGGATGGGAATTGTCTGTAATAGCTCTCACCCGGCCACAACTTGGGGCCCAAGGTGTTGCGAATAAGCAAAAGTAGGCTCTCGTCGGTGAGGGTTTATTTTAAACAAAAGACACTTCGTAAGTAGTCATTAGCAGCCAACATTTTACGTTCCTTCTGTCCTTACCCTGTCTCTCCCCCCATCGGGATTTTTCTAAAATTGGTTTTAACCCCTCACCCCAGACTCTCACTTTCTGGAACTGAAGGCCTCCTCTTACTCTCTCCTCATGTGTAGCTTCTTTATCAAGTCCCTTTGGTCCCTTTATCGAGTTCTTTGGTCCCTTGTTCCCGCTCCTGTGTGTCTGACACCCTCCCAGCACGGCACCCAACACTGTAGCCTATGGGGTGAGGGGAGCTGTGCCCGGACTTGGTCTTGAGGAACTTCAGTAGGCTCTGAGTTATAGGGGAAAAGCCAACGGAGAAGGAGGGAAAGATAAGAGAGACAGAGATGGGGATGGAGGGAGGGAGAGTGAGGGAGGGAGGGAGGGAGGGAGAGAGAAAGAAAGAAAGGGAGAAAGAGAGGAAGGGAGGCAGAGAGAGAAATGGAGGAGAGAGAGGGAGAGAGAAGGAGAGAGAGAGGAGAGAGGGAGAGAGATTGAGAGAAAGGAGAGGCAGAGAAGGAGGGAAAGAGAAGGAGAGGGGGAGGGAAGGAGGGAGAGAGAGAGAGAAGGAAAGAGAGAGAGGGAGGGAGAGGAGAGGAGGAGTGAGAAGGAGAGAGAGAGAGAGAAGGGAGGGAGAGAGAGACAAAAGGAGGGAGGGAGAGAGATTGTTGGGGCAAAGTCTCAGAGGAAAGCAGGAAAGAGAGGAGATAGCCTTTATTAGGTCACACATGGTGGGAGAGGGAGAAAGCATTGGCCTTATAAGGTGTCTCTTGCAATGATATGGAAGAAAGGGATAGAAGACTGTGTGTGTCTTCAGGAAAGTAGGTACTGTTGATACAATATCTGTATCACCTTATTAGGAAATCACCAGACACACCCTCCCAGTGGAGAATGGCAATCTCTTTGCCTTTAAGAAGGAAGAGCCTTGGAGCTTGGGTTGGGTCTTGCTTAGTTCAGTGATCTCACTCGGGGCCCCGGATATGCCTGTTGACTGCGCATTTTCTGGTCTTGTGGGGCCCGGGGTAACTTTCATAAAGAACATTTCAAGTCGACATTTTCATTCTTGTGTGCCCCCAGAAGCCCAAATCCCGCTAAAATTTTACAGGCTGTGTTTTGTCTCATCAACGTCCCTACTGATTAATTGCATATATAATGAAATATCAGATCTTTCAAATGAGCTCGATACCAGCGGGATTGTTAGAATATCGTTGTGGATTTATAAATAGGTATTTAGGGGCCTTCAAACGCTAGGCAAGAAGCAAACTACACAGAGCTGGATCAATAAATAGTTTACGGAGCAAATCATTTGTTTACAGTGTAAACTGGTGGAAAGTTCCTCAGGAATGGTCTCCACAGTAGGTGCACAGAACATTTTTCTCTGTTTTATTACAAACATTAAACAGCTTAAAGCTACACTAAGACCTTGGGGATCCATTAGAGACATATGTTACGAGCCGAGCCGTAGATTTAGATAACAGTATCCTATCAATGGAAGTTTCTTGAATTTGACAACCACTGTGGTTACCTGAGAGGGTAGCTTTGTTCTCGGGCAAACACTGGTGTCCTCAGAGGTAAAGGGACGTAATGCGTACAATCTGCCCTCAAGTAGTTTAGGAGAAAATATATGAGGATGGGGGGTGTCTGGCTTCACGGATTTCGCAGGATTCTTGCTGACCTTGGACGGTGCAGAGACAAACACAGAAGCCCAAATGTCAAAGCCTAGTTGAGAAGAGAGTTCAGGAGAACCTGGACTTGAGTTTGGTCCAAGAGAACTTCTGTCAAATGGCCAGCAGTGGTTTACAGAAAGAACAACGTGAATTGAGTTGAATGACAAGAATGAGTTACTCTCTGCAATTAGCTTCTTTTACTCTGTACACCCTTTACTGCCAAGGCTGACCTTGACCAAACTTCAGTTAGGCTCCTCTGAGCCCTCTTTTCGACTAGGCCTCCAAATTGGCCCCCTTCCTGGATTTGGCCCTCCCAGCCCAGACTTCGCAAAGAATCCTGCGAGGTCATCTGGCAAGAGTGCCCTCATCTTGACATGTCCTCTGAGTAATATCGACCCACCCCTCCCCTCCGCCCTCGCTCCTCGGGTATAAATCCTCATGTGTCCTTACCTTATTCAGAGTGGAGCCCAGTCTCGCTCTCCCTTCTGCAATAGTCTTGGGGAAAAAGAAAAGCTTTCATACCATTTTAACAAGCATCCGAATAATGTTCTCCTTAACAGCACATCTTGGGTCCCAGGTCTTATTTTTTATGGAAATGCTGAGACAGCTCCCAGCTTGGATGGAAGTGCTTATGGATCTAACAGGGAGAGGGAGTGTTCCATGGGAAGACAGGCGTGCCAACAAGTAAATGGCAAGTTAAGAGCTGTAACGGTGGTTGGAATCAGCTGCTGTGGGAATCCAGAAGACAGGAGCATTTACCCTGAGCAGGTAAACTGAGCTGTGTACTAAAGAAGAGGCAGAATTTTGCCAAGTAGAGGCACAGAGGCAAGAATATTCGAGGAGGAGAACTTTGAATGGGGTTCTTCCATGTCTTGGCTCAAGCAAGTAATTCCGCTGGTAGGGACTCCAGGTACTATTTGGGGGTCCCCCTCAAATCACTGAATGGGGCGCTCAGCTGCTATGTCTGCCCTTGCGGGGTCAGGTGCACGGGCATCTGGAGACCCTGCCCCAAGGGAAATGCTCATTTCCACGGCCCACATGCAACCGCGCCCTGCCCTTGCTGCTATAAAGGGATTTACTAAAAAGGAACTTTGGCCCTGTGGTTTTAAAGGTCAAAGGAATGTTTCTCTCTTCCTTTAAAAATAAAATCTGTCTTTTGGTTCTTCTGGAAGTTACGGAGAAGACCGAAGGGGGTGAAGCAGGGAAGGAAGAAGGACAAGAGACATTTGGCACTGGAAAATGACTGGAAAATGACTCCCTGCGTGTGGAAAATGTTTTAGTAGTTTCTCCGAGGCAGGACTTGAAGCAAAGAAATCATGCAGAAAAGCACATGGAAAATCAAGCAAAATATTTTTAGCTAGTTGACCTTTTTTGTAAGGGTAGTATCTCCTTTATAAGGAAAAATTACCCGAAGAATGTTCTGGTACTAATAGTTGGAAGGGAGGCCAGAGCGGGAATAAGCCAGAGGTAAAAATAACCAAGTTCCTGGTACACGTTTGTGGGGCCTGGGGGCGCAGCACCCCATCTTTCTGAACTGGGTGATACTGGGGCTCTGTTCTTGCATCTGGTGTTACTGCCTCCCTGGCCCTGCTGGGACGTGTCTCAGAAGCACGGCTCCGTTCTCAAATGTTCCCTTCCAGCTCCCTCCCTCCCTCCCTCCCTTCCTCTACTCATTTTTCTTTACTGTGTTCAGGAAAGGGCAGCACCTGGGAGGTGGTCTTGAGAACACAGTCGTGAGAGTCACAATGGCCTGAACTTGAGTCCAGGCTCTGCCTACTCCATGAGTGGCCTTGGGTAAGTTACTTAACTTCTCCGGGCTTCCGTTTCCTCATCTGCAGGCTGGGAAGGATGGTACTACCCACCTCACAGGGTGGCTGGGGATGGTTAAAGGAGAGAACAGTACGAGGGAATTCTCAGGACAGAGAGGGGAGCTCGGTAGAAACCAGACTGACCGGCCGCTCGAGGGGAGAGGAGTAGGAGATAAGCCAGCTGCTGGGGACGCCCCATCCGGCTCTCATTTGCCTTTCGTGCTTTCTGGGTTCATGCCAGCACGCCCTGGCTTTACTCTCTTGTACCTGGGTGGATTGCTCTGACAGAATAAACTCTGAGCTAATCCCACTCTGGGTTCGGCCACATCCTCTGCTAACAGGTTCTTGCTCAAAATCCGCCACTGGCCCTGGAACAAAGCCAACGCCGAGTGAAATTATGACGCATATGGGCCTTGGCTCTGCTCTTGTTTTGTTTCTGCTCCTCTCTACCTCCTCTTTCTAAAGGTTTCTCCACGTCTTCCCTGTCCCCAGTACCCAGGGGTCTTGCTGTCTAGACGCCTTTACTGAAGCACCCTGTCCAGTTCCGTCTTCTTCCTCGTTTTCCAGAATGGCTTTTCCAGGCAGCCTGCCCCTGCTGTCATTTTTTGGGACAGGAGATCCACAGGTGACCAATCCACGCAGGTGACCGCATGAACGGCATCCTTTTCCTGGGGCCTGTCATCTCATTTTGATGTGGAAGGCACACCTCTTCCAGGGAAATGGTAGGCGCACATTTCCGGCACCCCCCCCCCCCCCCCCCCCCCCCGCCCAGTTATACCCATCACGTAGGAATTCCTTTCTCCCTTGCAGTTAGGTTGGCTCCAGCCACACCGGGGTCGGGACTCTCAAGAGACCCGCAGCCGCATAGAGGGCCGCAGGGCCGAAAGCCAGACAGGTCACAAAGCAGAGGTGGGAGTGTGGACAGGCCATCCTGAGACAGTGATCTGGTTGTACCGGGGCTTTTCTGAGTCCAACTTTGCTGCTTGGAACAATTCTTGGAATGGATACAAAGTCTTTTCCTCTTCTCGGAAAGTCTCGTTGAACTCACCAGGGCGGCTGGAAAGGAGTGACCCTCCAGGGTTTGCGTGCTGGGATTTCAAGGGCTCTGAGGGGTCTAGATATTCCGTGTATATTAACATTCTTTCCTCTTGAAGTGGGTAGGGATTTCCAAGCCCTTTTTTTCCCCAAACCTGCCAAGACCCAGCCTCACCTCTAATGGCCCTCCTATCTGACCCTCTCACTCAGCCTTGACCTTGGCCCATCCAAGGGGGCCCCCTCAGCCCCCCTCACCTGCCTGCTTTCTTTGCTTGTCCTTTCCTCCTTCCTCTCCCCTCTTTTAAGGAACGACCTTCTCCTCTGCCTTTTGAAGGCCAAAGCCCTAGTCTCTGACCTTGACGTTGAGTCCTCCTGCAAACCCCACTGACTTGATTCTATTATCTGTGCCTTTTCCTGTTTTGTCTTGTGATGCTCTCCCTACACATGACTATGAATAGTCTCACGTGTGTGCAGTCTTCTCGAAGGGGAAAAACCTATGCCCCTTCCTCCTTTGAGAGGCTGCAAGCCTCCCTCTCCCTGCCGACGACAAAGGGCTTAGAGGTGGCATTTGCACCACAGCCCGCTCTTGCTGAGCTCACATCCTCTCCCTGACTCCCGCCTCCACAGGCCTCCAGGATGCCGAGCCCAAAACGCTCTGGGTCACTGTCCTTATCCTCATCTCATCCCTGCTATGCTGTCATATCCCCTTCCTGAAACTTTCTCTTTCCCCATTACAGTGGTGCTTCTCCACTGTGATTTTTTCTCTAACTCTCGAGATCATTCCGTTTTCTCTGCTGTGTTCTCTTCTCTCTTCCTCCTTCTCAATGTACAGTATCTGTCCTGGCATACATTCTGTTTTCTTTCTGTATACTCTTTTGTCCCCTCCCCGCCATCTGTCCATGACATCTAGATGGTCACGTTAAAGCCTTACTTCTTCCCTTCCTCTCGTCTGGTCAACAGGTGTTTATTAAGCATCTTCTGTGGGCCAGTCACCGGACCGGGACATCGAAGGAGCAATTACGGTGACACGTGGCAAGGGCAGTGAGAGGTACAGGGCATCTCGGTACAGAGCTCCTGGGAGGGCCATCTAAATCACCACGGGGCTGGGGAAGATGAGGTAAGGCCTTCCCTAAGGAAGCAGCCTCGAGGGGAAGCTCTGGACAAGCTGGAGAACGGAAGGGTGGGGACAGTGTTCGGGGCAGAGTCTGCAGGACCCATGTGATGGAGCCTCACGCATTTCTGCCTGGCTCTTCACCTCTGCTCCGTTCTTGTCTGCTCACATCTCCGCCTGATGAGATGTCCCCTTGTGACAGACACTTCAGGCAGCAGGGGTTCCCGCCCCTTCCGTGCTGATCTCAGGAAAAGTCCCATCAGTCACTTTCTCCCAAGCTTCCATAATGTCGTAGCTGACTGCTCTCGTTGGCCCACCCTTCACGTGGGCTCCCCCTCTGCAAAATCTGTCCTGTCCTTCCCCAACTGCCGTCCCCCTGAAAGAGTCCCCTGTTCTTCTAGCCCTTTCTTCTGCGCCGAGGCCTCCAGTCTCTTCCTCACTCAATGACCCCACACACTTCTGTTGACAGATACTTCCCCGAAATTCATTGTTAGTCATTTCACCCGCTTCCTCAGAAACTGTCAGATCACCATAAAATAACTTACCTGACTCTGACCTCATGTGCTTTCGCCATCTGACTCAATGGAATATTTCAGCTTTCTCACCGTTCATGTCCAGTGTGGGGCCCGGGCAAGGCCGCGTGGGTGTCGCGACGGGACTCGGCGTGCACTCTGCTTTTCCCCTCCAGGATTTGCACAAACAGTCCCCCTGTCTGCAATACCCTCCTTTTCAATGAACTTTTTAAGAATATGTATATTACAAATATGAATGTTGACAGAGTTCATCTATGTTGTGGCAGGTGTCAGAATTTCCCTCCTGTATAAAACCGAATGATATTGCATCGTTTGTATAGACCGCGTTTCGTTTACCCATGCATTCACTGATAGACCCTTGGGTTGTTTCCACCTTTTGGCTATTGTGAATAGTGCCGCCATGAACACGGGTGTGCAAACATCTGTTCTCGTCCCTGCTCTCAATTCTTTTTGGTATATACCCGGAAGTGGAGCTGCTGACTCATAGGGTAATTCTATTTTGAATTTTTTTGAGGAGCTGCCATATTGCTCTTCAAGCAACTGTATCATTTTACATTCCTAACAAAGGTGCACTGGGATTCCAATGTCTCCACATCCTGGTCAACATTTGTTATTTTCTTTCTTTTTATAAAAAAATTCTTAATGTTTATTTTTAAGAGAGAGAGAAAGAGAGAGAGAGAGAGAGATTGAGCACGAGCAGGGGAGGGGCAGGGACACAATCCAAAGCAGGCTCCAGGCTCCGAGCTGTCAACACAGAGCCCGACGCGTAGCTTGAACTCACGAATCGTAAGAACGTGACCTGAGCCGAAGTTGGACGCTTAACAGACTGAGCCACCCAGGCACCCCTCTTTCTCTTTTTTTAAATAGTAGCCATCCTAATGGGTATGAAGTAGTTCCACAGTCTCCTTTTGAAACCCTTTTGGATATTTTGAAATATTCTCTTAATATTAGTAGATTATTTTCGTATCTTTATTACTTAATGTTAAAAACAAGACATACCCATTAGAACAAATTCAAAGAGGGGCATCTGGGTGGCTCAGTCAGTTAAGCATCTGACTTTTGGTTTCGGCTCAGGTCATGATCTCACGGTTCGTGGGTTCCAGCCCTGGATCAGGCTCTGTGCTGTCAATGTGGAGCCTGCTTGGGATTCTCTCTCTCTCTCTCTCTCTCTCTCTCTCTTTCTCTCTCTGGCCCTCTCTTACTTGTATGGTCTCTCTCTCCCAAAATAAATAAACTTTAAAAAAAGCATATTCAAAGATTCCCTTAAAAAAAAAACCAAAACCAAAATCAAAACACACACACACACACACACACACACACACACACACACACACCAGAAAAACAAAACAAAACAAAAACCCTGCCAGGCATTGGAGTTGCTATAATATTCCTTTGGCTGTTCTTCTCCAAACCTTTCTCTGGTCCCAAACTTCTTTGACATCTTGCTTCTGTCTTCCCCACCAGCTGCACCCCTGCATGTGGGAATGATGTTGGCAGGCACGCACCTGCTCAGTATGTCCATTCCCACTGGTTATTGCCTGTGCCTTACTGGTCACTTGATATTTAGAATATCAGTCTTTGCCTGGGAGTCCTTTCTCCTGGATATCTCAAGCTCATGATACATTCAGAGAGAACAGGCTCTGGGGCAGCAGCCATGAGCCAGGGGAAGCAGCTACCCTGAAGGACTTCTCATTTGGCTCACTCAGTAAGAATCCCTTTAAGACCCTGCCCTGTGGGTCCCAGGTGAAATGAAGTCCTTCTCCCCCATCTCTTCCTACTTCCTGCTGCCAATGGAAGTCCTGTCTTCTTCTTCTTTGTGCTCCCACAACACTTTATTTGGGTCTGTAATAACGTATGATTATTCATAAACATGCTGTTCTTTATTACAGTTATTTGTATATATCTATCCTCATCACTGGAACTGTTGGGTTTTTTGCTGCCTTTAGCGAGGGCCAAACTGTGCATGTAATGGACATAATGTAAACGTTACCCAATTCACCTGCTTTGGGGCTATGGCTGTGGAAGGCACTGGTGATTTCATCACTGCACTCGTTTGAACATGCGTGCAGTATTGGACTTCTCCAGGTTTGCCTGTGTGAGTTCCAGAGGCAATAGCCAGACCGCTAGGGATGTGTGTTTCCAGTGCTGACTGGAACCCTGGATCTGGACTGTGGCTTAGAAATGACACCGAGGGTTGCTTCTTGGGGTCTCTCTGCCACCAAAGTCACTTCCCGGGACAGACTTTCTGCACCCCCAGGGGTGGGGGGAGGCAAGAAGCTGTTACGTCAAGACAGAAAATGGCGATGGGGAATCTGGTTTCTCTTCTGAGATCATTCTCATCAAGACCCATTCTCAGGCCTTCACTCAGGTTGATGCACAGGCATCTGGCTGGAATCCAAAGGCTGGAGGTTGCCATGCGTGATGGCTCACACACAGTGCCATGTGGCTTGTTCATGGCTGGATCTTGAGGTCTTAAACTCTGGCTACCCAATCCAGGCAGGGAGTTGTCTAAGAGACGTAAAGGTAAGGGACACTCCAGGGCTTACCCTGGAGGGCTGGGTCAGAGCTCATACCAACTAATCAGGAGTGCAGAGCATGAAGTGACAAAGAAAAGGAACAGAATAATCAGGAATTTGTCCTCATGAACGGAGGCAGTGGCCAAATGACTTGTACTGTATCGTGGTGGGACAGTGCCATGGAACGTGTAGGACACCGTCTGAGGTTGGGCAGACTGTCCACATAAGTATGCGGAAGCTGTCTGTGCTAGATAGTTGATGGCACATCGGGACGGTCAGCCAGTCGTGGGGGACTGGGGTTGAGGTGAGCTCAGCACTTTCTCACAGGGTAGCTCTAGTCTGAGTCCCTGACACTAAGATTTTGGTTGCTGAGGCCTCCATTTCAAAGACGGTCAACTCGGATAAACACACTGCCCACCACACAACGAGATAAAGAACCAGGCCACCTGGCCCATGAATTCCCCATTTAGAAAGCCCCGAGTGCCAAAGATAACGGACTGAGTGACCCTGCTTTTCCCTTCCCGTGCTTTGATTTCTGCTCTTATTTTAAACTCGCCAATAAAGGGTGAACCCGAGAAACCCTAGGCACCCCACTTTTGACCCCAATAAAGCAAAACCCCAGTTCTGGGCTTGCTCTCTCTCTCTCTCCCTCCCTCCCTCCTTCACCACCTCCCCCATGATCTCACTCTGTGGTCTTGGGCATGCTCTGTACCCTCTAGGATGTGTGTGTCCTAAACTTTTTTCTTTTCAAAGTTCCTCGACGGCCGTTGCTGAGGTGCGTCTTGTAATCGTAACAGGGACCACGAGAGCCAGTCCGGCCACAACACTGGCTCAGGTCAGGGCCGTGTCCATGGGGGCTGCCCCAGCAGTGTGGGTCCAGGTGAGGGCTGCGGGCACACCTAGCGGACAGTGTCGCCACGGAGAGGCTGAGGCTGACCCTCGACAGTAGCCTCCAGAGAGCTTCCGTCTGCAGCGAGGAATGTAAGCCCTGAGAAAAGCAAGGTGACCAGGACGACTTAGGCCAGCCAGGACAGCGAGAAAGAGCAGGAAAGGGGAAATGGGAAGGGAGAAAACGGGTGGCTCAGAATCTGAGTTACGTTGCTTCATTTGATAGGTGTCAGGGTTAGAAAATGGCTCAGAGCAAGAGGGTGTCTGAGCGTTTTCGCCTATCACACTCCCTAGACCTTGCCTTTTAAAATCTTACCATGCCTATTTAAAAGGTTCTGTGGAAGAATAAAGTAGCATAAAGATCCACTCTGCCTCTAAGCTTACAGCAGTCAATTTTTATCAGCTTCCAGAAGCTTCCTTTTTGAATAATCTCTTAATCACCTTTATTTTAGGAATTGGGAATAGGTAACATAACTACAAAGGACTCATCCAAAGCCACAGATAGGACTCGGACACACACAACCCCCCCCCCCCCCCCCCCCCCCCCCCCCCCCCCCGCCGCAGCCTCCAGCGCTCCAGGGCAGAACCTTCAAGGTCGGGTCTCATTTGGAGCTTTCCCGTCAAGAATCAACTCCTGTTCTTGGCCTGGCTGCCCTGAGGGCGGGGTGCAGGAACCCAGGGAAAGGAAAAAAAAAGAAAAAAAAAACAGATCCTAACACCACCTGTTTTGTTTCTCCCAACACCCCCTCTCCCCCCGCAGCCACGTTCTCCCACTGGAGTTTGGGCACTCAGGGTTCCATTTGTCCTCATACAAAGGGAAAAATAGATCTGTTTTGAGTTCCCGGTGTACCTGACTCAGTTACCTGACATTGGGGTGTGTTGTTTTCTGCGATGCCTCCAGCTGTACACATTCCTTTCTGGGGTGAATGCTTTGTAGAGACATAAACAGCCAGCTGAGCTGCAGGGAATAAACCTGGAGCTGACTTTTCTTTCTTTGGAGTTACATTCCTGCAGAGATAAATATACAGAAAGACAGACAGATTATAAAGGAGGAAGGACGCCCTGTCAGCATGGGGGCTCCAGAGAGAACAAAAGGGTTATCGGTGCAGAGGCTGAAAATAGAATAGAAAGCTATCACGACTGGGGAAACACTAGAGGCCTTCCTGGGGAACCACCTGCAAAAAAAAAAAAAAAATCTGAAAGTCCCAGGAAAACAAGCCCCGGGTCAGCTCAAGTGAAAGCCAAACTTGAGAATCCATGGCCAGCTAGATAGCCAGAAGAGGGAGAGGAGAGGTCATTGCCTTCGAGTTCTTCAAGTTTCGCTCTGAGCAGGGCGCGCTGGACCCGGGGCACAGGGTTTATTCAGAAAAATGCAGTGGGGCTGGGACAAGTGAGGACTGGGGCAGGTCTTCGAAATGGGCCATGCTGACCATTGAAACAGAGATGGCAACGGAACCGCCAAGGCGTGCATGTTTCTAACACAATACGTGGCAGGTTGGTTTTACATTTAAGACTCTATAAAAGCTGCTGCTCTCCCCCAGCCCCTTCAGTTTGTTTGTTTGTTTGTTTGTTTGTTTTTGGCGAGCTTGTTTTGGCAAGCTAGAATCCAGTGAACCGAGTCAAGGCTGTCTTCAGCTCTGACTCCGTGCAATCTCTCTATTCCTTTGCAGCTCAAGCAGCTAGTGAAAACTGGGCTCCAGAAAGGTTATTTCTCCTCTGTGTCAGTGGGTGGTTAACCTTTGAGTCAACCAACTCTGCATCGACGTTCAGCGTCCTCCCCTCCCCCTTCCCTTTACCTTCCTTTAATTCGAGGACATTTTGTCCAGAGGCCACAAGCTGGTTTAAGATCCAGTGGGTCGCCTGCCCTCCAGAGACAGTGCCCGAGGGCGCTCAGCTGAGTGCAGGGAATTGGGTGAAACAAACCCAGGAAAGGGAGGTGCCCTTTTAAGAAACCTCAGCCTTCTGGTTAACATAATAATGAGGCCATTATGCCTCCTAGGGGGTCTCTGGGCTTGCCCTAGGGTTTCCGAACAGAAGCCCGCAGCTAGAGATTCAAGCCCTGTACCTCCTCATCAGTGTGCCGGGGCTGAATGCCAGGATGGGTGCCCATCCCAGGGAAAATGGCTTCAGTTTTAAACACCTGTCATCTAAGCTCTTCCCCCTGCCCTCGTAAAATCTGCCCGTTTGCTCTACAGACACCTCTTTTGTCAAATCTTAATTAGTGCCTGGGTGGCTGAGCCGTCCATCCTCCAGAAAGTAACCCCCCCACCCCATCCGGTACCAACCCCACCTTCCATGTATTTCCACACTGACCAGTCATCTTCACCGGTGCCGGGTAAGTATCTGAAGCTGTTGGATTTTGAAAGTGAGACAGATGCCGTCATTCACTCTCATTCATTCATTCATTCACTCATTCACTCATTCACTCATTCATTCATTCAGTTCATTCATTCATTCACTCACTCATTCATTCACTCACTCATTCATTCATTCATCCAGTTCATTCACTCATTCATTCACTCACTCATTCATTCATTCATTCACTCATTCATTCATTCACTCACTCATTCAGTCATTCATTCAGTTCATTCATTCATGTATTCCTTCACTCCTAAATTAATTTTGAATGTCTAGTATGTGCCGGTCACTGGCCTGTGCGCTTGAAACACGTGGAAAAACAAAAAAAATTGTTGCCACGAAAGCTCACGTTATAAGGGAGGGAGGGGAGTGTGGGAGACAGATGGCTAACAATAAACCATAAAGACATTGGGTGGTACATTAGAAGTTACAGAAAGACAACAGAAGCAAAACTAGAGTAGGTAAAGGGGAATCTAGTGGGCAGAGGGAGTGGGGAAAGGAAAAATGTTTTAAATTTTTATCATTTTATTATTTTTAAAATATAAATCCGAGGTAGTTAATATATAGTGTGATAATGATTTCAGGAGTAGAATTTAGTGATTCATCACGTACATGGAACACCCCAGTGCTCATCCCAAGAAGCGTCCTCCTTAACGCCCATCACCCACCCATTTAGCCCATCTCCCCACCCAACACTCCTCCAGCGACCCTCAGTTTGTTCTCTGTATTTAAGAGTCTCTTATGGTTTGTCTCCCTCTCTGTTTTTACCTTATTTTTGCTTCCCTTCCCTTACGGTCATCTGTTTTGTATCTTAAATTCCACATATGAGTGAAATGGTATGATATTTGTCTCTCTCTGGCTGCTTGATTTCACTTAGCCTAATACACTCTAGTTCCATCCCTGTTGTTGGAAATGGCAAGATTTCATTCTGTTTGAAAGCCGAATAATAGTCCATTGTATATATATATATATATATATATATATATATATATACTATATCTCCTTTATCTATTCACCTGTTGATGGACATTTGGGCTCAGGAAAAGAAAAATGTAGTAACATTTTCAAGTGCAACTTGAACTCAACTTGTAAAACAAATGACAAATGAGCATTGATGTTCCCTGTCATGAAGAATTGGGGTCTGGCCAATAAACAAGTATCGGGCAGTGGTACACATATCACTGTCTGCAGAATCAAATTTTATATTCTGCAGATATTTATATTTATTTAGAAAACGATATTCAGAATATCATTTTATGATTATATACACACATATATGTATATGCATATACATATACATAATAACATGTGCTGTAATTTAATTTAAAAATGTACCATCGGGGCTCCTGGGTGGCTCTGTCGGCTAAGCGTCTGACTTCGGCCCCGGTCATGATCTCATAGTTTGTGAGTTAGAGCCCCGTGTCGGGCTCTGTGCTGCTGGCTCAGAGCCTGGAGCCTGCTTCGGATTCTGTGTCTCCCTCTCTCTCTGTTCCTCCCCTGCTCGTTCTCTGTCTCTCTCTGTCTCTCAAAAATAAATAAACTTAATTAAAAAAAAATTTTTTTAAACGTACCATCAAGGCGCTTTGATACCTCTTTCAAATCACGTAGATATATATTCCCATATATATGAAATTTCTAGTTGCCCAAATTGTCTTTTTGTTTCTTCTGGAAGAACTTGCTAACACGATCAGCTCACATCTCTTGGTAACATGAACAGCAGAGGCAACTTGCTGCCTTTGACCCTGTTCTGCTGATCAAGCTTGAAGCAACTTCATGCTGGCCTTCAGCCCAAGGTGGCTTTTGGGAGCAAAGGTAACTCCAGGCAACAGGGAGTGGGTGGGGGGGAGGGGAGGAAGGGGAGAGGCTGGCCCAGCAACAGGAGACTCGTGCTCCCGGTAAAGGAGGATGGAACAGGGGAGCAGGGCGATTGGCCACACATCTCCTTGTACACTTCATTCAGCTCTGCACCCCAAGTCAGAACCCCACTTTCTGGTTTCTTTGAAAGTATTTAGTGCACAAATAAGCAGATCGGAGATAAGGAATGTCCAGTCATTGTTCAAGGATTTTCTGGAATTTGAAGCATTGTGACTTTTGTTGTTTAGAAAGTCTTTGGTTGCCTGTTTATCATCCAGCGCAGGCTCATGAATAACTTCCTGGGGGACTGGCCCACATTCTTGGTCCTGTTGGCGTCTCTTGCCCAGCAAGGCTCACTCGGGGCGTCTTCCCAACATCCTGTCTGAGAACAACCTTCTTTTCTCCACTTACTAAGCTCCGAGTCCTTATTGAAATGACCTCCCGCGCAGGAAGGCCCACTGTGGCGCCTGGCAGGAGAAAACAGTTCTGGTTTCTAGGAAGTTACACACACACACACACACACACACACACACACAAAGTCTCGTTCAGAAAAGGCAAAATGTTTCTGTTCCTCCACAGGGTTGATACGGAAAACTAGCAGACATTCCAGCAACGTCCAGAACAGAAGGTAAAGACAGGTGCAGGGAACACAGCTGGAAGTCAGAGAACACAACAAGCTTCGTGTCCACAGGCACAGCTGCCTTAGTGACCCCGCCATGCGGATGTGGGTGCTTAAACAAAGCCAAGGGCATACGAATGTGTCTCCTGGGTATGCTCAGGCTTGAAAACTACTCAGTGGAAAGCCGGCAAAGTGTAAGCATTTCAGAGAAAGATAACCACGGAACTTATCTTAGCATCTAGGTAGCATTTTGCTGTTGTCCAATATGTTCTAAAGCTGCTGGGCTTTTTTCACTTTTCCAAGTGGGACCAGTGAGGGTGAGGGGAGCCCCAAAGAGAAAGACGGGTTCTTTAAATTCATCCTAGGTCTTAAATGAGACCTGCTAGAACACGACAAAAACTATTAGGACTCTGATGACCAAAACGTTGTGCCTTGCCCTTGGTCAACTGTTGGGTCATCCGTTGGTTGTGGTGTAGAACTATGATGCCCACTTCAGGTGTTCAGTGTGCCTCATCCACTCTCCGGGCTGGTGATGAGTGCTGGTGTCATGGGCAGGTGACAGGTGCCGGGGTCCAGGTTCTGCTCTCAGACGGGACCCACACCTTCGGTTTTTACACTCTGCTGTCACCGTCTTGAAATTCTTTTTTTTTTTTTTCATTCTTTAATTTTGTCATTTCTTTTTTATTTGAGAGAGAAAGAGATAGCATGCAAGTTGGGGCAAGGGGCACAAGGAGAGAGAAGGGAGAGAGAGAGAGAGAGAGAGAGAGAGAGAGAGAATCATAAGCAGGCTCTACGCTCAGCACAGACTCTAACATAGGGCTCAATCCCAGGACCCTGGGATCATGACCTGAGCTGAAGTCAAGAGTTGGACGTCCAACCAACTGGGCCACCCAGATGCCCCACCATCTTGAAATTCTTAATAATGTTGTCTTTGAACTTGCATTTTGTAAATGAAGTCCAATCGGATGGCAGAGGATTCATGTGGGCTGAGTAGTTACATGCAATATGGATGCCCATTGGTCCTTGTTCTTACTGCCTATTTATTTGTGCCATTAGAGATTCCCCCATGATCATGGAATTTCACAGGATTCATGATGTGCCAGAGCCCAAGGAAGACTTGAAACAAATAGGAGGTAAGCATGCCTATGACTAAGTTGGGAGCAGGAAAGGAGGAGGGGCACCGACTGTTCCAAGTGGGCACAGAACTTATTCAATGCGGGAAGAAGGCAGTGGTTTTCTAAGAAACACAAATGAGCACAGAACCATGTCATGTCCTTTCTTACTGTTGTTTCTTCCCCGTATTAGCCAACACTTGGGCTGAGAAGGAATTGGAAAGACAGAGCAAATGATACTTGTTTTTCTTTTCAGTTCTTTCTTACTCACCAGTAAGCCAGAGGTCTGGACTGTTGGGAAAATGTGTGTATGTCATGAAAAGAAATAGAGACAGTTGAGTTAGTTTTTTGTAGCATTTCCACTGTTTGGGGAAGAACAAAATGAACTACAAATTATGAATTATGTAATTCTGGTGATCCTGCATATGAGTTACACACTCTTACATTGGCATTTAAAACTGCCATCGCACACATAAAGAAGAATGGTGAAATTCAGGCTAAAAATGAAAAGTTTTCATTTTTCTTTATTACGGTGACATAAACAAGTAATAAAAACACCATGGCAAGTTGAGAGATTGCAGAAGAAAAGAAAAAGCTCTATATTATAGTACCTTAAACAACATTTCCCCCCTTGCTTTTAAACAGTTTTCATTTTGGGGCATCTGAGTCACTCAGTCTGTGAAGCCATGGTTCATGAGATCAAGCCCCATGTTGGGCTCTGCACTGACAGCTTGGAGCCTGCTTGGGATTCTCTCTCTCTCTCTCTCTCTCTCTCTCTCTCTATTTCTTTTTCTCCCCCTCCCCCAATGTGCATGCTCTCTCTCTCTCTCTTAAAATAAATAAATAAACATTAATTTTTTTTTTCATTTTGCTCTGGGCCCCACCAAGTAGGTAGCTGATGATAAATATAAAAGTTTGTAGAAACACCTAACGTGGTTGTTAGATTCAACCCTGATCATAGTGTTCACAGCACGTTTAGTTAGGATTTCATTTTAGGGATTGTCTTTGTTTAGATTCCCCCAGAAGGACACCCTGAGATAAAGATTTGAGTGGAAGTGATGTATTTGGAAGACGATCCCTGAAAACACCAATAGGGAAGTGTAGGAGGGTGGAAAGAGGGGGAGAGAGAGAGAGAGAGAGAGAGAGAATGGACGCAATTAACAGTATGCTATCAAACTAGTTACCATTGTGGGGAACTGGAACTCGATCCTGCTGGGAACCCTTGGAGACAGTGGTATCCCACAGTTACCCCCGATGAAGACCAAGGGAGCTGGGGTATTTGTCTTTCAACTTTCCACCTGTCCTTAGAGGAAGGCTATTCTTGGGACCATTAATTATATATAATTTCTGGCTTGTTCTGCTCATGGCTACCATTGCAGAGTATTGCAGGTATGGGAGGGGTACCAACAGCATCTATGCCATTCGTCAAGCAATAAAAGATCCTATACAGATCAGAGATACCTGTTAAAATGACTAGTGAGACCGGTGGAGAAAAAAAGACAAAAATAAAACAATGATGAATCTTTGCTCTGCCTGGATGAGGCTTCAGAAAAGCACAATCATAAGAGTCCTTATAGAGAGGGGTCCTAGATGATGGCATCATATGTGTTTCTGTGAAGAATGAGATGAAACTTTCAGGACAGTAGAGAAATACAGTGGATCCTAATGGAGGTTGCGAGTTCATGTGTAGCTAGCACAGATTTGCTAAGGAGAGCCTGCAGTCCATCAGGAGGTCTGGAAAGAGACTCTTACCTTTGTGCCACTCAACAGAGGCCAGCGTCAGACCTTATGAGGAATTTAGTCTTTGATGACTTTGGCCTGGCTTGTGGTTTCCCAATGCCCCAGTTACCCAGGGGTCTGAGATATACTGCCCAGCCCCCCAAAAAATCCCACTGGGGCATAAATGACTGATACTGGCCCAACGTACGCCCAGCTCCAAGCTGATTTACTTTTGACCTTTCCCCCCACCCACCCCGCTCCCAGAACTTAATTATGTTTGATTTTGCGGTGTTTTGAAACTTTCATTGTATTTTAATGGATTTCTCTTAATTTTATTTCTTCACTTACATGAGAAGCTCATTCCTGGGCAAGTTCTGTGTCCTCTTTTCTTACTCTCACGGTGCTCAGCCTCGCTGGACACGGAATAGGGGAGCAATGATTTCTTGCTGATTAACCAACTCTCCCGGGGCCACAGAGCATCACTGGAGGCAGCTGCTGACAGGGGGGGGGATGGTCCTGGTGGGTCCCCCACAAGCTTCTGAACTACAGGCCCAAACTAGGTCAGGACACACACTATCTGATGCTATGTGGGGTACCTGGGCTTCTGAGATGTATCCTGGAGCTGGGGGAATGCGGGAGGCGTAGGGCCGCTCCCACGAGGGGCCAAGATGCCTGCAGTGATGGGAGTTGAGGGGCTTGGTGTGGGCTGTCCAGGCATCACGGGACCTGGTACCTGACCTGGCCGGGGAGGATGAGTGGTGGCATCTGGTGATGCATCAGAGGGTAGGGAGGGGGCTGCTGATGGGACATCATGCCAGGGTGCCCTGCTCTTCCAAGTGGTGCCGGGCCAGGTCCTGCTGAGCGCCGGTGCCCCTGCTGAGGGTTCTGTCCCTTGGCTGCCGAGCTCATGACTCGGGGTATGCCTGCCATGCCACGTGCAAGTTGTGGCACGCAGTAAACACCTGCTCCTCTGTCCTTCCGAAGCCTCTTTCTCTGTCCATGCGTTTCCTGCTCCTCAAAATGTCGAAGCTGGACCCCCACTTTCTTCATTTGTGTCTCAAGCAGGAGAGCGACCGGGGACTTGACCTTCCTCTGCTCCACGGCAGCCAGGTGTTTGGTTTGGTTGCAGCAGAGGCAGGAGCAGCTGTGTGGTTGTGGCTCAGAAACGCCGCGTTCTGCGGTCTTCTTCCCGAGATCGCATTCTAGTGAGTTCCTGGTGCTCTTTGCTTGCCTTTCTTCTGATTCAGTATCCTCCCTGACTTCACTTTCTTGCTCTGTCCCACTGATTTTTTTTTTTCATTTTCTCCATCTTGTGTCTTCTCGTCTTCATCTGCTTCATTTTCTGTCTTTGTTTTCTGCCTTTTCAGGCATCAGTGTCTGTTTCCATTTTTGTTGTTGTTGTTGTTTTTTCCCTCTCCAGCTTCTCTGGCTCAGTGTGTCCCACGTCAACCATACAGCTGCCTTCCTGGCCTGGGGCACTAATGGGGGGATTTGTGGAATGCAGTGGCAATTGAGGAACTTAGCTGGGGGCAGGAAATCGCTTATACAGAGAGTCAACAGGAAATACCGTGGATGGCCAGGTACACAGCAAATCCTCATGCTTTGCTTTTAGTGAATGCACATGAGCGCTTGTGAAATGTAATGTTGGTAAAAATATAACGGTTGAGCCAATGCCGTTGAGAGGAGGAGTCCATTTTTTCTGAATCAATTTGGTTTTAAAAGTTCATATTAAGTGAACAAAGTGTGAGAGTACATGTGCATTCACTTGCCTGTGCTTCATTTGACATTTTTAAAAGACCAGACCACTTTTTACTTTTTTAAAAATATTTATTTATTTTGAGACATGGAGAGAGAGAGAGAGAGAGACAAAGGGTGAGTGGGAAGGAGCAGAGAAAGAGGGAGACCCAGAATCCGAAGCAGGCTCCAGGCTGTGAGCTGTCAGCACAGCGCCCGAGGTAGGACTCAAACTCATGAATAACAAGATCATGACCTGAGCTGAAGTCGGACACTTGACCAACTGAGTCACCCAGGTGCCCCCACGTCTTACTTCTTTATTCACTTTTCACCGTTGCATTCTGCTGGGCCTGGGGTTTGATTTTTACCATATATACAAGCTGACAAATTAGTTTGTTAGTGTCTCCTGGATGCCGGCAGAAGCTACGAGACTCTTGGCTCAGAGAAAAAGGACCCTATCATCCATGGTGTCACAAACAACATAGGCCACCTCTCGCCAAGGAAACGCAACGTGGCCCAGATGGATGCCACTCAAGGGGTTTGTATGTTAAGCGACACAGAACGTAGGGGATCCACTACAAACAGTAAGATACCTCGTCCCTTGGTCAGGAAGAGGTGTTGCCTCATTTCTCAAGTGACCAGCTTCAAAAACAGTCCTGAAAAATTGCCTGGGTAAAGAGTGGCAGGCCTTGCAAGGGTGGCACACCAAGTAAGAGGTGGAGGAGATATTAAAACTCCCATTCGAGGGGCGCCTGGGTGGCGCAGTCGGTTAAGCGTCCCACTTCACCCAGGTCACGATCTCGCAGTCCGTGAGTTCGAGCCCCGCGTCGGGCTCTGGGCTGATGGCTCGGAGCCTGGAGCCTGTTTCCGATTCTGTGTCTCCCTCTCTCTCTGCCCCTCCCCCGTTCATGCTCTGTCTCTCTCTGTCCCAAAAATAAATAAACGTTGAAAATAAATAAATAAATAAATAAACTCCCATTCGAAATGCATTCCTTAAATTTAAGAAGATAGAAGAAGTTATGAACGTATGGAAGGAAAAATGCAACATTTAGTTTAAAATAAAAAAGACGAGGGGCCCTTGGGCGGCTCAATCGGTTAAGCACCTGACTTCGGCTCAGGTCATGATCTCGCGGTTCGTGAGTTTGAGCCCCGCGTCAGGTTCTGTGCTGACAGCTCAGAGCCTGGAGCCTGCTTCGGAGTCTGTGTCTCCCTCTCTCTCTGTTACTCCCCGACTCGCACTCTGTCTCTCTCTCCCTCAAGAATAAATAAAC
Source organism: Prionailurus bengalensis (assembly GCF_016509475.1). NCBI lineage: Eukaryota > Metazoa > Chordata > Mammalia > Carnivora > Felidae > Prionailurus > Prionailurus bengalensis. The sequence goes on along the minus strand of NC_057349.1, from coordinate 17,244,942 downwards.
ATTACAAAATATTTTTAAAAATGTGAGTCACCTAGTTAGGTATGAACATTCCATGTCTGAGATACGATTACACTGGATGGCTTTAATAGCAGAGTAGACACAGTGAAGGAAAATATTAGTGAACCTAGGGACTCAGCAGTAGACAACTTCAAAATGGAACACACGAGAGGAGGGGCACCTGGGTGGCTCAGTTAGTTAAGCATCTGACTGTTGATTTCCGCTCAGGTTATGGTCTCACGGTTCGTGAGATCAAACCCCCGCATCAGGCTCTGTGCTGAGAGAATAAAGCATGCTTGAGATTCTGTCTCTCCTTCTCTCTCTCTCTTTGCCCCTCCCAGCTCACATACTCACTCTCTCTCTACAAATAAATAAGTAAACTTTAAAAAAAGGAAACATATGGAACACACAGAGGAAAAAAAAAAGATGAACAAACATCAACGGAAAATCAGTGGGCCCTGGGATAACCACTAGTGGCTTCGTGCATGTGGAATTGAAGTTGAAAGAGGGGATAAAAAGTGACTGAAAATTTCACACAAATTGTAGAAAACTGTCAACTCACAGGGCCAAGAAACTCAACAGAAATCAAGCAGAAAAAAATGGAAAAAAAAAAAGACTCTAAGGCACATCATAATCAAATTCTACTCGCGGTAGGGATGAAGTCCGTGAAAAATTTTAGTATACGTGCTGCTGAAGCGAGCACAGTCCATGAAAATTTTGAAAATTTAGATTAGATTAAAAAAATCTTGGTAAAGGGAAAAAGCTTAGGATTAACCAAAGGAAAAACCTACACATTATATACAGAAGAACAAAGGTAAGAATCTTAGAAGACTTCCCTTTGGAAACAGTGCAAGTTAGAAGACAATGGAGCCTCACGTTAAAGTACTGAAGGAACAAACTAGCAAAGAAACAAGTGACTGTTGACCTGGAATTCTCTACCAGCAAAAATAACCTTCAAAAACAAAGGTAATATAGACACTGTGTCGGACATATAAAGTTGAAAGAGTTCATCACTGGTAGACCCATGCCATAAGACATGGTCAAGGAACTCCTGCAGGCAGAAGGCAAAAAACACCAGATAAAAAGCTGGGTCTATGCAAGGGAACGAAGGACGTCAGGACCGATGTCTGTTCACTTCACCCATGACATCAGCTCCTTCCAATAGCTCCCCTCCAGTTTTCAGTCTCCATGCGGAACAGAAATGCCTTGGAAAGCCCTTAGTTCTCAGCACTGTGATGTGAACAAGAAACATGGTTTATCTGTGCTACAGGTCTGAAAGAAGAAAGATAGGAGAGAAGGTCGTGGAACTTGGAGGGGAGCGCGGCTGAGGAAGAGAGACCCCAAAGGAGAATAGCCCTTCTTTGTAGCCAGGGACAGAGGATTAAAGTTCCTGTGTGTTTGTTTCTGGGAGATGCTGGTAATCTTTTCTCTTATGGAGATTATAAATAATAGAAGGAGGTGGTGGTGAATCAGAAGAATTTAGCAATATACAGTTTAGAGTCGACTTAAAATTTTGCATTGGTATATTTGGGAGTAGCAGGAGAAGTAGTTGGACTTTGGAGGTATTGGGAAATAGAGACAGGAAATTAAACTCCAGCCCCTGTAGACAAAATTTGCATAGACTTTACCCCCACTGCCTTTCTCAACCCAGCTTTACCTTCCTGAGAGTTTAAACGTATGCAAATTTCTCTCTGTGAGTAACTGCTTTAGGTGCTATTGAACACCCAAAGATGCAAGGCAGAGGATTCTGCCCTCAAGGATGTATTTACAGAGATGGAACATTCTCCTCCCATCTCTGTCCCTTGCATCCCACTCATTTCCTTTCTGTTTTTATCTGTCTCACTCCATACCCACAGACGGAATAAATTCCAGTCTGGAGCCACAAATGATGGATGTGAAAGAAGTGATGCAGGCCATTGTTTCAGAAGCAGGGGTGGGGGGACGGTTCAGGGAACATTTTATGGATGAGAGAGGTTTTACGCTGGAAAGAAACGGGAATGTGATGAATGGAGCCAGAGCATAGGTGCCTTTCTGTCTGGGAAGATAAGGTGTTGAATGGTAGATCTGTGGGGTTTGAAGAGTGGATGGCTACTTACTTTAAGTAGGCTGTTTATTCCCAAATAGGTCTGATTCAGAAGGGAAGAAAGGCCATAGATACACATCTGTCTGTAAGTTTCTTATGGCATTGAGGTGTCTCAGAAGGGAGTGTGCCTGGGATCTCCAAGAAGAAGTCAGGAGAGAAGGGCGGAGAGGTCAGTGCACACATCTCAGAGGTAAGAGAGGAGCCAGGAGGGAGATGCTGTGGAATCAGAAGGTCAAGTGTGTCGAAGCCTGGATGGTGTGTGCCATATCCCATGATCTGGAACAGAGCCTGAGGGCAAGCCACCAGACTGGGTGGCTGAAAGGGGGACTGAGAGCGGGCACCTCCAGAAAAAAGCCGGATCTCGGAGGGCTGGGGAGGAGGTGGGCGAGGCAGGGGCAGGGGCCGGGCCACGTGGGCCCAGGTGGAGACTTGGGCCAAATTCAAGAAAGTACTCGCCTGGGAAGACCAAGTAGAAAAATGTGCTTTTTTTTTGCATCAAGAAAAAGACATCCCATTCTCTGGAAGATGCAGTCCCGTGCCCCTTGCCTTGGCAAATGGATTCAGGACTGGATTCAGCCATCGTTCATCTCTGACCCAAGTGTCCCTGAGCAGAGGGTAACCTATGGACTGAGTACGTGGTGATTCTGTGTAGGGACACACAGCACCAAGTGCTCATTGAAGGCGGCGGATGGTACAGGGAATGGCGAAATAGTAAAATCATTCAAGGGGCAGAAAAGGGCCCAGAAAAGGGTTGGAAAAGAAATCTGTGCATCTATCTAGGCACAAAACTATGTCTCCTGCCCTTCCCCTGCCCCCCGACCTTTGTCGGTCATTTGTACGCCCGCGGATTTCAGAATTGTTTAGGAGGAGACACCCATGTGTGATGCCAATCACGCTGTTATGGGCTGCACTGTGCCCACCCAAAATTGATACATACCTCAGAATGTGATTATTTGGAGTTACAGACTTTAAAGAGGGAATTAAGTTAAAACGAGGCCATTAGGATGGGTCCCCATCCAATAGGAATGGTGCCCTTAAAGAAGAAGAGATTAGGACACAGACAACTCAGACTGGACACAGTGAATGTGACAACACAGCAAGGCGGCCCCCTCTGCAAGCTGAGGAGAGGGGTCTCAAGCTTACTGCCTGCCACCTTGATGGTGGACCCCGCGCCCCCTGAACTGTGAGGGAAGAAATTTCCGTTGTTCACGCCTCCCCGGTCTGTGGTACTTTGTGCCGGCAGCCCTAGCAAACGAAGACACACAGTCGGAAAAAAACTTCGTGACACAACTACGACACACACCTAGCCCCTTGCTAGGGTTTTGGAAAGGGCACAGTGAGCCTCACGATAGCGTGTGCGTTAGCGAGATGCCACCAGGGTTACCTGTGACTACACGTGCACAGCGCTCGGCGCATGGCAAGTGCTCCACAGGTGAACTCTTCTCTTGTTTTCCCGCAGGCAAGAAAAGCTCCTTGAAGACCAACATCACCATCTCTTCTGCTTTGGAAATGAACCAGAAGTATTTATCCCGTGGCCCTGGTACGTCAACCTTTCACTTTACGGAACCGAACCGTGGACGTTGAAGTCCAGGTAGGGGGAAACCAGATACACAAGGGAAATGATGAGGGAGGAAGGCGGGTCTGGACCCTGAATGCTTGCTGTGCACCAGGCACTATGTCCTGCATTTCATGTTACGTCTGTCTCATTTTAATCCTCCGCAGAGTTACGAGCGGGAAGTCTTTGCCTCTTTTTGGTAAAGATGTGAATATTGATTAGCAGGAATCAACCCAAGTGCATGGGCATCAAACCCACGTAGGCGGTGACTGTTAGAATAACCCTGCCACCCCCCCACCCCACCTTGTGACCTTCCTGATAACCTTGGGAAGCAAGGGCGGACCTACCGTTAACACTGTTTTATGTATTAGGAAAATACGACCCAGGAAATACTGGATCATTCACGTACACACTCGATGTCAGACAGTAAGTCAGTTCTTAAACCCAATGAGGTGTTTTGGCTGTTGATCTGATAATCAGACATTCAGATGCCGTTTAGATATTCATATTCTCAGGAAGTGACTCTCAGGATGGTGTCCCTGCACTGCGGGTGGCTTTGACTTTGAAGCGGGGTTTTGGAATGCTACGTTTCGTGTGTGAGATGGGGGCCCTTTGGCCACAATGGTGTCAGCCATCGTCTGACAGTAGTGGACCCAGCATGGGTTTGGGGGTCAGAAGATAGAATCCTGGCCCTGGCTCTGCCACAGACTGGCTGGATGACCTTGGGGACTTGATTCTTCCTGGTCCTATGTTTCTCCTCCACAAATAGAAGACACTGAGCTTCATGATTTCTGAGATTTGTTAAAAAATCTGATGCTGTGCATCAGAATCGCTGAATGGCCCCGAGGGACTGGTAAGAAGCCCAGAGGCATATGGAGGCGGAGATTTGTCCCCTGTCATCTCAGCAAGAAGGGAATCCCCCACCATGGGCAATGCCTCTTACGGCTCCAATTGCATGGCGCAGACATGATGAGGCAGCCAAGTCCTCATTAATGTCATGATTACAGTGACAAGTCTGCTGGGGGCCTGAAGGCACCCCCGATTTGCCCTCCAAGTACTTGCAAGTAGAAATCCTTCATGCGCTCTCTGGCCACAGAACAGAGAGTCCTAGAACAAAGCCTGTTTTGATCTTTTGTCTTGGCGCGGGGTGAGACCGTATCTCCAGCATAAACTACGCTGCTTGTATTGGTTGCATGCCCTCAGTAAAAAAGGAAAACACAACCAAGTGGTTTGGTTAGTTTTGGCATGCACAACTCAGGGTGGGAAATTCCCTCCGATTCTGGCTGATCACCCAGTATTTAATTTTTAAAATAAGTGTGTCAGTTTCAAAATACCAGAAGTTCTTGCTGAAGGGTATTCACAAAGAATGGGACATCCTGGTGTTTGGAAAAAACATTCCAGTTCGTTGGCATCACAGCACTTACTGTAATGTCAGCGATAAGAGCAGTGACCACACGGCGGGGTAGGTCCCTAGGGACTCCCGGGGGGGAAGCCTCTCCATTTATGGTGAAGACGTGGAGAGCTGATGTGTGAACGTGGACAGCTTGTGCCTGGGGTAGCACCTCCGAGGTGTCCCGGGGTTGAGATCAGCGAGCCCCAAGGAACTGCCTTCAGCCTCAGGGGCCATGGGTCCTTGCCCACCAGTTATCCCATCTAGTTTTGAAGTCCAGTGTCTGCTCTTGGGCAGACCTTGGGCCTAGCTTTGGGAAGCTTCTGACTTGCTGGTTTGAGGTGCACCAACTTGGGGGGCCTCTAGGTTCTGCTTCCTAAGTTAGAGCCTATGACTTGGTACCTTGCCTGACAATGGTCTGGTCCCCGGCAACCCCCACTTGGGGCCACAGACATCATGCATCGGCATCCACGGGGCACTGGCTAAAAGTTCAGCATTCAGCCCCACCCTGGACGTAGCGAATCCGACCCTGCATCTTAACAGGAACCCCGGGGTAATTCATTTGCACGTTTCAGTTTTCCAAGCCCCGTGCTGGAACACCTTCAATAGAGGCGTACCATCCTGTACACCCATGAGACAGATGAACCATCTGCTTAGTTTGGTTGTAAGAAGACTTAATTCAGGAAGCTTGATGGGTACAATCAGAACTTCGCCTAGATAGAGAGAGAGAGAGCTAGAGAGAGAGAGAGCGATGATGGAGATAGAGATAGAGAGGTAGGGATAGAGATCTCCTATGTATATGCACACACATACATAAAAAAGTCATCCACGATCGTTTTTCCATATGCTTTCTGAAATAGCACAATTAATACCAGACAGAGTGTGCTAAAAGTCTTTCTGGTAGCAGCTCTGAAAAGTATTTTGCCGAGGGCAGGACAGCAAGGAACCTTCTGCACAATCAGACGCCGTAAACCAAATGGGAGTCCAGATGGCCAGCAACCTCTGCTTTCCTCTCTGCTTTCTTCAGGTTTCTCTGCCAACTAGAGGGCACACGTAGGGGCACGTTCAAATGCCCCAGGTCCTTCTGGAGTTCCCAAATGTGGCTCGCACACAGTGGGCGGGGCCGGCTGAGACCCAAGAGGCCACGGGAATTGCTGCAGGAGGAGGTGCTGAGGGGACAGGATTGTTTCTGAGGTTGCTGTGCAGCAGCCTCAGCATGCTCGAAGCTGGACGTTTCATTCCTTCTTGGAAGATGAGGTCATAATTCAGTTGCAGTCATCATTTTCCAGTTCCTCTCTAATATTTATGTGAAAACTCCTTTACTTGGCTTCCTTGATGCCCTTAAATGTCATCACCCTGGGACGCCTGGGTGGCTCAGTCGGTGGAGCGTCCACCCTCGGCTCAGGTCACGATCTCATGGTTCGTAGGCTCGAGCCACGCGTCAGGCTCTGTGCTGCCAGCTCGGAGTCTGGAGCCCGCTTCGGATTCTGTGTCTCCCTCTCTCGCCCCCTCTGTGTCTGCCTCTCTCGGCCCCTCATGCTCTGTCTCTCTCTGTCTCAGAAATAAATAGGCATTAAAAAAAAATTTAAATGTCATCACTCTGAAACTTTCTAAAAGTAAAATACACACACGCGCACACACACACACACACACACACACCCCTATATATACACACAACACCTGAGTTCAACAATGCCGATGGCTCACAACTTTTTTTACACACTAAACACCTACCTGCTTGCCCTCTTCTTTTGATATTCCCTGATTTAAATTGTGGTCCTGCAAGGTCTGGGGTCCCCTCGGTGACCTGTACTTGCCTGCATTGAAGAGATCTCGTCTGATGAAGTGACATAGTCGTAAGCCAAGGAGACTGTACCCTTTCCTCTTGCCTGCGGGGTTTGGAGAGTGAGAATTGCCTCCCCTCCCCCGCTTTGTGGGACCCACGCTTCATTGTTTGTCTGTGTACAGAATTCTGATGCTGCTGTCATGAATTGCCACCGATTTAGTGGCTTACAGCAATGTGTTATCTCCTGATTCTCAAGGCCCAAAGCCTAAAATCTGTCTCACCAGGCTGAAGTCAAAGTATCACAGGGATGGCTCCTCCTGGAGGTGCTAGAGGAGAACCACTCCCGGCCTCTTTCCACTTCTAGAGGCTTCTAGCATTCCTGGGCTCACAGCTGCACCCTCTGACCTCTGCTTCATCATCACGTCTCTCAAGATACAGACCGTCCGGTCTCCCTCTCAAGGAAGACCGTGGTGATTACATTGGGCCTCACCAGATAATTGAAGATAATCTACCCAACTAAAGATCCTTAACTGAATCATATCTGCAAAGTCCCTTTAGCCATATAAGACAACCTAGGCTTCGGTTCTGGGGATTAGGATGGGTCGTCTTTAAGGGGTCATTCATTATTCCATCTACTACAGCCTGAAAAGCAGAATGACTGCAATTGTGACCCTTCAACATCTTCGACCAGCGAAGGTGGATACTTACTTATCACCCATGGCTTGAGCTGCTGGGAATCACACTATATGACGATTCCCAGACACCTCGGACGGGGAGGTAGAACCACACTTTTGATAGACTTTAGAGATGTGTTTTTACTGGAATGGAGTCAATTCGGGAAAATGAGAAGGTATATATATGAAACAAAAAAGAATGTGGAGGCTTAAGAGAACTTAATTCTCATGATCCCATCTACTATTTACTGAACGTTTACTATGATCCAGGCACAGTGCTAGCTAGGTGCTGGGCAAACATTATTTCATTTACTCTGCACAAATGGCTAGGAAAGCAGGCCTTGGTGTTTGTGTTTTAAAGGTGAGAGAACTGAGTTGTACCAGTGTTATGGGCTATTTGTACAGTTTTCATCCTAGGCAGGTGCCCAGCGACCACTACTTGTCAGGAGAGACGATGTTTTTCTGAATGCGGTTTTTTAATGACTGGAGTTACCTTCCCTAACGAAAGTATATTTATAGGCTTCCAAGAAACCCTGCTGTTGGTAAACTCGGCCTAACCCTAGAGCATCAGCAGAATGAGTCCAGCCATCCTGAGAGAGAACAGGGCTTATTTTGCCCGTTGATGTATTACTCATTACTTTGCTTTCCCGACTCAGTTGGCCAACAGCCTACTGGATCTGCTTGACTTTGATCAGAACAGAAACCATAGAGTGTCCCACTGGTTAGAATTCAAGAGCCTGTTTTAGAATACATTCATATTTGATGAACATTTCTTGAATGCCTATCATGGCCAGTGGGTTCAGCTGGGTTCCTGGAACATAGCTCAGTAAGAGTTGGAAATACACCTCCTACCTCAGCCTAGAGGGCAACTCGCTTCAAGTGATAAGACAACTTCATGGTCTGGCTCCTTCCATTCTTCTCTGACCTGCAAGTGAAGAGCCAAATGACTGGCCCCCAACCTGGTTTTAGTATGTTCACCTCTTATTCTCCAGCATATGGAAGTTCGGTTTCAAAATATGTGTGACTTTATTGTCAGCCTATACCCACCTGTCGCAGACTTTTGTGTGTCCCGAGGAAAGAATACAACACAAAAGTGTCATAAAGAAATTTAAACTTTTACTTCGGCCAATCTTGACATTTGTTAGCTTAGACCCAACTGGTGGTGGGTGAAGTGGAGCCAGTGTTATCTGGCTCTGGAGAGTCAAGCGTATGTATGTCTTTTCAGGTCCCTGTCCCAGGCTTTAGTAGTATCAGGATCATTCCTTGAAACTGGCCTTGGTGGTGCTGTGTACATGGTGAAAATCTGCAAACACTACAGATCAGGACTTTCTCTTCTTCTTCTTTTTTTTCGGAAGAGACAGTTTGTCAGCATAACACTGTCACCAACATACACATGGTGTGTGTCGATCACAGTCAATTAGGGTAAGTAATCAATTAATTGGATAAAGAAATATTCATGTTTGTTAGCACTGATAGGTTAATAGTGCTTAAGAGAGCAGTGTATTAAATTCATAGACCTGATGCTAGCCATCAGCCAGAATATGTTTCCATTTGCCAGACGAGAAAATGGAATTAATCCTGAGCAAGAGGAGCTCTGTATCCTTCTTGAAGCATGAGCCACGCTGGTTCCTCTTGGAGGTTATCTTTCTGTTTTCTTCCTCAGAGTTTTCAACCCTTGGGATTCAAAGGCAGTGGGTATCTGCAGGGATGGGGTCTTTAAGGCTCCACTGTGGTAGGACCAGGGGAGGCAAAGAGAGGGAATAAACCCAGGGTGCGTGGGTTTTGGTGGACACGTTGAGACAGCCTCTGCCTAGACTTGTAACAACAAACAAGAATATCAATTTCTATTTTTCACAAGACCTTTATGAGCTCCAAGTAACCTTCGTGTGTTAGGCATGGAGGTCCTAGGCACAGGGCTAGGGTCCACCACCGGCCCTTATGGGGCTCTCAGTTACGGAAACTCCTATGATGCATGGGTGGACATGGTCTCAGGAAAAATCCAAGAGAGAGGAAGTGTTTGCATTCTGCCAGGGTGGTTCAGGAAATCATCCTTCCATGGCTAACCATACCAAATGGATTAATTTGTTTTAAAAATTTACATAAGCAGAAAATCTATCACAAAACAGTCTGTAGGAGGGTAGGCTTTTTGTAATTAGCATCCAGAGAACATACGAATGTTTTCTTCTGTCAACATTCCCCTGCTCTGCACTTCCTGCTCTGCTTGCTGGCCTCAGCCCCACACTGAGCCTGTTGAAGCATGAAGCTGGGGAGGTCAAGCATTTCATATGGACTAAATCACAGATGTCACTTTCCTTCTTCCAGCCCACAAGCCACTGAACCATGTAGGGCGAAGGTTAGAATTATAGTTCTTGGCGATTACTCTGTGTTCCCGGGAGCAGTCTTCTCTCCCCATGTCCCCCTGGCCTCCACATGTCACCCCCCCCACCCCGACCCTGCCCCATCTTATAACAATTTTTGCAAAAATAAACAAACGGGAAAGATGGTGTAATTAATAGTTTACATATGAACTCTGGTATGTTGCAAAAGCCGAGTTCTTGTGTCCAACAACCTAAGGTGAATCTGGTTGTGTGTATTTGATGTAGTAGCAGCTGGAAATGCGGTTTCAGATCCCAGAGGGCCTCACGGCAATGGCTGTAGATTAGGGTAGCACATATTTCCAGCCATTTTACTGGCCTCCCACTCTTTCTCCTATAAACTTCTTCGTCATTGCTCCGAGGCATAAAGTGGCTGAGAGTAACCTTCTTTACTATCTCTCCCAGGCCCCTGGAAAGAGTTGTTGAGGCTTGACAAGGGTGAGTCTGGCAGCAGAATATATCATGCAGTAGAGTCAAGGTCGGGGGCAGAAAGACCACTGAGGATTCCCCGTGTCGTGAGGCATGGGCTAGATTGCGATAACACTGGGCCTAGAGAGAGAGAGAGAATGAAAGGCAGAATGGAAGGGATGGTCGTTATTGACTGGACTTAGGGATTCAAGTATGAGAAAGAATCAACTGTGAGTCCAGGGGCTTGAGTCTGAGACATGGGAGAATGGGGATCCCATTGACGGAAGTGAGGAGGAATAAAATGGGATCAGTCCTGGAGCAATGAATACATAAGGGAAACATTTGGATGGCACCAGTATTGCTAAACATGGGTTTTGTGGTACCAGCCCATGGATCGATGTCACAGTTACCTCCATGAAAATAAATACTAACGAAGCATGGCCCCACCCAATGCAATTGTGCCGAGGGCTGAAGGGAACAAAATAAAAAGTGTTTGTGACGCCCCCACCCTGACCCCAGCCTAGAGTCTTATTGTCCATGACAGGTTACTATTGTTGTACATTAATGGCCTATTGGGACGGAGCAAGATTCTTGGCAGCCACCCAAGTTAAGACTCTCTAGTAGCTGAGTGAGACCACCTGGAAGGTTTCAATCCCAAAAAGGATTTTCCCAAGTCATTCACTTGGGAATTAAGCCAATTGAGCATCTTGTAGGCCAGACACCAGGTTTAGCCCTCCAGGGACAGAGTAAATGGGAGAGGCCCAGTCCCTCCACTGTGACCACACTCAGGGGTCCTTTAAGACTATGCTCACGATAGATTGTGTATTGGTCTTCTCGAATAGCCATAACAAAGTACCACAGACTGGGTGGCTTACAAACGGAAATTTATTTCTTCACAGTGGTGAAGGCTGGAAGTCCAAGGTCAAAGTGCCAGCAGGGTTAGTTTCTCCTGAGACTTCTCTCCTTGGCTTGCAAAGGCCGTCTTCTCCCTATGTCCTCACATGATCTTCCCTCTGTGTGTGTCTGTGTCCTAATCTCCTCCTCTTATAAGGCCACCGATCCTATTGGAGTAAGGCCCACCCATATGACCTCATTTCACCTGAAATACTCCTTTAAAGCCCCCATCTCCAAATATAGTCACATTCTGGGGGCTGGGACTTCAATATATGATCTGTTCCCTATCTGCCTGCCTTGCCAAGGACTATTCTGTGAAATTCTGTGTAAGAACAGCACTAGACCACCCCCAATCCCAGGGAAGGCCAACTCATGAGCATGGGGACACTGACATGTCTGAGCTAGCTATAAAGATCTTCTGACCAAAAAGAAAACCTATCTGCAGCGTGGACAGGCCTATCGCTCTGCATAGGTATCTCTGCCTCTTGTCTCTTGAAATTTCTGGTTGCCATGGGGCTTTTGTTCACACAGAAGGAGCGATTGGTGAGAGGTGGTCATGTGACTGACCTCAAGTAGGCCAGGACACCTAAACTTCTGGACCTGTCTCCAGCTCAGGAAACAGGTGGAGGAATTCTTCCCACTTCCTTGAGGGTCTTCAGGTTTTTGTTTTGTGTTTTTTGTTTGGTTTTTTTTTTACCTGCTTCCAGGTCCCTGAAGCGTTCCCCTTCCCCCATCCATCATTGACAAACCACTTGCCCATTTTGTCCTCTGCATCCATGATTCCCTGCTATTCAATATAACATGAGAAAAAAAATCTCAAGTTTAACTCAAAGACCCAACTTGTATAGGCTATTTCCAGTTCTATTTAGCATGACGGCAAAATTCTGCTCTAAGGATTCTTCCAGACTTTGTTCAGAGAGTCTTCTTGTCAACTGTCTTCCCTGTGTTGCAGCTACCCAAACTGAAACCCGGTGACTCCTTAGGGCTCATGGAATTTCCCCAAACACAACTCAGCTCTCCTCCGATCATATTTCCTGTGCTCACGTCCTTTTTACCAAACTCCCTATAAAGCTTTCTGACTTTTCTTTAAGCTCACAGGTCTTGGTAAAATTTCTAAATATCTTTGCAATTCTTTCCTACAACTACTGGGAGTTCCCAGCCCATCTGGGCAGCATGGAATTCAAATTCATGGCTCCATGACTCAACAAATAGCAGCACAAGATCATTTGATCGAAATTAGACAAGATTACTCTAGCCCTAAACAGAATACATCTGGTTGTGAATACATCTATGATTGGGGAAGCATGGGCTCACACATGCTTGTGGGAGAATGCGTATACATGGGAATCATTTTCCTCTAGAAAGATGCGTCCCATGAGCTTGCTAGATCTTTTTATTTGTTTTCAAGTTCCAATACCCATGCCTGAATTGCTGACAAAAACAGATCTTTTCCAGGAGGGCTGGCAACAGTGTTTAAAGCCCATAAAAATCAGACAATAGGTTGTTAACATTGAAGCCAAGTGGTAAAAAGTTGACAGAGCCCAGGGTTAGGCTAAGAAGTCATTTCAAGCCCTTGTTGCAAAGCCAGTATGGGATGCTGCAGAAGACTGGCTTGGCGTTAATGCTCTTTTTATGAAACTACTTTATAACTTGATTATTTAAAAGGAGGGAAAAAAAGTTATTTCCTTGTACAGTTGAGAGTACCTTAATGTGAGCACTTTAGACTAACTTAAGTCCATTTCCTTTGCGTACATTTTGTAATTAGGAAAACTCTTGGCACGTTGGCTTCCCTGGAAGCAGACTCTGGGATGGGGATTTGGCTGCAGGGGTTTGACTGGGGAGCATTCTCAGGATCAATGGGAGAAGTCACCACAGAGTCTCAGCTGATCCCGAGGGTGGGAGGGGCTGTAAAGCAGGAATGGCCCTTCAGAGATGTCCTGAGTTCAGGAGATGGACCAGGCATTTCCACCCTGCAATGGCTATCAATTGGATGAGGTCAGTACCTATTCAGAACTGAGTGTTTGGGCTCAACACCTAACTCTTTCTCCCTTCCTTCCTTCCTTCCTTCCTTCCTTCCTTCATCCCTTCCTTCCTTCCTTCCAACCTATTTATTCTGGGCTCTTTTTTTTTTTTTTTTTTTTTTCACTGAATAAGAGGATTAAAGAGAGGGAGTTGTTAAAGGGGATTCCTAGATTTTTTTCTTTGGGAAGGTGAGCATGTGCCAAGGAGGAAGACAAGGGACTCAAACCTGGCCATGTTGACATTGAGGGCCTGTGGGATATCCGGGTAGAGATGGATTGCAGGTGAACAACTGAGAAGTTCTGGGCTAGAGATACAGACTGGGGAGTCATCAGCCATATGATTGGGTAAGACACTGTAGATGCGTGAGAAGAAAGGACGGTCAAGAATACTCAAAGAACATTTTCCTCATTGAATCCAACTTGACCTCCCCCGTGCCTGAGGTGGTCTCCCGCTTCCCATCACTTCCTCCAGGGCTTTCATTCCTGTCCCCCGATTTGACCCTTGCCATGGACGCCCTACTTCTATTATGGATTTCTTTTCTCCTCAAGGCAGGTGAGCTCTGTGGTTGTATGAGTCCTGATGCTTGGTGGGCCAACGTTGATGCTCCCGTAACCTTCTTCCTCTCTCGTACCTCAGTTTCCTCAGCTTTCTCCAAGGTGTGTCCATTGCCGCTCAGCAAGAGAAGATGGTGGGAAAACATGGAATTAGTGGGGCCTGGCAAGAGCAAGATGGGGCCCCAGCAGAAGATTTTGGAGAGCTCTGTCAGATGACAGGATGGGAGACAGACACAGAGGTAAAGAGAGCTCAGTGACTTGAGGTCTGTGGTGGGCTCCAGATGAGGAAGTTGTATGGAGCTGGGGGGACATTCGTTGGGGGGGGTGTAGGTGTACTGACTAAGGTGATCTCAGAGGCTCAGGGGATTCCCAGGTTAGACCAAAATAGGGGGGGCTTTGATTCTCAGCCCTGCCAGGTGGAGAGTGGGTGGGCAGATAGGGGGGAAGAGGGGAAGGATGTGAGGAGGAGGACTGAGCGTGCTTGAAACATCCTGTTAGGATCATTCGGGAACTTGGGGCAAGTCAGACAGGTGGCCAGTAGGGAGATGAAGGGGCGTCGCAGGGGAAGTGCTGGCTTCCTTTCCTGCAACGGATGCTGCTGCTTCTGCTTCTTTCACTGCCCCATCTGCTGCTGTGGGAGCCGAAGTTTCCTCCTGCAGTTCAGCCTTTGGAGAAGGACTGAGGACCACTCCGTAACCACAGACCCCTGGGCCCCAAGGGTGCATCTAAAACTCCCCTTTCTGCAGGAACATGGACCAGTCACCCAGGGCCAGGGCCTAACGGCATTTCAGTGACCCTATTGGGTTTTCTATTGTGGCCCCTCGAAGATATGCCCGCTGCAACCTTACTGGGAATAAGAGTCTTCATGTAAGGTAATGCAGTCGAGGTAAGGAACCCATATTGAGATCATGCTCATTTAGGGCGGTCCCTAAATCCAGTGAGGAGAGTCATTATAAGAGACAGAAAAGGAGAAGACGAAGAGTCACAGACAGGGAACAGCATGTGGTGATAGAGGCAGAGATTGGAACAATGCATTTACAAACAAGGAACACCAAGGATTACTGGAAGTCACCAGAAGCGGGGAGAGAGGCATGGAACAAATTCTCCCTTGGAGTCTCCAAAAGCAACCAAGCCTGTCCGACATTCTGATTTTGAACATCTGGCCTCCAGAACTGTGAGAGAAATAAACCGCTGTTTAAGCTACCCAGTTTGTGGTAATTTGTGGCAGAAATCCCTGGAAACTTAATGCAGGGTTGGATCTGAGAACTCCTGGTTATCCATCGCTCTGTGTTCCTTCTGGCATGGTTAAGGGAGGGGAGGGGGGAGTTTGACCCCAACTTTAACGTTTATTCCTAGTTTCTACAGGTCTTGTTAGCTGACCGTGACTCTCTCTGGCACAGCTCTAGGAAGACTCACAAAAATAAGTATCCTGTTGGCTGACCCTAATGCCCCACAATGGGTAAGCTCTCGGAGGGCATGCCTCTCCCAGCACACCTGCCACAGTGAATAAAGATACAAATCACAGTTTTCAAAGTTTTCTCACATGTATTATTTTATCCTCAGAGCAACTTAAAGATGAGGGGATTCAAGGAGAGTTACCCGTTTCATCCAGGAGAAAATAGAAACTCAGAGAACACAGGACTATTATATTTTGTTCCGTTATTTGCTAACACATTTATGATGGCATCAGAGGGGAGTGGGTTATTTGTTCCTCTTGCATCAGGTAGGAATGTATTTGGTAAAAAGTACCAAAAATATCTGCCAGTGGTGGCTTCAGGAAATAAGGATTTGTTCGTCTCATCAAATAATAGTCCAAAGAGACGAGTCCAGCGTTGATGGGTCACCTACCCATGCCACGTGCCCCCGAGTCTGGGACATTCTGTGGCATGCTTAGCACATAAGGTCCTTCCTCAAACTTGCCCTCCTTGTTTTCCAGGGTAGCATCTGATCCTCAAGCTGACCCGTGGGGAGAATGGGAAGGGAGAAGAAAAGAAGGTAAAGGGGGACCATAAAATAAAGAGCCCCCCCCCCCCGTGTTAGAAAGGGTCTGCCCTTTGGGTTTAGAAGAGGCCTCCTGCCCAGTGGTATCACCAGCCAGAACTGTGTCACAGGGCAGATTGTTTCCCTAAGGAGGCAAGGTGGGGGAGGGAGGGATGGGTTTTGCTGAATAGTCAGCCACCTGCCTTAGCCCTAGTCCAAGCTTTGGGCTGAATATCGAAAGACATGCTTCCTGGCCTAGAGTATCAGCGGAGGCCACACGGGTTGGGATTAGGAGAGAAAAACTCAACATGGCGAGCCTTTCCAGATGTCTTTGTTCTCTGAACCCTGCTTGGGTTAGTACTTGCTGAATTCGCTCCTTTCTCATTTCACCAGTGAAGTCTTGGGGAGGGCTGGTTACTACTTGAGTGTTAATTAGTCATAGTCACAGAATCAGTAATGGCGACAGCGCTAGAGTCGTCAATATCCATCTGGTCATTGGACCCTTCTTCCTAATCTTCAGCAACACGGTGTGTTGGAGCGAAACAAAGGCGATAAATGTGTCGCTGCCGTTCCTGTGAAAGGTTTGCACTTTGGACCTTTGTAGTCGCCAAACGAAATTAAATACACAAAACAGAAAAGCAAGGATGGCAAATATTTTTGCCATGCTGTTTAGAAATTCGTATCTTCCGCCCTTGGCTCATTAGAATAACAATGACAAAAGGCAATAAGGATACTATTTTGTTTCCACCCAGTATGGCAATTTCCTTTGCCATGCAAAGGTCAGAGGCCCAACTGAAATGCCAAAGAAAAGCCTGTGCTCTAAAAATAACATCAGATCTTTCTGGAGCCCCACAGGAACAGGTGGAGGAAGCCCTGTTTGGGCGCAGGTTTCTGTCTCTCTCAGTCATAAGCTGCCACTCTGCCTTTGCGGTTCAGGATGAAAAGTTCTGGGAAGCGGTTGTGGATCCCGATTCTTTCCTTCCGAGAGAGACCCTTTCTTTGCCTGTGAACAAAGGTGGATTTGCCAGGAGTCGGTGAAACTCAGGCTTTAGGACCCCCCTCCCTGACACGGGCGCCCTTTCTGCAGAGGACCCTAGCAAGATGTTCATACGTCGCACGCCTTTGACAATTCGTAGAAGGAATCTCTCCAAATTCTTCTTTTTTAAAGAATGTTCATCAGATTCTCTACTCTCCAGGGCCCACAAAACCTGGATCTGCCCTTGCCTCTGGATAACGTCGTTGGCAAACGTTTCTGGGGAGGCAGCACACATTTGTCTTTTCTCCTCCTTACGCCTTTGGTCCCTGACACGTGGCGTTTCTCTCCTTCGTAGGCCTGAAGCTGGCTGGGCCAAGCTGCATTGGCAGTGAGTCCTCTGCGGCCAAACTGGGGTGCTTTCTGGCCGGAGGGATGCACCTCGACAGCGGCTTTGGGAAGAGTGTCGATGGAGGGAAGTCAGGTGGAGGAGGTCGGCACCACCGAATTATCGGAAACCGGGCCAAATGCGTATCTTTTAATGTGAATGAAGTCTCTCTGGGGACACTTCTTTGAAACCCCAGGCTGGGGGTGGCTTATCCTGTGCGTGTGTCCCTTGATGCTACGGGTATCAGAAGACCTGGCACGTTACGTTGACAATATCTGCTTCTAAGTTTCGTGTCCCGTGCGAGGCCAGGAGCTCTGCGAGAGCATGTATCTCGTATCTTCTCTGTGCCCCGGACTAGCGTTCGACAAAACAACTGGGAAACAGCAGGCCGGGAAAGTATTTGCTAAGCACGCTCGCTGTCTTTCGCTCTCTCTCTCCCCTGCGTCTCAAACAGGTGGTTTATAACCAAGGATGGGGGTACGTCTATTGCCTTTCTGGTGAGGCTGTTATAAAAGGCACCTCCTGTACACAGTCCTTCCTAGACTGTGGGGAGTCACCAGCCTTTTGGACAGCTGCTCTGAGGAATTGCTTGTGATTTTAAGGAAAATCAGGGTTTTTTTCCTGCCCTGACGACAAGGGTTCCTGCCCTCAGCTGTTATCTCCCCATCAGATCTGTCTTCCTTTGGGTAGGAGACTTTTCCAGATTTGGGTCCTGCTTTTAAAATGTAAATATTCTACCTTACTTATCAGTCAATGCCTTCATGAGACATTTAAAGGACACCAGGAAGATGAAGGACTCAGGGGAGGGAAGGCAGCAGCAAAGATAAATGCCTATTCCGTGAATGCCCAGGGTCAAGGTCTTCTAAGCTTTGGGGGACCCAGGCTCACACCCCAAAACACCCAATTCTGGTAGAGCGGCCTTCAGTCCTACCTGCCTGAGATCGGGGTTGGGGCAGGAACAAAGCCGGGCGAAGGTTCGGCTTTTCCCGTGGACTCAGCTGGAGCTGACAGCTTAGTCCCCATTTAACACGCACAACACCGTGGGTCTCTTTGAGAAACACTCAGGAACACGGAGGGGCGGTGGGGGCTGCTCTCACCTGCCCAGTGAGAGCCTCTGGCAAAGATGGGCCATTCAGCAAGTATTTGTTGAGCATCTATTGTGCACGAGGCATGTTGTGCTAGGTGCTAGTGAATCACTCTGTAAATCGCTTTCTCTGGGTCTTAGTTCACAGGATACCTTGGAATCAGCTCGGATCAGCCAGCGCCGGGAAACTGCTGACAAGCTGGAGGTCAGAAGGGACTAGGGTGTAAGCAGAGGAGGTTTGTGTGTGGCCGCTCACCTCCCTTACAGTCCACGCTTAGTGACCTTGCAGCCAAGCTCTGGAAAAGCTGGGGAAGTGTCTGGTTAACTTGGGGTCTTCGAGTTTCTTGGATCATGGCCGTATTCTCCACGCCTGTGCCGGTAGGTCTTATCCTCTGCCCACACAGCCTGACTGGGATGGAAAAGGAGTCCCAGGAAACTCTGAAAAGCGGCTTGTAAAATCAATAACGTGGGCTTATTGCTCTATTTTGGGTGCTGCATATACCCTCTCTTCATTTCTGTAAAACTGGGATAAATCCCATTTTTAGGAGGATTCAGGGAGATCATTGACTCGAAGCCCTTGGCCTATTGTAAGCTCTGATAGAACAAAACCGATAATATAATTAATAATTTTATTTGGTTTAACTACTAATACAAATTGCAATATGCCCAGGGGAGGGCATAGGGAAGGAGCCGCCAGGAATTTCTGAATTGGGGGAAGAAGGTTTTGATGGGGCCGTTTCAGGGATTTCCAGGGGCACAAAACGTCAGCTGGCTAACAAATGACACACTTACAGGCCATTGTTTTAAGGTGTGTGCAGTTTGAATGGAAGAAAGCATTCTTTTTCATGTTCCAGGAAAACTGAAATATAGAAGCAGATCCTGATTGTCTGGACAAATCTCGCCCTCTTATCCATTCTCAACACTCCTGACCCCACCCCAGGGAGGATCATCTTCTGAAATTGCTTTTGTTGTAGAGAAGAAGCTGGATATAACCTTCATTCCCTGCCCACCCTGGCCGGCAGCCCCGGTCTGGAGAGCAGCAAACTCCAGAGACCCCTGGCAGACACAGGGCCCAGAGGGGCTTCTGCAGGCCTTGGCTAAATTCAAGAAACGTCAGGCTCTTGAGGTTCAGGCAGGAGCCAAACTGAGCCCCTCCACAGACAGGTGACTGCTCTGCCCGGCAGGCAGGGCGGCCACATGGTGACCCGCCTGTCACTGGTTTTCACCCCCTCGGAGCCCTGACCCTGAGCAAGGGGGCATGAAAGGCAGGGCCAGCAAGGCATCCGGCCACCACGAGAGCCTGTCCGGACTCGAGGGCTTTGGCCTGAGTGTGTGACAATGAGGGTTGTGGCTTTGAACCTTGTCCGACTTTGGCTGTTATGATGATTCTGGCATCCCTTTGCTGTTGTGTCAAATACGTGATCGTAAACACTGAGGGTGAGAATATTTTTATTTATTATTATTTTTTTTATTTTATTTATGTTTCTTTACTTATCTTGAGAGTGACAGAGAAAGCACAAGCAGGGGAGGGGCAGGGAGGGAGAGAGAGAGAATCCCAAGCAGGCTCCACACTGTCAGTGCCGAGCCTGGCAGGGGGCTTGATCCCGTGAACCGAAAGATCATGACCTGAGCCAAAGTCAAGAGTCAGACACTCAACTAACCCGGGCACCCCAAGAATATTTTTAGTTAAAACCTAACCCTGTGGGGCGCCCGGGTGGCTCAGTTGGTTCAGTGTCCGACTTCAGCTCAGGTCATGATCTCACAGTCTGTGGGTTCAAGCCCCACACCAGGTTCTCTGCTATCAGTGCAGAACCCACTTTGGATCCTCTGTCCCTCTCTCTCTCTCTGCCCCACCCAACCCGTGTTCTCTCTCTCAAAAATAAATGAAGAAAAAAACATTAAAAAAAAAAACCCTAGCCCTGTGCTTTTATTAAAAATGAAGATGAGAAGAGAAGAAAAGGGTATGGAAACCCCCTTTTTCCCTGGACTCTTGGTGACCACAGCTCCCCTCCGTGGGGGAGAAGTGCTGGCCGGTCCGGACAACTTGCGAGCACGGTGTGCTGGGTTACTGAGCTGACCACCACGCTGCCTCATTTCTTTCTTCCCTCAATCGTTTTTCCTTTCAACCTGTGTCTATTAATTGCCGACTCTATGCCAGGCACTGTGGGAGGCACTAGGGGATGCTGGGCACCATCACTGCGCTCAGAGAACTGGCAGTCTGGGCTTGTTGTTTCCATTATTCTTGGCATCTTGTGTGTCCCGATTCTTCCAGTGACACTCCCAATGCCTCATTTCCCCCCTTTCTTTTTAATATAATTGTAAGGTGGACTATTGAAAAAAAAATGACTGATTTCCCCATGTGGCAGTAAACTGATTATCATGAAAGGTTTGAACAGAACAGTTCCAAAAATAACCTGAACAGAGAGAGACACTATGGCTGGAATGATTGCCTTCCAGATGATTCCATTGAAGGACACCATTTATTTGGAAACAGGAATTGTGGTGTGTTTGTGACTCAACTAAATGAAAGCCTCTTATTAGTCACACCTTGTACAGGTGGAACCTCATTGCCTGTGTTCCCTGAGGTTCTCTTCAGTTGAACTAGAAACTTATGCCGTGGGACAATGTTTCCATCAATAACAGACTGATCATTAACCAGGGCTAAGAAATCGTTTGTAATCGTATTGTAATATCGGGATTCGTTTACACTTAATGTATTTAACCGATGTCTTCATTGTATTCTTTCCGTGACAAGTGATAGGCTAAGAACAGAAACAGTCTATCAGCCCTCTTATTTATTTATTTATTTATTTATGTATTTATGTATTTTTGAGAGAGAGAAAGAAAGAGCAGGGGAGGGGCCGATAGAGAGAGAGAGAGAATCTCAACAACGCAGAGACCAAAGCGGGTTTCGATCCCATGAACCGTGAGATCACGACCTGAGCTGAAATCAAGAATCGGGCGCTTATCTGACTGAGCCACCCAGGCACCCCTTTCAAACTTCTTCTTGTCCTTAGCATTAAGTTCAGTGTCCGGTAGCAAGATGAAAACCAACGTTTGTTCATTGAGTGAATGAAGCATACATGAAGGAGAGACTATGCGTATTTTCAGAGACGTTTTAAAAATAATGTATTTAGTTTTGGTTTTATATATTCAAATTGAATTAGTAATTCAAATGAACTTGAGAAAAAGTTGGGAGAGAGAAAGAGAAAGAAGCAAATAAACACTCTTTGTAAAGCAATCCCTTCCGCTGTCTTCTAGGTTTCTCTGTGATGTGTGTGTGTGTGTATGTGTGTGTGTGTGTATTTGTCCCTGCGTGTCTATGTGCATATTTTTCTTGGGTCTCAGCCTGAGTTAGAGAGGGATTGACCCAGCTAGTTGAGGGAGGTTTGTTGGATGCCGGTTTGCACAGGGGACAAAATAGAAGTGGGCTCAGGACCGATTCGAAGGATGGGCACAGATGTGTGTTTTACTCACGACAGGATTGGTAGTTGTGGGAGAGAGGAGACCCTAGGAAAAGAGTATGGGTCTCTCTGCTATGCCGGTGAACACTTTTTCTATCCATGAAGTTTCGCTGTCTCCTTTTGCACTGGACTGGGGGCCCCGGAGAGCTCTGAGCAGGCCCAGCAGAGAGAGCTGAGGAGCAGCCCAGTAGGGAGATGAGCTGCATTTATCAGAAAGGTCTGGCTAGCTAAATGCCTTCAATGTTAAGACATGAACCAGCGTTTCCAGAAAGTTCTGGATGCTGTTGCTGCTACGTTTCACTTGGGAAAGTATAAGAAGTTCAGGTCACCACCTAAGCCAACCACGGACAGCCTCAGTTTCAACTCTGCCCTCCCAGCTTTTACAGTTTGATGTCCCCCTAGTCCCCACAATGGCAATCTTGGGCAAGTTGCTTCAGCTGTTAGGTCGCAGCTTTGTCATCTGCGAAACGGGTCTTGAAATCAATGTGTTTTGAGTGCCCCTCCAACACCTCCTCCTCATCTAAGTATCGTTCTGCATGTAACTGTCCTAGACGCTCTCAGCCCACCATCTAAAATTCTTCCCTGGGTCCTGGGGCAAAGGGAGAGTTGCCAAAAGCTGGGAGGCCTGCCACCCCCACAGAGAATGAAAATAGCTTGTTGTTTGGAAAGAAAGAGAGGAGGAGGAGAGTCATTAAAGCTAATGATGGAAATAGCAAGTTAGAAAGATACCCTAAGAGGAGAAAACTCCAGGCCTCATTGCCTTGTGGCTGAGAAAGTCATTCTGGTTTCGAAGCCCAGCTTCCCTGGAGAGGTTTGGTGGGGGAGGAGGGAAGATGAGGGTCAGAGGGCGGCCAAGAGTTTGTCATTATAAGCCACAACGGTATCGCTGACCGTCTGAAGAACTAAAGGTCTGGGTAGAATAATATTTATAAAGCAAGCTGGGCGAACCCCACGATGGCAGCCTCATTCCTCCTAAACCGGGTCGCTTCTAGAATTCCCTTTTCCCCAAATGTCAGGGAAGAGAGCTGGTCTTTATTGGTCATCAATGAATTAAAAACACATTAACCGTGACTTGTTAGAGCACTTTGAGCGCGGGCAATCAGTTCACTGAGGTCTTACTGTTGCAGAGCATCCAAATGATACCTTAGGAACGGGAGAGCACCCAGAATTTTCTGGAAACGCTGGTTCATGTCTTAACATTGAAGGCATTCAGCTAGCCAGAGCTTTCTGGTAAATGCAGCCCCATCTCCCTAGACGTACTTGTAGAACCTTCTCCTGAAATAAAAAGAACTGTAGAGATGAACGGGAACACAGATACAGCAGACCGGATCTGCTACGGCACATAATTCCTCTACTGCCCGTCCTGGACATCTCCGGGAAGCCCCTGTAGGCCTCTGTAAAGTCCATTTTGAAAATCACTTGCGTAGTCCAAACCTCTTATCCATTCAGAAAGCATTTATGGACCATCAGCAGTGTGCCACATCTGGGGGCTTGAAAGAAAAAGCACATACGGAAAGTCAGCCATTCCAATTGCTGTCTTTTTTTTTTTTTCCAACGTTTATTTATTATTTTTGGGACAGAGAGAGACAGAGCATGAACGGGGGAGGGGCAGAGAGAGAGGGAGACACAGCATCGGAAACAGGCTCCAGGCTCCGAGCCATCAGTCCAGAGCCCGACGCGGGGCTCGAACTCCCGGACCGCGAGATCGTGACCTGGCTGAAGTCGGACGCTCAACTGACTGCGCCACCCAGGCGCCCCAATTGCTGTCTTCTTTGACAGTGCTCCCGTTTGCAGGTTGCTTCGGAAGGTGGTGGCCCCTCCACGGATGAAGGCGAGAACGGGTGTTTTGCACCATCCCCCCTCCTTTGTGAATCTGGGTGAGCTTCTTGGCTGCTGCTTTCAGAGGTATAACGAACCTCAACGCTCCCTCGTGCCCGTCCTCACAGAGGGCTTCTTCACATCCACTGCCATCCCATATCTAACGGGGGGACGGTCTGTCTGGGTATTTTCTCATCTGCTCGCGACCGGGTCGACGTGTTGGAAGCTGTGAACTGACAATTCCTATTCAAGGTGAGGGAGATCCTGATGTGTGACCACCAAGCTGCGAAAAAATAGTAGGCGCCTTTTGCCCCCCGAACTAAGCCGCTGTTGATAACCCGGGAAATGGAGTTTCTTAGTTTTATTTTTGTTTTTTTCCAAGCTTATTTACTTATTTTTGAGAGAGAGAGAGAGAGAGAGAGAGAGAAAGTGTGAGTGGGGGACAGGCACAGAGAGAGAGAGAGGGAGAGAGAGAGAGAGAGAGAGAAAGAGAATCCCAAGCAGGCTGCACACCATCAGCGCAGAGCTTGATGTGGGACTCGAACCCACAAACCGTGAGATCATTAACTGAGCCGAAGTCGGACGCTTAACCGACTGAGCCACCCAGGCGCCCCCAGATTCTTTACTTTTAAAACTGATTGCAAAGACGAAGCAAACTGCCAGCTTTATCCGACTAATAAATCAGATGGAAGGTTGTTTCTGAGGACACTCTAAGTCCGGCATGGCTTCTGGTCCTATGAGGCTATGACGCTGAGCCCCCACACAGGTACGTGAGTGAACATGAAGAGCGCCCTGAAATGGGGCCTGGCATCTGTTCCCAGACAAGTGAGGGAGGGCTCTGGGGTTACAGGGCCTCGAAGGAGACAGATGACCCCCAAGAGGGATAATCTAGGAGACGAGGGACACAGGGATGGTCTGAGTCATTGCTGGGCTGCCTCTGAGATCCTTTCTGTGCTCCCTCCCCACTGCCCTCTTCCTTCATCAGCTTTTATGAGGAGTATAGCCAAACCTCCTAACCCACTTCTCTGTCTCTTCTACCTACTTTTCCTTCATTCTGCTGTTGACAAAACTTATCCTGCAGCAACAAAAATCTCAACAAATCCATAAGTTACTAGCGATGCTTGTGGGGGAGAGACGGGGGAGGGGGGAGAGAGAGAGAGATGGAGAAAGATAAGGAGAGGGGGAAAGAGAACACCTTTGTGCTGCAACACTCCCTATGCAATAAAGCTAAAATTTCTCAGCATGGTGGTCAGTGTCTTTCAGAATCTGACTCCCTTCCTAAATGCCAACCACGTGATATCTGCTGTCTCCTGAACAACCCAGTCTCTTTCTCTCCTCTATTGTTGTCCATGATCTACCCGTGGCTCATTATGCCCTTCCTGCTTCCTCAGTAGACTCAGCATAAATCTTTCTCCAAGCAGGGTTAGCCATTCCTTTATCTGTGTTTCCACGTATGGTGCATGTACTCCTTCATACCGCACGTTTTTGTTCTAATTACCTATTTCTATGCCCATCTCATCCAAGAGCAGGAGTGCCATAGGTCAAAGACAGTGTTCCATAAAGCTGCATACACAGAGCCTAGAACATGGTAGATATTCACCCAGGAGTATATCTGTCGAATAGATAAATGGTCACCGTGGTATGGAAGCCAAAAGAGATACAGTCAGGAATTCCTGCATTAAAAACAATCAACTAGAGAATCATGTTTGACCTTTCCAGAACTTGGCTCCTGCAGTAGAATTTAGAGATTACGAACAAAGCACAGAAGGAGCCCCTGAAACATGAACATGGTTGCACCACACACTGGGTTCAAAGCCGTGTGTGTATCTGTGTGCCCATGTGTACATGTGTGTATGGATGGAACATAGGGGTGTGTGTGTGTGTGTGTGTGTGCCTTTTGCTGCCTGGGAATGCTATTTTTTTTGAGATGCTCTTGTCAATTGGCTGCTTCCAGATCCCTGTTTTCATTTTCCTCTTTGCTTGGCCTCATTTTTCCCATATGAAATATTTCTCTAGACCTTTATACACTGAATCATGGGCAGGGAACTTTTCCTAACCCTTTTAAACTCATAGTTGGGAAAGAATTCTAAATTCTAATGGCGCATTTTTTTTTTTTAGTGAAACTATGAAACCTTGACTGTGATAGAGGCTCTTCCGACACTTTCCTTCTACATGAGCTTAATGGGAATAAATAAAAAGCTATACTTTGGTTCACAGAAAACAGTAAAAAAAAAAAAAAAGCAAAAAAAAATGGAGCTAGTTGAGTGTGTGTGTGTGTGTGTGTGTGTGTGTGTGTTTTCCAGATTGCTTTTCATTAGAAAAGCGACATGTGGAAGAATGGAGGTGGAGGACTGAATTTTGAGCCAAAAATGTTCCTACATGCCTGTAACTCTGAGGACGGGGCTAGGGTCAGCCATTTCTTTCGAGTGGTGCATGAAACCGACATCTTAGATCTCCATGTTGTATGTGTTCGTAGAAGCACAGCCTGTGGGTTTGGATAAGAACCCAAAGGAACAGTAAAGTGATAGAGACACAGCATCCAGGAGATAAGGGGAGAAAAGGCCAAATAACCTCCAGACAGCAGGCCAAGTTTCTGCAGCTCACTATTTTATCGCTCACCCTTTGGCCTTTATTTGACCCATGATCCAGGCAAAATGATCCGGGACGTTGTCAGTGAGTTGTCCTATTTTATGCAGAGACATTTTAGAGCTGTGTTGGGAAATCAGGGGCCATAGGAGCAAAGTGATGGCTGTAGCTTGATTAACCCACTACGAGCCCGGTTCAGGAGAAATCATCAGGTGATGGCAACTCTGTCTCCCTTACTCCCAATTCCCCTACGCCCTCAATTCCAGAACTTAAGGGGCCAGTGGAGTCCTGACTCAGTGACCAAATGATTGAGTGGATCCATATCAAAGGCAGCTGCAACAGATCCAGGATTTTCTCTACTTCTTTCAATTCCAGAAGAACCTTACTTTGCCTGTGAAACAGACAAGGAACGAAAACGCTGAGCCAGGGGTCCTTCCTGCATTTTTTTTTTCCATCTATGAAAACACGTGTTCATATTTATCGCGCTGGGTGCGGAGATGGACCCAGCTGACATGGCTACTGGGGATCTGGTTTGGCGAGAGGAGCTGTCTCTGACATTTTTCAACTTTGGAATCCGCGGGCGGGAGAATGAACTGGGCTGTCCCCGAGGCCCATCAAATCTTTACCGCTCAAGGCTATTTCCAATTACTCCATGAAAGACGAGAGCAGGGGCAAATGGAAATGCATTTTGTTAGCAGAGGGAGATTGATGACATCTTCAACTCTATTTGCAGATTCATAATATTCTCCTGAAAATCCCCGTGCTCAGAGCAAAATTATGCTTTCTTTCACTGTGACCCGTTTTGATAGAACCGTGCAAGGTCATGGCTGGAAGAAACCTTAGAAATCAAACAAATCCCTCAGTTACAAAGGAAACCAAGACCCGGAGAGATGAGACCCAAGGTCACTGAGCTAATGAGCAGGCCTGGAGAGAAAAATGAAGAGTTGCCTTTTCTTTTTAAGGGGCTTCCTGGTCGCTCCACTTGGTGAGTTCATGCTCTAAGTGCTTTTTGTGGTAATACCAGGACGTTTTAGTAAAAAAAGGATTCTTTGAAATACGAAACCAGTTCTCTCCCTGCCAAGATACTTTAAAAACAACAGCAATGAGCTAGGACATCTGTCTATCATTGGGAATTTGGGAGGCAAATATTTTCACAGAGCCTAAGTGTTCAAACAAACATGAGTAGCAAATATGGTCTCAACTTCAGCTGAGCCATTCGAATTTGGACAGAGAAGAAACAGAAAATGGAAATCGAAGGTGGATAGAAAATGCGGGGTTCCAGGACTCTTGAATGGATTACACAGAAGATAAACTTAACGTAGACTCGTTTTTGTTTTGTAAGCCCTGATGGCACTAGAAGTCTTTGCACCATCACTGTTGGCTTCTAGGAAAGCATATACACTTCTAAGTTTCTCCTTTGGAATCTAGGTCTGTGGTGATGAATTGGCAGAGACGGCCGTAGGCGGGGAGGATTGTGCAAGGCTAGGACACGGAGAGCCCCACTCCTCCGCTGCAGGACTGGGGTGGGCTCAGCATTATCAGGGGGCGTGAGCTGGGCCCGGAGGCGCTCATATAGATCAAGCCAGGACTTGATTAGGCGAGTGGGATCCTGGGTAGGGAGGGGTCACGTATTGGGAAAATGCAGCAAGGGAGCAAGAACACCCAGGACCAGGCTGTCCGTCTGAAGTAAGAACCATAACAGAGGACTCTGGCCCTAGATCTGCTCCTGGTGTGGGTTTTTGGGGGGTGAGCGGGAGCAGGCCAGATGGGGGGAGACAAATCGGGCTCTTAGGCTTCGAGCTTTCAAACGCTTTTCAGGTGACAGATGGGGTAATAGGAGGGTCTTCCAACCCCACAGTGATCCCTTGAGGATCTCTACACCTTGACAGAGTGCGTGCGTAACCATGAGCTCAGGGAGGTGGGGGGCCTGAATTCTTAACTTCCACTTTCAAAGTTTTTTTTTTTTTTTTTAATGTTTATTTCTGAGAGAGAGAGACAGAGTGCGAGCTGGGGAAGGGGCAGAGAGAGAAGGAGACACAGAATCCAAAGCAGGCCAGGCTCGGGGCTGTCAGCACAGAGCCCGACGCCGGGCTCCAACCCAAGACCTGCGAGATCAGACCTGAGCTGAAGTCAGACGCTTAACCGACCGAGCCACCCAGGCACCCCTTAACTGCCATTTTCAGATCCTCCTGCCTAGATATGGGCCAAGGATCCTCTCATCTCTGTAAAAAGGTCAAGCCATTAGCAAACTGTCTTCCAGCTGATGAGGAATATGTGAGAAACTACATGACTGACCTGAGGACCTTCCTTAAAACATAACTTTTCCAGGCCGTTGTAATAATTATTGGAATTCCATTATTAGAGATGCATTCTTAAGCATCAGCGCTAATGGTACAGCTTGTTTACAAAATGTGAAATACTGATAGAGAGAAACACTGCGTTAAGTCACTGGGCCTTCAGTGTGATTTAACTGAGCCGTGCAGGGACTCAGGGCCCTGGGCCCCTCTGAGTGAGGATGGGTGGGGAAGGAAAACAGGTTAAAAGCAAGGGCCAGCGGGGCGCCTGGGTGGCTCAGTCGGTTGAGCCTCAGACTCTTGATTTCAGGTCAGGTCAAGAGCTTGGAGGTTTGTGAGTCCGAGCCCCACATCTGGCTCTGTGCACACAGGGCAGAACCTGCTTAGGATTCTCTCTCTGCCGGTACCCCCCTCACACACACTCTCTCAAAAATAAATAAACTTTTTTTTTTTTTTTTAAAGCAAGGGACAGCATTTCAAGAGGGGAGAAGACACCCAAGTTAAGGTTCCCACCTGCAGAGGGCAGTCCTGCTTGTCTGGTTGTGATGAAAACCAGGGAGAGTATGAGCTGACTCAGTGCGTCCTGGCAGAGGCAGGGACGACAGAGGCTTGTGTTCGCTGCACGTTGTCATCTCATTAATAGAATCCCCACGCATTCACGCAGTGATCCGGCCTTTCCCATGTGCTTCCGCATCCGCTTCCTCCTCGCAGTCCGGGGATACAGTCGGATGAGCCGTGAGAGCCGATTCCCCTGTAGCTCAGGGAAGATCGCTGGGTTTCCTGACGTCACTAAGGTCAGAGCTGATGTCTTGACCACCTCGGTGGATTCCCAGGGGATTAAGGATGAAACTGGTGCTGGTGGCGGTGGGGAGGTCCATAAACTCCCTGACGTGGTGTTCACAGTCAACGTTTCGCATGTGCGGATATGGATTTTTGTTCTCCCGGTGCTCCTTGACCTTCAGGGTATTTATTTATTCAGTGTGTTGCTGGAGTGGTACAGAAAAAAAAATCCACAACCCTTCTGGGGAGAGATCGGGGCCCCCACAACTCTTCTGGGGAGAGATCGGGGCCCCCACAACCCTTCTGGGGAGAGATCGGGGCCCCCACAACCCTTCTGGGGAGAGATCGGGGCCCCCACAACCCTTCTGGGGAGAGATCGGGGCCCCCAAGTGAAGAGAGGAGTCTAGGCTGGCAGTCAGGGTGCGTCCGAGCCCCTCTGCTCCCAACCTTGCTTAAAGGACCTACAAGAGGTCACGGTCCGGCCTCCCCCAGTGTGTCCCTTTGGCATACTGATTATTTTAAATAAAAATCACTTAAGAAACAGCCCCTGCAAGAACACTCCAACCCTCTTTTGTCCCCTGGAAAGCAGGAAACAAATCTCCCATATGGAAAATACCCTCCCTGCACTAAGAAGACATCCTTATCACCAAGAAAGCTGTAGAAACAAACCTTGTTATTTTTTTTTTCTAATCTACTACCTCAGCCTGAATTCTGCTAGAATTCCCTACTGATTAAAGCTCTGAAACACCTGTTTTCTTTATCCTGTCAATTCCTCACAAATTCCCTGTCTCTTTGTCTAAAATGTATAAAAAATGGCTGCCTTGGTCATTTCTTTAGGTGTCAATTTCATGATTGAGCCTCAGTGTGCACATTATAGATTTTTTTTTTTTTTAACTCCCGGTTAGTCTGTCTCTTGTCAATGTGATTCTTAGTCATCTGGAAGACTTCAGAGATTAGAGAAAGAATGGTTTTCTTCCCTCCAGAACCTTCCTCAGGGAGCAGGCAGTGTCACTAGGTGGACATCCACCTTTCCATTTCATTGCTTATTCATAAGACCCTCTAAATGCTCACATTAACAACATTCTGCCCCATGTAAGCCTGCTTTTAAGAAAACCAGATTTTAAAACATCATTTAGAAGATAACTATGGGGATAGGAGAAATTCTTTACAAAACGATGCAAAGTATTTTTTTCAAAGAGGTTCAACTTCTAAAATGTTCATTTCCAGGCTTGTTGTGATGCCTGTAAGTTACTTACAAATACTGGGGTATAAGTCGTGTGGTACTCCACGTGAGTTATCCTAGCTTAGGTCAATGCCAGGTGCTAATGAAGAATGGCGATTTGGGATGGGGCCAGCCAAGGTTATATCAGAAAGGCCAGACACATCTTTTACAAAGCCTCCTTGTTCAACTACCATTGCTTCGTTTAATCTTACATCATGTATCAACGATGGGTTTCTATTAATTCGTGTTAATTAGTTCTCATTGGCACAGTTAAAAAGATTCAAGATGTGTAGATTAGAGCTTGGAGGCGTTCCGTCTCTCTAACTAAACAGGACCTAAGAATTCACTCAACCATGGACCCATTCTCCTTGGGGATATTTGCTTAGCTCGAGCCCCACTTGGTCCTATGTCCAGTCGTTGCTTAACAGATGTGATCATGTTGATTATAATGTCTTGAGTCTTGCTCAGGAATATTGCTGTGCCTGTTGTGAGCAAACATTTTACAGGGTGTATTTGGAACCGCTAAAGGAACAGATTGCTGAGACTTGATTAAGTTTAGACAACCAGTTGATGAACTGTACTGAGCCCGCTTTGTTAACAAATGTTTATTAAATGGACGTGTGTGTATGAGAGTTTAGCGTGAGACTGGCTTCCATTATGACTTGTTGGCAGGGTTGCAGAGGAAAGCTAATTATTGCCCACTCAAATGTTCTTGAAAACGACTGCAACCTACCAAACCCAACTCCCAAAATTGCCCAAGATCAAATTGATTGAAGTAATTTGCAATAAACCTGTTTTTCAGAAGGTTGCTAATTGGGTATGCATATAGACTTTATCTACACGGATTCCAAACGTTTCTATTATTCCAAAAATAGTGTGAGGACAAAAGGCTACCGTTGGTGATCATTTAGTGAGATGAGAAAGAAGGCGTAAAAAGGCAAGTATAAGGAGGAAGCTTCAGGGCGGTCTTCAGAATACAGATCATAAAAATTCCAGAACTGCTTAAATGTATCCTGAGAAAAGTTCGAACTGGATTCTAAAGTAGGGTGTGACCATAACACTTCACAAAATTTTCTACTGCCATTTTCCATGTTTGGCTTGCTTACTACATCTGCCGCGGACCACATCTTTGTAAGTGTTCCCTGAGGACCAACTTTAAGGGAGACAGTTAACAAATGCTCATTTAATGCCTATTGTGACTATCGTAGGTACTGAGGGGGGTAGTGGAGAAACAGCCTCGGTTCTGATCTCAACAACTGGTTGAGGATGCCGACTGTCGCAGGCATTAAATAGCTAGCAACTGTGGGATGCCTGGTTAGTTCTGTCGGTTGAGCATCCGACTTGGGCTCACGTCATGATCTCAGGGTTCATGAGTTCGAGCCCCGCATCAGGCTCACTGCTGTCAGCCTGTCAGTACAGAGCCCACCTCATATCCGCTCGTGCTCTCTCTCTCTCTCTCAAAAAAATAAACAAATAAAACATTAAAAAAACTAGAAATGACTAGGACCCCTTTCCATGTGTTTTATGCTCAAGGCCATTATCATAATGGAATTTAGAGGCCTGGGGAAGAGGGAGAACAGACAGTCCCTGCCTCAGTGCAGTCAGGTCACCTGCAAACGCGAGGGGTTGGGAGACAAGGGACCCTGTTCTGGACCCTCTGTGGCCAGGCTTGGGTGAATTACATTGGGTCAGGCAAGCGATTTATCTGGCCGGTGATTTATGCGGCAGTTTGGCAGAGAGAGACCCTGTGCCCATCACCATTAGGTCAAAAAAGTGAAAACTATAACAACAAAACTCGTGTCCCAAAAATGTTAGGCCATGAGGTGATGAATCCACAGGCCAGGACTAATCTGCAGGTCTGTGTGGTGCTGGGCTAGTGACCTGACATGCTCAGAATCACCCAGAAGGACACTGGGAAATGAGGATTAGTGCAGGAAGGACTGTGGATCTCACTTAGAACGGGTAGGAAGGGGCTTCCCAGGTCCTCGCCTGCCCGTCTCCCCCTGTCCCGGCCTAGTTCTAGGTCAGCAGGTTCCTCTGGTATCAGCTCAGGGGTACCCCCCCGCCCCCGAGCTCGCAGAAAACGGCTGTTATCAGCATGTAAACACATCACACTAATTTAAAACACTGCTCTCATTGAAATCAAACACAATTAACTTATTATTTTAACTACCCAGTGGAGTCGGCGGTGGAATTTTAAAAACCAAAGAAAAGAATATGATAACTTTAGAGAGTTCAAAGAACAGTCAGGGCACTTTATCAGCACAATTGTGTGGGAGGTCAGTGTTTTTTAAAAAGGGGGGCCGGAAGGTCTTCAGAGAACATCTGTCCGCACTCCTCATTTACAGGTGAGGGCATGGAAGTCGAGACTGAAGAGAATCGCCCCGGTTTACTTAGTTTAGAGTGGGGTCAACGTTAGGACAAGACTTCAAGGGTTCCAGGCTTAAGCCCCATGCTCTTTCAATGAAATTTGGTAACACATTATGAGTATTTAACTAACCTCACGGTTCTGTTTAAAGTTTTGTTGAGATCCAATTCACATCACATCCAATTGGCTCATTTAAAGTATACAGATCGATGACATTTACTGTATTCACAGAGCTGTGTATCTGTCACCACCATCAGTTTTAGAACATTTCCATTACCCTAAAGAGAAACCCTACATCTCTTAATTGCCAGCCCCAAATACTCCCCTTGGCCATCTCTGCATTGTCTTTGGAGACATTTCTATTCAGTTACTTTGTCGCCTCAGCTTTGGCAACCGCCGATCTTTTTTCTGCCTCTGTCACTTGCCAACTGTGGATATCACATACGATGCAATCCTAAAACGTGTAGTCTTTTGCGATTGGCTTCTTTCATTCAGTATGTTCTCCGGGTTCACCCACATTGTGGCATGTGTTCGTGTTTCATGTCTTTTTGTCGCTGAGTACTATTCCATTGCAATGGTTATATAGCATTTCATTTGTGGTTTCATTAGTTGTTGGACGTTGGCTTGTTTCTACTTTTTTAGCTCTTGGGAATGATGCTGCTAGACCCATTCATGTACAAGTATTTGTGTGGACAAATGTTTTCATGTCTCTTGGGTACGTACCTCAGAGTAGAATTGCCAAGTGACATGATAACTCTATGTTTAACTACTTAAGGAGGTGCTACACTGTTTCCCAAAGCATCTGCACCATTTTGAATTCCCATTAGCAGCATCTGAGTGGTCCAGGTTCTTCACATTCTCCCCAGCACTTGTTATTACCGGTCTTTCTTTTTCTTAAAGAGCCATTCGAGTAGGTGAGCGGTGCAATTTCCTTGTGGTTTTGATTTGCATTCATCCGATGGCTAGCGATGTTGAGCATCTTTTTATGTGCTTGTGGTCATTTGTACGTCTTCTCCAGAGAGATGTCTGTTCAGATTCTTGTCCACTTTCATTTGGGCTATTTACCTTGAGTTGTCACAGTTCCCTATGTTTTCTAGATACAAGACCTTTATGAGACATCTGATTTGCAAAACTTTTTTATGGTTTCCCTCTCTGTGTGTCGCCTTTTAACTTTCTCAATGGCGCCTTTTGAAGGACTTAAGTTTTAAATGTTGATAGCCTCACGGGTTTTTAGACGGTGAATTATTTTTTCTCTGCCTTTGGGTCATTTATAAATAGACCTTAATATACATGTGGTCATAAGATATTTGCTATAAGACGCATGGTGAATTGATCTATAAGAGGTAGTTTTAGCTCGATATAAAGGGCAATACAAATGGATAGAAGTGGTGAGAAAACAGCAAAAAAAGTAAGGTCTGATGCTAGAAGGCATTGTGTGGAGAGGAGCCCTGTAGTCTTGCCCAGTTAATGTCACCATGAGAAGAAAGAAGATGTTAAGAAACAGAGACTATGCAGATAAAGACCATCACAAGAGGTTGCCATTCTTTGTGTCCTCCTGTTGTGAATAAACAGAGCCCCCGTAGCAATGCCTGTTTATTTAAAAAAATTTTTTAATGTTTTACTTATTTTTGAGACAGAGAGAAACAGAGCATGAGCAGGGGAGGGGCAGAGAGAGAGAGAGAGAGGGAGACACAGAATCCGAAGCAGGCTCCAGGCTCTGAACGGTCAGCACAGAGCCTGACGTGGGACTCGAACCCGCAAACCGTGAGATCAAGTCGGACGCGTAACCGACTGAGCCACCCAGGCGCCCCGCAATGCCTGTTTATTGATCAAGCCAGGTGTGTGTGCTCACTCCCGGTCCAGTTACTTTACTACACGCACGGAGCACAGGATTTCTGATAGAAGTCTGTGTATTTATGTCTGGGAGAGCAGTTTTATTACACTTGTGGATGGAGCCAGGGCTCCAGGTTGTAACCATTACAGCCTGAATAGAATAAAGTTGTTTTTTTTTCTTCTTGTTATTTTCCTTGTCTTTCTCCCTTTACCTCCCCCAACCTTGCCACTTCCCATCTAAACACAGGAATATACTAATCAGGGAAATATGCACTGCTGTTTAGTAAAGGGTCAAATCCATTTGGATGGAATTCTAAGCTCAGCGTGCTAACAATGGCAGGAAACTGGGTCCTCCAGCCGGCTGCAGCACAGAGCTGTGAGCGATAGATTGTGGACAGAGCCGGCCCTGGGGTATGCTGCTTTGGCGTGCTTTGTGTTTGGAATGCTGCGATTGTTCCAGACACAATGCGGGATCTGTCTGTCCACACAGGAGAAGTTGTAATTACAGGAACAGGAGCTAAATTACCGCTCTTAATTGCAAACGATTCCATAGCGGTCTGTATACAGCTTTGCTAATTTGTCCTCTGGACTGTATAGGAACCGGCAGGATGGTTACTTTAATGCATTTGGTGATGAGGGGAGTAGACCTTATACCTTATATCCACTTCATCCACGTTCAAATGATGCCGGGATCCCTTCTGATTTACCTCTCATGTTGATTGTGCTGGTGCGGGCCAGTGCACGGTATTGTCTCTACTGAGAGGGACAGGGTGTTGAAAGTCTCACTGCCTTTGGTGTCCTAAAACCTCAATTTGTTGTGATCATAACATCCTGTACAGGAGTCCCCTTGTGTATATCATTGAGAAGCCATTTCCTAATTGGGAAAGAAGGTTCAAATCTGGCCCTGAAACATGTTCTGGAAAAGACAGCAATGGCTGATGACAGTTTGTAGCCAAATGTTATCTCTAAGTGGATGCTGTGAACTAAGGTCTTTGTCTTTTTTTTTTTTAAGTTTATTTATTTTGAGAGAGAGAGAGAGAAAGAGAGAGAATGTGAGCAGGGGAGGGGCAGAGAGAAAGGGAGAGGGAGACTCTCAAGCAGGCTCTGCACTGTCGGCTTTGAGATGCGGGGGCTCGAATTCACAACAGTGAGAGCACGACCTGAGCCGAAATCGAGAGTAGGGCACTTAACTGACTGAGCCACGCAGGTGCCCCAGGTCTTTGTTTTTTTGTCTATTAGAAAGTACATTAGGAAAATTCACCACTTAGGATGGCTTATAATGTTATTCGTACGTTCATCCATCCATCCATTCATTCAACAAATGCTATTTGAGAACCTGCCATATGCCAGGTATTGTATTAGGAATGGGATGAAAAGTAGCATAAGGGAAGGTCTATTCTGTGAACTTGTGGTCTCAGTAGGGACCAAAAGATGTCAAGGAATAAAGCAGTGTGATAGCATCATGACAGAGTTATGTCTGTTTCGTGGCCTACAGATAAGAGTGATGAAGAACTTTCCGAGAAATAGCCCAAAACCATCTCCCACATATCATTGCCCAGAATTGAGATGTGGATCGTAACTAAACCAGTCACTGGTTAGGCCAGTGAGGCCCATCCAAGGAAAAGAGGGTCTGGACGGCTTTCCTTGAGGCACAGGCAAAGGAGAGAGCTGTGGATCCCTGAATAAAACCCAGGCTCTGTCTGAAAGGAGACAGGGGAATGATACCAGGAGACAACCAACCATATGCACTGCTTTTGATGGGCAGGTCAGAGTGCCCACTCCAGCAGTGGTGTGGAGAATGACAGAGGGGAAGCTTGAAGACAGGGAGACAGTGTGGACAGGCTGCAGTATATGAGGAGAAGCCATGAGGCCTGACCCCTTCGGTGACAGTTACCAAGAAGAAGGGACAGCTTCCAGAAGCTGGGAAGGAGGAGACTTTATAACAGTGACTCTTCAACGTTTGGGGGGAAACGGACCCTTCGAGAATCCGATGCAAGCAGTTTTATATTAAATGTCCGGCTTGTGGGTTTGTCCTGTTTTAGCATCAGTGTGGTCTCGACAGCAGGGGAGCTGGGCTGGTCAACCCTTCGTGGGGGCCACAGTTCTGGGTTCGGATGGACGCCAGTGATCACATCATGAGTTTGGAGGCTGCAGACAGAAAGAACGAGAAGCAGCATTTTCACCAGGGACTACCTGTGTCATGCTCTGAGGCCCACCCAGCAGATAGGAAAACTGAGATGCCACACGTATCGTTCAACGTCCTGCCTCTAGAAAATGGCAGCTGCCGGGTTTGGTTCACATGCGAATTACTATGATCGCCCACTTTTTTCTTTCCTGGAATCCTTTGGTGGCCTCTGTGCAGCTGAAGGAGACACTCACTACCTCATTCCTGACAGTTTTAGGAGCTGACAGCAGAACATTCAAGGAATGACATCAAGTGACTTTCCTCAAGGTCATTTCCTGTCTGTGACCTCTGCAAAGATCACATTCCCCAGCGCTG
The DNA here is from genome assembly GCF_016509475.1 of Prionailurus bengalensis. NCBI lineage: Eukaryota > Metazoa > Chordata > Mammalia > Carnivora > Felidae > Prionailurus > Prionailurus bengalensis. The sequence goes on along the minus strand of NC_057349.1, from coordinate 17,207,914 downwards.
TTGGGGGCTGGGGGGCGGTCACAAACAGACCCTATTCTGGCAGGCAAGGGATGTCTGAGGGAGCTGTAATAGGCGGACGTGTGTGTGTGTGTGTGTGTGTGTACATCCTCTGTGACATGCTTTGTTGGTGAACACACACCCCACATTTGGCTAAAAACAAACCAGGTCTGCTGGGCGGGATGACTCATGCTTGAAACTGAAGTCTTCGCCCTGAGTCAATAATTCTCATTTTAAAGGCAAATGCTGAGTTCAACAGCTACCGTAGGTTATGCTGCCGGGGGGCCACTCTGTGCATTAAGGGGGCTTATTAGAAGTGGCACTTCCTTAGTGCGTGATGGAGGACGTGCTTCGGTGGGCTCTCAGTGCTTCTGCCCCTTGTCCCGTCCAAGTTGCCCGCAAGAAGGGGCACAGTTCTAGGCGCACAGAGAAGGCGACCTGGCCAAGTGAACAGACCGTAGGTTTGGAGACGGGAGTCCTGGTGTCACGGGCAGCTTCTGCCCTTCATTACCATGCGACGGTGGGTCACTTACCACCGGCTCACCTGTGAAACGGACATGACTGCGCCCTCTTGAAGAGTGTTTACTAGACTTGATGATAATGTGTGCAAAGTACTCGGTCACCTAGTAGGCACTTAACAGGGGCATCAGGATTCACTTTGCTGCATGCCTTCTGCTTAGCCGAGTTGTCATTTTCTCCCCTCCCCCTTTGTTTGATTTCAAGGGCTTTTTTTTCATTTCTTTAAAGAGAAAGACACCCAGCTGAGCGATGTAGATTATTTGCACTCACAGGGGGTTTTTCCTCCTCTCCGGTCACCTTCTTGTTCTGCATGCCATAGGAAGGCATCCGTTAGAGCAAGCGTGAGGACGAAGGAGAAGCAGAAGGCAGAGAATCGGGGGACCTCGCGTCTTGTCTCTGGCTCTGCCCTAACTGTTAAGGCCCACGGAAGAGTCACCTAATCTCTTGGGCCTCTGAGAAACGCTAACCACTTTGCTAAGTCTGCGGATGCCTTTCTGTACCGGCTGATCCTTAGGACCAAATTTCCGACGCTCGGCACCAATAAGGTCAGCCTACTAAGAAACACCTTTACCATGAATGTGCCTCGGGAGGGCCAGGCGGACAGGGCTTGTCTCGGCTAATCAACCCACACATTTCCAGGAAAATTACTTTTTTCTCCTTGCTGCTCCTACACATGGCTTGAGCATGTGGGGATTTGTAAACACAGTTGATTTATAAGGGGGTGGATTTCTCTGAAACATAATTTGTGTTAATTATGTCAGCCAGTTAAAGTAATAAGTCAGCTAGTTAATTATGTCAGCTATCCTCACATGAGCTTGTTAAGACACTAAATATCCCTCCTCTAGTCTTTCTCATACTCAGGAATGAATGGTAGGTTAAGAAGTGTAATTTTGGTTTGTAAAACATCAGAGGGACTAACTGGGTTTATTTGTGTTTTACCCAAGGAAGTGGAATGTGAGGCTTTTCGCAAAGGGAAAGCTAGCCAACTGGATGAGTTTGCTTGGGCCAAATGTTATCATGAGAAACATTCTCGAACCTTCTCAGAATCCTAGTGTGTTAAGAGATGGAAGAGGCCTTAGGATTTCTGGGCAATTCCTTCTCCTCTCGACTGTCCTGTTAGCTCAAGAATGAGCTATGTAGAAGGTATATTCCTTTAAAAAAAATTCTTTTAACCCTTATTCATTTTTGAGAGACAGAGGGAGCCAGAGTGTGAGTAGGGAAGGGGCAGAGAGAGAGAGGGAGACACAGAATCCGAAGCAGGATCCAGGCTCTGGGCTGTCAGTACAGAGCCCAATGTGGGGCTCGACCCATGAACCACAGGATCATGACCTGAACCGAAGCCAGATGCTTAACAGACTGAGCCATTCAGGCGCCCCAAAAGTATATTCCTTTATTTAAAACAATTTTTTAAAATGTTTATTTATTTTTGAGAGAGACAGAGACAGAATGTGAGTGGGTTAGGGGCAGAGAGAGAGGGAGACCCAGAATCCGAAGCAGGCTCCAGGCTCTGAGCTGTCAGCGCAGAGCCCAACGCGGGGCTCGAACTCATGAGCTGCGAGATCATGACCTGAGCCGAGGTCGGACGCTCACCCAACTGAGCTACCCAGGCGCCCCAAAAGTATATTCCTGTAAAGAAAATTTTCAGTTAAATACTTCTGCGGGAACATAAATCGCCCAAGTGGTGGAGTATCTCAGATGGGATTTTTTTTTCCAGTAAGAAAATAAGAAACTTAAATTCTCTATCTTCTTAGAAATTTGCCCAATTCGTTGTAGAGTTTTTCAGATCTAGCTTGTTCGGGAGACCTTTATGCTCTGTGAATGCCAAGAAGTCCGTGTGAATTTTGCCAGCAGGTGGCACCAAATGTTTTCATTAGAAAAGTAACACTGGAGGAAAACCTCTTTTGCATCCTCTGCTAGTAAAAAAACCTTTTAAGTGAGCATTGCTGGTTCATTCACCCAAATACAGGAAACATGTGCCTTTCTTATTTGGTGGCTCTTTGGCAATCTACTGTTGCAGTTCAGGGTGAGTTATTTCCTTGAAGTTTGTTAAAAGGGAAGTATGGTGAAATTAAAGACGCGAAACAAAGCTTTATTAGAGTTTTGTAGACCAATTAAAATCCAGTCTCTCAGCCGCAAACCCTTCCCTTAACCCCTTCTCCGGGATGCTGAAACAAAGGACAGAAAGAGATGACGGATGGTTCCATTTTCCCTTGTTATCCTTGCCGTAGAATCTTGTTACTTTTTTCAGATCCCAAGTCAGCCCTTAATAGTCTGGTTAAACTTTAGGAAAGAGTATCCTACTGTGACTTTATTGATGCAGGCTCTGTTCTGGAGGGGGGCACACTTATACCTTCAGACTTGGGTAGTGAGAAGGATAATATGTTTCTGCTCACCATTACCAGAAAAAAGGGCTGCCAGTACTAAAGATCCTGAAAGATAGTGGCTGATGTATGCCAAATTTGAATTCTTCTAAGGTTTTTTTTTTTTGAAATAAACAATGTACATACATTCATTTATTCATTCATTCATTTGAGAGATATTTTTGAGGGTCTGCCATGCCAGGCATTGTACTTGGGAGACAGGGATCCAGTGATGAAGAAAAACATGTGGTTCCGGCTCTTAAGGTGCTCACCGTCCAGTGGATACTAATCAGGTTAATATTGTCCAATACTAATCAAGTCGCCCTCATGTCCTTACACCAACAAACTGAGGATAGTGTTTTGGAGGAAAGGAACACTGTCCCATGATGCTGCTGAACCAACGAAGTTGACCAAATTCCTAGATTCGAGCAGAGATGGGCACAGGCAAGTTTCCCTATGGAAGTGTCCCAGCTGGAGCTGGCATGTGAAGGGTGAGGAAGAATTCATTAGGTGAGGGGGTAGGAAGAGGTGAGATGGAAGGTCAGATCAGGGACAAGCAAGTTCAAAGACCTTAGGGTGTGAGGGAGACTGGAGCATGTGAGACTCCAAGATGCAAGGGGGAAGGGACTCAGTGTTGAAGGGGAGAATAGATGCTATTACATGAGCGAAAACTCGTCATGGGTTTTACATTCTTCATGTTTTTTGAAATTAAAATTTTTTTAAAGTATTTATTTTTGAGAGAGAGAGAGAGACAGACAGAGCACAAGCAGGGAGGGGCAGAGAGAGAGAGGGAGACACAGAATCTGAAGCAGGCTCCAGGCTCTGAGCTGTCAGCCCAGAGCCCGACGTGGGGCTCGAACTCACAAACCATGAGATCCTGACCTGAGCTGACGTCGGACACTTAATTGCCTGAGCCATCCAGGTGCCCCATCTTCTCCATATTTATTATATTCCCCACCACCACCAAAAGAAAAAAAGAAGTCTAACACACACACTCCAAAATTCTATTACTCACCTGATCTGTAGTGGTCTCCTGCTTTTGTAATATGGTCGGCTTGAAGCCAATGTCCAAATACTCCTGAAAAGTTTGCGAATTTTCTTTTCCGCAGTACAGGGACCCATAAGAATGGACACAAGTGCCTCTGAGGAAGGCTAGTTGTGAAATTCAGTACTATCACCTGCAATGCTAGAAAGTGGGTTATTAAGCCTTCATTTGAGGAAGTGTGGACCTGTGAACTGATTGCGATTTAGAAATGACCCCAACCTTCTGATACGGTGGTAGCCTTGGTTCACCAAATCTGGAATTTTCTCAGTTATATACATCAAGCTGGGCCAGGAACTCGATGATCAACCTACCATGCCCTAAGACCTCAGCAGGTCAGTCTTTCCGATGAGTCCTAATGTCTACCAAGGTGAGTGTGTACCTATTTGTATTTGTCTGTTCTAGTGTAATTACATACCCTTTGCCACCTTGGGACGTTCCCATGGTCATCACAATCAAGGCAAGTTGCCTTTTCAATGGCAGCATCTTCCTACAGTAGAAGAGCCACTATGTTGCTTTTCAAAGACGTTGGTGTTTCCCTCGCCAGTGGCTATCTCAGGCCCTGATGATGAGATCATCTATGAGGCTACTTCTACAACTGCATTCCTATCTCTTGACATCTTTGAGTTATTTTCTTCTCTATTGAACTCACCATTTCCGGCCTCTCAGCTTTCCCGAGACTGAACTTCCAATTGAGCCAAGGCTTCTTCAGCTGACAAGCACTCTATGAGAACGGCTCTCAGCTGCTCAGCGTAGCATTAGTAGATCCGGAATCATGGGTGATTGTACCCACAGTTATCCTGATCAAAATGATGTTCATTCCTCCCGCCTGACTCAATAGCCCTCAGGATCCCTTTTCTCACACATCGGCGGATCTTTGTCAATATAATTGAGTCAAGTCTTGTAAGGCTTTTGGTGGGTAAATCTACTGGGTTTGGCTTTGTAAATCTTCCCCTCCCCTTAGGAAATTCTGGGCTCTGATTTTAGTTACATGTCTGGGGATATTGAGGATTGGCATGTAAAATGGTTTGGTGGGGGTGGGGGTGCATAGAGCATTAAGAGAATCTGCTCTTCTCCATCTGGGAGAAGGTCAGAGTCCTCAGGCCAAACATGGAGATGCCTAATCGGATAAGGAAAGAGGAGACTCAAACGGGGATGCTAAGAGTGGGTTGAGGGTTGGGAAAATTGGAAGTCTTTAAATCCTCCCATATATCCCCATTCCAGTTCTCTTCTGATCAATGACCTTATACATACAAAAATCAAAAACACAGAAACATTATGTAGATATGAATTCAGCTGATAATATAATTGGGGAACTTTACGTCACACTTGGCCTTTGATTTTCAACTACCTCAGTGCCATCCTTTTTTTTTTTTTAATTTTTTTTTCAACGTTTATTTATTTTTGGGACAGATAGAGACAGAGCATGAACGGGGGAGGGGCAGAGAGAGAGGGAGACACAGAATCAGAAACAGGCTCCAGGCTCCGAGCCATCAGCCCAGAGCCTGACGCGGGGCTCGAACTCACGGACCGCGAGATCGTGACCTGGCTGAAGTCGGACGCTTAACCGACTGCGCCACCCAGGCGCCCCCTCAGTGCCATCCTTTTGACATAGACTTCGAAAAATGAGAATAAACAAAGCTGCAAATGCCAGCTTTAAAACTAGGATGACCCTGGGGGTGCCTGGGTGGCTTAGCCGGTTGAGCGTTCGACTTCGGCTAAGGTCATGATCTCGCGGTTCGTGAGTTCGAGCCCCACATCAGGCTCTGTGCTGAACGCTTGTTCAGAGCCTGGAGCCTGCTTCAGATTCTGTGTCTCTTTCTCTCTCTGCCCCTCCTCTGCTCATGCTTTGTCTCACTCTGTCTCTCAAAAATAAATAAATGTAAAAAAAATTTTTTTTTAAAGAATTCAGAGGACAGAGACGTGTGGGCTTGAAGGCTGAGGGAATCCTTGGTATAGGAGGTGGGGGCTGAGATGAACCTTGAAGAACATTTAAATAAGAATAAATAGGAATCCAATTTTGTCAAAAATTACAGATACGTGATAGAAATAAAGATAATATGTTCCAGGGACATTGACTGGGCTGATTTCATTAGTTTGGAGGAGTAGGACTTAAGGTTGTAGCCATACTGAGGAAGATGTTGCTAAATTAAGTTTGAAGTATTAATACATGGGGCCATCTGAGTGGCGCAGTCAGTTAAGCATATGACTCTTGATTTCGGCTCAGGTAATGATCCTAGGGTTGTGGGACAGAGCCCTGCGTTGGGCTCTGCACTGAGCATGGAACCTGCATACAAATCTCTTTGTCTCCCTCTGCCCCTCTCCAACTCATGCATGCATGTGCACATGCTCTCTCTCTCTCTCTCAAAAAAGAAAGTACCAATACATGACTTTAATGCTAACATATCTTCAAGTATAGTGCAAATGTTGATTGCTATTGTTATTTTTTAATTAATAGCACCCTTTCAATTAATAGTAACCCATACCAATATACTTGACCCTTAAGTGCTTTCCACAAACAGTATCCCATAATCTCCTAATCTTGCATAATGTCCATTCATTTCTTTAATACTTCTGGGTGTCTGCTCTGAACTGGGCACTGTACTAGGCATGGAGTATATAAAATTATATCCAATATTGCCCCTGCTTTCAAGGAATTCACAGTTTTTATGTGAACTGGTCTGTTGAGCAGGAAAAAATTAGGGGGATGAGCTCCGGAGGGAAGTCAGGGCTAAACACATAAGTTTTGTTCGTTGCTGAGATGTGCACAAGGCACATGTGTGTTTTAGAAAGAAAAACAAAAAACAGATTTCGAAGAACAACCCAAAGCAGTTGGAGCCTTTTTAAAAGTTTCTGAATCATACACACATATAGATGCACATGCGTGTGTGCGTGCACACACACACACACACAACCATTTTAGCTAATCTTGCAACAAGGAGGTAATGAGAAATGTTACTTTGAGGTCAGAAAACTGTTATTATTATAATGTACACATTCCCTTGAATCAGTGGAGTATTGGGTAACTGGAGAAATGGATGTCAGGGTTAGATAGGTGATCAATATCTTTTTAATGCTTATGATAAGCTTATAGTTAAATATTTCTAGGCTTGAATCAGGTTTTATCTTCTTAGGGAAATGTGAATCATTTTCTCAGGAAGCCCAGTCTTGGGACAGAAGAAAATAGCTCATTCCCAGAGGTAGAGTTGAATTGTACTGAATATGTTTGGGGCTCGTCTCCATTCTTTTAGGGAGACAAAGATTTTAGGAGGAATTAATAGAAATGTAATCTTACCATCTACATACTACATCGCCCAGGGAATTCTTTATCTCATCTTATATTGCAATAGAGCTGACTATGGAGTAAAAGGAGATTTTGGAGCCTTGGAAGCAGCAGCATAGCATGACCTCCAGCCAGGGGTCCTGAAAGTCATTATCATTAAGAGCACCTGGTGAGAGAGTGATCCCCACAGAGATGCTTGGTGAACAGATGCTCAGTGGGGAGGAGAAAGTGAGGAGAGGAAAGGCTGGGGCCAGAACCCTGTGGAAGACTCGTGATTAGGGGGCAGGAAAGACAGAGAAGATAAGATGAAATGGAACAAAGGATGAGCACAGTCTCAGGAAAACATTGAATCACAGAAGGCGAGGAAAAGAATTTTCATCGGAGTCAAATAGAGCTAAATGAAAGAACATGACAGAGATCTTTTAAAAAAAGATCTTTAAAAAGATCTTAGAGTTGGCTTCTCAAAGTTATTAGTAAAAGTTTGGAAAACAATCTCTGATCTTAACTTTCTGAGATCATCCAGTTGTTTTGTTAGCTGCCTTTTTGTTTCTGGAAGATTCTGAAGAACAAATCAATTTATACATATATACAAATAAATGAGAAATAGGTGTACTTGTTACTCAAAGATCACCTTGCAGAGATAAACATTGGAGAAAAGAGATGAAATATGAAAGCATACATACATACGTTTATAACAACTGATAGCAAGTTCAGGGGCTTTCTTCTATCCAGAAGCCATGGCTCCCTTTGTCTACAAACCATGGTACTCCTTCTTCCATCTGGAAGTCAAAGCCTTGCCCTTTGAGTGTTGTCTCCCAGGACCCTATACCTTCCCAACTGGGCAACCACCCTGTGCCCACTTATCTTTCTCACCCAGGTACCTTTGCTTACCCTCCACTTAAACTTTCTTTGGTGGCTTTATTCAATAAGTATTAGATGCCTTCTTTTTGCCCGGTAAGGGAGTTACTATGGAAACTCAGATGGCCATGGCCTCTGTTCCTGTAAAATTTTGCATCTCATGGGACAGGAAGACATTAAATAATAGCACATATAATCATGTAACTCGGAGCTAGGTGCAGAAGAAACTGATGTAATCACATGAAAGTTAAATAAAAGTCTGGACCCAGATGCCCAAGATCTGAGGGGTATGTAGGCGTTAATTTGGTAAAAGGTAGGGGAAGTGTCGGAGGCAGAGAGAACAGCGTGAAGGCCAAGAAGGGAGCCCAGAGCACAGAAAGTGACACAGCAGCACAGGATGAAGTAATGAGGAAGGCAGGGGCCAGACTGGGCCATGAGCTGGGCCACAATAAGGCTTCGATCTAGATCTATTTCCTATAGGTAGTTGAAAGCAAGTGAAGGATGTAAACAGAGGAATTACACAGTCGAATTTATGTTTTGGAAGATCATTCTGGGACAATGCACCTGAATAAACATTAGTTTTATATAACAATAGCAGTAAATGAAATTATAAATAATTACACACCATGACTAACTGGGGTTTATTCTAGGGATGCAAACCTGGTTTAATACGTGAAAATCAGTCAGTGGACATCCACCATGTTAACAGGTTAAAGGAGAGAAATGACATGGTTAAATCAAGCAATTCAGGAAAAGCACCTGAAAAAATCCAACACACCCATTCGTGATAAAAAAAAAAAACTCTCAGAAAAATAGGGATAAAAGGGAACCTCCTCAAACTAGAACAGAATGTTCAGAAAACACCTATTGTTAACATCCGACTTAGTGGTGAAGAACTGATGCTTTCTCCCTAAGGTTGAGGGTAAGGTAAGGATAGCCACTCTTATAACGGCTACTCAGCATAGAACTGGAAATTTTAGCCAGCACAATAAGGAAGAAAAGAAAAGAAAACGCATATGGAATGAAAAGGAAGTAATAAAACTGTCCCTATTTGCGTATTACATACTGTCCACGTAGAAATCACGAGGAATCTACAAAACAACTCGTATAGCTATTAAGTGAGTTCTCTGCTATTACAAGATCAGCATACAAAAATCAATCTATATAGTATTTATATATACTAGCAATTAGCTTGTGGAAACTGAAATGAGATATACAATACTATTTACAATCACTAAAGCAATGAAATACTTAGGTGTAAGTCTAACAAAACACGTACAAGATTTATGTGCCTAAAACTACTAGACAGTGATGAATGAAATTAAAGATCTAAATAAGTGGAGAGGGGCACCTGGGTGGCTTGGTTGATTGAGCATCTGACTCTACTTTGGCTCAGGTCATGATCCCAGGGTCATGGGATAGAGCCCCATGTCAGTGGGTGTGGAGCCTGCTTGAGGTTCTCTCTCTCTCTCTCTCTCTCTCTCTCTTTCTCTCTCTCTCTCTCTGCCACTCTCCTTTGCTGGCACATGCTCTCTGTCTCTCTCTCTGTCGGATAGATAGATAGATAGATAGATGTTCCATTTTCATGAAGAGGAAGACACAACATAGTAACGATGCCAGTTCTCCCCAGATTGATATACAGATTTAATATAATTCTCATTAAAATCCCAGCAAGATTTTCTGAAGATATAGACAAGATTATTCCGAAAAGTGTATGGGAAGGCAAAGGAACGAGAATAGCTAAAACAATTCTACAAAGGAAGGGTGAAGTGGGAGGAACTACTCTACCTAATGTCAAGATACCATGTAGCTACGATTATCAAGACTGTTCACATTAGTAGAGGAATAGATGCACAGATCAGTGGAACAAATTAGAGAAACCAAGAAATATCTTCACGTAAGTACACCAACTGCTGTTTGATAAGGCTGCGAAACCAATTCAGTGGAAGAAGGATGGGTTTTTTTTTTTTTTTTTTGGTGTTTTTGTTGTTGTTGCTTTGTTTTTGTAACAAATGGTGCCGGAGCAATTAGACGTCCACAGGCCAAAAGCTGAACCTTGACCTAAACTTCACACCTTATATGACGATTAACTTAAAATGGAGTATAAATGTGAAGGTCAGACATAAAGCCATAGAACTTTCAGACGATAACATAGAGGAACATCTTCGAGACTCAGGGCTTGGTGGAGAGTTCTGAAACACCAAAGGCACGATGCACAAAAGAAAAAAATATGAATAAATTGGATTTCATCAACACTGAAAACTTCTGCTCTGGAAAAGACTCTGTTAGGAGGATGAAACGACAAGCTACAGACTGGGAGAAAATATTTGCAAACCACATATCCGACAAGGGGTTCTTAGCTACAATATGTAAAGAATTCTCAACGGGCAGCTTCAGAAACAACAACAACAACAACAACAACAACAAACAAGCCAATCAGAAAATGGGCAAAAGATATGAAGAGACATTGGACCAAAGAATATATACAAATGGCAACAAGCATAGTAAAAACGTTCAGCCCCACTAACCATTAGCTAAATGTAAATGAAGACCAAGGCGAGAGAACACCACACACCCTGAGGACAGCTTAAAAAAAAGTGACGATCCCAAGTGCTGTTAGAGATGCAGAGAAAGTGGATCTCCCAGACGTTGCTGGTAAAATGATACAGCCAGGCTGGAAAATGATTTGGTAGTTTCTTATAAAACCAAATACACAGTTCCGCCCCTGGGCTTTTCAGAGGAACGAGGCTTATGTTCACATTCACGCCTGTATACAACTGTTCACTGTGGTTTTACTTATGTGAGCCAAATTAGAAACAGCCGAAATGAATTCATGGAAGTTCACTCATCCATGACATGAATACTGCCGAACAAGAAAAAGGAACAAACCGCTGGTACGCAGTAACTTAGATCTCAAGGGCATCGTGTTGGGTGACACAAGCCAATCTCCGAGAATCACCTACTCTATGATTTTTGAGGAGACAGCATTTTCAAAAAAGACAAAATTAGTTAGAGATGGAAAACAGATTGGAGGGTGAACGGGTTCCAGATGATGGAGGCAGACAGTGGGGAGAGGTAGGTCTGACTCCCAAGAGGTGGCATGAGGGAGGTTCCGTGCCTCGATTGCTGTAGCGGTGGTAACATCAATCTACACACGTGATAAAATGCCACAGGACTGGGGCGCCTGGGTGGCGCAGTCGGTTAGGCGTCCGACTTCAGCCAGGTCACGATCTCGCGGTCCGTGAGTTCGAGCCCCGCGTCAGGCTCTGGGCTGATAGCTCAGAGCCTGGAGCCTGTTTCCGATTCTGTGTCTCCCTCTCTCTCTGCCCCTCCCCCGTTCATGCTCTGTCTCTCTCTGTCCCAAAAATAAATAAACGTTGATTAAAAAAAAAAAAATGCCACAGGACTAAACCCACACGTGGCGCCAATGTCAAATTCCTGGCTTTGACATTGTACTATAACTATACCAAATGTAACCGTCAAGGAACCTGGGTGCAGAACGTGTCGGCGGGTCCTCTCTGTCCTATCTCTGTAACTCCCTGTGAATTTATGAATACTCTAAAATTAAAGTTAAGAAAAAAAGCCCCTTTGGTTGTGGCATGAAGAGACTAAGGGAAGAAATGGTAGAATGGGTCCGGTGCAGGGGAAGCGACAAGAGATCAACTGGGAACTTTCCTCTAGTCGTCGCTCTGACGAGGCTGGTAGTGGGAGACATGGAGACAAGTGAACGGATGCGACAGATCTTCTAGGGAGTAAGATGGCAAGTATTCCTTTGGTGTTGGATACGGGGTGAAGGAGAGGGCATTGTCAGCAATAACGCCCGGGTTTCTGGAAAGACCACTACAGTGATGGTGGTGTAGTCAGTGAGCTAGGAAATGGGAAGAACAGAAGGAGTGCAGGGACTTGGGTGGGGAGATCGAGTCCGCTTTAGACAGGCTGGATTTGGAGTGCTTTCGAGACAGCGAGGTAGAGCTGGTGACTCTCAGAAACGCAGAGCTGAGTATGTGGGAATCCAGAACATAGGATACTTAAAGCCACATTGGATGAGATCACTTAGGGAAAGTACAGCAAGCGGAAGAATGAAGTCCTAGGATCTGTTCTTAAGAAATTCCAACATTTAATAGGCCGGGGAGAGAAGTACAAGCAGACAAAGGATATGGAGGAGGCGTTGCCAGAGAAAGAGGAGAAAAGTTGGAAGTGTCAGGGAAGCTGAGGACAGAATGTCTTCCAGGGAGAGCACGACTCACAGTACCGGACGGGCTGGGTAGTCCGGTTAGATTAGAACCGAAGATGTCCCTTGGGTTGGTGATATAGAGGTGGCCTTATTGAGCGTCTCTTTCCCTCCCAGAGCATGGTGGAGTCGATTAAGGAGGCAGTGGAAAGGAAGACAAGTCTGTATCATTTTTCCTGGCGTTTGGCTGTGAAGGAATATAGAGAGAGCTGTGGAAGGAGGTCTTCATTTGCCTGTTGTTAGCCTGTCTCAGAGAGACGCCAATGGAAGAGGACTGAAAATACACCCGAGTAGAAGTGTATGATTCGGCACCTGAGAAGCTCAGAGGCCACAGCTTCCAGAGCACAGAGGTAGACACATCACAAGTCATTTTTCGGAACCAGAGAGAGAGAAGTGCCTCTCGCTCAGCAATGCCGGGCTTTGCGTTGTAATGATAATTATGGCACTTGTGTTTGGTCTGTGTTTTTCCACGTGAATAGATGTTCTTTCCTTAAGTTACTGCTTAGAAGGTTAAAGTTAGAAGGGACGCTGGCATTGACCTAGCTCAGAGGCTGAGAGGAGTCGCTCCTCCCTGTGGTGGGCAGGACTTGGATGGAAGCCACTGGAATCCCTCTCATCCCTGCATTCTTCAGCAGATCAGCACACTTCTTTGAGCCCAGGCTTCTTCGCTTACAACACGAACCATAATGCTTTCAAGAGGAGGGGTCTTTGGGATGATCTCTTTTTGTCGATACGGCTTGGAAACATGATTGTATGTTTCTCTGTTCACCAGCTTCTTGGTTTGAAGCTGACAAGCCTTACAGGGAAATCTGATCAAGCCCCTCGATTACAGTACAATAGCCTGTACTGCGGCACCATGTTATACTTGGAATATAAACAGGTGACTGGTTTTCAGGTGTCTATTTCAAAAGGACTCGTGGCTCACTTGTATTTGGGCAGGGAGGCCCCGATTCCTTGCCGCTTTTGCAAAGACTTAGGCCGACACCCAGCAGCCCGCAGGCCCCGTCAGCAGGGCAGCCCAAGGCAGTAGGTCAGGCATCTGTTCCGTATTCCTGCTGTTGCATCCGCTGAGACCAGAGGTGGTGATTCTGTTTTTCTATTATATCAAGAAGAACTCCGTTTTCTTGAGGGGCCATAGGGTCAGTAGGATCAATTTGCATGCCTGTGTGTGTGTGTGTGTGTGTGTGTGTGTGTTTGGAACCCTGCCCATATAACACTTTCTTTTTTTTTTTTAAGTTTATTTATTTTGAGAGAGAGAGAATGAGTGTAGGAGGCACAGAGAGAAAGGGAGACAGAGACTCTGAAGCGGGGTCTGTGCTGACAACAGAGAGTCCTATGTGGGGCTTGCGCTCACAAACCCATGAGATCATGACCTGAGCCAAAATCAAGAGTTGGACGCTTGACCCACTGAGCCACCCAGATGCCCTGGAGCCCCGCCAACTTAAAATCTTTATGATATTCTCTGCATAGAAACATCTATGTATACATCTTTTTATGTATCTGTTTTGGCTTTTTGTTTGCTTATTTGTTTATGTTAGGGATATTTGAAACAATATATTATTATGAATTAACTGTAGTCTTCTATCCAAGTGGTAAAAATAGCCCCAAAAGTTTTCACGTATTCTTCTATCTTCCGCAAATGAAACCATTGTACAACTGTCGAGACCGGGAAAGTAAAAATAGTACAGACAATACCACTAATTAATCAACAGACCTTACTCCAATTTTGCCAGTTGTCACATCAATGTTCTTTCTATAACCTAGGACCCAAGCCAGCATTTCACAATTGCATTTAGTTGCAATGTCTCTAATCTGGGACAGGTCTCCGTTGTCTTTTTTGTCTTTCATAACTTTGATACTTTTGAGCCTGTCTCTCAGTGTGGGTCTCTCTGATGTTTCCTCACAGTTGAAATCAGGTTTGTATGCTCCTCTCTTTTAAGCACCGGGTTTTGGAGTTTGGGAGCCGGAATTCACATGCTACCCATGCATCATGCGCCTGTGTTCTTAGCGAAAGGCAAATTCACTTACAGAAGAAAGAATCTGCTTCTGGCTGTACCTCTGGAGCTATAAAATTAATCCTTAATGCAACTAATATAGCACTTATGGTTCACCTCCTGGGTTTTCATGAAGTATATTTTTTAAAGGAACGTGAACTTTAAGTGTTATATTGTTTAATGTGCTATTTAAAACAGCTAAGTACCTGAGGGTATCAGTTCTTAAATCCCTATCATTAGTCATCATTAATTCACAGGGAACACAGCTAAATCATCAGAAACTAATGCTTAGACCAATTATTGGATCAACAGAAATTCTTAAAGACTAAAGTCACCCATAAATAACTTCATGGTTTAACAGCAACCAATCGCGGGGCACGAAGGGGCTCAGCCCCCGAAAGATTTGCAGGCTGGGTACGACTATTGACGTCTCCAAAATGAGTGTGGGAAGGTGACAGTGGTCTAGAAGTTCTTTCCAGCTTTCAGTTCAAATGCCACGTAAAAACTATAACTGGGACAGGAATCAAGAGCCAAATTCCAGTCCCCCAGCTTACTATCATGTCACCTTAGTCTAGGAACTCAACCCCACTCATGTATTCCCTCCTTTTTAAAAAAAGAGAGAGTGTCTTCTGTGTGCTCAGCTCTAAGCCAAGCACGGGAGATCTTACGCTGAATTAAAATAGATAAGGTATTTGGCCAGAAGGGATAAGGGAAAAGTGTTCTAGGTGGCGGGAGCAGTGTGAACAGAGCCATTTGGCAGAAGAGAGCAAGAGTTTGGAAAAGAGACCACGGCAGCTAGATGGCAGGGAAAAAGGGCAACAGAACAGAAGCTGACTTTGTGGTGGAGGGAACGGCGAGACTGTGGGAACACCACAGGGAAAAATGAACCCAAATGGATCATAGAGCTAAATGTAAACCCTAAGCTTACAAAATGTTTAAAGGAAATGGAAGAGAATTCAAGTTGAGAGTCTGAGGTAAGCAAAGATTTCTTGGATGTGGTGCTACAAGCAATTGAACACAGAAAAAAAAAATGGTGCAGTGGACTTCATCACAATTTAAAACTTCTGCCTTTTATAACACACTCCTTTTAACAAAATGTTTAATGTTTCTTTATTTTTGAGAGAGAGAGAGAGAGAGAGAGAGCAGGGGAGGGGCAGAGAGAGAGGGAAATAGAGGATCAGAAGCAAGCTCCTCACCGACAGCAGAGAGCCCAAGGCAGGACTCGAACCCACGAACTGTGAGATCATGACCTGAGCCGAAGTCGCATACTTAACCGACTGAGCCACCCAGGCGCCCCTAAAAGACACTTTTAAGAGAACAAAATGGCAAATCCCAGGATAGCAGAACATGTGAAAATATTTGTAACCTGAATATGTAAAGAGCTCTCTCAAAACTCAATAATAAAATAAACCCAAACGACCCAATTAAAAATGGGGCAAAGGACTTGACCAGATACTTCAGCAAAGAATATATATGGGTGGCAAAAAGAAGCAGATGAAAAGATACCTCGATGTCATTGTTAGAGAACCACAAATTAAACCGTGATGAGATCTCTTCATGCCTGTTAGAAAGGCTAAAATTTAAGAAGACTTATCACACCAAATGTTGCAGAGGATGTGAAGGGCCTGGAACTCTCCTTGCTGGTGGACATGTAAAATGGTGCAATCACTTTGGAAAATTCTTGGCAGTTTCTTAAATTAAACATTACCTTATCATATTATCCAGACATTTCACCCCAGGCATTTACTCAGAAGAAATGAAGGCACATGTCCATGCAAAGACTTAGATATGAATCTCCATAGAAGCGTTATTTGTAACAAGCCAAACCTGGAAACAACCCAAATGTCCATCAGCAAATGAATAAATCGTGGTATATCTTTACGACGGAATGCTACTTAGCGATCAAAAGGATTGTTAAATGATTGATACTTGCAACAAGCTGAATGTCCAAATAGTTACGTTAGGTGAAAGAAGCCAGACAAAAAGTGTGTACTCTGTATGATTCTATTTATGCAAAATTTCCAGAAAATCATTTTCTGTAATGACAGAAAACAGATCAGTGGCCTCTTGGAATAGGCAGAGAGGGGGGGAGGGGGTGGCAATGAGTGGAAAAGAAGACTTACAAAGGAGCATGAAAAGACTCTTGGCAGTGATGAATATTATCGCTCGTGTGATTTTGGTGATGATTTTGCAGGTCAGATGTATGTCAAAAATTATCAAATTATATACTTTAAATATGTGCGGTCTGTTGTTGTGTCGCGTCTATTTTATTCAATTGTACGTCAATCTAATTTTATTCTAGTGTATGTCGACTCTATTCTACTCTTTGTCGGCCAGAGCTGGGTCATAGGTGGGTCTTGGGCCACATGCCTGTGTCATGGCTGAAACGGAGGCTGGGAACATGCATGCTTGCCTTATAAGATTGGAGGGTTCCCCGAATGCTGCAAGGGTCATCTGATGCTGGATGGCCAAGAATCGCCAACATCAGGAGTCCGGGCCACTTTTAAGCTTACCCTCCATGCCCTTAGCTAAGAAAGGAATTTTTATAAGATTTCTGTTGAGAATCCCATGAGATCATATATGTGGAAGTTGCCATTTTCAGTATAAAGGCAAGCTGTTATTTTTCAAACCAATGAAACTTTGGAACTGAACATTTTTTTTGGTTTTGGTCCAACTAAAGTCTTAAAGGAATACACAAGAACTAAATAGCTGAGGAGAAGGCCCCATGAACAAACAGTAGGAGAGGCCAGAAGACAGAGAAAGGCCTTAGATTCTAGGTTGTGAAGCAACCAGCAGAGGGCCCAGAGAGAACAGCCCGATAAAGCTGACTCCTTGAAGGAAATTCTTTCTCTGGCTATTTCTGGAACTTTAAAATCTAGTGACGATGGGGGCCGTAGCAGAAGCATTACAGTTAATAAGTTTATACACGTTGAAATCTGACACAGTGCCTATTATAAATAATAAATAAGTTGAATAAGAATACCTTTACAGCTGTCATAAAATATTTTTGTATTACTGCGTGTATATCCATATAACACATATTACCAAGTCAAATCTGGGAAAACGCTATCACACCCATCTAACTGTTCTACATCATCTTACGGCACCGTCTTGCATTTGCATATCCCCAGCCACGCGCGCACGCACACACACACACACACACACACAGTTTGTTAACACCAACTGAACTGACTAGATGCTGTAATTCCACACATGACTCCTATGACTTGGCCTTTGCTCTACCACAGTCAACACTGGAAATGGAAGCATTTAGTCTATAGGACACCCAGGGAAAGACCTTATAACTGCATTTAGAAGGTTATATGTTGGGGCGCCTGGGTGGCTCAGTCGGTTGGGCGTCCGACTTCGGCTCAGGTCACGATCTCGCGGTCCGTGAATTCGAGCCCCGCGTCGGGCTCTGGGCTGATGGCTCAGAGCCTGGAGCCTGTTTCCGATTCTGTGTCTCCCTCTCTCTCTGCCCCTCCCCCGTTCATGCTCTGTCTCTCTCTGTCCCCAAAATAAATAAACGTTAAAAAAGTTAAAAAAAAAAAAAGGTTATATATTTCACAGCACCCCTGGTATACTAACAAAGTAACATTAATTCCTCCAGGTAATTGTTTGCCATGTGTTTTTAGGTAAACTTCTGTATTTTAGAAAAGTTTTAGAATTACAGAACAGTTGTGAAGACCAGAACGGAGAGTTCCCGGACGTTCCACACCCACTTTCTCTTATTGTTAACATCTTACATTCGTGTGGTGAGTTTGCTAAAGTGAATAACCAGTATTGATAGGTTATCGTTAACTAAGGTCCCTACTTCACTCATATTTTGGTGATTTTCACCTAATGTCTCCTTCTGTTCCAGGATCCCACCAGGGAACCACGTTGCATTTAAGTCATCGGGTTTCCCTAGGCTCCTCTTAGCTGTGACAGTTCCTCTGCCTTTCCTTGTTCTGGATGACTTTGACCGTTTTACAATTTACTGCTCAGAGATTTTGTGGACAGTCCTTCAGCTGGGATTTGTCCATTTTTTTGTTGTTGTGATCAGACCTGGGTTATCTGTTTGTGAAAGGAAAGCCACAGAGGTGAAGTGCCATTCTCACCACGTCATATCAAGACACATGCTACCGACATGACTTATCGCAGTTGGTGTGGACCTTGGTCGCCTGAGTTAGATGCGCTGCGTGTTGTGTATTGTTCACTCTGTGATGTAGCAGGTCTGTCTGCCACTTATTTTGTCATTGTTTTTCTAATATTTTATCATGAGAACTTGGAAACACCCACCAAAGTTGAGGTTTTAGGTTTTTATAATATTTACATAAATCCCCAAGATAGATTCTACAACTGATCTGTTACTACACTTGCTTGGCCACACACCTGCTATCCATTCTGCCACCCATCGCTGTCAATTCATCTTTTTTTAAAAAGTTGTCATTTATTTACTTATTTATTTTTAAAAATTTTTAAGTTTATTTTTGAGAGAGAGAGAGAGACAGCGTGAGCAGAGGAGGGGCAGAGAGAGAGAGAAGGAAGAGAGAGGATCCCAAGCAGGCTCCACACTGTCAGCACAGAGCCCAACGTGGGGCTTGAACTCACAAACCATGAGATCGTGACCTGAGCTGACACCGAGAGTTGGACGCCTAACAGACTGGGCCACCCAGGGGCTCCTTGTCATTTATTTTAGATTCTGCCGGTGTTGCCCCACAATACAAGAAGAGATAGAACAGCCTTGTTGCAAAGAGACAAAGGAAGAGGATCATACTGGATTTTAAAATCCAAGTTGAGCTGCCGTGGCAGGAGCACATTGAAGAGAATAGTGGAGGGTAAAAATTAGCCTGCAATTTAGGAACTAGCGGAAAGTCCTTTGGCGTCATGAAGTGTGTCCAAAATACCACCGCAACTCCAAAGATTACCAGCCAATAGCATGGAAAGAAGCTGAAGAAAACTATGGCCCAAGGCATGTGTGATTTCGGGGCGTTTGAAGAAAAAGGAAGACCATTTTCCAGTTTGGGATACCAGGAGCGTATCTCCAAAGGAATTGTACCAGACAAACCTGGAATTGCATTCCCATTTCCAGGAACCGTCCCCAGCACTAAATGGGAAATGCCAGGGTGTCATATTTTTTTTTTAAATTTTTTTTTCAACATTTATTTATTTTTGGGACAGAGAGAGACAGAGCATGAACGGGGGAGGGGCAGAGAGAGAGAGGGAGACACAGACTCGGAAACAGGCTCCAGGCTCCGAGCCATCAGCCCAGAGCCCGACGCGGGGCTCGAACTCCCGGACCGCGAGATCGTGACCTGGCTGAAGTCGGACGCTCAACCGACTGCGCCACCCAGGCGCCCCCAGGGTGTCATATTTTAATGATCTATTCCTTTAAGGCAGAGAAGGACGCAATGAATATCCCTTTACGCTCCTCCTTGCCTGTAAGTGTGAGTATTTCTCCGGGAGAACAGCCTTTGTGTTCCTTTGCTGGAGATGCTGTAAAAAATAGTACCACAGCCTGGGTGGCTTCAACAACAGAAATGTATTTCTCACAATTCTGGAGGTTGGAAGTCTGAGATCAGTGTCTGCAAGAAGGATTCCCTGTGAGCATTGTGAGAGTCTATTCCAGGCCTCTCTCCTCGGCTAGAAGATAACCACCTTCTCCCTACGTCTCTTCACACTGTATCGCCTCTGTCTCTGTGTCCAAGTTTTCCTTTTTATTAGGACACCAGTCATGTTGGAGGAGGGCTCACCCTAATGGCCTCATTTTAACTCGATGATCTTTATAAAGGTCCTGTCTCCCAATAAGGTCATGTTCTGAATTGCTAGGCTTAGCACTTCAGTGTAGGAACTGGGGGGGGGGGGGGGGGGCAATTCAACCTGTAAGTCTTCAAACTTATTTTTTGTACAACCCTTCAACGAATTTGGAGAAACTACGTACCCCTCACACAGTTTAACATTGACCTTTAAGAAATTACAGGCTTAAAACGGTTCTGAAGAGTAGAATTGCTAGCATTTTGTAAATATTAACATTTAAAAATAAATAGTGACTCTTTCAAGTGTATCCAAAAAAATCTAAATACCATAACAATTTGATTCAATAATCATCATCTATTAAAAAATGCATGCATAATTTCCTATGGAAATTTGATATCTTTCCTGTTTCCACATTCCGTTCCAATTCCCCCACAGAGTTTTTATCTTCGTGTTATATATTTTCACGCTGGGAAGTCCCAGTTTTGATCACCCTATTATACTTCTTTTTGACAAGATTATAAGTGGAAATTAAAATTTTTAAACGTTTTATTTCCTGGGATCAGAAGGCTGTAAGTGTTTAAACTTTCTAATTGGGAGTGTTATCAGTTGAGCAAGAAAACAAAACTGTATTAGAAAATAATTATCCTCTTATAATTTATTGAGCAGAAGAAATAAACTATCTTTGAAAATGCTTCTCCACAAATGATATAAATGGTGCTTCTCCCTCCAATTAGTTCATGTATCCATTGATGAATGGCTTTATACTAGAACAATACGATTTCTGCAGTGACTTTTATTTCTGTCCTCCACCCCATTTTTATAGAAGTAACTGCTGAGAAGACTCATTCAGAGTAATAAATAAGTGGGAATGAAAGGTGTTTGTTAAAGCAATTTTATCCAATTATTTGAATTTTCTTCAAATTACATGCCAACTACTACCTAGTAATTTACTACCCAAAATTATTTTTAGTACTCTTCTTGTTAAACATCTATTAGATTCAGGGTGCCTGGGTGGCTCAGTGGGTGAGGTGTCTGACTCTTGATCTCAGGGTCGTGAGTTCAAGCCCCGCATTGGGCTCTGTGCTGGGCATGATGCCTATTAAAAAAAAAAAATTTGGGGCGCCTGGGTGGCGCAGTCGGTTAAGCGTCCGACTTCAGCCAGGTCACGATCTTGCGGTCCGTGAGTTCGAGCCCCGTGTCAGGCTCTGGGCTGATGGCTCAGAGCCTGGAGCCTGTTTCTGATTCTGTGTCTCCCTCTCTCTCTGCCCTTCCCCTGTTCATCCTCTGTCTCTCTCTGTCCCAAAAATAAATAAACGTTGAAAAAAAAAATTAAAAAAAAAAAAATTCTACTAAATTCTTCAAATTGGTGAAAGTTGGAAAACTACCTGACAAGCAAATGAGAGTTAGTTACACTTCCAAATTCCAGAAGAGACGCCTAGATTTATGAAACAGCTCTTGGTTACACGTTGCTCCTTCACTGTAAGCACCTTGTTTAGAACAGATTGCTCTCTTAGAGTTCTCCAAAAAAGCAAACTCTAAAATCAAGTCTTGGGGCCCCTGGGTGGCTCAGTCGGTTGAGCGTCTGACTTCGGCTCAGGTCATGATCTCACGGTCCGTGGGTTCGAGCCCCGCGTCGGGCTCTGTGCTGACCGCTCGGAGCCTGGAGCCCATTTCGGATTGTGTCTCCCTCTCTCTCTGCCCCTCCCCCGCTCATGCTCTGTCTCTCTCTGTCTCAAAAATAATGAATAAACGTTAATAAAAAAATTAAAAAAAATAAAGTCTGTTATCATCAAAACCTTGAAGCTGCAGATTTATCTCATTTAACTTATAAAAAATATCCTTCTTACACTGATAAAACCAACACCCTCTGTCAAGCCTATCCACAAAATAAAACATCTTCCGACAGCAACAGTTTAACTTCGTTTTTGATTCCAGTAAATGTTAATACAGGATTCAAAAATCTCATTAGCCATTCCTTGAATCGAATTTGAATTTAATAGTACATACATATTAAACACTACTAAAACTAATGAGAAAGAAATTTCAAGATGCATATTGTAAAGGGATGATTTCAATGGTGTAGAGATTATTAATTTATTCCCTTATAATAAGTTATCCAAACAAGAAAATGAACTGACGTGTCTTGTCATTTAACTTACGATATTTTGTAAATGATATTTAGATACCATTTGGCTAACACCGTAAATTATTTTTGAAAAGAGGTATATGATGAAAAACATGGCATTGCTTTGGTAAGTGTGTCTGTGTGCATTTTTGGATTGTTGGTATTGTGCTATGGGGAGTAATTAAATTAGAACCCAGTATAGACGTCAGAAATAACATCATTGATTTTTAGATCTCAGGATAAAACTTGTCCTCATATTTAAAGGAAAAGGGGGCATCTGAGCGGGGGCGGGGGGGAGGGTCTTAGTCTGTTAAGCGTCTGACTCTTGATTTTGGCTCAGGTCACGATCTTACAGCTGTGAGATTGAGCCCCATGTCAGGCTCTGTGCTGCGCATGGAGTTTGCTTAAGATTCTCTTTCCCTTGCTCCCTGCCCTTCCCCAGCTTGCGTGGGCACAAGAGAGGGAGAGAGAGAATTCTAAGCAGGCTCCCCACTGTCAACCCAGAGCCTGGCATGGGTCTCTATCTCACCAACCATGGGACCGTGTGTGACCTGAGCCAAAATCAGGAGTCAGATGCTTAACTGACTGAGCCATCCAGGCGCCCCAACATGAAGCGTTTTATAAATAAAATGAGCTGGGAATTAATTTCAGCTAGAATAGACATTTAACGATAGCTTTTATACTGTGCATTTTAGCTGCTTTATTGAAGAGCACACACCAAAAGAAAGAAACGATGAACACATTTTATTTGTGGCTTTTTATCTAATTTACTTTGGGCAGTTTGGTGTCTCCATGTCAGATGCATTAAAAAAAAAAACACAGAGTCACTAACCTATGCTTTTCTGGCTTTTTAATGTTGTTTTTCTTTCCAGCTAATGATACGCTTTAGGCATAAATATTGAGGATGGCCTAGAGGAACTGCTAAATTTTAACTTGACGAACAAGCGATGTCTCGCAATACGACTAGTACGTGACGCTGAACATCACATGATCACAACAGAGCCAATGGTTCTCGAAATTCGCTCTGATATTCAGGTGCTTTGGATGACAAGCATGTTTCCAGACGAACTGTTCCTACAAACCAAGGTTTTACTGTATCTCATCTCAGAGCAAGGCTTTACTCCTAATAGAAATGTGCCTACAAACACTAAAAGACCAAAAGCTTTATGGTGCTCTGAGTGGTCCTTAAAGGAGGCTTCTCTTTTGTTACTCACAGGTTTTTGAACTCAGGAGCCATGAACTGAAGTAGGATTTGGGATGGATGTAGGAAGGGCTTTTGTGAACACAGGTAGGCTCTTAGGTCAGTCCAGTAAAATCCTGCAACCTGACGAACCCTTTGAATAGCCCTGGTGTAAAGAATACCGGGTTCCTGGGTGTACACATGTTCAATGTTAAGAAACACGGCCAACATGCCCTCCATGGTGTTTGTGCCCATTTACACTTCCATCACCCGTGCACGAGTGTTCCCATCACTCTGGACACTTGCCTCCATTTGATACGATACCATCAGACTTTGAAGGTTTCATCCCCTTGGCGGGTGGATTTTGCTTTACAAGATTTCCAAAGAAGGACAATAAGTTCATGGATTTTGCTTTACCTTTTCCAAATTATTGATGAGTTTTGGCTTATCGTTTGTCAGCTTGTCAGTTTGTCAGCTGAGTTTCTATGGTGGTAAATGATCCTTATTTCTTTCTTCCTTTTTTGTTTGATTTTTAGAATTAAATTTTGAAGCTATATGTATATATATATATATATTTTTAATGTTTATTTATTTATTTTGAGAGAGAGTGGGGAAGAGGCAGAGAGGGAGAGAGAGAGAGAGAGAGAGAGAGAGAGAGAGAGAGAGAATACTAAGCAGGCTCCATGCTGTCAGCACAGAGCCCAAAACAAGGCTCGATCTCACAAACCATGAGACCATCGCCTGAGCCAAAATCAAGAAAGAGTCAGGCATTTGACCCACTGAGCCACTCAGGTGCCCCTAAGTTCTTTATATATTCTATAGGCTGATCCTTTAGTCTGGCTTAGTGTTGCAAATACTGTCTCCTAATCTGTCCCTGTATCATATCTTTAACTTTAGAGTCACTGTCATTATCCTCATCGTCCAGGCCTATTTAAATACCTTGTGTGTATTACCTCATTTAATTCTCACAATAGCCCTATGAAGGAGGGATTATTATATCCCCATTTTACGGGTAGAGAAAGTGAGGCATGCCAAGCCTTAAGGAAATTGATCAAGGTTGTCCAGCCAGTCAGGAGAGGAGCACTCATCCTTAATCAATAGACTTGCCTCCTATAACCTCATCTTAATACAAGGCAAGCAATATTGCAGTGTTTAAGACGTAACTTCAGTATAATACAAATGGTATTGAGTTTTATAGTCAAAAGCTATAGGCCATTTCATTTTGATTGACATAAAGTCCTCACAATGGATTATATATTATGTGAGACCTGTGGATTACAAAAAGGAGAAAGAAAAAGACACAGTCCCTGCCCTCAGGGTGCTTGCAACGCAGGAGGGAAGGTAGTCAATTGCAATACTGTGTAATGAGCCCTGTAATAAGATACAGCCGAGGACGCTAATAGAACATGCAGGAGGGGCCCTAACATGCAATCATGTGTGGTTCTACCAATAATCATGTCGTACGAATGATCTCTGGCACATGTGCCAACCTTCCCTCGTCTTATACATTAGTTGAGACATAAATGTCCTAATTCATACGGCTGATCTGCTTGTTGAGATCTTTTTGGGACTCTGACTTGCCCATGGCAGGTTTCAGTGAGCATTTCCACCAGCATGCCAGTTACAGTTTGCTTAGAACGTTGTCAATGTCCTTATTCGTATCATTCACCACCCAAAGAACTGGAAAGAGACGTGGGATAGATTTTTGGAGACAAGTTGGGGGGGGGGGCAGCATGCAAGCCAAACCGATCAGCGTTCTGACGGTGGTTCGTCCCGTTTTGCCTCTACTTCTAGAATACAGAAGGGCAGCATGGGCGAGGGGAACACAGAGCAAGGTGGTGATAAGCAGCGCTGGCCACAGAGGTGGGGCTGACCACGGCGGCTGTCCCGCTGTTTCCTTTCCTTTTTCTTCTTTTCCTCCCTTCTCCCCGCCCCCAACCACCATCAGACGCTGCAGAATCTCTTCAAGAAATTAGCGAAGCTTTAAGTTCTCATTTGAGCTGAAAATTACACAGCATCGCTTAAAACTGCTGGCACCGCAGTTTATTCCTGTTTAAAAATGGGGGGGGGGGGACAAGTAATGCTGGACGCTAGATGGGAAATTTCAATTCTTCACTGCGTTTTGGAGGGAGGAAAGATTAGGAAAGGCGGGAGATCACTTTTGCCTGTGAGCCCTGGTGGTACCAAGCGGGAAAAGCGCACCCACCCGTAAAGCCATTTGTGACTTCGTGCGAGAGCAAATGTTGTCTTACCTGGATTTTTCCTATTCTGTCATTCCAGATTGGTTATTTTTAAGCCCGCAAGCGCAAATATTCTTGGCTGCTAGTGTTCGGTCTCACCTCGCTTGCTATTTTAGCCACTGTCCTATAAAGGGACGGCCCTGTGATCTCGCAGGGTGCCGTGGAAGAGAGGGAAGAGCGGGGAGGCAAGCAGGAAAACGTGACCCGGAGGGCAGACGGGCTGCCACCAGGGCTGTTAGCAGGCACAGGTGAGGGGCGGGGGCAGGGGGAAGCGACCAGAAACAAAGTCCAGCAAAGTGCGGCTGCCGGGAGATGGGCTGGTTGCCATTCGTGAGAGTGAGTTTCCTTAAGACTATGAAGGAGTAAGGCTGGGGTGACGCTAACGACCGTAGCAAACAGACAAGAAGATGTAAGGGACCTTCTCGGCCCGTTATGCCCTATCCCCTTCCCTATTGGAAGAGGCAAAGGTGGAGGAAACTGGCGGAAAAAAACAAAAAAAAAAACAAAACAAAACCCACGGAGTTTGCAGCATCGGTGCCAGAATCACAAAGCTGAGTACTCAAGGATGAGTTGGAGGCCGAGAGAACAACTTCATAGCTGGCTCCCTAATAAAGTCCACAAGGACGGAGCCTCAGCCACTTTATCATTGAGTTCACTCCTAAGACACAGCTAGAGCCAGGACAGTGATTCAGGAAGCAGGGCAAGACATTTACCTTCCCCAGGAAAGAGAATACTATCAGTTTCCCTATGAAAATGTTGATTTTTAAGGTACCTCCGGGGAGTTACGCATGCACGCTATTGAACATTATTTATTAGCGCATGCCTTTATTTAACACATGTCGGGATGTACCTTCTGGGTTCATGGTCTTTACTGCCTAGGGATTCTGGAGGTGGAAAAGAGGCTCATTTAAAGCCAAGTTTTCCACTGCGGCGATAGCAAATTTATCTAAAGCTGGCCAGGCTCCTAGGCAATTATCTTTCACCACGGTCCGTTCTCTGTTGCCAGGAGGGCTGCGTGAGAGAGAGAGAGAAAATTAAAAGTATTTTAAAATATAAATGCCACGCCATCCCCGCCACTTAATCCATTGCTTTTGCAATCTCTCAGGAAATTTGGGAGAGGAAGGAAGTTTGAGTCTCTGTCTTTAGGCACTGATTATATAAGGTGAGATTAATTTTCCCATATGGTGCATGGAATCCACCTCACTGCTCTGCAGGCATACTTTTGCCTCACGTAAGTCTATTTGTGTCGAGCTAAGCACACAGAGTAGAGTGTAGCTTAGAATAAAAAAAAAAAAAAGAAATGGGAAGGTAAGGAGAAAAAGAAGTGTGAAAGGCAAAGAGAGAAACAGAGGACAATTTCATTCCAGGTTCATCCTTCAGGATGGGTCAAACCCATTAGGATCGAGTCATTCATTCCAACATGTAACATGTATTGAACATTTACGTGCCAAGTACTGCAGGATAAAGTCTCTAGACACGAGGCACGCAAAGACAAAACATGACCCCTACCTTCAAGAAGCTTCCTTTCCCGTGGAGAAGCTGCGCGAGCGGAAGAAGTCATGGTGCAACATGGCAAGGATTCTAACTAATGAGATGTGCTCAGGGTGCCGCGAGAGAAGAGATGAATGTCACCAAAATCCCACTGGAAGTCTGGAAGGCTTCCTAGAGGGGACAGCACTTTTGGCTGGTCAAAAATAAAGGGAAGATGCCTGGGTGGCTCAGTCGGTTAAGTGTCTGGCTCTTGACTTTGGCTTGATCTCATGGTTTGTGAGTTCGAGCCTCGCGTGGGGCTCTGCGTGGATAGCCTGCTTGGGATTCTCTCTCTCCCTCCCCCCCCCCCCCGCCCCTTCCTGATTCGCACAAACACACGCACTCTCTCTCTTTCTCTCTCGCAAAATAAATAAATAAACTTAAAAAAAGAAAAGAAAAGAAAGTAGATAAGATTTGGGGAAGTGGGATCAGCATCTTTCAAGGCACAGGGACAGGAAACGGGTCAGTATAACCAGAGCATAGGATGAGAGATGGAACAAGAGGTAGGAGGAGACAGGGCTGTCAAAAACCGTGAAAGGTATGGAATTTTCTCTATTTGCAAGCTAACAAGTTAGCTTGGCATGGTTTTGTGGATCGTGGCAGATGACACAAGATTCCCGGGTCAGAGACAAAGTACTTTATTATTAACGGGGTAGCAAGCAGCTTTATCTTCAGCATATTTGCACTGGCCTCCTTTTTCCCCCAGATGACACAGAAGTCATGTGATGGACCCGGATGCATGCTACACATTCAGTAAGTTTGCTCTGAAGCTGAGGAACCCAGACCCAAAGGCACAGCCCTTTTGAAGCAAGCAGCTCTCAAGTCCCCCACTCCAAGGGAGCAAGCAGAAACACAGTGACCATGCTGTCATCACCTGGATCTCCATGGGTCCCTATGTGACTGGCTTCAGGAACAGCTCAGTGTCAGGAGAGGGCAATTCTTGCAGTCTGGCATGCTTGGTAAGGGTGTGCAGAGACACTCGGCCCCCATGTGGACCGCCTCTCCCAACAGGGGCCAGACAGTAAGCAGGAGCCATCTCACGAAGGGCGCTTTAGATGACGCTGAGGAATTTGAGCTTTGCCCCAAAGCATGTGGCGCCCTTGAAGACTTGGCCAGAGATATGTGCTGATAGGAGCTCCAATGTGAAAGGATGACTCCCGTAGCTGTGTGAGGAAAGGATCGGACAGCGAGCTGAGACAATGAAGAAAAGCTCGTTAGGTGGCAATCCCAGTATTCCGTGTGTGAAGTGAGCTACCGGAAGTCAAGGAAGCAGAGGAAGAGGTCGGGGGAAGGTGGTTAGTCCAAGGGTATTATGCAAGGTAGGATCTGAAGCATTTTTGTGGAGTTGGTTAAAAACATTATTTTAGAGAGAGTCTAAGTCAATACTACGGATAACTTAGTGTCCTGAATTTCATTAGCATTTTACACGTATCAACTCATTTGACCTAACTCTTTGTGAAGGAGATACTATTGTTGTTTTACAGATGAAGAAACAGGTGCAGAGAACCTAGAAGGAGAGCCCTCCCGGTTGCCAGGCAGGCAGCTGGGTGGGTGGTGGTGTCTCCCATTGACATGACCCATAGCACATGTGGGGCAGGTCTGGGAAGGAAGATGAGGCATTCGGTTATGACCTGAATGTTTGTGGCTCCCCCCACCCCCCGATTCATATGTTGGATCCCTAACCCCCAAAGTGATGCTGGTATTTAGAGATGTGTCTTTGCGAGGCGGCTAGGGTTGATAAGGCCATGAGCGTGGCACCCTCATGATGAGGTCAGTGCTCTTCAAAGAAAAGGAAGACAAAGAATTCTCTCTTCGTGAGCATGCACTGAGTAAAGGTCAAGTGCGTGCGCAGAGAGAAGTTGCTGTCAGCCAGGAGGAAGGCCCCCGCTAGGAACTGAACTGTCTGGTCTCTTGATCTTGGACTTCCCAGCCCCCAGAACTGTGAGAAAAGAAGTTTCTGTTGTTTAAGCCACTCATTCTATGGTGTTTTGTTACGGCAGCCCAAGTACACGGAGATAGCCCAGTTGAGCGTACGATATCTGGTCAACATGTGAATGGTGATTCTTAGTAGGTATCTGAATCCATAACTCTGGGCTCCAGAAGGGAGGTCTTTGGGGGAGAAATAGATTAAGGAGTAGTCATTGAAGGGATGGTAAGTGAAATCACGAATTTAGATGAAACTGCCTGGAAAAGTGGGATGAATAAAAGGAGCAAAGGGTTATGGGATGAGGCTGAGGCAGGGAAACGAAAGAGATCCCAGGAAAAACTGCTTTTTTCACTCCTTTTTCTGCTTCTATTCTTGCTAGGACCTACACGCCCGCCTTACACAGGCCTTATAGAAACAGATCGTGTGTGTCCTCCTTGTGAAGGTCGTGGCGTTGATGATTTCTTTGGAGTCCTTCAGCACAGAGACCACGGACTCATCAAGACCCCCAGGTTCCAGGGCGTAAGTGACTTATGGAGGACACCTACACATTCGCATTTGTTCTTGGATGCCTGAGAAGACACGTGCACGGTACCACAACCCTCAAGAGAAACCCCAGACCCCGAGCAAAGATGGGACTCCCTCTCTTTTCCCTTCTGAGTCTCCCAGACACTCTGTCTGTGTCTACACGCCACATCTTCAGTCAACTCTGCTCTCACTTCTCCTTGGCTTACATATGATTTCTATCCTGCCTGAAGCCAAGGACTCCCCTCTGAGTCCTCGGACCCAGCCAGCCTGCATCAAAGCTATGAAGCTTGCATCAAAGCTACATTTCGGGGGCAGGTAGAAAGGAAAGCCCCAGAGAAGACCGACAAGGGATGATTAGAATGGTAAGAGGGGAAAAAAAAAGGAGAGAAGGCACAGAAGCCAAAGGCGGGGAGAATTTCACGTAGAACAGAGTGCTTAATAAAAACTTGACCTCAGGGGTGCCTGAGTGATTCAGCTGATTGTCAGACTCTTGATTTCAGCTCAGGTCATGATCTCAGTGTTGTGAGATTGAGCCCCAAATTGGACTCTGCACTGGGCAGGGAGCCTACTCAAGATTCTCTCTCCCTCTCTCTGTCTCTCTCTCTCCCTGCCTCTCCCCACTTTCTATGTCTCTCTAAACAAACCAAACAAAAAACTTGACCTCTGAAAGGTTGAGTAATGAAAGCACCATGCGCATTGAGTAAGGTAATTTGCAGGTAATTTCTAAGTGTAAAGAGAGTAAGTTAAGGTAGTGGACAAGGGAGGAATCATTGAAATTTGGACTGTGGATGACAAACTTGAGATACTACGTGTTAAGTTACCTCAACGATAACTTCAGAGGATGTTCAACTGTGTTGGTTGGTGGGATAAGTGAAGCAACAAAGTGGACAGCCATTTTTTTTTTTTTCTTTTTCTAAAAAGATGAGATTCCATATCTCTCTGGAAGAGAATACTGTTGGCTTTTAAGAAGGTCATAGCAAGAATATGCACTCTCCTTGCATAGACTGGAAAAAGAGTGGGCATGTGTCCCAGAGAGCCTACTTGTAGTCTAGACAGGATTTGGATTCTGATCCTGGTGCCTTGCTCCGCTGCAATAAAAATGGAAAGTGAGGGGTTAAGAGAACAGAACCAGCTCTCTTGTTGGTCGCACTAAAATGTAACTGTTGTTTTTTAAAAAGCGTTAGAAGTGTTGTAAGATAGTAGGAAGCAGGGATAGGCCAAAAAGACCATGTGGCGGAGACCTCTCTTATCTTTCACTGCAGTTAATTAATCAGCTCAGAGAGTAGATAAAGGAGGAAGAAATGCTTAAAAAAAAAATAAATAAAACATGGGCATAGGGTCAAGCAGAGCACTTGTTGTAGGAGATGATTATTATAATTAATGGTGATACATATGGATGATGTCAATTTGCAAAAGCTCTGAGGGCCTGGGAATTCTTCCATTCTCTTGTCCTCTAGACCTCGGCTAACTCAGCTACTCTTCCCTGTTAACCCGCTGACCCTGCTGCTGTCTTCGTATTTTTGGTGTGTGTGTGTGTGTGTGTGCACGCGCGCGCGGGCACATGTGCGTAATTCTAAATAGCTAGATATATATCGCTATGGAAAGTAGTTCTACAGACACCAAGTATCCCAGAATAACCAAAAGGGCTGGACGATAGGCTTAGTTGAATGTAATCCAAAGTGCAATCAAGTTCACGGTCTCCCGTGATTATCAAGAGGTAGCCCTCTCATCTAAGATGGAAAAGTAGGATGTTCTTTCCCAATATGGACTGTTGCACGTTAACCAGCTTATTGAAGAACTACTAAATTTTAAAGTTGGAAGAAATCAAAATTTCTAACTTTTTATCCCTGTAGATGAGAAAAATTGAGGCCTAGATAGGCTAAGTTATATCTCCAGGGTCACACGGCTGGACAGTGGCATGGCCAGGATCGGTACAAAGGTTTTCCAGTAACTTACCGTTACTCATTTCACGTGGCATATGTGTGAATAGAAGTTAAATATATTATTGTGTGTTCGGACACATTTGAATATATTTTTTAAAACTCTGCTCTCACTGCTTTACACGTATGTTTTTCATGCACAGACATGGGTTCAAAGACCTATCCAGCTTTTACTTGTATAATCTTGAAAGACAAAATTTTGTTATTTGCAGAATATCAAGCTATATCATTGAGAACCTTAACCCTTTTACCATTCTATATCCTAGCTTTTTTTTTTTTTAAGATTTTATTTATTTATTTCGAGAGAGAGTGGGAATGAGCGAGGAAAGGACAGAGACAAAGGGAGACAAAGAATCCCAAGCAGGCTTCATGCTGACAGCACAGAGCCTTGACTTGGGGCTCGATCTCACGAACCGTGAGATCATGCCCTGAGCCGAGATCAAGAGTTGGACGCTCGACCGAATGAGCCACCCAGGCGCCCCCTCGATATCCTACCTTTTAAAATCTAAATATCTAAATCTTTTGGGGGAGGGGTGCCTGGCTGGCTCAGTTGGTAGAGCATACAACTCTTGATCTCACGGTTGTGAGTTCAAGCCCCAGGTTGGGTGTACAGATTATTACTTAACTACGTAAAACTCATAAAAATAAAAAAAAAAATTAAAAAAACGTCTTCGGGCTGATGATAAAGGAAATAATATAGTTGGCTGGACATAAGCTCAAGGTCTCTTTGATAAGCCTGTCACAGAACGATTCCTTAGGAGACGGGCTGGTCTCTGAGCTGTGAAGGGAAGAACAGGAAGGGTCGAGCTAGAGAAAACTTCAGCATCTCAGTGGCGATCTCTCTAGCTCTTGTTTGGTCTTTTCGGGAGACCTGTGCCAACTCGTCCATTCACCTTTGAAAGTTGCTGTGAATTCCCTCTTTTAAATATAGCAATCACGTCCCAGATGCCTGTTATTCTCTCTGACATCAAACGGACAGCTCATGTTCTTTACTGGCATTGTTTCCAATAGCTCCAGAATGGCCTCCTACAGCAGGCCGTGGGTTCATTAGTCATAATTTCCCATCTTTGCTCTTTCTTTCTTCTTTCCATCAGAGCCTGTAGCACCACGTATGATCACATAACTTATTTTCATGAATGTTTATATTTGTTACTGCTTATTTCCATTTACCTTTGGAAAGCTCTGATGACAACTTCCAATTCGACTACTTCTTAGCTCTGTGGCTAGAACCAAATCACTCTGGCTTCTCAGAGTCTTTTTTTTTTTTTTTAACCTCTGTAAAGCTGTAAAGTTTATACCTGATCTTATGCTCCAAGGAGATTAAAAGTAGGGAAGTGCTTGACATTTTCCAGTGTGATAAGCTGAATTCAGAGATGGGCCCCAAGATTCCCATCCCCTGGTTTATATACCCTGTATAATCTCCTCCCCTTGAGTGTGGGCAGGACCTGTGACCATGATAGGGTTTCACTGCTATGAAAGGATTACTAATCAGTTGACTAGGAGTTCATCAAAAAGGGTGGGCCTGGCCTAATCAAGTGAACCTTGAAAGAGGAACTATAGCTTTCCTAAAGGGAGATATAAAGCCAGAGAGGTGCTCCTGCTGACTCTGAAGTCAACAGTCTTGCTGTGAGCTCTCTATGGAGGGTGGGCCTGTGACCTTGGCAGGGACTTGAGTGTGGCTTCAGGGAGCTGAAAATGGTCCCCAGTGGATAGCTACCAAGAAATCAGGGATTTCAGACATACGGCTGCAAATAAAAAAATTCCACCATCATCTGAGGGAGCTTGGAAACAGGCTCTTGTCCAGTTGAGCCTCCCAGTGGGAATACAGTCCAGCCAATGCCTCCATTACAACCTGGTGAGACCATGAGCGGAAAGCCCAGCTAAGAATGTGGTGGAACTCTGGTCCACAAAAGCTGTAAGGTAATAGGTGACTGCCATTTTAAACTAAGTCTGTGCTAGCTATTATGCAGCAGTAGAAACTAATACAGCTACTCAGTACCAAACACCAAGAGGTGAGGGGTGAGGGAAATGGACGTTCTCT
This sequence comes from Prionailurus bengalensis, assembly GCF_016509475.1. NCBI lineage: Eukaryota > Metazoa > Chordata > Mammalia > Carnivora > Felidae > Prionailurus > Prionailurus bengalensis. The sequence continues at coordinate 17,174,383 of NC_057349.1, read as the reverse complement.
CTTTTCGCCTGATATCGCCCCCCCCCCCCCCCCCCACCTTTCCGACCGCTGGGGCACAGGCGAGATCAAGCAGATGTGCCTACCTGGAACTTTGAATCTCGGGGGAGGGACACAAAGACTCAGAGACTATTAGAGGTCAACCCCTGAGGTCAGAGGCAGGGGGAGCAGTGCCTCGCTCAGCTTTCAGACAGGATGTGACCATGTGGTCGTGCCACATGGAACCAGGTCCCCTTCGTTCCTGACTGTTCTCCGTGTTTGGTGTTCGTGTAAATCCTGTGAACTGATACGTTGCCTTTCCGATGCATTTATTTCTGTTGCCGTTAGCCAGAAATTGCTTCTGTGATTTGCCACCAAGAACTTAGATTATTATAGATCATACATGTAAAAGTGCCTCGTAAACTGTGACAGATACCATGGATGTAACATATTATTTTGACTGTTTCTCTGCCTTCGCTTTTCTTCAGGCTCCTGTGTATGACCTCGGGCCCTCTCTGGGCTGTTATAATTCTTGGTGTCATTCTGTCCACTGATATTCCAATAAATAAGGGTACCTTGATTCTAATAAACAAATGGAACTAATAGGTCAGTCTGTGTGAAAACGAAGAGGCCGTTATCAAAAAACACTGAGGGACATTTAGGCTCTCAGAGACACAGAGAGGGACCATGGGGGCTTGAGTGGCCTGTGTAGGTTTAAAGGACTTGCCTCCAGTCAAACTCAGAGGTCAAACGGAACAATCCCTACTTGTCTTCAACCCTTCAGGAGGCAAGTGTCTGCTACCGTGGAGGTCTCCAGGGAAGACGTGTCCTGGGCGATCCTTCAGAATGGGCTTGCGCCTTAGAAACGTACCTTCCAACGGGCTCAAATTCACATCTAGGGTTTACACTTGCCCTGTAATGAACCAGAAGCCTGTGTGTTATCTTCTCAGACTCCCTGCATTTCCACCACGGACCATGGGAAACAAATGAAAAGAGAAGCATCATCTTTGAGAACAGATGATTACAAAGCACAGTTTAAAAAAAAAAAAGAAGAAAACCAACACACAGGGACGCCTGGTGGCCCAGTGGGTTACGAGGCCGACTCTTGATCGCTGCGTAGGTCATGATCTCACCATTGGTGAGTTCAAGGCCTGCATCGGGCTCTGCGTTGATGGCGTGGGGCCTGCCGAGGATTCTGTCTTTCCTTCTCTCTGCCCCTCCAAAACAAACAAATCCCAAACACACAAACACAAAACCACTGCCTTCTTCAGAGTCGTCTCAGGGGCCGCTGGTGCAGCTGGGCAAGAGGGGTGGGGGCAGGCAGCCACCACGCACAGTCCTGGAGGCTATGCTCTTGGATCACGTGTTGGGTGTTGGGGCTGTAACCAGTGTGAGACCACCTGAGAGCAGGTCTATTTTGTTCTGACCAGCTAAACCCTGGGCCCGTGGATCAATTTACATATGGCCAGCGGGGGCCCTGGGGACCCTTTGTGCGGAAAGGCCTCTGCGTTTGAAGAATGAGGACTCCGACCATGACTTTCCCCACTCACCATATTTGCATCCAGTTCCCAGCGAGGAGGGAATGAGGTGTTTGTCTCCTGCTCTCCCGGCAGGAGAGCTCCGGTGAACTGAAAGGCAGGCCTACCTGGGGCCGGAAGCAGTCAGGGACTAACTGTTGTCTGTAGAGCACAGAGCAGGTGGAGGGAGGAAGAGGAGTCACCGGTGGCGGCGTGGTGTTGCACAGAATAGCTTCCCAGGATACCCACCGGAGGACTGCATTTAAGTTCCTAAATAGGGAAACATCTGCCAACGTGACCTCAGTAGAGGAAACTATAAAAAAGAGTGAACAAATTTAGCAACCTCGGTGGCAGTTTACCTGTAACCCTTGGGACAGAAATGGGGAGCGTGACAGAAAGCCAGTGGCACCGTGACAGAGGGAGGGGTGGAGCGCATGCGTGGTAGAAGGCGCTGCTGGGGGAGGAGCAGAGCGAGGACCGGAAGCAGGCGCACCGACCTCGGGGGCATCAGGCCAGACTGGGCTGGGGCGGGGGGGGGGGGGGGGGGGGGCACGTAGAGGGATCAGGCTGGTGCTGCCCCGGCCTGGCTCTGGGCAGAGTCACATCGGTCTGAGGTTCTTCAGGTTGACTAGGCATTCACTGCCCATCCCTTGGCATAGGAGCAAGCGGAGGGCGGCCAGGGTCTTGGCAGCTTTTGAGCCCCATGGCGTCTACGTGATCCCTTTCTTTGACAGTCCCAGGCTTGGCGGGGAATGGGGTCGTGTGCCAACTGCTGCAGCAGAATCAACTGGCCATCAACCCCTCTTGGTGGCTATGAGGTCAGAAGAGTTGCACCCCTGTCCCTTCGCTCTGTAGTTATGAACGTGGCCTGTGATGTAGCGAGGCCTTGTAGCTTTCAAATTTCCTCTGCAAATGATGCTTTCCATTGAGGATAATATAATGTCAGTGTTCCAAGGCTCAAAAGATAACTCAAAATAGCAAAACAAAGTGTAAATCATATTTCCTGGTTGACATAGAAATGAATATGGTTGTAAGCGTGGTACTTTGTGTTTAGAAAAATCGACCGCCAGTTTATACACACCGTTCCCTTTATTCGTATTACCGAAAAGTCAGAGGTGCCGCATTTAAACTTGAAACTTGCAAGCTTCCATGAGAGAAGAGGGGAGGCTGGGGTTTGCAAATGCTTGGACAAGTTGCTGGAAACTGGCCCCAGATACTTTTGTAATGGACATTCTGAATAGTGGCTCTGTGCAAAAGCTTTGGTAGGGCTGAGAGCAGGAGAATACGGATTGGGAGCCCTCCACCCTACCAGGGGTTGACCAGTTGGCCAGGAAGGAAAAGCACCATAGTAGGAACAGGTGGAAGGTGATATAAGATGCATTGTATCTTCTGATTGTCACAACATGATGGTAGGATTAGTATCTCCTTTTTAGAAGTTAACAGTCACATACCTAAGGACACATGGTTAATAGGTGGTCAAATAATGATGATGGTGAGGCGCCTGGGTGGCTCAGTCGGTTAAGTGTGTGACTTCAGCTCAGGTCATGATCTCGTAGTTCGCGAGTCCGAGCCCCACACCGGGCTCTGTGCTGACAGCTCAGCCTGCTGAGTTGCGGGTTCTGTGCCTCCCCTTCTCTCTACCCTCCCATGCTCACGCTCTGTCTCTGTTTCTCAATAATAAACATTTAAAACTTTAAAAAAAAATGGTGATGATGGTGATGGTAATGACAATGAGGGGGAGATGCTACCTGTGTATCGTGCTTTTCTGCTTACAGAATAAATTATTATTCAATAAGTGAGATCCTTGGATCCCTATAGTACACAGGTGATGCAGATTTTGTTATGATCATTTTTATTTCTGGTGTCGGAAAATTTGGACCAAAACAGCTTTTTAAAAATAAGTACTGAAACGTAATACTTATTGAAATAATGAATCAAAATCCCTCTTTCAGATTCATTGCAGGCCCTCCAATTTTTAGCTGTGTGACATTAAGCAAATGACTTAACTTCTATAAACCTTAGTCTCCTGGCACTAACTTTCCAGAGTATAAGGCATGAATGTGATGATCATTGTAAATTGTTTTGTATTGTTAGGGCTTAATAAATATTAACTATTTAAAAATAGTCATCATTAGAGGGGCTCCTGGGTGGCTCAGTCGGTTAGGTGACCAACTCTTGACTTCGGCTCAGGTCATGATTTCGGGTCATGATCGTGAGATTGAGCCCCAAGTATTGCGATTCTCTCTCCTTCCCTGTCACTCCCCCACTTGTTCTCGCTCTCTCTCTCTCTCTCTCTCTCTCAGAAAAGAAAAAAAAAATCTTAAAAAAAAATAAAAATAAATAGTTATCGTAGAGATTCAAAAGTCCTTGCACCTTTTTCATGGGATTTATTTCACAAAATTGTTACAAGAAATTTTTGAAGATTTTTTTTATTTTGTATTTATTTTGAGAGAGAGACACACACACACAGGATGGGGGGGGAGGGGCAGAGAGAAAGGGAGAGAGAGAGAATCCCAACCGGGCTCTGCGCTGTCAGCACAGACCCCAATCCTGATGTGCTTCAGCTCACAAACTGTGAGATCATGACCCAAGCTGAAATCAAGAGTCGGATGCTCAACTGACTGAGCCACCCAGGTACCCCAAAAGGACTTTTTAATTAGGTGTTCATATCCCTGAAGTGTACCATGGCATAACCAAGACAAGCTGGATTGAAGATATGTTGTCTACTTATGTATTTTGTGTCTCTTGTGCTTTCTCCTCAGTATATGAACTCAAGAAATACATGGTTAATGCCTCTTCTTTCAAGAGCTTACAATCCAATGGGGCAGCCATTTTTGTGGGTAATCCCAGTACAGTGGGGTGAGTGCATGTTGACTCAGCAGTTCCACTGTTAATTATTTTCCTAGGAGAAAAGAGAAGATGGTTCAATATGTAGCCACAAAAGTACTTGCACAGGATTGTTCACGGCAGCTTTATTTACAATGGCTCAAACTGTGATTGACTGAAATGTCTAACAGTAGGATTATGGAAAACCAGATTGTGATAAACCCATACACATTAAAAGCAACAAAAAGGCTGAAATGTGGATGCAAAGACATGGGAACCTCAAGAACATCATGTCCATGCTGAGGGTAAGAAGCTAGACACAAAAGAGTACATCCTATGCAATTGATACGAAATTCTATAATAGATCATGTTAATCTATGGTGAAAGGAATCAAAGTGGTTGCCGGCGGTCGGAGGTGGAACAGGTTTTGACTGGGAAGGGGCATAAGTAAGCTTTCTGGAGTGATGGAAATGTTTTCTATCTTGATGGAGGTGGGTGTGGGATAGGATTCAGAGGTGTATGCGTTTGTCCGAAGTCACCAAATCAAACAGGTAAGATGTGTGCATTTCACTGTATATAAATTCTACCCTAATAACAAAAAGACTCTTAAGTCTTTTATGTTTTTACACTTTTATCAATGGTGTTTTTTAAAATCTTCTTTCCCAAATATTTACTATTAACATATAGCAAGTCAATTACTTTTTGTGTATTGACCTTGTATCATCTATTGGTAAATCCACTAATTCATTCTGGTGGTTGGGCTTTTTTATGTAATTTTCTTCAGGTTCTGCACATGGTAAACCTCCTTCAAGCTTCCATTTCCCTTAACTACCCACTTATGTTTCCCATTTGTGTCTCTCTGTTCTACAGTTGGGATCATTTCTTTGATCTTCTTGTTCTCTGCAGCTTAGTTGATTCTGCTCTCAGACTCCTCCTTTGAGTTTTTAATTTCCATTTTTGTATTTTTCATTTCTGATGTTCCATTTGGTTATTTTTCAAATCTGTTAGGTCACTCTCCCTGCCCCCACCCCAAGTTCCTGTTTACTGTAGGTAGTTTTAATTCTCATTTCTTTAAACATAGCTATTTTATAATTTGCTTCTGATTATTCGGGAAACTTAAGTCTTTCAGGATCTGCTTAGATAGTGAGGTTTCTTTTTTCTGCTGTTTTTTTTTCTCCCACTGTTTATAACTTATTTTCTTGTGGCTAGGCTATCATGACTTTGCACTGCTCGCTATCTATGAGACACGATTTTTGGTGGTTACCGTGGCTTGGGTGAAAGAGCTCTTTTTCAGTTTTGCATTGGCTTCTGCCAGACATGTGTGGACACTATCTCTCTGTTATCAATTCAAATTAAGTCATGGCTTAAAGTTTTCTGCACCACTCTTGGGTTTTTAATTTAGGTTATAATTTCTCAGGGGGCTAGCCTCTGGGTAGAACTACCCAGGGACAGATTGTGTGTGTGTGTGTGTGTGTGTGTGTGTGTGTGTGTGTTTCCCCACTCCTTTGCCCTATCCAACATTAGGCCATCTCTATCTTGGGAGGTTTTTTTTTTTTTTATGGGGGCAGTGGGGGGGGGGGGGAGGAGTGGCTTGTTTTACTTCTGATTTATCTTTATCCTGAGGATTCTTCCTTTGGGATTCTAGGTTAACACAAGAGAGGTGTCTAATACTAACTTTTCAACCTGGTGGACACTGAGCTTTGACTTCTTCTTTCTCTGTAAAGTCTTCAAAACAGGTATGTAAGTCCCCCAAATAAGTCTTCAGGGCAAAAGGCTTTTGTTGCTTTTCTTGCCTTTATGGGTTCTTGGAGCCTCTTAGACTTGGTCTGATAATTTCCTGTTGTTATTTTTTTCATGTTTTTAAAGAGATTAGAAAATTATATTTTCCATTGATTTTAGCATGTTGGTTCAAATGGCCTAGCCCTTCATTATTGGAAATAGAGGAAAATAAAATTTTGAATATTTCTAATAGGTCCTTTTTCATAATTTCTAGGTATAAAAATACCTAAATTGGTAAATTTCACTATGTAAAAATTTAAAATTCTGCATAGGAAGAAATAAAGGACATAAAAAGGAAAGAAATCATAAGGACAAAGGAAAACAGACATTCAACAAATAGGAAGAAGTATTTGAAACTCAAAGAAGCTCGAACTCAAGAGAAAGGAGTGATTTTCTTAACATATTTAGAGCTCTATATTATTGTTGACTGATGCATAACAAATTACCCCCAAATTTAGCAGCTTAGGACAACAAACATTTAGTACATTTAGTACCAACAAACATTTTAGAACACTTAGTTTCTGAGGTACAAGAATATGGGAGTAGCTTAGCAGGATGATTGTGGCTCAGAGTCTATCGTAAGATTGCAGTCAAGACTGCGGTCAGCTGGGGCTGCGGTCTCATCTGAAGGCTCAGCTGGGGCTTGAGGGCCCCCTTCTAAGGTCTTTCATGTGAATCTTGGCAGGAAACCTCACATCCTCCCTAGTCACTTGCTGAAGGTGTCAGTTCCTCACCACGTAGACTTCTCCATCAGCAGCTGGCTGACGTTGCAGCTGGTTTTACTCCAGAACAAGTGACTCATGAGAAAGAGTCACCAAAAGACAAGCCAAATGTGTTTTACAGACTAATATTGAAAATGACACACCATTCCTTTTGCCCTACACTGTTGGTCACTGAGACCACCTGGTACAGTGTGGGAGGTACCTATGACTGAATGTGGATGTCAGGGAGTGAAGGTCATCTGGAATGTCTTAGAGGCTGCCCACTATAGGCTCCTGAAGTTCAATACAAAATAAAAAACCCCAAAGAGAAAAATAAAAGGTACAAAAGTCTGTGCATTAAAAACACATACAAATAATACATATTAAGATACATCTTAAACATGACAAGGGGTTCAACCTCATTCGAGGTAAGAATCATATAAATTAAAACTATAGAGAGATGCCGTGTCTACCCATGAAACTGTATAACCCACTCTACTTTTGAAGATTTGGGGAATCAGGGTCTCATATTTTGTCAGCAAAGGTAGACATTGGTGAAACCTCGAAGAAGAGTAATTTGGCAATAACTATCAAGAGTAAAAATACACATTTCCTTTGATCCAAAAATTCCATTTCTAGAAATTTATCCCAAGTATATTCTGGCACATATGCAAAATGATGTCTGTCTGAAGATCTTTATTGCAGCATTGACTTACAATAGCAAAAGATTGGAAACCATCTGAATTTCCATCTAAAGGGAACTGATTACACAAAGTATGGCAATATACATATAATGGAATTCTATGCATTTCTTAAAAAGGAATGCAGCAGACCTCTTTATACTGATTTAGAATTTTCTCCATGATGTACTGAAAGATGTGAAAGCAAGGTGCAGAAAAGCATGTTGTCACTTGTGAAAAAAACATATATTTATGATTGCACATGAAGGCAATATCTCTGGAAGCATATGCAAGAGACTGGAATTGTAGTTGCCTTTGTAGAGGGGGACTGTGTAGCCAAGGAATAAAGGTATGAAAGAGACTTGCTTTTAATGCATTCATTATTGTATATTTTGAATTTTATAATGTGTGTATTAACCACTCAAAGTAATTTTTAAATATATATATATTTTTATGATTTTTTGAGAGAGAAAGAGAGTGCATGATTTGGGGAGAGGGGCAGAGGCAGAGAGAGAGAGAATCCCAAGCAGGCTCCACACTCCACACGGAGCCCAGTACAGGGCTCGAGCCCACGACCCTGGAATCATGACTTGAGTTAAAATCAAGACACTCAACCGACTGAGCCACTCAGGAGCCCCACATATATATTTTTAAAGTATGTTGTGATAAACTGAAATGATAGTGCCTTAAGCTAAGCTGACATCAATAGAAACAAGAGAAACAGAATTGGCAGGGCACGGCGGATAACTGTATCGGTGAGTGGGAGAAGGGAAAGTTCAGAATGGTGCTCAGGTTCCTGGTACAGGACCTGAGCAGATAGAAGACAGAGAACCCAAGAGCATACCTCTTAGAAGAAATTTCTGTAGCTGATAAAATTATCAAGTTTTAGTAAAACAAAACCCACATTTTAAAAAATTCAAGGCTATTCTTTTCTATATTGTACCATAAGCTTCTTGCAATTGGAGATTATACTTTAAATGTCCTTGTATCTCTTACAGAATCTCATATGGTGTTTGACTTGTTATAGATACACAGTAGATATTTGTTAGATGAATGTCTGAAGATGAAATTTGTAAAAATGTGTTTTATCTCTTCAGAAGGTAGATTAAATAATTGCCCAGATATGTGCTGAGGGTGAGCATCAAAGAGATTGAAAATAAAAAATCTTATCATCTCTTTACCCGAGGGTGAAGGGGCACAGGTGGAGAAAAGATGAAGTTCATGCAGAACGTTGCTTAATTGGAACAAGACACAGAACTTTCAAAACACAAGATAATTGGTTTTCCTATCTCTAATATAAGGGGAAGAGCCCATTTAGCCACCAGAGGGCTCTCATCATTCCATTTAATTGTAGGCCTAGAATTATTCATGAGACAGACAAATGTAGTCAAAGACCCACAGAGACTAGATCCCCTCCCCCACCCCATTAAATTTATACTACCGTTGTAAGCCACGTCATCTTATTACAAGAGGAGAGAATTGAAACTCAGCACATGTGCTTTAAAGGCTACATTTCCAAATGTCAAGGATTGTCTTGTGTGAATTTAAAACTGAACTTATCTCTAGGACCCTGTAACATGAGGACTGCTTGGAAGGTTTTCCCATATATGGGATGGCAAGAAGGAGGAAGTTGCAACGCACTGTATGCCCTGATGCAAACCACTCTAAAGTAGCAATGTTTGTGGAAATTTTAGGGCTTGATGAAGACCTGCAGGGTTCCCAAAACTAGGATTACTAGAGTCTACGCATTTACAATCGTGTATTGCTTTCTCCCGCTTTTATTCTGCTGGGTGCTCTGTAATGGTCTCTTATTTGTACTCGAAGTCAGGGAATTTGGGGGACCTTCTTGTTGATTCTGTGAAGGCATTCAGACAATTAGTTAGTGTCCGTTCCATTAAAATCTTCTGACCCCGGTGCCCTCATTAGCCGCTTTGTCCTCTGTGACTTAACACTGAATCTACAGGATCACAAATGATAACCTATAAATATCCTCATTGGATTAATAGAGGCTTTGAGTTAAGCGAGCAGAGAAGGACATGGATGTTTATTGGTTTCCAGACACTGGGCTGTATTCTAGGTCCATTACAACATTCCATCCATACATTACAGTCACTCTAGCACAAGGTAGGTATTGTGCCCTCAATTTATAGATGAGGAAGCCCAGCTGTGAAGGCTGAATGAGTCACCCAAAATGGTAAATGTTGCGGTAATGGGACTAACTGAATTTTGCCTGCCTATCGTGTTTGTGCTCTTTCTGACATTACATTTCCCCCCTAAAATATGAACTCATGCCTTGGGCTTTCTTTATCTCTGCCTACCACCCTCTCCCCGAGCCATTCAGGGATCTTTGGTGGGGACTTCAGGCAGTGGCTCCCGCAGTATCTCCTGGGAGTGTGGTCTAATGGTGGTTACAGCAACAGCACAAGGTCTCTCCCCAGTGTCCCCCCCACAACTGTCCATCAACCACAGTGGACATAGGAGACAGCGACGAGACCCCAGAAGGTCTTTTGTAATAACTGGTTTGGCCATGGCTGCTCTTCCCATTCCAGCTACTGATGACCTTTGACCCTGGGACAGCCTGCCAGGAAACACAGGTAGGGTTAATGGGCCACCAGATCAGTAACTGTGCTCCCTGATGGGAACTTTATGTATTGACCATCTGCACTGAACTTGTATAATAATTAGACTTGCTTCCAGGAGGAAAGCACAGTGGCCCAAAGTCAAGAGGACATATGCTTATGGGTTTGCTCTGATTCCTTCACACCTTCTCACCCAGTTCCCCTGGAAAGCAATGCTATAGGACCAAGATGGTAACGTGAGGTTGGTTGTAAAATCTGTTAACTGTGGAGGACAGTGGCCTTTAGCACCTCAATCAGAAAGCCACTCCAAGACCACAGTCTTGTAGGGTCATTAGCACATGTGAAGAGGTACCAGGCAGACATCTTCCCTGTGCGGTCCAGCCCATCCCCATCTGAGGCAGAGCATTTTGAAACCCCAAGCCCCCTCAGAGTCACGTGTGGAACAGTCTTGCAAGTTCATTTTCCAAGCAACGCTCCAACACTAGGGTTTTCTTGCTGAAATCTGTTCCACTGAATGGGCTTATCCGAGGGAGGGCAGACTGTTGTGTCTTTGATTGGATGATGTAGGATTTTGGGCGATTCTTGAATGAAGGGAAGAAAGACAGACAGAGAGAGAGAGAGAGAGAGAGAGAGAGCGTTTGGCAAACGGAAGCTGAGGGCTTATTATAGGCCTATGAGTCACAGGCACTGCAGGCAAATGATCTGGAGAGGGGCGAATGAGTGGGGGTAGGCGTGAAGCAGGGCTGGAAGACAGACCCAGGGAAAGAAAGCCAGGGCAGGGAAGAGGAAAAGTAGAGTGGATTAGTCAGGGTTCTCCAAAGAAACAGAACCAATAAGGTTTAGTGTCTGTGTGCAGATGTGTGTTTACATATATATGTATATGTACATACATACGTGAGGGGGCATTTTAAGTGATGGGCTCATGGAGTCGTAGAGGCTGGCAAGTCCAAAGTCTGCAGGGTCAGCCAGCAGGCTAGAGACCCAAGGGAGAGGCCATGCTGCAGTTCCCGTCCAAAGCCTGACCCCTGGCAGAATTCCCACAAAGGGCCCCCACCGTGTCCTTGCAGTTGGGCTCTTTTGCTTCTAGGGAAGTGTGTTGAGGTCTGAGGTAAGCATGAGGATGCCCAACCACAAAGCCTGCAGAGGCCTTTGAACTGTTCTCAGATCCTGGCCCCACACTCTGCCTCAAAGTTACATCCAAAGGAACCAGGCAGACAGTCACGCCACCAGATTTGCCGAGCATTAGGATGGCTGGACTCTAGAAGGCAGCTTGGAAAGAAGGTTCTTCCGGGTGATGTTTAAAACAACCTGAAACTTATTATGTTCAATCAGACTTCAGCTGCCACCATGTCCGAGGAAAATCCAAGGAGAATTCCCATACATCGGTGCTTCCAACTTTGGCTGCACACTGGAGTGACCTAGAGGTGCTTTTAAAATTCCCAATGCCTAGGGTGCACCCGGGTGGCTCAGTCGGTTGAGCATCCGACTTCGGCTCAGGTCATGATCTCACAGTTCGTGAGTTCGAGCCCCACATCGGGCTCTGCGCTGACAGCTCAGAGCCTGGAGCCTGCTTCAGATTCTGTGTCTCCCTCTCTCTCTGCCCCGTCTCCACTCATGCTCTGTCTCTCTCTGTCTTAAAAATAAAAATAAAACATTAAAAAAAATTTAAATTCCCAATGCCTAATCTATAGCCCAGATGGATTCAAATCTCTGGAGGAGGGATCTGGGCATAAGTATTTTTACAGTTCCCCAGGGATCCCAAGGCTGAATAGTTCTGCTCTACTCCTCCATCAGCCCTTTGTATTTCTGTTCAATGTCCATTTAGCCCATTTTCGTGGCCATTCAAGCTGTGAGGCCCAGGAAAGAGGCTCTTCCACAATAATGAGGTTTTCTTGGGCCTACACCCTTCCCATATTGCTCCAGAAGCCTTAAACTGAACATGTTTAACATTTTGACCTTGAGGACACAGAAAGAAGGGTTAACCATCTAGACATTACAGAGGAAACAGAAGCAAGATTTGGTGGAGATCACACAGCATAAAGGAAAGGGGCCAAGCATCCAAAGCTACCAGACTGGGCTTGGACTCCATTCTTCTTGGGTAATTCCTCCTTGGGAAAACACACCAACCTCACTGAGCCTCAGTTTCTTTATCCTTAACATTTGGGACAATAATGTCTACTTTCGGGGCTGTGAGGAGGTCTAGAGGTAATAAACAGCAAATGACCATCTGTAGCAGGTTGTAATTGAGACAGATGAGTGAGAAGAATTAAAATCTGGAATTTGAGAGGCTCCTGAGTCACTCAGTTGATAAGCATCCCACTCTTGATCTCGGCTCAGGTCATGATCTCACAGTTTGTGAGTTCAAGTCCCGCATCAGGCTCAGTGCTCTCTCTCCTCTCTCTGCCCCTCCCCCACTTGTGTGTGTGTATGTGTGTGTGTGTGTGTGTGTGTGTGTGTGTTCCCTCTCTCTCTCTCTCTCAAATAAATAAAGTTAATTTTTTTTAAAAAGCTGGAATTTGATATCCAAAGACCTCTGACCCTCAATTCCCTCATTTGCAAAATAGGGATAATGTTCTGGGTCGAATGGCCTTTATGTCCAGCTTGAACCTCAGCATGTAAACTTATTTAGAAATAGCATCTCTGTAGATGCGATTGGTTATTGATCATCTTCAAAATAAGTTAAATGAGAAGCGATCATCTCCCCTAGTCTCATAAATCAAGAGGTATACAAAACAAAGAGGACACAAAGAGATCACAGAGGCCTGGAAACAAATGGACTTGTGTAACTCTGAGTTCCTGCCCTTGTAGAGGGGACAGATTTCCTGGCTGACATGGTGTACTAGGAACAAAACTTCCTCTTTTTTCTTCCTCCAACTGAAGAGCCTCATCTGGAAAGCCATTACTTCTCCTGCTTCACCATTATGGGGGGAGAGCCTGGCATCTCCATGGTGCAGGTGGATTTAACTCTGGGGCCCTGTATCTTTCTCCCCAAGGCACTGCCCCTGTAGGCAGGAAGGGTGCACTAGGCGATGGGGCACATCTCTGCAGTGGGGTGGTCTGAATGAGATCCTTCTTGGCTTCGGGGAGCCCTAAAGACAATGACTGGTGTCTTTAAAAGAGAAAGGAGAGGTAGATTTGGACACCGATTTCAGAATCCTGCCATAGTAAGAGACACAGAGACATGCAAGGTAGAATGTCATGTGAAGACGGAGGCAGAGATTGGAGCAGTGCAGCCGCACACCAAAGATTATCAGGGGCCATCGGAAGAAAGGCTTCTTCTCTAGAGCCTTCGGAGGAAGCATGTGCTGCTGCCACCTTGATTTCAGATTGCTAGCCTTCAGCACTGGAAGAGGATAAACTATTGTTTTTAAGCTACCTAGTTTGTGGTCCTTCATTGTGCTAGCCCTGGGAAACTAATAAAGATAATAATGGCTGTACTACTTCTAGACTGTTGCAACTATAAATGAATATATACTGTAAATATAATTATAAATATATTTAAATTATATTATAAATATACTTAAATTTAGCCATGGTAAATGTTAACTGAGGCTATCCAGATATACTGGATAAACACTCTAGCCTGATGTTCACTGGTCCTTGGAGGGTCTTTCAAGGGTGACCCTATGAGAGATGAAGTGACATGACAAATGTCAAGTGGAGAAGGGGGCAAGGTGAGAGGTAGTAAGGCAATCTGTCAAATGCAAGAGCTGCCCATACTGGGCATCTCCACCCACCAGCCAGGGAAAAGGGGCTGGCTGCCCTTAGATTTCAGGCACATGACCACAACCTCCTTGTAACACAGACACAAGCACACTCAGTCACGAATAGCTTAGAGCCTTGCTGGCTCTCATCCTTGGAGACCTTCCACCCTCATCCCAGAGTTGTACTTCCAATCTCTTTCCCAATAAGGAACCACAGGACCAAGATTTACGTGCATGTGACATTTTCATTAAACCCCTCAGGATGTGCAGCAATCTTTCTTTATCGTCGCTGTAAGTTATCCCAGGGCTCAACATGGCTCCCAGGTGGGCCCAACAGAGTTCATCTGTGAGTTGGAAGGACATTTGCAACAGGTCTTTTCTTCCCCATGGTGGGAGGTTTAGCCAGAAATCACCACTGTTGAGCAGGGAGACCATGACTGAATTGGCTGCAGACATATCTCTTGGCCTCTTCGTCTCTGTTTGGTGATAGGTGAGGGCACCAAAAGGTCAAAATGGCCAGACTAGAGTCTAGCAGAGGAAAATACAGGCAATGCCAAAGCCATCTATTTTATTAAAAAAAAAAAGAATTTTACCTAACCACATGACTTTACAAATTGGCAAAGATGAGAGAATGCGTGCATATAAAATGGCAATGTGAGTGCATTTTAGAAGATACTTAAGGAAAATTTTCCAATGGAACAAAACACAACTAGATTGGGAGTTTTCATCATCACATATCAGATTCCTGCCAAGGTAAAAGTCATACGGTATTTGTTTTCTTAACTCAACTTCATCTAACTTCATAATTTGAATCTTAATAAAATTAAGTGTTGAGTGAAAACAAATCCCCACAGTGTCACCAAATGTATCAGCTCAGGTCAGACTTAAGCCTCAGCGGAAGGTTTTGTAAGCTCTTGTAGTGGAAATGTTTTTTCTCTTCTTCCTGTCTGCATCTCAGAGGGGCTGAGTCTAGCAGAGCAGCTGTTAACACAGCGAGCGGGAGAAGCAAGGCTCACTTCTATATTCCCACAGACACTACAGGCAGAAAGGCTGCAAACCCCTAACCCCAATGCGAGTGGCCCGAGCAGTGAGCACCTCGTCCCTGTCCTCAGACCATGCGTGCATATGACCCAGGCACAGTAGGCACTTGCTCAATGAATGAATGAATCCTACTGAACGGTGGAGTGCTATGTCGTTTGTTGCAACCTTATTGCTGGATCAAGAAGTCAGTTTAATGAGGGGACACCTGCATAGTTCAGCTGATTGAGCATCCAACTCTTGATTTCAACTCAGGTCATGATCTCACGGTGGCTGGGTTCGAGCCCCCTGTCGGGCTCTCTGCTGACAGCTCAGAGCCTGAAGCCTGTTTCCGATTCTGTGTATCTCTCTCTCTCTCTCTCTGCCCCTTCCCACCTCTCTCTCTCTCTCTCTCAAGAATAAATGATAAAAATTATTTTAGGGGCGCCTGGGTGGCGCAGTCGGTTAAGCGTCCGACTTCAGCCAGGTCACGATCTCGTGGTCCGTGAGTTCGAGCCCCGCGTCGGGCTCTGGGCTGATGGCTCGGAGCCTGGAGCCTGTTTCCGATTCTGTGTCTCCCTCTCTATCTGCCCCTCCCCCGTTCATGCTCTGTCTCTCTGTCCCAAAAATAAATAAACGTTGAAAAAAAAAATTTTTTTTTTTAAAAAAATTATTTTAATTAAAAAAATAAATAAACATTTAAAAAAAGAAATCAATTTTAATGGTCACAATTTCAGGCAATATTTCAGGTAATAGAATAGAAAATAATAGGATAGAGAATGGTCTGTCACACCTGTTAAAAGTGTGTTTATGTGTTTCTACAGAGTCGTGATGTGAAATGTATTTCTGAGGTATCAGTCAGGAAAGACTAAAAGCCTTTGGTGAAGTGGAAACTGTGGGGGCCTTGAGTTGGATGAATCTGGGTTTAAATTCCCACACCACCTTGACTGAACATGTTATTTAAATGTGAGTGCATCGTAGCGTGTGATGCACCATACTCTGTGTATGGGTAGGTACAGTGATGAATAAGTCATGCCCCTTGCCCTCAACGCCACTCAGTGTACCTTTAATAGGTGTCAGTCTATCTTGAACACTTCAGGAGGTCTGGGACTGGTTGCGAAGATGTTTGGATAAGAAGGAATCTTGGAGAAGTTCAACCAGGCTGAAGCTCTTCAAGGGCCAATGGAATCCAATTTTTTTTTTCTTTGCTCTGCCTCCTCTCTTTTTAAGAATGGTGACAATCCAGCACTAACTTCTCTCTCTAGCTATAAAGCAAATTTAAATTCCGGTAGTGCCAGCCAGACAATCAAGACTAGAAACGTCGAGAATGGCGTGTCACAGCTGTGCCTCCTCTTTCCACTCCTCCAAAGGCTTGTAGAGTTTTGTTGACCCGTCAGTGGCCAAGATCATTGTGTAGCTCTATCTTGGGGCACACTAACCAAAGATTAGCTCCTGCAGAGTGGGATGGAGAGCCAGGAACCCACCCCCAGGCATCTCTTGGCAACTCACATGGTAAACCATTGTGAACTAGGCAAGTTTGTTCTTTTCTGAACCTATTCCTTTTCTCCCAATATCCTCATTTCCATTCTGCTAAGCATACCTTTTCCTATATGAACACTTTCTTTCAGATCACCAAATATCTCTCACTGATCATTGAACATGAATGAGAGCAAGTCCATGGGTCCCCTCTCTCAGTTATGTGTTAAAGGTGTCTCTCCACGTCCAGTGGAATACTTTACCCAAGCGAAGGGTTGCTTTGTATATTAGTGAGATATTTGGAGTGGCAGAAAGACTGGAGACTTTTTCCCGAAGAGTCATACCTTGGGAGTGGCTGAAGAAGTGTCAGTTAAGACGAAGAGTCAGACTAGACCAAGACTCAATGATAGGAGCGATTATCTGTGAGAAAAGGGTAAGAAGGAAAGGAAGATAAATGCTGAGGTAAACACGATTTGTCTTCAGTGGTCCCCTTTCTTAGGGATAAGTCTCCCCGATTTGGATCAGTGCCATGTAGGTGCTCCTTGGGGCAATCAGGGCTATCCAGTCATTCGATCTGGAGTTCCATCTGTGCGCAATCTTTATTCCCCAAGCCATTCCTTGTCTGATTTTCCCCTTTATCAAATAAAAATTATGCTTGATATTTTGATTACAGAATATGCTGCATCCTGTAATGTGCTTTCTACTTCCGGGTCCCATGAAACTATCACCTGACCATCACTGTTAACAGGATTCTTGGATCGAACATGGAGAGAGTATCTTAAGTGAAACAGCAGCTCTCATGTTAACAGTCTCAGCTTCTGGCAGAAGGGGGAGACCCCTGGTGACGATGCCCATATGATTATGAGGCTGTAACCAACCCTCAAGTCAATCCTCTGTACATATTTCCAGTACTTTCTCAGGGCACAGAGCGAGGCCTTGTGAGGGATGCAGACAACTCGACATGGCTCAAGTTCTCCACGAGCTTGGAGTCAAGTGGGATGGAGAATCTTGGATGCTGCCACCACTTAAATAGTCTTATTCACTCATGGCAGGTATTATCGTGTGACTTGAAAGAACCAGGCCTCAGAAATGTAAACTATTTCCTCCAGATTGCAAATACATGGTGCGGAGTGGAGTCTGCCGGGTTAAGAAGCTCACCTTCTTTCCAGCATCCCAACCGCCATGGGGACAGAAGCCAAGAGGCTGGATGGAGAAGAGAGATGTCGTACTGGGTGGGACTGGTACGTCCCACTCTGGGGTGCATAGAAGGGAATGAGCCTTGAGTCTTGGGGAGCTCCAGGGAGCTTTTTAGGAGACTGGGCACTGGCTCCCACCAAAGCCGGAAGCCACAAAGGACAACTGACTTATACGATGATAGCTGGGTGGAGAGAGGTCTTTCCAGGTAGGGAGACCGGTTGAAGGAAAGGCTTGGAAATAGGAATAAAATCACGCTGGAGGCCCAAACAGGGGGCCCTGATGATTCCTTGTGGGACACTTGGTCTTTCACCTCCTCTTAATTCAGCCGAGGGACGGAGGGGCAGGTCAGGAGAGGGTTTCCCCAGTCTCAGGGACAGGAGCTCCGCAAACCTGGCCTTGCCCACAGTTTTATCTGGAGTTGCTGCCTCAAGAGGAGGAGGATGAGGGTCTCCAAGGTGAGGGGCTTTTGCTCAGAAGGCCCTGATGACGCAGGTTGCCCGTTTGGGGGGGTGGGGGGGAGGAAGTCTGAAGGAGCCAGGTGCTGCTATATTCCCTATTTGGAATCCTGGCCAGTTTCAATTTACATAACACAGCTTAATCCGCAGAAACCGGAGCCCAGGAGGCAGGTTCTTTCTCTCTCTCTCTCTCTCTTTTTTTTTTCTCCGAGACACGGAAACCTTTATTTTCTCCCTACACCACAAACCGGTGCTGTTAAATAATATTGGATAATTGCACCTGTCGTACTCCCCATATTGTGCTGAGGAAAAATAATTGCCGGTTTTCTGCTTTGCAGTTGAGCTGTGACTTCGTCATTTGACTCGGAGCATGTCATTTTCTCCCATTTTAGACTGTGTACAGGCAAACTGTGTGAAAGGACTCACAGATAGCAGTCCTGCGTGTGTGAGTGGGCGCAGGCCTCATTCAGCAATGATTTCTAATTTATACAGCATTGAGAATCCACAGCTATAAATAAACAGTTCTGACTGGCTTTGCTGCCTACTCAAATGCTTTATTAAAAAAAAAAAGAAGAAGAAGAAGAAAAGAAAGAAAGAACGAAAGAAAGAAAGAAAGAAAGAAAGAAAGAAAGAAAGAAAGAAAAAGAGCCACCAACGCCATGAGAAGGGAAAACAATGTCTGGGTACGGATTCTGGTCTTTGCCACCCGGGCCCCGGAGGGAGAGGCCCAGGCTTGGGACGGGTGGCTTCAGCGCTCAGCCTGGAGGCCTTCTGGAAGCCCCGCCTCCCCGCTCCTCCCTCAGCCCCCTGGGCTCCCCACGTGCAGGCGCCACGTGTTCGGGGATTACAGTAGATGAAACTGACTTCCTGTTATGACAAGCACTGCAAGCGAGTAGGTGCGGGGGAGCTGAAAATAGCTTGAGAAATGGATGACCCATTTGAGGGGAGGATGGGGTTAATGGATCGTTTAGGCAAACAGGAGAAGTCTTCGCCTCGAACTGAAAACGGGGGTCGTGCGTAAGGTAGCCACTCCAGAACGTATGGCCGGGTCATGAGGCACCAGAGTTGCTCTTCCCTCTGCCGCCGGGGATGACAGTTGCCACCGAGTTGGGGGCCCCTGACCATCACCTTCTTCGGTCCAGCCCTGCTGACGTGCTAATACATTTTTGCTTTTTTTTTTTTTTTTTTTTAAGTGAAAGCTTTCAGATGGCCAGTTACTGCTTTGCCGTGTGACCAAGAGGTGGGAAGGTGGGTTCGGGAAGCAACCGCCCCTGTGGCCCTGGCCCAGTCGCTTCCTTCCTCCGGGGCCAGTGGAGCCCTCCAGGCCAGCTCCTCGAGCCTTGCGAGGCCCACGTGGTTACGCGTGTCTCGTCCCAGCTCTGCCTTCGGTGGCCGGTTGGTGGCTTGGGAAAGGCTGTGGTGGAGTGTTTATGCCGTGGAGTGGGCAAAACACTATAAATCAGGGCCTTACACTTTCTTTTCCCTGGAGAGTTGACTTTTTTTTTTTTTTTTTTTTTTTTAGGTTTTCTTTTAAAGCTTATTCATTTCGAAGGAGAGAGGACGCGGTCACGTGTGCATGTGCGTGTGCGTGCTCAAGTAGGGGAGGGACAGAGAGAGAGAGAGAGAGAGAGAGAGAAAGAGAATTCCAAGCAGGCTCCCCACCGTCAGCTCAGAAGCCCTACACGGGGCTCGATCACACGAACCATGAGATCACGACCTAGGCCAAAATCAAAAGTCCTTCGCTCAACCCACTTAGCCACCCAGCCCCCCCCCCCGCCCCCCCCCCGAAAGTTAATTTTTAAACATTCACGGAGCACACCAATATCAGAAACTCCGTTTGTTCATCTGGAAAATGAGAACCGAATATATTTTGTACCTATATTTTTGTGCGGGTAAAACGAGACCACGGGGCTGAGTGCAGCTTGTAAATTACATGCCCCTGTACAAATATTATCGCCGATTCTCTCACTGGTGGGTGTTGTTTTCTAACCACGCAGGGCCTGGCGTAGCCTTACGCAGGCAGCAAACCCTGCGGACCTCGTAATGCTTATTCAGTGCTCATCGCAGGTGTTCTGCCGATTTTCCCTTTACCGCGGCACCCTGGAGCCACCTAAGGGCTGATGTGCGTGCCCAACCGGAGGTGGTTCTGAGGGATTTCTGGTGTTGGAATGGCTGCTGCACTTTGGTCAGTCATGCAGAAATCAAGGTTTCATTTGGTTCCAGGGACAGCGAGGCCGCAGAGAGAGTTCTGCGGGCTCTTTCCGGCCAACAGCTCACAATGGCTCTGAGAAGTATGCAGCCCGAGTCACTTTCGGGGTGTGGAAAATGTGGGTGATCCCCTGCGGGTTTCCCATTTGGGGAATTTCCGCCTTGACAACTGCCTCGGGGCTCCTGCGGAGACCAGGTGCTTGGAGCAGTCAGGCAGCAGCAGGTATAGGAAAGGAGGCAGTCGGTGTTCTCAGCTCAGCCCAAAAAGACTGGAGGCTCATATCTATATATTAGTGGATCAAGGATTAGGAAGACAGCAGGTTTCTCGGTGCCTGCCCTAGGCTTCCTGTGGGCCGCCCGCCCTGCTGTGTCAGTTGGCGGCCTTCTCTGACATTTCAAGACTTCTTGGTCTTTCTGAGGTTTTCTGGTGTTGGGATAGATACGGCACGGTGGCCGGTCAAATGGCAATCAAGGCTTACTGTGATTCCAGGAACAGTTTTTACCAAATTTTACCGATTGTTGCCAAATTTCTCCTGTACGGCGTTAGGTTAGGAAGGCCAAGCACAGTCTACTCTGGGGCCCACACCCAACCCACTGGGACCTGGTGACACGCTGCCAGACTCCAAAATGTTGCCCCACATGTAAACCCTTGTTACCCATGTTCTTTACAAAATGAAGGCCCAGTAAATAAAGACCCTGTAAAGAAAGACCCACAAAAACCCCCTAGGAAGATCAAAGTAGGGTTCACGGATGTGCGTTGTTAGTCACCTGGCAGTCAGCTTTGTTAAACCA
The DNA here is from genome assembly GCF_016509475.1 of Prionailurus bengalensis. Classification (NCBI taxonomy): domain Eukaryota; kingdom Metazoa; phylum Chordata; class Mammalia; order Carnivora; family Felidae; genus Prionailurus; species Prionailurus bengalensis. The sequence goes on along the minus strand of NC_057349.1, from coordinate 17,153,476 downwards.
TAAGAGCTCACTCAGCGAGGTGTTTTGTACCAACGCGTTCTCGGGGCTCCCCAGGGCCATGTCACTTCCCGTCACTTGCTCCCCAAGTAAGAGGTACATTTATTTGATGAAGTAATCCACATTTGAATGGAAGACATGTTGATGACATTGCTATGTCCCGTCTTTGGACCTGCCCCAGATGCTCGCTCCCAAGATGGACAGATGTCCCCATATTTTTTTTTTTACAACTTAACTGTCTCATTGCACCAATCAGTTTGCTATCCTGTGAGGCGGACAGACAACTTCGGCAGCACCCGTCTCCCTAAATTTATGTCTAGACTGTGGAAAATAAAATAGATGAGCAATCCGTGAAAATGACTAGTTTACGAAAATACTTGCTTTTAGGAAAGTTGGGCTTATTAAAAATGGCACCGGCCTGAGAATTAGAAGATCGGGGGGACAAATGCTATTGTCTTTGGCCCTCATGCAGGTTACTTTTTATCTAGGTCCTCAGCACCCTCCTCTCTAAAGTGAAGAGTTTTGACGACCCTAAGTTGCTTTCTCTCTCCTAGGCATTCTCTAACGCCAAGTTTATGCAAATTTCCTTGGCCTTTGGCCAGATTTTGACTGCAGAGGCCAGAAGAAGGGAACGGATTCTGAGACAGCAGTTGTTTTTGAACAACTGTCCAGTAAAACCTTTCAAAAAACGAAGAGTCCCCAAATTAAGCTACCTTCAGAAACCCTCCTATTAAATTTAATATCATCCTCTGTCCTTTCTGCCTTCCTATCTGACTCTATCACCTCCCCGCCAACCAGAAAGAGAAGAAAAGAAAAAAAAAAGAAAAAAGAAAAGAGAAGTATCTCATGTTTTCTTCCTCTTTTGTTCTTAAAAAATGGCCTGTGATCACTTCCTCTTCTTCCTTGGCTGGATCACGTCACCTGCACAATGAAGAACAGAGAGAGAGAGAGAGAGAGAGATCAGACTTCAGGGTTTCCCTAATGGGTATTCTTGTGTGAATAGACATTCACTGTGCCTTGGGCCAGTGGAAGATCAAGGGCAATTATCCCAAGGCAAGTAGATGCACTTTACGAAGTTCTGAAAACCTACCACCTCTCCAGAGAGGGCAAGAAGTGACTCTGTTGTCCCCACTTGGTGCTTGGCTCACAGCTAGCCTGTTGACCAATGGTTCCATTTGCCTTCAAGGCTTCTGCACGTCTAATGTGCACCGACTGATGTCGCTTTTGGTCAAGTCTTTACAGGCAGCACACCACCCATCGACTAACTCGGAGATGGTTGCAAACGGAGATGAAGAGACATCAAATGAGAGGAGAAATAGAAGAGTGGCTATTCACCTATTTACGGTTCATTCCGCAACCTCTCATCGAATCACCTTATCAGAACAGAAAAGTACTGGCATATTAGATTCTAGTAAGCTCTTGAGAGGGGCATTCTTCTACTGAAATTATAGCATTAGAGTTCTAGAATCATTCCATTCAGCCAGGTTGGTACCTCCGTCTTTATTGATCATACATCTTCACACAAGCTCTGAAATGTCTAACACCTCACGAATGCATTATCCTTCCCACCTGTTGCCAAATGTTAACAATCCTACTTCGAAAACTTTTCTCAAGTCAGCCTCTCCTTGCCCATTCCAGAGCCCTGTTAGTTCTGGCTTTGTGCCACAGCGACCTCATGCCCCTAGTTTCATGCTTCACCCTTCAGATTCTGCCCCCTCCATCAATTATATCCTTAAATATCTTCTACTAATTTTATTTTGCTAGAAGTCCCCTTCTCGGGGGCTGTAGTGACTGATGACCTGAAATCCCCCTTATCACACTGATTTTCTAGGACAGCAGACTCCTAATCACACAGCCTTTGGGGCCATCCTGCATTCATGTCTCTCAACACTTAAGGACCGTCCTCTCTCTTATTCTTCTACTCATCAATCCAGATACCCTCAGTCACTCCAGAGAAGCCTTCCTAATGTACCCAGCTTTACAGGCTTCATGTCATTTTCATTTATGATCTCACTTATTTTTCATTTTCCATGTAGATTCTCTCCTCCCCAGGTCCCTGACTACAAACAAAGGACCTCCTCTTTTCTGAAGCATACCCATTTTGTCTGTAATGAATCCTTTTTCAGCGAAATGACACATTAATTCCTCCCTGTTCAAGATCTTGGGCAACATAAGCTTCTCACCTTTGTCCCCCCCGCCTCCCCGCAGTCCCTTTGAAGGTTCCTAAAACTCTCTTTATCCATGCTGTTTACCAACCCCCCAGCCCCTCAAGTGTAACTGTAACCATAAACATACTTCTGCAACCCCAGTTGCCAATGATTGGAGAGTCCTTCTCCATTTAAGAAACACGACAGAAACTGAAGACTTCGAAAGAGCCCGGGAGCGGAAGTGGTGGCAGGAAGTTCCTTTGTGGGAGGAGCACAAGTGTCTCTTTCTCCTGGATCAGAATTTCCCACGTCTAACACTAAACAGCTAGACGGAGCACTGAGACATTTCCACACACCCACAAACACATTAGAGAAGGCATCGAGTATGTCTCTGTGTGGACTTCCAACAATCATTTCTTCTGTAGTGACCTCCGTGGTGTGAACATCACAGAAACCATATTTTTCTTTTTGTTTCTGGCAGGTAGGGGTGGGTCCTCAGTCCTGAATGCTCACGGAACTGAGAGGTCTCTAGGCTTCTTTGAATGCTCAGAATTGGTCTCTGACCACGATTCCACAGCACATGGCTGGAGATAAAGGAACCGTTGACTTAGTAACGGATAGCATTACCTTACGCAAAGTTCACAACAAGGACTCCAAATTCTGACCGGGAAACCGTGTTTGTTATCGCTCTTTTCTTCGTGGCAGGACAGTTCTTCCCGTGGGATGCCAACTAGGAGTTGGCAGGGAGTTAGGGAGCTACGTCCACCCCTGCCTCATGTTAGTCCTTTCTTAATCTTCTGTTAGATAGTACCAAGGAGTAGAGACATTTTAGGCCAAGCATTTAACGTTTGTCTTGTGCAAGAGCCAAACGTTTTCTGCCGTCATGGCAAAAAAAAAACAACCCATTCTTTTAACCAACATCACTATGGATACCATATGTAATTATATTCCTTATTATTCCAATAGTCAGAAAACAGAGTAAGGAAAAACATTATATTCACAAAGATTTACACCTATGTATCTACAATCACAAAAGCTACTGCTGCTAGACTTTGAACTGAAAACTTGAAGAATATTTGCCTAGTTTATGCGGGTTGGCTTGGAAAAGGGTGAGAAGGCAGATGGTTGGGGAGATAGGAGGTGTTAGAAGAATGAGGTTTGCACATGAATGAGTAAAAGTTTCAGTGCAGACGTAGCAGGAAGGCGACGGATTCGAGGTTCTGGCTGGAGAAACCCCCGTGAGGAAAGAGGCAGTGAAAGGAGGAGAAGCAATAATCCAGTTTGGACTCTGTTTGAGCTGAGGGAGATGAAATTAGGGCGAGAAAGGCAAAAAGGAGACGCGATTTTGTTGTTGACTGAATTTCTGCTCCTGTGAGACCACGCTTTAGAAATACATACGGACTGGGGCGCCTGAGTGGCTCAGTCAGTTAAGCCTCTGACTTTGGCTCAGGTCATGATCTTAATGCTCGCAAGTTCGAGCCCCACGCTGGGCTCTGGGCTGACGGCTCAGAGCCTGGAGCCTGCTTCGGAGCCTGTGTCTCCCTGTTTCTCTTCTCCTCCCCCGGCTTGTGCTCTGTCTCACTCTCTCGAAAATGAACAAATATTTAAAAAAATAAAAAAAATTAAAAAAATAAAAATAAAAAGAAATGCATATGGAGTCATCTCCTGATAAGATTCTTTGGTGAGGAAATGATCAGGGGCAAGATGCAAGATAGAAAAAAATCGCAAAGCAAATATCTTCATGTATAAAACTAAAGAGGTAGACTAGATGGCCTCTAAGCAGCTTCAACAATGAAATCTCCCTTTTAAAATAGCTGGTCTATGGGGCGCCTGGGTGGCACAGTCGGTTAAGCGTCCGACTTCAGCCAGGTCACGATCTCGCGGTCCGTGAGTTCAAGCCCCGCGTCAGGCTCTGGGCTGATGGCTCAGAGCCTGGAGCCTGTTTCCGATTCTGTGTCTCCCTCTCTCTCTGCCCCTCCCCCGTTCATGCTCTGTCTCTCTCTGTCCCAAAAATAAATAAACGTTGAAAAAAAAAATTTTTTTTTTAAATAAATAAAATAGCTGGTCTACAGGGGCCCCTGGGCAGCTCAGTCGGTGAAGTGCTGGGCTCTTGAGTTCAGCTCAGGTCACTACCCCAGGGTCATGGTATCACCCTGAGTCGGGCTCTGTGCTGACTGTGGAGTCTCTCTCTCTCTCTCTCTCTCTCTCTCTCTCTCCCCCTCTCCTGTCCCTAGTCTCATTCACTCTTTCCCTCCAAATAAGTAAATAAACACTAAAAAAAAAAGATCCTGTCTACAGAAAATAGTATTAAAGGAAGGCCTTAACGTTATTCTGTCCTAGCCATAGACAAAGTCACTTGGTTAGACTAGAATTTTCAGTTTATAAACTCTCCTTAGGAAGAAGAGGATTTGTGGTCACAGGCCCTGACAAAGGATAGTCTGATTCAGGGCACAAGTCTCTCAGGAATGTAAGAAGAGGGGTCAGGGGCCAGAGATAAGCTGATTACCTCTCTGGCCACAGCTACATATAAGAGGCTTTGCCATGATGTCCTGGAGGCACTTAGCTCCTTCCTGTGCCTGACCTGTCTTGTGGGTTGTGTTTCTCTTCCTGAGGAAGAGACCTGCATCTGGACGTCAGCATTCTTGTGTCTTATCAAGGAGAAAACAAGAAAAGAAAGAGAATTCAGTACTTCAATGGCAGACAAGGAAGCCTGAACCGGAATCCCTTGACAATCCCTTTCTCCAAATCAGGGTGGAAAGAATATGTCTGGGGCCTCCCTAGGTGCTCAGACATGGCGGGCCAAGCTTACACCAATCTGCCAGAGGCTGTTTCACCTTGCCTGATTCTACTATCGTTTGAAATGTATGTTCCATCTAACTCGGCCCGAAAAGTAGAAATCGAATCTTTCCTGGTGGACGTCTGGTCCCCCCAAAGTGACCCAGTGCTGGTCCAGTCCTCTGTCCTGTAACACATGACAGCTAGCACAAGAAGGGGGGTGAGATGGCGACAGGTCAGGCAGGGTGGCCCTCTGGCACCGCCTGAGAGCTCTTCGGGCCACAGCATCCCCTTGGAGACCAGCAAGACCTTCCTGAGGGCCTGATAGCGTTTGTCTCCCTGCACACAGGGCCGGTCCTGTGAGTCTGCGTGCTCCTGGGGGACATCACATACTATCCAGGTTTACATGTGATCACCGGCATCACCTTTTCCTACGGCCCTTCTCACTCCTCTCCACTGTCACCCGCCAACGTGACACGTGAGGAGGTAGGAAGAGGGTAGGCGTTCAGCCACTGTGGCCATCACTGCAACAGGCCAGCAGCATCAGTGTCTTTCTTTGGGTGTAGGCGTCAGAAGGCCAGAATGCCCTGCCATACCTCAAATCTGCTGAATCTACTGCATTTTAACAAGAGCCTCGTGTTAGCAAGAGCTGGAGGCGCATGCAAGTCTGGGAAGTGCTGCCCTGAGACGGTGGCTCCGGATGTTGCCTGCAAACCACAGTAACTGGAAAGCTTTGAAAACTATCGATGCCAAGGACCCACCACCAGAGACAGCGGTGTCATTGGTCTGGGGTGGACCCGAGGATCAGTGTTTCTCAAACGCCCCCAGTGATTTAGCAACAGTAATTTTACAATGTGGTGAGGAGATTAAGGACCGTTGCTAGAGAGTTCCTCGCATGGTCGATGGGTCCTCACTGGTATTTTCTTGACCGCTTGGTGCTTGGCTGATAACTCCTGTGTCTCAGGATTTCAGAACCGGGGATTCTGATTAATTCTGGCCTCGGTTAGCCTGACCTCCTCCATCACGCTAGCTTTAGAAGAATTGTTTCACCTCTGTCGATTTGACCGCAGCTGTGTGATTGTTGCTTTTCAAGGGCATTCGGCTGGGGAAACTGGTCATTGATGCATAAAACTGAGGGAGAGGATGGGAACGTCCGCATAGAAAAGGTGACTGGGTTTTGAGGAGGGAGAATGACGTTAACGGCAATGGTCATGGGTTCTATGTGCCAGGCCCTGCTCTAGTCACTTGACACTTCTCCCATCAGTTACGGTTTTCCGGGATGTTAGGAGGAGGCTACTCGGATTGTCTCTGTGACGCGCAAGGAAAACGGGAACACTACTGTGAAGGCACTATTCAGTGCCTTGCCTGGTGTCACAGGCCTACCAGGAATAGGACCAAGGTAGGAACCCTGGCAGTCTGGCACAGAGCATTTCCCCTAACCACCACCTCCCCCTGCGTCACCGAAGCACTCCTTAGAGTTTTGCTCTCATCCAAGGAAGCTCAGGTGTGAACAGGTGACAAAATCGAGGGAGCCCTGGATTTGGACCGAGGAGGTGGCTGCCTTCGTCTCTCCCTGGATCCAGAACAGAAGGTTCGGAGAGGAACCCAGAGGTAGAAGAACCACACGGTTGACCGTCCAAGCCTCGACAAGGCTAAGCTACATGCACACTGGCGTGGCAGACATTGACCAGGACTGTCCGAGGCAAACTGGCGTGAGGTCCCGTCACTGAGTCGTTGAAGGGTACTGACACAGCTTACTTACGTGGCCCGTTTGTGGCTTGGTGGGGGACGTAGCCTAGTTTCCTGATTTCTAGCCCAGGGCTCTACCCCCCGCTTTGCACCGCCTGCCATAACGTGCATCTCTTTTCAACAGCTCCCCAGCCAGGATTCCATAGTGTCACTGTCTCTACTCCTTAAACTCTCCATCCAGTGCTTTAATCTCCAACCATCAGAATCACTCCTTGACCACTATATCCAGAATCCTTGTGCACAAAATCCCATTAAATGCCTAGACAGAAGAACCCTCAGATATCTCTTGTCTGCATTGATTCATCCATGGGATAAGCTAATGGAAAGGGGAGATTCAAAGATGGAGAAGACATACCCTAACCCTTATAGAACTCAGGGTCTAGGGTAAAAACAAATCTCTGTGCAGACCAGTGAAGGCTTCCTGGAAGGGGTGAGTTGATATGATTCAGTGGGTGTGAGACAGGCAAAGACTGGGGAATGTGAGAGACTGAAGCCCAGGATGGTGAGGAACAGCATCAATGTGTAAAGTAAACAAGCAATTTGGGGGTGCTGGGGCACACATTTAGAAAAAGCAGAGGAGAAGCCAAGGCAGGGATTGGTTCACAGAGACCCTCACGTGTCATCCCAAGAACTTGGATTTTCATCTGTAAATTGGGGAAGGCTTAAAGTGTTTTAAGGAGACTAAGACGTGAGAAAGTGTGTTCACATAGATAGTTCTGTTTACTTTTAGGCAATTTAAAAGTGTTCACTGCCATTGGAATGTTAAGTAATCTAATTTCTCCCTCTCTTTTAAATTTTTAAAAATGTTTATTTATTTTTTTCTTTAAAGAGAGAGAGAGAGAGAGCAAGCAAGCCAGGGAGGGGCAGGGAAACAGGGAGAGAGAAATCCCAAGTAGGCTCTGTGCTGTCAGCGCAGAGCCTGACTCGGGGCTCGAACTCACGAACTGGGAGATCATGCTCCGAGCGGAAGCCAAGAGTCGGAAGCTTAACCCACTGAGCCACCCAGGTGCCCCTGTAATTTCTCTTTTAATTCTTATTAGACCATTTGTAATTATGATCTGTTTAGAATTTAACCCATTTATGATCTTATTCTGATGCTATATAGGACTTTTGACTCAGTCTATTCTTTAAGGAGACTCTAGATTTCTTAAAAATCTAGACAGAGGAGAGGGATGCGTGGCCACCCACAGTAATCTCTATCACCACATGAACATTCCCATGTGTGCATGTGAGGGTCCACGTGTTGACCCTAGCCTAGTTACTCATTGGGACCTAACTGTAGTGAAAAATTAGATGTAGTTCTTAACCAACGAAGCTTATTTAAAAGCACTTTGTGTTGTGGGGCACCTGGGTGGCTCAGTCGGTTAGGCATGACTCTTGGTTTGGGCTCAGGTCAGGATCTCACGGTTTTGTAGGTTCAAGCCCTGTGTCAGTCTCCTTGCTGACAGTGCAGATCCTGCTTAGGATTCTCTCTCTCTCTCTCTCTCTCTCTCTGCCCCTCCCCCGCTCATACTATCTCTGTCTCTCTCAAAATAAATGAACGTAAAAAAAAAAAAGAGCTTTGTGTTGAACATAGTGATCTCAATACTACTAAATTTGGTGAAAAAATTTTTAATTCAGTGGATGTTTAAAAGCCACTGTAGAATAAGAACTTAAAAATTCATCATTATTGAATTAAATACAGTTGTTTTAAAAAGTTAACGTTCTCTAAGCCCTGAGTAATCATATTTTTCTCTGCACGTCTTGTTTCTGTCACATTTCAAACGGATTAGGTTTTTTTTCTTTCTTCATATATATATATATATATATATATATATATATATTTAGGGAAGACATCAAAAATCCTTACCAAGAACTTCAAGTTGCCAAACCAGTTAGAATTAGATGTCAACACATCTGAAATGTCAACAAATTCCCCGCCCCCCCGGATAATTTCCTGCGATTTGGAATGCTGATTTTGGAAATAAATAAACACAACATGAATGAACTGGTTTTTAAGTGTTTGCTTTCAAGGATATTGCCTTTAAGATTTCCCCAACCAGTTAAATTCTCCAAAAGGAGAAAACAAGTGAAAAAGCCAAGTTGCCTGCTTATTTCTCTAGGGTCTCATTCTCCTCTCAGAAATATACACTCTTGTACTGAAGCTTCTGAAACTGTCATGTTGTTTTTCTTTTCTTTTCCTTTTTTTTTTTTTCTTTTTTGCATACACGGGCTTATGTTTTCACACCAGTTCATAGATTGGGCGGAAGAAGCCACTTCTGCCATTTCTATTTTGATAGAACAGAATGGCATGTGGGCGAGTGATGTGGGGGACTGTATGTGACTCTTGTCTTCCTTATATACAAAATCAGGGGAGAGTTCCTGTACTTCCCTTTGGGTAGGGAAAAAAAATCATGATTATTTTGCAGCCTGACTTTTTGATAGTTACTTCTCCAACAAAATAATATTCTGGGGGTCGGGGCAGTGGGGGGAGCAAGGAATCAAAGAAAATCTATTTTAAAGTCTGCTAAGTTTTTGTTTGTTTGTTTGTTTGTTTGTTTGTTTTTTTAATGAAGAAGCAATATGGTTCCAACCACCTAGAATTGGGAAGCTTAGTTTGCTGACCTATTCACTTGGCCTAAGACCCTGTCTAAATGACAATTCCCATCTCAAGTACAGGGAGTGATTTCATCTGGTAAATGTTGTGCTAAGGGTTGAGAAGCAGCCGAATGGGAGAGGGATGGGAGGCCATCTGGGAAAGCGCTACTGAGGGTGAGAACTAAGAGGTCATCTGGACCCACACCTTCAAGAAGAAAACCTCGACATTTAACAGCTTGGATCGCTCAGTCCCTCACTTAAGGGAGGAAGACTCTGAGTTCATTTTTTCACGTGGGGATAGTGACACCTTGCTCTTGCTCTGGGTCCTGAACTCTCTAAATAGGATTATTTTTAGCCTTAAAGTTAAAGGAGGTGCTGTGTGTGTGGGGGGGGGGGCAGGGAAAGAATGTGATGGGGTCCTTTAAGAAAATGCAAACTTCTTCCAGGCTTTCCCTTTGCCTGCTTTGGTAGGACCTGAGTCCTCTGGACAGAGCCATCAAGGACCGCTTCCTTCTGCTTTGGACTAGATTCTCCCTCTGTTTTCAGGAGGAGTGGAGAGAGTGTAAGGAAGATGTGTCTCTGTAGGTAAAAGAGAAATAAACTGACCCCATTTCCAGTGGTTGAGCTTCTCTCCAAGTAGATAAATGCTGGCGGTAAAGATGTAGCTGAGGGAGAAGAAGGCTGTCAGCCCCACAGGGCTGAGTCTGGCAAACAAAGGATACACCCACGTACCGGTCTCAGAGTAGATCCATAGGACCCTGCAGATAATGACAAATCACAATAATTAGGACGATGGGGGGTGGCGTGGTGGTAAAGCCGTTTTATCCTCAAGATCAATGGGGTTCTGGAGCCCCGGCAGATGAAAAGAAGCCATGGGGATCATTTGTCAACAGCTAAGGTGTTCCACAAACCTACAGAAGTGATTCTTTTCTGGATAAATAGGCTTGATTCAAAGAGACATCCTATTTCATAAGGTGTGCTGGGCTCTTCTACCTAATCCATTAAAATTCAATGTTGGTGAAAGAATATGGGAGAACATCAAACACATCATCAGCCGAAGAGAGTATGTGAGGACGCAAATTATTCTTTTCCCTGAGAGGTAGGGCCTGCCGAGACATTGAACTTGCCGAGATGGCATCATTTTCTGGCTCTCAGCCAGACAAGCGGGGTTTGCGTTTCTGTACCTAAGAGTCAGGTGTAGCCCTGAGTCTCTTAGGGTAGGAGGGACAGACATGGAACATCATCGCTCGATTGCAATAAGCCTTTTAGAGGTAGGAGAGGTTTCATTGTTGGCCCTGATTTTCAGCTCATGAATCTAACCATGGATACAGTGTGCAGTAGGAAAGGATGGATTTACAGGAGGTTCGGATCTTGCTCACGTGAGGATAAAATAGAAGTCACTTCTGTAAGCCAAGAGAAGGGAAAGGAATGCTAGGAGAGGAGCCACGATATCTAAGAGAAGCCTGCAAAGGCAGCATGCTGGAAACCAACTGCGTCGCACGATGCCAAAATCTGAAATAACTTTTAAAATTAAACATGGGGAAGATGATGTATCTAGCAGAGTTTATAATTGGTGAAGCGGACAGAGTCTGAAACCAGCCTTCTGTGATTCAAAGTCTAGTTCTGTCACCTATTACCTCTCTTACCTTTGGCTGTTTATCGAACCCCCTCTGCCTCCTGCCCTCATGTGAAACGTGAGGGGTGCAAACAGCGTCCATATTATAAAGCTGTCATCAAGATTAAGGGAGTTAACCCATGTACAATAAAATAGTGTCTGGCCCACGGTGATCATTTAATAAGAGTTTTAAAGCTTTCCTCTCCTTAGGGATGGCACAGAGGGGTCTTAGCAACCTTTCTTTGAGGCTCCCTGTCTCCAGTAACAATTAGGATAGACCGGGTCATGCTTCAGAAACAACAGGCGAATTTTGATGCCCTAGGTTATCAGTTCAGAGGGAAGAATAAAATTCTGAGCTTAATTAAACTTTCAGAAACCCAAGTGTACTCTGGATTGTTTAAAATGCTTTAGATTTTTCAAATGCTTATGGAAGAGACAAGGACTAAAATCAGTGTCAGGACTGGGGTGAGGCAAGGGAGGCACCTATGGTATGAAATTCAAGGGGCCGTCTCTGTACATCCTGAACACAATCAATATGGCGAAAAGGAAGCCTATGGAATGGGAAACAATATTTTCAAATCACATATCTGTTAGAGGATTCATATCCATGATATACAAAGTACTCCTACAACTCAACAACAGCAACAAAACACCCCAAACAACCCCATTAAAAATGGGCAAAAGGATAAACGGACCTTTTTCCAAAGAAGATACACAAATGGCCAACAAATGGTACTCAGCACGTCATCAGCCAAAGAGACTGCTGTGGAAAACAGTGTGGCAGTTACTCAAACAGGTAAATATAGGATTATCATATGATCTGGCAATGCCACTTCCTGGTACCTACCCCCAAAAAATCGAAAGCAAGGACTCAAAGACATATTTGTATATCTGTGTTAATAGCAGTATTATTTTCTTTTTTTTTAACGTTTATTTACTTTTGAGACCGAGAGACAGAGCATGAACGGGGGAGGGGCAGAGACAGAGGGAGACACAGAATCGGAAGCAGGCTCTAGGCTCCGAGCCGTCAGCCCAGAGCCCGACGCAGGGCTCGAACTCACGTACCGCGAGATCGTGACCTGAGCTGAAGTCGGACGCCCAACCGACTGAGCCACCCAGGCGCCCCAGCAGTATTATTTTCAAGAGCTAAAACATGGAAGCATCCAAGTGTCCATCTATCAATGAAGAGATAAGGAAAACGTGGCATAGACGCACAGTGGAATATTATTAACCCTTAAAAAAGGAAGGAAATTCTGACACACGGTACATCATGAACGAACCTCGAGGATACAAACCAGTCCCAGAGAATACCTACTATACGATCAAATCCATAGGGACAGAAAGCAAAACGGTGGCTGTCAGGGCTTGTGGGAAGGAGGGAATGGGGGATTACGGTTTCATGTGTACAGATTTTCAGTTTGGGAAGAAAGAGGTCCTAGAGACGGATGTTGGTGATGGCTGCACAACATTGTAACTATTTGATGCCACTGAGTTTATTTATTTATTTATTTATTTTTTAAAAACATCACTTAAACTTCACAACAATTTTTACTTTTTTTTTTTTCAACGTTTATTTATTTTTGGGACAGAGAGAGACAGAGCATGAACGGGGGAGGGGCAGAGAGACAGGGAGACACAGAATCGGAAACAGGCTCCAGGCTCTGAGCCATCAGCCCAGAGCCCGACGCGGGGCTCGAACTCACGGGCCGCGAGATCGTGACCTGGCTGAAGTCGGACGCTTAACCGACTGCGCCACCCAGGCGCCCCTGATGCCACTGAGTTTAAAAATAATGAACATGGTAAATTTTTGTTATGTGTATTTTACCAGAATAAAAACGATTCAAGGATGCATCTGTCTTAGGGTAGTAGAAAGCAATCTAGGGCTGGCCCTGGGTGCCTAGTCCTGGCCATGCTTGTATCACTCTGCTGTCCCAAACTCATCTAGATGCTTCTTTTACATAATTAAAACTTTACTAGATACAAAACAAACAATGATGATTATTGTTTGGGAGGAAAACGTTTCCTCCACCTTTCACGGTCCTTTTGGCTGGTCTAAGAATTACATTGACACGTGACAAACAGGAGAATACCAAATTTAATTTTGTATGTATGGGGGCTCCACAAGAATATGGGGCCCATCTGCAGTCAAACAATGGAAACTTAGATGTCATTTGAAACCAAGGGATAGGGGAGGGTGTTCTGGGTCTTCAAAGGGAAGGAAGACAACTCACAGGAAGATGAGAGAGAGTAGAGGTTTGTTAACTGAATGTTTGCTGGGCCATACACAAGGAGGGCATAAACAGACTTTGCTAGGGTCCTCCCCGTCCCCCTCACCAAGTTCATATTACACTGCGCTTATCTATGGGGACAGCTCCCTTCCCAGAGCAGACCCTCCATTTAAATTCTTTTAGGCAGTTGGGTGAAGGTCAAAGTTTCTTCCTCAACCTTCTGCTTCTTAAAACTAATCAACATAAAATAGTCCTCATGCCCGGCTGCCTGGGTGACTCAGTTAAACATCCAACTCTTGATTTCGATTCAGATCATGATCTCATGGTTCGTGAGTGCAAGCCACTCATTGGGCTCTGTGCTGACAGGATGGAGACTGCTTGGGGTTCTCTCTCCTCTCTCTCTCTCGTCCCCTCTCCCATTCTCAAAATAAATGAATAACAAAATTTTTAAAAATGAAAAGAAAACAGTCCTCATGCCTAAGAGACGTTGTGGGTTTCGTTCCCCTACGTTGTCATTATTACCAATATTGGGATTCTGTGCGATGTGCGTCCCATGGGCATGTGCATTAGAAGGGTATCTACAGCACTTCTTTCTTACATGGCTGCTTTTCACGACAGACCAGAGAAGGTATAAAGGACAGAAAGTAAACCCCCAAGGAGCTAGGGCTGGAATTTGGGGTCAACAGGGAGATCTGAATGCACTCCAAACAGATTGTTTTAATTAGTTCACTTTGTTTACTTTATACACCAGAAATTAGGGCTTCCTAGTTTCCATGCACATTTATGTAAGATAGTCTGTGAATAAGGACATTCCCCTGGAGGCCTGGAAAGTTTCTCTTTATTTACTTCATTTTTGTTTCCTTCAGCATAAGGTTCCATAAAGGAAAGTTCCTGAGGTAAGTTAATGAAGTCTGTAGTTTCACAGAGAAAGCGCAAAGAAAGTTAGAAGTGTATTCACTGTCAGCAGAAAAGTAATGAAAATACAAATACAACAGCACGTAGAAGTGCCATTATTTAATGAAGGGCAGTCAGAGAAAGAGAGACAGAGAGAGAGGAGGAGGAGAAGGAGGGGGAAGGAAGGAAGGAAGGAAGGAAGGAAGGAAGATGGAGGCCAAAATGGAATTCATCAATGTCTTCTTAGTCAATGGCAGCTCTTTCCCAGCCCCCATGTAAGATGCCACAAAACCACATCTAATTGTTTATCTATTGCACTCATTTCCTAATCTTGGTCCAGGCTCCTTCATCCAGAAGGGTTTCTGTAATTGTCTACTTACTTGGTGGGCTTTCTCGGACCCTTCAATCCACTTTCCTTACCACAAGCTACTAGCGATCCATTAATCTTTCCAAAAAGGAAATCACTCCCCTGCCTCCAGTGGACCCCACCAATGCTTTAGGAACATACCCAAGCTCCTTTCCCCAGCCTACCTGGCCTTGTCCTGCCCACCTGTCCACCTTCAGATCTAGAACCCATCCATATTAGACCCTTTTCTGTTTCTTAAATAAACCAGGCACTGCAGCTCTGGGCTTTCACTCATGCTGTTGTCTCTGCCTGGAACACACTCCTCCTCGCTCTGTGCCTGGCTGAACCATACTCACACTTCAAGTTTCAGCTTGTAAGTCAATTTCTCTAGAAAAGATTTCCCGAAGATCCCATAACACCCATTCAGTTAGGTTCTTATGCCAGATACTTCCTTTACCACGAACTTACCCTTGTTGTTTATTTGATTGTCGTTCTCAACCTGGAATGGGACAAGGATTATATCTATCATGTACGTCTGTTTCCCAAGTGCTGGGAACATGGCAAGTTCTTTATATTTTTAAGCAAATGACTCTTTGGGGTGTTTCTACTAGCACCTATAGTTCCCTCTTTATACACACACACACACACACACACACACATATAACATATATATATATAACATATATATAACATATATATATATAACATATATATATAACATATATATATATATTAATGTTTATTTTTGAGACACAGAGAGAGCATGAGCAGGGGAGGGGCAGAGAAAGAAGGAGACACAGAATCCAAAGTAGGCTCTAGGCTCTGAGCTGTCAGCACAGAGTCCGACGCGGGCTCGAAATCACAGACTGTGAGATCATGACCTGAGCCGAAGTTGGATGCTCAACCGACTGAACCACCCAGGTACCCCAGCACCTATGGTTCTCTAACCGCTGTTCACTGCAGCTTCTGCAGACAGCTCTCAGCTGTGTGACCCATCAAGAACATCACAGCCTCTAAAACCAGGGAGGGGCGCCTGGGTGGCTCAGTCGGTTAAGTGGCCAACTTCGGCTCAGGTCATGATCTCGCCGTCCGTGAGTTTGAGCCCCGCGTCGGGCTCTGGGCTGACAGCTGGGAGCCTGGAGCCTGCTTCTGATTCTGTGTCTCCTTCTCTCTCTGCCCCTCCCCCATTTGCACTCTGTCTCTCTCTGCTTTTCAAAAATGAATAAATGTTAAAAAAATTAAAAAAAATAATAAAACCAGGGAGATGTACCCTTGGCCTTCCAGGCTATAGTTAATCAATTGCTCACTTTATTAATACTTTGAAGAGGCCAATAATTCTGACCCTCAGTTCAGAGAGCAATACTCTATGTCCTTCTAGTGCTGTCTGCTGAGTGACTCTATATGAGTCAGGCTGGGCAGGCACAGACTGGCAGCCAAAAATTAATCTTTTATAGTTTTCTTATCCTAGATATTACAGCATCCGATGGTTCTCATAAAATTCATATTTTCTGTGTCTTATCAGTACACAAACAGTGGAAGTCTGTGGGTTAGGGACTAGTAGATAAAAAGGGGTTTTGTGGGCTTTACACATGTACTTGATTTTTTTTAATTTATTTTTTTTTGAGGGAGAGCGAGCACAAGTGGGGGAGGGGCAGAGAGAGAGGGGGGGAGAGAGAGAATCCTAAGCAGGTTCCACACTGCCAGTGCACAGCCTGATGTGGGGCTCGAACTCACAAACTATGAGATCATGACCTGAGCTGAAGCGGGATGCTTTACCAGCTGAGCCATCTAGGCTCTTGTATGCATATACTTCGTAAAGCATGAACACTCATGCTGTATCAGTAGAATAATAGAATTAAAGGACCCTCTGGCCCCATATTTTCATGCTGACTTCCTACAAAAGCATGCAAGATGGTCACTGTTGCATCTGAGACCAGAAGGCAAGCACAACCTGAATTCACATTTTGTCAACAAATTCAACAAATTAGCAGAAGACTTCCTACCATGAAAATGTCCTTGAGAACAACTGGGACTTGGTGATTCTTTAAGATGAGGACAGAGCCTATTGCTGCCTTTAGAATGCAGCCCCGTGTCACCCTTCTGTTCACCTGCCTTCCCAGGCTCCCAGACACAAACAATGGAAGGTCGAAGATACCTGCCAGCTCTGGCTTTTTAATAGTAACTTGTGAATTTCTACCACTGTCTTTTTTTTTTAAGTTCATTTATTCATTCTGAGAGAGGGAGAGCATGAGAGCAGGAGAAGAGCAAAGAGAGAGGAAGAAAGAGAAACCCAAGCAGGCTCTGCATTGTCAGCGCAGAATCCGATGTGGGGTTTGAACTCAGAAACCATGAGATCATGACCTGAGCGGAAATCAAGAGTCAGATGTTTAACCGACTGAGCCATCCAGACGTCTCTTCTACCACTGTCTTAAAAAAATCCATGTTAGGTAAAGAATGTCAGAAAGAGAAGAGAAGAGAATGAGGCGAGGAGAGGAAAGAGAAAAGAAAAGAAAAGAAGAGAAAAGAAAAGAAAAGAAAAAAGAAAAGGAAAAGAAAAGAAAGGAAAGGAAAGGAAAAGAAAAGAAAAGACAAGGAAAAGAAAAAAGAAAAGGAAAGGAAAAGAAAAGAAAAGGAAAAGAAAAGAAAAGGAAAGGAAAGAAAAGGAGAAGAGAAAAGAAAAGGAAAGGAAAAGAAAGGAAAAGAAAAGAAAAGACAAAGAAAAGAAAAGGAAAGGAAAGGAAAGGAAAGGAAAGGAAAGGAAAAGAAAAAAGAAAGGAAAGGAAAAGACAAAAGAAAAGGAAAAGAAAAGGAAAGGAAAGGAAAGGAAAGGAAAGGAAAAGAAAGGAAAGGAAAAAAGAAAAGAAAAGAAAAGAAAAGAAAAAAGAAAGGAAAGGGAAAGGAAAGGAAAGGGAAAAAAAATAAAGGAAAGGAAAAGATAAAAGAAAAGGAAAAGAAAAGAAAAGGAAAAGAAAAGAAAAGAAAAGGAAAGGAAAAGAAAAGAAAGGAAAGGAAAAGAAAAGAAAAGGAAAAGAAAAGATAAAAGAAAGGAAAAGAAAAGAAAAGAAAGGAAAGGAAAAGGAAAGGAAAGGAAAGGAAAGGAAAAGGAAAAAAAAGAAAAGATAAAAGAAAAGAAAAGGAAAAGAAAAGGAAAGGAAAGGAAAGGAAAGGAAAGGAAAAGAAAAGAAAAGGAAAGGAAAGAAAAGGAGAAGAAAAGAGAAAAGAAAAGAAAAGAAAAGAAAAGATAAAAGAAAAGGAAAAGAAAAGAAAAGAAAAGAAAGGAAAGGGAAAGGAAAGGAAAGGAAAGGGAAAAAAAAGAAAGGAAAGGAAAAGATAAAAGAAAAGAAAAGGAAAGGAAAGGAAAGGAAAGGAAAAGAAAAGGAAAGAAAAGGAGAAGAAAAGAGAAAAGAAAAGAAAAGAAAAGAAAAGAAAAGATAAAAGAAGAGGAAAAGAAAAGAAAAGAAAAGAAAGAAAAAGGAAAGGAAAGGAAAGGAAAGGAAAAGGAAAAAAAGAAAGGAAAGGAAAAGATAAAAGAAAAGAAAAGGAAAAGAAAAGAAAAGGAAAGGAAAGGAAAGGAAAGGAAAAGAAAAGAAAAGGAAAATAAAAGAAAAGGAAAGGAAAGAAAAGAAAGGAAAGGAAAGGAAAAGAAAAGAAAAGACAAGGAAAAGAAAAGAGAAAAGAAAAGGAAAGGAAAAGAAAAGAAAAGAAAAGGAGAAGAAAAGAAAAGGAAAGGAAAGAAAAGGAGAAGAGAAAAGAAAAGGAAAGGAAAAGAAAAGAAAAGACAAAGAAAAGAAAAGAAAAGGAAAGGAAAGGAAAGGAAAGGAAAGGAAAGGAAAGGAAAGGAAAAGAAAAAAGAAAGGAAAGGAAAAGACAAAAGAAAAGGAAAAGAAAAGGAAAGGAAAGGAAAGGAAAAGAAAGGAAAGGAAAAAAAAGAAAAGAAAAGAAAAGAAAAGAAAAGTAAAGAAAAGAAAAGAAAAAAAAGAAAAGAAAAAGAAAAGAAAAAAAAATAAAAGGAAAAGAAAAGGAAATTTTAAATGGAGTAGAAAGAAACGGTGAAGCTAGAGGGCTAAATTATTTACCTAGACGTTGAAAAATATCAGCAATAATGAGAGTTGTTTGGGGTGGCCACCTGTTCAAGACAGTTAAAACTGTTGCCCACCCTTGCTATATTGCCCCCTTCTGGGCCGGTGCCTCATCCTCCCTTCAGGGACTGTTGGGCTCTTGTACCTTCTCCATTTTCTACCATTGGATCATTCTTTGCTACTCTGCTGCCCCATTGTCCTTCCTGCCCCTTAGAGGAGGGCATTGCCCCCCAGCATTTACTTTCCATCTCTCTCTCTCTTTCTCTCTCTCCCCACTCTCAGTCTCTCACTCTTTTTCCAGGAAGCTCATTCTACCAGGAGGGTTTACTCCCTGGATCTCCACTGTCCCACCTCTCCTGGGAAGGATGTCCAAATGGAAGTTCCTCTAGGCAAGTGGTTCTCAGCCTTGGCTGAAGATGAGAACTGCCATGGGGAGCTTTAAAAATCCCAATGCTCAGGACGCACCCTAAACTAATTAAACCAGAATCTTTTGGAATAGGACACAGATAGGGGGTTTTAAATGGAGTCTTTCACTTACACCCCCAGGCCATTTTGTTTCCCTAATGTTTCTACACGTATTAGTGCGACCACCATCTTCCCTGGTCTACCAGCCAAAAACTCATAGAACCGTCCTTGACTTTTTCTTCTCGTTGGCCCATGGCATGTCAATGAAGCCACAAACCTATTCTGTTACTTCCACAATGTGTCTCAGGTGCCCTCATTCCCGCTTGTACAGGAGTATCACTCTTCAGCATCGTATTACTTCTAATTTTTGAAACAGGCATTTGGGTCGAGCAAGAGCCAAGGTTTGCACGGGAGGGACAAGTGTGGACGACCCTTCCCTCTCCCAGCCCTCCACTTTTACCTGTCTCCAGATTGCCCCCCAGCTGGCCTGGGCTCCAAATGTGGACAACTAGGGGCCTTGTGTTGGCATCTTTATATTTATTTCATATATTAATTTACATGGGGGCAAAGGAGTACCTCTGTGGTACTGGGAAAAATGGGACTGGGAGTCTGATCTCAAGATTCAAGGGTGTGAAACTCCAGTGCGTCTAGACAATCCCAGACAAGCGTTGTATTTAAACCCGGGAAAAAGTTAACAGTGGTTCCGGGCAGCGATTTACCATGATGCCTTAGTGGACGTAGACACTGATCTTGGAACTCAGCTTAGTGCATCGCTCTGGCAGCTTTTAATGTATTCTGGCGCTGAGGTATCTGTATGTGTAAATGTGTGTGCATGGAAATGGATGCCCAGATTTAGAGGATTGTTGTCCCTGAGGGCCCAGGCACCTTTGATGGGGAAGCTCACCTGAGTGAGCCGAGTATAGAAGACAGAAATGATCTCTCTTGCCTCACAGGAGCTGCTATTGAGGACGACTTTACAGACACCTCCCCTGCTGCTGGGTCATAGCTGCGTATCTGTGTGATGCTCGTCCCTGGCAAGACCTCACGCGATAGCAGAGACACCTGTGGCACCTGCAGATTTCTGGTCTACGGAGAGCAAGGTGGCGACCCACTGCAGGTCAGCTGGGGCTGTCGTAGCGGCGGTAGTGTTATCCTATGGACACAGGGGACCTGTGGGCGATTACAGTGTGGGTCTCAGCAGACGGGGGGTGGAGTGCAACCTGACTTGGATGTGGAGCCCGGTGGAGATGGGGGGCCCAGGAGGCTAGGTATGCATGACCAGTCGGCAGAGGTGACCACCATGGGCAGGTGTGAATACTCATGGGCTTATTGGAACGCTCAGGGAGGAGGATCTTGGAGACCCGGGCCACCTGCCGCCAGGAAAATAGTGCCCGGAGCACCCAGACATGGGCTGACACGGGAGCTATGACGTAACCATGGATCAAGACTAGGACATTGGGATCAAACTCAATGAGAAGAATATTCCGCCCACCTTTTGTTTGGGTGTTATTTTATTCTGTTTTGCTTCCCGTGCAAAGCTGCTTCCTCCTCTGTGTTCCCCGTGGCTCCTTGTATTTGCTGTATTTCCTCACCTCCCATCTTGTGCTCTGACGATGCGCGGCTCATCCCCACTTATGAAGCACAAACCCCCCGTAGACTGGGGCTGGGCCTTATATAACTTGGCTCTTCCCAGCAGGACCAGCCTCGTGTTAGGGGAAATAGTTGTTCACTAAAAGAGCGGATCAGAGCCAGCGGTAGGAACAGGTCTGTTTTCCCGCTCCTCGCCATGACCTCAGAGAGAGCTGGGTGAGGAGTTTAGGGGTGAGAGAGAAGGGAGCGGGGAGCAAGCTACCGTATTTACAGGTGAGTAAAGCTTGCCAAAGGAAAGGAAACGTTTGCAGTCATCGCTCCTTTGCAAAGCTTTCTTTTCCCACTTACGGGCCAGCCCTCCAATTCTGCAATCTGAAAAATGACAAAAATCAAGGGCCACATGTGAGGCAGTCCCCACGGTCCCAGTGGCTATTTTTAGGTCGTCGTGACACGGTTTCGGCAGTGCGATGCTTCCCCGGCTCAGCGTTACTGCCGTTTTTCTGACTCATGTTTGTTTCTCACGCTCACCCTGGCCCCGGCCCATACTCTTTACCTCATTCTTGCCACGCCGTTTCCCTATTTGACCATCCAAACCGGCCTGCCTGACAGCTGGCCCCCAGCCACTTCCCTAAAACGTCTCTGTGGATAGCCACACTTTGTGGAACTTGGTTGATGGCCATCTGTCGCTGCGAGGGCCCCACGGGCCCCAGGGCATTGCGTAAGGGTGGAGGCGGCCGACGGCCGAGTCTGAGCTCCCACCACCGGGAGCGGGCAGAGGTAGGGGAGCTGTAGTCAATGCAGCAGCGGAAGTGTCCTCTCTTTGTCCCAGCAAAAGTGGAGCCTAACGGGGCCAAATGCCGCCTTGGTACTTCATCGGTGATGTGGGGGTCCAAATCGCAAACCTCTTCCTCTCCTCACCCGGGCCCACCCAGTCACGTTCCTACTGGTGACAGGTCTCCGTCACCTCCCTCCCTCCCCTCGTTCCATTGTATCACTGTAACATCCAGTCCGAGCACAGAGCTGGGAACAACGACATCACCGAAGTTTTTCGACCGTGGAAATGAGGTTAAGCTTTGGCTCATGCTCACCCCCCAGCTCACTTTGCAGAGTATGTTTTGCTCACACGGAGAGCTGAGCAAACCCCTGGCCGTGTGGAGACGGTGGAAAGCGAACTGGATTTGGAAACGGGAGCCCTGAGTGTAAGTCCCAGCTTCAACTTTCCCCAGCCACAGGACCTGGGGCATATCATTTAATCTGTGAGGCTTCAGGCCTTCGGTGCTAGATGACCTCCCAGTCACTTCCATCACTCGCCCTCTCTGATTCCATTTGCAGATTGTCTGATATTGTCATCGGTTGGCTAACATCCATTCTTTCCAGCTACCACAAGTGCCACTAATTGGTCTCCCCGTCTTGTTCTTCTTTAATTTCCTCCAGAGTCATCTTTCCAATCAATCATTTACTCCTCCGCTTAAAACTTTCCCACAGACAAGCCCTTACCTCCTACGGTCCAGATTCGCTGATGTGAATTCATGAGCCGGCTTTTCCTGTCCTCCAATTCAGCCCTACCCTCAGCAACTCCAGCCCTTTGCAGATGCTGTTCCCTCTGCGTGAAGATCTTTCCCATGTCTGTCTTGACTTATTCCTTCTCATTCTTTGGGTCTCAGCTGAGACATCAATTCCCTGCCGAAGCCAGCTCTCAACATCCTTCCTGGGCACCCACAGCACCCTGTGCTTCCTCCTATTATAGTCCCCTCACCCTGTTGTCCCTGTGGGCAATTTCCTGTCTCTCAGACAGACGCTGAAGGCAGCATGGTGCCTTGCACACCGCTGTGTCTTCAGTTGGTTAACCCAGTGCCTGGCACTGATGAATAATCGAATGGACACATGATACTCTCGCACCGGACCCCCGTCTCATTGCAACTCTTTTCTCCACCGACAAGCTAAGCTCTCTTGACTGCTGCTTCTCATCTTTGCGGCCGCCACAATTACTCCCCGAGATACCAGTGGCGTTAGGTGCTTTTCTACCCTCTTGGTCTCTGAAGATAAGAGGGCAAGGGTCAGGTGTGACGATGGGTGACCGCCTTCCACGTCGTTAGGTGGAAGAAGTTAACAGACCGAAGATGCTACCGTATATATAAACTCCAAAAGTTACACTCAGCAAGGAGAACTCAATCCGATGAAAGTCTGCCCCAAAAGGCAAAAGGATGGAAATTCGTGTGGATAATCTGCCAGGTGCCACCCTGCTTCGGCTCCACACATAATAATACGAGAAAATATCTTGATATATACATACTCTTACCCAACCTCAGGATCCAGATGTTCTCTTTAGGGATTTAGTCCTAAGGGTTAAGCCAGATACGGTAAGTACGTGGCACGTATCTTCCCACCTGCCTTCTTACACTATGGACAGATATTGCTAAGGATGACAAAACTCTTTTTTGTAGGGTCTCAGAATCCTTCTCGACACTGTGCTCCAGAATCAACTGCCAGTAGGTGTCCAACCATCCCCTGCTCCCTAAAAGTGTCCTTTGTTAAAGTGCAAGGACCCCAGGAGTGCCTGGGTGGCTCAGTCGGTTAAGCCTCTGACTTGATTTCAGCTCAGGTCGTGATCTGACAGCCATACGACTGAGCCCCGTGTCAGGATCTGGGATAGATGTGGAGCCTGCTTGGGATTCCTTCTCTCTTTCTCTACTCCTCCCCTGCTCATGCTCTCTCTCTCTAAAAAAAAACAAAAAAAAAAAAAAGCAAAGGCCCCGGACTGGAGACCAGACCAGTGTAGAGTTCTAAGGTAGATTTATTGAGCAAGTACTTTCTTTGTTCAAAAGAAGAGAGGCAAGAAAGATGTGGGGCACTCAGAGAAGGAGAGGTGCAGCAGGGGAGGAGGGACATACATTCCAGAAGGAAACAAAAGGCACGGGACGAGCCACCATCTGAGTTCTGAGCGCAAAGATTATGGGCTCTGAAGCAAAGGACGGTGAAGCCAATGAAACAAGCAGTGTCCTATGGAATGTGCTCTCATTCTGGCTGCTACCTCCAGCAGAGCCCTATACTTAATTGAACCTCCATATATAAGGAGGGATTGGGGGATTACCCAGACTGTCAGACACGAACGGCTTAGATGAGTCTAGACTGGAGAAGGAACAGCAAGATTAGCTTCTGATCTGCAGGGATTATGCTTGGCATGCCCCTGTCTGTAGAGCAAGATACGGTAGCGGATGAGAAGGCGACAGCATGGGAAGGGGGGCGGTTCTAGTCATTGGGTGGAAGGCCAAGCCTTTTCCCTTGATTACAGACCATTGGGCAGCGTTCCTGAGTTTTGGTGGCAGCAGGTAGTTGAATAATGAAGTCTAGGCCAGCTCTCCCGTGCCTCCAGCGTGGCTGGTCTGCAAGGCGCTGGGAAATTGCCCCAACGCCCTGTAGGAGCTCTGGTGCCCGAGGTTGATGCAAATAAGCCCCTAAAAATACAGGCAACAGAAACGGGCCAAAGGAGCATGCCCGAGCCATCAAATGCCTTTTTAATTGCAAACGGAACCAATGATCAATATTTTCTTGGGGGGAGTAGCATGCGTAGCTGTGCAATGATGACTTCTTCACGAGACAGAGAGAGGAGTGTGCAACTGCTCCCTGTGCACTCACACCTGTGCACTCTGGCACAAGTGACGTTCCCGTGACTTCACATCAAACAGTAAGAATCTTTCCTGCCTAATGATGTAATGATGGTTAAATCCCTGTTGACCCAAGATGGAGGCACTCTTATAGAACAGAGTGCTTCTTCTGGGGTATCCAGAGTCTTAAAAGAAAAGTCTAAGGAGATTTCCTCTTTGCGATGCATACCTGCTGATGTAAGCGAGGCTGGCCACAGCCAACAAGGTGAGTCCTTTCTTCTTCAGTGGGTAGCAATGTGGCCTGAGGATGACTTCAACCAGCGAGAAGGGCAGTATGGATGTGTGCTGGAGGAGAAGAAATGATATAAATCGTCACGTCAGACAGCCCCGGTGGCCTGCCATGCCCCCAGTTCTCTCCTTCCTTTCCAATCTAACTTCTTATGCAACTACCAGCTGAAACTTCCCCAAACTTGGCTCGCATCATGCTCCTTAGATGCTCAAGAGCCTCCAATGGCTCCCTACTGCCTGCCATCCTGGTCCAAACTCCGTTGTCTGGCCACCAAGGCTCTTTGTAATGTTCTAGCACCTTCTCTGCTCCTGCTTATTGCTCTCTGCTCTTCTCTTCCCACCCCCCCACCCCCCCCACACACTTACACACCCACCCCCACACACTCCTTCACTAGAACAAAGCTGTTTCCTTCATTCCCCTTTGCACTCAGCGTGCTAGTGCACACTTCTGTTCATGCCCCAACTCTCCGTGTGGAATGCCTTCTCTCCCTCTATTCTAATCATTCATGTTCTTCACAGCCAAGACAATCTTCCACGATGCTGTCTCTGAATTTTCCTCCTGCTAATTTCTCTCACCCAATTCCACTGCATTTGTATCCCGCTCTATGCAGTCTGGCACTTACGATGTGTACTCGTAAGATCTGGGGGTGGGGTGGTGGAGAATACTGCTTACTGGGAACATCTAGTAGTGTGAGTATTTTATGTATATATATTTTCACACGTACAGCTATCATTCCCCTTTCATCCCCAGGCCCCGATTGCCTCGGCTCTTGGTAGCCTCTCGTGTCCTCAGGCTCCGCTTGTAAACCCCAACTCATCCCCATTCCTGATCCCCAAGGCAATAGTCGCTGGGGCTTAGAGATGTCACAGAGCCCATATCACCGTGCTCCCTTGCCCAGCTGTGTGGCTAGGGCCCTGGGTGCCAGCTCTGGGTGGCCTTTGCTCTCAGTCATGTCTGCATCGTGCTCAGAGGCATCTCCAGAAGACCACAGTTTCTTCTCACTCTACCTGAACTAGGGAGGGTACGGTCAGGAGATCCAGACCCACAGATGACAAGAAATGTGGCAAGTTTTTAGGCGGTAAGGGTGGAGGAAGAAGGAACAAATCTTAATGGAAGGCATTGCTGGGCAGAGAGGGCCTCCTGGGGCCCTGACAAGGCTGCAGTTGGTTGGTACAAAGTAATTAGGCCTCTTCCAGGCCCTGGGTTCCCTCATGTTAGTAGCAAAGCTTAGAGGAACAGTGTTGCAGACAAGCTATAGCTTTTATATATAATTTTTTTTTAAATATCATAGAGAGAGAGAGGAGAGAGCACAAGTGGGGAAGACGGGCAGAAGGAGAGAGAGAATCTCCAGCAGGCTCCACACTCAGCCCCATTCAGGGTTCCATCCCACAACCCATCATGACCTGAGCCGAAATCAAGAGTCGGACGCTCAACTGACTGAGCCCCCCCAGCCCCCCCGCCCGGTGTCCCCATGCTACAGCTTTGATAGACTTTGCCCCAGGTTGGTCCTGAACTTACTGACGGGTTGCAAGTACAAGTGGAAAGACACGCAGGCCAATTGGCATACCCCACATCTTTCTCTGGTCTGATTTTCGGCTATAGTTTCTGTGTCTCTCCCTCTAATAAAGAGCGTCGTGATTACAGGCACCAACTTTCAGATCTGACCTTGGGCTCGTGACTTGAACCTGAACTTCAGCTTCCTAGGCTATACTATGGAGGATAGCCAGTCCACATGTCACAGGGAACACCACCCTGAGGATTAGGGGTAGAGCGTATAATGGGCTTCGTCTGCCGCCCCGGAGCACTTCCAGTGAGTGTTAGCTGGGATTGCCACCTTTATTACTGTGACCGCTGTCCTTCATCCCCTTGGTGGCCCAGTGTGGCTGAAGGGAGGTTCTGGGCTGCCCACAGCGCCAGGTGTTCAGATGCAGGCGTGTGAGCAGCTGGAAGAGGGTAGCACAGCGGTCCCTGTGGCCACCCTGTGGCTCCCTCCCCAGCCCACGGTGGTTGCCTACGCTCCCAGCCGTGGCCACCTCCGAGCCCTGGCAACGCCCCGTGACTGCTGTCAATGATCTTTTCACCCAGAGGCCACCTCGGGAGGCAAGAGACGGGGCTTGTCCTCCCAGCACGGCCACCTGCCTCTCCACCCGCCCTCCCTCTGCCGCAGCCAGGAAGATCCGGCTTCTATTAGGAAGCATTAACAGTCCCATTATACTGGCCATTGATCTGACAGATTTTATTAACCCTGTCTGTCGTCAGCAGCTTCCATTCTCTACATTAACGATCATTTGGAACAGAATTCCCGGGGAATAATGCAGTGCGTTCGCATTAGGAGCAAATGAGTTCGTAGTGATTAATGCTCTTGCAACAAATAACTCAGGAATGCATGACTGGTCACCTCTTCTAGAAGCCTGCCCTTTGCAAGTGACATTCAATTGGATTTCCAAATGACTTCTCCCTGATGACTTCTGGGAAGTTTACCTCGGTGATGTCATTAGTGACGGGCCATATACTGTGGCTTAATACCAGCTAAAAGGTCTTTAAAAGAATCGCATTTTTTTGGCCGGAGCTGAGGGATAGGAGGAAGAAGGTCGTCTGAGAGCTTTCTAAACATGGAACTACCCTGAGGAGACAAGCGTGATACAATAAACTTCCTGGTGTTTCAAACGTCCTGGTATTTCACCTCGCATTCGTATACATTGTATAACCTTTATCAGGCTGCGCATGGTTTTTTTTTTTCCTCCGAGGAAGAAAAAACAACTCAGGAAGAGAAAAATCAAATATGCTTTCTGCTTCCAAAGAATCTAATAATTAGGCTGGGATTGACACAAATTAGAACACTGCCAAAAATTACTGAAAACAGTGACTCATTCTGTATTTCAATTAACAGTTTCTCAGTTTCCCTTATAAACAGCGAAACTGACAAAAATTAATTATCTCAGAGGGGGTAAAATATTTCCTTCCAGAGTAAACAAAAACATCATGGGCTGAAACAATAGTGCGTGCTCACGGAGAGGATGCGGTGAAATGATCTTCCCTTGTCAACTAGCCATCATGTTGGTACAGTTTTTCCTTGAATATCTCGTTCCAAATGCATTGGTTAAAAGGACAGTGTTGCTCTTTCCCCACCGTTCTCTACCAAATTATGCCTTTTTCTCCTGTCCTCAGTGGAACGCCCACTTTGGTCTGAATCTCTTGCAGACGTAATGCTAAGCCTGAGACAGGGATTTAAGAAGTAGGATATTAAAGCATTTTATCTTTCAATTTTTATTTTAAAAAAATGTCAATGGTTACTTTTTAAAAATTTTTTTGAATGTTTATTTTGAGAGAGACAGAGACAGAGCGTGAGCCGGGGAGGGGCAGAGAGCGAGGGAGACACAGAATCCCAAGCAGGCTCCAGGCTCCGGGCGGTCAGCACAGAGCCCGACTCAGGGCTCGAACCCCTAGATGGTGAGATCATGACCTGAGCCGAAGTCGGACGCCCAACCGGCTGAGTCACCCAGGTGCCCCAAATGTTTATATGAGAGAAAGAGAGAAAGACAGAGAGAATGTGAGCAGGGGAGGGGAAGAGAGGGAGAGAGAGAGAACCCCAAGCAGGCTCCACACTGTCAGCGCAGAGCCCTACACGGGGCTCCAACTCACGAAACCAGGAGGTCATGGCCTGAGACGTAATCAAGAGTCAGACCCTCAAGCGACTGAGCCACCCAGGCACCCCTATTGGTAAAGCATTTTAGATACCTTGTTGCAAAATAGCCTTGGCCATAAGAACTTAAATTTACCAGCGCACAGAGCATTCTTACAAGGTTACATGAGTGGCAACGTGAAACATAACCAGCATTTACTTTTTACTCACTTCGCCCCAGGGAGCTACTGAGCTGTTATAAAGAGCTATCCTGTTGGGTTTTTAAAACAATTTTTTTTAATGTTTATTTATTTTTGACAGAGAGAGAGACAGGGCATGAGCGGAGGGAGGGGGAGAGAGAGAGGGAGACACAGGTTCCAGGCTCTGAGCTGTCAGCACAGAGCCCAACACGGGGTTCAAACTCACTGACTGCGAGATCATGACCTGAGCCGAAGTCAAACGCTCAACCGACTGAGCCACCTTGGTGCCCCAAGAGCTTCCCTGTTTTTGAGGCTACGGGTACAATCAGATGCATTTGCCTGAGTCTGGAGAAAGAAGCAAGCCTTAATCCCCGAGATAACCCATGGAGCCCCCAGGTTTCCATCACAGTCATGCAGGCTCCAAGCCCTAAATCCATAAGCCTAGGATGGTCCCACTCTTATCTCTAAGATCCTCGAGGGGCAAGAGCACTTAATTTTCTCCAGTGAAAGGATTCAGGGAGTCTCCACATTTTGAAAACCAGGTAATGCTTAAAACTACGGTCTCTGCCT
This sequence comes from Prionailurus bengalensis, assembly GCF_016509475.1. Taxonomy (NCBI): domain Eukaryota; kingdom Metazoa; phylum Chordata; class Mammalia; order Carnivora; family Felidae; genus Prionailurus; species Prionailurus bengalensis. The sequence goes on along the minus strand of NC_057349.1, from coordinate 17,124,788 downwards.
TTTTCCTCTATTTCATTTCCTTGTTGGACTGGCTCTCGTGTTGATTTGAGTCGATCAAGATAAACACGGCTGCAGCTAGCCTCTTGGACTGGTCATTGAGAGACTTTGTCCTTCAGAAGCTGTTTCTCACAATGAGCTTCCGTAATATCGCCCACTTTGTGTTCTTCTCAGTGTTCGCCTCCTTCCCTCCGTTCAGGCAATGCTGAAATCTTAGAATCAGTTCCTCACACTGACTCTAAACTGAGGTCCTTTCCCCCAAGTCTCTAAAACAATGTCTTTGGTTTGTTTATGGTGCTAATGGATTGATAATTTTAAATGAAGTTTTAGGGGTGCCGGGGTGGCTCAGTCAGTTAAGCGTCCAATTCTTTTTTTTTTAACTTTTTTAAAAAGCTTATTTAATTTTGAGAGACAGAGAGACAGAGACAGAGCACAAGCAGGGGAGGGGCAGAGAGAGAGGGAGACACATAATCCAAAGCAGGCTCCAGGCTCTGAGCTGTCAGCACAGAGCCCAACGTGGGGCTCGAACTCGGGAGCGTTGAGATCATGACCCGAACCAAAGTCAGACGCCTAACTGACTGAGCCACCCAGGCACCCCTAGTGCCCAACTCTCGATTTCGGCTCAGGTCATGATCTCACGGTTCGTGAGACAGATCCCCGTGTAAGGCTCTGTGCCTCCTTAAGATTTTGTCTCTCTCCCTCTCTCTCTGCTCCTCCCCCACACGCTCTATATCAAAATAAATAAATAAACTTAAAGAAAGATGAAGTTTTATTGCACCAGCAAGATCTCATTTCTGGGGACATTCAGGGTATTTTTTGCTTACTATGCATTAAATATAACACTTCTTCTGTATTAAAAAACACAAAAGCCTTTACAAAATCTCCTCAGGGGCAAACACATGGCCAAAACATCCATTAAAACTTAAATGTAAATACAGCAGACATGGAAAAGGAGGCAAAACAAACCTTAATAGAATGCTATTATACTCAGGCTTGTTATTACACTGCTGGGCCATGTTCCTTAAGCTCGCAAACTCCATGTGGTAAAAACACACAGTAATAATTGTTTTGTAAATCCTTGTAAGACCATCTCTGATTTCAATAACTACCATTCATTTGCCAGCGAAAAATTTTTGCCTCCTTCCTCACCACTGTAATTTCTGACTCTGACACCCACAGGTTGGGACAATGGTGAAGGTCTCCCTGGGAATATTTTGTATCCAAAAGCAGAGACCATCTGTATTCTTTCTGGCCCCTACGTTGTTACAGTTACAATTTTGCTTTAAATCCATCGGATACATGAAAATCCAGAAACGTAGACATAGGTTATATCTTTCCTTTCCTTTCTTTTCCTTTCCTCCTTCCTCTTTCTTTTCTTTCTTTCTTTTTTTTTTTTTTTTTTAAATTTTTTTTCAACGTTTACTTATTTTTGGGACAGAGAGAGACAGACCATGAACGGGGGAGGGGCAGAGAGAGAGGGAGACACAGAATCGGAAACAGGCTCCAGGCTCTGAGCCATCAGCCCAGAGCCTGACGCGGGGCTCGAACTCACGGACCTGCGAGATCATGACCTGGCTGAAGTCGGACGCTTAACCAACTGCGCCACCCAGGCGCCCCGTCTTTCTTTCTTTCTTTCTTTCTTTCTTTCTTTCTTTCTTTCTTCCTTTCTTTTTTTATAAACTTTTCCACCTACACTGCCTGTAGGTGTCTTTTCAGCCTCAAATACCAGAGAATAGAAGACACTGCCATTGGATTTGTAAAAAGTCCCTTTCCCACTTTCTAGAAAGTCAAGTGCACAAGGTAGGCACCACTATAATTAAAGAGCCAATGTTCAAATGCCTGGGGAGGGGGATTGGGAAGATAAACCACCCACAGAAAGAGCCACGGGTTTGCCTTTGATCTTCGTGGTCTTCCTGGGTGGGCTGACACAGCCCAGCGTGGCAAAACTCCAGACACAGAAGTTAAACACCAGTAGTCTTATTTACCAAGGAAGAGTAGTGATGTTTGCAATTTACTCTGAAATATACCAAAAATAAGATGAGTTGATGGATGGGCAGATGCACAGATTTGGGGTGAAGCAAATCCAGTTAACTACAAATAGTAGAATCCAAGTGGCAGGTATTACAGCGGATCACTGCAAAAATTCTTTCAACTGCACTTGGTTTGAAAATTTTCATAACAAAAGCTTGGGAGCAATGTGAATAGTCTTTCCTGACCTGGAAAGAGAAGTAAATGCTCCACTGGGCTGAGCAAAAAAAAAAAAAAAAGCATGGTGTTATTTATGAACTCATACATGGCTTGAACAGAGAGTTAAGTGATACATTTGTAAATCTTCTGAAGAGGGTTTCTAAGTGATTTCTCACTTACTACACTGTTGTCCCTTGGGTTAATATGGAGTTTGGCCAACAGCTCAGAGCAGCAGATCTTCTGATAGGAAGCTACTTGGCTTTGACAGCATCCAGCCTGGTGAAGAGGTGCCTGTTTAGACTCTATCCAGTTAAGGGTAGGACAAAAAGAAAGATCTGGGATCTTAGGACTCTACAATCTAGGGATATATTTGCCTTTTCCTGTTCTCTCTCTCAGTACCTCTCCAAAGCACCCAAATCCCTTCCTCTCGTTTAATTCTCTCTGGCAATAACAACACCCTAGACACCTGCTATAATCACCGACCCACTGCTTCATGTTTTCTACCCAAACTTGATTCACTTTTCCTTTCCAATTCATCCCATGGTTGTCTATATCCTTTTATCTTCCCCAGCATCACCACCCCCCCCCCCAGCTTTACCCTTTCTTGTACATACTCGACATTGCAATTAGACTAACCTTCCTAAAACAAGTTTCATGTTGCTACTTCTGCTCAAAAAGCCTTCTGCAGCTCCCAGCTGCCTCGGGTCCACTGTTTAAACTCCTGATCTCATCTCATCTCTGATTTTCCACAGCTTCTCAACAGGCTCCCCCCTCCTTTGACTCAAACCAATCTCCTCATCATTCTGTTTCTTTCCCTAAACTTCCTTTCTTTTCCCCCTCCATTTGCTGAGCTCTAGAATGCTTCTCTCCCGACCAGCCCCACACACCTTTGAGGTGCCCTGCAACCCAAAGCACCCGCCTTACCATGAGGACACATGAAGGAAAATCAGGACCCAGGAGACACTGAAATGCAGATCTACCAACCGGAGCTTTGCTGGGCTGCTCTTACTGAGATTGAAACTCAGCAATAGGTTGCCAGACAACCGAAGTAAAAAGAGAGAGATGGAACGAACAGTCTCTTTTCTCGTTTGTCTGTGTTTAGGGGAAAGCAAATTGTTCCACTAACATTTTCCACTAGTAGGTGGTGTCCCCGACGCAGAACAGGTCAGAGATCTAGGTTCCATAAACTGATACAATCTGAAAGCAAAATAATAAAACAGAATCTCTAGGCGGGGACTCTGCCCGTAAGGAGATAATATTGTATAATTAGGCTTCTCATGATCAGAGTAGTAGATCGACTCCCATAAATACCCTTTCCCCCGCTGGGGTGTTTTTGGTTGGTTTTGTTCCCCTTATGAGTTGGACAACAGCCCGTATTTTATTCTGTGCTGAGAGGCTGGAGCGGAGGTATTCTACCCCCAGTTGGTGACACAGAGATCTAAATGCTTGGAGGATTTCAGTCAGTGGTAACAACGACAGCCCCTTACTGCAAAGGAGAAGCCTCACCGAGGAAGCCAGCCCGCCTCTCGGAGCTGAGCACGCAGCCCTTTCTGCAACTTCTGGGGCCCATGCCCCGGCCACGCCACACCCATGTCACATCCTGCCTTTGCACGAGGTGCGCACGCTCCTGTCCCTCCCACAGCTCTTTGGGGCTGCCCTCCGCCCTGCGGTGCTCAGCTCCATTCCGTTCTGTTTCTTACGCTGTCACTTTCGTGTTTCCACGGTCAACTTTCTTCCCCTGGTGTCATCAGATTATCAACTCTTTGAGGGCAAAGATCTCATCTACTTTTTCAGGACGCCTCCCTCCTCCGCTTAATAAGTGCCTTCTGATCGATTTCCTCGATTTGAACGTATGTGTTGCAAAGTAGAATTAAGTCCTTCGTGCAGCCTGCAGAGCTCCTGAGGATCTGGTTGCCTCGCCGGCCTTACCTCTAGGCCGTGCTGTCCCTACATACAGCCTTCGCCCCTCTTCCGCCACCCACAGTGATCCGTCACACACATGTCCCTCCCCTCCGTCGCCTCCTTCACCTTCTTCTCACCTTACAGGGCTTGGCGTAGATATCGCTGCCTCCGGGGAGCCTTCGCCGCATCCTGAAACCTCCAGGACGTTCCCTTCCCGGCCACAGCTGGACCTCCCGTGCTCCTTCACATCAGAGTCACATCACTGTGCTCACGTGACACTGGCCAAACCTCCCAGGGACAGAAACGACTCGAGGCTTAGGGCTATTCCCGTTTCATCGCCAGCGCCCGACCCACTACTTGCCCTTCTCCGGCCACGTGACTGTTTGTGGCATTCGTGCACAGATCAGTGGAACGATGGAGTGGGGCAGAAGCGCGAGGGGCCGTCCTCCACCTCTCCTGGCAAGACCATGCAGCGTTCTGGAGGGAGAAGACAGCAGCTGAAGGCCAGGTGCAGCTGACGTGGGCGGCCGCAGAGCGGGCTGTGTCCACGGTCGCAGGGCCACATCAATCCCTCTTTGGGCCATCACCTTTATCCTTTGCCACGGCTACAGATGGAACCCCAGGTCCTGAGAGTGGACGTCGTGGGTCACAGGGAAACCCGTGAGAAAATGGGACGCCTGGGAACAAGCTCAGGGTGTCAACGTCACGACGACTACCCTGGAGACTCAGCTAAAGGGGTGTCAGCACCCAGGAGCCAGCAGCCCTGCAGGAAGTCAAAACCTATGTAACCAGCAGACGCTGTACTTTGTTCGTCTTGGGGTCTGCTGGCCTTGGCCCTCCGCTCTGGGATCGGGCCGGGTGGAAAGCCCCAGGTTTCGTCCGGTATCTTCTTTGCATCTCCTCCTCTGAATTGGAGTGTGATCCACCCTTCCTCCGTGCTTCTGAGCCTGGCTCCAGATAGCACACATGGAGACTTGTTTTTAAGACATAGACAGATGGGCAGCTCTCTAGAAAGCTGCTCCAAGTTGGAGAGAGGAGACTGTTCTTTTCACGAAAGAGAAAGTTGCAGAAGCATGAGAATCTGCTCTTGCTTTAAGAGCCACGGTGTCTCGGGCCACCGTCGCTTCCCCTCAGATAGCACATCGTGATGTCAGTAAAGGACACGATGTGTGGGCAGCTGGTTTCCCTGGGAGATAACAGCGATTCAGGAAAGCACCCTGCACGCACACGCTCCGGGGCAAAGTTCCAAATTCCCCACATGACTGATCCCATGAGGGACCGGTTTCCAAACTCTCTCGCCTTCCTGCCTCCCGCTCTCCCTTGCTGACCCATCAGGGTATTCCTGAAGCGACACGCCAGCTGTTCTTGAAGAGGGGTGCTTGCTGCTCTCTGGTGGCGTTCCCAAATGCGAGTAGTTGGTTGATTTGGGGTTAGCCTCCACGGGGGTGAAGAGGGACACGTGTGTTCACCGCAGGGGAGGCGGGGGTCTAACCCGCAGAAGGGAAGGCATCTGGGAGGGGGCCACAGGGGCAGAAGAAAAGAAGAAGTTTGCTTGGGAAACACCCTCATTTGCTATCCATCAACTATCTCACGAGAAGCAGTTCCGTTTCACACTCCGGGAAACTGGAAAGTATATGGGGCAGGGACTTCAAACTCAAAGAAACATTAATGAATTTCAGTGCATATTTATTAGAGCCCTGCAGTGCGACCTGGGACTCGGCGAGCTCTAAAGCATAACAGAGTGGAGACTCTTCGGGAAGTGTTGGCCAACAAGAGGTACCACTGGCGGGAGTGCCTGGAGTTCACGGTGGAAGTCCTTGTTTAACGCAAAGACCCCCTTTCTCTTTTGCGAGGCTCGGTCTGACCTAAGCGACTCTAGGGTTTCTCTTCCTCAGCAGCATCCCAAACTGTGTCTCCTCTCACAGCGCGTCACTAAGCGGTGCTTTGTTCTTTCAGAACAAAAACTCATTTTAATCCCCTTTTATTAAAAGATGATATAGCACACACTAGTTGTTCAATGACAAACATTTTTTTTCCTTGCTGAGAATTCTTTTATTTTTTTATTATTAAAAAAAACATTTGTTTTAACCTGTATTTATTTTTTGAGAGACAGAGTGTGAACGGGGCAGGGGCAGAGAGAGAGGGAGACACAGAATCCGAAGCAGGCTCCAGGCTCCGAGCTGTCAGCACAGAGCCTGACGCGGGGCTCGAACCCATGAACCGCGAGATCATGACCTGAGCAGAAGTCAGACGCTCCACCAAATGAGCCACCCAGGCACTCCATCGAGAATTTTTTTTTTTTTTAAATTGCTCAGTCAGTTGGTCATCTGACTCTTGATTTGGGCTCAGGTTGTGATCCCAAGGGTCACGAGATCAAGCCTCACATCAGGCTTTGTGCTGAGCACAGAGCCTGCTTGGAAAAGTCTCTCTCCCTCTGCCCCTCTCGCTCACTCGCGTGTTCTCTCTCTCTCTTTAAAATAAAAAATTCTGGGGGCACCTGGGTGGCCCAAGCCCCTGGGTGGCCTAAGTTGGACTCAGGTCTTGATCTCACAGTTTGTGAGCTGGAACCCCACGTCGGGCTCTGTGCTGACAGCTCGGAGCCTGGAGCCTCTTTCAGATTCTGTGTCTCCCTCTCTCTCTGCCCCTCCCCCGCTCGTGCTCTGTCTCTCTCAAAAGTAAATAAACATTAAAAAACATTTTTAAGTAAAGAATGTTTTAAAAAGCAAAACCAAAGGGCTGTCTGTAGGTTATCACACTGAAGATGTCCAACAGAATGGTTGAAATCCGAGTTTCGTGCTCAGAAGGGACATCTAGCTAGAGACAGAGACTTGGGAGCCATTAGAGTGTAGCTACAACTTTTTTAAGTAGCAGAAGATGAGAGGACCCCCCAAAGAGTGTATGAGTGCAAAGAATAAAGAATTTAGGAATAAACACTTGCACTACTGATGGTGTAGAACTGATAGGTCTTTGAGGAGGGCTGCCTGTGTGTTGTAGGATGGTTAGCGGCACCCTCGCCTCCTTCCTAGATGCCGGGAGCACCCGCCCTCCCCCAGGTGTCCCCATCAAAACCATCTCCAGATATTGCCAAGTGTCCCCTGGAGAGCAAAATCAATCCCAGTTGAGAATGCCTGATTTGGAAGAACATCTTGCAGAGGTAGTCAACAAGGAGCAGTCAGAAAGTCTGGAGGTAAGACAAAGGGAAGAGAATTCTTCGATAAATATGGTCAAATGTGTCAAACGCTGAGAAGGTATTAAAGCTTGAGTCCCAACGCCCTTGGTTTCAGAGACAAGAAGGGAACGCAGGAGCTTATTTCTTACGTTCCCCAAATGTTTTGTTCTTTCTTCCAGGTTGACTCCCGTGTTCTTTGTTCGGTTCCCTGTCCCCTTGGTTTCAACCTTTTATTCACGGTGTTCTTGGACTTGGACCTTGGAGCCCCTGGGCACTGGGGAAATAGCACGGGGATGTGTCCGTGGTTGCCACGGATGTCTGTTCCACAAATCCCAAGGGTGGTGGAAATTAGAACACCTTTCTGAGTGCAAGATCTGGGAACTCACATGCAGGACAACTTGGTGACAGTTTGCTTGCCCAGAGTCCCTCCACGCCACTGGGAACGCAAACCTGGGGCGCTGAGACAGTCTTCCCGTTGTCAAGAAGTTTGCCTCACTTCCTTATCGTGGTTTTCTTAGGAAAAACAAAACAGAATTTCTCAAAAGGTCACAAAATTCCTTCGCACCACTGAATAGTAAAATGTGGCTTTTATGAGTTCCTAGATGTGTTTGGAGAGGCAGACCCAAAACACACAAGTTCTTACTAGGAGAGCTCTCTGGAATAACCCTCTGAAATAATCATGCACTTTTTGGTTTCCAAACTCAGGAAAAAAAAAAAAAAAAAAAAGCCCACAAAGGTTTTTTGTTTTTGTTTAGCCTTCAAATCTGAATTTTCACTGGTAAAATCTATTCCTAGGAAGGGAAGTGAAATGCTGAACTCTCGCCTGCCTTTATGAGGCTTTTCCAAAAAAAATTTTTTAAGTTTATTTATCTGTTTTGAGAAAGAGAGCGAGAGAGAAGGCACATGCACAAGTGTGAGCTGGGGGAGGGGCAAAGAGCGAGGAGAGAGAATCTCAGGCAGGCTTTGCACTCTGCCAGCACAAGGACCGATGTGGGGCTTGATCTCACGAACTGTCAGATCATGACCTGAGCCAAAATCAGGAATTGGTTGCTTAACCAACGGAGCCACCCAGGTGGCCCAAAACTTTTTTTTTTTTTTTAATTCTGCCCCCAACTTAAGAAAACTCTTGATTACTACTGAGATGTTCAAACATTAGGTTCTGTGGCAGGCCACCCAAGGATTTATTCTGTTTCTATTGAAGTTCTATGTTCATGGATTCACTCGGCACCTACATATACTCATGCACCCCATTACTAGCCTCTTTGCCCATCAATAGAAGCCCTTAGTTGGATATATTATCAACCAAGAAAGGCAGCAATAAAGAAGCTGGGGAATTGGCCTTTTACACATTTTTCACAGAGATAGAAAGAGGCTCTTTGGATTCTCATTTTTCCTTTGACCACCTTTCTTCCACCTGGTTACCTCCAATGTGGTCATGTCTTTATTCCTGTTCTTAGTTTCAGCCTCTGCCATTTTTCTTCCCTGATTCAATAACTTTTTTGAACTCCCGTGGGCTACGTGAATACTCAGTTACCCAATTCACATCCGAGAATGGTGATAACAGAAGAAAGCGTGAGCCGGAAAGTGTTTCTGCCAGAGAACGGTCCGTTTTGGAGCCACAGCCCTGATCGGAAACAACAGTATCTTTCCTTTCATAAAACGTATGGAATTGTTACGTCTCTGTGCATCTCTTTGAACAAAAGTCAATCAGTAGTACGTCATATCTCAGATATAACAACCAAAACTCCCATAGATATTTCAAGCTATCAGTAATCTCTCTAGAATTTTCCTCACTTACACCTTTCTGAACAAAAGAACACCTCACAGTTTGAAAGCATATAGTGTGAGCCACAGACTCTCAATGCAGGGCTGCTAAAGGCTTCCTCTCTGCCTCCAACACCCCCTTAGCCCGAGCACACCCCACTCTGCCCCTAAGGGGGAACTTTGGGGCCAGTCAAGGGCACAGAGAAGCTAAGACAGTAAGAGGTGAAGATTTCACTCATTCTTCCACGAAACAATCTTTATCAAGTGCCTACTTCATGCCAGGCGCTGTGAGAGGTGCTGGGATTAAATGGTAAACAATGTGGGCCCTGCCTTTGTAGATCTTACAGTTGAATCAGCAAGATTTTCTACAAACAAGTAAAAAAAACCCACAGAGATACCAATCATGATATATGTTATGAAGTAAACAAACAGGAATCCATGCATTAGGGCCAGGGACGTACGTTTAAGTAGGGTAGACAGGAAAGGCCATCTTGGAGAGGTCATTTTTAAGCTGGGGCCCAAATGATAAGCGCGAGCCATGGAAGAGTAGAAGGAGATCATTTCTGGCAAAGGGGACAGCATGTGCAAAGGTCCTGGTGCAGGAAAGAGTTCTGAGGATTTCGGGCTCCGAGCAGAGGCCAGGTTCATCAGACATGGTAGGCCACAGAATGGAATTTAGGTGTCATTCTCGGGGCAACAGAGAGTCACTGAAGAGTATCAAGAAGGGAACACTCTGTTTCAATCTCTTTGGCTGTGGTGTGGAAAAGGTTAAGAATGGAAGCAAGACCAGTTGGGAGGTGATGAATATTTTGGATGGGCAGTGCCTGTGGACACCAGGGTGTTGGATAGAAGGTGAACAGATTTGCTGAGCATTTTGGGGGTAGAATGGATTCGGGGTGAGTGTGGTGGAAGGCGGGGAGGTGGCAAGGTCAACGCTGGCTTCTGCGCTGAGCAGCTGGGAGGACGGCGGCTCCACTGTCTGAGAGAGAGGAGCCCGGGCCAGGTTTGGCGGTGAGTGCCACACCGACCCACCGGTCTCTGCGACACACCCACAGGGAGGTCTTGCACGGTCTGGCAACGTGGAGATCGTTGGTGACCAGAATAGGAAGGAGCAAAACAAGCGTAGACGCTACTTAGTAAGCTCTTGGGCGCTGTCCCGTTTGTAGAGACTCACCTGCTTCTTTTCCATTGTGGCTTGTCTGCCCAGAAGGAAACTCCTAATTAGCCCACCCTGCCCTCACGCCACCCCTGCCCCCGCCCCCGCCCCCAAACCCTGGTGAGAATCAGGGATAGGCTCGGGACAGTGAAGTTTTAACTTGAGGTCTGTCTTTGCTTTGGGTGGTAAAGAGAAGGGTGTCCTTCCTTTCATCTTCTCTTAGAGTGGTCGGATTGAACGGCTGATTGGAAGCCAGAGAATGGGTCTCAGAAAAGGGACCAAGCAGCAGGCTGCCATCTTGCTTCTGGCCGGGCCTTAAGCAAAAGGGACAAGCTGGACCACTCTGATTGACAAGGATGGAAGGGATTAAGGGACTGGGGGTGTGGGGGAGAGGAAGCAGCTCCCGTGTTGGCAACGTCTTCGTCTTGGGGCATTCACAGCTCGTGGAGGCTTGGAGGAGAGCTAGGAGTTTGGTTTCTGGTTAAATCTCTCCATGGGGCCCAGCCCACATCGCAAACAGGGCTTGCATTTCACCCTTCCCCTGGTGGGGTGGCCCAGGCTGTCCCGGAGGCTTGTGCAGAACCCCCACGTTGACGTGAGCCGGAAAGTAAATCAAGAAATCCCGAGGACATTAAAAGTCAACACCAAAGCTTTACTTACACACCAGCTAAACAGCACGAGCCACGATATAAAGAAGCACATACTCCTTCTGCTTAATTGTGATGCTGCCCGGCATGGAAGGCAGGCAATTTGGTCACCTGAAGGGATCACTTTATGATCAAGAGCCTCTCCTTAATGCCAGAAACCTCTAAGGACCTCCCCTCCAGGGACCCCTGCCAGGATTAGAAAGGAGGACACTCCACCAAATGCATCTATAATCACAATTTAATATTATTAAATGGCGGCCTGTGGAATAAGCCTTAGGGAGCTGGGCTCTTGCCCCTGATAAACGGATGAACCAAATGGATTGCTTCATCACTCGCTCTCTTTTTCCGCCGGTCCCTTTCACCCGAGTACTTTAGAAACTTTGCGTTTTCCCCTCAAATGTATTCTGATCTTCCGTATTGCCACTCCTGTCCCCGTGTCTGACGACATTAATAACTGGCATCGTTCAATCAGGGGTTAGTTGCATAATTTAGAGATTTGTGCCTTTAAAAGCGGTAGAAACGCTTGCGGGGTGAGGGTGGGGAGGTAACTCGATGGTGCTCAAAGGCCTGTCCCCCATAAAGCGCACCTGCATTCGTGGGTTTGAACCTACCCCACGGGAGTCCTGTGCCCGCTCTTTTCTCTACTCCCTGGAACTGCCTCTGATTATGGATTCAAATTTTCATCAGTGTATTTTTTTTTTTTCCTCTTCAGTTTTTCTTCTACTGATGCAGAAGCCATAGGCTCCATTTTTATGTCGCCCTTATAGACATTACAACGTGCTCCTTTAACTCAGTAGGGGCCAAGAGAAGTCCTTATCTCTCGCCCCTTCCTCCCCGTCCCCCCGCCATCCAAGGCAGCCTTAGAATGCCTTCCTTCCAACCATCCTCTCCCAATTTGCATCGTATTTCCATCCAGCATTTTTTTTTTAATTTTTTTTTTCAACGCTTTTTATTTATTTTTGGGACAGAGAGAGACAGAGCATGAACGGGGGAGGGGCAGAGAGAGAGGGAGACACAGAACCGGAAACAGGCTCCAGGCTCCGAGCCATCAGCCCAGAGCCCGACGCGGGGCTCGAACTCACGCGAGATCACTCGAGATCTCGCGAGATCGTGAACTCACGGACCGCGAGATCGTGACCTGGCTGAAGTCGGACGCCTAACCGACTGCGCCACCCAGGCGCCCCTCCATCCAGCATTTTAATGCATTCTTTTTTTAAATCACCGGAAGTTGAACAAATTGCTTGCCGTTTGCTTTTGGGATCGCCGACCTCCCTTCTGACATCATTTTCCTGCTTCCTGAAGTATCCCCGTTAGCCTTTACAGGTGGTAAAGTCTGTTTCTGCGTGCCTGAAAAGGCCTTCCTCTTGCCCCTGTTTCAGAAGACACTTGCATAGAGTAAATAGGTTGGTGGGGTTTTTTTGTTTTTGTTTTTGTTTCTTTCTTCAATGCTTGAAGCTGTTACTTTACTGTCTCCTGGCGTCTTTGTTGCTAATGAGATATCAGCTATCAGATTTCTATTTGGGAAACCCATCTTGTTAGTCTGGCTGTTTCTAGGATCTTCCTCACGTCTAAGGTGTCCACGGGGTCACACAAGTGGCTACATGTCCACGGGGTCACACAAGTGGCTGCCCTTCGTCCTGCGTGACAATATTTGGTTCTTCTGGAATCGGAGAGTTAATTTTTCGAAAATTCTAGGAAATAACCAGTGATCCGCTCTTCAAATATTGCCTATACCTCCCTCTCTTTGTTACCTCCTCTTTTGGTTCTCTGGGGGAATTTCCATAACTTTCTTGTCAGTCCAACATTTTAAAATATTTTGAAAAATACTTTATTAAATGTCTCAGGTGTCTTGTCATGTTTGTTTCAGGGTACTTATGCCCACTCTGCAGCCAGAAACAGAAGTCACTGGAGACCTTGTTTCCTTTGGATGGATCTTTCCTCATGTGAAGGGTGTGGGCATGATTCAGAAGGAAGCAGGAATTTTATGGCCATGTATCCGCCAGGAGCCCAGCAGGAACACAGAAGCCCGTTGAGAGATTCCAAGGAGGAAGGTCTTGGGGGGATAGGCAACCGTTGGACCAGGTAGGGCAGTAAGAGTCAGGGAAACTTCTGCTCAAAGGGAGGATTTGAGGGAGTTGACCAAGAGGCCGTGGCAACCCTCATAAGCCTCTGGGAGCTGCCACCATTGATTTAGCTGCTGTAGTATAAAGTGTGTGATTCCTAGATGCTTGTGCAGCAGATGTGGCTAAACTTGTGTCTGTTTTCCCACAAAGCTGTTCTCAACTGCCACTAGAGAATAACGGCTTCTTCTCTTGCACATCTCATGAGGATGCCCCTCGTTGGCTGAGTCTCGCCTGGAACCATATGGAGAAAGTGATTCTAGAAGCTGTGTGTGGTCCCAGGCTTCCCCTTGCTACGCATAGAAGGTTGGAGAAGGGAGTCATGGTGATTCTAAGTTGACAACGATTTGGTATGGGTCATTATGTATCACTGATAGCTTCACGTTGCACATAGATAATTTTCTTTGCTCCTAATAACATCCCTGGGAAGAACAGTAAACACGCCTGTCTTAAGGGACCCCGTACCCAGAGAGGTTTACTAACGTTCCCAGGATCACACAGCAAGACAATGGCAGAAATGGGGCCAAAACTGGGATTTTCTGGTACTTAAAGGCCATTCTTGTCAGGAAATAAAAAATTAACTTGTAGGAAACATCTGAGTTCAATCATTTGTGCAACTTAGACACAGAGGGAAGAAATTTTGCGTCCTTTCACCCCAACCTGATTTTTGAGGATCAAGCTCCAGCACCCCTTTTCCTAATAATTTACCCCTTTCAACTTTTCAGCCCCAGAAGAAACTTAACAGATGTGAAGATAGAAAATTCTTCACCAGGGGCGCCTGGGTGGCGCAGTCGGTTAAGCGTTCGACTTCAGCCAGGTCACGATCTCGCGGTACGTGAGTTGGAGCCCCGAGTCAGGCTCTGGGCTGATGGCTCGGAGCCTGGAGCCTGTTTCCGATTCTGTGTCTCCCTCTCTCTCTGCCCCTCCCCCATTCATGCTCTATCTCTCTCTGTCCCCAAAATAAATAAACGTTGAAAAAAAAAATTAAAAAAAAAAAAAAGAAAATTCTTCACCAGATGGTCCATTTCCTGATGGCCTGCACTTGACAACGTCTTGGATTATTTGCACCCTACTGTACTCTAGGGGTCAACGCCCCTCCCCAAAAAAACCCCCTGACTACCATTAAGTCCCATTGTCATTGGGTATACAACTCATATTCCAGGTGTCAAAAATCATTCAACAAATATTTCTTAAGCACCTTTTGTGTCGGGCTTACAGTTTCTGTGATCATCATGATACTTCAATGCTTCTAACTCTGACATTATTAGGTTAGCAAAGTATTTTAAAATATGTCAGTAAAAGCATGCATATTAATTAAAATGTTCCCACATATAAGCCTTAAACTAACCTCCCTGGGCTGATTGGAGACAAAAGACTTTTATTAAATACTGTTTGATAGGTTAAGTATTTTAGTTATCTCTGCCAATCATTGCTACAAATGCATATTGAATAAAAATGAATAAAAGAATATTTATTGCCAAGCATGAAATGGGTAAAAAAGAGAACTATCGCTGTATTATTGTCTATGAGAGTCACACGTCCTAACTAAGACAATCGCAAAAAGTAGCGTTTTCAAACAGTGGCCCTACCCTTTTGCCCCTTATCTAACATCAGGCTTTCATCCTGTTTTGTTTTGTGTTGCTTTTTTTTTTTTTTTTTTTTTTTTTGAGAGAGAGAGAGAGAGCGAGAGCATGCAAGAGTGATAGAGGGGAGAGAGAATCACAAGCAGGTCCACTGCTTGGAATCCAATAGGGGGTTCTTATTCGATCATGACCTGAGTCAGATGCTTAACCCACTGAGCCACCCAGGCACCCCTAATTCTGGTTTTAAACATTCATAATTAGACAGCTGATTCTCTGAGCAGAGAGATGCAGATTTTTGTGTTAATGGAGGGTCTTTGTAATGGCATCCAGGGCATTTTTAGTTTTCAGTAAACACTTAAAGAATACAAGTATATTCACAACAAGAAAGGCAGGTACAAATACGCAAACCCCCACAAGTGAGAGAAGACATTCTCTCTCCAATAATACGAAAAGCAGGGTGTCCATAAGTTACAAAAAGCCTTAGACAATTGGCAGAAAGGTAGACTTCAACAATGAGAATAGGTGGACAAATTTCACAGAAACATGAACGAAAGCTTTCAAAAGTCTAAGTTCTACCCAAATGTTGATAACTCTAGCTCCTTAGATAAGTATGTGTTTTACAGAGTCACAGGGCTCGGCCCAGCTGTCCACTCCTCACTCCCAGGTTTAATCAAGGCAGACTTTCGTGGGTAGAAATCAGTGGAATAAGAAGCCGCTATGTTTTCTGATACTCTCTGTCTTGATAAGTGAGAGAGGCATTTGTGATAAGAAAAACAGTCTGATTAAAAGGAAAGTGCGCTCAGAGGCGCCTAGATGGCTCAGTCGGTTAAGCATCCGACTTCGGCTCAGGTCACGATCTCACAGCTGGTGGGTTCGAGTCCCGCATCGGGCTCTGTGCTGACAGCCCAGAGCCTGGAGCCTGCTTTGGACTCTGTGCCTCCCTCTCTCTGTCTCTCTGGCCATCCCCGGCTTGGGCTCTGTCTCTCTCTCTCAAAGATAAATAAACATTCAAAAAGGATTAAAAGAAAAAAAAAAGGAAAATACATTCAACGAATCATAGTTAGAGCCAGAACTTTCATTTTTTTTTTTTTTTTTTTCCGAGAGAGAGAGAGAGAGAGAGAGAGAGAATTCCAAGCAGGCTACACGTTCAGCATGGAGCCCTATGCAGGGCTCAATCCCACCACCTTGGGACCATGACCTGAGCTGAAATCATGAGTCAGACACTCAACTGACTGAGCCACCCAGGTGCTCCAAGAGCTAGTATTTTGTGTAGTTTTCACAATTTTTCAAAATGTGGATTTTCAGCTTTTTGTTTTGTTTGTTTTTGTAAATACTAGCTACCCCTTAAGGCCGTCTAAGACTACTCCCTGCTGTTTCCACAGCACCGAGGGGAAAGCCTGAAATCAGGTCTATCATCTGCTCCTTGGTTTTTATTTAGAAAGAAATTACGACAGTAACAATAATGACCGAAAGCAATTTTTTTTTTTAAATGCTATCCCTCCAGAACACCTTATTTCTAATTCTGATGTACTCACAGAGGAAGAGACCTTGAAGGTAAGCAGCGGCTCATAACTGCAGGACCAGAGACCTTTCAGGGACTTGGAGAGCCTCCCAGCGCTAGGGTCTGTGTTGGGACACCGTGGCATAGGCAAATCGAGTCCGAAACGATCCATGTAGCAGCTCTGGTAATTGTAGACGTTCCTGGTCATGACTGCAAATGGTCCCCCCAAAGCTGCTTTATGGCAGCCTCCAAGCCTGCATGCATTTGGATGCATGGGCCCAATTACAGCTTCAAATTTGGAAGGGCCATTAGGTCCGCTGTGCGCTAAGCAGAATACAAAAAAGCCCACAGCCCCAGAAAAGGGAAAGAAAGCCCGCCAAGTTACCAGGTCTTCCCCTCCCAGTCTTCCCCCTCTATGCAAAGTCACCCCCAGTGTCTCAAGCTAAGTCTCAGGGGAGTAATCTTGGCTTCTTTCTTTTGCCTTGCGCTTTAAGGCATCAGCAAGTTTGTTAATTCTACCGCCTGAACACTCCCGAAGTCCCTCCGTCTCTGCTCATCTCCACACCTGGCTTGCGGGCCCCGGCACCACGACCCACACCTGGTTGCCTGCAAAGGCCTCCTCAGTGGTCCTGTCACCTGCACAGTGTTCTGTAGATGGCAGCCGGGGTGGGCCTCTCCTGACACAGACCGGATCATGTCACGCCCCTGGCAATGATTCCGCAGAGCCTTCCCATGGCAAGAAAAACAGGATGCACAGTCCTCAGCCTGGTGTCCACGGGGCTTCATGCTCTGGCCCCGACAGCCCCACCAGCTGCTCTCCGACCTGGTCGGCACCTCTCCCTTGCTCTCCCTTCCTCTGTGCCCCGAGCTCCTTCCCACCCTGGGGCTTCATGTGCGCTTACCTCTGCCTGAACTCCTTTTTTACCCCCTACTCCCTCCCGGCTACCGGCCACTCATCCTCACAGAGGCCTTTTTTCTGAGCCACAAACCCACACTGTGCTGTGGGTCTTTCTCATAGAATACGTAAAGTTTGTCCTTATCCATTACTTTGGGAGACTGTTTAATATCTGTCCCTTCTCTAGACTATACACTCCACGAAGACGGGGGCTACGTCTGTATCATACGTCATCCGGCCCCATACACACAGCACACGGCAGACAAGATCTGGACGCCCAGCAAAGGCGCAAAAATGCCCTGCTCTTGGGGTGCCTAAGTGTCCGACTTTGGCTTGGGTCGTGAACTCGCTTTCGTGGGTTCGAGCCCCGCGTCGGGCTCTATGCTGACAGCTCAGAACCTGGAACCCGCTTCAGAGTCTGTGTCTCCCTCTCTCTCTGCTCCTCCCCTGCTCGTGCTCTGTCTCTGTCTCAAAAATAAATAAAGATTAAAAAATAAATTAAAAAAAAATGCTCTGCTCTTATTTAGGCTCCTTAATTCATCTTTCCCTCAAAAGCACGGGACTAGGACAAGGATTTTATCTCTAAAAACGAACAAGGGGGGGCGCCTGGGTGGCTCAGTGGGTTAAGTGTCCGACTTCGGCTCAGGTCATGATCTCACAGTTCGTGAGTTCGAGCCCCGCGTGGGGCTCTGTGCTGATGGCTCAGAGCCTGGAGCCTGCTTGGGATTCTGTGTCTCCCTCTCTTTCTGCCCCTCTGTCGCTCATACTCTGTGTCTCACTCTGTCTCTCCAAAAATGAATAAATGTTAAAAAAATTTTTTTTAAAACAAACCAAACGACTGTAAGTATACGCCCCGCGCGCGTGTAGAATCACTGAGCATCAAAGCAGGATGCCCACTTTGAGCAAAGCTTTTACTCCCACTCCTGGAGCCCAGTGGCCCCCCCAGGCCTCCCGGCTCAGCGTGCAGGACCTCCCTGGAGAAAGAGCTCTCTCTTGCCCCCATGTGCTCACTTCCGTGAAACCTTCGAGAAAATGGATGAATCTCATGAGTACCTGCAGGTGAGACGGGGGGGCAGCTGGTAAGAAAGTACGGTCGCTGCTAGGGCGCCAGAGTGGGTGAGATTTAGGACCGAGCTGGCAAAGCAAGCGCCCGTATACACGAATGTGCCCATTAGATCGTGAGAGGGAGAGGAAGGGCAGGGCGGGGAATTCAAAACTCAAGACAGAGAAGCGTCTCAGAGCCAGGAATCCATGCCATGGGCGTGCAGCGTGTGGGTAAGTGGAGACACCATCCAGGAGAGCAGTGTCCTGCAGAAATGTTCTCCTGCTCGGTAACGCGAGCACCTGGAGGTGAGAACGAGGTGGTGGACTCAGACAAGCTCGAAATTTCCAGCGGGGCGCGGGTGACTGCTCTACAGGCAGAGAGGATGCAGAGGCCAGGGAAGGGGGCTGGGGGCTGGGGGCAGGTTGAAAGTCCCGCAGCGGCTCCCTACTCCAGGAGAGGACCGGGCTCCACAACTGTCTGAGTGGCTTCCAGTGGGTTTCCCAAGCAGCCACAGGCATGGGGGGACTTTGTGCTGCCTCTGTAATCAGGCAGGTGACGTTCATTGGAATCTGGTGGCGGAGAAGGCTCTCCCACCCGCCCACCCTGCTGCTCTTGGGCATTTTCACTTCTGTTCTGAGATCACGGGATGTTAGTAGCTCTTTCCTACCCACTTAGCTTTTTTTTTTTTTTTTTTTTCTTTCTCTTGGTATTTCAGAGGGGTTTAGGACCTCCTGTTATGAGTTTCTCCGTCCTGGTTATTCTTCAACACAAAGTCATTCTTCTTGTTGGTAGTGTTACACACGGTTGCCATGGAAGTAGGGATTAATTACATCACATGGGAGGGCAGACTCAGCAGCACAGCCTCAAGGGCACCAAATGATTTTAATTATTCAAATTCCTAGTAACTACTTAGAAGACACGTATATCGTTTGGATATTAAAAAAATAAAATAAAAGTCTTGGACCTTCATTTTGAAACTGGGATGTATTTCCAAACGGGTATTCTGTTTAGAAATACGAAGAAATACTAGATCGTGGAATCGTAAAAGAGAGCCACTCTTCAGCACACCTGGGAAGTTCTCCAAAGTGGGATTTAAAAAAAGAAAAATAAAGATAAACTTTCACCACTCGGGTCCCTCCCTGCTCTCAGGAGATGAAGAAAGCATGGGGCGCCTTGGTGGCTCAGTCGATTCAGCATCTGACTTCAGCTCAAGTCATGATCTCGTAGTTTGTGAGTTTAAGCCCTGCATGGGGTTCTGTGCTGACAGCTCAGAGCCTGGAACCTGCTTTGGATTCTGTGGCTCCCTCCCTCTTGGCCCCTCCCCCACTCACACTCTGTCTGTCTCTCTCAAAAGTAAATGAACATCAAAGAAAAGCACGCACTGTGATCGCTTGGTTGTAGTTATATAAAACTGTGAGTGGATTGGTACTCCTTTGGTAGCTCATTATCAAAATCTGCTGTTCACCTTAAGACTTCCTGAGGGGCAAGATGGCTTTATTGTCCTTACTCAGTGAATTCTGCTCCCTAATCCCAGCTTAGCTTCTGATTTCACTGCTGAGCCTGAAGCATTCACTCAACCTGTTTCCCAGGTGAATGTCTGTTGGAGAGTCTAACCCGCCTTAGATTAGGAAAGGAATAGTGCGAATAAAGTAATAGCTAGAAATGGTTTTAAACAAGAGGACAACCCATAAATAACACTGTAGTGATTAAACCTGGAAAAAATATCCAAGGAAATATCAGGGTGTGGCCATTGACCACATTTTCATTCTTGGTTCAGGAGCTTTGGAACAATGCTCTGGAAAAGGATCTCTTCAGTGGCACACCATCCATTCAAGGACTTAACTAGTGTATCCCTACCCTCCTTAAAGTCCCAGGATGAATCATGTCCCAATACCACTTTCTGATCTTTTGGGGCAGTCATATTTTCGTTCTGACGTCAGCCTAGTCTAGAATAGAAAATCACCAGAGAAGATTTTAGAATGTAATGGCACAACAGATTTGAAGAAGGGGGAAGAGGCCACAAACCAAGGAATGTAAGCAGACTGTAGGTGGAAAAGGCAAGGAAACCGATTCTCCTGTGGAGTCTCCAGAAGGAATGCAGCTGTACCGATGTCTTGACCTCACCCCACAAGACGCATTTTGATCTTCTGACCTCCAGAACTCTAAGCTGACAGATTTATGTTGTCTTAACTGATTAAGTTTCCATTACTTTGTTAAGTAGCAACAGGAAACTAATGCATGTAGCATTACCAAGGCTCTACCTCCCCTTATCACTCCATCAAATTGCTCTTGTGCAAGTCACTGGAGAGTTTAGTATTGCCAAAGCCAATGGAAGATTCTAACTCAGGTCATCTTACAATATCATCATACTTGACCTCTCGGAAGCTTCTGACATGCAATCCTTCCTCTTTCTTGAAACATTTGTGTACTTGACTTCTGGGAGACCTAAAGGCATTGGGTTTCCTCCTAACTCATGGGCAGCCCCTTCACAATCTCCTTTGTAAAACTCTGCTTTTCCTCTCAGGCACAGGAAACGGAATGTTCTAAGGCTTAGTCCTGGAGTATCTTCATGAGCTGTACTTACCCGTTAGGTGGTAACTTAATTAACTTTAAAAAGAATCGTCATGATGTAGACAACCAAATTTATAGCACCAGTCCGAAAATCTCCCCAATGCTCAAATGGCAACCTGCTGTTCTGCACCTCGATTTTGCCATCTAACAGGCATCTCAAACATGTCCACACAGAACATGTCCTCCTCAACCCTTGCACTGTCCCTAGGATCTCCATCCATACCCTTTCCCCATGCCTTAGGTTAAAAACCTTATCTCTCTTGGTGCATCTGGGTGGCTCAGTCAGCTAAGCGTCTGACTCTTGATTTCAGCTCAGGTCATGATCTCGTGTTTGTGAGATCGAGCCCCAAGTACTTGCTCTAATGTCTGCCTGAGCCCTTTTGCCAAAATTTCCTGTGGCCACCTGCCTCACTTTATTCAAATTTCTCTGAAAATATCAGCTCACCACAGAGGCATCCCTGACCACTCTGATTGGCCTACACCCTATAAACCTACTAGTTTTATACACACACACACACACACACACACACTCCTTTGTCCCCTCACCCTGCTTTACTTTTCATTTTAATACTTTCACTCCTTGACATCATTCACTATTTATTCATTTATTGCTTCTCTCCCCCACTAAGATTATATATATTCTCCACAAGGACAGATTTCTTTGGTTTGTTTGTTTTCACATCTTTAGTGCCTAGAAGAGGGCCTGGTACATAGAAGCTACTCTATAAATGCTTGTTAGCACTGCCTCATGTTAAAGTTAAAGGTCTTGCTTATTATTACATACATTAGCTGGAAAAAAATATATATGGTTATATATTATATAAAAATATGTAGATATAATATAAAGGGGGCTCCCTATAGTGAGATAACATTTGATAAAAATGGTGTCCATCAAGGTACGGTTTGCAAAGGTATTTTTGAGGAGAGTTTATTTCCAGCTATCTCACTGTAGGAGAGCTGCATGGCTTCCAGTGAGTTTGGACTGTGATTCAAATATCCTCCAACAGATCTCACTTACCACCCTAAGAGTGACGTGGGCTGGGCACTCTACCAACAGGACATACTCTGGCTGATGTCTTACATCATGGGGACGCAGAGGTGGATGGGAGGTGGAGTATCCCATGGGAACTTGACCAGGTCCCTCTTTCCTTTCAGATGTGGACGTTCTGGTTAATAATACTGGGGTGGGGGCTGTTTTTGTATTTTTTTACTGTCACAAATATCCTCCCAAAGATGCTGCAAAACACAGCCTCTGCATTTAGTAAGTCAAAAGGCTGAGTGGGAATATATATGTGTATGGTATACATATATATATGATATCTATAGTTTAAGCTTTTTGCAGTTAGGACACATATCTCACATTTCACCCCATAAAGATGAAAACAGATCTAAGTATATCATAATGGCTTTTTTTTTTTTTAAATGAATAATCCTTGGGGAACCTGGGTGGCTCAGTTGGTTAAGCATTAGACTTTGGCTCAGGTCATGATCTCGTGGTGTGTGAGTTCGAGCCCCGCGTCGGGCTCTGTGCTGACAGCTCAGAGCCTGGAGCCTGCTTCAGATTCTGTGTCTCCCTCCCTCTCTCGGCCCTTCCCCTGCTTACACTCTGTCTCTCTCTCAAAAATAAATAAACATTCAAACATTTAAATGAAAAAAATTAATGCATAATTCTTGATTCTGTCTTTTCGATTTGAACTGAGCATCAAAATCATCTAGGGGTCCTCTTTCCAGGCATATGCTCAGTTATGCCAGGGAAGGTTAACCTGAGTCCCATAGATGGAATTTATAGACTCAGAGACTTCCCAATTCACAAAAAGGTCTATTCCCTAAAGGCTGAAAACCACTGACCTATCCATAGATATCTAGATTGTGGGTCTCCTCTGCTCAGAGGCAGGGCTGGGATGAGGAATCAGAAAGGTATGGAGGATGGGTTGGTAATTTTTTACAACAAAGTGTGGCTATTTGGTACTGATAGGTCCACAGCTGACCTTCTTTAGTCATCAGAACTCACCTACTCGGCAGCCCAACTATTTCACACCAGGTTTATGGGTGGGAGAGAAAAATCTGAGATTGGGTCTGAATTTGTGCGAGACAGCGTCTTGCATGCTATGAGGGAGGAAGAAACTGGAAGGTTTAGAGTTTCACTGTCACGACATTTTGACTCCCCAGCACATCCCCAGAGAGGGCCCACTGGCCTTCTAGACATGAATCATGTGTCGGTCACAGCCAGGCCAGGACACAGGGGACATAGAAGCCCTCCTGTCTACGTCATTCATTTTGTAATAATGACTGACTTCTGTATGATGCCTCATATGTCAATGTCTTACGTTTGTATTGTTACTTTATTATTTCACCTCTGTGTGTATATACTAGCCTCAATCAGATTTAAGGGTGCTTGAAATCAAAACCCTTGTCAAACATTGATCGTGATGCTACACACATAGTTGGTACTTAATTATTTCTTTCAAATGAATAAATGGCAAGGCATTTAATAACTAAGAAGCCATATCTGGCACCTGCTCCAATTTAAAGAGCCAAGGTAAGGCCTGTCTCTTAAGAGCAGATGATTTTGAAACGTCTGTTAACACGAACGAAAGCTTTTCAGTTCTAAAATTCTGTGACCATGGATTGAGAGTTTTCTATGACCATCACATATCTATGCCATCCTTGATATTTCATAAAAGTGCTTGCACATGCGTTCTCAATTAACTGGGTACTATTTTCAAACATAGAGGGGCTCTGAGGGGGGTTCTCTGATCTATTTCAACTCTCCTTAGGGGCAACCTGAACAATGTAGGTTGGTTTCCAGAGAAATAAGTTCCCTAGCTCTCTTCAGGTTAGGATCTGATGGTTTCCTCAGTTACTGAGTCGTCTTCCTGCTATTTAAATCTGTCTGCTCTGGTTCTATCTTTAGTAGTCATTTAGATAAGACCCAGGGAGGTAGTGTTTTCCCCGGTGAAACCTGGAGGAATACTTTGCTGATCTTCCCTTTCTTTCATGAAGACTGGAGAACCACTCAGCAGTGAGTCAGGTTGATCTACTTGAGTTCCTAGGGCACCAGCGAATGGCAGCCTGGCAATGGTGAATGCAAATATCTCATGTTACTATTTGGTTTGACTAAAAAACAAGGGTACGAAAATGTCCATGAGAGATGACAGTCAACTCTGAATGACTCTTCTTCAATGATACGCCTCCAAGGAGCTAGAAGGGTCAGGCTGGTAGGGTTCCAAAGACCTGATGAATCATGAAGGTTTTATAACCACACTGTGTCAAAGGAGAGAGTGGTATTTCTTAATATGACAAATACTACTCATAAAGCCCAGGGCAACATCACAAATGGCAACAGGGGAAATATTTCAGGGCTAAGGCTAGAATCACAAACATGAGGACTGTTGTGAAATGAGAGAATCTTTAAGGAAAGCTTGTGACTGGCTATGGACAACAATAATCCTTATCTTGTGGAAGAGAAAAGGGGCGATTCCCTTCAGAACAAGGCCGGCCCCATATGGAGACGACTGGTACCAAACGTCTAGCCTAACCGCTCATTATCACCCTGGCTGCCACAGTGGTGGTTTCCAGGTATTCACTCCTCTGTATTGTCATGGAAGGACACTGTTAGAATTTAGAAAGAGTCGACAAATTGACCCAGTGATAGCCATTTTCATATTCATTCATACTGGTATTTAAGAAATTAGTAGAGAGCATTCCTCAAGGCAATAGACTAGGAGAATTTAATAATTAGGACAGAAACTAGAGACAGTAAGGGACACAATCTGGGAAAGAGGGATGAGATGCAGTCTTGAAGACACTGGATTTGGAGCAGAACAAAAGGAAGCATGACACTTTGAAGGTGACCGCATCAGGGACACCCACCGTTGGTTCTGCCATGCCGACATTTTTCCATCAAGGCTCTGTTGGGAGTTTCTCCAATTAAACGAACAGAAACACAGGAGAGTCTGTGTCTGACCCAAGACAGCTTGCCTCCCCCTCTCCTCTCTTTGTCACCTGTGTCACTCCTCCGTTGACTCTAGTCCTTTCTCTCTCAGGGATTCAAGTTACTTAATTGACCAGAGGCCACATAGAAGGGTCAACAGAAACCCCTAGATTGTGAAAGCACAAAAATATCTTAAGACCTCTGTTGTACAATATCTGCCTTGCTAATTAGTTTGTGGGTATGATGCACATTATCCAACTATCTGCTTCCAAAATTATCAAAAATCCATATGGCTGCTTAGCAAGGTCACAAATGCCAGGCATCACCATTACAACTATTTGGAAGAAGTCCAACTTGACTTCTATGTGGAAAGTGGAACCTGCGAGAGGTAGGGAAGCCTGTAATGGTTGTAGGAAAACTCCTACATGAACTCACAAAGCCAGGAAAAAGGTGTTTGACATATGTGTTTGGCTCCAAATAAGAGATATTTCCTAGACTCTGCCTTTATATTTTAATAACATCTAGCTCAGTCACGTGTCCCCAGTCACTTCATTTTCTTAAGTCATATTTTGGCTTATGAGCATACAGATGGGGATTCTGGACTTTTTTTTTTTTTTTAAGTGAGAATTCTCACTTTGCTATGTTAATCAAGCTGAGTGACATCTTTTTGATTGCCTGGTGAATTATGACACCCGATCGAGCCACAAATTTTGCACTTATTGTACTAAAAAGCAACAGTGAATTAGCCTTGGATTTAAATCCAGCTGTCCCATTTTTGAGCTTGGTAGCCCCACGCAAATCACTTAACCTCTCTGAGCCTCTTCTTTTTTTTTTTTTTTTTTTGTGCAAAAGATCAGGATTACAGTTGTCATCTAAAGAAGGTTGTGTGAATTAAATGAACGCATATTTGAGGAACAAGCTTAGCACAGTGTATCGTGCCATTAAAAAGCAGAAATATTCCCTACATGGGTATCTGAGATTAATGCTGATGGGAAATTGGGAAGGTGAGGAGTGGTCTCACCAAAAGAAGGTGGTGGAGGGATCCCCGAGAGGTGGGACTCATTTAATGTATAGTTTTTGTCCCGAACTCGAAGTTAGATCAGAACTTGCATATCTTTGTCAGTTAATCATCAGTATCTCACTGAGTACATAGTAAAGGTGAAAGAATATATTTTTCCAGGGGTAGGGCACAAAGAAGGGCAGAGTTAATGGAATGAGTTGCTTTTCCAAATTGGTAATCATCTGAGCTTTAAGACAATGTAAGGATTAGGAGCAGAAGAAAGTTTGTGAGCTTGAAGAGCTTTCATGTGATGTTGCCTCCTTCGTAAATATTGAGAGCTGAGCTAGGACTTTGAATGATTAGCGCATGCATGCAATGCCAGTGACTCAGACCTCCCCTTTCATCCAAGACCTAAACAGCCGTGTGCCAGGACCACTTGTCCAGCTCACTGTTACTGGCGTTCAGATACCAGTGACCTGAATATCTCAGAACAGGTTCTGTTTACTATCCAGCCCCTCAAAAATAAACACGCGAATAAAAAACGAAATGGGAATATATCCACAGAAATGTGTTAATGATAATTCCAGTTGCCATGTATAGACCTATGAAGTATTAGCTAAAAAGCTAAGCTGTGTGAGCTGCTCCTTGGATGCTGGGGTGGATTTTTTTTTAAAGGTTGCTTGACTTCTTTCCTAGATCAGGTTTTCATTACATGCCATTTGCTGAAGTCACCTCTCTTTCAGGACTGCAGCCGCCAAGAGGTTGCCTGTCCTTATGGCTGGGTGTCTTTTCAACGACTTCAGAAGTAACTTGGCAAAAAGGTTGCCTCGACATCCCCTCTGCTTGCGGTGGGTCCAATTACAGCAGCCATGTTTGTTCATTTTGTATCCTTACTGTGCTCTTGAAATAAATAGTGATGGGATGGAGAGTGAGAAGTGAACAGGATGCTGGGGGCTGAGAAGTTTGGAAACATAAATAAGGCACTGTGGAGTTCTTAGTACAGAGGCTGTTGCCTTTCCAAAGTCACTGAATTTCCCCCTCACTCACCATTGCATGATTCAACCATTCTGGAAAGATATCATCTAGGGCCTTCGGGTAAACGAGCTCTCGATCGTAGAGAAAGAGGATCCAGAACGACAAAAATACAAACTGGAAAATAGAACACAAAAATAGCATCATTAAATTTTTTTTGTCAGTCGGAGCTTTCTAAGTTAACCAAGGAAACATGGCGAAATAAGAATAGACACCAGTTTTAAAGATATCCCCCAGACACGTTATAGAAATGTAAGATGAAGACAAAATCCCTCACTGTTGAATTGCTAGGTCCACTCTGGGGATTCCAGAAAGTTGGGGATTAATTGTTTGTCATCGTAGCAGACAGGGTGGATATAGATAAACAGGATTCACTGGCTCTTAAGTCACTTTATTTTATTTTCATTTAAAAAAAATTTTTTTTTTTAATGTTTATATTTGAGAGACCGAGACAGAGCATGAGCGGGGAGGGGCCGAGAGAGAGAGGGAGACGCAGAATCCGAAGCAGGCTCCAGGCTCCGAGCTGTCAGCACAGAGCCCGGCCCGGGGGTCAAACTCACGATCTGTGAGATCATGACCTGAGCCGAAGTCAGACACCCAACTGACCGAGCCACCCAGGTGCCCCAAGTCATTTTATTTTAACCAATGACCTGTCTTGTCTAAGCTTTCATCAGAACCACTGAGAGCAGCCACACGGGGTGGTTTGAGTCTTACAGTTTCCTTACCCATCTAAGTTTGAAGGCTCAATGCTAGAGGATTCAGGACAAGGATAGGTGGAAAGAGGCAGCCATTTCTAAGCACAGATTTTGCTGGGCGGCCGATGGGCTTGATCCCAGTTCATTCCCATTCTGCCCGATGAATGGAAACAGGAGCCACGTCATCGAAACGTGGACCGAATCAGCAGATACGCTCACTGTCACTGGCATATGTTGTACTTCTTTCCAGGGTCCATTCATTCAACAAAATGAATGAGGCTCTCACTGTGCACCCCACACGAGATATTTTGGACAGACTGTCTCGCTCTCTCCCCAATTGTCTTTTCCACGTACCAACTCTGAAGTTCTCATACCCTTTTCTTTTTTTTTTTTTTTTATGGTTTCCACTTGCAGAAGTAACATATGCTCATTGTAGCAAGTGAAACAAGATGTATAAAAGGGAAAATGAGTCATCTGTCTCCCCAGCACCCTGCATTCCCGGTACTCCCATGGAGCCAAGGTTATCTTAGCTGTCGTTTGATGAAGAAAGATCCTTCAAACTTCCCCATTAGACATCAACAAGGATCTTGTATCGAACGTTCACCAAGATAAGAAGGCAGTGTTAACTCCAGTCCGTAATGAGCCCTATTTCCGGGTGCCAGTGGGCAACACGGTACAGTCCTCAGGCAAGACATTCATGCAAACGCAGTTGCTCTGGTTTGCAATCATGGGGCCCTGAACAGCCTTGCTGCCCAGGGGGGGTGTGTTGTTCCTGCGAATCTACCTGGGTATTATATTACTAACACACCTTCGTCACTTACTGTGGATATTGGAAAAGCCAGCGTGGTAAAAAGCAGGTCTCTGAAGGCGGTCACGAACTTAAGGTCTCTTTCCCCTTTAATTCTTTTCAGCACATCTTCCACGCAGGCGACCCCGTAGAAAATGGCCTGCAAGAGCTAAATTCATTACAACAAATGAGGACATTTTCATTTGCTTTAATTAATACATTCTTCACCGATGTAAAGCTCCGTCCCTCTGGGAGCAATGTTGATTTGAGGAGGTGGGGGGGGGGGGGTGCTGTTGGCTGTTTTGGTTGAGAGCCAATTCAAGGGCTGGTCTTCCAGCTCAGTGGGCCCTGACCTTGCTTGCTAAAACTGATTGAGTAAAGTCGTTTAGGGGATAATAATGTGTACAGTATTTAGTGTAATGGACTTGAGCTAAAATGGAAACAAAATAGTCAGCTTAAAAGGAGACTGTAATGAGATAGATACCTTAGCTGCACAGAGGTGGGCAAAACCAAATAAACAACACGAAGGCAAAGAGCCAGACGCAATGGTGGGCATATTCTGGCCTCTTCCAGAAGGAACCAAAAAATGTTTAAGTGCCTAGCACTACAATCGCATTAAAGAAGCCAGAATCAGGGTCCAGAGCACCACAAAGCAGCTCTGTGCTCTTATGAGGGACAAGCACAAAATGGCATCTTGCTTATCTGAGGGAGAAGTTGATGTCCTTCTCTGATTGCAAGGGGGTGCGCAAAGGCCTTACAAAGAAAATCTGGCTAAGGCAGTGACTGAAATCCACAGGGATAGAGCAACCCAGGGGCTCTGCTGTGTCACTAAATACCACGAGGTCCCTGAGGCCAGACATAAGAGAAAGACGGCCTTCTTCAGAGAAGTAAAACCAAATCAAGGGCAAACTTTGCCCATTCTTACCATTTCGCACAGACCCACGGCTCCTGATTTCAGGCCTCATGGGTCACACTACAGAGTTGGGGTTGGTTTTGAGTTGTGCTTGCGTTAGACCCCATCCTACTCCTTAAAAGTTCTGGGCTGGTACAAAAGGGGCCATCTGGACTCCTCTCTGAGAGTATGAGTCAGGCAAGTTCTGGCCCCCAGGGCATTGTACTCAGGAGGGATCAATCAGCTGTCAGGGAATGACCTCTGAGGTCTGAACTCGAGGAGAGTTCTAGCAGAGTTGGCCTCCTACCAGTCTTTAGCGTGAAGAAGCAGGTGGGAGAGGATACAGAGGTGAATTAGGCGAGCAATATGCATAGCTGGGTCCGCAGACCAGCAGCACTGGTGTTACCCCAAAACTCATGAGAAATGCAGACCTCAGCCCCACCCCAGACTACGCAGTCAGAATCTCTGGGAGTGAGGTCCAGGAACTCGTTAGCAAACTCTCCAGGAAGTTCTGGAGACACTCACTGGGTTAGACATAAATTTATCACTTACAAATCCTACTGACTCCTCAAAGCTAATAGACGACTTTCACTGATGTTACGTGCCCGGCTTTTAATTTCTCGTAACAACCTTATGAGGTAAGTCCTATTATTATGCTCTCTCCCGACCCATTTTACAGATGAGGAAACTGAGGCATAGAGGCATGAACACACTTGCCTAAAGTCTCATGGTGGATACATGGGGATTTGAAACCCACAGTCTGGTTCTTGAGTCAGACTTTATTTTTTTTTATTTAATTTAATTTTTTTTAATATGAAATTTGTTGTCAGATTGGTTTCCATACAAGAGTCAGACTTTAAAAAACAAAGGTTTCTAAGAACATTTCAGGTAAAGCACCGTGAGAGGTCAGAAGAAAGAAAGCTCTCTCCGGGTGGAAGAATGAAAAATGACTTTGAAAAATACTGATGCCTGATTGCCACCCTTTCCCTCAGAGATTCTAATTTTCTGGGGGTGTGGCCTAGGCGTCAGGATTTTTTAAAAATCTCCCAAGTGGTTCTAATTAGGACAGATAAGGTTGAGAACCACTTGCCTAGAGGAACTTCCATTTGGACATTTGGATCTGGCCTTCCCAGGAGAGGCGGGATGCAATGGACAGAGAGAGAGGGAGAGAGAGATGGAAAGCAAATGCTGGGGCAGTGCCTTCGTCTAAAGGGCACAGGGCCAAGAGGGTCAGCAAAGTAGCAAAGAATGATCTGATGGTACAAGACAGAACATACAGGAGCCCCAGAAGGGAGGAGGAAGCTTCGAGCCAGAAGGGTGGTTCCAGGGAGGGGTGGGAAGCAAGCGTTAAATGTCATACACCCGCGGCCACCCCAATACTCGTCATCTACTTTTGACACTCAGCCCTCAGGCTGTAGAATCTGGAGTACATGGATGTTAGAGGAAGTCACCTCCTCCACCCTTCCCCACTCCCACCCCTCCAGCAGCCCTCACCTCACCCCTGGTTTCACTTCCAGCTGTTTAGGCTGCAGCAGGCAGCTGCTTTAGTAAGGAAGGACAGGCATGGGGCCCGGGCCCTGGCGAGGAGGCCCACACTCTTCTATCAACATAGCAATTAATCACGTCCTGAGCTCGGAGAGTCTGCCAGGGTTTCTCTCTTTGGGGAGAGGCCGCCTCCGCCCAGCATGTGAGGTCCATGTGACCGCTTTCCTTAGCAAGAGCTTTCTAGAGTCCCCGTGAGTCAAGCTGGTCCTAACTCTCTCTTGCTTTTCCCAGTCAAAAATGTCGAAATTGGACTGGGGAAAAGAACACATTACTCAGAGGCTCCCTGGCTTCTCCTTCATCAATAAAACTTTTCTCCGTGCCGCAAACTGGCCAATCGCTTCTCCACCTCTACCCCCCAGCTCCCATATATACGCCACGCTGTGAAGATGCCAGCTGGGTGCGTAGAGCAGCCTTGTCCCCGCCGATCTTCATCTTGCATTGGCATGCCATCATCTGTATCAACAAGGAATATTTGTGGAGCCCTCGCAAAGGAGCTCGGGAGGGAGGCGCTAGGATGTTGCCAAGAGAAATACGTAAGCCAGAACTAGGGCGGAGAGGAGCCACACAGCTGAGCTGGAGGGCAGGGAGAGGGAGGAGCCATAAGCTCATTCAATGGGTAGGCTCCTTGGAGGGCCACAAGAACAGGTCTCGATCAGCTCGCCCAATGGGACAAGGGTCTGCTCGGTCCCTAAGGACAATACAGTGAAATGGTTATCAAACAAGCATAGCAAGAAGAGTCAAGGGTGACAATGGTAGTTATTAGGGACTGAATGATGCCCTCCCCCCAAATTCACATTGAAGTTATAACCCCCAGTGCCTCTGAAAGTGGCTTTACAGAAGTAAGTGAGCTAAAATGAGGTCGGTAAGGGTGAGTCCTGATCCAATAAGGCTGGTGTCTTTACAAGGGGAGTTCTAGGACACAGACAACAGCCAGAGTGAGGCATGACCGAGTGAGACACGGGGAGCACGTCAGCATGCTGAGGAAGGGGCCTCAGGAAAAACCAACACTGCTGATACAGTCATCCTGGACTTTTAGCCTCTGGAACTGTGAGAAAATAAATTTCTGTTGTCTAAGCCACCCGTCCATCATACTTTGTTATGGTGGCCAGAGCAGACCAACAGGGGAGCATTAAAACAAGGTAGCAACAACGGGCCCTGTTAAGAATCTTACGACAAAATTACTGTCATTTACATTTCTTTTCTTTTTTTTTAATGTTTTTTAAAGTCTATTTTTGAGAGGCACAGAGAGCAAGCGAGGGAGGGGCAGAGAGAGAGGGAGACACAGAATCCCAAGCAGGCTTCAGGCTCCGAGCTGTCAGCACAGAGCCCGACGCGGGGCTCGAACTCACGTACCTCGAGATCACGACCTGAGCCCAAGTCTGACACTCAGCCGACTGAGCCACCCAGGCGCCCCACTGTCATTTACATTTCTCAACTATTTTGGCCACCAGGAAGGCACAGCTAATGGTATCTTCTTGACCAGCATTTGCCTGAGAGCTACTGCCCTGTGATTTATCTTTTCGACCAGGTCTGCTCTAAGTCTCTTTGGTCTTTGTGCCTTTTATTCTGAAATGTTGCTGGTCTAAGTTTGTTAGCTGGCTTCCACTTTTTTTGTTGTTGTTGTTGCTAGCTAACAAATTTACCACCTGGGAAGGCTGAATTACATTTTTTATAACTAGGGCAATTTAAGAAAGCATAGCTAAAGGAAATTTCGTTTTTATATTCATGTGTCTTCGCAAGATTCACAAAAATCTTGAAATTATGGAAACTTAGCCTTTCTAAGTCATTAAGTTCATTTCTTTGCCTTTAAGCCAGAACTGTCTTCAACTGTCTCAGGAAATGAGAATTTCTTCTATGTAAGAAATAACTCCAGAGAGGGAGATTCCACAAGTTTTTCTGAACAAGGCATTACAACTCTCATTGGATGAGTCGTCATCCAACGCCCAGCCCAGCTCTGTGCCTGACTTGAACAGGCTGGACCTTTCTTAGGTCATGCCTTCCAAATGAGGCAAGGTTTACAGTGGGAGACTATTCCAGAATAAAACAGCAAATGGGGACTAACAGAAAATGGTATTTTCTATAATTGCAGTGATGAGAGTAGCGGTGTTTGGGGGCAGGTAGAAGAAACCTTTGCTAAAATCTAGCTGCAGAATGTGCAATATACTGTTTCAAGCATCATTCGGGTGCAGTTAGCTTCAGTAAAACACTGAGATAAGAGAATGAGATAGAAGACATAGGAGAAATGGAGAATATAAGCTGGCAACAAGTGGAGGAAAACGAGAGAAGAAACCAAGAACACTGGCGGGGGATTGGAAGAAGAATTCTAAGAACGCTCAGCCAGTGTTGGGTGCTGATGATAACCGGCTTCGAGAAACAGCAGGATGGGGGTGGGGAGACGACGCTACAGGTGGGATGGGGGGCCCAAGAGACCAGGGTTTAACTCTTCCCAGTTAGACCCATGCTCTGGTCATTTATTCATGCCACCAACATTCACAGAGTGTAGGTGCCACAACCTGTATTAGATACAGTACAGGCCAGGGCAGGCCCTGTGCTAATGTGTCTTTATTAGGACGAAGAAGAGAGGAGAAGCAGGAGGAGGCATCTTTCCTGTACATTTACTCTTTTGTGTTATGTAGGTCAGGTTCCCTGGGAAAGGATCAGATGCTTAGATCTGCCTGCAGAGTGTTCATTGAGGGGTACCCCCCGGAACAACTGTGAGAGGGAGGGAAGAGGGGGGACAGCAGGTCTGAGCGGCAGGAAAAGAGGAAAAGCAATGCATTGGCATGAAATCGTCTGGTCCCCAGAGGAACTCTGGATCCGAGCTGACTCTTCGGTGTGGTCCCAGAGCCCGGCCTTCGCACCACAAATCAGCCAGTCACTGGATGCAGCAATTCCGGGGAGGGCCCTAAGTCTTGTCTAGGCAGCTCCCTTCGGCTGAAGGGCAATCCTACGACAGGACCCTAGCTGTGAGTCATCACCAGCCAACACTCTTCCCGGGAACTGGGGAACGGGTACCTCGATGCTAGGGAGATGGGGGGGATCCTGGGGGCCACACCACAGTATCCACTACCTATGAGGACACTGAGGCTCAGGGAAGTTAGGTAACCCACACAAGATCACACAGCCTGTGAACGACAGAGCCAGCACTCACACCCAGGCCACCTGTCCTCTATCTATACAGTGTGTAAAGAACCCACCAAAATGTCATGGCTGCTCAATAAGCTACAGCTATTCTGTTTTGGGTGCTGGTGGTGACAGGTTCCTGCCATCGGTTCTCCTCCTTTCAGCCGCCTGAGAGCTAACAACGGGGGCCTTAAGCATTTTTGGGAAAGGACAGTTCAGTGTATTTCTGACTCTGTTGCGCATCAGAGCTCCGCGGATTGATATATTGACCTGATGATGGAAATCCAAGGTTGGCCCCGAGTATCGAAGTGGGGGCCGGAGCATAAATGGGTCCCTGTCTTCCCAGTGTTCGGGAGCTGCTTTGGAGTTTGGACCCATGGAGGCTCCTCAAGGATCTCTCTTCCGCTGGCCCTGCTTTACCGTCCCTGAGGACCTCTGTGATGAGGTTGCTCTTGTCATGGTGACAGCTTGAAGAGAATGAGGTCGGAGCTGCCTGAGGCTTGGGCAACTTTATGACAAATGGAGGGAAAGGTCGTGTCTCGGTTGGTGAAGTGGGGAGGGCCCCACCCAGAATCTCCCCTGGAGATTCCAGTTATGTGGCACCACCTCCAACAGGGCTTCAGAAGGAACCTTACTTTTAAAAAGAGGAAAACCCAGCAAGCCGTTCAAAGTCAACAAGCTAAATCGAAGCTAAAAGTCCCCTCCGTCCCCCACCTCCTAGCTTATATTCCTTGAGGTCAGAGACAGTCCCTGGATGGAAATGGAGTGGGCTACAGAGGCGGGGACACAAAATTTGTGGAGGTCCCGGGCGCTGGAAGCCAGAGCCAACATGGGGACCATGAGGATGTCCATAGCACTGCCTTGTCTCCACTCCAGCTTCAAGGGTTTCCCCATTCATCATATGCTCCCTGCTTGAGCCTGCAAAGTCTACTCCCAGGACGGCCCCAGATCCCGAGGGCTGCACCTGCACAGCTCTAGCGGGGGCTCCGTGGTGGCCATCCTTTGGCTGGGAAGCTGGAGTGTGTCACCCACAGAGGGAGATACCGGAGCAGTGAAGCAGGTGGGCGACCCTTGCCTGGAGCTGGGACCCACCAACCATGGTACTGTGAGGGGACCAATGTCCCACTAAACCGCCTTTCCCTCCGCACGACCTCTATTCAGAGACGGGATGACTAGAAGCTCATCCCCACCCTCCTACCTTCTCTTTTCATCATCCAGCGCATACAGCATTCTGAGTGCTTCTGTCACGCCAGGCCACGCATCCCTCATGGTCACTCTGTGATGATGCACTACTTTTCTTTCTATTTGGCAGCTTTGGGAACCCAAAACACAAAGAAATACCTAGCCCAGTGTCACGGAGCCTGGAGGTGGGGAGGCTGAGGTACCATCCCAGAGACTCATGACCCTAGAGCTCATGCTTATAACCACCAGGCTACACAGCCTCTCCCTCCCCACAGAGAATCGGCTGCCCCTTCCCTGGGGAGGGTGGACTCCCTCATTAGGCAAAACCTCCCAACTGCCCTCTCCTTCCTTTACTCTCCTTAAGCACCAGGCAGGAATAGGTCACGGTGCCCAACTCTCAGTGACACCCATCCCACCCCAGCCCCCCACCCCCACCACCAAGCCTGTGTGTCTTCCCTTTGAACGCCCTGGGATGCTTCAAGAGGAAATGGGACGCTCAGAATGTTGACCCACACCAAAGCGGATTGTGCTCTTGAAAGGAGGCATAACTGACACTCAGCCAAGTAAAAATGGAGGCTGTTTCAAGGGAGGGGGTATAATTTTCCTGGAGAGCAGGCTGGGGTACTGACTTCCACAGGCTTACATAAAATAAACTGAAGAGCGTTAGAACAGGTTACGAGACTTCTATGACTTTATAAACACAGCCATCAGCTAGTCACTAATTAATCCTTAGTTAACACCAATTAATCATTAAGAGACGCAACCCTTCATCAGCCCATGAGGCCTCAAAAGCAGAGCAATGTTCAGGCCCAGTATCTCACCTTGGGTAACATATGTGAAATCTATTCTTTGAATCGATCCGCTGACACACAGCCAACCACAGTCAACCCATTGTCGCCAACTGAGAAACTGTGCATCCAGCCACACTTTCAGTGACACCTAACAGAGCCCGGAAAGGAAACAGCTGCAGGTGAGCCCCTCTCTGCACATTTCAAAGGCCAGAAGATGTCAGAAGAGATAATATTGTACAGGGAGGCAGAAAACACTGAAGGTCAAGTGCAGTCAACATTCCAAGTCGCTCGGTTTTTATACGGGAGTTACGCCATGCCAGCCATTGTAGAACAATCCAGTGTAGAACCAGAATGTCAGGAGACAAAGCTCCTGGTTTAGAGGATTTATGATTTTATCGGAATGTTAAGACTCACATGTGGGTGGAAACAAGAAAATCATACTATGCCTAAATAAGCAAGGGCTGAGAGATGTCATAAAAACTCAGGGAAAGGGGAGCCTGGGTGGCTCAGTCAGTTAAGCTTCTGACTCTTCAGTTAGGCTCAGGTCATAACCTCATGGTTCGTGAGTTCAAGCCCCACATCAGGCTCTGCACCGATGGCACAGGCTCCTTGGGATTCTCTCTCTCCCCCTCTATCTCTGCCCCTCTCCTGCTCACACACACACACACACACACACACACACTCAAAATAGATAAAACAAACATTAAAAAGAGTTTTAAAAAAAACCTCAGAAATAAAAAAACAAATGTGGGCTGGAGTTGGTCAGCAGAGATTTTAAGGAAAACATGGGATAGCAGGGGTCTAAGAAAACAGCAAAATGGTGGAGGGGCAGGTAGGCCTCTCATTCAAGGACGATGTAAATACAGGCAGAACAGTGATGACAAGAAGCGTAGGGACCAATGCTGGAAAAGACACAGGCTTTCCTGGAGAAGACACCAGCTTTTCTGGGGAGAGGGGGGCCTGAAGGCTGGGTAGGCAGGTGAGCTCACACGTCAGGAATTTGCAATTGGTTCCATCAGGTAGGAGGGAGCCACTATGGTTTCTTCAGTAGCAGACCACATTTCTCAAGCAGGCTCATGATTTTTATAACAAAACTAAACCAAAAACAGTGCTTTGGGAAGATTAATCTGGAATCTGAGCGGTAGATAGATGAATTGCTAATGAGAGGGCAATGAAGCGATAATCTCGTCACCCAGGTACAAATTAATAAGAGCCTGTAATAAGAGGGATATTAAGATTGGGGAAGAAGGAAGGAGCCTAACAACAGGAAAAAGATAGGATTTGGTGGCTGATTAGTCAGGGAAGCGGAAAGGGGATTAATACTAGGAAATGATAGTGTCTTTGACAAGATAAGTGGCTTTTTTCCATACTTGGAAATATGACAGCTCTGGGGCATGGAACTGAGTGAAAACGAAGAAGTCAGGGAGCTGGTTTGTGGGAGTAGGTGATAAGTCTGTTCTCAGCCGTGCTTAGTGTGAGGTTCCATACTGGAACTTGGGTTAGATTCCACTATCCACCCCGAATACAGACACCCTTGTCTTTTAGTTGACCATTTCTAAGATAAAGCCAATGGATGCAGAGAGCAGAGGTTTTTACTGAATTATTCTAGCTTCACAAAAGCATTTCTTTGTTGTTTTCCATTTGTGTGTCTATTTCATAAAATCCTATGACTCAAACAAGCAGTCATCTTGATAATTTCCAGGGACAGGGGAGCTACGGGGGCTTGGGTCTTCCAGGCCAAAATCAAAAGGCAGCAAATGGCCAGAGAGGGGGAAGCAGAACATCCAGGCGTCTTTGCTCCGAACCTTCTGAATTTCCTCCCCTTACAGCGTAACGCGTTCTGACCACGCATAACCTCTGCTTAGGATCGTGATTCCAAAGGATTGGAATATTTTTGCCCGCTCTCTGAAATCAGAGGTTTTCACCACACCCTACATTTTAGTTAAAAATCTCAAACATCCATTGGCATCCCCAAAGGATGTGCTATTTTTAGCTTTTAACTCTGAAAATATTTTTACATATTTCCAACACATTATTTTTAATCGATTTTTCTCCCATTCATTTTCGCTTCATTCATCAGAATGTGGTCAGCTGGGCTAGAGAGACGAGAAGGAATCAAGTCATTGGATTGGTTTGTAAACGGTTGAAAACGTGTATTTGCCATTTGGTTGGGTGGTTTACCCTTTAAGATGGAGCCTGAGCCTATAAAAAATTGAAGTGGGATCTGAACATGGCAAAACGTGTTTGCTTGTCTTAGATAAATCTGTTAGTCTGCGCTGGGAAATGGCATCGTTCCCCCCATTGGAAATTATGCTTCCCACACAACATCCGCCACTCTGCCTTCCCTCACAGATTTCCCCAAGCAAAGTTCAAAATCCTGCCTGTGTTTGTAGTCAGTCCCCTGGTGAACCCATTCATTTAGTCTTTCCATTTGGGCTCTCTGAGAAGAGCTCCACGGCAGGATCCTTTTCGAAAGATCGCTGGGCGACTAGCCCGACACGTAGCTACAGGTACCTTCTGAATTGGGTCTCTCAGAGCAAATTGTCAAGGAAAAAGCCAAAGTTTCCAGACAACGAAGAAGGAAGGCAAAGAATGGGATCTGGCATCCGATAAAATTCAGAGGTGATAGGTGCAAAAACACTGATACTCTAGACAAACAGATCGCTTCCCGGTATGGTCATACCGACTTACCAGATTTAGGAAGGTCAAGTATTTCCACTGTCCACCATTTAGAAAGATTTTGGATTTCCGCTGGTCCCCTCCTTGCTGCGAGATGTAGTAATTGAGAAAAAGATACCAGCTCCAAGCAAGGAAGTGGTAAATGCATGTGCAATTTCTCCTCATGGCTAGCTCTGACCACGGAGCCCTGAATGTCTCAGGGAGCTCTCCTTGGCGTCCTTCTCCTGTGGGTCACAGTTGGAGTCCCGGGGCAGGCCAGAGAGCTGTAAAATACACCCCTCAGGGATTGAGAGTTCCAACAGGGCTGAATGTTGCTTCTCTCATAGGCTCCCTCCCTGATAAACTTGGGAGACAGGATTATTCGTGGCTTTGAGATACTTTCCTTTAGATAACAAGTAATCCTCAGATTTGCATAAATACTTAGGCAGGGAGGAAGGCCAGAACTGCCCTTTGCACTGTTTGGCTGGGGTGGGGGTTAAATGACCTCATTGTGAAACGCCAATAAACTAATAAATACTGTCCTGGCCACATTCTCTTTTCTTTCCTTTTCATTTGGACAGAACAAGAAAGCTGGGACAATACTTCTTGCTAGATGAGGATCAGGTCGATGTACCAGAAGGGAGACATTACAGGCATGTTTATGCCACCGAGGGAGAGGGAGGTAAGGAGAATGGGAAAGGATGTTGTAATCTTGTTCCCGAGGTCTCCAGGGCCCTAAGAAACCTGCAACAAACTTTGCTCTCCGGGGAACGGCTCCAAGGCTTTTTTTTTTTTTTTAAGTTTTATATCTAAGCCCAAGAGAATCAAAGGTTAGCCAGGGCTCCCCCATATATTTATTTGCATGGGTATTTCTGAGCCCTGAGAGGGAAGAAGCATAGCGTGAGGAAGAGATATGTAGTCATGACCCCAACATACCTGAGTTTAGACATTGCTGGGAGACAGTGAGGGTCTCTGCATTGCCTGAGAGAGGACGAGCATGTGCTCCGGCCGGGCAGCAGAACCGGGCCCTGCTCAGGTTCAACAGGAGGACCCTGAGAGAGCGCCAGAAGTGTCATACCTTGTGACGTCACCAGCTTGTTTCCCCGGGCAACTGACTCAGAGGGTTCTAAGCAAATCCCCAAGGGAAGGGCTCCCAGTGCCAGTATGTAAGTCTGGAGTTGATGCTGTTGCATGATTTAATCAGGGCTTGCGAGTACTGGGAGAAAGAACCATAGGCTGCACGTGGGCTGCAAAAGAAAAACAGACCCACCTCCTAAGAGTCATCAGGCCCCACACATCAGGAAGCGTGGTAGATGGTGGCCTAGGGTGGGGAGCGCAAACCCGAGCCAGCAATGGAGGGTCTTCCTCGTAAGTGTTGCCAAGGGAGAGGGTGATCTGGCAAAAATGGTGACATAAAACTATAGACACAACTCCATCCATGGCCTGGGTTAAAATTGCAAATGACAGGGGCGCCTGGGTGCCTTGGTCGGTTGAGCGTCCACCCTCAGCTCGGATCGTGATCTCACAGTTTGTGAGTTCGAGCCCCCCGCCCGGCTCACTGCTGTCAGCACAGAGCCTGCTGCAGATCCCCTGTCCCCTTCTCTCTCTGCCCCTCACCTGCTCATGCTTTCTCTCATCCTCAAAACATTAAATGAATAAAATAATGGCAAATTACAAAAGCAGCTAATGCTTTGCCAATACTTACTGTGACAGGCCTTGTTCTGAGTGCTTCACACCTTAGCTCAGTTAACACTCTAAACACCACTATGAAGTAAGTACCACGATGAACCTCACTATTAGGAACTCCATTCTCAGATGAGGAAATGGAAGCCAGGCTGCTAAAAGGATGCTCGAAAAGTAGCAAGAGACAGAGCTACAGTCTGCACTCTAACCAGCGAGCCTGACCACAAAGCGACAATGTTTGCTCTGCAGAACCTATGACTTCCTTTGCAAACGTTTCTCCACTCCCCGCTAACCCCTCTTATTTCTCTATCTCTCCCATGGGAAAGTTCTCTCAGGAAAGGAGAGGTCCGTTTTGAAACTTGGCGCACATATAAGCTATTGTGCTATGTCTCCTGGGGCGTTTTCACGGTACCTGCCATTATGGATTTAGGGGTTTTATCCCCTTACCCAAAAATATCAAGCAAAAATCTGCAGATGTGTAAGGATTTGGGGAAAAAGTGAGAAAAGAGAGGAAGAGAAACATGCAAATGTCTGGGATGCGTACACCAACCTGGGGGTACCTTTTAACACCAGGATTTTTTTTCTTTCCTGCATTAACCTCAATGCCCATCGATGAAGCCTTTCATAAATATTGATACGATTATTTAAATTTGTAGGTTGCTCAATGTTTGACATTGGAATCCAATCGTCAGCTTTTTAATGAATGGATAAGATGATATATGAGGATTTGTGTATAGAAAATATATATTTTTTTAATTCAGCATATTTCTTATAAAAATGTTGTGAAAATGAAATTCTACCTGTGACCATGTTCACATCACAGTTTGTACCTGTGGTTGAATAACCAGATACATTTTCATGAAGCACTTTGGCCATCTGTCTCCTGCTCTGAGAACAGGTAGAGCTCTGGGGAATAATGACTGTTACTGTTTAGCTACACAATATTATAAACTAATACATACTAAATCTGCTGTTATCCTGCCTTTCTCCATTTTCCAAGTATCTTGAGACCTCACATCATATCCAGGCGAAGCAACGGAGAATTGTTTCCTAATTTAATAAAAAACTGACAGAAACATGCATTTTTTTCATAGGAAGTACTAAAAATATACAATAAGCATATTTTATACTTTGAATTGAACAGATAACTTGACTACTAAAAAGAACATTCTTTGAAACTCTCTACCCTCTGGGAGTTTGGAACACCAGTCCTTGATGTCACAAATGCTTACTGACCAACTGCTAATTGCCAAGTCCTGTGGATGCCTTGGGGAAAGAGGGAGAGAGAGAGAGAGAGAGAGAGAGAGAGAAATATTGAGAGATCCAATCCCTGGCCTCATGGAATCTTTATCCTAGTAGGGGGTGTGGACATTAAAGAATAATACAATTGGGTGTTAATTTATAATTCTGGTAACTTCTGTGGAGGATAATAGCACAAGACCTGGAGTGGTCTGAGGTCAGGGAAGCTGGCCCTAGGAAGCCACACATGACCAGGGCTTCCCTCCCCATGCCCCCAACATGCTCTGACTGTTCTACCCAGTCTTTTGTGTGAGCTCCTCTATCTTTGCTCTTCCTTATGTGTTGGTGTTTCCCAGGGACCTGCTCCAGCCCTCTGGCCATCTCCTTACATACCCACCCTGGTGACACCGCCCACCACAAATCACAGTGTTTGCCACTACTTTCCAGTTTATGACCACAAATTTTATATATGTACTCCCAGCCCTCTCCCCATCCTCACAAAGCTTCAAATAGATCTTTGAGTACATGTTGCATATTTCCTGAATGAGTCAGATGCACCTCAAACTCAAGATATCTTAAATGAACTCACCGTCTTGTCCCAAACCTGACTTTCTGTCTTTATCCTCTGTCTCGGGGGGATGGCCCCATGGTCTGTCTGGGAGTCTTCCTGGTCTCCTCTGTCTCCCTCTTTCCCCAGATCCTGACAACTTCATCTCTAAATCAAGCACAAGTCGGTCCTCTTCTTTCCATTCTGTCTCTAACTGCCCTGGTTCAAGTCTTTCCAATCTCTTTCCAGGACCACGACAACCGTCTTCTACCTGGTTTTCCTGATTCTAGTCTTATCCCCAACTTGGTATTCTCTCCAGCCTCATTTTGGTTTTACATTTGATGTTCCTCCAGCCACACCTGGCTATGTCATGTGCCAGTGCCTTTGACGGGATACCATCCTCTAAAAACTGCAGCTCGGCACTTTCCTTCTCTAGGAATCCTTCCCTGAACATCTCCTCAAACAGGCCATATTATGGCCTTTTGTAGCAACCTGGATGGAACTGGAGAGTGTGATGCTAAGTGAAATAAGTCATACAGAGAAAGACAGATACCATATGTTTTCACTCTTCTGTGGAGCCTGAGAAACTTACCAGAAGACCATGGGGGAAGGGAAGGAAAAAAAAAAAAAAGAAAGAAAGAAAGAAAGGTTAGAGAGGGAGGGAGCCAAAGAAACTCTTAAAAACTAAGAACAGGGGCGCATGGGTGGCGCAGTCGGTTAAGCGTCTGACTTCAGCCAGGTCATGATCTCGCGGTCCGGGAGTTCGAGCCCCGCGTCAGGCTCTGGGCTGATGGCTCGGAGCCTGGAGCCTGTTTCCGATTCTGTGTCTCCCTCTCTCTCTGCCCCTCCCCCGTTCATGCTCTGTCTCTCTCTGTCCCAAAAATAAATAAACACTGAAAAAAAAAAAAAAAAAACTAAGAACAAACTGAGGGTTGATCGGGGGTGGGAGGGAAGGGTGGGTGGGTGATGGGCATTAAGGAGGGCACCTGTTGGGATGAGCACTGGGTGTTGTATAGAAACCAATGTGACAATAAATTTCATACTTAAAAAAAAAAACAGGCCATATTAAATATTCCCCTCTAGTTTTCTTTAATACGCTGTGCATCTCTGTAAATTGCATGATGATTATTAGCATCTTAGTCCATTCAGGATGCTATAACCAAAAAAAAAACCAAAAAAACCAAAAAAAACCAAAAAACAAAACGTAGTCTGAGTAGCTTATAAACAACAAAAATGTATTTCCTTCAGTTCTGGAGTCTGGGAAGTGCAAGGTCAAGGCGCCAGCAGATGTAGTGTCTGATGAGAGCTGCCAGGTTCATAGACGGTCATCTTGCTACAATTCCACATGTGAGGAGGGGTGAGGGATCCCTCTGGGGACTCCTATGTAAG
Source organism: Prionailurus bengalensis (assembly GCF_016509475.1). Lineage (NCBI taxonomy): Eukaryota > Metazoa > Chordata > Mammalia > Carnivora > Felidae > Prionailurus > Prionailurus bengalensis. The sequence goes on along the minus strand of NC_057349.1, from coordinate 17,081,754 downwards.
GGCAATAATCCCATTCATGAGCGCTCCACCCTAAGGGTCTAATCACCTCTCGAGCATCTCACCTCCTAATACCATCACTTTGAAGGTTAAGATTTCAACACAATAATTTTGGAGAAACAAAAGATTTACTCCATAGCAATTAGAAATGAATCTCTTTAATCAACTGTTCTCTCCCTGGGTTCAGAGGTGGTGTTTGGGGATTCTTAGAGCTCAGCATAGTGCTGGACACACAGTAAAAACTTAAGAAATATACTAAATACACTAAAGTGTTCAGCTGCTTAGTTCTGCGGACGAGCTGGAACACTAAGATGAGTAAGGTATATCCCGGGCTCTGGAGGAACTCACAGTCAAGTGGCAGAGACAGATATCTAAACAAAAAAATTATAGCATGATGTGATAAGTACTATAACAGAGGCACACATAGCCTACTATGTGTTTCTGCATATTTTCCATCATTCTAAATATACAGAAGATAGAGTTCAAGATAAATGCGTTGAGTGAATCGTGGGAAAACTCCAGAAGCTATGTAGGAGAAGGTAAAGATTAAAGCTATTTCACTGAACACAGTAGCTCTGGCCGCCAGCATGGATAACGGCTTTGCCTGGGAGAGATTATAACCCATTCCTAGGCCAGTCATAAAACGATGAGGTACGAAAAGCAGGGGCCCAAGCTGGGCTTGAGTCTACTGTGTGACCTTGGGCTGGCTGGCCGTCAGCCTCAATGGGATGTTAGTTACCTTGAAGGTGAAATGGGACTTGGGGTACCTAGGGTGGTGATTGTCTTGCTTCTGAAAACCAGGACATTTACTGAGCCAAAGGAGGAACTGGCCAAGGGTGGCCTCTGAAGACACTGTTGGGAAGCCCCAAGCCCACACTGATATATACTTACTCATTCCATGGAGCCAACTAGAGCTCTTCAGCGTTGGCAGGTTGGTTACAGGTAGCACAGCGGTGAGAAGGAAATCAGGCTGGCAGAGCTCAGCATTCTCGAGGTCAGGGTGAAAAGGCTGAGAAGTATGGTTTCGTTTCGGCACAAGAGAGAGGCCCCTCCAACTGCAAGTGCTGAACAAACAAAATCCTAGCGAATCCCAGTCGTGTTAAGCTGCAAGGTCAGTAGACCTTGTGTGCATTCCACTTGCCTCTTAACTTGCACCCGGCCATTTTGAGATGGCTCATTCCCTTGAAAGCTGATATGCCTCCACACGCCTTGCAACCTCCCTTAACTTCGCCCACTCTTCAGTAAATAGTCCCATCCTTAAATTCCCATCTGAGAAGGCGACTGTTTCCTGCCAGAACCCTACCTGATGGGGCCAACCAAACTGTGAGCTCCTCCAGGGGTGTCTGGGACACCTCCGGGACCTCGGAACTATTCGTGGTTGTAAGCAAATTCCAGATGCTAACGAATATTTGTTTGCAAGGGTCAATTCTAGTATTGTGGTATTCTTAATATCTACCTAGGGGGTCTTGAACCCGTGGTTCTCCTGACTGTTACCACCCTCATCACCTAGAGCTGGTTGTGTTTTCCTAGAACCCTGCTGCCTCTGACTCAGTGTCACTTCATTGACTTCTAAAGGACTCTCTCCAGTAAAAAGAGAGTGATTCTGGAAATAAATAAATTAACAAATGTGTGTGATGTGCAGTTGGAGCCAAGGTGCAGGGGGAGCAGGCACTTCTTTTCAGTGCATTTTGCTCCCCTACGAGCCTTTGTCCATTTGCTATACATGCAGCTAAGAGCTGAGTTAGAATGAAGTATTTCACTCATTGGGTTATTTATACCCCATCCCGGCACATTTGTTTTCTTAGAGGTCACTGCAACTACTCTGCTTTTTAAAAACTAGAACATTCATTGGAGACCCCTTCTGAAGTCTCTTGGGTGAGAACATGTGTGAGTTTCCAGCTACCAACGTCAACTCTGAAAAGCAGAAGAGTCTTATCCTTTTTTTTTTTTTTTTTTGGTCTAGTAGAACTTTCCTGGCCCACCACTCCACTCTGCCTGTTGCACTGGGACACCTCCTTCAGGCCCACCTTACGCTTTGGCCTCCAGGTTTGTTTTCACAGTGGAATGCAGTGTTCTGTGGTGATCTTCTGGAACTCACTCAAAGGAGAGAAGTTCTCTGTTGGCAGTTTTGAAGAGGCATTTTCAATCCAGAGGCCAAAGCAGCTTCCTGTTTACAAGCGTGAAATTGACACATTGTTTTCAAAGTTCAGGGCAGGAAAGAACCTTTTGAGGTCAGTTAATTCAACCTCTTTCATCTTTTAGATGAGAAAATTAAAGCTCAGAGAGGTGAAGGTACTTACCCCAAATCACAGAGCTGTTAATAGGGGAGCAGTGACTAGAATACATGTCTCCCAATCAAGCCAGGGAGCTCTCACTGTCTTTTGAATTGCTTTGTTCTGTACCCAAGTTCTAGAATTTTCAGGTGAATTTTTCTTGCTTGAATTTGTGAGTCACTTGATTATGTGAGGTCTGATGAAGTTAGTAAAGAAAAAGTATCTACTCATAAATGCCTTTTTCAAGGGTGCCTGGGTGGCTCAGGTCATGATCTCCCAGTTGTGAGACTGAGTCCCACATTGGGCTCTGTGCTGGGCATGGAACCTGCTTAGGATTCCCTCTCTCCCTCTCTCTCTGCCCCTACCCCACCTCTTCTAAATAAATAAATAAATAAATAAATAAAATCTTAAAAAAAAAAAAGAAAAGGAAAGAAACAAAGAAAGGAAGGAAGGAGGGAAGAAAAGAAAGGAAGAAAGAAAGAAAGAAAGAGAAAGAAAGAAATGCCTTTTTCAGACTCCATGTCAGATTTCATGTATTTTGCAAACACCGTGTTAATCAGACTTAAGTTTTTTCATAAGAGAACTCAGATACTGCCGACAGATTTTTTCCTTCTAAATGAATTGGCATACTTAAGAAACATATTCAATACTGACCAATCGGCACATTCTAGTTTCAATCTTTTGGGCACACTCTAATTTCAATCCTTTGAAATTTCTCGTGTGAATTTCTGCTTTCCTGGGAAATTCACCAGAAGAGGATCAGCAGTTAAGCTCTGGTTATCTTGTTTTGGCAGTCTGTATAGAAATACGTATGAGTCATATATAGTCATATACATAACCTGCACTTTGATTTGCTGATTTTCTATCTAATAATTATATGATTTGCTGAAAGGGGGTGTTGACATCCCTAACAATAATTATGGATTTGTGTATTACTCTTTTCAGCTCTATCAGATTTTGCCGTTAGGTATCTAATACTCTTGTTTGGGACATACATCCTTAGGATTGCTATGTCTTCCTGGTGATTAGGAATTATCATTATGCAATGTCTTTCTTTGTTCCTAATAAGTTTCTTTGCTCATATAAGGTCTACCTTATCTGATATTAATATTGCCATTCCTTCTTTTTTAAGTTAATGTTTATGTAGTTATATTTTTTGATCCTTTTACTGACCATCTACCAATTTTGTTGAAATTAAAGTGAATTTTTTAAAGTTTTTATGTATTTAAATAATCTCTACACTCATCACAGGGCTCCATCCAGTTCATGACCCTGAGATTAAGAGCCACACACCCCTTCAACAGAGCCAGCCAGGCGCCCCTAAAGTGAATTTCTTGTAAATAACATAGATGGGTTGTGGGTGGTTTTCTTTTTTTTTAATTTTAAACTCACTGTGCCAATCTCTGCTTTTTAATTGGCAAATTTAGACCATTTACATTTATGGTAGTTGTCTACCATCTAATTACTTGTTATGACTTGTTTCCTCTATTTCTTGCACCTCTGTTCCTCCTTTCCTTCCAGTGTATTGTGTATGTTTTTAGTATTCTATCTTGATTGCATTATAGCGGTTTTGAGTGTATCTATTCGGACAGTTTTCTTAATGGTTGCCCTGGGTATGGCAATATACACATGTGACTTATTAGAGTCTATTATTATTAACATTTTGCCATTTCAAATGACGTGTGGACTCCTTGCTTCCATTTTAGTTCCTATACTTCTCCCACTTTTATTTTTTTATTTTATTTTTTTTAAATTTTTTTTTCAACGTTTATTTATTTTTGGGACAGAGAGAGACAGAGCATGAACGGGGGAGGGGCAGAGAGAGAGAGGGAGACACAGAATCGGAAGCAGGCTCCAGGCTCTGAGCCATCAGCCCAGAGCCCGACGCGGGGCTCGAACTCACGGACCGTGAGATCGTGACCTGGCTGAAGTCGGACGCCCAACCGACTGCGCCACCCAGGCACCCCCTTCTCCCACTTTTAAATGTCATAGTCTTGAACATCAGATAGTCTTGTAATTTTTGTTGTACTCATTAAATATGATTTACAGAGATCGTGACAAGAGTTAGTCTACTGTATGTATCATACTTTTGCCTTTTACATTGTTCTTTCATCCTTTCCAATGCTTCCAATTTCCCTCCTTTATCATCATCTTTTGGTTTGAATTATCATTGGCCCTTGAACAATGCTGAGGTGAGGAATGCCAATCCCCAGCCGTCTGCATACAGCTGTCAACTCTTTAGAAATGTAACTGCTAATAACCTACTGTTGACTGGAAGCCTTACCAATAACTGCCAATTGACAAGCATTATGTATATGTTATATATCGTGCTCTTACAATAAAGCAGGCCAGAGGGAAAAATGTCACTAAGAAAATCATAAGGACGAGAAAATACTTTTATAGTACCGTTCATATACTTATTGAAAACAGTCCACATATAGATAGGCTGGGCCACGGAAAGACAGCAGTGAGGGTGGGCCTGGCCCCAGCATGGTGATGTTCCTCTCCCGTTGGCCCCAGCTCAGCCGTATCAGCTATTGGTTGGGCCCAAAGCTGGCAAGAGCAGCGTAGAGGAATAGTACGGTTGCCACTTCTGCCTACAAGTATACCATCAGCCTGTAACTGTGGCTATTTGTGAGTGCCCAAGGAGGCCTCAGAGCCAGGGCACCACATGGGGAAGGGTCCATGCCCAGCCCAGGTGGGGCCTGAAGCTCCAAGCTTGCCCAGAGCAGCTTCCACAAGCTAGTGTATGGAGAACACGGGGCAGAGACATCAGGGGCTCAGGCTCCCTACCTACTGTGGTCCCTGCCCTCTGTGCCATTCCTCTGCTCAGCCTAGCCTCCCTCCTGCCAGCCCCGGGCACTTCACCCAACCACCCTGTTGGCACAGGGAAACCTGCAGCTCCAGGGGCCCCCAGGGGCTTCTGACAGCCTTGGTCGGCCTCCCTGTGTCTCAGGGGCCAGCAGACAGGGCCTCTGCCCCAGTCGCCTTTGATCTGGTCCTGTGGAGACTCGGGTGCCCAGCTGTAAATTAACATTTTGTGGCTTCTGCTGTCAACTCTTAAAAAAAAACTCTACATAGAAGTGAACCTGGGCAGTTCAAACTGGTGTTTTCAAGGGTCAATTATATTTCCTTTCACCGTTTTATGAAGGCAAGACTGCTAGCAACAAAATTCTTTAGTTTTCCTTCATCTGAGTTTTCCTTCATCTGAGAATGCCTTTATTCCCCTTTCATTCCTGAAGACTTTTGTAAGATGTAGAATTCACCATCGACAACTTTTTGTTTTTATCCTCGCAAAAATGTGTGGGACACCTGGGTCGCTCAGTCGGTTAAGCAGCCAACTTTGGCTTAGGTCACGATCTCATGGTTTACGGGTTCGAGCCCCACGTCAGGCTCTGCACTGACAGCTCAGAACCTGGAGCCTGCTTCAGATTCTGTGGCTCCCTCTCTCCCTGTCCCTCTCTCGGTTGTGCGTGCATGCACTGTCTGTCTGTCTTTCTCAAAATTAAATAAACATTTCAAAAACATTTTTAAAAAGGAGAAAAAGAAATATATTTAAAAAAATGTACAACTTCCTCTGGCCTTCATGGTTTCAGATGAGAATTTTTTTTTTTAATGTTTTAATTATTTTTAAGACAGAGAGAGACAGAGCGTGAGTGAGGATGGGGCAGAGAGAGAGGGAGACACAGAATCTGAAGCAGGCTCCAGGCTCTGAGCTGTGAGTACAGAGCCCGACGCGGGGCTCGAACTCACAAACTGTGAGATCATGACCTGAGCTGAAGTCAGACGCTTAACCAACTGAGCCGCCCAGGCGCCCCAAGAAACGTGTTTTTATTTGAATTTGTGTTCCTTATCGTTGATGTGTTGTTTCTCTCTGGTTGCTTTGATGACCTTGTCTTTAGTTTTTAGGCATTTAATTATGATATGTTGTGGCCTGGATTTCTTTGGGCCTATCAGATTTGGAGAATTGTTCAATTTCTTAAATCTGTAGATTTATGTCCTTCACCAAATTTGAGAAATTTTCAGCCATTATTCTTTTTAAATACTCGTTCATTCCAACTCGTTTTCTACTCTCCTTCTGGGACTTCGGTAATACGAATTTTGGAATTTTTGTTATTATCCCCACAGTTCCCTGTGACTCTGTTTATATTTTTCCAGTCCACTTTCTGTTTTTTGTATTGCGTAAATTCTATTAATTGGTCCTCAAGTTCATCGATTTGATCCTCTGTTATCTCTACCCTATTACTGAGCCCACCCAGGGAGGTGTTTGTTTGCTTTTTTATTTCTGTTATTGTATTTTTCAGTTCCACAATGTCAACTTGGTCCTTTTTAATAACTTCTATTTCTTTGTCAATGGTTTTTATTTTTCATTTGTTTCAGGAGAATTCATAATTGTTCTTTAAGGCATCTTGATAATAACTCCTTAAAATCTTTGTCAGATAATTCCAATATCTGTTTCTCCGTTGGTGTCAGCTTATTGCCTTTTTTTCATTCAAGTCGTACTTTTCCTGGTTCTTGGTGTGGCCAGTGATTTTCATTTAATCTTAGACATTTTGCTTATTATCTTAAGGGACTCTGAGTCTTATTTAAATCTTTTATTTTAGCACTCAGGGCCCGGCCTGACTTTTGTAGGCTCTGGTTCCAACGATAACTTAATTTCTTGAGACTTTGTAATGCTACTTTGATGTGCTTTGTTGATCTGGTGCCACTGCAGCTCGCTCCTAGTATGACAGCCAAAAATATCTCCAGACATTTCCAAAAGTCCCCTGGAAAGAATAACATCCCCAGCTGAGGAGCGCTGCTTGGCAGAAGCCAAAAGTATTCAATGTCCCCGGTGTGGGACAGGCCGTGATCCTGTGGGGAGGGGAGGATATATTCTTCCCCAGAGCCTCATGGGAGAACTTCAGGATCCCAGTGTGCGTTTGTGTGCACCCACTGCTCCAGCCTGGTATGAAGAAAAGGCTTTATTTGCCTCTTACTCCATTTGTTGAAACTTGTACTCAGGGAGGAGATTGACAATGCTTCCTGCAATGAAACAGGATTTGATTTCCTGTATAACGCAGCTCAAAGGCTAATCTAGCCGGAGACAAACAAGTGGTCTTTATTATGGAATTAGAGCTATGAAGTTTCAAGGTGAAATCCTCTTAGCACTACATATATACGTGTGCATATTTATATCTTCTCCTTTAAGACCTGTTGCCAAAGATCGTTATCAGTTATATCCTTTTTGCTTGTTAGTTGGTTTTCTTCTTATTTCTGCATTGCTGAAATGACATTACATGACCTTTTGAAAGTTTTTGCTTTTCTGCCTGGAAACATGGGGCAGTGTTTCATAAAAGTGAGGAAAATGTTGCTGTGCTTTTCAAAATCCCCTTAACTTAAAAAAAAAAAAAATGCCAGATTGTTTATTGCAGACTGGACTCATTTGGTCAAAAAGAATTGTTTCGGCTAATCATTTACTCAGCTGCCCTCTGAATAGAAATGGCATCCTCAGAGTATGTGAAAATTACATGAAACCTCAGAGAATTCGTGTTAACCAAATGGCTGAAACTTAAGGTCAAATCTGTTGGCCTCCTTGGCATTTTCTCCCTGCCAAGCAAGTCTAAATTATTACATGTTAATTATTTAGCTGGAAACGCTTCACATTATCTGGTTAGTGGAGGTTTCTCTACGGCCGCTAGGCAATTTGCACCATTCTCCACCAGAACGTTCATGGCATTTGGGGCTACTTAAAGTGAATCCAGCCTTTAGTGGTGTCAAAAATAAAGCACAGAAGAAAATCAGCCTCTTCCTGTTACCTTCGACAAAGGTAGATTTCTCTGAAATGTGGCCTGCTCAGGATAAGAATGTTTTATACACTGTCAGCTCCTGGAGACAGATGTACAGCTGGTTCCCAGCTGATTGGAGGAAATGTCTCCTTCGGACTCTTGACTTTTGTTTTGTTTTGTTTTGTTTTTTAATATATGAAATTTATTGTCGGACTCTTTACTTTGGTACCAACCCTTTGTATAGTTGTCTTCAAAGAGGTCAAAACTTTTGTGCACAGGGCGCCTGGGTGGCTCAGTCGGTTGAGCGTCCGACTTTGGCTCAGGTCATGATCTCGCGGTTTGTGGGTTCGAGCCCCGCGTCGGGCTCTGTGCTGACGGCTTGGAGCCTGGAGCCTGCTTCGGATTCTGTGTCTCCCTCTCTCTGCTCCTCCCCCACTCATGCTCTGACTCTCTCGCCTTCAAAAATAAATAAACATTAAAAAAAAATTAAAAAAAAACTTTTGTGCACAGTATTCTACCTGCTCCCCTTCTCTGTCCACCTTCCAAGAGTCAGAGGAAATCTTGCAAAAAGCATCTGGAGAAGTCCTAATGGAAAATACATGAAGTACAGCCTCTTGTCTTCAAGGCTGTCCTCAGACCATGAAGCCTCTTTGCCAATGAACTTACTTGAGGTGCAAGAAGCCGACTTTTTCCCCCTGTTTTTGGAAACAATGATTACTTCACTGAAGGCCTAATGACATCCTCCCCCACCACAGTAGTAACGTAAAAAGAGTTTTTGTGTATATACATATATATATATACATATATATATATATATATATATATATATATATTTTTTTTTTTTTTTGGCTCTTCAGTGGCATTAGTGTGAGCATCGGTTGGCCCAGGAGCTCATAGAGAACATGCTAGGTCTAGAAGCCCTGGGATCAAGGGCCGAGTAGAAAAATCCAGCCCTCAGTCCTGGCACTGCTCTTGGTCTGTTACCGCCTGCCAGCGGTGACGTCATTGTGGGGACGTTATCAGAAAGAGGGTGACAGAGGAAATGTCTGAAAGCTGCCGGGTGATTTCAAAGACTCTCGAATTGCTTTCTGTCATTTCGGTGAGGCTGCCAGCCTGCAGCTAAATGTTTACTTCTAAAGAAGTATGGCCTCCAAAGCAAAGCAAGGCAAACTACCTTCATGCAATGGCCAGGAGCTCCAAAATCAGCGTGCCTTACTTCACGTCCTGGTCTCACTTCTTCCCACCTGTGTGTCTGTGAGCAAACTCGTGGAACTTTCTGTGTCTCTGTTTCTGCGGCTGTGAAGTGGAGATAATAATGGTGCACAAGTCATAGTGTTTCCAGTCGGGTCGAATGAAACACTACGTGTGAAATGCGAAGGAGAGAGCCTAGAAGATGGTACGTATTCAATAAGCGTGAGGTCTTATAGAAAGTCCTTGGACAATGTCTGTCCTCGCAGCCACCATCTGATCAGAATGCGCATCTGAAGCACAAGCACCTCAGCACCAGGAAGTGTGTTTGCAGTAGCAACTTCTGCCATGTATCTTTGCTGAATGGCATGGTATTGACAGGCTGTCTATTCCAAGCAGCCTGAGTTCTTTCCAAAACACATTGATGGGAACAATTTTCAAATGTATTTCAGAGTTGTCTTCAGGGCCACATTAGCTTTTAAATTGAAGAAAAGTTGTTACCCTTGACCTGGGGCTTTCCATTCAAACTTCAATGACCAGTAATTTCCCAACGTCCCTGCTAAGTTTGTTAGGAATTGAAACGAGCAACTGAAATTGACCTAACATCTGATGTTTACAAATTATCACTACCTCTCTCTTGAGAGAGACAGACAGATAGACACACACACACACACACACACACACACAGATACACATGCAAGTTCATGTGGGCAAGGAAAGGTAGGAGGAAAAGCAAACACTCAGCCCTGAGCTGCTGTCTTTGATTTAATTAAGGGGGTGCTAAGTGACAATCAGAAATGTCTTCTGGTAGCACAGAGAAATATGGAAACAATTCAAATATGCCTGACTGTTTACCAAATTTTGAAGCTTGAAAAAGCTGATTTTGAAAGCATAGCCCAAATACTGTCTAGATAAAACTATTTTCTTCTAAGGAAATCAGATGGTAGGAGTGACTGTTAGTCAATGGTGAAGGGAAATGTACATGACCCTAATGGACTACAGAGAGGCCTGCAGAGAATCCTGGGAGTTCTCTGTGTTTGTGAGGTAGAGAAACAGCCCTCAGCACCTCCAAGTTCACAGACATGGAAGAAAAGGGAAGATGATGCTTGGCTCCCTGGTTTCTCTGCCCTTATACCCCTTTTCTCAGCTCAGCAGAGAGACATTGGGAAGCTGATCATTCACCAGCCCCAAAGAAAATAGTGTCCTGTATCCATTCTCAGAGTTCCTGAAAGGGTGCACCGTGACCATTGTCAGTGAGCTTCCATTGAACAGACCAAAACAGAATGTTCCGACCTCCTATCCTGGATGAGTGTTATGGACTGTCAACATTCGCATATTGAAACCCCAACGCCCCAGGTAATGGTATTTGGAGACAGGAGCCTTTGAAAGGTAATTAGGTCATGAGGGTGGACATCTCGTGATGGGATTGGAGCTCTTATAAGAAGAGGCTGGAGAGAGTTTGCTTCCTCTCTCCACTCTCTGTCGTGTGAGGAGACAATGAAAATACAGCCTTCTGCAAACCAGGAAGTGAGTTCTCCCCAGTCACTGGATCTGTTGGTACTTTAATCTTGACCTTTCATCTCCAGAACTGTTGGTTGAGCCACCCAGTATTTTTGTTATAGCAGTCTGAACTAAGAAATGGGTGTACCCATTCCATCTTCCCTCCATTTCTTCAGGTGGGAAGAGCTTGTTGACAATGTGAGACGAGAAGACGGTGGATCCATTTGGCTGGTGTGGAATGAGCCTAGATGGAGGTTAGAGCTAAGAGCTCCATCAGCTGCCTAAAGAAAGAAGAAAGATAAGGAAGGAAATGGAACTTATACGTTGAAGAGCTGAAATTATCATTGCTAAACATTGGCCATTTACAATTATTGTAATGTATGATTTGCATTAATTTCTTAAAACAAATATATCATCCATATAAATTATAAGTGCTAATGCTTATTAGGCACATCAATGGCCCAAGCACGTACAAAACACTTTCCGCATATTCTATCCTTTTTCTTTCCTACGGACCTCTAAAGCAAGTATTTTTGTGCCATTTTAGAATTCAAGAAGCCATATCCAAGTATATGGGTGTTTAAATAATGTGTCTAAGGATACAATAACGAATTGCAGAACTGGGACTTGAAGTCATTACTATCTGAATCAGAAACCTACTGTCATCTGGGGACTCCATGCACTTTCTTTGCAACTATTCCATAAATGTAAAATCATTCCAAAATAAAAAAGGTTATTTGAAAAAAAACACATTATCTAAGTTGCCCTACTATTCTTTCTCAATAACTTATAAAAGTTTTGGTTGGTTTATATGCTAAATTTCTCAGAAATTTTGAAAAATAGTGTGTTATATTTTCACCTGGGGATCCTTCTAGCATCTATATTCCCGAAGTATTTTGTACTTCTTCATGTAAAGCACTTAGAAGAGATAGTTTGTCACTTATCAATGGGAGAAGATATTTGCAAATGACGTATCTGATAAATGGTTATTATCCAAGATCTTATCTTATCTTGAGAACTTATCAAACTCAACACCCCAAAAATGAATAATCCAGTTGATAAATGGGCAGAAGACATGAATAGACACTTTTTCCAAAGAAGACATCCAGATGGCCAACAGATACATGAAAAGATGCTCAACATCACTCATCATCAGGGAAATACAAATCAAAGCCACAATGAGATGCCACCTCACATCTGTCAGAATGGCTAAAGTTAACAACACAAGAAACAATGTGTTGGTGAGGATGGGGAGAAAGGGGAACCCTCTTGCACTGTTGGTGGAAATGCAAATTGGTGCAGCTGCTCTAGAGAACAGTATAGAGGTTCCTCAAAAAAAAAAACAAAAAACAAAAACAAACCCTAAAACCTAAAAATAGAATTACCATGAAATCCAGCAATTGCACTACCAGGTATTTACCCAAAGATATAAAAATACAGTTTCATACTCAGCCATCAAAAAGAACAAAATCTTGCCATTTGCGGCGACGTGAGTGGAGCTAGAATGTATTACGCTGAGAGAAAGAAGCCAATCAGAAAAAGAAAAAAAGTCAATCATACGGTTTCACTCATATGTGTAATTTAAGAAACAACAGAGATGAACCTATGGGAGAGGGGGGAAAGAGGAGAGAGGGACACAAACCACAAGAGACTCTTCACAATAGAGAACAAACTGAGGGTTGACGGAGTTTGTTGGGTGAGGGATGGGCTAGATAGGGGATGGGTACACTTGTGATGAGCACTGGGTGCTGTATGTAAATAATGAATCACTGATTTTCCACTCCTGAAACTAATATTGCATTGTATGTTACCTGTAAGGGATTTTCTCTCTCTCTCTTTCTCTCTCTCTCTCTCTCTCTCTGCCCCTCCCCTGCTCATGTGCTCTCTCTCTCTATCTCTCTCTCTCTAAATAAACTTTAAAAATTAAAAAAAAAATCAGTGAACACATTAAACTCCCCCCACTAGACTGTGAAGGACTCCAGAGGAGAGACCATAGCAGGTGCTCACTATTTTATAAAACAAATAAATCCCTTTGCTCACAACTCGATCTTTCAGCAATGAATCATCAGATCGACAGGCAGTTTGTTTCTGTTTCTTTTTCTAACTTGCCTTTCCCCTGGCCGGGGGGCGGGGGGGGGGATGTTTCTTATGCCGTGTCCCCATTTCCACTCAATACCAACAGTGGTTATAAATTCGTGGGATCTAGGAAGAGTGAGGGCATAGCTCCAGAAGCCTGATGCGTCAGGAAATGTGGACTCTGGAAACAAAAGTGCTCGCTGTGGCTTTGCTGAACCAGCACACTCTGTGCGTTCACCGAGATGGCAGGCGCATCACATGTTTGCTCAACCAACTGGTGAGGGCTAGGGCACTGTTTTAAAAGATGTCAGTTCTAGGTAATTGCAGGAAATATCCTCTAGCTCAGCACCATTCAGCAGAACTTTCTGCCATGGCAGGGATTTATAGATCTGTGCCGTCTAATAAGGTAGAGTGGGAATAGATGGTCACCAATGCAACCACAGAATTGGGTAAAACCACCTCCCAGCTTTATTACAGGGTGACCATTCTCGGGAGCATGACCTTGGGTCAGAGGATGGGGAAATAAGAGCGTGGTTGTGGGTGGGGGTGTAGATGCATATAGACGTTAACACCAGGTTTTTATATACAGAGCTAAACACTGAGAATTGGTTTTCCTTTTTCTCTCTCTTGTCTGGAGTATGTTTGTTTTCAATAAACTATTATCCTTAGATTATCCTTTAGAAATCACACCTTTTTAATCTAATACCTCCAAAGAGTTATTTTTGAATCCTTGCCTCATTAACAACCGTGCCATTTCCCCTCCCTGAAAAAGCAATTGTTTACATTGGATGTCCTGGTTCATGGTTAACAGTGAGACTGAGGTCAGGTATAAATCTTGGTCCCAAGGTAAAATTGTTACTGGGGCATCAAAAACACCGCAAGCATCATATGACCTCTAACTATACATTCTGCTATTCGCCGCAGGTATATAATTGGCAGGGTGAAGACGGATGCATAATTTGCTTCCTAGAAACCTCTTAGGCTGCAGCAGATAGACTCTAAATAGTTGTGCCTGCTTCTCAAATCCTAAACACATCCAGAACCGCCTGTATCCCAGCATGAAAACAGGGCACTGTTTGGAAAGGAGGATCCTAAATCTATTCATTTGATAAGAAGAATGATAGGTACTGTTGAAACAGAAATAAAACACTGTTTCAAATGCAGGTTCTTCATAAAGTCCTATTGCAATGTTTAAACCTTCACCATATTCTTCGTTTTGGGGCATGACCTTGACAAATCAATAATTAGTCAGACAATGGAATGTCTTTCTTCATTGCTTATAGGAATTAATTTGGCAAGCTACATAGTTTAAAAGAAAGCACGTTTGTACTAACCATATTTTGTGTACCTAACCCAATGTGTTCAATTGTGCCCTGTGATTACTTTGAAATGCTGCCCACAGCCTATGTCGTTTCAGAGGAAGGAGACTCTCTTGGGCTTTCTGGGGGGCTTTTGTTTGTTTGTTTGTTTGTTTTTGTTTTGTTTTGCTTTTTATTTCATATAAGACATATCCTCGAGCATAAATCTATTATTTCTTACCCATTGAAATCTAGTAGGTCCCGAGAGAAAAGTATTCTGGGAAGCATTCTAAATCAAATCCCTGGGTTTTCTGACCTGGGATCCCTCGGATTTGCTAGTTCAGTTCAACAGGAAAACCTAAGGCAAAGGATCCCCTAAACGGCAAGGCCACACCACAGTACAGAGGGTTTATATCTGCACCTCGTAGTACTGTTTTCCTTCCAGGGATACCATGCCTCTCCACCACACCTCATCCCCCCCTCTCTTACATGCCTTCAGGGAGGCTTTCTGTTTTCCCAAAGGCCTATCAACTAATTTCCTCTCTGGTAAATAGAGAGTCTAAAGATAGCTGTTGCTCTTCCCTGAATGGCACAACACAGCGGTCAGTGATTTCCCCATCAGCTGGTAGTGTGTGTGTGTGTGTGTGTGCGTGTGCGCGCGCGCGTGTGTGTGCGCGCGTGTGTGTGTGTGTTGGGGTGGGGGGTTGGAGGAGAGGAGGAATGCCTTTTCCTTCTATTGCTCACTCACTCCCAGCTGGAAGTTTTACCACCAAAAACTAGACACCACACTGCATAAATATCTGGGACACTGGGAAGGGAGGCAGGCCAGGCTATAACAGAGTCCTCTTCGTTTATTCTTTCGTGGGACACAGGGAAAACTCTTCCCGATTGTAAAGAAGAGAACAAATGAGAGGTGAACTCCTAGGCTTTGAAAGGAACGAGGATGGAGGAAAGGGGACACTTTCCCAACTTCAGGACATGCGGTGTTTCAGGGATGATTCACCATATGTTCACCTGCAGTGTGGCTAGGTGAGTCGGGCACAGCCCAGCGTGGGTGTGCACACCCGAGCAGCAAGTGGTAGGACAAACCTGGGCTTGCTCTTATCTGTGTCTCGTTGGATCCGTACGGTCTGGCTGTTCCCCAAAAGGGGCCACTCTGTAGCTGGGTCTACGACACTATGTGTACTTTACCAGGGGCCTTTTGGTAGCAACAGCGCCATATTGATTGGCTAACCTGTGAGTGACTTCGATGGTTTAAAGTTCAGAAAAGTTTTGCTAGATTGCGTAAGTCAACGGAGGAGGGTTTGGAGGTGAGGAAGGCCTTGGGCCATTTTGGAAAATATGGCCTGTTGACACCTGCCTGCTCTCCAGTTTCTGCTTGCAGGTTGTTCAGGCCCAAACGATCATGGTCAGCGCCTAAGGGAGCCAGGGAGCACCACTCACCCTATAGGAGTTGGGTAATAAATACTCAGCTGAGTTGTGTTTGAGAGCAAAAGGAAACAAGATGTCCTGTGTTACGTTTAAGTCGGGGAAAACGCCAAGTGCAGGATTCGAAGGTGTTCCACTTTTGGATCTCAATTTCTTCAGCGCGCAGGAAGGTTTCCCATCACCCTTTCCTCGTCTCTGACCAAAGCGGTTAAACAGCATTAAACCTCTTCACGTGATTGCACACCAGAACCGTGATTGAGCAAATTATCTGGCAACAAGCTACTGGCACACAATAAATGTTCAGACACCCAAGAAGCACGCAGTTCTAAGAAGCCACAAACCCACGTCCCTGGCCAGCCACGACAGAGCCCCTTCTCGTCAAGTGTTCATCTGCACACGGCAAAGACCCTCAGATGTCGATTCCAATGTGGGGAAACTCCCCCAGGGCTCCCGGTGCCTCCCGAGAAGGGAAATGCAGAACTGGAGACCAAACCTAACTTCTGGGCACAGGGGATTTCCCGGCCCAGAGCACTGCCGAGCTGAGCCCAGCTCTGTCTAGACCATCGGACACGTTAAGTGGGAACGGGCAATCTAAACGACCCCTTTACCAGGCCACACACTTAACTGTTGCCAGACGAGGAGGACAGTCACCTGCAAGCTATATTCTCTTAAGAGCTGGCCTCAGATCTGTGGTTTTTTTTTTTTTTGGCACAGTGGCTCTCTTCCTGAATCTGGTCACCGTGACTGGAGATGATGGAAAGCTAAAGGCTCCCTTGCTGATGGGCGGTATAACTCATTGTGCTAATTGAAAAGTAAAGCAAGAAAGGCGTCTCTGGTTTGGGGTGTCTGTGAGGCTGTGAGGCTGAGAGAGTGCTGTGAGAGGTGAGCCAGCCGCATACCTGGCAGATGAATGGTGAAAGTCTTGGTTGCCAGGAAGTTGTGTGGGCGCGGTCACTGGCAAAAGCTACTTTTTTTTTTTTTTTTGGTGAGTGGGAGTTCAGAGGCAACCCACTGCGGAGCTGGCATCACCCACCCGGAGTAGAAAGTGCAGGAAAAGGGTGACGGAGAGAGCGCGTGTGAGCGCGTGGGGGTGGCGGTGCGCAAACACAGTAGGACAGGTTTCTACCAATGAAGCGAGGAACGGCTTTTCCTTTTAAAACGTAGCTTCATCGAACTATAATCGGTATAGAATAAACTGCACGTATTTAAGGTGTTACCATCTGATGAGTTTGGACACACAGACTCAAGCGAACAGGGGTATCTGATGCCTCCCAAAGCGTTGGTTTTTGTGTCTCTGGGGCTTTTTTGGTGTTGTTTTTGGTTTCGGTTGTGTTTTTTGTTTTGTTTTGTTTTGTGGTAAAAACGCTTATCGTGGGATCTACCCTCTTAACAAATTTTAAGGGCACCGTACCACATCGTTAACTGTAGGCACCCTGTGATACAGCAGACCTCTGGAACCTGCCCACTCAGTGGAACTGAAACCTTGTACCCATGGAACAGCAGCTCCCTGTTTAGAACTGACTTTTCTTTCAACTTCTGTATTACAAGAAGTTCTAAGGGCTCTGGGATCTTCTTCCATGAAGCGAGATGAGTCCACAGTGGTTTTCAAGCATTTTTCTAAAGCACCGGAAGCCTCTTTTTTTTTTTTTTTAAAGTCACACACCAGAGCCCCGAATTATTTTTTTAAAAAAATAGGAAAACAGAGTTGTTTTCTTAGGACTGGGAGCTGGTCTCGGGACCCAAACCTGATCCTCCTTCCTACAGCCAGGTAGGCCCCAGAGGCCCCAGAGCTTCCCAGAACAAAATTTAAGAAACTGGTGGGTAAGTGGAAAGAGGTCTGGCAGATCTGGGTTGGGATCCTGACTCTGATGCTTGGGAGCATGGAGACCTTCAGTCATTCACAAACATATGTGCACCATACTTTCCCCATTTGTAAAATGGGATTAACAACTCTTATGTTACAGACTAGCTCTCAAGATGGGAGAACATGCAACCCAGCACCACCCCTGGCACATGGAATCTTTACACACTTGTTGTGGATGTAATTATTTCCGGGAGACTTTGGGATGAGAGCTACCCACTAGAGGCTAGGAGAGGGAGAGAAAAATGACAGTAAGGAGGCTTCCTTTAGGTCAGAACTCTTTTTTTTTTTTTAATTTTTTTTCAACGTTTTTATTTATTTTTGGGACAGAGAGAGACAGAGCATGAACGGGGGAGGGGCAGAGAGAGAGGGAGACACAGAATCGGAAACAGGCTCCAGGCTCTGAGCCATCAGCCCAGAGCCTGACACGGGGCTCGAACTCACGGACCGCGAGATCGTGACCTGGCTGAAGTCGGACGCTTAACCGACTACGCCACCCAGGCGCCCCATAGGTCAGAACTCTTAAGGCTGCTACTGTCCTGCTTGGTACTCCTTTCTCAAAAGCATCCAAATGCTTTGCCTGATACGTCTCTTTGAAAACAGGACAGTAAACCAACAACCGATAGAACAGGAGAAAATATCTGTAAATTGCATTTTTATTTTTATGTTCTTTTAGAGGGAGAACACGTAAACAGGGGAGAGAGGCAGAAGGAAAGAGAGTATCTTAAGCAGGCTCCATGCCAAGCATGGAGCCCAACACAGGGCTCGATCCCACGACCCTGGGATCATGACCTGAGCCAAAACCAAGAGTTGGACGTTCAACTGACTGAGCCACCCAGGCACCCCTGGAAATTTCATATTTGATTATGAGCCTAATACTCAGAATATTCAAGGAACTCTTACAACTCAAAAAAAGAAAAAAAAAAAGCAACCCAATTTAAAAATAGGCAAAGAACCTGAAGAGTGATTTCTCCAAAGAAGATAGACAAACAGTCAATAAGCACATGAAAAGACACTCAACATTGCTTAGTCATTAGAAAATGCAAATCGGGGCACCTGGGTGGCGCAGTCGGTTAAGCGTCCGACTTCAGCCAGGTCACGATCTCGCGGTCCGTGAGTTCGAGCCCCGCGTCGGGCTCTGAGCTGATGGCTCAGAGCCTGGAGCCTGTTTCCGATTCTGTGTCTCCCTCTCTCTGCCCCTCCCCCGTTCATGCTCTGTCTCTCTCTGTCCCAAAAATAAATAAAAAACGTTGAAAAAAAATTAAAAAAAAAAAAAAGAAAATGCAAATCAAAACGACAGTAAGATATCACTCCATATCCACTAAGATGGCAATAATAATACAGAAAATAACAAGTGTGGGTGAAAATGTGAAGAAATTAGAACCTTTATACATTGCTGGTGGGAATGCAAAATGGCTCAGCCTCTATGGAAAACAGGTCAGCTGTCCTTCAATAAGTAAAACATAGAATTGCCATATGGCCTAGCATTTCCACTGTTAGACAGGTACTCAAAGGAATTGGAAAGAAATGTTCAAACAAAAACTTGCACACAAATGTTTATAGCGACACTATTCACAGGATGCAAAAGGTGGAAATAATCTAAATGTCTACCAACTGATGGACAGATAAACTGAATAGGGTATATCCATACAATGGAACATTATTCGCCCGTGAAAGGGATGAAATACTGATCTGTGCTACAATGCGGATGAACCTCGAAAACATTATATGAAGTGAAAGGAGCCAGACACAAAAGGCCACATATTGTACGATTCCATTTACGTGAAATATCCATAGAGACAAAAAGCAGAGTAGTGGTTTCCAGGGGTGGGGGAGGTGGGAACGGGAAATGACTGATAATGGGTACAAGTTCCTTTTAGGGCGATGCAAAGTTCCGGAACTAGATGGTGGTGATGGTTGCACATTATGAATGCGCTCGATGCCACTGAACTGTACATTTTTAAATAATTCAAATGTAAGTTTTCTGTTATGAAAAAGGACAGGACAAGTGTCTATCCAGGCAAAATACAGTCTGTGCATTTTGTAAGCAATGTCGAAGGCTTGGGTTCTCTTTCTCCTTTGAACGTCTTGCGTGGACACCGCAAAACAGAGCCCTGAAATGCCAGGACATTTGTGCTAAAGAAATAAAAATAAATAAATACAAATTTTTAAAAAGCTCACTCTTATTTCAGGGGCCCTTCCTCCCAGAAGGCCAAAGAAAACTGGGCTGGAAAATATGAGTACCCACTCCTCCCTCAAAGGATGATCTAAAAGGGAGAAATTTCAGGAGTCCAGCCCGGACCACACTTGGGCATAACCAAGCACCCCAGCTCACTGCTATGGACGTGGCTACTCTTAGCTTAGTCGAAGATGCCACAGTTCAGTCCTTGGCTTGTTATGTTTCCCACTAAACGCAGAACCCATTCCCTTGGCTCCTTCCCTACGAAGGGGACATGTCAGAAACTATAGTTTAGGGATACTCTTCAGGATTTCAAATGAGATCAACTCCAGGGCAGGTGTCGTGGAATCCCACGGGCTTCTTTTCGTTTTTTGGTTTTTTTTATTTTTTTTTTTTTAACGTTTATTTATTTTTGAGACAGAGAGAGACAGAGCATGAACAGGGGAGGGTCAGAGAGAGGGAGACACAGAATCTGAAACAGGCTCCAGGCTCTGAGCTGTCAGCACAGAGCCCGACGCGGGGCTCGAACTCACAGACCGCGAGATCATGACCTGAGCCGAAGTCGGCCGCCCAACCGACTGAGCCACCCAGGTGCCCCAGCCACGGGCTTCTTTTTGGTCCAGATACCAGCACTTTGGCCACCTTTGCTATTGTTATTATTTTTAATTGGTGGGGCAATCATTGCACTCCTTTGCACAGCTTTCCTCTGAGTATCGTAAGGCTCCTTACCTCCGTTCCATTTCTTTGCAGCCCTTTTAGCATCCCAAGCTGGAAAAACAAAACTCTTGGTAAGGCAAACTCCTTTCAACCCAGTAAAAGACGCCCCCTTAGCGAGGGAAGCACCTGCCTACACACCTGGGATGACCTTGCTTCACATCTGACCTTTACACGTGAATACTTGTCCTATTCTGAGCCAACCAGGATTTGATTTTGTTCTTCTGTCTTTAGTTAATTCCTGCTTTATCATTCAATAGCTTAAATATAGTACCACACTCCATCTTTATAGTACAGATTTCCAATACACCATCAAAAACAGAAGTAATTAGGAGTGGGAGACATCGGAGACAGATGGGGGGCACAGAAGGACCAGTAGGGAAAAGGAAGAACCACCATATTAGTAGAAGTGAATTCTGACATTCCCAGGCTGCCCTCAGACACATAGCAGACCCTGGTAACCACAGGAGCCCTCTGATTCAACTGAAGGGAGGCACAGAGCTGCCTACAATGAAATAACTAATCAGGTCTTTCCTTCCCACATCCATTCAGTAGTACGGTGTGTTGGCACAATGCACAGTCCTTGTTAACCACTCCAGGAAAAGAAAGAGCCACTCACCCTGATTAGCCGTCAGAACTAATTTTCAGCCATGTTATTATATGGTAAAGAGGAAAAAGGAAATCCAAGGAAACTGTGCTTAAGGCCAGTGCCTAATCAGGTTTTTTCCCCTTCATCTGTTTCATACAAAAGCTGCCTAGAATCACTGTGTGAGCCATTAGGTTCCTCTCTTCAAGTGTTAATTAAATGTGATATTTTAAAATATACACTCCTTTCTCCAGGTAGAACAAACTGAGCCCTTTATAAATTGCTCAATGCCCGTTGGTCCCCCCTTGCTGCTCTACTCCATTGCCTTGCACTTCTTATTCCCCTGTTGGGCCACAACTCCAACAGCAATAAGTATAGAGTAATTATTTCTGCCAGAAATATTCCCCCTTACAGGGGCTTGCCTTCTTTTGGTTTTGTGTATGTGTGTGCTTGAAAGAAAGGCATATTATAATATCAGGCTTCTTTGTTTTCTCTCTCTTACTACCCACTGGTTTTCCAAGATGTCGTTGGCAAACACAACACCATTTGCTTTTGTTCCCTATACAAATATTTTCCACTTGAGCCCTGTTTCTTACTTACAACTGCTGAGTGTCTTGCTATGGAAAGCAACTGTTCCCAAGTAGTAGGACTGAATGAATGCAGTCTGTGTGGTTTTGAGTTAGGAAATATGTACTAAACTTTTGGTCTGAAATGCCTCGGAATCTGGAGCAGCTTATAGTCTCTTGGGTCCTTGAAGGCAACTCAAATGGTAGGCATGTGTGTATGGTGGTGGGAGCTGAGGGCAGATGGGGAGACTTGGAAATTCAATTGATCTGTCTGTTCGAATCATGCAATTATCCACTCGACAGTTGCTGAATGCCTACTACGTATCTGCTACTTCTGAGCAAGTCAGGACCCAACTCTGTATTCATCATACAAATTCTGGGCAAGTTGGGACCCATCTTTGTGTTCATCGTACAAAACGAATAAGCTTTGTATCATGCCAACAGACAAATCACGTTATGGTCTCTTACTCCAATAACACAACCAGATTATTTTACGGAGTGCCCAGTTCCTCTCTTGCCAGAGTTCACTGCAGCAAGAGACTTTCTTTCTGTCCAGGTTAAGGTCATCTAACAAAGCTTCCGATCCTACACTAAGCTGCGACCACAAGGGGTCAGGCAACTGGGAGCCACGTGCCTGGATAACATGCACCAGATTTTGCCTTCTTCCAAACCTCCCGCACTCCCCAGAGAGCCTCCAGTTTTAATTTGACTTTAATTTGACTTGCTACTATGACTTGTTCCCCCAGAAGAGTGGTCTGCATCTTACCCTAGGCCAGATTCCACCAACCATTTCTTCTTAAAGCGTTGTAGCAAGTCAAGAAATGATTCCTTAGTTTTGTTTCCATTAAACTCTTGATAAGTTTGACCAAACTTCCCAGGACTCTCGGAAGCGTATGGCTAGGTAGACTTTTGGCTGCTCCATCCTGATGGAATTAATTCTCATTTCAAGCGTGCATCTAAGTATGCAAGACGTGGGGGCAAGTGTTGGAGGGCAAGGACTGGCTATTTCGCCCTGTGCAGCTCCCCATGCCTAGTATAGTGCTAGCAACGGGGAACACATAAAATGTACTGCAATCAGTTAATACAGTTGGGATGCTCCATTAGTTAGTGCTAACTAATACTTTCGTTCAAGTGGTGAAAATGAACTCTGGTCCTTCTCTGCCCTGTACACTGGTTAGGAATGTATTGAACCCAGTGAATAAGAATATACCTCTAGAGCAGGAGGTCTATCAAAAGCTCAGGCATCCTACCCTTTATTTTCTTAAAGTGCCATAATATTTTTCCTGCCACTCTGAACAGTTCAAGTGCCATGCAAGAGGACTTTTAAATGACCTTGTGGCGGACTCCATTTTCTTTTCTTTTTAAAAAAAATTTTAAGTTTCATTTAGTTAACGCACAATGTAACATGAGTTTCAGGTGTATAATACAGTGATTCAACACTTCCATACCATACCCGGTGCTCATTACAAGTGCACTCCATTTTCAAAGGTATCTACAACAATGTCTTTCATTCTATAGGTCTTTTGAACTAGGATCTGGCCATTCTGCCATAAACAGGTACAGCCTATTTCCTCTCTACCCCTCTTGCATCTAAGCCAGCCCAGTGACCTCTTTTAACTAATATAATGTTGCAGAATTATGCTGTGTACCTCCAAGGCAAAGCCTTAACTTTGTCTTTACTCTTTGGGAGGCTCCTTCTTGGAATCCAACCACCATTCTAGGAGGAAGCCCAAGCAGACATGTGGACTGGCTCATACGGAGAAGAAGCGAAGCTCCTAGCTGAGTTCCCAGACAGCCACCAGCACCCACTACCCGCCATGGGGCTGAGGCCATTGTGAACCTTCCAGCTGTCCCAGCACCCCCGCAACATCATGCAAAGGAGAACTGCCCAAATTGCGAGAATAATGAAAGACCTTACCTTTGTAATCCACAAAGTACTGGGGTAATTTGCCACTCAGCTGTGGATAGCCAAAATAGGTCCTGTAAGACCTCATTTTTTTGCCTAGCTTGTGTGTGTGTGTGTGTGTGTGTGTGTGTGTACTGATGTTTAAAAAAGAAACTAGTCTTATACATCGCATGTATCTAAAGCTTTATATTTACTACTTACATGGCAATTTCTAGTAAATCTCACAGTTTGGGTAGGGAGAGAAGTGTCATTTATTCTGAGGTTGAAACCTTTCCTTTTCACATTGCTTCACGAGCGAGTTTTCCAAAATACAGACTAAATCATATCAGTTTCTCGTTGAAAAACAACTAAATGTTCCTCATTGATTACATAATAAACTCTTCACTTCGATAAATGGTTTTTATGTTGAACTGAAGGTCAATTTTCCAATACAGACGTGCTGTTTGGAGTAGAGATTTGACAGAGCAAAATTATCATCACTGTGTAGATGCCGAGGTCACCGATCCCAGAAACAGAACTAGAAATCAAAAGGCACAAGAGAGTTAATATTTAGGTTAACATAGGAGATTCAGAATACCTAGAGGTTTATGGAGAATTTGAGGGGTGAAGTGAGTTTTGAATTATAGGGTAGGGCACATTGGATTCGGATTCTTAGAGGCCAGGGTTAACTAGAGTCTAGACAGATTGTGGTTAGAGCTACTATATTTGTCCTAGAACAGAAAAAGATGAAATAATATACAAGGGGCTCAAGCTCGTATACAGTTGATCAAATGAAAAAGCCACAGCCTGAGAAAGATCATGCTAAAAATTGTCACACATTTGTCCTCTAACAATACAGAGTTATCCAAGCAGCCTGAATCATGCCATGCATCCCAGATGTGGCAGCCTGCACAGAAAGGGAAGAATCACATCTGCCCACTAAGGCAGCTTTCGCTTGGACCCAGGACACTCAAGACGGAAAGAAAAACGAGGAGTCATTTTGTCACAGAGTCTGGATTTCTGAGTCCCAATGCCCCCAAATAAACACGTTAAGCTTGGGGCCTGAAATCTTTTCCCAAAATCATCACATTTGTGCAGTAGGACCTGTGGCTCTTTCTCTTTCTTTCTTTCTTTCTTTCTTCTTTCTTTCTTTCTTTCTTTCTTTCTTTCTTTCTTTCTTTCTCTTTCTTCCTTTCTTCTCTTTCTCTTTCTTTGTTTCTTTCTTCTTTCTTTCTCTCTTTAATGTTTATTTAGTTTTAAGAAACAGAGAGAGAGTGAGTGGGGGAGGGGTAGAGAAAGGGGGGGTTCAGAGGATCCCAAGTGGGCTCTGTGCTGACAGCAGACAGCACAATGTGGGGCTTGAACTCCAAAACTGCAAGATCAGGACCTGAGCTGAAGTCAGATGCTTAGATGACTGAGGCACCCAGGTGCCCCAGGACCTACGGCTCCTTAATCAACCACTGTGAGATTTCTAGAATATGAATGAGTATTCCTTGAGCAAACACCCTGATTCACTGATTGATGAAATTCCTGGTGCAGGAGAGCAGATAGTGGCAAGGGTATTGGATCCCTTTTGGACAACTGGACTTTCACAATATCTGAAATCGTGCTGTTTGGTTTCCTGACCACTCTTACGGGCAATTCGTAAGAATAGAAGGTGAAAAGAATCCAGAAATATTTTTATTTAGATAAGGACACCTCTTTAAAACATTTTTTAATGTTTATTTATTTTTGAAAGAGAGACAGAGCATGAGCGGGGGGGGGGGGGGGGGGGCAAAGAGAGAGGGAGACACAGAATCCAGAGCAGGCTCCAGGCTCTGAGCTGTCAGCACAGAGCCTGACGCAGGGCTCGAACCCACGAACCATGAGTTTAGATAAGGACGTCTTAAAGACAGACCCTGAGTGGCTTATTCAGCCTTCTTTGGTAAAAGATGCTTTTCAGGCAGGGGAATGAAGTCAGAGGCAGCTTGGTGGGGACCTTTATAAGCCTCTCCTTCCCAACTCCTTCTCCTCCCCTCCCACTACCAGTTATCTTTTGTGCAAGCAAATATCAATATTGCTTATCTGCGAATATCTCCAAAAATATTCAAACTACATGGGCTTTCAGGAGAGCCATAATGGGGCACCTGAGTGTGGGTCAGTCAGTTAAGTGCTCAACTCTTGGTTTCGGCTCCAATCACAGTCTTGAGGTTCATGAGTTCGAGCCTCGCATCAGGCTTTGACCTGCTTGGGATTGTCTCTCTCCCTCTCTGTCTGCCCCTCCCCTGCTCACTCTCTCTCTCTCTCTCAAAATAAATAAATTAAAAATTAAAAAAATATTTTTAAAAAAGCCATATTACCTAGGACCCTAACATTAACCAGAGCAATAAACATGTTTCCATTTGGGGACCTTCAAAAAGATTCACATGAAAACAGTGCCTTTCCCCCTCCAAGAGAGTATTGAGCAAAGATCCATCTGCCCCATAAAGGCTAAGATTCTGTTTCACTGGACTTGGAAAAGTTAGCAGGATTTAACTTTTAGGATTAACCACAAATAAATAATGCAAAATCAGAGTGAGCTTGCGATAAGTTTCCTCCTGGGGAAACATCCGTCTCCTTAGGTCGCTCTGCATTTGGGGCCTCAGCTGAACTTCCCTTCGGCCGGCAATAGTTAGGTTGTAGAACAGTACTTCTCATATGTCAATGCACATACAATTTACTTGAGATCTGGGTCACATGCAGGTTCTGTAGGTCTGGGGAGTGCCTAAGATTCTCCATTTCTAGCAAACTCCCACCCGACTTGATGCGGATGCTGTTTGTCCACGGAGCACGCTTTGAATATAACAAGGATGCAGTGAATTTAATCCATTGTCAGTGAGTCAAAAGCCATGGGTTCAATCCACCTTCTACCTTAATCTCACTAAAATCTTGATTCCTCATCTCTAAAATGACAGGTGATAACATCTGCCCCAATGTTTCATCTTCAGAGTTCAATGAGATAACCAGTAAAGCATTTTATAAATCTACATTGGTGACCTTGAGGCTTGGAATCTCCATCAAGCGTGTATGAAACAGCTGCTGGGTTTTTGTGGTAAGAGCTGAGAACTCGGTCCCCACGGCTGCTTCCTTGGGTCTGAGTGGAGAGGTAAACAAAAGTTAAAAACGATCATGGTGACACCATCGGAGGCCAGTGGAGAGAGACCTCAGCCCCGGGAGAACGCAACAGCGTTCCCTCTTTGTTTCTGATGAAAAGCCATGGCCACATACGTTCCTTTTGATGCCATTTCTTATTAAAGAGAAAGGGTGGAAAACAAAAAAAATGTTGCTTTCACTGAGAAATTCGAATCACTGGATTTATTGGACAGATAGAGCAATTCTATCCTAGGATCAAAAGTGATAAGCCTTTGAGACCTCTGACACTTATAACAGGTCAAAGGCCCTATTACAGTGCAGCTTCCTCGTTGAAAAAAATCTCTTAGGCCACATGCTGATCATGTTGAACAGGAAAAGTCTTATAATTCATCCAAATAAAAGTGACTTGCCTAGGTCCCAGCTAGTTTCGCTGGGTTATAGCTAAGCGGGAGTATTATGACAGGGAGAAGCTGCTTGAATAAAGGTCAGACAAAAATCACATCCCTTGGGAATAATCATTCAACTCCCAAAGCGCATTCATATTAAGCCCCTTATGATGTTCTTTAAGGTTTCTCCAAGTCCTTTCTTTCTTGGTTTTTCTGCCAACAGTAGATACAGATGCATCAGCTACTTCACATGGAAAACCTGTTCTCACAAGTTTGATCACATCACTTGGCAGCAAAAAAAAAAAGGCTTGGGCAGAGGCTGAGAACTTTCACATAGATCCAGAAAGCTTGGGAATTCAGCCATTTTGACTTCCTGCCCACCACCAAAAAGAAACAGGCAAAGTCTGAGTGCCAGCAGCTAAGACTCCCCTAATCAGAAAAGAGAGAACTCTATAGCATCGAACTTCCTCTTTGGGGGTAAATTGTACCCACTGCAGAACTTTTCAGTGTAGTGAGGGAGCTCGAGGCTGCCATAGCTATCCACTTTCACATCCCCTGGCCCTTCTCCTCTCAACCTCCACTGGCCCAGGGTAAGTTCCCTCAGGAGACTGTAGCCCTTGGAAAATGCCAGAGAGGGGAGTAGGAAGAGGAATTATTTTTGTTGGGCCATTCCGTGCATTTGGGAGTCCATAAGAAGTATGAGACAGTCTCCCTGTAATTCAAGAGTAAACAATGAAGACGATGGGATACGTAACTGGGAATCTGTTGAGAATGTCTTCGCATTACTCACAAGTTAATAATTTCCCCAAGAGTGGGAGTTTCTCGAGGACGTTTGTAACTTATTTTTAAAACTTTCAGAGCTTGAAAATGACACTTGCAGTTTCTCTTTGACTATCTTCATGGTATTCAAAGGTTTCAAGCCCAGGCATTTTAGAGCCCACCCACTTTCAAAAATGTAGACAAATTAGTTATAAACACACAAGGCCTTCTCCATGTTTGTGTAGGTCCAACACCTCGTGATTTTTATGGGACACTGAATGGTGATTCGTTGCAAATTTGAAACGGTAGACTGTTACCTGTATATGACCTATGGCAATATCCCCAAGCTATTATCATTGCTATGCATATCATCATTGCTTTTCATAATTGGTGCTGTGGAATATATAAGTCAAGGGGGATTTTCTGAGAACGTATTAGGTAGTTACCACCACACTAGGGACTGGGAGGGAAATATGTCATCACAAGACATGACCCTTCTTGCCTGATAGAAGAGGCTTCTGAAAAGTGATCAATAGAGAGAAAAACCATGTACTTAGATCTCGATCAAATGTGTCCACGTTCCCAGTTTACTCAAGGGGGAAATGAACGGCTGAACTCGCTTGCCATTTGTTGATTTCACAGATAATGTTATTCCAAGTGTTATTAGGCTTAATGGACATACAAAGATAAATATGCGGTGTGGCTCAATGAATCGGAATCAACGTTGCCCACTAAAGGGTGGCACACAGGAAGAGTATAATAAATGTTAGCTCTTATCATCATCATCATCATCCTTATCATTATTTCCATTATTAAGAACCTCTGAATCTAGCAGGATAAATAATCTGCACACAGTGGCAAAAGGAGGCAGAAAGTGTACAGATTGCATCGTTGGTACAGGTAAAATTCTGTGGGAATCCAGTGAAACGAAAAATAATTTCAGACTGGAAATAACGACTTGAGACATACAGGGAAAGCCAATATGCTCATCTCTTCAGTATTACGTGTCTGAAAAGGCCATCAAGTACATTTTTTGTAGGAAGACACGGTCATTTATAGAACCCCAAGTGTTCCTGATTTCCTTAATAATATGTTGTGGCTCTGTTCACCATGAATTGATTCCAATCCTTCTAAGATCTCTTTATATCTTTAGTTATATGATCACTAAATGAGGGATTCTCCAAGCCTGTTGTTTGCCAAGTGTCTTTAGGTGGTAGAATTATAGGATTTGGTAGTTGATGCTCTGGTCACTCTATTTTCATCTTCGTGATTTTGTAAGTTTTAATGCTTGTAAGTTTGTAAGCCTCTCTGTGGTCCGGATAAAAAAAATTCTAGTATGTCAACTGTTTTTCCTAAAATAATTCATCCAATCGCTTTACTCTTAGAATGCCTTCCCATGGGCTTCTGCAGTTCTCAGTTATCATGTTTAAGGTCTGACAACAGAATGGCCCACAGAATTCTTCAGGCAGGTATATCCTGATTAGGTTCGACACTGTGATGTTGCCTCAATTCTATTGCTAGAAACCATCCCCATGTTGGCAGGAGCAACTTCATGTTGACGGGAACTAACTATATGCGTCATTGGTCGTGGAGCACTGTTATCCAGGTTCCAAAAAAAAATAATGTTCGGTTATGAGTTAGCGATGGCTACTTATGAAGTTCCCCAAAGAGAAGGTGACATCATACAATTCATCGTCTCTCACGTATCTTCGTCACACTCTATGCTTGGGAGTTTATCAATCGCATTACTTGCTGAGCACCATTTACGTACTCAGCATTGGGGGAGGTACTCTGAGGGTTTCTGAAGAAATATATGGTGGGTCCTCTGTCCTTCAGAAGTTTTACATCTCCCTGAAACAATATGAAACATTAGAGGAGAACACATGACCCAATATAATCTATAATAAACGTTCCGCAATGGACTTCAGGCAGAAAGAGATTTTAAGAGTTCAGAGAGTAGAGAAATGAACGTCGACCGGAGTAGTTAGGTGAGGGGCACATTTGGGGGCCAGCAGAGAGCTCTTTTGGTCTGCATTATAAAGCAGAAATGGCCTCCTGTCATACCTCCCAGTACTTAAGAGCCTTCAGAAATAAAAATCACAAGTGGGCTCCTTGTCTAATGAAGAACATTCTGTGTGTCCTCATATGTGTTCAAAGGAGGCGGCTATAAAGAATGGAGCCCTGTGAGTGCTTTCATACACTCCATGTTATCCTTGAGCAGAACCAAATGATCAATCGCCTTTCCCTGAGGAAAACGTCTGAGTTATCTTGTCAGGGAAGATGAAAGTTGGCTGTCATTCTCATACTCGGCCACAAAGGAGAGGGGAATATTTCTCAGCTGAAAGGGAGCATGTCTGGTCCTATCCTCAACATTACTGGACTTAAAAAAAAAAAAAAAAAAAGGCAACCTTACATCTACCCCCTTTTGAGAACATCCCTTGATGAATAGCACACAAGCCAACAGTTTGACAAAACCATCAACTAACTGTGTGTTTTCTCTTGTCATAAATTAGCCTGTACTACAAGGCAAATTAGAGCAGCAAAGCCAGGCTTAAAGTGGGTCTGGCCGGGGGCTCCTGGGTGGCTCAGTCGATTGAGCGTCCGACTTTGGCTCCGGTCATGATCTCACAGCTCGTGAGTTCGAGCCCCGCCTCGGGCTCTGTGCTGACCGCTCGAAGCCTGGAGCCTGCTTCAGATTCTGTGTCTCCCTCTCTCTCTGCTCCTCCCCCGCCCCTGCCCTGTCTCTCTCTCCTTCAAAAATAAATAAAAACATTTTAAAAAATTAAAAAAAAAGAAAGTGGGTCTGGCTGATCCAAAGGTCAGCACCTCACGTGTAAACCGCTAGGTCTCTGGGGCGCCTGGGTGGGTGCCCGGGTGGCTCAGTTGGTTAATTGTCTGACTTCAGCTCAGGTCATGGTCTCGTGGTTCGTGGGTTCGAGCCCCGCTTTGGGCTCTGTGCTGACAGCTCGGAGTCTGGAGCCTGCTTTGGATTCTGTGTGTGTCTCTCTCTGCCCCTCCCTCACTCGCTCTCGCTCTCTCTCAACATTAAATACATATATACATACATATATACATAAGCTTCTTCCTCTCTTCCAGAGAAAGATCTCGCGGGACCTTCCGTGATCACGGACACACCACCCCAGAATACTGCTTCCAGCAGAGGACGCTTTTGTGACCGAAGAGACATGACCTGTGTAGCGCTTCCTTCACTTGTAGTGGCACACACAGGACATGGAAGTATCTGCAACCAGAAGAGGGGCCCAGATCAAAGTGTCATGGCCCAATGGAAGCCTGTCCACCACTCACTGGTAGGCTCGTTCATCCACCACAACTCCCTGAGCACCTATGACCTGTTGGCCCCCTCTTTAGGAGCCACCCATGCAAAGATAAATACAGCCTCACTGCTGAGCCCTCTCTCAGTCTGGGGAGAGCGAGACGCCGAAATTCATAACCAGGATGCACTATGGGAGGAGCCACAGCAGTGTTCTAAAGCAAGTGTCGTTGATCTCAGTGACAAATGGGAGTAACCCTGAAGGAGATGGGACAGTCGAGACAACTTTTGAGCTGCTGTATCTTGAAGGGCTGGTTGGAGTCCCAGTGGAGAAGTGAAGGAGGAACCAGAGTATTTACCGAACTGAGAACAGTCTCGCCTGGATGGAGCGTAGGATCTAGGGCATCGGATGGAGGAGCTTACGGTAAGAGATGGAAAGAAAGCTGGAAGGACAGGCTGAAGACAGACTCTGGGTGGGAATTTCGATGCCATGCTGAACGTTGGAGCCAAATGGAGGATCTTTGGAGGTTTGTCACTGGGAGAATACCATGATGTACGGAGTGTTTGTTTTAGACACTTTTCCTCGTGGCAAGGGATTAGCAGGAAGTCAGACTGAGGTTGGACAAGAGTTCTCAGACGATTAGCTCTTAGTCTGGAGGACGTGTGAGGGAGAGCGCATGCTCCAGGCTTGAAAAACCAGTCCCATCATTGAGAGAAAGCCTACCACCATCGAAGTAAATTCCATGTGGTTCTTATTCATTCAGCCATCCCTCAGTCACTCCAGCATTTACTCGTCAAGTCTTTACTGAGCACTTACTATGTGCTAGACACCGGGGCTACAAAACACACATAGTTCTACCTTGTTGGAGTTTAGACTAATAGAGAGGATGACAACTATATCGGCGATTATAATTGGGTTGAATTCACCGGGACCCAAGTTAAACACAACATTTAAAGATCTGCAGTTCAAGGCATGCTAAAATAGTGCCCTTCAATTCTCCTCGGCATTGCCTGACTTCTAGCCCCTCGTGATGTGTTGAATGGAGGAATGAATAAATGCAAAGAGGAGATGTCATCCCCTCAGACTGGCATGCCACCTGGGCCTCCTCTGGCTGTGGGGCTCCTGGATTTTCATCTCTGTTCATGGGGAGAGGCAGTCTAACAGAGTAGGTGTTTGGATGCTGAGAGAGGGAAAACCCACCTAGGTACCAGCTCCTACACCTTCTTAGCTGGGGGGAGTTGAGCAAATTCCTTAACCTCTTTGAGTCTCAGTTTTCTTATGTCAAAAATAGGGATGATAAAATCTCCCTCACAAGGATAATATATGAAGGACTACCTGTAACGGATCACAAGGATTTAAGCGGCAAGATTAAATGAAAGGACATATTTCAGGGCTAGGAATAATGGAACACAGTTAAGGGGTAAGTGTCGTGACTCTGTTGGGTCCACCTGTGTGACCTTCCTACCTACAGAGAACTTGAATGAGCTTCAGAGTAGATCCCTGACGATGCCACTCCTCTACCTAAAACCTTAAATGACTCTCCGTTGCTTTTTTCCTTGGTATGACGCTGAAGGTTCTCTGTGATTGAGTCCCAATCTGTCTTTCCAATTTCATGTCCCTCTGCCAACTTGGTGTCACTCCAGCTGCTCCCAGAGCCTCTGCTCCTTTGGTCTGCTAGGTCAAAGCACATACACTGTAAAGTACTTACATAGTAGCCTGGACCCTTTGCCCTCTCAACCCCTCGCAAAACTCTCTGACTTAACGATTACTTGGTAGGTTTAAGTAGAAGAGTGTATACTTAACTGACTCTCGCTGCCTCCAGAATCTAATGAATCCCACCATCCTCTGCGCCTCTTTCTTAGTGGGAGGACAGGCAAGATGATGTGACTATGCTTTCATCCCCAAAGAATACTTCAACATTCCCCAGACCACTGGGCCCCTAGAAACTTCATCATCGGTGTGGGTTTTGCTCTGTGTCACGAGAAGTGTATCCCAGAAAAAGAGTGCTCCTTTAGCCTGGTTCCCTGGAATAAAAAGACATGTGGTTTAGGACCAACCAGAGCTGCAGACAACCAGCAGATCTAGGAGTGGTACAAAACGAATTGGGGCAATAAACCTCTGAGAAGTGGGGGGTCTTACCAAAGCAAAAGCTAATCGGTACACCTTCGGAGACCTCTATCTCGGCCAAATGTAACTCATAACTCTATACTCGTCCCCTTCCTTCCCACTGCGATTTCTTGACTGGCAAATGAAAGTGTTGCTTCTCATCTTTCTGTGCCCGACTCCAGTCTTCAGTGGAGAAGTCGGTTCTTTCTAAATCCCCAGCTGGAAATAAGTTTCTCCAGGTTTCACACCCAAGACACTTCAGTTATGTTTCTTTTATGGTTCAACACTCTCTATCTCGTGCTTTATGGCTTGGGTACGTGCCTGCGTCACTTTTCTGGTTGGCTTCCCAATATCTTCCCCATCTGAAATGGTTAGATAATAATAAAGCCAAAGATAATAATCCCATCCTTTTATTAGCGATCGTTTTAGCAGTGATCTTACAACCAAATCTTGGTTAGGGAAAAGCTAGGAAGGATTTCTAGGGAAAATTTTCTCATTTCTAAAAAAGAGAAATAAAAGAAGGACCAAAAACAAGGCAGAGGCAACCCTCATCCCATCCATTCTCTCTCTACTTTGCTAGCAACGTGATGATGAAGCAAACAGAAAAGTGCACCAGACTGAAAGATCCACGCGGAAGGAACATCCTGCATGGTTTGGGGCCATGTGCTCCTACCCTGGGACACTCCAGATCTAGGTCGTCTGCAGACCTTCTCCAGAGCACTCAGTGCTGGCCTTGCCCAAGACAGACACCCAAATACTTCATAACATGAAAAATTAAAAAAAAAAAAATACAACCTTTCGGGTTACTTAAGTCTGAGATAAAAGATCTTTTCTCTTTAATTTTTTTTTAATGTTTATTTTTGAGAGAGAGGGAGAGAGAGTGCACACATGAGAGCAGGGGAGAGGCAGAGAGAGGGAGACAGAGGATCCGAAGCAGGCTCCACACTGTCAGCACAGAGCCGATGCGGGGCTCAGACTCCAGAACCCATGAGATGATGACCTGAGCTGAAATCAAGGGTTGGCTACTTAACTGACTGAGCCACCCAGGTGCCCTGGGATAAAAGAGCTTTGAATGAATTAGAAGACAAGAATGATTATCCTGGACAGTTGGTAGAAAGATCCTTGATCATGGTACACAGGTATATATATATATTTTTAAACAGAAGAACAAACATTTTTAAGGGAGCACAAACAGAAGAACAAAGATTTAAACAGAAGAACAAAGATTTTTTAAGGGAGTAAGAATCATGAAGAGAAGAAAAAAAAACAGGAAAAGAATTTTCTGGAACAAAACTTGCATAATCTGTCTTTCTGAGGTCTTTGTAAACTAGACCAAAGATTTTACAGATTTGCATCTGTATGGGAAGTCTAAGGTTAATTCCGTCCATAGGATTCCAGGAAGTGAGGCCAAACTAAATAAGGATGGGAACCAGAATTCACTAGTGTTCCTGACCAAAGGCCACAGTTAAAAAATAGTAATTTATTGTGTGAAATAAAACTGATATATACGTGTGGTAGTTTCATACTAGGTCTGTTAAAAAACATCATATTACATCTCACACCACAATTGAGAGCAGCCATTTCCCCCTTGTTGCAGAGGGCTGCACGAGAAAAGTCTGACTGCTTTCTCCAAGCTCTGTTTTTCCCATTTCTGTATTGAACGAAACAGTAGGTGACACATCTTAGGGATCTTCCAGGGACTGTGAGTCTATAACCTTGAGGCTCTAAAATAGGAATGGCCTTTTGGAGACCTGAGAATACTGTTGTAATTCCTCTGAATTGCTCAACTCCTTTGCTTGGAATAATTAAACCTCCGAATGACTGACTGCTTTAAGTGAAGGTAAGTGAGGTTCTATAAGGGTTTTGTTTCGTCTTTAGAAACCGTGGAAGATGCTGGTATCAGTGCAACATGGACAGGGGTAGTTGACTTTCAATCCCAGAAGAAAAAGAACAATTACAAAAGACGTTAGGTACTTATGCATTCCTGGCTCCCTTCACCCTGGGGAAAAAAAAGAGAAACTCAGTTTTCCCCCTGATCTGTGATCTTCTCCCACCTACCCGTCCTCAACTTTAAATCCTAAACACATAAATATTATTGGGGGGAATGACAAAAGCAGGGACTAACATGGTTACTAGTAAATTAAAAACTGTAACTAATGTACCAGGAGGCAAGCAAATCTGTCCTGTGGCTATTATTTTATTTTCTTCTGCAATACTGAAAGAACATCGCTTCATTCAAATGAAATGGTATGTCTATTATAGACACACTACTGAAGAATCAATATGCAGTTTCAAAGGTAGAGTCATTTACTCTTGGGCACACACAATACATGGGTCTCCCGTATTGATGTGCTCAGCCTGCAGAAATAGCGCAGCCACAAGGTAGTGGTCGAGTATGGTGCAGGATCAGAACCTCAGATTTCTGACTTTTGCATCATTCACAAGGAAATGTAAAGACAAAATCACTCTTCATCTCGTGACTCGGTTTACTTCTTTTGAAAATGAACACATTATATTCCAAAACTCTTAGGTCACAGGGTTAGAAAAAATCTATCGGATGTTCCCCTTCAGAATTTTGCTTTATGAGAAAAATCATCAACTTTTGACTCATCAATACCCATCTTGCGAAAAGTGTGCTCTGAGTACATGATTGTTGGGTCACATCTTGATAAAAGCACAAGTGTGCACTCAGGGATGGAAGGGTGCCTTTAAAACATAGATTGAGGGCAAAAGGTTTTGCTGGACGTTCTGGGATAGAAACTAAGCAGCAGTCTAAGGACTAACTTTGATAAGAACTGTGTCGAGAAAGTGCTAGAACAGAAGAGGAGAAGGCAAGCTGGGGTCTGGGCTGATTCAAGGCTAGTAACCAAAAGGGATAAATGGAAACCAGAACAGAGACAGTGTTCTTTATCTCTTCCATTTATCTTGTCTGTTAGAAGCTATGAAATCATTTTATGAGAGAGTGATAATGACAAAAGATTCATCTTCTACCAATTTAAGTTGCCTGAATTATGGTTTGTTGCCATTTATTGACTTGCTTAACTGAATAGCGTTGTGGGTATTCAGGGAATTGGCTAGAGAGTCTGAAAAAGAGAGTTTTTCTGATTTCCTTTGGGATTCGTATTTACATTCAATCGTTTATATCAAATATTGAGTAGGCAGCTACATGATGGGAAATAAGGTGGCCGTTAAAAGTTCCTCTCCGATCTTGGCTCCAGGTGGTATGATCGACCAACAGCCCCAGCGATTCCACTCTGAGAAATGCCACCACGTTGATGCCAAGGCCATGCTTCCTTAGGACCGCCTCCAGCCGACGGCTGAGTGTGGGTTGTAAGGCAGGTCCTTTCCTGGAAGACAAGGATTCCCCTGACGGGCTTCCATGGCTTAAGCATCCCCCATAAGCATTGCCAATACTTTCTTCACTGTACTCTAGTGTAAGATGCCTCCACTCAACCAACTTTCCTTCCTTCCTTATCTTCTTTAAGGTCTGATGGCCTCCTCCCTATCTTTCTTGCAAAGGCATTTCCCCTAATAAATCTCTTTCATCGCTAATCTCATCTTGAGGTCCCTTTCTTGGAGGATCCAGGCTAACACCGAATAGAGGAAGAAAACCAGTTCTTGGCTGATGTCTACTTGCCCAACAACATTCATTTGATAATTATTGGTTATCTACTACATCCCAAGCATTGTGTAAACAATTAAGGCATCAGAAACAAAAACTTGAAGTCTACAGAAGCCCAAAACCAAGTTGTGTTGACTTCATTTTAAGCCTCATCATCGAGACACAAAGAGAGCATTGTGATTTGATCAGCAAAGAGGCAGCAGATTACCTAGAGAGGGCAGCTGGATACGTAGGCAGGCCATGAAGGTTGTGTATTTCTTGGCATTTTTCCCTCTGTAGTTTGATCCAAAACTCAACTTTTCAGTGCCTGAGAGTTGATTCGTTCTTAAGACTGATTCACATTAAGTAAATTTATATTTAAGGTCACCCACTGATGACCCCCAAGTTGCTAAATCTAATGGTCTTCATCTTACAGAACTAACACTTGGCAAACACTCTTTCTGCTCCAGAAACAATGTCATCATCTGGTTTCTAAGGGCCATACTTTTTGGGTTTCCTCCTTGGCCATTCATTCTTAGCCTCTTTTGCTCATTCTTCCTCCTGCATTTGATCCTTTGTCATTGCAGTGCTGCAGAACATAACTCGTGGCCTATTTTTCCTCTCGATACCCACCAACCCCTCAACAATTTCAGACATTCTCTTGTTTTTCATTACTATCTACAGAATAATGACTCCAAAATTTATACCTGCAGCCCATATCTCTACTCAAACTTCACTCAGTTTCACGTACACGCCAGACGTCTCTGTTTGGATGTTTGATAGGCATCTTGAGACTAATACGTCCTAAAACAGAATTCCTAAACTTCTCACTGAGTCTCCTTGTCCCACAATCTGTTCATCTCTGGTAATGGCAACTCCATTGTTTCAGCTCTTCGGGCCAAAAGCCCTGGAGTTATTCTTGACTTTCTCTTTTATAGCCTGCGCTCAGTTTAAAAGCAATTTATTTGGGCTCAACTTTTAAAATATTTCCCAAGTGCAACCCCTTTTTACCACCTCAGCCATCTTGTCACCTTGGACAGAGCCACTTGAATTGTTGCAAATCCTAATTGTTCTCCCTTCTTACGCTCATGCGTCCCTACAACCTTACAGTCTGTTCTCATCATGGCACCCCAGTGATCGTGTTAAAAATCTAAGGCGAGCTGTTATGAGCTAATTTGTACCCCCAAATTCATATGTTGAAGGCCTATCCCCCGTACCTCAGAAAGTGGTGACATTTAGAGACAGGCTCTTTAAAGAGGTAATTAAGTCAAAATGAGGTCAGTAAAGGTGAGCCCTAAGCCAATACAACTGGAATCTTTATAAGAAGCGGAGGTTAGGACATAGACGTGTACAGAAAGAAGGCCACATGAAGACACAGGGAGAAGATAGCTATCTACACGCCGAAGAGAGAGGCCTCAAGAGAAAATAGCCTTACTGACACCCTGATCTTGAATTTCTGACCTCCAGAACTGTGAGAAAATAAATTTCTGTTGTTTAACCGCCCCCCCCCCCCGTCTGTGATGTTTTGTTATGGCATCCCTAACAGACCAATATATGAGGTGATAAAATTCCTCTGCTTCGAACCGTCCAATAACTTCCCATCTCCCATCTTCTACGAGGTCCATAGTCTGGTCTCCGGATCCCAGGTGGTAGTGAGTGTTGCGATGACTTTAATCACTAGAAACCTCAAACCTTTTATACTTTTTTCCAAGAGCTTCTTGGACTCTCCAAGGCTAATAGTACCTCGCTTCCTCTCCTCTGGACAGCAAATAAAGGTTTTGTCTCCCTAACCTGTCATTTTTAAAATTTTCACTTAGCATATTTTCCTTTGGTTAGCAAATTGTTTCTTTCAGTGTGTCTGCATTATGGATTCTTTAGGACTGCATAAACCTTGGACAAGGTATTTAAACTAGCAGGCCTTAACTTCTTCATATATACATTAGGAATAAGTTGGGAATAATAATAATACCTATTTTGTAATGTCAGTCATTCAATAAATATTCAGTATTCAGTCAGTAAATATGGATCGAATACCTGGCATGTTCCAGGCACTATTCTATGAAGAGAAAATATATGAAGCAAGGTGCTTGCAACTTGGGTTATTTTATTTGGTCAATCAATGGCAATATTGATTTCACGTCATTTTTATTATTATCGACTTTATGATCGAATTCTAATTCTGCTGTTTAATCTGAGAAATAGTTTGTCTTTTTAAGGTGGCTTTTGCACAGATGATCTCATTCCTTATTTGTGAATTTTCGGGTTTAATCCTCATAATCCTAAAAGCCCACATTTCTCATGGCTAATCAAAGTCTCTCTCTTTCTTTCTTTCTCTTTCTCTTCAAATTTAAGTTTCGTGAAAGAGCGCTGTTCCCTGTTGCCATTTATTTACTCACCTGGTGCCCATTCCTCAACATACTCCAGTCTAGCTTTCTACCTGCATCATCCCCCAAATAATGTTATCATAGGTTATCTTTGACCCCTTGTTACTTACATTAGTCTGCTAGGGAGACTGTAACAAAATTCATGACCTAAGCGACTTCCACCAACAGAAATTTCTTTTCTTCCAGTTCTGAAGGCTGAAAGTCCAAACCGACAGTGCTGGCCAGGGTGGTTTCTCATGAGAACTCTCTCTTGGCTTGTAGATGGCTGTGCTCTCCCTGTGTCCTCAGGGGTCTTTCCTCTGTGTGTGTTCATCCCTATTATCTCTGCTTCCTCTTAGGAGACCAGTCATACTGGATTAGGGCCCATCCCAATGTCCTTGTTTAACCTTACGACCTCTTCGAAGGCTCCATATCCAAAAACAGTTACACGAGGCATTGGGACTTCAACATTTGGGGGAACATAATTCCGTTCATAGTAAGCTAAATAATTTTCTCATTTGCTTATTTTACTTGACCTAATATGAGGATTCAAGAGGATTGTCCATACACATCTTCTTAAAACCCTTTCTTCTCTGGTTTTCTGCATGCCCATGGGCTCCTAGTTTGTCCTTCTGACCACTTCTCAGAGTCACATTTTCAAACTTCCCTTTCAAGTCCTTCCCTTCCTGCTCTATACTCACTTTCTACATGAGGTCATCTCTCCACGGCTCTCTTTCACTAAGACACAAAAAACTTGTTTTTTAAAAAAAATCTTTAGACCAGTGCTTTGCCATGTATTTGCCCTGCCTGGAATATAACAGGCATCGAGCAAAACACAGTGCAATTTTTTTTTTCTCCTTGTTCGGAATGGTTGTTGTATTGAAACACATTTAATCTGTAAAATCACCTCCCATTGCATTGTACCATGACACCCATAGGAGGGAATTTCCAGGGTAATCTCAAATGAACTTGTATCACCCTTTACAGAGAACCCACATGTGTAGCTCCCCCTTGACATCAAGGTGACGGGGTGAGGGGGGGAATTCCAAGCTGCAGGATGCATGAAAATGATGTTTAAAAGTTGACTGATAACCATCGACATTGAAAACACTCCGTGGCTCTGTCATTTTATGATTAAGGGCTCTGATGCTCTTTCCACACCCTGCCAGTGGGGGGAGAGGGGAATTTTTTTTAGTCTGAAGGATTTCATTTGCTGGGCTAGGGTGGACAGTTTCAAGATATTACAGCTCTTTAGATTTTAGATGTAATTATACATTCTTGAGATCATACATTATTAACTATTACTAACTAGAAACAAAAAGAGAAAATCAACTCATTCAGAAAGAACACATGCGCTGAGTACAGGTGTGGAGTATTGTGAGAATAAGTGAGGGAGACAGGTAAGGAGAAAGGATGATGGGAGGATCCCGAAGGCAAGCTCCCTGAGCCTCTCAGTGTCACAATCTTGCCAGTTGTCTCAGAATCGCTCTGGATGCATCTTGGCCACACACACCTTTGCTGGCCCACCTCGGAACAGTCCCAGACCCATGTTTGTTCTGGGACAACCAAACCCCAGTTTGGGCTGGGATAGGTAACTCTGACCATTTAAGCTTCTGTCACCAGGAACTATTTCGCTACATGACTCTATGTTTGTCCTGAGGTAAATTCGCTTCAGTGGTAATTGTGTCGAAAGCTCTAACCGAATTTTGCTCGAGGGCACTTAATTTAGGAAGTGTCATATAATTAACATGGGTATACTTGAATATTTATATTCTTTCAAAGGCTCTAACTCAAAATAGTTCCAGTGGATTTTGGCTGACTGTTTTTAGAGTGTTTTTGTTTCTCTCTTTTTTGCCTAATAAAGTTAATTTTATTTAAAAAAATTCAAAATGGCCCTTTCCTTGGGGACATCAGAGCTCCATTGTGTCAACTCTACCCGCTGTGAGTCATGTAACCTCACGCAACCTTGTCTACAACTTTAGGAGAAGGATAAATGGGACTTTAGCACAAGTGCCCCAAATCAGTAAAAAGAAAAGGGGGGAAAAGCCCCTCTAACCATTAGGAATAATGGAAGAACAGAAGCCTTATGTAACGTATCTTTGAAGAAAAAAATAAAAGGAACAACTTCACCCCATTTTGAGTGGAGTTAAATGGGTTCCAGTAAAATGGAGATTAACCCCTGGAGCGATCTCTTCCCCCTCCCCCCATACCTGTCTCCTCGCCCACTCCATGGATAATTGTGCATTTTTCCTATATAGGGGGCTCCCCCTTGATTCAAAAGGAGCTCGGGGAAGTGAAGACGTCCAAGCCAGAGGACATGATAGGCGGATGAAAAACTGTTTTTAGCTGAGATCACCCAGATGGCAAAAAGGAAGGAAACAAAGTGACAATTTTGACCTTAAAAAGCCACATGGTAGTAAGGAAAGTCAACCTGAGCTGAACTCCCATTTCCCCTTTGATGGCTCCATAAATGTTAAATTACTTTGCAAATATTTTCAAATGAGTGGTTTTGCAAGTAGGAGTGATGGAGAAAGGAAGGGGGAGAAAGGTTAACAGCCACACATAAAACAACCAGCCCCTACAGTCTATGGCCAATTTTTACAGCTGGGTTTTTATAAACTCCTTGAAGAGCTGGGCAAGGGACGAGTTTATGATTGTTGCCATGGCAGTCCTGTAATTTTTGCCAAAATATTGTGGCACTGGAGCAGATGTACTCTGGGGAGGCGGGCAGAGCGATTGGGACACACATGAAGGAATTTAAGACCCTCTCATTAAATATCTCGGCAAAGAATGTGCCACGGAACCATCGCTGGATCTAATTAGCTGTAGAGTGAAAGGTGAGGGGTTAATCCGAGGTCCATGTGGGGGAAAATGAAGCTGTGACACATGCAGCTATTGGATATTTGCTCAATGCCACGCGTCGGTCAATTAGAATAGTAAATGAGCGCAGTGTGGTAACAGATAGACACGTCGTCTCTTCAAGTCATTTTGACATGACGGTGTTTAATTATTTAATTTCCAGATGCGTTTCTCTAAGATTCTTTCTGTCAACCCAGTAATGTGTTCTGAAGTATTGAAAGTGACTACCGAGTTAGGAAGCATTCCATTTTCAAAGCGAGAAACCATGGCTCTTATATACAAGGGGAAAAAAAAATCCTATTGGGCTGACTTTTTTTTTTTCTTCCCACAGAAGCCACAACAAGCTTGTTTGCTTGAGCAGGGACAAAATCTGTAACTCTTATCTCGGGTAAGGGAAGATTTGTCAGGCATATTGAACACCTCAAGCATTCATTAACTGATTCAACAAATATTCCTTCCATCTGTTCATAGGCCAGGCCTCGTGCAAGGCACCACGTTCTCACCAATCAACAGGACAGATGTGTCCTTGTCTTCATAGGGCCCTTTTGGGACCCAGAACAATGGCATCTCTTCAGAGCAAAGCTCCGAGGTGAGCAGGGGGTATTCTTAGTCTACTAACCAGAAGGACGATTACATGATTTGTCACCGTTGCAACAAATCGGAGTGACAGAAAGTCCGGTCGATTGGCGGGAGATAACTGGCTATTGTAGTACGTAGAGACATAGTGAGTAATTCTCTGATTTCTATGCTTAATAGTTTCTGATTTTACCATGAGGTAGATTCTCCATAGTATCTTTCATATAAATTCCTCATACATACTTTTATATAATATTAAAGACATATTTGACTTTGCTTTCAGGATTTGTACTAATGGTATAACTTCAAATACTATCAAAAGTGAGTATTTAGGGGGCACCTGGGTGGTTCATTTGGTTAAGCGTTCGACTTCGGCTCAGGTCGTGATCTTGCGGTTCGCGAGCTCGAGCCCCGCGTCGGGTTCTCTGCTGTCAGCACAAAGCCTTCTTGGGGTCCCCTGTTCCCATCTCTCTCTGCCCGTCTCCCTTTTGCACTCTCTTTCCCTCAAAAATAAATAAATGTTTAAAAAGAAAAGCATTTAGTGTGGCTTGGGTGATGTGAATGGCAAATATCTCCTATTCACCCGAACATAGCAGGAAAGAGAGAGGAAATTCAACTGACTTTGACAAAGTCACAGAATAGTAAACACCCAAGAGGGGCCTGAGTATTGTTAATATGAAAAAAAACAACAACATGAGCCCACATTTAGCCATATTATCACACTAGGCACAGACATCCTTCCAAGCCTAGGTACAGGCCAGCATGAACCAAGGAACGCTAGCTTTAGCAGAAAGCTCTGGGCAGTTCTAGTCGCATTGGTATCTACTGAAGATACCGAAGGAGCTCCATTCAGCAGTGGGTTTAGAGGGAATGACCAAAGATTAAGCATAAGCCTGGGTAAATACTGTAGCCTCTACCAGCTGCCCTTCCCTGGCTGACCTTGGAGCTTAAGGACCTGACAACTGTGAACTTTAGCAGTTGTGGAAATAAGATACTGGAGTTTCCTTACTATTATCCCAATAGCTCATGCGATTCACCCAGTTGAAATGTGGTTACTGTTCTGAAGGCCTGTTCTGCAATAGGCATTGTACAGGTGTTAAGGATGCAGTCCTGGGCAAGACACTGTCCTTGTGTAGTTCAGTGAAATCGGTGGTGTGGAGTATGAGCTGGTGGTCTGGAAAGGTCAGTAAACTGATTTTTTCGGCTGCTTTGAGTTGAGTTATCCTTGCCCGGGTCCCGCTGATGATCTCTGTCATCCAGGCAGACATTAGGACAAGGACCTCTACTCCAAGGTCGGGTGTGGCTGACACAAAGGGGAAAGTGTCTTGGAGGTCCCCACTTACCTAGCTTTCTGCGTGTGGCAAGAGGTCACAGAAGGATGTGTCACAGTTCCCAACACCTCCTCTGTCCTTGGTGGGTCTGTATTACTCGCATAGCAGCTATTCAACACTGCTAAATGGATGTGCCCAAATAGAAAATGGTATCTACGTTCCAGCTTCCCTAACTGTTCAAAACCAAGCACTTCTTGGGAGCCATCCCCTTCTGCAAAGTGGCGTATATAAACCCGCTAGCATACAGGTGCATGTCCGAAAGAGACATTTGAAAGAACAACAGCAGGGGACATGGGGCTCATGGCACAATGGCATATATTTTCATGGGATTCATGGTTGATTGCCTTGTAAATTCTCAAACTAAACCGACAGCAATCATTCTTATTGGCTCACAGACGTTCATCTTCCACTCAAGGAGTAGATCCACTTAATCTAAACGAATTGAAAATAAAACAATGTAAAAAAAATCCACCTAAAAATAGGAATATAACTGTTAAATAACACCAGTTTGGGAAATTAGTTGTTTACTCCTAGAAAGATAGGAAGTCGGACACCAGTTCCCAAGTATCCACGTTTCTGTGATGTGAAATCAATGGCACAGTTAATGTATTTCACTGACCCTTAGTTACCCAGACAATTAGCAGAAAATCCTCCCTCGTATCCTGTGAATAGGAAAAAACACTTCCATGAGCATAACTCTTTTCTTATAATGTCAAGTCGAATGATTGCTTGAATATGCTTGGTATCGTTTAAAACCATAAATGCATATTCAGCATAAAAGAAAAGCAATTGGAGCAAAAGCTGATCCTGAAACTCCAAAGTAGATAGGCTCTTGAAATCT
Organism: Prionailurus bengalensis; assembly: GCF_016509475.1. Classification (NCBI taxonomy): domain Eukaryota; kingdom Metazoa; phylum Chordata; class Mammalia; order Carnivora; family Felidae; genus Prionailurus; species Prionailurus bengalensis. Next base: position 17,037,230 of record NC_057349.1, on the reverse strand, counting down.
ATAGACGAAAACAAAGGTGAGGTTGACTTTATATTTTTTGTTGGGAAATCAGATAATAGGTAAATTCAGTTATGTTGATTTCTTGTGAGCTAAATCCCCAGTGACTACATCAAGAAGCATTTACTGAGTACCTTCTGGGGACAAGACCTGAGACTAGAGTATTTTCAAGATGATATGCTTCTTCATAAAGATTTGAGACATAATGGTTAAATCTTATTCACAGAAGTGGGGTATGAATTGTGCTTGAGCTTAAATGTAAAGGCATTTCTGTTTATGGTTTGGTTCCCTTATCTGTAAATGTCCCTCTTGGAAGAAAAAATGCCAGTCAAAGCCCCCAAAATGTTGTACATGAACACTTTATTTTTTAAAAAGGGTTCTAGCAACAAAAATTTTCCAACTCCATTCAAGAGATAAACAAAACAGAGGGCATTATGCTAAGTGAAACAAGTCAGTATGATCTCACTTAGAATGTGGAATCTGAAAACCAAAAAGAACAAACACCTGAACTCAGATAAAAAGAAGTGATTGGTGGTTGCCAGGAATAGGAATGTGGGCAAAATGATTGAAGGTGGTCAATTGCACCAAGAAGTACAAAATGCCTAGGAATAAATCTAACCAAAGATGTAAAAGATCTGTATGCTGAAAACTATAGAAAGCTTATAAAGGAAATTAAAGAAGATATAAAGAAATGGAAAAACATTCCGTGCTCATGGATTGGAAGAATAAATATTGTCAAAATGTCAATACTACCCAAAGCTATCTACACATTCAGTGCAATCCCAGTCAAAATTGCACCAGCATTCTTCTCGAAACTAGAACAAGCAATCCTAAAATTCATATGGAACCACAAAAGGCCCTGAATAGCCAAAGTAATTTTGAAGAAGACCAAAGCAGGAGGCACCACAATCCCAGACTTTAGCCTCTACTACAAAGCTGTAATCATCAAGACAGCATGGTATTGGCACAAAAACAAAGACCAGTGGAATAGAATAGAAACCCCAGAACTAGACCCACAAACATATGGCCAACTAATCTTTGACAAAGCAGGAAAGAACATCCAATGGAAAAAAGACAGTCTCTTTAACAAATGGTGCTGGGAGAACTGGACAGCAACATGCAGAAGGTTGAAACTAGACCACTTTCTCACACCATTCACAAAAATAAACTCAAAATGGATAAAGGACCTGAATGTGAGACAGGAAACCATCAAAACCCTAGAGGAGAAAGCAGGAAAAGACCTCTGACCTCAGCCGTAGCAATCTCTTACTTGACACATCCCCAAAGGCAAGGGAATTAAAAGCAAAAATGAACTACTGGGACCTTATGAAGATAAAAAGCTTCTGCACAGCAAAGGAAACAACCAACAAAACTAAAAGGCAACCAACGGAATGGGAAAAGATATTTGCAAATGACATATCGGACAAAGGGCTAGTATCCAAAATCTATAAAGAGCTCACCAAACTCCACACCCAAAAAACAAATAACCCAGTGAAGAAATGGGCAGAAAACATGAATAGACACTTCTCTAAAGAAGACATCCGGATGGCCAACAGGCACATGAAAAGATGCTCAACGTCGCTCCTTATCAGGGAAATACAAATCAAAACCACACTCAGATACCACCTCACGCCAGTCAGAGTGGCCAAAATGAACAAATCAGGAGACTATAGATGCTGGCGAGGATGTGGAGAAACGGGAACCCTCTTGCACTGTTGGTGGGAATGCAAATTGGTGCAGCCGCTCTGGAAAACAGTGTGGAGGTTCCTCAAAAAATTAAAAATAGACCTACCCTATGACCCAGCAATAGCACTGCTAGGAATTTACCCAAGGGATACAGGAGTGCTGATGCATAGGGGCACCTGTACCCCAATGTTTATAGCAGCACTCTCAACAATAGCCAAATTATGGAAAGAGCCTAAATGTCCATCAACTGATGAATGGATAAAGAAATTGTGGTTTATATACACAATGGAGTACTACGTGGCAATGAGAAAGAATGAAATATGGCCCTCTGTAGCAACGTGGATGGAACTGGACAGTGTGATGCTAAGTGAAATAAGCCATACAGAGAAAGACAGATACCATATGGTTTCACTCTTATGTGGATCCTGAGAAACTTAACAGAAACCCATGGGGGAGGGGAAGGAAAAAAAAAAAAAAAGAGGTTAGAGTGGGAGAGAGCCAAAGCATAAGAGACTCTTAAAAACTGAGAACAAAATGAGGGTTGATGGGGGGTGGGAGGGCGGGGAGGGTGGGTGATGGGTATTGAGGAGGGCACCTCAATGACAGTGATCATTCTTGTGCCTTTGCTGTGCTTCTGAGCCTCCAACAGTGGAAAGTCTCTTGAAGCCAATAGGCAGCTTGCACTTGGAAGGGGCCGGCAGGAAGAAAAATGATGGCTGCAGAGTGGCCTCTGTCATTTTCTACGGCCCTGGAGAGAGAATGGTCACCTGAGACACCTCCCAAATCAAGGTCCCTTGGAAAGAGATGACAAGAAGGGCTCAGTGTGGGAACATTGGTGTGCAAGTTATTTCTGGCAGAGCCTCAGCTGCTGCCAGAATTCCCCCTCTTAAAATAACCAACAGGTGGGTGACCTGGCCTTTGCAAACATCATGTCAATGCATGTACTGGATACTTGAGGGCTTTCTTTCTCCTCTCGCTTAGATAATACCGTATCTTTCTGCTTATAAATCCGCTTTAATTTTGGAATTCAGATGCCAAGGATCATTACTAGTCCAGTGCCATTCACATAGATCGTTAGTAAATGCCTGCATCCTGCTTGACGAACAATTCTTGACAGTGAGCTTGTAAGTGTGGGTATGTGTGCGGAGGTTATGGTTTTGAAAGTGGTCCTTGCTCTGTATAAGTCAATACGATCATCTGTTTATCTTGTTCTCGTTGCTTATTGACTTTCTTCCTATAACGTGGGTTGCCAAGGGTTTGCTGCTTGTCTTAAGAGAATGCAGAACATGCCCACATTTCCTCTCTCTCGGAGAACATGGGGATGAATTTGCAGAAATCATTTTGGTCAAAGTCTACGTCCCTTGTACAGGAGAAAGAAGAGTGGCACGGCATTCTTGTTCCCTCCTGGGGCTGGAACGTTCACTGTTGGAGGCAAAAGCTGATGTTGGAGCTCAGGGTTGCTGGGCCGGTCACCTTTCCCTCGGGTCCTACTTCATGACCTCTTTATTATTATTTTTTAAGTCTATTTGTTTATTTTGAGAGAGAGAGAGAGAGAGAGCGAAAGAGAGAGTGGGGGTGGGGCAGAGCGAGTGGGAGAGAGAGAAGCCCACAGAGCCTGACACGAGGCTCAATCCCATGAACCACGAGCTCATGACCCGAGCCAAGACTGAGAGTCAGATGCCCAGCCAATTGAGCCACCCACGTGCCCCCCACCCCCCGCATGCCCTCCTAAATGCAGGAAACAGTGGAAGGGTTTGCCCCAGGCCCCAATTCAACCAAAGGCGTCACAGACTTGGCACAGGGTGCTATCTCTGGTCCCGGTGGTTCCACTGAAGGTTCTAGCATTTGTTCCACAGAGGTGCCGTTCAAATCTCAAGAGGTTCACAAAAACACAAAAGTCATGTGTGGTAAGGAAACAACAACTCCCCTAACTGGTTCCCCGACATTCTTGCTTTGTGTTGAATCTGAATGCATTTGGTTGAAGCGGGGACACTGTTGGGCCATGAGAAAGACAGTTAAGGAAATGGGGTATCCAGAGGCCATGAGCAGAGGTGCCAGCAAGAGAGATACCCAAAGAGTGAGTGCTGAGGGATCTAAAGACGTGATAGTGGGGAGCCTAGGTGGCTCATTTGGTTAAGCATCCAACTTTGGCTCAGATCTTAATCTTGCAGTTTGTGGGTTCGAGCCCTGCATCGGGCTCTGTGCTGACAGCTCAGAGCCTGGAGCCTGCTTCGGATTCTGTGTCTCCCTCTCTCTCTGCACCTCCCCCACTTCCACTCTCTCTCTCTCTCTCTCTCTCTCTCTCTGTCTCAAAAATAGATAAACATTAAAAAAATTAAAGTGGTAGCACATTTAAGGATAAGTAAGGAAATCCTTTTTCCTCTCCAGAGGTGAGGACCCAGAACAGACTCTAAAACAGACTGGGGTCACTTTGGAAGATGAACAGCTTAAAGACAAATGGTACAATCTGGGGATAGTAGCAAGGTGAAGGAGAGAGAGAATCCCAGAGCTTGGGAATCAGAAAGTTTGAATTCTGGTCTTGGTCTGCTTCCAGCCATCCATGGGTTCTTGGCCAAAACATTTTATCCTATCTGAGCCCCAATTTCCTCATCTCTGAAGTGTAGGCTCTGGATCAAATGGCTTTTAACATGCCTTTCATTTTTTATAATGATATGCGTGAGAGAAGTTGTCATTTTGATTTGGCTCTACGAGGGTCATGTTTTTTAAAGCTGTATCACAAGGAAAGCTTGCATGACGAAGTATGCTTATCTATCCTAGAATTACTTATTCCCTTTAATCTTTCCCATTACCCCACTTGGCTAGGTTCATTAAGTTTGCCATATGCAATGGACCTAGGCATTCCAATCCTGAGATGATAAGACATCTGATGGGGAAGGCTGGGCTTTGTTGAACATCCCAGATTGGTTAGCAGCCCATTCTTTAGCGCCTGTGGGATTACAACAGATGACACATGGTTATCATTCATTTGAGCAAGGTCCTTACGGGAGATTTCCAAGAAAGTTATTCCCACAGCAATGATCAGTGGCCAAGAAATAGTTTCACTGGAAAAAAGTAGGTGGGCAATGAAATTTGCCCTTTGGAAATAGTCAAAGGAGAGCCACACTTTAGACCTTTAGGCTTAAAAAGGTTAATTTAGGTATTAGGAAAACACTTTGATACAAAGGTATAAAATTGATGGGGCACCTGCATCGCTCAGTTGGTTAAGTGTCTGACTTCAGCTCGGGTCATGATCTCCTGCATGGCTCGTGAGTTCAGGCCCCACGTCGGGCCCTGTGCTGACAGTTAAGAGCCTGGAGCCTGCTTCAAATTCTGTGTCTCCCTCTCTCTCTCTGCCCCTACTCTGCTCGCACTTTCTGTCTCTCATAAATGAATAAATGTTAAAAAAAAAAATTAAAGTATAAAACCGATAAGGACCACAAAACTCACCTCTTCTGTCTTGGGTTTTTGTTTTGTTGTGTGTTGTGTTGCAGAGGAGGAAGCTGAAGCTCAGAAAAGTTAAAGGAATTCTCCAGAAAAACATAATTGGTTAAGCGGATCTAAGGCACAATTTAGGGCATTTGACCTCCAATCGGATACTTTTTGTCCTTTCCCAATTAGTTTCTTCTGGACAGAACTGGCCCTGTTTGTAGACGAAGACATCACTCTCCTAAGTCGTAGGCATCAAAACCTACATGCTGCCCCCAGGGTCTCCCAAGAAGCCTGTCCCAAGTCCTAGAAGCTTCCCACAGCACCCCAGGCTGCCCTGCCACAGCACTCATGTCTATTTGGATATCTATTTCCAAGACAGCTTAATGAGGGCCCAGACCATGTTCCTCTTGTTCTCAGTTAGTATTCCCAGTGTCAGCACATTGCCTGGCACGTAGTCAACACCCCAGAAACATTTGCTGGATTAGTGATCAAAAGCCTGAAGAACACAGCGAGGAATGAACGAAGAGGAAACCAAGATCCCTGTCACTAAAGCCATTCCTATGGGTTAAGACACTGTTCCATGTTAAAATGCAGAAAGACCCCAGGGGATAGTGATGTCTGACCTCATTTGCACGGCATCTCAAGTTGCTTTGAAGAGTCATGAGACAAGAAAGCTGTGGGGGGAGACAGGGAAAAAGGAGTCCGGTTGGAGGACAAGCCATATTCGTGTTTGGTGGGGCTAGTGTGTGGGTCTCACCAGCAACCCTACAGGAAGTGGCACCTACATAATGCCTCAGTGCTTTCCCCTTTGCCTAAGGCCGACTGGTGCTGCTCGGCATTTCACCATCCGGAATGGGTGTCTTCACCAGGGACTACAACCACACATAGAATCACACGGCCCCGTGGCCATATGTCTCTCCGCGCTGGACATCAACTAAAATTTTCCAGGGAATCCTCACACCTTTTGCCTTATTTAATCTCTTTGCACCTTTGAGAAACCCAGGGAGGATGATGCAATCTCCGTGACCGTTGACAAAAATAAGGCGGGGAAACTGGTCTTCAGCCCCACAACTCTGTGCTCCAGCCACAAAGGGAAGCCGCGGTCGTCTTCCATTTGCTGAGACCAATGTTGAATTTAAAAAAAAAAAAAAAAGAAAGAAAGAAAAAATTATCCCGGGCAAACGTTTCTGGGAAATGGTCTCAATTTTTTTTAATTTGATTTTTCTTTTCTAATTCACACCCAAATTAGTTAGCATATAGTGCAACCATGATTTTAGGAGTAGGTTCCTTAACACCCCTTCCCCATTTAGCCCATCCCCCTCCCACACCCCTCCAGCAACCCTCAGTTTGTTCTCCATATTTAAGAGTCTCTTCCGTTTTGTCCCCCTCCCTGTTTTTACATTATTTTTGTCTCCCGTCCCTTATGTTCATCTGTTTTGTCTCTTAAAGTCCTCATACGAGTGAAGTCATATGATATTTGTCTTGCTCTGACTGACTAATTCTGCTGAGCATAAGACCCTCCAGCTCAATTTTTATTAATGAGGGCATTGACTATAACAATCTTACAAACATCTTGCAGTCTAAACTGTTTCTGCCTTAACATCGAACTGTCAATCCGACTGACAACATCCCTCCTGGAATTCCCCAGGGAGGCTGAAAAGAAGAGGAAAGGAGACAGAGCCACACATTAATTCTTAAAAGAATTCAATTATGAATGTTCCTTCCCAGGCCTCCACTTGATTTTTTTTCCTACCTGAATCGAAACACTATATTTTTACCAGTAACACAAATAGTAAAAGACCAACAGAATGGTAATGATAATTGCTGTGCTGTTTTCTTATACTTCTGCAAGTCATTTTTTTCTCCTCTTTGTTTGCACTGACCTAGATATCGGTGACAGGTTTGTAGACTGCCATCACTGTGTATAAACAAGCTGTTATTTTTAAATATTAAATCTGATGATCAGTTTACCACCATCAAATCCCTCCTTCCCTCCAATTCACACACTAGGTGGAAGACAGAAAAGCTTGGAAGATGGACAGAGGTGGAAAAGGCTTTTCCTCGAAAACTTCTTTTTCAAGATCAAAAATCAGAAGCCAACCTTTTAAGGAACAGCCTCTGGATTTAATTTCCTTTCCTTTGTTCTTGGTTTTCACTTCCCCCCAAACTGCACTTGATCTTAATGTTCTTCTTGCCCATTTAATGCCACTGATTTGCACTTCTGTCGTCCCTTTCATCTGGGAAATCACAAGGCCATCTGAAACTTTCTCTGATGAACTTCAGAGGGGGGCTGTAACAGGTAAGTCCTTTGATGACCTTCTTTTCAAAATGTGTGGTGACGGCAGACTTTGCAGTAATACAAACCACTTCTGGAGTCTAGGCTTAGGTGATTTTAAATGGTGACTGCACTTGAGTGGGTCGGGGTAATCCCATAGGGTGCAGGAATAGTGGATGTACCAGGGGAAAGAGGTGCCTCCAAAGACACAATCCCCTTCTTGTCTTGTCTCAGGAGTTCTGCCTCGCACGGGAGGCTTGGCCTGGAAGGTACAATCAGTTAACATGTTTACTCTGAACACAGCTGATTGGAATTAGATGAGAACAGGTGTTCTGGCCAATGTCACTAGGCTTGAGAGATATCTTCCACTTTATAAATAGGTAATTGGCATCAACCAGCCAATAGAGGTATTTGACGCTGAGGTAATATAATCAGATTATTTGGGGGGGGGGGGGACAGTTCAAGCGCAAGGTGAACAAAGAAAGGTCTGGTCACTTGAGCTCAAGTTCATTTCCTAGGAAGCCTGAGGTATGATCTTGGTAGAATCTAAAATATGCCACAGACTCCAGAATCAGGAGAATTAAAACCCAACTGACAAGGAGATGGAAAATTATCCTTTCTACCCCAGATTTCTGTGGATACTTTAAATCAATTTTCATGTTACTGTTATGTGATCTATGGGAACATTGTCCTCACAGCCTCAAAGAATTTGACTGGCAGCCCGAAGGACTAGTTCTATTAAAAAAGAATGAAAGACGGGGCGCCTGGGTGGCGCAGTCGGTTAAGCGGCCGACTTCAGCCAGGTCACGATCTCGCGGTCCGGGAGTTCGAGCCCCGCGTCGGGCTCTGGGCTGATGGCTCAGAGCCTGGAGCCTGTTTCCGATTCTGTGTCTCCCTCTCTCTCTGCCCCTCCCCCGTTCATGCTCTGTCTCTCTCTGTCCCAAAAATAAACAAACATTGAAAAAAAAAAAAAAGAATGAAAGAGTACAATAATCATTGCACAGATTCAAGCTACATGTGTGTAGAACTGGGACAGACAACTGGTAAACCGGAGGTGGCCCATTAGAGATGAAAGCAAACTTGAAGAACTAAATCAGCAATGAGTATGATGTTCTCATATTATGTCTTTTGAAAGAACTAAAATGCTTATGAAGCAAAAGGTAATATAAGCATCTCTCCTCTTCAATATTAAAAAAAATGATGTATTTGCTTTAGGAAGAAACACTATTGTTGGGTGCCTGGGTGGTTCAGTCGGTTGAGTGTCCAACTTTTGACTTCAGCTCAGGTCATGATCTCATGGTTCGTGGGTTCAAGCCCCGTGTCAGGCTCCGTGCTGACATTATGGAGCCTGCTTGGGATTCTCTCTCTCCCTCTCTTTCTGCCCCTCCCCCATGTGCCATGCACATGCTATCTCTCTCTAAATAAATAAACATTAAAAAAAGAAGAAAGGATTGTATTGAAACCCTTTATCAATGGGTGATCAATGGGTGACTGGGCCTCTGTCCCCAGGTCTGTGACTGCTCTTGTCAAAGGACATTTAATGAGGCAATAAGTCAATGGCAGAGCAGGAAATAAGATTAGAGTATTCTAGCTTCCAACTTTCACTCTCGCTTTCAGATGACTGCCTCTAATACCAATCACTTAAAGCAAGAACATCCTAGGTCAGTAATCGGGGTGAGGGGGAAAGAAATGATCGAGGTATCACATTTTTCCCCCCCCAAATCTAGATAATTTTTCACATTAGAGAATCAAGATATTTCATTTTCAGTTGCCCAAAGGCAGTAAAATTAAAAGAATAAAGATTCAATGGCTACTCTCTGTTCTATAGAGAGTATATGCAAGGGCCATCACATCTGTAAAGTTTCCTGGTCCCACAAGAATACTCCAATGTCCCAGAGGCAAGGACCTTAAATAGAGGGCACTCTGTATGATACCTGGCACCATACCCTGAAGCTGGATGCTCACATTATTTCTTGGCCTCCGGGGGGCCAAGATCTTGAACAACATGACTGACTCAGACTTCCAAGTCAATTACAACACCTTCCTCAGGCAGGTGAGCTGGTATCATCAAGATGTTTTTTGGGTTTTTTTTCTCCCCAGGAGCAGTTTCCAGAGCATGGTACATGGTTCATCTTATGAGTCACCCCCCTTTACTCAAGGCTCAATGGCTCCTACAGACAGCCTTGCCAGGCACAGATTCTATGTGACCTCTCTCAGAGTAACACACCCTTCTTCCTGTTGGGGTCTATCTATCTATCTATTTTTGCTAGATAGCACTGGTACTCTGTTTCCAGGGAACTTCAGTAAAAGGGGATTTTTTGGAAGTCCCTTGAAATAGACCTGACCACAAAGCACTAGTTCAGGTTTTAGAGATGAATAAGAATAACAACTTGGGCTTTGTTAAATGGCACCTTCTTTTAGATTTACTACTGAACCAGATAAAACAATGCAAAACAAAACACATGTGATTAACGATGCAGTGGGTGGACGCAGCTCTTGATGCTGCCCTGGTTTTCACAGAGATCTCTGTAGTGTTCAGGACAACCCGTGAGAAGTAATGAAGTTGTTGGATCGAGGATGCCAGAGCTGTGAGCTCTTTGGACTGAAGCATGTAGCTAAAGCCACATCGGTACCCAAGGGTCTCCCTATTACAATATAAGGACATATTCACAGCATCACCAAATCACACACTTCTAAGTTATTGTCTTAGTGGGTCATTGGTCTCCTGCAGTGCTGAAAGAAGGATTCACCCTAAATTCTTTGAGTACTAGTGTCTGACTTCCTGACAAGGGAAAAACGTAATAAAATTTTGGCTAAGCGTCAGAAGACATATATGCCAGCCCTGGCTCTGCCCCTAACTAACCAGTTGTGCAGCCTTACGCAAATCACAGAACCTACCTGGACTTGGATTTTCGTATCTGTAATGGGAGCATTAGGTGGATTCTTCAAGTCTTTCGAGTCTTGAAATGCCACAAATCCGATCGAATGTCTCCCTGAGTTGGGTAAGTGGTAGGATTGTATCGTACAGACTTCTCGGCCAGATGTAAGACACAGATCATGTACTTTTGAAATAAATCATAACGTTGACACAAAAACAAGAAACATAAACAATTAGTAATGAATTTTAAGCATCAAGACACCAGCTCTAAATCTCATTCATCAAAAAAGTAGAGCATCTGAGAAATTTTAGGGCCGACTATCGATCATTTCATGTCCCAGAAGGTAAGAGAGGAGGTAATCCAGATCTTTTTTTAGAATTAGAGAATTCTAATTAGAATTACTGGCAAAATGAACATGATGGGAGCTTTAAGAGAACAAGAATTCTTGGTAACCGTGGTGAGGAAGGTGAAATATGGTCAAGTAAAAGTCAAATTTTAAAATGTTTAAGAAACATATTAAGATATATCAACCACATGAGATACTAAAAGGGGCTAAGTTAACTGTTTTAGGATATTCTAGAATATTTCCACCTGATTATTCAATCACAATAGACACCAAATGTTAAGAAAGAAGGAGAGAAACAGGAAATGATTGTGACTACTTGGGATATTCTGAGAATAATTCCAATCTATTATAAAAAGATATAAATTTCATATAAAATATGGGTAGCCCTGAAAAGAGTAACATAAAATCAATAACTTATCCTCATTCTCAGTATCTATTCAATTAATTGAGGACAGTTAGCCAAGGACAGTTATTCTGGAATCTTGTTTCTCACACCCACTCCATTCAATCAATTGCCAAGATCTTTCCGTTTCTAAACACATTCCATTGCTAAATGTGTCTCATTTTTGTCTCCACTACCAGGGCCTTAATTCAGCTTTTCGCTACGTGCTTCATAGGTTACTATAGGGGTCTCTTCACTTGTACCCTCACATCTTATTCTAATCTCCTTCTAGTGACATCGACTTAACCTACAGGTTTGATTATACCACTTGATTATACCACCTTCTTCCTTGAAACTAGTCATCAGATCTCCACTGTGTACAGAAGAATTTCAAACGCCAAAGCTTGGCATACAAAATAATCCTTTGGCTTCATTTCTAGGCATGGTCTTTCAAAATGGCCCTACAGCTGAAGGCTCCCATGCCTAACACATAGTGGGTGTTTAATAAACGCATGTTGAATGGCGGAATACATTTTTATGAGGGTTTTGATATCTGAGCTGAGAAAAGGGCACATACAGCTGCCTAATGAGCATGAGCAGGTCTGCTGGCCTAGGGGAATAATGTCCCTGGAGATGGAGAAAGATTTTACTGAAGAATAATTAGAACCCGTTTTGCCAGTGTTGTTTGGGGAATGACCTGTGGAGCACAGTAAAAAATATCAGGGAATCAGAGGAGACAGTGTTATAATTGTTAATATAGACTGCTTAGATTAATGTCAGTTTCATAAATAATTACAATTAAGGATATCTGGTGAAAAATCAGTAAAAGGTTGTGTCCACTAGGAACTACACTAATCTCACTTCTTGTTGGGCAGGTTATCCTGTCTGGTGAAAGAGAAGAAAGAGATAAGGCACCACAGAACTAGATTTTAGTGATGGATTTGACAAAGTTTCCACTGTTCCATCCGGAAGTGAGGTAGACACATAAAAGCAAGATGACAGTGCCATTAGACCCATTAGTTTGATGCCAATTGGCTGCCAGTGAATGCAGGTTCCTGGTGACCTGCAGAAGACTTTTGTCCTCAGCCCTGTCCTATTCAATAGTTTATTCAACACTTGACTGAAGAGCCCAAAAGCACATTGGCTGAATTCGTGGATGACATCCGCGATGTCAAAATACTGTGCCAGCAAATATAAGGATCCCGGAAGGACCCAGCAACGTGGCTAAATGGGATCAGCATGGCAAAATTACATTTAACAAGAATATGAGAACCTGTATCTTCTTCCATGATAACACGTTTGTATAGGTTTGGGAAACTTGTGGCTGCCCATACAATCTGAGTTAACGGGGTGATCTCAGCCTTCCTTATGGGAAGTAAAGGATATAGAACGAAGGGAAGGAGAGTCCCCTCTCGGCATGCTGGCGGATCCCACTTAGAATATTGCTTTTACCTCAGGTTGACATCAGACTTTCAAGTTGGGTGAAGGTGGCGGAGGGCAAGTTGAATATTTAAGGTGTTGCAACCATATATGAGAAACAGCAGAAGGGGTCTGGGAAGAGCAGCCCATTGAAGGGACGGGCCAAGGGCCAAGGCAGCCACCTTACACATCAGAACGGCTGTCACATGAAAGTGAGATCTTGCTCGGTCTGTGTGTCTGGTCTCAAAGGTAGAGCTGAGACCAATATACAGATTCAGTCACATTTTGGTCTCAGCAAGGGGCTTATAATAATCACGGCAATCATCGGAAATCCACTTACGATATGTTGTTGGCTCAATCTTTTGATGGGAGATGGGTTTGAATGAACTTTTCATGTGCCTTCCGATCTCCATCTAAAAAATATACCGCTAGCCACATATGGTAGAAGAAAAAAATGTAAATGGCCCCAAACTCGTCCCATCCCTTATGCATATTCCTTCGCGGTAGCATGGTTCTCATCAAGTTGGTAGGGCTTCCCATCAAGAATTTGTTTCTTGACCCTCTGGAACCTGGGCGTGGCTATCCAACTTCCTCTGACTAAAACAGAGACTTGAAAAGTACTTGCAGATCAGGGTTTTCTCTGTTGCTGACCCTAGGAAGCTTGAAGCCGCCAGGAGCCTAGGCCGCTTGCTGGAGACACTTGGGCAAGTGTGGGTTCTCACACTAGGTGACAGTCATCGCCAATAGGCAAACAGGTAACGGGACCATCCTAGACCAACCGGCCACTAGACCGCCTGCCCGCTGACCCGAGGTGAATGAGTGAGCTCAGGGGAGGCCGCCAGAACCGCCATGCTAAGCCCAGTCCAAATCGGTTTCAAAATTGTTGGCTAATGGATGTTTGTTTCCTGACGCCGCTAAGCTTCGGGAGGGTTTAGAGCAGCGCAAATGACCGCAGGAATGAAAATAATCACCAAACACGTGAGCGTGCAAAGAAATGTTGCTACACCTTTGGGGTTCTTGGCAGACGACACATTTCCCACTGACGACCGGGGCCGGTTTAAACTTTGGATGACCAGGTCTTTAGGTGGCATTATCGTCGCTGATATTAATAACTCCACTTTGCACAGCACATTTGGGTTTAGGAAAACATTTTACATCCTTTCCGGCGGGTATTTATAGTCAGCATTTCACACCCCGCATATTAGAGGCATGCAAGGCAGATGCATTTTGGTGGGGGGTTACAGAGAAAACCAAATTGTGCCTTCTATTTCGCTGCAGCAGAGTGCAGTGGGGGTGGGGAGGAGGGGAAAAGGCTAAAAGATGAAGGCAACGCCCCCTCCCAGCGCACCCCTACACCTGCCCGCTGGGAAAGAAAGGGTCCGCACGCGGCTCAGGTTTGGAAGAACACTCCCTGACACCCCATTTCCTTTATTTGTTTCCCTCGGTACAAGAGCATCTCAAGGAAACATTATTTATTTATTTTTAGGAAACATGTCTCCTTTTTCTTCCCGAGGCCTCGTTTGAAGCCCACTCTTCCTGTTATGAAAGAAACAACGTAACCTTTGCTGCTGCTTCATTTCAAGTCTCCTTTTGAATTTTGTATTTTCTGAGCCACGACCAAGAAAAAAGAAAATGCCCTTTCTCCTTCCAACAGATTAGGCCGGGCAGATGCCTGAAAATGGGTTCTTTGGATCTTATCAAAGCCTTGAACTCCTTCTGTTGGGCACACCCTTCTCCTTTCATTTTGGGCTGCCTTTCTTCCTTCCTTTGCTTCTCATCTTCCCGGCCCTGCTATTAAAAAAGGTGCTTTTTGTGTTTCTGCACTCTCTTGGGTAATGTATGTATCTTGTGTTCATCCTTTCTCTAAATAAGAGTCTTTAAATATTCAGACATGCCGGCCAGAGAATGCACTTCTAATCATGGTTCTTAGGTTGATGGGTTTCCTTCCAAGTTTTGGATACAAGTTCTTTCAGAAAGCTCAGGAGTCTTACCCTACTGCAGAACTCCCAGCCCTAGGAGGCAACCGATTGATGCATTGACTGTCTGATATAGCAGATGGCGTTAAGGAAGGTGCTATTGAAATGCTAAGTGATGGAACAATCTCATCACCCCACAAACTAAATAGTATCTGATGCGGGGAACGAAGGCAAAAGGGAGAAATTAAATTTCCTTATAACTTACAGCCCACTGACGAGTCCTCAAGGTAGGCAGAGTGACCTCCCTCTAAGAACTCAGCCCCCCTGGATGATGACACTTTGCTCCGGGCAAAAGGCAATCCTAGCTGGACATCAGCCCAAGCCCCCAGGATCCCGTGAATCTACTTTAAACATACAGAAATTCCTCTGGAAACTTCCTTTATCTCTACCTCCCAAGATATATGTTAGCAATCATCCTCCAAGCGTATGGCCCACTGATACCCATCGGAAGGGTCTCATGACTAAGGTTTTACTGGACGGTGGTAAATGACCTTTTCCTAACAACACCTAGTCCCCTCAAGGGCCTGGAAACCTTGCTTCCAAAATTCCTTAGAGACTTATGCTATCCCCAGCCCCCTCCCCACTTGAAAGTATATAATCAGTCACCTGTCACAACCCCAGGGCAGCTCTTTCTGCCCACGGGTCACATCCCTGCACTTTAATAAAACCACCGGGTTGCACTGAAGATGTCCCAAGAATTCTCTTGACCATTCGCTCTGAACCCCAACATCTCCATATCAGTAACCATCTCCCTTGGGGCTCTGTAACGGTGGTTTTTCGGGACTAGGTGTTGTTAAAGAAAAACAGAAAGATATATATGTTAGTACTTAGTAAATATATTACTAAATATATGTAATGATATTATGATATAGAATACGTATATGTAATATGTGTGTATATATACATGCACATACACCCACTGATTTATATACGCTGAAGCCATTGTCACTTAAAGATTCCCTTTCTTTCACTAAAATCTTTTCACGTTTTATCACTTTCCATCACTGCACCCTTCCCACCCTCTGCCCCACCCTGCCATCCTCATCGCACTCCCCCACCCCTGCCTAGGAAAGATAGGTTGGCTCAATGTTAAAGTAACAGAAAAGTCCTTTTATAGGCAACTTAAGCAACATTCCATTGTCAATACGGTAAACAGAAGGAACTAAGTGTTAGGCAACCGTCAAGCAATTCAAATGCTTTTCTGGAAATTGTTCTAGCTCAGCCTCCTAGTTACTAATTCCTTCATTCACCTCCCAAACATTTGGCACAAGATTATCTGCCAGGGCAGAAGTTATGACCATTAAGCAAACGTATCCAAGCAAAAATGTGCAGCAAAAGCGGTTTAGCATATTCTAAGTTTCAGTATCTCTTCTTCAAGGCAACAGCTCCTCTCAGCAAAAATAGAATTTAGGGAGTGCCAACTAGAGCATCCTGCTGACTGAATCATCTTTACAAATAGTTGTTCTATTTTCAAAGTAAGAATGTATTTTTTCAATCATGCTTAGACATTATGTAGCATAAAGGCATGCACAGAGAGATAAGTTACCGTGTTTGTGCTGTTAGGAACTCAAGGCTGAGATTAATAATCTGCTCAGAAAACTATTTCTTGTGCCCACACAGAATTTTATGTTGTGTCGTTCAGTTTGCTATCTGATGATCCCAAGGGTTCACTTGTATTATTTATATAAAGAGTCTTTGCCTTTTGCCAGAGCCTGAAATGTTTACGTTTTAACACGTACTGTTCAAAAACTCCAGTGTGAAAGGCAGAAAGTATTTCAGAAAGCCTGTTATGTATTTTCCAGAGAGTTGTTTACTAAAAAACTTTCTTTCGGATCTATGTAGGTCAGTGGTCCTCAATGCGGGCTGAATCCCCCCACCCCCAAGGGGCTTTTGGCAATATGAGAAAGACATTTGTGGCTCTCACAACTGGTTTCGAGTACATAAAGGCCAGGGTTGTTGCAAAGCATCCTATAATGCCCAGACCGGCCTCTCGCGGCAAAAAATTCTCTAGCCCGGGGCACCTGGGTGGCTCAGTCAGTTAAGTGTCGGACTCCTGATTTCGGCTCAGGTCTTGATCTTTCGGTCTGTGAGATTGAGCCCTGTGTCCGAACGTAGGACTCTGTCTGCACTGACTGTGTGGGGCCTGCTTGGGATTCTCTCTCTCCCCACCCTCTCTCTGCCCCTCCCCAGCTCCCGTGCCCAATCTCTCTCTCTCAAAATAAAGAAATAAACTTAAAACAATGTTCTGTACGTTAAAGGGAATTTGGTGCTTTCCTTATTAGTCATGGCAACTTTCCTGACTGCCAGTGGAGAAAAGAAGGCAAGGAAATATGTCTTTATTTGATACAATGGGAAAGAAATTTGTTACTTAAAAAAAAACACTTATTATTTACTCTACCGCTGATTTGCAACATGACCTTAGGGAACTCCCTGGTTTCAAAATATTGTGACTCATAAATTCTTAAGAATCTGTCACATATTTAGAGCACAGGGTCTTGACTCTATTAGTTTATTATTCTAATTCATTGTTGTTAAATCACTATGATTTCCGGGCACCTGAGTGGCTCAGTTGTTTGAGCACCAACCCTTGATTTCTGCTTGGGTCATGATCCCAGGGTCATGGGATCGAACCCTGTGTCAGGGTCCACTCTGAACATGGAGCCTTCTTGGGATTCTCTCTCTCTCCCTCTGCTCCCCCCCTGCTCTAAATAAACACATACATAAACAAATAACTATGATTTCTTTATATAACACATTTTAGCCTACCTTTTCTCCCCACCTACAAGGGAAGTTTGATTAGAGGATGAGCTCCAAATTCTACTATTGTTTCCTTCAGCAAATCTTATTTCCACGACTGACACTTCCTTCTCACTCTAGGGCACCAAAAAGAAGTGATTTGCTTAGGTATAGTCAGGGAAGGGGCTCATAGGGATGTAATTATTCAAGTATTTTCTTTCTTTTTTCTTTTTTTACAGTAGACAGAACTTGCAAATATAAACTTATCAGTTTATTAATCACTACTGTCACACACACCAACACTTCAAGGTTGTAACTGTCCAACTTTCTAAATCTAAAATAAAAGTGTTTTATCCTTTGTGACATGAGTGATTCTAATTAAGATTATCAGATGTATTTCAAGATACAAGTATAAGAGCATGGAGAAACCAGGCAGTGACCTGGGAAAGATTGTTTTCTCTTTCGAAACCTTATTTGTAAGCTGGAAATAACAATCATACTTTACAGAGTTGTGAGTTTTAAAAAAAGGTTAGAAGTCTTCATATCGAAAATATCTGCTGAGGGTAAAGCAGATCGATGGAAGAAACAGAAACAAAAACCCATTCTTGGACCCAAATTGATGAAATGTCAGCATCCCAAAGAATAAGTAGAAAATTCTAACATCTTCTCAAGAGAGGAAGAAAACTGACCATGTGCCAAGGGATGAAAAGCAAATAGGTTTCAGACTTTCCATTAGCAACAGTAGACTCCAGTGAGGTAAATCTTTATTCTGCTGGAAACTGACCTTGGTTCTTGAATTTTATACCCAGCCAAATAATCAGTAAAGCACAAGATAAAATAAAAACATTTCCTGATTTTCAATGATGCAAAAAGTACACTACTCAACAACTTACATGAAAATATTATCTGAGGGTTGCTCCAGAAATAAAGGGATTTTCAAAATAGAATAACACAAGACATAATAAAGAATAACGATGAAGTGTGACTTAGAAGAGGTGAACAAGACTGAAAAAAAAATGTTGAAGAATCAAATATATGTCAATTGGACATTCTCTTTGGAGCACCAAAGGTTAGTGGCAAAGGATCATGTTACTCTTTTGTGGATCCCTTTATGAATACCTTTTCTATACTCATGATAGTTAAATACTCTTTTAGAATAAATGCCTAGGGGCACCTGGGTGGCTCAGTCAGTTAAGCATCCCACTCTTGATTTTGGCTCAGGTCATGATCTCACAGCTTGTGAGTTCAAGCCCCACATCAGACTCTGCACTGACAGCTCTCTCCCTCTCTCCCTCTATCTCTGCCCCTCCCATGCACTCTCTCTGTCTCTCTCAAAATAAATAAATAAATAAACTTTAAAAAATAGCACAAATCTCTAAGAACAAAGCATGTAAGTCTTAATTAAAGATTACTAATTGAATTTAAATGTTACGAACTTCGAAAATAAAAGATTATATGGCCAATCAAAAGATAGTCATGAAATGGTGCAGGTAAGCAAGATAGTATATTTTAGCAAAAGTCTTAAATGTTCTGTAATAGAAATCAGTAGATACCATCTTGGTGTGCCTGGGTGGCTCAGATGTTTAGGTGTCTGACTTGGTTTTGGCTCAGGTCATGATTTTATGGTTCATGAGTTCTAGCCCCACATCAGCCTCTACACTGATGGTTCAGAGCCTGCTTGGGATTCTCACTCTCCCTCTCTCTCTCTCTGCCCTTCCTGTGCTCACCCTCTCTCTCACAAAATAAATAAATAAACTTAAAAAAAAAAGAAGTTTAAAAAAAAAGAAATCAAATAGATACTGTCTAAATTTTTTTTTTTTCAACGTTTATTTATTTTTGGGACAGAGAGAGACAAAGCATGAACGGGGGAAGGGCAGAGAGAGAGGGAGACACAGAATCAGAAACAGGCTCCAGGCTCTGAGCCATCAGCCCAGAGCCCGATGCGGGGCTCGAACTCACAGACTGCGAGATCGTGACCTGGCTGAAGTCGGACGCTTAACCGACTGCGCCACCCAGGCGCCCCAGATAGATACTGTCTAAAATAGACAATTCAAGAAGTACAGAACTACAGGATACAGATCCCCATTATCACTATTACTCTTAATATTTGAAGCTATTAAGCAATGCAATTTCATAAGACAATTAGAGGTAAGAATTGGAAAGGAGGTAGAAAAAACTGTCATTATCTGTAGACATAATGTTTACGTAATTGTAAAACTCCAGAGAATCTTCTGAAAAACTGTTGCAAACAATAAATTAGTTCAATAATTAGTAGAATATATCCGAAATCAAAGGTCATAATAAAGCATAAAAAAGCAGTATTTATGAAAATTGCAGAAGATAAATTACCAAGAAAAAACTTAATGAGGAATATGTATTACATTTATGAGAACAATCCTAAGTTATTCCTGATGGATACAAAAGTAAAAACAAACAGAAGCACCTGGGTGGCTAAGCTGG
This sequence comes from Prionailurus bengalensis, assembly GCF_016509475.1. Taxonomy (NCBI): domain Eukaryota; kingdom Metazoa; phylum Chordata; class Mammalia; order Carnivora; family Felidae; genus Prionailurus; species Prionailurus bengalensis. Next base: position 17,017,645 of record NC_057349.1, on the reverse strand, counting down.
TTAAGTGTCTGACTTCCACTCAGGTCATGATCTCACGGTTCATGAGTTCAAGCCCCACGTGGGACTCTGTGCTGACAGCTCTGAGCCTGGAGACTGTTTCAGATTCTGTGTCTCCCTCTCCCTCTGCCCCTTCCCCACTCACACTCTGTCTGTCTGTCTGTCTCTCTCCCTCTCTTTCAAAAATAAATAAACATTAAAAAGTTTTTAAGTAAAAAATAACAAAAGTAAAAACAAACGAATGGACAGACTCAATGTCATGAAAACAGTACCATGAAGATGTCAGTTCCACCAAAGTTAATTTACAAATGTAACGGGATCCAAATCAAAGTACCCGCTATCCAGAAAAACTCCAATAAAAAGGATCAGTTATTCATGCTAAGTATTGAAATACACTATAAAACTTCGATAATTAAAATAGTGTGGTGGTGTGGCATGAATACAGACAGACAAAATGAATAGAAACCCATACATAGTCAAAAAAATATCCTAAAATTAGTACATAGTAAAGATAGTATCTCAAAAGAATGGGGTAAAAGAAGAATGTCTTTCTTTCTTCTTCTTTTTTTTTTTTTTTTTTTTTGAGTAGGCTTCATGTCCAACATGGGGCTTGAACTCATGACCCTGATGTTGAGAGTCATATGTTCTACCACCTGAGCCAGCCAAGCACCCTCTGGAGTAGAAGAAGACTTTTTAACAGATATTTTAGGGACAACAAGTAGCCATCTGGAATGAGGTAAACAAGAATCCATATGACTCACTGCATTACAGAGAACTCCCAAAAGACCAAGGAGTAAAATGTTTTAAAAAAGTAAAAAGTAGCAATTAAAGTACTAAAAGAAAACACAGACAATATTTGTTATAAAGCTGGAATTCAGAAACTCTTCCGAACCAACTATGACTCAAAATCCAGGTACACACACACACACACACACACACACACACATACACACAAAAGATACATAATTCTAACTATATAAAAATCAGTACTTTTTTCAGGGCAAAATATCACAAGCAAAGTCACAGGATAAACTAAAACTGGGACAAATATTTCTAACTCATTTCACAGAACAAACAGTTAATCTCCCAAGTGTATAAGGAGTTCCTAGCTGGTAGCAAGAAAATGGACAGTAAAAAGCAGAAAAATGGGCAGAGGATATTAACAGGAAATTCACAAGGAAAATAAAAAACAGATAGCCTTTAAACATGAAACATTGTTTGGCCTCACCAGTAATGAGAGAATTGCAAGTTAAAACTATGCTGCGTTACCAGGTTTCATCTAGCGGATTAGCAAAAATCCAAAATCCATGAACAATATGGGAAACAGTAGAAATGTATTCTGTGCCAGTGAGGAACATAAATTTGCACATCCCCTACGAGAGTGATTTGACGATATCTGCCAAAATTAAAAATACACTTCCTCTTTGATCCAGTAATCAAATTCCAGGTATCTACCCTATGCAGACACCTCATATTTAAATATTTACATACTTACAAGATGTTTTATTGAGACATTTCTTTTATAGCCAAAGGGCAAAACAATGTCATTCAGTGAAGCACGGGTTAAATAAACTATAGAAGAGCCACTGGGTGGAATATTATGCAGTTAACAAAAGAGAAAAATAGAAAAAAAGAACAAGGAAGCTCTCTGGGTACTGATACGGATATGTCTTCAGAAACTATGAGTAGTATATCAATCCAATATTCTATCTTTTGTGTGAGAAAGGGGGAGATGACTACACATTTTTGTTTTTGCTCTACCTGCATAAAGAATTACTAGAAGCATAAAAAAGAATAATAAAAGTGGCTACCCATATTCCTCAAAAATTTAGAATTGCCATATGATCTAACAATTCCACTTCTGGGTATATATCGAAAAGATTAAAAGCAAGAACTTAAACATATATTTGACTATTTTTTAAATTTAGTTTTTTAAGTAATCTCTATGCTCAGTGTGGGGCTCAGACTCACGACCCCAAGATCAAGAGTCACACATTCTCCTCACTGAGCCAGCCAGGTGCCCCATGAACAGGTATTTGTACACAAAGGTTAATATCGACTTTTCTCACAGTAGCCAGAAGGTGGAAACAATTCAAATGTCCATTGATGGATAAATGGACAAACAAAATGTGAGTATACACATACCATGGAATATTACTCAGTCTTAAAAATAAATGAAATTCTGACACCTGCTCAAACACGGATAAATAAAAACACTACGCCAAGTGAAATAAGCCAGACACAAAGGATTCCACTTATATGAGGTTCCTTGAGTCATCAAATTCATAGAGGTAGAAAGCAGAATAGAGATTGCTAGGACTGTGAGAGACAGAACAATGGAGGTTGATTATCTAATGCGTTCAGAATTTCATTTGGGGGATGATGAAAAAGTTCTAGAGACGGATGTTGATTTTGGTTTTACAACAACCTGAAAGCACTTAACGTCACTGAGCTGTATGCTTAGAATGGTTAAGATGGTAAATTTTATGTTCTGAAAATTTACCACAATAAAGAGATAGAGCTCCCTATAGAGTCAGGAGGGAGGGTAAAAGATACAGGGCTAGGACGGTTATGACTCCAAGTACACCTTTGTGTAATTACATATTACATAATTACCTAATAGGATCAATAAATACATTCTAGGAAAGACCTGGGTTTTCTTCTTGGATCCCTTCTACAATACAATTTTTTTTCTACATGCAAATATTACTTTATTTCATCTCAATATTTTAAAAACACCTTCACCAATAGTGGATTGATTAAGCATCCACACACCAGAATATTAAACAGCAATGGTTAAGACTAGGTAGATCCATATCTCCCTCATTTTGATTTGTAGACTCACAGGTTCTGACCTCCAGAGAAGTGCTCTCAACTCTGATCTTCATGGAGCTGGTTAATGAAATGCACTGTGCCGGCCCTGCAGTCCTAACCATCTGTCTGCGGGGAAGATGAGGAAGGGGACGGCTGACACTTGATGTACGTTTCATGCTTAAGATGACTTGTCAGAGCAAACCCTTGGGTATGGTGGGGTCCTTGCTCAGCCACTAACAAATTAATCTCTCATTTTATCTGGCTGTCTTCTTTTGTGTGGGCACCTCCCATAGCAGGGAAGCTGAAAGGCAGAGGGACTGGAGGTAGGAATAGGGTTCCCAATTTCACCTGTACCCATCCCTTTCCAGAGCGACCCTGAACAGTTCCATTGCAGTGGGACACTTTGCCATTATCGTGCCCATCCACTGGTCAACATCTCCATTGGCTGGAAAGTACTTCCTAAAGTTGAGCAGAAATTTGTCTCAGTTACTCCTACCCGTTGGTCCTGCTTTTATTTTCTGGAACCAGGAAACATAATTCCTCTTCTGTATGATATCATTCTGGTATTTAATATAGCCCTCCCAAAAAATGTCTCTTCTCCAGGCCCCAAAGCTCCTCTGTGGAACCTTATCTGTTCGGTGGTCAGAATTCCAGTAACTCCTCAAGCTCTTCTCTCTCGGCATTTGTTGGGTCTGTAGCCCATTTCTATGGATTTATCTTTGATTATATTCCTACTTCTCCACCAACCTATCAACAAATCTCTTTATTTGCCTTTGGGATTCAAATGAAATATACCTGTGTAGAAGCTTGTAGTCTTTAAAATGGCTCCCAGGCACCTGGGTGGCTCAGTCGATTAAGTGTCTGCCCCTTGATTTCGGCTCACAGTTCATGGGATCGAGCCCCACATTGGGCTCCTCGCTGACAGCACTGAGTCTGCTTGGGATTCTCTCTCCCTCTCTCTCTTCCCCTCCCCACTTGCTCTCTCCAAATAAACAAATAAGCTTAAAATAAATTAAGTAAATAAAATGGCTCCCCATGGTCCTCATGCTCTGTAATCTCCTCTATTTGAAGGGTTGGACCTAGTGACTTGCTTTTAATGAACAGAATGCAGAAAAGAGTGATAGAATACACTTCTGAGATTAGTTTATAAAAGACTATGACTTCCATCTCACTGACTTCTTCTTTCAGGGTCTTCTTGCTTGCTCTGATCAATCCAGTGCCCATGTGAGATGCTCTGATGCCAAAAACTGAGGACACCTCCAGCTAAAAGCTAGCCAGGAACTGAATCCTTCCAACAATCATGTGAATGATCTTGAAAGCAAATCATCCCATAGTCAAGCCTTGGGAATGCAACAGTCTGAGGTGACCCCTTGACTGCAGCCCTCTAAGAAACCTGAAGCAGAGAACTCAGCTAAGCTATGAACCAGGACTTCCTGACCCATAGAAACTGAGATAATAAGTGTTATTTTCAAGTAGCTAAATTTGTGGTAATTTGATATGCAGCAATAGATTGCTAACACCACCAAGGATGAGGACAAATAATGAAGAGAACTAACATTGACCCTCTTGAAACATTAGATTCTTACAAATAGCCAGTCAAATGAGAGTCTCCTGATTCTGTCATTAGGATTGCATTTTCTTATCACATCAAAATTAGCTTCATGAAACGTATTCCAAGTATGAGAGTTACTTTAGATGATCTTAATGTCACTGTTTTAAGTACAGGCAAGAATTCTAATTATTGGTTTTGTTTCAGTGTTTTCCAGATAACAGAGACCTAAATAAGTACTTGGAGGTTTTCTCTGAAGAACACGGTATTGTGTTGGTAGTAAGCCATTGCAGACTGCGATATTGTAGGGCAATTTTAAATTCCTTTTAAATAAACTGGCATTGTTTTGGGGTCATTATGAAGAATAAGTTAGTATTAGGAAACTCCGTGAACATTACACCAAAAAATGAAGGGAAAAAAACACAAAGAAAAGTTGGAACTGTTATAGATTAGGATGGTGTAGATCTTGAAAACCAGATATATTTCAATCAATTATATATGACTAAATCCCTATTACAAGTATCCTTCTAACTGATCTTTTTAGGCGGTTTATGTGTGATCATCTATCGTCAACCACAACTCGGCTCTTGATTATATTGACTGAAACCGTTTCTTCCTTCCTTTCCCAAGGGTAATATTTTTAAGGGTGAAGATCTCCGCGGATAAATTTCATTTCATGAAGACTAGGATGAAAAGTGGACCAATACTAACCAGTCTTTTACAGATGACTGTCTTTTCTTTTCCTCTGTAGTTCTTTTCTTTTTATTCGTGGTAACCCTCAAATAATATAAAATTCTCCATCGTAACCATTTTTAAGTGTAGCGTATAGTGTTAAGTATATCCACCTTGTTGTGCAAAGATGCCCAGAACTTTTACATCTCAAAAAATAGAAACTCTATTGAACAACGCTCCGTTTTTCCCTCCCCCTCCAAACCTGGCAACCACGATTCTAGTGTCCACGTCCACGAGCTTGACTATTTTAGATAATCTCATATAAATGGAATCAGACAGTGTTTGTGTTTCTGTGACCGGATTATTTCACTTAAGCATGATGTAGTCAAGCTTCATCCATGTTGTAGCATGTGTCAGGATTTTCTTCTTTTTTAAGGCTGACTAGTGTCCCCTTGTATGTACATATCACATTTTATTTACCCATTTCTCCACCAATGGATATTCAAGTCATTTCTGTCTCTTGACTATTGTGAATAATGCTGCACTGGAAATAGGCATGTGATCGTCTCTTCAAGATCTTGCTTTCAATTATTAGATATACACCCAGAAGTGACATTGCTGGGTCATATGGGAATTCTATATTTAAGTTTTTGAACAACTTCCATTCTGTTTTCCACAGTGCCTGCACCATTTTGCATTCCCACCAACAGTGCACAAGGATTCCAATGTCTCCGTATCCAGAACCACACTTGTCATGTTTTGTTTGTTTGCCTGTTTGTTTGTTTGTTTGTTTGATAAAGCCTTCCTGATGAGTGTGAGGTGATATACCATTGTGGTTTAGATTTGCATCTCTTTAATGATTAGTGATGCTGAACATCTTTATATTGCTTGTTGATCATTTGACTATCTTCTTTGGAAAAATGTCTTTTCAAGTTCTTTGTCCATTTTTTAACCAGATTGTTTTGTTGTGGTTGTGTGGTATGAGTTCTTCATATGTTGGAGATATTAACTATCAGATATTTGGAGATTTGCAAATATTTTCTCCTATTTTGTAAGCTGCCTTTTCACTCTGTTGACTCTTTCCTTTGATGTGCAGAAGCTTTCTTGGATACGACACAGAAGGTACGGCGACAAAGCATAAATAGACAAATGAGACTAGAGATGACTTTTTTCTTAAATGATGTCTGTCCGGTCATCAACCTGTGCAGACCTTCTATCGGTCTCTCGATCCATCTACAGTCTCTCTCTCTCTCTCTCTTTCTCTGTCTCAAACACACACACACACACACACACACACACACACGCTCATCCATGGTTACCATGGTTACCATGGTTATGACATTCTCTAGCCTCTAAACAGCTAGCTGATTTATAACTCCCTTTCTTCACCGCTATCATCTGAGAAATTGGGGTTCTCTGGGGCCAGCTTTGGAGGCCATTCCTAAACAGTTGCCTGGTTCTTGTTATCTTTGCCTAATCTCCTGTGTCCATTCCATGCACCCAGAATTATTTTCTCTCACCCACTGCCACAAAACTCTTCACAATTGTCTGAAATGCAGCAACTAATATATGTCTCTCTGCTCTGAGTACAAAACACTCACTTATTTTACCGGTGTCAAGAGACGCATTCATTTAGTGCTGAAATTGATGATGGAGTCAGCAAAACAGCCAAGTGAATTTTTGGTTCTTGTTAAACTTTTTCTGTTAGAGCATTGGTTGCAGTGGATTTTCATTAGCATTTAAATTAATCTCTTTTTAAAAGTTTTATTCCAAAATGAATGATCTCTTTTACGATATTTCTTTAAATTTCTCAAACAGACCAAAATGTGTAACTTCAGCAACGAATGTTGTATTTCCAGTTGCCTAATCCTGATATTTAGCCATTTGTTATGATATGGTAGTAACACATAAAGGGATTTGCCAGGATTTCCTCAGGAGGTACCCTCCCACACAATGAACACTTTCTCCCCCTTCTCTTTCTTTATATAACTCCCTTATCTAGAAACTTTCTGTGAATTCAGTCCCATTTTTAAATTAATGGGGCTAAAGAGTACAAACAGAAGGCTTTTTAATTTTTTTTATTTTTAGAGAGAGATAAAGAGGTGCAAGTGGGGGAGGGGCAGAAGGAGAGAGAGAGAAAGAATCTTAAGCAAGTTCTACACTCAGTGCGGAACCCCACACGGAGCTCAATCCCACGACCCTGGGACCATGACCCAAAGAGAAGTTTGGATACGATATGACTAAATATTTAAAATTATCAGTGAAGCTGGAAAACTATTACATAAAATGTGTGCATCCAATCATCATTATTTGCACACTCTGTATTTGCCAGTTTGCCCACTAGCATTTGTTTGTAGCCCCAAACCAATGTTCTCGGTGCTTTCACAGGTATTTGTGGACGTGCACAGAGAGGCAGAAAGTTTGAGTTGCCTGACGTGCATGTTCCCTGCTGAGACTGAACAGGGTGATGCTCCGCCATTTTGTTTCACCTCATACTGTAGACGAGTGTCCTTTTGGCTGTCTAATTAGCGTCATGTTTTTCACATGTGTGTGCCTTTTGCTGGTGATTTCCCTGTTTAAAATGGCTCCCAAGCATAGCGATGAAGTGTTGTCTAGGGCTCCTAAGTTCAAGAAGGATGTGACGTGTCTTTACACATGAGCCTCGATGAACGTCTTTCAGGCCCGAGTGGTAGTACTGTGGGCCGGAAGTTCAATGTTAATGAATCAACAATGTACATTAAACAAGGTGTCCTTCAACAGAAACACAAGGAAAACAAGACTGTATATTGGTAGGTTGACGAAAGTGTGAGCAGAGGATCGCAGGACCCTAACCATATCTTTCCCCAAGGGCACTAATTCGGTATTTGCTAATTCAGTGACCCAGTGGACTTTATAGAATAAGACTATCATAAGTAATAAGAATCAACTGCACTAACTTCATACCTTAACAAATGTACAGTCACAATGACAAAATAAAAGACGACGTGCAAAACTATGGGTCTTAGATGTCTAAAAATGTTTACCTAAAATATCAAAAGAAATATCAAAGAAAATGAAATACAGGTTTTCATGACTGTCTTGGTATGCTATAGATAGGCTGGTAATGCTTGGATGAGCCATAAAAACATACATATTTCAGGGGCACCTGGGTGGCTCAGTCAGTTGAATGTGAGACTTTGGCTCAGATTATGATCTTGCAGTTGTGAGTTCAAGGCCTGGGTCGGGCTCTGTGCTGACAGCTCAGAGCCTGGAGCCTGCTTCAGATTCTGTGTCTCCCTCTCTCCCCTGCCCCCCCCCCCCCCCCGCCACCTTCACTCTCCCTCTCAAAAATAAATAAACATTAAAAAATTAAAAAGAAAACATGCATATTTCATGCATTATTACACATGTATCCTATATGCTTTCTTTCTCTTGCCTTCATCTCAGCGAAGACACTTATAATGTTGTTATAACAAAAATTTTATATAATTTATTCTACATCCAGGAATAAGCCAAAGGATTAAAAATGTAATTGTGTGCCATGTATGCAAAGTATCAATATATTTTTATATGAACGCAAATTGAAATAAATGTTTCAGTTGAAAATTTATTTTCCCGCATTTTAAGTTATTTTTCTTCTAAATGATTCTAGATCATCTATCAAAATTTAAAAGAAGAATAGAAGTTATGAGTTATAAAAGAAAAAACAGTATAATAAAAGTTAAATAGAAATCACCATTAATCAATATCAAATTGTTAAATAAAACTACTTAAAACTGACATTTCAGATTTATTAAATGTTTTTATGAAAACTGCTCACAATCGTAGCTTTCGACATCCATCTAGTTGTCAACGTAAAGAATTGATAACACCTGGGCTACCTCTAGAGCTCTACATAAACTAAAAATAATATGGATTGTATTGTTTAACATAGCAAAAAGTCTCTTAGTCACCAAGTGCCACTGTTGTAAAGACTTGGCTAATTCCTGAGTGCTTCCAGAACCGCAAATTGGAACAGGAAGAGAAGCAAAAAAAAAAAAAAAAAAAATGGATACTGGGCAACCATGGGAAACTGCCTAGTTGTGCAAGAATAAAACAATTTGACAAGTTCGTTAATTTGTCTCTTCTCTCCCCAACCCCCCAGTGATCCCACCACTTAAACTACCCCTGAGCTCTGAAGCAGCGTCCGTCTCTGTCGACAGCAGGATGCAACCCCAGATTTCCCACAACATTCAGACGCACTCACAGAACAAAGATGTCGAGCAGTGGGATACTTGGGGCTGTGGATGGATCCAGAGGCAGCGGTTCTGAGCATCGGATCTGACCCAGCCTGTCAGGGAAGCTCCTTTGAGGGAGAAAGTCACTGCACATGTTCCTGATCTCATTGGAGTGTGGCAGGCATCGGGCGATGGGCTGGCCAGCTGCCGGGGCATCTGGGGGCTCGTGGGTCTGGCACACAGCACCCAGAGCCCCTGCCTGGTCGGACTTCAGCCCTGGTCTGAATTAAACCTTTGCTCCTGGTCCCAGCTGGGGTCTCCTGCGTTCAGCACAGCGGGAGACACTCACTGCGTTGCGAACAGAACTAGGTAATATCGTGAGCTATTTGACAGGGTCCGTGCAACTCTTGGAGGGCATCTAGCCCGGGATTGATTCCCGCTCCACCGACTGACCAAGATCCATTGCCTCTTCGAACCCTCTCCTGACTCAAAGCAACACCTTTCCTTTTGTCACGGAGTTTCTTGCTCCGTCCACCTTGGACACCAATTCAAATGTTCTGAATTGAGTTTTCTGAATTTAAGCACATGTGCTCTGTCCTAGGGCCAGATAGAGGAATGACAACAGGAATGACAACAATAAGGGCTGGCATTTACCAAGTGCTTACTAAGACCCAAGCGTGGTTCCAAGCATGGGATGGAACATATGAGCTTTAGGTGTATGAAATAAATTGTCCTCACAGCAGGCCCATGCTGTGGGTACAGCTTTACCAGAGAGAAAACCAAGGCACAGAGAAGCTAAGTAAATTGCCAAAGTAAAGGTATGCAGGGAGTCTGACTCGAGTCCAAGTTCTTCCTCAGTTCACCATATGATACCCCAGGAGATGGACAAATGGTGTTTCTTACATGCCATGGGTCGGTTTGTTTGCCTCATTTTACAGGAAAAACAGGTTTTCTCGCACATTGGTTGAAAATGATATTTACAAGAAAAAGCATTGTATACATTCACACGTTGCTTTTCCTTCTCAGAGATGTTTATCCTGTCACTAATGACATCATTAATCCCAGAACTGCCTAATATCTGGCACCCCCTGTGAACACTTTTCCCAGAGGGCCTCACGTGCGCATACAGACTAACAGACAGAGACAAGGGAGAAGAGCCCATGCAGTCACTTGTCAAAAATCCGCAAAGAACTTACCAACCCCAGGGTTGTGTCTGCAATGCCCTCCCACACCCCCGGTGTCACAGCCACGGGGCAGGAAACAGTTAAATCATCCCCCCCCCCCCCCCGCCCCCCAAGGTCACCTTGAATGTCAATGGAAGAGCTGGGCTTGGAGCCCAGGCCTCTGGCTCCTCTCACTGAATTTCAGCAAGCAAACCGCATTCTGACATTTAATCGGTGAGATATTCTGTTTGTGTTAAAGCCTTCCCTTGCAATATTTGCAACCCAAAACACTACAGCATGGAGCCAGTGCCCAAGAAACTGGGAAGAAAATCCGACCCAAAGCCAAAGTGCCAGTCCCAGATGCAGGAAGTATAAAGCTAAATTTAGCCCGGCTCAATACATGACTGCATAAAAAAAAAAAAAAATCATCTTTAAGATTTTCTCTGCCTAATCACCAATATTCACACAGGACAAATCGCATTACAATAGATGTCATCATCACATCATCATAAGATTCTTGATCTTCAGTTGATGGCCCTCTTCTTTCAAGAAATATTTGATGCAACCAAATTCTAGGACATTCTCTGAGACTTCGCTGCGGTGGGGTTTGGCCTGTACTCTATCTAACGGGGTACCTTCGTACATCTTAAAGAGTCTAAGGCATACCACAGAAAGAGGATCTTCTATTAATAGGAGGGAGAACTGCATGGTCCAGTTCCCAGAAGCCAGCTTGCTGGGCCAAGTGCAAAGCAAGCAAACGGTCATGAAGCCTTGGTATTTTAAGCCTGGGGCATCTGGTTCAGCTTCTCTACAACTATAGATGGGTCTACATTCCTACTCATCGTGGGTGGAAAAACAGACTGAAAGAAATTGACAACCCTTAAAAAGCAGCGTCACGTCCCCTTGATTCCGCAGCTCCCCCCTCTTCACTTTGGAAGATGATAGCGACCGTCCAGTTTTCAGAAGAGCTTCTTCCTGGTGTTCTCACCCCTCAATGCTTGGCCAAGTGGTCGGTCCGCTTTGCCATCACGGTAAGGGTCCTTCTTAGGCACCATCAAGGCCATGGGAAGATACATGGAGATACCTGGAGGCTTTGGTTGCTCACCTTGGAGTCACTGTCACTTTGCTCTGCTCTCACATGGATGTTCTTCCAGGTTCCTGACTCCTTGTATGCCAGAGACTTGGGCTGGGTCCTTTATCGCTGCCACACTGGCCTTCAGGCTCCAGGATATGCCTCCCCAACTCCTGAAAGACTGGTGGACTCTCTCACTCATCTGTTTAGAGTAAATGCAAGTTGGACATGTGAAGTCCCAGAATGGGTCACTCCTGGTTTATCCTGAGTTTAAATAACTCAGCAACGTTAAATAGGAGCACTCACACTAGGACGCACCTAAGAACTTGACAAGGGACTCAGCAATCCCTCTTCACTGTATGATGTTCCTTCTATGCCAGATTTGTCTGCCTGATGCCACAGTGCTCGTCAATTTGTGCCCCATTAAACTGAAGTCAGGCTTGGGGCGCCTGGGTGGCCCAGTCAGTTAAGCGTCCAACTTCGGCTCAGGTCATGATCTCACGGTTCCTGAGTTCAAGTCCCGTGTCGGGCTCTGTGCTGACAGCTCGGAGCCTGGAACCTGCTTTGGATTCTGTGTCTCCCGCTCTCTCTGTTCCTCCCCCACTTGCACTCTGTCTCCGTCTCTCTCAAAAATAAATAAAGATGAAAAAAAATTGAAGTCAGGTTTTCGACTGTCCCTCTAGGACTTATATAGTCCTTTTAGACATTGTTGCAGTAGCCTTCCCTGAATCATTCTAATTTGATTCTCTACGTACTTTCTGTTTGATGCAAAGGTCAGCTTGTAAGTCTCCAGAAGAAGAAAATGTGTGCCTCACTTGGGTTTTCTACTAACGACCTGACAGTATGCTACTCAAAAACAACAGACTTAGGTAATAATTTTCTGTTTCCTATTAGCTGTGTGACTCTCATCTCGTTCAATAAGATGCCCAAAATCTTCATTCTGAATATCGTCCTGATTTTTTTCTTCTTTTTCTTCCTTGCCCTTTCTTCCTCCCTCCCTCCTTTCCTTCCATCCTCCCTCCCTCCTTTCCTTCCTTCATTCCTTCCTTCCTTCCTTTCTTTGCCCTCACTCCCTCATAGCCTTCATTTTCTCCTTCTTCCCTTCCTTTTATGAGTCAGGCACTGAGAAAACATCAGTTGCAATACTAGGCAATAGTTGCTCTGCTAGGAATAAGCACATGGCTACAATTGAAAGACCTCACCATACCTTTTAAGCTAAAAACTAAAAATGTTAATTTTATACCAAAATAACCTGTAACTACCTATTGAAATCATCATAAATAATTTATTATCTTAAATAATTTGTATTCTCTGTTATGTACATCTATGTACATAAATTATGCTCACAGGCTGATTGAATTACAAGCTGTCACATCTCATGCCAATCTACTACTTAGATAACAACTAAAAGTAATATACTTAGGTATTATATGCATGTGTGTGTATCCTAATATTTCTATAATCATGCTCACGTATCTATACCTGTGTGTCTATATATACACATACATATGTGTTTAGCCTAATATTTAGAAAGAAATCAAACTATCTCAACACACACATATAGAGATGACTATTTATTTTTGAGAGAGAGAGAGAGAGAGAGAAAGAGCAGGGGAGGTGCAGAGAGAGAGGAAGACAGAGGATCCAAACTGGGTTTTGTGCTGACAGCAGACAGCCCCATGTAGGGCTCGAACTCAACAACTGTGAGATTGTGAGCCAAAGCAGAAGCGTAACCAACGGAGCCACCCAGGTGTCCCTAGAGATGACTATAAATAAGTAAATATATAATGTTTCTTTGGAGGTCATTTTCATGGCCTCAGTAAGCATTTAAATGACTCAGTTGATAGTAATATGCTATTTGTTAGATGGCTTATAATTCTGAGCACATCCAAATTGTGTGTGCAGGTAATCAGACATTCTGGATGACTCTCTCAAGGTCTTCTCATGGTCCATGTGGATATCTTCTGAATGGGGAATTTGAGTATTAGTCTTCTGTGCTCGAAATCGATGTACAAAAGAATTTATATACATAGATATGTATGTGTGTATATATATATGTATATATATATTCTTTAGTACTATATATATACATACACATTCTTTAGTACGATATATATGAATTATTTTCATATTTATGTTTATGCATATATTTGTGAGTGGTGACTTTTATTTTATTATTGTTATTGCTTGTTTTGTTGTATATAAAGCTCTTTTATGTGGTATAGAGGTATGCCTAATATGAGGAATTTATTGGCCTAAATGATATTGTAACTTTCAGCCAAAATGCGATCCTTGTGTTTTCCAAACTGATGTATTTGATTTTCTTTAATCTACTTTTCCTTTCTTTGGATGTTAAGCTGCATCTCTGCTAATAATAGCAAATTGAAACTTTTCCCCATAAATACATTATTTTAAAAACCTAAACATCCATCCCACATTAAAAATATTTGACCAGTCTCTCTGAAATTGACTTAGAATAATTTTGTAAGTTTTACCAATCCAATCGTTTTAATACTTCATGATATCTCATTTTATATTTCATCAAATAAATAAGAATAATTATCTAAAAGTGTTCTTCAAGGAGAACAGTTTAAAAGAATTTGGAGAGAAATGTAGTACTTTCTGTAAAAGGTGCTTATGGGAAATATTTCCTTTTTTATGACATTTTGTGTTTATCAAGGTAATATATACACACTCAAATAGTAATACGTTTTATAATGAACACCACTCTTCCCCAAACCCCAAGAGACAATACTTTGAACTTTTTCATTGTTATCTCTGGTATTTACATTCATATTGCTGAATAACATGCTTTCTCTGAGATTTCTCCATTTATCAATCTTAGAATAATTTATTGCCTTTCTATTACAGTAGTTCAGGATTAGCTCCCTTATGTCAACTTCACCTTTTCCTCTTATCTCATTTTCCCAAAAAAAAGATAAAATGTAAGATAAAATGGTTAAGGGGGACTTGTTTGGCTTAGTCACTTAAGCAACCAACTCAATTTCGGCTCAGGTCATGATCTCACAGTTCGTGAGTTCCAGCCCCGGGTCAGGCTCTGTGCTGCCAGCGGGGAGTCTGCTTGGGATTCTCTCTCTCCCTCTCTCTCTGCCCCTCCCCTGCTTGTGCTTTCTCTCTCTCTCTCTTTCTCTCTCTCTCTCTGTCAAAATAACTAAGTTTAACAAATAAAATATTTAATCAATATTCAGCATTTACATTATTTTGATTATATAAATACTGTTCATTTCTGAGCCCAGATTGTTTTCCTTTTTCAGACAATGACAGTGATAAGCTCACTTTTTCATTGCTCAGTTTTCTATGTTCCTCACTCCTCACCAATGCTCCAAAATATTCACCCATTTGTTCATTCATTCATTCATTCATTTAACAGATATGTACTGAGTAACGGCTCTGTGTTGGGCACCATACCAGTTCCTACAGACTCATCGGTGGACAAAACAAACCAAAATCTGTGCTTTTTGACAGCTTCAGTTCGAGTGGGGAATAGGTAAACAATTTAAAGCTGACATAGTGACAAAGTTTTATGTTGCTTTAGAATACGGGATGTGCTCCGGGGAAAAATGAAGAGCACATCACAGAGGTGAGAGCAACCAATGGGGAAGTAGGGGATGCGGAATATGCTGAAGGAGGTTCTGTAATTCAAAATAGGTGGGCAGAGTAGCCCTCACGGAGGTTACATGTGCGCAAAGCATTGAAGAAAGTAAAAAAAAATGAGCCAGGTAAGTAAAGGGGGCTACAGGGGAAATCCATGCAGGGGCAACATCAGAGGCAACTAGAACCCTGGAGAAAGACATGCTTAGGGTGTTAAAGGACCCATAAGGGTGCTCTGATTGCCGGGACAGAGAGAACATGGAAGAAAGCGATGGAAAGTCACCAGGGCCAGATTATATTCCATTTGTAGGTCTTTATTTTTTTTTTTTAAGGTGGTTTTCTTAAAGTTTTATTTTATTTATTTTGAGAGAGACAGACAGACAGACAGCACGAGCAGGGGAGGGGCAGGGAGAGAGAGAGAGAGAGAGAGAGAGAGAATCCCAGCTGTCAGCACAGAGCCTGAAGCAGGACTCCATCTCATGAACCAGGAGATCATGACCTGACCTAAAACAAAGAGGTGCTCAACTGACTGAGCCACCCAGGGGCCCCCTGTAAGTCTTTATTTTTTATGGCCTGAGAGGTTTTGCTTTAGCTTCAAGCCAAAGTTATTTCATCTGAGCGCAATGATTAGTTTACTTTTTATCTAACAGAGTACCCCTACTTCAGATAGGTCCACATACTCAGAGGGTCCCATAGACAGAAAATAACTAGTCTACATTACAAGTAGCCAAAGACTCAAACGTTCTATTTACGCCACATAGGAGGCAGTGAGTTTGGTAGACAGGAATGCTGATTCCTTCAGCCACGCACGTCTTTGGGTGCTTAGGTGGGTAGCCTCGGTTCTTCTGTTCCTTGGGTGTAGCAACTTTAGTTACAATATCACATACATCATTTCTCTGTCTTCCTAAGCGGGGCAGCCCTGTTATATACGTGGTCATTTTCGCCTTGGCATGGATCCTGAGCTTCACCCTGCTTAACGGAATCTCTGTTCGCACCATCAACGTCCAATTCCACCCAATAAGATGCAAACTGGATGCAATCTATTTCAGACTGTCCTCTAGAACAAAACAAAAGCTATCTCTCTTAGTGCGATAAACATTTTTCCATCTCCTTTGCTTTAATTAGTGCTGCTAAATATATTAAAAGCTGTATAGGACGTAGGCTCAGTATTACACGAATAAGAAAACCAACATGAAGGCATAATAGCTTCTCAACGTTTCTGTTAATCCAGCAAGGAATCTTAGCAGAGCATTGTCTGTAAGACTGCATACAATGCTACCTTTATATGTATTACTGCAGTTAACCTCGGTAACCCTGTGACTGCCCAGATTTGTCAGTTATTTACTCCAACTTCCAGAAGAGCGCTAGAAGTTGCCACAGTAAGTGTGCGACAAGGCGGGATCGGAGCTGGTGGCAGCATGTCCAGAAAGACATCAGCAGACCTATGCCCCAGTCTTGCTCAGCTAAGAAAGAGAATACCTCTTTCCCCCCAACAAGAAAAGACAGTATGGTTGATCACCCTCCCTACCAGGCCACAAAAATATGGCCCAATGATTTGTCCTGGATACTCTAAACTTCTGCCCATACATTTTCAGGTCAAACTCTAGATTTCAATACATCAAAATAGTTAGCTCTTAAATAATCTTGAGGGAACGGTTATTTGTAAGGCGATTTTCAGAAAGGACGGACTTGTAAACAGAGCAGAATGGCTGTTAATATTCAAGAGACTGCCTCCAACCCTTCCCTGGGCAGCATGGACGTTCGTGTAAGGCCGGCTGGTGTTGGCCTCTGCCCAGGGAGTTCATTCCTGTGAATCCTGGGAAAGACTTTGTTATAACAAAGTTATAGTGCAGCAGAGACCCCACCATGAAGGGTGAACTCAAGGCTTTGTTTGTAGCAAAAGGGGTTTAGAGAAATTTGCAAATCCTAAAATGTCTCAAAAAGGAGCGGACCCAGCAAAATATTTTGCAGCCCTTGCATTTTAGAAATAATGTGATTCTCAAAGACAACCCATAATAGAATCCACTGAACAAGAGTTGCCTGGCTCCCCAGGGCTTAGCCTGATTGGGCAGAACAATTTAACTCAGGGATCCCACTTTGCGATTCAGCAGGAAAACACAGACATGTGTCCTAAGAAATAAAGAAGGACATGATGAAATGCTCCAATTCTCTTTCGTCTGCCCTAAACGGTTTAGATATTTGGGGGTTTTAGCACAGCCTAATTCTTTCAGTAAAGCCTAGGATGGCTTACCCAATCATTCAAGAGGACTATTTACCCATGTTCCTCTCCGATTACCGTGGGGGTTCACATGAAACGTTAGATGGGATTACTCATTTTAAAACTTGCCACTTCAGAATCACCCAGAGCTTTCATTTCCCGGCTAAGAGGCCTGAGAAACGTCATGATTACCTCTGGACTGAGATGGCAGGCTGCGTCAGAGAATTTGGAGAATGTTCTTTCTCTGAACGCAGGCGGCTCAGAGAGCCGAGCACCTGCAAATAGGTTAATGAGCCTCAAAATTGCTGGAGTTGTCGAGACCAACTGTTGAGAATTCCCGTGGAGTTAAGTAGGATGTGAATCCGGCTCTGAGTAAATATCATTACCCATGCTTTGTGACTTCCTGCTCTTGGGTTTTGCAGTGCGCGTGGGTTTTTCCCCTCCAGCTCAACTGTTTGGTAGCAGTTGGGTTGAGGGTGGCTGTAAGTATTCTTTAAAATGGCTCTCTTGGTAGGCAGAGGCCCTGGTGTTTCTTCCTGGAGCTATCTGAGCCATGGAGTACTTTTTAGAGAATTCATTGCATTTTATGCATGTTTCTGTGCCAGGAAAACAAGCAATCGGCTCATGTTCTCAGAAAAAGTACAGTGACGGGTCACTCGGAGTGTCGCATTTTTATGTTGCAGCAGTCAAAAACAGCAATAGCGTCCTGGGCTCCGAACCCAGGCCCTTTTCGATCCAAAGCCACAAATGCTATTCTGATGACCTGGACGGAGAACATTTGCAGCATATTTTTGGTATGTTTTAGTGTAAATGTCAACTCTGGTTAAAGTACATCATAAGAGGGGCACCTGGGTGGCTCAGGTGGTTAAGCGTCCGACTCTTGATTTCCACCTAGGTCATGATCTCACGGTTGGTGGGTTCCAGCCCCACGTCGGGCTCTGCGTTGACAGCGTGGAGTCTGCTTGTGACTCTCTGTCTCCCTCTGTCTCTGCCCTTCCCCAGCCTGCACTCTCACTAGGCATTTATCCACGGGATACAGGTGTGCTGTTTCGAAGGGACACATGCACCCCCATGTTTACGGCAACGCTATCGACGATAGCCAAAGTATGGAAAGAGCCCAAATGTCCATCGGTGGATGAATGGATCAAGAAGATGTGGTATATATATACCATGGAGTATTACTCGGCAATCCAAAAGAATGAAATCTTGCCATTTGCAACTACATGGATGGAACTGGAGGGTATTATGCTAAGCGAAATTAATCCGTCAGAGAAAGACAAAAATCATATGGCTTCACTCATATGAGGGCTTTAAGAGACAAAACAGATGAACATAAGGGAAGGGAAACAAAAATAATAAGAAAACAGGGGGGGGGGGGGACAAAACAGAAGAGACTCATAAATATGGAGAACAAAGGGAGGGTTACCGGAGGGGTTGTGGGAGGGGGGATGTGCTAAGTGGGTCAGGGGCACTAAGGAATCTACTCCTGAAATCATGGTTGCCCTCTATGCTAACTAAATTGGATGTAAGTTTTAAAAATTAAAAAAAAAATTTTTTTTAATTAAAAAACCCAAATAAATAAATAAACTTTTTTTTTTTTTTTAAGTGTTATCATAAAAGGGCACCCAGGTGGCTCAGTCGGTTAGGCGTCCGACTTCGGCTCAGGTCATGATCTCGCGGCTCATGAGTTCAAACCCCACAATGGGCTCTGTGCTGACAGCTCAGAGCCTGGAGCTTGCTTCGGATTCTGTGTGTCCCTTCCTCTCTCTGCCCGTCCTCACTTGCGCTCTATCTCTGTCTCTCCCTCAAAATGTTTAAATAAACGTTAAAACTAAATTAAAAACAATTTTTAAAAGTGCATCATAAAAACACAAAGGGCACCCATGGTAAGTGTATAGCTCCATACATTGTCACAAAATGACCACGCCCAGGTGACTGTAATTCAGATCAAGAAACAGGACAGTCTCAGTACCCAGCAGACCCTCCCCCATGCCCTCTCCAGGGCTAGGCTCTCAGGAGGAGTGACTACCCCGACTTCCAACACTTGGGGTTCTTTTTTCCTTGTTTTGAACTCTGTACAGATGGAATCAGAGAGTGTGACTCTTATATCTGGCTTTTTTCAACTATGCAGGGATTTTATGCATCTGCCCTTATTACAAACCTTCTACATCACTGTCCCATTGACAAGGAAACCATTAATCTGCCCGGTGCAACAGTTTGCTCGCTTCAAAACGCACCAAGTAAAGACATTCACGTCGGAAATAAATGTATACACGGCTGCATTATATGCTTCAGCCTGCCAATAAGCACATCCGGTTTCTAACAGAGGAGGAAAGGAACACCCACTGGGCCTTTTTAAAGGCAGAAGAGAACCTGGGCTTTGCTGTACAGCCACGATAGGAAATTAAAGGACGGTGGGAAACCAAGTTGGGGGACTCTGTGCTTTGAACCGAAGCATAAGGGTGGTGATGTGCACACAATGTTGATGGACCAGCACGGAAGATGAAAGCCTGCTGTATGATGGCAGATGGTATGTGTTCCCCATAAACAGGCCACTGCAGGTGACATCTTACTTCCTGTAGTTGGTAGTTCACATTATTAGACAAGTGACTTCCTTAGCGTCTGGTCAAGGAAAGGACAAGCATCATCATCACCATCAGATCATCTTTCATGTCTAAGCTGAATTAAAACAGTACGACTTTGTCACTGATGGTAACGCAAGGCCAAGGATTCAGAATAGTTGGAGTCCTAACGGCAAGTCGCGAAATAATTTGAGGTTATTGCTGCGTGCAAAAATATATAGGGGCCAACTTTACGGCAAGTAAGTTATGGGATTATCTTATCACATGCACGGGCACCACAAATGCAACTGGAGGTTTATTTTACCATGCCTCAAGCCTAACGACTAGATTCCAAGTGAATCGAGCACTTGTTTGGAAAAAAAAAAGTAATCAACTACGGATTATTTCAATAACAGCCAGAGTTCCTTCCTGAGTTGCCTGCCAGCAAAAGGCAGGGGGTTTATGCCACTTATTTTTGAGCAAACCACATTTCTCTAATATGGCTGATCCCTCCCAGTCTAAACATTTTCTCCGAAAATGTGAAACCCTGCAATTAAGTCTTCCTCGCCGAAACAGGGAGAGTTCACTGAGCTGAGAAGCCAAGTGCATCTCCCATAGAGAAGACTGTGATCGGAGGGAGGGAGTGTTGTCTGGTGGGAAGATCCACTGGCAGCATGAAAACAGGAGGCTGCGGGAGCAGAGGAGGGGAGAAAAACGCATGTGCGCATCTGAGACCTGCTATGTAAGAACAGACGTTCAAAGCTGGTTGGGTGTGTGTGTTTGTCTCTGAGACGCGGGAATACTGACAATACTCAAAATATTTCTTATGACAAAGATCATAAGAAATTTGATTAAATTTCTTTGAATTAAATAAGCTTTGCTCGCGATGATTTTCCTTCTAGTCATGTTTTGCCTTGGGAAGAAAGGAAAGAGCTTTACTAAGAAAAACAGTGGATTTGTTAATACAGTGATTCACTGGGTTGAAAAGTGGCATCTAATGTTTCACGAGTGTGATCTTTCCTCCTTGAGGATCTTATTTGTTAGCATTTAACCACAGTGGTGTTTCACAGAGGGTCACTTTGGGAGAGGTCCAGAAATTCCTGTCTTTTCCCCTGACCGTTGCGTTGATGACAGTTGGGGGAGGCTGGGGAAATGATTTGCTCCCCAGAATGTAATAAGTCACACAAAGATTCTGCCTTTGAGAGTGAGCGTGAGGGCACTGGAGGCAGGCACCTGTTTGGATCACCTGCTAAAAATACACCTTCATTATCTTGCCACATGTCCCAAGTCCCCAAAATTAAGGTAATTTAAGGCAAGCTATCTCCAGAATGCCCTGCTGTTAAAATATGTTCATTCTTCTCCCAACAGACATTTATCAGGCCTAACAGCTGCCGGGTGTGTATAGTCCCAGGTGTAGCAAAAAGGGAGAGAAAGCAGCAACTGAGTAAGGCACGCTATCCCTAGCTTTGTATTAAGGAAGTGACGTGATTTTGTGTTTTAGAACAAACACCCTACTGGCAACTAAGTGGGCATTAGGAGAGGGGAAACATGGACAAGATTTACAAAGCTACTATGTTGAATAGTCCAGGCTTGTGTGGATGAAGGCCTTGACCTCAGTCGGTGGCTACCTTACTGGGCAGTGAAGATAAAGGATGTATCTACATTTGCAGGAATTTCTGTTGGGCAAAGCTAGGAAGGCCTTCGTTGTTTCAAAACTTTATGACTAACTGTGAAGTTGATGACACAAGAATTTGTAGTATTGTAGGAGCATTAATTTGAACCATACTGTGGTTTGATATACGAGAAGTAGTTGCTTGGCTATTGGTGAGCTATATGGTCCCTGCTGCCCCCTCCAAAACTGTCATCTCTACGATAATTGGTGATTATGGAACTGTCCTGCATAACACATGTATATATATACACAGTATTATGTATTATGCCGTATTATGTATGTAGAGATCATCTATTTCTATACCTATATCTAGATTTAGATTATAGACTTTTTTTAAGTTTACTTATTTATTTTGAGAGAGAGTACACAAGCAGGGGAGGGACAGAGAGAGAGGAAGAGAGAGAATCCCAATCAGGCTTTATGCTGTCAATGCAAAGCCTTACACCAGGCTTGAACTCACGAACCGGGAGATCGTGACCTGAGCCTAAATCAAGAGTCAGAAGCCAACTAAGCCACCCAAGCACCCCTAGATTATAGATTTAGATCTAGGTATATAAAACATCAGAGTCCTTCAAAAAAAAAAAAAAAGTATGCCAGGATGCATGATGGAAATGTCCGTGAACAAGAAAGGGGAAAAGAACGAGGGTGGACAGGCAGAGTCTTCCAACAGTACAGGTATGACACCTGAGAAGGCGAGAGGGAAGGAAGGCAAACCGAGTAAGAACAATCTCAGAGTGTAACAAAGTTCCAGGAAAAATTCAGCCAGGCTGATAAGGACTCCTTGAGTCAATGTCACCAGTCAGGAGAGTCCCAAGTATCACAGGAATGGGTCTGCATTGGTTAGTATCCCCCATGTGCTCAATCAATGTCTGGGAGCAGCCTACAAGAAACACGGCCTTGGTTTTAAATGTGGGAGTGGGTTCAGAGGGAATCAGTGGGGTCCCTCAGATATCATGTTGTCTGGGTGCAGAACACCTCAGCAACACCTTTTCATGACTTCCACAATAGTGGATTTTGTATTATTTTTTATATATATGCAATAAAGAATAGATACTACATTTTATGGTATCTTGTATCTAATACAAATATGTTATATAAAATACCTAATACTTCAAATGTTAAAATATTAGATATATTCGATAGTGTGCTGTGTTTATAACTATTATGTACTCAAGAACTGGGGAATTCATACAAATGCTTGTGATAATCAAAGACTTCCTGTGATTAGGTGGTAGAATCAGAAAGACTTGATGGGATACTTCCCCCCCAAAGGTGGAGTAGACATATTTTCTTCCTTCCTCCCACTAAATACAACTAAAAATCCTTGGTGTTATATATGAAACAAACATAAGGAGACTCTGGAAGGTGGAGAGAAGAGGCAGACTAGCTAGGAATCAGGACCTGAGAAATGACATGATGGTAAGTTTCCTAGGTTTTCTTTGTGCCCTACATGTCCCAAACTGGGCACTAGAAAAGCCAATTAGCCAGGAATGTCATTGAACAAAATTGTTGAAGCCCCAACAAAATCCTAGTCTCTTGTTCCAAAGGATCAGAAAAGAGGTACTCTAGCAATATAGAAAACTTTTAGGAAAAAACCACTCTACTATAGCCAAATACCACAGGGTGGAACAAAAACTGTGGCCACACCCCATAACCACCAGAAAAGGCTAAGTTGAGAACCTAAATTTCCATCTTTGTCAAGCTATAGTGAAATGCTCCAACAACCTACAAGGGTCATAGCAGAGAAGGTTTAGTAGGGAGCCAGAACTTTCATCCCCAATGGTCATTAGGGAGTGCCTTCTTTGAGGTGCCAGTGTAGACCATATGGAGAACTTGAACTTCCAATCCTATCCTGTAGTAACAAGGCACTCCTCCTCCTTCTTTATAGGGTGGTGTCAGAGGGAGCCCCAGATAAGAGTCAGGATTTTACTATCACCCAGCGCTAATGAGACTACTCCCATCCAGGGTGGCAGTGTAAATCTCATGGGGAGCAGTAATGAAGCATTCCTTCTCCTCTCAGCTAGTAACCAAAATGGTATGTGTAGAAGACTAGCAGAAAGCCAGAACTCCCATCAACCCAGCAATAATGAGAAGTCTCTTCCCTTGGGTGTCAATAGAGGCTGAGTGGAAAACCTGGACTTCTATACCACCTGGAGTAACAAGGGACACCCCCCCCATTCCCTTCCAAAGTGGTGTCAGAAAAAGCCAGCTAAAATAAAAGGTTTAAAAAAGATCCCTAATATCGTAATACTCAAATCTTTCAGTTACAATATAAAGTCACTCATCATACCAAGAACCAGAAAGCTCTCATGTTGAATTAAAAAAAAAAAAATACAATCAATAGATTCCAGCACTGAAATGGCAGAGATGTTAAAATTATTTGACAGAGTTTTTAAAGTAGCCATCATAAAAATTTATCAACCAGCAATTAAGTGCATGCTTAAAACAAATGAAAAAATAGTATCAGCAGAGAAATAGAAAGTCTCGGCAAAGAAGCAGGAGATATAAAGTAGATATAAAATGGAGAATTCTAGAACAGAAAATATAGTAACTGCAATAAGAAATACTTAATGAATGGGCTCAACAGAAGAATGAAAGGGACATAAGAAAGAGGCAGTGAACTTGAATATAAAAAAGAAATTACCCTATCTTAAGCATTAAAATACACTGAGGGGAAAAAAATGAGCAAAGCAAGGATCTGTGGAACTATTACAGGAGATCTAACATGTGTGGCATTGGAATCCTAGAAAGAGAAGAGAATAAGGTGGGACTGAAAAAATACTCAATGAAATAATGGCTGCAAGTTTTCAAACTTTGGCAAAAGACATAAACCTACAGATTCCAAAGAAGAGAAACAACTCCTTACCTACAGGGGAAGCACAATTGGAATGAATGTACATTTTTCACCATAAACTAAGGAAGCCAGAAGGAATTGGCACATTTTGTGAGTGCTGAAAGTAAAGAACTGTCAACTCAGAATCCTATCTCTAGTGAAAATATTTTAAGGAATAAAAAGAAAATTAAGACAGTCTCAGCTGAGGAAAAACTAAGAGAATTTGTTGTCAGCAGACCTATCCTAAAAGAATGGCTAAAAGAAACTGTCTAAACAAAGAGCAAATAAAAAAAGGCATCATGGAATGTCAGGGAGGAAGAAAGAAAGCAGTAAGTAAAAACAGAGGCAAATACAATAGACTTCTTCTCTTAAGTCCTCTAAATCATGTTTGGGCATTGAAGCAAAAATTATGGCACAGTTTCACTTGTAGAGGAAATATTTATGATAATTATATTATAAATGGGGATGGGTAAAGGAATGTCAAAGAAGATTTCTACACTTCACTCAAACTGGTAAAATGGTGATGCCAGTTATGTGTTTTATATGTGTAATGTTCTACCTTGAACAATCACTGAAAAAAAAAAACTTTACAAAGAGATATACCTATAAATACTATAATAGAATGAATTAAAAAAAAAAGGTTTCGGGGCGCCTGGGTGGCGCAGTCGGTTAAGCGTCCGACTTCAGCCAGGTCACGATCTCGCGGTCCGTGAGTTCGAGCCCCGCATCAGGCTCTGGGCAGATGGCTCAGAGCCTGGAGCCTGTTTCTGATTCTGTGTCTCCCTCTCTCTCTGCCCCTCCCCCGTTCATGCTCTGTCTCTCTCTGTCCCAAAAATAAATAAACGTTGAAAAAAAAAAAAAAAAAAAAAAAAAAAAAGGTTTCAATTCCCACAGGAATCTGGAAAAAAGTAAACAGAAATGAAAGAGAGAGAGAAAACAGAAAACAAAAATGTTAATGCCAAATTGAAGCCCTAATCTACCAACAATCACATTAAATGTAAATGGTCAAGGTCTACCAATTAAAAGACAGAGACTGGCAGAATGAATAAAGACTTCACCCAACTATATGCTACCTATAAGAAACTCACTTCAAATATAACAGTGTTAGTCATGTTGAAAGTAAAATAATGGAAAAAAGATATATCATGTAAATATTTTTAAAAAGAAGAAGTAGCTATATGAATGTCATATAAAGTAGACTGGGGAGCAAAAAATAAAAAATAAAAAATAAATTTACCAGAGACAGAAAGGGATATTTATAATGATAAGAGTTTCAACCCACCAAGAAGACATTATAATCTTTTTTTAAATGTTTATGTGTGTGTGTGTGTGTGTGTGTGAGAGAGAGAGAGAGAGAGAGAGAGAGCAAGCAAGGGAGCAGCAGAAACAGAGGGAGACACAGAATCCAAAGCAGGCTCCAGGCTCTGAGCTGTCAGCACAGAACCTAATACAGGGCTCAAACCCACAAACTGTGAGATGATGACCTGAGCTGAAGTCAGATGCTTAACCAGCTGAGCCACCCAGGCACCCCAAGAAGACATAATAATCTTAAATGTGTCTGCACCAAAAAGCAGAGCTGCACAATATGTAAAGCAAAAACTGATAGAATTGAAAAGAGAAAGAAACAAATCCACAGTTGTAGGTAGAAGTTTCAGTACCTCTATCTCAACATTGAATACAGCAACTAGACAGGAAACCAGCATGGATACTGATGAGCTCAGCAATACCATCAACCATCAGCCAACAGAATCTGATTGACATCTATAGAACACTTCCCCTAATGACAGTGGAAGACACATCTCAAGTGTCTGTGGAACACGGACCAAGATAGACTATGTCCTGAGCCATAAAACAGACCTCAACAAATGTAATCAAAATGTGGTGTCAGGCCTAAAATTAAGGCCCAATATTCTGTTCTGCTTTGACATCTGGTGAAATCAAGAAAGCCTCATCTGGCCTAACCACAAGTTCCCCTCCCCACCGTGTTATTGTGGATAAGATCGCCTAGCCAAACAACCATTCTTATCAAGGGGAACAGCTGCAGCTCTTGCATATCCCTGAGTGGCAGGTTTCAGTTCCTTGCCCACCATGGAATTATTCAAACAATAACTTTCAATCAATCACATTCTTCTGTGGGAAGCACCTCATCTTCTTGATACTACAAAGCCTGCCTCCCACAGCCACTAGTTATTTACACTGCTCCTGAATGCAACCCCGGTGTCCTCCTCCTCCAGGCTGTGAGTATATGTGATTAACAAACTGCTGTCAATCTCACCTTCCCATCCGTCCAGTGTCTAGTGTCATGAGTTTGGCTATCAACTTAACCCTAGAGCAGGAGTCCCTCCTTCACCAGTGGGATGAATGGGAGGTGATTAAACCATGAAATCATACACTGTGTGTTCTTTAACCATAAGGGAATCAACCCAAATCAATAAACAAGATATCAAAAAATGTAAGAGCCCTAAGCTAAACAACGCACTTCTAAACAAGCCATGGTGAAAGAGGAAAGGTCAAGAGAAATTTTAAAAAGATGTGATGAACGATCAAGGGTGAGGATAATTAAAGGGAAAAAGGAGTTGGGACTGGTTTCAAATTCAGATGATGAGAGGCAGGAGGCAATCTCACCATCATAGTCCCCTTAAGAGATCAATGCAGATATGTGTATTCCATTAGCTACTTACCCACCTTGGAAGTAGAAGCAGATACAGAGCTCTAAGGGGAAAGTTTACATGTAGAAAATAGGAAAAAAAAACTGAAGCAAAACTATGGGAGTGCCCACCAGAAACAGGTGAATCACCATCACGAGACACGAGGAGATCATGGAGGAAGGTGGGAAATGGGTGGAGGTTGATGGTATGGCACAGAGGACTTCCTTCCTCCCTCCCATGCCCTGCCTTATGTTTAGCCCTTTTAGTGGGAATGCTGACAAGGAACATGGACCTTCTGAGTGTAATAATCATGTGATGAAAACTCTCTGCCAACTGCTCCTCTCTGAGCAGCCGGAAGTTATTCTTTATTAACTTTTCTTTACCCTTGCCTTTTATCTGCCCGGAGTCTGCAGATATTCAGAAGATTATTTGGCCATGGTAACTATAAAGATACAGGAATGAATCTTTAAAAACCAGTTTCATAAATAATATCTATTGTTTTAGGGTTTATTGCCTCACCCAATTTTTTCAGCCTGACTTTCCATACTCCCATCAAGTACTTCCTTGTTTATGAGTAAGTCAAGATCATGTCTATCCCCAAATTTCTGCATGTTAATTAATTTGATTCTGTGACAGGGTAGCAATGACTAACTTTTAAAATTCAGTACGATATAATTGAAATAGCATGAATTACATGTAGCATATATTATATAATACACATATAATTATGTGTGTAATTATCTATATTTAAATAGATAGGTGTGTATATATCTAGAAAAATGACATCTAGAAAAACACACAGGTATGTATGTAAGGTTCTTAACTGAAAGGGTAATTTCTAGAATGTTATTAACATTCATCTCCGGATTATAACCCACATGTGAATGCCAAAGAAGAAAGGGGGTTCCGTCACCACTTCCTACGGCATTCAAATCAATTCGTGCAGGAATGCCCACAGGTATGCGTACACACCTATCTACAAACACAATCCATATTCAGTCCTCTTTCCAGTTTGCTTAGAAACATCTCGCTCGGCAAAAAAAAAAAAGAAAAAAAATTTCTAAAAATTTCCACAACATCATGCCACACCAGTTAGGAAATCATAATGTTCCTTATTCAACATTATGCACCATGACTACATTATAATCTACATGCTTTGGGGTAATGGAGGAAGATTCATACTCTAAAGAAGGATTATTTTGTGACTCAACCTTCTGTTGTCCTTTCTATGTGATTCTAGCAATAGGTAAAACAGCCTCAACCATTTTCCTGTAATCCTCCTGGGGTCCAATTGTGGGAAGGAGTACTCCAAGTTGCTGCAGGAGAAATCTCCGTTAACTGTCCATTTTCCTTTTCCTTTTTTACATTCTGTTGTCTCCTTTGTAACATATACAAAGCCATTTAAACAAAAAGGGTGGCTAAAAATATCTAAGCTTCAGAGAGAGGAGTTTATCAGCTGTGGTCAATAAGTAAATATTTATAAGTATTCCTATTTAACAAGCATTTTGAAGACTACCATTCATTCTTAAATATTTAGGAAGTGCTTTGGCAGCTTAAAAGAAGAAAAGAAAGAATGGATATCTTGTATAAACTTACCATATATAAACATACCGATGATATGACAAATAATAAACAGTAATACAGTGGCGTGCAAAATTGTACACATGTTAGAAAATTGTGGATCACAGCTATACAAATTTAAGCATGGCAGAGCAAAAAGATGAGAAGAAAATATTTTAAAACATTATTTGTTAGAGGTGAAAATTTGAGTAAACCTTTTCTTTAGACTACTCTTTTTGTAGTTTCTAAATCTTCTAGGAGTTTATCTTACTTATGTCTAATAAAGAGATTAATTTTTTCTGGAGTAAAATAAAATTTGCCTTCAAATCAAATTTTGAGTCACAAAAGCCACAATTTCCGTTTAAATTTTAATTGGAAATAGTCTCCCCAGGAGAGATGGTGAATTAAAAAAATTTTTTTTTCTGCTGGAAGCGAATATTTTTAATACTCAAAGTTCTGTAACATAAGTGATCTTATATTTGATTCTGTGGTAGAGCTGGTTGCTAAGGTACTGACTTACCAGTTTATATGACTCAGCTAAGACACTAAAAATGAGGCAGAAATTTGGAGAGGGTTTTCAAAAGAAAAGAAAACAAGAGAAGAGAAGAGAAGAGAAGAGAAGAGAAGAAAAGAAAAGGGAAGGGAAGGGAAAGGAAGGGAAGGGAAGGGAAGGAAGAGGGGAGGGGAGGGGAGAGGGAGAGAAGAGAAGAGAAAGAAAAGGAAAGGAAAGGAAAGGAAAGAAAAGAAAAGAAAAGAAAGAAAAAGAAAAAATCCTGATAGAAAATAAGGATAAATATTGAGAGGTGAACATGGTAGTGATGAGACCTTGGTTTGTGCACAAAACAAAGCCTAACAGTAACACAAAGTAAAAGCATACAAGAATAGAAATAGCATAGCCATTAGAGTCAGACAAACTAGTGTTTAAATTCCTCTCTGCTCCTTGCTATGATTTTCTACAAGTTATTTATCCCTATGGACCTTAGCTTCTTCATCTATAAATGGAAGATATTTATAACTACTCCATGTGATTGTTGTAAAGGTTAAATAGAACAACCTCCGCATACATAAAAGTCCCTGGTATGAAGTCCATATTGAGGAAACGTTAGTTTCCTATTTATATGGTTAATGGAGTTATTCAGTGGGTATTACCCATTTCCTTACATAAGCCTTTTACCTTCTGTTCTCTTATCAGCTAGGAATGCACTGGTCTTCCACTAACAGGAAAACCAGCTTCGGGATGGTTTCACATAACAAGATGTAGAATGGAGATAGGTATCAGGCTCTGGCCCAGTTACTCATTGAGGCTACTCATTGAGGTTCTACACTTTTCCTCCACTATCTCTAGTGGGTTGGCTTTCATCGTCATGCTTCTTGCCTCATGGTTACAAGGTGACTGCTGCAGTTTGTGCTATCACATAAAAATTCAAGGCAGGGAAAAACTCTTAGAGGAAACGGGATTTCTTCTGAAGGAGTTTTATAATTTTATTTGAGAATAAAGTCCTTCACAAGAAACCCCTTATACCTCGTTAGCCAATACCTCATCATAAGGCTGGTCCAGGAGAATAAGATATTTTAAATATTTCTTCACAGCTTTATTGAGATATCACTCAATGCCATATAATTCACTCACTTTGTGCAATTTAATGGTTTTTAGTACACTCGCAAAATTGTGTGATTGTCATCACCGTCAATTTTAGCACATTTTCATCACGACACCAAAGACTCTGTAAACATTATTTCCTCCCAGCTCCCTAAGATGTAGGCTA
The DNA here is from genome assembly GCF_016509475.1 of Prionailurus bengalensis. Lineage (NCBI taxonomy): Eukaryota > Metazoa > Chordata > Mammalia > Carnivora > Felidae > Prionailurus > Prionailurus bengalensis. Next base: position 16,987,312 of record NC_057349.1, on the reverse strand, counting down.
CTTTCTGTCTCTATAAATATGCCTATTCTGGACATTTCGTATGACTGAAATCATACAGCATGTGGTCTTTTATGTTGTAACCGGCTTCTTTCACTTAGCATAATGTGTTCAAGGTTGATCCATCTTGTAACACAAATCATCACTTTAATTTGTTTGTTTGTTTGCCAAATAATATTTCATTGTATGGATAGACTATATTCTATTGGATTATTTTCATATTCTAGCTAATATGAACAAAGTTTCTATGAACACTTATGAGCAAGTTTTTGTATGGACATATGTTTTGGATACCTACATAGGAGTGGCATTGCTGGACCATATGCTAACCTCGTAGCCCCATGTTTTACCTCTTGAGGGATTTCCAGGCTGTTTCCAAAGTGGCTGCACCATGTTAAAATACCATCAACAATGGAGTTCCATGCATACTTTAGAAGATTTATGCTATGTTGTTGTTGGGTGGTCTATTAGATCTAGTTTATTTACAGTATTCTTCCAAGTCTTCTATTTCCTTGATCTTGTGCCCAGCTGTTCTATCCATTTTTGAAAGTGGGAATTTTTAAGCTCCAACTATTACTGTTGAATTGACTCTTTCTTCCTTCAATTCTGTCAGTTTTTGCTTCACGTATTTTGTGACCCTGTTGTTAGGGGCATATGTTTTTGTAATTGTCATATCTTCATGATAGATTGACCTTTTTATCATTGTTAATGTCCCTCTTAATCTCTAGTACATAGGTTGTTTTAAAGTCTATTTTGTCTGAAATTATATAGCTTCTCCAGCTCTTTTATGGTCACTATTTGTGTGATGTTCTCTTTTTCTATCCTTTCACTTTCAGCCTGTTTGTATCTTTGAATCTAACATGTGTCTCCTATATACACCAAATAGTTGGATCTTGGGTTGTTTTGTTTTTTTTTTCTCAATCCAGTCTGGAAATCTCTACTTTTATTGTTTATCTTATTCACATTTAATATCATTGTCAATACTTACATTTTGCTATTTACATCTGCCATCTTGTTTTTCATTTTCTATATTTCTCTAGTTTTACCCATCTATTCCTCTTTTGCTACTTTCTTTTGCATTATTTTTTAGTGTAACGTTTTGATTCCTTTCATAATCTTTCACATTTTTTGAGCTTTTTTCTTAGTGACTACTCTAGGCTTATAACATATATCTTAACGTATTAGAATTGACTTTAGATTTCTATTAACATAATTCCAGTGAGATATAGAAGTGTTATTTCTATGAAGTTCTATTCCCTCTTTTCCTGCGTTTGCCATTAATAATAATTAATGGATTTTTTTTCATTATGGCTATTGCATTTTTTAACTCCAGAATTTCTACTGTTCTTTTTAATAATATCTATCCTCCATGGGGCACCTGGGTGGCTCAGTTGGTTGAACATCCGATTCTTGATGTCGGCTCAAGTCATAATTCCAGGGTTGTGGGATCAAACCCCGTGTCGGGCTCCACACTGAGTGTGGATCCTGCTTCCAATTCTTTCTCTCTGTCCCTCTGCCTCTCTCCCCTCTTTGTACTCTCTCTCTCTCTGTAAAAAAGTAAAAATAAAAAAATAATAATAATTTCTATCCTCTTATTTTTATTCTCTATATGCTGAGATGTTATCATGCTTTCTTTTACTTCTTTAAGCGTGGTTTTCTTGAGTTCTTTGAACGTATTTGTAATAACTACTCCAAAGTCTTTGACATCTGGACCCTTTCAAATGCAGTTTCTGTTTTCTTCTTTCTTCCCTCAGTGTGGGTGACAGTTTTCCTGTTTCTTTGCATTTCCTGTAATTTTTCGCTGAACATGGGACAGATTAGACACTATACCTTGGCAACTCTGGCTACCACACCACCCCCAGGACTTTTGTTTCATTTAGTTCTTTATTTGTTTATTGATTTGGCTGGACCCTTTCAGTGAAGTGTATTTCTTCTACAATGTGCAGCCTCTGCTATTTCTCAGAGGATGCAGCCTTGGGCATGCATTCAGTCACCTTGGGATGACAGTGGTTTAGCAGGGCTCTCTTTTTTGAAGGTGTCTCTTCCTTGATCTCCCTGTTAAACTTCCGGTTTGTCTGCCTCTACTGACATTACAACAGCAGTTAGCCTCCACCACTTTCGGGCTGATTATTCTATTGTTCTCCACAACATTTGGGGTCACACACTTTTCCACGTTCTTATTCAGGCCTTTTTTTTTTTTTCAGGAGTATTCAAGCCCAGGCATTGAGTCTTGTTCAACCCCAGGAGGGTTCTTGTTAGGTCTTTCTTTCCCCAGCCTCTCTCTGTGAAACTTCTAACTGGATGTTGCTATCATGGGGCTCCCTTCCTCCTCTTAACTGCTTACCACCAAAATCTGTGTTGATTTCAACAGCGCCCTTAGGCTTGAGTCTCCGTGTGTTCTGTTCGGGATAAAGTCAGTTCCCTCAATGAGAGCTGTAGCGCTTGTCTATTCTTATGGTGTGACTCTCCCCTGGGCAATACCTCTGTGTTTCTGCTCTGCAGCTAGAGACAGAGACAGAGGCACGTTTCTATGCAGTAACACCCCTGATTTGCAGGTGGGTTGCTGGATAGGGGAAGTAGCTTCTCAGCTTGCTCTTTACTGGCTCTAAATTTCTACTCTGATGGGTGTTCATTTTGGGTTTGCAGTTCTTCACAAATGTTGTTCCACTACCTGCTGGATGACACTGTTTCTGAAATTCAGCTGTTGTTCTGATCTTTATCCCTCTGCATATTATGTGCCTTTGTTTTTGTCTGGCTGCTTGTATGATTTTTCTCATTATCGCTGTTTTTTCATAAATGCGCACGAAGTGCTTAATGTAATTATTTTTAGGCTTATTCTACTTCAGTTTTTGTTTGAGTCTTACATCTATAGATTTCCATTTTTCATCAGATTTGTAACATTTTTCACAGTTATTTGTTTAAAAAATTTTGCTCCTTTTCCCGCTATGGTCCTGCTTCTCCAGGAACCCGTATACACATAAGAGACTTCCTGATGTTTTTTTCACAAGTCACTAAGCTTCTGTTTATTTTTTTTTTAATCTTTTTTTCTTTCTCTGCTTCAGTGTGGATGGTTTCTGTTGCTGTATCCTCAAACCCACTGAATTTTTTTTTAGGGGGAAGGCATAGTTTAATTAATCCCATCCAGTGTATTTTTGATCATGACTTTCATAAAATTAGTGTGTTTTATTTTCAGATAAGTATTCTTTATATCTAGAAGTTCCATTTGGGCCTTTGTTGCTTTATTCCTTTTCTCTTCTCATTGTTTTCATGCTTTTCTTTACATCTTTGAGAATGTTTATAATATTTAATTATTTATTACACCTTTTTTAAAGTACTTATCTGATAAGTCCATCATCTCTGTCATTTCTTGGCATGCTTTCATTGATCAACTTTTGTTCCTGGCTATGGGTCATATTTTCCTGTTTTGTTGCCTGCCTCGTAAATTGTGGTTGAATGTTAGGTATTTTGGATTTGTACATTTTTGAATCCTACATTTTGTGTTATTTCTTTTTTTTTTTTATTTTTCAATGTTTGTTTATTTTTGAAAGAGAGAGAGACAGGGCACGAGCGGGGAAAGGGGCAGAGAGAGAGAGAGGGAGACACAGAATCCGAAGCAGGCTCCAGGCTCTGAGCTCTCAGCACAGATCCTGATGCGGGGCTCAAACCCATGAACCGTGAGCTCATGACCTGAACTGAAGTCAGATGCTTAACCGACTGAGCATCCAGGCGCCCCCGTGTTATTTCTTTAAAGAGTCCCGTACTTTGTTCTGGCATATTGCTGTTTACATCAGTTTTAGCCATTTAGACTCTTTAAGCCTTTAGTTAGATTTTTTTTTTCTTTTGAGTCAGATCTTGAGAGCAGCTTTACTTGAGGGCTAATTTGGTCACTCCACCAAATCATGACTGAGGACTGTAACAAATGCTCCTTGTATTATGAGACCTCTACATCCGGGCTGGTGAGAATGCACATTATTCCCATCCCTGTGGGACCTCCAGAAATCCTTGGCTAACTGTCTTCTAGTGGCTCTTTTCTTGGCCTCACGGAGTTTGGCCACCACTCATATGTAGGACAGAACTCAGCAAATGACTCAAGTGCCATGCTCTGTGGAACTCTGGAACTCTTTCTGTGTGCAGCTCCCTCTTCGGTATTCTGATTCACAAGCCACGGCCACGTCAGCTTTCTGGAACACTGATTTCTGCCTCCTCCACTCGGCTAGCTCCTCCACTTTGGCTAGCTGGCTCTGTTTGGGTTTGCTCTCTCTTCCCCGGAGTTGCACACACCTGCACACAACATTTCAGCTTGTATCCTACTGATCGAAATGTAAGCACGTCAAAGCACCTAGATATAAAAAGACTGGGAAATGTAGTTTGTATTCTGGGTGGCCCTGGGTCAGCTAAAAATCAGTTCTATCCTTGAGAAACAAAAGAAAAACAGATACTGACAGTTTAACTGCAATTTTTTTTTTTTTTTTTTTTGAGGGAGAGAGAGAGCACAGCACGCAGGGCAGGGACAAGAAGGAGAGGGAGAGAGAGAATCTTAAGCAGACTCTGCACCCAGCACAGAACTTGACACAGGGCTGGATCTCATGCCCACAAGATCATGGCCTGAGCTGAAATCAAGAGTCGGATGCTCAACCAACTGAGCCACCCAGGTGCCCCGACAGCAATCTTTAACGTGAAATCCCTCTACTATGAAGGGAAAGTAAGTAGCATTTAACCCTTTTCAAAATAGAATATTTCTTTTCCCAGAAGCCTATGTGTTTTCATTAATGTTTTATTGGCCATGACGCCCAGTTCACATAAAGCCATTGGATTCCAGTTTGAATATCCTTAGGAGTTGTAATATTTTCAGAATATGAAAGAATTTGAGATCCCCCTAAATCAGACACAAATTACGTTTTAGTTAAAGTAGTTTTCCATCAAGTTCAGGTATCTTTACAGTTAAAGGGAACGATATACACTTATCATAGAAGTTAAGGAAATGCAAAACCAATCAACCTGGGTAGAAGTTGCTGGCTTCTCTGAGTTCACAGATATCACGTAATACGTGTTTAGAAGACCGATATCTTTTCAAGCTTTGTATCCCACAACACAGTAAATCTTAAAAAGAACTCAATAATCAATGAAATGAGTCATAAAAGGATGTTTGCAACAACTTTATTCATAATAGCCCAAACCTGGAAATTCTAATTAATGTTACACCCGCTGAAACATTTAGGGGAAGTCCATTGATGTTTCCAATTTGCCTTAAAATTTACCAAGACAAAAATGGATTGATTGATGGAGAGAGAAATGGTTAAAAGATAAATATGGGATAAACAAGTCTAGTGAAATGCTGATAGTAGAATCCGGGTGGCTATATGGATGCTCGCTGTACAAGTCTTTTAATTCTGCATTGTGTTTGAAAATCTTTTTAATATGTTGAGAAGAAAAAATGAGAGTGGGAGTAGTTTAGAGGTAAACATCTGGTCAGAACTTTCAGCCAAAATAATTTCAGTTAACCAGAATTATAGTTGTCTTCTTTAGGGTATGTGGATCTTTTAAGCTTGGAAAAAAGCATATAAAGTCTTTAAACAATAAAATTATAGTGTTAGCATTTCCAGATTGAGAAATATGCTGTCGTATTTTGTATTTCACATTGATGTAATGTCTAAGAGAGTTTGACCTAATGACAACCTTGCAATTAGAATTTAAAATATGTAGCTAAGTAACTAAGGAAGACTTCTGATTTGAAACTAAAATCTCACTAAGTTTAGTTTAGGATTGGAAATTTTATGATGTGTAAGAGTTAAGTGCTCAGAAAGATTTTGTGGTTGCTGTCAGGGCAAAGGAAATACATATACTTTAAAACAAAATCAGACGTGTCAAATTTATAACTGCAATGGGAAATGTTTGAATGTTTAAACATTGTATATAAATCTGTAAACATAACCAAACTGAATTCAAAACTCCCTGCAAAGTTGCTGATAAAATTTGCTAGACTTATAAATAAAATAAGATTTGCAGACTGAATTTAAAGTTCATGAATTACATAAGAAAAACTTATTTTAAGTTTGTCAAAAAGCTCATTTCAATAAGAAAAAAGTTCACCTTCAAAATATTTGCCAAGGGCTACTTGGGCTCACAGAAGTAGACTGAATCTAAGTAGTCAGCTTTTCAATGGACTTCTGATAGTTCATAAACGATATCAATCCAACCCCCAACGAGGCAATCTTTTAAAGTTCATTGCCTATATTTAAAAAGCAAGATATTCCAGGACTTTTATGGGGAGTTAACAACAGAGCTGACCTCGAAATCACTGCTACTCAATGTATCAAAAGTTCAGGAAGAGCAGTAATTTTTACCGGCGTTTGCCTGAAGAATATGCCATTCCTCCTGTCCAACAGGGACCTTCTCCAGGATTAAGACAAACCATCAGAAGGCTGAACTTCGTTGCTCTCCCTCTTCTCATTTAGCATCATAGAACTGCTTTTTATAGACACTTTTTTGAGATTATGGCATCCACCTGCATATGTGTGCTTGTGAGAAGCAAATCTATGCAATTTGGTGTTAGACATAACTTTCTTGATCTAACCAAGGCCCACATCCACTGTGTCACACACAGGCTTTTCTTGCCGAGGACCCACGGGAGGAAATTCTTTGGGGACCTAGAACCGGAAAAAGTTGAGTCTTGACCTTGTATTTTATGATTCAGGTAAATAATCACATCTCCACTCTGTGTTGGCTGCTAGAAAGTTCAGGGTCCCATCCATGGTCTTCTGAACATTGTGCCAATCCTTGTTGAGCTGGCCCACCTCTTACAGCATGGCATCTCCTTGGGTTTCATTTTACTTCCCGATGCTACCTTTTGTTTCACTAGATCACTTTCATTTGCTGTTATCTTGTTCTCTTTTAATGCATCAGCAGGTATAAACAATTACATAGTTCAGTAAGTCTCTCCAAATCGTTCTTAAAACAAGTAACGAATTCAACAAAATCGTAGAATTCATTAGCAAGAGGACATTTTTAAAACCAAAGAGAAGCGATGCAGATGGGCTGAAGACAGAGGGCCCAAAGATGGTTAAAAGTGGATGGAGAAACCCGTAAAAATGGGCTGATTTAGGCTTCAGCCACTTTTGAAAGTGATTCATTGAAAATAAATGAGGAAGATGCATTGTTTTGAATCGTCCTCTGGAAAGGTTTGGAAGCTGGGAGGTTGAGGGAGCAGGGGTATGCAGGGATTCTAAAAACCTCTCTTCTTTGACACATAAGCACTTCTCATTATTCTGTGCACATTTCATGCTTCCAAATGTCAACAGAAATGCCAATTTCTATTTTCTGGGGTTTGAGGACCAGGAAAGCTTTATTTATTGTAAGTTCTCTCTCTTGTTATAAAAAAGTTTGTTTGTCTCTTTCCCTGTATCTCTTTTAATGAATGTACATGTACTGTATTTATTTATAGTATTTCCTTCGCTCTCGTGTACTTTACCCTTTCAAAATTTGAGCTGTATTTGACTTTTTTTTGTCTATTTCTAATTCCTCCTTGATAGTGAGCTTTAGGCAGGTGCCTGAAACCTACGAAGAACAGCTAAGAATTTATGTAGGAGCCTGTTTGCTTGAAAACAAAGGGACGTGTCTTGAAGCCTTCCCATTTCTTGAGTTGTTTTCACCAAGTTTTCAGAAAGGCGGCTGAAGGGGGAGACCATGAATGACTAGGTTTACCACAGGTCTAGACCCCCCACAGTTCAGTGTTTGCAAAGTGTGGTTCAAGATACGTTTGGCGTTGGAATCCCTGGGGTTCCTGTGACTAGAGCAGATGACTGAGCTCTGTCTCGGCCTTGAAATCCTAATCTCTAGGAATTTGGCCTGGTAAACTCAACTTTAATAAGCTCTCCAGGTGATTCATATGCAGAATCAAGTCTCAGGACTCCTCCCCTAGATTTATCCATCAGCAAAATGACCTGTGAGATAATTTTCTCTCACTGTGAGATATCTATTCTCCTAATTTACCGGTAATGTAACTACCTTGAAATGTAAAAGTTATGTAAGTAATGATAACAATGGGGAGGGGTGGTTAACTGGTTGAAGTTGAGTGAGATACAGACGACATAGAAGGGATTTCAAAAATACATTCCACCTAATTATTCATCTGGAATGTCTTTATCTAAGCCAATTGTTGTTAATTTTGATTTTAGGTCAGCTTTTTAAGATGCTGGGTGCCTAGGGCACACTCCGGAACAGTACGTGTATTCAGAATCTCTGAGGGTGGGACCCAGATGTTAGTAGTGGGACTATGGATGGTCCATAGGTATGAGTTAGCCAGCCAAGGACCATAGCAAAGATTATGGTCAAGATTGCAGAGGCAAATCTAACTATTAAGAAGAAATCGGGTCCTGGGCGCCCGGGTGGCTCAGTCGGTTAAGCGTCCGACTTCGGCTCAGGTCATGATCTCATGGATCATGAGTTCGAGCCACGCATTGGGCTCTGTGCTGACAGCTCAGAGCCTGGAGCCTGCTTCAGATTCTGCGTCTCCCTCTCTTTCTGTCCCGCCCCTGCTCATGCTCAGTCTCTCTCTCTCTCTCAAAAACAAATATTAAAAAAAAAATTTTTTTAAAGAAAGAAATGAAATCTGAAAATAAGAGGAGAAAGATCTATTGAACTAGAGATCTTGGTCTATCGCCTTCACTATAACCCCCACCATCATCTCCAAAATATCGCCTTGCTTCTATATAATTTTCTGAGACTCTTACGGCATATTTGATAGCTCATTAAGAAATCCTAATTTCCCAAGGTCATGATCACACCAGAAATAGATTTTATATTTTTCATGAATAAGCATACCCTCATGCAATTATATTCATATCACAGAAATATGTATATACATATATAATTATAATATACATATGTGTGTATATATATATATATATATATTTTTTTTTAATTCACTGAGCCCACTTCAGCAGACAAAAATCAAATCCACTGCAGGAGGTTGCAGGTGTTGGACAGGTAAGATTCCTGTCAAGGATCTAATGACCTTAACGAGCTCAATGGTATAAAACTTGCGTGGGCAAAGATCCGGCACAGGATGCCCAAGTAGCTCTTTTCTCCTGGTGTCAGAATGTCACAGCATTGCAGCTGAGCTGTGGCTCGATTAATTGATTCAGAACGATTCCTGTTGAGCAATTGTCTTCTCTAAAGGAATGTCAATGCGAACTGCAAGCAACTGTCACTGTATATCAAATATGAATGATGCTGTATAATGGGTTCAGGTGCTCATATAAATTGACTGTCATAAAGCCCTTGTGTCTGATAATTCAGTGAAATCATCTCGTTCAGATGATGAAAACAGAGGAGCAGAATAGTGACAAGAGAGCGGAGGTGCTAACCTCCACGCTGCCGACAAGAAAAACAACGTCTAAAGATTGCTACTCATTTATTACTCACTCAGATTCGTAATTAGCAGCCCCCCTGCCCCCCGCCCTCAAAATATTCTTGGGCACCGTGAAGATGTTATGAGAAAAGACACGATAAAAAATTATCACGTGCTGTTGGTGTGAAGTGATGACAACCAGTTATCCATGTGTATCAAAAAAAGGTATCAAGATGTAGTATTGCAGATACCTTTTGACCCAGTCATTTCCGCTTCTAGGAACTTCCTCGGGAACTGATACCACGGTGCAAAACGTCATATGCCCAAGAGTCTTCCCTATAGCATTGTTCAGATTAGGAAAAATCGTCAAACCACATAAATGCTCATAGCAAAGGGTTGCGTCTAGGACATGTGCATAATGACACAGTGAACAATTTTTTTAGAAAATTTTTAAATGCTTATTTATTTTTGAGAGAGAGACAGAGCATGAGCAGGGGGAGGGGCAGAGAGAGAGGGAGACACAGAATCTGAAACAGGCTCCAGGCTCCGAGCTGTCAGCGCAGAGCCCGACGCGGGGCTCGAAACCACGGACTGTGAGATCGTGACCTGAGCCGGAGTCTGACACTTAACTGACTGAGCCACCCAGGCGTCCCAACACTATGAAAATATTAAGAATTATGATCGGTATCCAGAAGCATATTGACATGGAATGATGTCCAATACCGACCACAGATAGAGTTTATAGAACAGCATAAATAGTTATGCTACATTTATGTAAAGCTGCAAGCTTATATCTACGTGTGTATATGAAACAGAAAAACATCTGGAAGAATGTTCACTGAAATTTTAATAATAATTTTCTCCGGATGATAAAATCTAGGATAATTCATCCTCTCTGGATTGTCCTTTTCCATGTTGCTTGAATTTTTACAAGGACCATTCAGCAATTTGACAAAAACAATAAAGCTATTTAAAAAGCAAAGAACATGATAAGAAACTATACGTGAGTGCAAATGAGGCGGAGGAATTCGCAAGGGTACCCCTGATTACACCTCCATTCAGAGATAACAATGACGATGATGGGGGAGTTGCATAATAATCTCCGCTGATAGCAAAAACATTAATTTGCAATTTATCGAGAGTAGCAACACACAAGGCGCACCATTCAAAGCAATAGGAATATGTGTATTTCAAGCAGCAATTGAACAAACAAGCATGAAAGGACTTCCCAGCAGATCACACTGGGCACTCCGGGCCACTTCTGCGAGAGAAATACTACCTGACATCTGAAAGGGCAAAGCTGGTGTAATGAGTGTGGTTTGACACAACTCAGGAGAGTTTATCTTAGCCAAGGAAACGCTTTGTGGAGGAAACGACTGTGAGAGGTGAATTGAAAAGTGTGAGGTAGACAGCTTGCCGGGGAGGAAGTCAAATAGAACGTTTCATCGAGCCCCAAGGAAGGAAGAAGAGTATTTTTGCCTCGGGATTTCCAAAGAATAAATGTGAAATGTGTCTGTATTCTGTAGTTCCTGGCAAAGTTTGCAGCCGAGCTCTGTCAGGCAGTCAGACTTCCCCTAAGATGCCTTGGCAGGTTCGTCGTGTAGAAACTACGGTGGGAGAGATCACCCTCAGAGACATCACATAAGCAAATCCTTTGGGAAGTTGGCGCTCCTTCTTTTCAGACCACTATTTATCCCTCGGCAATGACTCATCAAGAGGTCTGAGATCAGAAAATAGAATATCTGGACACCGGGATAGAAAACAGATATTTAACGAGGTTGAACGATAATGGCCAACTCGTTGGGTGTTACCTGGCTAAGCCTGCTGGAGAGCTACGATGGCAGGTAGGTAGAGCCAAGACTGTTTTGTAAAATATATACACACTTTTTAATATGTAAAGTGTTATTTGTAATTTAGCACATATAGAATGCAAGATTGTTCAAATGTTGAAAGCAAATTATTTTAGCACCTCATGACCAGGCACAACACTTATCACAGTTTGTAGCTTTTTTTTTTTTTTTTGAGAAGGGGGAGGGGCACAGAGAGAGAGAGAGAGAGAGAGAGAGAGAGAGAGAGTCTCAAGCAGGCTCCACGCTCTGAACGCCCAGCTCAGTCCCACGACCCTGGGATCATGACCTGAGTGGAAATCAAGAGTTGGACACTCAACAGACTGAGCCATCCAGGTGCCCCAGTAGCTATTTCTTTGGTATGTTTGGTATATTATTACAGCTGTGACCATTTATTCTCTGCCCTTCCCTCCAGTTAACAAGTTCCAAGTGGGTGCTCCCAAGAGCACCTGGCCCAACGCCTGGCACATAGTAAGGGCTCAGTGACATTCCGTGAGTCATTGGAGAATGAATGGGAACCTAGGCAAAGAGGAAACGTTCACAAAGTGGGAGGAGTTGAGAAAAAGAATCTGGTGGAAAGAAGCATCTCACAGTGCAGTAACCTGCTATACAATTTTGCCTTTGGTTTAAACTACTTGACAGAGATGTAGATCATCCTGGTCTTTCCAAGACCCCAGTCACTTTCTCTTCACACATTACTTCTAGTTTTTCCTGCCAGGAACATTGGACACAACAGTTATCCCTCCGCTGCAAAAAGCCCAGTGAATTAACTTTACGGAGTAGAATTCCAAAAGGTCAAAGTCACAAGAAAATATGCCCCTATTCAACAATGGTGGGAAATGACTTTCCTTTTATACAATTGTTTAATGTTTATTCATTTTGAGGAGAGGGGCAGACAGAGGGAGGCACAGAATCTGAAGCAGACCCCAGGCTCTGAGCCGTCAGCACAGAGCCCGCCGCGGGGCTCAAACCCACAAACCGTGAGATCATTACCTGAGCCGAAGTCAGACAGCCAACCGACTGAGCCACCCGGCTGCCCCTCCTTTGAGATTTGTAGTCGCTGTGTATCATCTTTGAAAATACTCCTCTTTTTTTTTTTTTACCTCCAAATATTGTTACATTATTTAACAGTTTATTTCCTGCATCTCAATAATGTAGGTATCAATCTTTTCTACACTGTGAGTCCTCCTTCCAAACCAGAAAATAATTATTCCTATACCTAGCATACTTTTATTTCCTGCTATATTATGGGTAAAATGATGTGGGGAGGGGTGGTAAGGGAGCTATGGAGGTGTTATCCTTATTAATCACCCCCCTCAAAATACAGGGAGTCATTTCTTTAACAAATATTTACTGAGTGCCTACTGCGTCCTGGGACCCGGCTCTTGACTCTGAGAACACGCTGGGAAGGAAACAAAGCCGCGATCTACTCAGAGCTAGTTTTGTCAGGATCGAGGTTCATTTTTATATAAAAGTTTGCTCGAATGTGAAAAATACAACAGTCTCTTAAGCATAGTACCATTGGATTTTACTTGCCGTCTCCAATTCAGGGATTAAAACAATAAAGCGAGCCCCTGTCACCAGCATCAACTAAGTCATTAGTCATCTTGCTCTGGACAGGTCCAAAGATAGATGAGAAGAGCATTTGAAGTGACGTTTTCACAGCCCCTTCGTGGAGAGCAACCCACGATGCCCTGTTTCCAAAGCTGATCCTCTCCACGATGCTGCTGAGGTTCTAGTTCCCAGGATGCTGTCAATGGGATGCCACAGAGGCAGCATTGTTTCTTTTAAAGTCCTCACCTTTACCTGTTGAGTTTATCCTGAGAGCATAAAAAAAAAAATGAGGGAAACTGGGGGAAAGAGCAAATTGCCCTAAGTGTCCCTCACCTGCCCCCCCCATTTCCTCTCCCAGCTTTCAAAAGGAAAATGGACGAGAAAGAGGAACACCTCACACTTATGCCCTCAATACCCTCCATCCTGGGATTCTAGCTTTGAGCTGCCCCGGAAGCAGACCCTGAGGAAAGGCGTTGAGTTCAAGGGTCTAACTGGGGAGGAGACCCCAGGACCACGGTCAAGGGACTGAGGCATTGAGCCAGGAAAGGAGATGCCAGCCAGCTCCCACCCTTACTCGTACTGCCCAGTCACCTCCCAGTAATCCCACCTGCCAACCTGCCTCTCTAACTGGAGAGAGAGCTAGATATTCACACTCTGTGGGAGATGTCCCTTGCGGGAACAGGCCCGCCCTTCCTCACAATGGAAGGCAGGGTCTGTTTGTCTTCAGGGCTGGCTGCTGACTTGTTTGTACGGACAGAAGGTGACAGAAGCGACGCCCGCCACGCGGGGCAAGTCCTGGGCCGGTCTGAGACCCAGAAACCTCCACCTTCACAGTTGCTGAGGAAGCTAACCACCATCCCGTAAAGAATCTAGGCTCATCCAGTAAATAGCGAGGCACGTGTAGAGAGACAGAGGCCACGCTGAGGAGTAGTCAAGTGCTAGACACGTGAAGGGGGGCATCTTGGCATCACAGCCCTCTAGCTACCGGTGGAAGGCACCTTGGTGAGTGACCCAGTGTGGAACTGAGGACTGCCCAGACTGAGCCTTGCCTGAATTTCTTACCTACAAAATCACGAGCAATAACAAATGTATCTATAAACAGACAAACAGGTGATAGATAGATAGATAGATAGATAGATATTGCTTTACATAGTGGCTGGGCACTGACTTAGGAAGCATAGTTATCTGATGCATACATCAAACCTCAGTGGGTTTTTGGTTGAGAGTGATTCCCAGGGGGTGTTAATTTCCTGAGCTTCTGGCCTGTTTCATAGGTGGGCAAAGCAGGCTTCGCTACTCAGAGAAAGCTCCAGAGAAAGAAATGCAGGTTCTCTGGCCTACGGAGGTCAAGCTCGTGTGTGCTGAGGTGGCAAAGACACCAGGATACAGGTGACGCCCAGCCACGCCAGCCTCTGCCCGGCCCGGATACTCTCACTCAAGGGCATCACAGACCTTCTGGCAAAGTGGGTCTTGTAAATTTCCTCCCAATCCGGAGATCTCTACTGCTTCTGCTGTCTAAACTCGTTCCTTCCCATTGGCCAGCTGTGATTTCTGTGTTGCAGGCAAATTCTTGCTTCCCTGGAGATTAAAATCTGCCTTCGCTTTACACCTGATCCTCGAAGCTTCTAGGCTGCACATTCCTTTCCTGGAACATTGAACATTTCTATGTCAGTCGGCTTAAGGAGGAATAAATCCTAACTCAGCAGCAAGTTGTGTATTAGGTAATGTGGAATGTGTTTGTGCATGCGCATGCGTGTGTGTGTGTGTGTGTGTGTGTGTGTCTGTTGGCAGAGCAAAGATTTCCAAAGAAAAGGATATAGACTCTTTTCTCAAGAAGCTCAAAGTCTAAGAGGGGCCTGACTTCCCATCAGCAAACAGTTACCAATCCAGCAGCATGATCAAGATAAAGTCTTTCTACAAACGTGCCGTCCTACTGGATGAAAGTAATGTTCCATCTCATATGGAACACCTGTTATTTTCCTTGTTTTTCTATTGGTGGCGATGAGGTCACCCAGAGGACCCGGTCTCTCCCCTCGTTGCCCTGGTAATCAAAAGCATGTAATTAAAAGCTGGCTGGTGACAGCCACGAATGTGGTTCTGTGACCCAAGAACACTCTTTCCCTAAGAAAAGCTCATTAGACCACATTAAATGTACAATAGGCTTAAATTCACAAAAGTGTACATGGGAACAACCATAAGGTGGGGGGGTGAGCAGAGAACTCCTCAAGGGACTGAGGAGATTTAAGACCTGTTCTTTTTTTAAAAAAAATTTTTTTTCAACGTTTATTTATTTTTTTGGGGACAGAGAGAGACAGAGCATGAACGGGGGAGGAGCAGAGAGAGAGGGAGACACAGAATTGGAAACAGGCTCCAGGCTCTGAGCCATCAGCCCAGAGCCTGACGTGGGGCTCGAACTCCCGGACCGCGAGATCGTGACCTGGCTGAAGTCGGACGCTTAACCGACTGCACCACCCAGGTGCCCAAGACCTGTTCTTTTAAAAATGTGAGGAACCTGGGAGCGCCTGGGCGGCTCGGGTAGTTAAGCACCTGACTTCAGCTCAAAGCATGATCTCGTGGTTCATGAGTTCATGTGGGTCTCTGTGCTGACAGTGCAGAGCCTGCTTGGGATTCTCTCTCTCTCTCTCTCTCTCTCTCTGTCTCTCTCCCTCCTTCTCGCTCTGCCTCTCCCCCATTCACACTTTTTCTCGCTCTCTCAAAATAAATAAACTTAAACAAATAAAAATCACTAAGCAATAAATTTTTAAAACTGTGAGCAACCCGAGTAGAGGTTGGGTTTTCGAACACTGACAGGAGGCAGAAGTCCGGCAGAAGGTCATAATATATGAGGCCAGTGGCTGGGAGGAGAGAGAAAGGTAAGAAGTGGGTTGGCTCAACAGGGCTAGATTGGAAATGTCTTACTGCTGGATTACATTCTTGTCCAGAGGACCAGTTGTAGTTAATTTAGTCTTTTCTGTCACCTACACCAGTGGTTCCTGTCCCTGGATCCAAAAATGGAACATGTGTGATTTAAAACAAAAACAGAAAAATGCTCTGAAATGCTGGGTCTTGATCATTCCCTTCGGTCACTGAGGTCACTGAGACAATAACCCACATATTTATCTTTTTAAAAATAGAATCATGGAGGGAACGAAGCTGTGTCAATTCCACATACCTTGTAAGAAAGAGACCCAGGGCGTCCGGGTGGCTTAGTTGGTTAAGAGTCCGACTTTGGCTCAGGTCATGATCCTGAAATTCCTGAGTTTGAGCCCCGCATCGGGCTCTGTGCTGACAGCTCGGAGCCTGGAGCCTGCTTCTGATTCTGTGTCTCCCTCTCTCCCTGCCCCTTCCCCACTTGTGCTCTGTCTCTCAAAAAAAAAAAAAAAAAAAAAACCAACTAAACATTTAAAGAAATTAAAAAAGAAGGCAACCTGAACTCAGGCCTTGGAGCGGCTCCCTAAACCCTCTCCAGAATGCTTTGAGAACGAGTGCCCTAAAGTGGCCACTGGAGTTTTCCCAGGTGCTAGATGTTTTCCCAGAGGGCAAGAGAGGAGGATGGCGAGTGGGCCAAGGAAACCCAGCCACCCGCCAGCTGGAAACTGGGACAGCCACAAGTAAACCTGCAAGGGATGATTGTGGATTGCTTGTGGAAGCCAGCAGACTGGGCTTCATCCCTCCGGGGAATGAACCGGCTCCCCTCGGGGCGAGTTTCTAAAACTCCTTCAGCCTTCGGGTCCCCAGCTGAGTAAAGAGGACCATACTCTACCCAAGGGACGCAGGAGTGCTGATGCGTAGGGGCACTTGTACCCCGATGTTTCTAGCAGCACTTTCAACAATAGCCAAATCATGGAAAGAGCCTAAATACCCATCATCTGAGGAATGGATAAAGACGTTGTGGTTTATACACACAATGGAATACGACGCGGCAATGAGAAAGAACGAAACGTGGCCTTTTGTAGCAACGTGGATGGAACTGGAGAGGGTTATGCTAAGTGAAATAAGGCAGGCAGAGAAAGACAGATACCATGTTTTCACTCTTATGTGGATCTTGAGAAACTTAACAGAAGACCAGGGGGGAGGGGAAGGGGAGGAAAAAAGAGAGAGAGGGAGGCAAACCATAAGAGACTCTTAAATACTGAGAACAAACTGAGGGTTGGTGGGGGTGGGGGAGAAGGGAAAGTGGGTGATGGGCATTGAGGAGGGCACCTGTTGGCATGAGCACTGGGTGTTGTTTGGAAACCAATCTGACAATAAATTATATATATACCATACTCGTATCTATCTGCCTGGCAGAGGCATTGGCAAAGTACTTTGCACGGTGGTGCCTGTGAGTGCCGTCGCGCAAGTCCTTGAATGCCAGCTGTGAATATGGTCGCCATCAGCAGCCTGCACAGGCGGTGTTGGGGGGATCCCGATGTGACGTGCGCTGGGGGGGGGGGGGGAGTTTCCCCACTTGCAGCCGCTTTCCCACCGAGCCCTCCTGGCTGCCTGAAGGCCCTCCTTGGAGAACTTCTCTGGTTTCTTAAAAATTGCTCTTTATTTAAAAACGCAACTTAGCGGCTCCAGAAGTGGCTCGTAGGGCCTCCTCACCCCTTGAATGGACTGTGTTCCCAGACACGCCCCATCCTGAACGAAGTGCCCCTGGCTCCTCAGGACACACACACGTCACTGTGAGGCTATGTGTGCACGTGGCCTCGGTAAAGCAGCATCCCCCCCCCCCCGTAGACACTGGTGCCCCAACACGGTGTGATGCGTGGGTGCTTCACCTGTGTGTCCAGAAACCGGGGCGTCACGAGCTCTTTGAGTCTCCTGAAACTGGATGCAAGATTGTCCCGGTGAATTTGTGTGCTTTGGGGCCAGAAGACCGGTAGCTTTCATTGGATTCTCCAAGGGCTTAATCATTAACCAAGTGTTGTGAAGGAGACAGCAATCCGGAGTCAGCCCTGCAGATGCAGAGCCGGCTTCAAGTACGGGAATTCACCGGGGCCCGGGGAGAGACCTCGAGTGCCTTCCGGCTGGCGGGGGCGGGTGTGTGGACGGCCAGTAACCTCAAGGGCCCTGGGTACTCTGGTGTGTCAGGCTGTGTGAGCAGACGGGTGGAGAGCCAAGCCCAACCCTGTTGACTCACGCAGCTTGCTTCTGGAAACTGCCCTGGAGGGGGCACGCAAATGAAGACGCCAGCAACTTTCTCTGCGAGGGGGGCGGGGCTCGCCCGGGGGCGGGGCTCGCCCGGGGGTCGGGGCAGTGGGGCCTCGGGGCTCCCAGGGCTGCTGCAACCCAGCAGAGTCCTAGGCAAGGGGAGCGCACTCAGGTTCCTTGAAGTTTCTTTCAGGCCTAAAGTGAAATCATTTAAATGGTTCCTTGTTAAGTATTTCTCCCTCCTGAGTAGTTCTCCCTGCCTGAAGCTAATATAATTTGGGGAGAGGGCTGCCAGGTAAAATATAGGATTCCCGGTTAAATGTGAGTATCAGGAAAACAATGAATAGGGGTTTTTTTTGTGTATACACACACACACACACACACACACACAGATACATACATTTATATACACATACACATATACATTATATATGTGTGTCTATGTATGTGTATATATATATAGAGAGAGAGAGAGAGACAATAACCCACATACTTATCTTTTTAAAAACAAAATTATGGAGGGAAAGAAGATGTGCCAAATTCCACATACGTTTGGAGAAGCAGACCCAGGGGCATCTGGGTGGCTCAGTCAATTAAGCCTCCTACTTTCTGACTTCAGCTCAGGTCATGATCCCGCCGTTCATGAGTTAGAGCTATCTATCTATCTATATCTATATCTATAACTAGTCTGCAATTATTTACTATTTACCCGAAGTTCACATTTAACTGGGAGTCCTGTATTTTTATTTGTTAAATCTGGTATTAGGACTGAATCGTGTCCTCTCCAAATTCAAACGCTGACGTTCTAAGCCCCCAGCACTTTAGGATGTGGCTTTAATGGAGGTAGGGCCTTGAAAGAGGTAATTGAGTTAAAATGGGGTCATTTGATGGGCCCCAATCCAATAAGACTGGTATTCGTACAATAAGTGGGAATTTAGACACAGGTATGTACAGAGAGAAGACCGTGGGAAGACACATGGAGAAGGCAGGTGTCTACAAGCCAAGGAGAGAGGCCGCAGAAGAAGCTAGCTTGATCTTGGACTTACAGCCTCCAGAACCGTGAGAAAATACATGTTTGTTGTTTAAGTCCCCCAGTCTGTAGTATTGGTTATGGCCGCGCTAGCAGACTAATACATCTGGCAACCGTATTTAGAGAGCACTCTAAATAAAAGGGCACAAAATTATGAATACAGAATTAAGAAATGTGAAGGGGCACCTGGGCGGCTCAGTCGGTTGAGTGTCCAACTCTCGATTTTGGCTCAGGTCATGATCCCAGGGTCATGGGATCGAGCCCCGTGTCAGGCTCTGTGCTGGGCATGGGGCCTGCTTGGGATTCTCAGTCTCTCTCTCTGTTTCTCTGGCCCTCCCCCACTCATGTGCACATTCTCTCTCTCTAACATAAAAAAAAAAAGCAAAAACAATTTTTTTAAAAAAGAACAAATGTGAATACTTACTAGAATGAGAAAAAAGAGACCATGGCAAATTACCAGAGACTTGAAGATTTGAGTCCCTTTTCTCAGAGACCCCATTTAGGCAATGGGAACACCCTAGGGTTACTGGAACTCAGAGACCCCCCCCACCCACGTGAGAGGCTCTCCAGCCTAAGCTGTATTAGTACACCAGTCAATTTAAATCTGCTGGGATGTTTATCCCAATCTCTTCTAAAGCCCTCTCTGTGTATTTCCCTGGTTTCACTAGGTTTTCTCGGCAGTCTCTCAGCTTACACAATTGGGTATTTTGGGAGCTCTGTCTCTCCTTTTATTGTTTGGTTTCTTATCTCTCTTCTGGGGGTGAGATTTTTAGCTCTTCAATTTCGCGCAAAAATGGATCTTGATAATGTTTATAAAACAGCATAAGTTTTTTCACATTGGAACTATTTTTAAAACACCATATTATTATTTTAATTACATGGGTTACTTTGGTAACTTTATTTTCTACATCTTATGAAGTCTGAAAAGAGAAACATGAATAATATAATTTTCTTTTGCATAAGGAACTCTTATAGAAACATTTAATTTTGGCTGTAGCCAACAGATTTATAAAGATGAGTGTATATAAATACATATGTGCATGTATATATTTCATATCTTTCTGAATGCTACACAAAATTATCCTAAAGCACAACTAATTACACCAACTTGATTGCCCAGTAGGAAATCAGTTAAATTAGACAAAATTGTTCTGTCATAACCATATATAAAAATTCTTTGTGGATGAAATGTATGTATATTTAAAATATCACATAGGAAAAGTCCGTAGAAGACATTGCTTTTTCATTCCGAGTTTAAAAACACTAGGTTTCATCTTTTTTAATTGAAAGAAGGCATTTTTGAGCATCGTTGTGTAGATTTTACATTAGTACAGCGGGCAACGCGTTTGAGCTTGAAAATCTGAAATCTGTCATTAGTAGGGGAAAACATGGGCTTAAAATGCAATATGATAGAAAGTAAAAAGTATAATGTTACGAACGCACGGTGAGCATAAAAGAAAATAAAAGTAATTTGAGACGGATGAGACACGCAACGGGGGGAGGAAGAGGAGCGCAGAACAAGATGGGCCGAGCGAAAATTGATGAAATGTCAAGCAATGAAATCTATTTAGCAATTTTCGAAAAATGCCCTGCAGTAAGTTGTGCGATGTAATAACAGATGCGCAGTGGTAGCTGAGTAAACTCGCTCACCATTCTGGCTGTACCAGTCTTGTGATAGAATTTGCACAGCCATTTGCTGGCTTTTCTCCTCTAAAATATTAGCGATATTACACTGGCGTGTGTGTGTGTGTGTGTGTGTGTGTGTGTGTGTGTGTGCGCGCGCGCATGCGTGGACGTGCCCGTCGTGCCGGTCTATCAGAGTGTGCATTCGCATGTGTGTAAAGTGCGTGCTAAAATGGGTCGGGCGGGTGGTGATTACCCCGTTAAGAGCCGTGACTACCTCACAATACTCGTCTTGCTTTTTCATTGTAGAAGTTATCATTATAGTTAAGAACCCCTAAGGCTTTCTCTTACGGAAATATTTAACAAGGAATAGAATTATGTGAGCGTTTAATCTTTAGTTCTGCCTTTCCTTTTGAAAAGGCAGTTAAATGCCCCGTAGTTATACATACATTATTTTAAGGTTTTCACTTTTTGTTTTTGCTTTAAAGTGGCTAATTTTTTGTGTGCAGGTAATGATGCAGGTATCTTCCATGTGGGTACAGTTAATGCCTGTGATTTTTTTTTCCCCCTTGGAATCAGATATGAAATTGCTGACCAATTGTTATCCACGATGCAACTTTAGCTAGGGGGACGTATACAGCAATTAGTTCCCTAATAAAAGGCGCTTTTCCTTATTTTCTGACATGATCTTCTACAACCCAGAGTTAGGGAAACAGCCCCCTCTTCTTTTGGGAATAGTATCCTTTTACTTGCTATGTTGCTGATGTATTTGTTCTTTCTCTGAGTGTAGCTACTACCCCAAGTTGGTTTGGTTATTATTCAGTAGCAGCTTGTGGCTTGAGGCCATGGGATTTTCAAAACTCCTCTTATAGTTACTCAACTTGCCATATAACAGATTCCTGGATATCCTATTGTCCTCCAGGTTTGCACAATGTATCCTAACTTAAATTAGTTGCAGTAAATGATGTTTCACAGAAAGGCTTATACTTACATTTAACTGAAGGCAGGGCTTACAGAATACATTTTCCCATCTTTTGGAAACATGCAAAAGCCTCACTGCAAGGTAACTCTTTGCATACTCAAAGATACATTGTTTTTTGTTGTTGTTTTTTTTAAACGCTTATTTATTTTTTGAGACACAGAGAGACAGCATGAACGGGGGAGGGTCAGAGAGAGGGAGACACAGAATCTGAAACAGGCTCCAGGCTCTGAGCAGTCAGCACAGAGCCCGACGCGGGGCTCGAACTCACGGACCGCGAGGTCGTGACCTGAGCCGAAGTCGGCCGCTTAACCGACTGAGCCACTCAGGTGCCCCAAAGATACATTGTTTTAATAATTGGTCACAAAATGAATGCACTATATAGCATTTGGACACTAAAATGAACTTTGCATTTAGCTGTAAGAGAAAGAGTGTATCAGTTTTGCAAACATACTAGCCTGCTTTTGTTTGCCCTGGGTGTGTGTTTTTTTTCAGATGCAAGAAAACCCTTCTGAATGGATGAAAGCTGCCTGAAGGAACAATGAAGAAGAGTGGAAGAATCCAAAAGCCTTCATGGCCATCAGACTGCTATCGTGCTCATAGGTTAACCATCTAAGTTAAAGAGGACCCACATACATTTCTGGTGGGAGTGTAACTGAGTTACACTGAGTTCAAGAGATCAACTGAGTTAAAGAGAATGTGACATGGGGCGCTTGGGTGGCTTAGTCGTTTAAGCATCTGACTCTTGATTTCAGCTCAGGTCATGATCTCACGGTTCGTGAGATCGAGGCCCGCAGTTGGGCTCTGCACTGACATCACGAAGCCTGCTCAGGATTCTGTCTTTCCCTCTCTCTCTCTCTCTCTCTCTCTCTCTCGGTCACTCCTCTGCTCAAGCTCTCTCTCTCCCTCTCAAAATAAATAAGCAAACATAAAAAAAGATAATGTGGCAGTCCTGAGTCAGGTTGAGGATGCTCGTATCTTAGGACTCAGCAATATTACTCCTAGCTAAATGCTTCTGGAGAAACTCCAGCCTCTCTGTGTGCAAAGAGCTATGGGCCAGAATGCTCGTGAAAGCTCATTTTGTAATGTTCCAATAGGTACTGAGATTAGAGGTATGAAAACATTTCAGTGTATTCGTTTAATGGAATATTATACAGCAGTTAATAGGAATAAATTACCTGGATTCATATAGGTTGATATCAGAAATAGGACATTTGAGGAAGAAAAGCAAGCTCCAGATGGTAAGCCCAACTAAGAGCATTTATATAAAGCAAACATAGTATTGAGTGTGCACACAGACTTGTCGTTGAAGTGTAAAAATGTACAAGGGAAACAAAAGCATGAACTCCTTACATCCGGGGGAAAAAGGAGGGAAATGAGATCAAGTACACGGGGTACGTCACCTGTATCTACATCCATATATATCTGTAATATATAATTCCTTTTTTGGCCAAAGAATACCAGAGCATAGCAGGGTTCAGAAGAAAGAATGTAAGAAGTGGTCTCCCTACTGCAAATAATTGAAAGAACAAGAGAGAAGGAAGCAAGGAAGGGAGGGAGGGAGGGAGGAAAGGAGGAAGGGGGGAAGGAAGGGAGGAGGGGGGAAGGAAGGGGGGAAGGAGGGAAGGAAGGATGGAGGGAGGAAAGGAAGAAGGGGGAAGGAAGGGAGGAAGGGAGGAAGGGAGGAAGAGGGATGGAAGGAAGGGAGGGAGAGGGAAGGAAAGGGAGAAGGAAGTGAGGAAGGGAGGGAGGGAGAAAGAAAGGGAGGAAGGGGGAAGGAAGGGAGGAAGAAAGGGAGGAAGAGGGGAAACGGGGAAGGAAGGGAGGGAGGAAGGGAGAAAGGAAGGGAGAAAGAAAGACAATTGATAGTGATACATAAATTAATTCTCATATGCTTGATATAATAGGGATGAAGATTTCTAAACCACAAATATGATTTTTTTCATTCACTAGATTTAACCTTGATGATATTGAATCATGAAGGAGGGGGGAAAAAAAGAACTTCATCAAGGAGCATACCTCGAAGGTAAGTAGTATTAAGGTTTTTTTTTTTTTTTTCAGTTTAATTCTTTGGGAATGATATTTCCCTACTAGCACAAGAGCCTGTGATTTGACTTTATCACATTTAATTTTCAGATCTGGTTTTTCTGTAACCTTTATGTAAGGAATATGCTACCTACCTGTTCCCCAAAGGGTTATTTTATCACAGATGTTAATAAATATACCAAAATAATGATCACACGCCCCTGTCACTCCTCCTCTCTCCCTGCCTCAACCTGTCGCATCATCAGTGTTCCCCGGGTACACCAGCTGGAATCCCCAGTCCCGTAGGCCGGCCATCTTGCCACCTGCCCCCCCCCCCCCCCCAGCCACCTGTCTCGGTCATGCGGCCAATTTTGCCCCAACCACCCTCCACTTCTCCTGCTTCATACCCCAGACATCGGTAGCATGAGCTTGCTTACAGGCTGCCCACGCCTCCCCTGACCATTGTCACTGCCCTCCGTCTGGCCAACCCCCACCTGAGGCCTCCTCGTCTGTCCATCAGCCTAACTCCCAAGCTGAATGAGGTGTCTCCTTCATTTCCTGGCCCTCGTGAGTGTCCCTGTGCCGCATCACACTGTGATAGTGTGTCCCCTCTGATGGGCCAGCACTCCCTGATGGCAGCAGTGACCTCTGATGCACCTTTGTCCCCCCCCCATGTCTAATGCATTGTGTGGCAGACGAAGTGAATGCTCAATAAACTAAGCAACGATCAACAACCCACATTGAGGACAGATTGTTAAATTAAAAAGTGTATTGTGCTATGCCATGGGCAAAATCCTTACCCCAGAATGATTGAGGATCCTGGTTTTCCCTTCTCTCTCTCTCTCTCTCTCTCTCTCTCTTCTGGTCCACCCACTACACTCTTCTGGACTGAAATAGTCATTTCCTTGTATCCGGGCTGATAAAATAATCGCAGAGATTTTTTTTTTCAGGCAATGAACTCAGTGGGTACACGCTAAGCATTGTGCTGGGTTTTCTATAGCACTACAGACTGCTATTTTTAATTTGCAACTGTACAAGTCCATGGCATGTTGGAATTCAAGGAGGCTCATTAGCCTGCAGTGTTTACTCTGCAAAATGGTTGTTGTAACTGAAGAAGATAACCTCCCCCACTTCGCAAAGATCGCTGCCTCGCTTTATGTTGCTCTAGGATATATCATCAGCTACACACCCCCACTTCCAGGGCAGGAGCAGATTCAGGTTGTTTAATACTCTGCAGACATGTATGAGTGGGTGACAGTGGGGCAGACATAATTGCCAACAGTGACATCCACAGCGATGTAATCTGTGTGTCCCACATTGCAAGGTCGTGTCTGTTTAGGTGTCACAATACTGTGTACCACTGTATCATTATCCCCAGCACGTGTGCGCGCGCACACACACACACACACACACACACATGCCGTTCATGCACACACTGTGTACTCGCACCGTCTCTATATTACCCACAAGGTCAACCACAGACGTCTTTAACCATTCTATACTTCATCTTCAGTGCATTCTCCATAAAAGATGTTCGTCCATATCTGACACTTATTTAACAAGCTAAATCCAACTGCTGTTCCATGACCCACCGTCCCCAATGGTTAATCAAAACTGCCCATTTCCCCAAGTGAACCGTGTCCCCAGGTCACGGACACATGACATGTGTCATGCATGCTATTACCACTTGTACCAATTCCTAGATTCCTTTTTTTTTTCTCAATTTATTTATTTTGAGAGAGAGAACAAGCGCGGTAGGGGCAGAGAGAGGGGAGAGAGAGATCCCGAGCAGGCTCTGCTCTGTCAGTGCAGAGCCTGACATGGGGCTCGAACTCATGTGCCATGAGATCATGGCCTGAGCCAAAATCCAGAGTCAGACGCTTAACTGACCAAGCCATCCAGGTTCCCCACCTCGATTTCTTTTTTAATCCCAGAAGGTGCCATCTTTTTGAAATAAAATGTTGCCCGGCAAGAATAAACATGAGACCAAATTCAATTTGTAAAGATTATTTAAGATACATTTGCAAAAGAAGACTTCCTATGCAGCTTCAACTCCATTTTCTTCTTGAACATTCATAAGAGCGGTATTAAGAACCACTATTGGTAAGTTTTGTTAGCAAAGAAAATTATTTCAATATATCTCTGCATAAAATCCTGTCCGTATGAGAATCAAGAAACAAGATGGAGAAGGACGGTTCTCAAAGTGTGTGCCAAGGATCCCCACAACCTCTCAGAGGAGCCACCAAGTCAAAACTGTTCCAATAAGAGGACCCATGTGGTGTTCACCTTTGTCAATTTCATTGTCCCTCGTGTGAGAGTGATATCTCCCAAAGGCTACATGACCTGTGATAGTTGCAACCTACTCATTTGACTGAAGGCAGAAGCAGGTATGAGAATCCCAACTTTGGACTCTTAAGCCAGACCTTAAAGAGATTTGTAAATACGGAAAACAAGGCTATGATTTTCCCTCTACATTTTTGTCTCGGAAAATACAGTTATTTTTCATAAACATATGTGACTCATGTTGGTGTAGTGGCTCCCTATTGTTATTTTTAACGCATCTGTAAGTAAATATTAAAAAATATTTCTGTTTTCATTTCATGTATAGGAAATATTGACAGATACGACTTACAATTTAAAAAGCTCTTGGTGGGGGGGGGGGCGCCTGGGTGGCTCAGTCGGTTGAGTGTCCGACTTCGGCTCAGGTCATCATCTC
The DNA here is from genome assembly GCF_016509475.1 of Prionailurus bengalensis. NCBI lineage: Eukaryota > Metazoa > Chordata > Mammalia > Carnivora > Felidae > Prionailurus > Prionailurus bengalensis. The sequence goes on along the minus strand of NC_057349.1, from coordinate 16,961,056 downwards.
ACAGCCCATGAGTTCGAGCCCCGCGTCGGGCTCTGTGCTGACTGCTCAGAGCCTGGAACTTGTTTCAGATTCTGTGTCTCCCTCTCTCTCTCTGACCCTCCCCTGTTCATGCTCTGTCTCTCTCTGTCTCAAAAATAAATAAACGTTAAAAGAAAATTTTTTAATAGAATAAATAAAATAAATAAATAAATAAAGAGCTCTTGGGGGTCCTCGGTCATGTTTAAGAGCAGAGGTTTCCTGAGACCAAAAGGTTTGAAGAGGGCTGAACTAGGCAAATGGGTGGGTACCTAACTGTCAGCTTGTGAGTATTCGCCCCTAAAAATCTTTGCTCGCAACCGTGTTTCAAAATGGTGTCGAAGCTGCATAGGAAGTCTTCTTTTGCAAATGTATCTTAAATAATCTTTATAAATTGAATTGGTCTCATGTTTATTCTTGCCAGGCAACATTTTATTTCAAAAAGATGGCACCTTCTGGGATTAAAAAAGGAATCGAGGCGGGGAGCCTGGGTGGCTTGGTGGGTTAAGCATCTGACTCTGACTCTTTGCGCACAACAATGTTTCCAAAGATGTGTTCGTGACTCTGAGGGGAGTTTTCCACTTAGAAGCTTCTGGATGGGCTATCGGCAGACTGCACCTGGACTGCCTTGCACCCCACCTTATCTTTAACATCCTCTGTGGCCCCTTTGGGTCCCACAACATAGTATTCTTGGAAAAGACTGCCCTGGGTCCTGGGCCTCCTTGAAACTTTAGCAGTTTAAATAAATGCCTCTAACAGGTTTCCACCTTCCTGCCTGCCCATCTAAAACTCATCCTGCTTGAACTCTCCTGGGAATCAAAGCAGCCATCCAAACTACATATTTGTTATGACTGTGTAAGAATTACCTGGAATTTGTTTTATTTATTTGTTTTTAATTTTGTTTAATGTTTATTCATTTTTGAGAGAGAGAGAGAGAGAGAATGAGCGGGGGAGGGGCAGAGAAAGAGGGAGACCCAGAATCCGAAGCAGGCTCCAGGCTCTGAGCTGTCGGCACAGAGCCCGATGTGGGGCTCGAACTCGCGAACCGTGAGATCATGACCTGGGCTGAAGTTGGACGCTTAACCGACTGAGCCACCCAGGCGCCCCTGGAATTTTGTTTAATGTTTATTCATTTTTGAGAGAGAGAGAGAGAGAGAGAGAGAATGAGCGGGGGAGGGGCAGAGAAAGAGGGAGACCCAGAATCCGAAGCAGGCTCCAGGCTCTGAGCTGTCGGCACAGAGCCCGATGTGGGGCTCGAACTCGCGAACCGTGAGATCATGACCTGGGCTGAAGTTGGACGCTTAACCGACTGAGCCACCCAGGTGCCCCTGGAATTTGTTTTAAAATTTTTTTAACGCTTATTTATTTTTGAGACAGAGAGAGACAGAGCATGAACGGGGGAGGGTCAGAGAGAGAGGGAGACACAGAATCTGAAGCAGGCTCCAGGCTCTGAGCTGTCAGCACAGAGCCCGACGCGGGGCTCGAACTCACGGACCGCAAGATCGTGACCTGAGCCGAAGTCGGATGCTTAACCGACTGAGCCACCCAGGCGCCCCTGGAATTTGTTTTAAATACCAAGTTTCTGGGCTCCAGTCTCGACCTAAGGAATCAATAGCGGGGAACTGAGGGGAGTATGTTTGTCCTCTTTGACAAGCTCCCTCCATAATCCTCGATAGTCTCCAGGAGGCCACTGTGATTAGGGTGCAGGTCGCCCAGAAAAGAAAGGAGGGCCTGATGTACGTCGCCTCTTCACAGGGGCGCCAAGCAGTCAACACGTGCCTTGAGACAGAAGGAAACGCTTGGCTGGGGCAGCACCTGACATCTACCTGTGAGGCCAGACCTGGATGGGGTGACTGAGCACACAGGAGCCCAAGAGGAGAGGTGAGCCAGGTGCCCTAGAGCCTTGCGGGGGAGTATTTGGGTTTGGAATGGTGACTGATGGAGAAGAGAAAGGAGAGGTAAAGTGGGGAAGGAAGTATCAGAGCAAGAAGAGGAAAGTTCCAGGAGTGAGAGTCCTGGGGTTGAACCATCACTTCCCCACCATGATTTTGCAGACAGCCAGCCCTAAGCCCTGAGCCTCAAAGCAGACTTGATGGGCACCCAGTAGTCCAGCTCTGATGAAGATCCTCAGAAAACATAACCAGAAAGAACGTCAAAAGCCAGAAAGAGGGATCACGTACAAAAGACCCGGAAAGACGGTATAAATAAAGCAGTAAAGTGGACACAGGAAAGATCAGATCTGAAGGCTTTTCAGCTACACAGTCTGTTTGGAGAAGGAAACCTTGTGTCTGCATGTTGGTTCAGTCAGGGGGAAGCAGAAGGCAGAGGAAGAATGCTCTAGGCCTGGTTATTTACCATCACCCACGGTGCGGCACATCATACGAAACACCCCCAGAAACAAGCCACATGGTTAGAGCCTTTCTACATCTTTTCTTGGCTTTTAGTGCCTCACATTAGAGTCAGTGAAGCTTCTATGCAAAACAGTTTTAAGTTACACCCAGGGGTGAACTCTCCCATCTTTCCAGTCGTCCTCAATTCCAAGTTTCTTTCAAAGAGGGATTTGCCGCGATATCTCTTTCCTGGGATACATCTCTCGCCCAAAGCCCTGTGAACCTTTACACCGTTCACATGCTGACCGTTTTCTTTTTTTTTTTTTTAATTATTTTAATGTTTATTTATTTTTGAGACAGAGAAAGACAGAGCATGAACCGGGGAGGGGCAGAGAGAGAGGGAGACACAGAATCGGAAACAGGTTCCGGGCTCTGAGCCATCAGCCCAGAGCCCGACGCGGGGCTCGAACTCATGGACCGCGATCGTGACCTGAGCTGAAGTCGGTCGCTTAACCGACTGAGCCATCCAGGCGCCCCCATGCTGACCATTTTCATTTCAGCAAACGACGAGTGAGATTTGGGAGAGAGGGCGAACAGGGTAAAAGCTGATCTTTCGGGACCATTTTTGGTTGCCTGAGTACCTTCAACCTTCACTTAATTTTATTGCACAAGGCGAGACCTCTCTAGCAAGTCTTCCTCGTGTTTTGCAACACATTCACAAGTTGAAATGGGTGTGGCAAAGAGCGTGTTTTTTTGTACCTCGGGCAACGTTGATAAACGAGCGGAGGGAGGAGGAATTCATTTTAGCCAAATCTGTAGAGTGCCTCTGCAAAGCTCTTCTCTGTCTTTACCTTCACCTTCCTCACTCTCAAGATAAGATGGGAAAAGAAAGGAAAAAAAAAAACAAACCTATTTACCTCGTACGGACCTTGCGGAAGATGGGCTGCAGGGTTGCAGAATGCTTAATGAGCTGTACAGTTCCTTTTTCCTTGGCTTGCTGCGGAAAGGGAAGATATTAGATGCCTTCCACTACATCAGGTCTATTTCATAAACAACCTTTCCAGGGAGTGGGACCCTGGAACACCACAACGTGGTCTGCACTCCACAGCTGCTGAATCCCGCAGTCACTGTGGGGCGGGGACAGCATGAAGACCACAGGTTCTGTCCCTCTCGAAATCACTCTAGGGTTAATTACATCTTTTCCCAGATTTTTAGCATCTACTATTGTTTTCTCTTAAGCTTTACTTTTAAAAATGTAGTTAGGTCTTACACTTTATTATCTTCCTAGTCAGGCATCAATCAATGAAGGAATATTCCATTCAACAAAACCCTGTTGAGGTGGCTCCTCTGTTACGAGATGGGAAATCTGTACGTTGGCAAATTTCTCTTTTACTCTGGCTATCAGGAAGCTCAATGTACATCAGAAATAGGGATTATGGATTCAGAGATGTTGGGTCCTGGGTTTTAATACATCTCAGCTACTAATAAATATTTTGTTATTATTTAATTATATTTCAGGGATTTTCCAATAATACCTCCATGTTTTCTTGAGATAATTAACACTGATCCCACAGAAAAATTACTTTTTTTTTTATTTTTGCACCCACTGGGTACTTGTAGAAAAGTGGAAGCCATCAAATAATCTTATGACAAAAATAAAAGCTAACGTTCTCCCAAATGAAACTTCCTTAACCCTTCTCATTTAGAAATGATCAAATTACTGGGACGCCTGGGTGGCTCAGTCAGTTGAGCAGCCGACTTCGGCTCGAGGTCATGATGTCACAGTCCGTGAGTCTGAGCCCCGCATCGTGCTCTGTGCTGGCAGCTCGGAGCCTGGAGCCTGCTTTGGATTCTGTGTCTCCCCCTCTCTCTCTGGCCCTCCCCCGTTCATGCTCTGTCTCTCTCTGTTTCAAAAACAAATAAACCTTAAAAAAAATTTGTTAAATAAAAAAGAAATGATCAAATTACTTCACTTTATAAACTTTACGCACGAAATGTGCCTAAAATAAATCAAAAGACTTCCCCAACCTCTACCAACAAAACATACCTCAGAACAAGACGAAAATGCCTGGTATAGTCAGGCAGACTGACCCCAAGAGTAAATACAGACATGACATTTGCAGAATTTTCAGCAAGCAGTGAACAGAGCCGTTTATGGAGACTCCAGTGAGGAAAACATCGAAACGTTTCAATGAACTCAGAGCTCTGGTTACTAATTAAGCACCGACAGTGGCATTGTTTTCCCTGTTTCTTTGAGCCTCTTAAACACGTACATGGAGTCAGAGACCTGGACCCCAAGATCGCTTCCTGTTCTGTGAACCAAATGCCGCCTAACAGACTACCTAACAGGTGGTCATTCACGCGATGAAGCTTCAGTTTCTCAAGCCTCAAAATAAAGACCATACTACCTACCTCATGGGATTATTGTAGGGATCCGTGCAAATAGATGACATTATGCATGCAGACAGACTTTACAAACTACAGAAAGACACCATTTTGGTCCTATAGATCCCAACATTGACATCAGTTTATTTGTCAGTTGGGAAGTGATTGATCTTTCGTAACATATTGTGTACAATTAGTCAAATTCATGTAAAGCTACTTCACCTGCTGCTGAAATCCACTTAATATTCTCTTGCTTCATAAATGTGTCCCGTTTTTGAAAACCTGTTGAGTCTGGTGGCACAAAGAAATCTGTATCCCGATACTTATTACAGAACTTGATTTTATATTTTAAAAGCTCTTTCTGTGAGAAGGGTGAATTCGCAGTGTCTTATCTATAGACTTAATGGTATTTCTCATCACACAGGTTGTTGTATGTGTGATGAAGTTCCACTTCTTTCTCCAGATTATCATTTTCTTGACTTTATTTCCATTTTGTCTGGGTAAGCATATTTGTGTCGGTCAATAGTTCAAGTGACCACACCACGATTTGTTGAGGAAAATTGGTGTATAGAGTTATGTTTTCAAGTTACCTGGTTTGCCATCCTGGATACAAAACAAAACACAAACACCTGACTCTTAACTTTTCGGATGGCTACGTCAGCTTCTCTAGAAGTGATCGATCGGCAACAATCACACTTCAGATAAACCTCAAGGCTTAGATGTCACCGAGGTGACTGGAAAGAAATAATCAGCCTGGGTAGACATACAAAAACAAACCTTTTAAGTAAAGGCAAAGATCGCAAAGAGGCTCCTCCATTCCCGTGGGTGTCCTAAGCAGAGCAGCACTGGTAATGGCAGTGAGAGAACCATGCTTTCTTCCCCCGTCCGCCATGCTGGCAGAAAGAACAAAGAATCCGTGAGCAATTGGACAGGAACAGGGTGTAAAGGGTTTGAGAGTGCTAATGGCAGGAAGGCAAGAGAATGAAGAATTGTCTTCAAGATGGCCTTGAAGATGGCCTCAGACCATCTGACCAGGCCTTGTCGCCAAAGCGGGAGCAGAAACAGCAGTCATGGTATCTGAACGTCGTGGGCCATAAACCCTGTCTGAGGACCTTTCCTTCTCAAGCATCCCCTGACCGCTTTTCCTGATGACTCTCTCTACAGGGCAGAGGGTAGACGGACCAATACACTACTGACCCTTCATTTCACTCCTTGATTCTCTTCCAGCTAGGGAATAACAGCTGGGATGGAAAAGACTGACTTTTGTGTGGTATTTTATTTTCTTTAATTTACTTGCCTGTTTCCAGCAAAAAAAAGCCAATGCACCCACATGGGAAAGCCTACCTACATAATTTCTTTGTCTGCAGATATGAGTAAATAGTGTGACTTCTGGAGCCGGGCCTTTTATATGTATGAAGAAGGCAGAGATTAATAATAATGCTTGCATATGCACATAACCTGGTACCAGGGTGTATATATTGAGATTTTTATGGTTTTTTTTTATTAGCGTCATTCATTATAATGTGCACAAAATCACACAAGGTGTTTCACACAAGGTCCCACCATTTAGAAAGATCGCAAGTTTACGAATGGATACTAGAGATTCCTAAAGAATCCCCTGTTGTAAGTAGTACCCATCTGTGAATCTTCAACAATATTGACGATGAGAGTCTATGTTGCTTTTTGTTCCAGGAGTCACTAAATGTGAATCCTATGAGACTAACACTGTCTGAGTATGTGATAGACATAGTAGGACTCATAAATATCCTATTTGTTCTCCTACTTTTCCCAGTTAGAGCCACACAATGGATGTAAGAGGAAATGTAGTATGTCACCTCCAGCTAGAGCCATGGAAAGACCTTTGGCAATTCTCCACTATCTGTAAATCTACGGAGTTTGCAGAAAAGTGTGCAATGATGCCAACTGAAGTAACCCACAATGCAAATCGCTGTGTAGCGGGATCTCCAGACCCACACGGGACATTAGGCGAGTGAAAAAATAAATGTTTTCCATGTTAAAGTGCCGGGATTTGGGAAATGTGTGTCACTGCAGCATAGCCCCTTTTGACTCTTATAGATAATAATGGATTTGGGTCCTGAGAGCTAAATGAAAATCTGTAGCAAGACTGTTACACATTTTCAAACTTCTAAGGAAAAGCTTAGTAGGATATAGCAAGAATTGGCCAACTTTTTCTGGAAAGGACCAGACAGTAAATATTTAAGGCCAGATAGTCTCTTTACTTTGCCATAAGCGTATATGGCAGATGCTTTGTAAAGAGTATGGCTGTATTCCAATAGTATTATTTATAAAATCAGGTAATAGACAGGATTTGGTACGCTGGCCATAGTTTGCTGGGCACTGTAATATGCTACCTACTGTTAAATGTATTTATGTTGACGACCTGGTGTATGAGTTTCCTAGGGCTATCTTAACAAAGTACCACAAACTGTGTGACTTAAAACAACAGATATTTATTCTCTCATAGTTCTGGAAGCCAGAAGCCAAAATCAAGATGTTGGCAGGGTTGGGTCCTTGTGTAGGTTCTGAGAGACAATGTGTTCCATGCCTCTCTCTCAGATTCTGATTGCTGCTGACAGTGCTTGGCATTCCTCAGCTTGTAGATGTGTCACCCCAATCTCTGCCTCTGTTTTCACGCCGCCATCTTCCCTCTGTAGGTCTCTGTCTTCTAAGGAGACTGATCCTGATGGATTAATGGCCCACCTTACTCCTTTCTGTAGGAGTTCACCGTAACTAATTACATTTGCAGTGACTCTATTTACAAGTAAGGTCACATTCTGAGGGACTGCGGGTTTAGGGCTTCAACAAATCTTTTTGAGGTACACAATTCAACCTGCAACTCTTGGTTACTTAGAGAACACACTTCACTTACTAAATTGTCAATGATACAAGTGAATTTTAAATAAGCTCATAGGCCTTGGCGTTAATCAGAAAGATCAACTCATGAATTCTCTTGACCGGACTGAAATTTTAGGTATCTTATAGAGCAATTAAAAGAAAAACTGCACTCATAACTAAAATAATAAATAGAATTTTATAATGAGCATTTACAATTCAGTATCATTGTTCAGGCTCCACCTTTTCAAAGTCATTGATTGATGCCTCAGATGAGAAAATTAGATTTGATCTACATACGTTATTTCTTGAGTCTGTTATTAAAGCCGAGGATTGATGAAATGATTATTCCTTAGAGTCTGAATGCAGACATCCATAAGAATATATTGGAGACGAAGCTACAATTTCCTTGGCAGGTTTTGAAAAAGGAGCACACAGGTGAGCAATCAAACAAGTGCTTTACGTCGTACATCAGAGGAATTCAGAAGGGGAGACCACCAAGACCTAGCAAGTGTTGCCTTCTGGAAGGATGTACTACCCAAGCTGGGCTTGAAGGGTGGCCAGTGTAGGCTGGCCAGAGAGCATCTGATGGGAGCAAAGGCATAACATGATGTAGCACCAGGGAGGCGGATCAGCCTGATTTGAAGTCGCAGGGGCATGCTGGGAAATAACAATAGTTATAGCCGCAAAGAGCACTGGAAACTGACACAAAAGACCTTGAACGTCACCCTGAGAAGAGTTCACGCTACATTCACAAGCGATAGGTTTCTAAGCAAATAATCAAAGTTGCACGGTACCATACACAAGATAAACAAGGCAATGGAACGATGAGGAATATCTAGATATGATCTAGGAATGTCTAGGGATTATGATTTTTTTTTCAACTTTGTTTTTTTTTTTTGGGGGGGGGACAGAGAGAGACAAAGCATGAACGGGGGAGGAGCAGAGAGAGAGGGAGACACAGAATCGGAAACAGGCTCCAGGCTCCGAGCCATCAGCCCAGAGCCCGACGCGGGGCTCGAACTCACGGACCACGAGATCGTGACCTGGCTGAAGTCGGACGCTTAACCGACTGTGCCACCCAGGCGCCCCAGGGATTATGATTTTTTAAAAAAAGATTGTAAACAGTGAGCCTGGATAGTGGGGTACGGTTGGAATGGTTCATACGAATTTTTATACATTTTGATGATTAGAGTTCTGAGACCAAGAAAACCATGGAAGAGAAGAAGATGAGCCAATGCAATCTCAAAAGGGAGGAAACAAAGGGAACACAGGCAAGACAAATTCTAGCTAATTACTCTTGGAGTGAAGACTAATTCATTAGTTCTACTTGATTAGTCAAGACAGGATAAGGTAGCCACGGTTACATGTAATCCCCCAAATTCCAATAACTTAGCACTCCAAAGATTTATTGCCTGTTCATGCAGCATCACCAGGGGAACTACCCTGTTCCACAGATTTATTCAGGTATCAGTAAGAGCGTTCCACCGTCTTCCGAGGCTGCCATTTCAACATGGAGCTGCACAAGGGGAAGAAAGCACGGGGACAACTCCCAGCACTCTTAATTGCCTCCAGCCCATTTGCCAGCACTTGTCACGTAGCCAAAATCCAGCGGCAGGTGAGGCTGGAGAGGGCAGAGAAGCGCGTGCCATCTCCAGTAAGAATTGCTATTTCTACAACATCACATTCTCTCCTATTTCAAAAATAAACTGTTATCTCTGAATTTCTGTCCTGATTTTGCCCGGAGTAAAGGGGATCTATTTCTGTCCACGTGGGTTCACTACCTACCAACCAGGAAATGCTCATATATCCTCAACCATAACCATTGCAAAGGGCTCTCGCGATCGTCCTGAGCGATGGAGACGCAGACAAGAGCAGGACGTTAAAATCTGCTCACTGCTTCTCCTTGCTGGCCACTTTGGTGGTATGGGTTTGGGCTATAAGGTGCATTTGTCACATCTGCTCCCCCTCTGATTCCTGATTGTGAAATCATCCCTGAGGGTGGTTGTCACCAAAAACACCGACATGTAACTCGAAGGATAGGCATCGGTAGCAAGATATTAAATGTAACTTTTTCTAGGTAGAGTTTAGAGAAAGACTCCAAAGGCAGAGCGAAACGCAATCGTTGCCAAACATCCGTGTGCTAAGACAAGGTGCTAGACACGTGAAGGTATATTAAGGGTCCTGAAACTGCTGCTTCTAGCACCTTCAGGCTATGTAAAGACGCCAAGAATTCATTGCCTGGTTGAAGAGGCCAACAGGGTGGTTTTCCCCAGAGACAGTGTTTGGTGTGTCATGTGTTTCCCTCTTCAAGGAGAAGAAGAGAATGCTTCCCTTTACCACAAGCCAAGTAAGGGGGCCTTAAAGAGAACTGAGCGAAGAGCATGGTTCCCCTGGAGTTTGGTAAAGTCAGAGACTAACATTTGACCCATGCCCTAAAACATATAAAGGAAAGAGCCTATGGTTAAAGAGAGAAGCCCTGGCCTGACAGAGTAGACGACTGCCGTAGGAGGGTTCACGTATAGATTGAAGGCTGTGTGTGTGTGTGTGTGTGTGTCCCTTAGATAGATGTGGAACCTGCAGAAGCTCAAGCCATGGCTTATATTGAAAGGACTCTGCCTAAGAGCACATCCTTCCGGGAACAAGATAATTGTGGTGCAAACGAGGCTGTAAGCAAATCATGAGATGCCGAAGCTAAGGGAAGAAGCATGAAGTCCGTTGGAAAAGCTATCACGCAGGCTAGGGACTGGGGAGTGATTCTCAGAAACAGACAGATGTGGGAGGTGAGGAGATCTTTAATCAATCTCAATGAACAACCCCTAAGTGGAAGAATCAGCATTTGGAAGCTATTAGACCCAGAACTCTCTAACAGATGATAAGAGTACTAAGCTAGTGCAGCTTTCATGCTCCTTCCTCTGGAGGAGCTCAAAAAGCAGCAGGAGGAGAGAGGCAGAAGGAAGACCGCGGAGAAACTTTCGTCTACACTGCACGACTCCGACTAAATTAGATCTCAGCTCAAATTGGTTGAGTAACCAGACCTGAATTAGGGAAGAAGGAAAAGTTTGAAACGAATTGAGAACTTGGCATTTTGACATCACAGTGGCTGGACTTCCTACCATCTGAGAGAGGATTCGTCACCATCACTCCAGAAGGTAAAAGCTCTGGGGCATGCCGGTATCTTTCCAAAGAGCAAGAAGACAGATCCACAGAGCAAGGTTTGCAGAAGCGGTAGTGAGGAAAAGTAAAGTTTCTTATTTCCTGGATCCTATTTAGTCCTTCTGGTTCAATAAGTTAGTCCTGTTCACGTTAATAGCTCAGTGACATTACAAAATATGGCACGGGCTGGTAAATATGTAGTTGATTCCTGAACCTCTCAGGTTTGAACTGCACAGGTCCACTTACGGGCAGATCTTTTTCAATAAATACAATACAGCACTATAAATGAATTTCCTCTTCCTTTTAAATTTCTGTTTATTTTTTAAATTTTTTTAAGGTTTATTTGTTTTTGAAACAGAGAGAGACAGAGCATGAATGGGGGAGGGTCAGAGAGAGAGGGAGACACAGAATCTGAAACAGGCTCCGGGCTCTGAGCTGTCAGCACAGAGCCCAACGCAGGGCTCGAACTCACAGACCGCGAGGTCACGATCTGAGCTGAAGTCCAATGCTTAACTGACTGAGCCACCCAGGCACCCCACTTCCTTTTAATTTTCTTAATAACATTTTCTTTTCTCTGACCCGCTTCATTGTTAAGAACACAGTATATATTACATATACAAAATATGTGTAAATTGGTATGTTATCTGTAAGGCTTCTGGTCAATGGTAGGCTCTTAGTAGTTAAATTTCAGGGGCATCAAAAGTCATATACAGATTTTCAACTTCAGGTGGGGTTGGCACCCCAACCTCTGTGTTGTTCAAGGGTAAATTGTAGTTCATATGGTAAAAATGTCTAATAGAATAAGGGATAATTGTGAATTGTTTTTGTTGGTGATTGGCTGGATGGGTGGTTATGTTTTCAGGAACTTAAAGTGTGTGCAACCAGTAATCCGTTAATTCATAACTACTTAATTGAGGTCCTACAACCGGGTACCTACAGTATCCATAAACTGCTGCAGGGTATATGGAAGATCCTTGTCCTACTTGCTCAAAGCTTTTACATATTAGTGAAAGTAGACCAAAAACAATCTCAATACAGTGCGACAAGAGTTATAACATAGACTGTAACATCAGAGCCAAGAGTACGAAAGAGCATTTTACCTCTCAGGAAGGATCTAGAAAGCTTCCCTAGAAGGTGGCACTTAATCTGATGTTGATGTGCTGATTTAACCATTAACTGGAACGGGTTGAAAAAGAGTGAGATTCGTCTTGGTAGCAAAACAATTTAGCACAAAGGCGTGCAAAAGGGGAACCCAAGTTTCTCAGAGACAAGTGCGCCCGCATATAGTACCGAGCACCATTGGTCAATGTTAGCGAATGCGTCTAGACGTTGTTTGGAGCATTTGGCAGCAAATCTGTGTAACATGTTATGGAATTTGAAGATATCTTTCAAGCCATTGAGAGTGTTTAAAATATTTAGGTTTCGCTTTTATGTTTATATATGTACTTTAAAAAAAATAAACAGAAGTCTTTTAAAAAATTGTCTACAATTTCGCTCTCCAGAGAGACTACTAACTATACTCTGAGGTGTTGACTTCCACTATCTACACGTGCATAAAATTTGTATTTTATTTCGATTTTGTAGCCATTATTTTTTTTTAATTTTTTTTTAACATTTTTTTATTTTTGTTATTTTTGAGACAGAGAGAGAGAGAGCATGAACAGGGGAGGGTCAGAGAAAGAGGGAGACACAGAATCCGAAACAGGCTCCAGGCTCTGAGCGGTCAGCACAGAGCCCAACGTGGGGCTCGAACTCACTGACCGTGAGATCATGACCTGAGCCGAAGTCGGACGCTCAACCGACTGAGCCACCCAGGCGCCCCATGTAGCCATTATTTATTTTTTTTTTAATTTTTTTTCAACATTTATTTATTTTTGGGACAGAGAGAGACAGAGCATGAACGGGGGAGGGGCAGAGAGAGAGGGAGACACAGAATCGGAAACAGGCTCCAGGCTCCGAGCCATCAGCCCAGAGCCCGACGCGGGGCTCGAACTCACGGACTGCGAGATCGTGACCTGGCTGAAGTCGGACGCTTAACCGACTGCGCCACCCACGCGCCCCAGTAGCCATTATTTTTAACTGAGTAGTATTCTGTGATTGTCTTCCGGCGTCATTAAATAACTTTTGACAATATGATCTCTAAAGAGTGACCAATATCGCAGCAAATTAATCCCCTATGTTTTATTCAACCACTCATGTACTGTTAATAGTTGGTTTTTTCCCAAAACTTTGCAGTTGACATCCATATTAATAAATCTGTTCACCGCATTTCGATGCCGTTAAGATAACAGTCCAATAAATTAAATTGCTGAGTCAAAATAAATTCTTTGCAAGCTATCTTTTACACACTTTTATTTTTTTTAAGTGTTATTTTTAATTATTCTTGGAGGGGGAGGGGCAGAGAGAGACAGAGAGAGAGAATCCAAGCAGGCTCCACACTGTCAGCCCAATGCCAGGCTTGAATTCACAAACCATGAGATCATGACCCAAGCTGAAATCGGGAGTCAGACACTGAACCGACTGAGCCACCCAGGCACCCCTTATATGCTTTTAAATTGATTTCCACAAAAATTTTGCTAATTCATGCCCTCTTCCTTTGCTCCAGTAGCAATGTAAAATGTTCTCAGTTTCTCTGTAGATTGATCGGTAGGACAAACTATCTGCTTTTATCATTTCCGCTGGTTTTGTAAAAAAGTAAAATTGTAATAGACATTTTCATAAATAATCCTTGATAAATAATCTTTATTTAATTATTATTTTTTAATGTTTACTTTTGACAGAAAGAGACAGAGCATGAATGGGAGAGGGGCAGAGAGAGAGGGAGACACAGAATCCGAAGCAGGCTCCAGGCTCGGAGCTGTCAGCACAGAGCCCGACACGGGGCTCGAGCTCACGGGACCGTGAGATCATGACCTGAGCTTAAGTCGGACGCTCAACCTACTGAGCCACCCAGGCGCCCCATATCCTTCTAGTTCTTAAACTCTCTCTCTTTCTAAATGTATTTAAGAAAATTGAGACCTTATTGCACTTGGACTTCTATTTTGTCTTTTTCATATAAGAGCAAGTGGGCTATCAGATCACTAGGCTTCAAAACATGGCTTGCAAAAACTGCACGCGTGACTTTTCCCTTACGTGAGCGAGCCGTTCTAAATCTCCCTTCCTGTATTGGGAGCTTGGTTGGTGTTAATCTTTCATTTTACATGCCCATTTGTGCATATTTCTCTGCATACCTTAAATTAAATCCTAAGAAAAATTGCTAAAAATGGAAATGTTGAATAAAAAGGTTGGAACATTTTTTTATGGCTTTTAATTCATATTGCAAAGCTGTTTTCCCAAAAAGGAGGTGCCTGTGAGTAGTGAATGAGGGGTCTTGCCTCACAATGTGAGGAATTAACAATAGTTTAATTTTTCCCATTTGACAGATAACAATGGCTTTTGGTTGAATCTGCCTTTCTTTGATTATTTATAATCACTTTATGTCTTATGGACAGTTTGTTTCATTTGGAGGATTTAGTGCGATCCTTGGTGACGGTCAAAGTCTTTTCTGTGCCATGAAGATATTAACTATTTACCCAGTATATTTACTCATACGGTCATTTTTTACCCTATGTTTCGTATTTCTGGGCTCTTGAATTTTGCATCTTTGCTGACTATGATACATCCTTGAGTAAGTTTTTTCAGGACATGTACAGGGGTTCTTTCTGAGCCCTTGTGTAACTAAATTATCCTTTCTGCTGCCGTCACATGTGAATGACATCTTGCCAGGATGTAGAATTCTTGGGCCACAAGTTTTCCCTCACAAATCCACAGTGTCTTCTGATAGTGTAGTGGAGAAGAATATGCACGTGTGATGGTTAATTTTACGTCAGTTTGACTGGGCCACGGGATACCCCCAGATATTTGGTCAAACAAACATTACTCTGGGCATTTCTATGAGGGTATTTTGATGAGATTAACATTTGAATTGGTAAACTGAGGAAAGCAGATTGCCCACTCTGCTGTGGGTGAGCCCCATCCAGTCGGTTGAAGGTCTGAATAACACAAGAGGCTGGCTTTCTCCCGAAAGAGAGAGAATTCTGTCTGACCACCTTCAAAATGGAACGTCAGCTTTCCGTCACCTTCGTAATCATGCTAAGCCACTTCCTTATGAGTTTTCCTTGATAGATAGATAGATGATGATCGATCGATAGATAGATAGATAGATATAGAGATGATGTAGATATAGGTGTAGTTAGAGAGATTCTGTTTCTCTGGAGAACCCTGGCTAATACAGCAAGTTACCTAGAATTTGTTTTTTCCATTTCCATGGTTATAGAATTTGTTTTCTTTATCTGTGAAATTAAAAATTTTTATCATGATATCTGTCTTTTTTTTTTTCAGTCATTTTGTTTGGAACACAACATGATTTCAATAGACAGGGCACTGAAGGATCTCCTATAGGATCTGTCCTCTGTGGAGTAGAATACAAGGAAGGTCATCTGTTAAGAGAAAGCAGGAAGTGGTGAGGATTTTAAATTCTGTGACTCAGTACTATGCCTGTAAAGTAGACTTCCTGCTGTCTGGGTCTGTCGATCCATTTGTGTCAGTTACAATACTACTGTCCTGGCATGGACTTGACTTCCACTGCTCGGGTTCAGACGCGACCTTCAATATGAACCTTCAACCCTTCACATTTAACGATTACCTATTGTTCATTTTTCATATGCTTCAGTGTTCTTTACTCAGGCTTGAGCACAGGAATTAATTTATATTCACCTTTCACTTAGTAGACTTTTGGTAACATTTGTTCTCTGATTTAAATTGAAAAGAACGACAAGGATTTCTCACACTGCAGTAACACACTTGCGTATTTTTAAAACACACACCCTCTTTGGATCACCCTTGGTGATCATCAAAACAAACTCCTGCTTTATGATGATCATCAGAGTTCGTCCCTTTTTTTTTTCTATTTTACCGTTGAGAGAGACTGTGAACGGGGGAGGAGCAGAAGGAGAATCCTAAGCAGGTTCCACGCCCAGCATGGAGCCCAATGTGGGGCTCGATCCCATGACCAAGAAATCATGACCGGAACCAATATCAAAAGTCAAGTGCTTAACAAACTGAGCCACCCACGTGTCCCAGGCTTTGTCCTTTTTAAAAAAATGTATATATACAAATGTGTGTATAAATGGATTTGTCACAGACAAGAACATAAAAATAAAAATCATATTAGAAAATGTACCAATTCTAATGTAAATGTTTTCCAAGTGATTTGTTAGGGGTATAAGGGAGCATACAATTAGTTCATTGACACTGTAATTTCACAGTTGAATTCTGCATAATTACCTACAACGTCACTCACCAGCAAATAATTAAGAAGACCTACTGTGCGTGAGGCAAATTTTATCAGTAGTCTTATACATAAAATTTTTTTAGTTTATGGTATGGAATTATGCTACCTGCACAATACATGATAAAATCACACATTCTTGTACTTAATTTAGTGTTCTTTCAGTTACAATAAAATCACCTCTTTCCGTAAATAGTATGCTTCAAGACTACGAGAGACTTAAGTAGCTATCATCACTATAACGCTTAACTCACCTAAGCAACATTTATAGTTTCTCTCTTCTCATTTTGTTAGGGTTAATTACTTTTGCATACTCATTACTCTCTTGTTGTATACAGTACAATCCATAAGAAGGTGTATGGACACATCCATGCATAGCCACACTCCTGGAAAAATCTGACGTCCTACATAATTCTATAGCTATCAAAATCCCGTTCACCCACAATACCCTATGTTCCAGAGCTGTTCGATCTTATGTTTCCTCATATTTATTCAGCTTATTTTTGTTTGCCCAATTTCCACCTCCTTGCTGGGGATCTTTGGTTAGCATCTGTCTGTTTCCAACCCACTTACTTTAATTCAGTCAGTCATTCCACTAGCCAGTCAACACATATTTCCTACAAGCCATGCACCATAACTCTCGATCTAGAAAAATCAGTAAGGCTTAGGCTTTTTCCTTAAAAACATTATAGGTTATGGGGCGCCTGGGTGGCTCAGTCGGTTGAACGTCCGACTTCGGCTCAGGTCACGATCTTGCGGTCTGTGGGTTCTAGCCCTGCGTCGGGCTCTGTGCTGACAGCTCAGAGCCTAGAGCCTGCTTCGAATTCTGTGTCTCCCTCTCTCTCTGCCCCTCCCTTGCTTATGCTCTGTCTCTCTCTCTCTCTCTCTGTCAAAAATAAATAAACACTAAAAGAAATTAAAAAAAAATTATAAGTTAGCATCATCCAGGCAGAACTGTTTTCCAGTGTCCTTGTTATGTCTAGGCTTGAGGCAATGGATGATCTGATTCCTGAAAAATTGTAATAATTGCAGCAATAACTCTATGCTGTAAAGACGAAAAAGGAAGAAGGAATAGAAAATAAGAGTCTGGGAAGAAAAGAACAGAAGGTGTGCCCGAGTGGCTCAGTCGGTTAAGCGTCAGACTCTTGATCCTGGCTCAGGTCATAATATGGTTTGTGGGACTGAGCCCTGCGTCCAGCTCTGTGTTAATGGCACAAATCCTGCTTGAGATTCTCTCTCTCCCTCCCTCTGCCCCTCCCCCACTTACGTGCACGCACACAGCGTTTTCTCTCTCAACACAAATAAGCTTTTTAAAACTTGTTTTAAAAAAGAAAAAGAAAAAGAAATGAACGTGAAAGGAGGTTGCTGGTCCTATGCTTGGGAAAAAAGATTTTAAAAAGTCTGGCAGGCCAGGAAGACTTTTACAAGGTAAGGAAGTCTCTGAATCCTGAGGCTGGAATTAGGAAAAAACCAAACAGATGAAACATTGAGCAATACCTCCATAGTCCAGTCACTCCTGCTAATAGACTCTGAATTAATCCATCTGGACCAGATCCAAAGTTATTCTCCCAGGGAGAGCAAAGGCAGAGCTGCATATGGAACTGTGCACCGTTTCTTCTGACCGCCCCCCTCCCGGGGCCCCCATCACCCTAAAACATCTTATGGATTAACCTTAAGTTGCTCCTGTAAGTCAGAGTGGTATTTCAGTAATAACAAATGGGAAAACTACCCAGATTTGTTAAAAAAAAAAAAAAAAAAAAAAAAAAAGAACATCCACCATCTACCATTTTGTTGACCTCGGATGATACATGGCACAACTATTCCATGATAGATTTGGAGTTAAGAGATGTAAAATGAAAACAACATTGTGAGGCTACTTGTACTCAGGTGGAAATTGTTGGTAGCAGAACTCTACATGTTTTCATGGGGATGGAACACGGTGGAGGCAAAAGGTCAAAGAACTTGGAGTTTCATTGTTCCAAAATCCAACTCGGCCTGCATCACAGTTTGGGCCCTACAGTGTCAGCTGTGACTTGTACAGAAATGTAGAGACAGGGTCAGATCTATCAGAAGTCACATCCGGTTCAGAACACTCATTGAAAATATGGCTAACGAAGGTGTGCCAGCATATTCGGGCTGCGATATTAAAATACCACAGACTGGGTGGATAAGCAACAGATATCTACTTCTTACAACTCTGGAGGCCAGCAGTCCAAGATCAAATTTCCATCCAATTTAGTTTCTGGTGAGAGCCTTCTGGCTTGCAGAGAGCAACCTTCTTGCTGAGACAGCCACCTTCACATGACTGTAATGCTTTCCCAATCTCTCTCTTCCTCTTCTTATAAGGCCACCAGTCCAGTCGGATTAGGACCCCATCCTTGTGACCTTATTTAACTTTAACTGCCTCCTAGAAGGCCTATCTTCAAAGACAGTCACACTGGGGGATTAAGGATTTGGGCTGCAATGTATGAATTTTATGGGGACGCCGTTCAGTCGATAGCAGGTTATAAAATTCCTTCCCAGAATTTTGTTTCTATACCTAGGTGAGTCTTAGTTTGCTGAGAATCTTTTCAAGTTTGCAAAAAAATGAATGTATGAATATTAAATGAATATTAAATGAATATTAAATGGTACCTAGAAGTCAAAATCACACTATTTTAAGGTGCCAGCCTCCTAGACGAATTTGTCTCAATTAGATCTGCTCTAAGTACATGGACCAAAATGTAACACACTGTAGACTGCTTGGTTTTCCAGGCTGGAGGTCTGTTGAGGATGTCTAGGAAAGCTCCTATTAAGAAAATGTATACACTTGCAATCTCTCGTTGACAGCCAGTTTCTTAAACCAACATGAACTATGGAATGTCAATGTTCGTTAGGTGTAGCCTCTGACTGTCTCACTCTTGTGTTGTCTCTTGGGTGCATTTTGTGATTGATTGCCTTACATCTCATAATAGCAACTAAGACCCTCCAAAGGTAGCTTATTTCCTAAAGAATGGTGTCATTGCAGGGCAGCTGGGTGGCTCCGTTGGTTAAACGTCTGACTCTTGGTTTCGGTTCAGGTCACGATCTCACAAACTGGTGGATCGAGCCCCGTGTCAGGCTCTGTGTGGACAGCGTGGAGCCTGCTTGGGATTCTTTCTCTCCCTCTCTCCCGCTCATGTGCACGCTCTCTCTTTCTCTCTCTCTCTCTCACACACACATGCACACACGCAAATAAATAAATAAAATTAAAAAAAAAAAAAGAATGGTGTTTTTGTGACCCACAGTTTAATCCAACCACGGTTGGGAGTTAGCAAAGGTACTGTTCTGGTGTGTAACAGTCTATAAATGTCTATAAATGTCTATTAATCATTAGACATAAAAGCACATATAAAGCCCTAAGGTTTATATCTTGAATTCATCTATGAAGCCAGAAATAGAAAGTAATTACATACACACAAAAAATACAACATCCATAAAATTAAAATTGGAATACTTTTGCGAGGTAGCACACTGTTAGGTTAATTGTCGCTTGTAACACGACTGTATGACTAACTGCTATGGCACAAGATTGCCTTTTTGCTCGATTCTGAACATTTTGATATTATTATATCGAATCATATATAATCACGATTACATATTCATAAGTAATTTCATTACATTTACTGTAAAAATATGTATTGCATAGATAATAAAAAATGTATGTAACCAAACATATTTATTTTACTATACAAGCACAAGTATAGTTTATATTATAACAATTATATCTTATAATCAGTTTCCTTTAACTATAAAATACCGAAAGGCATAAAACCAATGAAAAGTACCCAAACGTCTAATACACAGGGATCAGCCAAATTTTGTGTATTTCTTTTCTCTTGTTTTAAAGGCACAATTGTGGAGGGAGGAAACAGGAAACAGGTCCATCTATATATCCATCTATATATTAACTTCAGTTATAATACCCTACACTTTCAGCTAGGTTGACAAGCCACCCCAGTTTGCCTGAGACTGAAGGGTTTCCTGGGACATGGGATTTGGGGCCATAAAACCAAAACAGTCTTAAACAAACTGGGATGGCCACTCACCCACCTTATATTTTGCTCTCAGCCTTCTTCATGCCAAAACCTGCATGCATTTTAGGTGAGAGTTGCTCTTGATTTCCATCATCAGTCAACATTCCTCGTCACATTTTCTGAGGTTTGTTGAGAAAACTTAACTCGAATGTTGTCCCTTAAGTGTTGTTCTCTATTGTTCAAGGTTGGGGACTATGTTTTATCTAAATTCCATTACAGCCATCTTAACGGGCTTTCAGGTATGTTCTGCCCACCATCTTCAGAAAATGCAAGATTCTTTTGATTTTTGCGTGCCTATCTTGCCGTGGATCGGTGATGACTCAGTCCAGGCTCCAGATCTCAGGAAACCTCCTCATGTACAACTTGGACTTCACATGCCTTGAATACATCATCTACTGCCTCTGTTCAGTTGCTTTTAATGATCAAAGAAGAACTACTTGGCTCTAATGTGATCCTAAATATAAACAGAAACACTGTGTTAACATAGGATATTTAGTTATAAAAAAAAAGTCATCCAAATGTAATTGAATAGTCACTTTTTCCAGTATCAGTTAAATAAACACACATAAAAATGTGATGCTTATAAATAAAACAAAACAAAACAAAACAAAACAACTTTTGAACCCCCAAGAAAATATCCACAGATTAAGGAATGATTTCTCATAGATCATTTTAACCCTGTGTGTTTATACATATTTTCAGAGCACGCCATTTTATTTCTTAAAATTTTTGGAAAGAGACAGAGCGTGAGCAGGGGAGGGGCAGAAAGAGGGAGACACAGAATTGGAAGCAGGTTCCAGGGTCGGAGCTGTCAGCACAGAGCCCAACACAGGGCTCGAACTGACAAACCACGAGATCATGACCTGAACCAAAGTCGG
Organism: Prionailurus bengalensis; assembly: GCF_016509475.1. Taxonomy (NCBI): domain Eukaryota; kingdom Metazoa; phylum Chordata; class Mammalia; order Carnivora; family Felidae; genus Prionailurus; species Prionailurus bengalensis. The sequence continues at coordinate 16,940,055 of NC_057349.1, read as the reverse complement.
ACGCTTAACCGACTGAGCCACCCAGGAGCCCCAAGAAAGCGCCATTTTAAAATATGGAGAAAATTATGATTGTGAGTTAAATTTAATTTGAGATATGCTAGAATCTGGGCAAGTCCTTTTCGATAGATACTGGATAAGGCTCAGTCACTTAGGTCTATTTCAGAGAACGATTTTCTAAGAAATATTTTAAATAAGACCATATAATAAAAAGGTAGATTGTTCATTTGACTTCTCATCCCCATGGTTTTAATTCTTGCATCCATTTTTCTTTTTCCTTTCAGAACTTGAAATTGTATTTACCTTACCCTCCTGAATATTTTCAATTGACTGTGGCCTAGCAGCTCTAAGTCTTTTAAGGTTCTATGCTTTTCAGTGACAGGTAGGCTGATTTTACAGGTTTTTGTTTTTTTTTTTTACCATAACTTAATTCCTTATTTCAAATATGAAATGGGTCAAAATGAGAAGATTAGTCATGCAGCAAATGTATAGGATCCATTTCAGAATGTCATTTAGACATATTCCGGGGACTTTTCTTTTCTCACCATGAGGCCCATTGATGTTAATGCTAGTTATGGGAACAGTTCACTCAGTTGGGATCCCTGTAAATTTAAAGAGAAACTTTCTCATCTCAACAGATATGGAACAGACAAAATGTAATCTATTTGGAGGACAATTTTCTGTTCATTTTACTCTTATTGCAAATGTATGGGTTTGAATCAATTTTTTTACCGATCCATCACAATTCTTGGTTGATTCCTCAAAATAACATATCTGGTTTTTGTCTCAAGCTTATTTCTCTTGTTATAAACATTTTGGCAACATTTTCCAACATTTTTTGGAAAGAAAAGAAGTCCTTTGAGAAATACTGTTTGTCCTCTATAAATAAGAAAAAATTGTTCAGTAGAATTCCAAATACAAAAAATTACTATATTTTCTGAAGAAGATTTATTGCAATGTCTTTGGCAATATGAAGATTTTCTTTATGGAGGCTACTGCTCATTCAGTGGTAAAAATTTTTGTTTCCTAATTATTTAAACAACAAATCCTTCAACATTTCATAAGAAGGCAATTTTATGGATTCCGTTTTCAATCAAACAACTCAGAAATAATTTCCAGTTCCTTAAATCACACAAGACAAGAGTATATTTCCCAAATCTCTAATTTAATGTCCAAATATGTATTGAATTTGGATAAAGATTTGTGACCAACTCATGTCCCTAGACTGTGGTATTGGTTACAATTATTCTAAATAGTTATCTCCATTTAAATATTTGATTATGAAAGACATGACGTTAATGTATATCGAGTGGAAATGGAAGGAGAAATTTTTCAGAAGGGAATTTTCAGAACTAGGAAATTGTGAAACTGGGGATAAGTGGTCATTTTGAAGAAAATAAGGATGATCTGTGAGATTATTATAAATATATGAAGTCTCTGACTTCACTTGGGCCCCTATGCTTCTCTCAGAGAAGACGAATCAGAACTTATTGGGCAGCTTTGTTGAGCTTCCATTTTAAAGCCCAAGGCAGTGACCTGATCTGCCATTTCCTAGTGCTTGTTCGAGCCAAGGCAAGAATGAAATGTCTGGGGAGTCCGAATAAAGACTTAGGAACTAACAAATTCTAGTTCTCAGCTATATCATCCTATTATAGACACAGGAACTCAACAGAATGTCACTAGCCCATGAGGTAAGTTCCAAGTTGATTGCTTGGAAATATTTCCCACAGAATTAACATCATCCAGTAAAACCTTGGATTGCAAGTAACTTGTTCTGCGAGCGTTCCACAAGATGAGCAAACATTTCCGATACATTTTAACTTGATAGACAAGTGATGTCTTGTAATATGAGTAGTACATGATGTGGCACGTCACTTGATCACAAATGCACAAAAGCCAAAGGTTCTTCTCATTCTTTCTCTCTCTCTCTCTCTCTGGGGGATTGTGGGTGGTCTTCTCCCATGCTCAGATGCTCGGTCTCAGGCCATGGTGTTTGGCAGAAATCAGTGATTTTTTAGAACATTGAGATACCCTCGAAATACTAGTGTATTTTTTTGTCACTTCAAAACACCTATGGACAGTCCTTTGCTTCTCCATACAAGAGGAAGCTTAGGAACGACTTGCTGCGTTCTAGGTCATTGGATAGGTTCCTTGTTAAAGTTGCAAGAAAAGGAAAAGATTCCTCGAGCCAACAGATAGCAGTGATTCCACTAGTGATAGTGAAAGTTGTCCTACACAATAACCCTCTTCTCTATTATCTCCCTCACACCAGCCACGAAGGTTTTCCAAAGTAAATGCAGGTTAATTTGTTTATTTTTCCTTATATTTTATATTTTCTTTATTATTTTATATCCTATCACTGTATTGTTATCATTTTTATATGAATATTTCTGGGCTGTGGAACAGATCACCTGAGTTTCCATTATTTCTTATGGGGAAGTTCGCTTTGATATACAAGTGCTTTGGGTTACAAGTATGTTTCTGGAACGAATTATGCTCGCAAACCAAGGTTTTACTGTATGTGGAATTTAGACTTTAACCCAAGACGTACATACATTGTATCGCTAACAAACTTTAGACCTTGACCATAGCATATGACATTGTTCACTGAGGAGGAAGCTCAAAAGAAGTTTCAGTTCCCAGATGCTGTGAGCATATCTTTCCCATTGCCATCTTGACAACAATAGCAAAATGCTCCGCTTTTTCAGTCTAGCACTGGGCCACTAGGAGAAAAGAACCCAAGACATCATTAAAACAGAGATTCCCAAATCTCTGTATCACAGAGGACAGACTAAACACAGAAGGGGTGTAACGATACGGGTCTAAACATATGGTATTATATAACAGTGAATTTTCAGGCTCAAAAAATAAGTGATTTTCCAGGATACTTAATATTCTCTTCATCTCAGCTTTGGAAATATCAGCCTCTGTGACTGAAATTCAGTCACAAAATGACAAGAGGTTGAATATATTTATGAGAGAAAGAAGGAATAAAATCCTTTATGTCTACTTCGTATAAGACCTATAAACTTTAATGACCTCAGAGGATTTCACTGTGTCCATAATTGTAGAAATTAGACACAGTAACGGAACACTTGGTTCTTCTATTTTCCGGAGGCCTTCTTAACACCACATGAGTAGTGTGCCTAATTTTTCTGGCTTTGGGCCATATTATATACAGAAGCCACGCTGACCAAATGTCCCATTTCTTTAAGCCAGAATGCAATCATTCATACAGCAATGGTGAAACAAAAGTGAATTCATGCTTCTTAGCAGTTACCTGACATTACATTTCCTGTCCTTTCTACACCCTCCTGTGAAATAAACACAAGGTTAAAATTTTAAATTTCTGACATTTATAATTTTTTTCTTCTACTAATGTGCTTCTTCCTTTTGGCAAGTTAATCTCTAGGGGCCTGGATTTTCTCACTTGTAAAATGAGGGAATTATATACCAGGTAATATCCAAAAGTTTTCTGAGAAAGTTCATAGTACTACTTATATTTATACTAGGATTGCACAAATGCATAAAGATATTGTGGGTATTGAGAGCTGGGTTCTCATTTCTGGGGGGAAAAAGTTATACATGAGGAAAGGGGGGCAATAGAATAAATTCTGACATTGGATTGAAACTAAAAGTTGTCAGTATGAATTCATGGTTTTTAATACATATACAGATTGATAGACACAAAATACAGATATCTACATGGGTTCGTATAGAGGTATATATTTCCCGCTTTGTCTACTGAGAGGACCTAGAAGCAATTAGCACGCTCGGAGCCCAGATATCAGTTCTAAATGCTGTTCTCTAATAAAAGGAGCCAAGGCTCTTTGGAGAAAGTTTTGACTTCAGGACTGTGAGAGGGAACATACAAGATAAGCCCAGAACATCTTTTGGTGCCAGAAAGTAAAGACCTGTTTGCAAATGATGGGGCTATGTCAAAAGAACACAGGAGCCAATTTGGAAGTGCTTCCAAAATGCCAAACCTGGAATAATTTGAGTGAAAAAACAAACTCTAGTATTGGATTATAACCTGTAGAATAGAATAAATATCCACTAGTCCATATTCATATCAATCAACCAATCAGTCAATCAATCAATCAGTAGAGGAGAAGAGACTATGCTTCTTTACAATAGAATTCCAAGTAATAAATATGAAAGATGTGAGGAAAAGAGAAAATGACCATTTAGGCAAACATAAGAACCATGGACAAATGCTAAAATCAGTGGGCACGGTCACGACAGAAACTGAGATGAATATTTGCATAGCCTGAAAGCATCTCCTAACAAGATAAATACTAATTAAAATGGGAGAGATCCTAATTTTAAATGGAGAAATCAGCAGATTCCACCTTAACCAATTGGTCAAAGTCAACATCATCGGTCATAAGATATACTGACATGATGTATCCCCTGATATGATGCCCTGGGAAGGGCACAACATCACTTCTGCCTTCTCACGAAAAATGCATAATGTCAATCTAATCCAGTGAAAATACTAGGTAAATGTAAATCGAGGGGTTTTCTAAATAATGACTGGCCAGGACCCTCCAAAAGTGTCAAGGTCGTGAGAAAGAGATAAACGTTGAGAAATTATCAGAGTGAAGGAGACTAAGGAGGCATGACAATTAAATAACATATGCGTTTACAGATTGAATCCTGGACCAAAAATAGACCCAAGTGAAAAAAAACTGACGACATTTGAAAGAGGATGGTGACATATTTCATTGTATTGCATCAGTATTGCATTGTGTTGCTTTCCTCCTTTCAGTGATTGTGCTCTGCTTGGGTAAGCTATTTCCAGAAGCTGGGTGGACGTATAGAGGACTTCTTTGCAACTTTTCTGTAAGTCTGAAATCATTCCAATGTTTAAATCCAGGCAAATAATATAGTTGTAACAACTTACAGATTTTACATATACTGACATTCATTTAACAAATACTTATGGAATGACTTTCCGTGCCAAGCACCAGGCTAATAGACACCTAAGCGTCAGATATATGATCTGCAAATATCTCCTCCCATTCAATAGTTTGTCTTTTCATTTTGTGGACGGTCTCCTTCACTGGCAGAAGCTTTTCAGTTTGATGAGGTCATGTTTGTTTCTTTTTTGCTTTCGTTGCCCCTGCCTTTAGAGTCAGATCCAAAAAACATCACTAAGACCAATGTCAGGGGGCTTTCTTGTAGGAGTGTCATGGTTTCAAGTCCTAGGTTCTGTAATCTATTTGAGTCATTTTTTTGTAAGATAGTGGTCCAGTTTCATTCTTTTGCATGTAGCTGTTAACAGTTTACCCAACACCATTTATTGAAGAGACTGTACATTCCCCAGTGTATATTCTTACCTCCTTCGTCATAAATTAATTGACCATAGAAGCATGGGTTTATTTCTGGGCTCTCTGTTCTGTTCCACTGATCTATGTGTCTATTTTTATGCCAGTGCCATAGTGTTTTGACTATAGTATAGTTTGAAATCAGGGAGTGTGATACCTTCGGCTTCGTTTTTTCTCAAATTTGTTTTGGCTATTTGGGGTCTTTGTGATTCCACACAAATTTCAGAACTATTTGTTCTGTGAAAAATGCCATTGGAATTTTGATAGGAATTGCATTCAATGTCTAGATTGCTTGGGTAGTATGGATATTTTAGCAATATTAATTTTTCCAATCCATGAGCATGAAGTATCTTGCCATTTGTGTCTTCTCAAACTCTTTCATCAATGTCTTATAGTTTTCAGTGTATGAGTCTTCACCTCCTTGGTTAAATTTATTCCTAGGTATTCCTAGGTATTTCATTGTTTTCGATGCAATTGTAAATGGGATTGGTTTCTTGGTTTCTCTTTCTGATATCTTGTTATTAGTGCACATAAATGCAACAGATTTTGGTATACTTTACGTCCTGCAACTTTACTGAAGTTATTTATTAGTTCTAACAATTTTTTGGTGGGGTCTTTACGGTTTTCTATATATAATATTATGTCATCTGCAAATAGTGAGTTTTACCTTTTCCTTACCAGTTTGGATGGTTTCTATTTCCTTTATTTTCCCTAATTGCTACAAGTAGGACTTCCAATACTAGGTTTAATAAAAATGGGAAAGTGAGCATCCTTGTCTTTGTTTCTGACCTTGGAAGAAAAGCTTTCAGCTTTTCACCATTTAGTATGATATTAGGTTTGGTTTTGTCATATATGGCCTTTATTATGGTTACGTATGTTCCTCTATACCTATTTCATTGAGAGTTTTTATCATAAATGGATGTTGAATTTTGTCAAATGCTATCTCTGCATCTGCGGAGATAATATTACAATTTTTATCTTTTGTTTTGTTAGCATGAGGTATTTATGTTGATTGGTTAGCAGATGTTGAACCATCCTTGCTTCCCTGGAATAAATCCCACTTGATTAGGGCATATGATCCTTTTCATGTATTGTTCAATTTCGTTTGTTGATGTTTTGTTAAGAATTTTTGCATATATGTTTATCAGGGATATTGGTCTGTAATTTTCTCTTCTTTTTGTGGTATCCTTGTCTGGTTTTGGTATCAAGGTAATGATGGCCTTGTAAAATGAGTTTGAAAGTCTTTCTTACTCTTCAATATCTTTGGAAACGTTTGAGAAAGATAGGTATTCATTTTTATTTGAGTGTTTGATAGGATTCACCAGTAGCTGCCTGGTCCTGGACTTGTGCTTGTTAAAAGGTTTTTGATTATTTATTCAATCTCCTTACTACTAATTGGTCTGTTTAGATTATCTATTTACTCATGATTCAACCGGGAAGAACCAAAGATTTGGGTATGTCATATTTCTTTTTTCATTTGTCTCTAGGAATTTTTTATTTCTCCTTGATTTCTTCATGTTTCCAGGAATTAACCGATTTTTCTAGGTTGTCCAATTTGTTGGTGTCTAATTGTTAATATTAGTCTTTTAGGATCCATTTTATTTCTGGTGGTATATTATCAATTCTCTTTTATTTCTGATTTTATTTATTTGAGCCCTATTCCTGCCCCCCCTTTTTTTGGTGAGTCTAGTTAATAGTTTGTTAATTTTGTTTATCTTTTCAACAAGCCAACTCTTGGGGCACCTGGGTATCTCAGTAGGTTAAGCATCCAACTCTTGATATCAGCTCAGGTTGTGTTTTCATGGTGGTAAGATCAAGCCCCACTTCAGGCTCCATGTGGAGCCCGCTTGGGATTCTCTCTCTCCCACTCTCTCTGCCCCTGACCCCACTCAAAATAAATAAATAAACAGTAAAAAAACAAAACAAAACAAAACAAAAAACAGCTCTTAGTTTCATTGATCTATGTCTTTTAGTCTCTATTTCATTTACTTCTTCTCTGATCTTTATCATTCCCTTCCTTCTACTAACTTTGGGTTTCATTTGTCCTTTTTTTCTAGTTTCTTTAGATGTAAAATTAGATTGCTTATTTGATATTTTTGTTGTTTGATGAAGGAGGCCTTTATTGTTATTTACTTTCATCTTAGAACCACTTTTGCTGTATCTGATAGATTTTTGTCATATTTCTGTTTTCATTTGTCTCTGGGAATTTTTTTTATTTTTCCTTGATTTCTTTAATGATCCAACTGTTGTTCAGTAGCATCTTGCTTAATCTCCACATTTTTGTGGTTCTTCCAGTATTCTTCTTGTAATTGATTTCTAGTTTCATTGTGGTTGGAAAAGATGCTTATGATTTCAATCTTTTTAAATTGTTGAGATTTATTTTGTGCCCTAACATGTGTTCTATCCTGGAGAATGTTCCATATGAACTTCAGAAAAATGTCTTCTACTGCTTTGGATCGAATTTTCTATGTATACCTATTAAGTCCTTGTGGTTTAATGTGTCACCTAAGGCTGTGTTTCCTTATTGTTTTCTAAATGCCTGCATGTTTTAGAAATAGGAATTATGTCCAACCAACTCTATATACAAAAAGCAGATTTCCAATGTAATAAGCTAAGTAGGTTTTTTTTTTTTAGGTTTATTTGTTTATTTTTGAGAGAGAGAGAGAACATGAGCACAAGCAGGGGAGGAACAGAGAGAGAGGGAGAGAGAGAGAATCCCAAGCAGGCACCTCAATGTCAGTACAGAGCCTGATGCAGGGCTCAAACTCATGAGCCATGAGATCATGACCTGAACTGAAATCAAGAGTCAAATGCTTAATTGACTGAGCCACCCACGCATCCTGTAAGGTTTAATCTGTAAAAATGGTAAGATAAAATACAGAAAAATAGTTTTTATAATCTTGGGTTGGGGAAGACCTTTCTACACAGGATAGAAAATCTGTATGCTATAAGGGAAAAATGGAAATTTTTAATTTCATAAAACTTAAATTTTTGCATGATCAAAGGTACCATGAATAAGCTAAAAGACATGGGACAGGCTGAAAAACATTTAAATGTATATAAAGATGACTTACATATATAGAAAGAGATCCTATAAATACAGAGACAACAGAAAAACAGGAAAAGAATATGAACTGGCAATTTGTACATGCAAAAAAAGGATAATGGCAAATATTATATGCTCAATTCCATAATAAAAAATAAGTACAAAATGAAATAATAATTTCATACTTTTGCCAAACTGATGAAAATTTTTGAAGATTATTAATGTCCAATGTTGATGGTTAAAGGTGAAGTAAGCTGTCCATGTAATGAAACACACATATCTTTTGATTTGGTAATTTAATTACTATGAATCTATCAAAAATACTCAAATGTGTACATAGGAAGCATGTATGGGAAAGACCATTTGAATTGTTTGCAACAACAAAATATTAGGAAAACCTCAATATTCCTTAAAAGGGGAATGGGCAAAAAAATTTATAAAATATGCAGACATCAAAATACTTTCCTATTATTAAAAAAGAATGAGGCAGTGTTTACATATAAATATGGAAAGATCTTCAAGAAATTTTACGACAAGCAAGTTGCATAATCAATTGATACAATATGCTTTTATTTATATATAATATATATGCAGACATGTAAGTAGATGGTAGAGAACTTACATATTTTACTCTGTATTTGTTTCATCTAATTCTTGGTTTGAATTTTTACATTAAGAATCGATTCATTCATGACACATGTAGCTAAAAATGTAAAGTGAAAAAATAAGATTCCTTATGATTTAGAGCAACTCTATGTAAATATAGTTATTTTGTCCAACTTTTAAGGTCACACTTACAAGGAAAAAATGAGCTAAAAGTAGAATGTGGAACCAAAAATATGTATTCCATAGATTAAACCAGGCAATAGATGTTCTTGGTAAAGCTTGAAAATGTGAATGATTTCATTCTAAACACAACTCATTGAACTATAGATCAAGTAAATTGCATCTTTATTTTGAAGGGTACAGCATGGAGAGAGGGCTTAGAGTTCTACCCAGCTATGGCTAATAGCCTAGTTATTTTTACAGTGTGTGTTGGGGAACAGTATAGCCTGACTCCTAGCATCCACTCAATTAGAAAAGAAACAGAAAAATGAATTTGTCCAAATGAATTTGTTCAAATGAATTTGAATACATTTCCTGTGCTTAATGGAAATAAATGTTGAGCTAAAGAAGAAAAGCAGATGTAAGGTCTACAAAGCCAGGTGTAGAGGAACTGCTAGGTAACATGGAAACTAGAGAGCAAGAGTACAGAGCCAACGTCAAGCTAGAGGGGATATTCGAGAAGCAGTGAACGAAAGCTAAAACTATGAGTCACGCCATTTGAAAACACGTATTTGAGTTCTGATAATGTGAGCCAACTGATGGAGGAAATATTGAAATGCATAATTTCCCAGCTATCCACCCATTGTTCAAACCAGGAACTGGAGGTCATTGTTTATATTTCCCTTCCCTCACCTCTACATCCACTCCATCATCACAAGAAAAATGGCTCCATCCATCCAACCGCCAAAGTATCTTTCAAACCTTGCCACTGCATTCTACTTCCCAGGCCTCCACTCTGGTGTCACCACTGTCTCATCTTCCCAGAACAACCACAGTGAACTTCTAACCCTTCTTTCAGTCTGCCCTCTTCTCCTTCCAACTCATTCATATAACAACCAGGGTGATCTCTTAAAAACTTAAATAGTCCTGTCCTATTCTGTTTAATGAGTCCTTACTTTCCAGGCCTGCCCTGTGGTGACCTTCAAGACATGATACTTGCCATGCCTTCCCTACTCCACCTCTCTATCTTCACTCTCCTTGTTCACTAAGCCGGTCTTGCTTCCTTTCTCTCCCTGTGTTCCTTCTCCGGTCCATCATACTCTTTTCCCCCAAGTTCTTGCTTGATGGAGTCATACTCATCATTCAAGTCTCAACTGAAATGATATTTACCAACAGATGCTTCCCTGACTACAAGATCTAAAGCAGCCCTCACATCAACCATTTTGGTCTCAGACCTTTTCTTCCATAGTGTGTACAGAAATGTGTTATTACATATTAATTTTAGTGTATGCCTGTTTAATGTACATCCTCTCCCCTACTGTATAGATTCAAAGAGGGAAGGGACTATGTCTATCTTGTTCTCCTCTATATTCTCAGTACTTGGTATGCGGTAAGTGTTCAGTAAATGAATAGGTTAACCCAGCATCATCATGTCCAGAAATACTTTAATAGGACAGAAGTGCCTAACAAGGTAAAGATTAATAGTAATAGCTAGTAGTCATGTGATTTAAAGATAGAAATGATAATATAGGGATAGATAAAGGGCCCTCTAGGGATGTCAAATGGCTTCCCAGACACACAGTGTGTTGGGAAGTCAACATGGCCATCATGTTTGCCCTTCACTTATTGGATCTAGAATAATTTTGTCAGTGAACCCATGGTGATTAATGACTGACTTATACTGAATAAACCTATGACAGTTCTTCTTTTTTTTTAATTTTTTTAACGTTTTATTTATTTTTGAGACAGAGAGAGACAGAGCATGAACAGGGGAGGGGCAGAGAGAGAGGGACACACAGAATCGGAAGCAGGCTCCAGACTCTGAGCCATCAGCCCAGAGCCCAATGCGGGGCTCGAACTCACGGACCGCGAGATCGTGACCTGACCTGAAGTCGGACACTTAACTGACTGAGCCACCCAGGCACCCCAAACCTATGACAGTTCTATGTGTACATTACAATGCCGACTCATTAATCTATAATAAAAAATACAACTGTCAAGTCAACCTGATCCTCAATCTTTGTTTAGCTAAATAACTCCCTATAGGAGAGAGATAGATAGCTAAATTATATGCAAATGATAACTACAGCTCAGAAAAGATTCCTGGGCACAAATTACTTACACAGCTGAAGTACTATCATTTTAGACTAAGTCGCCCTTATCTTACTCCTGGATCCTTACAGCAGCCTCCCAACTGTTCTCTACACTTATCTATTAAGCAGATAGCAGCAAAGTGCTTCTTTAAAAACATCCATCCAATCACCTCTCTCTATTTAAAACCCTTCCATTTTTCTTTTTACTTTAGAAGGAAATCCAGCTCCCTATTCATGTTGGCTCCGTGTGTTCTGTGCCTTGCCACATTTCCAATCTCATCAGATGCCCCTCTCCCCAACCCTCTAGATGTCCCAATACACTGGTGTGCTTTCAGACTGACAGACTGAGTACACAAATGGACAATGGCCAGACCATATGTAAAAATAGAACTCTGACCCACAGCCTGCAACAACCAGCCCAGGAAACAAACTCATTATCTACAGTAACCAGCCAAGGAAACCAGCCTGCTTCTTATGAGTCAGACTTGTAGGAAGTCAGGCCACTATCTCTAACAACTGATCCAAGAAACCAAACAATAACCCCTCAACAATTGGACCAAAATGGCCAGGACTTATTAATAACTGATAGCCTTTGAGTCCCTGCCAGAACATAAGTGGCAATGGCTAACTCCCTTGCTATGGCAAGCTTGGAATAAATGACTTTTGCTTATTCTCTTTTGGTTGGTCTTCATGTATTTCCACAAGACTCTTCACTGTAATAAGTTGTTTTCCTTTCCTGGAGACTTGCTTTTCCTGTTTTATTTGCCTAAAATTGTTCGTCAATCCTTCACATGGACAACTCCTTCCTGTTTTTTAGATTTTTGCTTGCATATTTAAGACAACTTCTCTAATCCTCCTTTTGAAATATTCCCATCCCAGCCTGGTTTTGGTGTCATTACAGCACTTACCACAACGTACAATCATTTTGTTTATCTTTTCCATTTACCTGTATTTTACCTATCACCCCCACCTATCATCACTAGAATGAAGCTTTGTGAGGATAGAGAATCTCTCTCTCATTCACTTAGACTGCTGTAGACCTAGAATAAAACCCCCAAAATAACAGGGACTGAAGAAACATGTTGAATGACCGAATGGGTGAATACATGATTGCATATCTAAAGGAAATGTAGACCCAAGGTAAGAAACAATTGTGCTTAGCCACCCATTGAAATAACTAGATGTTGGATGAGTCTATGGTGCTACACTTTTACTGGCCTCCCTTAGACCCAACTTGATCCAGAACATCCTACTTCAAAGCAGAGGATGAAGCAGCGGCATTGCCCAAGGATGAATGACCGAAACATTCTCACAAAGTCTATGAGCCTCAAACATCTGAGTCGTATTATCCCTTGAACCATCAATTATTGACCAGGCATCCTCAGAATCTAACCCTCAATGTCAGCTACTTCTATTCAAGTTTCCAAGAAAGAGGTGGAATTTTGTGTCTGAACAAACCATAAGCCTTGTCCTTGAAGGTGCTTTCAAATTGAATCATTGGCCACAACTTCATTATACACAAGCCTATCAGCTGGAGTTTATCAGAGAAACAGAACCAACAAGATAAAGAGGGAGTCAGAGAGAGAGATGGAGAGATATATAGATGTACAGTTGACCAATGAACAACACGGATTTGAACTACGTGGGTCTAGTTAGACATAGATTTTTTTTTCAATAAATATAGTAAGTCCTATAGGTGTGTTTTCTCTTCCTTATGATTTTCTTAAGAACGTTTTCTTTTCTCCAGCTTACTTTGTTGTAAGGATACAATATATAACAGTATATAATACGAACATGTAAAATATGTGTTAATCTACTATTAGATCCTATTTAAAGGATCATTTCAGCTGCCAGGTTGGGAAAAACTATAAGGGGAGCAAAGGCAGAAGCAGTGAGATCAGTCTGGAAGCTAATGAGCAATTCAGGAAAGAAAGGGTGATAGCACGACTTTGGTGATAGCCATGAAGGTGGTGGAAAGCGGTCAGAATTTGGATACTTTCTGCAAATAAAACCAAATATATTTTCTGAATAATCAGATGTGAGGAGTGAAAAAAAGAAAGGGATCTGCTACCCACTAAGATGGGGAAGGCTGAAGGGGGAGCTGGTTTTGTGGTACAGATTGGGAGTTCATTTTTGGACATGTTGATCTAAAAGTCTTTATTAGACATCCAAGTAATGACGTCAAGTAGGCATTTGTCATAATAAATCTCTGCTTGTGGGAGCCATCAGCATGTGGAGAGTGAAGCTACGAGATGGGATGAAATCAGTAAGGGAGTGAAAGTTGAATAGAGGACAGCGTCGAAGGCTGATCCTGGGACCATCCCGGCAGGAAGCACTCTGGAGAAGAGCAGGACCCACCAAAGGAAATGAAGAAGGAACAATCAGGAGGTGGAAGGAAAAAACAAGTGAGTGTGGGATCCCGGAAAGCAAGTGAGGAAACTATATCAGGACGGAGTGATCCACAGTGTCCAATGCTGCTGGGACAACAAGTCAGATGAGCGGAGACCTGGGCCCTGGACGGGAGTGTGGCCACCCCTGGTGACCTCGACAAGAGGAGTTTCAGCAGGGGTGCGGGATGAAAACTTGGTTGGATGGTTTAGAGAGGGGACTGGAGGAGAGTAGTGGGAAACAGTGAGTAACAATAACTCAAAGACTTTTGCTGCAAGGGGATCAAATAAATGGGACCGTACATAGGGACCAGAGAAGTCTTTCCTTAGGAGGAATTCCAGCAGCAGAACCCAGTAGCAGGGGAAATGCTGATGAAAGAGAGAGAGAGGAGAAAATTGCTGGAGCAGGTCACAGCAAGTGGGATTTAGTGGAGAGGAAGGGTTGTCTTCACATAGGAGCCTGGCTAGTTCAGCTATGGAGAAAGGCAGTAACAACATGCAGAAACGTGCCATCTGTAACCCTTGACGTGCTCCCTGTGACACTGAAGAAAGGCTGGCTGCCTCTACAGGGCCAGAGCAGGCAGAAGAAAATGTTGTTGTGAATCTTGTCCCTTGGTAACTTCAAATGTTCCTTTGCTAATGTGGAGAGACATCAGTTCCATAGGTGACCATTTCCTTCATGAAAAGGCAAGAGGCATATATATTTCCACATCAACCCCCTCCCCCCCCCAGACAGATAGACGCCCCAGTGGTATTTGAAACAATCATCCGGGACCCTGTCTGTGTTTGGCTTCTAACCTACGTCTATCCATTCCATACCACCAAGCTCCTGCTTTGTCTTTATCTCAGACTTTGGCCCTTTTTCTGGGCCTTGGGAATTAGCATTGCATTCTGGTTCCTGGTAGGATTCTAATACTTCCTACTAACTTTGGCTAGGACTCACCCCCCCTTAGCTCCTGGCTGGCTTGAGCTGCATAACCTATTTCCAGCTCTTTGAAACCGAGTCTCTGATTTGACTCACTTGGCTAATGCACTAGCCTGGATATTCTTTATCACCCATCAAGAAGGGAGTAGATACATTCAATGACAACTGGGATTTTGCCATGAAAACAAATTCAAAACAGCAAAGTGAATTACCACTGATAACATATATATAATTGTTTAGTATACTGTAGCCCAGGCTCATAAATCAATAACAGCTGAAAGGACCCTACTGATGAAACAAATCTATAGGATGCTGTGGTGGGTAGAATTCTAAGATGGCCCCTCACATTTCCCACTCCTTCCTAGATGTTTGCACCCCGCATAATCTCTGGAGCTATGAGATGGATTTCTCCAGTTGGTATTGAAATAATTCAGAGGTTTAAAACACAAGAAAGACTCCATGGGCAGGCTGTTGCTGGCTTGAAGATGGAGGGAGCCATGTCTCAGAACAGCAGGCAGCTCCTAGAACCTACGTGTGAGCCCCAGCTGACAGCCAGGAAGGAATTGGGGACCTCAGTCCTACAACCATAAGAAACGAATTCTGCCAACAACAAGTATGAACTTGGAAGCAGATGTTTACCCAGGGCCTCCAGACGGGAGCTCAGTCTGGCTGATTGATTTTAGCTTCATGGGTCTCTGAGCAGAGAACCCAGCTGTGTCGTGCCATACTTTTGACCTACAGATAAGTGAGCTAATAAATGGGTATTGTTTTAAAACCCTAAATTTGTGATAATCTGTTACATGTGAACAGCAGACAAATGGAAATGTCATGGGCCAGTAGCAGCAGGTCCTTGGCAAATGGGTTTTAGAATATCCATCCAGGGGTGCCTGGGTGGCTCAGTTGGTTGAGCGACCAACTCTTGATTTTGGCTCAGGTCACGATCTCATGGTTCGTGAGTTCGAGCCCCGCATCGGGCTCTGTGCTGAGAGTATAGAGCCTGCTTGGTATTCTCTCTCTCCCTTTCTCTCTCTGCTTCTCTCTCTCTCTCTCTCTCTCTCTCTCTTTCAAAATAGGTAAATAAACTTAAAAAAAAAATGCCCATCCAGACAAGACAGGTAGCCTATGGAGAGGAGCTACAGAATGTTCCTGTAGCCTCTGAGAAAGGCAGATTCCACCTTTATCTTCTACTCCAAGCCCTCAGTCACTGTGGTCTTCTTTCCTTAGCCAACCCTCCCCCTTCAACGTTGATGCTCTGACTGTTACCTGAGATGGACATTTGACATGTGTGGGCTTTGGTTTCTCAAATCGATGCTGCTACTCCTTGACTTATCCTCGATTCCACACAAGGACCAATCTAGCTCCTTGCCACTAACTACCTTCCTTCTCCTTTCCCCACCTTAGAGCCAGACTAATGTTCATTAAACTCTGAATCCCAGTCTGCACACAGCACAATGGGTTTGGGTGCGGGGGAGGTTTTGGGGACTGGTCAAGCCTTACTTTCCCGGAAGGAAAGCACTGCAAATACGCAGTAGCCGTGTGAGGCCTGGAGCTCCAACCTGGGTATTTGAACTAGGTTCATTTCTTCCTTGCTTGGAGAGGAATTAACACCAACAGCATTGATGTGGCAGCCCAAAATGGTGACACTGGATGTTCTAAATTCAATTTATCTTCTTTACCTTGAATATCTGATGTTTTGAAACGACCTAGAAATTCTTCAGGTTCTATATCTAGAAATAGATCTTTAGATATTCATAAAATCCTAAAATGATAGCTTTATGTAATCCCAAAATTATAAAATTAAGGATTTTTCTGATCCTGCTGGGCTGTCCTACAACAGGACCCAGCGGAGAAGCCTCTAGACTGCGGGTTCAGCAGTTACTAGTGCTGAGCTGTGGCAATGACATAGCAAGGAAGTTGCTACAGCCAATATCAGCGAGATGCTCAGAAGGGGAAGGTAGAACTTAAGCAGGAAACACCATAAGATTGGCTATAGGACTTCAAAATCTCTATGAGTGGCTAAGAGAGGCCAGGGCTGGATTAGGCCAAGCAGGAGGAATGAGAATGGGGTGGGGGTGGGGGGGTGGCATGCCAAATTGGGATCCAACCCTAAGAGCTACTGAATTGGCATGTCAGGGTCTGACAACAAGTGGATGGCAAAGCCGAACACACCGGGCACCACGGGACCGTCAGGGTGAGGAACCTGTGACTCCGGAGTTTTTCCGTTCTACCAAGTATCATCGCGTGGGTTTTGCGCATGCGTTTTCTTCTCAACTGCCCTGTGAGATCAGGTACTACCAGCTCCATTTGACACATGCAGAAATGGACACCACTCAGATTGGATAAACGACTCCTCTTGGATCATACGCGTAGTAAACCAACAGAGTTAGGATTCGGACTAAGTGACCTCCACTGGCGGCACCCGGCCATGCTGCTGCCTGATGGCTCCTCCCTTCACAGAGGCACCACCGAATCCATGACGATTATACTCCATTCTTCGATGACGATTTCTGGACCACCTATGACAGACCAGGGACTCTATACAGTGCTATTGAGCTCTTCTTCTCTTGGCTCTGTCATCCATGGTCTAGTGTGAGCTCATCATAGAGTTGCACGCATGGGGAATGGGGATTTTTGTGAGCTGTATGAATGTGGTAACAGCAGTAAAGACATATCGGGCGTACTGAATGCCCGTACTGAATGCCCGGGCATACTGAATGTGCTTCAGACACTGTGCCAATGCCAGAAATGCCATAGACCGCAAAACAGTTCTCTTATTTCACGACTACGCCTTGCGGTTCTTGCTCTAGGGGAAAGCCTTTGCAAACTTCAGAATGGTCTCTAAATAGTCTCAAAATCTTTTTTTCCTTTAATATATGAAATGTATTATCAAATTGGTTTCCATACAACACCCAGTGCTCATCCCAAAAGATGCCCTCCTCAATACCCATCACCCACCCTCCCCCCTCCCTCCCACCCCCCATCAACCCTCAGTTTGTTCTCAGACTCTCATAAGAGTCTCTTATGCTTTGGCTCTCTCCCCCTCTAACCTCTTTTTTTTTCCCTTCCCCTCCCCCATGGGTTTCTGTTAAGTTTCTCAGGATCCACATAAGAGTGAACACATATGGGGGCGCCTGGGTGGCGCAGTCGGTTAAGCGTCCGACTTCAGCCAGGTCACGATCTTGCGGTCCGGGAGTTCGAGCCCCGCGTCAGGCTCTGGGCTGATGGCTCAGAGCCTGGAGCCTGTTTCCGATTCTGTGTCTCCCTCTCTGTCTGCCCCTCCCCCGTTCATGCTCTGTCTCTCTCTGTCGCAAAAATAAACGTTGAAAGAAAAATTTAAAAAAAAAAAAAAAGAGTGAACACATATGGCATCTGTCTTTCTCTGTATGGCTTATTTCACTTAGCATCACACTCTCCAGTTCCATCCACGTTGCTACAAAGAGCCATATTTCATTCTTTCTCATTGCCACATAGTACTCCATTGTGTAAGTAGTCTCAAAATCTTTTTTTTTTTTAATTTTTTTTCAACGTTTATTTATTTTGGGGACAGAGAGAGACAGAGCATGAAAGGGGGAGGGGCAGAGAGAGAGGGAGACACAGAATCGGAAACAGGCTCCAGGCTCTGAGCCATCAGCCCAGAGCCTGACGCGGGGCTCGAACTCACGGACCGCGAGATCGTGACCTGGCTGAAGTCGGATGCTCAACCGACTGCGCCACCCAGGCGCCCCGAGTAGTCTCAAAATCTTAAGCGAGGTATCCTAAGGACTTGTTCCCCTTTAAAAGTGAAAGTCGACCGATTGGCCTGGAGGGGATCAGCAGAAATAAGCCAAGAGATTTCCAGTAAATACGTGGCTGGAGAATTTGGGTAAGTTCCAAGCTCAAAAAGCCTCTGTCAGAGTCATCTGAAGAAAGCAGGGAAAGAATATGATTGTAACTGTGAACTTTGGAGCCTCATCAATAAACCTCATCTAGACAAAGGTGTTAAGAGAGAAGATAATCTGACCGGAGCTTAACAACAGGGTATTCTAATAGAGATCAAGAATTTGTTGGCGTTCATCTACTACTGCCAGTAAAAACAGATAGTCTGTCTCTCTCTCAAAAATAAAGAAACATAAAAAATTTTATAAAAAAAATAATAGTGGGCCGTGACTGAAATTTACTTCCTTCTTGGCCACTGTAGTGTTCTGGAATACCTTGAGACTTCTCACTCTGGGACCGGCAGGTATAATGCAACTTTTGGACGTTACGCCAGGTGATTCATACAAAGTCTTCTTTTGCACAATGGTCTTTCTTCTTAACGAATTCGCTTTCCACATCCTGGAATGTGCAATCAGAAAATTGAATCTATCCCCATGGAGCTGAAGGCAGAGTGATCTGTGTCGATCGGCAAAACCTTTGAATTATGTTTTTCTTGTATCCTCCTGAACTTATTGGAAGCCTGCTGTTTAGAGGCAGTGTTTCTATTAGAAACAACTGCTTTGATATCTCTGGAGGGGAACGAAGCTCTCTTACTGGCTACGGTCTTCCCCTGGGGTGCCCATGATGAATAATTTAAGCGGCATTTTGGGGGACATGCATTCTAAACAGACGAGTGATCCGAAATGTCTTCCAGATTTCAATGTTGATGTCGATGACTACAACAGAAGAGGAAGGCTGAGGACAGGCTATGGATTCTATCTCATAGAGATAAGTGACGGAGCTTGTCAACACCATGCTTTTTAAAAATATCTTATTTTTAATTGTGGTAAAAAAAAAACCATAATTATACGGTTCAGGGGTGTTAAATGTATTCACATTTGTGCACAAGGGATCTCTAGAGCTTTGTTTAGCTTGTAAATCTGAAACTCGGTATCCATTGAACAACCCCCCCCCCTCCACTTTTCCCCTCCCCCCACCCTCTGGCAACCTCCGTCCTACATTCATACTTCAATGAGTTTGGCTACTTTCAATACTTTGTATAAGTGGAATCATAAAGCCTTTGTCTTTTCGTGACTGGCTAACAATATGCTTTTGATAATAACACCAGTTCCTTCCATTAAGAAGCAACAGAGGACGTTATTTTGTCATTATGGCAATAGTGAACATATACTTCAGGGCTGTTCAATGTGCTAAGAGTTTTACATTCGGGATCTCGGTTGGTCCTTAGAGATAACAGCCCTTAGAGACAGATACGACGACTGCCTCCATGTTACGGATGAGGACACAGGGCTGTAAAACCAGAAAGGCTGAGTAACTGACCCAACGTCACACAGGTAGCAGGTGTTATCATCGGCACCCACAGCCAGCTGGTCAGACCCTTCCACCTGCACTCAACCACTAGACCACACTGCTCCGCAATAATGTCTGTAATTTGCCAGAGATGCAATGATCTTCTCTTCCAAATCTCCATTTCGTCTCTTGGAGACAAGATAGATGTTTTTCCAGTACCCTCGTTATGCCAACATCCAATTTGGCAGTATCTTTAAAGCAGTCATCTTAAGACAAGGTTTCCCCAGATTTTTCAAGGAAGCTTGATGCCATTAGTGCGGCAGGTACACGCCATATCCTCCATGCACCCGAGCTCGTTCCTATCTGCAACGGATAGTTTCTAGGCTCCTGACAGCTTCTCTCAGTTGCTCTGAGTGTTTTTGGTTTTTGGTCGCCCAAACCCTGCGAGCTTGTCCAACCGGCGCGCAGGGCAGCTGGGAACCCTGGGGATGTAACACCCTGGGGCAATGCCTGACCAGCAGGGATGACAGTAAGGGGATGCAATGCCCTAGCTCCCCTAGGCGTTACTCCTCCCCCATTCCTTCCTGCTACATTTCTGCCTCTCCCCGTGCCCTCATTTGCACCTCCTGGGATGACTCAGTAAATGACTCCCAAGTTCTTCTCTGGGGTGTGCTAGGGAACCCAAAGGAAGACATTTAGCAAACATGAAAGTGGAATTACAACGCCGGCTACTGCCCAGTTGGTTGCTTTTGCTGTCGTTTGCAACAGAATTGCGTCCTCAGACCAGTTGTTCGCTGGAGTAGCGAGGGATGCACGGCATTGACCAGGGGACTGTTGGGCAAATACGACTGGGCTAGTTCACCAAAGCGTGGAAGTGCGGAATTCAGAAGGAACTGGTCAGCCTTGTACAACGGCCCCTGGTAAACAGCACAGACACTGTATCATTTTAAACGACAAACAGCGCAAAGTAAATTGGAACTAAAGTGTATGTGTCATTGTTGGCTCTTTGCAGAATAAACGAAATGCAAGCTGAGCAAATCTAAAAGGCAAATCATTTCCTCTCTGTCTGAGTAAGCCACCTGTGGGTCTGTGTTCTTTGGTACTAAGCGCACCATAAGTGGTTATACAATGGGTCTCCGTCTATTTCCCATGAACACTACTAGTGAGCTAGACCAAGCATTCAAGGGAAAATAAAACAGTAAATGCATGGTGCAAATTGATTTTATTAAAGAAACATGTCACTCCATCAGAAAGGGAAATAACCACATTGAACTCATTAGGAAAGGATGAAAACATTATTTTGTCACAGTCCTGAGAAGCTGCTTCTAGTCTAAGTGACTAATCGGAAGTTAATCAATCTTAAACAATCAAGCAAATACCCTGCCGTTATATGCAATTCACCCTACAGAAACCTGGCATCCAAACCTTCACATAGCATGAGAAAGAAGGCGCTTTCATGGTTCAGGAAGCCCAAACACATGAAATTTGGCTCAAGAAACTCACAAACGAATAACAACTACCCAAACCAAATAACAGTGAAGGGATTCCAGAATGAAATTTAGTGCTTTCATTTTCTCAAAATAAGTTGGTTGCAAGGGGAACATGTGAACAATGAAACAAAGACAACTAAAATATGGGATGGTTCCAAGTGATAACATAAGTGTTTTTTTTAAGTCAAAATTAGATGGAAAATTACCACAGCATCATTTGCACTGAGAAATTTCCCCAAATCTCCTCCTACCGTGACAATAATTGAAGAAAAAGAACTGTGAAAGAAGAATAGGATTAATTAAAAGGCAAAGTCAAAATGAATGACTCTCTGCCTTCCATGATAATAATCACATAAACAACAATGAAACAAAAAAACAAAGCTCTGAGGAGGAAAGTTAGGCGTTTCTTAATTTCTTTTGAGATGTTTCCTTTTGGAATGAAGTCAGAAGAACTCGTTTTGTTTATCCACAGTTTTATCTATCTCTAGGTGTGTCAGCCTTATCTATATTTAAGATAGAAGATTATTGAGCAGAAGGATTGTGGTTTACTTACATGAAACACAGTGAAATTTGGTGTATACATCTGGGAACGATTTTCTTTGCACTAATTTGAAGAGTTATTGATTAATTTGACCCTCTAATGTGCAGTGCTGAGTAATTATTGGATTGAATGTACATGAGAATGTGGATACTCTGAACACATCCCAGTTTGGGAGGGCACCTTCCGTGGGTTGGGACAACATTGTGAGGGATCACCGGCCAGTGAACGAAGCCTGCTGGGATAGCAGAGAAGGAGTCCTGTACAACTTGACTCTGGACAGCCACTAGGGAACAAACCTTCATATATAGAAGGCCAGTTTTGTCAACTTTTGAGTATTGACATTTTATGAAATTTTAGTTTTTTGTTTTGTTTTGTTTTAGAAAGACAGCGCGTAAGTGGGAGAGAGGCAGAGGGAAAGAGAGAACCTCAACATGGGTCTTGATCCCACAACCCTGGGATCATAACCTAAGCCCACATCAAAAGTCAGACACTCAACCAGCTGAGCCACCCAGGCACCCCTGAGTATTGACATTTTAAATCCTTGACCTTCATAAAAAACATAATGTGAAACTGTTTGAGTGTTTATGGCATCTATTGCTTTGTGTTGAAGGCAATGCATTAAGCATTGGAAGAACAAAAATGGGAATTAGGCTTTTCCTCAGTGAGCTTACATTCCAATGGGGAAACATACTCAATTTTTTATAGGAAGTGGTATATAAATAAAAAGAGAGAGAGAGAGGGGGAAAGCAAGTTAAATATTCTGGAGGTCACAGTCAAAGTACACTTGAGAGAAGGATCTAAAATGACTCCTGGATTTCTGGCCCAAGTTACCATGTAGCCATTTGAGAGATGGGAATAGGAATATCCCACCAGAAGCAAAGATTAAGCAAATGGTGATGAGTTCATTTATGAGTTGATATCAATGGTTATGAAGATGGTGTGGAATATATCGCCTTAAAATGTCCCTAAAACTGACATATTAAAAAAAGTCATTGATGGTAGCGTGCATTTTTGGCATTTGGCTTATTGTTATAAAATGAAAATGAAATCTTTCGTATACCACACACACACGCACACACATGCACGTGGGCGCACGCGCGCGCGTGCACACACACACACACACACACACATTCCCCCATTACTTCCGTCCAAAGGCTGCTGTGTCTGGACTTCGGCACAGGTAGCTGTCGGTCCCCTGAGAGCATAAGGCAGCTGTCTTCATGGAACATTGTCCTCTTCTCTGTGGTCAGAGGACCATCTATTTACTGCTTCTCTGACCACCTTTAAGTTCCTGTGAGGACTAAAGCAACAACCATTTACCTCTTAGGATCTCCAAGGAGTTATAATTTTTTTTTTTTTTCTTGACCGGTTCCTTGCCAAATCTTTATTGTTTCTTGGCCTCCAAACTAACACAGGAACAGATACTAGTTCTGTTCTTTCCGCGAGTTCACCATCAACCACAGCGCTCCGTGGGACCTGTTGCAGCCACAGCGCTCTCGTATCTGCTCAGGGAGTCCAGAGTGCCCAGCGGCTGCCTGCTTGCCTCCCTCTGAGAGCAGGCTGGGCAGTTTTGTCCTGAGCATTTCCAATTTCAGTCACTTTAGAAGTCTGAAGTTGCCAAGTGTCTTGACTTCTGAAAAACAGGCTAAAGACAAGCCTGTTCAAATGGAAAAGGTTTTTGTTTGTTTGTTTGTTTTTACCTCAGTTCCCGCCAAGTGGTTCTGGAAATGATGGTTTTCCTGCCATAACAAATCTGAAAAAAAAAAATAGCAAATAAACCTTGCACTTGCTTCCTATTATGAAAGGATTTGGATGATGTGTTCAGAAGGCTGTGTTCTGAAGGCAAAGAAAACCCCTAGAAGGTTGGGGATAGGAAATGACAGTCTCCTTCTCTCTCTTGCTCCTCTGCCCCAGGATAGAAGAAGCTAACTTAAGAGATTTTACCCCGAGATCGAAACACTGTGCTCTAGCTGGCCTCAATGTTTCTCGGAGGGAGCTTCACTGAGCCCACGGTTTCTGCAGGAGTCCAGAGGACGACCGCTCCAGATGACAGTAAGACTAGCCCCATGTTGTTTTGTTGTTGTCGCTGTTGTTTTTTTTTGTTTTTTGTTTTTTGTTTTTAATTTTTTTTAACGTTTATTTATTTTTGAGACAGAGAGAGACAGAGCATGAACGGGGGAGGGTCAGAGAGAGGGAGACACAGAATCTGAAACAGGTTCCAGGCTCTGGGCTGTCAGCACAGAGCCCGACGTGGGGCTCGAACTCACGGACCATGAGATCATGACCTGAGCCGAAGTCGGACGCTTAACCGACCAAGCCACCCAGGCGCCCCTGTCGCTGTTGTTTTTTGTTTCATCCACACCAGATCATGCCCTGAGTGTAGCATGACCATCCATTTCTCGGTGTTCTCCCCACTTTTCTGCTTCCCGTATGCCTCTCTCCCTCCTCAGTGGACGCGTGATATCTTATCCCTTTGTCATTTTGGCCCTTTGGAAAGTATTCTCAGTTCCCTCACCTCAGTTGTCGTATCAGTGGTCAGATACCTCCATTATCGTTCCTAGCATACAGCATTGAGGTCATCGGCTGTGGTCACCACATGGACTGGCTCTTATTTATCCCCAGAAACTCGCAAAGGACCTGACACGTCTTAGATTCAGTAAGCGTCTGTGGAATGGGATGGAACTAATTGGATCAAAGAAGGATGTGTTGCCTGATGTTTTTCTTTCTTCAAGCATTTCAGCCCCTGTGGGGTGAAGCAATATTATCAACATCATCAGACCAGAGATGGTGGACAATGAACTATCAAAGAAGTCCTACTTCAGCTCCCTAAATTCCAGCATTTGTACTGCATGCAACGTCAAATGACGTGTAGGAAAAAGAGAAACCCTGAGGAAGTACAGTAAAACCTTGGTTTGCGACCATAATTCATCCCAGAAACATGCTTGCAATCCAAAGCACCTGTATATCTAAGCGGATTTCAAGAACCATTGGCTCAGGGTGATCATGGGATGTTCGGCATCATGCACTACTCGCATTGCAAGACGTCGCTCGTTTATCAAATTCAAATTCCTTAGAAATGTTTGCTCGTCTTGTGGAGCGCTCACAGAACACGTTCCTCGCAATCCAAGGTTTTAATGTATCAGGGATTTACACAAAGCAAATTTCAAGAAAAGAAATAACTTAAGTATCGATGGGGGAAAAATAAGAATTATCTTTATGCAACCATTTACTCTAGCTGGTCCTACTTTTTCCAAAATTGCCCCCTCTCCTTTTTTTTTTTTTGTATGAAGTTCTTTCTTATACATATCATAGGACAACTCTGGTTAGGCTTGTGTCCCCCACCCCCCCCACCCCCACTGTCAGACACACCTGTCTTGGCCAAGTAATCAGGTTGGTTGCTGCACACATGTTCCTCTTCCTCCAATTTCCTAGTCTCCGATGGTCTTTTTCTGCATGTCCCCTGAATTGCATTTTCCCTCATCCACTCTCTGTGACTTTGTCAATTTCCTCTTCTCTTTGGAAGTGTTATTGCCTATGCTAATTGGCTTTCTTTATTTCAAATTGAGTAATTGGGAAACTCCATATTAACTATACATCGTTTTTGAATAATGAATTCAAACATCATTTTGGCAGAGTTTACTACTTTATGCATGCTGCTTGAGACATAATGCACTTGTTATATACAATGGAGTATTACTCGGCGATCAAAAAGAATGAAATCTTGCCATTTGCGACGACGTAGATGGAACTGGAGGCTATTATGCTAAGCGAAATTAGTCCGAGAAAGACAAATATCCTATGACTTCACTCATAGGAGGACTTTAAGAGACAAAGCAGATGAACATAAGGGAAGGGAAGCAAAAATAATATAAAAACAGGGAGGGGGGACAAAACACAAGAGACTCTTAAAAACAGAGAACAAACAGAGGGTTGTTGGAGGGGTTGTGGGAGGGGGGGATGGGCTAAATGGGTCAGGGGCACCAAGGAATCTACTCTTGAAATCATTGTTGCACTGTATGCTAACTAATTTGGATGTAAATTTTTTAAAAAAAATTAGAAGAAAAGAAAAAAAAATAATGCACTGTGTAAATAAAACTGTAAACATGTGAGGTAACGATATGTTAATTATCTCAATTAGGGGACATCCTTTCATAATGTATATGTATATCAAATTATCATGTATACACTTTAAGCATCTTACACTTTTATTTGTCAATTATACCTCAGTAGAGCTGGGAAAAACTAATGCAAATTAGCAAAATAATTTAAAATTTTAAGAGCAACCAAACGTTAACATGTATTTTTTAATGAATAATTATAAATAATTTTAATCCATTATTTCTAATTTTGCATTCACATTGTTATATTATTTAGTTTAATGAAAACTCTAAAATTGATTGGGTCCCACAAAACCTAGGTCCAATTCCTGGATCCATGTTTAGAGAATTCTTTTTGACTAGAAACAATTTATCTTTCATATTCAAAATCTTTAATCTATCTGAAACTTATTTTAGATTATGGGATGAGGTGAGAAATTTGCCTCCCCTGCCCCAAAATGGTTAGCCAATCGCTTTAACACCATTTTGAAAAAATACGTATTGTGTTCCTATGTTAATAAAGATTACTTCCACATATATTAAATGTTTCAGTATGCTGGGAATCCTAGGATTTTTATCCTGTTTTTATTGTTCTATTTCAGTTCCACTTTTAATTATTACATTTTGATAATATGTTTTGAAAACCATGAAAGAAAAATTTCTTCTTATGCTTAATTTCCAAAATGTTCATGGTTATTGTAATTTGTTTATTTTTGTTGTTGAACTTTGATATCACTCAGCCATGTATTATAAAAAGAAGCCCACTAGAATTCTGATAAATTTGTATGTAATTTGACAAAAACCGATACCATTATCGAGTCTTCTGATCTGGCAACATCACTTTTTTTTTGCTGTTGCCTTTGGAAAGTGTTGTAAATGTTTTCCTATGGACCCTCTGCATTTCTAATTAAGTATATGTCTAGGTAATTCACACTTGCTGTTGGCGTTGTGAAGGGTTCTCTGCTTGGTTATCGTTGGTTATTATTGGAAAACTGTTTTGCAGTTAATATGTCTGTGTTGCGTGTTTTGTAAATGGCCATTTTACTAAACTTTCTTATTTATTTTAGTAATTTTTCAACTGCAAACTGTTATCCACATGATACTTTCTTTCATCTGAGTATTTTCTAGCCTATTTAGCATTTCTCATTATATTGGCTAAGATTCCAACATCACAAAATAGCCATTAACTGTTTACATCAGTATTTATGACTATATAGAAATGCCTCTGAAAGAGGGCGAGAAAGAAGGAAGGAGGGAGGGAAGGAGACACAGAAGGACCCATCTACGTCCATATCTACATATTTATTTGCATTTGTGTATGTGTGAAAGAATATATGTCTATATGAAACACTGAAGGAATATTCTTTCTAGTTTCCTTAAATATGTTATCAAACATGGATGTTGAACTACACTGGATATTTTTGGAGGGCATCTATTGACTTGATATATTGTATCATTTGTACCTCTTACATTAATAGATTTCTTGCTAAATGATGCTTGATTCCAAGAATAAACCCTACTATAGTAGTAATTTGTTGTTCTTTTAATACATCTACATGGATGATATTTTATTTAGGAGTTTTTCTCCTCTATAATCATAAGTGAAATTTAGCTGTAGTTTTCTTTCATTGTGATAATTTTATCAGGTTTTGGTATAAGGTTAAAATAAACTGGGAAGATTTCCATCTTTCTTTATGCTCTGGGACATTTTAAATTGCAAAGAACTCTATAATTTCAGAGTTTAAAATAACATCCATAAAATCATCTGGTTTTGGCAAATTTGGGGGGATAATTATCTTTTTCAATTTTATTCATGATGGGTCCTCAACATATTGAGCCAATTTTGGTTATTTATATATTCCATGCTGACAATCTATTTCTTTATGATATTCTAACTCAGTTGCATCAAGTTTTATAGAGAAGTGTCTCCCAATGGTTTATCCTTGCAACCTATCAAGTAAAAATATCAGAGTAAACACCCCAATATACTGATTTAATAATGTCACATATTTTTCTGCTATATTGATGGATTATATTACTTATACAACAAATTCGACAATAGAATAGACCTACCCTATGACCCGGCAATAGAACTGCTAGGAATTTATCCAAGGGATACAGGAGTACTGATGCATAGGGGCACTTATACCCCAATGTTTATAGCAGCACTCTCAACAATAGCCAAATTGTGGAAAGAGCCTAAATGTCCATCAACTGATGAATGGATAAAGAAATTGTGGTTTATATACACAATGGAATATTATGTGGCAATGAGAAAAAATGAAATATGGCCTTTTGTAGCAACATGGATGGAACTGGAGAGTGTGATGCTAAGTAAAATAAGCCATACAGAGAAAGACAGATACCATATGATTTCACTCTTATGTGGATCCTGAGAAACTTAACAGAAACCCATGGGGGAGGGGAAGGGAAAAAAAAAAAAAAGAGGTTAGAGTGGGAGAGAGCCAAAGCATAAGAGACTCTTAAAAACTGAGAGCAAACTGAGAGTTGATGGGGGGGGGAGGGAGGCGAGGGTGGGTGATGGGTATTGAGGAGGGCACCTTTTGGGATGAGCACTGGGTGTTGTATGGAAACCAATTTGACAATAAATTGCATATATTAAAAAAAAATTAAGGATAAAATAAAGATGAAATAAACATTTTAAAAGTAATTTTCTATTTTTGTCACCCAATAAAAAAGCTTCTCTAGTAAAAACAACCTTTTGGCTCCTCTAAAACAGTCTGTTTTTTCCACCTTTATTGAGATATAACCGACATAGAACATTGTGTAAGTTTCTATGCCATGTGCTGATTTGTTTTACACACTCACACATTGCAAAATGATTAGCTAACACCCTCATCACATCACAAAATTGCCATTTTTTTTTTGTAGTGAGAACATTTAAGATCTACTCACTAGTAACGTACAAGTATATAATACCATATTACCTATAAGCACCATGCTGTACCCTGGACCCCCAGAAATCATTTATCTTATAACTGGAAATTTATACTCTTTGACCTTACATCTCTCCATGTCTCCTACCTCCTGGCATGAAACAATGTTAATATTTTAGGAAGAGTCATGTGATTAAATAGTCTTTATTATTATACTTTAATCTGCATATAATACATTGTGATCCAGAGATCAAAGAACTTTTTCAAAATTCAATTTATCTTGATAGTTTTAAAAAGCTGTCTCAGTTATAAAAATAACCTCGCAAATACACATAGGTTCAAACTGGGAAAAATAAACAAATCATGGCAGGCTTATTAAATCATCATATTCATTTTTTTTTTTTTTTTTAGTTTCACTTGTCAGTTATATAGATATTTCTGGAAGTATTAAGAAATGGCTTCCCCAGTGTGCCTGGGTGGCTCAGGGGGTTAAGCGTCTGACTCTTGGTTTCAGCTCAGGTCATGATCTCACGGTTTGTGAGTTTGAGCCCTGTGTCAGTCTCTATGCTGACAACACAGAGGCTGCTTGGGATTCTCTCTCTCTCTCTCTCTCTCTCTGTCTCTCTCTGTCTCTTTCTGTCTTTCCCCTGTTCTCTCTCAAAAATAAATAAATAAGCATTGGAAAAAAAAAAAAAAGAAATGGCCATCCTGAAGCCAATCGGTTTGTTTTTTTTTTTTTTTTTTTTTTTAGTTTGGTCTTTAAAAAATTTTTTTTCAACGTTTTTTATTTATTTTTGGGACAGAGAGAGACAGAGCATGAACGGGGGAGGGGCAGAGAGAGAGGGAGACACAGAATCGGAAACAGGCTCCAGGCTCTGAGCCATCAGCCCAGAACCTGACACGGGGCTGGAACTCACGGACCGCGAGATCGTGACCTGGCTAAAGTCGGACGCTTAACCGACTGCACCACCCAGGCGCCCCTAGTTTGGTCTTTTAAAATAATCAGAACTTGTCAGGTTTTACAAGTATATATCTTTTAACATCTTTATGTATTTATTTTGAGTGAGAGTGTGAGTGGGGAGCGCTGGGAGAGAAAGAATCCCAAGCAGGTTCCATGCTGTCAGCACAGAGCTCGATCTCACAAACCTCAAGATCATGACCTGAGCCAAAATCAAGAGTCTGACGCTTAACCACTGGAGCCACTCAGGAGCCCCAAGTTTTTGTATTTTTAACAAATGAATTTTAAAAACCATGGAGACTGCATATTTTTAATATTTTAAAAGTAGATGAGGTCATTTTGCATCTAGGTTTTCAGAGTGTGCAGATATGAGTTTTTAAGTGACGCATCCGTTTTCAGCAACAAAATCATATAATGACAGAAATGTTTTCCAAACTGATCCTCAAAATACTATCTCCATTGTAGAAGTTTCTGTAAAAAACAGTCACTTTCTAGTTCTTGTAAAAATATCATCTTTACTTTTTTTTTTAAACGTTTTATTTTATTTTTTGAGAGACAGTGAGGGATAGGGCATAAGCAGGGGAGGGCCAGAGAGAGAGGAAGACACAGAATCTGAAGCAGGCTCCATGCTCTGAGCTGTCAGCACAGAGCCTGATGCAGGGCTCGAACCCACAAATGCAAGATCATGCCCTGAACCCAAGTCAGACGCTCAACGGACTGAGCCACCCAGGTGCCCTTCATCTTTCCTTTTAAATGGTAGATTGTGTTGATACAGTGTCTTCTGAGTGGATACAACTGACTGACAGTTACCTTCACAGAAATCGTCAAGAATTAGAATACTCGTCTTTATAAAGGAAACGTGCGTAACTCAATAGCTTAAACTGGTTCCCAAATTTTGAGGTACCCTCTCGGTAGACAGGAAATCTCAGGTACTGCATTAGTTTTGAGCTCCTCATTTTCATCAACAGCGTATAGATTTGCAAAGATATGATTATGGAATTTGGTAACTACTGACATTTTAAAAATGAAACAAATCCCATTATACCCAGTGGCAACCCAATGCCGTAACAATTTGATCCCTACTACTATCCATTCTTTAAAATATATGAATCAGATTTTATTTAACAGCGGGAAATTGTACTTCATCCCTTTTCTCTTTGGATTTATATTTGTCTCCTGCTTCCACTATTTCCTCCCCCAGAGGATTTGTTTTAATATATGTTTATTTTTGAAATCTATGTTTATCACCATTATTTTCTATAATAAAAATATGCACATAAATTGAATGTTTAATTTTATAATTACCTGTGAATGAACATAAGGCTGTGTTAATTGCCTCTTGGGTAAAGCTATCACTACAATTGTTAGTAGTATATAATTGGTCAAAACAACTTAACTATATTACAAATTTCCATAAATAATCATTAAACAATTTTTTTTAATGATTGGGGAAAAAAGTTCTTAATTACATGAATAAACTTGGGTTATTTTCACATATTAAAGATAAATATTGCTTGTGTCTTGAAAGAGACAGGGCTCACAATTCTATTTATATGTTTCATGTTTCTAGATATAAGCCCTGTGAAACCTTGTTCATATAAATAGATAGGAATGGAAGTTTTATTTTAGCAAGGCTGTTCAATTTGTTTAACCACTTCTGGATCATATGCCAAAAAGCTACCCACTGATGAAATTACTTTTAATGGTCTATCTTTTGACAATTCTAATTCAGTCTTCCATTTTGTTGAAAGCAACGAATGGATGTGTTACCCGGTCATTAGAGTTCATTCACTTGGGCTTTATTGAGATCTACCAAATGATTATTATGTGAGTCAGCCTTTGCTGTGTAACCAACGAAATCTCAGTGGCATATAACAAAAAGTGGTTATTTCTGTCCCTGGCAAGTATGTAGGTCACCTGGGGCAATTCTGGTCCATTCCATGGGTCGCCTTCGGGGGTCCAGAATGAAGGCACAGTGGGCATGTCTTCCCGTGTCAGTGAACACGATATGTGCACATCTTAAAGCCTAAGCTCGGAGTTAGAACACTGCCCCTCTGCCCACATTCCATTGGCCAAAGACAGTCCAATGACCAAGCCCAGTTTCATTGCGGTGGGATGAATAGTCTTGTCATGGATGATATATCAAGTAGAGGAGTGAATACTTCCTGACCAATGTAATCTACCATGCCTATTCTTTTGTTGTTTGTTTTTGTTTAGGATTCGGTTTTTGCTTAGTGGCATCAGGTTCAAAACAATTTAAAAAGGGTTAATAGGTTAAGAAAGGCATAGGGAGGCTTCTGAGATGCTGGTAATGCTCCATTTTTCATCCGGGTGGTAAAAAAAAAAATAGACAGGTGGGTTTAACTGGTGATAATTCATTAAAATGCACACTCATGATCTGTGCACTTTTTTTGTAAGTATGTTATACTTTAAATAAGAGTTTATTTTTGAATGAGGAGTTGAGAAAGAATCTTTTTCTTTTCTTATTAAATTTTTTTTAACATTTATTTATTTTTGAGAGACAGAGACAGAGCATGAGTGGGGAATGGACAGAGAGAGACGGAGACACAGAATCTGAAGCAGGCTCCAGGCTCTGAGCTGTTAGCACAGACCCCAATGCAGGGCTTGAACCCATGACCTGTGAGATCATGACCTGAGCCAAAGTCAGATGCTTAACTGACTGAGCCACCCAGGTGCCCCGAGAAAATTCTTTTTCATTTCAGAACCTTTTTCAATACAAAAATTTTATAATTGTATTACTCATATATTTAATTGTATTGTATTTTTAAATTGTATAATTTATCTTTACCATATCACAGCCTTTAAAGGTGTATTTTATGAATACCTCTAGAACTATAGATTGAGGGCATTTAACTTGTGGAGAAGTCTGCTATGAAACTTCCTTAGCAAAGCTATTCCTTGTTTTCAGATCTACTAAGTAAATCAGATTTAGATTTATTTTGCATCAGAAAAATACTCACTGCATTTTTCCATTCAAATAAAAATATTAATATTTACTTCAAGAAATGTTATTTTAAAAAAAAACACTGCAGAGTAAATTATGGGTTGTCTTTTGTAATATAGTTTACTAAATGTGATTAAGATTAAAATTGTGTAGATTCAATATGAAAAATGTATCTACTTTACGAGTTAAAAATAAAAGTAAGTCTATACACTTTTAAATATCTTAATTTCTAATAATACAGCGTGGTATATAGCTAAAATGATGTCGTTATAAAAGGAGAAATACAGCAAAATCATGGTGTCTATTAAATGGAGCGTATATGCATGTGTTTGGACATTGACATTTGGCTTCTAGAATCATTAACAAAAAATCATGTGTAAAGATCCAAAAACAGCTTCATTAATTTTGTTTGCATTATAAACAAGCATTTCCACATCTTATGGAACAAGGTTTTATATACTGCTAAAAAAATCCATTCTTTTAGGAGTTATCTTAGGACTTTGAAATTTTAATGAAGTAAAAAAAATCTGGAAGACGAAATAATGATTTTTTAAGATATGACTTGACATAACAAGCCCCAGCCAATAATTGAGTAATAGATACCCAACCCAAAATGAAAAAAAAAAAAAAACACATTAGTGTCACAGAAAAAATTTGGACCCCAGTTACTTCTTTTTTTTTTTTTTAATTTTTTTAGCGTTTATTTATTTTTGAGACAGGGAGAGACAGCATGAATGGGGGAGGGGCAGAGAGAGAGGGAGACACAGAATCTGAAACAGGCTCCAGGCTGTCAGCACAGAGCCTGACGCGGGGCTCGAACCCACGAACCATGAGATCATGACCTGAGCCGAAGTTGGACGCTTAACCAACTGAGCCACCCAGGCGCCCCAAGGACCCCAGTTACTTCTAAAGCAAAGAGTATTGCCAATGCACACTTGTTCTTTGCATATATGCATTACTTTCTAGCTAGCGAGTCCTAGGGATGAGGGTTGAGAATAGATGGAAAAAATTGTTCACGTTATTTACACAATTAAAAGCAAAAAGAGTCATGTTAGCAACAATAGGGCTTAACCAATGTCCCCTTTGCTTTCCCCGCTCTATTCTTCCCTCTCAGAGAGCAATGCACTTTCTGACCATCTTTGTTAGAAGTGAGAAGGGAGACTTTAGAAGCCAATATCCATCACTCTCTTCTCCCTAAAAGGTCGGATTTCAAAACAATCTCCCAAGTGCAAAAGAATCTTGTTTCTGATACATTGGCTGTACTTTTTTTTTTTAAAAGAAGTATGTATGAGAGAGGAAAAGGCTAGAAATCCTGTAGACTTATTGATTCATAGACTCATCAAAAAAGGAGACTTCCCGGAAGACAGTATTTCCAGAAGTCCCTTTGTTTGATGTCCTGGAAGCACCTCGTGACTACGGGCCATGCACTGCCAGGGGGGTAAATCTTTCAGGGTAGTCGTAATGCTGTTCCCTGGATTTGTCCAAGTTTTCTACTTTCCATGCTCATGGTAGACTCAGACCAATAGACTAGTTTTGGCCACTGCATCATAAAGGAAAATGATGTATGTCCTTTGCAAACAGGAGCGTTCAGTTCCACTACAAGACCTTCCTGAAGTCTCTTTTCTTTTGGTCATAATGATTAGCAACCCTTCTTCCATTGGCTACCTGGGTCCCAGAGCGAGG
This sequence comes from Prionailurus bengalensis, assembly GCF_016509475.1. Classification (NCBI taxonomy): domain Eukaryota; kingdom Metazoa; phylum Chordata; class Mammalia; order Carnivora; family Felidae; genus Prionailurus; species Prionailurus bengalensis. The sequence goes on along the minus strand of NC_057349.1, from coordinate 16,905,676 downwards.
ACAACGCGATACAAAGACCCAGACCTTCCCTGGTTGAAGGTACAGCATCAGTGAGAAACAGACATCTGTTTCTAAGCCACTGAGATTCTGAAGTTTCCCAGACCATCCTGACCAATTCAACTGTCTTTTGTAAAGTGGGACAAGGCTATTTTGAAAGGGGAGACAAGAAAAGAGAAACCTACATTACACCAGGGTAGAGAATATAACAAAGTTGTCCTCTGTATATTGTGTCCTTTAAACTAGTCACATTGTATCCCCTTTAAAAAGCCTCTGCTTAGCCCAGAGTGAAGACTCTTGGTTTAAAAAAAGAAAAAGGTTCTTTGAAATACTTTGCCAAAAGGCAACTGGGGGGATTCTCTGTGGAAAACAAAATACATTCCTAAGAACTCCTCAGCACATTTCCAAGAATTGTAAAGATTGTATTATTTTATTTTATTTTTTTAAATTTTTTAACGTTTATTCATATTTGAGAGACAGAGACAGAGCATGGCGGGGAAGGGGCAGAGAGGGGAGACACAGAATCTGAAACAGGCTCCAGGCTCTGAGCTGTCAGCACAGAGCCCGACGCGGGGCTCGAACTCACAGACTGTGAGATCATGACCTGAGCTGAAGTCGGATGCTCAACCGACTGAGCCACCCAGGCGCCCCAAGATTGTATTATTTTAAATAATTTAGTCTGACTACAATTTAGCTAAGAATATGCTAACCAAATATGTGCCCACGCACTGAAAGCAAAGAAAAGCCATCCGTGTCCACACCTCAGCATGGTAACACGGTGACCTCCTCTAATCTGCCGGTGGGGGGGACCCAGGTCTGACATCAGATTAAGTGAGGGGCCGCTGTAAACTACAAGCTTCGGTGTCAGGAAAGTTTACTCTCAAAACTTTAGATAAAAAACATAAAAGTAGGTTTTCCATTATTTTATTTGCCGACCACTCTAGATGCATTTCTTTGGATGCATCCACATCGCTTTAAACTCACAGAGCAGAGCATTCTCTTTTCATCTGTGGTTAAATAGTTATCTATCTATCTACCTACTTAAATTTTACTTACTTAACCTACAGTGCAATATTGTTTTCAGTAGAATTTAGTGATTCATCACTTACATACAACACCCAGTTCTCATCGCAAGTGCCCTCCTTAATACCCATCCCCCATCTAGCATCATTTTTTTTTTTTTTTTAGTTCACAAACAGGCCAATATTGATTTCAGAAGTAGAACGTTCTTTATTGTTACTAATTTTAGGTATTTGTACTTCTGTTCATATTTTTCTCAGTTGATCTTGTCAGATACTTATCCATTTGGTTGGACTATTTAAGAAATAATCTGTTGTATTGGTCAGTTTTTTGTTCTTCTGACCTATTATTATTACACTTTTACATTTAATAATTATTTCTGTTCGTTTTCCTGGGTTGATTTTGTTGTGCTATTAGCTTCTAGAGTTAAATATTTATTTATTTGTTGTTATAGTCTTTGTGGTTTAGTGATTTAAAAAGCAGTTAAGATTTCAGTTATAAAATGAATAAATTCTGGGGATCTAATGTTTAGTATGGTGACTATAGTTAATAATCCTGTACTCCATACTTGAAATCCTAAGAGAGCAGATCATAAGTGTCCTTGCCACCCACCCACCCACACACACACACACACACACACACTATGTACATACGGTGATGGATGTATTAATTAGTTTGATTGAGTAATCATTTCACACTGTATATGCATATCAAGTCAGCACATTGTAGACCTTAACTATTATAGAATATAGACCTTAAGAATTATAGAATGTTTGTTGGTCAATGATATCTTAATAAGGCTGGGAGTGGGAAGCATTAAAGACGACTTTTTCTTCTCAGAGTATAGCTTCCATTGTCCTGATGATAAATGTTTCATTATGGTCAATGTCTAAATAAATTAATAATGTTTAAATCTGTAATTGCATATTTGATTTCTTTCTTTCTTTCTTTCTTTCTTTCTTTCTTTCTTTCTTTCTTTTACTGAAATGCCACTTAGAAAGGTGGTTTAATATTCTCACGTAGTTGGGTTTAGTGGAAGAAAGGTTTGGGGTTTTTTTTTTCCAATTGTAAACCTTCAGTTACACATTTAGCACTGTCATCACGAAGTCTACCTACATCACTTCCGCTTTGGAGAGTTTAAAACTGTTCTCAGTTATTGATTGGGGAAAAGGTTGTCATGGGTTCTGAATCTGGGATTTAATCTGTAGTACTTTCTCACTAGGTCTAGGAGTGGCACGATTCTTAACAAAAAAAGTTCCATGGCCAAAATGGAAATTAGTTGCTATATAATTTATTGAGATCCTTCTCAAAGAAAACTTGCATTCCCAAAGGACAAAACTCACAAAAACATAATCAGCGATGGCATGGGCTCCTCTGCTTCTTAGAACAGGACGAGACAGCCCCTGATTTCCTTGGAATCGTCACTAGTTAAAAACAGAACAAAACAAAACAAAACAAAACAAAACAAAACAGAACAGAGCAGCAGTACAGACATCTTCCCTGTGCCTACCAGGCCAGTTTTGTTTTCTGCAGAGTCAGTGGAGAGTGGGGGAATGGGCTAAAATATTGGTGACCAGTATCACAGAAGTGATGGTACCAATTCATTGTCTCACCCACCTGTGGATCGTGCCTCTCCAGCAGTGATCAGGGACAGAGTGACCTGGGAGGTGGTAAGTACATCCACAATGCAGCCTACACAGGGCACGAATATTCTCAAAAACAGCTTTGCTAAGGGAAATAAAAATACAAACTCTCCAAAAACACCTGCTCAAAAATGCTGTGAATTAATTACAAAAGTAACTTTTATTTCATTATTTATTTGGTCTATTTTGTGCCATCAGGGTGGAGTAGTTGAGGTCCTTCCTTGCCTAACATCCAACCTGGGAGAAAGAGCTTTGCGTGTTGACTGAACAAGCCCAATGTTTCTTTCTTAGCAGACCACTTGGATCGTAGCAGACCGCTTGGACCAGCTTCACCATGACTGATGTAAATGCTCTGCCATTCTTCAAGGACTAGTAAAGTAGGGATATTGTTTCTAAGGAACGAAGTTTTATTTATATTTATTAAATCATTACTAATTATATTATTACATCCTTCATATTCATACTCAGCATTATTGCCTGCTTGATGGTATTGCTTGCCTCAACTCAAAGACCAAGCTGAAAATGTTATTTTAATTAGAACAGTAATAAAGCTCATTGTCAAAGTTACATAAGAGATAATAGAAAACGTAAACGTCTTTACTTCAGCCCCTTCAGTTGTCTCCTCCTGAAGTACGAACTCAATGTCAGAAGTTCAGGGTATATTCTTATGTTCTTCTACATCTTTCTCTTTCAACAAATCCGTACAAATGAATATTGAGTGTTTTTTCCATGGGAATATGCTATAGATATTAATTCCACAATTTGCTTTGAAGACAAATTTTTCTGGTATTTTTTATGCGTACATTCTATGCAACACTATTTACAATTAAAAGTTTATGACTGGCTGTCCTGGGGGGCTCAGGCAGTTAAATGCCTGACTTGATTTTGACTCAGGTCATTATCTCATGGTCATGATCTCACGGTTATGAGATCGAGCCTCCCTTTGGGCTCAGCACTGGGCTATGACTTTGAAAGTTTTATTGTATCAGCATAAAATAATCTATTTGGATCTCATCCTATGCTTATTGTCTTAAATTGATATTTTTAACAGTTTTATTGAGACATAATGATCATAAAATTCATCTGTTTTAAGTGTACGATTTAGTGAATTTTAGTATATTTACCAGGTTTTTTAGCCATCACCAACATTTGGCTTTAAAATATTTTCATTGTACTAAAAAGAAACTTCATGCTAAGAATTCCCTATTTCCACCCCCAGTTTTAAGCAACAACTAATGCAGTTTCTGTCTCTAATTATTTGCCTTTTTTCTTTTTTTGGACATTTCATATAAATGGAATCATACAGGGGCGCCTGGGTGGCGCAGTCGGTTAAGCGTCCGACTTCAGCCAGGTCACGATCTCGCGGTCCGTGAGTTCGAGCCCCCCGTCGGGCTCTGGGCTGATGGCTCGGAGCCTGGAGCCTGTTTCTGATTCTGTGTCTCCCTCTCTCTCTGCCCCTCCCCCGTTCATGCTCTGTCTCTCTCTGTCCCAAAAATAAATAAACGTTGAAAAAAAAAATTAAAAAAAAAAATAAATGGAATCATACAATATGTATGACTTCTTTCACTGAGCACAATGGTTTTGAAGTTTAACCATACTGTAGCATTTATCGTACTTTGTGCCTTTTTATTGAAAAATAGTACTCTTCCTTTTTTTAATGTTTATTTCTGAGAGACAGACACACACACACACACACACACACACACACACACACACTGTGGGGGGGAGGGGCAAAGAGAAAAGAGGGACAGATGATCTGAAGGGGGCTCTGTGCTGACAGCAGAGAGCCTGATGCGGGGCTCAAATGCAAACTCTGAACCATGAGATCATGACCTGAGCCAAAGTCTGAAGTTTAACTGACTGAGCCACTCAGGTGCCCGACAACAAGTATTCTTTAAATTGATCTTTGCCTAGAATATACTGACCCATTTCTTCATTTTCACCTTTAATGAGTCACTGTGTTCCAGATATCTTGCAAACAATAAAAGATTACGTTTTAGCTTTTACCCCATGTGAGAGTCTTTGCTTTTTTTCTTTTTTTAACAAATTAGGTTAATCCATTCACATTTTTATCTTGACGTTCATAAATATTCCCTTGTTCCTGCCATCTTCTTCTATGCTTTCTGCTTTGCATCTGATATTTACTGATTTTTTTCTTAGAATTTTTTTGTTGAACAACTTTTCTTTGTGATTTTTTTTTCCCTGCTAAACATTTGGAAAGTACGTAACCTACTTCAGTTTTATAAGAAATTTCCTTAAAAATGAATTTGTATTTTTCTACATGCATGAGTAAGATTGGCCTGTAATGTTTTTGCTCTTTTTCTGGGGGGAGGGGGTATTTGTTTTTTTAATTGAGGTTCTTTTGGTCTCATAAATTCATGAATATTCCCTCTTTCTCTGTTCTAAAAGTTTGGTAAAAACCAGTATCATTTGGTTTCTAAGTTTTTGAGAGTTTTCCTTGTGGGAAGGCTTTTGACTATGAGTTTGTTTTCTTTAATAGAAAAAGGACTACACAGATGTTTTACTTCTCCTTGTGTATATTTCCTGTTTTCTGTAAGAATTTGTCCATTTCCTCTACATTTTCAAAAGGGTTGGGGTAATGCTTTTCTTAATGGTCTCATGGTCATTGTCATGTTTCAGGATTAAACTATTTTATCCTTTTTTTTTTTCTTCTGCTCTTGACCTTGGTTAAATCTGCCCTCTCTCCTTTATTCCTAATCAAAGCATATTTAGTTTTGCTGATTTTCTTTATAGCATGTTTTTATTCTATCATTAATATCTGCTCTGTGTTTTCTTTTGTTATTTCATTCTCTCTAATTTTATTTTTAGCGAAAGGTTAAATTCAATATAAAAAAATACCTGAAAATAAAGGCCCAATGACATTAGAGATAAACAATGCATTTTTTTAAAAGCAATTATACTGGAAACTCCAGGGAAAGGGTCTTGGAATGGGGTTCAAGAGTGGCAGTGAGAAAGTAAGGACAGGAAGGGACAAGGACACCCTCAAAGGTATACCATGGAGCCTGTAGGGACATGGGACCAAGGGATGGGCTGCTTGCTATGTATTTCCCCCTCTCTCACTCTCCCTCCCCCCAGATCAGGCCAGCTTGCTGTGAGTCCTCCTTTGCAGTCTATCTCCATTTGGAGAGGCTCATGGGAAGGCCGGCCACTATCTAGCAATTTGAAACTTTGGACTTCTGCCGTGACCTTTAGGGTCTGGGCTATTAGGGAACCATTATGAAATCCTGAAGGCAAGGAATGATGACTGATCCAGTGTTACAAAAGACAGAGTGGGATCCAAGGGCTTTTATTTACCCTTGTGACCAGTCCCAACCCAAATCTGTTTGTGGAAGGAAGATTTACCTTTCCTCGTCATTCATTCACAAAGGGGAAGAGTAGGGGAAATCGACAGAGTTTGGGGTAGCCTAGGCATATTTTATCTACTTCCATAAAAGTAGATTCTTGTCCTTCCCCCAAAGGTTAAGCAAAACAGGCTTGCTCCAGGAAAGATTCTTTAAGAAAACATTTTTTTTTAATGTTTATTTATTTTCGAGAGACAGAGAGAGACAGAGCATGAGCAGGGGAGGGGTAGAGAAAGAGAAGGAGACACAGAATGGGAAGCAGGCTCCAGGCTCTGAGCTGTCAGCACAGAGCCCGACGTGGGGCTCGAACTCACAAGCTGTGAGATCATGACCTGAGCTGAAGTCGGACACTTAACCCACTGAGCCACCCAGTCTTCCCAAGGAAAGATTCTTTAAGTAGCAGACCTTCCAACCCTAGAGTGGACACTGACTGTCCTCTTCACTGGAGAAAAAAAGAAGGTTAGAAGTCGATCCTGTCTTTGTGTTTGCACAAGTACCAAACAAATCTTCTTCATGACCTCTATGACTTTATCACTGCCCAACTACACCCCCCTTTTATTATTATTATTATTTTTGTTTGTTTGTTTAGCTTACTATTCATTAGTCTAACTTCTTTTTTTTTTTTTTTTTTAATGTTTATTTATTCTGGGGAGAGAGAGAGAGACAGAGACAGAGTGCAAGCAGGGGAGGAGCAGAGAGAAAGGGAGACACAGAATCCAAAGCAGGCTCCAGGCTCCGAGCTGTCAGCACAGGGCCCGACTCAGGGCTCGAACTCACAGATGTGAGATCATGACCTATGCCGAGGTCGGATGCTTAACCGACTGAGCCGCCCAGGCGTCCCCATTAGTCTAACTTCTGTAGGGGATGTTTCGCTTACTGATTTCAGCCTATCTTATTTCTAATTAACTTATTTCAAGCCATAAAGATCTTTCTAATTATAGCTTTAACTGCATCCCCCAAGTTTGATACATAGTATTTTATTTTGATTTTATAATCCTCAGTGTGATGTCTCTGTTGATCCAGGTGTCATGTAGATTCACATTCTCAATTTTTTAGTTTTCCAAACACGCGAAAACTTTCTGTTTATCTTTTGGGGTGGTTACATTTAATGGAACTGAGTCAGAGAAAATTTTCATTGCACGATTTCAAGCCAAATATCTCAAGTCTTACTTTATGGCCCACCTGATTGTCAAGTTTTCAGATGCTCCACATGTAATCGAAATAAATGGGCCAACTGCAGTCAGATCCTGTGTTTCATATGTGTTCGTCAGATGAAATTTTTCGGTTGTATTGCTCAAGTTTTCTATATTCTTGTTGGCTTTTAACCAGTTCTATCAGATATTGAGAGACATGTTAAAATCTCTCAGTAAGATAAGAGATTTGTGTGTTTGTTTGTTTTTCTTCTAGTTATGCCAATTTTGCTTTGCATATTTTGGGGCAGTATCAGGTACATGTAAATTTAAATTTTTTAGATCCTCCTTGTTTGTTGGAATGTGACCATTAAAGTGTGCCACTCGTGTCCAGTAAAGAGATTAGATTTGGCCTTAAAATTTCATTTGACCGATGTTGTTCTGGGGACACTAGCTGCTTGGGTTGACAGTTCATGTGGTGTATCTTTCTCTATTATCTTATTTTCAACCTTATGGCTTAAATGTATTTCATCTAAGCAGCTGTGAGTTCCATTTTTACTCAGTCTCCTATCTTTATCTTTTAATTGGATTATTTGGTCTGTCTCACTTGATCTAATTACTAGTACGTTCTTTCAAATCCACTGCCTTATTGAGTGCTTTCTTAGCTGCCCATCTACTTTAGGTTTCTACCCTCCATTTTTTTTTATACTTCCTTTGGGTTGATTATTCTTTTTCTTTGACTTTTGCTCTATTAGTTTGGAAATAATACACTCCTTGATTATTCTTTTAGCGATTAACCTAGAGATTAGCTCAGGCATTCTTGACTTATCAAATTCTAATACTAACTTATAACTTGTCTTCTCTTTCAGGACAATGCAAGAACATTAGAACACTTTAATTCAATTTGCCCTATTCTCAGACACTTCCCTTTTTATGAGTACCTGCTCTTATTTGAATAGATACGATATATTCTCAGATCGCACTGAGAATGCAGGCCAGAGATTTTTAAAAACAGCCTTTTGTTTCTTGCTGTAAATAAAGAAGTTGGTGAGAAAGAGGGATTTACTTTATTATCTCAAATTCATCCCCTTTTCTGAACTTCCAAGTTTTTTCCTATGTCTGGATTTTTACTCTTCCTTATTAGCTCTTCCCTATGGAGGAATGTATTTTTCCGATATTGGTGATCTAGACAAGTTTTGTTGGAAGCCTTGTGAGTTGCTCTGGTAAACTGTAAGTTACCTATAAGATGTATAATTTGATAAATTATAAAAATTGGAAACAATTATTTCTGCCATTGAATGTGCATCCTTTTTCCATACGACTTTGCAATTTCTCCTATCGAGATTTGAGGTCTATTTTCTTACTCCTCAATTTAGGTTGGCCTTTTGACTTGCTTTGACAAGCAGTCGTGTCCCAGTTCCAAGCCAACGGCTCATGAATTCTTGCACATTTTTTCTTTCCCTCGAATTTGGAGGAACCGCCAAACGAAGACCCAGCTAGCTTCCTGGAGGATACAGGCCATGTGAGGAGATGAGGCGTCCCCGCGGAGGCCATCCTAGATCACCCGGCTCCCAGCCAACCCTGCAGCTGACCATACACGCAAGTGAACCCAGCCAAGACCAGAAGAACTGCATACATAAGCCCACCCAACTGACAACCTGTGTAATTGTGGGCTAAATAATTATGTTAAGCTATTACATTTTGGGGTAGTTTGTTATGCATCAAAAGTTAACTGACATAAGTCCCTATCAAAAACTTTTAGACTCAGAAGAAAGGAGAAAGAAAAAGTTTAGATTTTCTCATGTTTTTCTTGGATGGCCGAAAAAGTCTAGCAATCTGTGAGGTGAGAAGATAGTCATATGGATGGAGAGTTTCACCAACTGGCTAAAGCCGCATGGTACTACCTGCTCAATAAGCCTTGGTGGGCTTGGTGTGAACTAGCAATAACACAGTGGTAATCAGGAGAAAGTCCAAGAGCCAGTAGACTGTTTTTACACTGTTGTGGCCACTGCGCTACGATCAGAGAAAGCCCCCAGCCCTCTGTAAATACCCATAGCATGAAGTCCCAGGAAGGTACATATGGAGATAAAACTGGACCAAGGAACCAGCAGACCATTCTGCAGAGGCTATACCTTGTCAGTGATCTGAAAGATCAAATGAGACCACAGAAGTTTAAAGAATTGTTCAAGCCAACAGCAAGAGAAATGGCCAGTGTTGGGTTCTCATTTGGACAGGAGGTGGCCTGGGAAACATCCCAAGAGAAAAATAGCTTTTTTCTTTTTTCTTTTTTTCACATTTTTAAAAAATACCTATTTATTTATTGAGAGAGAGAGAGAGAGAGCAAGCAGGGGAGGGGCAGAGAGAGAGGGAGAGAATCCCAAGCAGTCTCCTCACTGTCAGCACAGAGCCCAACGTGGGGCTCAGATCCGCAAACCATGAGGTCGTGACCTGAGCCCAAATCAAGAGTTGGATGTAAAAATAACCAAAATAACTCAGATATAGGATCTTTCCTCAGGAAATAAGTTGACTAGGAGGGAGTGAGGCAAGTATTTTAATCTTGGTAATACACCCTCACAAGTGACGGATGCCATCCGCAAGCAGGATCAGTCAATGCTTCATCCAAGGAGCGTCATCTGATCTCCAAGGGAAAACAGAATTTGCATCACAAGTGACTCCAATGAGAGGTGGGAAGAAAATGGAGTCTATCTCAGAATTGGGACATCAGCCCGGACACTGAAGAGGGAACCTTATGTCAGAATCAACCGATCTTCTATTTAGGAGGCAACAAGGAGTTTGAGAACACCAAGCTGACAGTGGATAACTAGCTAGTTGTATTACCAGGGAATGCCGAAGTCTTGGTGTCCACGTTTTCACCTGTGAAATTCACCTGTGAAAGTCAATGATCTCTAAGATCTCTGCTGGTTCTAAAATCCTGCCAGGCTTGGAACAAAAAAACACTGCAGTATTTTAAATCATTTAAGAGAGTTGTGCTCATAGTTTCAGTCATAGAGCCTATTGGTGGTCCCATTCTTGATTTATTTAACGTCAAGTCCTTGTTTGGGAATGCAATAGCTAATTAGAACACTAAGACTATGGGAAAATATGGTTTGCCTTCCAACAATATATCTTCACAGGAGCTCTAGGAAGGCCCTGTGATAAACAAAACAGCAACTCTATGCATTAGTAATGTGTACGGTAAAAATTTAGAAAATGTATTTTGGACCTGAACTGTTATTAACTATATCTATGAAATAAGGAGTAAAGGCTGTAGGAAGCTGTGCCTCTAAACAGCAAATAATAATAATAATAATAATAAATACTTTAAGTGTAAAAAATGACAGATTACAGAATGAAGAATGAGAAAAAGGAATGAAATTTTTCTTGAAATTTGGTCATGCTAAAAAAGGAAGTTCAGAGTTCGTTAATCATCTTTCGTTTTGCCTGAATAAGAAAAAACTCAGAAAGAAGTGAAACTTTAGAAGTTACACTGAATAAACACGGAGACCCATTTGCATACATAATGATTTAAGCGTCTACTCTCACTGTAGCAGTCTACAAAACCATAAACATATATTCAAATACTCTAAAACCTATTTTGAAGGTATTTCTAACACCTATAGTTGAAATCTACATTTATATTCAAGGGCAAAACTTACATGGTTTAGTTAAAGTAGTGGTGGTCACCAAGATTATCTTTGGAGATCATTTCTAGATACATAAGATATTACTAAGTTCATGTGTATATTAAAATAAAGGGTGAAGGGCGCCTGGGTGGCTCAGTTGGTGAAGCATCCAACTCTTGATTTCGACTCAGGTCATGATCTCCCCGTTCATGAGTTTGAGCCCCACGTGGGGCTCTGCGCCGTCAGCTTGGGACTTTCTCTCTGCCCCTCCTCCACTCATGCACACACACACACACACACACACACACACACACTCGCACGCGCTCTCGAAATAAATAAATAAATAAACAAACAAACTGAAAATACATAGAGAGTGAATACAGTTTCACATGTTCTCTGACGCCTTCCTGGCATTCTCCCTTCTGCTAACAGACTGGGGAGTCTATTCGTGAGGAATCTCAAGTTAATGTCTTGCCATTTCTTCACAACATCTAGGCTACTCATTTTTCTTCTTCACTCGTTGTCCCTGACCCATATCCTGGAAGAGCAAAAACGAGTTCTGACATTAGATGGAGGAGAAGGGTAGTAGGAAATCTCCCATATTCAGAAATTCTATGCTAAAGAAATGGGTTGCTCAACACGGACCAGGTCAGAGGGTAAGTTCTGAGGCTGGATAACCTAGCATCTCATTCAGACACAAGTAAAACGTTATGCAAAGGAGCTGGACTCATTTTTTTTTTAAAAGAAAATCAGACATATAGTTTTCCTATCCCAAAGCATATTTGTGTCTGCTGGCAGACAAGAACAGGTAATTGCCTCCAGGTGTTTGCCTGCAGGAAGTCATTGAAATTCAGCACGAGTAATGGCAGTTTCCTCAGCAGCAAAAACTAACCTGCGGGAACCTCAGAGGCACAGGTATATTTTAGAATAGAATGCCAGCCAGCTGAAAGGCCATAAGCTCAGAAGGCCCAGTTAAACAGGGAACAGGTTAACGAAAATAAGAATCAGGGCATATTGTTAAACTATTAATGACAACACTTGAAGATTTAAAAAAAAAATTGTTCTTGGCTTTTTTAAAAAAAGTTCTCAAATTTGGGGGGATTTTTTTTAATGTACTCATTTATGGTAACTGCCTAGCAGGTCCCACTACCCACCTCACCCACCCCCCACCCCCCGCCTCCCCGAGGAAATACAAATTATAAGAATAACAACACTTTAAGTTCTGTTTTTATGGAAGCTCGTGTACCAAAAATAATCCGTTATTAAACAATAATCTGGATCTTTTTCCATCGTGAATAGATACCCTAGGACATTTTATTAAAGGTGGGAGATTAACCACTGGCACTTAACTCATTTCCTCCACTCAAACGAAAATCATGTGGTTTTTTTTTTCAAAAGGTACAAACCAACAAAGACAAGATAAGTGAAAGTGATGATAACAGTAACAAAAATTTGGAAAATTGGAGCAGGCTTGGGAAAGCTAAATTCTAAGCCTGCTGCAGGGAAAGCTGAGCAGTAGCCTGATCTTTGGGATCGTTTTCAAATAATGATCCAGGAATGGGCATCATCGGTACCTCTGGAAGTTCTGTTGAAAGTGGGGTTGTTTATGGGGTGCCTGGGTGGCTCAGTCAGTTAAGCATCCAACTCTTGATTTAGGTTTGGGTCATGATCTCACGGTTTGTGAGTTTGAGTTCCACTTTGGGCTCTGCACTGACAGCGTAGAACCTGCTTGGGATTCTCTCTCTCTCAAAATTAATAAACAAACATTTTTAACAAGTGGGGTCATTTAAAAAAGAGCTAGACCTCCAGATACCTTCCCCTACTCCACACAATAGGCCAACTACATACCCCAGCAGATGACTGAAGAGACTCATTTCCTGTAGACAGATGCACAGAAGGGTTGAGCCTACATAATGAATGCTAAGATTCCCAGTATTTTCTGCCCTTTCCATTCAAGAACACTGGTACACACACACACACACACACACACACACACACCACACGTCCTAGCCAGTAACGGGAAGTCTTTATGGAATTTGACCAGCCTAAAAGAAAAGATCTGAAAATAATAACCCAGGGGTCCCTAAGTAAAGGCAAATGGAAAAAGATAAGAAAAACAGAGGACACGTTCTGGAAGTCCAACATCCATATGATAGGAGTTCCATAAAGACAGAACTGAGAAAATGGACAACAGAAAATCACTAAAGGAAGAACTCAGTACTTTCCCAAACAGAAAGACATAAATCTTCAGATCAAAATAAACCCAGCACCAGAGATCATGGTAAATCTACACTAGGATCCATCATTATGGAATTTCAGAACTCTGGAAAGAAAGAGAATATACTACGAGCTTCCTAGAAGGAAGAGACTCCATAAGAAGAATGGCATGAAATATCTCAATAGTAGTGCTGGAAGCTAGGAGACAATAAACTAATGCCTTCAAAATTCTGAGGAAAAATGTTACTTCCATCTTAGAATTCTTATCTAGACAAAGTATGAAGTCAAGTGTGAAGGTAAAATAAAGACATTCTCGAGTGTTTCGAGTCTCAAGGCTTTTGTTTTGTTTTGTTTTCCATGAACTCTTTCTTAGGAAGCCTCTGGAGGATGAAGCGCCACCAAAATATGGGAGGAAATCAAGAGGAAAGCATGGGGTACAGGAAATGGTGTCCCACCTGAGAAACAGGAGACTGCAATCCCCAGAATGGTGGGAAAGAGATCCCCATGGAAACAGTGATATGTCAAGCCTAAGGGGTTACTCTTCAGAATGCAAGCCTAACCGCTCCAGGAGAGAGCAAACCAATACGATATTGAGTGAGTCTGAATGTATTAACATGGCATTTACCCATTCTTGACTGAATTAATAAGTACGTGGAGAGCCAAGCAAATATAAAAATCAGTCAGTTACTTTCACCAGAGAAATGAAGAAAAGGCATCATATGGTTTAGCTATGAATAGTGTTCATAGTAATACATGTGGTCAAGGTGATAATATACCCATAAACACTGTTAAGCCAAGCAAAACTATAACCTACATGGGGCACCTAGGGGGATGGCCTTGTAACTTTTGTCACTTCAGGATAGAAGGCGTGGGGATGGGAAAGACACAAAGCCACTTGTTTCGGAGTTAGAAGTCAATAGATAGTGTCTAAATTGAAAAGTCAAAAATTGGCAACATGATTATGTTATACGTGTTTACAAATGTAAATATTAAAGCATTAAACTGAAAATATTTGTGTCTAGGGCGTGGGAAAAATGGAGATGGTAGGAAACAGCTTTCGTTCATAGCAGGCATTAAAACCACCCGACTCTTTAAACTTCCATGAAAAATTGGACATTAATTTTTTTAAAAACGAAACTAGTTCAGGTTACAACATGTACTCTTAAAAGCTTTGAGTAAATCATTTCAGGAGATATGACTAAGGTGGATAACTTATCTCACAAAGATCAAACCTATCTTCTTTAAAGTTTTTTTTTTTTTTTTTTAAAGAGAGACAGAGCTCAAGTGTGGGGAGAGGGGCAGAGGGAGAGAGAGAGAAGGAGAGAATCACAAGCAGGCTCCACGCTCAGCATGGAGCCTGGCCTGACGCAGGGCTCGATCCCAGGACCCTGAGATCATGACCCGAGCCAAAATCAAGAGTAGGACGCTCAACTGACTGAGCCACCCAGGTGGCTGTCCATTTCTTGATTCATCCATATAGTCAAGCTGTGAATGGACATTTTATTAAATGACTACCCGTGCAAGATATCATGTAAGACACCATGGAAAAAGTAAACAGGAAGACTACAGTGTGATTTTCTTCCTCATGTTGTTGGCAAACAAATAAGAAAGGTACGTGAAACACGTTTTTACATGTTTACATGAATAGATGACGGATATGGAGGCAAAGGAACTACATACTACAATATAAAAGAAATGGGATAGGGATTTGCCTGTCGGATGGGACAAACTGAATTGAGTATCAAAGGAAGAGGTAGATAAGGTAACTAGTACTAACGTGAGCAAAATCGTGAATAAAGGAAATGTTTCAGTAAGCTTGGAGGGTTCAAATCATTCCACATAATGCAGGACAAGGAATGACGATGTTAATTCCAAGACAGCAGGGATCTTGGGTGCCTTACTTGCCATTTTGACCTCAACAATCTAGAACATTGCCTGGCACATAATAGATACTCAAAAACATTTGCCCTGTGCATGGCTTGATAAGATTGGAAAGCTAAGTTAGGAGCTGTTAACAGACGGCTGTGATGCCATTTAAGGCGCTTAGAGTTTAGACTGTAATAAAATATTTGAGGAGAGGATTATCGTGGTTGTAATTTTGATGGCTGAATTCGGGATAGATTGGAAACGTGAGAGATGCCAATTTAGGCAGCAAGAAATGAAAAATAAAGGTCTGAGTGATATCCATTAGCCACTAACGTAGGAAGGAAGAAACACAGAGCAGTTATTGTGAAAGCTAGCCGTGATTTTGTAGAAATATACCAAGTTTGGGGTCAGGAAATCTGACTTTAAATCCTGTTCTCTATCATTTAATGAGCGTGAGAAGTCATGGGAACAAGTCTGTAATGAATAACAGTTTCTTTATTAGGAAAATTAGGAATTAAAAATAATCCTTTACCTGTTGTCTAAAGGGTACCAGATACCTTTTTTTTTTAATTTTTTTTTTAACGTTTATTTATTTTTGAGACAGAGAGAGACAGAGCATGAAGAGGGGAGGGTCAGATTGAGAGGGAGACACAGAATCTGAAACAGGCTCCAGGCTCTGAGCTGTCAGCACAGAGCCCGACGCGGGGCTCGAACTCACGGACCATGAGATCATGACCTGAGCCGAAGTCGGACGCTTAACCGACCGAGCCACCCAGGCGCCCCACCAGATACCTTTCAAGGATATGTAAATGCACGAAGGCAGCATAAACAGGATAAAAGAAGAAAAACCCAAAAGACTGGGGACACAAAACACAGCTGAGAACGAAGCTACAAATCCATTATGATTCACAAGATTCGAAGACAGCACTGTGTAAACTACGAAGAACTAGACAAGTAATAGGTGTATTTAACCTACATCATCTCTGGGGGCGCCTGGGTGGCTCAGTTGGTATCAGGGAAGCACATTGCCTTTAAGTGAATAGATTCCACTTCCTCAAGAGGAGGGCAGTGGAAGGGCAGAGGTGCAGTAGCAAAGAAATTGTGGCATCAGGGGTAAGGATGTCTTGTTTTAATAGCCTTAACTTTCTCCAGGAGCTAGTCAAGGACTTCTGCTAAAAGCGAGGTTAAGTCGGTGGGTCGGGGGAGGAGTTAGGAGTTTGAAAGTAGCAGACAGGTTTCCGGTCAAAAGGGCAGGGATAGAGACCCAACTATGAGAAGGACCGTCAAGTGTAAATATACACAAGCTCGCTGAGACCAAAGAAAAATATTAATATATTGCAGCTACGGTTTATTCAACATAGTATGTTTTTGGAACAGTTGGGTGTTTTTCTTTTTTTTTTTTTCTTTTTTAAATATGATCTCGGGGGTGACTGGGTGGCTCAGCAGGTTAAATGTCTGACTTTGGCTCAGGTCACAATTTCATGGTTCGTGGGTTCAAGCCCCGAGTCGGGCTCTCTGCTATCAGCACAGAGCCCACTTCAGATCCTGTGTCCCCTTCTCTCTCTGCCCTGTCTCTGCTTGTGCTCTCTCTCTCTGTCTCAAACAAAAACAAAAACAACAAAAACAAAAACAAAAAAACAAAACAAGGGTGCCTGGGGGGCTCAGTTAGTTAAACATCCGACTTCGGCTCAGGTCATGATCTCAGGGTTTGTTGAGTTCAAGCCCTGTGTCGTGGGCTCTGTGCTGACAGCTCAGAGCCTGGATCCTTCTTCGGATTCTGTGTCTCCCTCTCTCTCTGCCCCTCCCCCGCTCACACGAGGTCTCTCTCTCTCTCAAAAATAAACATTAGGAATTTTTTTTTTAAAGATAAAAAAAGCTCTGGTTTTAAAAATAAGTAAATAAAAATAAAAACATGATCTCACTAGTCTTTATTTATTTATTTATTTATTTATAGCTTGAGTGGAGGAGGGAGCAGAGGAAGAGAAAGGAAGAATCTTCAGCAGGCTCCATGCTCAGTGCAGAGCCCAACTTGGGTCTTGATCCCATAACTCTGAGATCATGACCTGAGCCAAAACCAAGATTCAAGGGCACTCAGCTACCCCAGGCCCCCAGGCGCCCTGATCTCATTGGTCTTCATAAGCAATCATCATATCACAGAATAAGAATACTGAAGGTGAGAAAGAAATAACTTGCCCAAATGACGGGGCAAGTAGGTTTTTGTCTCCTATTATAAAAATTTCAATCAGGGGCGCCTGGGTGGCGCAGTCGGTTAAGCGTCCGACTTCAGCCAGGTCACGATCTCGTGGTCCGTGAGTTCCAGCCCCGCGTCAGGCTCTGGGCTGATGGCTCTGGGCTGATGGCTCGGAGCCTGGAGCCTGTTTCCGATTCTGTGTCTCCCTCTCTCTCTGCCCCTCCCCTGTTCATGCTCTGTCTCTCTCTGTCCCAAAAATAAATAAAAAAACGTTGAAAAAAAATTTAAAAAAATTTTTTCAATCATATTTGCTCACTGGTGGGAGGAAATCATTCTCTTGAAGTTATGAAATAGGCGTTTTTTTCTTGAATAGTTCCTTGGTCAGCAAGAAAGTTGAAGCTTCACAAGTCAGAGATAAAGTCAAGATATTGCCCAAGATACAGTCCAAGATATCGTTTGAGTTGGTATTATACAATGCCCGTGCTTATGGTGCACAAGCACAACTTCCTAACAGTTGGGTGGGAAGAGAAATTTTTAAACAGATCATCTAATACTAATTAGGTATTAAATATACTGAAGTTAGAATTTTATGGGTGTCCAAGAATCTTACTGCTATCTTTCCTACTTTCCAGTGCTTCCATAGTTAATCATCTCTTGCTAGGAGATGTTTGAAAGCAGGGGTGCTTAATGTTAACTTATTCTTAATTAAAATACTATAATCAAATTAAAGGAAGATGAGTTTATAGTAAAATGCTTAAGTTTCAAAAGATTTGCAAAAAAAAGAAGAGAGAGAGAGAAATTATCTCTGGAGAAGAGGCCTTTCAGGATCTCAAGTGAGAGCAAAAAGTAAAGCACTGGATAAGATAATAAGACAGAAAAAAGTAGACTACCCTATCTTTAAAGATATCACAGGATAAATGACAAGAGGATAAAAGGGACAGTTTCATCAGAGGTTTATTATATATGACATTAACTAGAACCCATAGCTTTTAAAGAAATCAATAGAGTTCATTATTTTTAAACAATTTTTATGTGTATTTATTTTTGAGAGAAAGACAGAACATGAGCGGGGGAGAGGTAGAGAGAGAGGGAGACACAGAATCCGAAGCAGGCTCCAGGCTCTGAGTGGTCAGCATAGAGCCCGCCTCAGGGCTTGAACTTGTCAAATGCGAGATCATGACCCGAGCCGAAGTCAGAGGCTCAACCGACTGAGCCACCCAGGCATCCCTAATAGATTTTATCTTTTAAGAGTAGTTTTAGTTTTACCAGAGCACTACTCCTCCTCTTTGCCTTGGTATGGTACCTGTGTTACAATTAATGGACCAATGTTGATATGTTATTATTAATTAAATTCCATAGTTTACACGAGTGTTCCCTTCCTCGTGTTGTACAGTTTTAGGGGACCCACAGAATTTAATCTATCTTTTTAAAATATACACATAATATTAGCACCTTATAGAAGCGCTGGGAAAATTTTTTAAAGTTTTTATTATTTATTTATTTATTTATTTATTTATTTATTTATTTATTTTTGAGAGAGACAGACACAGCACAAGTGGGGAAGGGCATCGAGAGGGAGAGAGAATCCCAAGCTACCAGCACAGAGCCTGATGTGTTGCTCAAACCCAAGAAGCCATGAGATCATGACCTGAGCTGAAACCAACAGTTGGACACTTAACTGTCTGAGCCACCCACGCGTCCCATAATCTACCATTTTAATTACATCACCTCTCAGATAGTTTTGATGTTTTAACATTTAAGTTGAGGAAAACTCACAAGGGATGAAATGAACATTTAGATCTTGCATGTGTGTTACTGCTTCTCACCAGGACTTCAAAGCAATCATAGAAAAGATTTTTTTTTTTTTTGTATGTTTGTATTACCTTTAGGAAATTTTCCAACCGGTAGTCTCTATAGCTCAATATTCTCTAAGAGAAATAATATGAGAAGAGATTGTTTCAATTTTAATTTTTACTGAAATGCGGTAAGATTGGTAGAAATGATCACATAATTCTTACAGGTATAACAAAATTATATAGTACCGAAGGAAGGGGCCAAATGCACAGATTAATTTTGTTTTCAAATCAATATTGTACCATGAATGCCATTACATCTTGCCTGTCATCTCGGATTGGAGAGAGCCTGGAATACATAATCTAAATGTTGTAACTGAGGATTGTTGAAGGTTTGTCTATACGGAAATGCTGTGCAATTTGGACAATGCCACCTGAAGGTCATCATGAAAAAAAAATGAAGGAACCCATAGTATGAGAGCGTGTCAAAGAACATCTAAAATAGGTGAGGCCCGTGATTCAAGTTTACATCACCACAATGTACCTGATTAGAAAATTCACCAGCCTTGGAAAAAGAACCAACAAAATCATAGATTCTTTACTCTACGATAGACTATAGTGAGCTAGTCCAACAGAGTCACTTTACAAACAGAAACTAAAATTCAATGAGATGTCAGTGTTAGTGATGAAAGGTATACTTAACTGTGTTTTTCATCAAAAAGGAAAAAAAAAAACCAAGTAAAATAGCCTATAGATCTCATTTTCCTGCAAAGATGTTATGGATAACACCCAGAGTTAGCTGTTAATTAATTTTGATTGATGATGAAGACTAAAGAGAGGGCTATAGAGCATAATAAGATAGAGTTTTCTATTCCTAACAGTTTAGACCAGGAAATAGAGACCTAGAAAGAGTAAAACAATAATAGCACTTAAAGTTTCAGGCATGATAACCTATCTGATTGAGAGTATGCCAATTTTCTGTGAGCCCGTTGGACCGCTTCAGGAAATGATCACAGAAAAGGGACAATTCAACTAGATCTTAGAGAACTGGTAGGGTTTGGATGAACAAAGAGGAGGAAGGCAGGCATGCCGTGTGATGACAATGATTGGAAACATGGACGCTTTTTGCAGAAACAGTGAGTGGATCCATTCAGCTGACCGTGAGGACTTTATTTGGGGAGGCAGCTAACAGGAACGGTGAAAATGTACGCTTGGATCACACTGCGATTTGAAAGCGGCTAGGGAATATGGACTTCATCTTGTAGTTAGCAGTGGGCTGCTTGCTTTCTTCAGTAAGAGAGTTACACACTCAAAGCATTATTTTTAGGAGATAATTAGGGTGGCGTGCCTGATTAAGAGAAGCTAGGAATGTTTGGACTGTAGCCCTATCTTTTCCAAGTTGATGCATTGGTGGACAACTGTGTTCTCTCTCCAGACACCCTCCAATGTTAATATTGGCAACAGTGGAGTACCACTGGATTAACCTACTACTGAGCAGCTTTTTATTTAATGTCATATAGAGCGTGCTTGCTGTTCATCTTTAGCAATCTTTTGAAGACGGGTGAGGAAAATATTTTTAGATCTATGACATTGACCTCTACATCTTAAGGTAATATTAATGAAATCCCAAGTCTTCTAAATGTTCGTGCTGGGAAAACATGGGGGTTGTTGGTTAAAAAAAAAAATTGAGGGAATTGGAAAAACGTGGTTGGAAATGACGTCAAAATCGCAGGCTATGGGTAGTTGTAAAGAGCTAATCTGATTTTCATTGGAGAATCTATAGTCAAAAACCCAGGTGTCAGGGCAGCGCAAACTAGAAGAAAAAGGACAGGTATCCAATTCACGGACTTCATAGCACCTAAAAATAATACTGTTCTGGGTTTCAGAACAAACCACTCACCTTCAAATTCAGAAGCAAAGAAGAGAAAGAAAATAGAGCAGCAGAATGGAAAATAGTTACCAGTATGGAAATAAATCTTTGCTTAAAAGGATCCGGTCACAGTGGAAGTGAAGACGGAGAGGAAGAATAATGGGGAGATACCGAAGGACAGCATAAAGGGGACATTGCACATAGTAGGATAAGAGAAAGAGCTACTTCGGTAGTTTTATAGAAGTGGATACATCCAGAGGACTTAACAGGCTCTCATTGTTCTTCTGTCAAGCATCCCTAGAAAACACGTCATGGCTATCACCCCATTTTACAGATGAGGATACTATAAATTGTTCCTTAGTATTTTAGCGCATGGATCGCAGCTTGCTAATTAGCAATGTATCGGAGGTGTAATGCGGCCACGATGAGAAACAGGATCGTTTCTTTCCCCACCCTCCCCACCCCCACGCAGGATCTTTAGTTTAACCCAGAAGAATGTTTCCTTGGACTTATCTGCCACACAACTGGTCAGTGTTCCATCATGGTACCTCAACACCGTCATATGTTTTACGTTACCAGAAAAATCGGGCAAGCTTCAAGGAAATCGGAGTAGTAAGAAATCCATACTATTGAGTCACTTGTTGATATTTCTGCACCATCCTAGAATTTCTTATTTAAGTGTTGCCCAAATTTATTCTGGCTTTCTTTGAGTTTGTGAGAACAGACACAAATAGTTTCTGGTGATTTTTTTTTTTTTTTCAGAATAACAGCTTGGCCTTTTGGGAATATGAATCACAGGTCACGTCATAAAAGAACTGATGTTCGAAAACTTTTTTGAATACTCATTCGTTTGGGACAATCCTTTTTTTTTTTTTTCCCTAAATAAGGACACAAAAAATTCCTTGATAAGAAATCTCATTAGAGGTTTGAGTGAAAAAAATTGTGTGGATTTGTTTTAGTGGTATCAGAATGGCTACAAGATCATCAGTTGCTTAGAACATATGCTTAAGAGAAATGGTTATCGAGACTGCTAAAAAATATTTTTGAAGCGTATTCCGAAGCTAACCACATTCCTTCCCCCACTTGGACTGTAGGGTAATAGAAACTATGCTTTTAGAACAAGACAAGTAAGAGAAGAGTTACCGTCAGAGAAGTGTCTGATTTACCTTTCTGGAAATCATTTCATTTTGTTCCAGAGGGGTGGACTATGGAACTTTCTGAGAGAACATGGTTACGAAACTGTTGTGTGATTAGAGCTGGGGAGGGAGGGACTGTTTTGACTCTCTTGTTACTATGTGAGGGCTGGAATTTTGCAACCAGAAGGTTCCACAACAGTTGGGAACGACAGTTGTACAAAGAGCAAAGCAGAAGATAAATGTGTGTGTCCTGTTCCTCCTGTTCTAAGCACCACACAGCACGACTGTGCCAAGACAAGATTTCCTGCTTGTATCAATATTTTTTATAATTACAAAACCTCCTGTGCAAAATCCATTAACGGAAAAAAAAAAATCTCACAAATAATATCGACGCTGTCTTTAGGTTAGACAGCCATCTGGTTAGCTGATTTTCGCTATGCACACACACACACACACACACACACACACACACACATATAGCCTTATTTAGATGCCTTATTATAATCCTTGTTGCATATCCAGTTATGTACTGTAAACGAATCTCTGTGTCCTCTTACAAAAATGAAAACAGTTGCAATTTACAAGGCACTCAAAACAGGTTAAAGTTTACCGTGAGCCGTTATTGTCCTATTATTCGTGGCTTATTCTTATCTTTCATTCACTTACTTATCTCTTACTTGTATATTAGTATTAGTTTCGTTTTCCTTCGTTTCTATTAAGTTCGTTGTCTGTTGCTCTTTCTCCAGTTTGCCCCCATTCGGACTTTGACTCTCGATTCTTGGGTTCCTTTACACTGATGCCCAGAGACATCTTGGCATAAAAGGAACCACCAAGAAAACGAGATAACCGATAACCTCAAAATCATAAATTAAACCACGAGCTCTCGCCAACAGAAACTTAAATGAAACAGTACAGAATAGTACGGCCCTGAGTGGAGGGAAGGAAAAAAATCATGGGTTTAAGGGTTGTTTACTAGAAGCAATTTAATTGCAAAATTTCATTCAGTGAACAGGTATCTAGGGAAAACTTCTGAGAGCCCAACGACGTATTTAAAAAGCCAGAAGCGGGGCGCCTGGGTGGCTTGGTCGGTTAAGCGTCCGACTTCGGCTCAGGTCATGATCTCACGGTCCGTGAGTTCGAGCCCCGCGTCAGGCTCTGGGCTGACAGCTCAGAGCCTGGAGCCTGTTTCCGATTCTGTGTCTCCCTCTCTCTCTGACTCTCCCCTGTTCATGCTCTGTCTCTCTCTGTCTCAAAAATAAATAAACGTTAAAAAAAATAAAAAAAAAAAGCCAGAAGCTGGTGAGTTTGGGACGTGGTCAGATCTGGGGTAACAGAGACATCAGTGTAGGAAGTAAACATTGGGAGTGAGGCTGTGTTTGCAGAAAGAGGGCACTTGTAAAGCTGGGAGTGGAGTTGTGGGGTCAGCAGTTTATTTACAAAAAGAAAAGGCTACGTATAACCAGTGATTTAGATGGGAAATGCGACATTCTTTTAATGTGCCGTTGAATCCTGTCCTGTAACCTGGTTTACACACCTAGTGTACTTCTGTGCCGATGCTGAAATCCCATAATTATAGACATGACCCTTATTAAAATGAAAAATTGCTAGAGATTATATATAATATACAGCATACATACGTAAATATGTATATTTATATTTACATATACATATGTATATACATATACATATACATATGTATATGTATATTTAAGCCTGAATTACAAAGTACAGTTACGAAAATATCAAGTATATTTTTGTGGCAGTGCCCCCCCTGTGTCCCCGGATTCCATGCTGCTGCAGATAAGCGAGCAAAGGGAAGACAGGGAGGTGGCGGGGGAGGTCTCGACGTTCAGGATGTGATCTTTTCTGCAGGCAGTGAGGGTCCTTGTGAGGCCATCCGTGGTTGTATTTGGACATGTTACTTAACCTCTGTAAACCCGACTTCCTTTTTTCAGTAACATGTGGATAACAACAGTACTTGTAATAAGCGAGTTATTGTTTTGGTTAGATGAACTTTGCTTTGGAATATTTTAGATTTACAGAAAATAGGCAAAGATTATATAGAGAGCTGCCATACACCCTCAGCCAGTTTCCTCCGTTGTTAACACCTTGCATGACCGTGATACGTTTGTCAAAAATGAGAGTACAGGGGCACCTGGGTGGCTCGGTCCGTTGTGTCCATCTTCGGCTCTGGTCATGATTTGGCTCAGGTCAGGTTCACGAGTTCGAGCCCTGCATCAGGCTGGCCGCTGCCAGTGAAGAGCCCGTTTCAGATCCTCTTGTCTCCCTCTCTTTCTGCCTCTACCTCTCTCTCTCTCTCTTTCTCTCAAAAATAAAATAAATATTTAAAAAATGAGTGTACATTGCTGTTAACTCCATACCTTATTTGGATGCCACCAAGTTTCTCCACTGACGTCCTCTTTTTATCCCAGGATTCCATCCTAGCCACCATGTTGGACTTAGTTATCATGTCTCCCCCATGTCCACAGACTTATTTCAACATAGGAAAGGTAATAAATGTTAAACACACTCAGCAGAGTGTGGGAGATGCAATAAGGAATTTGTTAACACTTATATATATATGCTGCAGTTATAACTGGGTGACAGGCACTAAGGGCTTTAGAAATACCAGCTCCTCTACTCCCTCTCTCTCTCTCTTAAGCTTTATTTATTTAAGTAATCTCAACAGTCAACGTTGGGCTCGAACTCATGACCCCGAGATCAAGAGTTGCATGTTCTTCTAACTGAGCCAACCGAGTGCCCTTCATCTATGCTCACAATAATTCTTTCTTTCTTATAGGTTTTATTTATTTTGAGAGAGACAGAGACAACGTGAGCGGGGGAGGGGGAGAGAGAGAGGGAGAGAGAGCATCCCAAGCAGGCTCTGCACTGTCAGCACAGAGCCTGATGCGGGGCTTGAAGCCACGAAATCATGAGATCATGACCTGAGCCAAAACTAAGAGTCGGATGCTTAACTGACTGAGCCATCCAGGCGCCCCCAATTCTCACAGTAA
Source organism: Prionailurus bengalensis (assembly GCF_016509475.1). NCBI lineage: Eukaryota > Metazoa > Chordata > Mammalia > Carnivora > Felidae > Prionailurus > Prionailurus bengalensis. The sequence continues at coordinate 16,880,814 of NC_057349.1, read as the reverse complement.
TTCTATGAAGATTTCAATTACATCCACTTTACAGAGGAGTAAACTGAGGCACAGGAAGTTCAAGTAAGTTGCCCAAGATCGTGCTTCTGGCAGAGCTGGGATGCAGTCCAGGCTTCTAATCACCGGATTGCCTTTCTCTGTAAATGTTTAATACATGCTGTTATTGGGAGTAGATTCTGGAACTGGGGAATTCTGTCCAAGGCAGCAGGGTTATTACCAAGAAGTTATCTCCCAACCCCCATTTCTTTTTTTTTTTTTTCAACATTTATTTATTTTTGGGACAGAGAGAGACAGAGCATGAATGGGACAGGGGCAGAGAGAGAGGGAGACACAGAATCGGAAACAGGCTCCAGGCTCTGAGCCATCAGCCCAGAGCCTGACGCAGGGCTCGAACTCACGGACCGCGAGATCGTGACCTGGCTGAAGTCGGACGCTTAACCGACTGCGCCACCCAGGCGCCCCAACCCCCATTTCTAAGAATGTGCCTGATTTTGTGCCCTCTTTAACCCCACAGTTACAGCAACCCAGAAAGAAAAGGTATGGACTATGGACTGAATTAGCCAGGAGCCCTCGGTGAATAACTTTCCCTATGGATCCCTTGCTGTGCCGTATTTTTCTTACTTTTATAAACATACACACCTATTTCTTTCTGTCTGTCTCTCCTTCCTTCCCTTCCTTCCTTTCAACATAAAAGGCTTAAGCCACGAAACCTCAACCAAAACTGTACCAAATGAGAAGCGTTTTTTTTTTTTTTTTTAATTTTTATTTTAATTCTGGGAATGAAGAGTGAGAGCCAGCAAGGGCAATGGAGTTGCTGGGGGGTGAGAATCGGGGTTAGGATAGAAAAGGCGAAGGATTTGGGTGCAGAAAGAAGGAAGGATCGACTGGGGTTCTCCAGTCAAGCTCTGCCAGGAACCAGCTTGACAATGTTGTAGGTACACATGGCCACTTTGTATTTCCATTCCCCAGCTACAAAATAAGCAGATCCCTTGTAACCGGATTATATGACATCGGGTCCAGAAATTCAAACATTCCAAGTTGTTTCAATGAAAATACAGAAGTCAGAACACAGTGAAGCTGGCATGAAAATCTTGGTAACTAAACCGACAGATGAGCAGGACTCAGTACTTTGGGGCCGTCTTGAGAGTGGGTCTCGCCACCAATAAAGCGGGATCTGAAAGTAACTGGCGGGATTGCACACGGATGGAAAGGAGATGCTGTGCAACAACATTCATTTATTTATTTATTTATTTATTTATTTATTTATTTATTTATTTAAAGTTTGTTTATTTTGAGAGATACAGAGACAGTGGGAGTGGGGGAGGGACAGAGAGAGAGAGGGAGAGAGAAAAATCCCAAACGGGCTCCACGCTGTCAGCGCTGAACCCCACGCAGAGGCTCAAACTCACAAAGCAGACCTTGAGATCACGATCTAAGTGGAAACCAAGAGTCCGTCGCTTAACCCACTGAGCCACGCAAGCGCCCTTCAACAGACATTTATTGCGACACCGTTCCAGGTGCTGGGGATTCAGTGGGGAAGAAATCCAGCCCCCTTCACTCGTGGCCCTCACATTCTACTTGAGGGTTGAGCGATAACAGACAAGTGAATCCATAGGAGAATTCCAGAATGCTGGATGTTATAAAGGAGATGAACGCAGTGATAAGACAGAGAGTATGGGGTAGGGGAAGGGGTACCCACACTTTAGGTAGGCAGAGGTAGAGAATGCTTAATTTACATGTGTTCCGATTGTGGACACAATGGGCGAGATGACACCCTTCGATCCTTTCCCAGTCAGCAAAATGGCCTTTATTTATAATGCAGTAAATGTGTATACAAAAACAGCTTTCCACAGGAGGTTTGAAACCGTCTTGCTAGAAATGTTAAAAAGTGGAGTACACAGCACTGTTTTAAGAGGTACTTAGGAGTAATTCTTCTGGAAATAGGAGACTCTACTATTTCACTCAATCCTGTCTTCACCCCTAGGAGGAGGGTACTAGAACTTAAAGAGATGAGAGCAACCTTTCCCACAGTCACCAGTGACCTCTCTGAGTGGAGCCCAGGCATGAGCCCAAAGCCCACCTTACTTATTTCATCCTCAAGGCCCTGACAAGACTCTTTCCCAGGTCTGTGTGGATTCGTGTAAAGATAGTCCCCGTGTCTGCTCGGCGCTGCCATGTGCCCCCCCGCCCCCCTCCAACCTCCAAGTTCATCTGGTAAAGCTTTCCCCTCAGTGTGACTGTATCTGGAAATAGAATCTTCGGGAGGTGAGTTGAATGAAGTCATAAGTATGGGGCCCTGATTCTGTAGGATTAGGGTTGGTCTGAGACACTAGAGCGAGCTCTCACTGGCTCTCTATGCGCACACATGGAAGAAGCTCAGCGCAGAGGTGGCTCGTGGGCTACGAGCCACGAAGGGAGGTCTCACCAGAAACCACATCAGGTGACCCTTGATCTTGGAATTTCAGCTTCCAGTTCTGTGAAGAAATAAACGTCTATTGTTGGAGTCCCCCAGTCTTTGGTATAGCAGCCGGAGCCGACGAATACAATGTCTCAGATTGCACTTGCTTGCTTCCACATCGTTAGATCATGGATAAAGTTGAATTATTCAGATCACAGATAAGGTTAAATGCCATCGCCACTTTCTTTTTTCTTTTTCTTTCTTTTTTTTTTTTTTTAAATGCTTGCTTATTTTTGAGAGAAAGAGAGGCAGAGCACGAGCAGGGGAGGGCCAGAGAGAGAGGCAGACACAGAATCTGAAGCAGGTTCCAGGCTCTGAGCCGTCAGCACAGAGCCTGACTCAGGGCTCCAACTCAGGAACCGAGAGAGCGTGACCTGAGCTGAAGTTGGACGCTTAACCGACCGAGCCACCTAGGCACCCCACCAATCCCTGTTTCCAGTGCTCGTCAGTAAGCCACTTGCAGACGTAGTTTATGAGGCATCGTTTTAGGAACTGCAAGAATCACTTCCGTCGGTCATTTCTGGCCTTCTTTCAGCCCTTTAACAGAGAGTGCACCAAATAATACTCAATAAAGTCTCTTATTCATTGGCATTGAACTAGGTGCTTTTAAATGAAGTTAGAGACCAGGTTTCTTGTAATAATGTATCCTGTAAGGTTAATAGTATCAACAGCGGCATAAATGTGAATCAACTCATTCTTCTTAAACCTAGACATGGTTAAAATTAGTCATTCTCTCTCCTTGCCTTTGTCCATCACATCATCCCGACTTCCCCCATTTTCATCACACCATCTACCAGAGTCGCAAAACCTGCAAATACGGAACTTGGTTTTTTGTTTTTTTGTTTTTTTTTTTCATTTCTTTTTCTTCTTTTTCCACAGATGTAGAACATTCTGGAACTCTTGTAATGTGTTTTCACAAAATATCGTCATTAAGCTGTTAGGCATCTCCATATTCTCTGGGCTCCAAGCCTGGATCTACGACCTACTAGCTCTGCGGCTGCAGGTAGAGTATTTGGCACTCCTAAGCCTCTCTTCCTTCACCTGTAGTATGGGTTTGCAGAGGGGATTAAATAAGTTTACACAGGAAAGGCTGGCAAGTCGTAAACGCTCTCAATAACTGTCAATTACCACCACCAGCATGCTGCTACCATTACTATAGTAATATATATGCCGCTAACAAATCTACTCTAACTCATCTGGGTAGAGTTATTAATAGCTTCCCTGGTTTGGAGGCTACCTTTATGTGGCCACTCTGCATGCCTCACATTTGCTCTGATTTTCTGTTCTAGCCAGCAACACTCTCACGCATAGTTCACTCGCTCTCCCCTCCAAGCTATTCCCCTTGCCCAGGATGTTGCTATCATACCATTGCCAAATCATGAACTTTCTCGCCTTCAAAATCCTACTCAGAGCTCAGTCTCAGGATGGAACTTTCTCTGATAATCCTGCCCTCTACCCAATCCAGAAAGCTCTCAGCAGTCATGTAAATAAGTCTGTATAACTTTAATTGGCTTTGTTTATAAGCTTCTTCTTGTATCTTTTTTTCCCCTCTAGGTATTTTTTTTTTAATGTGTTTATCTTGTCTCCATTAATTTGTAAACTCCCAGAGGGCAAAGCTTGAACACACCTTGGTGTTGGTATTAAGTGGATGAACAGTTAGGACTGAATGGCAGACAGTGCAAACCTTGTTGATTACTAATCTGTTAAAAAAAACCAAACACCAAAACACCCTTCATTAATGCTTTCTTAGTAGTGATGGCCCTGAGACTGCTCATCTAATGTGAAAATATATCTGGTTTCTGCTAGTGTCCAGTGAAGATAAAATCAACAGTTCCAAGTTTTCCATAATGTGAGGGGGACGGTGAGGGCACATTCTGATCTGTCAGACTAGATACGAAAGGCATGTTATTATGGAGATTCTTTTCTTCAGAGGTATATACTTGTCTCTGCAAGGCTGGGGGTCCATCTCAGAAGAGAAATAATATTTACTTTCAAAACAGGTCTACAAAGCAAACAAAGCCTCAGAAAACATACAATATTCAAAGTTGTGCTAAGAGAGGAGGGGAAAGGAATTTAATTTAGAAGGCCTTTGTGTGTGTGTGTGTGTGTGCGTGTGTGCATGTGTGTGTGCGTGTGTCTAACAGAAAAATACCACATGGTCCAGCCCTCCAGGATCACTAGGAAGGTGGATTGTTCATTTCGGTCCCGGTAACAAAGGACAGCCTGGGCAAAGGGTCCTTTCTCACTGCATGGGGGAAGAAGTGGGAATCCTTTACCGTGACCACCTGCTTCCTTCGCTTCAAACCGGCACAGAAAGTGCCAAATACCCGTATATCATTCTCGGCGCGGAGCCCACGGTATAAACCAACGTAGGCGGTGCACTAGATAACATCAAAGCCCCAGGCAGGGGCCAGAAAAGGGGGGGGGGGGCAAAGCAGCCGAGGGAATGAAGCGCCTCCCCCTAGCATTTCCTCTCACGCCCACTTCCAACCTAGGAGGCTTTTGGTTTCTGCTTTTGTTGTTTTTAAAATTAAAAGTTAAACCCAGGAAGCTTTGGATCAGACTTTTTGCGTTGCAGTTCGGGTAAGTTTTCTCTGGGTTCTTTTGTCTGGCGTCTGGCTTGGCAGTAGCCTGGGCGTGGGGCAGAGTCGGCAGAGCGGGCGGGGAAGGTTTTGTCGCCGGGTCGCCCCGAGGAGGAGGGGATTCGGCCGGTGGACGGGAAAGCCCGGCGCGCGCGGAGGGCGGAGGGCGGAGGGCGGAGGGGAGGGACGGGCGGCGGCGTGACCCGGCGGCCGGCGGGGAGGAACCTCGGGGATCTCCGCGTGGCGGCGGCGCTGCCGGGCCGCGCGCAGGGCGGAGGGCCGGGGCCGCGGGGCCGCGCCAGGGGGGAGCTCGAGCCGGGCCCGGCCGGGCGGCCGCGTGGGAACCGGGGCTGGAGGACGCGCGGGCGGCGGAGGCGGCGCGGGGCTCGGCGGACGCGGCGGGACGGCTGGGTCCCGCGACCCAGCCGCAGCGTGGACTTGTGTTCTCCCAAAACTGCTCAGCGAGGAAAATGTGCGTAGAGCCCTGCCGTGACACTGCCCTCACTTGAACCCCACTCCCCGAGGGGGGCTGCAGAAGCGTTCACACGGCCGGCAGGGTTGCAGCCAGAGTGAAATGGGGCCGTAGGAACCCTCTCTCTGTCCCCCACCCCCTCCCCCAGAGTATGGTCACCTCCCCCATTGTTCCAGAATTTTTGACAGTTCAAACTGCTGTTCACCCTTCACATTTATTTTCTGGTTAACACCCCCCCCCCATATTCCGATACTATTTGAGAAATTGTATTTAATTTGCCACAAAACAAGCCGAAACTGGCTACTTTACCGTTCAGCTGGCTTTGCCTGCGTTCTGATAACTAGGAAGTTAGAACCGCAGGCAGAGTTAGGAAGAGAAAATGCATTTAGGAAATTCGAAACTAGAAAATACGAAACTGTTCCGTATTGCATGTATTTCAAAGCAGAGTTTTAATATTGATTTGCCGCCCAAGAAAGTTAAATTGTGAGTAGTCTATTTAAGAAAAAAAAGTTCTTTAACAGGCTGAAATGACAAAATTGTCTGTAACTCCAAATCGCAGATTTAATCTGTTAGAAAGCTCCCAACAGTGCCAAATCCCATATAAACATTGTGTTCACAGTGTGTATTTGTTATCGATTCACCAACTATTGGGTTAAAATTATATTCATCCAGTTAGCATTTTGATTTAGCAAGTGACACTAGGCAGAATTAATAATTATCAAGTTACCTTAATCTTCATCTTGGGACAGATTAGGTATACTTGAACATTTAAATGAAGGCTTATTTTTTATTCAAATGCCCAGTTGGACTTTACCTAATTTTTGTGACTGCAATCCATTGGATGGCATCTACTTTTATAAAAGAGAGATGATTACATCACTTGGAAATTTTAAAGATTGCATTATTTCACTGCAAGGTTGGGAGCATAGTATGCTAAAAAACATCATTTCAAATTTAGGCAGTTATTGGATGATCTTTGCTCTTATGACCAAATTTAGTTTTTAACAGATATTATTTCCCCCTTTACGTGACATGACTTTTGGTTACAAGCTTGCCTTTACCGAGTATTCCATTTTTAATCATTGCCATTCTGGTGCATTAAGTATTTTTTTTTTTTTTTTTTTTAGCTCAAATGAGTTAGAGGTAGGATTTCCTCAGGGAATTTTCGGGGTCAACCCTAGCAGGAAAAACCTAGATGTCTTTATGGAAGCCCCAGGGAACAAAACAACTCAAGTTTTCACAGATGGCCCACATAGTGGGTGTACGGTCGTTTAGCATTTTTATTCCTTAAAAGGGGAAAGCAGTTTGGTTTAATCTGAGAAATTTTTATGCATCAAATTTTTTGTTTTGCCTTATTCCTCCCAAGTTCAACGCGGCTCCTTAAACCAGTTCACTTTTGCCTGCTTCTTTAGGTGTACATGTGGAATTTCTGAGCCCCAGATTTCTAACCTTCTTTAGTAATCTAACCCCAAAGACCTTGTTCGACACCCTGGTCCAGCCCCTCCCGATTTATGTCCATAGATTACCACTCCTTGCTTCCTCTACTGCTTTCTAGCAGCAAGGGTCAAACTCTGGTTTATGGTAATTACTCCCTCTTCCCCCTCTCCTCCTCAGCGTCCTAGGAGCCTAGTCGGCTGCCCAGCACCAAACCTCCTTTTCTGACCCCAAAGACCCCTCCCCTCCCTGACCCAAGCTGTCAGGCGGACCGGTAAGGGTTAACCTCGCTGGCAGCCGGGGCTCTGGGAACCACCAGCGGGCTTTGGAGCGGCCTCTGGAATAACCTTGGCTTCCCTCAATCTTTTAATAGAACATCCGCCACCAAGAAGTGGTTTCAGTTCAGGGTTAATAATATGTCCCCTTCCATCCTCCAAACCAACACCCCGCCCCCCTCCCTGTTTTTTTTTTTTTTTAAGTTGTTTTTCAAAGTTAATGAGTTTCAAGTTTCACAATGACTTTCCCCTTCCCTCCACGCGTTGCTGAGGAAACCCCCTTGGGGTCCCCCCCCCCCCGCCCTCCCTTCTCCTTTCCCCTCCCCCATTCGGCCCGGGCGGGGGCGGGACTGGGAGACCCCATGACGTCACTGGGCCGGCCCACATCCTGCTTTAGAAAGTAAAGAGACGGTAAAGAGAAACTACCGCCCCGCCCGTCCCCGCCCCTCTGCCCCGACCAACCGCCCCCAACTGCGCGACCCGGCCAGGCCTTCCCCGGGCCGCGTGACCGGCTGGGCCCGCCCCTCTGCCCCCGCCGGGCGCCAGTCCCCGAGCCAGCGCGACCCCGGGCTCCCGCCCCTCGCGTCCCTAACCCCGCCCCTCCCCCCCTCGGGCCGCGCCGCCGCCTCCTCCGGCACCCCCACCTCGTCCCCGCGGCGGCCGGGCTGGGCGGAGCCGCGGGCGGGCGGCCGGGGGGAGGTGCGGTCCCGGGCCCGCCCCGCCGGGGAGACCCGGGGCTCCGGGCTCCACGCGAGCCCCGACCGGGGCACCCACCCCATTCCCAGCCTGCGCAGGGCCGCCGGCCGCGCCTGTCCACTCGGGCCTCTGCGCCGGTAGTGAACCCCCCTCGCCCCTCCCCCGCCGAGCCCCAGCCTCAGCCCTCGCTCGGGGACGCCCCCTCCCCCGCCCGCGCGGCTCAGCTCGCGGCCTCCCCGCCTCCCGCCCCCGGGGATCCCCTGCCGCCCCGCCCACCCGCGGGAAAGCCTCGGACCTTCGCCCTCCCTCCCCCGCGCCGCCCGGCCCGCGCACCTCCCGTCGCCCCTAAAGACGCTAAACGTGCCCTACTCTGCCCCGGGGAGAGGTAAAGCCCGCGCCCGCCCTCCGCGCCCCGGGCCCCACGGACCCGGGGGCCGCTCGCCCAGCCTCGCCGCCCGGCCCCCCGCTGCCCCCTTCCCGGCGGCGGCGGTCATGCCGCGGCCCGGGGCGCCGGCGAGCGCGGCCGCCTCCCCCGCCCGGCGCCTGCGGCCCCCGCCCGCGCGCCCCGCGCTCCCCCCCCGCCCCCCGGCCGGCTCCCCTGTTTAATATTTCAGCGCTGGGTGGTGTGAGTGCCAGTCGCCGGCCTCTAGTGTGGCTGCTGCTGGGGCGGCGGCGGCGGCGGCGGCGGCGGGGAGGGGGACGGAGCCTGGGGGCCGGGAGCAGCGGCGGGAGGAGGCTATGTTTGTGTTTGAGGTTGTCAAGTGAAGGAGGGATCCCGGGCGCCGCCGCCGCCGCCGCCACCGCCGCCGCCGCGCGGGGGTCGCGGAGATTCCGAGCTGCGGCCGCCGCCATCAGCAGCGCAGCTCCAGGGCCGGCTGCAGCGGCAGCGGCTCCGCCGGGCGTCCTGGCAGCAGGTTCGGCGCGGGCTCCGCGGCGGGGGCGCTGCAGCTGGGAGGGCGGCGGGAGGCGGGGGGGGGGGGGGGAAGGACCACTTCCCCCTCCGCGGGCGGGGGGCGTGCGGGCGCGTGTGTGTGTGTGTCTCTGTGTGTGTGTGTGTGCGTGCGTGTGTGTGCAACCGCCGACCTTGCAGAGGGGATGGCTGCGTGCGGGAGACACTTGCCACTTCTGGGCGCCCTCGCAGCGCGCGAGCGGCCCGAGCTGCGGTCCTGGGAGGCGAGCAGGTACGGAGGGACTCAGCTTCCCCACCCCGCGTTCCAGCCTCAGACGCATTTTGCAAGAGGGTGGGGGGTGAGGGAGACCAGGCCTCGGCTTCCCAACCTCCCGGCTTTGTGGCTTTCTTTTCCTTTCGTTCTTTGCTCTAAGTGCCTGTTTACTCCCAGCCACCTGGGTAGTTTCTTTCCGGGTTGGGAGTACGCGCCTGCAGCAGTTGGGAAGTGGGCGGTGGGTTTGGGCGCGGGTCGGCTCTGGCTCGCCTTGGGGTCGGGCTGGGGACGGAGTTGCTGGAGAGGGGAGGGGGCGGTGGCGGAGCCGGCGGCGAGGAGGAGTCTCAGGGCTGCCGCGCTCGCCTCATCCCGTCCTCCTCCTCCTCCTCCTCCTCCTCCTCCTCCTCCTCCTCCTCCTCATGCTCTCCGCATCCACTCCGGGCTCCTTCCTGAGCTGGCACTTCCATTCCCCCTCCTCCTGGCATGCGAAGCGCTTTGTTCAGTGCAGCGTTGCAGAGGGGTTTTCCCAGGCTCCGCCCTCCACATTCATTCATGTTTTTTCTCCTTGCAACTGTCTTTACGCTTTTTGATCCTGTCATGGTTTTGCTCCATGTAGTATTTATTTCTTTCCTGCAAAGGAACGGTTTATTACTTGTCCTAGTCGCTCCAGTGCCGCTGTCTTTCCCTATACTCACTTCCCCCCCACAAGGGTTTAAACATGGGATGGACAGCTAGGGACAGTGGGTAGGTAGGGAACCGGGTAGCCAAGAGCTGTTACTGATTGGGAATTTGCATATTTTATATTTAGGCTCCTGATTCGGGGTCACGTGATTGTATTACATTCGGAGTTCACGCTTTAAAAACTTCCAGATATCATGACCATTTAAAAGCTTTTAGTTAAGCATTCGCGCAATTTGTCTCTAACGTCTCGGAATTCTCTATTGAATCAAGCTTCGTGAATCGGATGGTGGATGTATTTAATGCAGAGAGTTGAGGAACCGTATCTTTTATAGATCATTTAGCCCTGTGATGGTATTTTGCCATCATATTTCGTATTCTTCCCCATGCAGTTAAAAAAAACAACAACATTGCAAATAATTTTGTGCAGTACCCACACAAGGCCTTACCAGGCGTAAAACACTGAAGTTAATTGTAGCCTCCTTCCAATTCTTCACTGCTATGATGAAATAATAAATTTCCAAAACCTTATACAGGAGTATTAGATCCAGTCTTTCCCATATAGGCTTTCTTAAGGAGTATTAATATTTGAGTGTTTTTGTGTGCCAGGCAGTGGGCAAAGCATCAACATTGTTTAGTTTAGACCTTATAACCATCCTATGGGGTGGATACTATTTCTTAGTTTTAGTGTTGGGAAATCTGATCTTCAGAGAGGTTAAGTGCCTTGAACAAGGCCACACAGTAAGGGGTAAAAACCTGGCTTTGAACCCAATCTGGTTTGACAGCAAACTATATAGTCCTGACTTGTGTCCTACAGCCTGTTGAATAAAACCACAGACTCGGTGTTACCTCCGCTGAGGGAATAAGCACTGAAGAGTAACCAAGTCACTTGGTGCCATATTTTTTAGTCGCTGACCATGGGCAGGTTAGTCAGCCTGTCGTCTCTCGTCGTCTTCTCTGTAGAGCAGATAAATGATAGCTATCTTACCAGTTATTATTAAGATTGGATTAGGTAATGTGTAGAAAGTACATAGGCACCCCGCAGGTGCTTAGTAAGTATTCTCAGTTTCTTCTGTAGTACTGGATATAACAAGTTTTAAACAAAGCATTCCTATCCCGTTCTTTGTGTCTGCTTCGTGATTAAACATAATTTCATGTTTATCATCGCATTAGGCTTTGCTTATCAGCATCCTTCCGGGAAGTTAAAACTAAGCTGGAGGATCCTTGAGGATCTTGTGACAGAGGAGACACAGGTGGCCAGTGTGGGAAGAGGGATGATCAGGTTTGGGATTATTAACGTTTTGGCATATTGCGTTTCCGATCACCGTCTTCAAAGGATAGAAGTCAGGACAGACTAGGTTGTGCTGCAGTAACAAATAACTCCCAAAGCTCAGCCACTTAAGACAACAAAAGGTCTCTTTCTTGTTTATGCTATGTGATGATGACCTCAGCTCTGTGTTGCAATACTCACTGTCTGGAACGGTGCCTGTCCCACAGCAGAAGGAACAGAGAGTGCTAGAGGATTTTGCTTTGGTAATAAATGGTACAGCCTGGAAGCAGTGGGTGTCTCCTCCACTCACAGGTCATTAGCCAGAACTGGTCGCACATTGTAGCTAAATGCAGGGAGGCAGAAGGTACAGTCCTACCACAAGCCTAGAAGAGAAAGCTGGAATAGTTGGGGAGCAGCTCCGGTAGCAACCACATATATTAACTGAATTAATTCAGTAAAACAAGATAAATGAGACATGGTCCTTGTTCCCAAAGTGCTTATGGACAAGCAGCAAGCAGAAGTATTATATATATATATATATATATATATATATATATGCACACACACGTATAACATATATGTGTGTGTATATGTATACGTATTATATGTATAACCTTTGTATAGCCTAACACTCTACTTTAATTGTACCCTGTGATGTTACTGTAAAACATAGCTGAGTGAATCTTTTTCACTCTTGTTTGGTAAAGGTACGGTGATTTTCTTTTTCTGTTTTCTTAAAGAGAAAGCCCAGATAGTAGCAAAATGAGATGTCCTATGGTTAATTAAAAGTTAGTAAGTGATCTTCTGCAGGTGTTTCTAGCTTGGTTATCTTTTGTGGAGATTAGGTTAGTGCCGAACGAAGCCACGCTTTTGAAATATCTTTTTCCTTTGAAGGTAGTAAAGTGTGATTTTTCTTTCTTTTTTTTTTTTTTTTTCATTTTTAGCACATGGATTAATTGATGGATGTTGAGTTTATGGAGCTACCTTTTTGTGACCTGCACTTCCCACAGTTTCTGAGAAGAAAAAGGAGCCCCTGAATCAAAAAAGATGCCTCGCACCAAACAGATTCATCCTAGAAATCTAAGAGGTAAGATTCGGCATTAAGTGGAGGGATGGTTCACAATAAATCGTATGATAAAGTATTTCTTGGGTATCAGAAACGGCAGCTCACTGGATGGCAACCCTGCCCCATGATGAGTGCCAGGAATGTGCCATTTCTCTTGTTTACTGCCACTTTTCCCGTGTGATGCCCGTCTCTCAGGAAATGCTTCGTCAATATTTGTGGAATGAATCAATCCAATTTGACGAAATGACAGTGCCTTCCCAACCATCAGTGTGGGTATGAAAATGAGAGATTTACTTTCTCTTAACAGGGACCGTGTTTGCTTCGCGGAGTCTGAAATGAATAGTGGGATATCCTCTGCCAACCGGATTAATGGGAATTTTTGTGCCCCTCCCCCACACTGCTTTTGAGATTTGTCTTTGTGCTGGTCTATACATTAGATCGGCAAGAAGTGAAGAGGGTTGTGGTGGCCATTAACTCAGACCATCATTTGCAGAACTCAGAGGCAAAATGACCTGTGTTTCCATGAGGAAGCAGGCCTTCCAAATTACGTACATTGTATATATTTCGTACAAAGGTGAAAACATGCGCGTTTCCCCTTAGCTGTGAAGAGAGATTTTAATTTTAGGAAGGTGAGTTTATTTTAGCTTATGGTTTTCAAATAGTATATTGGTTAGTGTGTTACAGCAACTGGGAGGGACAATTATCTTTTATATTCAGTTTCAGCAGGTAAGGGTCTAGCAGGGCTAAGCAAAGAACGGTTACAGCAAATAATTCCCAACTGAGTAAAGTAGCTTAGCGAAATATTTACCATTACAGGGGAAAAAAAAAAAAAAGGCATTCTCAGGTACACGCAAGGTAAAAAATTAAGACCAAACCAATTAATTTGGAATGTTTCTTTGTGAAATCAATTTAGCCAGTCACTGTGAGGTGGTAATTGGAAATGTGGTCAGTCTTGTGGCCTACTTGAATCTGGAACAGTGCTGGTTTCCTGCCGAAAAGAGTACTGGGACTTTCTGCTGGCAGAGGTGGCTGCCTCAGACCAAGTTCAAATTGATGATTATAGCACCAGTGTTTAATGAGGTGAGGATTTAGATGGAGACCGTTAAGTCTTGTGCGTCGAAGTCTGAGTTTTCAGAGTTACATAGAAAATGCTGAAAATTGACCGTGTATTTGCCCGTCCTCGCTAGCATCTGAGCTCCCGAAAAGTAGGCACTTTGTCTCATTTACTACTGTAGGCAGAGCCTTCACGCTCCTGGGTGCCAGCTGAGGTGGGCGTTTAGAGTCTTGGGCCCAGCTTTTGTAATTCATCTGTCTGAAGAGGGTGCCCTGTTCCAGCGTGCACAAAGGCAGCTTTGGGGGTTGTAGGCGCCCCAGGCCCGCACAGGTCCTGGCAACTAATAGGAGCCTAGATATTCGTTGACAGGAATGCCTGATTGGTCTTAAAGTATTATTCATGAGGTCATAAATAGTAAACATTTTTCGTATTTCATATACACAGGCATTCCTTGGAGTTATTGTGGGTTCTGTTCCAGATGACTGCAATAAGGCGAATATCGTGGTAAAGCGAGTCAAATGAATTTTCTGGTTTCCCAGTTAGCGTAAAAGTTATGTTTATACTCTGCTGTGGTCGATGGATTTTGCAATAGCACTGTCTTAAAAAGCGAACGTACTCCAAACATACTTCATTGCTAAAAATGCTTGTTCTCATCTGGGCTTTCAGCAAGTTGTGATCCTGGATCACACATCGCCATAACAAATATAATAATGATAACGATAAAGCTTGAAATGTCATGAGAATTACCAAAACATGACACAGAGACACAAAGTGAGCAAATGCTGCTCATCTTGTTAAACACGGCATCGCCACAAACCTTCAGTTTGTAAAAGACAGCATCTGCAGAGTGCAGTAAAATAGAGCCCAATAAAATGAGGCGTGCTTGTCCTTCATAATGTTCTAGATCCCATGGCTATCCAGAGAAATGCAGATGTCAGGCCACAGACTGTTTTCCCTCCTGCCCCAAATGTACAACCCGGCAGGTAGTTGTTGGATGCCTTCAGGTGCCACTGTTCTAGGAGGTAGGGACAAAATGATACTCAAATGTGGACCCTGAAAGAAGCGTGGAGTTGAGGAGGGGAGATGGGTGAACGCATACCTGCGCCAGCGTGGTGAGGGGAGAGCAGAGGTATGAAGCCTCCACAGAGGCCGGGTGTCCTACTGTGCCCTGATGTGGGGGCAGGGGGAGTTTGGCATGGGGCAGGGTGGGAAGAAAAGAGAAGTAAGGGTACCATCTGAAGCAGGTTCTCTTCAGGGGCCAAAGGAGTGGGAGAGGGTAGGAGATTGGAAGGGGAGAATTAGAAATCAGATCCTGAGGGTCCACCCCGTCTGAGTCTTAATTAAATAATTAACTATTTTTTAAACGTTTATCTTAGAGAGAGCGTGTGCGCTCGCTCAAGCTGGGGCGGGGCTGAGAGGGGGGCCAGAGGATCCGAAGCGGGCTCTGCACTGGCAGCAGATAGCCCAATGCGGGGCTCGAACTCACGACCTGACTGAGCCACTCAGCTCCCTCTCCAAGAGAACTTGAACTAAATTGGGGTCTGGCCCATCAGGGAGTCCAGAAAGTTGTTTGGCTAAGGCAGTAATGAGCTCTCAGGCACCGAAGAGCAGATCAAAGTAGATTAGCCAAGGTGGTGGGACCTGCAGAGTGGTGGGGGGGGGGGAGGAAGGGGGGGTAGGGGCAGGGGCGTGGATTGACTGGGGGTGTGGACAGCGCAGCATGGAAGAGGTGTATCCCAGCCAGTGAGCTTAGTCAGCTGAGAAGGATGAGGGTGAGGCTGTTCTGGGTGGGGAAACCCAAGCAAACAAAGGCACAGAGGCAGGAAAGTGCTAAGATGTAACACTTCCAGAGTTTCTACTTCCCTTCCAAAAAACGTATTTGATGACTGTATCCCCAGGCACAGTTTGGGGGTTAGAGTAAGCAGGTATGTCCTGAATTGTAATTCCTCTGCTATTCCTGAATAAGTCCATTTTGCTGGTTAAAAAAAAAAAAAAAAAAAGCAAGCTGGTAAACATTAGGGATGAATTTATTAGCATTTATGTTGTATCTCACTGTGACAGTTGAAATATCCTGTTTGTTTTGCTTTACCTGTCACCCGCTGCTTTGACTGACAGAAGACTTGTTGTGTCAGTTAGCTCTGAAATAGGGAGAGAGGAAATCAGAAGACCAGAAATCGAGTCACAGCCCAGTTTGGACTGCTCACACTGTTTTAAGTGCATTTCTTCTTTTTAGGCCTCCTTGGAAAATAGTCTGCAAAGTAGTTGTCTTGTGTTTGGTAATTAAGTCAACAATAAAAACATTTCTGCTCAAACACGGATTATATGTTTATTATGTTTTCGTGGCAGTTTTAATACTTAAAATACAATTTTTCTTTGATTTATTCTCGGTTCAACTGGTATTGGTGTGGTCCAGTGGATATACAAAGCTGGAGGGTAAACATATTACAGCTTTCTGGAATGTAAATTTTATTTGGGGGAAACTATATACACGTGTGTGTGCGTGTGTTCATGTACAAAAATATTACGCAAGTATAATCTATCATAGAGGATACAAAATTTATATGGATTGAAATTAGGCACATCCACACTTCAGTCCTGCGAGAGGTGGAGTTTACACTTCTCCGATGTTAAGGTTCTTTAGTGGACAGGTATGAAAAGAATTGACATGTTAAGGGCAAGACAAGAATTTGGGGCAAAACGGAAACAGAGTTAGAACTGATGGGGAATCTGTACAGGTTGTAGGAGGGAGGGTTGTTGAATTCTCCGTCCTTGGCCCTATAAACCACATAGAACCTTCGTCTCCGGTGCCTGTCTGCACGAAGCAGATGGGTAGAGTTTAACACGGATGTGTCCTTTGCGAGGTTGAATAAGAATTTCTGAAGAGCATGAGGGAAACACTTGGGTGTTCAGAAGAAAGGCCGTGTGTTGTCCTAGGTTCCCCGGAGAAGGGCTCTTGGCCACTATATGGCGGACTCCCGGGCTGGAGCTCCCATGTATGGTCTTGGTGAATGTGCCACCTCTGCCCACAATCATTCCCTTCTGATCCCCCATCTCCCCTGCCCTCCCAGGTCTTTACTTGGACTCAGGTAACCCGGATGGAGGAGCCGGAGACTTGCTGGGGTTCCATGTCAGTCCTCCTAAGAGAAAGGGCTGTTTTTCTGCTGCGCCGGGCATCATTGTGAATGTGGTGCAAAACTCTGGGGAAGAAAGAAAATAGGTGTTAACCTAATATCGTTGAATTTGGGCCTAGGGTTTCAAAGACTGATCTACTTTAAGATCGGAAGTCAGCGTTAGAAAACACCAAGTGTTAACCTTTTGCAAAAAGGTGAATTTTGTTTAACCTTTTGCAAAACATATTTGGGGACTCTTGGTGTGGCTGTTTTTCATTTTTATGGTTGAGCACACTTGGCTCTGAACGCACTGCTTTATTTTGACGTGAGAAGCAGAGGGTGAGGTCCACACACGAGGGGTCCGCGGAAGCCCATCACCTTGTCAGATGAGGCCCAAAGTCCTGAATTTGGCTCCGACCCGGTTTGGCCGTCTCCTTGTCCTGTGTCTGATGGGTAATCTGCCATTTCAGGAGCTCAGCACACAGGCCCAGCGTTTCTGTGCTTGCTCTTCTTTCTGGAAAGTATTTCTTTTCCTCTCTCATTTCTACTGTTTTCTTTCTTCATGTAGGAGTCGTCTCTGCCAAAGATTTTTCTCTTCATCTTTGAGCTTTCTCCCCTTCTCCTCCCTTCTCCCCTGCCATCTCACTCCCCCGAATACAGTAGGCCTCCGTTGCTTGTGTCTACAGGTACCTGACCGTACTTTTGATATTGCATCTTGTTTATTCGCCTGCAGACCTGTTGTCTTAGCCGGATATAATTTACGTGTCAAGATAGACTGTTCTGGTCATCCCTCTGTGTTCAACAAGAGTGTATCTGCGCTAGCTTATTAGCAAGGTAGAGGGTTAAAGATGATTTAGACTCTGGAAATTTGTTTATGCTTTTGGACCTTGGTTAGCAAATGCTTCTTCTGATATTTGGTAGCCTCAGATGAAGAAACCCATTAGAATATAAAATTTTAATCGCCCGAACCAAGTAGTTATTACTAACTTCTGTTTTACGTGAGTTTTTGCCTTAGGATTCCCAGAGTTTATCTCTTTGGCACGTTTAATTACTATAATGGTGAAGAGTTTGGCCTCATGTTATCACGGGCTAGCTGTGTGGCCTTGGGCAAGCTGCAAGCATTGGATAATGCGTGAAGATTAGATAATACGGCAGCATTTAGCACGAGGCCTGACTCCAGGTAAACGATGCGGAGTTGTGGCTTACTATAAAGAACCGGTTTATGCCAAACTCCTGGGTTGCATTTGCTTTGCAAACAGAGGAAGCCCAGAAGCATGGTGTGATACTGCTTCTACGGGTCTGCGTCTGCGTTAATTACCGAAAGGTCTTACTGTCCTGACTTGTCTAGGGCTTGGGACGTGGGGGAGAGACATCACTGTAGGAAAGAATATGGGAAGGAAAACTCTTACTGCCTTCTCAGTCTGTACCCATTCAAACCTCACCTCATGTGTTGATTGTAGTTGTCAGGAAACTGATTGTGAAGTCTTCTGTTGTGTTACAATTGCATTTAAAAGCGGCGACATTCATGATCCTGTAGGACAGAAGACCTCACTTGTGTTTAGGTTGAGAGATGGCACCACTCCCTCTGTCTCCTGTGCTCCCCTCCTGTGTGGGCCCTCGGAAACCCTGTAGGTGTATTCAGGAATAATCTGATGAATGTGGTTATTTTCATTTGTTGTCAGCGTGTAGAGTGATTGTTGGATCACCACTCCAGTGGTTTGTTGGGTAAATCATCTGTCTTTTGTTTTCCTGTGATGTAGGGATGGTCTTATTGGGCTTATAAGTAGAATAAATTTAATTCTGATGATTTTGACATGGAGTTCCAGCCGTTTCTACATTTTTTTAAATATATATATTTAAATGTTAAGTCAGCAGTTCTATGTTGACCACCTTAAGATTTGAGAAGTCAGAAATCTTGTAGGGTAAACACCCCATGGCTTATTGAAAAAAAAAATTCTGTATATGACTGCAGCTAGAAAGGAAATAAGTAAATAATTTCACCTATAGTTTTTGGTGCTAAAGGTAAGAAAACTAGTGAAGTTATTAGCAGCTACCGTATAGGTAGTTGTTACTTTGACGAGGATAAAAAGACTAGATTTAGTATAGCAAGCCTCCCATTTGTTTTCAGATAATTACTTTTCAGCTCATATTGAGAGCTTATTTGGTGCTTTTTGAATGCTTAACATTCACCAAATGCTTTTTTCTTTTTAAAAGCAAATACAAAATGTAATAATAAGATTAATCAGGGTAATGATTTTATTTTAGAACGTCTTTGCACAAAGTATGTTCTGATGAGGTGTAATTTTATCTTACCATAGAATAGGAAAATACATAATGTGTATAAAAGTCTTCCATTATATGCGTACATTTTTAAGCCCTACATTTAGAATGCCATGTAATTTGAACAAGTCTGGGACAAAGTTGGTTCTTGTGTTATCTGAACAAATATTTTGTGAGTAAATTGAATGCCTTATTTTTTCATTCCTATATGTATTATTTTAAAACACTTTAACCGTCCTCTTTTGCATATTAATAATATGCCAAAATTTCATATGGTGCTTAGGTATTCTTTTAAATCACTTGATTTTTTTTTAAGTTTTTATTTTTTTTTAAGTTTATTTATTTATTTTGAGAGAGGTGGTGGGGAGCAGCAGAGAGAGGGGGAGAGAGAGAGAATTCCAAGAGGATCCACACTGTCAGTGCAGAGCCCGATACAGGGCTCGATCTCATGAACTGGGAGATCATGACCTGAGCCAAAATCAAGCATCAGATGCCTAACCGACTGAGCCATCCAGGCAACCCCACTCTTGATATTTGTAAGAGCAGAGCAGAAACTTATCACCAAATAGTGTCATTTCTTCTCAATACTCAGGTCATTCTTCAGAAGGAAGTTCTTGACTATTCGGCTTAGGGCTTTTATTTGGGGTAGCATTGCATTAATTTTGACTCTTTAAAATAACGTAAGATTCTTAAGAAATTTTCGATGATGAATTTTGTTCTAGAAAATATTCTAAGGCTGTGCTGCCATGCAAAAGTATTTTAAAAACTATAGTGATCATAAACTAGTTGGTTGTACATCATTAATTAGAATCACAATCCGGTGAAGGGGAACCCGTGTAGTCTAAGAGTTGTTCCTGCCTAATCGATGGCAAAGCTTGATTTTTATGGTACTTGGGTATTTGTGCGTGTGTAGTATTTCTGTGTGCCCATATGGGTAGAGTATGTATTTTCTTAAACATACTTATGTTTTGCATCAGTAGTAGTATCCTTATATGTGCTTATCTTCCAATTACAAAGATTCATCTGTGAAAAACAGGACCAGATCAGCATATAACTGCTTAATATTGCACTAAATTAAGCATTCAGTTGGGGCCATGTTTGACAGTTTAAGAAGAAATGAAAATGAACTGAGATGATAGATAGCCCAGGGACCCAGAAGGTGGTTGGACAGTGCCAGAGGGGTGTCAGGCTGGTTTCTCATTTGCCTCTCCAAGAGAGCCATACAGATTTTACAACTGGGAAGGACAGACCTTGGAGGTCATTTGGTTCATCTCCCTCATTTTATGGATGAGAAAGTCCAACCAGAGAAGTTGAAGTGAGTTGGCTTCAAGCAGCTTCTTCGCGGAGTGGTCTTGAGGAATTTGTGTTTTTTTCTTTTCTTTTTTTTTTTTTTTAAATCATACCACTTCCCATAGTTACGGTTTGTTATGGACTCGTGGCAAGAGGGACGTTGCGTTATGTCATTTTTACGATCGAAAGCGCGAACCTGCCCACAGGTCTGGATGCTAGGCTCTTTGCAACATGCTTTTACGATCTTTGCTCATGTCATCCTTACACCCAAGCGAGACAGATGCCACTCATGCCCCTGTTACATAGACAGGGGGATGAAGCAGAGAGGTTGCTGGTTGCTGAGGGTCCCGCAGCCGGGAGTCTCCACGGCCTTTGCTCTTGACTGTCACGCTTATACTTGCTATTGCTGGTGGTAGAGTTTTCCGGCTTAGTAAGAGCTGGCAAATGCCTCCCCCTCCTAATTGCAAAATAAAGCTTGTCAAGCACAGCGCCTGGGGCCAAGGTTACTCAGAAGGTCAGAATTCCAAGGACGCTGATTTTCCCTCTCTGAGTCTTTAATTGTTGAAATTCATTTCAGAGTTGGTTATGTATATATTACTCCCCGCTGGGTTTGCTATTAGAAGGAAAGGAATTTCCAGGCTCTTCAAGAGAGAAAGAGTAGTTGTTCCATCAAAGATGTTGGCTTACGTTTTTACTTAGTAATATATATTGAAAGTAGAGATATCTTGCTTAAAAGCGAAAGCGGCAGTATTTATTTATTTTTGATAATTATTACTTAAACATTTTTTGATTGAAATATAGTTGACATACAATATTATATTAGTTTCAGCTGTTCAGCATAGCGATGTGACAATTCTCTACACTACTCAGCATTCACCATGATAAAGTGTGGTCACCGTCTGTCACCATCCAGCATTGTTACAATATTATTGACTGTATTCCTTATGTATTGGAATACATTTTGTATGTACGTATTTTTCATCTCTGTGACTTACTTTTTGATAACTGTAAGTTTGTACCTCTTAGCCCTCTTTACCTGTTTTGCCCATCCCCCCCGATCTGTATCTCCTCGGGCAACCACCAATTTGTTCTCTGTATTTATGGATCTATTCCTGCTTTTTGTTTGTTTGCTTGTTTTGTTTTTAGATTCCTATATAAGTGAAATCGTATGGTATTTGTCTTTCTCTGCCTAGTTTCACTTAGCATAATACCTTCTCCATCCCCTTCTCCATCCGTCCGGGTTGTTACAAATGGCAAGGTTTCATTCTTTTTTATGGCTGAGTAATAGTCCACTGTATACGTGTACAGTATATCTTCTTTATTCTTCTATCGGTAGACACTTTGGTTGCTTTCATATCTTGACTTATAAAGCATAGGGGTGCATGCATCTTTTTGAATTAGTGTTTTCGTTTCTTTTGGGTAAATACCAGTAGTAGAATTATTGGATAGTATCTCTGTTGTTGTTGTTTTTTTAAGTTATTTATTTATTTATTTTGAGAGAGACAGAGATAGCACAAGTCGGGGAGGGACACAGAGAGTAGGGCGGGGGTGGGGGGGAGAGAGAATCCCAAGTGTGGGGCTCTGTCTCATGAACCATGAGATCTTGACCTGAGCCAAAATCAAGAGCTGGACACTTAACTGACTGAGCCACCCAGGCACCCCTAGTATGTCTATTTTTAAGAAGAATGGCATCTTTTCAATGGAAGTCTCCACCTAATAGCTGGATATTTCAGACATAAGTGCTTAAAAACGGTATCTGGGAAAACTAACGTGAAAGCAGTAAAATTCTAAGTAAAATATAGATGAAAACATTTTGTGCTTCGTGAAGTAGGTACAGAAGAATATAGAAAATGTACTATTTCAGTTATGTTCGGACTCCTCTAGATTGTGGTGTAGATGTAGGGCAAATAAAAGAACCACTTGTAAGGGATCCGGGTTAGGAGATTCTCTTAGTCTTCCGTGTAATTCCTGTGACCATGAATGTGCAGTAAGTATGCTATTGTTAGAAATAAAATGTCACACGTGCCTTTTAAGGGTTTTTAATATAATGGGTCTCCAAACATATGAAAAAGATCTCAGGGCAATATAGGCGACAAATACATAATTTAAGATTAATATGGAGGGGCGCCTGGGTGGCTCAGTCGGTTAAGTGTCCGACTGCGGCTCAGGTCATGATCTCGCGGTTCGTGGGTTTGAGCCCCGCGTCGAGCTCAGAGCCTGGAGCCGTTTCAGATTCTGTGTCTCCCTGTCTCTCTGCCCCTCCCCCACTTGTGCTCTGTCTCTTTCTGTCTCAAAAATCAATAAACGTTAAAAAAATTAAAAAGATTAATATGGAATGTGCAGTATAAGCATCTCAAAAGGAACATGAAGGAAGAACCATCTGGGTGAGAGAAAGCAATCAGAAAGTACTTCTTGGAGGAGTGAACTTTTTTCTTAGTGAAAACAGAGTCAAGTAGAGTTCTGAGATGGACTTTTGAAGAAAGGAAGGATAGATTGGTAAGGAAAATAAGTTGTTTTGAGACTTTGTCGGCAAGAACAAAGGGACAGGGGGAGAAAATCACAGAGAAGTGGTTGTTGGTCTACTTTGCTTGATTGGAGTGGATTTCTCGATGAACTTGAAACTTTAGGGAAGAATAAAGGAAGCCCTTTAGGTTTGACATGTGCAGTTTGTATTTACGATAATTATAAGATCACCAAGTTGAGGTTTTTTTTCTGCTAGGTTGAATATTTGTAAAAGGTTATGTCAGAGGCTAGAGACTCTCTTCTAATACTTTGAAATTTAAAAACAACCTCCTCACAGAGGACTTTTAGAGCAGTGAAACTACTCTGTATGGTACTGTAATGGTAGATACAGGTCATTCGACGTTTGTTCGCATCTGTAGAATGTACAACCCCAAGAGTGAATATTCATGGAAACTGTGGACTCTGAGTGATGATGTGTCCGTGCAGGCTCATCACTTGTAAGCAGTTTATTGCTCTGGTGGGAGATGTTGATTGTAAGAGAGGCTGTGCATGTGTGGAGGAAGGGAGTGTATGAGAAATCTCTGTTACGAACCTAAAACTGCTTTAAGAAATAAAGTAGATTAAAAAAAAAAACCCACCTCCACCTAGGGTCGGTATAATTTGGTGACATCCAGGAAAAGGATGTTAGGTTAAACGAATGAGGCAGGCTCTGTCTCTCTGTCTGTCTCTATTTCAGAAAATTATCTTGCTACGTATGAACAAACCAGCCAAAGAGTAATATAGAACCTGGAGCAAATGACTTGAATTTAGTTTCTTCCTTGAGAATAAGGCATGGGAGTGGGCAGGAGTTGGGGGTGGGGTGATGTCGGTCTGGAATTTTCTTTTTAGCTTTCCACAGCGGTTATTCTAGGGCAGGGGTTCAGCAAACCACAGTCGAATGGTCGAAGCCAGTCTTCCACCTGTGTTTGTAAATACAGTTTTAGTGGAACTCAGCCACGCCCATTCATTTACTTATGTTTGTGCCTGCTTTCCTGCTGTGGCCATAGAGTCCGGTAATTGCAAATGGCTCAGAAAGCCTAGAATATTGGCTATGTAACCTTTGACACGAAGAGTTTGCTGACCCCTGTCTCTGGAATAGAGGGGAATTGGATTATTTATTTGTAAACCCCTTTATGGTTGGAAATAAGTTAGAATGTTCCATCTTTCTTTGGAGGACTGTAGGAATGCATTTCCAGGGGAATTTAGAGGGGCTGCTTTAGCATGTTAGGGTCCGCTGCCCGCCAAGCATGGTAAGGGAATTTCCATTCATTTGGTTCTAAGGGGAAGTGGGAGGGCCTCAGAGGTTGAGTTGGTCTTGACAGAGGATTTAATTAGTCTCCACATTCTGATGCCAGGATCATGGGTCTCCACTCAGAAGGCCTGGGAGCCGTTCTGTCGGAGTGTCCTCTCTCTAATTGTACAGTGTCCATCAGTCACCTCTGTATTTAACTCACGGTGGTAGAAAAATACGGTTAGGCACGATTCCCAGGGCAGTACCCCCACGCATTTTGTGAAGGATCGTTCTTCAGGAAAATAGAGCCAAAGAGCTGGCTTTGAGAGGAGTGCCTTCAGAAAAGCGGCCGGTGAGAGGCAGGCCTGCCACTTGAGAGTCGTGCGCTGAGAACGGGACCCGTTATCTGCACGATGCCTGTGATACCTGCTGTTCACGCATCAGGCTCTGCGATTGGAACTTCGGGTTTCAGAGAACACGATTACATTTCGGAGTGTCCGAATTCTCAATATTAGCCCGCACCACGATCTTTAATCTCCGAGCAGTGCTTTATTCTCTGGTGGTGTTGGGGGCAGTGAAATGAGAGGAGATACGTCGTACGTTCGGGTTTTGCCGTCCTTTATTTTGCTTACGATTAAATACCCTGCGCGAAGGCGAGGCTCGGTCGAGCTCGTAACGGCTGTTGGAAGAGTTTGAGAAACACTTTTGATGGCCGTGCCGCTTCTCCACAGACACGTTGGAGCGTCAGCCTTGTTATTTATTTATTTTTTTTAATTTTTTTTTTTTAACGTTTATTCATTTTTGAGACAGAGAGAGACAGAGCATGAATGGGGGAAGGTCAGAGAGAGAGGGGGACACAGAATCGGAAGCAGGCTCCAGGCTCTGAGCTGTCAGCACAGAGCCCGACGCGGGGCTCGAACTCACGGACCGTGAGATCATGACCTGAGCCGAAGTCAGACGCCCAGCCGACTGAGCCACCCAGGCGCCCCCAGCCTTGTTATTTTGGAACCAGCCAGTGTTAGCATGTGGCTCAGAAGTGGTATGAGATTTGGTATGTTAACCTGCCCCCTTTCTCAAGTGGAAGGCAGAACCTGTAGTGGACATGAAGTGAAGTGAGAACACGGGGCTGTCTGGAAGCCTTGGCCTGGACCTTTGTAGGCCCTGCTGGGATGGATTGGACACGTGGACTTCAACAGCTCTGCCCCTGGCTTTCAGGACATTTGTAGTTGAAGAGTTAGAGACCACAGTGGTTGCCACGTGACCGTCCGGCCGCTGTGCAAACATTTGATGAGTGAACATAGAAATAATATTCAATTTACATACATGAGCAGATGCGTAACTGCATGGCAGAGGGGTTAAGTGCGTTATTTGGCCTTCTGTCTGTTGATAGTTCAGGTTTATCTGTTCTATTTGGTGGAATTAATGCCACTGCACTTTGCATTTACAGTAACGTCTGAGTGAAGCCAGAGTTTGGTTAAGTTCTCACGGAAAGAGTGCCTTTTTTCAGTCTCCAGACTGGAGTTCATTGCCTCCCTAAATCCCTGCACGATATATATATATATATATATTTTTTTTTTTTTTACAGCTTTTTAAAGGTACAATTTGCCTGCAGTAAAATTCGCTCATTCTACGTGTACAGTTCAATGAAGTTTAGTAAGTTTACAGAGTTGTGCCGCCTTTACCACATTCCAGTTTTAGAACATGTTCATCACCTGCAACGTTTCCCCAGGCCTCGTAGTGGTCAGTCATAGGCCCAGGCACCTGCCCGTCTGCTTTCTGGCTTCTTTACGTTTGCCTTTTCTGGACATTTAATAGGATGGGATCACACAATTTTGGTCTTTTGTCTTTACTTTCCTTCAGGTAGCATTATGTGTTTGAGACACACTTGCACTGCAGCATGTTTCAGGATTTTTTTTTTTTTCACCTCTCATTGCTGAGTAAAATTCTGTTATATGAATGTATCACCCTTGTTTTATCTGTCCACCAGTTGATGGGCATTTGGGGTGTTTTCAGTTTTTGCCTATTATGAATAATATTGTAAGCAGCCATGCTCAAGTCTGCAATGAGCCGGAGTGTTCTAGAATGTCATTTACATCAAGTTTGATTGTTAACATCAGTTTTACCTGATGTTATATTATAGTGATTCCAACCCCCTCAGGAATCGGTTTGCTGTTTGCATGGTATATCTTTCCCTACCCTTTTACTTTGAACCTTTGGATTCTTTGAACCTAAGGGCTGTTTTTTGTTTTGTTTTTTTTTTTTGTGGACAGTGTGTTGTTGGAATTGCTCTTTCGTCCATCTGACAGTTTGTCTTTGGTTGGGTGTGGGGGCGGGGGGTTGTTCCATTCACATTAATGTACTTATTGTTGGAAATATGTCTGCCATTTTGTTATTTCTTTTCTAATTTTTTAAAAAAAAATTTAATTTATTTATTTTGAGAGAGAGAGAGAGAGAGAACATGAGCAGGGGAGGGGCAGAGAGAGAGGGAAAGAGAGAATCCCAAGCAGGCTCCATGCTGTCAGCACAGAACCACGAGGTAATGACCTGTGCTGAAACCAAGAGTCGGACACTCAACCCATTGAGCCACCCAGGTGCCCCTGTTATTTCTTTTCTATTGCCTCATAATTTTGTCCTTCTGTATGTTACTGCCTTCTTTTGCATTAAATATTTTTTAGTGTACAATTTTTATTTCACTGCCTTCTTACATATGTAAATTGAGTATGATTTCTGTGTTCACTCATCAGTATTTTTTAGTCTGCAGTTTTTATTTCTGTGTTGCATTTGTTGTGTTGACTATACTTTTGACTAATTTTCCTAGACATCATAATATGCACCTTCAGGTCTCCCTATCTGCTTGAACCTGGGAAAACATAGTAACTTTGTCCCAGTTTCTTTTTCTTTTCCCCTTTATGCTATTATTGTCAGATGTGTTAAATCCCTTTGTGTTATAAACCTGGCCCTACTGTGTTAAATTATGGCTTTACACAATCGTAACGTTTTTTTAAAGCATTTAAGACAAGAAATGAGAAAAAGTAACAGTCTTGTATCCACCCACATATTTATTTACCTTTTCTGGCGTTCCTTATTTCTTCACATGTGTTGGAGTAATCCTCTGTGTCACCTCTGTTCTACCTGAACGACTTCATATAGCGTTGTTTATAAGGCAGGTCTTCTAGTGGCAAATGATCTTTTAAAAAAATCATGGAATGCTTTTTTTTCCCCCCTCCGTTTTCAGTTTTAGAAAGTAGTTTTCTGTCTATAGAATTCCTAGCTGATGAAGTTTTTCCTCTTTTATCACTCTGGACCTTCCACTGCCTTCTGGTCTCCATCGTTTCTCATGAGAAGTCAGCTGTTTTTCATGCCGGTTTTTTTGTTGTTTTTTTCCTCTCTGCGCGATGAGATTTTTTGCTTGCTGCTTTCACTTATTTCTTTGTTAGCAGTTTGAGTGCTGTGTGTTTAGGTGTGGATCTCTTTATGTTTATCCTATTTTGAGTTGAACCTGTTGGATATGGACGTTAGTGTTTTTTTTTTTTTTTTTTAAATTTGGGGAGTTTCAGGCCATTTTTCTAAAAATATATTTTTTACCTCTTTCTCTTTTCCCATCACACATATGTTGGTAAGCCTGGGGTCTTTTCACATGCCATGAGGTTCCTTTCATTTTTCTTTCATCTGTTTTCTTTCTTCTCCTCAGATTGGTTAATTTCCATAGTGCTCTCATCAACTCTACTGATTTTTTTTTTTTTTTTGTGCCAGCTCAAATTTGCCATTGAACCCCTCTAGTAAATGTTTTATTTCATGTGTTTTACTTTTCAACTCCAGAATTTTCCATTTGGTTCCCTTTTTTATAATTGATATCTCTTTATTGAGATTCTCTATTTGTTGAGTTATCATATTTTATTTTAATTCTTTTACAAAAATTATTTTAATGTTTATTTATTTATTTTTGAGAGAGAGACAGAGCATGAGCAGGGGAGGAGCAGGGAGAGAGGGAGACACAGAATCCGAAGCAGGCTCCAGGCTCCGAGCTGTCAGCACAGAGCCTGACACGGGGCTCGAACTCACAAACTGGAAGATTGTGACCTGAGCCGAAGCCGGACGGTCAACCAACTGAGCCACCCAGGTGCCCCTATTTTAATTCTTTAAACATGGTTTTCTTCAGTTCTTTATGTTTTTTTCCTTCAAATGTGTATATTCATATAATGGCTGCTTTGAAGTCTTAATCTTTTAAATCCAACATTTGGGGACACTAGAGACAGCTCATATTGACTACCTTTTCCTGCATACAGGTCACACTTCCCTGTTTCTCTTCCTGTCTCCCAAGTCTTTTGTCAAATTTTTATGCTTCAGGTAACAGGTTGTAGCAGCTCTTATTCTGATTCTTGTCACTTGTGTCTTTTGTTGTTGCTTTCGATGTTCTGTTTATTTCTTTAGTAACTTGCCTGGAATACATCTGCGAAGGCTGTCTCTCCCATACCGTGTGGCTGCTGCTGTCTGCCCAGATTTGTTGTTTGTTTGTTTTCTCGTTGTTACTTGTAAGCCTGGCTTCCCTTAGGGTCACCCTCCTGGCTCCTAGTTTTGTGTTCAGCCAAAGATGGATGAGCGGTTGACCTCAACTCAGTAGAGCTTTCCCTCGGCTGACGGGTCTGTGTGTAGGCTGAGAGGCACATTCAGGTTTCAGGCAGTCCTCATGTCTCCCCTGCCTTCTACTTTCGGCCGGACCCCCTTACATCTTCATGGGGTGTGTAGGTGGGGGATCTGTCAGCAAGGGGTGTGTGGGTGCCATGAGCCCAGTCTGGTGTCTGCAATGCACATACAGAATCTCTGGTCAACCTGGGACGTCCGTAGAGAGTTTATCAAGTGCACTCTGGTTGCCTTACCTCCCAGAATTCCCTTTTCCATCTTGGCTAGTCTGCTGATCTCTTGCTCGCCCTGCATGGGACCTTAGCCTCCAGCCAGCAGAGCTCGGGCCTTTGTGTTCTCTTGTTGATGGGATTGCCACCTGACCTGACAGTGCTCTGCTCCCTGTCTGGTGGGCTGGGACTGGCGGTGGCAGTGACGCCACTGGTTTTCTCCACCCACTCTCACTGCTGAGCTGTGGCACCAATGGAGCTGGGGGTGAGGGGATGGGAACGGCCACCAGCAGAAATGACATAGGCTGATGCTGTGCTGGTCCTACCTGAACTTCAGTACTTTAAATACTTTCCAGTTTGTGATTGGCTTTGGTTGGTTTCCAGAATGCTGAGCTTGTTGTTTTTGAGTTTTGTGTGGCTTTGTAAGTTGTGTTTGGGGGGAAGATTTGTCCACCTCGTTCATTCTGTCATCACTGCCTTTTCTCCGAAGGTCTTCTGAGCTCCATCCTGGGTCCTCAGAACATCAGTTTCATGACATGTTTTAACAAGCTTTCTACCCAGGACTGCTCACAGAGACCCATCTAGTTGGCTGAAAATCTGGTTGCTTTTGAGAAGATAGAAAAAGTGAAATGATTGTGCCCTTAGCATACTAGTGTAACTATTACTGGTATTTTACATCCATACTACTCATGCAAACACTAGTCCACTGAGAACTTTTTTGCCTAAGCATCTATCAACTGTGTGGTTTAGTTGGAAAAAAAATTGCAGAGGCTTTGGGGTTTTGGAGTTGTGGAATTGGGACTGAAGCCTGATTCTGTGATTTACCAGGTCTGTGATTTACAGAGTGCTTTTTGATCTCTCCGAGTCTGTGTTTCCTCACCTTAAATTGCGAATGATAATACCTACCTGATGAGTTATTCTGGAGATTAAATGTAACATCGAGGAAACATCTGGAACATAGCATGTATTCGGTAAATGTTAGTTTGTGGTTGGGAATGCAGGCTTGGTAACTTTTCCTTCTTCAAATTATCTGCTTCTTACTTTGCCTAGCTTTGCTTCCTAAGATTCCTTTTCCTTTTATGGAATAATTGTGGTTCTTTATAAAGTAACTGAAGCATATAGCGTGTTTTCCTCGGAGTACATGTTGGTCGAACGCTCTTTCTAGAAATCCAAGTGTTCCTGATATTTCATAGTGATTTCCTTTGTAACATCCAAATTTTATGTGATTGTAAGTGGTAGTGAAACTCTGTGTGGCCGCTTTATGGTGAACGAGCTCCCCCAGTGAACCCAGTGCTGTAAAATGAAAGAAAGTGGATCATTATCTAGATGTTCTCGGGACATGATTGGAAGGGGCAAAGCAAGGTCTCTAGTAGAGATGATCAAAGACTTTTACAGAGAAATTTTCTTGGACCTTGCTGGACCAAAGCTCACTCCGTTCAACTCGGAGTCTCTGTTCTCAGATATTTAAGTGCATACGGAGGAGGCAGTGGCTTCCGTTGCATCATTAGTTGTAATGTCATTTTTGGTTTTAGAGGGGATGTGATTGGACTAAGGCAAATCCAGATCCTTTTATGAACAGCCGTCCTTTCCTATGATTCTCAGAACTGAGAAGTTGACAGTTCCTCTTACGTAACATTTTACTTAACCCTCAGAGCATCTTGGACCAGAATAGCTTGTACATGCTTTTTATTAAATTTTCAAAAATTAAATTTCTAGACGCCGCCTCTTCTTGGAAGCTTTAATTTTCTCCTGAAGAATGTGCGTGTTGTGGACAAGGTGCTTATCACGAGTAATTCTTGAAAATAAAGTACTTAAGTTATAAATTTCACAATATTGACATTGCAGAATTTACACATGCAGGAAATCGGGATGTAGAGCTCTCTCCTTGTAAAATGAAATCAGGAAGTCGGGTGCGCAGGGGCCAGGGTGACGCAGGTGTTTTATAGGCGGTCACCCTGCACTTGTGGTTGTAGCTGTGTGTTCTCCTGTAACCTACATGACGCAGTCAAAGTTCTGCAGCTAAATCATGGATTTGTCAACACTAAATGGTCGTTTGGCACCCGCATTTGTTGCAGGAATGAAGTGTGAAGTTGTATGTGCGTGCTGCTTCTATTAAACACTGACACAAATGCAGGTCTTGAGACAGGTCTGTAACAGGTTTACAAAAATTACTTTTGTTCTCTCAGGCTTTAAAAATCAAACCAGTAATTTATGACCAAAACGTGTAACAGTCTTGTTAAATGAAATGAAGGTTTAGACTTTATATTCTGTGTCGAGTGGATGTTTTTTCTTGGGCGCTCAGCGAACGTCTGATAAATAAACCATGCAAAGCGCCGGGCCGTCTGGGCGCTGTGGAGGGTACGAAAGTGACTCCGGCATCCAGCCTCCAGGGCCCTGCGGTTCAATAGGAGCCGTAAGACAAGCCCCAAACGGTAACAGGTACGAGGTGGGAAGTGCCCTGGGGGGAGTAGAGCTGCCAGGGGAGCCTGGGAGGGGAAGGAGCGCTCTCTGGTTTGGTGGGAAAGCCGTCCCCCGTCCCCCAGAATCCTTTTTAGTTTCCCTGCCCCTCCCAGACCAATTCTCCGAGTCCCTGTTTGAGTGCGCAAGACTTGCACGTACATTTCTGATTGCCCTTCACCATGGTAGCCTGAAGGAGAGGCCAGAGGGGTTCATTGGTGAGAGACTTGGCTAAGGAGCGTCGCTTGGACGCTTGGTGTGGCTTCTCCACTTGAGGGTTGTGCCAGGCTGCGTGTGGCGTCTGACCGGACATGTCCCTGGAAAAGCCTTGCAAGTGCAGGATCTCACTCAGCGAAAAGATCCTGGAAAAATAACTCGCGTAAGCTCAGGGGCTGGACACATGCTAGATGGATTTGGGAGAAATGCCGTTTGTGTGAATCAAGCTGTTGGTACCAAATGCATGAAGAACTACTGACACCTCATGGATGTGGATATTATTATTTTTAGTCGCATAAAGCGTGTGTGCATATGTCGCAGAGTCTAATCTGAGTACGAGGACGTACACAAGTACGGTCTTGGCTCAAACCGATCTGTGAGTTTAATCTGTGACAATGACAACTGTTCAGTATATTCCCAAGTTGTTTGAAAAATAAAATAAAGTTGGAGTATGTCTGTTGAGTAACAGCTTAATCTCTCCCAAAGCATCCATATTTGTTCTACAGAATTCTGCTGATAGGACTTACTCAAAGCGAAAACAAGGTAGCATTTAAATAATTCGTTACCCTTTTCAAATTTATGGGCATTATTGTTTTAAGGAAAGAATCACAATCGTGGTTTTGTTTTTTTAAAATGATGTAACAAGGACAGTGCAGAGAGGTGGCGTTGAGGACCCATTGCCAGGTGAGTCCAGATAAGTCTGCATGGAAGGATGGCACAGAGTTCATTTTACTTTTCATGTATGCCTTGCTCTGTGGACTTCCGTGCAGATCAGCCAAGTTGGTTGTTTCCAAAATCTATTTCTAAAGTGAATCTTATTTTCTAACATTTGTAATTTCGGAATCGTCTTCTACATGCGTGAACACCCCAAAACAAGGAAAGATGTTGACATTGACGAGTAGGTGTTTGCTTGGGGCAAGGTACTGAAACGTCACCCCAGAAATCAACAGACATTTTAAAGAGCGACATACAGAAAATTAAGATACAGGAAAGTATCGAAAATGTGGAAGAACATCCCAGACGTCTGGAGGGGTTACATTTCTCAGGTGTAGGGAATTACAATCCAGAAATAAAAAGCACGGCAGATACGAAAATATAAAGTATTTGTCTCAGAGATGATAAAGTCAAGATTAAAAAGGTGTTTGCTCTTATGTATAAGAAAACGTAATAGGTGAGTGGACAAAGGAAGTTCGAAATGGTCAAAGTAATACGTGGAAACATTACTCTTGGTAATAAAAAGTGAAAACTAGAAACGAGATAATTTTTATTTGCCAATGCATTTGATTAAAAAACTTTTTCATTAGTGTTTATTTTTGAGAGAGAGAAAGTGAGCAGGGGAGGGGCCAAACGAGAGGGAGGCCGAGGATCCAAAGTGGTCTCTGCTGATGTCAGAAGCCCGCCGTGGGGCTCGAACGCGCGAACTTGGAGATCATGATCTGAGCCAAAGTCAGATGCTTAACCGACTGAGCCACCCAGGTGCCCCAGCATTTGATATATTTTTTTAAAAAAGCGCTGAGGGTGCCTGATGTTGGTGGAACAGGTGTAATCATTTGTTGTTAATGACGTGGTGGAGCTTTAAAGGCGCTTCTACTCCGCACACGCTCCGTTTGTACTCAGCATAAACTCCTTTACCCAGGTGTTCTACTTCTTGAAACTTATCCCAAGGAAATAATTTGTCAGGGGCAAAAAAGATATTTCCCTACAGATACTCGTTTTACTGTTACCTTTAATAGCAAAATAGTGGAAGGGACTTGAATGCCCTTTAATGTAGAATAGGAGATTGAGCTTCTGTTTCAAAAATCTCCCGATTGAAAAATGGTAGTTTCAGATCCAGTGGCAATAGGAAAAATGCTTGCTGTATGTGAAAATGCATGTGTAGTGTAGAACGTGCAATTATATGGCCTTTGTGGAAATGCAACATGAGAATTTTAAACCACTGCAGGCATTGACCGTTTGGCCCGTGGCTCCGTTTCATTTGTCAGCCTGCCTTCCGGGCACTGCTCTGGACCGTGGGGAGGCAGCGCTCCTCAGGTGGTTTTGTATGGTCATGCGGATGGACACTTACACAGCTGACACTACGGTTTGAAAGAGTGGCTTTCCAGAGGAGGTTACTTGTGAGCCGAGTCTTGGAGAATGTACAGGAGTTGGCCGAATCATCTGGGAGGAAGTGATCTGAGGAGCGGTGGCCGTGCAAACGAAGGCGTGAAGTGCGAATCCTGGGGGATGTGTGTCTTTACAAGGACCGTCTTATTTCCAGGGCGAACGGGACAGTGATGAGTGGTGTAGAGGGCACCGAGTGGGTGGTGAGGAACAGGTCATGGAGGGTGTGCACGTTACTAAGGCTGGCAAAGGACTCGTGTCTTCACCTCATGCAGCTTTTTCTTCTTCGAGAGTGTCGTACACACTCTTCGTTTTGCTTCTCCCGCTCCAGCCTCTGCATAATTGGACATTTTTGGCTGCCTGGCTGTACAGGAAACACAAGTGAAGTGCAGAGAATTGAAACGGGTACTCATTTGTGTCAGTTTCTTTGTGCATTCACTGTTGTGGTCATCCATTGATCTATGATGATTTTCTTGAGACTGTATGTGAATTGGTGGCAAAAATGGAACTTTCTGACTCCTGATCCACGAAACTGTATTTCCTTTTGCAGTTTATGGCTGCAGGTTATAGCTGAATATGAACATGTTTGTGGATAATGCGGTTTTATTTGGTTGGGAAATAAGTTTTATTGAATATTATGGGAAAGCATTTTGTGTACACAAGAAGGAGTAGCAGTATTTTGCTGTGTTTTTTTTTAATTCTTCATTATAAAGTCTAAATGATAAATTTTGCCATTTATTGTTTCTCTTTGTCTTTTTTTTATTTTAAGTATGTTTGGTGAAAAGTTAAGGAGCATGTTACATTTCTTAGGACATTAATATCATGCAACTTGTTTACGTTTAAATGTTTTGATCTATTGATGTCCTTTCTATTGAAAGCCAATAACAGTAGTTATTAGGTGGTCTATTAGATCTTATTTAATGCTCTCATAAAGAAGCACAGGTATTATAATTTTGAAATGTGTTTTGTAATATTTGAGGACTGTATTTTGGTGTAATTGGTTTCCTTTTTTTGTCCTATATGTTCTGTGCACTTAAAGGCATATGGAAGCAACCCAAGTGCCCATCGACTGATGAATGGCTAAATAAGATGTAGTATAGATATACAGTGGAATATTACTCAGCCACAAAAAAGAATGAAATCCTGCCATATGCAACAACGTGGACGGATCTAGAGGGTGTATTGCTACGTGAGATAAGTCAGATACCGTATGATTTCACTCATATGTGGAATTTGGGAACAAAACAAACCAACAAACAAAGAAAAAAAAAAAAAACAAGAAACAGACAACGATAGCGAACAAACAGATGGTTACCAGAGGGGAGGTGGGTGGGGGATGGGTGGAATAGGTGATGGGGATTAAGAGGACACGCATGGCGGTGAGCACCGAGCACGGATAGAACTGTTGAGTCACTGTGTTGTCACCTGAAACAAATATTACACTTTGTGAATTGTACTTCAATTAAAAATAAAACTAGGTAGAACTCACCGTGAAAAAAAAATGAAAACAGCATTCCGAGAAGAGATCCACAGCTTTTACTCAAGTGCAGAGATGGTGTATACGGCACACGGAAAGGTGCGAACCCTCTCATTCCCGCCCCGTCCCCCAAGCCCCAAAGCCAGGAGGGGAAGGGACCAGGACGACCTTTCGAAATGAAGAGATTTCTACTCTGTGAGTCTCTACTGTGCCTCTTAAGAGCTCTGTGGCTGAGGCATTTAACTTCCGAGATTCGTTCTCCGTTGTAAAATGAGTATGATCCATCTAGCCCAGGTTCGTGATGAGGATTAAAATAGATGCTCTAGTTAACGTACCCGGCGGGTAACCTGCAAATAGAACGATGTTGTTACCGCTCGGCCCTCTTCCCGGAAGCTAGCCGCGTGTCCTTGGGCAAAGGAGTTCTCATTTCTTGGTCTTGTGTGTCCGTCTGAACTAAAAGGATTCAGACCTGGCGGTTTCTATTTCAACTAAACAGGAAACCGGAGATGATTCCAAAAATCAGGATTGCCTTCTGCAAATTGGGGGACTAATTCAGCCGTGCTGAGGAGCCTCAATGGCCTCGTCCTCCTGTGGCACCCCCACAGGGAAGCAGGCGGAGACCTTTACCTTGTTGATTTAAAGCAGGCACATGTGGACATTTTTGGTCTTTTGTTTCTGTACCAGCTTCCCTTCACCAGTTTTCTCTCATTAAATGCCCGCCAGTCACCTTTGGCGGAAACCAAGCCCCGTGTCTCAGGTACCGGCTAGAGCCTACGGAAGCCGTCCTGGTAAACGGGCCTCTCTTTGGGGTTGGCTGGCGGGAATCCCGCTTCAGTTCTGAAAGTGGTATTTCCGCACGGTGTGACTGGCAGCCCACGCTCCCTAATCTTCCCCTCCAGTAGCCTCTTAAGCCCCATTTGATCGATCCAAGGTGGTTGGATTGATTGGTGGATGGCGGATGCGCGGCCGGGCGGTTGGCAGACACTTAAAGTACGCGCATCCGGTCAGGGTTTGCGATGGCAAAGAATCGGAACTCGGAGAAGGGGTTCATTGGAAGCGTCTGGATTAGACCACGTAACTGCCAACACAGTGGATATATCTGTGGTTACAAGTCAGGGAGGAGGCTGTGTGTGCGTCCAGAACACGGGAGATCGTGGCAAAGGAGAGCAGGGAGGGCCTGGCCGCCCACCAGGACTTACCCAGTGGTGGATTCCCCGGCCCCGGGGCATAGATTCAGATGCTGGGCAGCCCGGAGAAAATACAAACAAAAAGAAAAATGAATGTTTTCTACTGCTGGATCCAGGAGACGTTGCAAGTGCTTATTATTTGTGTGTTCGAGTGTGCACCTGCTGCGAGTATGCATACACATGCCTGCTTTGGGAGAGGAGGGGGACCCGTGGCTTTCATCAGGGGCCTAAAAGGGCCTTTGATCCCAGAGGAACTAAGAAATGCTCTATAATAAAGAGATTTAACTGCGTTTGAATCTTTGCTTTTCCACCAGGTGGTGCAAATCTTTTATGATCACAGAAGTTAATCCTCTTAAAAGAGAAGGAAAATTTAAAATTAAATCATTTTCTCTCTTAAGAGTTTAGTTCTAGCACACAGCAACGAAGGATCATTCATCCGATTCTCGCCTTCTTTCTGTCTTTCGTAAAGAAATAGGTGGATCTATATAATTTACAAAATACCGACTATTGGCGTAAACTAGCTGTAGATTTTTGAGACCGTACCACGCTATTTCGTTTTGCTCTTTCTAGAGAGAAAGAACACTCGGGAAAAAGTGGTCATCTAGTCAGTATGCTGATTGTTTCATTCAGTTTTGTAACTTTTTGCTTGATACTTGTATGATTTCAGTTTTTGAAGATGAAAGTGCATTGTGGCAAACATGTCGGATATTTTAACTGTCTCGTAATGTGACCCAAATGACAAGTGGGATCGTAATCAAAACAGGAAGGTAGGCCGCTGAATGGAACAGGTCCCTCGACAACATTTTTCATCTGTGAGAGGTAGAAATAACATAGTGTAGGATCTTTGTAAGCCAAGTATAAATATTTCATTGCTAGGATGAAGACAAGAATGAATTTTGTGTTTGAATATGTTTACAGTTGTCTTAGAAACTTGGGACTGTTTCAGTTTTAACATGTTTTGAATATGTTGGAGAAAACTATTTGAACACACTTACTAAATTTAAATATTATACACACATACCATTAACAGAGTTGCTTAAAATACACATGGCTAAGATTAATTTTTAATAATTCAAAGGTAGTTTAACATTTGAATTTGATTAATAGTTCGGATGTGTATACCAATGGTTAGTAATAGGTTTTTTTTTATTTTCTTTTTTTTTAACGTTTATTCATTTTTGAGAGACAGAGACAGAGCATGAGTGGGGTAGGGGCAGAGAGAAGAGGGAGAGACAGAATCCAGAGCAGGCTCCAGGCTCTGAGCTGTCAGCACAGAGCCTGACACCGGCCTCAAACCCACGAACTACAAGATCATGACCTGAGCCAAAGTCAGATGCTTAACCAACTGCGTCACCCAGGTGCACCTAATTTACACCTAACAACATTTAAAATATTCCAAGCCCACTAGATATCCTCAAGGTCCATCCTCTGTGTCTAGAGTTCAGGTGAAAACTTCCTAAATATGATCTTTTTTGATAGCACTTGTAACTCTGCTCTGTAGGTATGATCTGGGTCAGTGTTTCTCACTTTTTTTTTTTGTTATCTCATTAGAGAGAAAAATTGACCATTAATTATCTTTAAGTTTCCACCTAATGAAGAACATTAAATATTAGGAAGATCTTGTTGGATAGGGTGGGTTTCAAATGGCCACAAACCATGGTAGTAACCAAGATGTTTTGGCCCCCCAAGAACTAGTTTTTTCCTCATTTGAGGCACTGCTGCCCCTGTGGAAAAAGCATGATCTAGGGTATATTGTCCTTGAAACCATTTCTTTATCGGTGGCATGTCTATGATGCAAACGAATGGCTGTGCTCTGACTCCAGGGGCATTGCAAGTCAGTTGCTTATATGGTGCATTTGTTTTAAGGACTGGAAATTAAATGTGCTTTTCAATTATACCTTATTGATCTTCCTTGAGTCCAGAGGGTATCGAGGGTCTTGGACTCCCTGCCTCCCCAACCAGTGTGGACCCACACAATGTAATTTCTGGAGACATTTTCTCAGGTGAGATGTGAGTGAATTCTCTTATTTCTTTTTTTAAAATTTTTTTAATCTTTATTTATTTTTGAGAGAGAGAGAGAGAGGGACACAGAGCACGAGCAGGGGAAGGGCAGAGAGAGAGAGAGAGAGAGAGAGAGACAGAATCCGAAGCAGGCTCCAGGCTCCAAAACTGTCAACACAGAGCCCAGTGTGGGGCTCGAACCCACGAACCGTGAGATCATGCGATAAGCCGAAGTCGGACGCTTAACCGACTGAGCCACTCAGGCGCCCCTACATCTCCCATTTACCTTGTGCTCTCTTTGGACTTGTGTTTAGAAGGAGAAATAAAGCAGAATTGTGTTGTCTATTTTGTCATAAAGATTGTGTTTTGCTGGAGAATAAGTCAAGTAGACAATTTCAAGGTTACAATGCTTTTCTTAGCAGTTTTGCAAAAAGAGAGGAGTAGCATGTTGGAAATGGATCCACTTTGTCCGGTTTTGTCATTCTGTGTGTAAGAAACGCAGGTCTAGCCAAAGACTCAGAGCACGCGGAACCGTCCGAAGCAGAGTTGCGTCTCGTACCTACGTGCGCTGGCTTAGAGGCACGGCAGGGATTCTAATTGGATTTATTCAGAGGAAGGATCCAAGAGATGGGCAGTGTGGATCTGTAGACTGAACTGGCCTCTCTCTGCTTGTTTTTTACCCCTCCAAGCTGTTAGCGGCTTACTGTATCTCTTTCTACATCTTTTTGTCTTTAGAAATAAGTACACAGAGAGTTTTGCTAATTTTCAATTTTTTGCCCCAAGTGATGGGATGCTATATATGTTACACTCTAACATTTCCTTGTTTTTAACTTGATAGTTTGATAGGGACAGCCTTCCGCTCATCATACATAGATCTTAATTCACAGTTTGATTAGTTTAATCTAAAATAATTAGTAATCTAAAATATCAATTTGCCTAGTTTTTTCAATTATTTCTTTGATAGAACAAATTAATTGGTTTGGGTGTTGCTTTTTTGTTTGTTTTTGTTGTTCCCTTTGCCGATACAAACTAATGCTGTAAATATCCTTGGTATGTGCGTGCTACTCATTTTCTTGTTTAAACAAACGTAACATGTTTGTTACTTCCCTTTGATCTTCCCTGTTGCGTCTTCTTGCCCTTAACTCACTTCGTCTTAGTTGACTTTTCACCCATCACTTTGACGGAGTGTTCCTTCTTTCTGTTGGGAGCCCTAACACTTTGTCAGTCATATGAGTTGTCATATGTTTCTCTCAGCCTGTATTGTAGTTCTGCCCATGGCACCTTTTAATTATACAGAATTTTAAAGCTTTTATATACTCCAATCCATCAACATTTTTCTCTTCTAACCTGCAGTCACACAAATAATTCTTCTGAAGTGTCTTGTACCATTTTTAACAGAAATACCGTATTTTATTCTAAGATGCACAGATGTGTGTGTGTGTGTGTGTGTGTGTGTGTGTGTGTGTGTGTGTTTTGTTTATGCTTTCACATCTCCAAAGTTGTTTTAATAGCGGGTCATAGTTTAACTGGTGGTGCATTTTTCTTTAGGTGGCATATAAAACAACAGTTTGTGTAAAGACCGATGCTTTGAATTCACTAGAATGTGACATTTCTTGTGTTTAGATCTTTATTTGGGGTTATTTTTTCTATACATTGTGAGGTAGGGAGTCTACTCCCCCCGCCCCCCAAAATAAAGCCAGTTTGTCAGGATGGTTTATTAAATGAAGAATCCTTTTCTCACAGAATTGCCGTAATTTCCCATATAGAATTGGCCTCCTGGCCTAGTTTACCAACTTATTTAT
Organism: Prionailurus bengalensis; assembly: GCF_016509475.1. Lineage (NCBI taxonomy): Eukaryota > Metazoa > Chordata > Mammalia > Carnivora > Felidae > Prionailurus > Prionailurus bengalensis. The sequence goes on along the minus strand of NC_057349.1, from coordinate 16,841,163 downwards.
TCCTGTGCTAATACCATACCATTTTGGTGGCAATGGCTTTTAGTGGGTTTTAAATTCCAAAAGGGTAGGTTTGTCTCTTCACTGTGTTTTTAACAGTAACAGTTGTTAACGTTTGTTTTAAATACCCCACATTTCAATTCCGAAGTGTCTGCTCTTAACCGTTCTTTTTCCTTAAAGTTTTGGTTAGGTGGGCAGGCATTTCGTATGCTGTCTGCATGATCGGGAGTGCTCATGAGACAGCGTCTCCGATTTTCCTGGGTTTGGCTGTACCTCAGGAGGCGTTAGATACTTCTGTATCCGGGGCAAGAGAGGGTCCCAGTGAATCGGTGTTTCCCAGTGTTTCCTTGCTGGATTATTAGTGGTACCTCCAGAAGTTAATAAAACTTAAGAGACGGTCCTACACTTTGTGGAATTTCTAACAACCTCTGATGTCTGTCTTCTGAATGCCGGGGGCACTTCAGTCAGTATGACAAACAAAAATTCCCAGAACTTTGCTTCAGAATAAACTGACAGGTGGACCTTGGGCATGGCGGGAGAGTCTAGATAATCGCTGAAGATAGGCAAGAGTGAGACGATTGGGGTTATAGCATTTTATCTATTTTTTATACATTTGGAATTTTCCATGATAAAGAGTTTGTGTGTGTGTGTGTGTGTGTGTGTGTGTGTGTGTGTGTGTGTTTAATGTCCCATACATGTAAATGATGCATTCTGCAGGGTGACTGCCCCTGTTGAGACCACTGTTGTGTTTTTATTTATTTTTAAATATTTATTCACTTTTGAGAGAGAGAGAGCGAGAGAGAGAGCACCCAAGTGGGGAAGGAGCAGAGGGAAGGGGACAGAGGATCCAAAACAGGCTCTGTGCTGACAGCAGAGTGCGTGACCCAAAGCTGGAACTCACGAACCATGAGATCATGTCCTGAGCTGAAGTCTGACCCTTAACCAACTGAGCCTCCCAGGTGCCCCTGAGACCACTGTTTTAAAGCCATGAATGGAAGCCAGGGAAGATGGGTTTCTGGCTTCGTCAATAAGAATTCTAAATGAATTTGCTGTCCCCACAGAACATCGTGATAATGAAAAATTGGGATCTCTGTTAATATTTTGTTACTTTAATAAACGGACTTCTTTATGAGCTGGTCAGCACGCCAACATGTGTAATTTTTTGCTTAGGGAAAACATACTCCGTTTTCTGAACAAAAGGGTTTTCCGTTGAACTCGAAAACTGCAGCTTTTTATTTTATTTTATTATTTTTTTTTCAACGTTCATTTATTTTTGGGACAGAGAGAGACAGAGCATGAACGGGGGAGGGGCAGAGAGAGAGGGAGACACAGAATCGGAAACAGGCTTCAGGCTCTGAGCCATCAGCCCAGAGCCTGACGCGGGGCTCGAACCCACGGACCGCGAGATGGTGACCTGGCTGAAGTCGGACGCTTAACCGACTGCGCCACCCAGGCGCCCCTAAAAAACTGCAGCTTTTTAATTAGGGACCGAGTGGGGGCACCCGAGTGTACCTCGGGGCGCTCTAGAGCTGCCGGTCTCACCCCGTCAGCTCCCCCTCCAGCCACACGGCCTCCAACTACAGCCGAGGCCTTGCTCTGCGAGCGCCCTTGCCGGTTCCGGGTCTCAGCAGCCTCGTCCTACCTCCCCCGAGCAGACTGGCCTTGCGCCCCTTCTTTACAGCCATTCCGGAGCCTCCACTGTCAGGCTGAGCTGTCGTCGCCTGCAGATCTCAGGTGAATGTGCTTCGTGAGGAGTTCCCCCCCTTATTTCTGGTTAGAGCTGAGTGATCGGGAACACACACTGGCCTAGTGGGATCGCCTGCGGGCCGAAGCCCGCTGCGGGCCTTGGCTTCCAGTTTTCCAGCTCTGTTCCTCGCCCTGGGCAGCGGCTGCGCGTTTTCGTCCATGCCGTGGGTCCCAATGGTGTGTGTACGATTAGGTCGGGCCAGTGTGCACGTGGAGCCATCAGATCCACCGGCCGTCGCAGACTCGCAGTGGCCCCGGGGTCCTCGGAGGCTCCGCGGGTAGGTAGACGGAGGAAGAGGGCAGTTCTGCTCCGCGTCAGCACTGGCCGCTGACGCGTTGGATCCGTTGAAGGCAAGGGGGGATGTGTTGACTCTGACATCTCCATCGAGAGTGTGTTTGCTTTGTTGATTTCCTTTAATATGTCAGGAGTTGGGCGCATATTTCATGTTGCCGTCAAGGGTGGGAAGGTGGCCCAGGGCCACGGTGCTGACCACTGCAGGAGACCTTGGGAGTCGCGTCCCCTCGGATTGTGCATTACGCACAGCCTTGCCCTGTCCCCTGACTTTTACCCGTAAACTCATCTGGAGTTAATTCTCGCCAGGGAAGCTTACCCCTCTATGCAGGAGGTGGATGCTGGCTCTTGACCCACGCAGGCCTTGGAGGGTGTGGTCGTGGTGTTCGCAGCGTGTAAACACCTTTTCACGACACATCTCAAACCTCGTTTATTAACCGGTGGAAAAACACATTATCAGTTCAACAGCGCGTGCTTAGCAAATGCTTTCTCTATTGCGTAGTGGTGCAAACATGCCTAATAAAATTTTGATTATAACATTTGTAAGCACTGGGAAGCCATGCTTTACACTCTACCAATTTGAAATCCAGTAATTTATATTTTTAATGCTTAAAGGGTTTTTTTTTTTTAAATAAATGAATGTGATTTTCTTTTTTTTTTTTTTTTCAACGTTTATTTATTTTTGGGACAGAGAGAGACAGAGCATGAACGGGGGAGGGGCAGAGAGAGAGGAAGACACAGAATCGGAAACAGGCTCCAGGCTCTGAGCCATCAGCCCAGAGCCCGACGCGGGGCTCGAACTCCCGGACCGCGAGATCGTGACCTGGCTGAAGTCGGATGCCTAACCGACTGCGCCACCCAGGCGCCCCATGAATGTGATTTTCAAGAACATTAGGTAGCTTTTGATAGAAACACTGAGTGAGGAGGTGAAATACACGATTAAAGTTACCCAGAATTCACCGGGGAAGGGTTTTTTAAATAGTTTTAGCAAAACAGAAACTAGAAACATTTCACCTTGGGTGTCCTGACCATGTGGACTACCTTGGGAGGTTTTATAGATTTTAAGATTGTGTTCAAAAGCCTTATGTATTTGAAACACTTTGATATTGTAACGTCGATGAGAAGTTTAAAAATTATCCCCATGGTGATACTATTTGCAATATACTTTTAAGGATAATGGTCATCAGCATTGATTGAGTTCTTACTGTGTCTCTGGGCCTGTCCTAATCTCATTACCTCATTTAATCCTCAAAAAAATATCTTGCAGCACATTACCAGCGTGTTGTCCCTGTTTCAGAAGGGGGAAAACTGAGGCATAAAGGACCAAGAAGCCACAGGAATTGAGTGGGAGACTAGAAGTAGAATTCTTTTTTTCTTTAATTTTTTTTTTAATGTTTATTTATTTTTGAGATAGAGACAGCATGAACAGGGGAGGGTCAGAGAGAGAGGGGGACACAGAATTGGAAGCAGGCTCCAGGCTCTGAGCTGTCAGCACAGAGCCTGATGCGGGGCTCAAACCCATGGTCTGTGAGATCATGACCCAAGCTGAAGTCAGACACTCAACCGACTGAGCCACCCAGGCGCCCCTAGAAGTAGAATTCTGCTCTGTCTTACCCGGAGCCTTACACCTCCACTCGCTGTCCCACCGCTTCTAAGTGCGTGAAATGCTACTCAATACTCAAGTACATTTCACCATAATTTGTAAATGACTTAATAGTAACATAATTCTGCACGCCTTTCAGATGTGCGTAGGTCTTACGAGTCTGGGGACGCGTGAGTGTAAGGACAGCCTTGTACAGCGATGTACCAGGACACTGAGAGGCTGTGCACAGAGAGACTGTGTTAAATGATTAGAGGCACTCTGCCAGGATCCTTGTCAGAAGAACCAGGAAGTTGTACAGCTGGCCGGCGGCTGACATAGTGTTTCTGGAAGGAGTCCTCGGGATAAAGGCGAGGGGACGGGTTATGTCTAGTGCTCCCCCTGCGCCACGCGCTGTGCTGGTCCCGTGTGTTGTCAGCTCGTAATGCGCCCAGCACTGGGGGAGGCATGTCCCTCACAGCCCTAGGCAGCTGGGGTAAATTGTCCCACGACCCTCAGCCCCCCGGGGAAAATTGTTGCCCACGCCGATCATCTGCCCACAGATACGTCTTCCCACCGCATCACAGGGCTGATCGCTGTGTAAGGTTTTGGCCTTCCCCTCATCTCTGCCTTTGTGGTGGTGACTTCTTAGGGTGGTGCTTCCTTTTGTTTTCATCAGTAACAATGTGACATTCTAGGCCATTCCATGCAGGCCACCTCAGTCTTACTGATATACCAAGCAGGGAGCATTTTAATTTACTGCTCTCTCCATTGTAAGACGTGTTACCTTCAGTCGTGGAAAACTCTGTCTTCTCAGTAAGCCTACCAGGAGAGTCTCAGGCCTCCGTTCGGGCTTCATTGCGCTCTTCTATTGTGAACAGGACTCTCCGCGCTTTTTAAAATCTGAGTGCGTGAGCAGTTTGCATCATTTAGGGATGTGGCTAGAGACCGTCTGAGTATATAAGTGAATTCTGCGCTTGACTCTTGCTGTTCCTAATTCAGTGATTATGATGCACCTGGCACCCCCTGTATTGGAGACTTGGACTTTTATGCCCACGGACGTTTTAAGCTCTTTCCAGGCTCTCTGTTAAGCAGGTATCCTCATGTAGAGTCATGAATTCTAGGTACCCTAGGCCCCGGTGGCGAGAGCCGGTGAGCGGTGCAGAGCATATGACTGGCCATGGGAAGGCATCTCAACGCCGTTCCCGAAAACAGCATATTAGAGGGCCCTGTGAGTCCACATTCTTCCACATTGTTAGATAAGGGAATGAAAATTGGCTCGAGTAAAGAATGACAGTATCTTTTGAACTTTGTCACCCGGACATTAGATGATCATGTCGCATTTGGGAGAGACACCTTATGTTTTCAATATGCTGTGTCTCTACAAATGTCTCTTTGTCTTCGAACCGAAAATAATCCACCATCCTTCCCAAAATTCTTACCTGTGTGTGTGTGTGTGTGTGTGTGTGTGTGTGTGTGTTTTAATCAAGATGTTACTTGTGTTACACAGTCTATTGTTAATGGGACCTGAATATACTCTGTGTTGGATAATTCAATATAAAAGTCCAAAATAGAATGCCTGTTTTTCAAAAGATCTTTCCAGTTGAGTTGAAGAACCCTAGAAGTTAAAAACAGATTTTTTCTGTTCTTAGATATTATTTAAATAAACATACCCTCAGCCTCTGTGAAACTGCACACACGCTTGTTTCGTGATGCTTTCTACCCAGGTACTGGCTTGCCTTTGAGCAAACCGATGAGGCTGTTCTTTCTGCCTGGGAACGCTTCTGTATTATTTTTCTCACCACTAGTCTGCTCTGTTCAAACCAAAATCAAACCTCAAGAGTGTTTATGCAATATCTACCGAACACACTGGCTGCCTGCTGCCTTTTAAAAAGAATGTCAGCATAAGAACCCGTGAAAGTAGGGATTCGTTGTGCACAAGATTTGGGGTTCTAGCGTAGAGTCAACCCTTGGTTATCCATAGGAGAATAGCAGAGGCGAGAATACAGAAAAAGGTATGCATGTCACGAGGGTGAATCTCCCAAAGCATTTATAACCAAAATACTTATTATGGGGCTTAGGTTATCAAATGATAGGAGCTGTAAGCACAGAGCCCGATGTGGGCCTCAAACCCACGAACTGTGAGGTCGTGACTTGAGTCGAAGTTGAACACTTAACCCAGTGAGCCACCCAGGCACCCCGACTTGTCTCCTGACAGCTCGGAGCCTGGAGCCTGCTTCGGATTCTGTGTCTCCCTCTCTCTCTGCCCCTCCCTGCTCACACTTTGTATCCCTCGCTCTCTCTCAAAAATAAATAAACATTCGAAAAATTAAATAACCCTTCTCATCACAAAAAAATTTATGGTGGTGATGAATATTACCATAGTATTATTATGTTGATGATTTCACAATATATATATATATTTGAAATCATTAATTTGTAATATATATTTAGCATATCAATTAAAAAATGTGGTAGGTGTCTAAAAAATTAGTTTATTCTTCCCTTTTTATCTTTATTGTGTATGCGTGTGTATATATATATATATATATGTATATATTATATAACTCATAAATAAAACACAAAAACCATACACATGTCTGTATGTGTATACTGATCTGTGCTTTATATTTCCAAAGGAAAGGAAACTTGCCTGGTTATACTTTTCCAGTTAACATACAGACTGTTTTGTTTTGTTTTGTTTTGTTTTTCCCTGTGGGGAGGGGACGTTATGGGGGAGGAAGGTACATGAGTGGGTTTCAATAGAGGGATTAAAGTTTTTATCGTCTTTATTTTTTTTTCCTTCATAACTCTTATTCACTATGCTCTATTTTTCTGTGCCTTGGGTTAGCTTCTTTTTCCATAATTACACTTGCTCATAATTATGCTTGAGCAGTCTTAGGAGAGAAATTCTGTGGCTTTCTGAAACATTGTTCTTTTATATAAACTTGCCCAGATGAGTTATAGGAGGAACTGTCCTTTCTAGTTTCAAAATGAGTTTAAGCAGTGTGTGGGGACTTTCCAAATGAACAAAGCGTGCCAGGGTGCCTGGTTAGCCAATACAAATCTAAGGGACTGTAACAGCTGTTGCTAACTTGTGAAGCATGCCTTTGGGTCAAAAGCAGTATTTGGAAACTCTGACTTCCATTGGTACACAGCTTTAGATGCATAAAGAAATGTCTTCTATGGCAAAGCATGGTACACCTATTCAGGTAATGAATGCATTTATTCTTTCCCTCTATATTATGTTTTGCCTAGCAAAGGCACAAGCCGAAATCGTGAAACGTATCTTACCAGAAGCACCCAAAGGAGGCAAATCCATACCTAAGGGGCTCCCTAGAGATAGCTTTGTGCAGCATGATGGAATATTTGAGGATTTGTGTTACTACATTTTAACTTCACTAAACTTTATTTAACACAAAAACGAAAACAGAAACTAGTGTTCTAAATGTACCGTCCGTAGTACGTGAGGCCGTTAACAATAATGTCTGACCCTTACCTGGGTGAAATTGTTTGGTAAGTTCTAAAGATTTGTATCTGTGAAGAGGGGGGAGAGAACTAGCATATATTGAATATCTCCTCTATATCAGTTTCAGGAATTAAAGCCATCTTGTGAGGCAAATTAGTTTTTGTTTGTTTTTGTTATTGTTGTTGATAAAGCTGAGGTGTGGAGAGCCAGAACCCATACTTGTTGTCACGCAGCTAGTAAGTGGCAGAACCCAGAATTGAGCCTCCCTTTCCCTGGAAACAAAACCCATGCTGTTCCCATGCTGTTCCCGGTGCACCATGTTCTCTCGATATACTTCCTTATCCAAAAATGACACCCAGGGTTGCCATTTCACCAGATTAAAACTAGGTAACTGCTTGTAAGCTAGAAATTTTAGTTGACGTAACCTTCCTCTGTGCCTGTGATCGAAAAATGCATGCCAAAAGTGTTAGGAAGTGTTACCTTTGGAAGACTTCACAAATGCTCAGGCGCTTAATTTCTTGGAGTGGGGGTGAAGATTCTCATTGGCACAGTTTAAAGGAGTTTATTTTCATTATTGGAAAAGCTGTACACTTCCTTGTAACTGGACTCGTGTGCCTGTTCTACTTCACAGGATACTTTTTCCCTAAATCGGGAGACTTTCTGTGCAGCTGCTTTAATTTACATCGCTGTTCCGGATGTAAAATCTGAAAGGACATGCGTCTGCACCATGAGTGGTGTTTCAGAACAAAGATTTGGAGACCAGATACACAGTTTTTGTAAATATTTCCTAATGGCTAGTTCTTTTGTGTGTCGATATGTTCTCAGGGATGTCTAGTTTTGCTTGTTACTCTTCAAACATTAAGCTGTCCTGTCAGTTTATGGTTTGTTTAAAAAGAAGCCTGGGGTTTTCTTCTTCTGGTCGTTAGAAGGTCAAGGGTAAACCTAAGAGAAACAGCATGGAAGTGTGTTATAAACTATGGGGGATAAAGGACTATCGTAGGAAAACATTTTTAATCATAACTAACCCAAATGTTGGGACGTAACAGAGGAACCTAAAAAGATACCCACAGGTCTTAGGGACAGGAGACCAAAGGAAATATTCTAAGACCTTGGGGAGATGGTGTGGGGCGTTATCAGACTGCGCAGCCCTAAGTAAGGGCAGAATTGACTCCCTGCCTAGACTGAAACCCAGGTGGCGGTGGTTGGAAATGCGTATGGAGGTTATGTACTGATTCAGCCAGGATGCGTTTGCAGAGAAAAGAGAACACCGGGTTTTCCTTTCCAACCTTATCAAGCCCCAAGCAAAACAAGAGGCAGCATACGAGCACAAGGCATAAACACAGAAGCTCTGCTGTGCGGTGGCTTCCAGGTCTTTTCCAGAATAAATACTGTCGTGTTGAACATCTTGATGCAGAGTGTTTGTTCTGCGTTTAAGAGCGTTTTGTTTTGTCTTGTTTTGTTTCGACGAAGGATTCCACAAGTAGGATAACAGAAAAGGAATATACATTTTCATCATTCTCCGTGCAGAGATAGCGCCTACAACTTGTGGGTATTGGAAAAACTGAGGTATCTTTCTCGTCTGTGTTTCGAGTCGAGTGTGCGGTGCTTGAGCGCTATTGGCCCTCACAGCTCCTGGCCCTCGGCAACGTCTAGAAAGCATCTACTCTGCATTCAGTCCTTTACTCTGTCCATTGTAATGCCAGTCCGGGGTACTTGGAGTATTATATTTAGAGTATAATGCTTGGTTGACTCATTTGACTGATGAGAGTGTGAATAATTGGATTGATGGCGGTGTTTGTGCTGCGGAAGTTACGATATGAAGAACGGAATATGGTCCATCTTCTCTCCCCCTCCTTACGTGCATTTATCAAAAAAAAAAAATATCGTTAGGATGTTTTCTGTGGCAAATCGGAACGATCCACGTACTCACAAAATATTACACTCATAATTAATTGTACCATCCAGTAACAACTACTAACAGTTTGAACGTATAATCGCATATGTATAAATTTTAAACACGGCTGGGATAATATAGGAGGTATTCTGTGGTGCTCCCCTTTGATTACCTCTGTCACTAGAGTGTCTCAATGTCATTAAAATTCCTTAAAGACATCAGTTTCAAATGACTCCATGATTTTTTGCCTTGTAGGAATTTGCCACATTCAACACTCTCTTCCCTGGCGTCTGATTGGTTTGTTTCCATTTTATCTGATGGTTATCCTGGAACCTCTTTTTCACTTTTATCATTAGTGTGCTGATTTGATGGTATAACCTGTTATTTGATCAAAAATGACTTCTTGTTCATTAAAGAACGTTTGAGAACCTCGTTCGGGACGGCGGTATTCCAGTTTTGCATTTACCCTGCAGTCATTTTAAGAAAAAAAATCCTTGAATTTTAAACACCTGTTTTAAAAAGCTGTCTTTGTTAGCTTCAGTTTGATCTACGTTCATTCATACTTCCATGAACTATAGATTGAAGGTCATTGTGCTAGGTGGTCAGACTGCAGGGCCAGCCAGGATGGACGAGGTTCCTGTTCTCCTAGAACGGACTGCCTGGTTGGGAAGAATTATCTTAAATAATTACCCAATAATTACATTAAATAAATAATTATTCTAGCAAAAATATAATTAATCATTATAGTAAACAATTAAGTAATCAAATTATAGAATCACACCTGTAATACCTGTTCCATACCAAAAGTTACAGTGTGGCACTAGAACATATACTTGAGGAATCTAAACTGGAAAGAAAAAGACAATTCTTCAATTAAAAGCATTCTTGTTAGTTTTATTGTCCTCTGTGCCTTGCATTTAAAACAGAACGCCTCTGTGCTTCCTCTGAGGAGCCGCCACCAACCTTTATTTATGTGTTTTGCTCCCACCAAATACCCAGTCTGGAGGAGAAGACACTATTAATCCTTTCGGTTGAGTATTTGACTTCTGAGCTGGAATTTCTTCTGAGCTAGCAAATTTCAGGGTATAAGTTGAATTCTTCTAGCCAGCGTTGTGGTTTTGAAGCATGAGATTTCATCACCACGATTAAAAAGCAGTGGCCCGATCACAAAGCGAGTTAGGCACAAAATAAGCAAAATGATATAGATAGACATGTGCCTAAGACAAGGGTCCTAGTAAGCCAGTGCCGTTGATGAAGTTAGTATAGTGAGACGTGGGAGGATACTGTGCATCATTTAGGAGGACTGTACTTTATGGAATATTCATGGGAAGGGGTGAGTTAATATGTGGTTCTTAGACACTTGATGGCTCAGCAGTTTAGTTAGCAGAAGTCACATATGGGATTAGAAAGCCTGTAGGCAGTTGGATCTGGGGTCCAGGTTAGATTCAATCTTGATCTGATGCCAAAGTTGGAAGAAAAGCTGAGATTTACAAAGTGATTAGCTAATGGAGAAACAGAAGAATACAGAACTGAAAATCAACTTAAATGCCCTTGGATTTATTTGGAGGTAAAGTAGGATCTATAAAGTGAGAGTAGGTAACTGGGCAGGATGAGAGGATTTGAAGAGGAAGATGTCTTGAGTTTATTAGCATGTTGTATGGAGTCTTAGACTGGGGGAGTGTGATACTCTTAAAAATAATGTTAAAGGGAGCGTGGGTGGCTCGGTCGGTTGAGCAGCCAACTCTTGATTTCAGCTCAGGTCATGATCCCAGGGTTGTGAGATCGAGCCCCGTGTCAGGCTCCATGCTGGACGTGGAACCTGCTTGGGGTTCTCTCTCTCCCTCTCCCTCTGCTCCTCCCCTGCTTGTGTGCACATGTGTGCATTCCCCACTCCCCCCCCCCCATGATAAAGTTAATATAATTAATACCCATGTGTCCGTCACTTAAATTCATAGCTGTTGACATCTTGTCACATCTGCCACCTCTCCCTCTCTGTGTACTCTTTTTGGTTTTGTTTGTGGCATATTTGAAAGCACATTAAAACTATTGGTTTTTGTAAGTTGACTTTGTATATGGCCCCTTGACTGAATTTTTATTATTCACTCTTACCAGTTCAGTTGATTTTCTTGCATTTATCTAATTAGACTGTCCTATCAGCTACGAAGAAACAATTCTGTTTCTTCCTGTACAATTTTCAAAAGTCCTAAATTTTTTTCTTATTTTATTGAATTATCCAGAACCTCTAGTGAAGTATTACATAGTATCTGATAAAATTCCGACTTTACTGGGAATGCTTCCTACAGCCCACAGTTGAATACAATGATTGCAGTTACCTTCTGGTGGATATTCTTCATGTAGTTTTAGAGATTATCCTCTAATCATAACTTCTTCGGTATTTTGCTATGGAATATTTGCTATGGAATTATTATCACCTGAAGTTGGTTTCTATAGTTACGTTTTCCCTTAATACACCTGTGTGGTGAATGGTAGTAATTTTTCTGATGTCAAGCCTGTCCTTACATTCCTGAGATAAATCCTAATGGGCGATGGTCTTTTATCCATTTAACATGTTTTGGTGCTACTATATTTTAAGTAGGTCAGTGGATGTGGATGCTGCTGTGACTAATGAAATGCAGATCCATTTAGAAGTGTTGTTCTTCCATATTTTTATCATTAATATGCTCGTTACATCAACAGATAGTAAAAGTGTGGCTCCTATCACAGGGAGGAAGGAGGACCACAGAATTCTTGGTTAAAAAGAGGTGCTCAGCCTTGAAGTGGTTGGGAATTCATAATCTGGACACTTAAAAACAAATCTTATGCTCCTCCTTGCTCTCATTCTGGTAGTTTCGCAGAGGAGTCCATTATCTAGAAGAGGATCGTGACCTTAATCTGCACACCCTACAGTGCCAGACATGAGAGGAGCTTTCAGACCTTTTATTTTCTGTTATCTAAGACTCAAAAATCTGATGATTGCATTATAGTCTCATGAAATAACTCACTGTAAAGCTTTACTATCAATTGCACACTAGTGCTCTGGGACATTTGAGTTAATACTGTTTTCTGGTATGCTCAGGGGTGTTTAAGATGCTTCTTTCTTAACTATTTAATCTTGAACATTTAATATTATGACTTTAACCTAAACGGATTAGCATGGTGAATGTAAAACGTAATTATTCTTTGGAGAGCGGGGGGGGGGGGTGATATTTCTTCAGAATCCTTCCTGAGAATTAATAATCATTATTCAGCAATTGTAGGATGTGCAGGATGTTAGGTGTAAACTTGAGAAATCCCCGAAGCCAGCACATGGAGTCCATGTCTCCTTAGTGGGGGAAGGCAGGGATCTAGATAATCAGATTTTTTTTCTGATAACTGTTGTGTCTGTTTTAAAAAATGTCTCAGAGTCCTTGGGAGGGCTGGGTGTGTTGCTTTCCTTTTTATGTAGAATCCATAAGGCTGTAAACGTGGATTCCAGAAAGAAGATCATTTTTAAAGCCAAGACGCTGCTGTCTTGTAAGGCACTTTGATCAGGGAGCATTTGCCAGTGTCCTTTTTGCCAGTGATTTAGATAATTGGCCATTTGGTTCAGAAACTAAAGGAAAAAAAAAAGCCCTGACTTTTGTGTTTAAATACGAACTTACAGAAGAAACAATGCATATTGAGTACTGAGTAATCATAATGCGTGGCCTCTCTCTCTCTGTCTTTCTCTAGGAAAGCCAAATTATAGGATGGTTAATATCTTAAAGGATGCTTACCTCAAATACTGGGATGCCCAGCTACAGAGGGGACTTGCTGAGAGGCTGGCTTGGTAAATGAAACTCAGCAAATCAGAAGCCTCTCTGGGTTCTCAGTCATGTTATGTAAGTGGTCATACAGATGGATTTTTAACGCTGATTTCCCTAAGTTGCTTGCCTATCCATTAAACGGTGGAAGGTGCTCTAAAATGCAACATAAGAGGAATGCACCGCTGTTACTTTAAGAAGGAAATTCAGCCGGGAGGGAACAGGGGGATGTTGTGACTGCTGACATTTGTGGCCTCTTTTCATTTGCGTAAGAGGTGGACTGGCTTCTCTGTAGCTGCGGTTGCCATGGAGAGGTAGTGGGGGAGGACTCCCAGGACCCAGCCCGGGAGAGCGATTCCGTCTTAGAGCTGCTCCAGAACGTGACGTGGAGGGGCAGGGAGCTCAGGTGTGCACAGATAATGGGGGCTGGCTGACCTGTCATGGCTGGTAACGTGACCGTGCACATACCCCTGGGTGTGACAGACATGTTTGTGGACGTGCCTGTGGATTCTCAGTGTGAAGTGGAAGGATTGTGATGTTGTATGTATTTCCACCCTTCATGTGATTTCTTACACTCGAGATTTGATGAGAAGAGTTCACACATGTTGACCCAAAGGTACACCCTCATTGTAATAAGAAACTAACTTTGGTTGGCATGTTTGCATATAGATAAATGACATCAACAGGAAGTCAAATAAATTCTGATGGGAATAACACACTCAGAGAAATCTAATATGGTAGCTCAAACTGCATCCGGCAATGAATGTGTTACTAACCTGGAGTCGTTAATTTCCAGAGGCTAGAGCGCCGTGTGTAGCTAGATAATACAGGAAAAATGACAACAAGAAAAGTTGTCAGGATTCTTCTCCATTAACAGGTAGAAGAAAATCAATTGCGTGTTTTGTAGATGAATCTGCTTGATCTTAAGAGCCGAATTTTAGGGATGTTGTCATCACTTAGTGTATTTTATTGGGAACAGTTTTAGATCAAGTAGAGAATGGTTGTTACTGACTGCGTAGTATGATCATTTTAGGACTTTCTTTTTTTGTTTTCTTCACGTAACTGGTAAATTGAATCTGATGATATATTAGTCTTTTGTTTTCTCATGGATATCATTGTGGATAATGCCTTTGTTTAAGGACAATTGTGATTGGTAATTTTAACTAGAACCACTGTTGAGAGTATTTCTAAGCAAATGTATGTTACTCCTGAGGAAATCATATACTGTGTTCAATTTACCAAGTTTAAAGAAACTTACTCGACTTCTCAGTTTTCTGATGAAATCTGAATGAGAGCTGAGTATTAATATTGTTTGAGAGTAGTTGAGTCAGAAATGGTGAAGAATACATTGGGGCTTGTTACCATCTTTGACTGCTTAATGCATATTATTAGTTATTTTAAGAATGATAACTAATTGGCTGATTTGGTCCTTGAGAGAAATGCCAAACCAAGTCTTTTTTTTTTTTTTTTTTTTTTTTGTAAGGTAGCATTATTAAAATGTATACACAGTGTCACACAGAGTGGTGACACAGTGCTTCTGAAAAGATTTGTGAAATGTACAGATGTATTGCAGAATTTACTTGGAAAATATTACTTCAAGTTAGGGTACTTTGGAAAGTGTTCCATAAATATTTATTGGAGATTATATATATAAAACTGTTCCTTAAATGATAACCTTATTTGGCTTACTAAAAATTTCTATTTCTTTTGTTTCGGGAATACTGTATATTAAGGATAAATTTCTTTAGCTTTTACATATAATATTTAAAGACAAGTTTATGAGTTATTAGGTACAGATATTGATGAATTTGACATTTTCATTATTTTTCTTAATTTTTAAATGAATTCCAAGGTATGCCAGTTCAACATAGAAAACCAAAATCACTTATGCAAGTCAAAGGGCTGTGAAGTGTAAAATGTTGGCTTATTTGTTAGATAATAATAAGTAATTTTGGGGGTCCTGGGTGGTTCAGTCGGTTAAGTGTCCAACTTCGGCTCAGGTCATGATCTCAAGGTCTGTGAGTTCAAACCCTGCATCAGGCTCTGTGCTGACAGCTCGGAGCCTGGAGCCTGCTTCGGATTCTGTGTCTCCCTCTCTTTCTGCCCCTCCCCCACTTACACTCGATGCCTCTTTCTCTCTCTCTCTATCTCTCTCTCAAAAATTAAACATTAAAAAAAATTAAAAGAAAAAAATGTCCTAAAAAATGGTAAGTAATTTTTAATGAGTATCAACTACAAGCTAAGTACTACTCTAAACACTTACCCTTGTCGTTTCTCAGAAATCTCATGCAACTTTGTAAGGGGAGGGGGGATGCTGTTTTCTTACCCATTTTACAGATGAGGAAACTGAGATTTAGAGGGTAAAGTAACTTGTCCAATATCTTAGAGCTGAGAAGGGGTGGACCAGGATTTGAACCTATGAAAGTTCTTAACCAGCACACTATTGTTTCTTGCCTATGAAAACTACAGTCTGGCATAGAGAGAAAAGAAAAGCTTTGTGTTCAGCCGTCCTGGGATGGAATCCCAGCTTTGCACATCTTAGCCAAGTGACACAGCGGAAGTTAGACCTTTTCATGCCTAAGTTTTTTGGTAGGTACTTAGTAGTGGAATCCATGTGAATATTTGATTTTAGTGCTAACGTGGAGGCTGCCCCCCCACCCCCATGGGAGGAGTTATTTGCTAACTAACTTGTATTATTATTCATCATGTTAAAATGTAGGATAGTAATCAAAATTCTATTTTATTGTTCTGCTTGGAAACAACAGAATAAAAGAGGAGTAAAGGATATGATTAAAGTAATATGGAACCACTTTTCAGATAGCCTTTCAAATATGGATCAGTTTCCACAGCAGGATTTCTCAGCCTCGGCACGAAGGACCTTTGGGGCTGGATCATTCCTGGCTGCGGAGGCCGTCCTGTGTGTCAGCGGGGTGTTTAGCAGCATCTCTGGTCTCTACCCACTGGAGGCCAGCTGCATTCCTTCCCCCTCAGTTGTGACTACCAAAAATGTGTCCAGACATTGTCAGGTGACCTCTGAGGGACCACATCATCCCTGGCTAAAAACCACCAGGGATATACAGGGGTTAACCAAGTAAGTAAGCATAATATAATTACAGAGGGTGCCGAGAACTCTGGTGGAAAAGACCAGGATGCTCTACGCAAGAGTAATGTGAGGGACCAGGCTGGCCGTGGTGGCGAGTGTGGCTGCACGTGGAGTGTGTGTTGGCCAGCAGGGAAGGGCAGGCAAAGACACGGAGGCCAGCACAGAGGCTGTGGTAGAGGTCTCAGTGAGAGGTGAGCGGCTGGACCAGTCGCTGGAGCTGGACAGCTGGGAGAGGTGCCTGCAGAGAGACTCGGAGGGTCTGGGGTTTGTTGCCAACAAAGAGTAAGGAACGATGATGGTCTGAGAAGTAGACGCTGGCCAGGCTGCAAGACTTCCTCACCCGCCGCGTGAACCCTCTGTGTGTCAGCTCGGCCGTGCCTGGGATTCACTTGGGTCTCAGCAAAGTCAGAAATGACTGAATGTCCTAGACCTTTGTGAATATTGGCAACCACGAGTCTTATGTCTGGGACTCCCAGCTTGAGCGCGTGTTTAAAACCGGAAGGATTTGCCTGGTTTCCCAGGTTCTGTGAGATCTTGAGAGATGGGAGGCCTCCTGTTTTAGCCAGTGGCGTGGCCTCCACACACTGCTGCTTCTTCTTGGGCCCCTGCCCCTGCCCCACCCTACCCAGGTTTCTGTCCTGGGCCCCGGAGCTTTCTCCCCAACCATCTGCTGGTAGATGAGTTTTTGGACGTCAAGTGATTATCTTGCTTTTGAGTCACAATTTTGAAATTCACAGGTTGCTTAAAGCAGCGCGTCTCTATGGTGGTCACAAGTGTATACCATACGTGGGACAGACGGTCGGGACACAACATCCCCGGCCCTTTCTGGGGTACAGCGTTCAGGGAAACCTGGTGGCCTTTCTTTCTTTATGCAGCAGATAACCTCAACAGGCTGTTTTCTGAGGCCGTTTTAGTAAAAGTAAGATCATAGGAGTGTAACCTAATGATCTTTTGTTAATACTCGTAGGTAAATCACTAAGAGTTATGATTATGCTTTAAATGCTAGGATTACACGATTGTCGTGCCCATTACCTCAGCAGTGATGATAAAAAAAGCACCCCCCTCCCCACCACCACCAAAAGTATGTTGCCGAAACTGTGTGTAGCCGAGCGTGTCTGTCAGTGATTTCTACAATAGTAAAGGAGAAATTCCTTTTTGCACCAGAACTGAGGCTCTTCAGTTCGTAGGTCTGGCCTGAGGGAAGACAGACAGGAAAGAGAAGACGAAGCCACCTTTCCCGACAGCTGCATGGAGTTTTCATTTCTTGGTTCCCCCTCCCCTCTTCCACATCCTCACTCCAGGTCTATTGATCAGCTAGATCAGCTATTGGTTGCTTTATTTCCCTCTGGCAGAAGGACTTTTTGAATTCAATTTCCCATCCTGAGTCATCTCCCCCGTGGGCCTTAGCCCGTTCATTCGCTCTGCCAGACGTGAATTCAACAACGTTTGGACACACGATATGTTTCTGGGGTTGCAGTGTGCCGTGGGAATCACGTTTCCTATCTTCAGGCAGCCTAACAATCACAGAGATGGAAAAGAGACTTCCACGTAATAGAGAATTTAAGGAATAAATGAGACCACGGATAAGGGACAAACGGGATACAGTTCGATACCAGGGAAGAGGTGCTTCATTACAGACAGGAGCACGGAATAAATCGAGTTCTGTGGGATGTAGAGGAAGGTAAGAAACCCTCTTTTCTGGATCCGTTAGAAGTTTCTGAGAGTTGAGTTTTAAGCTTGGTCATGAAACGTGGGTGAGGTCTGAGTCAATACTGGGGGCCTGGGCGATAGAGTGACTGTGGTGGACCTTTGCCTTGGAGTTGATGACTTTAGCATGATTTGATACAAACATGAGGGCAGCCATCACACACACACACACACACACACACACACACACACACACACACGTATTTCATGCAGGAGGAGCCAGGGTAGCATTGGTGCACAGTAGGTTGCCCCCGTAGGGGCTCCGGAAAGGGCCGCAAGAGCATGTGGTATTCCCAGTTCAGACATGAAAGAGGACAGGGCATTGCCAGCCCAGGCACGACACCATTTCGAGGCGCACAGATACGCGGAGAAGTGGTGTGGCGGTCTAGCCATGCAGAAGCGGTATAGCCATGAGAGAGGCGTAGGGTGCAGTTCACGTTCTGGAAGGCCGTGTGCCGGGATTCAGACCTGGCACTTCTCATTAGCTCTGTGACGTCGGCTTCTGTGTGCCCCCACAGTTCGCTCCTCTGGAAAGCAGCCACCAGCTAGGTTTTTTTTTTTTTTTTTCTGAGGATTGAATCGGTTGGTGCACATGAATTCCTCCAACAGTGCCCAGCACCCAGTGAACACATACATTTTAGCTCTTCCTGAGAGCTCTTTCCCCGGTAGGGTCTGAAGGAGGCTGGAGGCTTCCAGGAAGGTGTGAGGGGAGCAGCAGAAGGAACAGCGTGAGTTCGAAACAGAGGTGGGGAAAGGCAGGCCGATGTTGTGGGCATCCGCAAAAGGCAGTGGCACTCATTCAAGAGGAAGGTTTCCTAGAGGTGGCTTGGAACAGATAACTTGTGATGTCTCCATCAGTTTTAAGAAATGTGTATGTGTGCCCGTCCTGTTTTGCTAGTTTATTTACCTAATGTTTTAGGGAGTTGCAAAAAAGAGTTAGCTTTATTAGCTGTCCTAAGTAATTACATCACGGGGATCTCTCAGGGTTTACAATATTATAATTGAAAAAGAGCTGTACGTTTTCTCGAGGTTAGCTATATTCTAGTGTGTTTTCACCATGATTTGCTTAACTCGGTCTGTAATAATACAGTAGCCTCTAAAGCAAATGACAACAGTTGACAAATGACTGAAAAACTATTTTTGGCTCGACTAGATCAGATCCATACATATGAAGTTACAAGCCTAATTACTGTTATTTTTGGCCCGAGTCCTTGCAAGTGTGGGAGGTAGCCAAGTACTTCCTCTGTGGAAAAAAATGACATTTTTCATTGTTTCAATTGTGATGATTGCTTACAGCATGAGTTTTGTGTGTGTGCGTGTGTGTGTGTGTGTGTGTGTGTGAATTGTAAAGATTTAGTATATGTGCTGCCGAAGCGAGCACCGAATTGTAAAGATTTAGATTGAGAATTTGATGCATTGTAAAATTCATCATGAATACTTATTCAGAATCACTTAAATGTACTAAGGGCCCAGTGCTATCATTATCTTATGTGTTATTACTCGATAACAATGAAGGCTAATAAATGGAAGACATATATATGTATATACACCTAAAATGGCATGGTAGGCATATTTCAGATAAGGTAATATGTATATACCCAACACACATATAATACAAACACATACATCATCCATTATACACAACTACATACAGAAGCATCTAAAATTATATAAACTGTGATTTGACTGTTCAGGCTAATAGCCTCAAACAATAATTTGAGTTTATTTTCCTAAAATATAATTGAATGTAATCAGAGGATTTGGTGATACACTTTGTAAGTGCTATTTATTTAAAAATCAATTTAGGGAACTGCTTTCTGAGTGTGTTGGCCAGTAATAAAAAGCTAACTCTTTTTTTAATTTTTAAATTTTTTTTTAAATTTTTTATTTATTTACTTTTGAGACAGAGAGAGACAGAGCATGAACAGGGGAGGGGCAGAGAGAGAGGGAGACACAGAATCTGAAGCAGGCTCCAGGCTCTGAGCAGTC
Organism: Prionailurus bengalensis; assembly: GCF_016509475.1. Lineage (NCBI taxonomy): Eukaryota > Metazoa > Chordata > Mammalia > Carnivora > Felidae > Prionailurus > Prionailurus bengalensis. The sequence continues at coordinate 16,821,605 of NC_057349.1, read as the reverse complement.
AGCACAGAGCCCAACGCGGGGCTCGAACCCACGGACCGCGAGATCGTGACCTGGCTGAAGTCGGACGCTTAACTGACTAAGCCACCCAGGCGCCCCGCTTTTTTAAATTTTTTAAATGTTTGTTTATTTTTGAGAGAGAGAGAGAGAGAGAGAGAGAGACCAAGCACGAGTGGGGGAGGGGCAGAGATTGGGAGACATAGAATCTGAAGCAGGCTCCAGGCTCCAGGCCCCGATCTGTCAGCACAGAGCCCGACGTGGGGCTCGAACTCAAGAACTGCGAGATCACGACCTGAGCCGAAGTCGGGCATTGAACCGACTGAGCCACCCAAGAGTCCCAAAAGCTAACTCTTAAGTTCACGATTGACCTCATGGTCAGTTCTGCGGATCACCCGGTGGACCACCTGTACATTTCTGTGTTTCTCTACCATTTTGTATTTGTAGTGACCTAGATCACTCAGAAGTTAATACCTTTCACATTAAAAAGTATGGCATAGGGGCGCCTGGGTGGCTCAGTCGGTTAAGCGTCCGACTTCGGCTCAGGTCACGATCTCACGGTCCGTGAGTTCGAGCCCCGCGTCGGGCTCTGTGCTGACTGCTCAGAGCCTGGAGCCTGTTTCAGATTCTGTGTCTCCCTCTCTCTCTGACCCTCCCCCGTTCATGCTCTGTCTCTCCCTGTCTCAAAAATAAATAAAACGTTAAAAAAAATTAAAAAAAAAAGTATGGCATAGAATATTAGTAACTGGAAGTAGTTGTATTTTATATATTTTCATCTATCTCTGTGAAAGTGTGAAAAGTTGGGGAGTTTTTCTCCTAGGACTTCTTGACTGTAAAGTTATTTCACTCTAGATCATTTAGTCACTTACAGCACAGGAAAGATAATAAGGATTGTTTAAAAGAGGTAGCCAGTCTTAACTGTGGACATGTTGTAAGGTTATTTTTCTTGGGGTTATCGCATTTGAGTTCTTCCCTGCTTTTGAGTAGCTTTATACAGTGTCGAATGGTCAGGAGTTATGGCATTTGTCAGGTGCCAGGGTCCAGATTATTGGGCAGTTGACCTGCTGTGTGTCCAGCGCTGTGCTTGGGACTCGGGGGCGGTTAGCACCCACCTGTGGGCCAGTGAGGACGTGGACCCCCTAGCAGGCCATTGCTCACAGTCAAATGAGCTGACTGCTGTGGCAGGGACAGCGGAGGGGGTTAGGTGTTACAGGAGTCCATACTTGTCGGCGGCCCCTAACTTGGTCCTGGTGAACTACAGAATGTTGGGGTGTTTTGGTTTATTTCAACTCTGATTGCCCCCTTCCAGATTGTATCTGTAGTTGATGACTAAAATTGGTAGGCTTTGTCTGTTTTCACCTTCCTTTCCCTTCCCTCTACCGCCTGCTTCAACTTTTTCAGATCCGTTTACCTTCTGATTCTTGCTGCTGAGGGAATTACCCTTTGGAACGGATGCAAATTGGACCGCTTTGAGGTGGAAAAACAGATTTGTTATGTGACCTCTGAATATTTTGACTAGCATGTTGAATTGAACGAGTTAAAGGGAAGCGTAAAGGATAGTGTGTTGCAATGGTTATTTTTGCCCTTTGGCAAATGTTCAAGTATCCCAATTTGCAAAGAGGAAACTGACATCAAATACTTTGAAAACATGGAATAAGGTAGAGTTTAGGTGAGAATACTGACACAAAATATGAAAGCATGAATATCTATTTAATATGTGTGTGTGTGTGTGTGTGTAATATACGGATAATACACATATATGTAGTATATGTATTTCTTAAGCGTGTAAGTAAGCACTTACATACACTTAGGGGATTGAGGCATTCATGTTTTGTTTTTGATTTGGCTCCCCGTGCTTATACATGTCCATACATATAGCTTCCTACTTACATATATATTTAAATGAGTAACTAATACATCTTCAATATGAATAATACATACACTTTTTTTAATCAACTAGTACAGAGGCATGTATAATAAAAAATATATATTTCATTCCTCCCTTCTCCTGCCCCTGTTCTGATAAAGAACCTGTCACACCGAGAGGTAGCCACTCATACTAATTTCTTTGTCACTTTTTCAGAAATGTTTCTGTAGACATGGCAACATCATTAAAAGAAAAAAAAAAGAGCTGAATTACATCATATATGCTGGTCTGAACCTCTGATGCTTTTTAAATTTGGGATTCTCATACTCCAAGAAGTCATCACCCAAATCCCCGCAGTTATAAACTGAAATTGAAAGCAAAAGCCGTACCGGTAGGAAAACATCTCCTCGTGAGCTGATGACTGATCAAATGTGGCTTCCCGCAAACCTCCTGCAGGATTTTAGGTTCTCATTTATTCCCATTAGGTCACTGTCTTTGTCAGTTTATTGCCGATCTTTAAAGTTTTCTCACTCATAATAGTATTATTTTCAGAATATATATTTGAAATAGTGTGAGAGAGAAAGTACTTCCAATTGTCTCTCGTGATGAAACATGCTAAAACACAGACCAGAATCTATTAAAAGTAAACACGAAGTGAGTCTAGACTCTTAATTCCAAATCTCTATATCCAGCCTCAACCAGTCTGTAGTGTTCTATTCAGCTTCCCTTCGAGTATCTCTCCTGGAATAAGCCCTTATCCCCTTGAACTCCTGTTCCAGGCTCATTATCATGTCTGCATATGGACTGCTTCCCATCCCCAATAAACCATGGTTGGTTCTTTATTCGTTTGTTCATTTGGTAATTGACCGGCGGATGCCTAAATCTTAGTAGGATGTTTGCTCTGTCATATGTGCGCGTTGTCAGGTGTTGGATGGACGTGGGGGAAAGCAGGTCATTTGCCTCTGTGACGCGCAGAGCGGCACCATCAGCCACCCCGCCAGCAAACCTGAACCTTCCATGTCATTTGAGCTCTGATGACTTTCCTGATACGTTAACTTCTCACCACATTCTCCTTGCACCCTGCAGACTTGCTTTCTGCCCCACCCCACCACCTACTGCTCTCCGTGCCCCACATGCTCCGTGCTTATTCCTGCTTTCTTCATGCTCTTGCCTCCCAGAAGCTTTTTCACGTCCCCCAGGATTTACATGAGCTCATGGTTTGCCAGTAGATTTTAATAGGATGAAATAATTTGTAATTTATTTAAAAAGCACTTGAAAAAGAGAGGATGCTTTCAGTTTCTCGAAAGATTGCCATAGCTGATAACGTACTTGCTATTTGTAATGTGTACTAGAAATTAGGTTGGGAACACACCATCTATTTCAGGTTTGTGTTTTAAAAAAAATAATCATTTCAGGGGTGCCTGAGTGGCTCAGTCGGTTGAGCGTCCAACTCTTGGTTTTGGCTCAGGTCATGATCTCGCGGTTTGTGAGTTCGCACCCTGCATCGGGCTCTGTGCTGACAGTCCAGAGCCTGCTTGGTATTTTCTCTGTCTCTCTCTCTCTCTCTGCACGCTTTCTCTGTCTCTTAAAATAAATAAATAAACTTTAAAAAGTTAAAAAAATAATCGTTTCAATCTACTATTTTAAAACTTATTGAAATACTACAAAATAGCTTGAGGTACTGAGATTCAGAATTGGATGAGTTCATTATTTAGGGATGGCCTTGGGCTTGAGGACATTTTTAGATGAGTAAATGTTTTTGTCATATATTTTACTTCTGTGTATGTTATAAACCCTTTAATACACAGTTTCTATTTTTGCTTTAATGGCCAATTGTCCTAGAGAATTGAAGGAAAGAGAACCATAGTCTTTTTATTTGTCCTGTCTCTCTTCTTCTCACCCTCCCAAAGTCTCCCCGCCTTCTTTCTTCTTATAAATCAGGGGCTTGCAAATTTGTTGGGGAAAGGACCAGATAGTAAACATTTTAGGCTTTGTGGCTTCATATATTCCCCATCACATATTCATCTTGTCCTCCCCCACTTTTTTTTTTAACATTTAAAGTCCTGCACAGGCCTTACGAAAACTGGATGTGGTCTAGCTTTGACTTAGGAGCCGCAGTTTGCTGGCCCCTACTATAAATACATATTTTTATCTGTTACCATTTCCCTTTGGTCTAAATCACCACTTTTAGCATTGCTTATAATATTAGTAACGGGTTTTCTCAACCTTTAACAGCTGAAAATGCCTTCTTTTGCTTTCATGTTTGCTGGATAATTTTGCTAAACATAGTATCCTAGCTTGACATTTTTTTTCTCTTCTGCATTTTAAAATCTATTGCCGCTCTCCCCCCCCCCCCCCCCCATATCCTGCAGGTGCACTAGGACATGCCTGTGTATCATTCTGTCTGTTCATCCTCCTTGGGGCTCACTGAGCTTCTTGGATCTGTAGGTTGATGTTTTTAGTCATATTTGGGAACAGTTCAGCCTTTATTTCTTCAGCTATTCTTTCTTCCCATTTTGCTCTCTCCTTTCCTTCTGGGATTTTAGTTACATATATGTTAGATTATCTGGTACTGTTCCATGGAGTGTTGAAACTATGTTATTTTTCTGTTTTTTTCCCTCTCTCTGCTTCAGTTTGGATAATTCAAAAAATGTTTTTAATGTTTATGTTTGACGGGGGGAGGGGCAGAGAGAGAAGGAGACACAGAATCCAAAGCAGGCTCCAGGCCCCGAGCTGTCAGCACAGAGCCCAACATGGGGCTCAAACTCAGGAACAGTGAGATCGTGACCTGAGCCAAAGTCTTACCTTAACCAACTGAGCCACCCAGGCGCCCCTGGATGATTTCTTTTGACTTGTCTTCAAGTTCACTAATTTTTTCTTCTGTAGCATTTCATCTGCTCTTAATACCATCCAGTGAATCCGCCCCCCCCCCCCCAGATACGGCATTTTTCTTGATATTATTTCTGCCGTTTTTAGAGTTTTTGTATATGTTCTGAAATTCTCCTACTATTCATTCTTTACAAGATTTGCCTTTTTTTTTTTTTTTTTTTTTTTTTGCCTCTAGCTTTTTGGGCATATATTATAGTTAGTTTAAATTCCTTGTTTACAACATCTTTGTCATCTGTAGGTCTGATCCTTTTTCCTGCCTTCTCTAAAATGTAACAATTTCATGATTCACATGCGTCCTGATTTTTTGTTGTATACAGAACGATGTGTGGATACATTCTAGAGGTCTGGATTCCCTTTTTTTTTTTTAATTTTTTAATTTTTATTTTTTTTAATTTTTTTTTTCAACGTTTATTTTTGGGACAGAGAGAGACAGAGCATGAACGGGGGAGGGGCAGAGAGAGAGGGAGACACAGAATCGGAAACAGGCTCCAGGCTCTGAGCCATCAGCCCAGAGCCTGACGCGGGGCTCGAACTCACAGACCGCGAGATCGTGACCTGGCTGAAGTCAGACGCTTAACCGACTGCGCCACCCAGGCGCCCCAGAGGTCTGGATTCCCTTATCGTCATCTGAGGGTTGTTGAGTTTTGTACTAGCAGACAGTGAAAGTACTATCAGATCTTCCGAAATTTGTGGAGGCTTTTCAGAGTAGGTAGGTTTCTTTCTTTCTTTCTTTTTTTAATGTTTCAAGTTTATTTATTTATTTTGGGAGAGAGAGAAAGAGTACACATGCCGGAAGGACAGAGAGAGAGGGCACCGTCAGCACAGATCCTGACACAGGGCTTGAACCCACAAACCGTGAGATCGTGACCTGAGCTGAAATCTAGAGTCAGGTTCTTAACCGACACAGCCACCCAGGTGCCCCCAGAGTAGGTCTGTTTCAGGCTAGGATGTGATGTTAATGCCAAGGCGTGGCCTACTGGGACTTCTTTGGAAGCACAAGGTGTTTGCCTTGTATTCTAATGTGGGTCCTCTAATGTGGCAAGATTTGAGTTCCAAATTTGGTGTCCTCCATATTGACGCCGGTAGGTGCTGCTGTTACTCTGCTCGGCTCTTTCAGTCCACCCTTGGGTTGCTTTCCGTTAGGTTCCTCAAAGCCTTACCCTCCATGCAAGTAGTTGAAGACTCCGCCAAGGATTTGAGGGGCTTGTTCACAGATTCTAGGCTCTTCTCCGGGGCTCCCCCTCTCCTGGGATTTCCCTCTGCCCTCAGTGTCCAGCTCCTGAGCATTTCCAACTTGCACCTCTGTCTCCTCAGCCCAGGGTAACTGCTGCTGTCTGCTCCAGCCACGGCTCTTCAGGGACTGGTGACTACCCCTGGGGAAACGGCCAATGAAATGTGGACCTTCCCTTGTTTGCTGCTTACCCTTCCAAGGTCAAATCCCATCCGGTTTCTGCCTGCTCTTGGTCACTCTCCAGTACCTTTCTTTGTGTTGTTTGTTTAATATTTTGTACACCCTCTTACTGTATTGATGAGAGAGTTAGTCCCGTGTAAGCCATTCTGCCATTTCCAGAAGCCAGAAATCCTAAATAGGTAGGTAATAAATTCTTGCTGTCAGTGGAAGAGTTTTATAATATTAGTAAGATGATTATCTAAAGACTTAAGAGACTCTGGGAAGCCTCCCGATTGGCATGGTGGAGGAATAAGACCATCCTCTAATCCTTTTGGTTTGTGAGTTTGGTGTCCCAGGTTGACTGGCAGCTGGTTGTAGGTGAGGTGGAGGAAGATGTTACCATATAGCATTCTCCATGGCACACCATTGTAAGCAAAAGCAGATGGATCATGGGTTGAGCATGTACTAGGAGAGCTTTGCTTCGTGTCCTTTTTTCCTCTTCCTCTTGTGAGGTTACCATTTTTTACCATATGCTATAGGTACTACTACAGTCATGTATTTTCCTCGGTTCATATGTTTTCATCTGCACTAGAGCTTGGGCTCCACAAGGAAGATACTGTATCTAGATCAGATCTTTGCATAGGGTAGGTTCTAAGGATGACATGAAATGTACTGTGCCAAGCACAATGCCTGATGTCCTGAGAACAGTGATTTTTTTCTTCTTTTCTGTCTACTCTCCTCTGCTCTGTAAAGAGTTGTTAAATATAACAGGACTGGGAAATTAAGAAAAAGAACAGATTATTTATTATAAGCACCTACTCTTCCCCCCCTTTTTTTTTTCATGTGGCCATATAAGAAAAGTTTGTACTCGTAAGAGCTATATTGTTACGTTATTTGGGGAGAGATTTAACAATTGAAAAAATGAAAACATGTTTAGTATCACTGTGAAAATTTACCTTTTTTCCTCACTTAGAATGCAAAAGAGTAGTAATAGTGTAGATCAGGTCCATGTCAGAAGTTCCTAACCTGGGTTTAGGGTCTCTGTAGATTGCTGCAGTCCCTGAGATCATATGGAAGTGTGTGTGTGTGTGTGTGTGTGTATCGCTGTCTAGCAGAGGCTACACAATGGTCATAGGATTTTTTAATAGAGACGTTTTGAAACTTTATTTTATTGTTTTTAAGTAGCTTTTTAAAAAAATTTGAAAAAGTAATGGATCAGTATTGGAGTAGGATGAAGATATTCCAATTTTAAAAAAAGGTGTCTTGTCTATTTTTTGCATCAATTCATTTAAATTTTTTTTTTTTAACGTTTATTTATTTTTGGGACAGAGAGAGACAGAACATGAACGGGGGAGGGGCAGAGAGAGAGGGAGACACAGAATCGGAAGCAGGCTCCAGGCTCTGAGCCATCAGCCCAGAGCCCGATGCGGGGCTCGAACTCACGGACCGCGAGATTGTGACCTGAGCTGAAGTCGGACGCTCAACCGACTGAGCCACCCAGGCGCCCCGCATCAATTCATTTTAAAAAGTATGTGTTCACGCGTGCGTGCGTGCGTGTGTGTGTGTGTGTGTGTGTGTGTGTGTATACACACCAAAAACAACCTGGAATCTGATGTGCCAGTATACTAACAGTGGTCAATTTATGTAGTTGACATATTGTTTTATTCTCATACCGTATATTTTTGTTTAAGTTTCAGAACCTAAGTAAATCTCACAATGTTAACAGATTCAAACAGAAAAGACTTTTAAAAATACAATGAAATATATCTTTCTTTTCTGGACCCCTTTCCTCAGGGGTGGCTCTGAATACCAGCAGAAGTGACTTCTGTATCCTTCTGTAACACACACACACACACACACACACACACTCATTTGGTTTTGACACAACTGGAAGAATACTATGTACATTAATTTTGTATCTTAGAAAACTTGCCAATCTTCAAATTCTTATCCTTCCCCTGCCACACCCAAAGGAATTAAGAACACTGGATATCAAATTTCTAGAAATCATTTTCTCTTCTTTTGGATACCCCTTTCAGCTTTGGTGTGTACAAAACTGACTCCTAGTGGTAGTTCAGAAGTTATTTGATTTCCTCTGAAATTATCCTTTTCCTCAATTATTTGATCAGAATAATCGCTTCTGATTATTCGTGGGGGCAGTGACCTTCATTGAATGACCCCTGCGTGCTGAGCCCATGGATGCTTTGTTTCATTTACTTAACCCTGTTGTATCTCATTTCTTGCTTATGGTTATTATTTGAACTATGATGCCATAACAACACATAAATAATACTTCGGTACTCTTTCAGTTCTTTTAAATTGCGCATCTTTTAGAAACTTTTGAACACGGAAGTTTTAAAATGCTTACAAAATAGAATGGTATACTAAACCTCTTCTTGTCTATCATCTACCTTTGGCGGTTAACAGCTGATAGCCTGTCAGGTTTCATTTACTCTGTGAGCACTCTCCCTGCCCCCACCCCATAATGTTTTCAAGCGGACCTCAGATGTACTATTTCATTAATATGCTTTTTTATATAAACTCCAAAAGTTAAGTAATATTTTTTTCACATAATCACAACATCTTTATAAAGAAACAACAACAAACAGTAATTCCTTAATATGATCAAATGTCCACAGTGTTTAAATTTCCAGTTCTCCACAGTATTATAATTTTTAAAAGCATTTTGTTAGAATCAGGCCATTAATAATAAGGTCCACGTATTTTATAGTTTGATATGTCTTTTATGTTCTTTTGATGTATTGGCACCCTTCCTAATTCTTTTATTCTTTGCACATTTGTCAGAGAAACTAGTTTCTCTGTTCTGTTAGACTTTTCCTACCAGTGGTTCTGTTTGTAAATGGTTGAATACATAAATAGGTTTCTTTAAAAACTGTTTTAACTGGGGCACCTGGTTGGCTCAGTCGGTTGAGTGTGCGACTCTTTTTTTTTTTTTTTTAATTTTTTTTTTTTCAACGTTTATTTATTTTTGGGACAGAGAGAGACAGAGCATGAACGGGGGAGGGGCAGAGAGAGGGAGACACAGAATCAGAAACAGGCTCCAGGCTCTGAGCCATCAGCCCAGAGCCTGACACGGGGCTCGAACTCACGGACCGTGAGATCGTGACCTGGCTGAAGTCGGATGCTCAACCGACTGTGCCACCCAGGCGCCCCAAGTGTGCGACTCTTGATTTCAGCTCAGGTCACGATCTCAGGGTTGTGAGATCAAGCCCCACGCTGGGCTCCATGTTGGGTGTGGAACCTATTTAAGATTCTCTCTCCCTCTCCCCTGCTTGTGTACTCACTCTTTTTCTCTCTCGTTAGTTAAAGAAATAAAAAATAAAAAAATAATTGCCCAGTTATGGCATTTATGGCTTTATTTTGTTTGAGTTACTAGTTAAATGCATGTTTCTAGATTTGAAATATGGAATGTTCTTTGAAATAAAAATTCACAAGGAAATAAAAGACAAAATCAGATAAAATTATTTTAAAAAGTTTTTTTAATGTTTATTTTTGAGAGATAGAGACAGACAGAGCATGAGTAGGGGAAGGAAGGGCAGAGAGAGAGGGAGACACAGAATCCGAAGCAGGCTCCAGGCTCTGAGCTGTCAGCACAGAGCCCGACACAGGGCTCGAACTCACAAACTGCGAGATCATGACCTGAACGCTCGATCAAGTCGGACGCTCGGCTGACTGAGCCACCCAGGCACCCCAGATAAAATCACTTTAAATACAATCCTGAGAGGTGGCCATACCCATGCATTACATGATAAGTGTATTGTATCTGCTAAACTTGTGGTAGGGGTACAAGCCAAAAAAAAAAATCTTGTTTCCTTTTTCATTAGAATGCAGTTAACTGCTCAGTGTCATACAGAGGGAGGCCTTTCCAGGGTCTCTTCACTGTGGCATAGATGTCTTGGAGTTTGTCTTCCCATAGCATTGAATCTTGCCGAAGGGATGCTGTGTACGAACCAGCAGGCCAGGGCTTGAACCACTGCAACATAACGTCTAGACTCGTGACGGGAGGGGGTGGAGCGGGCACATCCACGGGCCCAGAAGGAGCCAACACAGTGGTGACAAATCCAGGGGCAGGTAGCTGGGAAGACCGTAAGTCATAGCTCTTTGCCAGATGTACAGCGGGAAACCCCGATATGCAAGTATTCCTTAGGCCAGGCTGACATTTCATCCAATTAGAATTCTAGAGGAAACGTAGTTGTACTTCCGTGTCCAGTCTTGTGAGTCTCCAAATACTTTTCTTCTACCCGAAGGGAATACGGGCGGTTATTTCCAGTACTGCTTTCCTTCTTCCCTCACATTTCTAGTCTTCATCACCCGCCTCCCACCCCAACCTTTTTTCCCACTTCTTAGAGCATATAGATTTATTTGTATCTGAAGTAACTGGCGATCACAACGTGGAACCAGTGGAACCAGAACTCTGAAATAGCAAACTTCTTTACCCCAGCCCGTATTATACTTGCCAAGGTCCTGGGCATGCTGTGAGTGTTGACCCTTTCCTGGTGAGGGGCTTCCGGTGAGAGGTGGGGAGGCTATCCCAGGAAGGGTCCCCAGGCACATAGGAGGTGTGTGGCTCACTGTGCTTAGTTTCTGTGCTTTTGCCCTGTAATAGCAGTTGTGTTGCTATTAATTGTGTTTCAGTCCTTCATTTTGTATTTAAATCCCCCCTTCCCTTCCCTTCCCTTCCCTTCCCTTCCCTTCCCTTCCCTTCCCTTCCCTTCCCTCTCTTCCTCCTTTCCTTCCTCGCTCCTTCCCCCACCCCTTCTCTTTCTTTCAATAAGAGGCTTTTAAAAAATTAAAGGGAAAATAGATGTGTTATTTGCTGACTAGGGATGAGGCAGATAGCCAGCCTGAAAAGCAGAAGAGTTCTTTTCAGACTTTGAGATCCATACCTCTTGGGTGTCTCTCAGCCATCTCTATATTTACATGCTTACCCCTGAATTTGGGGGGGGTGTGTGTGTATGCATGCATGGAGGCATACACGTGTATGTGTATGTGAGTGAATCTGTTACTGGGTTAGTAACTCAAGTTCAGTGGAACCTGGCATTTAACGTCTCAGGATAAGAACGCTCTGTCTTCATATTCCTTTCTCTCCCCATCATAGTTACCATGACTACCTCCTCCCATCCACGACATCAGAAAGCATCAAATGGGATGAGGATACCAGTGTTGCCATACTCTCACAATAATAATATCTGAACCAAGATAGGCCACGTGTTTTAATGTGATTATTGGAAAACTGTATTATTCCATGTCAATTTTAGCATCTTTGTGCGGTAGCTTATTACATTTAAATAGTTTCTGTGTTTCCAAACATACATTTTTTCAGGTGGAGATCGATTTTCATCTTGGTAATAAATGGATCTATCTGTGATATAATGCTTATTAGGAATGTATGCTTTGGGTTTGCACCTTAGCTGTATACTTTGCTTGCACCCCCTTAGCCATGAACTACACATGGAATTTGACCTTCCTTATCTCCCCTGGTCTCTCCCAACATCAGCAGCTCCCTTGATAAGGCAGATGCTGCCTGCTCCCCGTCCCTGTGGCTTGATAAAAAGTTGCTTCAAGGAGCCAGCTGATGAGATGTTTTTTTCCCTAACTGCTTGCGTTTTGTACAACTTTGAATCTTGACCTGATAATATCTTTAATTTACAGAACATTGATTTTTCAGGTTTGGCTGCATATTAGAATCACCTGGGAAACTTCTAATGCTGATTTGATTGATGTGGGGTGCAGCCTTCATATGAAGACTTTTAAAATGACTCCATTACTAAGGGAGCAGAGCTTGAGTTCTGCTGTTCTAGGTGATGCATGAAAGAGCAGAAGCCAGGAGCCAGAAGGGTGGCCCTGAGGGACCCGACCTTGCTTTGGCAGCCGTCTGAGGAAGGAGCTTGCATCAGACTTAGCCTCCTCGATGGAACTTCTCGTGGGTTCTGAACCTGGGTGAAGTTTCAGGAGGGAGACTCTGGGAGTTTGCTTAGTTTTTGACTCCTTAGGAAACATGTGCTCAGCCCTAAAAACCAGTGGTTTTCCCAGCTCCCTCTAGGGGTGGAAAGGTATAGTTACCCCACTATTATAAGTAGTTAGCATACAGTGGCCTAATACTTAGCTCTGCTCATCAAGGCTAAGGAACTGTCTGCAAAGTGAAACCAGGTATATGTTATTAAGAGACGAAAAATAATTCAAAAGCCTGAGATGGTTTAGTGGTAACATATTCAGTGTGTCCGTGTACATTTTGTTATCCCATAGTTAGTTTTGCTATGAAGATGATTTTCTTATAGAAGAAACGTTGCATTTCGTCGACCCACAGTTTTATCTATTTATTAAAAGATTTCTTCTAATGTTTATTTATATTTGCAAGAGAGAGACAGAGCATGAGCAGGGGAGGGGCAAAGAGACAGAGACAGAATCTGAAGCAGACTTCAGGCTCCAGGCTGCAAGCTGTCAGCCCAGAGCCCGACGCGGGGCTCGAACCCACAGGCAGGGAGATCATGGCCTGAGCCCGAGTCAGATGCTTAACCGACTGAGCCACCCAGGCACCCTTGATCCATAATTTTAAAAGCATGGTGAAGCTTTTAACTTTTCTCTTTGAACAACTTTAATTTTTCTCAGTGTCACAATGGAAATATGCTTTCCTAAAGATAAATGGACAATTCTGCAAAATACATAAAAGTATACTTTTCCATATGCGTGGAAGTACAGCGAGGCTAGGCATTTCACAGTTGGAATTTTGTGGTACATTTTGGTCCTGCTCCCTGTCCCCTGCCTTCACTTTTCCATCTTTTCCTTCCTCGGCTCCTCCTGACCCACCACCCACCGAGCCACTACCCCATCTTGTGTATTTGGCTGCTTGCAGGAACCATCCTCTAGCGCCTTCATCTGGCGGAATTCTTTTCGTCCTTCCCCCTGGAAAAGTCCAAATTTGGCATTCCTTCTCCAATTCTTCATGCAGGTTGCCAGACTTTGTTAGGATAAACAGCACTGCTGTGCACATGGGAGCCGTCAGATACACGTGGGTTTCTACTTCACAGATTCCCCAGTTGTTGTTCATCAAGAGCTTTTATTTGTCCTTAAATAAAAGGGCCTTAAAACCGGTCAGCTCTTCCATTCGCGTCAGTAATGTGGCTCACCTTAGCCAGTCTGGAAGACCTGTCGCAGAAACACTGAGCTCCGTTTTCTTTGTATATGTGCTGCCGAAGCGAGCACTGAGCTCCGTTTTCTTTGTAGCCAGCTACGCTATGCCTCTTCTCTCAGTAAAATCCAGTCCATTGGATCTGCGCTCCGTCAAACTCATCCTTCCCATCAGTAGATTTTTCATCTGACGTACCTTCTCCTCTCCTTCCCTGTGACCTCAGAGGATGGCCCTGGCTCTCCCCCTGTTCAAAACCAGCCCTTCTCCTAGACTCTGGATGCTCTATTCTGCTTCCTTAAGGGTCTTGCCCCTGCATATGTCCTCTTCTTCCCTTTATTTTTGCTCTCGTTTTATGGGCTCCCCACCTTGTGCCTATAAACGTCTTTGAAAACCATACCAAACGTCTTCCTCTTAACCCTGTGTTTCTCAGTGGCTCCCCAGTTCACCCTTTTCTTCTCCACTGAATGTTTTGAAATACAGTTCTGCCCTGGTCTCTTCTCTGCCTCCCATCCCATCACTGCCTCCGCCCTCGGCCCCCCAGCCTCCTCGTCTCACCTCCTGCTTTTGCAAAGCATCGCCAGGACCTCCTAATTGCTCAACCCAGTGGAAGCTTTTTCAGTCTTTCTGGATTGCCTCATCTACTGATTGGACAATGGAACACTGTTCTCTTGATCTCTGTGACTAAAATTATTTCTGGTTCTAATTTTTTCATGCGTTCCTTTTGTTGTGTTTTGTTTTTGTCTCTTTCTTGGGTTTCCCTTTCTTCTACCTACTCCTGAACAGTTGGAGCTGCCTCTCAGTGTGCCACGATTCTTAACTGGAGAGTAGGTGGCCCGTTAAAATCCTTTGTCAAATCTTTTAAAATTTATATAATCTGGGGGCACCATTACTGTAGTTATTGGCTCAGTAGATCCTCCTTCCAGAAACCTATAGTATAATAGTTTTCTAATATTCTGTCGTGTGGAGGTACCATATTTACTTGACCATTTCTCAAGTATTCACTCAACACATACTTATTGAACACCTACTTTATCCCAGGCGCTGTGGATGATTTAGTTTTTCATAGTAGAAGAAGCACCGTGATGAATGACCTTTGCTCCACTCCTTTCATGGTCTCAGTCTAGATTTCCAGCAGTTCAGTCACAATTTTAAGGACGAGTGGGTTTTCAAAGATCTTCACTACCTATGGCCAGGTCACTTCATAGAGTAAGTCATATTTTCACTTCCACCAACTCTGTGGTATAGTTTTAACTACTAGATATGTAAGACGGCAGTTTCCAAATCCTGTATCTTTAGACCTGCTCTCTCCAGGTTTGTTTCCAAACTGCTCTGAGTTCCTGACACACTTTCTTGTCTTCTTCTTTGCCTTTGCAACCTCCTCATGATCCCCTACCTGAATGCCCTCATCCACTCTCCATGGTGAGACCACTCATCTTCTGTTTATTTTCAGCCTGTGTATTTCATCCATGAAGCTGTTTCAGGACTCTTCCCATTGCCAAGACGGCCACATCTCCCCGTTCTGTGTTCCCTTAGCACCCTGTGGATAGAGTCACACTGGTACGCGTGTAGAGAGATGGCTTGTTTCCTTCTGTAAGTTCCTGCACGTAGAATTGCTCATCTTTGTGTATCTTTAGGCTAGCACACGGGAGCTAATATATTCTGAATTGAATAAATCCTGTGTGTTAACGTTGTAGAAATCATCCCAGAAGATCTGGCGGTGGTGAACACTGCTCTGGGGGTGAGAGCACAGTGCTGGGGGTGCGGACCAGTGGTAGGAGACTGGGTTGGGGAAGACTTCCTCAAGGAAATGAGAACATGATTAGTGGTCAGTTTCTTTGTTTTAGCGTGCTTATTAGAATAATACTTGGTTTATAGGGTGAAGTCTGTCCTTTTCTATTTATTGTTGGAGGGTTTTTGTTTGTTTGTAGTTTTTTTGTTTTTATACTAACGATAGATGTGATTCAGTCAAGTCCGTTCTGGACATTGTTACCTTTTTCCTCCTCCATTGTCCTGCTGCAGTTATGTTACAACAATATCCTTCCTAAAACTGAAATATCTTTGCATACTTATTTCACACCCTACTTGGGTGTGGCTTTTCAAACTTTGAATATTCTTCTTTTAAAAAAATTAATTTTTTTTAAGTTTTCTTAAGTGATCTCTATGCCCCAGCATGGGGCTCAAACTCACGACCCCAAGATCAAGAATCATATGCTCCACTGAGCCAGCCAGGCGCCCCTGTACTTCTTGGTATAGATTGTTGTTTTTTAAATTATTAATTATTTTTATTTTTTCATTTACACCCAAGTTAGTTAGCATACAGCACAACAATGATTTCTGGAGTAGAATCCAGTGATTCATCCCCTTTGTGTAACACCCAGGGCTCATCCCAACAAGTGTCCTTCTTAAGCCCCTTGTCCATTTAGCCCATCCCCCCACCCACTACCCCTCCAGCAACCTTCAGTTTGTTCTCTGTATTTAAGAGTCTCTTATATTTTGTCCCCTCCCTGTTTTTATATTGCTTTTGCTTCCCTTCCCATATATTCATCTGTTTTGTATCTTAAATTTGACATATGAGTGAAGTCATATGATCTTTGTCTTTCTCTGACAGACTAGTTTTGCTTAGTATAATACCCTCTAGTTCCATCCATAGAGCTGCACATGGCAAGATTTCATTCTTTTTGATGGCCGAGTAATACTCCATTGTGTATATATATACCACATCTTCTTTATCCATTCATCCATCGATGGACATTTGGGCTCTTTCCATACTTCGGCTATTGTCGATAGCGCTGTTCTAAACATGGGGGTGCATGTGTCCCTTCGAAACAGCACACCTGGATCCCTTGGATAAATGCCTTGTAGTGCAATTGCGGGGTCATAGGGTAGTTCTGTTTTTAATTTTTTGATGAGCCTCCATACTGTTTTCCAGAGTGGCTGCACCAGCTTGCATTCCCACCAGCGGTGCAAAAGAGATCCTCTTTCTCCGCATCCTCGCCAACATCTGTTGTTGCCTGAGTTGTTACTTTTAGCTATTCTCAGTGGTGTGAGGTGGTACCTCAGTGGGGTTTTGACTTGTATTTTCCTGATGATGAGTGATGTTGAGCATTTTTTCATGTGTTAGCCACCTGATGTCTTCTTTAGAAGAGAGCCTATTCATGTCTTTTGCCCATTTCTTCACTGGATTATTTGTTTTTTTGGCTGTTGAGTTTGATAAGTTCTTTAAAGATTTTGGATACTGCCCCTTTATCTGATATATCATTTGTAAATATCTTCTCCCATTCTGCTGGTTGCCTTTTAGTTTTGCTGATTGTCTCCTTCGCTGTGCAGAAGCTTTTTATCTTGACGAGGTCCCAATAGTACTTTCTGCTTTCGTTTCCCTTGCCTCCAGAGACGTGTCGAGTAAGAAATTGCTGCGGCCGAGGTCAAAGTGGTTATTACTTGCTTTCTCCTCTAGAATTTTGATGGCTTCCTGTCTTACATTTAGTTCTGTTATCCATTTTGAGTTTATTTTTGTGTATGGTGTAAGAAAGTGGCCCAGGTTCATTCTTCTGCATGTTGCTGTCCAGTTTTCCCAACACCGTTTGCTGAAGAGACTGTCTTTATTCCATTGGATATTCTTTCCTGCTTTGTCAAAGATTAGCCGGCCATACATCTGTGGGTCCATTTCTGGTTCTCTATTCTGTTCCAAGGATTATTTTTTTTAAATGTGTTTTTATTATTTTGACAGAGCACAAGTAGGGGAGGGACAGAGAGAGAGGGAGACATAGAATGTGAAGCAGGCTCCAGGCTCTGAACTGTCAGCATAGAGCCTGATGTGGGGTTCAAACTCATGGACTATAAGATCATGACCTGAGCTGAAGTCGGATGCTTAACTGACTGAGCCACCCAAGAACCCCTTGATATAGATTGTTAAATACATATTCATATATGGAACTTGTCTGTGGTGCTGATTTTTCTTCCCCTTTGGTCACATTGATGTCAGGGCCATATCAGCTTTATAAAATGACTTAGAACAGCTTTTGTGTTATCCTGTGCTCTGAAACTTTTTAGGAAATGCTTTACTTTTCAGAATTGGAAAGAATTTGATAACAAAAGCATCTGGGCCTGGAACCTTTAAACAAGGTAGTTCTTTGTCGTCCTCTGGTAACTTTCTTCGTTTCATCCGTGGTTATTCCTGGATCAAGTTGAGTAATTTCATGCTCTCTGGAACCTTTTACTAATCAATCACAATTTTCAAATTCATTAGCACAGAGTTGAGTCTTGTATTTTTTTCCCTGTATACTTCAGGCAGTATTTTCCAATTTGAAATATTACTGGTCTGGATAATCATTTTCAGCATTATTGCACAGTGTCCTCTTCCTGAAAGACACAGGTCCAGAGGCACAAAGATGTGTAACTACAGGTTAAAATGTGTGACTTACAAATGTGGGCTTACTTAGCTGATTTAGTAGCGAACACCAGGGACAAGTATCATTTAAAAGAGCATGTATTGGGGACACCTGGGTGGCTCACTCAGGCTCCTGATTTCAGCTCAGGTCATGAGATCGAGCCCAGCATCAGGCTCTGCACTGACAGCACGGAGCCTGCTTGGGATTCTCTGTCCCTGTCTCTCTGCCCTTCCCTGGCACTCGCCCTCTCTGTCTCTGTCTCTGTCTCTCTCTCTCTCTCAAAATAAATAAACATTAAAAAAAATTAAAAGCATGTATGGGTATTAGATGCGTTTTTAACATTACATCATTGTCTATATTTAGTCTTACTGAAATAGCTGTAGCAGTTAACAGTAAGAGTAAGGGAGCTTGTGCTGACGGGTAACGAGGGGACGTAGGAGTTATGCTTATTTAGTAGTAAAAATAGTACAGTCGCATATGGTGATCCTTTTTCAATCAGATGGCTTCTCTTTCAGTAAATAGAGGTGCCTTTTACAGTTCATTAGGATCTACTTCATACGATTCTACTATTAGCTTTTCTGCTTTGTGCTTTTAGGGCCAAGGGAAGAGGGAGAGTCTGTGGTGTCAGAGCCGGGGTTATTAGGTACAGATCCGAAAAGTGGCAGAGAAGGATGAGCTAGTGAAATGAAGGTAGAGATCATTTGTTCTTGATCGCATGGAGTAAGAAAGAGTTTACTCAAGTGTTTTTCACGGTAGGCATACAGCTTCCCAAATGTCGAAATCATCTGTAACGTTAAAGAGGATATGATGCTGGGTTCTTCAGTGAAACCACCCAATGCCGGTTGTAAGTTTGTGTGCCTGGATCCCTTTTTCTCTTTCTCAGAATGCACCAGCGCTTCTCTGCAGCCTGGCAGGTTATTGCCAGCATTTCTCCAGTCAGTAAATCATGCAGGGCCGTTGTACCGTCATGATTACTAATGATCATGAGACAGGTCACCGCAGAGAGACAGGGTTCCGCATGCAAGGTCTGGTGGTGGCACAGAGCAGGGAGTGACAGACTGTGAATGAGGGTGTTAAGAGAAGGGATGGGGTGGGAGCTGACGCCCCGAGGGGGCGGCTGAAGCTGGAAAGAAAACAGCGGTGGGGTTGGGGGTGAGGCCGAGGAGGACCTTGTGAGTTGGCCACACAGCGGAACCCGGGCTTTATATTTACCTTCAAATTGAGAGTCAAGGGATTGTTTAAAGGGTATGATCATCTGTAAGCCCCTCCAGGAAAGCCTGTCTGTTTGGTTTGGCTTGTTCTCCCGTCTTCAGCCCCTCCTGTTGTTCCTGACACGGGGTGGATGTTCACCACAGTGAAAACACAGCTTTTGTGAAATCAAATCCTAACGACTTTGTGTGTTGGTCCCCAAAGCTGGGATGCCCTGCATCCTGAGGCTCTTGAGGGGTGGTGTTCAGGGAGCCCCACCCCCACCCCACTTCACCACGGGGTGGAAATGGTCAAGAGCAGAAACTTACCAGGAGGATTGCTTTACTGTTGTGATTTGTTTCAATTATTCAGTCTTCTCCCCAGAGCGCTAAAAGAAAGGTTATTTTCTTTTTTTTTCCCTAAAGTTTATTTATTTATTTTGAGAGAGAGAGAGTGAGCAGAGGAGGGGCAGAGAAAGAGAGAGAGAGCGAGCAAGCAAGAATCCTAAGCAGTCTCTGTGCTATGACACAGGGCTCAGTCCCATGAACTGTGAGATCATGACCTGAGCCAAAATCAAAAGTTGGATGCTCCACTGACTGAGTCACCCAGGCACCCCAAGAAAGTTTTTTTCTTTTTTTTTTTAACTTTTTTTTTAATGCTAACTTATTTTTGAGAGAGACAGAGTGTGAACGGTGGAGGAGTGCAGAGAGAGGGAGACAGAATCTGAAGCAGGCTCCAGGCTCTGAGCTGTAAGCACAGAGCCCAACATGGGGCTCAAACTCACAAACTGTGAGATCCTGACCTAAGCCAAAGTGGGACGCGTAACCAACTGAGCCACCCAGGTGCCCCAAGAAAGGTTGTTTCTTAAGGGCTCTGGGACTTGGTTTTGGTTTTGTTTTTTGTTTTGGGGTGGGTTTTGTTTTTTTTTTTTTTTTTTGCTCCATGGTTTCAGATTATCTTTCACAAAAAGATGTTTTCCCTTTAATTATTTATGGATGATGGAAATAAAGTATTTTTACATGGTTTGCGTGTACAAAAGTTTTTAAATATGTGAGGCATTGTACAAAATTGTTCATAATCTTTACCATTCACAATTTCTGTGCCTTATTGGGGAAGGAAATCTGTAAGAAGTTGTAAATTTTCAACAGTTGCAGAACCAAAATACGACTTACATGATTAGTAGCTTCTCCCTTCTCCTGGCCTGTTACTTGCTCAGCCATGGGCCCCTCTGGATTGTAGAAAAGATTATGGATCCATTCATGTTGCTGGAGTCTTTACCAGGTGACAGCTCTTCCAAATACATTTAGTAAAAATTGAACTAATTAGAATTACATCTTAAATACGCTAAAAACTCATTACAGTAAGAATGCATTACTCACTTTAGACTGACCGACATGGTGTGAATGTCCATTTTGCTTACATATCTATTTTTATTCTTAAACAACAGCAACAGAGAAACTACAGTTTATTTCTCGATGTGTATTTCTGTGTGAGATTGTTACCTCAGATAACAGTGTCATGGAGGGCATGATGGAAGGTGTCTCCGAATCTGAGATCCCATTCTAAGTAATACCCCCAGGCCCCCAAATCAAGGCTTACAAGTGAGATCGTGTATTACTGCTGGGAAGTGTTACCCTTGGTAAAGGGAAAAGGGGAAAAAAATAAAAAGTAAAAAAGATGCGTAGGGAACTTCTTTTTATATCAGGTTCTGAATCCAGCAGTGGGTTGTAAAATCAATATAGCTGGCTGGGCAAGGGAGCATTATTCATTTTTAATAGGAAAAGATGGAAGATGGAGTGTGGGTAAGTTTGTTTCTGAATTCTGTGTACACATGTGTAATTGGTTGAAATGTAAAAACGCATTTATTGCTCTGCGTCATAGTGAAAAAATGATAAGTAGTGCTTTAAAAATCAGTAAATTGCCTTGTATGAACCAATTAAGAGCAGACAATGTATGAGTCCTTTCTCTGTGATTTCGGAGTGTCTCTGAAACATATTTGACCTGAAAAATCCTAAAGCATAGGTTAAATATAAACAGGACTTTGTCTAAAAATTGAAGCAAAGGCTTTTAATACTGACTATTACAAGCTCTCTAAATGAAAATTGTATTTACCTATTGAACTGGGGCTTTCGGTAAAAGAATTTAAGTAGATACTTATACCTACCAAAGTAGATGTCCTAAATCTGCTGATTTATGCATAGTTATTATCAAGAGAAAAAGGCAACTTAATTGAAAATTCAACAACAAAGACCAGTATTTTGTGATCACATGTAAATTGAGGTCATTTTTCTAAGAATTTGTTATGTTACCAGTGCAAGCAGAAGGTGGCCAAACCTCAGTGTACTGAATAGCAGTTATTCTTAAATATGTGTTAAATCATGAGTTTTTGTTGCTTTGAGCCACAATCGCTTCTGTTAATAAAAAAAGGGGTTTTATTATATAATGCCAAATTATGTGTGCATAAACTCTTAAACACAGTCATTACTACCAGAATATATATAATATGTATGTATATATTTATGGTTCTTAAGTTTGGAGGGACTGCTGGCATAGAAATGAGAGTGTTTTTTCCTTTTTATGTTTCTCAAGGACTGTGTATTTAAATTCATGGTTTGTTTCTTTACATTTTAAAGGTATACAGCATACTTCATATATTTTACTTTTTTAAAAAGCGGCCCTTGTCCTTTTGTTACTTATGTTAACACAGATTTCATCCATGCATTTGGTAGTTTTCTTTTTGAAATAAAGTTACTGCTGATGCAGGGTCCCCTTTCTACATTTAATAAGAGGTGTTTTGCTTTTTGTTTTGTTTTGTTTTCTTTTCTTTTTTTAGGACCGTTTCCAGTTCACTTGTCATTTCATGAGCAATAACTAAAATTTGTGAATAAGAAAAATTGTAATATTTCTCTAGGTTACCTCTACTTGTAGATCTCATGCTGGATCTGATAATTAGCAAACAAATAGGACATTGCTGTGGGGATACACTTATCAGGATGAAAGTTTATTTTTGACCAGTGCTGACAGTGTCTAATACTTGAAGCTAGCTCGACTCCGTTTTTCCTGCTGCTCCCACTCCGCTTTTATTTTGCCGACCGGGTGAATCAACCTGTGATTAAAAGAAGTTTGATCAGAAAATGGAAGGTTCTCTGAATTTTCTGGCTTCTTCCTCAAGGTTAATGGGAGAAGAAGCAGGTGGTTCAGAGGGCCCCTGTGGTGGGGATCCGTGTCTTTTATTTGTTTGGAAAAGGATACATTTTGGAAGTTGATCTTGCGTGGCCGGTGGCGGTAGGCCTAGCACCGGAGACCATTTTGGGAACTGGCGGTGGACGCCAGAGGGCGTAAATGGCTGAAGTACCAATATTTTGAAAATCGTTAAATGATACTTCCGTGCATTAACTAAAATATTATGTAATTATTGGTACTGTATTCTTTTCAGTACAAGAAAGTACCCTGGGAATTTTGTAACTTCTACCATTATAACGAGTACTTAGGCCCCCGTATTAAAGCTGGAATTAGTTATTGTCTTCATCATCAAATAAGTACATCCTTATACAATTTAAAGTAATCGTTGTTTTTTTTTTTTTTATGTTTACTTTTGAGAGAGAGGGAACGCACGCATGTGGGAGAGGGGCAGAGGGAGAGGGAGAGAGAAAAATGCCAAGCGAGTTTGCGCTGTCAGCGCTGAACTGGAAATGGGGCTTGACTCACGAACTCCGATCTGAGCCGAAGTCTGACACTTAACCGACTGAGCCACCCAGGCGCCCTGACATTAATCGTTAACCAAAGGAGAACATACGCTTTTTTACAAAATCCACTGGTGCTCCGAGCCTCAGCTATAACAACTGCAGGCTCTGGGCCCACGCTCATCACCCTCTCCTGTCCGCTCCTGGGGCAGCCCTCCCCGCGCCTTGGTAATTATTACTTGTGGGTTACACCTTCATTGCTTGTGGGTTACACCTGATCGTCCAGAACTGGCTCACGTGTAACAGTTCTAGACTCATTGCTCTGATAGAGTGGCTGTCTGTTGCAGTCGGCTACCCACACACTTCATACGTAACCATCCTGGTACCAAGCGTTGGCAAGAGGGACGGGTATTCCACTATTCTTCTGCTTCTCCTTTCATTTCTCGCCCGGTTCTTCCTTTTCCTTCCTCCATGTTTGGCATAGGTTTTAGGCCATCCATGGACTTCGTTTAGACTTGTTTCTAAGCTAGCAGGCATTTGTTACATCTCTCTAATAAAATCACTGCTGGGCATTAATGTTGTCTTTATAAGGAAAGCTTTATTTTTAGGTATTTATTAGGCACCTAAACATGTGTTAATTATCGTTCAGTATTTAAAACGCACTAATTATTTGCATTATGGAAACATTCATTGATTGCAACTGGTCCTCGTGACAAAGACGTGATTGAAATTATATATTCAGTTTTAAAATAAGGGAATATGTCATTACTTTAACAGTTTACACATATTTATTTCATAAGTAATTCAATAAATATTGATTACTATGTATGAGGCTCCTTGTGTAAGTAGTGTGTTTGTCTTACTGCATTCTTATTTGTATATGATGCATTGATTTGTAAAATCTCTTTGTTTTTCTTAGATAAAATTGAAGAAGCACAAAAAGAACTTAATGGGGCAGAAGTGTCAAAAAAAGGTAAATTAAAGTCAACCCCAATGTATTCTGTATTCTTAACAGAGATTCCTATTCAGATCCCTATAATTGCAGCCTTACTAAATCTATCAGTGAAAACATATCACGGAATTAGAAATCACCTTAGACTGATTGATACCTGAAAGTATATGGACTTTACTTCCTGAAGTGCTTTAGCTACTTCTGTAGCTATTCTGTAACTGTTTCTACAAATTAAGATATTGCTGGTAGGATTATGAGAGATCGTTGCAGCTCTTTCGAAAGTCCTATTTATGAGACTGTCCCATAGCAATAAAAGTACCAATGTGATGCCTGTGTTTCAACATGTATGTGCCTATCTCTGTCTGTTCTTGTGATGCAGTATTTTTTTGTAATGATGAAAGCCCAAGATAGATAAAATTATATGAATGCTAGTCAGGGGGAAGAATGGTTGAATCAGTTTAATACATTGTATTTTGGGATATATTATGCACCTTTTCAAGAAACGTTAATTCTTTCAATTGACAGTGGTGGTTTATGGATGAATGAGGAAAACGAAATTGCACGGTAGCTTGTAAAATATCTCAGTTTGTAAGTTTAATCAAATTTCAAAGGCATACACGCCTACATATTTATACACATTTCACACAAATATGTTTACAGAGGTGGAAGGAAGGGTTTGAGGAAGCTTAACTTTCCTTTATATGGCTTTATGGTTTTTATTAATTACAATGGTTGTAATTTTGTATAAAAAACTTAAAGGCAAAAATTGGTTTTCATGGTAGAAAACCTAGTGTTCGTTTTTCCAGATAATATGAAAAATACATTCAATATTAAATAGTCTGTGGAGAGGGGAAGACAGGTGGATCGTCTCCCAACACTGTATGTTAATGAGTAAAATCGATTAAAAGGATATAATTAAAGCTCCCATTATAGCATTTATATTTCATGACTTATTATTTCTTTGTCCTTATTATATTTTCTAATTATAGTGGAATATTTTGACAGTAATTTAGCTATATATGAATCCAATGGAAAGTCTTTTTTCTTTTTTTTTTTAAATCCATTTAGGTTCCTAGCTAAGTATCTTTAGTAGAAATATTTCTGGCTATTCAGGTTTTCCAGCCATTGGACCAACCTGCGAACCTCCAAGATGCTGTGGGGTTGGTCTGAATAGTTATGTTGTGATGTGCAGCAACCTTGAAGTGTCTCTCCATTTTCTTCTTCTCGCACCCCCTTCTTCCATGCAATCTGGAAGGTCCATAACAAACAGGATCCTTTAATGATATTCTTGCAGAAAAGCCTAGAAAGAACAGAGAAATCACTGTAGCCATGCTGTCCCTTTCCAAGGTTGACTAAAGGTCCCTTCCCTCATTGCTGTAGACATAAAGCATGTTAAGACACACAGGCTGTAAGAGATGCTTTACATCCAGTAAGGGTTTAGAGCTGCTGCAAGGAGAAAAATAAATGTGTGCTTGTTTTGCATTTCCTTCTTTCTTACTCCCGTGGCAAAGAATTTTAAGAACAGTGAACTAAATGCCTATATAGGAAGGAGGAAGCGAACAAAGGTTCTAGAAAAAGAAATTGGATAATGAGTTTCAGAATAATCCAGTGGGCTACACTTGGCAGGCTACACTTATTTAAGACCGAGGATGAATACCAAGTGAGCATTGTTCTGTGCGGTTCGCTGCCTAGAATTACTACTTGGCTTTCATTTTTACGCACACATTCGGGGCAAATTAAAAATGAAATAGTTTTTGGGGTGCCTGGGTGTCTCAGTCGGTTAGGCGTCCAACTTCAGCTCTTGTCATGATCTCACGGTCTGTGAGTGCGAGCCCTGCATCGGGCTCTGTGCTGACAGCTCAGAGCCTGGATCCTGCTTCGGAATCTGTGTCTCCCTTTCTCTGCCCCTCCCCTGCTCACACCTCCCCCTACCCAAGTAAGTAAACATTTAAAAAAAAAATTTTTTTTTAATGAAATAGTTTTTCTCTCAAATATAATTAAGGAATAATATCATTTTGTCTTTAACAATATGAGATAAAAATCTTTCAGTAATAAAAGTATTGAGATTTCTCAAATCTTTGCTGGCTGAGCTGCTGATTAAAGGAAATTCATTTTTTCCTTTGGATAATATGCTGTAAAAATTTGTTGTTATTTTTATTAGGATGATTCATCTAGGGCAGATCACTTTTTCAGTATTTTTTCCTTTTTTCTTTTTTTTAAATTTTTTAAATGTTTTTATTTATTTTTGAGACAGACAGAGACAGAGCATGAATGGGGGAGGGGCAGAGAGAGAGGGAGGCACAGAATCGGAAGCAGGCTCCAGGCTCTGAGCCATCAGCCCAGAGCCCGATGCGGGGCTCGAACTCACGGACCGCGAGATCGTGACCTGAGCTGAAGTCGGACGCTTAACCGACTGAGCCACCCAGGCACCTCCTTTTTTTTTTTTTCTTAATTTTATTTTAATTTCACTATTTTTTCAACAGGCCTTTGCTTTTTCCCCCTGAAAGTTTGACTTTTTTCTTCTATATATGGCTATTGTTCTACAATGCTGTGGTTCTAAGGTTTTTTTCTCCATTGAAGATACTGTAATTGTTCAATTTATTTATTGTTCTTTCTCCTTTCCTTCTTTTTTTTTTTTTTTAACCATTAGTACAAGTAACTAATTTGAATCTAGCACTAATGGCAAGCCCTTAAAAAACCCACCAAAAAAGAAAAAACACCTCGGTCATTGATAGATCTTTATTGTTTTCTAACATTTTAAGAAAAGATTAATCTGTTTAGTGTAATAGGGTGGCAAAGAAAGTGACTTTGCCCATTACGCACCAATAAAATAAAGAAGGGCACTAAATTATGTTAATGTGTTTCTTTTACTCTTTCTAGAGAGAAGGAATACATGAATGAAAATTAGATGACTTTGATTTATTTTAATTTTAATCAGTTTGGGGGTAAACGTAACATGTAACATTCACATAATTCTCCATAACATCATTATATTCTTCCTCACAGTGCTCTTTACTTGTTCTTAACATCCATCGTATTTGATACTACTCTTAAAATTATTGCATGGGATTTATTTTTTTTTTAATGTTTTATTTATTTTTGAGACAGGGAGAGACAGAGCATGAACAGGGGAGGGTCAGAGAGAGGGAGACACAGAATCTGAAACAGGCTTCAGGCTCTGACTGCCAGCACAGAGCCTGATGCGGGGCTCGAACTCACGGACTGTGAGATCATGACCTGAGCTGAAGTCGGACGCTCAACCGACTGAGCCACCCAGGCGCCCCACATGGGATTTAAATAAAATAGTGAATGTCACAGATGTGGGAATGGAAAATGTATAAACTAGGAAGAAATAAATAGATCGGTTTTTCAGGAGAGCTTTCATAGTCTATCTTTTGTATAAGCTTTAATTTTAATACTTTGTTTTAAATTTTTACCATACAATATTTGACATATGTAAGTTAATATATGTAATGTATTACAAATTTTTGTCTTTTAACGTTTATTTTTGAGAGAGAGAGAGACACAGAGCACGAGAGGGGGAGGGGCAGAGAGTGAGGGAGACACAGAATCCGAAGCAAGCTCCAGGCTCTGAGCTGTCAGCACAGAGCCCGACACGGGGCTCAAACTCATGAACCATGAGATCATGACCTGAGCCAAAGTCGGACGCTTAACCGACTGAGCCACCCAGGTGCCTAAAAGCATAAAAACAACATGGTGATCTTTCATTCCACCACCCAGTGTGAAAACTGGCGCATCGTCAATACCATTGCATCAACCTGCGTGCTCGTCATTATTTCCCTCTGTCTGCTCTTTAGAGGTATTTACCGTCCTCAACTTTATGTTCATCGTGTTAATGCTTCATAAAAATAATTACATATTCTCAAACAGTATACTTTTTAGCTTTGCTTGAGTTTGAGCTTTAAAAATAAAATTATGTTCCCTAATTTTAACAGCTTTTTCACTCAACCTTGTTTCTAAAATGTATGCATGTTGTTGAAAGTAGCTATTTCTTCCCATTGCTGTAACAATATTTTATTACATGACGCAATATGTACCTCCATTCTCTTGTTGATGGATTTCAGTTACTTCTCCCTTTTTGCTGTCACAAACAGTGCAGCTCCGAATACTCTCATAGCCTAGTGCACATGTGTGAGTTTTCCAGGACATACACAGGGAGCGTAGATGTTTAGCTTCATAAGATGATGCGAGATGGTTTTCCGGAGTTTTTTGGAAATTTTACATTTCCTCCATCAGTGTCTAAGAATTCATTTTGTGCTATCCAGTACTTGGTATTGTCATTGTTTTTATTTTTTCCAGTTGGATGAGTAAAAAATAGTATTTTGTTCTGCTCTGGATTTATTTTTCCCCAATTAGTAATAATGTTAAACATGTCTTCACTTGTATACCACTTTCTTGAAATGCTTACTTGTATCTTTTATGCATTTTAAACATCTTTTTTTTAAAAATATATTTTGGATAACAGCTCTTTATTCATGTTATGTGCTTTAGTTCTGGGCTTACTTTTTTTTTTTTTTTTAATTTTTTTTTTTTCAACGTTTATCTATTTTTGGGACAGAGAGAGACAGAGCACGAACGGGGGAGGGGCAGAGAGAGAGGGAGACACAGAATCGGAAGCAGGCTCCAGGCCCTGAGCCATCAGCCCAGAGCCTGACGCGGGGCTCGAACTCACGAACCGCGAGATCGTGACCTGAGCCGAAGTCGGACGCTCAACCGACTGAGCCACCCAGGCGCCCCTGGGCTTACTTTTTTACTTTCTTTAAAGTACTTTTTGGGGGGCGCCTGGGTGGCTCAGTTGGTTGGGCGTCCGACTTCGGCCCGGGTCATGATCTCGCGGTCCGTGGGTTCGTGCCCCGCGTCGGGCTCTGTACTGACGGCTCAGAGCCTGGAGGCCTGCTTCAGATTCTGGGTCTCCCTCTTTCTCCCCCTCTCCTGCTTGTGCTCTCTCTCTCTCTCTCTCTCTCTCAAAAATAAATAAGCATTTAAAAATTTTTAAAAATGAATAAATAAATAAAGTACCTTTTGGTACACAGAAGTTCTTGGTTTCAATATCATCAGACTATTAAGCTTTTTCATTTATGATTAGTATTTTTTTGTTGTTGTTTTTCTGGATATTTTTAAATATATTTGCTTGCCTTAAATTCTTCCCTCCCACAAGGTCTTACATGTTTTTTCTCTGTTTTCTTCTAAACAAAACAAAACAAAAAAAACACCTTTCACATTCAGATAAAAAAATACATCTGAAGTTTATTTTAAAAAAAAATACAGTGTGAGTTTGGGTTCCACTTTCTTTCTTTCTTTCTTTCTTTCTTCTTTCTTTCTTTCTTTCTTTCTTTCTTTCTTTCTTTTTTTTACCCCAAATGGATAACTATTTGTCCCAGAGTATTTATTACATTGATTCTCCTTTTACTCTTTTTCATCTTAATTTTCTTGATAGGTATGGGTTTGTTTCTTGGCTCTCTGTTCTCTTCTGAAGTTAATCTGTGAGTTAATATTACAATGTGTTAATTACTATCACTACATGTTTCAATACACAGCAGGGAAAATTCCTAAAGTGTTTTGACTGTTTCTAGTTTTTTGCTCATCCATTTAAATTTTAGAATCAGCTTTTAAAATAACTTGTTGGGACTTTGTTTGGGATTGCATTGAATTTGGGGCAGACTGACGATTGTCACAATTTTCAGGCTTTCTATCTCCAAAAATAATATATTTTTGATACTTGTGTTTTCTTTGTCTTATAGTTTCTTCCATATGGATCTCGTACTTATTTTATTGAATTTATTTCTTGAAACTTTATTTTTTTACCGATTACATTGATTGTGTGTGTATATATGTGAAATTGTTTTTTAGCTCTTGTTGGCAAATAGAAATGCAGTATATTTTTTGTATATTCATCTTGTATCCAGCCACTTGGCTGAATCATTCATTCCAAAAATTTGTTTGCAGGTGCTTTAGATTTTCTTGTAAACAGTCTGATGCTAGCAGTAATGAAAGTTTTGTTTCCACCTTTTTAAATTACTGTTCCTTTATTTAGTTTTCTTGTTTTACCCAGTAGGCTCTGGTAAAATCAAAAGAATGGTAGTACTGGCGTCCTTGACTTGCTCTTGATTGTAAAGGGAATGCGTCTAATATTTCATGAAAATGTTTGAAGTCTTTTTAGGGGAAGGGAGGGTCAGGGGTTTTTTTGTTTGTTTGTTTTGTGTGTGTGTGTGCACGTCCACGCGTGTGCTTGTTTAAGTAGCATAAGGAGGTTATCTTTTTGATCTACTGAGATTTTTAAAAGAATCATAAGTGGATCTTTTTTTCATCAAATGGTTTTTCTTCATATGTAGAGCTTAATCTTATAGTCTCCCTTCTCTCATTCTAGTGTTTAAACTTCTCTTGCATCCTCTTAATACAATGAATTTAGTCTCGATTTTTATCTTTTTAAATACACTGCTAGATTTAATTTGTTAATATTTGATGAAGAATTCTGGGGCACCTGGGTGGCTCAGTCAATTGAGCTTCAGACTCTTGGTCTCAGCTCAGGTCGTGATCTCAAGTTTCACGGTACTAAGCCCTGCATTGGGCTCCACGCTGATAGTGCAGAGCCTGCTTAAGATTGTCTCCAAAATAAATAAATAAAATTTGAAAAATATATATTTGTTGAAGTATTCTGCATCCAGGTTCAAATTGAAGATATTGGTCTGTAGTTTTAGTTTCTTTTAATTATCCATGCCTGGTTTATTTCAAAATTATAGTAGCTCAATAGAGGTGATCTGAGAACTATCCTCCTGTTTCCTATGGACGTATTTGTTTAATACTGGAATGATAGCTTTATAGGAAGGTTGTAGGATATATTTTGACTTTGTTTTAAAAACATTTTTTTTATGTTTATTTTTAAGAGAGAGAGAGAGAGAGAGAGAGAGAGAGCGAGCACACAAGCAGGGGAGGGGCAGAGAGAGAGAGAGGGAGACACAGAATCTGAAGCAGGCTCCAGGCCCTGAGCTGTCAGCACAGAGCCCGACACGGGTCTCTAACTCATGAGCCATGAGATCATGACCTGAGCCGAAGTTGGACCCTTAACCAACTGAGCCGACCAGGTGCCCCTATTTTGACTTTCAAGAGGAGTCGAGGGTAGATTTTTAAGTGTCAAATCAGTATAATTAATAGTATGGATCTACTCAAGTTTTCTTTTTTCTCTTCTATCAGAGAGTACGTTATATTGTTATAATTTATACATTCTGTTAAGTCTTCACATTTATTGGTAAAAAGTCATTTGTGGTATTCCCTTACTCTTTCACTGCTGCGGATTTTTTCATTGTTAATTTTGTTCGTTTGTGTTTTTTCTCTCTTTCTTGATTAGTCTTACAAAAGGCTTGTCTGCTTCACTTCCAATTATACCAACTTCTGATTTTCTTCATACTCTTTTGTAGCATCCTTTTAAGTTATCAGTAAGTTTTGCTTTTTTATTATATTTTTTCCTCTTTTTCTTTGGGTTCACTCTGTTATCAAATTTCTTAGGTTGGAATCTGGGCTAATTTTTTTTAAGCATTTGGTTTTTTTTAATTCAAATCACTTCAGGGTATTAATTACCTTCTAAGTTATTGCTTTAGTTAAATTGTACACGACTTCATATTTACTGCTTTCATTAATGTCTATGCTGTTTTCTTCTTTTACCCTCTTGACAGTTTTTTCCCTCACATTTTTGGGGATTTTATTTATGTTTTTGTTAGTGATTTCTCACTTAATTGCATGTTATATTAATTGTTTTTTTAAAACCAGTTTGTATTTCTAAAATAATTTGCTCTCTGTATCTGAACACTGTGAACTCAAGGTTTTCGGGAAATGTTCTACACAAACGCTCCTGGATTTTAAGCTAGAGATTTAGAATTCAGCGCCTTATAAACTTTAGGGTTACAAAGATTAAATAGCTGCAGTTGAAAGATGTCAAATAACATTACCCCCAGGAGAATGCAGGCAGGAAGTGAAATGAGGAGGCTTCGAGTCCTTGTCTTGGACTGTGCTGTTCTAACATTATTTCGTGTCCTAACTGGGTGAGAGCTGAATCTCTGAGTCCTATTCTAAATGACCCTTTGAGTGATGAGATTATGATAGTGTGTAAGTCCCCTCCTTTAAAAATGTTGTGATAATGCAGGAAAAAATAGGATTCAGACAGTGGGTACTGAAGAAGGTAGAGATCGTAGGTCAGCTTGCACTGGAATTTTTCACATTAATTCTGTCTCAAACAGCAAAATCCTGACATTGCCGCCATAACGCCAGCCATCTCCTTCCAGCACCTGGGGTATATCACTCTGAAGTTTTATACTCCAGCCACCAGAAAGTTTTGTATGTACAAAATAGTTTCTGTTAATCATCCATTTTACCATGGATCTGAGAGTAAGGAGGTCCTAAGCATGCATATATATATATATATATATATATATATATACACACACATATATATTGTGTGTATATATATATATGTGTGTGTGTGTGTATATATATATATATATATATATATATATGGTTTATATGGTTTAAGAGACAGTGTAAGGAATCCATACTGACTGCTCAAGTAACTTTGTGATTTCAGATTTGCTCCGAGGAATCACTTGACAAGTAGGATTTTTGTTAACATAGGCATAATTTATGCCCTGGAATTACCCTCCTGCTATCCGGGGAAGCTTGAGGGAAGTTAGGTTTCTGGGAAAAACTAGACAGAGTAATTCTGAAGTGAGACTAACAGACTAATGAGCAGAAAACTAGGTTGTGGAATTCTAATTAGTGTGTACATAAGAAACCTAGACTTTGCTCACCTACTTTCCTAATTTTTTTAAGCTTCTTATAAGATGAGTAAGTTTGTGAGAAGTACAAAAAATACTCCCATTTTTTTTAAGTACAGCATATGCTACTTTAAAAAATGAGGCTGATTTGGAATAATATTATATATTAATAATGTGCTTTAATGCTAATGACATTC
This sequence comes from Prionailurus bengalensis, assembly GCF_016509475.1. Classification (NCBI taxonomy): domain Eukaryota; kingdom Metazoa; phylum Chordata; class Mammalia; order Carnivora; family Felidae; genus Prionailurus; species Prionailurus bengalensis. Next base: position 16,789,121 of record NC_057349.1, on the reverse strand, counting down.
TCTTCCTTAAGAATTCTGCTAAGCGTATTTGAGAAAATGTAAGGGCTTGTTCTTAGATTAGGGACAGTGAAGTCCTTCCTGAGACTAAAATTGAGGTGCATTATGGAAAATTTGGACTGATTTCATTAAATTCAAATGAATAATGTTAATGCCATAAAAGTAAGATAAAAAGGTTTTAAAATAGTTTGGGAGAAAGTTTGTGCAATAAAACAAAACCTGGTTGGCTTTATCAAAATGTAATAAATCTAGAAGGGCATTAACAATTTACTGAATGCAAGTTCCCAGCCAGAGGAAAGGCTGGTGTACTTTTCATTGAGATGTCTGAACTTCAGAGTATTTTAAAGGAATGCAGTTTTGTTACTTTAGTATATAGTAACACTCGTCAAGTATATATTCTTGACAAGTTGTGGTCCTTGAGTTTATAAATTAATTGCTAGGAAATAATGTGTTTAAATTTTTTTTTTTCAACGTTTATTTATTTTTGGGACAGAGAGAGACAGAGCATGAACGGGGGAGGGGCAGAGAGAGAGGGAGACACAGAATCGGAAACAGGCTCCAGGCTCCGAGCCATCAGCCCAGAGCCTGACGCGGGGCTCGAACTCACAGACCGCGAGATCGTGACCTGGCTGAAGTCGGAGGCTTAACCGACTGCGCCACCCAGGCGCCCCGGAAATAATGTGTTTAAACGAGCTTGTTAATGGATGCTTATTTTCAATAAAAACACTTATAAATTCGACGTTCTTAATAAATGCCCTAAAAATGCATCATGTTTTTCCTGTAAGGTTGTTAGTTCATTCTTTTTTCAATAAATTTGTATTGTGCTTCAGACATTCTTTGTAGCCCTGGGGAGTAGATAGGAAAGAAAAAGTCTAACCCTCAAAAGAACCCATCACCTTAGCTCAGCTCGTGGCCAAATTATCCTGAAATCTGAATTGGTAGAAGCAAAATTCATGAGGTTTTATGTAGCCTAGCAGTGATGCCTAACAAATTTCCCTTGGGAGAACGGCAACAGATTTTCTGATTTTTAGGGAAAAGAAGCCCTCTTCTTTTAGTATTTTATTACTTGGAATTTTAGATTTAAACATTCAGGTTTCATGAAGTTTTCTCCTAGTGTAACAAACCATGCTAATTTGAACCACGGAAGGATTAGAACTGTTTTAATGATATGGGCAGTGTGTCTGGCCTAAAGGCACCATAAGTCAATCCTGTCAATATTTGTAGATTTAAAAACACCGGATGCTAAGAGATCATTGTTGTTCAGATAGACTGTGCCAGCCACATACAAGATGATTTGCACAACGGTAAATCAAAGCATTTTTTAGTACACCAGTGTAAAATAAATGTCTTTCAACGTTCCGTACCCGTGGTGTTTAAATGCAAAAACACCCAACACTTTGTTGCCCGTAGAATACGACAGGCAAAAATCCTTCCTACTTTCTTAGCAGAATGCAAATTCTGTGACTGATTACTTATCTGTTGAGTAATCATTCATTAAATTAGAAACTTCAGTAGCTAACAGGATTTTTATTTTATGGGATTCACGATATCATCGATTTGCATTCTCTTGCATTTTTATGGCATATTCCATTGGCTTCAAGATGCTATTGATGGTGAGATGCGCACTGATTTCATGCACCATTTAGAAAGGGAAAGTCACTGCCAGTTGAATCGTGACACAGTGCTCTTATAATTGAGTAGAAAATGAATCCTGATTTCAGGGAGATTAAAATTTCAAAGCGTGTTTGCTTGAGAGTCCACAGAGTACATATTTACATCCACCGCTTCATTTTTTGGTACGAGAGATGAAGTGGTTCAGATGACGACGTGTGGATTTGAGCGGCTTTGAGGACCGCGTCCCGGAGGACTGTGAAGAACAAAGGAATGGATCTTTTTCTGTTGGTTCACTTGGGGACTCATGGAAGAATGATGGGGTGGGGGGGAACAGGTTATGTTCAACTTACTGTCTTTGCTTCTTGGGTAACCGACCCCATGCACATGCCTCAGTATTTTCTGCGTAAATAATGTCGCACGGTGACTTAACAGGATAATCTGTGTTACTGCTGATCTATTTAGACATTTCTCCACTTGGCTGCTGTAATCTATGTATGGGGCAAAAGGAAAAAGAGGGAAGCAAGCTCAGATACTTATTGCCTACAGAGAGACTTGTTCTTTTCTGTTAACACAGATGAGAGAAGGCACTAGACAGTGTGGGCATGAAACCAAGGAATAGAATCCCAGGAAAGGAAGAATAGAAAATAAAAGCGAGCGGAGGCAGAATAAATTGAAAATGGATTAAACAACTGAGAGAAACTCTGGAAACTAAGAAGAAAAAAAAATTAAACACTGTTGTGGAAATAGCAAAGTACCATTTCACCCAAACATGGTATCCTTTTGTCAGTTTCACGACTCGGAGTGTGTTTTACTGGATTGGACCGCCTATGGGAGGAGTATAAAATTGTGAGTGGCGATGCCTTAAGAGTTTTGCCCTGAGCACCAAGCACAAAATTAACTGTTTCCTTTAAGAAGAGATTCGGAAGCAGCAAATGAGATTCTGTGGACGAGGGAGGAAGGGTACAGAGAGGACTGAAGAATGTTTAAGTGAGAACAAATGTAGGTAGTGGCATCGACACGTCGTCCGATGGTTAGTTAGTGGGAAGTAGACTCCACCAGACCGCAGAACAGATCGTATTGGGGGTGCAGCGCTCTAACTGCGCAGGAGCAGGGAAGGAGGGGGTTGCTGTGGGGTGTTTATTTCTGGAGGCCCACCACCGAGCATGGGGTTAGCCACTCAGAAACTGTTGAATGAAACCCTTTAGTGGCTGTCTGTGGCTCTTAGCCTGAAGACAGTCTCCAAAACGCGGCGAATGAGAGAGACCTCGGCTCGCTAAGCCCTGCCCCTCACCCACTCACCCCTGCCTCCTGTGAGTGCTGGGATTCCTCCAGTTAATTTTTGCCCACTGCCCCACCACCAGTACTTGCCCCCCAGTTCCTAGTGCATAGAGTAGTAGGCACTTGGCAGACGGTCACTGAATAGGTGAAGGTGGGTGGGTACGTGCATGAGGGAGAGAAGAGAGTGACTTCCTTCGCATTAGAGGCAGGAGTTTTAAACAATACGTACTATTACTTTCTTCCTATTTTTTACATGTGGTTACACAGATATTTTTTATTTCTTCTGGTATAACCTAGATTGCGTATCTGAAGTAAGTTTTTCGTTATATTAAGTTGTCTGTATAATTTAATTGTATGTCTCCGCGGTGAACCACAGAACTCACTTAAGTATATCGAGCAAAAATTAAAGCTCTTCTCTAACCTTTAATAGAGACTGCGGACAGCCACTGCAAATGAATCCTTTCTTATGATTTTATTTGAGCACTAAGATTAAAACTATTCTTGGATACTTTGGTAAGATAACAATATCTTCGTTAACCTGGTGAGAGGTTGTGATGTTCTGAATGAAGATTTGAGGATTTCACCTTTCTGAAGGTTTAACGCTATAACCCCGAGAGCCTTCGTGGTAGAAATGTTTATCAAATGGATTTCATACTTTCTTGTCTTGGTTAGCATTAGCCTCAATTTAAACTTTCTTTCTTTTTCTTTTCTTTTCGATTGAGGGCCAGTCATGTGCTGGTCCCTGGGGTAGGGAAGGGACAATTGGTAGCATTTGCCCCTGTGGTGAAAATACTCCCGCCAAGACTTGACTTTCAAGCTGCCCAGGGTTGTGTGGCTTCCAGAATTCCTGAATATTTAATAGAGCTGTCTTGAGCACATACTGCTCAAAGAAAGCATCATCATGCAGTATTTTTCTTGTGGTTTCAAGTATAGGGAGAGTAAGACTCAGAACGAAACGGGCCCCAGTCCTACGTTTAGGACTTTCTTAGAAAAATTGCCAGAGTTTTTGGAATCTTTCTTATGAAAGTGCAACAGGATACAAACCTGAATGACCTTCAAGACAAGGAAATCTGACTGTCTTTTAAAAAGTTCTTATTTGTATTGAAGGCTGAGTCAGCCTCCTACCAGGTGACCTTCTTAAACCTGCAGAAGTACATCTGGGTGTCTGATTTTATTCTCCGTGTCAGCTCTCTTGTTAACAACAGTCAGATTTTTATCTCCTGCCTCTCCGGCTCACTATTTTTGCACAAGCCCTGTCATAAGACATTAGAACAACTTATAAAAATGGAAAATGTACTTACTCATAACGTCTCCTCTCGGTTGTTGTTAACTTTTCTACCTTTGCTAACCTGGCTATAGCATAGCCACAGAAGTCCAGTTTTTCTGAGGTGCTCTTTAGAAGTAAGGAGAAGTACTTATCGGAATGGTAAATAAGGTTAATAGAACAAATCTGGAAGTATATACTTGGTTTCCTCTTTCAGTGGCATCTTCAAAGATGTAAGTTATGTGAAGGAGTAATGGCTACGGTGTTTTGTGGGAGTGTAATATTTGTGAAAGTGATATGCACAACCGTAATATGGCAAAAGAGAACAGAGCTGTATAGTCGTAAGGTTTCCATATTGTATTAGAATCTGCATTAGCTTCCAATAAGTTAGAATGCAAGGTCAGTTCTAGATCACTACAAAGAGAACCACTCAAAAAAGTTCTGAAAAAAGATTAAAGAAATTAAAATGTTGTATTAGAAAATACCATCTTAATGTAGAATAAAGCAGTAAAGGAGAAGTGGAAGACCAAGAAAGACACAAGACGAATAGAAAACGAAAAGTAAACTGGCAGACAGGAACCCGGCAGTGTCAACCAAAACATCACACAGGAATTGGTTGAATAATCCCATCAGAGGCAGAGATTGTCGGACAGGTTAAGAAAACAAGATCCAACTATGTGCTGCCTACACGGAGATACACTTTAGATTCAAAGTCGCAACTAGATGGAAACTAAACGGTTAGAAAAAGACTTATCATGTAAACAGCCAGCATGAAAAAGCCGAGTAGTTATATTAGAGACTTAAAATAGAGGGGTATTTTCTAATGACAAAAGAATGAATCCTTTGGGAAGACATAGCAGTCATAAACCTATATGTACCTCACAACACAGTCCCAAAATACACGAAGCAAACGGACAGAAATGAAGGACCAAGTAAACAATTCAGCAGTGTGGTCAGAGACTTCAGTGCCCCACTTTCCAGAATGGATGGGACAGCTAGGCAAAAGGTCAGCCTCGAAGACTTGAACAGCACAGTAAACCCACTGGACCTAACATCTATCTGTAGAACATTCCACCCAACAGCAGCAGAACACATATGTTCTCTGGTGTGCGTGGAGCATTCTCCAAGATAGGTCCTAACTTAGGCCATGGAACGATTTATCAATAAATTTTTTTTTTTAATTTTTTTTTCAACGTTTATTTATTTTTGGGACAGAGAGAGACAGAGCATGGACGGGGGAGGGGCAGAGAGAGAGGGAGACACAGAATCGGAAACAGGCTCCAGGCTCCGAGCCATCAGCCCAGAGCCTGACGCGGGGCTTGAACTCCTGGACTGCGAGATCGTGACCTGGCTGAAGTCGGACGCCTAACCGACTGCGCCACCCAGGCGCCCCTTATCAATAAATTTAAGAGGACCGAGAAATACAAAGTTTGTTTCCAAAGCGACTTTTCACTACATCTGCCATAGCTGGCTAGTGAATTCAGACCCTCCCCCATAATTATTGTTCTTTTTCTTTTGAACAGTTTTTTAATGTACGTTGTTGCCCATCTATTATGTTACAGAAGTTTAGTAATGTTGTCTCTTGCACTGTTTAAACCTTTAGCCAGACGATTTCTTGGTCTTACTCGGGATGGGAGCTGACCTCAAATTCCACTTACATTCTATCCTTGCTTTTCTTTTCAGGGCTGAGGTTCTTGTTCAGGAATGCTGCTGTCTTCTGATTGCTTTTCATTGTATTCTTCCATTAGGAATATTAACAAGCCTCTGAACTGACTTTGGTTGGTAAAACTCAACTCACATGTCCCTGAATGCCGCAAGAACTAATGCTCTAATCTTCTGGAGAGATGCCCTTCATGAGGCTTCCTGACGCTCTCAGAAGTCGCTGCTGTGTCCGTACTCACTCCAGGCTTCTAGAACTTTGTCACAGAGCTTGAAGTTCTTTTCTCTTAGGAGCTCGCCCCCCCCCCCCCCCCCCGCCTTTGACTCCCATGCCGTCTGTTACCGTGTGTTTGAATTCCGTAGGCTTCGTTCTTTTTCATGCAGTCGCTGCTCATTTTGACTTAGCCACAATATTCATCACACTTTCGCTCTTTCACTTCGTCTTACATCTCTAGTTTCCCATCTGGGATCATTTTATTTTACTTCAAGAACAGTCTTCAGTTTTCCATTAGCGCAGGTCTGTTGTGACAAATCACTTCAAGTATCATTTATTAGAAAATGTCTGTTTCATTTTCATTCTCGAAAAATACTTTCACTGAGTATAAAACCAGAGCCTTCCGGCATGGCAGTTCATCTCCTTGAGCACGTTGTTGCTGTTGAGATTGTCACTTGTGAGTCTGATTATTGCTCATTGGAAGGTAACCTGTCTTTTCATTTTAACGTGTCTTCCTGAGACTTTTAAGAGTTTGGCCTCGCCCCTGCCTCGCAGTTTCAGAGTGAGGCGAATAGGTGTGATTTCTCTGTATTTACCATGCGTGTGCTTTACAGCACTCTTGGATTTGTACGGTCACATGTTTCAGTCGTGCCCAATCATTTATGTCCTCATCTTCCGAGATTCCACTTCCAGTCTTTTCGACTCATCCTTTGTTTCAAAACCTCTCCATTTTGTTTGCCTTTTGTCTCTAGTACTTTATTCTCTGTTGTTTCTTTTTGACTCCTCTCCCAGTTCCCTGTCATAATCTGGACTTAAATCAATCCAGTGAGTTCTAAATTTGCAAGTGTTTTTCAGTTCTGTCATTTATATTTGGCTTTTCAACTATACTATCTCTTTTTAATTTTTTTTAATGTTTGTTTATTTTTGAGAGAGAGACAGACAGAGCATTAGCATGGGAGGGGCAGAGGGAGAGGGAGACACAGAGTCGGAAGCAGGCTCCAGGCTCTGACCTGTCAGCACAGAGCCGGATGCGGGGCTCGAACTCACAAACCACGAGATCATGACCTGAGCCGAAGTCGGACCCTTAACTGACTAAGCCACCCAGGAGCCCCTCTACTACTATCTCTTTTTATACTTTCCAGTTATCCCTCTGGAATTTTCAATAAGATTTCAATATAAACAAAGTAAGTACATTTATTTTAAAGTCTCTGTATGTCAGTTCCAATATATTGGACCCTTGCTGATCTGTTTGTGATGTTGGTTCTTTCTTTTCTTAGGTGCCTCGTTGTCTTTGAATAGTTAGACATTCTATTTTAAAAACTATCAGGCCTCCAGGGTAGCTCAGTCAGTTAAGCACCAACTTCAGCTGAGGTCATGATCTTGTGGTTTGTGGGTTTGAGCCCCTCATCGGGCTCTGTGCTGACAGCTTGGAGCCTGGAGCCTGCTGTGGATTGTGCGTGTGCGTGTGCGTGTGTGTGTGTGTGTGTCTGCCCCCCCCCCCCCCCGCTCGCACTCTGTCTCTCTCTCAAAAATAAACATTAAAAAAAAAAAGAACAAGTAAAAATTATCAGAATGGTTTGAAGTCCTGGTTGACATCTTCCACCAGAAAAGATTTGAATTCACTTCTGTGAGGCTCCCAGGAGAGCTAACGATCCAGTATCCACTTAATCCAATTTGGGGGTTTGTGATTTTCCAGGGCACGGGATGCAAGTTGGCAGTTCATATGAAGCTTGCTTGGTCTACATCCAGTTCTCTCGTTTCTAGCATAAAGCCATTCAGTCTCCCAACAGGGAATACGTAGATATTCATAGGGACTCCACGCCTGGCGTGCCCCGGATTCTGTCACGTATCTACTCAGCTCCTTTAGATTGTCGTGAGAACTGCCCCAGCCATTTACCTGCTCCTCCTGGACAAACCTTCCCTGAGCAAAAGGAGCCCTACGTGCTGACTTCACCCTTTTGGACCTGTACCCTCCCCTGGATCTTGGCCCACTAACTTTCCACTACCTTCCTACTGTTTCACTGCCTTCAAGCTGATAATATTTATATTTTATTTAGCTATTCTGTCATCTTCCAAGGAATATCATTTGAATTGCTTAAATTACTTAATTCCCCATCACTGTACAGTTCTTTCTATTTTCAGAATATCAACCCATTATCTGCGTTACGTATTGCAGTATGTTTCTCTTTGTCATTTGCCTTTTTGCATATCAAAGAGTTTTTTTATACACACCCAGATTTCTTCCAGAGAGTTCACTTCTCTGTGGTTTTATTGCTTACATTGAATGTGAGTGAGCTTAGTGTGGAATGTGGTGTTTGCTTACTGTTTACCTTCCCTTTGTTCCATGTGTTTAAAAATTAGATCATCCTTTCCCCAAGGTTTTGAAATGTTTTTCGTGTACTGAATACACATATGATGGGATCTTTCTTTGAGTTTTCAGTTTAACTATTAATCTGATTTTGGAAAAGTACTTTACTGTTTAATCATTAAATGCCTCTCCATGTCGGTGACCTTATAACATTCTTTTTCAGAATTTCATAGTATAATTTAGAATATTTATTTCCCCACATGAAGATTAGAGTCACGTAAAATTAAAAAAAAGAACAACTTTTGGGGTGCCTGGGTGGCTTAGTCAGTTAGGTGTCCGAGTTCGTCTCAGGTCATGATCTTGTGGTTTGTGGGTTTGAGCCCTGTGTAGGTTTGAGCTCTATGCTGACAGCTCAGAGCCTGGAGCCTGCTTCATATTCAGTGTTTTCCTCTCTCTCTGCCCCTCCCTTGCTCGTGGTCTGTCTCTCTCTCAAAAATAAATAAATATTTAAAAATTAGATTTATAAAAAAATAAAAGAATTTAAAAAGAACAACTTTTTTGGGGTGCCTTGATGGCTCAGCTGGTTACGCATCTGACTTTGGCTCAGGTCATGATCTTTTGGTTTGTGAGTTTGAGGCCTGCATTGGGTGAGCCCAGCTTCTCTCTTTCTCTGCCCCTTGTGGAATTCTCTCTCTCTCTCTCTCTCTCTCTCTCTCTCTCTCTCTCTTTCTCTCTCTGCCCTTCGCTCACTTGAGCCCTCTCTCTCTCTCTCTCTCTCTCAAAAAATAAAAATATAATAAAAAAATAACTTTTTTTATTGTTTGAAATTGTGTGAAGTTTAGAAATTTGAAAAGAACTGAATCAATATCTTCAAAATATTCTTTCCAGGAGCATGGTGTGTTTCTTTGTTTTGTAAGTCTTTAAAAAAAAAATGGCAGAAAATCGCTTAATTTCTTGTACGTTTTGAATATTTTGTGCCAAATTTATTCCTAGACATTTTTCTGTTATTGCTGTCACAGATAGAATATTTTTTCCTTGTATTTTCTAACTAGTTGTTTTTGGTGCAAATGACAAGATTGATATTTTTATGCTTTTGGTAGACACCTACCTTCTGATGAAAAATCATAGGGATTCGGGGCACCAGGGTGGCTCAGTCGATTGTGTCCGACTTCACCTAGGTCATGATCTCATGGTCTGTGAGTTCGAGCCCTGCGTTGGGCCGACAGCTCAGAGCCCGGAGCCTGCTTTGGATTGATTCTGTGTCTCCCTCTCTCTCTGCCCCTCCCTCGCTCATTCATTGTCTCTCTCTCTCTCTCTCTCTCTCTGTCAAAAATAAACATTAAAAAATTTTTTTTTAAATCATAGCAATTATAGCAAAAATCTCTTTGTCGTCCAGTGGTTCAAAAGAGATTTCTCTAGTGTCTGATTTTGAGTGTTGCATATCGTGGGCAAGGTAAATATTCTTTATGGTGTTTTCCTAGTTCTCTAGAGTTTTGTTTAGATTTTTCTGATTTCCCTGTGACTTCCTCTCTGACCCCTAGGCTGCTTAGAAATATGTTGTTTCATTTCCAAATATTTGGGGGCTTTCCACATGCCATTCTGCTTCTTATTTCTCATTTGATTTTGTTGTGGTCACAGAGACCATACCTTTTGTGTCCTTGTAACCTTTTGGAGCAACAGACCTTGGTTTTAAATTTAAAGTCACCTGTGCCCAGCGGCTACCTGTGCTAGTTTCCTGGGGCTGCAGAACAAATTACTGTGAACTTAGCAGTTTAAAAAATACTTATTATCTTACCGTTTTTAGGTCAGAGCCTGAAGTGGTCTCACCGGGCTGTAACCAAGCTGTCTGTCAGCAGGGCCACCTTTCCGGAGGCTCTGGGGGAGAATCCGGTTCCTTGCTCATTCAGATTTGGGCAGAATTAAACTCCTGTGTCTGTCAGCCTGAATTACTCGTGGCCATGCTGGCCTTCCCAGCTTCTAACGTCACCTGCTTTCCTTGGATCCTGGCTGCAGTAGCTATTCGGGGTCGTCACACTTCAGGTCTCTCTTTTTCTCTCTCTCCCTTTCCTTTCTCTTTCTCTCTCACATCTTCTGTCAGTGTATTCACTTTGAAGAGATCCTACGATAATCCAGGGTAGGCTCCACATTTTAACGTCCGTGACTTTATCACATCGACAAGGTCCCCTTTGCACGTGTCAAGGAACCTAGTCGCCCGTTCTGGGGATTAGGGTGTGGACGTTTTGCAGAGCCATTATTTTGTCTGCCACACTACCATGTAGGACAATGTGGCATCCTACTGCATTATATTTAAGTTTTTTTAAGCGTTTATTTACTTTTGAGAGAGGGAGAGAGAGTGTGAGTAGGGGGCGGGCAGAAAGGGAGGGAGGGGCGCCGAATCCGAAGCGGGCTCCAGGCTCTGAGCGGTCAGCACAGAGCCCGACACGGGGCTCGAGCCCACAAACCACGAGATCATGACCTGAGCTGAAGTCGGAGGCTTAACCGACTGAGCCACCCAGGTGCCCCTCACTGCATTATATTTTAAAGTGATGCAATTTTAAAAATTCTTTTCTAAATTTCCTTTTATTGTTATTTTCGGAGCTCTTTATTTATATATGGAGATCCAAATTAAAGTTGTAACATTTCAGCACAGGCCAGGCGGCAATATGCTCTGTTTTTGTTTTCCTGTAAAAGTCTTTGTTTTGCCTGCATTTTTGCAAACTGTTATCCTTTGATAGAGAATTCTGAGTGGGCCATTTTTTTTTTCTTTCAGTAGTGTGAAAATATCACTGCAGAGTTTCTGTTGAGAAATCTGCTTTAATTTTTCTCTTTGTCTGTAATACATTTTTCTAACTTCTGGGTACCTTCGAAGTTTTGAATTTTCTTTTTTCTTTGGTTTTCAGCACATTGAATATAACTTAGCTATGTGTTTTTACCTCCTTTCTTTCTTTTTCTTACTTTTAGTTTTTGGTTTTTCTTCTCATCTTTCCTTATTTTTACTCATCCAGTTGAAGTTCTCTAAGCTTTTTTGATCTATGGTTTGTTTATTTTTGGAAAATACTTGCTGCTATCTCTTCACTTATTTCTGCTACCCTATTTGTTCTTTTCCCCTTTTGTGATTCTTTTTTTTTTTAAATTTCTTTTAACATTTATTTATCATTGAGAGACAGAGAGGTAGGCACAGAGTGTGAGCAGGGGAGGGGACAGAGAGGGGGAGACACAGAATCCGAAGCAGGCTGCAGGTTCTGAGCTGTCAGCACAGAGCCTGACGTGGGGCTCGAACTCACAAACTGTGAGATCATGACCTGAGTCAAAGTTGGTCACCTAACCAACTGAGCCACCCAGGTGCCCCCCTTTTGTGATTCTAATTCTACATTAGACCATTTGACATTGTCCTATGGGTCTTGAATGCCCTATTCTTTTGTTTTGTTTCCATACTGTTTTTCTTTACTTTAAAAAAAAAAATTATTGTTTATTTACTTTGGAGAGACAGAGACAGAGTGTGAGTGGGGGAGGGGCAGAGAAAGAGGGAGACACAGAATCCAAAGCAGGTTCCAGGCTGTCAGCACACAGCCCGGCACGGGGCTCGAACCCACGAACCACGAGATCATGACCTGAGCTGAAGTCAGCAGTTTAACCGACTGAGCCACCCAGGCACCCCTACATTTTTAAGTTATTTTTTAGAGAGAGAGAGAGACCAAGAAAGTGAGCAAGCATGAGCAGTTCAGAGGAAGAGGAAGAGAGAATCTTAAGCAGTCTCCATGCTCAATGCAGAGCCCATCTCAGGCCTTGAGATCATGACCTGAGCCCAAATCAAGAGTCTGACTCTTAACTGACTGAGCCACCCAGGGACCCCTCCATGCTGTTTTTCTTCTTTGTGTGATTTTTTTTTTTTTTTTTTTTTTTGGTTAATCTGTAAGTTCACTGATTCCTTAGTTTTGTCAAATCTACTTATGAGTGTATAAACGGCTTTCTTTGTTTCTATTACTTTTTCTTTTATTTCTAACATTTTCATTTGACCATCTCACTGAGTTTAAATTCCCATGTTGTCAACTTTTTCCTCCGGCCCTTTTGACACGTTGATTATAGTCATTTTAAATCCCCTGTCTTGAGCATTCGGGCACCTATATCATCCCCGAGTCTGGTTCTCTTGACTATTTTGTCTCTTGACAGCGGGTCAGTCGTGCCTGTATTTTAACTTTCTATTGAGGTTCGGATATTGTGTGCATAACAGTAGTTACTGGGGTCATGAGCTTTTAATGTTTAGAAATGGGCACTGTTTTTCTTTTGTGAGGTCATCAGGAGGGGAATTGAGGCTGTCTGTTCAGGAGCTGGGCTGGGTTCAGATTTTGGTATTGTTGTGTTTGTCTTCCGTGTGCCACACTGGCCTCCAGGTATTCCAGTGACGATCTCCCATTTCCCTGTGAATGCAGAGGAGCCGGGGACCTGGATGGCTTTTCTCAGTTTGGTGCTCCATACTGAGCTAAGCCGCCTATATCCTTGTGGGAGTGGAAGTCTCTACCCCTTTGCCTCTCCTAGCGGTAGACCGCTGTTACTTCTTCCTCATTGCCGGGCTGGTAGTGGGGGTTGGTGAGGATTGCTCTCCTGTCCTGTTCCACCCTCAGTCTCAGACATGACCCTCTCCCATGGTAGCAGACCTCTCATTTTATCGGTATGGGATTCTGGTCCCGGGACAGTTTCCTACTTCCCCTGGGATAAAAGGTTTCTTCTTCTGCCCTTTCCCAGGCCACTGTGGCATTTACCTGTGCCCTGTGGGTGATGTGCCTGCTGTCCTTTTCCCAGCAGCTTAAAGTTGAAGGCTTTTGCTCCACATGAGAGAAGCTCTCGGGGCCTCGGGCTTTGTGTGTTTTCCACAGCTGCACCCCCTGCTTGGTGCCTCCCACGGAGGGTGCTCTCTCTGGTCCCCCACCCCGGCCCCTGTGTCAGCACCTGCTGGGGGCCCACGGGAAAGAGCCTGGGTGTGAGTATGGACTCCCCCGGGTCCGAGGCCGGGCGAATCCAGCCCATGCGCAGCCCTTCATAGTTTGCTGTAGTTTTAGATGATATTTTGCTTGTTTGCATGCCTTTCGTGTCCTCCACATCTTCCCTGCTTGACCCCAGGTGAGCCGTTTCCTGCATCCCTCCGTGGAGTTCAGGCTTTGGTTGCTCTGTGACCCCAACTGTGTGATGGGCTCAAAAGAAGTTAGGACTTTTGTGCTATCTCTGGCTGTTTTGTGCCATTGTGGTGGGAGCAGCATTCCTTTCAAGCGTCTACATCCAAAAGCAGACTCATCTAGCTTTATTTTTTAAAATCAGGAATGGATATTGAATTTTATTAAATAGCGTTCACCCTTATTGAAAATGGCCATGTGAATTTCTAAGTTATTCTTCCTGACATGATGCATCATACGAGTAGTTACCTCGTACTAAATTCATCCCTTATCTTCTCTCACTTGAGGAATTTTTTCATTAGCAAATCTTTCTTTGATACCTATTACGGACTGGGTTTAGACGGATGGATAATAAAGACGGAGTCTTACAGATTTGCACTGTAATCAGAAGGTAGACAAAAACAACATGTAAATAAATAAATAGGGCATTTAAAAAGTGTTGTTTTTTTTAAGTTTAATCATTTTGGGGAGACAGAGAGAGCCAGAGCATGAGCAGGGGAGGAACAGAGAGAGAGAAGGAGACACAGAATCCGAAGCAGGCTCCAGGCCCTGAACTGTCAGCGCAGAACCCGACGTGGGCTCGAGCTCACGGACCGCGAGATCGTGACCTGATTCCAAAGTGGGGCGCCCAAGCGACTGAGCCACCTAGGTGCCCCGATAAATAGGACATTTTAGATTGTGATCGTAGTTAGGAAGGAAATGAACAGGGCGGGTGGGCGGTGGGGGCAACTAGTTTAGGTGGGTGGACAGGACCAGCTGGTGATAGATGACACTGGTGTTAGGATCTAAAGGTCAGAAGGGATCCAGTCACTTAAAAGAGTTGAGAGCCGGGAGGGCTTTTCAGGAGCTGGCGAGTACAGATCCCCAAAGGTAGGAAGGAGATGGGCCCTGGTGGAAGATCAGAACTTCACCGACGTGGCCGAAGCAGTGAGGACGGGGGAAATGTTACGAAGGGAGGTCGCAGAGGTCATCAGAGCCAGATGGCCGTGCCATCTTCCAGCCGCGTTCCACGTTTGAATTACATGAGGAAGGGGAAGAACGTGGTGACGAACGTGGCTCCTGTTGCTCGTAGTTGTTCCCACGTCGATGCAGTAGCTTCCGGGTTACGGATACACCCCAGAGGCACTGTGGGTTCCAGGCTGCCGCGGTGAAGCGAGTATCTCAGTGAAGTGTGTCAAATGAGGTCTTTGGCTTCCCAGTGTGAATAAAAGTTATGTTTATACTATGCTGTAGTCTCTCAACTGTGCAATAGCATTATTCCTAAGCAAAAGTTAAAGACATAATTTTGAACATTTATTATTATTTTTTAATGTTTACTTTTGAGAGAGAGAGAGTGAGGAAGGGGCAAAGAGAGGGGGACAGAGGATCCGAAGTGGGCTCTGCAGTGACAGCAGCGAGCCCGACACGGGGCTCAAACTCCCGAACCGCGAGGCTGTGACCTGAGCCGAAGCCAGACGCTTAACCTCCTGAGTCACCCAGGTGCCCCTTCAAGATACAGTTTTTAAAAAGACTTTGTTGGGGGTGCCTGGGTGGCTCAGCCGGTTAAGTGTCCGACTTCGGCTCAGGTTATGATCTCCCGGTTCGTGGGTTCGAGCCCCACGTCAGGCCCTGTGCTGACAGCTTGGAGCCTGGATCCTGTTTCAGATTCTGTGTCTCCCTCTCTCTCTCTGCCCCTCCCCCGCTCATGCTCTGTCTCACTCTGTCTCTCAAAGATAAATGTAATAAAAGGAAATTTAAAAATAATAAAAAAATAAGACTTTGTTGCTAAGAAATGCCAGCCATCTTGTGAGTTTTCAGTGAGTGATGACCACCGATCACAGCTACCATAACAGATACAGTAATAACAAAAACGTTTGAAATATTGCAAGAATTACCAACCTGTGACGCAGAAACACTAAGTGGGCAGACGCTGCTGGATAAATGGCACTGATCGACTTGCTTGATGCAGGGTTGCCACAGACCTTCAATTTGTGGGGGAAAAAAAACAAAACAAAAGCACTCTCTGCGCAGTGCAGAGCACAATAAAGCAAGGTGTGCCTGTGTGCCTCTTGTGTCCTTGTTTATTTCACATTAGCTTATTCGTTACCTGGCTTACATTTTCAGTCTCTGAGTGCTGACTTTTCCTTCCTCTTCATAAGCACACTCAGCCCCACCCCCCCTTGTCCTAACAACACCTTCTCCTGTCCTTTTCTTCCCCGGATACCACCCCCCCCTTTTCTCAGTGCCTTCGCAGCCACTTCTCAGAAAGTGTTCCGTGCTTGCTGGCCTGCACTTCACCTTGCCCACGCTCCCACCTTCCCCTTCTGTGAACTGGTTTTTGCCATCACAGTGTCCTAATCCCAGTGGCCACCAAACCCAGCACCCTCTTGTTTATGCTTCTGGATCCAAATGGAGTATTTAAAAATACACTCTTGGCCACATCTTCCTTGGTAGTCTCCAAACCCTAGGGTGCCTGGGTGGCTCAATGTGTAAGACTCCTGATTTTGGCTCAGGTCATGATCTTACGGTTTATGGGTTTGAGCCCTGCATCGGGTGCTGCACTGACAGTGCAGAGCCTGCTTGGGATTCTGTCTCTTTCTGTCTGCCCCTCTCCCACTCATGTTCTAGCCCACCCCCCCCCCCCTCAAAAATAAACTTTTTTTTTTAAGTCTCTAACCTCTGACTTCCTGGACACCTTACTGTCACAAGTTTTGTTTTATCTTTTTTATTACCCAGTTTCTTTTCTAGTTCACCCTAAATCGAGGGATAACCCACTATGTCAGACTTTTCTCTGCTGATGTCACACTTTTCTCTTTACCGGGCATATTCTCTCTGCCTTATCATTGATGTACTTCTACAAAAAACAGCTCTCATCATGTACTTCCAGATCTATGCCTGTAGCCCAGACTTCTCTCTAGGGAAAGAAAAGAATATGCATCTATATTTAATAGATCGTAATTTTCGTATTGCTATGTAATCTTTGTAATTATTTTAAATGGATGTGTAATGTTCTGTTAAGTGCCTGTGCTGTAATTAGCCTAAGCATTTCTCTGTTGAAAATTTCTAGCCCTGGATTTGCAGCTACACTTTAGAATTCTCCACATGTATATTGAGTTTGAGCTTTGGTGGGAT
Organism: Prionailurus bengalensis; assembly: GCF_016509475.1. Classification (NCBI taxonomy): domain Eukaryota; kingdom Metazoa; phylum Chordata; class Mammalia; order Carnivora; family Felidae; genus Prionailurus; species Prionailurus bengalensis. The sequence continues at coordinate 16,772,508 of NC_057349.1, read as the reverse complement.
GGAAAGTGAATTGATTTTTTTCTTTTTTTTTTACCCCTCCCAAACTGGCTTGGGCCTCACGGATAAAGACAGGAACTGAGCAGAATCTTTGGCAAACCTTTTTTAGGCTTTCTTGCTTTGAATCAGCTGAGAGGCCCCTCTGTCAACTACCTGGATCCAAGGTAGCGTTTTAACTTTCACGTGAACTCCGGAAGGGCCTTCTGTGTGCTGTCCATGTCTCTGGTCTCTTTACTTTCTGTTTTCGTTTCTTTAATTGTTTTTTTTAAAGAGTGACAGAGCGCAAGTGGGGAAGGGCAGAGAGAGGGAAACACAAAATCTGAAGCAGCCTGCATACTTTGACCTGTTAGCACAGAGCCCGACACGGGGCTTGAACCCATGATCTGTGAGATTGTGACCTGAGCTGAAGTCAGACGCTTAACCGACTGAGCCACCCAGGCACTCCTGGTCTCTTTACTTTCTGATACAACATGCTCTGCATTGTTAGAGGACAAGTAGTCCTTGTGTCCCCAAGACCCAGAAGACCCTAAAGTTTTTCACACTGATGCGTCTCTGAGTAAATCCGGAAAAGTGATTCACCTTCCAGCAAGGCGGGCTTTTAAAGCCACTGTTGAGAGGCACCTGGGTGGCTCGGTCAGTTAAGCATTTGACTTCAGCTCAGGTCACGATGTGACGGTTCATGGGTTTGAGCCCCGCGTCGGGCTCTGTGCTGACGGCTCAGAGCCTGGAGCCTGCTTTGGATTCTGCGTCTCCCTCTCTGTCTGCCCCTCCCCCACTCACGCTCTGTCTCCCTCTAAGATAAATAAACATTAAAATAATTTTTTTTTTCTTTAAACACACCGTTGGGTTGTAGTTCCCGATACCTACTACCAGCCTCGGGAGTATTTTTTGCCGCATTTAACTGGCAACCCAGATGCTCTGTCTCAGGAAACGTGTTTGTTTTCATTCTGTTACTCTCTAAAGTAATCCTGGAAACCCGCGGATGGTGCCGTTTTACGCTCCTTGGTGCTCCTCTCCAAAAGCTAGAGGAGGCCTCACGTTCACTAGGCTTGTCCTTGGCACACGAGGTGCCAGTGCCTTCCTTTCAGAGAAGGTGGGAGCTTTAGCCCCTGTTTCTCTAACTGCGACCCTCTCCCCCGTCAAGTGGCCTTTGTGATCTTTCTGAGCTGTTCCAGCCGCCTCCCCAGTGGAGGAATGGCTTTCTGAGGAAGCCCTGCAGATCGAAGCTTCCGACAGGGTCACGCTGCCCGCTGTGGTCCCTCCCCTCAGTGTGACTGGTACTTGATAAATGAATTGCTCTTTGGGGTTCCGACCCGTTGATGCCTCAGAGCCTCTGCCTGGCCGCCGGCCCTTTCCAGGAGAACGCCTCCCCCCCCCCCCCCCCCCCCCCCCCCCCCCCCCCCCCCCCCCGCCCAGAACGCAGGGTTCAGCAATTGGTTGACTCCCATTCTGGGGCCTGTCCCACCCTTGCCCACTCTGACTGCACATCAGCACTGCGTAAGGAAAGCGGGTGGTATCTCATCGTTCACACAAACAGGGCACGCGCCCCAAGTGTTTCCAACCCCAGTGTCAGTAAAACCCCAGCAGCCCTGGAACCCTGTGATAGAAATACAAAGTGGCGCCCGTACGGCGAGCCGAAGGTAGGCCCACGCTGGCCAGTGGGGAGTGGGCATATCGAAAAGCCACCGTCCTTTATGCTGCCTTCTGCCACTTACCCTGTGGTCTCTCAGATCCTCTAGTTAGTTTTCCGTTCAGTACGCCCTAATACCAGATCGCCTTTAAAGTGAGCGCAGGCCCTGATGGGAACAGCAGCCCCTCCCAGCCCTCATCCCCACCCTATTTCTGCCTTGAGGCATTCTGGTCTGTGCATCCTCTTAACGCTGGCCTCTGGCAACTGTATACCCGGCATGGTAGATGCAGCCACAGCGTGTGACGATCATGCCCTTTCCTGTAGATAAGAGGGCAGGTGAAAGCAACTTCCGTGACTCTCTGGTGGATACACTGGAGATTGATCGGAATTAAAAAGTGTGCCGGGTGCTTCGTTCTCCAGGGCCCCAGGGTCGGCCATGCCCTCCTACTCCAGGCCTTGGTTCCCAGAAGGAGGCTTCTGTCTATGATTCGCAGCCCGAATCACTCTGTGCACGCCTGCCCCGATCTTGAGAACCAAGGTAACGGTCGGCAGTGAGGCACACAACTTGTTTCAGTCCCAGCTCTGGGATGATAGTGTGGTGCTCATCTCAGATGTGCCCGGTCCCCTCCCTGTGTTTGCATTCTCTCCGATCCCGTCCGCTGCCCTCTCCATTCACAACCACAATGACCACAAAGTCCTTGGATTTAGAGACTGATCCAACATGCAAAGTCATCCCCATCCAGCCACCCATGATGGAATGGGCTTTATCCCTTGAGCAAGGAGTGTGAACTCTGTTAAAGGAGACACGACAAAATCTTAGAGGTGTGACTGCAGCTCAGAACAAAAACGATTAGGATCACATTCTCCAGTGAACGCCATCCCCTTCCCCTCCCCCATGATCTCAGGCAGTCTTAGAAAAGCACACAGAACATGAAAAGACAGACTAAACGCTCAGCCTTAAAATATTCCCTCAGAAACAGAAGTGTGTTCTAAGCATTGAACTTAATAAGGTTATATTTTTTTTAATGTTTATTTATTTATTTTGAGAGAGAGGGGAGAGCGTGACGAGGGGAGGGACAGAGAGGGAGAGAGAGACTCCCAGGCAGGCTCTGCGCTGGTAGAGCACAGCCCGATGCTGGGCTCCAGCCCACGAACTGTGAGATCATGACCTGAGCCGAAATCAAGACTCAGACGCTTAACCAACAGAGCCACCCAGGTGCCCCAAGATCATGAACTTAAGCGACAACTCAAACATGGTATGAGACAATAAAATGAGATGAAACGGGAAATATGGAGCTAAGGGAACAAGATGAGAACGAAACAATCTTCGTCCAAAACAAATAAAGACATTTGAAACAGTAAGGAATTTAATAGCCTGAAAATTGAGTGACTGACATAGGGAGAAGCGTTAGATAGTTCTAGAGAAAGCGAAAGGCAAGAAAAACCCAAAAAGGTGGAAGCAATTTAAATCCTTGTAAAGATGGTGCAGCATAAAGATAATTAGTGTCCATAAAGGAGCCCATCCCAAAGAAAACATCGGCCAGAAGATAGATCTACTTGAAGATGCAAAAAAAAGAAAAGTTTTCTGGAAGAAACAAAACGCGTCTCCTCATGGAGAAGGACACTGTGTTCTAGGGGGAAAGGCTTAAAGTTTGTGTAGTAACAAACTCTGAACTGACTCGCAGTTAACAGATTTCAGAAGTAAAAGAATTTTGCAGACAGACAAACAGAAAAAAGGCAAGTCATGCCAAGGAGGGGAGGCCATCAGCCAGGCTGGCTCCAGGCTCCTGCCACAAAGCAAAAGAGGTTGCAACATTTTGAAAGAAAGAATTGATGCATTAGCACCAAGTAAGTGTTAAAATTCAGAGAGACCAAGAGTCAACAACTATGCAAATAGAATGTAAATGTTAGACACTGACAAAAGGGAGCTGAATCGTCTAAAATTGAAGCCTGCAGTTCAGAATATCTATTTAAAATACGGTTGTCCAAATTCTTAACTTCAGAAGAATTTTTAGGAAAGTGGTGTCTCCATAAAGAAATACAGATTTAAGGGCGGTTTTTCCTTTATTTTCACTCAGCTTCATTTTAAGTACAAAGTTAAATTTTACCCTTTCTGTTTAAAACATACATAGGATGGCTTATAGAATCCCTTTAAAACTTAATATGGTATTTCCGGGTGTTTCTGCTCGTGGGTTGAATTTTTGCTTTTTTTTTTTTTTTTTTTGAAGTGTAAGACATTTAATTTTTTTTTTTTTTTACAAATAACTATCTAAACATAAAAGCTTATTCCAAAAACCACATAAAACATAACAAAATAAGCCTATCTACCCAACGAAGCCACTGGTTCCGTAGGTTCTGGAAGGGGCTTGACATGGGTGTGTGTGTGTGTGTGTGTGTGTGTGTGTGTGTGTGTGTGTATACACATACATACAGTCTTTTTTAACGTTTATTTTTGAAAGAGAGGGAGAGCAGAGGAGGGGTAGAGAGAGAGAATCCCAAGCAGGGATTCTGACATGGGGATCCACCCCAGAACCATGAGATCATGACCTGAGCTGAAATGGAATCAGAGGCTTAACCGACTAAGCCACCCAGGCGCCCCCCTCTGTGTCTTTATATGTATTTTGACAGCCTGGTGGCTTTCACCTTTCCTACAACCCACTCCAAGCCTTTTGGAAGTGACTGGGGAAGCTACTCATCCTAGATGATGCTTCGCATTTTTCATGGTGTCCATTAGCCCGGTAGGCACAACATAGGACATTCAGTTTATTGCATTTATCTTGAAAAGGGAAAAACAGTGGGAAACATTCTGTAAATGAGTAGATCGAAACATAAAAAAGATTGGCTCAACATCATTTCGTATCAACAAACCTGATACTTGTTTTTCTGTTTTTCTTAGCTCAAGCATTTTAGTCATGAGGGACCCTTCCCTTTTTAAATTTTTGCTCTTCTGATTATGGTGGATAAACGTATCATTAGCGTGTTAGTCCTGTGTTCTTTCATTAACTTAATCTATCACAGCACATAAACCGATCATCACAAGAGGACTAGGGTATTTTTTTTTATTTTATGTAAATTTTTTATCTCCAGTGGTTATTATGGCATAGGCATTTGGTCTGATATGAATTTCAAATACGTCCGTTGCAACGTCTATTTGAAAATAACCAGGAATTTGAGTATTTGACTTTTCTACAAATAAATAAGAGGAGCTTGAATGAGTTTTTGTCTCTGTGCCCAAGAATCCAACAAATGGAAACAAATGAAATTATGGCAGGTATTTACTGCTCACAAACGTCGTAGTTGCCAGAGGTTGTGGGGGGCTGAGGCCAGTTAAACACGGATTTCCTTCCAACACAGCCAGAAATGAAGGTAGCTTCCTGTCTTGTCTCCCACAGTTAGCTCTACCTACCTGTCCACCTGCCTTCCATCTACCTGTCATCAATGACAAAGAAACCTAGCCATTGGATGTTTTGTTCTGTTAAAATGGGGATTTTTTTTTTAAACTAAGGGCCATTACAACATTATGACTTTTTATTTTATTTTTTTTTCAACGTTTTTTATTTATTTTTGGGACAGAGAGAGACAGAGCATGAACGGGGGAGGGGCAGAGAGAGAGGGAGACACAGAATCGGAAGCAGGCTCCAGGCTCTGAGCCATCAGCCCAGAGCCCGATGCGGGGCTCGAACTCACAGACCGCGAGATCGTGACCTGGCTGAAGTCGGACGCTTAACCGACTGCGCCACCCAGGCGCCCCAACATTATGACTTTTTAAATTGTGTTGGTGGAGAACCACAAATAAGGGAGATGTTTTTACTTTCATAGTTTTTGTTCACTGATATAATTACTGCAATAGTAGTTCTTTATGATTCTGCCAACCTTAATATCTCATAAGCATCTGAGATATGTTTGCTCCAAAAATTATTGTATACTAGCTTTTTTTTTTTCCTCACAAAAATGGCACTATTGCCTATTTTGGAATCCTCTTTAAAACTTGCTGAGAAGTTTTCTCGAGAAGGTACTAAATGTGGGGCGCCTCGGTGGCTCAGTCTGTTGAGCATCCAACTCTTGATTTCAGCTCAGATCATGATCCCAGCGTTGCAGAATCGAGCCCTGCATTGGGCTCCGTGCTAAGCGTGGAGCCTGCTTGGGATTCTCTCCCTCTCCCTCCTCCCCTCCCTTGCTCACTCTGCCTCTCTGTCTAATAAAAAATAAATAAAAATAAAAGATACTAAATTGTGACAGGACCGTCAAATACCCCGCATTAAAAGGTTGAGTTTTCTTCTTTGTGCAGCAGGTGTCTCAGACTGTTGTATACACTGAGTCCTCAGCTGTCACTGTGAAGAGGGAGAATAACATAGTTTTGAAAGATCAGGTTCTAGGACGCTGCTGAGCTGGGGGTCCAGGGAGGAACAAAGCATTCCGGAAATGGACACTAAGGTCTCTGCACGATTGTTCCAATAGCTTTTGATTGCCACCATTCTTACAAATGCCAAGATATCAAAATACAGTTTTATCCACAGTGCGCTTTCCTTAAACCACCTTCTTTAGTTGTCGTAACGCCCTCGGGATTGTAATCCTCATTTAAAAAAATATATATACGCGTGGTTGGCATGTCTACCGTCTTACCAATTGACTTTTTAACTTTTTCTTTTTTTTTTTTTTTAACAGAAATCTTAGAGGCTGGTATTAAAGCAACTTCAGAATCACTTAAAGGTGTGAAACGAAAAAAGATTGTAGCTGAGAACCACCTGAAAAAAATACCAAAATCCCCCCTGAGGAGTCCCCTTCAGGCAAAACATAAACAAAATACAGACGAGCCTGCTTTTGCTGTTCTTCAGAGCGCGCCGGAGTCTCACAAGAAGCAGAATCCTAGCCCGGTGAAAAATGGGAAGCAGTTTGCCAAACACAATGGAGAAACACCTGGGGTAGTCGCGGAGGCCTCCAAATCCGAAGATTCTGTGTCCCCAAAGAAGCCCGTGTTTCTGCAGCACCCATCTGAACTGCGCCGATGGGGATCGGCAGGCTCTGACCCCAGCAGGTCGGGCTTCCCGGATGCAAAATGTGACTCTCGATCTTTGTCGAGTAAAACCAGGACTGACCGCAGTGAATGTATCTCCTCCACTCGTAGTCCCGCTTCCTCTTACACAAACACCGCATTTGATGTCTTACTGAAGGCAATGGAGCCAGAGCTGAGCACCTTGTCGCAAAAGGGCTCATCTTGTGCAGTTAAGGTAGAAAAACTGAGACCAAATAAAACTGTACAACCCCCTTCTCAGTTAAACAGCAGCTCACCGGACGCCCCAACTCAGACTTCCCAAGAATCTGTTTCTGAGTCGCAGCCTTCTCCTTGTCCCTCGTACACAGTGCACGTGTCTGCAACTCAGAAGAGTGAGCCAGCCACAGTTCAGTCAGTGTCTCACCCGTGTAACCAACACGAACACTTCGTTTCTCAGCCTCACCAACAAAATCAGCCGCTTCCAGCACGTTCAGGTTTCCCAAGGTCCCTGGTGAATCTGCAAAATCAAGAGAATGCCAAACTTGAACAGGTTTATCATATGGCAGCGACATCATCTGTGGGTCTGACTCCGCCTTCCAGTAGAACTCAGGTTACTCCTCAAAACCAGCAAATGGATTCTGCTTCACCGATGTCCGTGAGTCCAGCCCATTCGGCACCGTCAGCCCCCACGCCAATTTATAATTCAGCTCCTGTCGCCTCTGTCGTTAACCACAGTGTGGAGCAAATGTGCAATCTTCTTCTGAAAGATCAGAAGCCAAAAAAACAAGGAAAATACATTTGTGAGTATTGCAATAGAGCTTGTGCAAAGCCTAGCGTGCTTTTGAAGCACATCCGCTCCCATACTGGAGAGCGACCCTATCCCTGTGTGACCTGTGGATTTTCATTTAAGACTAAAAGCAATCTGTACAAGCACAAAAAATCCCATGCACATACTATCAAACTGGGTCTTGTCTTGCAACCAGATGCTGGTGGTTTGTTCTTGTCACAGGAGTCCCCCAAAGCACTTAGCATCCAATCAGACGTAGAAGACAGTGGGGAGAGCGATGAGGAGGGGGCTGCTGAGGAAAGACAGAACGACCCGGTCTCCATGGACCCACAGCCTGTGCAGATAATGAAAATGATGTCCCATTCTGAAGCGTTACCAAAATCAGGTTCCATTCCAAGCAATCCAGACCATGTGGTAGGTGACTTTCCACTACAGGACAAATCTTCAGAATCACAGGCTGTGCCAGAGTTACCAAAAGTCGTGGTCCACCCTGTCGGTGTGTCCCCTCTAAGAGTCGACAGCCCAAAGCTCCCGGATTCCAAGCCTGAACTGTCTAGTGCACAGACACCGAAGGACCTTCAGGGAACCAATGTCCTGTCCCACTCAGCCTGGACATCTTCCCTCGAGACTGACGAGAAGTCCCGTCAGAAAGGGGACGGGAGTCAGCCAGAAGGGAAACAGGAATCTCACGTGGGGACAGGACATGCCCAGCTGCAAAGGCAGCAGGCTACCGATTGCTCCCAAGAGCAGCAAGGAAAACTTCTGAGTCCTCGGAGTTTAGGAAGTACGGATTCTGGGTACTTTTCACGTTCGGAAAGTGCCGACCAGACCGCGAGTCCGCCGACTCCCTTTGCCAAAACGTTGCCCACCACGGACCAAGACTTAAGTAAGAATAATGGGCCCTCTGCACCTCGGATCAGTACACCAGCACCTTCTGCTCTGTCAACAAGTGAAAAAGCATTGCTCCTACCGGGTCAGATGCGCCCACCCTTGGCGACAAAAACACTTGAGGAGCGGATATCAAAGCTGATCTCAGACAACGAAGCCTTGGTTGACGATAAGCAGCTGGATAGCGTAAAGCCACGGAGAACCTCTCTCTCGAGGCGAGGAAGTATCGACTCTCCCAAGTCATACATATTTAAAGATTCTTTCCAATTCGATTTGAAACCAATGGGACGGAGAACAAGCTCCAGCTCGGATATACCAAAGTCCCCTTTCACCCCTACCGAGAAATCGAAGCAAGTCTTCCTTCTGTCTGTACCTTCCCTTGACTGCTTGCCCATTACGAGAAGTAACTCCATGCCTACCACAGGTTATTCAGCAGTACCTGCGAGCGTCATCCCGCCCCCTCACCCCCTGAGAGGAAGTCAGTCATTTGATGACAAAATCGGCGCTTTCTACGATGACGTCTTTGTGTCAGGCCCTAACACTGCCGTGCCCCAGAGTGCACATCCGCGGACCCTTGTCAGACAGTCAGCAGTAGAAGACTCTTCAGCAAATGAAAACCACCTTCTCGGTGCTGGACAGTCCCTGGATGAGAGCTATCCAGGATGCGGTGCGGCCAGTGACACTGGGCCGGCCAGGGGCAAGTCCTTGGCCCCAGGCTCACATTTGGAGAAAAAGAAATCCCATCAAGGGCGAGGGACAATGTTTGAGTGTGAAACCTGCAGAAACAGGTATAGAAAACTGGAGAATTTTGAAAACCATAAGAAATTTTACTGTTCAGAGTTACATGGACCAAAAACAAAGGTGGCCGTGAGGGAACCTGAACACAGCTCCGTGCCTGCTGGTAGTACACAGCCTCAGATTCTGCACTACCGAGTTGCAGGCCCTGCAGGGGTGTGGGAGCAGACACCTCAGATCAGAAAACGGAGGAAGATGAAGAGTGTTGGAGATGACGATGAACTGCAGCAAAATGAAAGGGGGGCGTCCCCGAAAAGCTCCGAAGGCCTCCAGTTCCAGAATTCTCTGGGCCCTGCTTCCACTTTGTCTAAGCATAACGTTGCAATAACAAGTGACCAGCACAGAAAGATACAGCTGCAGGCCTCCCAAATCCAGCTGGCGGCCAGAGGTCCCGACCAGACCATGGATCCCAAGCTGTCTACCATCATGGAGCAACACATAAGTTCAGCTGCCCAGGACAAGACGGAGCCGAAGAGGCACGGAACTGGAATCTCCGTCATTCAGCATACCAACTCGCTGAGCAGACCCAATTCATTCGACAAGCTTGAGTCTTTTGAAAGAGGTTCCCCAGTCTCCTTCCAGGAGCTGAACAGGACAGTGAAGCCCGGGTCTTTGAAAGTGATGGGAATTTCCCCAGAAGAAGGGCGCCCTCCCCAGAACACGTCTCACCCTCACCAGCCTGCGCTGCCATCAGATGCTCTGAGAGCAGAACTTCAGGACTGTCCCAGGAAGAGTCCAAGTGAACGACATGTGTTGGGACAGCCCTCCCGACTCGTTCGGCAGCACAACATCCAAGTCCCAGAAATTCTGGTCACCGAAGAGCCAGATCGGGACCTCGAAGCCCAAGGCTATGATCAGGAAAAGTCAGAGAAGTTCAGTTGGCCTCAGCGTAGTGAAACCTTGTCAAAGTTGCCAACCGAGAAGCTGCCACCCAAAAAGAAGAGGCTCCGTCTTGCCGAGATGGAGCACTCGTCCACAGAATCGAGTTTCGACTCCACTCTGTCCAGGAGCCTAAGTAGGGAGAGTAGTTTATCTCACACTTCGAGTTTCTCAGCTTCATTGGACGTTGAGGAGGTTTCTAAAACAGAGGCTTCCCCCAAAATGGATTTTCTAAACAGAGCAGAGTTTCTCATGATTCCAGCTGGCTCGAATACACTGAACGTTCCTGGAACTCACCGAGAAATGAGGCGCACCGCTTCAGAACACATTAGCTGCGTGCAAACGTCGATGGAGGTCTCCGATTTCAGAAGTAAATCGTTTGACTGTGGAAGCATAACTCCACCCCAGACAACAGCACCTGTTGAATCGCAGCCCCTGACGTCTCCTTCGGGCATGGGGGTCACCGGGCACGTGCCTCTCTTAGAAAGAAGGAGGGGCCCACTGATGCGGCAGATATCTTTAAACCTAGCCCCAGATAGTCGTGTGTCTCCCGGGAACCCACCATCTTTCCAAACAATCGCTCTTGCGAGCGTGAACACAGCACCGTTTCCGGGCCCTCAGCTCACGAATGCATCTTTAGCCGAGTTTCCTGCGAACGCTCTGCACTCCCAGACTCAAGTTAAGGATCAGCGAACAGAAACCTCCAGTTCCAGCTCTACTAACATCTTCCCCGTTCAACAGCTTTTCGGTATCAACGTGTTAAGTCCAGTCCACACCCCCCACAGCCACCCAAACACACAGACGTCTCTGCAAGTGTCTATGCAGAGTGTTCAGCCGGATGCAAATCCCAGTTTATGTGTAGCTTCTAAAAGTAAAGGTTGCTTTGCTCCCAAGTACCAACTTCATTGTCAGGTTTTCACTTCAAGCCAGTCTTGCACTTCCAATCCTGTGCTTTCTTTGCCAAAGCAGGTTCTCTCGGATCCAGTTGGGGCTGCTGACCATCGCGGGACATCGTTAGCATTACCAACCAAATTGATAGATGCCATGTCCGGTTCTTGTGTTGCACCACCACTGAAGCTAGGGGGGCAGGCGCAGAATGTGCCGACGTCGTTTGCATTGCCCGTGCATCTGCAGAGTAACGTTCCAGCATACTGTTTTGCCACAGTCACTCCTCTGCCACAAATCCTGGTGACCCAAGACCTGTCCAACCAGCCAATTTGCCAGGCTAATTGTAGCATGGTGCCAATCAGCGAGGAACAAAATTCTGTGCCAAAATTGCAGACAGATCACCAGAATGCTTTGTCAAACCCAGAGGCAGAACCTGTCTGTGAAAATGTTTTTTCAGAGATGGGTCAGACTCTCCCTCCATCAGAACCTTTGCCCGTAACCCAGAAAACGTCTGTTGGTAGGCTTTCCCCCCAGCAAGAATCTTCAGCTTCAAGTAAAAGGATGCTTTCCCCAGCAAACAGTTTAGACATTGCCATGGAAAAGCACCAGAAGCGTGCTAAAGATGAGAATGGGGCTATTTGTACAACAGAGATCAGACCCTTTGAACCAGGGAGTTCAAGACCTAGTGAAGTTAATAAACAGAAGAAACCTATTTTAGTGAGGCAGGTTTGTACTACGGAGCCTCTTGATGGTGTGCTGTCGGAACAGGATGTTTTTTCTCAACCTGAAATTAGTAGCGAGGCTGTTAGTTTGACAGATGTCCTACCAGCTGATGATTTGTCATCCGAACACTCTAAGTCTGTAGTTACAGAACCTATAATCGAACTACAGGAGTTTGAAAACATCAAGTCCTCCACGTCGCTCACTCTTACAGTGAGAAATTCACCTGCCCCTGCAGAAGACATTCACCTTTCTCCTTTGGAACGTGTAGACAGTAACCAAGAAAGGAAGTCTCCAGGGGTTAAAACTCAACGTGACAAAGAGAGCATCCAAGACCAAAGTCAAGCCACACTTTTAGTGTCTGATGCGGGAGGTGCACAGCAGCTGCCTTTCCCCAGCCTGAAGACCTCAACCAACTTTACATGGTGTTACCTATTAAAGCAGAAGGCATTGCATTTGCCTCAGAATGACCAGAAAACTTCAGCCTATACTGATTGGACAGTTAGTGCCAGTAATCCAAACCCACTTGGTTTGCCTACAAAAGTTGCCCTTTCTCTCCTTAATTCAAAACAGAAGACTGGAAAATCACTATATTGTCAAGCAATAACTACCCATTCCAAATCAGATTTATTGGTCTATTCAAGCAAGTGGAAAAGCAACTTAAGCAAGGTACTTGACATATCATTTATCTTCACAAATAGTTTGTGCGATGTCTTGATGCCTTTAAATGTTTTAACTGGAAAGTGTATCTTAATTTTGAATGACAAATTATGCTGTGTAAGTATAAAGTCACCCAGACGAAAGGATGAGAAGTTTACCCCGCAAGTTAGACTGATAAGGGTTACATGGAATCCTTCGGTGATTCTGTCTTGAGATATTTTGGAAAAAACTTGCCCTGAGCTGTCCTTACGTAATGGTACATACAGATCATCACGGTTTAACTTTCATCTTTCTCTTGTATTAAGTGAAAAGAGATTATGTTTGTGTTTTGTCCCTGCTGGTGCAGGGGAATAGAGGTGTGAGTAATCAAAGACTGTTACATTTCATTTCAAAATATAAGCAGAGACATTCATACTTGTCTTTCTACACCTGACTAGCCTCCCCTGGCCATGCTAGTCCCAACTCCCACCTAGTGTTAGAATCATCTTAGTGCCAGAGAGAAGACTCACAGAATAGCTGACTTATACACTTGATATAATTAAGTTGATTTGGTCAAGATGTATAGAATAGGGTCATAAAACTGTAATTTGGAGTTATTTGTGTAATCAGTCTTACTAGAGTTGTTGGCCTTATAAAATGGGAAAAATCATTTAAGTGAGAATAAATAGGTAAGGGGATCATGGTGGACTCCTGACATTAAGAATTATAGATTAAGTCCGTGACCTCTACAGGTTCATGAGCATACAATATAGGTTCATAGACATGATATGTGTGTCTATATGTACATATGTATGTATATATATATATATACACATATATATGTGTATATATATACATATATATACATACATGAATATAGACACATATACATACATGCACATATATATACATACATATACATACATATATATATAAACAAACACATACACACATACTTACCAAGAAGGAAGTCTCTAAATTTGCCGGTAGGTTAAAGAGGTATGGATACAGGGACGAAATTCCCAAAGTGGTGATATTTTAGCTGAGTCTTAAAAAAAAATGTAGGGATTTTTGTTTCAGGTAAAAAGAATGAGAAATTTTAATAGTCTGCTGACATGACATGGACATGATAAAGAACTTAGTTCATTTTAAAGAATCCTGAGGAGTCTGCCATGGGTGGCTAGAAGGTGTAAGTTTGAAACACTGACATGCTTCCAAGTTGGAAATATAGGTAAAAAACAAAAAAATATGCACACTGGTGGAGAGCCATTGATAATGTTTTCGACAAAGGAGGGTGCAGGCAACCATTCAGAATTTAATTTTTAAATGACCCGGCTTTACTCCAGACCTACTAAAATCAGAATCTTGGAAGATGAGACCTGATCATGAGAATTTAGACAGAGCTTCTGGAATATTCCCAAAGCGCCTCTGGAAAAGTGGTTCTCCTTCAGCATCAAGTGCCTTGGTAGAAATGCCTCTGGAAATGTGTACTTAGATTTGGAGCTAGGCGAGGACTCCTGGTGGAAGGTGTCGGGATTCCTTGGTGCATGGGGGTAGTTAGTGAGCTTGCTCAGAGCGGGAGGAAGGACAGAAGATCTCAGAATGGATTTGGGATTCACCACTACTTAAAGGGTTGAATGGATGAAGAAAGTCCATACGGGAAACTGAGAGAGGTTGTTCATCAAGGAAAGAGGAGGACCAGGAGAAAGCGGTATCACATAGATCAAGGAGGAAATTTCATGGAAAGATACTCAGACAGAGAGGTCAAATAAAGGTCACATAAAGATGGAGACTGACGTGGTTCCTGGACCGAGCGGTCCCAATATCGCTGGAGTGTTGGGGACATGGGCAGGTGGCTGTGGAGGCCTGGGTACTGGGTTGACTCACAACCCAGATGTTAATGTACTTATAATGGAGAATGGAAAAGAAAGGTGCTGAAATGGAAGGGTCTCTAAGAGAAGCAAGGTGTCAACAACATAAACTGCACAGGTGGCCAAGCACATAAAGACTAAGGAAGGGATAAGGATTTGGGCATTTGGCTCGTTGGTAATTGGTGAACAGAAGCCAGATTCGATGGTAGGAAAGTGAGGCAAAGAGAAATGGGAATTTGGTGTTGAAAAGAAGGTAAAAAGCAGGATTAGCGTTAACGGTATAAAGTCAAGGGGTAGTGTGCGTATGCATTCCAGATTGTGGGGACACCTGGTGTGTTTGCTAGGACAAGAGGAGACCGATGCCTTCCTGTCTGCTAGGGTCAGTGTCATTACCTCCTCGCACTGCCTTCCTGCGCTCCCCAGGGGGCACCTTCTGAGGCTGCGCGGGCCCTCTGACCATGGCGCACACTCTCTCATTTGCTAGAATCAGGTCATCTCAGTGCAGAGCCATCTGCTTGGGGTTGTGGTTTTTAAGGGTTTGGGACAAAGAGGCCCCTTGATCAGAAAAGTTGTGCCTCACTTTGGATTTGGCCAGAGGACTGGAGTTTGAGCCTTTGCTGTTAAGCTTGACCTTGGACAAGTGACTTCACCCAGAGAGTGTCCTTCCACACTGGATCCTGTGCTGCTGGCACCGCAGGATATGTGAGAATGGTAGGGACTGAGGAGGGGGACGCTTGTGAAATCCTAAGGTGGTGTCACGGTAGTGTTTCCAGAGGAGAAGCACCCAACGCTCGCCATGTTGATGTGTGTTACTGTTTTCCAGACACTTAATTATTATCAGTCCACAGCCTGACTTCTGACCTGCCTGTATGTCACAGTTATCGGTATTCAGGAACTTTTGAGAAGATACAGCAGGGAAACATAATTATGGTTTAAAATGATAGGAGAAGGGGAGAATGTTGGCAAACGGACTTTTGCTTGAACAGAAGTGCACAGTTACAGTCCACCGACGTCGCAGGGAATTGGTCACGTTCTTCGGAGTATGAGACATTATTATACCAAACGGGGTAACTGGCGGCTTTCCCATCTCGGAAGAATAAAGCTCGTTTCAGAAATACAGTGTAGTGTGAGTGATTGGTCAGGAGACTGTGGTGGGATCTTAAAACAACATAGGATTTATCAGTTCGCAGTGGTGCAGACAGATAGGTTAAAGATAGGGGAGGGGAGAGAGCAAATGACCTTTAAACATGTTATTTCCTTGAAATGCATTCCATTAAGTTAACAACGCGTACGGTACTCTGCCATGTTTTAATTTCCAAGTGAAACGTTAGCATGTTTGTGTTTTCAGTTTTATTAAATTAGTTTCTCTTTTTTTTTTTTCCTTTCAGAGAGCATTAGGTAATCAAAAGTCCACAGTAGTTGAATTCAGCAATAAAGATGCCTCTGAAATTAACAGTGAGCAAGATAAAGAAAATTCCTTAATCAAAAGTGAACCAAGAAGAATTAAAATATTTGATGGAGGGCAAGTACAAATTTTACTTTCTAAATGTACATTTAAACTTACTTTTTAAATGTACATTTGCTTTCATGTGAATGAAGACTTAACCAGTGCCAATTTTATATAAATGTTACAAGGTTTCTCAGCTTATTAACAGAATCTTCATGGCAAAATATATGTTAGATGTCATGTTAAATAAATCCATTTTGATCAAGAAAATATTTAGGAAACATCATAGGTCCTAGGAGGCAGCTAAGAACTATTTTCAGAGTAAACTCTGGGTTTCACGTTGATTTACAATAAGGAGCTCCGTGGGAAATCTGCTCGAAGAGAGACAAATTCACTGCCTATTGGATGTCGCTGTGTTTTCGGTTATGAGAAAAACACATTGTAAAAGCTGATTGTAGCTCTAGTGAAGCCAAGAGAAATTTCAGTACTTTTAGAGTTGCTGTAATTGAATTTAATAATAAAGAAAACTTTGGAGCCAGTGGCTGAGAAAGAGGGAGTTCTGTTCTAAAATTAAACCTGGTATCCAGTAAGGTGGTTTGACCAGAATTGGCTATTTGCATATTAAATGTTGATGCGAAAAGCTGGAATATTGTTACTTACCTGTGCATAAAATTTGTATCGAATGAGTGTAAAAATTGTGACTTCTTGTATTTTGTAAGCTGAATTCTAATCATCGATATTTTCTCAAAGACCTAGTATCCAATCTCCCTATTTTTTGTCTTTAAATTAGATATAAATCAAATGAAGAGTATGTATATGTCCGAGGCAGGGGAAGAGGAAAGTACATTTGTGAAGAATGTGGAATACGTTGTAAGAAACCTAGTATGTTAAAGAAACACATACGGACCCATACAGATGTCCGCCCCTACCACTGCACTTACTGTAACTTCTCCTTTAAGACGAAAGGTATGAAATGGCATTGTTCGGTGGTCCTTTTGATATGCATTGAGTTAGTAGAGCCAAGATCCACCTTGACGCTCTGTGACCAAGGAGGCAGTAGCTTGAATAGACTGATAGAAATAACATCTTGTCAACACGGTAGCCTTGTCTCTTTATATGTCTCTAGACCTCTCAGGGAAAGGAAGAAAAAGGTTTTCTTTTAATTATATACTTTCACAATATAGATAATAAATATAACATTTTAAAAGGAGCAACTACCCTTTTTTATTTCCCTCCCCAGATTAGAGTTGCATAACATGATGACTAATACATTTCAAAAATACTTTGGAGCTGAAGAAGAAAAAGAAATTTTCATGATGATAAGGAAACTCCTTTCTGTGCTACAGGATTGAAGTGAAAGTTTAAATAATAACTATAGTAAACTTACAATGACTGCGTTCATGTCTTATTATCTAATTTTAGGCATGAAAGGCCCTTTTTTTTCCATGATGCTTTTTGTTTTTTACCCAAATTCTATTGAATTTCAGCTTCAGAAAACTTCTGTTGTCCTATTTAATGTGCATAGAACTCAGAACTAGTCATTAAAATTATATTTAGTACTCTTTCTGTATGCTTTATATGTTTTTATTTAAATTGCAAGTCTTTATTATAGTTAAGGTAATTTTACCCTCTCCAGATTCCCTGCTACATATAACGAGAACACTACTTAAAAAATAATGCCCACTTTCCATTAGGCTCCTTGCTCGCGAATCATTACATAAAAATTTGTTACTTGAGACTTCAATTTCCTACCTACCTTTTAAAAATAAGAACCTCTCTCAAAGAAAACAATGTCATCCTAAAATTCTCTGTCTGAAAGTGTGATATCTGTGAAAAATATTTAATTGACGATTTTTTTACAGAAACTTTATTTTTATTCCCTTTGAGTGAACATTCACTTTTTTCTGATTATATTGGCTGCCTTCAGGGTTTTTGTTTTAGAGATTGATCAACTCGTCAGCAAAATTTACTACGTTATTTGGCTAGAATTTTTTGGCGTTTAAGGAGAGTTATGATACATAGCAACTAAACATTCACATTAGCTCTCCTTAGATGCCGGGAGTACCCGAAGCAAGAATAATAGAAATAACAACAACAGAATTGTTCTTCAGCTAGCCTTGAATATTTCTGAATAGCTTTGGGACATCATGAGTAGTTGAGAGGTTCACTGTCTGTAGTCCTCTGGTTGTGATGTGGATTCACCTTCTGGAAATGGAGGGTGGGTTTCAGGATGCTTTTCCTGGTCTTGTGCGCAGGCTTTGATAGGAGAAGGTACTATGATTTCTTAACCCAATTTATTGCCCTTTCACTGGTTTTGATCCTGTGATTACGCAACATCTGCGAATTTCCAGTACACAGCCAGGAGACCAGAAATGGGCCAATATAACTCATAAAAGATTACCAACTACAGAATGATGTTGCTGAATAAAAGAGGATCAAGGTATAATGTGAAATGTGTATTTCTCAATAGAAAGAAGAGAAGGAATCAGGATACTTAAATGATATTCATAAAATGAGGGCAAGAAAGGGAGGGAAACTTAGGTGTGGAAAGCCAAATGAACCTTCTTGGCCGAGAAAAATACTCTGAATCACCAAGTAAGTAATCTTAGTGAAATAACTCCAAACAGCGTCACGTAAAGGTTCAGATAAATGTTTCCCAAGAGGCGGACAGAGCGTAATGACCCCTGAAGAGTGAGCGTTAGATCTTTGCAGTTTTCACGTCTTCCAACTTCTCGGATATGCTGCCGATCTGAATTTACGTTAGATGTTTTGTTTTGTCAGAAAATCCATTGCAATTATGCGATAAATACGTATTTGAGGAAAGCGACCCTAGCTAAGGAGACCGGTGAAGAAAATATTAGAAATTCAGTATTTCCCTCTTCTCAGGGTGATAGTTCTTTATTTTACGGGTCAGCTTCCTCGTAGAAATCTGCCTTTTGTGAATATCTGTAAAACAGATTCCATAGTATCTTTTAAATGCAGCTGAATACTAGTCGACTCGTTTTTAGGTTAGGCTGCAGATGTTGTCCTCCTTGATTTACTCTGTCGTCCTCGCCAGCGCAACTCTACTCCCCACTGGATGTGTCTGGATAGGAACAGAAAAACAGTGATGTAATGGCATGCCACATAAATATGGGTACCGAGAAAGAGCACGCTGCGGCCAGCTAAACAGTCTGCAGTGCTAGAAATTGATGCTTCTGATGCCTCGTGCCTATAAATCTCTACTTTGTCATTTGTCCCCTTAATTTATCTGATGAGTACACTTCCAAAAGAATTGTAATTGATTTGTTTTCACTGTTCTGCTTTAAAGGTCAGTCAGCAGAAAAGACACAGTGAGCTTGCACCCCTGCAGGATTTACTACCATTTATATCACAGAAAGCTAGACTCTCTGTGTAGCTGTAGGAGCCCAGAAACAAAACCTCACGTGCTTTCCAGACGATTTAGACTAATGTTTCTTAAGTCTGTTAAAAAATTTACTTATTATGTTGATGCACAGAGTTTATGGCATTGCTAAGGGATATATGCATCTATTTTGCATGTTAAAATGCAAATTGTCGTGTTTATTTTAACTTATTTAAGAAGTAGGTTAGTAGTAAGTAATAGCTCGAATTATGAGAAGATATGCTTATTAAAAGCTTATAGTCCCAAATTTGTCTGGTTACAATTATCCATTAACGTCTCTAAGAAGCAAATAACCTTCCGTGACTGTTCATGTAGGGAACGAAAGCACTTTCGGTAAAGTAATTTGGTTTGTCATATTGTTATTGTATTAGGAAGTGCTTTGGCTTGTAAATGGAAATTTAAGCCGTATTGAGATGGCCAAAGCATCTTTTTTTACAACTTTTTAATATGAACATTTTGAAGCTTACGGGAAAGTAGAGATTTGTATCATGAACACCAGTCTACCAACCAGTCCACCTTTTACTGATTGTTAACATTTTGCCATATTTACCTCATGTGTCGTTTGTTTGTTTGTTTGTTTTAAGTGTATTTCAAGTAAATATCAGACATGGCCAAGCCATTTAAGCCGGGTGTCATCTCCGGAATTACAGAAGTCAGGGTTTGCTGGGTCTTAGATATCATCTAGTCCAGGTAACCCTGTCACCCTCGAGCCCTTTAAGCACTAAGCTCTGAGATGCTGCACGCTGTGAAGTGCAAGAAGTGGCTTGGACAGCGTGACCAGTTCCAAGTACTTAGGGAAGTTTTAGTGGTACTGAGGCTCTATAAATACAGCAGTTTCACAGGCCCTTCTGCTACTGCAAGCCCAAAGTTAAGACCAAGGATTCAGACATCTTTACCTCAAGGCTTATTCTCAAATACTAATTCGCCCCTGCTCACCAAGCTAAGTATCTGGATTTTGTTTTCTCAAAAGAGAGGACCTTCCCTTGTTGGCGATGTTTTTGTGTGTGTGGCGTTCTGCACTCAAACTGCTTGGCATCCTTAGAATCTGAGCTCTTCCCATGCATTCGTGGTCACTTGGGACGGATGTTCCCAGTGGGTCCCAGTTAACCTGATAATACTTAGCTACATTAGCCGCCAAAGGAAACATGTCTTTAGAGATACTGTTATGAGACGTCTAGGCAATATGGTGAAGTGAAATTAACACAGGAAATTCTCTCCTGTTCCAAATAACAGAAATGCTGTTTATGATATAACAAATGTAGTGTTTAATAGATAGTCAAGCTTGAAATTTAAAAAAGGCAAATTCCCAGGTAACAGAAATAAAAAAGAAACTCCATGCTAGTATAGTGAATAGACACTTAAAATAATAATAATAATAATAATAATAATAATAATAATAAATAAAATTTAAAATACAAGAATTCATGGGCACAGCAAAGCCAGGTATATGCCCACAGCTCAAGGATTTTAATGTTAATACTGGAATAGAGTCCGAGGCCTCTGAAATAAGCCTGGCCCTCCTGTCCAGTGACTTTGGACCATGTGGGAAGAACATTTCTGCTGAAGAGCAAAATCCCATACCTATGCCATGCAAAAAGAAAGAAAGAAAGAACTGGTCTAGAATCAGAGGTCTGAAACCTTCAGCCCCGAGTAGAAGCAGTTGGAAAACTGACCCACAGAGATGTTTCTGCAACTCAGGGTATTTAAGGTTCCGTGGAAAACAGTCTTGCTAAAGATAAGCTTACGATAAAAACTAAAAGGCGTGCAGGGAAACAAAGTACCATGAGGGAGATCCGGCAGGCACAGTGGTGGAGAATTTGGACGCCAGGAACTACACATCTTAGTGCGATCCAAAAGGGACTTTAAATTGAGGATGTTTAAAATGTTTTAAAAAAATAAATAAGGACGACAGAATAGAGACCAAAGGCAAAAGTAGACATTATCCGAGTAGAAGAGGCAGAATTGAAAAGAGAAGTTGTTAGTAGTAAATAACGAGGTTATTACAACATACAGATACCAGTATTTTCTTTTGTCCAAATTTGAGTCTTGGAACTGTATAACCACAGTCTGTGCTTTCATTTGAAGTAGGAATGGAATTTGCCAGTGTTGACAAATGCAGCAGCAAAATACTACTGCGTAAGCTTAGTAAACATTCTTTTCCCTTAAGGAAATCTGACAAAACACATGAAGTCCAAGACACATAGCAAGAAATGTGTGGATTTAGGCGTCTCAGTAGGTTTAATAGATGAACAAGATACAGAAGAATCAGGTAAGGCTTTATTCCATATTTTTCATAAATGCTATTTACGATGTACTATTTTTTTTTTTTTTGCGTCCATGTTCTTCTTTCCATTCCCACTGATACTGCTTAGTTCTTATTTTCGTTACTGTTTATTTACACTGTACAACAGACTCCTGCTCAGTTTCCCCATCATTAATTTGTCTTCCTTCCCGTCCATCCATTCCCACGGATGTTAAATTAATCTTCGTGAAGCCTGCGTCTGGTCGCACTACTCCGTTGCAAGTCTTCCATTGGTTTCCATTTGCCGACTGAATAAATGATGAGCTCGCATCCCCCGAATCCTTTATGATCTGGTGTCCGCCTGCCTTACCACCCTTCTTTCTCCTTTCTTTCTTTCACCTACCCTAATGCTTAAATTTCCTGCTTACGTGACATTGATCTGGCTCTCTGCCTGTACAGCCCTCCCTCAAAACCCCGCCCTCAATCCCCACGCAAAACGTGGCTCCCAGTGCGCATCGGACAAAATCGTACTTTCCTTCAAGGTCTACCTCAGATCCACCGCTGCCATGAAGCCTTCTCTGATTTTCCCTTCCCACACTGTGGGAAACCATTTTTCTCTTCTCTCAGCTCCTGTAGTATTTCCGAGTTTGCTCTCTGAAAGCATTGAGTCTCTTTCGGCCTCATTTTTGGATTATTTACATGCCGACCTTTCCTCCTCACGGAGATTCTTAAGCAGATCATGAGCAGAACTGATGACGGAGTGATCCTAATGCAGGGCCTTGCATGTAGCAGCCGCTCTGGGAATGTTTGTGCAGTAAAACACTTGTGTGCTTCCCCAAAATGTTTGTCATTTTGAAAACGTTGGCTGGGGGTTTTCATAACGGTGTTAACAAATCTAAGTGTTTATCTCTGACCAATTTTGAGGGAAAATAAACCCATTCTTCTGTTCTAATTAGAAAGTAGAATTCTTCTTTCGTGAGACTTTTTACATAGGTCAAGAATTTATCAAAGAGATAAGTTTTCTTTAAAAAAGAAACTTTCTGTTTTTGAAAAGTGCCCTAAATTAGACATTTACCTGCTTGCCATGTCTTAGTTAACATGCATTAGTTTGATACGTAGAATATTTCCAGAGAGTAAACGGTGAGCACACCATGGTAAATATAGGTAAAAAGTCAAACGCTTTTAATTCCACCTAACAACCGGTAGCACACTAAATGAATGAGCCTGAACTTATTTCTAAACATGCAGAGGAAGTGACTCACGTCTTAAGTGGTACAGCTGATATGATTCAGTATTTTAAGCACATGGAGAGGATTGCCTTTAACTCCTTTTGGGGAATAAACTGATGCATTCTTGATAGAAGAAAAAAGATAATCGTAACAAATTTAGGACAATAAGGAGTTTTTTAAGCGTTTTAGACACCTTGTTGCTTTGATGCATGTTAGGGGTGGCCAGATCAGGATTTAAAAGTGCATATCACATTAATGTACATGTCACTTTTCTTAGGAACTTATTTGTTAAAAGCCGGTTGTTGAATTGCCAGAAATTGAATTCTACGTCCGTGTCTTGAAACAAAGACACTGACACAGTTGATAGAATTAATTATAATTCACTTCTAATATAGACAGTTGGTTTGTTTTCTGCTGTTAGAAATCATGCAGTGAGTGACCTACCATCATGAAGGGAATAAATTTTTTATTTGCTTTATTATTGATTTGCTTTGCTAGTATTTGCTGTATTGCTATTCTACCGAGTCATTCAGAAGTAGAAAACTGGGAAGAATGAATAAGAGTTTCAGCAAGGTTATTATTACCCACTGACTAGGAAAGGTACGAGGCAGAAATGGCAAGTACTACTGTCTGAAAAACACGGACACACAGGAAGTATTATCACAATATATGCTCATTTACAGGTTTTACTTCTTGAGGAAGATCTCTCTGTCTTACAAAAAGTAAGTGAAAGAGCCTCTACAGTTAAAGGAAGGGAGTGTTTATATTCTGAATTTGCATAGGACAATCAAGTGTGGTTTCCATGAATTATCATGTATTGTTTAGATTGGCTGACAGGCCGACTTACACATCTATTCATTCATTTTTCTATTCCGCAGCTTGTTCCAAAAGCACATGAGGCAGGGTTCAGGTTATAACTCAGACTTGATATTCTAATTGCATATTCAGAGGAGACCCTCTGCTAAAGCTAGCTATTTTACTTGTTTTTCTCTTGGCTACATTTTTTAAATTACTGTGATTATGGGTAGTATATTTTGTTTTTTCACCGTGTTTATTGAATAGTAGATTCAGTATTGGCACATAGGTGGATTTTGCCAAGTGTCGTGCCATTCTGGAGACCTAACGGTTCCTAATGAATGTGCCAACAAATCTCTTCTTCCTTCGCTTTATTATGGGCTTGGAATGTAGGTGTAAATGTAGTAAAAATTTGTTGCTTGAAACCAGTGGTCTTGTTTTCCTTTCACTCTATTGTGCTTTCAAAAAACAATATTTTGATTTTTTTCTAAATACAAAAAGATTACAAAGAGTTTTATT
The DNA here is from genome assembly GCF_016509475.1 of Prionailurus bengalensis. Lineage (NCBI taxonomy): Eukaryota > Metazoa > Chordata > Mammalia > Carnivora > Felidae > Prionailurus > Prionailurus bengalensis. The sequence continues at coordinate 16,748,786 of NC_057349.1, read as the reverse complement.
ACCTGTATTCATGTATTCACGCCAGAGTTGATTATTATATTTTCTCTTATTTGCCTCAAGTCTTTTTCATAAATTCAGTGTGTTTTTGGAAAACAAAAACAGCGAAACAAGTCATTACACATCAGGTCACCTTTCCCGGTCACTCTCCCTCCCAGAGGCGGACGCCAACTGAGCTGAGGGGTTCTCTTTTCAGTTCGTGTGACATACATTTATTTCCGCATCCGTGAATAGTATGTGGTCGGTTGGCTCGTGTTTTAAATTTGCGTGAACGGTATCTATCACCTTGTATGTCGATGCCAAGAAAATGAATTTTGCTTGATAACTTTGAATGGGTTTCCGGAGCCGTTTCTTTTTGTGCACAGCCTTAACCATACTTACGTTGCGGGAATTTACATTTCGGCCGATTAGATGCGTGATAGTCTGCCATCTTTGTTTGTGTTTTCTTCATTACTCTCCTAAGGTGGTTGTGTCTTATTATTCTTTGGAAAGAAGTTCCGCTCTATTAAATCAATGATAGTTAGCCAGGGGATCTTGCTTAACAGTTCCTCAGGTGTCTGTGCTTTTAGGGGAGCAAGCCCAGAAGCCTGCAGTGGGGTGCTGCTTGTCTGCAGGCTGTCCTGTTTTCTGATCGCACACAGCCCCAGAATGCACCAGCTGGCTCTTCTCTTTCCATTTCCTTGGCTGCCCCTCCTCACCTCCCTGGCCTCACCTCCCCACCCTGGGGCTGGGCTGGCTAATCTCTTTTCTTTTCTGTGTATACCCACTCACCGGGTTAATCTCATTCCGTTTTCTGACTGTAAATACCATCTATCTGCTGCCAATTCCAGCACTCACTCCAAACTGGCACATCCATCTGGCTGCCGGCCACCCCCACTCGCGAATCCGATGGGCATCTCAAGTCGGACGAGCCCCAGACTTCCGATTTCCCCCCTTACCTCCAAGAAGCACGCCTCCCCTCTCGTCTTCTCCCATCCTTCCAGCTACTAAACCAAAAGTCTTGAAGTCATCCTTGAGACCCTCCGTCCCCAATTTACCCCTAGAAACTTTGGCTTTTTTTTTCTTTTTTCAAAAGGTGTTCAGGATCCCATTACCTCTACCGCCCGACCCTGGTCACAGCTATCACCACCTCTATGAAATCGCTTGGAGGAGACCCTGACTGGTCTCTGTGTCCAACTCCAGCCTCTCTACGGACTCTTTCAACACAGCTGCCAAAGCGTTTTGTTTTCATTACGTCATCATTTTGCTTAAAACCCGCTAAAGGTTTCCCGTTTCATTCAGAGCTCTGCTCTGCTGTGGGCTTGGGGGCTCTCCAGCCCACTCACCTTCCTCACACTGTCTCTCCCAAGCTCGACTCCCGCGTCTTCTGCCCTTGCTCAGTCAGCTACACCCACACGCACCTCCCTGCTCTTCATTAGACAGCCCAGCAGGCCCCATCTCGGGGCCCCATTTCCTGTCTCCGGAGTGCCCTCCACCAGATCCCGCTGGACTTCGCTCATCACCTCCTTCGGCGCTCTCTTCCAGTGCTGCCCTGTCAAGGAGGGCTTCCTGACCCCCCTGGGCCGAAAGCACCCTCACTGTCTTCCTGCCAGCAATTCCTGCTCCTCTCTGTTCTGCTTTGTCTCTTATCGCACTTACCCCTACCCAGGGTGTGTGTGTGTGTGTGTGTGTGTGTGTGTGTGTGTGTGTGTGTCATTATCTGTTCCTTTCAACTAGGAAGTAAATCATAAGGACACGGATTGTAATATGCCCACTGCCATATCTCCAGCTTCTTAGGATGGTGGCTGGCAAGTGACAGGTAGTAAATAGTTGCTGATTTAATGAAGGACTGGAGGGGAAAATGACCTATTAGCTCTCAGAAAATTGTTCCATATTATGATGTTTAGAATTTGACATGTTAGTTTCCATGAAATCCCTTCACTCAAATCCGGTGGTAGCCCTAATATAGTATTTAATGCCTTTACTCTAAGCAGTGTTTACGTGACATGGCCTAGGCAGACACAGGTGACATTGAGGCGATGACGGCATGTGTTAATTTGTTATTTATTGGTCATTGGATCAGAAGACTAGAAGTTAGTTCAAGTTCTCCGATGAGTCCACCATTCCAGATGGGTGAAGATCTGTTCTGTTCTTCAGTAGTTCCAGAGAAGAGAAGTTAATTCTCTCACTGACACATCCATTTACGTACTTAGCACTTGAGCAGCTGTTACATGCACAGTCACTGCCCTCAGGAGGCACAGACTCAGCAGGGCTCGCTCCCCAAGGCTGGGGTTGGGGAAGGAGCAGAGATGCCTCGTTGGTTGTAGAAAGATGACCGAGGGTGTCCCGGAAGTAGGGGAAGGGGCTTATCTATCCATACTTTGCTTTATCGGCGACGTACCTGCAGCTGACGGGCGGCAGCATTCTGGACCGAGGGACTCGTTTGGGCAAAAGCCCCGAGGTTAGGAGAGCGAAGTAGGGTGCTGATAAGCATGTAACTGGGACAAGATGTGAGGGAGTTGGACAGGACACATAGCTGACCAGTGCTGAGGGACGGGTCCGACTACGCGAGGGAGTACTCCTCCAGGTGCAAACTGTGCTCACTTATCCTTAGATAGAATCAGAGTCTCTGCTGTGGCAGTTGATACAGATGTCTTGATGTTGTGACACTCGAAAACCATGATTTCTTTGCTATGATTTTTCTAGTACTTTCACTCTTCTGTTTTTTAATTTATTTTTGAGAGAGAGAGAGAGACAGAGTGCGAATGGGGAAGGGACACAGAGGGAGACACAGAATCCGAAACAGGCTCCAGAATCCAAAACCGAGCTGTCAGCACAAAGCCCAACGCAAGGCTTGAACTCACAAACTGTGAGATCATGACCTGAGCCCAAGTCGGACACTTAACCAACTGTGACACCCAGGCACCCCCATATTTTTATTCTTTTAAACATTCCATAATATGTAAAGTGTTCCCAAGACTTAAAAAGTTTAATTTTTTTAATGTCACCTACAGTCATTTAAAGCCATTGCCTCCTTAGACCCACATACACCTGTCTTTCAATCTGGATTATTTTTTCAAATGTTTTGAAACAAAAGAAAAGATAATGGGGCTTTTAATCCGTGACTCTGGAATTTTCATTGCTGAGCTCTTTTTTTGTTTTGCTTTGGTTTTATTTTTGTTCTCCCCCCCGCCCCCACCGATGATGTGATTTTATTTTGTAGTGAGAAATTAGACCATAATAGTGACTAAAAGAAGCATGATTTCATTAAGTGGATGGTCCCGTTCAGCAGCAACAATAAAACCGTAACATAGAGCAAAAAGCCTCTTTCTGGAAGGCTGTTTCTATAGAGAAAGTGCCTCAGTTCTTCTATGTCCCTTATTCCCCTGTAGATGGAGTTTACAAGTTTGGGTGGAAAGTCTGGCGTGGTTTCTCTCCCGTGACATCCAATTGCATGTATACATATGTAACGACTAACTTAGAAATCTCGTTCTTCATTTATTAAATTAGGGAGCACTGTTTCCCCTGGAATTAATTTCTACTCTGACCCAGCATCACTCTGGTATAGAATTGTCCCCATAGAATAGACTGTCCTAAAAGGTAAGGGCCTGATTTGTTCCCGCTTTTAAGGTTTCTGTGTATATTTGGAAACCCTGCCCTTATCGACTCCATAAGGATGTGATAAGGCCTAGCAGCTTGTTATGAAGTGTTTCACTTTTACCGTCAATTTCCCTTCCCGAGGAAACATACAAATTACCAGGCATACATTTGTAGGAGATGAAGTGGCTGCCTTTTAAAAACTTAGGAAGGAGAGTCAATGCTTTCAGGTATTACAGTTTTAAATTTTGAAGCGTACATCTGCTGGTAGACCGGAGCTTGGGGCTGTGAGGCTGGTCAGTGTCGAGTGATCTTCCATTCGAGGTTCACTTCTCTGCACCCTCCTTACCCGCTGGGGTTGCCCATCACCCTGGCCACAAGGGCAGCCTCCCCCTCGTAGGGATCAGATGCATGGCAGTGGTTCCTTCTGCGACTTTAGCTGCCACCTAGGATCCCCTGCCCATCTCGACATTCCTGTCTGAGAGCATATTCTCCGTCTTCATGGCCCCACCGATGAAAACGAGCAAACCTGCTGTCTTTGTTCTTCAGTGGTGAACAGCTTTCTCAAATGCTTCTGTGGCATCCTGGGGTCTTGATATCGTTTCTCATATTTGTAATCTAACATAAATCCAGTATTAAGCCTGTGCACGCGCACTGTCAGTAACCACACTGGGATTCCAGCTGCCGCGTGTCCACAGTAAACATTCAGGAAAGTGCGAAGGGCTTGGCTGGCAGCGAGGTGCACGGCTCTTAGCACGGTTAGCTTTCTTACCTATATTTCAGAAAGGTAGTGGTTATGGTGGCTTCGCAGATGCCTTTCATGCCGACACGGCCTTAAGTTGTCGGGAGCCAGCTAGTCCAGCCAGGTGAAAAGTGGAAGTCAGGAATAACTAAGTAAACTCAACCAGTTGACTGTCCTTTAGCAGCACCTGGCTCTTCCTAAACGCAGTTGACATTGGTCACTAATTACGCTGACAGGTTGTAGATGCCTACTAAAGAGAATAGTGATTCAAGAAAACTAAGTGAGATTCAGGAGCCCCTTGTCTTTTGGGAACCGAACCCATTCCTCTAAAATGTCAAGGCTCGATCAGCATGAAAATTTGTGACGTTGTCTTCTCCGGGTACTGGTTTAAATTCCTACGGAGTTTTGATAGCCGCGTGACAGATTTCCTGGTTTAACAGTGTAGGAGCGGCATGGGCAGTGGGGTCCTACAGTGCTGTAGGAAGGGGGCTTACCTTCACGACCATCGCAGACAGACTGCCCATGCTAACAGGACATGTAATAACGTACAGCATATCTTTAGACCTTGATCGGGGGCACCTGGGTGGCGCAGTCGGTTAAGCGTCCGACTTCAGCCAGGTCACGATCTCTCGGTCCGTGAGTTCGAGCCCCGCGTCAGGCTCTGGGCTGATGGCTCGGAGCCTGGAGCCTGTTTCCGATTCTGTGTCTCCCTCTCTCTCTGCCCCTCCCCCGTTCATGGTCTGTCTCTCTCTGTCCCAAAAATAAATAAAAAACGTTGGAAAAAAAAAATTAAAAAAAAAACCTTGATCACCTCAGACCTCTGAGAGATGGGGGCCAATCTTTTTAAAAGAGAGAGTAACCCACAATGATGTTATTAGGGAGACCGGATTCTAAATGCCAGACCTTGCCAGAATAGCACCCAAAACCCTATCCTGAGAACAGTGTGTTTAGGTTTACAGGAAAAATTTAGGGGTTTGGCCATTTAAATAGATCTTTTCTGTAGCACACATATGATTGCCACCAAGAACTATCCTCTCTGAGCTTCTATTTGTTCAACAAAATGTAGCAAAGGCTCAGAAAGGCAGGAATTACTAGAGTATGTCACCAGAATATTTCTTTCTTTTTGTTTGTTTTTTGTGGGGTTTTTTGTGGGTTTTTTTGTCTGTGTTTTTTTTTTTGTTTTTTTTTTTTTTTAGAGAGAGAGAGAGCGAGAACAGGCAGGGGAGGGGGATAGGGACGCAGGGACAGAGGATCCAAAGCAGGCTGTGCGCTGACAGAAGTGAGCCCAATGTGGGGCTCGAACTCACGAACCGTGAGATCATGACCTGAGCTGAAGTCGGACGCTCAACCGATTGAGCCACCCAGGCGCCCCCGAGTATTTATTTCTTAACCATTATTACCATTTGGTAATGTCTTGGCCAGCTTAGGGCCTTCTGGGAAAAGTCCAAGGCTTCCTATGCTATATGTATAGTTATTTCTGGATGTCTGCCTCGTTTTGTCTAGTTTCACCAAAGGTTTCCTCTGGGTTTATTTCTCCTTAACCTCGGTGTTTCTTTTCCTGGTATTATCGTCAATCTTTTTTTTTTTTTTTTTTTTTTTTGATCCAAAACCTGTTCTCTTCTGTGCCCACCAACATGATACTGGGAATGTCCTTCATTGGGGTCACATGCATGCTCGCTGGGTGATAAAGAGCTCTTACTGAGGATCAATGTGAAAAGGATAGTGGACGAAGGACTGAAGACCCTGGAGAGTTTAAATTCCTTACTACTCTTAGTAACAGCAGGCTGCATGGCTGCCCATTTTAGCCTGTAATTCTTGCGCTGATGTCCAAGTGGAGTAAATGGACAGATGCTTGGAAACATTTACTTTGAATGAAGCAGGAGGAATTACAAATTGTTCTAAGCCTACCATTAAAATAAGGACATTTGCCATGGGGTGCCTGGGTGGCTCAGGCAGTTAAGCCTCTGATTTCAGCTCAGGTCATGATCTCATGGTTCCTGAGTTCGAGCCCCTCATCCGGCTCTGTGCTGACAACTCAGAGCCTGGGGCCTGCTTCACGATTCCGCGTCTCTCTCTCTCTCTCTGTCTCTCTTTCAAAAATAAATATTTTAAAAAGTAGATTTTTTTAATTGAAAGGAAGTAAAATACGGGCATTTGGCATTGTGAAGAAGTTTCTGTTTAGCTTAAAACCAGCAACTCGAGCTGTAATTATAGTATGTGCTCACGAAAAGTCTCATCCCTCCAGCCAGCTGCACGTGGCCCTCCTATTCATCTTGTCGTGCAAAATTACACTGTCTCAGGAATTTGGTCCCTGTGTTCTTGGGGTATTAGCGAATACTTTTTCGTTTTCACCTTTTATGTCAAAAAACGCGCTGCTGGCTATTTGCTTTCATGCCTTGATCCAAAGAATGTTTTTGTCAACAGAATGCCGGACCTCAGTGCTAGGAATGTTAATATGTGCCCTCAGCTGCCAAACTGGGAGAGCCATTCAGCGTAGCCAAATGCAGATGCAAAAGTGATTCTCGCTGGGGGTGAGGTAGAGGATAATGTGTGTAAGAAAACGATGTTAGCTCGCAGGATTTAAAACCTGTAGCACATTTACCCTTAAAATAAATTGAAGGGCGTTTCTCTAAATGAAATCCTGTCTACATGAAACCTGCACAGTATGTTTTTGTCACTGGGATTTTGTTGGAAAACATTAGTACTCCTAAGAAAAATTCCCGTGTACGATGTGAAACCATAAGAGCTCTTAAGATTTATATTTCAGATAAATAAGTCTTAATGTCATTAACAAACAACACAGATAAGAGTCTTTCGGTGTACTTCCTAAAGTAAAACGTTAAACTCTGGCCCATTACATGCTTAGTGATGTTTTCATCTCTAAAAACATCCAAAAATAACACAAAAGTTTATGACTGCAGTACTTGCGGGCTTTCAGGGAAAATTTCCCCAGTTTTTGCGGCTGTTTGTCTGGATCTCCAAGTAATATTTCTAAACATGTGAGAAGAACAAAAACAGACGGATGACAGCAGGAAGAGTGTGGATCCCGGACGGGGTGGTGCTGACCTCTCGTGAGTCTGAGCACCTTCCAGCAGGTGTCACTGTCTGGCAAGGATGGGAGGGCGGGGTACCCTTCCATCCAGCTCGAGCTGGGTTTTGAAATCCATGTCTAGGGAAATTGTTCGAAACATTTACTCTTGAAGAGCAAGGTCGCTGCACCGAATACCTCTTCTTTCCCTCGTGAATTTAAATTCCCAGAAAATAAAGTTAATTTTACACTTGCATAAAATTTTACTGAGTATTGGAAAAATAGGAAGCAATAGAAGTCTTCAGGGCCACGCATTTATGAGTTTGGGAACAAGTATTTTTTTTTTTTTGTATCTGTTCCGGGGTCCCCGGGTGATGCAGAGGGGTCAGACGCTCCAGCCTTGACGCTCCTGGAATATTACACTCTGTATTGTCCACACCACGAAGGGAACGGTCGCAAGAATAGTGCGGAGTCAGTATATCTTATTGGCGTAACAACAGGACTCCTAGATACATGGAAACCTGGTTCCAGATTTCCACTCTGATGCGCCCGAGCCGTATAGCAATCGCTGAACTAGGATGAACTTGATGATCGGTGCTGCTATGAGGCGCTTGTTAGATTTAAGCATGACAGCAGAATATAGACGTGGGCAAATTTTTTTCTGGAAAGGGCCGGATAGTGAATATTTTTAGGTTCTGTGGGTCATACGGTCCCTGCCGTGACTACTGACGCTTGTGGTTGTGGCCAAAAGCTGCCTTAGGCGGTTTGTAAACCAGCAGGCCTGCTGTGCATCGGTGAGACTTGACTGACCCGAACAGGCAGCAAGCCGCACGCGGCCAGCCCAGCAGCCGTAGTTTACCGGCTTCTGATGTAACAGGTGCTCGGCGTGGTCTGGCGTAGTAGTTACTACACTGTGTAACCTGCTACAGCAAAACGAGCGATACCGCAGAGTCCTAAATGGTTAAGTTTGGGGAGTGGTTAACAAGTCTGTGTTCTCATCCCCGATGGCTTGTGATCACAGACGAGTCACTTTTCCCCGCTTTGTCTTCTGTCAGCCTAATTTCTGGGGCAGTAGCAATCATCGTCTTTGGGGGTAGGAGCGGGGCTAAGGGGACCGCGGGGTTACATGAAAGGACTTTTATTAGCACACATAAACAAATTCGTGTTCATGTGAGTGGGTGGGCTCTGCGTCGGTGCTACGGATATTTAAAAGGATGCCATCGTCTTCCATTCATTTAAGCTCTCCGGTCTATCTATTCTCTGTCACCCTAGAGGATCAACCCTCTTTAACAAGTATGTAATGATCCAGAATTCATTTTCAGGTTTCCAAACAGGGACAGTGGTCTCCCCCTTCAGGAGTTTGAAGACACAGCGCATGCAGGGAGGTAAACATTACTCTCTCCTTGTCTTGGCAAAGGAAATCTGCAGAAAGGAATCCCAGCCCTTGTTAGGTCCTCCCAAGCTGTAGGCCTGTGGCTCTGGCCAGGGAGAAAGGAAGGTCCCGTAAAACCACCCTGTGTGTCTTCCTACCCATCATACCTCCAACTTTGGTCTGAAACTCGGCATGATCGAGGCGAAATCAGATTAAAATGGAGCCAAATAGTTTTACCCCCTTCTCCTTAAACAGTGTATGGTTTTTGTTGTTTTTTTTTTTAAAATCTCTCACATAAATTGCATACACTGAAAATCTGTACCTATATATAAATTGCAGTGTATTTGTGGTGAAATATAAAAGGTTAAGTTACTAGTTTACATTCTTCTCGGGGATTGCATTTTGTATGTTCTCCTATTCATAATCAAAGATTCTAATGTGTGTACCTATAAACATTTCAACTCATGCATAGTCATAAGCTAGCTGCATTTCTGTAATTTATTGTTGACCTTTCATATCACTCTGTAGTTAGATTTTTAAAATATGACATTGGAATGGGGGATGTTTAGCACAGACTCAGGAGCCAAACATAACCTGGGTTTGACTCTCAGCCCCGACACGTGTGAGCTGTGGGCTTGACATTTGAAAATAATTAACTGCATTTCACAGTTTTTAAACTTATCATCTGAGGAAATGTCATGTCCTTAACTAGTCCTTGTTTTAGTTATGATCAAATAGGATTGAGCTATGTGACGTGCTAAGCTAGATTCTACTAGAGTCCCAGTGGCCAGACCCAGAGTAGAGCCATTCAGTCCCCTTATGCACAATGAACCAAGAGATGTAACAATAGGTGCAAGATACAAGGTAGGAACAGGTTCAGGTGGTAAAAATTTAACATGTGTATGTAGATCCTGGTATATTTTGGAGAAATCTCCTGTGCTTTTAAATTGACCAAGAGAAGTGTTGGCTTTGGTCTCAAGAACTAATAGTTTCTTATTAAACAATAGGAAAGAAAAAAATTGCTTCGCAGAAAGAGAAGTCTTTATGACTGTAAGAACAGCAGGGAGGTGGATTTCCTGCAAGCCTGTCTGAATGAGATGGAATATTCGTGTCAATAGAGTAAGGACAAGACCCTGGAGCACTGACAAATTGTTTGTTTCACGCAGTTTTCCAAAAGATTATTTTAGTCTCACAGAAAAGCTGCCGCAAACGAGTGTAGAGAGTTCCCGTGAGCTCCTCACCCAGCCTCTCCTTGTGTCGGCGTCTACATACCGCAGGACATTGGCCAACCCTAAGAGACTAACTCTAGCTCCGCGTTACTGACTAAAGGACAGAACTGACTTGAATTTCACCAGTTTTGCCACCGTTGTCCTTTTCCTGCCCCGGGGTCTCCTTCAGAATCCCACACTGCCCTTCGTGGCCCATGCCTCTTTAGACTCTGCCAATGTGTTCCCCTGTCGCTGTTGTCTTCCGTGACCTAGATGTTTGTAGGGAATACTGATCGGTTATTTTGTAGAACGTCCTCAATTCAGGGTTTTCTGATGTGCGCTCACGATGGGATTGGGGTTGGCAGTATTAGGAAGGTGCCGTAGGGCGACTGTACTTTTGTTAGTGTTTGATATCGGGAGGTACATTACGTCAGTAGGTATTGTTGGTCATGTTAACCAGGACTCTCTACTGTTAACTTACTGCCTGTTGTTGTTGTTAAACGTTTATGGGAGATGCTTTGAGAATATGTAGATGTCCTATTTCTACATTGGCGGACCTTGCCGAGGGGATTACTAGGGCGTTCTAATTTATTAATTAGAATTTTTCTGCAGGGAGAAGTTACCATGTCTCCATTTGTCCCCTCAGCCTTTTATTCAGTTATATCACTATGGACTCAAAGATATGTATTGTATTCTTTGGGTTATAATCTTTTACGGTGTTTTCTTGTGTACAGTTCAATAAAACGGGCCATCGAGAGCTCTTTGAGGTCTCTTCCTGTGCCCTTTCAACCTGCCCCATGTTTTGGTTTTTTTTCTTTAAGAAGTTCCTGATTTTCTAGCACCCCAAGATGTTTCAACCCCAAAATCAACCATTTCTTCAAGGCCTCTGGTTCTCTTTACCGGAGAATGGTATTTAGAAACCAAGATCTCGCTGGATGGTGTGTTCATTGCTACTGAGCTGTCACTGCTTCTGAGCCCTCTCAGTGGATAGCGCTAGGAAGTATATGTACATGTGCTAACTCCTACTTACACGCTATTTCTGTATCTGTGTGTGTGAATACACACACGCGCACATACATGTTATGCCATATACATGAATGAAACACGAGTCCATACATGTTTCCAATTCCAGGCCAGCACCACAAAGTTGATTCTAGCATTTTCTATTTCCTTTTTTTCTTTCACCCACAATGAGGAACCCGGTCCTCATCTACAATGCGTTTACGTATTTGTTCAACTCCAGTGTTAATCGGTGAGCCAGTTCCCGAAATCCTAACCCACCTGAGAAGGACAGATTTAAGTTACAGTGCAGTGTTTGTGTGCAGTTCTTTTTGTCTTTAGCCTTCACCTCACCTGGTCAGAGCCCTCTTTGCGAAGGTCACCTAGGGTGGGACCTTTCTTCCCATCCCTACTGAGCGGGTGTGTGGTTCACTTGTACTTCAGTTAGGTCATCTATCTCAGCCCGCATTTATCTTGGATTCTTCCCACATCCTGGCTGATGATGCTTCTATTTACATCCCATAAAGTTCACTTCATGGTTTACAGCTCACTCTATGGCAGTCTTTGACAAATGCAGAGAATGGTGTGTCCACCCCCACGGTTCCGTCACCCCAGAAACTCCCCTAGTGCCATTCCTTCATAGACAACTGCTTCTCTTACCCAGCAACCCCTAGCACCACTGATCTCTTTTCCAGAGTGCATATAAAAGGGAAAATAGAGTACGTAGCTTTTCAGGTCTGGCTTCTTTCACTTAGCATAAGGCAAGTAAGAGTTATCCATAGTTCATTTCTTTTTATTATTAAGTAGTATTCCATTGTATTGATGTGCCATGATTTGTTATCCACAGACCAGCCAAAAGATTTGGAGTGCCGCTAGTATTTGGCAAATATGAATAAACTTGCTATAAGACATTCACGGGGCTCCTGGGTAGCTCAGTCCGTTAAGCATCCGACTTCGTCTCTGGTCATGATCTCGCAGTTCACGAGTTCGAACCCACATCGAGCTCTGTGCTGACAGCCCAGAGCCTGGAGCCTGCATCAGATTCTGTGTCTCCCTCTCTCCCCATCCCTGCTTGCACTCTGTCTCTCTCTGTCTCTCCAAAATGAATAAATGCTAAAAAAAAATTTTTTTAAAGACATTCACGTATAGGTTTTTATATGAATTTAAATTTCCATTTCTGCAGGGTTTCATACTAGGGGTAGGAATCTCTGGGTCATGTGGCTGGTATAGGTTTAGCATTATAACAGACTGTCCAGACTGCTTTTCAAAGTGCCTGCACCATTTTACAGTCTCACCAGCAATGCATGGGAGCTGAGTTACTCTGTGACCTTCCCAGCACAGTTTAAAAAAACTATTCTAACAGGTTTACAGTGGTATTTTGTTGCAGTTTTAATTTGCATTTCTTCAGTTGATGATATTGAGCATATTTTCATATGCTATTTGTTTTCCAGATGTCTGGAAAAGTATTGGTGAAGTATTCAGAAATTTTGCCCATTTTTCAAGTGCGACATGTATTTATTTATTGTTGAATCTTAATATTTTTAAAAAATATATCCTGGAAATATTTTCTTTGTCAAAAATGTAATTTGCAGAAGTGGTCTCACCATCTATGTCTGTCTTTTGGTTCATTTTTGCAATGTCTTTCTCAGAGGAAAAAAAAAATGAATGTTCAGGTTGCCTAGTTTATCAGTTTTTTTTTAATTGTGCTTTTGGTGTCCTACGTAAGAAACCTTTGTCTACCCTAAGGTTACAGATTTTCTACAGTGTTCTTTGAGAAGTTTTACAGTTGTGTATTTTACATTTAGATATATGATCGGTTTTGAGTGATTGTGGAAGATATAAAGTATGTGTCATGTTTTTCCTATGTGGATGTCCATTCGTTTCAGTGATATTTCTTGAGAAGACTGTCCTTTCCCCATGGAGCTACCTTGTTTTGTTTTGTTTAATTTATTCACTTTTGAGACAGAGAGTGTGAGCTGGGGAGGGGCAGAAAGAGAGGGAGGGAGGGAGAGAGAATCCCAAGCAGGCTCCATACTGTGAGCACAGAGCCCGAAGCGAGGCTTCAACTCACAAACTGTGAAATCATGACCTGTGCCAAAGTCAAGAGTCGGATGCTTAACTGACTGAGCTTTTTTGTGAGATTTTGTGAGATTTTTATTGCAATTGTATTGCATCTATAGATTGAATTTGGGAGAAAGGCTACCTTAACAATATTGAAACTTCCAGTCTGTCTATGAATATACTAGATGTCTTCATTTACTTCTGTCTTTGGTTTCTTTAACTAGTATTTTGTAGTTTTCAACCTACAAATCCTGCACATTTTTAAATGTTATTCTTTTGGTGCTATTTTAAATAGCATTGTGGGTATTTTTAAATGTTTATTTTTGAGAGCGGGAGAGTGCGCGTGCACATACACCTGTGTGCCCGTGCACACATGGGGGAGGGGCAGACAGAGAGGGAGACACAGAATCCGGAGCAGGCTCCAGGCCCCGAGCTGTCAGCACAGAGCCCGACGCGGGGCTCGAACTCACAAACCACAAGATCATGACCTGAGCTGAAGTCAGACGCTTAACCGATTGAGCCACCCAGGAGCCCCAAATAGTATTGTATCTTTAATTTTGAATTCTAGTTGTTCATTGGTGGGCAATGGAGTTTTTAATAGATTTATTATCCTTTTAATATCTATGGGTTTGTAGTAATATCCCCTTTTTCTTTCCTATTGCTGGTGATTTGTATCTTTTTTTCCCCTTGGCCAGTATTAGTAGATGTTTGTCAATTTTTTTTTTTTCATTTCTTTCCCCAAAGACCCAGCTTCTGTTTTTATTGGATTCCTGTTTTTCTTTTTTCAATTTCTTTATTTCTGTTCTCATCTCTGTTATTTCCTTTCTGCTCCCTGCTTTGGGTTTAGTTTTGGTTTCTCTTTTTCATTTCTAAAGGGGAGAACTTAGATTATTTATTTGAGACCTCTCTTCTAACAAAAGTGTTTGATACAGTAAGTTTCTCAATAACCACTTCTTTAGCTGCATGCCACAATTTGAGTGTTATATTTTAATATTCATCTAGCTCAGGAGCGCCTGGATGGTTGTCAGTTAAGCGTCCAACTTCAGCGGAGGTCATGATCTCATAGTTCATGAGTTCAAGCCCCACATCCATCTCTCTGCTATCAGCACAGAGCCTGCTTCAGATCCTCTGTCTCCCTCGCTCTCTACCCCTCCCCCATGCTCTTTCTCTCTCTCTAAAATAAATAAACATTTTAAAAATATAAATTCATCTACCTCAAAGTATTTCTAACCTTTCTTTGAGACTTGCTCTTTGACCCACAGATTATTTAGGAATATGTTTCGTAAGTCTGGAATATTGGAAGATTTTCAGGTATCTTCCAATTATTGATTTCTAGTTTGATTCTGTTTTCATCTGAATACTTACTCTGTGACTTTTATTAACTTAAATGCGTTGAGGTTTGCTTCGTAGCTCTGAATATGGCAGAGACTGGTGAACATTCCATGTATACTTATAAGGAAAGCAGAGTGTGTTATTGCTTGGAATGTTCTATAGCTGTCAGCTGGGACTAGTTAATTGGTAGTGTTTTTCAGGTCTTCCTTCTGTGTTGTCACTCATTTTCTGTACACTTGTTCCATCACTTACTAAGAGTGGGATGTTAAAATCTTCAACTCTAATTGTGGATTGGTTTATTACTTTTTTCAGTTTTAGCCCCATTTATTTTGAGGCTCTGGTTTATTAGTTGATATACATTTAGGATTATATGTCTTTTATCATGATGTAATGTTCCTGTTCATTCTTGATAGTATCCTTTGTTCTGAAATCTACTTTGCCTGGTACTGATAACAGTTTTTCCAGCTGTGATTTCGTTAATGTTGTAAGGTATACTTTCTCCAAACTTTATTTTCAATCTGTTTATGTCTTTCTGTTTAAAATGGGTTTTTTGGTATATAGTATATATACTTGGCACTTGCTTGCTTAATCCAGTCTAGCAATTTCTCTCTTTTAATTAAGGTGTTAGACCTGAATTCCTTTTCATGTTATTTTTCATGTAGTAGAATAAAACCTACCACCTTGCCACCTGGGTGTGTTTTTTTTTTATTTAATTGTTTTTCTTTTTATGACTTAATTGCACATTTTTTTTATGACCCTGTTTTATCTCCTCCTTGACTTTGTTATTTATCCCTTTTTAGAAAATTTAGTTGTCATCCTTCACATAATGCTGCATTACTTCACATGCAGCTTAGAGACTTTGTAACTGTATTCACAGTACCTCCTTCCCGTTATTTGTGCTGTTGTGTTCATACTGTCTACGTTTACCGGTGCCGTAAACACCCGCTCCATTATGTCTGCCGCAGATGTTCAGTTGTCTTTTAGAGCAAGCAATTAGTACTTTACAGAAAGAATCCTTATTCTGCTTCTGATACTCTTCAGCTTTTTGTGTCGATCCACATTCCCTTCTGAGCCCGTATCCTCTCTGCCCAAAGAGTTTCCTTGAACATGTACTGTCAAGTAAGTCTACTGGCAGTGAATCCCCTCCGTTTGTATTTTTCTAAGAAAGTCTGCATTTCTCCTTCGTCTTTGAACACTGTTTCCGTTGAGCATAGAACTCTGGGTTTGGCCATTTTCTTGTTGTCATTGTTACTTTGTTTTTCATTTGTAGCATCTCACTGCCTTCTCCGTCACCTGTGTCCAGCTCTCAGCTGAAATTCCCACTGGACCCTGCGGGTGGCCCACAAGCCTTTAACCCATCAATTATTTTGAATTCTCTGATGCTTCTGATATCTGTGTCCTATCCGACTGGTTCTGATTGCTTTTTCTCTTCTGCATACGTTTTTTTTTCCCTGCCTTTTTGTATGTCTCGTAATTTTTGTTATGAGAGCTAGACATCTTGTGTAAGACAGTGGAGACTACGTAAATAGGCTTCCTGCCTCTTGACAGGTGTGCCTCTCCTGCCGGGCCTTTAGTGTGGGCATCAAGAGTTTTTGTAGTTAGAAGTGGGGCTGCAGGTGCGTGATACGTTATATATACGGCAGGCTTCCAGCACCAGAGGCTTCAGATTCCTCTAGACTTAACTTGTCTTTGGGGGAGGAGGGGTTGATTAGGAGGGCAATGCCCATTTCAGTCCCAGTTTTAGGTGTCTCAGTGAGTGTCAGTCTACACATTCCCGTTCATCTCCTATCCCTCTCCCAAAAGTTTTCGGCTGTTACCCATTATGTAAAGGTCTTAGCTTGGCATTTAGGGGTGAGGAGGAGGACAGGATGCCCTCGGGTTCCGATTCAGCCTCAGACTCCCACATGCGCCATGCTTTTAGGTTTCTGGGCCGTGGCGCTTGTGTTCTCCCACCACTCCCTCAGCTGTTGTGGGGGACTCAATTGGTAATCTTGTCCTTCCTCAAGGAGTAGAGCTGTGTTTTTTCTCCTGTTCATCCCCTCTCCCCACTGCAGTAAGTTTTCACTAGGTTCCTAAGAAAAGCAGTGCTTGTGCCCTTCCCTCCACAGTGTTTTTCCCTAAAGGAGCGAGAGGAAGTGGATCCAGGTGGAATGTCTTGTTCCTTCTCTCTGGCTACGGCGCCTGTCCCCCAGATCTGGACAACAGGGGATACTTCACACTCTTTCCTGTGAGGACTTGAATGGGGTTCATGGCATAGAGCCTGCAGGAAAGAGTAGCTTCAGAGGATTCACACAACGCGGGCAGTCCATACTTGGCTCTGACCAGCCTGTCATCTGTTGAACAGCAACCTCCCGGCCAGTGTCCCATCGCACACACCCCAGATGATGCTGGCTTATGTCTGCTCTCTTCCCACAGACACCGTCTCTGTTTACAGTTTGGAGTGTTTGATTGACGGGGACCTCAGCTTTATAGGGAATATTGAAAAAGTCATCAATATGAAGATAGGCCTGTTTGTTTGTTTGTTTCTTTAAGGTAGAGTAATAACTTTTAAGTGAAAGCACATCTCACCCTAGTTGGACTTTGGAGCCGGGCTCGCCTCTGGTGAAGTCAGCCCCCCTGTCCGGTAACCTGTTCCCTGGTCATCTCATGTCTTTGGATTTTCTTTCCCACTTTCCCCTCAGTCTCTTAAAATATGCCTGACTCGGCACTGTTGGAGCAAATTCAAAACAAATTGGGAATGACTCCAATTTTAGAATTTCAACCATCTGATAGGGGTCAGGAGAGCTATCTGTGAGGCAGGGGGCAGGCCATTTACCCAGAAATCACCCATTCCATCTGTAGCACGGGCGCCTGGTGGGATTCAGGATATTAGCATTATTTCATAGCAAAACCATCAGAACCCTCAAAGCAAAAAGCTTATGAAATCATGTGTTAAAGTAACCTAAATGAATGTGTTTTGTCCTTGAATGTTTTAATTGTAAAAGTAACGTGCTTGAGATCAACAGCAGAAAAGTTCTAGTCCATTCCATCCTCTTGAAATAATCAGCCTCCAATGGTTTGATGTCGATCCTTTGAGACTTTTCTCTAAGAACTTGGTAATATAGAAGGAATAGTAAAATCAATTAATACGCAGACCATTTGGGATATGCAGGAAGCAAACGTGTTGCTTATTTCCCTATTATTTTTCCTGCTCAGAAAGTATACATTAATGCAGAATGTTAAAAGTATGCGTAAATGACAGAACGGTTCGCAGCTAAGCTGAATACATTCTGATACCTTCTTTATTATAGCTCAGCGCCAGAGATTTGGGGTAGAGGTGTTGCATTCATCCACCATTTAACTTTTTAAAACTTTATTAGCTTTCTAAGGGAAAGAACCTCTAATTTTGTGAGATTCTGAACAGATAAAAATTTAAATCCAGTTTCCACATGATCTTACGAGAATTAAGAAACTATTCCCTGGACCTTCCTGAATCTTCTTTGTTAAACACGGTCCCGTGTGACGTTATGAGGCTGATACTAATGACTCTTATTAGTTATGGTTCCTCTTCCTGTGAGGAGCGAGTTGGATTACCATAGGGAAAAAATGACAGGAAAATTTAGCACCTCTCTTAGCGAAAAGAAAAGAAAAAGGTAGAAGTCTTAAGTCCTAGAGAATATTACTACCCAGAGCACAGTGGAAACCTCTCTAAAATACTATCCAAATATCAGTTCACATATTTCATAGAATTATCAAATAAAATTATTGGGCTCACAAATCCAAATGCCATCAGTTTGTTTTGCTTTTTGTTTCAGTTTGTTCAAAAGAGAGGCAGAGAAGTAGCTAGAGCTCAGGAAGAGTTGTGTTGAACTCTGTCAAATTTTTTATATCTTCCTGTCTTCTTTAACGGTTGAGTCCTTTACAGGCTCTGTGCTGACAGCTCAGAGCCTGGAGCCTGCTTCCGATTGTGTGTGTGTCTCTCTGCACCTTCCCTGCTCGTGCTGTGTCTCTCTCTGTCACTCAAAAAATAAATAAACGTTAAAAAATTAAAAAAAAAATAGTTGAGGCCTTTATTTCTGATTTTCTTGGTATATTATCCTCACCTGCCTAATCTCCCGAGGCCCATTTCACATTCTCCGTCCCTGACAAGTGTACTGGCCATGCCACTCTCTGTCAGCGCCCCGCTTGTCCGATTCCTGGCCCGACTTATTCTTCCCCCTGCCACCCCTCCTCGGCTAAACTGGAGACTTGCTGTGAGTAGGGCCCTTCTCTGTTATGGTCCTCACAGCATTGCCAAGCTTACAAAAACTAAAAGAAAATAAAAGGCTGCACCTGTCCACATGCGAAACATGCTATAACATCGTCCCTCGGTTGCTTTTATTAGATGAGAAGCAAAGATTCGGTTTCGAGCGGTCTGGGTATGACCTTGAAGAGTCGGATGGCCCGGATGAGGACGATAACGAAAATGAAGATGACGATGAAGACAGTCAGGCTGAATCTGTCTTGTCAGCGGCTCCCTCTGTTACGGCCAGCCCGCAGCATCTTCCATCTAGAGGTGGCCTCCAGGATCCTGGGAGCGCAGAGGAGGACGTCAGGATCGCTGACTGCTTTTCTGGGGCGCACACGGACCTGATGGACGTTCTACCCAGAGCCTTGCCCACCAAGATGACCGTACTTAGCACGGTGCAGTCAGACCACAGCCGGAAGACGGAGTCTCCGGTGAAGACCGGGCCGCACGCCGCAAAAGACGGAGAAGAAACGGCTACTCCCGTCGACTCTTCTAGGTCACCTGAGGCTGCGCCCAGGTCCCCGTGTCACCAGATGTCTGTAGACTACCCTGAATCAGAAGAAATTCTGGGAAGTTCTGTGGCCGGAAAGAACACTACTTTAACCCAGGTAAATGTCTTGTTGTAGGGTTTCCCCACAGGGGGATCCTCCTGGCTCAAGAAAATAATGTACTTAAGTTGTTGTTTTTTTTTTTAATTTATGGCTAAGTCAGTGGGTTCAAGAGCAAGTTTTGGTTGTATTTAAAGGCAAAGGACTTTATTTATGCCCCCTGGATTCTTGCTAGGTATTTTAATCAGAGGTCACATGTTACTTCACATAAATCTGTGAAAGAACCAAATGGTTCTCTAAAACTACACTCCTTTTTAAAAATATATATGTTCCAATTGGGAACCTGACTTTTGGGACCTATTTATCCCCCTCGCTTGCCCTGAATTGTTTTTCCAGTGGCATCGATTGATGTGACGGATCTGTGCTAAATTATCCAAACATTTTGCACTTTGCCCCTGTCGACACGACAGCGACCAGTGTCTGTGGCAAAGGTAATGTGGCCCCCAAAAATGTATCAAGAAGTTCACTTTGCTTGAATGATGAAATTGCTGTGACAGCTTGGGAAAGCTTCCTGCCGAAGAACCAGCTCGGGGCCAGACACGGGCCTGCAGAAAGCCACCCTCCGGGTGCTTTTTACCCCTGGTGGCTCATGAAGAGTGTTTAATTCTATGCCGAATATATTCATCCCACTGACCTCTTAACGTCTCTTACCTTCTCTTATGTCTTGTATGTATTGACGATGGCCATAGGGTTTATTTCTAAATGTGGCAGATCTTGGTTTGCTAGGTAACACTGGAGAAAACGAAAAAGTCTGTGAAAGCTCAGATTTCTATAGGCTATTCTAAATTAATATAATTTAACATAATTGCATTAATATTTAAATTATACTTGATATTTAAATTAAATTACTTCCAGACCGGTCACCTGTGTTCTCAGCTTCTCTATCCCAGATCCCTTACATACCTGCCAGTGCCTGGAAATCTGATCTTCAGTAGACCTTTCACAAACATAGGAAGCAAGGGAGGGAGAGAGGGAAGAGGTGAAGGTAGGAAAAGAGGGGAGGGGAGGAAGGGAAGGGAAAGGGAAAGGGAAGGAGGAAATTTGCAAAACTGCAAAGTATTCCATGAAATGCGTTGCTGTTCCTTGCCCTAGAGATTAAAGACATAATAGATTTTTTAGTTGGGAATTTCTTTTTTATAACGAAGACATCATTTTTTAGCAGGCCTGTCATTTTTATGTGAATATACATGCTTTCTCCTCGTTAGGAAGAGGAGATTTTACGCTGGCAGTTTCGCTGGAAAGGGGTTTTTGTCTGTTGTCTTTCAGGGCACCGCTGGCGTGCGACGACCCCCTCCTGCCGCTGAGCGCGGCCCGCACACAGCAGTGGGGGCTCCCTCAGGGGCCTCGCCTCAGCCTGACGCCCAAGAGCAGAAGCAGCAAGTGACCCTCCAGCCGCCTCCGGGCCTGCCCTCTCCCCAGACTCATCTGTTCAGCCACCTCCCTCTGCATTCTCAACAGCAGTCCAGGACACCTTACAACATGGTTCCAGTCGGGGGAATCCACGTGGTCCCCGCCGGCCTCACGTACTCCACGTTCGTGCCCATTCAGGCGGGGCCGATGCAGCTCACGATCCCCGCGGTCAATGTGATTCACAGAACTGTGGGCCCGCCCGGGGATTCGGTCGCAGAAGTTTCCGGCGCTCCCAGCCCCGCGGGAGTGGCCGAATTGAGCGGCGTGGTGCCGTGTATACCCATTGGCCAAATCCGCATGCCGGGCCTTCAGAACCTCAGCACGCAGGCCTTGCAGCCGCTGCCGTCGCTGGGCGTGGAGACCGTCAACATCCTGGGCCTGGCCAACACCAACGTGGCC
This sequence comes from Prionailurus bengalensis, assembly GCF_016509475.1. Taxonomy (NCBI): domain Eukaryota; kingdom Metazoa; phylum Chordata; class Mammalia; order Carnivora; family Felidae; genus Prionailurus; species Prionailurus bengalensis. Next base: position 16,727,787 of record NC_057349.1, on the reverse strand, counting down.
CCGCAGGTGCACCCGCCGGGGCTGGCGCTCAGTGCCGTGGGCCTGCAGGTTCTCACCGCAAACCCCTCCTCGCAGAGCAGCCCCACCCCTCAGGCGCACATTCCAGGCCTCCAGATCCTGAACATTGCCTTGCCCACTTTAATCCCCTCTGTCGGTCAAGTGCCCGCCGACCCGCGGGGGGTTCCCGAGATGCCCCCTTCCCAACCCAGGGCGCGGGAGGCGCCCCCCAGGCCGACTTCGGGAGCCGGCGCAGATCAGGGCGGCGGGGCCTCGTCTCCTCAGGGGTCCCCCCAAGTCCAGCGGGAAAATGCAACACACGTTCTAGATGCGTCTGCCCCCGCGAGAGACCCCGGCCAGCCCGACGGCTCAAGGAAAGCGGACTCGGGCAAGGCCGCCGCCATGAATCACGTGAAGCCCAGGCACGAGCTCGCCCCCCTGCAGGGCAAACCAGCCGCCTCGGCCGAGCCTCTGCTGCAGGGGCGTCCCGAAGCTTCCCTGGAACCTTGCGGCCTGCGGACTCGCTCCCCCGAGGGGCAGGTGCCCGGGCCCGCAGCGCCGCCCCGAAGGCGGGCCACCGCGCAGTTCAGCGACGTGAGTAGTGACGACGACGAGGACAGGCTCGTGATCGCCACCTAGTGGGCCTCGACTTGGGGGGGTTTGGTTTGGTCTGGGCTTTTGGTGGGGTTGGTTTTGGGGTTTTTTGTGTTTTTTTGGTTTTTTGTTTTTGGTTTTTTTTTTTTTTTTATATAACACTTAAAGGTTTCTTTGAAAACCCTCCTTTCCTTAAAGCACATTTTTCTGACATAAACTCATGACTAATCTTTGTGCAATCATGAACTTTTGACCAATAATTGTTGTTTTGTGTCCGCTCCAGCCATTTTTGTACATGTTGTATAGACACTTGTGCCTTTTAGGAGTTTATGTTTAGAAGCTGTACAGATTGTTGAATATCTATATACATAAAATATATATTATATATGTATATGAAAACCAGGTAGTTATTTGTGTTTAGAAAGAAAAAACCCTGTCAAATAAATCAAATGATTAAATTATATGTTGCACTGTTAAATATAAATTTTTATGGCTGTGGGGCAGAGTTTCTGTGTATAAATTAGTATGTAAACTCCATATTTATTGTATTCATATTAGTCTTTGAAAATGGGTCTGTCCTTCCTGTGTAAGACAGTAACTTTACACTTCAGACAGATTTTCTGTGTCATGAATTGTTTCAGTAAAATATTGTTTACTGACTTTACCTTTGCTTCACTTGTGCCTTCTTTATATGTTTGGCGATCAGTAATCTGTGTTCCGAAAATAGCCGTAGGTCACATTCTGTCTACGCTCAGCCTCACCCTTAGTTTTGAGAAACAGGGGCTTTACCGGTGTTACTGCCGTGGGAAACTCCGTGAAACCCACCCAGCTGTGAGGAGTAACTTCATAGCCATGAACTCCTAGAAGGTTCGCTACTTAGAACTCTTTTTGTAAATGCATATGGCACAGAGCCTGGAATGGGCAAACTTCCTCAATGCAGGTGGGACCATTTCTGGTAAGCAGAAAATAAGTTACAAAAACAGTTGTGCTGAGAACTTGGCTGAGGCCCGTGCTCCACCCCCAGGTCTGTCCAGTAGCCGCGGACTCTTTCTTTCCCTCATAATAAGTCCTGCTTTTTTACACTCCGAGAGCTCTCTGACCGGTACCGAACCACAGAGGGCCCAAGATTTACAGAAGAACCAAATTCAGACTTTGAATTATTTACGTGATTCTCTTTATAAATGATGCTTTCCTGTCCTGGGAGGCTTAACTGCCCTTACTCATTCAGAAAAAAATTCAGTTACCTTTGCAGCGATTGGCATTATGACCTAAGCGTTACAGATGCTGGATCTGTGAGAACGTGTTTTAACGTTGAAATTTAGTATGTCACACATCGTGAAGGCAATGCATTCACATTTTTTAAAGGCGGCTTCCTTTGTGGGGATACCAGGGCTCTGAAGCCGTTGAGACCACAGGCTCTTTGGGGGAAGTATTCTAAGGAGGTTGGAGACCTGCTATTGGTGAGCCCCCGCTTCCTGTGACTTTGGGAAAGGCACCTGCCATCTCGGTCTGCATGCCCTAAACCTAAATTATCTCTAGAAGGCAGTCTGGCCGCAGCAGGCTCTGATGGGTCTGTGATGCTTTGGACGCATGCTTAAATTTTTATTTACACTTACCGACAGATTAAGTACCAAAATTCTCTCAAAAATATAAAAAAAACACTTTATGTTTCAAGATAGATTTGAAAAGAATCCTAGAAACTTCTATTATATCCATCTATCAATACGGTTGTTGAAAATGAAGTCCAGGGGCGCCTGGGTGGCGCAGTCGGTTAAGCATCCGACTTCAGCCAGGTCACGATCTCGCGGTCCGTGAGTTCGAGCCCCGCGTCAGGCTCTGGGCTGATGGCTCGGAGCCTGGAGCCTGTTTCCGATTCTGTGTCTCCCTCTCTCTGCCCCTCCCCCGTTCATGCTCTGTCTCTCTCTGTCCCCCAAAAAATAAATAAACGTTGAAAAAAAAATTAAAAAAAAAAAAGAAAAGAAAATGAAGTCCATTATCCATCAAATACCTCAAAATTACTGTCTTAACTTCATGTCATGCTTTCTATTACACTTTTTGTGGTACTTGGCCAAAGATTTTACAGCAGTGTAACATTTTTATTGTGTAATCACATTTTAGGTATGTATAACTTCTCTGAATTCAAAAGTAATGCTCAGAATTTCAGGATTGGGTTTTTCTTTTTAGTTTGTAGAGGGAGAATTTTCTTAATTTTCCTACATTTAACCAAATACCAAATGTTGTGATATAATTGGATGCCCCCTTGAGAATTTTATCTAATGCTGCCATGTATCTTAAGCTTCTTTTGCAGGCTTGACTTTTTAAGATTCATTACATTATACACATATCTTTAATATTAGTGACTTTAGTACTCTAATGTGGCTTGCAAATATTTTGCTGGCATTTGAAATATACAGCTAAGTAAGAAACATTACCTAAGTCTGAGCCATTATAACCTAAGTGTGAGCCATTATATTTTGAGATAGTTATGTAAACAAAATACAAGGAAATAACGTTGAACACTTTCTGCAAAGTCATCTTTTCCCAAGGAGCATTGTTATTCTTAAACATGCGTGACTTTCAAATGATGCAATCCAGACAGCTAGTGAGACTACCCGTGACTTTTATTCTCTTGTACTGTCATGAAAGAGGTCACTAGAGACCGAGAGCACAATGACCATAGCGAATCCCGATGATGTTATTAGCAAAACAGTTATGCGTTTATGAAAAGCATAATGTGAGTCAATTTCAGTATCTTCTTTTATGAACCCACAGCAATGTCACTCTCAGAAGTGTTGTAGCTAAAGAGCCAAAGGTCTGGGGTGCCTGGCTGGCTCAGTTGGTACGGCATGTGACTCCTGATCTCAGGGTCGTGAGTTCGAACCCTATGGTGGGGGTAGAGATTAAAGAAAATAAATAAATCTCACCTAATAAAACTTCTAAAAAAAAAGTTCATCTTTCTAGTTTTCAAAAGTTGCTAGATCCATTTTATGAAAATGTTGAGTTAATGGACGTCAGTGACATTCAAGTAACTTGTTTTCATTCCCTCAACTTTAGGCTATAATGATACTTAATGTTTTCAGAATGATAATTAACTGATAATATTTCATGTAGAGGTTTTATTTCTCATTTTTTTAAATAATACAGCTGTGACTTTCATTTCACTTCACAGAAACAGTATAAATAATACTCTTAATCTCTAATCTGAATTTTAAATGATAGGGCTTAACAAGGATTATGGAGATGTTCATTATTTTTGTTGGAAGACTGTTGATATTTCTTGATGTGTGCTCAGGTCAAAATATAACATCAATGAGCTGCTTTTCTGTTTTTAAGCTTACACTTTGAGATCAAGTTTCAGCCACACCAAAAGGTGACTTTTATTAAAGTAGTTTTGTCTCAAAACTACCTATCCATTCTAAACACGGGATATTAAATCTAAGACGAGAATCTTCTGCCGAACTGATTTCCCATGACTTGGAGTTATCTCTTTAACCGTCAATGAAGGTTATTATTTATATATTTATCTTTTAATGACCCTGACTCTCTGCCGTCATTACAAAAAGAAATTTAAAGCAAAACTGGTAAAACATTTTTTTCTACAAATTATGTAATCTGAAAGTCATGAGGCTTTTATGTATATCGGGTTCATCCAGAACCTTGAATACATACAAGGTTCTGTGCAGGCACTGTAGACATAAGAGTTAAAGCAGAGATATAACCCACTCCTTGGTGTTCCCTCTCCTCTGAACCAGGCTCGGGTCCGAAGCAGATTTAGGCATCCAAAACCCAGCACTTGTAGTAAGTACCAACAAACTCCAATACTATGCAAGATACAAAAGAAATTAGAAAGCACGCTTTCTACCCCAAAGGAGCATGCTTGCTTAAGACTTAGGCCATATAAACTAGAGAATAATACCAGACCACACGTATCTTAGAAACCACAGACTGTAAACATTTTGAGAGTTAAGAAAGTTTTTATATGCAGTAATTAGCGATTTGTCTATGTTAAGGACTGCTGTATTTTGAAGAAGGGATGGCATTTGGGGCTCTAGAGATAATGCTACACAGTACAATAAAAATAGCTGAGATGACTCTGTGACTTCAAATCGTGCCTGGTCTGCTGACAGCTCGGAGCCTGCTTGGGATTCTCTCTCTCCCGCTACCTGCTCACTCTCCTGCACTCTCTCTCTCTCTCTCTCAAAATCAATAAACTTTAAAATAAATAAAATTGTGTCTGGGAACCAACCTAAGTGGAAAAGAGGCTTCGCTCGGGCTTTCCACAAATATTTAGCACCGAGAATGTAGAGAGCACTTTGGAGATAGGAATGAAACGCAAACTAAATAGCATCTGTTCTCTAGGAGCTTACGTCCTAGTAGAACAAGCACACAGCGCAGAGGACCTCAAGAGGCGAAGGAGCTTCACCTCCCGCGGGTTCACGGGTTCGGTTACCGCAGCCTACCTCGGCCCAGAAGCAGGTGGTCTCCCTCTGGCCCATCCCCAGCAGGTCAGTCGTGGTGCCTGTGTCTTTCACCTCCCTCCATCCCCTCTCATCATCCCAAGGGGGTGTGTATGGTACAGGAAGATCTTTTGAGAGAAAGCGACCACGCACCTGATTTCCATTTTGGTATACTACAATGGTTCTATTTTATCATTAGTTCCTGATGATCTTCTAATGTGCCTCATTGATAAGTTACACTTTTTCACAGGCATGAATGTATTGGAAAAAATACATCGTAAATGGAGGTCAGTACTACTCTGTGGTTTCAGGCGTCCACTAATAAGGGGATATGTATAACCAAGAGCATTAGTACAAATAAGGAAGAGCTCCTGGTTAAATTGATCAGGGAGCGCTTTATGGAGCATGTGACATTCCAGCGTGGCCTCGAAGGGACTTCACTAAGCCGAAACAATAGAAAGGAAGGACATCACCGACAGAGAGGATGTGGTTAAGATTTATCCCTACTATGTCCTGTTTATAATCTCATTTAGGGGCACCGGGGTGGCTCGGTCAGTTAAGCCAACCTCGGCTCAGGTCATGATCTCTCGGTTCGTGAGTTCGAGCCCCGCGTGGGGCTCTGTGCTGACAGCTCCGAGCCTGGAGCCTGCTTCCGATTCTGTGTCCCCCTCTGTCTCTGCCCCTCCCCCACTCACATACTGTCTCTCTGTCTCTCTGTCTCAAAAATAAATAAGCATTAAAAAAATGTAATCTCGGGGCGCCTGGGTGGCGCAGTCGGTTAAGCGTCCGACTTCAGCCAGGTCACGATCTCGCGGTCCGGGAGTTCGAGCCCCACGTCAGGCTCTGGGCTGATGGCTCAGAGCCTGGAGCCAGTTTCCGATTCTGTGTCTCCCTCTCTCTCTGCCCCTCCCCCATTCATGCTCTGTCTCTCTCTGTCCCAAAAATAAATAAACGTTGAAAAAAAAATTTAAAAAAAAAAAAAATGTAATCTCATTTTAACCAAGGCAAGTATTATTCTCCCATTTTATAGACAAGAAGGCTGCGTCTCTCATTGTTTTGCATCTTCATCATGCTGGTGCAGGAGTGGTATTTAAAAAGTTTGCGTGACAACAGCGTTGCACGTAAGCAATGGTGCAGGAAGCGTGAAGAATCAAGACGAAGGGAGCCGACAGTGTTTCAGTGGTCCAGCAAGAACCCAGCAACGCCGTGGTAATATTGTGAAGAACAAGGGACAGAATTGAAGATGATTAAAAGTGTGTGGGCTCGGGGCACCTGGGTGGCTCAGTGGGTTAAGCGTCCAGCTCTTGGTCTGGGCTCAAGTCATAATCTCCCAGTTCATGAGTTCAAGCCCCACATCGGGATTCTTTCTGAGATTCTCTCTCTTCTCTCTCTCTGTCCCTCCTCAGCTCTCTCTCAAAATAAATAAATCAACTTAAAAGATTAAAAAGAAGTGTGTGGGCTCTTCAAGTGGAAAGGGCACCCGGTGGGTCAGAGTCCTTTCTTTAATGTGCTAATAATTCAGCTCAGGAACTGGCAATAACAGGACAGAAGAGTGAGAAGGAAAGGAAGTAAGGCCGGGAGCATGAAGGTATACACAGAGTACCCGTTACCAAGCTGACCACAGTTCTTTTTAATTGGAAGACTCAATAAAATTACAGAAGACATTTGTTGACAATTCAGATAGATGAGGATCAATGTCCAAGAAGATTGGGCCAACTGGAGTGAGGGGCTGGATGTAAGACAAAATTTAACAGGAAAAAATGAAACTGCATTTAAAAAGGTGGCAGTTTGGGGGGCGCCTGAGTGGCTTAGTCAGTTGGGTGTCCGACTTTGGCTCAGGTCATGATCTCGTGGTCTGTGAGTTCGAGCCCCGCGTCGGGCTTGTGCTGACAGCTCAGAACCTGGAGCCCGCTTTGGATTCTGTGTCTCCCTCTCTGTCTGCCCCTCCCCCGCTCATGCTCTGTCTCTCTCTGTCAAAAATAAACATTAAAAAAAAATTTTTTTAAATGTGGCAGTTTGGGGGTGCCTGGGTGGCCTCTGACTTCGGCTCAGGTCATGATCTCAGGGTTCATAGGTTTGAGCTCTACTTTGGGCTCTTGGCTGTCACCACAGAGCCTGCTTGGGATCCTCTGTCCCCCTGTCTCCCCCCTCCCCCACTCACACTGTCTCTCTCCCTCTCTCTCTCTCTCTCTCAAAAATAAATGAACATTTAAAAAATATAAAAATAAAAATTTAGCAGATTCACTTATATAAAGTTCAGTGTGTGCCATTCTTAACCCCCCCCCCCAAAAAAAACAACATCGTCTTGGGATATTAGAAAGACATTAGTTAGAGCCATATTAAAAAAAAATAGCCACGCTCTCTTCCCTCACGACCAGAGAACATCATGGAAGTCTTTTTTGTAACTGTGACTTCTGGATCCCAAGCTTGGATCCCATGCCTGAACAATACAGAAAGAAATGTGCACGCTTTGAGGCCATCAAGCTCTGGAAACCAAGCCTAGGGAAGGGCCTTCGTGAGAGGGCCGGAGGCGGGACAGCCTGGATGGTCCGTCATGCAGCCAAGAAAGCACTTCAGGCTTCAGGAAGGTCACAGCAGCAGCAAGAATAAGGAGGCATCATAATGAAAAATAATAATAATAATAAATAAAGAATAGCCGTAACGTTGTCTTTCCAGGAGAAGAGAGAGAGAGAGAGAATGAGAGAGTGAGTTTGGGGAGTTGGAATAAAGCAGAGTGGGCCATTGTGAGGGAAATGCCTTGTCTCCATTAACTTTTACGTAAAACAGGATTAGCCTCCCAGCAAGCAGCTGGCGGGAATTCATGGCTCACAAAGGAAAACTCACATTTGCATAATAACCAGACATAGAGGAATATATCTTCAGGGAAGACCAGGATATTAAAAATTCCAGTATTACTCACACCAATCCATTAAGATCTATCAGGACAAGCCAGGGGAGGGCATGCTTGACTCTTCTCCCTGCCTCTGCATGCTGAAGCCAAGTTCTAAAAGAACACCACTTCTGCGAGCTTGGGTGCTTAGGACCTCTCTGCTCTGGCAATGTGCAGGTGCAGCAAAGAAGAGCCCCAGAAACGAGGATCGGTGACCCAGCCACATTCTAACACCAGGAAGAAGGGCCAGGCAGGTGTTTCTCTCAAAGTCACAGATCAAATTTTGCTTATTTTGTAGTTGGGGCCCTTTTTAAAATAAAAAGTCCCCACAACATATAACAAAAGTTTTATTTTATTTTTTTAATGTTCATTTATTTGAGAGAGAGAGAGAGAGAGAGAGAGAGAGCGCCCAAGCAGAGCAGGAGCAGAGAGAGAGGGGGAGACAGAGAATTGGAAGCAGGCTCGGCACCCAATAGGGCACTTGAACTCATGAACTGTGAGATCGTGACCTGAGCCGAAGTTGGCTGCTTAACCAACTGAGCCACCCAGGTGCCCCTATAACAAAAGTTGTCTTATCACTATGCTTTTGTTCTCGGAGAAGTTAGGGCTGCCTCGTTCCCTAATGCCTGAGGTTCCGTTGGAAATGAAGGGTTTAGTTCGGCACAATGAAGAGTTATTCTTTTGAGGCTCTGGATTCTGGTAGAGGTGAGGCTGCCTGTTGGGATAATGATGGAAAGCTTTACATTTTATTTCCCCACCACCCAGGCCATCCCCCATTCTGAAAAGAAGTAGCTGACTTAGGTTGTTGTTATGAAACTCCAAATCACATGTGAAAATTTCCTGGCTTGCAAAGTTACGATACGTTCATTTTCAGAATTAGGTCAATTTTCTGACTTAAACTAATAAGGTATCCATGCAGATATGTTTTGAGATCATCCACGGGTGGAACAGAGTATTTTCTGAACAAGTCACGTTATATATAATGCAGTATTTCTAATTTAATCATTGCAATATGATATGATGCTAATCCCATTTTATGGTTGAGAATATATCTAAGGGTTACAAAGCAGTGAGTGAAACCAGGATTGAAAACTGGCTCCGTGTCCCCCCCACCCCAACCACGCTGCTTTTCAGTAATGATTTACACAGTAATTGTGTTGTATTGTATTCATTTCTAGGTGAAAGTCTACTTAGTATTCATAAAACATCCCATGTAAATTTCCAAATGAAATGAATAGGTCCAGTGCCATGAGTATTTGTATAGATATTAGATTTTATAACCTTTTTGTATGCCTTTTCTCATCATTGAGATAACAGGAGCCATGGAAATATTAGTGAAGAAATATTTAAATAGGAGATAAAGTAGCATGTAAAGTGACAATTCTAATCAAGCATAAAACATGCAGATTTCCAAAGTATATGAGGTGTCAATTATTAATCATCATTCAGAAAGATGTCTTTGTTACCTATCTTACAGTAGTTAAAGTCAAGCGAAAAGGGAAAGTTGAACATAGATCCACATTGTTTTGGATACAAACATGGTTTGAACACAGTGTAACATTGTATCATAAAGTCTCTGAATTTGATCCTTTTGGAAATATTTTTAAGAAGAAATAGAGCAATTTTCTATGATTTTTGATAGAGGAGAAAATTATTTAAATGTATTTCTCGGGCAAAAGGGAGCATCAAATTGTACTTTTAAAAAATATCTTAAATTGTGCTATTTAAATATAATGTCAAGAAAGCAAAGATAGGAATTCAGAAGGAAATGAAGACATTAATAAATTCCTTTTACAGAAGCAGTAAAAGTGAAAAAGAAATAATTGAGCTCCTCAGCAAGTGATTCCATATCTCAGAGTACACCAGTGGAGGTCACTCTATAGAACTAACCCTTGCCGACTTGCCAGTTCTTACTTTCGGTGTCTGAGTCATAGAAGTGAATAATTTCATAAAGTCCACGTATTGGTGGGTTTTATAACGTTATAAGGACCAATAGACATTTGTTATGTGGTTGGTTTTGCTGGAGACAGGACACCTTTCATTCAGTCATTTCCAGTTACTTGAAAGACCTTATGTTTGGTTATTTACCTACGAATGTTGCCAAATGGGGTCTAAGGAAACCATGTTAGGTGAAAGACAACAGGAGTTTACATTCCTGGAGGTCAATCATGGAAAGAAAAGCCAGCTTTGAGATCAGTCAATTAGCCAGGCATGCTTAGTTTTCTTTGCTAATAGCAAGGCTTAGTTTGGCCCCGTGGGGTCAAATGTTAAGACTGGTTTTGATTCAGCAATCGCGTCCTTTGATACCTTTGATTTTTGTTATTTTGGAATATCTTTATACATTATACCTGGAGACCTTTTCTGTTACTTCCACACTCGTATTCCCTAGAAGTAGCCCACCAAAAGTAGTTTAAGCTTTCATGCAGAGTCTGCTTATTCATAACCAACCAATGTACCATGGACCATTATAATAATTATTGAAAGATCCAGCCTTCATCGAAAGTATATTAACTATTCTGATAAAATAACTTGCACCATTTCATAGTCTACAAGGGGCTGCCACTTTTTGAACGCATAATGTTGACTGTCAGAAACTGAACCTCAGGAAGTAATCTATGGGAGAAAAAATAACTTTTAAAACTCACCTTTTTAAAAATTAATTTCAGACCCAAATCACTAATGACTTCCTTTGGTGAATGACCACGAAGTTAAATGCTTGATAAAAGATATTTTTCTTTGTTTCAGCCTCTGTTGGAAATAGTTGTAAAATGTTTAGTACATGGTACATCAATCCTCTTTGATGCTTAAGCAACCCTGAATGCCTTCAGGTCAATGCCCACGAAGGTTCTTTAAATAGAGATAAAGATCAGAACTGACACAGGGACCCCAGGGGCCTATCCTAGAAAATGTTGTGTTTGTTTTGTTTTGTAACTAAACAAATTCCTGTGAACTCTTTGTTGTCATTTTTCTAAATCCTTCAAAAAAAAGAGGGATTTGGAAGACAAAACAGATTGAGGCGTCAAAACATTTAAAGTTTCTTCTATAGGGAGAGTCCTATGTTCCTTAGCGTTTCAGCTGAACTAGAGCCAATATTTCACAACATACTTTCGTTATTGTCTCTTACAAGCACTTAAAGCTTTCGTTGCTGTTTTTACTCTTGCTACTTCAATAACTTCCTCTTCAGCATGTGGCATACATTCTGAGTGTGTTTGTAAATGACTTGTAATATGGTGTAACTGATGTGTGAAACCTGCACATTTCATTAAAATTTAGCCCGGTGTTAGGGGCCACTTAGATCTGTTGGCTGGAGTGTGATTGAACTTCAGTTCAGTCTCTGCTCAGGACTTATTCCAGTGGCCAATGATTGGCATTCCTAACTGCTGTAAATCGTCCCACAAATGTATGACCGTATGGAATATGAACAAGAAAGAGTGAGTTTGCAAAGAGTATCTCCAGGCCCATAGATTATTATTAGCGTAGGTGTTATATGTTCTAGAGTTTACCTGTTTGTCAAATCAAAACAGAAGCTTCAGTCTTAGTTCTTGTCGGTACTACGGGCAGAGGCATGTAACATCTTGCATATGGAAACGAGTAATCTTAAGAACAGAATGCTTCAATTCACATCCCAACTCCACAATTTCCCGGCTAATTATCAAGTTATTTTCTGTCCCTCAATTTTCTCATCTGTCATTTAGGGCAACGGTAAGTGCTCCCATGCCTCTTGCTGCACCATTATTCTCAACAGCCAAGATTTATGGCAACAACTTAAGTGTCCATCAAAGGAGGAATGGATGAAGAAAATGTGATCTTTATATATAACAATAACCATTATTGTTTTATCATTATATATAAATACAGATATATATATATATAGTGGAGTACGGTCCAGCCATGAGAAAGAAGGAAACCCTACCATTTATGACCACATGGATAGACCTTGAGGGCCTTACGCTGAGATAAGTCAGACAGAGAAAGACAAATACTGTATTATCTCACTGACATGTGGAATCTAAAAAAGCAGAACTGGAAAAAACAGTAGAATGGAGCCACAGTAGAATGGAGAGTTGGGCAGGTGTTGTTTTAAGGGTATGAACTTGCGACTAGTTGATGCGTAAGTCCTGGAGACCTAATGCACAGTATAGTGATTACAGTCAGCAATCCTGTATTATAAACTCCAGAGTTGCTAAGAGACTAGATCTTAATTGTTCTCACCACAAAAAAGAAACGCTGATCACATGACGTGATAGAAGTGTCAGCTCATGCTACGACGGCAATCGCATCACAATATGCAAACGTATCAAGTTAACCCAGCGCACACCTTAAACGTACACAATGTTATTTGTCAGTTATATCTCAGTTAAAAATATAGCAAGTACGCAGAAATTAACAATTCCTGGTGCACAGACACATCTGAATAAATGTTAGCACTGATGACTCGAGTCATGATGCTTTGCAACAGGGCAGATGCCAACAGTCATCCAGCAAATACTTACAAGCACCTTCCCTGCGCAAGACCACGGTCAGATCTTTGTCTGCGACTCCGCTAAAACCCACCCGCGCCCCTTTGTAAATGCCGCCCCATGTTTACAATGTTTTCTAACGTTGTTGCTTTGCAGGAAAACCAGACAAGGCAGAAGGAAAATGAATCAGCCGAACAGGTTATTGCTGACAGCTTACGGGAACTCTTCTGTCTCCAAGTTTGAAAAAGTGAAGTTGTTCTTGTTCATCCCCAGGAAGATGGGCTGTCGGCTGGCTGGCAAAAAGAGCTGTGTGATATTTGCAAATGAAAAGTACACCACTCAAGGAAAGGTACAGATTTCTGAGGCTGTTCCGTGCTTGCCTTTTTTCTTGGTGGAATCTAGCAGGAAGTGAGGCACAGAGAGTTTTCTTTAGGGAAGATCACAGCCGGAATCTTCACAGAGCCCAGGCCTGCCCAGAGACCGGTGTTAGAGAACCACTAAACCTCAGGTTGCTGAGAGAAGCCCACCCAGCGGAATTAGGCTGGTGCCTCTCAGCATCTCCGGTTGTGCCTGAACTGGGGCTGCTCTCACTGCCTGGCAACTTCAAGGTCACACCCAATTGGACAGGAGGACATCCAAATTACACAGTTGAAGCGGTGATTGGAAATAGTTGATCTGGTTTGATTCTAGGTCACTTTCTTATTTTGAGTCTTGGGTGTGCTTTTAAGAATCACTGAATTGAGCTATAAAAAGCTCCTCCAATCTTCTCATTTAATTGATGAGGAAAATGATGTCCCAAGAGGGTAAATACTCTACATCCTTTTAGGGAGATAAAAAGTCGGGGGGGGGGGGGTGGCAGCACGCGGGAGGCCCAGTCATTAGAGTGTCCAGCTCTTAATTTCCGCTCACATCATGATCTCACAGTTCCGTGAGTTGAAGCCCAGCCCTGCATCGGGCTCTGGGCTGACAGTGTAGAGCCTGCTTGAGATTCTCCCTCTCTCTGTCTCTCTCAAAATAAATAAATAAACTTAAAAAATAAATAAATAAAGGAAAGATACAAAGTAGCCACTGGCTACCAACGCAGGCTCCCAGGACAGTTCCTGAGATTACTTCCTTCCTCCTCTGCTTACAAGCTTTCCCGAATAGGTCATTGACCCTCCCCGTACTCCAAGTTCCTGATCTAAAAATGGGGAGGGGCGCCTGGGTTAAGCGACCGGCTTCAGCCAGGTCACGATCTCGCAGTCCGTGAGTTCGAGCCCCGTGTCGGGCTCTGGGCTGATGGCTCAGAGCCTGGAGCCTGTTTCCGATTCTGTGTCTCCCTCTCTCTCTGCCCCTCCCCCGTTCATGCTCTGTCTCTCTCTGTCCCAAAAAATAAATAAACGTTGAAAAAAAAAATTTTTTTTTAATAAATAAATAAATAAAAATGGGGATAAAAATAATCCAAAACTCAGAAATCGGCAGGAAGATCTAATGACATCTCATTAGGGTATTTAGTAATGAACCTGCCTAGCCTATAATAAGTAGTCAATCAAGGTTGCCTCATTCTTATATTACAATTATACCTTTTGGTTTTACTTTGGGGAAACCTAAGTTGGAAAGAAACCAGAAGACAATGGGCTGACAGTCAACCATTGCTTTATGCTCTGATCTTCACTCCTGACCTCTAATGAGCTGGCCAAATGATAAGGAGAATTTTTATACTCAGGGTTATTTGTTTTTGTTTTTGCCTCCCAGCGCAGTATTCAGAGTACCTGAGAGGATTAGGTTATAAAAGTTATGCTTGGAATGTTTTTAAAGAATTTGATTATTTTATAAACAGTGTTTGAAAGAATTTAATTCTTTGAGTTTATGTTTTGGGGACTTCAAATGCTTAAGGTGGCATTTCAAAGTATTACTATAAAAAGGAAAATTGTAACTTTACTAGGAAAAATATAAGGTATTATCTTTATGACACTGAGGTAGAAAAAGCCTTTTTTTTAGGTAAGAAGCAAGAACTAAAAATTCAAGTTCATCAAAATGCCACACTTTGGTTCAACATAAAAACATTAAAATGTTAAGAAAGACAACTCAGCTGGGGAATGGATTTGCCTTAGATATCTCACAAAAGATACTCACCCAAAACATATTTAAAATATTTTATAAGCCGGTAAGGAAAAAAAGTCAAAAGACCTAGTAGGAAAATGTTCAAAAGGTAAGACTAAGAAACTCACAGAAAAAAAAAAAAATGGCCAACGCATATATTACAAATGTCCACCTTCAACAAAAATGAGAAAAGGAAAATTAAAATGAGATTTTTTTCCCCTAGGTACGTAGATATTAAAAGCCTAATGGCATCGAGTGTGGCTAGGGCTATGGAGACAGGCCATAGCTGTTTTTAGACACGGCTGGTGAGGTCTGAGTTGATGCAGCCATTGAGAAGAACAATTTAGCAGTTTTCACCAAAACCCAAAATGCAGTCTGTGTCCCTCCTTCTCCGTATCAATGCTCAATACGGAGGAACACAGAGAGAAACACATAGACAAACAGGAACCAAAATAATGTGTGATTGTTTTTTCTATGTTGAAAAATTATAAAAAACCTAACTCTCCTTCGATGGAATAATGCTGAATAAACCAGGGCATATTCCTTCTCTGAAATGCTAAGCATGATTAAAAAGGAAAGTATTAAACAGAGGGATAGATCTCCAGGGCCTAGCTTGAGATAAAAGTAACCAGTAGCAGGAAAACTCATATAATAGGTACAGTTTATATGTAGAATATAAAAAGATATAACCAAACGGAGTACAGATGTTTGGAGTCACATGTCTTTAAAAAAAAAAATTAATGTTTGTTTATTGTTGAGAGAGAGAGAGAGAGGGAGAGGCAGAGAGAGAGGGAGACACAAAATCTGAAGCAGGCTCCAGGCTCTGAGCTGTCCGCACAGAGCGTGACGTGGGGCTTGAACTCATAAACCATGAGATCATGACCTGAGCTGAAGTCAGACACTTAACCCACTGAGCCACCCAGGCACCCCTGGAGTCATATGTCTTTATGTAGAAGCACAAGGAAAGTCATGGAACGATACAACTCATAGCTGAAGAGCTGGGGATCATGGCAAAGGCATTGGGGGGGTGAGCATTCATCGGGTTTTATGGGCCCAGCAAGTCAAGAACAAATTAATATGTAGACAGGGACAAAAATGTCAGTTTTATGATGGATAAAGGCTATAACGGAGCCGATGGCTTAGGTCCACAAGCAAACAGGCTTGCTGAGGTCTTGCTCCCATCACATTTACCCCCTGCGTGTCCCCTCTCCCTTTCAGCCCAAGCCTCGGGGACATTCCGCAAGAGAGTTTAGTTCTTCATAACCTCATAATGGCCAGAGCCAGAGAAGGGAGTTAAAAGACCGGTTCCTCAATCTCATAACCTTTTAAGAGACGGGCTCCACTTGACTTAGAAATGTGGACCAATGCTGTCCCCACCACGTAGGTAACACATCTTTCTTTCACATCCTCTGGAGGAGTAAGTCTGGAAAGGATGGGGCAGCCAGGTCAGCATTACTCTTGTTGCTGCTTTTAATGTTACTGTTATTCTTGTCCCACCATGGTGATGAATGAGTGCCTCCCTTAACAGCGTTGCTAACAAGCAATGTTTTAATGCTTTAGAAAGAGGAAATGTATTCTTGCAACACAAGTGAACAAAACCAAAATTTAAATAGAAGTTTAGAAAGGATGTTAGCTTTTTCTCAGAACAGTGGTCACGTACAAGTAATGTTTTAATACTTCCAAGGAAAAAATATTTTTGTACCAGTTATGTAATAGAATAAAAATTAAGATTAAAGACAAGACAGAAAGCTCAATAGGGGCGCCTGGGTGTCTCAGTTGGTTAAGCATCTGACTTCTGCTCAGGTCACGATCTCATGGTTTGTGGGTTCGAGCTCCGCATCGGGCTCTGTGCTGACAGCTCAGAGCCTGGAGCCTGTTTCGAATTCTGTGTCTTCCTCTGTCTTTGCTCCTCTCCCGCTTATGCACTCTCTCTCTGTCTCTCATAAATAAATGTTAAAAAAAACAAGTTTAAAAACATTTAAAAATAAAATTAAAAAAAAAAGAAAGCTCAAAAGATATCACATGAATTTTCTTTAAAAGGACTGGAAATTTCTATGAAATTGAACATGTAGACGTTCAGTACGTTTTATATCAACACCACTATACATTCAAATTATTGAATAGCATTTTTGAAATAATAAATAAATATTAAAATGAAAAGTACTGTGTGCAAGGCACTTTACATGTTTTACACGTTACATGTTTTTTTTTTTCATTTCATTTTTCTTTTTTTTTTTTTTTAAGCACCATGGGGTTTGCATGCTTCTTCAGTTAAGGAAACTGAGGCTTAAAATGGATAAATATTTTTCCAAGGTCCCAGAAAAATTGAGCCCATTTCAACGCATATTTATCTCCCTTGTTCTTTATCAAAATTCTCTCCCAGCTACCAGGCCACCATTGGATAAGCTGAACATATGTGTTTAAAATTAAGATAAATTCAGTTATTCTCTTGGCATATACACTTGCAGTGATTCACAAACTTGAATCTTCATCTACAAAGAAGAAAGAGGCTTTTATTCCTGTAAACTATAATTATAAGCGCTCAATATTTTTAGAGAGAAAAATGTCTCTGTTTGTGCTAGGTATTTAATAATCACCTACAGATTTGCTCTAATTGTCAGCTTCTCCAGATGACTATGGTTCTTTAAATGTCTTAACAAATAATTATAAATAGATGTTTTAGTATGAAGACATGAGAAAGATCTTCAGTGTTTCCTGTACTTCATAAACAACCATATAATTTCCATCCATGACAATTTCCATTTTCTAATATGAAACAGTGCGCGGCCACACTCTGGGCTTAAGTCTACTGGAAGCATTCTCACATTCTTTTCCTTCTCAATTACTCCTACTCAAATACTTTCCTACTCAATTACTTCTCAATTTCTTCCTCCACAATGGCGGAAATTTACATAAGAGATTAATAATCAAATACATGAACATATCTTTGTTTTCATTTGCATCAAAGCTTCTTCTTTTCCTCTTCCTCCTTTCTCCCCCTCTCTCCTCTTTCCCTCCTCCTCCTCCTCCTCCTCCTCCTCCGTCTCTCCTTCTTCTTGTAAATGCTATTTAATCCCAAATAAAGACTATATCACATATAGGTGCAAACAACATATGACTCCATTGGCTACACATCAGGAAAAGCGATGATGGTAGTTTGGTGAGATTCACCGGCCAACAAAGATATGTCAGGGTACGAGCTGATACTCCAAATGTACGGGCCACTTTATGATTCTGATTGTACATATGTTTAGCTTGGCTTGTGAGCTTTCTCCAATCTGTTATTGCAGAAAAGAACTGAGGTAATCCAAAAGAAAGTATTTGGGGACTTCCAGAAGATTCTCGAGCCAACAAAAATATACCCCAATGCCAAAGCGCTCCCTCACTAAAGTCAACATGTGAAAATGTGAATATTATTTTGGATGCCGTTGTGCTAACCCACGTGTGTTAAGGTAAGAGCTTATATTTGTCAAAGTGCAGCTTTGGTTCTTCTCATGTCATAAAACATGGGAGCTAACATCTTGATGACTCACCTTAAAATCCTTTTCTTCTCTTTGGATAACGATAACGTATTTTGCCAGATAGCCTGGCAGGAAGAAAAGCTGCTGTTTTACCTGCCAAGAGACTGAGATTGTGATCGAGATTGAAAACCAAGGTATAGAAACGATGGAATACCTCACAGCTCTTCTCCCAAAACTTGATTCCCCAGATAATAATCCCCATGTTATTATTCCCAGAATAATAATCCAATTATTTTGTCATTTATTCCCAACTCCTTAAGATTTGGGAATTAGCCCATACATGGGGCCCCAAACTCAAGCACTTCCCGTATTAACAATCGGAAATCATGCAAAAGAGAAAAACCATTTCAAATGCAGATTAAAGCAGGTATTTGGAAATTTGGACATCTGTTTTTAGGAACTCATCATGGAGGGAAGTCAAAGGGAAATCGGATCACATTGGAATACCATTCCCCCCCATTCTTTGAAATTTGCCTTTTATGTAAATAAAAAATAATAAAAGCCAAATATATATATATATATATATATATATATATATATATATAAAATCACTCTCTGAAATGGCTTCCTCACGTCACGCCTCAGGGATGTGAAGTAAAAAGACAGCACAATCAGTATACCAATCAGAAGGCTAGCAGATCATTGGCAACTCTGAGATCTATCATTCTTCCAACTAGGAGCAAGAGTTCTGATCGCGTGTGAGTTGATATGAAACAAGGTATTTTCATGGAGATGTCCAGTGAGATTTTCACTGTCATTCAGGGCCGAAGGAAATGGCTGTTTCTTCAGAGAGGCAAGATGGCCCCCTGGACTGAGTCCTGAACCAGGGGCTGTAGAACGTGGGTTCTCCCCTCAATCCCCTTACTTGTAGTCGCTGTGGTTCACTCTCTCTGATCTTCCTTTTCTTTCTTCTTAAAGAGGAGTGCCCGCCATGCCCCCTTCGGAAGAGCTTTGAGAGGCAGAGTCAGTGAAGACGTGTATTAGAATCATCTAACAAAACAGACAGTGCTGTACGCGAAGATGTCATTACTAATATTAGAAACTCTATGCGATTACTAATGAGAGTGACACTGTGTGAATGCTTCCTGCAGGGATGTGGTGTCAGCTCAAATGGTGACCCTCCCGAGTAACTCAGGAAAGGGTGTGCATCATCTGATTTTTTGAAAGTGGAGATACAAGAATCATGCTAGAGACCAAACTGCAATGTAATATTATCTATTATAATATTATATTATATTGAATGTGTGTGTGTGTGTGTGTGTGTGTGTATAGTAGCTGTCCCCAGCATCAAATAGGGAAGATTTATGTGTTACAAAGAAAATGTGCTTTCAACAAGAACAGCTAAGAGAAATGTTTTTTTAAAAAAAAATTCCAGACAAGTTTTAAGCCAAAGGAAAACAAAAGAAATGTTAGAAGCCTACCAAGTCTAGTTGTAATCATTGTGGAAAGCAGGAAAAACTTGAGAATTAGTGGATTCATAAATAATGGTAAAACAAAGCTGTGGTTTGAACTGATCTTAATGCCCTCTGCAGGAGCAATCAGATACATTACGTGCTCAGAAAGCACACTGAGAAAAAAGAAGGAGGGAAAGAGAGAGAAGCAAAGGCGTATTGAAAGGTGTGGCTCTTCCGGGGCTGGCTTCAGCACCCTCTGGTGCTTATTAAATATTCTGTGCAAACGTCTGGGTTGCAAGCCATAAAATGAAGTTCTTGGAGATGTGTTCCACAGTGATCTTTCCGATAAAAGCCCTTAGTTTTAGATGAAAAACATAATGGAGATAACGAAGATTTAATCACTTAATTTAATCTTGTCCTGCTTGGATTAGAATTCAGATTTCCTGATTCCTAATCTTTTTGGCCACCTTTCATCATGTTTCACATTTACAAGATATGATCATTTAATTATTGGACAGTGATTTCAACTCATTTTTGGACCCTGTCTAGTCGCCACTAAAAATTGTATTACAGTACACATTTCCTCTATAGGGATATGAATCAAAACTAACTGTATCTTAATAATTTTGTCCCGCCCCTTGAGATTAGAGATACGAAACAAAGGGTAGAATCTATGCTTATATTTTTCCATGTGAATGAAAAAAGTTTCAAATATAAATCACTAACAAAAATAAATGATAAAGAATTTCAAGTTATTAACTCAAACAGCTTTAACAAATTACAGTGGCAGAAATGCTAGACTAAATCATGTTATTGATATGAACGCATTGATGGATAGATGATAAATAAAATGGATACATACATAGATATCTAGTCTTTGTGGGTAGGGTGAGTTATTTGTCAGAATGTAAATGGGACAGTTAGGATTCCATCAGGTCATTTTTTCTTGCAGACAGTTGAAATGACATGAATTGTCTTTCTTGTTTGGCTTCAAGAGAGGATAGGCAAAGTCTTTTCAGCCGAGATCCTAATTTGGAATCTCTCAAAGCCTTTGTATTGAGAATTTGACTGACTTGTCTCCACTTTGTGGGCTGATCTGGGATTTTCTAGGACGTTAGCTGCAAAATGTTTAGATATGAATCCCTGTAGTGACATCTGGCACAAACGTTAAAAAAATGTCCTTATCCATCGCATTAAGTACAGACTCAAACACACTTCTCTGCATTCCACTATTCCAGACCCACACACAAAGTGTGTTTTGATCTGTAGTCATTGCCATCTGTTAATGTGGCATTCACAAATAATCCCATTCTGGCAGACTATATTTACATTTTAATTGCATTATGATTAGGGGCGCCTGGGTGGCGCAGTCGGTTAAGCGTCCGACTTCAGCCAGGTCACGATCTCGCGGTCCGGGAGTTCGAGCCCCGCGTCGGGCTCTGGGCTGATGGCTCAGAGCCTGGAGCCTGTTTCCGATTCTGTGTCTCCCCCTCTCTCTGCCCCTCCCCCGTTCATGCTCTGTCTCTCTCTGTCCCAAAAATAAATAAACGTTGTCAGATACAGCAAAAAAAAAAAAAAAAAAATTGCATTATGATTAGATGAATGAGGCTACTGATGGTTTCTTCTATTTTCCTTTTTAATAGCCTCTTAAATGTGAACTGCAGCCCTTTTGTGCATCAATCTGCTTTCTCAGGGAGAGGTTTTTTTAGCGTGCATTTTCTGTTTCTATGAAGCAGTTAGAATAGAAAACAAAACAAAAACAATCCAGATTCATAAGTTTAAACTTCACCTAAAAAAAAACCAAGCTTTTGTAAGTCATTACTTAGTTGTCCCAGAACAGTGAAAACTTCAGCTGGAAAGTGATATGTATTATTGTTTTATGGAAACATTAAAAATCTCCCCAGGAGAGAGCATTATTTGTTTGAAAATGAAAAGCAGTTGAGGTCTTCAAAATGTTTTTATAAAACTTCAGACTAGTTTAAGGTGTGTTTAAATAAATAAACACACACACACACACACACATACATATATACATTTAGAGTAAAATTTCTGAGATAACCATTTGGGTGTTAAAAAACAAGCAACTTCTGGGGTGCCTGGTGACTCAGTCCGTTAAGCATCCAACTCTTGGTCTGGGCTCAGGGCGTGATCTCACCGTTCGTGAGATTGAGCCCCACGTCAGGCTCCCCACTGACAGCAAGGAGCCTGCTTGGGATTCTCCCTCTCTCTGCCCCTCCCCTCCCCAAAGTAAATACATAAACATTCTGAAATAAAGATGGAACTTTTGGTTATGGACATGACCATATAACAGCTATTGGATTTAACTACCTAAAAGACAAAAGATATGAGCTAGCTGTTTTCAGACGTCAGACCATATACCAGGCAGGTCTTCTGTTCTTAAAAGAAGGAAAACACATGAATGCAGATATCTCCTCTATTCACTTCAGCTTTCTGCCTGGGGCACTTTCTAAACTATAGGACAAGGAAGTTAACCCAGATTGAGAGCAGTGGTTTTGCTTAGTGGAGGAAACAGATGTCAAGAGATCAGGGCTTCTAAGACCGCTGTAATTTGTGGGGCTAGAGAGTATGATGCTAAGTGAAATAAGTCAGAGCAAGACAAATACTATATGATTTCACTCATATGTGGAATTTAAGAACCAGAACACATGAGCAAAGGGAGAAAATGAAAAAGGGAGAAAGAGAGAGAAAGAGACAAACCAAGAAACAGACTCATAACTTTATAGAACAAGCTTTTGGTTACCAGAGGGTAGGAGTTTGGGGTTATGAGGTTAACTAGGTGAGGGAGATCATGACGAGCCCCAGGGGTTGTATGGAAGTGTTGAATCACTATACAGTACACCTGAAACTAATATTAGACTGTATGTTAACTAACTGCAATTAATAACTAAAAAAAAAAGTAGGGCTAACAACTGAACTAAAGAGTGAGCATAATGTTCGAATGCACATTTTAGTTTACAAAGATAGATGAATGGCTAATAAGTACATAGAAATTTGCTCAGTATCATTAGCCGTTAGGGGAATGTGTGTTAAAACAATAGCGATCTAGGGACACCTGGGCGGCTCAGTCGGTTGGGCTTCCGACTCTGGCTCAGGTCATGATCTCACGGTTCATGGATTCGAGCCCCACATTGGGCTCTGTGCTGATGGCTCGGAGCCTGGAGTCTGCTTCAGATTCTGTGTCTCCCTCTCTCTCTTCCCCTCCCCTGCTCACTCTCTCTTTCTCAAAATAAATAAACATTAACAAAACCAAACAAAACAAAAAAACAATAGTGACCTAGCACTACATACATGCTGAAACGACTGTGGTAAGAAGTCAGATACTACTAAGTGTTGACAAAGATGTGGAGAACCAGGAAACCTCATATATTCTTGTGGGAATGAAAACGGTACAGCTACTTCAGGTAACATTCTGGCAGTTTCTTAAAGGGTTAAACGTAAATTTACCATTCAACCTAGCAAATCCACTTCTAGAAATCTACCCAAGACCAGTAAAGACATAGGTCTTCATAAAGACTTGTACATGAGTGTTCACAGCAGCATTATTTATAATAGCCAAAAAAAAAAAAAAGAAAAGAAACAATCTAAATGTCCATCAGTTGGTGATTGAATAAACCTAAATGGATACAGGGAAATGGTGCATTCAGCAATTAAAAGGAACGAATTGTTGATGCATGCTATAAAATGTCCAAAGCTAAAAATACGCTAAGTGAAAGACGCCAGATACAAAAACCATTGGATTTATATGCAATGTCTAGAAAAGGCAAATTTATAGTCAGAAAGCAGGTCAGTGTCTGCCTAGGACTGAAGATAGAAACTTTAATTAACTGTAAATGGCACAAAGGAGCATGTGGGGATGATGAAAATGTTCTTAAATTGGACTGTGGTGGTGGTGGTGACACATTCTATAAATGTACTAAAATCATTGGATTGTTTTAAAAAACACACACACACAGTAGGGCTAGACTAACCATAGAGTAAGTGCCATGCTAGAGCCATCTTAGTGAAGCCAAAGTCATGTTCATTCATCAGTCAATTAACTGCCTGTCAGAATAAAGCTCAACGTTATTTAAAGGGATGAAACACTATCCGGACTCTATGCAGCATAGCAGCTTCATTATCGAACGTGCAATACAGGGTCCCTAGACATACAAAGAAGCAAGAAAATGTGACCCATAACCAGGAGCAAAACAAGTCAACAGAAACAGATCTGGGATGACTCTGGTGGTGGAATTATGAATAAAAACTTCCAAAGAGTATTACAAATCTGTTTGAGGATTAAAAGGAAAGCATAAACACACTGAGGGAAGAGAGAGGAAATTTCAGCAGAGAAATCGAAACCATAAAAATTTAATTCATGGAAAATCTGGAACGAAAAACAAATCGGAAATGAGACATTCACTAGGTGAGTTGAACAGCAGGTAGGAAAATACAGGAGGGAACAGTAAGTTTAATGGAGGGGAACAGAAAATCTAAATTTGAACACAGAAGAAGATTTACAAATGAAGTGACCCATGAGACATATCAAGCATAAAACATATGTATAACTAGAGCCACAGAAGAACATAGAGAGAGTTGAAGGTAGAGAAAAAAATCAGAAACATTATAATGGCTGAAATTTTTCCAAAGGTAAGAATGACTATTAACTTCTTATTAAAAACAGTATGAGACAGCCTACCAAGAACTGGCATCTTTATTTTTTTAATCTTTTTAACATTTATTCATTTTTTTGAGAGACAAAGAGCAAGCAAGTGGGAGAGGGGCAGAGAGAGAGAGAGAGAGAAAGAGAGAGAGAGAATCTGAAGCAAAATCCAGGCTCAGAGCTGTCAACACAGGGCCCGATGCGGGACTTGAACTCACACACTGTGAGATCATGACCTGAGCCAAAGTTGACCACTTAACCATCTGAGCCACCCAGATGCCCCAAGAACTGGCATCTTTAAAGGGTTGAAAGAAGAAAAATTTCAACCTAGAATTCTGAATCCAGAAGAATTATACTTCAAAAATAAAGTTTAAGACATTTTCAGTTAAAAGTTGAGAGCATCTGTCACTAGCGCTTAACGGAAAATATTAAAGAAAGTTCTCCAAGCTTACGTGATAACGATAAATCTGTTAAGCACACAACAATTCTACTTAACCTCAAAAAATTAGAAAAATAGTACAAACCAGCAGGAAACAATATAGAGAAGTTACAAAGGTGAAAGTGGAAATCAGTCAATTAGAAAGCAGCAATGTCATGGAAAAAATGAATCAAAAACTCGCCTTTTGAAAGAGAGAGAAAAAAAACACTATCTATAAAAGAAGGAATACACATGCAAAAAAAACTGATAGTGAGAAATAACCACAAGTAGTAAAGAAATTGAAACATAAAAGTTTTGTCTCACTCTGTGAAAATAAATTTGAAAGTCTGGACAAATTGATTATTTTCTATAATAACAAAACCACCAAAACTGATCCTAGGCATGTTAGAAAATGAAGACAGGCCGATTACCACGGGTTAAAACCTTTCGAAGTTGTTAACGAGTCAGCTTTGCAGCAAAAATGTTTCAAGCCCCGTTAGTTTTGGAGTTGAATTCTACCAAAATTTGGAGGACATACAATTTTCACATCATTAAAGTATTTCATAGCATTGAGGAAAAACTTTTTTGTCTAAGTTTTTTGAAACTAGCTTATCACTGATAACAGATATACCTTATGAAAGCAAGATGGAAGTCATAAATAAGGGGCGCCTGGGCGGCTCAGCCAGGTAAGCGTCCAACTGTGGCTCAGGTCATGATCTCACAGTTTGTGGTTTTGAGCCCCACATGAGCTCCCTTCTGTCAGTGCAGAACCTGCTTCAGATCCTCTGTCCCTCTCTCTCTGCCCCTCGCCCACTCATGCTCTCTCTCTCTCTCAAAAATGAATACACTTAAAAAAAGTCATAAATAAAATAATAGTTCATAAGGTCAAGGTCCATCTTTAAAGAATACACACCACAACCAAGTGGGGTTTGTACCAGGGATAGCTCCAAATTTTACCACGGTGTTGCCAACATGAAAATTCATTGTGTCATCTTCCTACATTCTATGATGATATTGGCTAAGTAATCTCTGTACCCAAAGTGGGGGTTTGAACCTTACCATCTTGATATCAAGAGCCACCTGCTGTATGGACTGAGCCAGCCAGATGCCCCTAGATGGATACGTGCGTCACAAACATATGAGTGTCCAGAATCATCACCATTGTTTAATGCTATTCTGAAGAATAAGTACATTTAGGCAGAAAAAAGAAATGAGAAGTAAAAACTAGGAGGAGATGAAGGAAACATATTGGCATTTACAGATTCTATGATTTGTCTATCTGGAAACCCTAAAAACAATAAATGCACTTCCATAAGCTATGAAGTTCATATTAAAATCAATTAACTACTTATACAAGAAATCAGTTAGAAAATCTATTAGAAAAATCACTGTAATGCCTGTAAAATTGCAAGAAATAAAGAGGATAAGAAATGTAGTAGATCTTTATAAAGAAATCTTTCAAATACTACTGAATAATTAAAAACAATACCTGTCCAAATGGGGAGATGTACTCTATTCGTGGGTAGGATGATTCAATAGTGTAAAGTTCAATTTCCTCAAAATTAAATCGTAAGTTTGATGTGATCTCAATAGAAACACCAGAGGAAATTACTTTTGCAATTGTATGAAGTAATTTTAAGTGTAGTGGAAAAATAACCAAGTAGATTCTGAAGAAAGAATAATGAAAGGTGCCTATCCCTGCCAAATATTATGAAGAATAATTAAAATATGTTATTATTGGCAAATATATATCCCTATAAGGGAGCAAGACGATGGAGCGTAAAAACAGACCAAAATATATATTGAATCTGCTTTTACTACATTCTAATACATGAGTTTTTTATCGTTAAAGAAGTGATGGCTTATTTGGGAGATAACAACGTCAGTTATCGCCCCTAGGAGTGTCTGTGCTAGCTTGCTCTCTGTCGGTGGATCTTTTCTGCCACCTCTATCTGGCTGGCTCCCTCTCTCCCTCATTCTCTCAGTAATGGTGGTCATTTATTCAGAGAGAGCACCCCCTAACCGTGCAGTCTAAAGTAGGGTCCTTTTCCTGAAACCATAAAAATCCTAGAGAAGAGCATAGGCAGTAAGCTCTTTGACACGGTCCATAGAAACTTCTTTCTAGATGTGTCTCCTGAGGCAAGGGAAACAAAAGCAAAAATAAACCATTTAAACTACATCAAAATAAAAGGTTTCTGTGCAGCAAAGGAAACAATCAACAAAACTCAAAGACAACCTACTGAATGAAAGAACGTGTTTACAAATGACATATCCATTGAAGGGTTAGTATCCAAAATATATAAAGAACGTATACAACTCCAACCCCAAAAAACAAATAATCCAATTAAAAATGGGCAGAAGCCATGAATAGACATTTTTCCAAAGAAGACATACAGACGACCAACACACATATGAGAAGATGCTCATCATCACTGATCGTCAGGGAAATACAAATCAAAACTACCATGAGTTATCACCTCACACCCGTCAGAATGGCTAAAATCAGCAACACAAGAAACAGCAGGTGTCGGTGAGGACGTGGAGAAAAAAAAGGAACCCTCTTGCACCGAATGTAAACTGGTGCAGCCACTCTGGAAGACAGTATGGATGTTCTTCAAAAAGTTAAAACCAGAACTATCCTATGATCCAGCAATTACACTACTGGACATTTACCCAAAGAATATGAGAACACTAACTCAAAAAGATATAAGTATCCCTATGTTCCTTATAACATTATGTACAATAGCCAAGATGGGGAAGCAGCCCAGATGTCCGTTATCTGATGTGTGGATTAAGAAGATGTGGTGTATACACACACACACACACACGTACACACACATACACATACATATATAAATACATATGCATATAAATATATATGTAAAATAGAATATCGCTCAGCCACAAAAAGGATGAAATCTTGCCATTTGCCACGACACGGATCGACTAGAGAGTATTATCCGAAGCCAAATAAGTCAGAGAAGGGAAGATACCATATGATTTCACTCCTATGTGGACTTTAAGAAGCAAAACGAGTGAGCAAAGGGAAAAAAAAAAAGAGAGCGGAAGGGGCAAACCGAGAAAGACATTCTTAGCTCTAGAAAACAAACTGATGGTGACCAGAGAGGAGGGGTGGGGGGTGGGTGAAACAGGTGACCGAGAGGGAGGAGGGCACTTGTCGTGATGAGCACCAGGTGCCCTATGGAAATGTCAAATCACTACACGGTGCACTTGGAAGTAACACCACGCCGTATGTTAACTAATAGAATTGAAATAAAAACTTCAGGAAAAAAAAGGAGAGTCCTTTTTTAGTAGTCTTTTTGCGACACCTAACACCTTCTATTCACACTGATCGTAGATGTTTTTTGTTTCTTTATCTATTTGTTGGCTTCGTTAGTGTCCTTCTACACCCCTCCTCAAATTGTAAACCCCTCGAGGTAACATTCCTATTTTATTTTTTAGTCGGTGGACACCCATGACATTCGAAATCGGTTGGAACGGAACCATCTCTTGAATAAATTAAGTCATGCGTGAAAACCCAAATTTGTGTTACAACTCAACAGAATCAAGGCCTTGCGAATTGGTAGTCAAACATGGCCCCTATTTTTAGTATTTAAAACTCATGGGGGCGCCTGGGTGGCGCAGTCGGTTAAGCGTCCGACTTCAGCCAGGTCACGATCTCGTGGTCCGGGAGTTCGAGCCCCGCGTCAGGCTCTGGGCTGACGGCTCAGAGCCTGGAGCCTGTTTCCGATTCTGTGTCTCCCTCTCCCTCTGCCCCTCCCCCGTTCATGCTCTGTCTCTCTCTGTCCCAAAAATAAATAAACGTTGAAAATTTAAAACTCATGATGCCCGGTATTTTTTTTTACCGTTTTGTACACGGAACTTCTACGCATCGTCCTGACACTGTCCGCGCTTTGATAACCAAATCAGAAAAAAAAAGAGCGCAGAAACACGGAATCATAGAAACCACTAGACGGATGCATAACGCCGGCAGTAGTCTTAAAACACCCCCAAGAAATGTTGTTCTCAAGTGTGATTCTCAGCTAACTGTTCCTGCGCGAGGAAAGGAAGACACAGGCTGATGTACACACACGTTTAGGTCTCTTATTTCAACGACACGGATTTGAATTTGTTGAAATATCTTCCATTGTCCACCAGTCCCCAAGGAAAACAGGAAAACAGGGACCCAGGTTGGCACTCCACCTCATTTGGCCCATGCTTTTGTGAAATCATAGACTTTTCGAGCTGGAAAATTCACAGGGTCGCTTCGCTCTGTTTTTCATTTTGTAGAGAAGAAACTTGAGGCCAAGAAGCACTCTGTGTGCTCGGGCCTCACAGCTCATTAGGAACACGACCCAGGCCCTTTCTTGGGCTGCTGGAAACTGAATGCTTCTGCAGCACCTTAACATCGTATGAATAACTTGTAAAATGTATACATACATGGAGCATGGGTGCATAGAAAAGATCATCTATATCCTAGTACCCAAACAAATCATTGTTTTCGTCTTTTTTTAAGATTTTGTTTCTAAGTAATCCCAACATCCAATGTGGGGTTTGAACTCACCACCCAGAGATCAGGAGTCACATGCTTCACACACTGAGCCAGCCAGGTGTCCCCATTGATTTTGTTTTTAAATATTACTTTCTAGTATCTTTCTTTGACTTGCGTACGATTTTAATAGATTTTTCTATGTGTATAAAACTTCGCTGTGTGCTTTTCGCTTAACGTGCCATTCTTATATTTTTCCTGCTGAAAGGTTTTCATGAGCTTAATTTCACTCCATATTTAATACGGTGCCCAATGAATGTGCTGTAATTTACTTATCTCGTTTCCATTTGGACGTTGAGGTTGTTTTCACTTTTTGCTTTTATAAATAATTCTGGAGTAAGCATTCCATGTGAATTCATGGTCAATATCCCTGGCAATTCCTATAGAACAAATTTCCTGTAAGATGATATACAGGAATGAAGATTTTTTTAACATCACTGACTCACACTGTCAAAGGGCTTTCTTCAAAGGATGTGACAATATCAACAATGGTGTGTGAGAAAGGGTTTACAAGGTTTATCCTCAGCAGGTGCTGTCATTTAAAATTAAATCACTGAGGTGCCTGGGTGGCTCAGTCGGTTAAGCCTCAGACTTTGGCTCAGGTCTCATGGTGCGTGCGTTTGAGCCCCACGTCTGGCTCTGTACTGACAGTGAGGAGCCTACTTCGGATACTCTGTTCCCCCCTCTCTCTCTGCCTCTCCCCTGGGTGCTTGCTCTCTCTCTCTCTCTCTCTCTCTGAAAAATAAATAAACATTTAAAAAATATAAAAATAAGTCACTAATTTAACAGGCAAAATAGCTCCCAATCGTTCTTTTATTTTGCATGTATTTGCTTATTCATGAGATCAAACATTTTCCAATTTGTTTGTTTTCCTGATATCTTTTAAGGCTAGATTAATCCATTATCTTTTTATCTTAATGACAAGCTAAGCCACTGAAGATGAAAGGCAATGGAGAGCAGAGAGAGGCAGAAACGGTTAGTGACACCCCCACTAAGGTGATGATTATTTCAGATGATATTGTCAGGTACATTAATATACAAATTATGAGAACGCGAGGAAACAAAAGTCATGAGATTTGAACAGATAATACTGTCCAACTACTTCAGACTGGCTCAGTTGTAGATCTTAAGGGGCTTCTATCCTTTGCTAAATTTTTACAAACTAAATGCACTGATGTAAAGCGATTAATTTAATATTAAAAGGAAGCGTGCATAGCATGATGGGTCTACAGCGATGCTGGGCAATATGGTAGCCAGTAGGGGCATGTGGCTACTGAATGCTTGAAATAGGGCTAGTCTGAATTGAGATGTGCTGTAAGTACAAAATAGATGCCTGGTTTTGAGGACTTAGCATGCAAAAACAGGAATGTAAAATATCTCAATAATTTTTTTTTTTTTTGAGAGAGAGACAGAGACAGAGAGAGTTGAGGGGAGGGGCAGAGGGAGAGAAAGAGACTCTTAAGCAGGCTTCATGTTCAGAGCAGAGCCCCATCCAGGGCTCAATCCCAAGACCCCGGGATCATGACCTGAGCCCAAATCAACAGCTGGACACTCAACCCACCCAGGCACACCCTCATTAATATTTTTAAAAAATTGTTTTAATTTAACAATTTTTTTATTAATTACACATTAAAATGCCAATGTTGGGGATGTATTAGGTTAAATAAAACATATCATTAATTTTACCTGTTTCAGCTTTTCTTTTTTAAATAGGAGATCTGGAGAATTCGTATTGCATATATGGCTAACATCAGCTGGCACAGGTCTAAAGAATCCTTATGAGCTCAGATTTTAGGAAGGCCAATACAAAATTTCAGTGCTTTAGCCAGAGACCTAAAAGGGTATATGACTCAAGACAGAGAGAGAGAGAGAGAGAGAGAGAGAGGATGCATGACAAAATAAAGTAAAGAGATTGGCGTTGCATCAACCAATATGACAAGCCAGGAGGGCTCTGATGAGCTTAGATATTTATTATTAAATTCAGATTTTAAAGGACTTGCTACAAAAGACAAACATAAAGGAGTGAAACCAGTAAGTGTCAGGACTCTTCTTTGGGTGAGCTGGGTCAGAAGCCAAAGGAGCTTTGAAAACTCTGTCCAGGGCACCAAGAAGAACAAAGGACAAATACTGTGTAGAACCCGGCAGAGTATTACCATAGGAAACAAGGAAGATGGAATTATGCATCTCCGGTTTTGCTTCTGTCCTTTCCATAAAGATGAACCATCTTTACGCTGGAAAAGGGACACAACATCTCAAGAGGAAAATGGACACAAGATAGAAGGGAAGTCAGTCAAGAATATCCAGGTGTTAGAAATAAGCATTCATCTCTAACTGCAGATAAATGTTATTTCTGGGTAATGAAATCAATGCTAGTCTTCGGCACTTGTTCCAAAATTGACCTCATTTAGTTCCTAGATCATCGGTTCCATGAGAGCATGGACGTAATCTCTTTCATTCACTCCTGTACCCTCAGTGCCTAGACTCTTGCCTGGCATATATCAGTAAATGTATGCAGTATAAGCACACAGAGAATATAGAATGGCCAGATAATTGAAATGGGAAAACATCCAGATCATCATGGCAAAGTGAGGATTCTGAATTGTATAGCTACCCAAACATCATGCAGACGAGATGTCAATAGTTTAAAAATTTTTTTTACAATTGACTAATTAAAAAACTTCGATGTACCAAGATTCTTTTAGAACTTATATCTAATTTAATCTATACAATAACACAATTTTTAATTTTTTTTTTTTTAGTTTTTAAGGCTTTTGTTTTTTTTCAAAGTAATCTCTATACCCTACAAAGGGCTCAAACTTACAACCCTGAGATCAAGAGTCTCATGCTCTACCGACTGAACCAGCCAGGCACCTCCCACCTAATAACACAATTAATTACTATTATACATAATATTATGCATATTATATTATACACATTTTACAGATAAGGAAACTGAGGCTCAAAGTTCAGTAATTTAGTTAGGGTTCATATAGCTGACAAGCAGAAAAGCTGCCCCACAGAATGCATCTATCTGGCTCCAAAGTCTTGTTATTTTCACTCTACTGGTTGTCCTTGGAATGGGAAATCATGAACCAAAATACACACAATAAAGAAGATTGTGTTAAACTCTCCTAATTTCTTTTTTAATTAGCTGGCTACATTGATCGATGCCATACATAACTGGTTTACACACCTCAAAAAAAAAATCAGCGAAACCCTTCATCTGAATATATAAAGTTCCTAGAAGAATTCCCTAGCTCTTCTGGGTAAAACAGAGGTTCAGAGACTTATCCAGATAGCTACCCATTCGCCTTTGCAGAGGTTCTAATCCACTGCCATAAACAAAGTGGAATCACATTTCAGCTGGTCATTTGATAAGGTCACTTGTAATAGTCTTGCGACTAAGGCTGGATTGTGATGAGGGCAGTGTGATGGTCAGACCACTTGGAAGTATGTGGGGACACTGCTCTCAAGGGGAGTTATTGATCTGCTGTGGAGCCGAAAGGAAGTCGTGGGGCATAGAGCTCTGTTCTTGACCTTTCTGTGTTAAAAAATGTGGTCAGTGGGGCACCTGGGTGGCGTAGTCGGTTGGGCGTCCGACTTCAGCCAGGTCACGATCTCGCGGTCTGTGAGTTCGAGCCCCGCGTCGGGCTCTGGGCTGATGGCTCAGAGCCTGGAGCCTGTTTCCGATTCTGTGTCTCCCTCTCTCTCTGCCCCTCCCCCGTTCATGCTCTGTCTCTCTCTGTCCCAAAAATAGATAAACGTTGAAAAAAAAAAAAATGTGGTCAGTGACTCCGAGAAGGTAATCCCACCCCCATTTTTAGTGGATCACACGACTTTATACCCACTCCTCCACTTGGACAATTAGTGTTTCACTCCCATTTACACGTACTTTTCTACTTCTTTTCTCCTTTTCTACTTCTTTTCTTCTTTTCTGCTTCTTCTTCCTCTGGTAGAGCAAGATGTGAGCTCAATGGATTTGCCTTTGGAAAGTGCATTCTATGTAGACACTTAATCCATGCACCTTCCTTGCACACCTTAAAAGGAATCTTTGGCTCTTTCACCCTCAAGAAAGAACCAAGAGAATCTGAGTCTGTCCATTCCTATCATTACTCCAAAAGGGTCTTTGGGGCATCAACCAGACATTCTCTGTGGCAAACATTCCAGTTCTCTGAGGCCACTGGTCCTGTTCTCTCTACCCACCCCCACCCCCACTTTGGAATATCCCTACTATTCTTCTTGATAATGGGAACTGTCATTTCTGTCACACAGACACAGCTCCCTGCTCCAAACTATTCCTTTCTCTCCATCTCCCCCACTGTCACTGGCCACCCCCATCCGAGCTCTGAATCACTCTTGCCATTTCTGACCCATGGCCCTAGTGGAGATATGGCAGGAGCCCTTACTCTATCCATGGTAGAATCCTTTCCCCAGGCTCCCGGGGGAAGTGCCCTCGCTCTCAGTTCATCTCAAGCTGCCCTGAGTGTCACGGTCCATCTATTGCCTTTAATTACAATTTATTTAGCTTTATGCTATGCTGGGAACGGACAAGATAATCAGTTAGTTCATTTAAATAAGATTTACTGGGGGCGCCTGGGTGGCGCAGTCGGTTAAGCGTCCGACTTCAGCCAGGTCATGATCTCGCGGTCCGTGAGTTCGAGCCCTGCGTCGGGCTCTGGGCTGATGGCTCGGAGCCTGGAGCCTGTTTCCGATTCTGTGTCTCCCTCTCTCTCTGCCCCTCCCCCGTTCATGCTCTGTCTCTCTCTGTCCCAAAAATAAATAAACGTTGAAAAAAAAATTTATAAATAAGATTTACTGGACAGTTACTCTATGCCAGGAACTGAGCTAAGCAGGAGAGATAAAAAATTCATAAAGATATATTCCTTGCCCTTAAAAAAAAAACAAACGTAAAGTTGAGGAAGACGGAGGAAGTAAGTAAATCAGCTCCAATTCAGGGTAATGGATGCCAGGTGCTGGCCGTACTATATGTGTGATGCTGTGCACACTCAGAGACAGGGTTTCTAAATCATCCTGATGGGGGAGTCACTCAAGGTGAAGTCTTAAGTACAGGTTCGCTGTGTAAATAAAAGGGAGATGCGTGTTCCAGGCAGGAGCGTCAGCATGAATAAAGGCAAGAAACCCTGATGAGGCGGTGCTTTGGGACCTGCGATCTGTCTGGAATGGGGAACGTACAGGTCAGGGGTGTTGCGGGGGCAAACCAGGTTGGCTTGGGATCATAAGAGAGTTTAGATTCTACTTTTCTTTAAATTATTTTTTTAATATTTTTTTTTTGAAGAGAGAGTGGAGAGAGAGAGAAACAGAGTGTGAGTAGGGGAGGGGCAGAAAGAGAGAGACACACACAGCATCCGAAGCAGGCTCCAGGCCCTGAGCTGTCAGCACAGAGCCAGACACGGGGCTCGAACTCACAAACCGTGAGATCATGACCTGAGCCGAAGTCGGACGCTTCACCGACAGAACCACCCGGGCGCCCCTAGACTCTCTTTCTTAATGCTGTGGGGAGCCGAGGGACGGTTTTTTAAGCTGGGGTGTGACAAGATCTGGTCTGCACTTTGGAAGGACTGCCTCTGGCGGCCATGGAAGATCAAGGAGGGGGGTAGGGAGAAGACAAGAGGAAGGAAGGGCCATTAGGGGTTAGGTGGTACTACATACAGAAACTGGTGAGAGTCTTAACTGGGCCTCTGAAGATGGGTTTGAGAGTGATTTAGGGGATAAAATTGAAAGAACGTCACGCAAATGTGTATTTGGGGATGAGGAGGTGGGGAGACGTACAAGGGAACGTGGGTTTCCAGCTGGAACGAATTGGGTGGACAAAGGTGTCACCTACCAGCAACACCCAGGAAGGGTAGGTTGAGGGGAATGACAACGGCTTCGCTGTTGGAAACACTGAGTCTGAGATGTTTATGAAGTGTAGGGGAGGGATGTGTAGGGTTGTCCAGAGATCATGACGCCCATGGACGCCATCAGTGCGTGCCTTGTGACTGAAACCCTGGGTTTTGACAAAGTCACCCAGGAAGCCAGGACAGAGTGCTAAGGACAGAGGACTGAGAATGGAACCCTGGAAAAGGTTCACGGTTGGTCTTTGTTGTCTTGCTTTGTTTTGCTGAAATGGAGACACTAGAAGAATTTTTTTTTTTTTAGAGAGTAATTTTTTTTTTCAGAGAGGGCAAAAAGTATTCATCCATTTGTTCGTCCAATATTTCCTGAAGGTCTCTAGGAGGCTGGGAACACAAGATCCCTGCCTTCGTGCAGCCTCCATGACAGCGGTGACAAGAGAGAGCCAGCAGGAAAGAAGTAAATGATAGAACGTGTTAGGGGGCGACAAGTGCTGCGGAGAAAAATATGTCTACCTAAGGAGGACAAGGAGAGTTGGAGGAGGGTGTGTGTGTGCTTGAAGTAGTGATTAAAGGAAGAATTCCTTGAGAAAGTGAGGAGAGATGGAGAGAGCCAGGCAGATTTCCATGGAAAGAATATTCTAGGCAGTGCAATAGCAAGTACAAATAATCTGAACCTCAAAGAGTAGCAAGGGGGCCAGTGTGGTTGCAGCAGAGTAGCAAGGGTAAGGGTAGATTAGACCATAGAAGTACCAGGTAGACAAATCACATAGAGGCTTTTGTAGGAGGCATAGTTTTTTCTCGGAGTAAAATAGGAATCCACTGGAGGGTTGTGAGCAAAGGGTAGACAGTTCCTGACTTAGCTTTTAAAAGGTTGTTTTGATGGCTGCATTGAAGATAGACTGTTGGAGGCCGTATTAGTCAAGGTTCTCCAGGGAAACAGAATCAGTAGGATATTTATACACATACAATAGATTGATTGTAAGGAATTGGTTCATGCAATTGTGAAGGCTGGCAAATCCAAAATCTAGAGTTGGCTGGAAGGCTGGAGATGTAGGAAAGAATTGAGGTTTGAGTATGAAAGCAGTTTGCTGGCTGAATTCCCTCTTCTCTGAAGAAGGGTAGTCTTTCTCATAAGGCCTTCAACTGATTAGATGAGGCCCAGAAGGCCACCATCTTTGCTCCAAGTCTACTGATTTAAATGTTAATCTCATCCAAAAATTACCTCCATGGAAAATCTAGAATACTGCCTGACCAAATGCCCAAATACTTCCCGGGTACTGTGGCCCAGCCAATTTGATATATAAAATTAATCATCACAGAGGCCGATGAATGGCAGTAACAAGGAGACCAATTAAGAAGTTGTTGTATTCACACAGGGGCGAGATGATGACGGTTCCCAGCCAGGATGTTACAATACAGGTTGTGAGACATGGTCAACACCTGGATATCTTTGCCTGTGGTGGTCACGCTGCTGGAGGACAAAGATGACCAGAAATCGTCCCTGAGCTCAAAGAAGTACTCATGCTTTGTAGCAGTTATCAAAACCGTGATTACTTATTGTCCATGGCATTTCAGAATACTCTATCATCTTCGTGGTTCAAATAACAAAGGTTATGAGTAATAAAGGATCATCCTCACCATCTACAACAGAAAGGCACAGGAGGGGGCCTACCAATCCAAAAGCATGCCGTCCGCTGCATCCTTGTCCGCTATCCGTCTTGCTCATAATTCACAATCATCACGACGAGTACTGTGAACTCACTGGATCCCGCACAGAGTGCGCTGGAAACTAAGCAAAACCCCATCACCTTGGAAGGGTAGGTTGGTGCCCCGAGCAGGAGATAACACGGTGCACTTTATCAGGTCATGGGTCATGGTTAAAGTGATTTTCTCAGGACTGGCCTCCATCTTTTTAAGGAGCTAGAGATAATCCAAAGAAGGTGGGGGTGGGGGTGGGGGTGGTCTCAAAACGGGATTTCACAAATAAATTGGAATGGTTAACTTAGTGAAGAGAAGAGGTATATTCATTCCTCCAACAAAAGTGGTTTTTTTTGACCCTACTATCTGCCAGATGGGGCTAGGTCCTAGACAAAAAAGAATCAAACTCAGCTCTTTGCCTTGAAGGATGGTTGTAGTAAAATGGAAGAGTGACAGAGATTTTAGTTCAACCTTCTTTTTATTATTTTTTGAAACCTTGGACTAGTCTAGGCAAAGGTTTTTTGTCTTGTTTTGTTCTTTTTTTTTTTTTTAATTTTTTTCAACGTTTTTTATTTATTTTTGGGACAGAGTGAGACAGAGCATGAACGGGGGAGGGGCAGAGAGAGAGGGAGACACAGAATCGGAAACAGGCTCCAGGCTCTGAGCCATCAGCCCAGAGCCCGACGCAGGGCTCGAACTCACGGACCGCGAGATCGTGACCTGGCTGAAGTCGGACGCTTAACTGACTGCGCCACCCAGGCGCCCCTTGTTTTGTTCTTTTAAAGTGTGTGTATTTAATTTGAGAGAGACAGAGACACCATGAGCAGGGGAGGGGCAAGGAGAGAAAGAGAGAGAGAGAGAGAGAGAGAGAGAGAATCTCAAAAAGGGTCCTTACTGCTAGCACAGAGCCTGATGTGGGGCTCGAACTCACAAAACTGTGAGATCATGACTTGAGCCTAAACCACGAGTCAGGCGCTTAACTGACTGGGGCTTGAACTCATGACTCTGAGATCAAGAGTTGCACGCCTCACAGACGCCCCGGGTGACAGATCTTAAAATGTCAGGGTTCACCTGGGGCGCTATGAACTGTGATGGGTGCTGGTCTTCGATGCTGTGGAAGCACGTAAAGACACCCCTAACCTAGTCTTGGGGGGTCTGAGAAGACATGCCAAGATTGTCAAAAATTCAGGAACACAGAATTCAGCTAAAGAACAAGTCTATTAAAAAAATCTATTTAAAATTCAGAATCCGTCATTCAGCTGTAAATATCACCAAAAAATTACATTCCCTTATTCCTCTTGTTTCCTAAGCCCGTAGTCCTTAATGGGTTTGCACAAACATTGAGTGGAATCAACTTACCAGAACCAATTGGAGCTGCCAGATGGTGGAATGGACTGTCTCTTAAGGTAGTGAGCTCTCTGTTGACAGAGGTATCCCAAGCCTAAGGAATGTTAAGGAGGCTAAGTAATCTGGACACTGCAGGGCGATTTCTGCGTCACATGAGATGCAGAGGCAGAGGATTGATTTTTTTAAGCTTTTAAGTCTTACCTGGGAACTGGAGCAAACTTAAGAGTGATGTCTTTGGAGGGGTGTCCGGGTGGCTCAGTTGGTTAGCACCTGACTCTTGATCTCAGGTCTCGATCTCAGGATGGTGAGTTCAAGCCTGTGTTGGGCATGAAAAAAAAAAAAAAAAAAGGGATGATGTCTTTTGAGAGGCAATATAATGTAGAAAGACCATGGATTCAGACTTTGGAGCCAGAAAGAACTGGACTTGAGTCTTTTTTGGTCTTCAGTTTACTCATCTGTGAGATGGTGCTAAAAATAACCCTTGGTGATACTATTATAGTATGTATAATATTAGTATGTATTAATACATACATATTAATATAGTATGTATCTTAAGACGGTGCTTAATTCCTGGCACAGTGTGGTGGAAATCCGTGAATGTTAGTTCCCTTCCTACCCTGAGGGGCACATTTGAAGATAGTGACTATTTAAAAGCAGCACTTGGAGAGACCCAAAGAAAATTCGATGTAAACACATTCCTGCCTTTTCATGATGAATAAACTCACCATTTTTTTTAACAGAAGTTTTGCTTTTTTTCCACATTACACAATTTGAGCATACTATATCAAGATATTTGAGTGGAAATTATAAAACCCGTATACAGGACACATTTGGCCCTTCTGGTAGATTTGCCAGTGCAGAGCCCAACCTTTGCTTCCCTACATCGGTGCTGTGCTGCCTTCTCACCATTCTCAGGTAGGTCGGGGACTGAACTGACTATGGCAAGACACGGGAACCTATTTACCTTCAATGTACACAGAGTAGGGAGGATGGTCAAAGGTGGAGAGTTCCAAATCCAATTCTGAAGCCAAAGCATGAGATGGGGAAGAAGAGGGAAGAATGTTGGAGACCAAGTGTCTTAGTCAGTTCCGGCTGCTATAACAAATTACCACAGACTGGGCAGCCTTAACCACAGAAATTTGTTTCTCATGGTTCTGGAAGCTGGAAGTCAGAGATCAGGGTGCCAGCATGCCGGGGCTCTGGTCAGAACCTCTCCCTGGTTTGCAGATGGCTGTCTTCATGTTGTGTCTTCTCATGGCAGGGAGAGAGAACAAGAGAGCAAACCCTGTCTTATCTCTTAGTATAAAGACACTAACCCCAACAGAAGGGCTCTGTTCTCATCATCTAACCACCTTCCAAAGTTTTCACCTCCAAATGCCATCACGCTCAACGTTAGGGATTAGGGGCTCAACATAGGAACTTTGGAGAGACACAAACGTTCAGTCCGTAACACCAAGACTCCACAAGAATGAAGTGGGCTCAATTCAACACAAATGGGTGGTGAGCTCTGAGGAAGTCTAGAACCCAGAGTCTAGAAAAACTGTTATGTGGTCTAGCTCTTTCTAGGCATCTGGCATATATTCCTACCGAGGGTTCCAGATCCATTGAAAGTTTACCCAGAGATATGCTTCTTACACTTTCTACCAAAGACTCCCTCGGACCAAAGAGAATGAACACATAACCCCCCAAACTCTGCCTCATGCCTGAAATTGCTATGAATTCTTTTTGTTTTATTTAAAAATTCCTCTGACTTCTGTATTCTACTTTATAATATTACTATCGTTTAATAACCCCCTCAAAAATGTCTTTGCATAAGATGGGCACATCAGGAAACTCCTATTCCTTGGCATAACAACCTTACCTAACGCATGCCTAGCTCAGACTGAGTGATATAAACATAGAAGTCAATACCAAACCACTGATTACATTAGTTGACCATCATACTTTGGGGGCCTTGCGATTTATATACCTTGAAGAGGTAGGTATCTAGTAGACAGATGGTCAGTAAATCTTGGTTTACTCATCTAGGCTTTTGCACGTTCTT
This sequence comes from Prionailurus bengalensis, assembly GCF_016509475.1. Taxonomy (NCBI): domain Eukaryota; kingdom Metazoa; phylum Chordata; class Mammalia; order Carnivora; family Felidae; genus Prionailurus; species Prionailurus bengalensis. Next base: position 16,687,821 of record NC_057349.1, on the reverse strand, counting down.
ATCTGAATCTGGGTATTTCCAAGCATATGCTTCCCCCTGCCCCCAGTAGAAGTTCATTTCTACTCATTTAAATAGATTCAGAACTAATTGAATATGTTTTGAATGTGTATAAGGCATAGTCTGTCGTGTTGGAGATTCCCAAGATGAATGCCTTGGATTCCAATGCACATAATTTCTATTTTCACCAATGACTTGGGGAGAATTCGCTAAGAGACTTCTCTGATCATCTTTTCTTCTCTGTTGATCCCAGTCCTGCACGATGAATCCTATATTCTTGGAATAATTTTCATCATGTTTTGCTTTCACTAATGGTAATGGGAAGGAAACTTAGTTTGTGGAGATAGAAAATAATTCTTATGTAGATCCAATGTGAGAAGTTACTTTTAAAAACAGTTTTCCTAATTGCCTCCTCTCTATGATGTGTTTAGAGGTTGGTTTTATGATTATGCATGTGGAGGGAGGGCTCATGAAAGTAACCTTTTGCTGACTTTGAGAATGAAAGGAAATGGGAAGAAAACCAAATGAGTTCCACCGAAGACCATGTCCTCTACACTTAGGAAACCAAAATGGTTTCTATAATTCTATAATTCTTATGATTTGGAAAAGCACTTTGATCTAAATCCATATCTTCTAGTATTGCCTAACAGCAAAAAAATTTTGAAACAATTTTAAATATGACAAGGGTGATTTTCATTTTCTATTCTCTTCTCTTGTAACCAAGCCCAAGCTCATTTGACTTGCCCCACAACAGGCCAATAAATAAGTCAAGAGGAAAGATGTTGGGGCAAGGAAAGTTATTTTATTGGGAAAGCCAACAAACCAAAGAGGTGGCAGACCATTACTCCAAAGAACCACCTCGAGTGGGCACGGAATTTGAGCTTCTTTTGTGTTAGCAAAAGGGGGAATCAGAAAGGGGTTGGAGTCCAAAGGTGCTGACATCTGTAGACATCTGAGGAAGGTGGTGTAACTTCTTTGTCCTTGGTCGAGTTGATCTTTGAGAACAGGACTCTGGTCACGTCGTTCCTGTAACTCCTAAACATAGCATAGTCGTTTCTGTATGCACTTTCTTATCTCCGAGGGTGATGTTGGTGTTGGGTAAAAGTGGTTTTTGCAAATCTTTGCTGCAACATGCCTACGTGCAGGGCTAAGCAAAAGTTTCTAAGCTGTAGGCCACAGCAGCGAAGGAAATGGAAGCCCTGTGGATTTAGACATGCTAAGTTCCTCCCCGTTATATTATAGAGAAAATCTTTTCCTCTGCGTCTTGAGAGATTTATTCTATTTAATAACTCGGAGGGCATTTGCATTTCTTATTTCCTGGCTACGTTTCCAGGAATGCAAAATTATTGATTGTTGTGGGTATTATTGTCACCTCTTAATTATCCCTCACAATTTATTTAGGGCGTTTCTGGATCACTTTTGCCGACCTCTTTTTTCTTTCCAAACGTTTCATAGCAGCAGGGAATGGGGCAGATCAGCGTTGGTTGAGTAAACAGAGGAGTTGGTACGTTTCCAGAATATGCAAATGCATTGTCATGTTAAGTTTAAAAACATACCCCATGGAAGGTAGATGTATTCCACTCCATAACCTACATCAAATACAATGGAGGCTGCCTGTCTCTCTCCCCTCCCTCCAGCCATCCTCTACAGTGTGAACCTTGAGTTCACAAGAAAAGTTAGTTACTAGAAAATTACCTAGAAATCAGAACTCATTCCTCTTTCAATTTTCTGAAAACAAAGTAATCATCGGGGGACCCTCCCATATCTCTACCGTGAATGTGCATATGTGCATTCCTGAATTGCGCAATCCGTGAAATGTACCTTTGTGAACCATGAGCCCGAAGAGCTGGCTGTCCAGATGCCAAAAAAGGGCACGTATTTTCAGATGTCGAATGCATCTTATCGTCAGCTGTCATTAACAGCAGCCTATTTCTGCATTTTGTGGTCCAGCTTCCAAACGATCTCATCCAAGAAGTTTCTCCCTCTTGCTCTCGGTTTGTTGCGGGGGGCTGGGGGCTGGGGAAGAACGGTCTGAGACATGAAGCTTTGTCACTGAAAGTGGCCCTTTGGCAGCGGGACATAACCTTATATAGTAACTTCGCCTCACACTCCCTGTGCTAGAAAGATCTGTATGGAATGCGGTGACTTTTCATGCTGATAAGGACATTCCACAAGAGAATGCTGGGGTCGGGTTAAGGAAGGATCCCTGCAGCATGATTACCCGTTAAATGTCGGCTCTTGTTTCAGACCAGTGAAGGGTGGCAGCTGGCAGAGTTTTTATTGGTCATAGATGCTCTGACCCGGGCTTGGCCCATTTTTCTTCTAAACATTTGGAATTGCAAGCCAAAATGCACTTCCCACGGAGTGAGTTTGCCTCTGCTAGACTTTCAGTGTGGTAGTTTATTATTATAGGGGTGACAGAGACTCAGAGTCACTAGCAAGCTATTGTTTCCCTTTGCTGAGAACGGCAGGAAGAGACAAAAAAAAAGCCCATCAGAAAATAATTTATCTCGACTTTCGCAAGCCAGTGACAAAACGAATTGACACGAGGCTGAGTGAACTGCCCTGTGTCACCAAGGACAAAAAGTGCCTCCAGACGTGACCGCACATCTAAGGAGTTTCGCTGCTGATCTTGGGTGCCCCCCTGGCGTAGAAACGTGGCATTCAGGGGTTCCGAGAAAATCCTTTCTCTGCATAAAGGAGAAATGAAGAAGGGAGTCACTCAAGGCCATGCAGACGACCAGATCGGCAGAAAAGTAGAGTGGCTTTGTCATGCTGTAGCTTTTATCACGGGCACCTCCCCGGTTTCCAGACAGTGGGCTTCTCGTGAGCCCGCCCTGACTTTTCGTCTTCGTCACCAGCACAAAGCAGGCTGCCTCCCTTCCCCTTCTTTCTCCTTTGCTGGCCTTCCCTTCTCCTTCCCCCCATCTTCTTCCCTTTCTAGCTCTTTCTCCTCGTGTTCTTTCTTCCTCAACCCCTAGCCACTGAGTGCTTCCTATATGCCGGGCTCTGTGCCCAAGTACATTTTGGAAAGCTTGATGCATGGTGAATTTCAGTGCCTGCACATCCTCCTCAATATTAAGAAAAGAACTCCCCCAGCCCAAATCATTTTGTTCTCAACCCAATTCTGTGCCCCTTTCAATGGGTTTTGGTTTCTGCATTAAAAAAAAAAAATCACCACTGTTATGTATTAAGCCTGATCAAGCCTGGTGGTGATCACCCAAGCCATTGACCTATGTACCCAGTCACAAAGCCCTGGGATCACAGCGGTGAATAAACAGAGACTCTCTCTTCAGAAGCCCTGGCGGTCAGAGAGAAAAGCAACATGCAAACAAGCAATAAACATGTTATGTCAGGTGGCCATAAGCAACGTGATGGAAAACAAACGGTATCAGGTGCAGAGAGAGTGGCCAGGCACACAGTTGGGTGCTTTCTGGGCAAGGGACTCAAGCACGTCCTATAGAAGCTGTATCGGGAAAAGCATTACAGCCAGAGGGAAAGGCAAAGGCAAAGGGCTGGGTCGGAGAGTGCCTGAGTGTTCAGGAAGAGTAGTTTGGCAGGAGCGGAAGTGATGAGGGGGAAGTGACAGCAGATGAGTCACAAGCGGGCGGAGGTGGGATCTCTGACAACCTCCTAGGCTGCGGTCAGGACCCTGACTTTCCCTCCGAGTCAGATGGGAAGCCCGCCAACTATGTTGAGCAAGGGGAAGTGGGGCATGCCCTCCTGCGTGGAATGGGGGCCACCGCCCTGGTGTTGATAAGCAGAAGAGAGAGTGCGAGTTAAGTCCTTAGGTCTTGGGCCAGGCCCTGCCTCTTGCTACTTGTGTGGCTGAGGGTGAGTTACTTAATTTTGGTTTGCCTTCCGTGTGGCAAGCGTACCTACCCCCTAGGGTTGTTAGAAGGATTTTATAAAAGAATATTTGTAAACTACGTATTTGTTACACATATAAAATAAATGTACTTTTAAAGGATCACACTTTGCAAGGTACTCAGTTACGACCTACCTTTCAGCAATTAATACAAGTATTTTCCCGAAGGCCCCATCTCACAGGTGACCAGGTCAGGACTCGTATCCAGGTCTGCACGACCCTGAGCCCGTTTGACCATACAACGGGGTACCTGCCTCCTTCCCTCAGCCACCACGGCTGCTAGAGCCATCATGATAGTCACAGTGTGTTATGGGTTGACTTGTGTCTCACCCCAAATTCCTGTATCGAAGTCCGAACCTCAAGGACCTCAGAATGTGACTTTATTTAGACACAGAGTCTTTCCGGAGGTATTCAAGTTAAAATAAGGTCACCGAGGTAGGTCCTAACCCAATGTGATGGATGATGTCCTTATAAAAAAAAATGGAAATTTGGACACAGACGCTTTTAGAAGAAGCATGGCCTTGCCAACACCTTGAGTTGAGAATTCCCGCCTCCAGACCTGCGAGAGGGTAAATGTGTGAGGTTTGGGGCCCCTGGGCGGCTCAGCCGATTAAGCATCCGTCCGACTCCTGATTTCGACTCAGGTCATGATCTCACAGTTTGTGAGTTCAAGCCCCACATCGGGCTCTGGGCTGATGGTGCAGAGCCTGCTTGGGATCCCCTGTCCCCCTTTCTTTCTGCCCCTCCCCTGCTCTCTCTCTCTCTCTCTCAGAATAAATAAATTAAAAAAGTGAGGCTTAAGCCACTCGGCTTGTGGCACTTTGTTACGGCAGCCTCAGGAAAGGAATATGCTGTGTGCTGGTTATCTTTAATATTTTATACATTCAAATTAGTCTTTGCCAAGTTTCTAGCAAAGACACAGGGCTAGACTCCCAGCCAGGCTAAGAGGCCTGAGTTGCGCGCGGACCTTCCTTATTGTTCAAACCCTTAGCCCCAGAGGTGAATGACAAGCTGTATCGGATCATTTACAATGAAAGGTGATTGCAAGTAAGCGCGCGCTTACCGCGGCCTCTGAGGTGTGCTCATTTCCTCCTGTAATTAACCTGTCAACACCACCTGCTAATAAACCTAAGGGGTTTGCCAACACCGATCACGTGCAAGGCGACAAAACTGGATCCCGTGGAAAAATGTCACATCAGAGTTGCCGAAGTGTCTAAAACAATCCGTTCTGATTCTGCTGACTTTCTAAGGAAGACAGATCATCTCTGATGGGCAGAGGCGGGCGGCACCGGGTCGTCTGGCGGGATCCCTCCTTTTGACTGCCGGCTGGGTGGCTTCATTTCAGCCCGAGACCTTAATTCCTACCCGTGATTTCTGTAGCACGCACACCGAAGGGTAATGCGTCGGCTGGGAATGGATGTAACCACACTACACTATCTGTTAAGGAGATCTTGCCAGGGACTCTCTTTATTTGTTTTTTGAACATCTGTGCGCTGCAGGGGCATACGAATGTTTAATGAGTATAATGTTCGTTATTATACTTACTATTTTCCCTCAACCTTGATCTCTTCCCCTAGATTATTTAAATTTCCTAATCACAAGCTCAAGGACCTATGATTTCCACTCACTTGCTACAGCCTGCACACTTTTCTGGAAACACTTGGTGAATTGCCCTCGCTCTGCTGGTGAAGCAGCCTCGGAAGCTGGGGGCGGCTTCCAACTGAAAGTCTGAACCATTGTTCGGTAATTTCACAACTAACTTTGCAATCAAGATTCTAGATTCAAGGGGCCAGGTGTGGGAGACTAGAGCTCTTGATTTGAATTCCGCTCTGTCGCCCACCAGCTGTGATTGAATTTCTCTGGGTTTCAGCTTCTTCAACTGTAAAGTAAGGGCGGTGATAACATCCCTGTTGGGATTATCCTGAAAACTAATGAAATAGTATACATAACACGTCTGACACTGAGCGATCACCCTTCACACGGCTGCTATTGTGGTTATTACCACAGGGTGTTACAAAACGACAACCATTCTCAGAAATGCCTTCTGGGGCACTTGGGTGGCTCAGTTGGCAAAGTATCTGACTTTGACTCAGGTCATGATCTCATGAGTTCATGGGTTCAAGCCCCGTCTTGGGCTCTGTGCTGACTGCTCGGATCCTGGAGCCTGCTTTGGATTCTGTGTCTCCCTCTCTCTCTCTCTCTGCCCCTCCCCTGCTCGCACTCTGTCTGTCTCTCTCAAAAATAAATAAGGATTAAAAAAGAAAAAGAAGAAGTACCTTCTGAGGCCACGCCCCTCCATAATAATAAAAAAAGGAATATAGATATTTTGCCTCTTAAGGAGCCATTATCGATTATCTGAAAGCGGGAACATCCATACTAATGATTTAAGTCAATGCTCCATCACTGTTATGTCAATAGGAGACACAGGACACAGTCAATTTTTCTCATTCTTTGATGTACCCGTCCCATTCATTTAGGTGGGTGCTTTGTAGCACCTAATGTGTCCCTGCCCTTTGAGCAATTCTCCAGAAGAAGAAAATAATGATGGCAATGACAACAATCAATGACAATAATCAATTCGTGAATATTGATAGCGTCTGCCAGAGACCAGACGCTAATCTAAGGAACTGCCGTGGTTCCCCGTGTCCGCGGTCTCCTTTCCGCACTTTCAGGTACCTGAGGTCATCCACAGTTCGGAAGCCGATGATTTTCCTTCTGACACCTGGTCAGAGCGTCAGCAGTAGCCTAATGCGACATCACAGCACCTGCGTTGGCCACCGCACTGCATCTGGTCACATCGTATTATCTCACACCGTCACAAGAAGAAGGGTGGGTACGGCACGATAGGTGTTTTGAGAGAGAGCACATTCACATAACCTTCATGACAGTATATTCGTATCATTGTCCTGTTTAATTATTAGTCATTTGTTAATTTCTCACTGTGCCTCATCTATATATTACACTTTATCAGGGGTATGCATGTGTAGGAAAAAACACGGTGTAGATAGGGTTTGGTACTAGCTGTGGTTTCTGGCATCCCTTCGGGTCTTGGAGCATAACTCCTGTGGATCAGAGGGGGCTACCATATATATATTTACTCTCTGAAACCTCCTAAATCACCCTAAGTAGGCACATCTGTCCCCTTTTTTTTCACTTGAGGTGACTGAGGCACAGAGAGCTTAGGTCACTTGCTCAAGGTCACGCACAGCCAGTAAGTGGCAAAACACCGGAACCCAAAGAGTTTGTGCAGGGCGTAAAAATACATGCATCTTTACCCCATGCATAGGGTATGATGAAATTTGGGCAAAAATCACAAAGAAATGGTTTACAGATTTAGCGTTTTCCATTTTATTGTATTTGGACTTGCCCTGAGACACCGAAGGCGGAAAGGTAGGGGTGAGGATTCTTCTAGTTCAGGAACTAATTCCGAGGAGGGAAAAAAGAAGACCAAAGGCAGTTTTATAGTTGTGTTGTGGTAAGAGTTGAACTTGTAGGCTGACTGTAAGGTGTGTCTAGGGTGTTGATTGGGCCAAAGGCTCTTCCTGAGCTGAAGGGAAGGTCTCCAAAGAATGGTGTGATTTAGATTAAAGACTTAACCTCGTCTTGAGCATTAGCTCTGGAAGCTTCTTTAACAGGGTGAAAACCAATCCTTCAGGCGGATGCTCTTGATTAATGAGTACTTCCAGGTTCTGTAAAGCATGAGAAGACCATGGAGGGCATGGAATTTGAGACGACTGACTTGCTATCCATGCAGAAGATAAATGCTTACCGAGACTCTGCCCATGAAAAACAACAAAAAAAGATAGCCTAATTTCACAGCCACCAAGGCATCATTCAAGAATGTGGAGTGGTTAATCTCCTGCTGCTTGCCCCCTTGCTCCCTCTGCTTTAGCCACCTTGGTCTCCTTGCTGTTCCCGGCACATGCTGTTCCCTCTGCGTGGAACATACTTCTCCCAATCACTTTCCTTGCTCCTTCCCCCTAGTTCCTTCAAGTCTTTGTTCCAAGGTCTCCTTCTCAGCAAGACCTTCTCTCACCTTATTCAAAACTACAAACCAATCACCTTCCACCCTCCCTCGGCACGCTTTATTCTCCTTTATTGTTTTATTTTTCTCTATAGTGTTTAGCACCTCCAACATCCTATGCAATATGCCTATTTAATCAGCTGACTTCTCCATGAAGCTCCATGAAGGAAGAGGCTTTTGTCTATTTTATTCACTGATGTAGGCCCAGTATTAGAATAGGCAGTCAAGGGGCGCCTGGGAGGCTCAGTTGGCTGAGCGTCCAACTCTTGATTTCAGCTCAGATCATGATCTCACGATCGTGGGATTGAGCCCCGAGTCAGGTTCTGTCCTGGTGTGTGAAGCCTGCTTGGGAATTCTCTCTGTCCCTCTCTCTCTCTCTGTCCTCCCTTGCTCGCTCTCTCAAAAATAAATAAATGTTAGAAAAAAAAGGGATAGGCACTCAAGAAGTATTTATTGAATGAGTATATAAATAATATGATTTCTTGATGTAAACATGACCAGGAATTGAGCAATGGAGGCCTTACATGTGTTGACTTATTAAATACGCATAGATACATATTTAACATATTTTATCTGATAAAACATAATTGCCTCATGCATACCATCAAAATATTCCTGTGTGGCAAACACAATATGGATATTTTTCTCTTTATCACGTACTGTGGGAGTGTGAGAACTAGAGAAGTTAAGGAATTCATCCAAAGTCAAATAGTTGGTGATAAAGCCTATGAGGGAAACCTTGATTCAGGACAAAGAAAAGATGTGTCTTCTCGCTGAAAATGGAGGTCATGGTAGTGGGAGCCAGTATTTATCAGATGCCGATGGTTGAGCGCCCACTCTACCTGAAGCAGAGTCCCTGACTAGGGGGCCAGGGAGAGAAGGGGTAACACAGTCTGAAAAATAGAAAGTGCAAATAGAAAGTGCAAAGATGGAATAAAAAATAAATAAAGCGATGCCACAGTCCAAACAATTCTTAGCCTTCTTACCATCCCATCAAACTGGGAAATGTCTAGCCAGTATAATTCTGAAGCGAGTAATATCTTTGAAACGCCAAATTTCAATCTCTGTTGCTTTCATGCTCTGTGACTCTTACTTTATTTCACCCTACTTAGAGGAGTTTAGAGTCGCTAAGGTCAATTATAATATAGGAAAATCACTACCACTGTTCAATTTTTTTTTTTAATCTTTACTTCTTTTTGAGAGAGGGACAGAGTGTGAGCGGGGAAGGGGCAGAGAGAGAGGGAGACACAGAATCGGAAGCAGGCTCCAGGCTCTGAGCCATCAGCACAGAGCCCGATGCAGGGCTTGAACTCATGAACCATGATATCATGACCTCAGCCAAAGTCGGATGCTCAACCGACTGAGCCACCCAGGCGCCCCACGAATTTTCTTTTTTTTAAGAAACAAATCTAACGAACTGCAATTTGAAAGCATAAAGGGTGTAAAAAGTGCTGCTTTTATTCGTCAGTGCATTTGTCAGCTTCTGGCTGGTGGTGTGCTGGCCACCACCTCTGGGGATGGAATTGAACACTTTGAGGGAGGAAATAATATGCTTTTGTAAATTAAACATCACTTCCTGGAAGACTGATTAAACGCAACTTAACTATAACCTCATTATATATTCAGATTAAGTTCCTTGTCAATCTGTCTCCAGGAAAAAAAAAACAAAACAAAAAATCCTTCCTAATTAAGATATGGTTTCCCTTGGAATAGACCTGTTTTATTTTTTTATTTTCTTTTCTTTTTTAACAGATTCCTTCTATGGTATCAAAAGTAGCATTTTATGCTGCTGTTTAGAAAGCCTGGAAGTCTTAGTGCCTGGTAAATGAATGCCTCATTTAGAAGTTACCTTCGCCTTGATATATAGGAGAGAGGATTTTCTAGAGGTATGTCTGACGATTATAATGAAAAACCCATCTTACTCACTCAGGGGAAAGTACACAGATTCTCTCCAAGAATCTGTACTTGACTTTCTTACAAGAATACTTGTATCATTTCCTCTTTACCACTTAGTATTATATATATGCACACGAACATATTTATATATATATATATATATTTTAAACATATTCATGTATATGTATACGTTTAAGTAACGCCAATTTTCTTTTAATGTTTATTTATTTTTGAGAGAGACAGAGACAGGATGCAAGTGGGTTAGGGGCAGACAGAGGGGGAGACACAGAATCCGAAGTGGGCTCCAGGCTCTGAGCTGTTAGCACAGAGCCCGATGCAGGGCTCGAACTCATGAGCTGTGAGATCATAACCTGAGCCGAAGTCGGACACTCAACTGACTGAGCCACCCAGGCGCCCCACACTGAGCTGTCAACACAGAGCCCAAGGCAGGACTTGAACTCACAAACCGTGAGATCATGACCTGAGTCCAAGTCGGACGCTTAAACAACTGAGCCACCCAGGTGCCTCTACAGTTGACTTTTGAGTAATGCAGGGTTAGGGGTACCAATCTCCCCAGACTGTACAGTCAAAAATCCACATACAACCTCTGATTCCCCTCAAACTTAACCACTACTAACCTACTTTTGACCAAAAGCCTTACCAATAACATAAACATTCAATTAACATATCTTTTGTATGTTATATGTCTTATATATTGTATTTTTACAGTAAAATAAGTCAAAGAATAGAAAACGTGATTAAGAAAATCATAAGGAAAAGAAAATACATTTACAGTACTGGACTGTACTCATAAAAAACAAAACAAAACAAAACAAAACAAAACAAAACAAAACAAACAAGAATAAAAAAAAACCACTGCATATAAGCAGACCTGCACAGTTCAAACTCATTGTTCAAGGGTCAGCTGTAATTTTAATTTAATAGGTATCAGAGAGGGATGCCTGGGTGGCTCAGTTGTTTAAGCGTCTGACTTTGGCTCAGGTCACGATCTCAAGGTTTGTGAGTTCGAGCCCCCGTCAGGCTCTGTGCTGACAGCTCAGAGCCCGGAGCCTGCTTCGGATTCTGTGTCTCCCTCTCTCTCTCTCTCTCTGCCCCTCCCCTGTTCACACTCTCTCTCTCTCTCTCAAGAATAAATAAGCATTAAAAAATTTTTTTTTAAATAGGTATCAGAGAAAGCTATTTCTGTAATCCTACGTCATTTCACTGTATTTATCTGGAAAGCTTTCTCCACTACCTTTAAAGCTAAAATAAATTTTACAATGTAAATTTCACAGTCAAGATTTATATGAAGTGGCATGACTTGTACAACCTAGTCTCAGGTACTTAGAGGTGTATCATTAACGTAGTAATGGTGTGCTCCCCTACATCAGGAGGCTGGACCCACTTGCAGAACATTCCCACCACCGTTCTAGTAGAACTCATTAACTCTGTTCCAAGCTACCACAGTAGCCTCCCGAATACCCCCCCATCTCCACTCTGGACCCCACACGGTATCTTTACAGAACCCAACCAGTCTTTTACGTTTTCCTCTCCCCTTTGGACAATATTTACCGAGGTGTAACATACCTTCAGTAAGGCGTTCGAGTCTTAAGCATTCAAGTCAGTTTTTACGTTGGTATGTTTACCGGCATCGGGGCAATCTGTACGAAGATATAGACCACTTCCAGCACCCAGAAGACTTGCTCATGACCTCTCCCGGGCAATAACTGCCAAATGTGATGACTCCTGTGTATCTATTACTACCGATTATTTTCTTTTTTTGAACTTCATATAAATGGAGAAATCCTTTTTTTTAAATGTGTTTAAGTTTATGTATTTATTTTGAGAGAGAGAAGGGTAGGGGCAGCAAAAAGGGGGAGAGAGAATCCCAAGCAGGCTCCACGCCATCAGCACAGAGCCTGACGTGGGGCTTGAACCCGTGAACCGCGAGGTCATGATCTGAGCCCAAACCAAGAGTCAGATGCTTAGCCCACTGAATGTGTTCTTTCGTGCTTGACTGCTGGCACCTTCACATGAGATTGGTGAGAATTACTCATTCTGCTGTACGTGGCTGTACCTTGCTGTTTTTCATGGCTGTGTTATCGCCATTGTGTGAATATACCACAATTTATTTACCAGTTCTACAGCTGACGAGCATCCGGGTCATTTCCAGTTTGGAGCTATCGTTAATAAATACACTATGAATGCTCTCGCGCACGATTTTTGGCAAAGACATTTTCCTTTCTTGGATATATACACAGGAGTGGAACAGCTTGGTAAGAGGTGTATATGCCCAGCTTTAGCTGGAAAGTCGGTTGACTTTCCAAAATGGCTTCACCAATTCACACTCCCATGTAAGACATAGAAAATTCTAGTTCCTCCACATCCTTAGAGCAACGTGTTAATTTGAGCCATTCTCTAAAGTCACAAACGTATTTATTTTTTATTTTTTATTTTTTGAGAGACTTATAGAGAGCAACCGGGGGAGGGGCAGAGAGAGAGAGAGGGAGGCAGAACACCAAGCAGGCTCTGTGCTCTCAGTGCAGAACCCGACATGGGGCTCTAACTCATGAAGCGTGAGGTCATGACCTGAGCCAAAATTGGAAGTTGGACGCTCAACCAACCAAGCCACCCAGGCGGCCCCACAGAAATATTTTTAAAATAAAAATCAGGGGCGCCTGGGTGGCTCGGTCAGTTCAGCAGCCGACTCTTGATTGGGCTCCAGTCATGACCTCTGGATCGCGAGTTCGAGCCCCGCATTGGGATCCGCGCTGGGCATGGAGACTGCTTAAGATACTCTCTCTTTCTCTTTCTAAAACACGCGCACACACACACACACACACAGTCACCTAAAATTTTTTTTTCAATAGTAATAAAATAAAACCGAAAGCACATCCTTGTCCTGCTGAAGATTCCAGGGGCTTCTCATCACATTTGGTGCAGGGCCTGTCTTCTCTGGGTCTTACTTCCTCTTCCACCTGTCTACCTCCTTGCCACCTGTTCCACCCCTCCGTCTACTCAGCCTGTTTCTGCCTCTGGGCCTTTTCTCTCCGTTCTTCCACTCCTCCGTGGGCTCTTTTTGCGGCCGGGTCCCTCACTCTCTCATTTCCTTTTCTTCTCAAATATCCCCTACTTAGAGAGACCTCTGACTCCTGCCACTCACCCCTCACTCTACATCTTTACCCTGCTTTGTGTTTCCTTTCAGTCGATTTCTTTATTTCGGGGGAGGCGGGAGGGCAGTGAGAGACAGGGGGACAGAGGATCCACAGCAGGCTCTGCGCAGACAGCAGAGAGCCCGATGCAGGGCTTGAACTTACAATCTGTGAAATCAAGACCTGAGCCAAAGTCAGAGACTTAACCACCGAGCCACCCAGGCAGGCCCCTACCCTGCTTTGTGTTCCTTAATCTTACGTGTCAGTTCCTGACACGACGTCATGTACGCGTTTGTTTATTCTCGGCTAGAATGCCACTCGTGAGGGCAGAAGCCTTGCCTTCCTTGGTCGTCGCCCATCCATCGGGGCTTGGTGTTGGTGGACTGTCTGATGCTTAGCAGACACTCAAATGTACGGGACAAGGTGCTTTGGGGACCTGGGTTAATCCTCGCCTCCTACCAGCCGCACCCCGTCACTTGCTGACGAGGATCGATCTGGTTTTCTCTCAGCCCACTTCCGCCCTCCTTCTCTGTTCACTTCTCCTTCTCCCTCCCTCTGACCCCCATTTTGTCACTCCTAGGAGCCTTCAGAATCAAGCAGGCGGCTGGGGCGGCAGGTTGGGTTTTCACAGTAAAGCTCCGAGTGGCAGTGCGGGGGACGGGGGAGGGAGCAAGACAGCCAGCACTCCCTTTGCAACATTAAAAAACAGGCACGATGGCCTACGAGGTATCTTGAATGCAGCCAAAGGGTTTTAGAGAATTTCTCCTCTCTCTTCATCTACGTCCCCTGCCTCTTCCCTCTCCCCCTCCGACTGGACGCTTCGCAGACAAATCTCTCCAGTGGAGTCTACCCTGCTTAACAACAAGCCCATCTTGCAGTTGGAGCCAGAGAACCTCACTGTCAGATGCAGGGACAGCTGTATGCCTCGCTTTCCCAGATGGAGAGCAGCCGGGAGCGGGGATTTGGTGGAGGGAGTCGGGGAATACATCAGGCGAAAGTCTGTGATGAGAACAAAAGGGGCAGATGACTGTTCGCCACTCCATCCTAACGGGCAAGAGAACAGCATTCCAGATTTGTCATTGCCTTGGGGTCTGGCAGGGTCGTTAGCATATTTCCAATGAGCATGAGAAAGAAACAGAAAATAACCTCAACCTGGGGGTGCGCCTGCCTGCCTCTCTCTTGTGCAAACAACAACTGGAAAATATGACCGAGCCCCGCCACGGGGGAGGGAGAAATTTGGACCCGTTTTTGAGGCGATGAAAGAATAGAGAAGAGGAGGGCAGAAGAGAAAAGATTCGTCTTTAATAAGCCCCGTCGGCCAAGAGCGCAGTGGTCCAAGTGGCATCCCCTCCCACTGGCACCCCGTCACCCGGGCGAAACAAGGTTTTGCACACGCCTGTGTGTGCAAATGGTCGAGCGGCCCGCCAGTAGACCGAGGGAACTCACGCCTAAGTTCGTGGGTAGACACAGCGGTGCAGGGAAGCGTGTGTCTAACGTCCAGGCGCAGTGTATCGTGAGAACCGCATCACTGTTTGACATCATCCTCTGAATATGCTTATGGATAAATTTATAAGCGAAGTGTCTAGGAGGTACAATTACACAAGAAAAAATGATGGATTTATACAAGTGTGGATTTATTTGTTTTAACCACCCCCTTCCATGCCTTGGGGAGTTTCTAGTATTGTCTAGCCAGGCAGGTCTAGGCAAACAGCGCTCTGGCTCTGGGCTCTAACCTGCCCTGCTCGTTCTCTTAGATGACCCGAGTACGTGTGGAGCGCGGGTTGTGATAAAATACAGCCCTGGCTTTGCTTCAGCTCCCTCTCGAAAGCCACTCCTTCCTCCCCCTTCTTGGCAGAGATTGCCTCCCACTGCAGAATCGGAAAATGTCAGCTAATCATTTTTTTTTTTTTTCCTGGTGTATTTTGCAGCTCAGCAGGGCAATGGCACCCAACGCCGGTCACGGAAACTGGAGGGATTCAGGAAGGTGTCTTTCTTTTCCGAATTGCCCAGGAGAGGTTCCTCCTTGTTGCCTCCTTCCTCCCTTCCAAGCATGTGATGCTTGGAACCCAGAGCCACTGTTTTGTGAGCAGGTGGGAACGGCCCCGAGGATCATGAAGAAGCTGACCCAGATCCGAGACATCGCTCAGCAACTTGAGCCGATCTCGCTTCTCTCTTGGCTTCTTGTTAAGTGACAAAAAAGAAGCGTATCCAAGCCCCCTTTACGTACTTTATTTCTGGCCGCAGAGAACATTAACAATGCATTACAACATGTTTATTAATGCAGGGTATTAATGAAATGCATGATCACAACTCTCCTAGTACGGACCCCTCGGGACTTCCTGTTACAAGTGGAATAAAGTCCAAAGGGCTGCCAGGCCCTGCACAACCAGCCCTTCCATCTCTCTGGAAGCTCTCAGGCCTTGCTCTCTTCCCATCCTTCATTTTCTTGTTTGCTGTCACTGCCAGATTCCTACCTCAGGGCCTTTGCACACCTGGCTAAATCCTATTTCTTCCTCTACCCCCACTGTAAAACCCAGTTTCCAGAACAGCCTTGCTTTATTACCCAGCCTAAAGCGGATCTCTCATGCGGTTCCTTCTGATAGCTCTCTGCTCCTTCCCTGGTGACTATGGCTGACTGGTGGGTTCGCTCAACGGGCACTCCTTCTAGAAGGTGAGGCCTACTCGCAAGGCGAGAACCTTGAAGCTGGGTTCTAGAAAGAGTTGAATCCTGCCCATCACACATGCATGCAGGAGGTGGTTTTGACATGCAGAGAGGGGTGGATAGAGGAGTTCATTTGACTGACTGGGATCCTGGAAGAAGAGATGTGAGTCTCACCTTGGCAAAGGTAGCAGGTGCCTACTTGCGGCTTCGTTGTGCAGTATGGTTTGGGACATGGATACTGGAATTGTTATTTAGACTCTGTCTCTTTAAGCTTCTTTACAGGGTGAAGCCTGCTGTATCTTTTTATTTTTTTATATATTTTTTTAATGTTTATTTATTTTTGAGAGACACAGAGAGACAGAGCACGAGCAGGGGAGGGGCAGAGAGAGAGGGAGACACAGAATCGGAAGCAGGCTCCAGGCTCTGAGCTGTCAGCACAGAGCCCGACGCGGGGCTGGAACCCACGGACTGCGAGATGGTGACCTGAGCCCAAGTCGGACGCTTCTCCAACTGAGCCACCCAGGCTCCCCAAGCCTACTGTATCTCTTAATACACCCCTTTCTGCTTAAACTGTTCAGAGTGGATCCTGTGTCTATAATTAAGAACTCTGGCCCAGAGAGAAACCCTGACTACAATTATAGTTATATATTCATTCATACGTTCCTTTGTTAGCTGATGTCTCCAACTAGCTTCTGTGCTCTGAACACAGCACAGGGTGAAGCATGCATCTAGAGCTGAAATGTTCATTGAGTGGGTGACTAAATGATTAAAAACAACCCCAAGGGGCACCTGGGTGGCTCAGTCGGTTAGGTGTCCGACTTCGGCTCAGGTTACCATCTCGCGGTCCGTGAGTTCGAGCCCCGCGTCAGGCTCTGTGCTGATGCCTTGGAGCCTGGAGCCAGCTTCTGATTCTGTGTCTCCCTCTCTCTCTGCCCCTCCCTTGCTCATGCTCTGTCTCTCTCTGTCTCTAAAAAATAAATAAATGTTAAAAAGAATTAAAAAAAAAAACAACCTCAAGCATTAACAAAAATTGCATGGAAACTTATAAGAAAAAACACAATACTGAAGTCCCATCTTAGATATTTAAAATTCTGGCGATGTGTCTGTAAGAAGCCAAGAGCCAACACTTCTAATCAATTTCCAACTTGCTTATTTCACCTGACAGACGCGTGGTTATAAAAGCCCAATTAAAAAAACAACTCGGGACCAGGGAACAAGGACTCTGTTATGAAATGGGATAATAACCCTGGCCATCACGATTTTGTTTCTCAAGAACTGTGATTTCCCTCTGGGAGATTTCCCTGACCCTCTTTTAACCCTGCCAAGAGGGCAAGTCACCCTCTGACACGCTGGCATGGTACAGAGGAGCTCTCCATCGAAGATGATCCGAGATTCAGGCTCGTGCTCCCCCCTGGGTGGTCACCCGCAGGCCCAGGGAACTGTCAGATCCACGAGAGCACAACCCCACGTCTTGCTTGGCTAATCAAAGTTCCCCAATGCCTAGCTCGCAGCACTCAGTAACCAAATGGACTATGCCACATCTTATTAAAGCAAAAATTTTGAAGAGTTTCATAAAGACCTAGCGTTATCTTTGCACTAATCAATCACATATCTCTTTTTAAATTTATTTTTATTATTTTGAGAGAGAGAGAGAGAGAGAGAGAGAGACAGAGCATGGGCAGAGGAAGAGAGAGAGAATCTCAAGCAGTCTCCACACCCAGTGAGGAGTCCCACCCGGAGTTCAATCCCACAACATTGGGATCATGACCTGAGCCGGAATCAAGAGTTGGGTGTTCAACCAACTGAGCCACCCAGGCGCCTCCACATATCTCTTTTTATGTCTTACTTGTCTATGTACATTTTTGTAAATGCATGATCCCTGCCTCATATGAGTAAGAATATTTTTTCTACAGGCTGCAGCCCCTTGCATTGTGGCAGACGCTTTCTTCTACTGTGGTCTCTCCCTTCCACTACTAAAAATAGCACAAAAAGTGTATCTCTTGCTCTCTTTGCCCTTCCTGCCTGTCTCTGGGCTTGGTCCCTGAGCCCTCTCTCTATCAGAGATTTCCACACACGTGGCTCATACGCTTGGAATTTGCCCATTGTTTGGAGTTGTTCCTGGCTGACTGGCTCTCCCCTTTAGAGGGGGCAGTGGTAAAAAGAGAGAAACCACCCACTTCAGAAAAGCCCTCCAGAAAGATCATCACCCCGGCACACAAGACCAGACAGGTTTGGGCTTCTTCACTGTGGCTAAATGCTCCTGTTCAAAGGCTGGTGTTGTCCGGAACAAGCATGCCTCTGTGATGTGTGCTTGTGTTTAATTCTGGTCTGTTTATTTATTTTTTAATCTTTATTTATTTTCGAGAGAGAGACAGAGACAGAGCGTGAGCAGGGGAGGGGCAGAGGGAGAGGGAGACACAGAATCCAAAGCGGGCTCTAGGCTCCGAGCTGTCGGCACAGAGCCCGACGTGGGGCTCGAGCTCACGAACCTTGAGATCGTGACCTGAGCCGAAGTTGGACGCTTCACCGACTGAGCCACCCAGGCGCCCCAACTCTGGTCTGTTTACTGATCCATATGTTCCATGAACAGGTACAGATGTTACCGTATTGAATCCAATGCAACTTTCAGTATGCATGTATCTGACCCAGTAGGTATATATGATACGGGGATCATTTATGCAAATAAATACTCTATTTTCTCTTTTTTTTAAATCACTTCCTTGGTGTCTATCATGGGCACCAATAGCCAAAGCCTTTATTGGCTCTAGGAGCCCCCATTGGTGCACAGGTGCACATTCTTATTTTTTACCACCACTCGTTGGGATCTCCTAGCGCCGAAATGTTCTTCCTTGTAAGAGCATCTTCCATCTGCTAATGTCCTCCCACTGCACCTGTCTTCTTGCAGGAGGCCCCCAACACACACACAGGCACACACACTCCATGATCCCTAAGGGGCCACACCCCTCAGGGATCAGGGAACCTAGATGGGCCATCTTGGGGCATAAGGCAGAGTGAAGGTGCAGTTCAGATGCACACAGAACGGATGGGGGGCACAGAGACCTGAGCCCTGGAGCCCTGAGTGTTTGAGGGGAGAGGGCAGCAATGAAGACTGGTGGTGAGGAGCTCACTCAGTTCCTCTCCGGTACCTTCAACCCCGGACTCGCAGACATCCAAGTCAGTTTTATACCTTACAGTCCCGAAACCAAATTTACCTTCAGGGCTCCAGGAGTCATTTGACGGAAAAGTTGTATTATTTGTGGAACATGAGTCGTACAACAGAACATACGTACCTGAGTACGTTTTGTCCCGTAATAATAACATAAGTACCAGTGGCCATAAAGTTCACATATCAGCGGTGGGACTTGTTTCTCCGTTCCCCGCAACTTTTCACAATTATCTGAAATTCCTCCTCCAGAACGCACAAGCTTTCGCGCTCACACTGAAAAGATGAAAATACTGTTACAGGGAGGGTCGACACATTGGAAGGAACGAGCTTCAGGCAAAACATAAAAACATTGACAGCCCAGGGTTTCCACCTCAAGAGGGAGAAAACGAGAAAGGCACTTGGGTCCTGGGGGGGGAGGTGTTCGCGGCCACTGGGGAGCAGACGAGAAGGGGGGTCAGGTAGTCTAAAAGCAAATGCCACGAGCTTTATAAGATTTTGCCCGTACCTGTGCCACTTACATCCACCTATTCAGGGACAAACGAAAACTGTGGATGGAGGTAACTCAAAATCCCCTATGGTCACAAGTGAGCAAATGCAGCGCCCGACAGGAGTCACCTTTGTAGGTCCCTTAGTGCACATCAAGTGTATTGTACTCCGCCCCGGGGCTACAGCCCTGAGAAAAATGGAGTTGGGGGTCAAGCACCCTCTGGCCACGCAGGGAGACTGGCAAGAACTCAGGCAATTAGCCTACAGCCTGGAAAGTGTAAGTAGTATTTGCATTCTACCTGATGGCATCCTATCGTCCTCTGCTCTCCCTCAAAGTTAAAATCAAAGCACTTTTTCTGTGTGATGATTTAGTGTATTGTCAGCTCCGAGAGCGACAGGACTCATGTCCATGTTGCTGACTGCTAGAGGCTGGCAGGCACTTAAAGAATCACTGAATATGTCCGTGAACGAATGGCAGAGCGGGGCTGAGGGATTATGAACTCGATCCTGGGGGGTCAGGCTTCGGAGAAGAAGCCATTTTTAAGCTGAAACCGACCGGGGAAGTGGTGTTTCCCAGGTAAGGAAAGAGCAAATCCGTTAAAGACCGGGAGGCCTGCCCGCTGGGTGAGGCGGGAGGGAACCTCATGGCTGGAGCTCGGAGACGCCATTCTGCCCACGGGCCTTTGAGCAAACTAGGAAACAGTGTCATCCCAAGGGGGAGGTATTGCAAAAGGGTAGCCCCTCCTAAGGCCAGGCAATTGGAAAAAAGAGACTTTTCTTCCAGGATGACCTGGTCTCTCCCCTGTGCACCATGCCTCACCCCCATCAGGGAGCAGCCCTGCGGCCCTGGGAGGGGAGCAGGGGGCCAGCGGCCAGCTAGATCTGTAAGCGGGCAGCTTATGGCTTTTCCGGGCCGCCAAGGAGTTTGAGCTTCATTCTGCGGGCATCGATGAGTTTTTAAAGAATTTAACCCGGGATTGGCTGACAATTCATTCAACAGACGTTGCATGAGTTCCCGCTTGGGCGAGAGCCGTGCTGCTGTGGGTTACCTATCCTGGCCGAGCCTATGGCTTGGTGGTGAGGCAATGGGCGAGGGGGGCAAGGAAGAACAGGGAGAGTGGGACCGCCGGCCGTACTAGAGACAGAATCTTCTAGGCAACCCGTGAGATCAGCGGCTGTCAGAGGAGAGGAGGATTGTTGGGGAGTGGGGGTGAAATGGGTGAAGGAGATTATCAAGTGCGAACTTCCGGTTGTAAAAGAAGTCCTGGGGATGTATCGGGGGGGGGGGGGGGGCGTGGGAACTATAGCCGATGATGCTGCAATTAACTCTGACCGATGGTAACAGACCATTTCGCCATGTGGACGAACGTCCGACCGCTACACCTGAAACTACTCTAATGTGGACTGTCAATGACATCTCAATTAAGAAAGAAGGCACCCTGTAAGGCGGACACAGTCGTCTGTATTTTACAGGTGGGGAAACTAAAGGTAAGGGAGATTAAGTGCACTCCCCCGAGGCCACACGGTTTCAAACGCAGGTCTGTGTGATTATAAACCCCCCACGCTCGGACCACAGAGAAAAGAGCAAAGTGCCAAATGATATGCCCATCCGTAAAACTGAAATGTGAACATAAAAAAGACAAATCACTAATTTCACACACACACACACACACACAGAGTGAAATAAAACCTCACTTTCCAGGAAACGCTGCCTGGAAAATATTGGTCAGGATATGGCCAGTAGCCTAGCTTTAATCCCCACGTGGGCTTATTCAGACTAGATAACCTTGTCATAGGGGAAAACATTCCATAATCACTGACTTTGCCTCTCGGCTTAGCAGGTCCCTTGTAAATAAATGGATGCTGTTGATAGGATCCTGGGGCTGTACAAAGCCAGCCTGAGTGCCTGATTGGAGGCTCTCGAACTCAGCCTAGCAATTTTGTGAACTAAGTGTTCCCAAGTTCCAGTAAAATGTTCCACTGTGTCCAAACACAATCCCATCTGCCTTAAGGTGGGACCATCTCTCCCTTCTTTGGAAGGCAGCTATACTCACCACTCTTCCACCAATGCTACACAGTCATCTTGCCCTTCTTTGGAATGGAGGTCAGGAAGGGTCCTAAACGCATCTCTTCCGGGCGCCTGGGTGGCGCAGTCAGTTAAGCGTCTGACTCTTGGTTTCCGTCTGCTCAGCTCATGATCTCACAGTTCGTGAGTTCGAACCCCACATCAGTCTTTATGCTGACAGTGCAGAGCCTGCTTGGGATTCCATCCCTCTCTCTCTCTCTCTCTCAAAATAATAACTTTTTTAAAAAACCCAAAATATATCTCTTCTGTACACCCAGCCAACCTCAGTGATGTCTACTCTTCACCGTAGGGTTCATTTTCTCTTAAAATGTTTGTTTCTCTTGTCTGAACTGTCTCCAGTTTCCTTTCTCTCTATTTTTTTGTGAAGGCTTATTTAGTTTTAAGAGAGAGGGAGAGAAAGTGAGCACAAGTGGGGAGGGGCAGAGAGAGAGAGGGAGACGCAGAATCTGAAGCAGGCTCCAGGCTCTGAGCTGTCAGCACTGAGCCAGACACGGGGCTCAAACCCATGAATCCTGACATCATGACCTGAGCCAAAGTCCGATGCTCAACGAACTGAGCCACCCAGGCACCCCTCCAGTTTCCTTTCTTAAAAAAAAAAAAAGCAAGAATATGCATTTTGGGAAACAGAAAAGCTACCAATGGTAGTTATAGTTATTCCCGCTATTAGTGATAGTTACATTCTCTAAAGTCTCTGTGTGAACATTGAATTAGCGACCACTGAACCATGGCTCCTACAGGAAACACAGGTTAGGTTCCCATGAGCCCCCGGTCACACTTTCATCAATCAATGCCTAACCTTGTTTTATGTGTGGTTTTGTTGAAGGATGCTTGATATAATACATTGTGTTGATTCATTAACATTAAACTCATGGCCAACGGCACTGTAACTCACACCTGAGTGAACACACATATTTTTTCTCTGTGAGGCACATCACAGCCTTCTTGTCCTTAGGTACAATAGACATCACTTTGGCACTTTACTTGGGTCCCATTTGAAACAGTGAAATCATTGAAAGAAACAGAGCACAGCTTGCAAAAAACATGGCACTAAACGGATGGGGCGGGGGGACACTTTATTTGAGTATGAGAACTGCAAAACAAGAAGGTGAGCATCTCGTCTTGTCCAGCTGGGAACATGCGCTTTGGTATCTCATATTTTCCCCTGCTCTACACATGTTCATGAATCACCGTGAAAAGCAGCGTTAGGTATTGATGAAAGGTATTGACTTCGGGGTTACAAACAGACTTTAGAAAGTAGGCGGATTTGCCTGTCTTTGCTCCTTTCTGTTAAGTAATGGGGGCCTGTTGCAGATGGCAGAAAAAAGGACGAGAGGAGGAAACGAGGCATTTTTTTCGGAGACCCAGGAGACTTTTGAGAATGATTTGTGAGAGGTACAGTACCAGAACAGTAGCTAACTGGCCTAAGGTGGAGAAATGTAATTCCTTGCATCTCCAGCAATCTGTCTGCACCTTTCCTAGTGTGAAAAATGGCTTGCCATAATACACGAGCTTTGTCACCATGTACGTGTAATTATATTTTAATAAAAAGTAGATTTATAGCCAGACAGACCATGAGATTGGACAGCCCAGAAGCTGCTGTGGACTTACAGCCCTCCAACCCTGACTTTCCTGCCCCCACAGCAGTGCTGGTGTCAGGCCAGGGGTGGGGGATTGAACGCTGCTGATCCCAAAGTGGTTGTGGGCACTCTCATGAAGCTTACTTATCCTTTGCTTGGTATATTAAACATTTTTTAATGTTTATTTATTTTTGAGAGAGAGAAAGAGAGAGAGAGAGAGAGAGACACAGAATCTAGAGCAGGCTCCAGGCTCCGAGCTGTCAACACAGAGCCTGATGCGGGGCTCGAACCCATGAATCATGAGATCATGACCTGAGCCAAGGTGGGATGCTTAACCAACTGAGCCACCCAGGCGCCCCTGCTTGGCATTTTAAATGTAAAGGCCCACGATCTATCAGAATTCCAATGTGATGAATCAAAAGTCAAGCTCATACTTAACAGGAAAAGATGAAATTATTGATGGAGAAGCATGGCAACAAATCCAAACACTGATGAGAAAATTGGGCAGTGAAATCCATTCAAAATATGTACCCTTGTCTCTCCCAAATGCCTTTGCTGCTCAAGTCTGACTACTGAAAATGACTTTCAGGGGCGCCTGGGTGGTTCAGTTGGTGAAGCGTGTGACTCTTGATCTCAGCTTAGGTCATGATATCACGGTTCATGGGTTCAAGCCCCACATTGGGCTCTGCACTGACAGCGTGGAGCCTGTTTGGGATTCTCTCTCTCTGCCTCTCTCTCTGCCCTTTCCTCTTTCTCTTCTCTGAAAATAAATAAATAAACATAAATTTTTTTTAAGAACACTACTTTTTTTTCTTCTACTGGAACAAATTATAATCTGCCTTCTAGATTCTTCCAGGATTGTGTGCTGACAGGAAGCAAAATAAAACGATTTCAGTGGCTTTTTAGACAAACTTTGTGAGAGAAAACACATGGTTATCTGCAGAGTTGTAAGTTAAAGATATCCATTTATTTTCTTCAACAGAAGGGGAATGAGCTTTATAACCCTGACCTTGTTTTCTTGGAATAATAGTCTTGTCTGATTTATTCCTTTAGTTTTTACTCAGAAATGTCACTCAAGACACATACCAGTATAACTCCTTCTTTTTGGTAAGTTTTGGTATTTTGTGTAAGTCAGACATGTTCAGTGATGAGTTTGCATTGAAACAAGTTTTCGAACAACCCATTGACTTAAAATCATTAGGCACTCATTAGCATTTGGATTAAATACAAGAAGGGGTAAAATGTGGACATTTCCCTCAAGAGGTAGCAGTTTTCTATATTTTTATAAATCTGAGAATGTAACATCTAAATATATATATTTACATATACTTAGATACAGCTTAGAAACATGTAACTTTTAGTAGCACGATTAGAATCTCCACCAATAGGTAAATCCGGACTAGATCCCCATGTGGAAAATTGGTCCATATTTTAAGTCACTGAGTTTGTTTTTCTCAGCAGACAATAAAATGTCCAGTCTCAAATAAATAAGGGTCATCTGACTCCCAAATAACATGACCAGAGTGCTCATTGGATCCCAAGAAGCTGAGTCAGATCGTTTTGAAAGGGTGAATGCGGAGCTCTTCCAAAAGCAGGAGCTTGCGGAATGTGGCAACGTGGTCTTGTATTTTCTCTGAGCCAGGCAGCCTGGTTCTGTCGCTCATCTTTTATCCCGCCTTCCAACAATTGTTAGTGTTTTCCTTGTTAGAGGAAGGACTTATGAATTTCTTACTTAAAAGGGAACTGAGTCTATTAAAATAAGGTTGATCCTAATGGATCCTAATTGCTTCTTTCACTCAAAGTATCTGTAGACCGAAGAGGAACGGTGTAAGATAGGAATTTGTGGTGCAGCTTACGGACTGCAGCCGTGGTGACTCATGGCAAGGCCTTTTGGTTAGTTCATGATGAAAGGTTCTTGGGTGCAGCCTTAAGAGCAACGAGAAAATCAACAGAATGTTCTTGGAATGGCTGCTGGCAAACTTGCTTTGATTTGTCCCTGTTCTCATTAGTAGAAAGAGAGGGCAGGTCGCTTTCAGAAGGATTAAAAGGTCAAAGAACTTGGTGAAGGGAAGTCTACACAAGGTTTAGAAAGCTGTTATCAGAGGATCAGCTAGAAAACAGTCTTAGGGCTAATCCTTCGGCTGGATCCCAAAAGAACCCTTTACCTCCCCCCACTCCCACCTTTTTTTCCCTTTACAGAGGTCATTTTCCACAAAAAAGCCTCTCACTTTGCCTTCATGTCTTAGCCCAATTTATAGGATCCGAGTTCCCATTTCTTCAGCTCTCCCCCCAGCCCCCACAGTACCCTCTTGGTGTCCAAGCCTAGCTCTTCCTAGCTCTGTCCTTTCCCTGCCTTTCTCTGTCCCCTTACATCTTTGCCTGTTTTTTTTCCCCCAGTATTCTCCCTAAAACCCTCTTAGCCTCTACAATTACCCAAAAACTGAGCTGATATAGAGCCTTTTCTGGAACAATGAGATTGACTTACACAAGGCTGGCATTAAAGAGGACCTTGCAAGTCATCTGGTCTACCTGCCTTCTTTTCCCACCCTTTTATAGGTAAATAAAACTCATGGGATTGCTCAAAGTCACACAGCCAGGTAGTGAACGAGCCAGGTCTAGTACTCAGGATGGCTGATTCTCTGTCACCTCTCAGTGATGGCTGCAAATTGGTGTCACAGTCCTTTAAACAGTCCAAACTGCTCTACTAATCGGAGGTAGTTAACCCAGCGGACAACATTGCTATTGTTGGTGTGATGCCAGCTCAATGAGACCCAGTGGCCTGCGTGTTTGAAAGCTGAAAAGAAGCAAGGCAGTCATCTGCTTTACACACAGGGCCCCGCGATCTGTTCTGGCCACGGGCTTCGGTCTCTGCTCTACAAGGGAGAAGTGGACTTTTCATCCCCTCAGGGCACACAAGGGCATCCTCCTTCTATTCCCCATCGCTGCACTCTGTGAACCATTGCTCACCAGAAGATTGAGGAACAAGACTGGGGGAAACCACACACATGGTACATGTACAGGTTGGACAGGAGTTTACATAATATGATGGATACAGGAACCACATAAAGCTCTCACCATTGCTGGGGCTCCGCCCACATCCTTCTCCCTCAAAGTGGAGAAGTGGTGCCTTCTCCATCAAAGAATGGAAGAACAAAGAGGAATGGATGTTCCCTAGGTGGCCGGTGCTCCTCGGTTGTTGGTCGGAGAGGGCACGAGCCCAGCTGGGTATTTGTACCAGGGTTGAGACGTTAGCACTTGAAAATGATGTTGAAGGTGCTTTGCTATTCCCTTTTTGTAGTTGGAGAAACTTCCTCGTATCAAACTTTAGAATAAAGCACCACCTTGTGGTCTGATGCATTTATTAAAGTGGAAAAATTAGAGAGCTAGAATTGGAAATGCTCCCTCAGCTGGTGGCCGAGAGGCCATGATCAGAACACTGACTTGGGGGGCAGACTGGAGGCAAGAACCCTAAGATGTCTTTCTACCACTTCTTAGGGTTCTCATGTCAGCGCAGAACCGCATCACCTTCCAGGGAGGGATTCTCATGTGTCTCACATGAATACATTATGCTATCCACTTGTAGTAACCAATTTCTTCCTTTCAAAGCCACGGGGAAATGGGTCTTATTATTTCAATGTTAATAAGTAAGGAAACTGAGGCTGAGGTCACCAAGTGGTCTGACCACACATAGGTAGAACACTTGGGTTGGAAGTCAAGTCCTTCCAACACTCCTCTGTTCTTAACCACAGCTCTGCTGGTTCCCAAGACCTAGAATAGGGACCACATCGGGCTCTCCTAGGGGACTGTGGCTCTGGGCTCTAAACCAGAGCAGAAGTAGCTGGATTTCACCATACATGGGACTCATTCATTTGGGGGTCCCATTCTCCAAAGTTACCCTGGTCGGGAAGGTCTGTATTTGGAGGTAAGGAGTTCACAGCTGCCAACCCACCTTCTAAGGGGGCCAGAAATGAGGGGGCCATTTTGGCTTTTGAGGATGGGCCAGAGAACAACTGAGCAAGTGACCAGACTCCAAATTGTCCTGTGAAAGAAACACAACCAGGGAGATGACAAATACTCACTTGTGAGATTGGAGTGCTTTCCTGAACCATGATATTTTATCTTCTGTAAAAAGTAATTGTCTTATCATTTAGTTTTAAAGGGGTTGTGGTATCTGCTTGGCTGGCCTACGAAGAAAGTAGTAGTAATGTGGGTAAAATAATATTAAAAAGGAGAGCTTGCCCTGATTATTGTTCCAGTGATGTTATAAGTGTCCTTGGGCAAGTCACTGCTTTGTCCCCAGGTCTCTATTTTCTCATCTGTAGAACAGGGGGGTTGAACTTCCCTAACAGGTAGATGGTTCTAAGACAGAGTACAATTCAACAGTATGGAAAATATGAGTCTGGAGCCTACACTTTCTCCATTTCCCTAGAAAGTCTGTCCTGCCCATACTTCCTTCCTATTTTCTCAACTGAATCCACTGCTAATGTTGGTAACACAGTGTCACAGAGATGTATAATAATAATTTTTTTTTTTTGCTTTTTCTTGTTTTGTTTTGTTTTTTACTAACAATACTTTGGACAGGGCAGGGGGGGATATATGCCTTTCTGTTTTTCCAAAACGAGAGAAATCCACATAGTGCATGACTTCCTAGCCCCTTTCCACCCACCAGAAAGAAAGATAAAAGCGTTTTAAAAGCCAAACTAGAAAACTGTAAACTGTCAAAGGAAACACTGCTATGAGTTTTCTGCTCTTGGATGGCCGCTAGTCATCAAGAGAGTGCGTGCTGTTTCAAAACCACTCCCCTTCGATTTCCTTCCCGAGCTCTCACTCTCCAGCTCTTTCTCTGGGTGTCTATTTGTTGGGTCATTCTTCTCACAGGTCATCTATAAGAGAGTAGACTGTAGAACAGAGCTGCCCAATAGAACTTTCTGCAGTGTTGAAAATGCCGTTTGTGGTCTACAGTGTGGTAGTCAGTAGCCGTAAGCGATCGTTGAACGTTCGAACTAGTAAGACTGATGGACTAAAGCTTTAAGTTTTACATCACTTTAATTAATTTAACTTTTAATTGAAGTCATCACATGTGGCTACCACATTGGAGAGTACAGTCTTATAACATCGTTCCAACACAGACTTTTTTTGCAGACATTGTGGTTTGTCTAGGCCGCTAAGCACGTATCATAACAGAACTATCCTAAATACTGACTTTAAAGACTTTTGAAAGATTGTTTCTCTATGTTGTTTTCCTTGAAAGGAGGATTACGTAAAAATAATGAGCTAGCCCTCTTTGTGAAATGTAGTTTGTCTCTGAAACGGCTGAATTTTTTCTTAATTTCACACTAAAAGAGAGAGAGAGAATTGTTGTTTGGTCCCATGGGAATAGAACTTATTCCATGGCTGCAAGTGGAAAGAAAAGCATTTTCTTACTCTGCAGGTTTTTATAGTCAATAATATAATGAGTTTAAATCAAATGAGTTTAATCTCGGAGTGTCTTTCAGTTAACGACTATTTTTGATGTTAAACATTTAATAATAAAAATAGGTTGTGTACTTAACAGCAGGGCTTTATATATAAGCGTATTTTCCCTAAAATATTTGACATGGAGGATGGAATTAGGAAAACAACTGGTAGAGTTCTAAATGTTTTACTAGATAACTCTTACCTTGAATGAGTTCAAGGTCCGTTCCAAGTATGGTCCTCATTAATTGGCCCGGTCTTTTCTTCACTGGAACAAAGATTGAACAACATTATCCATTTATGTTATCTCAAAATAAGACCTTCTATCCTCAAAGAATATAAAGAGGTTTTCAGGTAGGTGCCAGTCCTGAGAAATTGACACCTAGGCCGGTAGGGAAGTCTAAAAAGTCCTGTAAAAAGTGTGGGAAATGCCCAAGGCTTGCACAGGAACGCATATCGATGCGTTTCCGGATTTGTGAGTGACGTTCGGCATAGAAGAGATTCTGGCTTTCATCTGGAATGAAGGAGGGGCACCCTAATGTCTTTTCTCATCTGCTACTTGACCGAGGTTTTCCAGCTGGAACCATATGAGACCCTGCTGCCCTGGGCCGCCTCTTGCTTTGTGATGAGGACAAGCGGACATCTTTATTCTAGGAGACCTCTGTTTGAAGAATTTTTTGTTGTCTTTTTACCCTTGGTCAGAAAATCATCTCTACTCCAGAGAGTGACTCAGTCCCCCCAAACTGCGTTTCCTGAGAATGACCATTCCTCATGCGCTCAAAGGCAAATAAATGCAAATCAACCTCAGGCCCTTACCATGAGCCAAAGTGCTGTAGGAAGACAAATGAAGTCCAGGCTTCTATTTCTTTGCAATTTGGTTTTCAAGGGGTGGTTGTATTTGAGAGGATGGTGAAGTTACACTGGGGTACAAAGGCATATTTACGTCATGGAAAAAAAAACAGTCCAGGGGCACCTGGGTGGCTCAGTCTGTTAAGCATCTGACTCTTGATTTTGGCTCGGGTCATGATCTCGCAGTTCGTGGGGTTGAGCCCTATGTTGAGCTCTTCAATAATGGTGCGGAGCTTGCGTGGGATCCTCTCTCCTTCTCTCTCTGCCCCTCCTCTGCCCATTCTCGCCCCCCTCCCCAGTAAATAAGTAAACTTAAAAAAAAAAAAAAAAAGGAAAGAGAAGAAAACCAGTCTTAATCCCAGCTGGCCATTTTCGACTCCTGTGCCATGTAGCTCATGGGGAGGAAATGGAGGTCCCTCCCTGCCCTCTCTGCTCCCCCACAGATGGCTGAAGCAGAGGATAAAACATCAGAACCATAGGACAGGAAGTGCCTTAGACTCAGTGACCTTCAAAACCATGAGGAAGTTGGTCAAGAACATCTGTCAGAGAGCTGTGAGAGAAACGCACAGAAATGAAACCTTGTCCAGGGTTAACTAACGTGACCCTCCGACTGCCCAGTGTCCTGTTGGAGGAAAGCAAACCTCCCGAGACCTTAACCGATGCAAAGGATGGTTCAAGCATGGACATTTAGCTCCTGCAGGAAGGGGGACTGAGAATCTTCCACTGTAATCAGTTTGCCCGCCTTGATCTGATGCGACCGCCATCACAACCACAGGAGTGAGAGCAAAGAGGAAAATGAAAGAACACAATTCAAGCAAGTTCTGCAATGAGGCATCTCCTTTTAGTTCCACCTGACTAAAGGTTTTCCAATTCCCCAGTAAGATGAATCAGAAATTACATGAGAACCGTTCCCTGTATTGTTTCTTGGTCAATATGCACAGTGCAGAGGCCAACTGTTTGCAAAACTGCATAGATCAACTGGCGAGTTTCGCCACCCTCAGTGGATCTTTCAGTGGTTTGTACACGAGTCTAACTTTTAGAAACTTCTTCAGTATAAACTGCACAGATGCATGGAGAAATCTCATACCCAGTCCCCATGGCACACAGTAGGCCTCACTGTGCGTTGGCTGAAGTACCATCATCGACTACTGCTGTTACACCTCTGGGCCCAGAGTCGACAAAGGAGGTAATCCACGTCTCTTTCTGGATGCTGCCTTATTAGTGCCTGCTCTCTCTCGCTCAGATATATGTTACCATCTCTATGGTAACTGTTTTTCTAAACTCGCCAGAAAATATACACATAAGTATAGCAGGATTGCTAGTTATTCTGGAACGTTCATGTGTCCCCTCTTCCTCAGTAATAAAGCCAGAGTCATGGCCACCTAGAAGAAAAGCCGCATTTCCCTGACTCCCCCCTTGCAGAGAAATGTGGCCGGGCGACTGAGATACTGTTAACAGATATAAACAGAAGGTGTGTGTCCAGCTCCCTCTCTCCTCCTACCTGCTGACGAGAGCCCAAATGAGGATGGCTGAGCCCAGAGGAGCCATCTTGGACCACAAGGTAGAAACTCTGTTGAAAACAGGTGGAATGGGGTGCCTGGGGGGCTCAGTTGGTTGAACGTCTGGCTTTGGCTCAGGTCATGACCTCACGGCTCGTGAGTTCGAGCCCCGTGTCGGGCTCTGTGCGGACGGCTCAGAGCCTGGAGCTTGCTTCGGATTCTGTGTCTCTGTCTCTTCTCTGCCCCTCCCCTGCTCACGATTTCTCTCTCTCTCTCTCTCTCTCTCTCTCAAAAATAAGTAAGCATTAAAAATTTTTTAAGAAGTAAATAAAAGAAAATAGGCGGAACGACATCATAAAAGGAGCCTAGGTTGAGCGAGACTATAGAGGTTATGAAGTAAAATAAAACAAAAATATCAGACATAAATTTTATGTTCAGATAACATCTTTGTGGTTGCTTAGAAGCAGAATTGATTGCGTTCAAATAGGCAGAACCCACTGAGTTTTATACTGAGAGGCCACAACCCTGCTTACAAACCCCTCAACACGTGAGATGATCCAGCCAGCACCAAGAGGGACGCCATGAAATCTGTGGGGCTTTAAGAAGGGCGTGTGCTTTAGAGGATCATGGAGGTGGAAATATTTCCCAAAGAGGACAGCCAGGATCCACATATGACGGTGGGCAGGGAGTCCTTCCCAGTAAGAACGACCGCTCACCAAACGACTATACATTGTTTCTTTTTCTGCCCAGAGGGATCTGATCAATTTTAGGGATAAGTGACCATCACTTAATTCTTACCCTCTTTTTCTAAATGGAAGAAATGTTTGCTTGTTGTTTATCCTGTTCTTACTGCACTACTGGGTGAGTTACCTCAGATAACTTAGGTTTAAAAAAAATTTTTTAGGGGCGCCTGGGTGGCGCAGTGGGTTAAGCGTCCGACTTCAGCCAGGTCACGATCTCGCGGTCCGGGAGTTCGAGCCCCGCGTCAGGCTCTGGGCTGATGGCTCAGAGCCTGGAGCCTCTTTCCGATTCTGTGTCTCCCTCTCTCTCTGCCCCTCCCCCATTCATGCTCTGTCTCTCTCTGTCCCAAAAATAAATAAACGTTGAAAAAAAAATTTAAAAAAAAATTTTAATGTTTATTTATTTTTGAGAGAGACAGAGAGAGAGAGAGAGACAGAGTGCGAGCAGGGGAGGGGCAGAGGGAGAGGGACACAGAATCCAAAGCAGGCTCCGGGCTCTGAGCCGTCAGCACAGAGCCCGACGTGGGGCTCGAACTCACGGACTGTGAGATCGTGACCCGAGCCGAAGTCGGACGCCCAACCAACGGAGCCACCCAGGCACCCCAGCTTAGGTTTTTTAATAGGCCCCCAAAACATGAAGAGCGAGGCCCAGACATGATGAAGAGCATTAAGGGTTATGTGAAAGCCCTGGACTTAGGTACCTGAACCTCACGGAACTAGGGGTCCTTTGTCTGAGGGAGAGGAGTTGAATGTGTCTTAAACGTAGAAATGGAAGGGTACACAGAGATGCTTGGATGACCAGAGACCCACGTGCCCTCCAGCATCTGTGCTCCCCTCTCAGTGAAAGAAATAAGGGCGGTAAATAGCAGTGGCGTGTACGTTTTATCTAGAAGAGTCACTAAAGGAGACAACGTGGCCTTGTCCTGCCTCCCTTTTTTTGTATCCTGCGGCGGCTGGTTGTTCTGAGAATATGAAACATGAGGGTAGAAAGCGCTGGAGGCCCTGGCCACGGTGGGGCCATCCCTCTAGTCCTGGATCAACTACATTCACGTGACAGATGACATCAGTTTCCACCCAGTTTAAGCCCCTTCCGTTCTGAGTTTTCAATCGCTCCCGGATGCTCCCGGCTGTAACGGCTCTAAGAAGACATTGTCACCACGGAGAGTTAAAGACGTACATCTGCAAGGAGGCACCTGAAGACATCGTGGTAGGAGAGATGGCCCGAGGAGAGGAAGAAAGACGTTAGCACACTGTGGCGTCCACAAGCCCACCGCTTGCTTTATAAAAACTATTTGCAAAAGAGCACGGATCTTACATTCTGG
Source organism: Prionailurus bengalensis (assembly GCF_016509475.1). Classification (NCBI taxonomy): domain Eukaryota; kingdom Metazoa; phylum Chordata; class Mammalia; order Carnivora; family Felidae; genus Prionailurus; species Prionailurus bengalensis. Next base: position 16,655,043 of record NC_057349.1, on the reverse strand, counting down.
CCCAGTGAGATTGCCCGTTGCTCTACGGTCAGCAGAACAACGGTGGGATCGCTCACGTGTTTCTGTTCTTTGGAAATGAAATGCAGTCTAGAATTGAAAGCAGTTCTTTTTCTTGTCTTACTCATTTGAATAGGAGGCGGTCACATGTGGGACACTTGTTTTTGAAGACTTAGTCATTGTTTCCAGTCTATTCCCCAGCAATCGCTTTATCTTAAGCAACTTTCGCAAATTGCATCAACACACACGGCTGATTGCAAATTTAAACTCAATAAAACCAAAGAAAGCAAGGATGTGGTGGTGGGAATTTCTCCTGAAACAGTCAAGTATAGACTGTGTGGGCTTCCCCCATCTTTACTGCTTTTCCATAAAAGGCTTGAGAGAAGGAAGTTAAACCGCAGCTCTGTTAGGTAATGGACTATGCATTCACATAATTTATCTGGAATGAGGAAGGCAGATTCCGCTTTGAAAGATTTTCCTCAACAGCATATTCCTCTCTGCTGCAAAGCTATCCTTGGAATGTCAGGTGAGACACAGGAAGAAGCCTGGAATCCCTCGACCATCCCGTGTCACTGGCTCCCGGGAGCTGTGCAGTCATCGGGGCCCTTGAGGGTGTTGCTCAGTAGATAGCACACTCTCACGGCCAGTCCTCACCCAGCTGGTTTCCAATCCAGGAAATGGCCACGCAGAAGAGCAGTGAGGGGCCCTGACTTAACCCAGACCCGGTTGTGAGGACTGGGTCTTGCGCCAGCTAAGTGTGTGGACTGTGAGATGGCGAAGAGAGAGAGAGAGAGAGAGAGAGAGAGACAGAGTTCGAACTCCGACCCCAAGCTTCGGCCATGTTATTTTACCTCTCTGTGCCCGAGTCATTTCATCTCTAAAAGGGGGGTTTATGTGCACCGAACTCAGAGAGTGGAAGTGAGACACTCGTGCAGACGTATTGTAAAGTGTACCCACGGCATATGGCACGTTGTAAATCCTAAATTATCATTTACGCCTTTAAGTGGAGTCAGTGAGGTGTTGGTTAAACCCTGTGAAGAGGAAGATGTACCTTTGGATCTCAGCCTTGCTACTTTTACTAACTAGTTGACCTTGGATCTCTGCTGACCCTGTCGGCCCCTGTTCTTTATTTTCCACTGGCTGTCCACGATTTTTTTCTTTTTAAGTAATTAACTTATTGTGAGAGAAAGAGCACGTACAAGCAGGGAAGGGGCAGAGAGAGAGAGACGGAGAGAGAGGGAACCCCAAGCAGGCTCCAAGCTGTCCGCACGGAGCCTGACACGGGGCTGGGTCCCGTGAACCGGAGATCATGACCTGAGCTGAGAGCAAGAGCCGGAGGCTTAACTGACTGAACTTACCCAGGCGCCCCTGGCTGTCCATGCTTTGACGGCAGTGACCTTCTTCTGGTTTCTGTAGCCCTCTTCATAGCCTGTATACAATACTTCCCCTGGTTGGGATGCTCTTTATTAACTCTTATTATCAAAAGTCACTTCCTGAGGAGGGCCATTTCTATCCTCCCAGCCCAGGTTCAGTTGCCGACGTATCTCCCAGAACACTCTGTATCTCTCCTCCAGAGCGCTCTCCATAATCGCGGTGAAACATCCATTTGTGCAATGGTCCCGAGCTTTGCTGAGAGACGCTGAGCTCTGGGAAAGGGTAACAGAGCCCGTGTCGGTCGGTCAGTCCGGTATCTATACTTGTGTCTGGCTCAGAGTAGACAATATCTGCTGAACAAGTACACAGATACATAAAACAAGTGTGAGCAGAGTTTCCTCTTCTGCTGGCCTAGAAACTGTGAGCTCCGTCCATCGTCTCCTCGGAGAGGTTTTTATTGAATATAACCTCATCTATACAGATGCTGTCTTTTTGCCTCTCTTCATCAAGAAAGTATGCACTGGGGCGTCTGGGTGGCTCAGTCGGTTGAGCGTCCGACTTCGGCTCAGGTCATGATCTCACGGTCCATGAGTTCGAGCCCCGCGTCGGGCTCTGAGGCTGACAGCTCAGAGCCTGGAGCCTGCTGCGGATTCTGTGTCTCCCTCTCTCTCTGCTCCTCCCCTGCTCCTGCTCTGTCTCTCTCTGTCTCAAAAATAAATAAAAACATTTTTAAAAATAATAAAAAAAAGAAAGTATGTGCTAACTTGTGATGGAAAAGTCCTCTCTCCTTATACCAGGAATATCTCACTGCAAAGTATATAAGACTAAGTTCTGTAGGATAGTGGTTCTGAAGGCTTTTGATCTCAGAATCCCTTTGGGCTCCTAAAAATTATTGAGGATCCCAAGAAGCTTTTGTTTAGGTGGGTTATACGGGATATATTAGAAGATAAGACTGAAGAATATGTACAATATTTATTTCTTTGTTTAAAGTGACAATGAGAAGTTCAATACATATTAACATAAAATAGGTTTTATGCAAGGAAGGCTGAAAAAATTAAGGTATTTATTTGTATACAACAACAAGGAGAAACTCAGCACACATGAACAAAAAAGAACTAATTTTCGTGAAATTAATTATATTTTTCCAACATATCTTTTGCCCACGTGTGACTTTTGCCAAATACTGCTTCACTGAGTGAATATTCGAAGACTCAACATTTAAAATACTGGCTACCGATATCTAACAATCACACTTGTTAATATTATTAATCTCCCTAAAAAAGTCTGTAAGCACCAGGAGGCTATCAGGTTTGCATCAGCAGATACAAGTTTCCTCCAATTTTTAATTTTTCCTTAAAGGTTCACATTTTATCTGGGGCAACAAATAACGTCTGCCGTTTTCCTTGAAGTGGCAAGCTCTCTGTATTCAATCTCAAGAAGTATGTCAAAGAGCCAAGTTCAAATAATAATCGTTTGCTGCCAGTTGTTTGTCGAGCAAAGATGATGTTCCACGAACAAAGAAGCGATTTCAACTTGCAACTCAAACAATTGTGTACGTTGGGAGAGTAAAGTGTCCAACTGATTTATGCAGCCTTCCTATTTCATCACCTAGAAAATTGAAAAGGCATCTAGTTAAGGGTTGAGATTAATGAAAATTATTATTTCGTCTGGGGTTTTTTGTTTTGTTTTTGTTTGTTTGTTTTTTGTTTAGGACGTGAAACCGTGTCCCCTTTTCTTTCTGGTGATAAAGAACACAGAGAAGAGGCGCCTGGGTGGCTCAGTCAGTTCAGCGACAGACTCTTGATTTCCGCTCAGGTCGTGACCCCAGTATTGTGGGATGGAGCCTTGTGCTGGAGTCCACACTTAGTGTGGAGACTGCTTAGGATTCTCTCTCTCCCTCCTTCTGTCCCCCCTCCTCCTCTTCTCTCTCTCTCTCTCTCTAAATAAAAAAGAAGAAAAGAAAGAAAGAACACAGTGACTATTGATGCAGTCAGAGCCTTTGCCTGGCTTCGTACCAAGGTGGCCCTTGTTTTAGCCACTTTTGCTTTTGCACAATTAGTGCAAATGTCAACACAGTGAAAAAGGCAAAGAACATCTGAGCACCATTAATCAAATAGTTTTGATCTCATGGAGCCACAAAAGGGCCTCAGGGAATCCCAAGGGCAACAGACTATGCTTTGAGAATCACTGTGGTCGGGTGTTCTAATATTAAATTAAGACTCATCAACATCACATGGATGACATTTACACCAATATGATCTTTTAATTAAGCATCTTTTCTGCACTCCCTCCACTGTCAGGAACAAATAAACCAAGAACAAAATGTTACAAAAGTTTATAATGACTGGGTTTTAGACCGACATTCAAGGAATGTCTTTAAGGGGCGCCTGGGTGGCTCAAGTCGGTTAAGCATCCAACTCTTGATTTCGGCTCAGGTCATGATCTCATGGGAGCCCCAACCCCCCCTTCCCCCGCCGATCAGGCTCTGCACTGACAGATTGGGGCCTGCTTGGGATTCTCTCTCTCTCTCTCTCTCTCTCTCTCCCTCTCTCTGCCCCTCCCCTGCTGGAACACTCTGTCAAAATAAAGAAATAAACATTTAAAATGAAAAACAAACACACAAAAAGAAATGTCTTGAAACTAATCATTAATGTAAAAAAGAAGTCTCAGAATGTCTTTTTAAAAATTCGTATCCCTGAAAACATCTCAGCCTTTTAATAGGTGGCAGTCGTAATTACAGTGATTAATTACAAAATCCCCTCTGCATGCCCTTTCAGTGGCTTTTCCCCTAAGGATTCATCTTGCATTACTTTCTGGTGACTTGAAAACATCTCTGTGATACAGCTGCACAGGGCTTGACAGCATTTTCATTTTAGCGAGGAATCTGAGAAGACTCACCCATGGGGACAGGGCTACCCTCCTGATTAACCTTTCAATGCCTTTCCCTTTCCGCCATCCGAATCACTTGATCTGTCCAACCTCAGCGACCGTGTTTCACTTGAGCGGAAAAAAAACAAAAACAAAAAACAAAACAACACCAACCCCGATAACAAAAACAAACAAACAAACAAACACACAACAAAAAACCAAAAAACCCAAAGCAAAAACCAGAAAACAACAACAACAAAAGAGAAGATCGCAGTGAGCTCAGAGGCTGTGGAAATCCGGAAGGTGGAGGAGTCTGCAGAAAAACTGAAAACCTGCAGGGAAAGTGTGACTCTGCCCAGCTTCTCCCTGTTCCTTTTGCTGACGGGTGGAAGGTCTTAGAAAAGAAGAAATTCTCTCCGCCCTGGGGCCACGCCACTTGCTAAATTTGGAATTCCAGATTAGAGAAACACCCTGGAGCCACCGAGACTTTCAATCCCCATGTCCTGGGGCTCATTCTGAAAGTACAGATACAGTTTTTCCTTCCCCTTTGGAGCCAGAGGGGAAACTTGGCTAAGGAGTCGGCTGCCTGTTGTAAGTGACTGGGATGTTATTTGGAGATTTAGGCAGAATGTGTCGAAGGGCAGGAGGGAGTGGGTGGGTACCGGGGTGAGCGGAAGAGAGGGATTATGTGACCCCTGGTCCTATACGCAGAAGCGGTTTTCAAAATGTCCTATCTTTACTCACCAGCCTGTTACAGGTGACAGAATCTTCTCTACCTGTCACCGGTGAGTAATTGCCACACCACCGTTGCATTTCTGTGAGCCGTATTTCACCTCCCCCAGGCAGAGGGAGATCTTTAAACATATAGGCCCCCAGTTAATACGTGCAGAAAGGCAACTCTTTTCCCTCCCCTCCTGTGTCACGCAACGCTTTCCTTGTGAAAATGCTCTTGGAGCTCAACACAGGGCTTGAACTCATGACCCTGACATCAAGACCCGAGCTGAGATCAAGAGTCAGACACTTAAGCGCCCGAGCCACCCAGGCATCCCCTCCTGAAAATGTTCTTCTTTTTTACTTCGTGTCATTGCCACTGTGCCCTCCAGTCTTTAAGTCCTGGCACGGGATGTCGATGGAAAGCACGGGTCATGCGTTTCTTGGTGAGTGTGCCTGACCCAAGCCACCTGGAGGTCAGGGCAGCATCTAAAAGGCTCACTTCTGCACCCCACACCTCAGGGTCAAAGAGAGCACAAGACTCACATTGTCCGGAGACAATCACTTCTTACCATCGGGAAGCAGAAACCTGCTGGGTGGGACAGCGTTTCCTCAGACAGCAAGTTGCCTGGGAGTTGCAATGACAATGTTTTTCTGTGTGCCAAGAATATCAATCTAAAGTCCCTCTCCCGTGAGCCATTGGTGAGATGCGGGGCATGCACGGGCAAGGAGAGTTTGTAAGCCTGCTGATCGGGGCTAGCGTAAATGTCAAGGCTGAGTGTTGCTTTGTCTGTCACAATCTGGTTTTCCTATCTCTCCCGCTCACCCAGGCCCCTTTGACATGATCTCTGGACTCCCCCCGACCCCCCACCGCCACGCCCAATCCTTTTTGTTTCTACACTTACTGCTTAGGAGTATGAGCCATGTGGGATGAAAGGTGATATAAAACCTGGGCAGGATTGAGAAGCACCAGACCGCCAGACCTAGACCAGCTTTACATGGTCATTTGTTAGCTTTTCCCAAGCCACTAACTTCTCCCTGCCTGAGTTTTCCGTCTTAAGCTGGGAGTGACAACACTTACTCCGTCCCCTGTGCGAGATCCTTGGAAGCGTCAGGTGCTATTACGGGGCCCTATTGTATCAGGTACCTCATCCCAGTGCCTCGAACAGTGAGTGCTGTGTGCAGAAGTTGCTCAATAAACATTTGTTACATGGGTGGCTGTATTGGGAAATGTTTTGCGAACTGTAAAAGCACTGTACAAATGTTTTTGTTAGACTTCTCACGGATGACACAGGTAGCAGTCAGCGCTTCAGGCCCCGGCGCCTATTGTGTGCGGGGTACAAGCAGGCCACGTCTTGTCCTCACTAGGGTTGACGGTGAACCTTCTTCCAGGCCACAGCCTCTGCTTGGTTTCTGCGATCCCGTTTCCCTGGGCGGATCCCACCTGCTGCCCGGAGGTTGCCCTAAAGGGACCTTGGTGTGTAATTGCGATGGCGGGAGGGCAAATGTTGGTCCCCAGAGGGCTGGCCTTAGGAATTCACTAACACCCTTTCGTATGCCACGAATGGCATAGATACTGGCCTTGGGTATTTTACCGGTCTGGAAAATCTCAAGGGAGTTCCAGATCAAACGAGGGGCCGCACTTAGTAGAGTATTATGGCCCAAGAAGTCATTTTGGAAACACTCTTAAGGGGAATTTCTATTTATACCCTGGTCGTGGAGTGTCCCCCACAACTTTCTATGGTGAAGCCCTAAATCCCAAAGTGACTGTATTTGGAGATAGGGCCTGCAAGAGGGGGATGAAGGTTAGCTGAGGTAATAAGGCTGGAACCCTAATCTGATGGGACTGGTATCCTTCCAAGAAGAGGACGAGACCCCAGAGTGGCCGTCCCACTCCCCACTCCCTCCCTGGGCCGCAGAGGAAAGGCCACAGGAGGACGGCTAAAGAAGGTGTCTGTGTGTGAGCCAGGAAGAAAGCTCTCACCAGGAGCCCAACTGGCTGCCACCTTCATCTTGGACTTCTAGAGAACGAATTTCCGTTGGTTTGAGCAACCAGTCTATGGTGCTTTGTTATGGCGACCTGCGCAGGCGGAAACGTTGGTACAGAGAAGCGGGGTGCTGCTATAACAGATACCTAAAAATGTGGAGGTGGGTGCTGAGAAGAGGCCGAAAGAGGTTCTGTTTCTTTTTTATGTGTGTATTTATTTTGAGAGAGACAGCGCGTGCGTGCACACGTGAGCAGGGGAGGGGCAGAGAGAGGGAGACAGAGGATCCTAAGGGGACTCTGCGCTGACAGCAGGGAGCCCCGTGTGGGGCTGGAACTCAGGAACAGTGAGATCGTGACCTGAACCAAAGCCAGACGCTTAGCCAACCGAACCACCCAGGCACCCCAAGGCCGGAAGAGTTTTGAGGTGCATGGCGGAGAAGCACTTAGATTGCCTGGAAAGGACCGTTGGGAGAAATGTGGACATCAATGGCAATTCTGGGGAGGGCTCAGGAAGAAAAGAGGAGAGCTACGGAGAAAGTCTCTATTAGCTGAGAGGATACGTATCATCGCGAGAAAACGTTGGCAGAAATAGGCACTTTCGAGGCCATTCTGTGGAAATATCAGACGGAAAGGAGGAGGAAGTGATTGCAAACTGGGGGAAAGGCGGGCCTTGTCACACGGTGGCAAAGGACTTGGCTGAATTGCATTTGTGTTCTAGTGCTCTGTGGAAAGTCGAACTTGCGAGTGATGCAGATTTAAACTGAGCGGAGGACTTTTTTTTTTTAAGTTTTTATTTAGTTTGAGAAAGAGAGCATGAGTGAGGTAAGAGCAGAGAGAGAGAGGGAGAGAGGATTCCAAGCCGACGCCTTGCTGTCCCAAGCAGGCTTCACGCTGTCAGCGCACAGTCAGATGAGGGGCTCGAACTGGTGAACCAGGAGATGGCGACGGGAGCCAGGATCGAGAGTCAGATGCTCAACCGACGGAGTCACCCAGACGCCCCTAGCTGAGGATATTTCTAGGCAAAGTGTCAAAGGAGGCGCTGGGTTTCTCTTTACCACTTACGCTAAAATGCAAAAGGAGTGATAAATTGAAGGAATTGTCAAGCCAAAGGGAATTAGGAGGGGAAGATTTGGGAAATTCTGAACCAGTCCACATTGCAAAACATGAAGAAGGTGTTCTGAAGAGAACACGGAGGGAGTAGCCGAACGATCGTTGGATGAGGAGATGAGATGGGTGTGAACACAGATGTAATCAGTCAAGGTGGAAAAGCCCAGTATAGGGATGGGATTATACCATCAGAAGCGCAGCCATCTGGGGTTAAAGGGAACAAAGAAAATAAAACAGAATGAAGGAAGACTGTCAGAGTTCTGGGATCCTATAGGATGGGACAACAGAGCTATTCAACTATAAACATGTCTTATCCTTCAAAAAAAGAGAAGGACCCCAAGGGGGGACTCAGATATCATTCGGGTGACATCACTCCCACCATAGACTCAGGGGCAGGGCTGCCTCCTTATTGGTTTCAAAGGGTGGAGGGCCATCTCTTAGGTATCAGCAGTCCAGGCTACCCCTGCCCAGAGCCTGAGCAGCAAGGCCACCACGGGGTGACACTGCCACCCCGATAGTCCTGCAGGAGGAGCACTGAGCCAAAGAGGATTCTTCTTGAGCTTTTTTAAGATTCAGTGAAATTGACTTTGCGAGGTTTTGGACTTTCCTGGGACCTGACGCTCCCTTTCTTCTTCCCAATTTCTTTTTTTCTTTTTTAAAAATTTTTTTTCAATGTTTATTTATTTTTGAGAGGGGAGGAGGGGCAGAGAGAGAAGGAGACACAGAATCCGAAGCAAGCTCCAGACTCCCAGCTGTCAGCACAGAGCCCAACGAGGGGCTCGAACTCACAAACCGCAAGATCATGACCTGAGTTGAAGCCGGATACTTAACCAACTGAGCCATCCAGGCGTCCCTCTTAGTTCTAATTTCTCCCTTTTGGAATGGGAATGTCTATCCTATGCCTGTCCCACCATCAGATCTCGGAAACACGTAACTTATCTGGTTTCACATGTTTACAACCAGAGAGGTATTTTGCCTCAGCATGAGTTTCACTCATACCTTTTGCATGTGAAACAAACCGTGAATCTGGGGGGGTCAGAGGGTGGAACATAATGAATTGAATTGTGTTACCCTCAAATTCGTATGTGACTGTATTTGGAGACAATGCCTGTAAGGAGGTAATAAGAAAAGTTAAGTGATGTCATAAGGTTTGGGGCCTTAATCTGATGGGACTGGCAATCTAATTAGAGGAGGAAGAGACACCAGATGTCTCCCTCTCTCTCTCTGTCTCCAATCCTCTCTCCTATCCCCCATGTGCCATGGAAAAAGGCCATGTGCGTGCGGATGGACCAAGAAGGTGTCTGTCTGCAAGCTAGGAAGAGAGTTCTCACCAGGATCTCATTGGCAGGCATCTTTTGATCTGGGATTGCAACCCTGAGAAAATAAATCTCTGTTGTTGAAGCCACCCTGTTGATAGTATTTTGTTATGGGCGACCCAGATGACTAGTCTAACTCTCCTGTCCTCTCCGTTTGTCAGGCTCTCTTGTGGGTAGTTCCACTGATATCCTTTCCTCTGTCTCCATCCTACGTGCAAAGGCACGTTGCAGCCCAGGAATGGCCTGGGTGTCTGTGTTTGAATATCCCCGTGATCCGAGCATGGCGGAAAAGAAGAGAAAAGAACAGCTACAACCCACTGAATGACAATGGATGGTGGCGAGCAGCTCTGTTACCTGTCTGGCCCGAGATAATTTTGGCATATTCCATTAAACTTCTGGAAGTGAAAAGGTATAGGTTATTTCAGCCAGCCTACGGAATTTTTTGCAAACCGCATGGATACGGTCTGTGACTTTTTGTTGTACCAGATTTTATTAAAGCGACCTTTCCAGAGTTAGTTACGGCAAAACAACTTTGCCCGCACCGCTGTTACTGCTGCTTGAAGCCACACCTACGTGATATTGCCAGCAGACGCGCACAGGGAAATGACTCTGGGAGAGTGGAAAAACCGTGTTTCATACAACATGGTGACAGAACAAGACAGAAGGCTGAATTTGGAAATCTCAGGTTTCATTCTCGACCTCTCATTTTTTTGAAAGATTGGGGCTACGGTCTTCTCATTATTTAGCACAAAGATTATAATGATTTGACATAAATGAGTCAAAGTTGGACGATCACAGCTTCTCCAACTTCAGTGTTTCTGCAAATCACCTGAAGAGCCTGTTAGGGCACAGATTTTGATCCAGTGGGTTTGGGATGGAGCCCCGGATTCTGCATTTCTTTATTTTTTTTTAAACATTTTTTTTAATGTTTATTCATTGTTGAGAGACAGAGAAAGACACAGTATATGTGGGGGAGGGGCAGAGAGAGAGGGAGACACAGAATCCGAAACGGGCTCCAGGCTCCGGGCTGTCAGCACAGAGCCCGACGCGGGGCTCAAACTCACAGACCGCAAGATCATGACCTGAGTCGAAGTCGGACGCTCAACCGACTGAGCCACCCAGGCCCCTTATCCAGATTCTGCATTTCACAAGGTCAGCTTGTAATGAGGCTACTGATCTAGCGAGGGTCTAGTATACTGTGCGTTAGACCGATGACCTCTCCATGGCCAAAACACCATGCAAGATTCCGTTGCTGCTTTATTTTGCAACGCTTCAGAATTCCTCCCCCGCACATGCTTCAAAACCTTGCACTTAGAAGAACTAGGGATCGTAAAATCATTCCGGTAGCAGCTGCTTGACATGAGTATGTGCTTAATGCTGCTTGGTTAGGTGGTTGGTCTGGAAGGTGGGTCTGCAGAGATGTAGGACAAATGTCTGCCAGGGATATAAAATGATACACCCCTAACTAGGAGATCTTGAATTTTGGTGCATTTGGGGATGGGATGGAATAAATAGCATCAGAGCCAGTGAGGGAAGCCCGGCTAATATGAGACCGGACCGGAGCTTTGTAAACAGGCGCTCCGGCGGGGGTGGGGGGGGGTGGGGGGTGAGCAATCGGTTTGGGAAACGGGAAGGAGGCTTTGTTCCATCATTTTATGCCTGGGTACCTCCTGGAGTGAAGGGAAAGCATCGCAAGGGCTGGTGAGAGTAGGGCTCTCCGGAGTCCTTTTTTGCGAGACTTGGTAAGTATGTGGGTGTGCCGTTGTTTACTTCCTTGTGATTTATGACAAGCAAATTCCTTTTGCTAATTATCCCTCCCTGGCCTGCTCAGGATTGCTCTCCCTCCAGACGCCAGAGACTGCCAGAACCGGGTCCGCCTGTGGTGGAACTAGGAAATTCCCAGGGGTCAAGGGAAGGCTAAAACTCCTACCTGAAGTGGTCACTTACTACGTGTAAATACACACACATCTATGAATATGAGGTAGGAGATTGTAATTAGTAAAGTACATTGAAATTCAAGAGCATTTTTTTTTTTTTTTTTTTTACTTTAAAAATGTGCTTTGGGGCACCTGGATGGCTCAGCTGGTTGAGCGTCTCACTCTTCATCTTGGCTCAGGTGATGACCTCACGGTTCGTGAGATTGAGTCCCGACGAAGGCTCTGAGCTGATAGCACGGAGGCTGCTTGGTGGGATCGTCTCTCTGCCTATCTCAAAAAGTAAATAAATAGACTTTTTTTTGTCAATGTTTATTTATTTTTGAGACAGAGACAGAGCGTGAACAGGGGAGGGGCAGAGAGAGGGGGAGACACAGAATCTGAAACAGGCTCCAGGCTCTGAGCGGTCAGCCCAGAGCCCCACGCGGGGCTCGAACCCACGAACTGTGAGATCATGACCTGAGCCGAAGTGGGACGCTTAACCGACTGAGCCACCCAGGCACCCCGTAAATACATAAACTTAAAAAAAAAAAAGTGCTTTATTCACCCAATCTTACTGAATTAGATCCCTCAGAAGTATGCAAGAGAATTCAATTTCACAGAGTCGTTCATAAGTGTGTTTACTGACGGTTGGAAATAATATGGTGTCACTTTAGTTGTCAATGGCCTGGGTTGGGTAAAAGGGGTGTGCTTTTTTTTTTTTTTGGTATTTTTGTTTGTTTGTTCCCTTTCTTTCCTAAGTTACACTTGACCCTTGAATTGGCATTCTTTTAGCAGCTCTCAATGACTATTGCTCATGTTAAAATCAGCTAAAAACTTGGCGGGGTAACTGACTCAGAGCAGGTATCTTAGGATGAATTCACTTCAACTCTTTGCCCAAATAACAAAGTTCTGGTTTCCTTGACATTATCCACGAATAGAAATTTTCAGCAAACATAAACGATCGCTGCTAAAATTTTGATAGGATTCTGTTCCTACTGACAGAAACCAACTTCGAGGTAGCCATAGGATGAATTAAGAAAAAGAGAGAGATTTTAATTTCACGCATGATTTGTGTCTTTCCTCCAAACCATAAAAGACATGAAAAATTAGTTTCCATTTTTGTTCCTCATCGTGACTAGCTCTGAAGTTGACTAGATAATACAGAAATTGAAAGAGGGACTAATTGGGATTGGGTTCTAAGCTTTCTGAATGGTCATAATGACTTTCCAAACTTTCAGGTCCTGAGAATTCTGGAGAAATATGAGGCAGCATGCCTGACTTCTCATGAAGTGCATCAAGTGAATTAAAATGACCTTGGGATTGATGGAAAGGGAGAGACGCGGTGTTCAGTTTTAAGCTTAGCTAACCTTAACTTGTGTGTTTATGTATTTATTCATCCAGTATTCACGCCATGCCTACTATAAGCCATGTGCTCTGTGAGGTATTGGGTATACGAAGATGAATAAACGTGTCCCCAAGGAACAAGTAATTTTCAAGTTAAAAGATAAAGAAAAATCCCCAATTTGCATAAAGAAGAAAAGAACGGAAAACCTGTAAAGACATGAAGTCCAGATAACCTCAGATATCTTCAAAACTCGAAATGCCGAAGGCAATGGGGAAGCTTATGGAACTGAGGGGGAGGGTTTGTGACCAGTCCATACTCTACTGGTAGTCTTCAGGATGGAGAACAGAAAATATACCCCCACATACTCCTTCAAGGGAGAAAATGCTTGAACACACGCTAGAGCCGATCACAAATCGAATAAACTTGGTACCTGAAGTTGTGTTAGAAACAGACTATCAATGAGCAATGAAATGAGTGATTTCAAAACTGCTGGTGGCTGTCCAAAAGGGAGAGAGAATACATAATGTAAAAATGATCTTTTTTTTTTCCCAACGTACATTTATCAGGCTCCTCTGATACACCAGGCACTGTCCAACACAGTGAGATTATAGCACAAAATGAAGCAGATAAAAGTAAATAGAATATACACCCTCCCTCAGGGAACTTATATTTTAGCAGAGGAATCAGAAAACAAACAAGATAGGGGCGCCTGGGTGGCTCAGTCGGTTAAGCGTCCAACTTCGGCTCAGGTCATGATCTCATGGTTCATGGGTTCGAGCCCTGCGTCGGGCTCTGGGCTGACAGCTCAGAGCCTGGAGCCTGCTTGGGATTCTGTGTCTCCCCCTCTCTCTGCCTCTCCCCCACTTGCTCTCTGTCTCTCTCAAAAACAAAATAAAAACATTAAAAAAAATTTTTTTAATGAATAAGATAAATGAAATGCATAATATGAAATAACCTAATATCATTTATTTGGGCACAGTATCTCAGATTTTATTAACACAATTTGGAATTTGGATAGGAAAGGATATAAGTGAGTAAAAGAGAAATAAATTCCTTATGTAGAAACAAGAAAAAAGGGCTTGATAATTTTCGGGGATTTGCACACATGTGCACCCACCCAACAAAAGGTAGAAACATTTTTTTCTTAAATAATATAGAAATTAAAGTAAATAGCATTATACAGGACCAGAAGAACAATTTATTAATGATAGTAATAGTATAAAAATCAGCCAACCCATAGACATTCTTCTTATTCTTCATCTGGCTCAGTTTCTTTTTTTTTTCTTTTTTTTTTTTTTAATTTTTAATGTTTATTTCTGAGAGAGAGAGAGAGAGAGAGAGGGCATGAGTGGGGAAGAGGCTATGAGAGGAAGACACAGAATCCGAAGCAGGCTCCAGGCTCTGAGCTGTCAGCACAGAGCCCCATGTGGGGCTCAAACCCACGAACCATGAGATCACGACCTGAGCTGAAGTCGGACGCTTAACTGAGCCACCCAGCCTCCCTACGATCCATCACTCTCCTAATTCTGTTTTTTCCACCTCTCTTACCACTGCCCTGCTTCTGTATGACATCGGCATCTCTTAACTGTCTTTTTACTGCAACCTCGAAACGACTTTCCTTGCCTCTTGTCTTGTTGCCTTCAAATCTATTCTTCACGGGGAGATCAAAGCAATCTTTCAAAGTCATCTTTCTCCACAGAGAGATCAAAGTAGCCTTTCAAAAATTTCTGAAGTGGAAAATCATTTCAAAAAATGATTGTGTCATTTCTTTCTGCATAAAACACCAGTGGCATTCCATTGTCCAAACTCCTTCATATCACCCTTTGTAGCCTGATTCCTGATGATCTCCTCCCCGGCTGATACCGATCTTGTTGCCTTTATATCTCGCCACGTGAAATTTGCGATTGCCTGCCCCTGTATCCGGCTCTCTCATCCTGGGGGCCTGCATACGCTGTTTCCCTCTGTCTGGAACCTTCCCTTTTCTTCTATCTTCCTTTGGCTGGCCACTTAACTAGTGTGAGCTTGAACATCGCTTCTACGTGTAAACCTCTCTGGACTCTCATCTCTACCAGATTTGGTTGAGTTCCCCTTCTAAGGGCTTCATCAGAAACTTGAACTCTCTATCAGAGCACCTGTTGAATTTGTCTGCAAACCAACTGGATTGTAAACCCCATGAAGCTCTAGGCCATATTTCCAGGCCAGAGTTCTACCCAAAAGGGCTTTTATTATTGAATAAGAAATATTTTTCTTTTTTTTTTTAATTTTTTTTTTAACGTTTATTTATTTTTGAGACAGAGAGAGACAGAGCATGAACAGGGGAGGGGCAGAGAGAGAGGGAGACACAGAATCCCAAGCACGCTCCAGGCTCTGAGCTGTCAGCACAGAGCCTGATGCGGGGCTCGAACCCACAGAGTGTGAAATCATGTCCTGAGCCAAAGTTGGATGCTTAACCGGCTGAGCACCCCCGGTGCCCTCCAAGCACATTTTTTTTTAATTTTTTTTTCAACGTTTTTATTTATTTTTGGGACAGAGAGAGACAGAGCATGAATGGGGGAGGGGCAGAGAGAGAGGGAGACACAGAATCGGAAACAGGCTCCAGGCTCCGAGCCATCAGCCCAGAGCCTGACGCGGGGCTCGAACTCACGGACCGTGAGATCGTGACCTGGCTGAAGTCGGACGCTTAACCGACTGCGCCACCCAGGCGCCCCAATAAGAAATATTTTTCAAAACAAGCAAACATTTAACTGAAAAACTTAGAAAAGAGAAGGACAAGCCAAAGTAAATCAATAGAAGCACCCAACCAAGATAAAAACAAAAACAAAAATAAACCCCCAAAATCAGAAAGCAGAAAAACTGTACTTCTTTGAAAAGAAATATGCACAAAATAAAATGCATAAATCTGGCAAATATAACGAAAAGGAAAAGCACACACGCAATTGAAAAATTGGTACGAGAAAGAACAACATATATCAAAGATGTTTAAAATTGTGAGTGTAATTTAGAACATCTTTTTACATGCAAATTTCCTGAATAAATATGAATAACCAAATTTGTCTCAATAATTAAGAAGCCTGAAAACTCCAGTAATTATGGAAGAAATGAAAAAAAGTTCTTAAATAATTTTGTAAAAAAAAAAAAAAACCTAAGCTGGACAAACTTTACAGTTTTCACATTCTCAAGAAGCAGATCATTTCTGATAGATGCATTGTTCCATGGAATAGAATAAGATTTTTGAATCTTTCAAATTAATTTTGTGTACAGGAAATGACTCTGTTTCAAAAGGCTGAAGAAATAACTCAAAAGTCCTAAACTGAACAGCAGTCTTATCTTTGAATATAGTTGCAAAAATCCTTAAGATAATTAAATTCCAAATGCAACAGCGCCTTAATAAATAACCCACTGCGTCCAAATAGGATTTATTCCTGGAATTCAAGAATGACTTAGTGAGAGATATAGGTTAGCACATTACATAAATGGATGTAATTAAAAAAAATTAAGACTATAAAGCCATTTCAACACATTCTGGATAAAAATTCTTAGAAACGAAAACACAAGGGACATTTATTCAAATTGCTTCTAAAAATCAATGGCTACCCAGCAGAAGTACGCTCGTTAAAACTAGGAATAGAACTAAAACACCCAATATCACCATCACTATTTGTAAGAAAGCTCTGAACCTCAGGTTTGGCTTATCATTGACCAAAATTTGCGGGCATGTTTCTGCTTTGATTTTGGCTATGGAAGACTGCATAGACAAACATCTGTTTCACTAGATTTCTGGTATCCTGAGAGCCTGCCTGATCAAAAATCATGCTGTTATGTAGATGACCATCACATCTAATCAGTGATGACTGACAATGAATTTGCCCTAAACCCTATGAGAGTTTCATTTTTGTAGGGCCAAAGGATCAAATTATCAGCCATTTCTTACGGTCTGGTCAACTGCAAGAACTGAGAGACAGTAGGTTTGCTAAATAACTTTAGGGAGGGCGTTGCACCTGTAGGGATAAACAGGAATGTCTCATGAATGAACCAGAAATTGTTATAAGGTGCACAGAAAGGATAGTCTCAATCGAAACTCAACTTCTCTTACGCAGTGCTTAGGAACCCTTGTTTCCCAGCTCTTTCCTAAAAAGCTGGCACAAAATGAGACTTCTTGGCACCCGAATTCAAAATATTCTTCCATACCACTTGCCCCTACTCCCCAAGGAACCCTCACCGTAGCAACAGGAAAGCAACAATAGGGGGTCCCTCTGCTGGCAGGTAATCCCGGGTGCATGTGGCTCTGACTGGGGACGGCATGGCCCCTCCCCCACCCCAGATGCCAAAGAAAGGGTGAGAAACAGCTGACTTACTCCCTGGGAGCTTCATCCTGAACCAGGAGACCTTGGTTGCAGTGTGCCTGAGTCTGTGACATAACAATACCCATCTTGAACCAACTGAAGTTAATAAAAGACCTTAAATCACAATATAAGGGGAATAAAAGAATTAGATTACCTAATTACCCAATTGTTAATTACCTAAGAGTCAGAGGATTGTTTGCGTACTGGTCTTCATATCATGAAATAAAATAATCATTAAGAGCTGTATTTAATTTTACTTTGCTTACACCTTGGGTTTTTCCAGAAAATGTGCTGGTTGAGAACCCTTTACATCCTGTGAGGATGCGTTAGCAGTAGAATGTCTACTCTGCTACCTTCAATTTTCATAAGGAGGTAAAACTCTAAAATCGTGTGCAACAATCTTGATGACTTATATTTATACGATGAAGAGTATTTTTACAAGCGTGTAAGAGAAAAATGAGAAACCAAAAACACAGTTGGATGTTGCCAGCCTACACTAAAAAAAAAAAAAAAAAATAGATTTAACAAGAACGCTCTAAGAAGATGATCATTTATGTTTCTGAGTCCTCCGAGGTCAAAAATGTTTACTAAAAAATTGGTCGCAATGATTGCTACCGACGGCAATTTTCAGTAGTTGAGAGTGAAGTATTATTCAGATTTGCCCGATCTATAAATCCTAGGTAGAAAGTCCATTCTTTGTATGCATAGTACTCAAAGCTATTTTCCTGCATTCCATTTTACTATGCAGAAAAAGCCATTCATGTTATAAGATGGGCTGCTTCTGTATTCTGCGTCTCATTTGTTGGGAGATGCAAACCCACTAGAAGCTCTCTTAAGTTTGACAGCCTGGTGGGTTTATGGAGCATTAGCTACGTTTGTCTTTAAGGTGCTGAATGAAAGGTTTGAGGATACCTAGCTAACAAGACAATGAATTTGATTGAGGAACTATTTATAGAATGGAACATCAGTAAAGATAATTATCAACAATGGGCAAACACGATGAAGGCGACGAGTAACTTAGGAATCATGGGCATACACTGTTTTAACCATTCCTTTCTGTTGTCATTGAAGACTAATTCTAGTACAGAGTAGTTTAACAGGATTACCTACCCAAGAAGAAAGATCACAGGACTCTTCTCATTCTTTGATCAAAGACAAACTACATGGTGTTCAGGAGATTTGGAGACTGGTCTGCCATGTTTTAAAAAGGTGGTAATCCAGCTATAATGTGTAAAAAGCCTGCTTGAATCAAATAAAGCCCCAATGCTCTGCATGTTACAGATAATGGTACCAGATCTGGGAGACATACTAGCCACAAACTTTTTTTTTTTTTCTTCCAGAAAAAGTTGTTTGTCCAGTGGAGTCTGCTCAAGAAATAATCCAACTGATGAGTCTGAAGAGTGCACATATTTCTTGCATGATTCCTGCCATAAAAATTCTCTTATCAATTCATTCCAGAAAAGATGCTATAATTACTTTATGGGCAGTGGAAGCTGAGATGCGCAGGCAAAATCAGAGATTATTCTGTCACCCTGAGAGCTGATTGCATTCCATTGCAACATTTTTAGATCCAAGCCTCAAGGAGGGATTTTTTTTTTTTAATCAAATGATTTGTTTGAATGCAAAATGTTCTAAAGTAAAAGCATAAGTGAATGTAAAAATCCCAAATGTGATCCTGAAAGTATAGACAAAGCATCTTCCTCCGGCGGAGCGCAAAACTTCAGTTGGTAAGATGGTTTGTTTCATTGAAACGACATCGTCACCGCCAACCAAATCTTCACGGCCGGGAGTTGAACGGGAGGTAATTTCCCTTCTTTGTTACTGTCCGAGAAGAAAAAAAGCTTGGTAGCAGCATGTCTATCAGCAGTTCCTAGTCTGGTAAAACCATCCGGAAAATCTCTCCCCTTTACCAACCTTGCTGAAACGGAGTAAATATTCTCATACGTGTCAACTTAAAAACATTAACTGCTATAAATTTAAACGGTAACATTTTAATAACAATGTTAAATAAAATTTCAGAGTAATTTTCTATTCCTGCAATGTATTTTGTTGATGATAGATGGCTTTGTCTTTGGCTCAATACTAATTTTTAACATTTGGTCTTTTGCTGTTCCTTCAAAATGTCTCATCAGCTTCTCTCTGCTTAATATTGTTTTGAAAACACTGGCTAGTGTATGAAATCATGAAATGGAAATGAAGTCTAATTCCTGAAGGACAGGAGATAAAATTGCCATTATTTGCAGATGACAAAAATATAAGCTTGAAAACTTATGAGCATCCACTGAAATATTCTTAGAGTTAATGAGACTTCATTAGCAACCCAAATTTTGGCGGCTCGGAGTTTTAAAATAAGATTTAAATAAACCGAAAGATACAACTTTCAGTAGGGAGATAAATTAAGTGTAAAGATGTAAATACTTCTCAATTAATTTGTTGGCTTAACTTCTGGTCACAATTCCAGTGGAGTTGTTTTTGGAGCTTAACTTAAAATGTTGAAAGAGGGGTGCCTGGGTAGCTCAGTCGGTTGAGCATCTGACTCTTGATTTCAGCTCAGGTCATGAATCCAGGGTCATGGGATTGAGCCCCGCACCAGAATTCTTCCCCCCTCTCTCTGCCCCTCCCCCGGCTTGTGCGTTCTCTCTCTCTCTCTCTCTCTCTCTCTGTCTCTAAAATAACATAAAAAAAGATAAAATGAAATGAAATAAAATAAAATCTTTAAAAATGTCAAAAGATTGTCTAGAGGAATCAGTGAGTGAAAGTGGCTAAGACTTTTTTTAAATTAAAATTAGATAGAGTACTGCTCTTTCATATATAAATTATATTATAAAGTAACAGTATGTAAAATCATGTGATTTTGGGGCGCCTGGGTGGCGTAGTCGGTTAAGCGTCCGACTTTAGCCAGGTCACGATCTCGCGGTCTGTGAGTTCAAGCCCCGCGTCGGGCTCTGGGCTGATGGCTCAGAGTCTGGAGCCTGATTCCGATTCTGTGTCTCCCTCTCTCTCTGCCCCTCCCCTGTTCATGCTCTGTCTCTCTCTGTCCCAAAAATAAATAAACGTTGAAAAAAAAATTTTTAAATCATGTGATTTTGAGCTCTTTGGAGAGAAACAATCAAGAGAGGTGCCTACCTCCCTGATGAATTGGGTTAATATTTCAGAAGAGATTATATGAGCGTCTGGCATATAGTAAACTCCATTTAAGTGTTTAGTAAATAAATAAGACACACGATATCAAGAGAAATGACGAACCTAAAGTAAAAAATCAAATCTTTAGAAATAAAATACAGGTGAGTCTGAAATTTCTATAGAAAGGCAAAAAAAAAAAATTATATTTGTCTACATTCTGTCCAACACCAGAAAGAAAATACAAAGTAAACAACAACCTGGGTAAAATATTTCTGCCAAATGTGGTAGGCAAATATATAAAAAGTTTCTGCAAATCAATAAGAAAGCCAGTAACACTTCTTGATAAGGGTCATGAACACACGAGTTACAAGAGCAGTGTGAAATTCTGACTTAGAAAAATAGTAATTCAAAATCATAACAATTTTAAAAGTCAACAGAGACTTCAAATCAACTTAACGTCTCAGAATATTATTAAAATATCTTTTACCAGAGCTGATGGTGAAAAGGGTCTTGTGAGGAATATCCGTAGGTTTCCTTCCCTTCTCTCTACTTCAAGTCCCACTCTCTTGAAGGCAAGCACTTCTTTGTTTCTTCTCATGTTTGTTTTCATATCTCTTACTGATAAGCGTACATTGCTTTCCTTGTTTTCTGTCGCTTTTAT
Source organism: Prionailurus bengalensis (assembly GCF_016509475.1). Taxonomy (NCBI): domain Eukaryota; kingdom Metazoa; phylum Chordata; class Mammalia; order Carnivora; family Felidae; genus Prionailurus; species Prionailurus bengalensis. Next base: position 16,634,295 of record NC_057349.1, on the reverse strand, counting down.
ACCTTAATTATTGATGTCTAAGGTGACAAATAAAATTTCAGCTCTCTTGCAACACACCTTCCTCTCCTCTCCCTTCTACCCATGCAATTATATCATGTTTTAAAGTTAAATTATTACATTACTGGAACCATGTAAATACTGTTTCCTTCAAAGCCAGGTCATGTTTTATGGTTATATACCTTTTACAGTCTTTTGCTCCCTCATGCCCTGGAGTTTCTGCTTACCTTTATTTTTTTATAATGCTAATTGTCTTTATCACATTGTCAAGTTCTTTTCAAACTCCTTATCACACCAGGCACGCTAGCAAATCTTCACTTGGACTTAGACCACCCTCCCAGAATCCTAGATCTTTTTTGCTCCGGTCTGGGGTAGTTGCCCTGCAAAGATTTCTTTAGAAGATTATGTAGAAAAAAAGGGGTGTGGTGAGACACTCCACCAGGGCCGGTGGAGTGTAAACTGTGTTTACAACCACTCCAGAAAGCAAGCTGTCAATATTTGTCAAAAACTATAAACATTCAAAGACTTTGACCCCAGGGCTTACTTCTGGAAATTTCTCCTAAGACAATCGCCAGAGACATTAGACAAAGTCATGCTCAGCGATGATTATGATCGCGAGGACCGTGTTTCCGTGAAAGATGGGAAGCGACTTAAGTGGCCACTTCCTGGGTAGCTGCTCCCAGATTATGGAGTAGCCTGGATTCGTTACACTTCACGGGTGGAGCGCTTTTAGAATTCTGCCTTGGGGCCACACCTCAAAGGGACAAGTGGCTGTCTTCAGGGAGCTAAAACCGAGGTGATGGTCAACCAGCTGAGCCATGTTACGCACACTGAGAAGACGGAGACTAAGCGAAGTCTGCTTTCAAAGCGATGTGCGAATCAAAAGATGGTATGCACACTACCAAGTCCCAAGTGCTAATCCCTATGGAGTGGGTCTCCACATGGGCAGCTCTGGGTAGCATGCAGGCTCCAGGTGGGTGGCGGGGGCTTTATTCCAGAAGTTCATGATGGTAGTGATGCTCTGAAGCCATGCAGCGGACAGCTCTGAGTGAATGGGTGTCAGGAGTTAGGTGGGTTAGGAGTTAGAAACTGGCAAGGAGAGGAGGAGATGACCTTAGAGGAAGGCCCGCAGAGTTCCCAAGGCAGCCACAGTCATCCTCGCCCCGAGACACTGACTGGGGAAAGGGTGTGTGCGGGGAATGTGAAGGCTCACCTTGCAGACTGTAGGGAAAATGAGGTCATCAGGGGAAATCCAGGTTTCAGCTGGGATGAGGCAGAGAAGGGTGTATTTGATAAGGAGGTTCCACATTTCTGAAATCTTCTCGGCAGCAGAGTAGGCCGACAGGGGAACGTCATGGCCGGGGGGTTGAGGGAGGGTCAGAGGGGAAGAACGTTCCAGAGAAGGGTGAGGCCATTCTGAATGGAATGGAGAGAACAGACTCTCTCCCAAAGGTGGGCCAACAGAATGTGGCCCCTTAGGGATCCCCAGTATGAGAAATTCTGGGGGTTGAGGGCTGAAGATGGACAGCATTAACAGCATCAGTAGAACGGGACCGACAGCCCTAGGATTGCAACAGAAAGTGGACTGAGCTTGTGAAAATGCCTCCGCAAACCGTTGTCTTAGCTGCTTCAAGTCCACCTAATTGCCTTGGGCTTACCAGGTTTTTTAAGGTTGGCCACATGCACAAAGATTTCAGGGAGAATCCTATGGCTAAGTAGTTTGAATACTTGGCAAGAGGATGAAACGTTAGCGAGTTTAGATTTAGGATTATTTGTTCACTAGAGGGAAAAACACACACGAGAGAGGGCTTGAGGTGCACAAATCAAAGGCTGAAAATCCAGTATTGGTTCAAGAGAGCTGGGACAGGCTGAGTACCCAGAGGGAACAGGTGGATTGCCCGGGGGTGCTCTGGGACTGTGTGAACCCTGGCTAAATTTTAGGTCCGGGAGAGTCAAGGTGTGGATCTGGCTTCCGAGCAGAATGGACCTCACTCTCTTGTTGGGGCAAAAATCTGTCAGAAATGGCCCTGCGTTTGGACTAAAGGAAGGGGTAAAGAGTCAATTAGTAAGGAAGACCAACAGAAGGAATGAAAAAGATTTTTTAAAAATTTTTTTTAATTTATTTTTGAGACAGAGACAGAGCACAAGCAGGGGAGGGGCAGAGAGAGGGGGAGACACAGAATCTAAAGCAGGATCCAGGCTCTGAGCTGTCACAGGACTCGAACCCACGGACTGTGAGATCATGACCTGAGCTGAAGTCGGACGCTTAACCGACTGAGCCACCCAGGCGCCCTGGGAATGAAAAAGATTCTTAAGTAGACACATGAAATGCTTCAATTAACCACCTGGTGATGTTTTTGCTCTCCCATTTCCCTAAATGTTTAGTTGTAACATAGGGCACAAGTCAAAGTGGGTGGAATTGTGGGAGGTGAGTATTTTTACATGTACTTTCTTATTTCTTGGAAATTATCAGCAGCCAATGTGCACCACCCTTTTTAGAGCAGACCAAAGAACTGTGAAGAAGACAGTCCGGACCTCTTAGAATCATTGGTATTTTTCATGATTCCGTGGCCCAAATTTTGAGAAATGGTTTATGTAGATAATAGCTAATGTAATGCATTTTCTGACAAAGAAGGTTCAGAATAACTCACTTTCAAACCAGCCTGTGACCTCATTCCAGATTTCTAAGCAAGCCACACTTGCATTTCTGCATTTTCCCTGTAAAATATACAATTGTTTGGTAAATCTAAGAAACATAGTCTGTGCAGTCTCCAACAGAAATCTTAGTCTGTATTATATACCCACAGCTACATCTACCAAAACCAATGGGAGCAATTTCCTTGAGGGCTTAGCACAAAAAGAATCTGTTCCAAAGGACGTACAGATGCCAGTTATTGATGGGGAACAAAAACACATCCAAGTTCCATTTGTTACCTCGGTCCTCATCCAAGATCCTGGGCATTCACAAAGAGGGCTCATTTTTCACCCCTTTGACATTGTCCAGTCCACCACTCTGGGTTTGCAAAGAGGCTTCTAACTTCCTAATACTTGATTTCCATCATCAGAGTGCTCACAGAAAGATCTTTCACCACCATAAATCAACTTGGCCATTATTGATGCTTGGCCCAAAGTTAGACAAACACCATGAGATCTTGAAAGAGGGGGTTAAATGGATTATTTTGGACATCTTCAATGAGAGTTACATCCTCCTCGCATTTCTTTGCTGTGTTTTCCTTTTCTGAGCGGCTTCTTAATTTCATTAGAATCATTTTCTCTCTCCTTTCCAGTTTCTTGTTAACAAAAGAAAGGAATGCGTTTCTTAGAAATTGTCTTTGTGAACTGATCTTTGCATTTCAAACTACAGCTTCATTGTCTTGATTTCTAAAGAGAATGGAAGGGGCTGTGATCCTGTAGGTCTAACTCTCCCTAAACTCAGCACTGAACTCAGTAAACTACTTTTTGTTTTGAACCTCACTGAAACATCTGATTTAATTTTCACTGGGAAACGAAATGTAATTTACCAACGGATCCTACATAACTATTTTTACCTGTAACACTCAAGAGTTTCTAATGAGTAAAGAATAAAGAGTACTATCTAATGGAAAACTGAGATGCATGCAAGCTCTGATAAGAGTATGATTATTCTGATCTTTCTTATGGCTAGGTCTTTGCTCATCAAGACTCCAAGGACTCTGCTGAGAGAAGAAACCCAGAAGATTGTCGTTTGGAGTAGGGGCTCATGATTAGGAGCCTGGGGTTTAGAATAGAGCAACTGGGGCTTAAATCCATTGCTCTAATCACTGTAAAAACTTGAAAAACTTTCTAAACCTCTTTCACTTCAATGTGTGTAGGTGATAGATGGACGTGCGGTCAAGTGGATTTCAAGTAATGGTCCCGAGGGACAGGATAGCCATTTTTCTCAAGATGAGGGAAGAATATAGAAAAAGGGACATGATTTGAGTTTCTTGTTTAAATTCATCAACCAGGTTGGAAGGGAGAGCACTGAAGAAAGGATGTTCTAAAGATAAGACATGGCATCATGGCGTCTTCCGGGATGGAAGATGGGAGAAATAGAGGGACGATCAGCTGGGGAGTGAGAGGAGATGAGGAAAGTGAACAGTGACCAAGGCAGTCTTTTCTGCCCACATGTTCCATAATATTAACAATGGCATCTTTTTAGTACAGTTTTATATCATAGAGTGTTGATTTCTTAATAAGGGATTCCCTTTATAAACCTAACCTCAACTTTGCTCTCTCTCTACTTCACTTGCCTGAAGTGACAAGTTCAACACCCAAAGAACATGGAGAGAGTAAAGGGCTGGACCACTGAGACTCACTGTAAGTGGATGGAAATGCTGAGTCACAGATGAACATGAAATTGAGGATTGTAGAAGATTCCAAGGAGGAAAAAACTTTGAAGGAAGCTTCCTGAATGCCAACAGCAGTGGAGCGTCTTGATGTTAGGTCTTCCCTGCTTGTAGGACGCTTTGTAGCAGACCTTGTCCAGGGCCCAGTGAGGGGCCTGAACTAACACATAAAGATTTCTGAATTTGTTAAGCAAATGCAAATTTCCCTGTTAAGGGTTGAGTTGTGTCCCATCCGAATTCATACGTTGAAGCCTGAACACCCGGTATCTCAGAATGTGACGATATTTGGATATAAGACTTTTAAAGAGGCGATTAACATAAAGTAGGGTCTTTATGGTGGGTCCTAATCCAGGGACTGGTGTCCTTATAAGAAGAGGAGATTAGGACACACAGAGAGACACCAAACATGTGCATGCACACAGAGATGACCATGTGGGAACACAGCGAGAAGATAGCCATCTACAAGCTACGAAGAGAGGCCTCAGAAAAAAATAATCCTCCTGACATCTTGATCTAGACTCTAGAACTGTGAGACAATAAACTTATGTTTTTCAAGCCACTCAGTCTGTGGTAATCGGTCATGGCGGTCTTAACAAACGAATATACTATACTTCTCACTTTAATATCTCTTCAGATGACAATTGTGCCTTTGTTATATTTGTTGTCTATCCCCATGGTAGCCACTCATTCTTTTTTAATGTCTTAAATGACTAAGCTAGGGCAAGAGAAGAAAACTGACTTGAAGAAATAGGAACAGGCGTAGACGGAAAGCTGAAACAAAGGGATGTGAAAATCGCAGTTGAGATGCTACAAGGCCAACATGATATAAGGTTGAGGGAATCTCGCCACCTCTTTCTAGTGACTCAGAGACTGGTCACTGCTTGACAGAATACTTGCCTGAAGAATTCATCAGGATTCAAAGAGGAGGCAGAAATCAGGACCATCCCCTTAACTTCCTCTTTCAGATTCCAGATGGGGTGGTTGGAATGTCACAAGGAGGAGAAACTGGAATTTGGGTAGGGAAATAAGGAGAACTGAGGAAGAGCTTGGGTCAGGGAAAATCAATCATGTGACTGTCACATTTTCATATCTGCAAAATAATGTAGGACAAACATCGAGGAAGAGGGAGCTCATAATTATTGACCTCAGCTCTTCTTAGAATGTGTTGTCAAAGAGAGCCTCGAGAGGGCAAAGAAGTGGGGAGAAGATACCCCAGAAGCTCTAAATTGAATGTCAAGGGTGGCCCATGGGGGTTTGGGGAGACGGAGAAAGGGTGTGGAGGGCAGAATGTTATGGGTGCTATTCCAGTTTTTAAGTGCTCTTGAATTGCTCTCATTAATTTAATGGGGATCCAGTCATGAAAGACATGGCCCAACCTCTCAAGGATCTCCCAGTCCAGTGGGAGATGTATAAATAATCAATTGGGAATATAAATTAGGAATATACTACAGTGTTACAAGTGCTAAGGGGGGAACACAATAGTATGCATTGAAAGCACAGAGGAAGGGGCAACTTGCTCGCGGGGGGGTGGGGGAAGGGGATAGTCAGAGGAGGGCTTCATAGCCTCCTAAGCCAAGTCCTAGGAGAAAGTAGGGGGGTAGGGAAACAGAGAGGTGAAGTGCATTTCAGGCACCGTGTAAAGTTGGGAGAACATGCCTCGCTCGTGCAAATACAAGTAGGTTATAGTGGGGGCATAAAACAATATGTCTGAATCTTAGTCTTTTCTCAGTGGTGGGAAGGGAGGGCAAGAGAAAAGACCCAGCGTCCCCCCTCAGAACTCAAAAATGTCTTCATCTTAATAATGTAAATAAATGTATGAATACGATGAATCATCTGGACGATTTGCATATGCAAGGACTATTACAATAAAGATAACTTAGGACAACACCAAATTTAGCAATATCTTTTTTTTTTTTTTTTTAAAGGATATGTTTAAACACTGATGAGAGATGGCGACTGGAATGGTGGGCAGGACTGTATGTGTGAAGGCTAAGGCTTCCCTGCAAAGCTCCCGGTTCTAACAATAGCTCAGGAACCTGCAAGTTGCAGGGGTCTGAGTAAGCATCCCAACTCATCAGATGGTAGGAAAGGTGTCAATGAACTCACGGTTCAAGTGAGAGTCTTGTGCTATCTTTGAATCCCAGTAAGTGCCTTTTTTTTTTTTGGTCAAGAACAAGTGGCCGACTCTCGATTTTGGCCCAGGTCATGATCTCACGGCTCATGGGTTCAGGCCCCATGCTGGGCTCTGTGCTGACAGCTCAGAGCTTGGAGCCTGCTTTGGATTCTGTGTGTGGCTCTCTCTCTGCCCCTCCCTGCACTCTGTCTCTCTCTCTCTCGAAAATAAATAAACATTAAAAAATATATTTTTAAGATTTTTTTAAAGTAATCTCTAAGCCCAATGCGGGGCTCAAACTCCCAACCCCGAGATCAAGAGCTGCAGGCTCTACCAACTGAGCCAGCCAGGTGCCCCCTTTATTTAAGAGTTTATAAAAATAAAAGGCCCCATGACTTCAAGAGTAGATTGGCTGCATATTAGTCCAGAACCTTATCATGCCATCAAAATACATTGGGAATATTTAATAAATCATGGAAAGTCCCCAGTAAAAGAACATAGCTTCTGATGGGAAAAAGTGGCAATTTATTTTCAAAGTGTTAATTTTGCAGTTCAGCCCAGATTCTCGTTTCTTGTGTTTTTTTCCCCAGTTAGAATGAAAGGGCATGGGATCAGCGGCTCTGTTGCTCGTGACGGTAATGCCAGCATCTAGAACACAGCCTGTCCATCACAGCCCGTCCATAAATATTTCCACACCTCCTTTGAATCAGGCGCTGTCTTGGTTGCTTTAAGGTCGTTGTCTTATTTGACATCCTGTTGGCCCAGGTGGAAACTGAGGCTCAGAGAGGCTAACTATAAGACGAGAGGCTAGTTAGTGTCAGGTCCGGGATTTGATGCAGGCGTTCTAACTTCATTCTCAGTAATGTCTCCGTTTACCTTGGGTTTAGAGAATAATTCTGCCTCTTTGGTGGGAGGACTGAGTCCTGCCTGCTTGAAAATTTTTTGAAGTTTTTCTTCTTTCTCCTGGTACACATCCCCAAACACCTGTACTGTGAATTAAATTACCAGTCTATATCCTTGTAGATCCAAATGTTTAGCGATATACCAGGACACTTGCAACCTCAAAAAACTTTGAGCCCAAGGGCACCTCCAGTGTGCCCCATGGGGTCTCCCAAGGGGCTCTTGCTCCTACGTTGGTTGTATGGCCCCAGGGTCCCTCACTTGGCTGCTTGTTGCTGGCATCCCCGCTCCTTCCTTAGCACACATGCTTCCTTAAGAGTCACATGGGCAAAGAGTATTGTCCTGATGAGTCATTTTTGGCCCTGAAGCCACTTCTCACTAAGGAGGCAAGAGAGGGATGGGAAGGAGTCTTGGCATGAATTCTTGAAGAGGGAGACTTGGCCTGGTTACACGTATTTCTTTTGTTATAAAATCCTGATTAAAACAGACATCTTTCACCTGACACAGCAGATCGGCAGTTCGTATTTTTCTTTGCTACCGTAACCAAAATTCACTTTTCCCCCAACCTTTGGACTGGACCGTGAAGACGACGCCTCATCACGTGAATCTAAAATCTCCCCCTTTCTTTATAACAGGATCCAGGGCAAACACTTTCAGGTAAGCTACACAAACACTATTTTTGGAATCATCATAAGGGACATTTTAAGGGCAGAGGCCTGACATCCAAATCTCCCTTCTTAATTATCTGGTTGAAGTGTCAAATCAAATCTTGGCCGCAAAAGGGGCAGAGCGTGTGTGTTCGGTGTGTAGGTGCACACGGGCAAGCCTGTGTGTCTATGCGTGCAAGTGGAAAAAAATAAGAATCCTAACACACAAAGATGTTGATGGTTTCAAGACAGTCTCGGGAATGAGAACTTTTATCCAGCTGGCATTTTTTTTAAATTTTTTCTTTTTACATTTATTTATCTTTGAGAGACAGAGAGAGACAGAGCACAGACGAAGGAGGGGCAGGGCGAGAGGGAGACACAGAATCCGAAGCAGGCTCCAGGCTCTGAGCCATCAGCCCAGAGCCCGACGTGGGGCTCGAACTCACAAACTGTGAGATCGTGACCTGAGCCAAAGCTGGACGCTTAACCGACTGAGCGCCCCTCCAGCTGGCATTTTCTACCAGGGGAAAGAGAAGGGAACTATGTGAAGGTTAGCCCAGACCCGTGCTGGGAACCTTGTGCTCATTATGACTTCGGTTTGTATTTAAAAATATGTTCTACCAACTCCCTTCGAAAAGTAAGCGACTGTGTAAAAGCTGGGAAACAGAGATGAATACAGGGCATTCCTTCACACTAAGGAATGTACAGTCTGGAAGGTGAGGTGGGAGAGTAATTGGTGGCTATAATCGGGGGTAGGAAGTGTTGTGCAAGACATCTGTACTGAGTCATCCTACAGGAGCACTTAGGAGAGGCTTACTCTCAGCCGGAGAATGACAAGCTTCAGTATCAGCTTGGTAAATATGTGCGTGGAGGGGTTTTAGGGAAGACTTCCCCAAGGAGGTGGCATCCACTCTGGCTCTGGAAACCCCGGTGCAGAAGAGGAGCATCGCTGCTGGCAAGAGAAACACACACACACACACACACACACACACACAAAGAAGCCGCTGCCTTCTAGAGCGGGCCTGACCCAGTCAAGGACACTGCTTGCATACCCATGGCTGGGAGACAAGGCCATTTTAGAGCGAGATTCCTGAGTTTAGGACTGTGAGGAGATCAGTGAAGGATTTTACGTGGGGGAAAACAAAATAGAACCAGTTTTGCATTTTTTTTAAAAAATCAATCTGTCAGCATCTTGAATCAAGGCATAGGATTATTTTGGTTTGTTTTTGTACTTTTGATTATCTGGAATGATAAGGAAGGAGGGAGGGGACCTTGCTATAAATAAAAATTCATATGATCTCCTGATTATTAGGCTGGTGGTTAGGCTAATGTTCTCCCCAGGACACTTGTTTTGAAGCCTCTAGTAAGTTATAAAATACATCGGTTTAAGTTCATTGTCTCAGAGGTGGTGAATGCCTCATAGAGAATGGTGGAGACGGGCAGCAGGAGTCAGCCACAAGGTTCTTGGGCAATCCAACAAGTGGAAATCTTACCAGGAGATGGAATTGATACAGCTGGAAAGGAGGGGTGGGAAGGGAACCAAGTGTCTGGCTTGGGCAACTCAGACCAAACAATAGCTAACATTTCTTGAGCACTAACTATGTGCTAACTATTCTACAGGCCTTACCTAAATGAACTCACTTAGTGCTTACCACAATAAATGGTGTGAACACGACCCTTTTCACATTTTACCGATGAGGAAACGGAAACCTAGAACAAGGGTAAGTAGCTTGTCCAAGGTTCGGTCATTAGTAAGAACCGGATTTAGGAGTGGTCAGTTCATTTAGAGGTCCTGTAGGCAAAAGAACATGGATAGAATGACCCAGAAAGGCGAAGAAAGGAAAAAGTCAAGGGCAGAACCCCGGGAAATTCCAATATTTCAGGAGTTGGCAAAGGAAGAGACGCGTCTGAGAGAGATGGAATTGGACCAGCCCAAGAGGTGCGAGAGCTCAGAAGACAATGGTTCGATAGACGCCAAGGGCCTCCAGGTTGGGCCCTTGCCTTGCCACATGCCTTTTCCAGGTGGGAACATGCACCCTGGGCGTCACCGCGGTCCTCCACACCGTGCTCCCCCCACTGCTCCAGGTCCCCTCGTGACATAAGGCGGCCTTTGGAGGACAGGCACATGATTTTTATTTTTGGACTCTTGGTTATCTGGAATGATAAGGAATGAAAGATTGGGACTTGGTTATGAATTAAAATTCAGATTATTCCCTTATTACAATGCCTGTTGTTCGTCTAGTTTCCTGTGTATGAACTCTTTTGCCGGGACATTTCATGAGTTAGAAAATCAACTCATTTAAAATCTATCTCTTCTTTTCTTTCCAGTAAGAACCAGCTAGAAAGTATCAGGAGGAGAAGCAGAAGACCCCAACTGGGGTCCAGTTACTGGGAACCAGTTATCCCCCACATACTCATCGTTGGTATGGTTGACCTCGATAGCTTCCAGCTTCCCAAGTTTGTTGGCAACCCTTACTACTTATAATGATCAGTAAGGTAACTTACTGAAATATTTTCTGCAAATGAAAACCTAGCAAATCACAGGAAGTCTCAGAAATCTGTGCTTTCCTCAGGCCACTGGTTAGCCAGTCCTTTCCTTTCCTCTTCTTGAGATGTGTCAGCTCAAGGAAATGCTTGATGGTGGTCTCTGTCCTTGCAAAAATATTCCCGGGGCATCCCCTGAAGGTTCTCCAGGGTCTTAAAACTCTGATTCCCCGGACACTCTCCCTTCTTAAGGCAGTCACAGCCACATATGCCTTTTTATATATGCCATGTATTGTATTTACTTCTCCTTTTAATTCTATACTTAAAAAATCTCTTGCAACAGCCAGCTTGAATGCTTGAGTCATTTATAAAGCTTGGTACTTGGCCTAGTTTTTGAAAGAATACTGCCTTTCCATCTGAATTTTTGTATTTTTAATCCCCCTTGACCCCCCTTCTGGCAGGGTTTGAGGCTAACCTCTCAAGATAGTACCCATAAAATCATCATAGTCCGTGCTGCGTGGCCATTTTTGTTTATTTGTCCATTTACTTGTTTGGCTGTCTCCCTCGCTGCCTTGAGGATCCAAGGAGACAGGAATGGTGCCTTTTTTTTCACTCAGCAATGCAGATTCTCTTTACAATCCAAGCTCAGTTTGTTTTGTTGTTGTTTGTTTTGCTTGTTTTTGTTTGTTTGTTTTTGTTTTTGTTTTGTTTTTTTCACTACCACACACTGGGACCAGGGGCAAGAAGGGGAGATACAGCCTACAAGCATGGCTCCTAGAAAATGAGACACGAAGGCCAGGAGCTCTGTCTCCTGACGTTGTCCAGGGCAGTGCACTGTTGGGGAGTCAGTTGGAGGGAGGGGAGCTGGGCTTGCAAGTCAGTTGGAGGGAGAGGAGCTCAGCCCAGAGCTGAGCTGGGAGTATATGGCAGAGTGGCGGGGTGGAGGAGAAAGGGGTCTATAAGCCAGGATGCCAACCGGCTACCCCCAGACACAAAAGAGAAGCTGGAAGGATGAGGTCAGGGGTCACAGAGAGATCAGAATCGGGCGAGTTCCGGGTAAATTTTGTTAAGCGAGGGCATCTGAGAACAGATTTCCCTTTGTGAGCCCATCTCACGCGCTGTCTCTCTGCATTTCCTCGCACACCCATCTCTCAGAAAGATGTCACGCTGCAAAGTCTGAACGGAAGAGGAAAATCCGGTGAAACCAAAATGGTAAGAACCTTAAGTGAAACTGATGACTTCTTATTCATTTCAACAGTGAAAGAAGGAAACGCCAGAATGGGGGCAGACAGATCCTGTGGGTTCCTGGAAAGGAGATCTCAAAACCCACGGCAAACATTGGGTGTAAACCTGCAGTTGTTGTTCGAAGAGAAAGCGTTCAAGAAGAATGGGGAGATAGAAATATGACTCAAAAAAAAAAAATACATCACTAGAAGAAATCCAGTCACAAGTAATTTGGATGAATAAGGAAAAGGGTAGAAATCTGTGTAACTAAACAGGAAGAAGTCTTATTGGAATCGCTCATAAAAACCCTACATAAAAAATGCAAGGAGACTATAACCAAGGACAGATGTAAAGATGGCTTTAATCTATCTGTGAAAAAATAATTCTGCCATGAAATAAGGCAAGAGAAAAGTTCGTTTCTTGGAGTGAACTAGAGCTTGCAAAAAAAAAACAAAAAACAAAAACAAAAACAAAACCCCAAAAAACAAAAAACCCAAAGAAAACAAAACAAAACTTAAGTAGAACAATAAAAGGGTCCTTACGTTCTCAGCACAGTCCACCAAGTCTGCTTTCTCGGCGTTGGCACACATTGTAATGATACAAAAAATGTCAGCCCAGGAAAGAAAATGTCTTCCTTTATAGTCTGCGATAACTTAATCTTCTTAATAGCATGTTCTTTTGTTATTAATAAGAACTTCATACCCCACAATAACCTTTCGCATGCACAGTTGCATTGAATAAGACGTGACTATTTTCTCCTAACATCGTCATAAATCGGAAAATCGAACTTCTTTGTTCTCTATCTTCCCACCTAAGGCCTTTTAGTGCTTTGCCTTATCCGTGATTAGTTTAGCGTCTCTGCAGCCCCGCTGAAAATTCCTATAACGAATTTCATCCCAGATCAAGAAATGCTCATAGGCAAGGGGCACCTGCGTGGCTCGGGGGGTTGAGCGACCGACTCTTGATTTTGGCGTAGGTCATGCTCTCACGGTTCATGAGTTCGAGCCTCGTGTGAGGCTCCGAGACGACAGTGTGGAGCCTGCTTGGGATTCTCTCTCTCCCCCTCTCTCTCTCTGCCCCTCCCCCACTCTCTCTCTCTCAAAATAAATAAACTTAAAAAAAAAAAAAGAAACAATTATAGGTAATTAAAATGAAAGGGATTTTCCCCTCAGAGTAAGTTTTCCCCTCTTTAGATATTTACAAACTGTGTTTTCTCTACTGCCACCTCGTAGCACAAATCCTCTATTTTCTGCTAAAATGCGGAGGACCTCACACGCTCCGTGTCCGAACTGTATCTTCCTGAGAATGCCCCGGCCTTTCAGACACTTGTGCTTGTGCACAGTCTCTTGTGTTTCAGGTGTTTTGCCTTTGCAAACTGAGGATCTCTGCCATTACGATTCTGATAATAAGCGTCCCCACGCCCGCCCAGTCAACATCCAGTAATGGCCGGAGATAACACTGGTCTTCCTCCGTCCTTGACGCCTGTTTTATTTCCATTATGCATGGGTGAATCTTGCTCTTTCCTCTTTTAGTGGATCCCTGACTTAAGAAAAGAATCACAAGTGTATCTCTTCATATACTTCACCAGTTAAACCCTTCCAGTCTGTATGGCTGTCTCCCTTCTTTGACAGACAGCTCAACTTGACTGTGTTATTTAGGCGTCTTGAGCTAAGCAGCAGCAGATATGTTCTCCTTTCATCATGGGAGAAAACGGAGAGGTTAAATGCTTCGTGCGAGTGAGGGGTTGTTCAGTTAGCTCACACTGGTTCCTACTGAGTTGTAGAACTTATATGTGGACCACGTCACCATTAGGAGTTTCACTTTCCTAAGAACTGGGTGTTCTCATAATTTGGCGCTCTGATGAAATGAGAGATTGGGCCACTTTCCCCGGTGAAGCTTTCCTCTCCGAATGTTATCCTTCCGTTGGCGGAGTGGTTGCCCTTTTTAGATGGTGTTCCTTGGAAGCCCTTGAAAAATTATTGAGAATTTATTCCTTAGTTATCGCTTCCTACATTATGTATCTAGGGTTTTGAAGTGACATCATGTTATGTTTCACAAAACGAAAGAATGAAGTCAGAATAGATTTGACTGAAAGAAAGTGAAAACAGAATCAGGCTTAAAATGTCCTATATGTTACCCTGCCATCCTTTGAGAGCAGGAAATGAACAGCCCATAGCTCTACGTCCGTACATAGAAAAAGATGTTAACCAGTCAAGGAAGGGAGATGGGTTGAAATCTCTGTGCATGTTGGGAACCTGTGTTCTTTGTCCCATTTTGTTGGGTCCAAGTCACCATAAAGTAACAAAATGCTCCTCATAGGGTGAGGGGTATTGGAAACGAAGTGGGGAGAAGGAGGCCACTGGTGCAGAGACCTGGTCATTAGTCCCAAAAGATAGTTTCTTCGAGATAACGTACAAAAATAGAATGGATGTTGGGGGAGAAAGAACAGCCAGAAAGAAACAATGCTGTTCAAATGCTTTATCTAGAAAATGTTAGCCCTCCCCGACTCGTCTTGAAACAACTTGGGGGGAAAAAAAAAATCTTTAAACAAGCTACTTTGCAGCTCACAAAATCTTTTCCACTTTGTAGCAAGATAATGGGCTTTACGTGAACATTATCAGTTTCCAAATTCTCTGCTTCCCTCATTTCCAAGGAAGGAGGGGGACTAAGAACTGAGGCACAGCTCAGTGCCTGACCTTCCCCCCCCCACCCCCAGCCCCCCTCCCCGCCCTCCCCCCCTCCCATGCAATTCCCCTTACCTTCCCCACCCGCCCCATTAAAGTGAACCTTCAACACTGCTTTCCCTGAGGACCTCCACTGGCCTAAAATTCAGCCATAAGCAGACACCTCCCATATTCCTTCATTTTATTCCAGTCTTCTTTTCTCCATATTTCTCTAAAGTAAATCAATCTAAGGTGGTAACAAACACCATGTCCCTGCACTGCGTTTTTTGCTCTTGTGAGTCATATGTAGGAAAGACACGTACTTCAAGGTCTTTTGGCTTAGCTTGCTGTCCTTAATAAAAACTACACTTAGGGAAAGACAGTTAATCAATAAACGTTAAATAATATTAAAACAAAAAGTATGCAGGAGTTTTTTTTTTTTTTTAAGTTTCACAGAAACAAAAAAAAAGCAAAGACATCGATTTCCAGGAAAATTATTCTTGTAACCACTCCAAAAGTTGTTTTTTTTTTTTCTTCATCAAAAGAACAAATGGAAAAAGTGCCAATGCCAAATAAAACAAAACCCTTAGCGTTAAATATATTCTGGAGCTGGTGAAATTAAATTTGCATGTTTAAATGGATCCAAATGCCCCTTTAAAAACCTAACCCACTTTTCCCCTCATTTTTTTTTTTCCTATGATGACAACGGGTGATAAATATTGTTCCCTTTTTCACTGCGTCTTCATACTTGGGAAAAAGATTATTATGTGGAGAGAAATTTACTTTTATCAGAGGTATAGTTTAGAGAGCGAGGTTCAAATTATTACTTGTAGGTAGACAGCAGATAAGAAAAACAAAAATAATCCTTGTGTTGATTTTTTTTTTTTCTCGCCGAAGGAGTGGAATCAAGAAGAAATATAGCAAGTCAGAGACCCTTTCTAGAACTCCACATTGGACACTTCTTTCCCCTGGAAAATAACTGAGTCCAAAAAAGAAGAACTGCAAAATGTGGGAATAATTTTAACTCATTTAATATTTTCTAATACAAATGGAATCCAGGCCTTCTAATGGGACATTGTCTGCACAATGAACTGTCAATGTCGTTTGAGCTTGTGTACCAGGAAGGAGCTCTTCTTGGTTCCTGTGGCTTTTTCTTTTCGTGGCCAACGTCCATCAGGACTTCGGAAACCCCAGTGTGAAAACTGTAGACATTCTACATTCTACTGGTATGTTATAGGGATATTGGAAACATTGACGACATATGTCACCTACACAGTCTTTCTCTCTTTCATCATCAACCATCTGGTCGTACCGAAACTGTAAATCCAATAACCAAAGCACCTTATTAAAACTCCCTGCCCCTTCTTAGCTATTTCCTGTCCTTTGTCCCAGCTCCAAAATCCTCTCATCTTTGGAGATCTTTCCTGTAATCTTTTAGAACCTCCATTCTGCCTCCTTCATCCCATGATGATGATGATGATGATTTTTTAGAGAGAGAGGGAGCACACAAGACAGGGAGGAGAGAGAGAGAGACAAAGAGACAGAGAGACAGAGAGAGAGAGGGAGAGTCTTAAGCAGATTCCATGCTCGGCATGCAGCCAGACACAAGGCTTGATCCCACGACCTTGGGATCGCGACCGGAGCTGAAATTAAGAGTCGGTCACCCAACCCAGTGAGCCACCCAGGTGCCCCTCCATGCTTATTCTCGAATCATTTTGTGCCTCGTATCCTCACAGCCCTTGCTTCTTTATAAATACCTTCCCTTTTCCCACCTCAATGATTGGCCTCCCCACCCATCCACAGTTTTACTTTTTACCCAGTGGCTTTAAAAAAAAATTTTTTTTTTTTAAATTTTTGAGAAAGAGAGAGACAGAGTGCAAGTGGGGTAGGGGCAGGGAGAGAGAGAGAGAGAGAGAGAGAGAGAGAGACCAAATCTGGTCTCAGAGCAGGTTCCAGGCTCTGAGCTGTCAGCACAGAGCCTGACACAGGGCTCAAACTCATGAGCTGAGAGATCATGACCTGAGCTGAAGTCAGATGCTTAACCGACTGAGCCACCCAGGTGCCCCTACCTGGTGGCTTATGTTAAGCCTGCTTACCACTGTAGCGTTTGCTAACGCCTCTGTCCTATCACATAAATATCGTTCTTCTTTAGGAGCACCTGGGTAGCGCAGTCAGTTGAGCATCTGACTGTTGATTTCCGGCTCAGGTCGTGATCTCACGGTCCGTGAGTTCAAGCCCCGCATCGGGCTCTCCACTGACCGTGCAGAGCCTGCTTGGGATTCTCTCCCTCTCTCTCCGCCCCTACCCCTGCTTTTCTCCCTCTCTCTTACTCAAAATAAATAAACTTCTAAAAAATGACCATTTCTTTTTTATAGTGAGAACGTTTAAATCTACTCATTTTGCAACTTTCAAGTATGTAATATAATAGTATAGTCCACTGTGACACGATGTTGTACATTATATCCCCAGAACTTGTTCATCTTATAATTGGAAGTTTATACCCCTTGACCTACTCTCCCCGTGTCTATTACCCTCCAACCCCTGGTAACCACCATTCTACCAAAAAAAAAAAAATCTTAAAACACGCAAAAGGAATGCACAATCACTAATGAACAGAAGTTATGACAAGACATAACAAGATACAGCCTATTGACTCTCCCACAAAAGCAGTCGGCCTAAGAAAACA
The DNA here is from genome assembly GCF_016509475.1 of Prionailurus bengalensis. Classification (NCBI taxonomy): domain Eukaryota; kingdom Metazoa; phylum Chordata; class Mammalia; order Carnivora; family Felidae; genus Prionailurus; species Prionailurus bengalensis. The sequence goes on along the minus strand of NC_057349.1, from coordinate 16,617,214 downwards.
CGAAGCCACCATATTTATGGAACCTGCCTCCAGAATTAGTTTCTTTTACCATTTCATTCAAAACTGTGGAAGCAAAGCTTGCCCAGAATGACTACATAAATCAGGTTTAATAAAGTGACTTGATTCTACTCCACTCACTCTCAAGTGGTGTTCTTTTTTAACCTCTGCATCAGAATCTCATTAGTCCCACATGTCACAAATTACACAGAATTAAAATTAAAAAGAAAAAGATGGGGTGGCAGCCACCGGCCGACACATTTTTTTGTTTTGGTCTCTCTGATGTGTGAAATATTACGATTACTCTCCCATTCCAATTTACAGGTCCATATGTGGGGTGTGTGTGTGTGTGTGTGTGTGCGTGCGAGATGCCAGGGAAAACACTCAAAGAGGGTATTTAACTTCAGGATAGAGGGTCAAAAATAAAATAGATGCCCAAACACTAAAGCGGTAAGCAAAAGGGGAAATCGCAACTAGGAACTTTTTTGGATGTGAACTCTGTTTTTGTAGATTCTTTTTTTTTTTAAATATTTTCAATGTTTATTTTTGAGACAGAGGGAAACAGAGCATGCGTGGGGGAAGCACAGAGAGGCAGAGAGAGAGAAAGAAAGAGAATCTGAAGCAGGATGCAGGCTCTGAGCTATCAGCACAGAGCCCGACACGGGGCTCGAACCCACGAACCGGGAACTCATGAACTGAGCCGACTCATGACGCTTAACCGATTGAGCCACCCAGGTGTCCCCAAGAGAGCTGAATTAAACCAGTGTTTCATTCTTAACATAATAAAGTATAAGACATCGTCATGGGCACGGGAACCGTGGGCAGGGGTGTTCACGTAAGGTGATCACATAAGGTATCACGTAAGGTGATAGCACATGGCTGAATAATTTTTCCCGATAGCTTAATGAACACACAATAATTATGTTTATTTTAACACGTATTAAACTATGATTTCATGTACATTATACACCCATGCAAACCATGACTTCATGTCCATTATGGCCGCAATAGTAAGCTGCCTTAAAATTAATCAAGTGAAAGAAATTAGTGAGGCAATGGAGAATATTCAGGAAAAATGCACAGAAGGCACACGAATACGGCAACATTGTGAAAGACGTTTATGAATGACTGAGGCTTGGGGAGTGCTAGGTTCAAGGATTGTGCCTATTCCATTAAACTAAAGACTTGCTGTCATTGTCTCATGGATGAGAGTGTCAAGGGAATTGAGTCGCATGCATTACATGATTGTAAAAGGCATGCGATGAGTCTCTCCTGACTGTCATGCTATTTCCTGGGCTGAATCATCACCCATTATATTCTGGGCCTTAGGAAGGAGCAGTGTGGTTCATGACTCCTGGAGGGGCATACCGTAACCGGGGGTAACATCTGCAGGGCACCATCTTTCACAAACGCGCTCTGCAGCCTGAAAATGTGAAACAGTCAACCGTCTACGATTGAAGCGAGTCTAGTGACACGGAGGGCTTCACCGTGCCTGTAATAAACGTGTTTCCCATTCCTGGTGCTATCATCCAGCAACCTAACGGCTGTTCTTTTTGCTGAGCTAAATGCAACATCTCACGCCAGATTTATTGGGCTTGGCAAAGTTGCAAATTTTATTACGCCAAAGTTGAGAAAGAGCAAAGCTGAGGAGTGCTAAAAACAGTACACTTTGCTACTGTGTAGTACAGCATTTATTTATAGATATCTATTAATACATAGCAAGAGATACAGAAGAAGTACATAAAAAAAAAAAAACGGCTTTGTCAAATAGTTTCCAGTGTTCAAGTGTAAGAGCCAAAGCAAGAACAGCGACGGCAAACTGGTCTGTGGAAGAAAAAAGTCGTGTTCTTGTGCTTTCTCTCCCTTCCCTTCCCTTCCCTCCCTGAGGACCGCGGCCACAAAGAGCCTACACCCTCCTAGATCTTGGAGGGGTGGGGTTGGGGGTGCGGGATGCCCTCATGTATTACTCTGTCCAGCTTTTTAAGCCTCCGCCTCTCCCATCTCCCTCTCTAGCAATGCTGTATGTGGAGAGGTGGGAACACGGAGCTTGTAAAACTGGTTTGTTGGGGTTCTTTCTCCCTCCAGGTCTTGCTTCTTGGGAAAATGTCTTGCCAGGCGGTGCCCATAGCTGCCTTCACTGAGCTTGCAAGGGGCTTTCCCCTTCCTCCCGCAGAAGGAAAGAGAAATGGAAACACACACGCGTGCCTGCCCATGAGCATCTTGGAAACTCGGAATTCAGAGATGGGGGCGAGACTGTACAGGGGAACAGTGGGACTCTCCCAGATCTGAAACCCCCCCGTGCATTTACTTTACAGAGCCCCAGAAGGCCTGGGGGGAAGGGGGGGCGGATCCCTGTATTTATAATTCAAATATGTTCCCAGGGTGACCCATGCAGGAGAGGAGGGGACGGGGGACTGTGGGAAGGCGTGTGGGCAGTTTGATTTTGCTTCCTTTCCACCTGATTGCTGGGTGCCCCTGGCAACCCCCAGGGGCAGCCTCACTCAGGCGGGGGTGGTGGGGAGAGGGGCTTCCTGGAGGGTAACCCGGGCTCCACCTGCAGAGACTGGGGAGGGCGGGGGCAGTCATTTCCCCTCGAGGAGCTTAGGACAGGTTGGTCCTGACTGCTGCCAGGCTTCTGGCAAAATTGCCAAGAGGTTAAAGAAGGGGTGAGAGGGATCCCAGGCCTCTTTTCCCTCACCCGGGGGTGGGGGGGTGGGGTGGGGGAGCTTGGATCCTGTGACAATGACATCAGCCCTCCTCTGCTCTCCCTGTCTGCTGGGGGGGGGGGGAGGAGGTGGGGACACACAGGCCAGAGCTGAGGTGGGCAAAGCTGGCTTCCGGCTTGATGTCACCTCTCCCCCCCCCCCCCCCGTTCTAGGGGGAGCTGTGCCCTCCCCAGCCCCCCAGGGCTGGGCTGAGGTAAGCCTATGAGGAGGCAGAAGGCCCAGGCAGAGTCCCCTGGGGCCTGGGTGGAGGCCTCTCCGGTGTGGGTGTGGGCGGGAGGGTACCTGCCTCTCCCCCATCTCCAGCTCTGCTGCAGCGTCCCTTTTAGGGGACAGATCTCCTTACAGGCCTGACACGGCTACTGTAACTGTCTCCCCAGCTGTACCTTCCAGGGAGGCCCACACTTCCCATGTGTGCCCAGGTCCACAGCTTTTGTGCTGGGATAAAATCTCCTTTTGGTTCTAGAGGTGAGGGGTGAGCAGGGGGGAGGAGGGAAGGGTTTGACGGGATCCTCCTGGGTATATGTGACTACCCCTCCCTCGTCCACCCTGGGGAGGGGAGGGGATTGGGGTTAAACAGGGTGAGGAACTGGAGGAAGCATCTCTCTGATGGCGTCCCGAAGTGCTAGGTGTAGACACATCTTCCTCCTGGGCAGGGGAGACGCTCCGAACTCAGGGCACGGCAGGAACTTGGGTAGAGCATCGAAACCCTGGGTGCCTCGGTTTACCCACCTGCAAAGCGAGGCTACCTGAGAAAGCCAACGTCTTCCATTTACGGTTTGCTTTGTGTATTGCCAAACTTTCAAGGCCACAGTGGCTGCCCGGTGGGTACTTCAGGGGGCATTTCGAGGGCAAATAGACTTCGCTTGGAAAATGTAACCCATTATTGAAATGTGAGGCATTTGTTATTTGATCTCCATATTCGGCATGGCCGTTTCCTCCTTCCCAAACACCACCCTCATCGCACATTCACCTAACCCCCCTACAAGAATGCCCCTTTGCCCTAAATGAAGAACCCGAGGGGGGTGGGGGGAGAGGACGATCCAGAGAAGATGTCCCCGCGCTGGCAGTAAGTACATATTCCGAGAGGCAGCCCTTTCTATTCCTTGCCACTCCTGAGCGGTCATCTGGGCTGCCTTCCCTCTGTTATCTGGGAGCCAAGGTTTTTACTTTTTGTTCTCAAGAAACATCAGCCCCTGTGGCTCTGCATCGCCCCCTGGCGGTCCTCTCCCGCTATTTCTTAACACCGGTGGGTGCTACCGAACCTGGGGCGTTGGGGGGGAAGCGGAAAGAGGGTGGGGGCACAGAAGAAAGCTTACGGGGGCTTGTACTCCATGCCACCGGGCTGCGTGCCCGCAAGGACTCTAATTGTTTTTTTAACGTCGTTTCCTTGCTGTTCCTCCACGGATCTTTTTCACTGCGCACGCAAAGAACTTCAGCAAAAAAGACTTGGGTGGGGGGGGAGGGGGCCGGGAGTAAGGGACAAATATGTTGATCTGCCACAATAATGTGACCCCCAGTGGTGGGCGGGGGTGGGGGTGGGGTGGGGTGAAGGGGGAGAGCGCTCCCTTGTGTGATCAACACTAAGGAATCAGGCGACATAAAAGGAGAATGCAGGGAACAACAATTAAAAAAAAAAAAACAACCCGCGCACAACAATACAATCTATTTAAACTGTAGCTCATACTTTTCATACCAATGGTATGACTTTTCTGGAGTCCCTCTTCTGATTCTTGAACTCTGGGGCTGGCAGCTCGCAAAGGGGAAGCAGACTCAAGCACTGCACGGGCAGGTTTACCAAAGGTCTCTCTAATGGGTATTTTCTTTTTCTTAGCCCTGCCCCTGAATTGTCAGACGGCGGGCGTCTGCCTCTGAAGTTAGCAGTGATTTCCTTTAGAGCCCGGCCTTATCTCCGGCTGCACGTTGCCTGTTGGTGACTAATAACACAATAACATTGTCTGGGGCTGGAATAAAGTTGGAGCTGTTTACCCCCACTCTATAGGGGTTCAATATAAAAAGCCGGCGGAGAGCTGTCCTAGTCAGACGCGCTTCTGCATCGGCGCTGCGGCGAGCGCGCAGAGGGTCCTCGGTCGCGCTGCCGGGTCCCCCCGCACGCCACCGCCGCGTGCGTCTTCAGACCGCTCCCACTGCCGGCCCTCCTGGCAGAAACTTCTTTTGCTGCCCGTTAAAAGCGCCCTGAGGCTGAAGGATCGCGTTGAGATCTGAATAACCAGAAGCGCTTTGAGGCAACTGAAGCTCTTGTTCTTCGTTTTCCTTCGGGTTTCGTTGGCAGGGGAGGATTTTGATCCGCGCCCCCCCCCCCCTTTTTTTTTTTTAATTTTTTTTTGCACCACAATGGATTATTTCCCCGTGCTTTTCTCTCTGCTGTTTGTGGCTTTCCAAGGAGCTCCAGAAGCAGGTAGGCACGGCGACTTGTAAATCTCTGAATGTTAATGTCTTCTTGTCCACCTTCGTGTTTTTCCTGCTTCTGTTTTCCCGTTCTTTTTATTACCGCAGGTCAGATATCAAGTGCCTGGGAATAACTGCCTAAAGTTACTTCAGTTTTTTTTAGTGGGGGGGGGGGGGGAAATGCCTCTGCTGAAAACAATTGCTCCTATGGCGTTAAAGTAACACACTATTCTTATGTAGTATACTTCCTTGGCTTTTAAAAATACAATTCAAGAAAAGTAAAGACAAGATACAATTTCGCCAAAGGTACATTCGCGGTGTAGGTGTTTGTACAGGTAACAGCACATATAGGAACTTCTGTATTTTATTTCAAGACTGTTTAAATAGCGAGTGAAGGTGTAAAATATTTAAACATTTCAGCTCAGAGCCAAGGAGTTTTATTCCAGTCATTCGAGCAATATATGAGCAGTAAAATCACCTGCCGAACGGTCTGCTGAACAACCCCCCGGGGCAGTTTCAGGGTGAAGCAGATGTTTTCTTTAAAATTTGTCATTATTGACTTTAGGCCTCTTTTGGCAGGTTTTTGGCACCCAAAACAGCGTGAGGTCTATTTTCAGTTGTATTCACCTGTCGTGGGAGGGGATCTAGGATAAAGGCTGGCTGCTTAAGGGTTTAGATAGTCTGTGTGCATCTGCCTGTTTCCCCCTTCTGAGGGTCAATGCCCTTTTGTGTGTGTGTCTTTTCATGACCCTGACTAAAGAGAAAAGATGTCAAGGGAATGAAAATCCTGGAATGTGTCTGATCATTTGAAATGTACAAAATTGGGCAGATAAGCCACATGGCTAACTTGTCAGTGAGAAGAGGCGATTCCTGGGTGGGGAAGGGGGAGCTGGTGAATCCGACACGTGCCATCCTTCTCCCGGGATTCCCAGTTCGAAGCCCACAGAACCCTGATTAGGTCCCCAAGCTGCTGCTCAGTCTCACCCGAGATCAGGGGTTTCCTCAGAGTTTACCACCTGCGATGAATACCGTACAGCTGGTTTCTCTTCTTTCTCTCCACTCACCCCCCGAAAGCTCTTGACCTCCACCTAGTTTTGAGGGCTGCGTATCACCTGGGCTAGTCCCTGCCCTCCACCAGGCGTGAAGTGGTCGGTACTCCCCTCACCTGCATGGGGACGTGGCTCCCAACCGAGGAAGAGGCAGCCGATTTATTCAACTTTAGCTCTTTGGTCATCGGCCAACTTGAAGGCACCGTCCTCCTGAATCCCATGCAGAAGCCACCCAGATTTCCCACCGGCAGCATGTCTGGGCGTTCCTCTGGGGGCTGCTTCATGGGGGCCGGTCCCCTTTTCTGGTGGCTGTTTCCCCTGCACACGTGTCATCTCCCTGAAAGTGGGTAAGCCGGTGGGGGCAAAGATGAAGTCACATAAAGAGCCCTTTCTGCTCTGTGTTTCTTGCCGAAGGCCGGCTGAAGGTGGGCTTTGATCTGCCCGGCTAGATCCCCGGGGAAATGCCCTGCTGACCGGCTTTTTTCTCTCCCCAGCGGTCTTGGGCGCGGAGCTCAGCACTGGCCTGGACAGCGGAGGGGAGAAGCCGGCTCCCAGTGCGCCCTGGCGGCCCCGACGGTCCAAGCGCTGCTCCTGCTCTTCCCTGTTGGATAAGGAGTGTGTCTACTTCTGCCACCTGGACATCATCTGGGTCAACACTCCCGAGTGAGTCTCTAGAGGGCGTCGGAACGCTAGCTATCCCTTACCTCTGGCCGCTCCAGCCTGGAGCCCACTTCCTGCCAGTTGCTTTGCGGGGAGCCCCTGGTCTGGATTCTGAAGGACGTGAAGGTGCCTCGGTGGGTGGGGACAGTGCCCCTCTATTCCTGAGAATTCCCAGGCAGGTTGGTTCTTTGCAACAGCCAGGGAAGGGGGGGGGTCTTCTGAGACCCTGTGGCTCAAACACTCATGACAGGAGAGATGGGAAATGGTGGTGACAAGCAGGTCATTGCCACGCATTTCGGAGGGGGATGTTCTTCTGGTGGGGTCTGACCGGGCTTCGGGAATAAGCTACTGAGGGCATGTGGGTTAGTCTAACCTGTGCTACTCTTGAGGCAGAAAGGGTGGTACAAAGTGATCATCAATCCCTTCCTTTTACCTAGGGAAAAGCAAAAACCCAAGGAGTGAGTCCGTGGCAGGGCTGGACCCGGAAGGTGGATGTCCTGACCCCTCTGTGCTTTCCCTTTAGAAAAGCCTATTTCAAGACAGCAATAGAAACAGGGCCCATAGATTTCTCTTCTGCCTCCAGCTCGAAGAAAACAGTCTCCCATCCCTTCACCCTGGAAACTAGCGCACCCGTCAGAAGCAGCCGTAAACAAAAACACGCCGGGTCCCATTTTGGCGAGGCATGACCAGAGTCCAAACAAAATCAAATCAAACAAAAACCCACGGTGACCCTAATAACTTAAAAGGTGATCCTTCCAAGGGGTGACTTTATCCCTTTTAGGTGAGACTCAAAAGGGACACTTTGGAAATTACTAGAGAGCCTTCTGGCAAACGAGTCCTTCTGCTAGTCACCTGGTGTCACCAATTCCAGGAGATGTGCAAACCTGGGTGCAGCAGTGTGTCCTCCCCGGCCCCCGGCAGGGGGCACTTTTAGCATTATCACGTGACTTGAACTGGAAAGAGATTTTCAAAATCTTGTGAGTCATGGTTTTGCATTGAATTCCGCCCCCCCCCCCCCCCCCCCCCCCCCCCCCCCCCCCCCCCCCCCCCCCCCCCCCCCCCCCAGAGCTGTTAACTAGATGGAAAGTTAGAAAAGTAAAAAGAAAAAAAAAAAAAAAGAAAGAAATAGATACCAAAGCAACAAACAAATAAAACAAAAACAAAAACAAAACAAAACAAAAAACGAAACACCCCAAAGCTGCTTGTGTTGAGCTAGAAGAGAACGTTGTTACAAATTAAAATGGAATTTCATCGAGTTAGATGGTTTTCTCCTGGAGGGGTACGTGCACTCGGGGCCATTGATGGGTGTGGGACCCTGACTACCTTCACACTTGACCTTCCTAAGTTGGGCTATCGGGAGCTGTGTGGTGAGAGCCTTGTGCCCCGCTGCAATGAGTTTGCGCCACAGAATGCGTCGTTTTGAAGACTGTTAATCATGCTAATATCTTGTATTCCTCTTTTTTGATAACAGGCACATCGTCCCGTATGGACTTGGAAGCCCTTCTAGGTCTAAGCGATCCTTAAAGGACTTATTTGCCACGAAGGCGACAGACCACAGGAACAGATGTCAGTGTGCCAGCCAGAAAGACAAGAAGTGCTGGACTTTTTGCCAAGTGGGAAAAGAGCTCAGGTGAGGTAGAAACACCTTTGCTTTCGATCAGTTTTATGGCCTCCCGATCGTCCTGTCGTGATGTTGCTGCCTTTTTGCTTAAGAGAAATTAACAGAGATTTGTGAGGGATGAGAGTCCCATTGCTGAAGTACATTTCCCCATCTGTCTTGTAACAGGGGTCAAGACAGTATGGAGAAGGGCTGGGATGACCAGAAGAAGGGAAAAGACTGTTCTGAGCTTGGAGAAAAGTGTACTCATCACCAGCTGGTGGCGGGAAGAAAAATAAGAAGGTAAGAGACTCGCAAATAGGAGAAGGGCTTGGAAGAAGAGAACACAGATTTTCATAGTCTGTGGATTAAAAAGAGCAGAGGAATCCCTCCCAGATGTTTTTTTGAAGACCTTGAATGCAGACCTTTGCCCGCTACGCACTTTGGTGATCTTAAGCACATGCCGCCCAGTCTGAAGGTAGATTGTCCAAACAGAATACATCTACAGACACCTTTGTCATTTGGTCATAGCTAGTCCTTGCTTTTCTGCATCAGTGTATTTACCGCTTTGCTTGAGAAATTAACAGTCCTTTCAGGGAGAGGGTTTTTGTTTTGGGGTTGTTTGGTTTTTGGTTTTTTTTTGGTTGCTTATTTTATTTTATTTTTAAATCAAAGTGTCCCACATAATTAAGGTTTCGAAAAGTTGTAGCAGTTATTCAAATGGCCCAAGGGAGAATAAAGTCATTAGGTAGGGTTGGTGAGAATTAGAACGAGCTGTGTTGGGGGGTTATTTATTTATTTATTTTTAAACAGGGAAGTGGATTCGGTGGAGAGCCAATGTCTTTCTGAAAAGCTCTCCCATTTTGTAGTAGGTCGTGAGCTGGAGCAGAGAAAGAACGTAGATCAGGCAACACCGTAGGGTTGTGATGGCTCTCGACCTCTTGAGTGATGACCCTTCCATATCCCAGACATGTCAGCGTTCACAAGCTGGAGGGGAGAAACCTGCATTCAGATCTGTCACGTGTTCAACATTTCCCTACCGTGGTCCCCGGGCACTTTTCCTAGAAATCCAGTAGCAGGAGGTTCTATGCTCAAAGTGTTCTGAGCACAGTCCTGACAGCCATGAACTACTTCTGAGGGGTTTACTGCTGGTGTGTGGGACATCCTTAGCTGTCTGTGACTTCTCACTTTGCCATTGTACTTTCCATATTTATAATCTCAGGCCACTGATGCTCCTCCCCCAGATCACAGGGTTAGGTAAACAGACTTGGAAATTATTATTGTTTTTCTATTAGTTTTATTATAGCAACTCATGTCAATGCAATATGTATATACACATATATATATACACACATATATATACACACACATATATATACACATATATGTGTATATATATGTGTGTGTATATATATGTGGTTTTTATTTGCGGTACCATATTTGCTTGGAGCAAAGCTATATTCCACCTCTCTTTTTAAAGTTTCTTTCCCATCAAGTTACCTTTAATTTCTTTACGTGACAAAGCAGATATCCATGATTATTTGAAGCCTACGTTGAGTCAGTTTCTCTGTAGAGTCCCGTGGTGGTCGTAGTTGGGATGGAGCACAGGAGACAAGACAATATCTCTAGCTTACCTTGAACTTGTACTTTAAATTTGTATTTAATGCCCGGTTCCCTTTAGATATGACCGCTGCTCCCTTCCTCTCCCCCCTATTCCAAGCATAAGGGGCAGGCTTTATTTTCACTTGAGGTTAACAAAGGGAAGCATGCTGTTGCGGTCGGCGGCGAAAGTTCAGGCACTGGACTTAGATTCTAATTTTAGATGCCTCTTTTGCCCAGCAACGATTTTTAAGAAAATAACATTTGTTTTCTCTTGTCTTGTTTAATAGGTTGGACGCCATCAGGAACAGCATCAAAACAGCTTTCCGTGTTGCAAAGCTGAAAGCGGAGATCTACAGAGAGAAGAAAGTGACCCACAACCGAACGCACTGATTGATGGCAGGTGGCCGGGGCCTGTCGCATGCCATCTCCTCCCCGGAGGGAACCCTGTGGCTGATTCTGCACTCTCTCCACATGGCTGGGATCAGAGCAAAAGCATCCTCCCTGCTTAGACCGTTTCTTGCTCCAGACTGGCAACGGGCCAGTGTCCTCACTGTAAACATTCCAGGGAAGGTTAAGGAGTCCCCCCAATCTGTCTTCATTTGCTTCCATCAGTGGTGACCGCTTCCGTCTTTCCTCATCTGGGGTGATAGTTGGACCACGCAGAAAGCAGAGAGATACAGTGACTTGTGGATTAGGGTGGCATCCTCCAGAGGGAGGACAGGAGATTCCACACGCGGTGGAATTTCTGAAGAGGGTCCGAAGGGAGTGTTTGTGTCTCACTCAGGCGCCTGGCACGTTTCAGGGAGAAGCTCCAAAGTCCATGCAAAGATTTCCTAAGGAATGCACAAATTGAAAACACACTCGAAGGACACTCAAGTAAAAAAAAAAAAAAAGCAAAAGACTTTTATTATTATTTTTTTAATTCACAGAAATGCAAACTGAAAGACACTGTTACTACTGTAAAATCAGGATGGGTTTGATGAATATGAGTCTACCTCACCTATATTGCACTCTGGCAAGAAGTATTTCCCCACCTTTAATTATTGCCTCCCTTTGCTCTTCCCCCTCCTGCCCTCCCCTCCCCCCAAAGCCCCCGTTGTAAATCTTGGCCTCATAGATGTCTAGTCTAACATGTCAGTAGTAGATGTAACGTTTCATGGTAATCTACTAGCTCTGATCCACAAGAAAAAAGATCATTGAATCAGGAGGTTCCCTTGCCTTGATCTTTGGAAACACAATGGTATAGAATTGTTTATGGAAGACATTGAAAAGTAAACATTTGGTTATGCTTTAAAGCAGTGAAATTATTTTCCTTTATGTAAGTGGCTAATGGAAGAGGTTGGAATAAATTTTGACGTACTTATTTTTTTATAGATATTTATATTCTAACAGTTTATTCCTTATATTTACCATGTTAAATATATGTCTGGGCAGGCCATATTGGTCTATGTATTTTTTTAAGTGTATTTCTGAATGAAATTGAGAAAAATGCTTTGTTTTGCCTGTCAAGGTAATGACTTTAGAAAATAAATATTTTTTTCCCTACTGTACTGATTTTGAGTCATTTCTGAAATTCCCAAGAAGTGGGCCATGATGCTAAGAATTATGAAAGGAAGTGATGGAAAATGGTTTCTTAGGGGCGCCCGGGTGGCTCAGTCGGTTAAGCGGCCAACTTCGGCTCAGGTCATGATCTCGCGGTCTGTGAGTTCGAGCCCCGCGTCGGGCTCTGTGCTGACAGCTCAGAGCCCGGAGCCTGTTTCAGATTCTGTGTCTCCCTCTCTCTGACCCTCCCCCATTCATGCTCTGTCTCTCTCTGTCTCAAAAATAAATAAACGTTAAAAAAATTAAAAAAAAAAAAAAGAAAATGGTTTCTTAGGTAACAATAAGAAGGAAAATAGTCTTGGCTGATTATGAAAGAACTCCATCTGGATCTTCAAAGTTGCCTTCAGATGACATTAAGGTAAAAACAAAACAAAAACCCAGCTTCGATACCTCTGTCTTTCCCTGGATCGCAGCTTTCTGCTTCCCCTCCCCCTGAAAACTCTCCAGGGGCTTACTTCATCCATTAACTTTACTTAGGCGATTAGACAGGATCCAACAGCTCAAGCGGATGGTGTGGTGAGAGGTGCTCTCTCCATATTAACGGGCTGAAGGAGGCAATGGCAAGACGACTCCCAAAAAATGTCACCGAATTATATCCGGTTCCACACCATTCCAGAGATGAAATTCCATTCCGCATTCCAGAGAAATGCTTGGAGGAAGCAGCCTGCCGAGGGCAAGTTATGGGTCCCCTGTAGCATTGTGAATGTTATTTATTTATTTATTTGTTTATTCATTTATCGCTCAGATTAAGAGCTTGGTTATTAAGGAACACTAAGTGCCTTTGCTTGTCCTCAGTAGCCCCGGACTGGACACAAGCCGGTGGAGGAAGAGACACCAAGTGCTGGTTCTGGAACACAGGCACTATTGCACACCCTCCTGGCCTCGCCAAACCATCCGGGAGACTGATATTGCCAATGGCCATTACCAACAGAAGCCCATAAGGGTTTGAGGAGCTTTTGAGACTCTTTACCATCCTTTCCCAATAGCAAGGAATGCCTGGCATTCAACAAATATTAGCTCATGATGATCACTGTTGTCTAAACAAGGACACATTTGAAGGATGTTAAATAACAGCCTTCAGGTGTGCATCGACAATGTCCTAGGCAGAGTTTCTATCTTTATTGACATTGTTTCTCATCTTCCATTCTCTCTCTCTTCTTTTAAGAGACAGTCCAATATCTCAAAATGCGGTTTCTGGAAGTCCATTTAGAACAGATTTCTGTCTATGCACCAAAGGCCAGGCAGAGCTTTGATCTCAGGACTCCAAGGACCAGATATCGCTTTATCTAGCAAACTGTTTCTCAGTGTGTAATTCTTAAGGGAATTGTGGACTTTTGTCCACAATGACAAGGGGCTTGGCTTGAACTTGGTCACTATTTAATCCTGCGCACTCCTTTGGTCCCTCTGCATCGTGGGTTTCCTTCCCTATTAAATGAGCAAGAGGGGAATCTGTCTAAAGGCTCGAAGAAAGAGCCTGCAATGTCATGAAGAAGTTGAGTGGACACGAGACAGTGAAGGTCTGAGCTCGGAGGATGTGGGTCCATTACCTTTAAGAGGGAGTTGAAATGAGAAGAAGCCATGGAGTAATAGAACAACACAGCAAGCAAAGGTGATAAGGGTCTCTTTTCTCTTCTCTTCTTTTCTTTTCTTTTCTTTTCTCCTTTCCTTTCCTTTCCTTTCCTTTCCTTTTTTTTAATTTTCTTTCTTTTCTCTTTCTTTCTTTCTTGCCTCCTTTTCTTTCTTTCTTTCCTTCTTTTCTTTCTTTCTTTCCTTCTTTTCTTTCTTTCTCTCCTTTTCTTTCTTTCTTTCTTTCTTTCTTTCTTTCTTTCTTTCTTCATCTCTCTCTCTCTCTCTCTCTCTCTCTTTCTTTCCTTCCTTATTTCTTTTACTGTTTGGGTCTTGACACCTTCTTCCTCCATGCTTCCTGCTCCAGTAGCCTGCAGCAGCTCTCTCAGGGCATGAGGGTCAGTAGTAAAATAAGCTGGAAGATTTAGAGGAAATGAATATTTTTCAAGTATGTAGAGGAAAGATTTGATACTATGAAAGGCTCCTGCTGTCTTGAGGAGTGCAGTGGTGGAATGGTCTGTCACATGTCCTGCTGTTTTCCCAGTAAAACGGCTGTGTTTGGAAGTCCATTCAGGACAGATTTCTCTCATTGCACTAAAGGTCGGGCAGAGCTTTGATCTCAGGACTCCGAGGACCAGAGGATCCTGGGTGGGGAGTAGCCATCCTTTGTTGGAGGGAGAGGAGACCACTAATGGGTGCTGAATTCTTCTCCCCAGGAAATCACTTCATTTGTGATGGAAACCATTGGCTTTTATCCTGCCTATACTTCCTGAAACGCTCAGGGTATTATACTAAGTGGAGTTCTCACAACACAGCATATTATCACTAAGCTAGAGTCCTCTCAGGAAGACTGTATTTCCAGGGGAAAAAGCCAAGGTCCCAAGAGGGAAATGACTTACCTAAGATCACGCAGCTGTGGCATCTCTGGACCCCGAACCCTTGAGCACAGATGCTTTACCTGGAGACACCTGGAGGTCACAGGAGACTGATGCCCGAGTAAACCTTAGCAGAGGGTTCTGGGTAGTGAAGGCAAAGCTTTGCCTTCCAGCCTCACAGGCGATATTTGGCAGATCCATCCTTGCAGTATATAAGGGAAGAATCGTAAGGGAAGAGAAAAGGAATATAAGGAGGCATACAAGTCTCATGGCTTCATGAAGTGAATTGCTATAGGACGAAATAGAATATAACTGGGAACGTGTATTTGTTATTGCTTTTATAGGATTTAGTTTCTAAATAATCCTTAGATAATATGAGTGAAGGGGCATTCCTTTGTTCAGTCCTCTGATGGAACTCTATGATAATACTCAAGTACAGTAGTACTCGAGATACTGTGTTTTATTTCTTTGTCTATAGTCCTGAAAATGTTCCTTTTCAAGCCCAAGATCTCAATATGTAAAATGCAGTTTTTAAGCCCATATTTTCAATGGAGTTTTTTTTTTTTCCACCTCAGCTTTCTCTCCTTTTTGTATTCCTCACCGTTTTTGGGATCCTGGCTTTGGGGCCCAAGACAGATACATCTAGTGCAAGTGACCATTACTATTCTCAGAACCTTATGATTTAACAATGACCTCTCGTCTTGTAGAGAACCAGACTGCCCATAACATTTTCCCTTTTGTCATCGACCCCCTCTCCCGCAACGATCTTTTCAGGATTTGGAAGCCATATTTTTATACCCTTTTGACAGCTGAGGAAACAGACATATTAAATGAGTAAGTGACTTGTCCAGACTCTTCCGTCAGGCGAACAACAAGACTGGAACTCAAGACCCTTGGACTCTTTCTCCTAAAACTGTCCCGGAGCAGAGGGGATACCACTGGCCCAGAGTTTTGGACAAACATAGAGTATTTCCATCTTGCCAGTGAACTATGAGAAGAATTAGCTTCTTATTAGTCTCTCGGGAATATCAGTGCTCCACATGCACCCCTGCACCCTCGTCCTGAGCATTTCCATTGTACAATATGTGTTTACCACATCATCTTTGGTATGTCTGTGGACAGATGGCAGAGAAATTGTGACAATTTACGATGCCTGTTTCCAAACCTGGTGTCATGGCACGCGTCACCACCGGCCATGGGTCCAATGCAAGGGAAGACATTGTAGTGATAAATGGGATGGCAGAGGTCCTATCACTTCCCCAGAATAATCAGAGAAAGAGCTAGGGCTGGTGCTATTAGATAACGAAAGCAGAAGGGCATGCGTCTTAGGGACACTGATGGAAATCATGGGTCCCAAGCATGATAGGCTGCTCCCAGCTCTGAGAGGCAGCACACTGGGAATTTGACACATAGACTTGCTGGTCAGCATTTTTTCATGTGTGTTTCTGCCTTTTATTTCCCCGCTTTCATATTCTGAGTCACTCCAGGTCTCCACCATAAACTGCTACGGAATACTGCGAGGGATGGGACTCGCTTAACATTGCGAGCTACTGCATTGGCATGGGCACTGGCTAGGTGGAACAGACAGGGCCAGAACTGTGGGGGTAGGTTCCTGGTGGCCCCCAGGTAGGCCAGGATGGTAGGCCTCCAGGTGCTGAACTGTGGGAAGGTCCAGTAGTCTGGGGAAAGGGGTGGGCAGCGAAGGTGGAGTTTCCAGGCTTCGCGTTACAGCTATTCACCAACAGGTAGGAAGTATCGCGATATTTTAAAAACGGAGATAGTTTCACTGGCGCATTCCTCTGTGCGCGTCAGGCTTGGAAGTCTCAAAACTCTTTCCACTTGGTAAAAAATCCTCTCACCGGCTTCCCTAAGTGGGAGCCCATTGTTTCCAAGCCTGCTGAAGCTCAGTGTTGTGTCTTTGTACCTTTCCATCCGTGCACTTCTGTTGTCCTGCCACACAGCCATGTTGTTCCTCTCACTCTCCATGTCTCTCTCCCATGTGCTTTCATCTCCTTTGGTAGAAGCGGAACCACTCTAAGGTATTTTTTGTCTCTGTGGAAGTTTTTAGCAGGGCAGTCTTGTGCTTGCCAAATCTGAGGTTTGCCTTGGACCAGGGCATGCTGGCGTCCTATATCTGCTCTAGGACTGTCAGGAAGAAGAAGTTGCTTGTAAGGTTGGTCTTGCTCTTTTAGATGAACTCTGGACCATGAAAGGGGTGCCTAGATAATTTATTATTAAAACTGGGACACACGGGGCGCCTGGGTGGCTCAGTCGGCTAAGCGTCCAATTCTTGATTTCAGCTCAGGTCATGATCTCATGGTTCGTGAGTTTGAGTCTTACTCTGGGCTTGGTGCGCTGACAGTGCAGAGCCTGCTTGGGATTCTCTCTCGCCCTCTCTTCCTTTTTGCCCCTCCCCTGCTCATGCTTGCTCTTTCTCAAAAGAAATAAAATAAACTTAAAAAAAAACACAAAGCAACTGGGACACTTTTGATAGAGCTTGGTGACACTTTTAGCGATGACCAGAGCACCACAGACTATCATGGAAAAACCAGAACACAGGATTACTTGAGACGAGGATGAGCCTTGAAGCAGGTCAGAGTTTCAGAATTTCAAAATCCCTTCAGTCTGTCAGAGATGACCTAGACCTTGGCCCTGTTTAGCGAGACTAGATGTCTACATCTCGTTACGTGCAGACCAGGTTAAGGCAGAGGACTTTCACCTTCTCTAGTGCCTTCAGTCTTGAGCACAGAGCTTTGGGCATAATACATCAACGCATGAATGAATGTAGAGATGAGTTATGGGCTCCAGTAAGGGAAATGTGAAGATGATGCCCTCCCTGGCCAAAATGAAACCAGATTAAAGAAGGTTTATAAGACCCACTTATAGGAGTCTCTTTGGGGAGTTTGTGTAGTTGAAATATTCCGTTATTTAGGCTCTCCTCTAGTGGGTCTTTTTATTTCTCTCTATTCCAATTCATTCACCGCCATGATGCTTCCCCAAATGCTTCAATCATAATTTCAATGAATTCAGAGCTAGAAAGAAGTTAAAAAAATAATTTAGGTTATTTCCCCCATCTCAAAAACATCTTTCATTGCCAATCTCTGATTATAGAATAAAAAATGTTATCTACTGAGACAGGGAGCATCAGAGAGGGGGCCAGACTGAGAAGAAAGGTGGAAAAGTATTATAATTTTGGTATTGGACGTGCATAAGTAAATTTTTTATTATGGATATCTTTAAACATACACAACACTTGAGAGAATAGTGTAATAAACCCAATATAACCATCATATAGTTGTCAAGATATGATTGGTGGGGTTTCCACCCACACTCTGCCTTCCGTCCATGGATTACTCTGAATCCAATCCATGGTATCATTATCATCTCATCTGTAAATATTTCAGTATAGACATGACGAATTTGATATGCTTTGTTCAACCAAGGGAAATGTGAAATATTCAATTGGATACATGGGTCTCAAGCTTAGAGGGAATGAACAATAAATGTTCCCAGACCTCAGGGGACTCGGAATAACCGAGGAGACAAACACATGTAATAGTTAATATTTATTTAGTACTTACCATATGCCAGCTACTCGTTTGAGAGGTTTGCACTCATCAACTCCTTTTCTCATTACTATAACCCTAAGAGGTAGGTACATTTATTCTCTCTATTGTATAGATGAGGAAACTCAGGGAGAGATTGAGTAGTAACTTGCCCAAGGTCAGGCAGCTAATTAAGAGGCTGAGCCTGGTATGACCCAGATAATTTGATACACTGTGCTTTGTGACTAAGAAAAATACAGTAAGCAAGGCTACACTATGGGACGAACAAGTAGACAAACGACACAATAAGAAAGACATAGCTGAACTTGCTCATGTGACTTGACTCCCTGTAAAGATACAGGGTAAACCAAGAGGTGATTTATCCTACTAAAATTCAGGAAGGATAATTAATTCAATGATACCGAAAATCTTGGAGCAGCACAAGCACAATGAATGCAATCAGAATTTTATTCTTCTAAGTGGTGTTGATTTTTTCCGATAGATCATCCTGCTAAAACCCAGAAAGGGTAATTAACACTGTTGAAAATCTTAAAGCAATACAACAACGGTGAATGTGACAGAAATCTCTTACTTTTAAGCGGCATTCAAGTGAATTAGAATTTGGGGACATGCCTTCAAAAATAAAAAGAAAGCAATTCTAATAGTTTTCAATGAAATGTAGACAATTTTACTAAACTTGTGTCTAATGACGTGAGGTAACTCCACTGGAAGTCTCTGTACTGAACCAAATGTAAAATTATGTTGTGGCTCAGATGCTCTGCCGATCTCCTACTGTTTGCCACACGGTCACAAATATCCTTGCACCATGGCAAGATTTCTCACTTGGTAGATGAGTAGAAATTGCTGAACCAACTGTCAACCTAAACGTCTTCTTCAGGCTTGCAGAACTTGCTACGATGCCACTACCTATCACCCTCCTGTGAACGTTGTTCACTGCCTTATTCCCCCCACTGAGTGGGTATTTTGCTCTGATCAGTGGCCATGGGTGGTGCCCCTCAGCTTGTTGAAAGACAGACAAAATGCACAGAACAGTTAAGTAAATGATTGTATTCAGGCCATTACAATTAGGAAAATGCTCGTCAATGAAGAATGTTTCACGAAAAGGAAAGGGGCCTCGCGTTTCATAGAAGCAGGCAAACAAAGAAGTTGCCCATTAGTCTTATGAGAGTCTGCAGGAAGACTAGAGATGGTCTCCTCTGAGTTGTTGGCAAGAGATAGAGAGAAACATGGAAGGGCTGGGTGGTCCTATGCGGTTAGCCATTTCTCAGAACGCAAAAGGGGATGGGGGGGGGTCTTCTGAACTCTTGCTTTTGAGGAATGCAAGGGTCAGATAAAAGTCAACATTGTCAGCAGCAGCCCCCCCCCCCTTTTGTTGAAGATGAATGTCCTTCATCACTGAAAAACTCAGCAGCCATCATAACCCTCCCGAGTGGAGCAAAAGAAGGTCTCCGAAATAGTTTCCAAGGAGTTTGGCATTGCTCCTGCTAAACCACCTGAAGCACCTGTAAAGAAGCGATGGTAGAAAGCACTGGTCATAGCATCCTGGAGATCAGGCCCCTTAAAAGAAAGACGCCTACGATGAAAAGGAGAAAGGAGAAATGTTGATATAAAAGGTTGTATTAAAGTAGAGAGCCCGGAGCTGAACTCGGAGGGGAAGTAGTCCAGTGGAGGAAATCTCCAACGGGCCAGTGGAGGAAATCTTACACTTATGCAGCACTGCTTGCTGAGTCTCCGGGAGCTCTCGAGCTAGGATGTTGATGTTTCTGATCATGGTGTCCCCAGGCCATACACGACCCCAGCGAGTGCCTTTTCAGGGGGAAGTCAGATCCATGAGTAGCCTGCTGTGACGCTGAGTCCTTGGAGACACACGTCAAGCCATCAGGCTTTAGCTCACCATGCTCATTTGGATCCTGGGGCAAAGGGCCGGCTGCCAAGCAACTGAGCCTTCACAGGGACCTGGAAAGTTAGGTGTTAGTTCTCAGTGACACCGGGTCAGGCAGCAGGGAGAAAAGTTGGAAACATTAGTTGGACGGATCATAGTCAGATATTAAAGGAAACTGGAAGGATTGAAAATCTGAAAAGGACTGACAATTTGGAAAAGTGACAGGAACCAGTCCAATTTGCAGAGAGGCACCCAAACGGATTTTTCCACAGTTGAGGAGCAAGTCCATTAAAATAGCCCCCAGACAAGCCAGAGTTTGCATATGCAGTGGTTAGCCACGACTTAAAAAGATATCTACCTAGTAGAGCTCAAAGACAACGGACAGGGTCAGAATCCAGTAACCTGGAAGGGTCTGCAACATGGCATATAGTTTTCGTTAAGATACAAAATCTCTCTCACAGCCCTTTCAGTCAAAGACCACCTCAAAGAAAGATTGTTCTTGATCGCAAACTCAGGCTAGTTTAATTACATTGGGCATCGTTATTTAGATATGGATAGCAGGAATGGCAATTTTACCATACAGGCCATTTTAAGTTTGCTTTCTGGAAATTTTCATAAGGAATTTCAGACTAGACTTTTGAAAAAGTCTCCTGATGTTAGGATGTCAAGCTGAGAACTTCTTACCAGATTTCACCTGTGGTAGTTATACATTCGGGCAAATCCCTTTCTTCTCGAGATCACCTAAACATTCAGAGATTCATGCCCCTTCCCGATGTGACCTTTCTTGCTCACCTGTAAGGCTGGGAATCTGCAAGCCAGGTATCAGGACTGTTTGCCCGGGAGAACTCTGTAAACACTGGCTCCATAAAGCCAACCACAATTTCTTCAAAGTGTTTGGTCCTATCTGATTAAATAAACAACATTCTCAACTACGACATTCCAGGCCAAGCCTTGGTTGCGTAACCCATATTTTCAATTATGTCACGGTAACAAGGACAGATTCTTACTGAACCTTTGCTAAAATATTGCCATGAAAATAAAAACACTCATACCGGAGCTTCTGATTTCTGGATTCATCAGGCAGGAAGAATAAGGCATCACTTGCAAACCTTCAAGCATACAAAAAAAGCATCTACTACATGACCAGTTATAGATAGCATAAGAGGAAAAGGTAAGGGCTTCCTTATTACTCAGAAGACAGAAGATTAGAGCAACCACCTCCCAGACAAAAGCACAGTCATTCTTCCTCAGCTTATGTAATTAAATCGCGTTCTTCTCTGCCTGGAGTAGCGGTCTCATGTGTCCGTCCGTTTCTCAACCAGAGTTCTAGAAATCCTGACTCAGTCCATTGGTATGATCTCAGTCCACTTGTTTAAGCGATGCCACCAGAACGCTGTACCTGAAAGTACTTGGCCTAGTCCTCTTCTGTGTGGCTATGAGACAGTCCTTCCGGGTTGCAGATGAAATACACGGGCCCTTAGCTGATTGTAAGGGCTTTCAGGGAAGCATCAGGGCAAAACAAAAAACTCCCTGCAGATGACATGAGATTTAAAACGGCTGTGGTAAACTTAGTTTCAGGTTTCAGGAGTGAAATACCTGAGGGCAGTTCCTTCCAAGCATAATGCACCTGGCAAAACAATTTGGTTGTTTATATGGCATGTAAAACAAGGTAATAAAGTCAACCCAAGAGATTTTAGACAAAGCAATAATAAATGTAGTTGCTACCCCTGTTTCAAAGAAGAGTGGATATCACATTCAATTTGTAAAAATAGATGAACATTCTCCTTACAGAGAAAAACCACCGTCAGATATAACTGTAATAATCCTGACACAATATACCATGAATATACGTGGTATATTGGATAGCAAACAATGAAAGTATCCAGGAATATCAAAGAATGTCAGGGATGTCAAAGAAAGAGATTTTCTAAGTTTAGAGTATATCCTATGCATCCAAATGTTAATAAAACTCCCTAGGAGAGGGATGTGACTCTCAAATTGAAAAGCACCATCCCAAAGATGCCAGATTCAAATGAAAGAAGTAAAATTGTGATCAAGTTAATATTTTTACAAAATAATCGAAACTATGACCGATAGCACTATTCTGTTGTTGCCTAATAGTCGACAAAGCGGGGGCGCTGGGGTGGCTCCCTCGGTTAAGCATACGTCTTTCTGCACTGACAGCTCAGAATCTGGAGCCTGCTTGGGATTCTGTGTCTCCCTCTCTCTTTGCCCCCCCCTCTTCGGCCCCCGCTCACACTCTGTTTTTCTCTGTCTCTCAAAAATAAATAAACGTTAAAAAATGTATATATATTTGACAAAGCAGTCCTAGGACTCTGATAAACAGGAACATGTCATGGACAATTCTCTAGGAACATCTCATATAACACACAATTCCTGAGCTATTTATAACATTGTATCCATAGACATTTTACTCTAGGGAAAGTTAAGCATCTCTTCTGGCATGCTAACTTATCAATGTAAAACTTCAAATATGCTTAATTATTTCTGGTACTTTTTTTTTTTAACAAAGACGAAAATAAATCATGGTGATTTTCCAGGGGCCTTCTAACACATATGTACATCGATACACACACATGCATTCATACATATAGGACATCTCTGGGCTACATAAAAATAAAAGGCAAAATGATAACGTAATGAGTATCCGTTCATTCACTCCATATAGTAAAGTTCAAAGTTTTAAGTTTCTTAAAGATCTTACAAATCATCTTCAAGCTAACATACTGCACAACATAATTGATGGCTGAAATACAATTTTTCAGAACAATGTTTCAAATGGGTAAAACACAAATTTACATTGTTCATGGTCTTCAACATTTACTAGACGTCATGTTAGCTTATTCAAGCAAGAAATTTGTAAGGTTGAGAAAGAACATACACAAGTAAGATACAAATCCGTGCTTACATTACATTTAATACTGATAAATCAGAGAAAACAGCTGTTTTCGTTAAACTGAAATTATTGAGTGTTACTTGCCAAAACTTACCTAAATTATGTGAACTGGAATTCTTAAATTCTTCCTTCCTTCCTCTCTTTCTTTCTCTCTTTCTTTCTCTCTTTCTTTCTTTCTTTCTTCCTCTCTCTCTTCCTTCCTCCTTTCTTTTTTTCCCCTTAGTTTCTATAAGGATATCTCTTTTTCTCCCACACTGAAAGTGCTAGACATCCAATTTTTTTTGTATTTCTGGGAATTTTAAGAATGTTTAATTCATATAAATGCTTATTTATCTCTAACCCAATCAGACTAGAGCTCCTTCAACTTAAGAGATTTTCTGATCTAGTTTATTAATACCGTAAAGATAGGAAAATATTACACACTCACACGATGAGAGGCAAAGGCCCCTCTGAATTATAGATGTATACACATACAGACTCAAACACAGAGAAAGCTTATAGTTTCAGTTCTAAAATTTCAGCTATAGATCAGTCATGAACCCAGAAATACAAAACTCATCAGTCCATTCACTTCCTGATTGACATGCATTTCCTAGTTGATTTGAGCTCAAAACAGACAAAGAGAAGAGAGATTAACCAAATTCTCAGTTACCTTTCAACTAACAGAGGCAAGATGTCTCTAAGCCATCAACTGTTCACAGAGATCATCAAATGGTCTGACCAGGAAACCAAAAGAGGATGGTAACCAGAAATCAAACAAGTGCTCAGAAAGACTCAAAATAAAATCTTTACTGTGCTACCTACGGATAGGGGTCTGGGGCATGGGAGTTGGATTTTCTGGTGGGCCCCTGAATCACCATTTGGGAGCACAAGGGGCTCCAGCTAGCTCATTTCCCGGGTAGAATGGGGCTCTACAGGTGAGGTCCAATTCTATCTGATCACTGCACCCAACTGAGAGAGTCCCTGCTTACAAGGAGAATGTGGGGGGGCGCCTGGGTGGCGCAGTCGGTTAAGCATCCGACTTCAGCCAGGTCACAATCTCGCGGTCCGGGAGTTCGAGCCCCGCGTCAGGCTCTGGGCTAATGGCTCAGAGCCTGGAGCCAGTTTCCGATTCTGTGTCTCCCTCTCTCTCTGCCCCTCCCCCGTTCATGCTCTCTCTCTGTGTCCCAAAAATAAATAAACGTTGAAAAAAAAAATTTATAAAAAAAAAACAACAAGGAGAATGTGGGAAGAACGGGGAGCCAGCTGGGCACAAAGTGGCCCAAATGCAATGAAATGGCGAAGAGCATGGGTTCAGGCAGACCAGGATTTAAATCATGGGTCCGCCACGTACGTGACCTTTCAAGAGCTCTTTCACCTTCCCGAGTATCCATCTATTCGTAGATAACATTGGGGACAGCAACGTCTACCACGTACTGTGATCGTAAAAATTAACATTCCACATGAAAGAAAACTCCAGAGACCAGCATTGCATACATCACACAAATCTTTTGTTGTGTGCCTCCAACTTACTTTTCCTCTTTTATCTTCACACCCCTCCCCCCCCCAACAATATCTACCTTCTATTTTAGGTACTGTTTTAAAGCAACGTTTCTCAAATTTTGCGTGCAACCAAACTACCTGTAAAGTTTGCCAAAAATGAACACTCCTAGGTCACAAAACCCAGGAATTATGATCTAATACATGGTGGAATGCAGAAAACTTCATTTGAGCAAACATCCAAGTGGTTTTGATGTAGATGTCCTTTAGATTATAATTGAAACAACGTTGCGTTGGCTGTTCTTTAGTTTGACTGTGGGCTTTCTCTCCATCCTGGGTTTTCATACTCTGCTTCCTCAGAGCCCTTTCTTCACGGTTCTGCTTGTGCAATTTTATTTATTCTTCAAGGCTCCCTTCAAATGTTTCCTCTTGCATGAGGTCTTCCTGGACTCCTCAAGGCAAAAGGGCTTTGCTGTCTCTACTCTGGTATTTGTTTATACATCTCATTCTCCCTTTGACAATCAGCTCTTGTAGGGGAGGGACTGGGTTTCATTTATCTCTGTGCCTTCACCATGTAGAAGAGGCACTCTCTCAATGTCGAGTAATTGAAATGACAATCCCAACCCTGTATCTGGGGGAGAATGATTGGAATCTCTCCCATCCTTGGCTTTCAACTCGTCTACAAGCCTGAACTGAGAACCGTACAAAGGTTCGGTCCAGAAGACGGTAAGGTGGAAGCAATATTCGCAGTATATATACGAGATAAAAGTCTGGGCATCTCTCTGGAATGCCAGTCTCTAAGAAACGATGCTAACGCATCACTGTAATAAATCAGAGAAACAGTGCCTGCGAACTCAGATTCCCACCAGCAACTCTTCATTACTGGCAAAATAGAACTTTCCTCTGCTTCTGCTAAAGTAGATAGTGCCTTTCAATAGAAATAAAGACCTTCCTAGCATCAGTGTAGGCCTGCTGTCTTTGTGCATGAATATGTTACTAGGGCGATGGCAGATTGCTAATCATCTCTGAGTCCAGCCCCCTGGCCATCAACGAAAGTCAGCAGTAACAGGCAGCAGACATTCTGAACTCAAACAAGGCACGGCGAGGTGCTCTTTCCAGGGAATAATGCTTCGTAATTACAGGCATGTTGCTGACCTCTCCGTACACAGTGTAAGTAAGAATCGCCCTCTAGCTATGGGCCACCAAATAAGCCATGAAATGAAAGATTATTCCATAAGTTGAAATGATTCTGTAAGTTGATATTTCCATAAGTTGAAATGATAAACGCAGTCATATGGAAACATAAGGAGCCTTACAAGCTCATGAATTATAAAGAAAAAAATAAGAAAAAAGCAGTTTCAATGTAAGGAGTCAAGACAGTCACTCCCTTGGGGGGAGGGGGGGTTGTGACTAGCAGAGAGCCTGAGGGACTTCTGATGGCTTATTTCCTGGTCCGGGTGCTGAAAACATGGGTGTGTTCACTTTGTTGGAATTCTTGGAGCTGTGCACTCTGATATACGCTGTGCGTGTGTTATATGTCAAGAAAGTTTACCTCCTCCTCCCCAAAAGCATTTTTCTCTTCTTTCTCCCCTAAATAAATGCTGAACAAATATGTATAGAATAACAGCTTGAAGGCGTGCTAGATCTGTAGCATGCCTCAAGGAGCCGTGTACGTCTTCGTCTGGCCTGGGCATCAGATGTGCGTTTCTAGCCACTGCGGTTCACTTCGTTGTTCCACAGCCTAGCTTTCCTACTCAGAGCAAAGGCCTCCTGAGCATTTCTCTTGCATAAGGTCCCCATCTTGGCTACATGCGGAAGGCCCCTCCAGCGCCATAGTCTGCCTCAGATTAGTTTCCTGGTACATGTTGCCTGGCCGTGTCAGGTCTTGACGCCATCCTAGAGACGGTGAAATGAGCCAAGTGATTTCATCTCTCATGGCACACCTTGAGGACATTACTTGGGCACAAGCCAATTTACTGCTCACAGCCTGAGAGACGTATTTTTCCCACGAGCTGGCCTACCTCCCCCTCTTTCACAAAGAACTTCCTCCATGGGAAAGGGCACACCAGAGAACGTGGAGCGTTGTAGCCAGTGGGAAAGATGCTTGACATGGGAGATGCTGTCCCCACTCCCTCCTTCCCCACCCACTCCACACCGACGCGTCAACTCAAAGTTCTTACTAACGCTTGGGTTTCACTCAAAGCTTTCTTTGCTCGCTCGCGCCCATCAACAAATATATCCAGGGAAAGAAACAGCATCAAGAAAGACTGGCCTGTGTGTGTGAGCGAGTCTTTGTTGTTGCTGATTTGCTTTGAGCGCCTGGGAGAATTTGACTCCCTGCACCCTTCGACAGAAGTGGGTGCCCCGTGAGCATGTTTCCCTCTGCCTGTGACCTGGAACTAAAGGCGGTGACGAGCACCAAGTGGCGGGAGGTGTTTGTTGGTTGACACTTGACTTCAAGACCAAGCTGAGCACTTGCATTCTTTTGGTTAATTCCACTGATCCTTCCACTCCGTCAGTTCCATGACTCTGATCCAGGGTCCAAGGAACATAGCATCCCTGCTAAGCTAGACACAAGTGCAATACCCAAAAGGCTTGTGCTGAAGTACAACGCCAACCATCAGCCTTTTGTTAGCTGGTAAGAACGTTGCAGGCAACTGTTTTCAGGAAGTGCTGTCTTTTGTTGTTCCCCCAGAAAGAGTTTTAGGGATCTCGCCTTTGGTTTTTCAAGCCGTTTTAGAAACTGTGAATCTTTTATACTTAATAAATTTTATGAAGTATGATTTCGATGCAAGAAAAATGTGTAGACTTGAATTATACAGCTTGGTGGGATTTGACCAAGTTTACACCCATGTAAACCAAGATGTAGAACATGTCCAAAGCATGTAAGCAAAGAAATCATGTCCTTTTTCAGCCAGTACCCCCCGGGCACACACTCTCTCACACCACCCTATCCCCAATGGAAGAGAGAGCAAAGCATTGTTCTGATTTCTCTCACCATAACTTAGTTTCGCCTTTATAAATTGGAGCCCTACAATATGATGTATCTTCTTTTGGGTCTGGTTAATTTTGCTCACCGGGATGTTGTTGAGATTTGTCCATGTCATTGTTTGCAAGGGCAGCCCATTCTACATTATCCCTGTGGAGTGTTCCATTGTATAAATAGATCACAATAAGTTCATCAGTTCTCCCAGGGGGGACCACTGAGTTGTGTTCAGTTTGGCGCCATTATTAAGACTGCTGAGAACATGGCTGTAAAAGTCTTCGTGTGTTCATTTTTTTCCCCTTTCTCTTGTGTAAGAACAGTGGGACCATAAAAAGATGTATGGTAACTTTGTAAGAAACTTCCAAGATTTTTCCAGAGTGGTCATATTATTTTACCCTCTTGTTGGCAATACATAAGACTTTCAATTGCTTTATACACAGAACTGTCAATATTTTAATTTTACTGATGCCAACATGTGGTATTTTCACTTTTCATTATTTCATCTATCTTGATTTATGTGAAGTAACATCCTATGATGGCATCATTTGGCAGATCCTAGATAATCTATGATATTAAGCACCTTTTCCATGGGCTTATTGGGATTCTGTTCTTCTTTTGTGACATGTCTGTTCAAACCTTTTGTCTTTTTTTTTTTTTTTTAACAAACTGGGCTGTTTTTTATTTTTGTTTTTTAAAGGTATTATATATATTCTGGATATGAGCCCTTTATTGGGTGTGTGTATTGCACTTATATTTTTCAGTCCATGGTTTGATAATTCATTTTAATCATGAATTTTATGAATACAAATTATTAATTTTCATGACGTGTGACTTAGCAATGTCTTCTTTCATGATTCGTGCTTTTTATGTACTGTTGAAGAAAACTTTGCCTTTCCAATGGCTGCTATATTCTCATAAGTTTTCTCAATGTTTTATATTTTGTCTTTACATTCAGGTCTATGATCCATATCAAATAAATTTTTGTGTATGGTATGAAATAGAAAGTTAAATAGGTGTCCAAGGAGTTCAAAAGATTCATTCGAAGACTTATATTTCCTATTAGAATGACTTGGTGCTTTAGTTGAAAGTCAGTTGGTATATACATGAGTATGCCTACTTCTCAGTCTTCTGTTCTGTTCCACTGATCTATTTCTGGACGCTCTGTAGTTCCATAGTATATTCTTTCAATTCCTGTGGCTTCAGATTGAGCCTGAAAATTGGTTAATGTAAGTCTTTCAACTTTTTTTTTCTTCATCAAAATTATTTTGGTTATTCCAAATCTCCTGGATTTCTATATTATTTTAGAATTGGCTTGTCATTTTCTTTAAAAAAGTCAGCTGGATTTTTTATTAAAATTATGTTGAATTTATCATCAATTTAGGGAGAAAGGATGTCTTCCTAGGTTGAGTCTTCCAACTTATAAAATAGTGTGTCTTCTCATTTATATAGGTTTCTTTTCTCTTAAATACGTTTTGTAGTTTGCAAAGTGTAGAGATTTGGCACACCTTTCATTGTATTTATTCCTATTTAACTTTTTGGTGACGCTATCATAAGTAATGCCTTAAAATGTTTTATTTGCCAATTGTTTTATTGCTAGGGTATAGTGACTTTATATCCTGCAACTTTGCTAAATTTACTTATTAGTTTTAATATTTGTGCATATTCTGTAGTGTTTTCCATGCACCAAATTGTTTTCTTTGAATAATGGTTTGATTTCGCCTCTAGAATCTTTATGCTTTTTATTGCATTAACTTGTCTTAGAAAATTGCCACATCTTCCAGAATATTACAGAATAGGAGTAGGAGTCGATGTTCTTGCCTTAATTCCAATCCTTGAGGAAAAGCATTCAGTCATTAGTTTGAAGAATAGCTTGTGATTAGACGGGGGAAAGGTTGCTTCTATTTCTAATTTGCTGATGTTTTTATTGCGAATGATTGTTGAATTTTGTGTAGTGCATTTTCTGCATTTATTGAGATAATTCCTTTTCCTTATTCTCCTAATAAATTTATTCATTTAAATTACATTGATTCACCTGCACATGTTAAACCAATCTTGCATTTCTGGACAAACCCCACTTGGTCATGACTTTTATTTATTAATTATGACATTTTGTGTGTTGCTGGATCTCATTTGCTAATATTTCATTAAGGATTATATATATACACATATATATGGATATAATATATATTTAAGGATATATATATATAATTTTATTTATTTATTTATTTATTTATTTATTTACTTATTTACTTATTTATTTTTAAGTAAGCTTCACACCCAGTGTGGAGCCCAACATGGGGCTTGAACTCACAACCCTTGAGATGAAGACCTGAGCTGAGATCAAGAGTCAGACACTTACCTGACTGAGCCACCCAGGCACCCCAGATATATACACAATTTTATCGACTCTTTCTGAAAGTACCAACACTTCTTGAGTTCTGGTTATATTGACTATTTTTCTCCGATATATATATATTTTTTTGCTTGCTTGTTTTCTACCTTTTTCACGTGTTCTTTAATTTTAGATTTGCAGTGTTTCTTAATTTTAGATTTAATGCTAGACATTGTGCTTTCATCAGAACACAAGAGACCCAGACCAATTATTTTACCCCAAAAAGAGGGTGTGTCTCCTCTTCTGTCAAACTTTCCGTCTAGCGGTTTGGTCGGTAGACTCTGTAGTTGAGGGGGGTTGAGGCTCTGTTGTTGTTTTAGTTCTTCTGTCCTGCTCCCAGTCTTTTGGCAGGCCATTGTGTTGCTCTTAGTGAAGTCCTGGAGTAGCTCAGAGGTACGTGTAGTTCTCCCACCCTGCCTCCGGTAGAACCCAGGAGCGCTTTGCCAGGATTCTATCAGCTTTCCTGCCCTATCTCCGGCCTTTGGCAGGTTCTGCCTTGCACTAGTCACAGGCCCCATGTATCTCATATCTCATGGGGAAGATCTCTGAGGACTGTCATTGTGCCTAGCCTTCTGTGTACCGTTCCTGTGCACAGGTGACAGCCCATAGGCAAGACTTGGAGAGTGAGTGTGAACTTCATTTGTTACTAGGGCTCCTTGAGACTCCAGTCCACCATCCCAGCCAATCGGTGAGCATCAAAAGTCCATCAAAATTTCAACTGACTTTTCACCCCATCCACAGAATACTCCTCCACTCCCCATCCTCAGCAGCACCCTCTCTCCCGAAGCTCCTTGCATTTAGGTTTTCTTGCTCTACGGTTCTCTGATAGGTTTCTTTAAGCGATAATTGTGTAGCTTGTCTAGATGTGTTTTGCGATGATCTCTTGCTACTTTTTATATTCTAACAGGAAGAAAATGCTTAAAAGTGGTGTTAAAAAATCATTAGGCAACTGAAATTCTACACCACCCTTTCAAACACACACATACAGGGGCCCCTGGGTGGCTCAGTTGGTTAAGTGTCTGACTCTTGATGTCAGCTCTGGTCATGGTCTCACAGTTTGTGAAATTGAGCCCTGCATCAGGGTCTGTGCTGATAGCATGGAGCCTGCTTAGGATTCTCTCTCTCCCTTTCTCTGTGCCTCTGTCTCTCCCAAAAATAAATAAACAAAAATTAACAAACTATACACACACACACACACACACACACACTATCCATTTCCCAATTTCTCTTAACTCTTGCTCTCCTAGCCATCCATATCATTTCCTGTTGCTCACCTGTTGTAACTCAGTGGCTCTCCATTAGGATGGTTTTGCTCCCCATGGGACATTTCTTTTTAATGTTTATTTATTTTCCAAGAGAGAGAGAACATGCGGGGGAGGGGCAGAGAGAGGGAGAGAGAGAGAATCCCAAGCAGGCTCCATACTATTAGCACAGAGCCCAACACAGGACTTCATCTCACGAACTGTGAAATCATGACCTGAGCCTCAATCAAGAGTCGGACTCTCAACCAACTGAGCCACCCAGGCGCCCCACCCCAAGAGACATTTTTGATTGTGATGGTTGGGGAGAGAGTGCTATTGGCACAGAGTGGGCAGAAACCAGGGATGCTGCTAAACGCTCAACAATGAGTAGCACAGTCCTCAGCAGCAAAGACTTATCTGGTCCCAAACGTTCATGTCGCTGAAGTTGAAAAGCCTTGTTCTAAAGGAATATGAACAAATGCCCATAGCAGATTCAGACTTCATTCAGGTGGCTACCAAGCAAATCAAAGAGGAATGGAAGGGAAAGGAAGGATATATGGATTATATATGGCTTATTTCCCTAACCCCGGGGAAGGTACTGAGTGAATTTTACACATTGCCACATCTCCTGTCACAATGATACAGTGACTTACCACGGTAGGGCCAGCAATAAATGCTTGATGAATGACTACGTGGATGAAAGTGAGTGAAGTGTAGACACCACTTGCTAACTGCTAAGCCTCTTGTATGAAGTCTCTCCCTGAGCCACCCTAGTACTAGTCAAAGGACAAGGGCATTTGAAACAGGTGTCCCAAAAGTTAATACATTTATGTTCTGCTTTTGGAAGTTAACTAGCCCGAGCAGCCCCTCATTTACTTTGGGTGTTCTTTCAAATATCCTCCCGTTTCTGTATCTGTGACTGGCCAACGCCATAAAGCACCAGGTTGAGCCCTGAGATAACACACTGAGTATTGCATGGACTTTGCCTCTGCAGAATCCTTCCCAGTATGTGCTGGACAGAAAGGCATGTATCCCTGAGTCACCAAAGTCATGTTCATGATGGCTATTCTGAAAGCATAGCCTCAAATACCATTTAAAAATCTGAAAAGATAAAGAGAATTGAGTATGCTATACTCTTGATTAATAAATTTAATTCGCTGAAACTCAACATTTCCCTCCCCCCTCCCCGATCATCAGTAGAAATTTATATTTTCCAAAATCCCTTTGGGGACAAGATACAAGTCTTAGACACAATTTACCCAGACAGAGAAGTACGATGAGTTAGACTGATGTGGGTAGCTAGTTTTTATTTATTTCTTTTTCTTTTTCTTTTTAAAAGAGAGAGGGAGTGGCTGGGAAGAGGAACAAAGAGAGAGAGAGACAGAGAGCTGGGGAGAGGGGCGAGGGGGGGGGGAATCTTAAGCAGATTCCACGCTCAAGGCAGATCCCAATATTTTTGTTATTTTTGCTCTAGTTGTCTGATGCAAATATTTGGAACGATGATTTTTTACCATGCTTGAGTCCTGGGGCTTGAATAGTTAGTGAGGAAATGTTTTTCAAGTGTACAACGATT
Organism: Prionailurus bengalensis; assembly: GCF_016509475.1. Classification (NCBI taxonomy): domain Eukaryota; kingdom Metazoa; phylum Chordata; class Mammalia; order Carnivora; family Felidae; genus Prionailurus; species Prionailurus bengalensis. The sequence goes on along the minus strand of NC_057349.1, from coordinate 16,585,098 downwards.
GAAACAATTTAAATAAATTATGTGTGTATGTGTGGGCACGCATGTTTGTGCTTTGCAGTGTACAAGAGAGCGCCAGCATTTTTCCTCTCCTTCTAAAAAGCTTTTCAGACTAATCAATTATGAAAACCTCATGAAGGGATGAAATACAATTTCTTCATCTTTTGGATCATCTCTTTTTAAATTTTTTTAATGTTTATTTATTTCTGAGAGAGAGAGAGAGCATACGTGGGTCAGGGGCAGAGGGAGAGGGAGACACAGAATCCGAAGAAGGCTCCAGGCTCTGAGCTGTCAGCACAGAGAGCGACACGGGGCTCAAACCCCCGGACTGTGAGATCATGGCCTGAGCTGAAGTCAGACGAGCAACTGACAGTCACCCAGGTGCCCCTGGATCATCTTTTTAATTTTTCCCCCCTTAATTACTCATTTGATGTTTTGATAGCTACCCTGGGTTTGTGAGATTTAGAACTCTTTCTTAAAATTCCTGTAGTTTTAAGAGCGCTGGTTCAGCTGGGGATCAGAACATGGCAGTACCAGGTCCCGGGCACGGGTATTTGGGACACATTCCTGTTTCCAAACCCACCATGAGGTAGGGCCCCAGCCAGCTCGTGTTCATCACATCTTTATGTATCTGCCTCGAGTTAGGTTACTGTGGATAAAGTCCTCTTAGTGACTTGGAGTCAAAGAAGGGAAACCCATCTCACATGAAGAGGTCAATCTGTGGAAGAGGCACAAAGAATGAAAGGTACTGCCTAGTGACTTGCTTCTATGGGGCTGGAGAACTAGGCACTAGGCGTGTCCCAGGTATGACTCACGAGCATGGAATTTGTTAAATTAGCTCAAGGAGGCCACAGACAGTATTTACTATCCTAGTATCACCCTTTATTCAGCCAAGAGCCCAGCTTGCCAAACAGGACTGCGTGACTCTGAATTGGAAAGAAACGATCTGTAAACTAAAAGGCTGGAATCTTTGTTGACCTTGGTGTACCGCCTCTGTCCTGCCTCATGGGGGACTAATTTCCCTTTTATTTCTCACAAGATCTGGACTCAGGAATGTTGATATCGTCAATGGGGAATGGAGCCCACATCCATATGTCTTCCTTCCCCTCCGTCCTGGTCTCTTTTCTCCCGCACTCAGGCAGAGGGGACGGGGGTATCTGCCTTTCCAGCTGTCACTGTGTAATCATCCTAAGGATAAGGTCAGCAGACACCCGCTGAGGCTGTGCACTTGTGGTGACTAACTGAGGCTTCACTTCTTTCTACCTCTTCGCCATTCGCCAAGGACGGGGTTAGGAAATACACAGACAGGGAAGACAGGTTTTCCCACTCCTCTGGAGGTGACCCTGCCTCTGTCTTCTCCATTGGCAGTACCCTGAGGGCAAGACATCTCAAGGGGGCCTGTCTGTCACTTTCTGGGTGGTAGGAGTCCAGCCAGCTCCTGGTTCGAGATTCACAGCCGAGGAGGGACCTTAGAGGTATTTCTTCTTTTAAGTGGTGTAAGTAAAAAGGAATGGAAATGTAGTGACTGATAGGAAAATCTTTAGGCATGTATTAGCTGCTGAGACCAAGAAGAGAATAATAATTCCCCAGCAGGAGGAATTACTAGGCATTCGATGCTAAGACAAAAAGAATATCGTGAGATTTGATCCCCTTGCTCTCTTAAGGAACATGATGAAGCATAAGTTCTCAACAATTCGCATGATAAAGTCAGCCTGGAGGAAGCACACAAGGCACGATTCATTCATTCACTCAGAGAAGTTAAGTTAGCACCTGCCAAGGGACAGGCGGGTGCAAGGTTGTTCTGGGGAGTACTAATTGGACCCAGCCTTTAGCCCTCATGCAGCTCAAAATCTACTTACCAGAGAATTCGGCAATTTATTGAACCTTCTCATTTTTTTATTTAGTGCAGAAAACCACATCCAGCAATACTGAGAAACTAAATTTTTAACGGTTGGCATTATACGGAGAGCAGGCTAAGATGTGAGTGACTACTATGCATTGCCGCTTGCTTATTTATCTATTTATTTTTTAAGTTTATTTATTTATTTTGAGAGAGAGAGAGGGAGATAAAGAGGGAGAGAGAGAATCTCAAGCAGGACTCGAACCCATGAACCATGAGATCATGACGTGAGCTGAGATCAAGAGTCAGGTGCTTAACTGACTGAGCCATCCAGGCGCCCCACAGCTTGCTATTTTATTTTATTTTATTTTTTAAAAATAATTTATTGTCAAACTGGTTTCCATATAGCACCCAGCGCTCATCCCAACAGGTGCCCTCCTCCATGCCCATCACCCACTTTGCCCTCTCCCCCGCCCCCCCATCAACCCTCAGTTTGTTCTCAGTATTTAAGAGTCTCTTACGGTTATTTACTTATTTATTTTTAAATGTTTTCTTCATCTCTGAGAGCAAGAGAGACAGAGCACGAACGGGGGAGGGGCAAGGAGAGGGTGAACACAGAACGCGAAGCAGGCTCCAGGCTCTGAGCTGTCAGCACAGAGCCGGGTGCAGGGCTCGAACCCACAGACCATGAGATCATGGACCTGGGCCGGAGTCTGATGCCCAACCAACTGAGCCACCCAGGTGCCCCTCACAGCTTGCTTTTTTAAAGATCTGGCTCACGATGAGTTTGCTTGTTGGTCCCAGCTTAGCCCTTCAGCTCCCAGGGCTGCTGCCTTGTGGCCACCTTCCCTTCCCAGCTGCATCCCGAGAGCTGTGGACGGGGAGGCGGTAAAGAAGATCACGTGACAGTCAATCCGCAGTAGTTACCGGGCGCCCGGGCTACGAAGCACTGTGACCAGGTGCTGAAGGTCAGTGGGAGCTACCGATTTAAGCAATTCATCTATATTCTGCTCAGCGTGATTAGACAAATCGCGACGGAAAGTGTGTATCCTGGAGCGGTACCAAGAGCAACAGGTCCCAGGTGCCCAGCAGAACATGGAGAGATGAGATCCCCACCCCTGAGAAGTTTCCGTTCTCCACTCATCACTGATATCCCTTCCCCTTTCCCCCCAGAACACTGCCAGCGAGTTCATGGGCAAAGCAAGGGAAAAGCTCAGGACCCTGGAACAAAGGGAAGGAAGGGAAGAAGAAGGTGAGGGTTTGATTACTGTTTCCAGCAAAAGCTACAGATACTTCAACTTCTATACTCCCTGTTGAAATCAGAGGCTCTTAGCTTGCCTGCAGTTTACAAAACGCAGAGAAAAACTTCAACTTCTCAGTCCCGCATCTGTATAGTGTGGTTCATCATCTGTATAGTGTGTATAGTGAGCAGGACGGATTTCTGCTTGTTCAGGTCTATTTCCCCTACATTTGCAGAAGACAGACTGCCAAAACATACTCCGGTAACAATGGACGGTTTCTACAACACCTTAAGGGGAGAGTAGATCTTGTTAACTGAAGGGCAATTTATTTTCCAAACACTGTGGGGGAGTTGATTACGTGCTTTGTGTGAATAGAAGCTGGGGCAGTGATGAGTTTCTTTGCATGGTAGGGAGGAAAGAAGTCTTTTTTTTTTTTTTAATGTTTATTTATTTCTAAGAGAGACAGAGGGTGAACGGGGGAGGGACAGAGAGAAAGAGAGAGAGGGAGACACAGAATCCGAAGCTGGCTCCAGGCTCTGAGCTGTCGGCACAGAGCCTGACGAGGGGCTCAAGCCCTCGGACTTCGAGATCATGACCTGAGCCAAAGTTGGACGCTCAACCGACTGAGCCACCCAGGTGCCCCTAGAAGTCTTAAGTCAATAAGGAGCAGGGATCTGGAAGGGAGAAGAGAGCTGTTGACCAAGCAGGAACTTGGGAGGGTGTCATGGTCACAGATGCTGTCAGCGTGGCTTACTGTGGTAATTGTGATAGAAATTGTTCCCTTCTTTAGGCATCCCAAAGGAATCTTTAGTAAAATAGATGATAGTTGATATGGCTTTGTGTATCTTTTTGAAGAACTTGAACCCCCACCCGAAATTCTGTCTGGATTGGTGGGACGAGAGGGTGAGCAAATGAACCTTCATGGACTTCATGTCCACTAATGACCATCAACCTCGTCAGTTGCCTTGACTGTGGAAATGGGCATCTGACTAGTCTTCCTCTGTCACCTTTGCTCTCCAGTGGCCTTTTCTCCTCCACCCAGCCTAAATGATCCTTTTAAAACACAAATCAGATTACATCCGACCTCCGTTTAAAACTAGAATAACATCCCTTTCCTTTAAATTTTTTTAATGCTAATTTATTTTTGAGAGAGAGAGAGAGGCAAAGCGCAAGCAGGGGAGGGGCAGAGAGAGAGGGAGACACAGAATCTGAAGCAGGTTCCAGGCTCTGTGCTGTCAGCACAGAGCCCAATGCAGGGCTCAAACTCACGAATGGTGAGATCATGACCTGAGCCAAAGTCCAATGCTTAACCGACTGAGCCACCCAGGTGCCCTAAGGATAGTGCCCATTTCCTTTAAACAAACTCACTTTCCTAATCATGGTTGACATGTCTCCCCTTGACTTGTCTCTGCCTTCTTCAGGGGGCTTATCTCCTGCCACTTTCCTTATTCCAACCTTGCTGCAGATAATATCATTTCCTTCTTCTTGTTGCTTCAACGCATGAAGCCCTCTTTGATATCAGACATTTGCATTTATTGTTTGCTTTGCTGGGATGCTCTTCCTTCAGAAGTTCACCTAACTCCCTTTACTTTCCTTTTCTTTTCTCAAGTGTCATCTTCTTGTTGGTAACATCCTGTCTCCCGTTTCTTACGGAGCATCGCTCCACAACCATCCCCTCCCCTGACCTGGGACTCTTTACAGAATTTGTACATGTGTTCATGATTTGCCCCTACCTCTTGCTAGAATGTAAATCCCATGGGGCATAGGTTTTGTCAGCATTGTCATGCAGTGTCTCCATGCCTGGTACAAGGGAGGTAATTGATGCGTAAATGATGGACAAGTGGATGAATGGATGGATAGATGGATGAATGGATGGATGAATGAGGTTGTACAGGGAAAGACCATAGAATAAGAAGAGAAACTTGAAATAGAGTGAAAGCCTAGCCGAAAACTATGACTCTTTCAAGGATTCCTAACAACAGTGGTGAGGAATTGTTTCCAAATAGTCCTGTCCATTTTCTTTTATTTTTGGCTTGGCACACGGTACATCAGTGATGTGTTTTGTTTTATCACACAAACCTTTTGGAGGGAGGCAGAGGAGAGAGGGGGGGCCTGGCCCCTTCCCTGAGGATGCAAAAGGGGCCTCTGAACAATAGAATTCCTAGCCAGGAGGCCCTGGGAAAGCAACTCAGGCTTGCTTGTCCTTCTGTGCATGGGGTTCAGGTAGCTCGCAATCTGCTGCCTGACTAAGGGCTCTTCGGGCTGGAAGTGTAGAGAAGAAATTATAGTTGTGACAACCCAGGGAGGAGAGCAGAGAATGAGGAAGAGGGAAAGGAAAGAAGAAAGGAAAGTGGTGGAGTTAAGAAAGGATTCTGGAATAAGTCTGGGTATGTATAAAAACATGTCAGGGTAGATTAGTAATGTGGACCTAGAATTCACTCATTTTTTGCTCTACCAAGGGATAGCTACTGGCCCCCTTCTCTCTTGTCCCTCTTGCTTTGTATCACCAGCTGAAAGAAGAAGCATAGCAGTGGCTTGGATCTATTTTTGTTGTTGTTGTTGTTGTTGTTTGTTTGGGTTTTTTTTTTGTTTTTGTCTTGTAGAATCAAAGATACTTGAGCTACGATATAAATCGTTAAGAATAAGACACTACAAGTGATATATGTGATAATGATAATGTCTACCAACTTTTTTAAAAAGTCTATTTATTTTGAGAGAGAGAGAGAGAGTGAGAGGAAGAGAGAGAGTGAGAGAAAGAGAGAGAGATAGAGACAGAACTCGAGCAGAAGAGGGGCAGAGAGAGAAAAACTACCAAGCAGCCTCTGTGCTATCAATGCAGAGCCCGATGTGGGGCTCAAACTCACAAACTTTGAGATCATAACCTGCGTTTAAACCAAGAGTTGAACACTCAACAGCCTGAGCTGCCCAGGTACCCCTGTCTACCAATCGTTGAGTGTTTCCACTTATTCAGCTCAATAGAAGGCCCTTTCCATAGGTTACCTCCATTCTCACCCAGCATGGTAAGGTGGAGATTATTCCCATCATACATCTGAAGAAGCTGAAGCTTGAGAAACACGAAGTAAATCTAGACCTTTTGTAGCATAGAAACAGTCCTCTCTGCTGTTTTCTCTCTCGCAGAAGCCCATATACAGCCCTGAGTAGAGTTGATAGTCTAAGCAGTAATGAGCTGAAGGAAAGTAGAAACCCTACCATACTAGATCCTAATTATCTTGGACAACATAGCTGTGCATAACACTGCCCTTCAACAAATGCCTGGCAGATGGGAGTTAAGAGAATGAATGAAAATCTCAAAGATGGATGAGATCAGACAAGGTAGTAGCAGGAAGGACTCAGGCGCATATATCATCTCCCCCCACCGCCCCTCCACATTTTACCCCAAACCCGTGTTAGAATGGCAATATTACATGGTGAAAAGTGTGAATTATTAAACACAAAGGGACGATTTCTTTGGGAAGGAGGTTCAAGTGTTGGCACTGCAAAGGAGACCCTATAGCAAGCTTTAAAGTGGTTGCTGGAGAAAAAAAAAGAGGATATGAGAGACCATTCCAAGCGGGCTGTGAAGAAGCAAAGATCTGTTCTAACACCCGCTCTTGCTTTACTCATCACTAGGGGTCCAGAAAGGGGGAGGGAAAAGAAGAATGCAAAAAACAAACAAAGAGAAACAAAAAACCACCCACAAACCCCACAAAACCCAATATCAAAACCTCATCTTGATTTCCTACAGCACATCTGCTTGGAAGACTGCCCAAAAGTAGCTAAATTCATAATTTGCATTTCACTTTCCTTCTCTGTCTTTCTTCTTCCTTTCCCAACACGAGGATGGACAGACAGACAGAGCCCAGATTATTCCAAGATTTTATCACAAAATGATCAGGATTTGGTTGCTTGCAGTTTGGGGAGCATAGTTTCCAGTGTGTGTGTGTGTGTGTGTGGCTGAAGGCTGTGTGACCTATCAGGTGACCACGTAAGAAGCTAGCTAATTCCTCCATTAAAATATTTGTCAGCTAAGCAGCTCGCCACATAAGGGCTGCCCGAGGCTTCAGGGCAAAGAAGCCAAAATAAACATTAGTGGGGCCCACGGGTTTGGGTCAGTGGGATCAAAGGAAAGGAAATTTCTAAGGTGCCTGGCCTGTGTTATCTCTTCCCAGGCTGCCGCTCTTGGCGTTGACTGCCGTGAGGCCCAAAGACTGAGAAGTTCCTGGTTGAGAGAACCAGATCATATGCTCATCCCTTACTTCTTTTTAATTTTTTTGAACCACTTACTACTCATCCGTTCATCCATCGATCTCGACTGACGTCCTCTGTAACTCTAAGAGGTGGGTCTGAAGGGAGTTTAGAGCTACCCTGAAGAGTCTCAAAGGAACTGGATTACAGTTAACATTGCTATGACTTTGAATATGAAAGACACTCTTTGGTTAAAATACCTGAAAAGTCCTTGGCAGGGGGGCGGGAGTGAATAACCTGGAAAAACCATAGCAGCCGAGGCCCCAGTTTTCACCTACTTGAGCTCTATCATACTCACGTCTAACCCCCGATTTATTTGTCTGCTTTCCACTCTGCAGTCAGCTCCTGGAGGAGAACCCAGCACCCGGCATAGTTCTTGGCAAATAGTAGGAGCTTGACAAATATTTGTTGAGTAAATTGAATGAGATTGGGCGGATTCCCATGATGTCAGCCCATGAGCTCTTTTTTCATGAGATAGGTGTACTCAGCAGCTCCTCTGGAGCATTCTAGAAGGGTGAGTGAGTACCTTGGGGCCAGGGACAGCCTCTCATTCATCCCTGTATCTGGAGCACTATGTTTGCTTAAAGAATGAGTGACTGTGGTATAGCTCAAAGGGTGGGCGTGGGACAGTCTATTGGGATAGTGCCACCCTATTCTCAGCTTGGAAGGTCCTCAGGAAATCAACATAGAAATGTCTCCGACAGATGCCCGACCGTTGCTGAAACACCTCCAGAGGGACCTGAATGGGGGCACTTTCTACAGGCCATGCTCTGAGTTTGTAAGCTCCTAGTGACAGCTCAGACACTCAAGGAGGTAGTCGGCGGGCAAAAGGCCAAGGCCCTGTTAGCCAATGTGGGGACACAAATAACAGCGGCCAGAAGGAATGGCTTTAGCAATAGTACTTTGTTATGACTGCAAGAAAACCACCCAGGAAACGCATACCCTGCTGTTGATAACTACAAAAACAGGAAATGAATAAAATGACAAGATGAAAGAATGAGCAGGTTGATGGGAAAAACAAAAAACAAAAAACAAAGCTCATACAGGTACCATGACTCTGCCTTACTTAAGATAGTTCGTAAAACTAAAGCCAGTACGGACTTGTGTTAAATACGAAAACGAAAAACAGATAAAACATTACAAGAAAATGTAAGAGAATTGCTTCTATCTGATCTCTTGGAGGGGAAACCATCTCCAAGCACAAAAGCAAAACCAGAAAGCCAATTACAAAAGAGCAACTTACATGCCTTAAACTAGAACACGTACAGAAAACTTGATTTCCTCTATGTAAGCCGTCGCTTCCATATTACACACAGTAAATGCGTGACTCCTGAAATCAGAAAAAAATAAAAACACGTGTTTAATAATGAAACCAAAGTGAACATTTTTAAATATGCATTTGTTCCATAACATCTCATGCCAGGCAAAATACCACCTTTCACCCCACCCACCCCTGTTGCCGCTTAGGTTGACTTTTTTTGTGCTTGTTAAATTTCCAACCTGTTTTCAACAACTTGCATAAATACATGTGTGGAGGACTAGGGGAGGTTGAAAATGCACACAGCACCATCTGATTTGTCTCTGGTCCTGGGACTCTTCACGGAATGATCTGCAGACTTAGATGTCCCCTCTCTTAATTATCCCACTGTCCCAGCACTTTTGTTTTGAGAGATATCCTTCCTGACTCCTAACTCCTCCCCTCTTACGTTTTACACCTAACTCCTCCCCTCTTACGTTTTACATTTATTTTTCCTCTTTCGTAGCATGGCACTCTAAACTTCTCACTGTGGATTCCAGCCACATAGTGGCCCATAGTCCCAGCCACGCATCCCATTTGACACATATATCCATAATATGCCTCATCTACCATTGCTATGCCTGGGGCATCCATGGAACTCTACACTTGGATGTTGGAACAACACTTGGATGTTGTTCTCTCTACTTATATTTTTGTTTTTTCTCTTTTCCACCTAACAAACTCCACTCATTCTTATTTTGAGACAGACAGAGAGAGAGAGAGGGAGAGAGAGAATCCCAAGCAGGCTCCACCCTGTCAGTGCAGAGCGCGGTGTGGGGTTCAGTCCCACACACCATGAGATCATGACCTGAGCCAAAATCAAGAGTCAGACGCTTAACCAACTGAGCCACCCAGGCGCCTCCAAACTCCACTCATTCGTTAAGAATCAAATCAAAAGTGATTTCATGCATTATGAAGCCTTTCCTAATGCCCCTGTTAAAAGGCACTTCCCTGCCCCTCAGCTGTCACAGAGGAGCACCCACACACCCTTGTGTCACTTTATCACATTAAACCCGCTAGCTATATGTGGCTTTATACCCCGGATCCCACCACAGGCTCCTTGAGGGCAGAAAGCATGTCTAAGTCCTGTCTAATTCAGCTTCATACCCCCAACATTCTGCATGGTGCCTGAAATGGAGTAAATATTTGTTTTATGATGAATGAATGAGTGAGTGAATCAACGAATGATATTGTAAATGGTAAAATATAAACTGGTTGTTGCATTCTCCCAGGAACTACTTCTTTTTTAATTTGTTTTGAAAGTTTCCTTATTTATATTGACAGAGCAAGAGTACGCACAGGGGAGGGACAGAGAGAGAGAGAGAGAGAGGCAGAAAAAGAGAATCTCAAGCAGGCTCTGTGCTATCAGTGCAGCACCCTATGCGGGGCATGAACTCGCAACCGTGAGATCATGACCTGAACCGAAATCATGAATCACATGCTTAACCAACCGAGCCACCCAGGCGCTCTTCATGAACTAGTTTTCAGTTCCTTAAGGCAGAATATCAAATTTGGCTTCTGAGGGAAATAATTCCCACATCAGGGCATATCTGTTTTGTGTTTCATTTTTCAACCTCCTGTATTTGGGGATCTGATACGTCTAGGGTCTGAAGCGTAGGATTTACGATGAAGTGTCCATAAAGACGGTTAAAGAAAGTTTCAGCCTTTGGATGCTACTCCTTGTTATTACATGTTTCAAGTTTCACGAGGTGCCTGGGTGGCTCGGTCGGTTGCGCATCTGATGCTTGATTTCAATTCAGGTCATGATCCCAGGCTTGTGGGGTCAAGGCCAGCAACGGATTCTACGCTGAGCATAGAGCCTGCTTAAGATTCTCTCTCTCCCCCTGTCCCTCTCCCACCTTGTGCTCTCTCTCTCTCTCTCAAATAAAAATAAATAAATAATAATGTTTCAGGTAGTTCCAGTTATTTGAACGCGAATAATAAAACCCTAAGGGTTGCAGTATTCGTCTGGGTTCGTATGTCTATTCCCATTGCCATGACTATATTATTCCTATAGTTTCAAACAGCAGCAGAGAGCTCCAGAGTCGGCATCATGTTTTTAGTAAGTAACCTGTTTACTTAGCCCCAGAAACTGGACCACTGTATGCTAATAGGCTGCTCGGTTTTCTTTCTTTCTGGAAGCCTACGTGTGAAGTCCAACCAAAAAGCTTTTTGCCGGTCTAGGGGCAAACGGGATGAAGGCCTAGCCTGAGAGGGCTAGTTTGCTAAATGGTGACGCACAGGTGACTTTTACGGAGGGTCATCCTGAGCCAGACACTGTGCTGAGTACCTGCCATCCATGATCTCAGGTTCAATGTTCCCAATAGCCCTGTGTTACGTGTGATTATGATGGTTTTAATTTATCATTATTTTCAGGTAATGAAAGAGAGCCTAAGAGAACTTAAATCCTTTGCCATAGCTCGTAGAACTAGTAAATAGACAGTGACAGATTCCAAGACTTTTTCTCTTCACTAGGCCCATTGTCTCCTGATGGTAGAAATTTCATAAGTCAACAAGGGGTGTTAGTGGGGTTTTATCAGAGTCCTCTAGGCTCCAAAACACCGCACTCACAGTGAAAGGGCACATGGTCAGGACTTCCAGGCTTTCCCTTAGGCCAGGAAAGAACCCAGAGGAGAAGGTGTGAACTGATGCCTGTCCCCCCTCCCCACCCCTCTACCTCCCCGCCCCCCCCCCCCCCCCCCAATAGGACCAATAGCTGGTCCAATTCTGCTGCCACTTTAGGGCTTTTGTTTTCTCAGTAGCCCCAGGATTTTCCAGCTGTCCCATTTTCATAGGCTTGCAGCCTTTGCTGCTTTCCAAAGTTCCTTATTTGTTTGTTTCTTCCTCTTTTGCTTATTTGGGCAGGAATGAGGAAAGGCCCCGTACAGACACTCCCCAGGTGGCTCAGGGGTGGCCAAGTGACCCCTTTCCATGCAGGGCCTTCAGGGCAGAGTCTGGCTGAGAGCTAACATAATCTCCCATACCTACGGACAAACAAATAAACAAAGGAGGAGTTTTTACTAGTAGCCAGGACAAAAGAGCAAACAGAGAAGCAGCTGGAGGTGAAGAAACCACCGCAAACTGCTTCTGCAGTCACAACTGGCAGCCCAGCTGGCCTTAAACCTGGAAGATTCTCGAAACAGTCCTTGAAGCTAAATTTTACCTTCTCTGGCTAAGGCCGTAAAGATGGCCCCCCGGGCACAGCAGGGAAGAACATAGGGTTTGTGTCCGGACCTTTGCCCCACACCCCTCGCCTCATCAGTGTTACGGTGTGTGTCACTTGCCAGCTGATAAGGGCTTTCCTGTGTCACTCTCCTGCGGGGACAATTTCTCTTTTGATGGTGGAATGGGGAATCCTCCGGTACTCATGTCGTGCTGACTGTTTATTTCCTCTTATGCAGTTCTATTTCACATAGTTTTTTCTTCCCAATTAGGACTGATGAATTATTTAATCAAGCAAGCACTTAACAAGACCTCTTCCATTCCAGACACTGTCACTTGTAAACTCCAGTTGCCTGGGCATGTTTTACTCAGGCAGTTCCGGGTGGGATTCAGGTAACATCTAGAGATTCACGGGCCATTCAGACTCAAAGGAGCGTTGGAGAATCACAACATTAACAGCAGCGATAGGATTAATAATAACAACATTTATCGCGTGCTTGCGATGGCCAAGACTTTTGCTCAATTTTTATGTTTTCTTGTTTTGTTGAAAACTCACAATAGCTCTGCATGATCTCCACTTAAAGGGGGAGAAGTGAGCTGAACAGACGGTGGTAAAAAACTTCCCCAAGCCCATATTTTGCAGCCCATTCTGGAAGAATCATGGTGTTATCTTTCCTCATCCAGTCCCGCCCTCCTTAACAGAAGCAAGGACATTGGGTGACGGCCTAGGGTCACAGAGAGGGTGACTCACCATGCTACTTCCATTGTTAATTGACTGAATAAAGCCCACAAACCTCTGAGAATTAAAGCAATGAAGGTGTAGGGGCACCTGGGTGGGTCAGTCGCTTGAGCAACGGACTTCGGCTCAGGTCACGATCTCACGGTCCGTGAGTTCGAGCCCCACGTCAGGCTCTGTTCTGACAGCTCAGAGCCTGGAGCCTGCTTCAGATTCTGTGTCTCCCTCTCTCTCTGACCCTCCCCCATTTGTGCTCTGTCTCTCTTTGTCTCAAAAATAAAATAAAACATCAAATAAATAAATAAATAAATAAAGCAATGAAGGTGTATATTTAGAATGATGGGTGTTATGGTTGCTATTTAGAAGTTGAGGGAAACTGTCTGGCTCCTTCAGAAATCAGACCGCCTAGGTAGCAACTTCAAAACTGTTTGTTTTTTCCTAAGTTTTTACGTATTTGTTTTTGAGAGAGAGAGAAAGGTAGAGAGGCAGAGAGGGAGAGAGAGAATCCCAAACAGGCTCTGGGCTCTCAGTGCAGAGACTGATGCAGGGCTCGATCCCATAACGATGAGATCATGACCTGAGCCAAAATCAAGTCAGACACTTGACTAAGCCACCCAGGCACCCCACCTTAAAAACTGTTGATGGGCGGTAGGGGGCGGGGGAGAGAGATTTGCAAAGCTGATGATGCAGACATTATCAAATGTAAAGAAACTGAGAGAGAAGCAAGGAAAGAAGGGAAGAAATGAGAAGGAGCCCAAAACGCTGGGGCCGGGGGAGGTCATGTCTTTGCAGAAGGCAGGAGCAGCGAGCTTTGAGAGGGGGTTCAAGGGTAAGAGGTTGGTAAGCAGCAGTGGGTGTGGAAAGGAGCAGGAGAGAAGAGGACAGGAGTTTTAAGGAGAACTCATCGTGGTTGTGAAGTGGACCTTCCTCCTTGAAAGTTTCTCAGGAGACACAGCAATGGTTGCAATTAGTTTAAAATTTTTCCTGGTGGGTTTCGCCGGGTAGATTGGCAGGTCAGGCCACATGGAGCCCTAATTTTCAGATGATTTGCGCGTTTTCCCAGCACTTATCGACGTGCATTTTGTCCTAAGGATGCAAAGATAAAAAGGCAAGAGCTTGAAGATTAAGAATCTCACAAGTAGGTGTCTATCCTCCTATCTGGAATGACTGTTAGACCTTTGCCCTTGGATTGTGCCCAAGAGGAAACAAAACAAAACAAAGTCAAGGTCCTTGGCTTGGGGAGGGGTGGACTGTAACTCACAATGCCGGAAGTGAACCGTAAGGGACCTTAATTCAAACCCTTCATTTGGCAAATGAGGAGAACCTGAAACCCAGAGGGTGAAGTGACTTGCCCAGGGTCACGGTGCAGGAGGACCCCAACGGAAGTGGAGACACCTTACCACCCGTCTCTTCCCACAGTGGGTTCTTGGGCATTAATGGGGTGAGTCCAGGGGCCTCCGCATGCAATTCCATCTCACTTATCCATGTGGAGAGTGGACGAGAGTGTCAGGGACTGCATGAGGGGCTGCACAGAAACCGGACGCTGGAGGGCCCTTGCACATTCCCATGGTAAACGTCTGCGATGCAAGTCACAGCCCTGGCCTGTGGGGAATCAGTTTAGGAATTCCCTGAACTTGCACCAACGGAGTAACAAGGCTTAGGATGAGAGCGTCCAGAATAGGTAAGTAGGGCGAAAGCGCCCCCAGCATAGAACAAAAGTGTAGAGCTGCTTCCGCAGGAAGAAAGCATCCAGAATAGGTAAACAGGTAAACAGGGCGATAGACCTCAGCAGCAGGGTGAAATTGGTAATTAGCTAAAAGAGCTAATTAACAAAAGAAAGGTGCCTTGTTGACCCTGAGGTATCACACTCCATCTGTCTCGTCCCCTAGGCAAGTTGAGATAAACAGACACGGTGCCCCATGCCTGCTGTAAACAGCCATCTGCTAGGCTCTGGAATTTTGTTTTGTATTGACCCAAACCCCTACCACCACATATCTTTGAAACCCCCTTTCTTTCACACACTTGAGTTGATGATCACTGTTTCATTGTCTCTTTGTGCACGTCCATCACGTCTGTAAGCCTTCCGATCCTAATAAGTACGGAACAAGGACCCTTACTCTGGGCTCTTGTCTCCTCCTGGACATTAGCCTCTCTCATATTTAATTCTGTGTCTGCTCTCTTGCTGGACAAGAGAGAACTCCCGACTCAAAATCTGCAACGCTGGCCCAGGCAAGACCTCCTGGCTCCTCTTATGTTCCATCTCCCCTTGAATTCTGGTCTTGGAGCCCCTACCAAGCAGGTCAGGGGACTCTGGTCATTCAGTGTTACCTTTCATTGAGGAGACAGGGACAGAGGACTAAGAGACTCTGCCCTTTTCCAGAGAGTATTGACTTCCTGCGTGTCTCTAGAGCCTCATCAATGGGAGGCCCACTCATCAGAGATAAATTGACCCTTGGAAAGGTCAAAGGTTCATCAGGATGCCCGTTTGCCCCAGTGATCTATCGGCCATTTGGGTTTGTTCTGGTGGGGAAAGAAACAATAGTTCTGCTTCAGATGCAACCAAAATGCCGTATGGATGGCAGTGGAGCCAAGGAGGCTGGGCGGCTGAACGTGTCCCAACCTGGTCATTCATCAATGGTGTCAGTCGTCCTGATACCTGATTTACTTGTTCTTTGGTGCGTGGGGAGGAGACATTCTACCCGGCGCAATGCTGGGTGGGCCAACCCTTCTCTGTCAGTGCAGCAGTGAGCCTGCTATCCTCCCGTGGTGCAGCTCAGTCTCTGGAGTGCACTGGGAAGACAGGGGAAGAATGAGGCTGGTGGCAGATTTCCTTGTCCCCAGTGAGTCCTCCAGACTCTGGGTCTGTCAACGCCCGGAGGCTGGAGGGGTAAGTGGGTTCTTCCTCCCTTTCTCTCAGACACACAGGAGCCCCGAGGCTGTTTCGCAGGGTGTTGTCCTGGAGACCTTGTGCACTGGGGCTAGCCCTGGGCTCTAGACACCCCGCTGCGGGCCAGTGCAAATGACTGTGTTCCTGGCCTTTCCAACTCCCCTTCCAGAAATGCAGGCCATCCCATGAATTCACTGTGTGATCTTGAATAAGCCCTAAAACTTCTCTGGTCCTCCGTCTCTGCATCTATCAATAATGACTTCTACCCAGGCATAACAGATCGTGTGTTTTCCAAAGTATGGTTTGTGCCCACCTCTGCCCCCGCTCCCTATCAGAAGTCCTGAGCACATTTATTTAAAACATGTGTTCCTGGGTCTCACGCCAAGGAATTCTGATTTAATGGTACTGGGCTCGGCCCAGGTATCTGCATTGTTACCAAACTCCCAAGGTGACATTTTAATGCATCTCGCTTCCCTAAATTCATGTCGCACTGGCAAACCGAACCTTTCCATTTAGTACCGGATCATGTCATTTATTGGGTTGATCTTCAATTATTTCAGTGACATAATGTAGCCTGCTTTGACCAGCATGCAAGCTCCGTGAAGGCCAACCTTCTGGTCTTTTCCTTTTTCAAAATCTCCCTGCAGGTTGATTAGGATGGAAGAGGAAGGAACTTTCTAGGGTGACAGCAATATCAGGGGTATAGGTGACACTGATGTAGCCATTTGCCAAAGCCCACTGAATCGTAACACAAAAACCCTTGGCATGGAATTTCACCGCGTCTGAGTTAGACCTCAATTCCGCAAATTAAGTCAATTAACGTTGAAGAGAACAACAACAGAACACTGATTCAAAATTCCCCTCTAGATCACAGAAAGGCAGCGGGTGTGAGTCAGCAATGCGTCCTTGGGGGGGGGGGGGGGATGCTGTCAGCAACATTTGAAAATGTTCTGCAGCCAGCAATTTCTTTCTAAACTAAAGCCTCTCGCACCCTGATCACCAATGGTGGCAAGACCAATCATCGCAGCGGCAGCCCTTGGAGTGGGGGCTGGCAGGGGTTCTAGAATGACTCAGGAAAGCATCCAGAGAGGAAGGAATGCCCCGTCCGTCCGTTGTCTATTCCCTCCTGGCAACCGGTACTGAGAGGCCCTGAGATACGTGTCTGATCTGCAGCCAATCAGCCCCAGCCTCTGCCCTCTGCCCCGCCTACCACCCTCTCCAGGATAGAACCGTGAAGGTTGCCCAGCTTCATTCCAGACGTATCTCGGAGGCTGCTTCCATACATGAACATGTGCATTCCTTCCTTCCTTCATCCTGCATCGTCGATCCAGCATCTCTGTAACCGGCACCGGGCTGGGGGCCGCCGTCGCTACAGTGAATGAGAAGCGGTTGTCTGTCCCCAAAGCCCCACAGTCAAGGGGCCAGCTAAGTAACTGGGCGATTTAAGGGCGGGATGGGAAGCACGGTCATAGGTCCTTGAGTCTGTGACCCCAGAGGAGAGACTCGCCGCTGGGGGAAGGGGCTGGGGGTGAGCTCCGAGGGCTCCCTGGGGACAGGGGGATGGCATCATTTGGCTGGGGGCATGGTGAAAAGGGAGACCTGGGAACAGGCTAGACCACAAGCTGTCTAAAGAGTTCGGACTTTACCTCGAAGCTGCCGAGTCCTATTGCTGTTTCTCCAATACAGGAAGGACATGCTTTGTATTTTATTTCGCTCCCCTTTTAACCCAAGGAAATGCACAGTAATGCCTGCCTCTCTGGTCTCCGCCCCACAGCGAGAGGAGCCAGGCCCTAAGCTCCAGCAGCCAGACGTCCCTGGGGGTCGCCTCCTTAACTACTACCTTCCAGTCCTGAGGAAACACAGAGGCAGGGCATACGGACCTCAGGTTCTCCAAACCCCAGCTGAATATCTGAATTCTGGTCTTCCACGATTATTCTTGGGGCTGTGAAACTGCTAGTGACTTCCACGCTGGCTTGTTCGATAACTGGTTCTACCTATCGAAGGAAGCAGCTGGGATACCTGGTACCGTCTCATCCATCCCGAGGTGTTCTGTCTGATAACCTCAACTCTACCAGAGAGGCCCGGGAATAAAAACATTTCCAAATGTAGAAAGTCAATGCCATCAGATCCATGCTGTAGGCACCTGTTGGCACGTATTCAGTTACCCGGTCCTTTATGTAGGGGCTGATCTGTTCATGTTCCACGCGATCGGGACAAGCCTGGAATTATCCATTTCCAGCCCAGGGCAGATTAAAAGTAACAGCTCAGAGTCTGGGCAAGATCCGACTCCACAGAAAGCAGGTGAAGGGGAGCATTTATTTATTTTTTAATGTTTATTTATTTATTTTTGAGAGAGAGAGAGAGAGAGAGAGGCAGAGGAAAGGGGAGACAGAATCCTAAGCAGGCTCTGTGCTGTCAGTACAGAGTCCGATGTAGGGCTCAAACTCATGGGACCCCAAGATCATGACCAGAGCCGAAATCAAGAGTTGGACACTTACCTGACTGAGCCACCCAGGTACCCCCAAGAGCGAGGATTTAAAAGAAACAACTTCTAGGGGCACCTGGGTGGCTCAATTGGTTAAGCGTCCAACATCGGCTCAGGTCATGATCTCTCAGTTCGCGAGTTCAAGCCTCGCATTGGGTTCTATGGGTCCCCTGCTCTCTCTCTCAGAGATAAAGAAACATGAAAGAAAGAAAGAAAGAAAGAAAGAAAGAAAGAAAGAGAAAGAAAGAAGAAAGAAAGAAACATTAAAGAAAGAAAGAAAAAGAAAGAGAAAGAAAGAAAGAGAGAGAAAGGAAAAGAAAGAAGGAAAGAAAGAAAGAAAGAAAGAAAGAAACAACCTACTGCAGCTACGGAGGGAGAGAGAGACAAAAGTCCTCCAGGGCTAGGGGGCACTTCTTTCCAGTGGAGCAAACATTTTCATTGCTGCAAGGAAACAATCATTTTAATAGTCATCCTGTAAAGTCTACTCAGGTTTGCTGTGCTCTGTTTAATAAGGCTGGGACATGTGCAATATACGTCAGAAAAAAATACCATCAGAATTATTACAGTATCGAAATGTTA
Source organism: Prionailurus bengalensis (assembly GCF_016509475.1). Classification (NCBI taxonomy): domain Eukaryota; kingdom Metazoa; phylum Chordata; class Mammalia; order Carnivora; family Felidae; genus Prionailurus; species Prionailurus bengalensis. Next base: position 16,566,629 of record NC_057349.1, on the reverse strand, counting down.
GTGCTTCAGGGAACACGTTGCAGTTGTCTGGGAATTTCGTTCACAGGGACAGCGTCACTGTCCAGTGGTACAAAAATGAATGAAGCGTTTTTGTGTTTGTAAATTACACCGAGCGAGCGAGTATCAGGCGACAGAACCAAAACAGCCTTTACAGGTAAACTTACAAACAGAATTCTAAGTCTTTCCCTTCCCACAGTATCAACTTCCCTCCACACATAACAAAGAATTTAGGAAGGGCTCCTTTACCCTTTTTTTAATCTGAACATTTTTTAATGTTTATTTATTTTTGAGAGAGAGAGAGACAGACAGAGTATGAGCAGGGGAGAGGCAGAGAGATAGGCTGAGCAGACAGAATCGGAAGCAGGCTCCAGGCTCTGAGCTTTCAGTGCAGAGCCCAACGCAGGGCTCGAACCCACAAACTGAGATCATGACCTGAGCTGAAATCAGATGCTTAACCGACTGAGCCACCCAGGTGCTCCTTTCTTTTTTTTTTTTTTCTTTTCTTTTCCTTTCTTTCTTTCTTTCTTTCTTTCTTTCTTTCTTTCTTTCTTTTTTTTTTACAGTAACAAGCAGTGAAGCTCTTTGGTGCTGACTCAAGGGTCAGCAGGTTTGATGAAACTTGGGAAACCCAAACCTGCCACACCTAGACGACACCATTTCTTCCCCGCCCCTCAGAACCACACTGGGAATGGCTGTTGTCTTCGTGCCCAGCAGTACTTGTTCTTAAATCAAGGGACCAATGAATCTCATAGATGTTAGCATCCAGCGAGAGTCTGCTAGGATCAACAAAACTTCGGGCAGGTGAGGTATTGGGGCAGTGTTTGGTGCAGGTGAGATTCTGACCCCCTTGAGGCTGGATAGAGCTGGGACCCTTGGCTGAAAGCCTCGAAGCTCGAAAAGCATGGTTGGGGGGAGCTATTAAGAACAAACTTACGAGCTGTTATTTAGTTGTTTGGTAACACTTGACGCTGGTAAAAAGGTCTCAAGGTCTATTTTCTTCAGCAATTATTCTTTGCAACTTATGAAATGCTTTCATATGTACTACCTTAGTTCTTACGTTCTTCCCAAGGCCTCCAAAACTGCTGCTTTTTTTTTTTTTTACTTTGGCTCCATACTTAAAAAAAGAAAAGAGAAGGGGCGCCTGGGTGGCTCAGTGGGTTAAGCAGCCGACTTCGGCTCAGGTCATGATCTCGCGGTCCGTGAGTTCGAGCCCCGCGTCGGGCTCTGTGCTGACAGCTCAGAGCCTGGAGCCTGTTTCAGATTCTGTGTCTCCCTCTCTCTGACCCTCCCCTGTTCATGCTCTGTCTCTCTCTGTCTCAAAAATAAATAAACGTTAAAAAAAAAGAAAAAAAAAGAAAAGAGAAGAGAAAAGAGAAGAGAAAAAAGAAAAGAAAAGAGAAAAGAAAAGAAAAGAAAAGAAAAGAAAAGAAAAGAAAAGAAAAGAAAAGAAGAAACACATGAGAAGAATAGTTCTGGACGTTGAGAAGAATAGTTCTGGGTTTCTGTTAATTGAGTTAATGAAATGGAAGCCTCTTCGATTGCATAACTTGGGGTTTTTCTGAAGTCTCCTCCTGATGAAAAATTAGCGAAACCAAAAGGGGAAGATAAAGGCATTATTTTCCTTCTTCACATTTACTGGTATTTTCCAAATCCCTGCAGTGTTACTCCTGACAAACGGTTTACTTGGTGAGGTCTACGCTCTGGTTCAACTCAGAGTTTTGGATTATTCTTTTTTTTTTTTAGGGTTTTTTTTTAATGTTTATTTTTGAGAGAGAGACAAAGTGTGAGTGGGGGAGGGGCAGAGAGAGAGGGAGACACGGAATCCCAAGCGGGCTCCAGGCTCCGAGCCGTCAGCCCAGAGCCCGATGCGAGGCTCGAGCCCATGAACCGTGAGATCACGGCCTCAACCGAAGTCGGACGCTCAACCGACTGTGTCACCCAGGCGCCCTGGATTATTTTGTTGGGTGACACTCCGTGTTTTCCTACCTTGCTTTGAATTAAATCCTAGCAGCCCGAGCAGGGAGAACACAAGGCCAGGAATCAAGAGAAGCGAGCTAGGGCCACTTAATACCTTCATGCCTTGTCTTCCTCGACTACGGGCAGCGAGCATCGCCTGGCTCACAGGTGGCTTATGACCAGTGGAAGAGGACGCGTGGAGCATCTTTAAAGGCCTTAAATCCCACAGGACCTCAGTATCCAGGGCAGCAATCAGTACAGCTCACTGGAACAGAAGACGCTATTGCTACTCGTTGGGAAAGCATCAGGGCTAACTTCCAAACTAGAAAATTCGCAAGGGTCCGCAGTGTGCTCGTTTGGTTGGTTGGTTTTTTTCCGGATATAGTGTCAAGTTCCGTGCTTCTAATCACTCTACCCCAAAGCAGCTCTCTTGGGAAATAGTTGGCATGATGAGAATTATTGGATGTGTCACCTTAGACATCCATCCCCGGGCGTTGACAGAAGCCAGCGTAAGGGGAGCTTTGGGAAAGCCCACTTACATTTCCTCCTCACCTGGAATATTCTCTCTCTGCAGATTTCCTGATGTCAGTGTGTTTGCAAAAGGACAGCGAGGCAGCCAGCTGCTCCTGGTGGGAACTCCCGGGGACACTGCCGCAGTCAGGCCCACTGTGTGTAAAGACACTTTCGGCCACAGTTCTTGGTGCTGTGCAACCTGTAGCTGCTGACACGTTTCCGGGGGTGGGGTGGGGGGGTTGCAGAGCGATGGCCGGAGACCGCATGGGGGTCTGTGGTATGAATTCCCCCCTCCTGGCACCGGTCACCTCCAGAGTCTGCGGATTGGGGAGGATGCTTTCTTTTGCCTTTATGCGTCTGCCTTTCACCTGCTTTCCCAGCCAGCTGGCATCTCGGTCGCCTTCCCTCTGTTGACTGGAGCCGGGATGTGTTTGGCTTTTCACGGATTGTGAGTAATTATTAACTCTGTGGGGTAGGTTATTGTTTTATGTTCAGAACATTATTAGGGGTCTTTGAGATGCCGCAGCTCGATAAGGCCTTTGGAGGCTGTTCTCCTGGGGGTTCCCGGGAACCCGACGATGGTGCCCTGGCCCCACAGGGGGACCAACCCAGTTTCCTGAGAAGGAAGTGCTTTGCACTGGAGGGCAGGGAGAGCACTCTGTCATCAGCCTGGCTTCCTGATCTAATGCCAGGAACCTCAAGCTGCTAAAATCCTCCGGGAGACAAGGTTCAGGTTTCACGTGGGGCTGTCCCGGTCAGTGAAGGTCAGCCGCCTGTCCACGCACGTATGTTTTGGACCCTTCCTCTGAGCCATCGGAGGGCTCCCTGCAAACTGCCTGCCCCCGGCTTGCTGAGGAGAGCTGGGAGAAGAACAATTCTAGAAAGGCGCCCGCAGTCCATCGGTGGAGGTCATAGATTGAGAGTTCTCTTGGGGCATTACCTTGTGGATTCTGGGAGGCAGGGAAAGGGGCTAGGGGACCCTAGAGAGAGGGAGAGAGAGAGATGTGGACCAGAGAAGAACGAAAGTGGAGCAATGCTCGCCCTCCAATAGTGAGAACTTAGCACACGATCGGCACCCGTGCCCACGGAGCCTTGCTGGAGGCCATGCGTCACTCCCGCTGTGGCTGTCGCACACGGTCCGAGCAAGACAAACAGGACTGAACCCTTTCCAGGGAAGCTTGATGCCCTCGAGGGTCGATGCCACTTTGGACATAAAGCAGAGATCCTTGTCTGATTAGTGGCAACTTGTTCAGAATTTCCAAGCATTCAGTACTAGTTAACATGAAAGTGAGAAGACCAGTGATAATAAACACTGGTGGGAAACTGGCTTACCCTTTCCTATGGCCCAGGCCTCACATTCTCTGCATCTGTTGACCCTTCTGGCCAGTTCTCCTTCCCCTCTCTGTAGCTGCTCGGGATTGTCTTGTCACCTTTTCAGCAGTCCCCACCTCCAGCCAAAGTCTGCTCATAGGAAAAGAGCCCACACCAAGTCTGTTCACACTAGAAAGGCCAATATATCCCCTCTTCCAATAATATCGGCATGACTATTATCCTTACCAGGAGAAAGAAGTTTCAGTCAAAGGAAATCATATCTAACTGTGAAGTTTTAAGAGAAGTAGAACGAGTATAAGCATTTATTGAGTGCCTACAATGGCCCAGGTATCATGCTGTGCACATGCCTCTGGGGAGACAGTCTTATATTCGTTTCCTCAAGAGTAACCTCTCTAATGGTACGTAGTGTTTTCAGCCTGAAATGACTCACGGACTTAATTTTTAGACCCCTGGCTCATCAGAATCCAGGATTACATGAAGGTATTTCAGAGCTGCTACCAGAAATGGAGAAGCCGAGTGAGTAAGAACAGCGAATCGAGGCCTTTCTCCCCGGCTTTGGCCAGATCACTGTCACTTGTGTTCATTTTAAATCTTGAACTTCAGGGGGGGCCTGGGTAGCTCAGTTGGTTGAGTGTCTGACTTCGGCTCAGGTCATGATCTTACAGCTCATGAGTTCGAGCCCTGCGTCGGGCTCTGTGCTGACAGCCCAGAGCCTAGAGCCTGCTTTGGATTCTGTGTCTCCTCTCTCTCTCTCTCTCTCTCTGCCCCTCCCCCACTAGTGCTCTGTCTGTCTCTCTCTCTCAAAAATAAACATGAAAAACTTTTTTTTTTTTTTAATCTTGAGTTTCAGGAAAACGTCTGCCTTCAGAGTTCAACTAAAAAATACATTTTTAAAATATCTTGTCTGGAGGTGCCTGGGTAGTTCAGTCAGTTGAGCGTCTGACTCTTGATTTCAGCTCAGGTCATGATCCCAGGATCAGGGGATTGAGACCCGAGTAGAGCTCTGCGATGTCTGTTTAGGATTCTCTCCCTCTCCCTCTCCCTCTCTCTCCCTCTCTCTCTCTCTCCTCTCTTCCTCTCTCTCTGCCTCTCTCCCCCGATCATGCTCCCTCTTTCTTTAAAATAAAAATAAATAAAATAAAATGCCTTCTTTGGCAAAGAGGAATCTTTTGAAAGGATTGAAGCAGGGATATACGTGGTTATCTTCATTTTTCAAACTATCACCCTTGGGCTGTGTGGAGAAGGGATAGAGCCTAGAAACAGTTCTGCAGAGGAGAGACCTAGAGGGCCCAGACAGAGGCTTAGGACGTCATGAAATTTGCAAAGACAAGAGAAGGGATGTGAGAGATGCCAAGATCGGCCTTCCAGCCCCTGGTGACTCCAAGCCTGGTCTTTGGACCGGCAGCCTCGGCCCCCCTTGGGAGGCCGGGAGAAATGCAGAGTCTCAGGCCCCACCCTGGAGCCATGGAAGCAGAACCTGCATTGTGACAAGATCCCCAAGTGATGCCCACGCCCCCTTGAAATGTCAGAAGCCCTGTTTTAGAACTGTTTCCCTGGCCAGGGCAAATGATGAAAGACCGTATGATGACTTTGACCTGACTTTCAGGCATCACAAAATAGGTGACCTGTTGGAAGAGTGCTTTACCGCAGCAGCTCAGTTTTGACAAGGGCTTTCCGGGGCCAAGACATCAATCACTGAGTTGGCAGGTAACGATGCTGTTTGAAGACCTCATTGCTCTTTTATTCTATCCTCCTTTTCTCTGCAGGCACAGGTTTCTTCAAGCCTCTAGAACCATCTCTCCCATTTGAGGTGTCCTACTGAATTCGTTCATGGTAAACCTTTTATGCCTAGACTATTCTTGACTTTGTTTTATTTTCTCCCCACGTTTTCTTGTCTAATGTTTTTTTTTTAATTTTTTAAATTTTTATCTATTTTTTTGAGACAGAGAGACAGAATGTGAGCAGGGGAGGGGCGGGGAGAGAGGGAGACACAGAATCCGAAACAGGCTCCGGGCTCTGAGCTGCCAGCACAGACCCCGACGTGGGCTCGACCTCAGCAAACTGTGAGATGGTGACATGAGCCGAAGTTGGACGCATAACGGACTGAGCCATCCAGGCACCCATCTTGTCTAATGTTTTATTCTCTCTGAGCTTGCTACTTTCAGGAAAAAGTCTGATGGCAAGGTATTGTACTTCTAAGAAATATTTCAGTATTAGCAGAGTCTTAACTCACAGCCATTAGGGATGAGACTCTTACAAGCACGGAGTTAATGAGGTAATGTTTGGAGGCCCTGGCGGGGGAGGGGCTTGAAGATCTGCTAAGTTAGACAGCATGGTCTACTGTTGTTCCTCTACACATACCTTGTGCTCCTGAAATTCTTGATCTCAAAGGACTGTGCTCCTTCCTAGGTGGAATGCAATTTCCCAGCTTCCTTCATGCCTCCAGGCTGGGGTAGGTGCCCCCCACCTGTGTGGTCTCCCCGGGCATACCTCCGTCAGGGCCAGGGCGTGCAATCACTCTACACTCTGTTGGTTTACATGTCCCTCCCTCCCTTGATCTGGGTCTTTTCATCTTTACACCCTCAAAGCATAACAGAGTGCCTAGCTCATACCGGAGGCACAATAAATATTTGTTAAGTGAGTCAATGAAAGAATGTGTGACTGTGAAGGAGGCTGGTTTGGGGTGTAGGATGGGTTTGGGGAATCAGCACAACAGTGCATTTAGCAGTTTGGGATTAGAACTCGTGAACTTCTTGGGACGCCTGGGTGGCTCAGTCCGTTAAGTGTCCGATTCTTGATTTCGGTTCAGGTCACGATCTCACGGTTCGTGGGTTGGAGCCCCACGTCGGGCTCTTCGCTGGCAGTGCAGAGCTTGCTTGGGATTCTCTCTCTCTCCCTCTCTCTCTGCCCCTCCTCCAATTGCTCTCTTTCTATGTAAAATAAATAGATAAACTTTAAGAAAAAAAAAAGCAAGAAAGAACTCATGAACTTCTTAACTTATGCTGAGGTCAGGAGCTACTCTGTACTCTCACCTGGGTTTTTGAGTATCTCTGAATGACTCTTAATACCCTAATGGGCTCTTCTCGTGAACAATAATCTAGAACATTCCTTCCCACCTTAACTTTATGGGCAAGTGTAGAAACTTCTCCTCAGTTATTTTCCCTAAGGGACTTGAGTACCACAAACTGTAAGGTGGGTTTGGTCACTTATTTTTACTTTAATGGGTGTTTTATTCTTAGTTACAGAGGTATTTTTAGTATGCTTTTACTTGTTGACCGCTGAGAGCCCAAGGAACAATAGACTGGCATAAATTGACTCTGGCCAACTGTGTTTGTGGGGGAATTCCTGGCCTTAAGAAATGATACACTCATACCCAGTCTAGCCACCCCAAGCAAATTCCATGACAATACAAGGAATGTCAGGAATACAAAAGCAAGAAGAATACTTCTGTTCCAGCTTCAAACTTGGGGGATGCATTCCTCCTCACCTGAGCTTCATAATCTGTCTACAGAAGGAGGAAACAAAGACAGAGCCGTGGGAACAAAGAATAACAGAGTATGTGTGTACATGAATGGACACGTGCTTTTGGCTGTCGTTTTGGTCATCAATGATCCTCTGTTGTGGCAAGCAGGCCTCGCAATTAATCTTTCAGTTCTTCTCTACTAACGATCCTCTGAACATAGCCTACTGGCCAGTGTTTCCTAGCCCTTCATTCTTCATTCAAACACCTCTGAAATGTCTTTCTCATTCTGCATGCTCCCAACGCCCCCACACCCGCCCATGGTGGCCATCTCTTTTTTATTTCATTTTCCCAAAGCTCCATCCAACGTTACACAGTTGCACGTGGTGGCACACTGGTCTTTTCTGGTCACTGTCACATGTATATTATGTAAGAACATTGAGAGAGTGTCTTTGACAATGAACCCCAAACTTATTTTCAGCCCTTTCTCCCCCGTGCCATGGAAACATTCTTTGGCTTACTCTAAATCACAAATGAGCCATCCGTCTGGATCAAGATCATGTTTCTTGCTCTCCATCACACAGACTGAGGCTGGCTCCTCTTCCCACGTTGGAGGGAAAGGCCTTAATTTTATGCTCTGATCATCAGAGTTAGATAGCATGCACATGGTCAAGACTGAGACAATCTGCGCATGAATGGGGGGCTCTGGAAATGACACTTACCGAGAAGAGGAAGGCACCAAAGACCTTCTTCGCCTCTTTTCAACATTTCTTAGAGCCAATCCTAACTTTCGTTCTAGTACTTTTGATTTAAGAGACTTCACTGGATTTCCTCTTGTGTTTGCCAAAGCTTTGCCGATCCCCACAATAATATTGTTTCAACTGTAACAGAATTTTTGACTGGGTAGAGAGTTGACTTATGCAAGGCAAAGTATACCTGAAATGATTAATGCTTTTTTCAAGTTTGTAAGTTGCGTTTCTTGGGTTCAAATGCAAGATTCATAATCTATTGTGAATGTAGGTTACTACTGACATTTAACCAATGGAGTTGATCGAACTAGTTTCTAATACAAAAGTGGGTGCCTGGCTTTGGCGTGATCATGGGAAAGCAACAAGTTTTCATTATGTGAACCATTTACATGCTCAATCGAATAGCCAATAAAAAAAGGAAAAGAAAAAAGGGAGAAAGAAAAAGAAAGAAAGAAAAGAAAAATGGAATGCCACGTCTAAATTAAAAAGCCATTACTCAGGGGGCGCCTGGGTGGCTCAGTGGATCAAGCATCTGACTCCTGATTTCAGCTCAGGTCATGATCTCATGGTTCGTGGAATGGAGCCCCACATCAGGCTCTGCACTAATGGTGCAGAGCCTGCTTGGTATTCTCTCTCTTGCTCTCTCTCTCTGCCTCTGCCCTGCTTGTGTGCACATTCTCTCTCTCTCTCTCTCTCTCTCTCTCTCTCTCTCTGTCTCCCACTCAAAATAAATAAATAAACATTAATTTTTTTTAAAAAAGCATTACTCAGCTCTTAGTGACAATACAAGATTTTTCTTTTTTAACATCTGCAGGATGGGCACAAATATAACATCGGGGCCAACTGCATTTAAAGTCCCATATTGCAGAGAATATTATTTCCTATCTAATTCAGTTATTTCTTTTCTTCTCTCTCTCTCTCTCTCTCTTTTTGTATGTGTATGTTTCATTTTTTTGCTCTCTGAAAGATGGCAAATCGTATAGTTCAGTGACGTAAATTATCTGAACAATTTACTGGACAAGTTCCTGGCAGAAAAGGCTACTGGCTCCTATGTTCCCTTTCATGCTGCCCTGAGGAAGCAACGTGCCCTGAGGAGCCTGGGGTGGCCTGATTGGGCTGTATTGTTTTCATAGCCATAGCCAGCTGCTTAGGGGCCGAGGAAGTAAAGCACAGTCTCCCACTCTCTCTAAGAAGGCTCAGGCCGGATCTCGTTCTTGCCCCTTCAGTTCTGCTGCTCTGCCTCTGGTAATGGTCCGAATTTCACAATTCAGGGAAAAGAGAACACCAATTACGCCCCTGGACAATTACGGAATAGCTGTCCGTGCCATGCCAGGATCTTACCAATTCCGGCCTGCGATCAGTCCCTACCCTGAGGAATGTGTTCTGGTGTGTCTGCCACGCCGGCATGTTTACAAATAAGGTATGAACACCAGTGTTAATCATCTGGCACCTTTTAGAAAGACACAGTCACCCTGCTGTCTAGCTTTCGGTGTTGTGAAGGTCTGACATGGCAATTGTGAGGCGTTCTAGTGCTTTCCTTTATTGGCTCTAAATCAGGCATGTTCCAACGTTTGCAGACGAGGGCTCAGCCAGACCCTTGAGCTGCAAAGGCTCCTTTTACCTGGCCAGAAAGGGGTGGCCCTGCCAATTTCTCCAGGTTCGCCCTAACTGTCTCTTTCGTATTTCTTATGGAGGGCACGTGTGGATACATGCATTAAATGTACCTAGAAGGTAACAGTTGTGGGTAAAACAGTCTCAACTTCAGGTCGTGGCGAGCCTTACCGATTCAAGACATCTCAGGCCAGAGAACGGAATGGGATTATCCACCTTTTCCTTTTGCTTTTCTTCCTCACGTTCCACGTGTGTGTTTGGTGTTGCCCAAACACCAGCCATCAAACATGCCCAACGCCAAACAGAACAGAGAGTTAAAACCATCAGTTTCTCTCCCCAGGTGATCACCCAGATCCAAATTTCCCATTTCTGTGACTACGTGTGATTTTGAACGCCTGGCTTTCTTCACCGGCGGAAGGTCTCGGGACATCCGCTCGCCACCCACCACCGGGTTCACAACTGGACTGGGGAAGCAGCCCCCGATCAGTGTACCTGCGTTCAGCCTTCCTCTCTGCCCTCCCCGTGATTGCCAGAACAAGCTCCCGCAGACGCTCTTGGCAGCGCATTCGGTCACACAATAAAAAGTTCAGTCGATTACCTTAGACCTCTGACAACTGGCTTTCTTTTTGCTTGTCTCCTCCTCAACACAGCCTCTTTCTGACTCAGATGACTTGCTTGTTCTTCTTCCTCACAAGAATGGCTAGATGGTTGCCCTTAAGGCTTTGTTCAAGTCTGTCCACTAACCTGGAATCCTCTCTTCCCTACTCCCCACACCCCTGTCAAGACTGGAGCTTCTCATCCAGGAGAACACTTTCTTCCATTAGGGGGCCACTCTGATGACCTCTTCACTCTGCTTCCTCTGCCCCCGGAAGGTTTTAGTCTGTTGAAATTTGAGTCAATGTCAAATCATTTTGACCTGATGATATGTTGCTTTATAATTACTCACAGAGGACTCCTGGTACATTTGGAATGTACCTTGTCCAAACTCTCCCCAACCCATCTGCATGGTAGAAAGCTTTTTGAAGTCAGGAGCATGTATCTATCCTATTGTCTTTTATGCCCCTCCCCCCAACAGTCATGTGTCGATCCAGCATTCATTCAACAAATGTCCATAAGCATGTAAGGGCAGCAGACACAGGAGTGAGGAGGATAGACCCAGCCCTTGGCGTTAAAAGCCAGCATGGAGTGGGCTCATAGAACGAATATCCTGGCACATAAAGGGAAAATTAGGCATATATTTTCCAAAGGAGTAAGAAAGCATGTGTGATAGCTTCACAAATAGTGGCAAGAGAAATGGGAGAATCACATCTGATTATTTATTTTATGACACAACAACACAATTAGAAAATAACATGGCAGGCATTTACCAGATTCTACAGACCTTTTATGTCCTCTCAAAACAGTAGGGCTAGTCTTCTGGAGGCCTAGAAGTATTCTACCTCTTGATCTGGGTAATGACTACACAAGTGTATACAGATATATAAATCCATCAAGGTATACATATGTTATAACTCAATAAAACAGATTGTGTGTGCGTGTGTGTGCGTGTGTGTGTGCTTAAAGAAAAATGGTAAGAAGAAAAGCAAAGTAAAAACTTGGCTTGGAGCATGTCCTCTTATTGCCATAAAAATCCCTCCAAATCAGCCCTGCCTAGATCCCTAGGACCCAGGTTGGAGATATCTTTGTGGGCATAAAGTGCACAGCCATCTGAATGGATTCTTGTTGCATTCCATGCAAGCCTTGGAGTGAATAAGTGATTCTTAGATGCTAGAGGATTGGTAATGAACCTGAAAATCAGTGCAATGTTTCTGAACTTTGGTAGCACATTGAGACCAGCAGGGCATTCTTAAAGAAACACCAGTGCCTAGACCCCACCCTCTGAGATTCCGATTTCATTGGTCTTGGATGGGGTCCTAAACCACTACTGTTTGAAAGGTGCCCCAAGAGTTTTTAATGTGCAGCAAGAATTCATAATCCCTAGTGAATCCCATGCTGTCTTTATAGAGTTAAGGGAATGGGATTTCACAAGTTTAAGTGATTTGCCTCCGGCCATGCTTCTGGGCACACCTCTCAATTACCGGGGTACAGTGTGGAGTGTACCCATGCCTGGGAAGAACCCACTGGCTCAAGGCTACAAAGGACAAAGTGGGCAGAGCCAGGAATAAAGTTTAAATGTTCTGGTTCCTGAACTCTACTTTGTTCTACTTCTCCCCCAAATGGAGACATGATTATTGGCAAGAGCTTTCGAAATAAAAATTTTAGCTCTTGCTTTAATCTAAAAATTTGAACTCATCAGAGAGACTCCCCCCTGGCTGGAAAGATTAGAAGGAATCTAGAAGGGTGGAATTTACTCTTTAAAAATTCTTCTTGATGTGAATAAACAACGTCAATGGCTCTCCCAAGTCTTACTTCTCATTTCCCTCCTAAGCAGCCTGTCCCCAGCCCCCGCCGATAAAAGCTGTCAGTTGGGTTCATACATTTGACATAACAGACATTGTGGCATCACAGTGGCACAGTTCCATACTAAAATATAATTCAAGAAACCAGAAAAATGAGGGAGAAATTAGTCAGAAAAAGACCAATGAAGAAACTGATGGATACTGAAACATCTATTTGAGAGAGAGCATTAATGAGCTCTTTGCAAGCTAGCTCAAAACTTTCAGCAATCTATGGGCTGCCCAACTAAGATGACGTCAAGACTCTATAATGGTAAGTTGAAATCTACAAGGAGATATTTAAGACATTGAATAAAATGTTTTTAACAGCCTACAGAAAATTCATTAGTGAGATCCCCATTTAGAAGCAAATGTAAAGGACTTTCTCAGAAATCCATCATCTAGACAAGTTGAAAGTAGTTCATCTTCCTACGGTATTTTTTTTTTATCAGTGCTTTCCTTTGAGACAATCAGGCAATTTCTGCATTCACATGTGATGACTGATTTTTTTCTCTTTTTTATGGCTTTCATCTGGATAGTCATGTACATTTTAGATGGACGATCATTCTGTTTTTAACAAGAGTGCACAGTATATTCAAACACAAAAGAAAGATACATCTATTTGGCTTTGTGTCAATGTGGTTGGATAAATGCACGTAGATGAGTGATTGGTGTAGATCAAATCTAACTTGTTTTTAGAGTTGGAAAATGCAGGAAATAAGTGATAGTGGAGCTCTGATGTTGAATAACACTGAATACAGCTATGGTCTGATGTGGAGAAGGACAGCATGGAGAATTTTTCTTTAGGTGCTTTCATCTTTCCTTTTGTTTTTTTTTTTAATTATTTTGTATTTTAATTCCAGTTTAGTTAACAGATAGTGTGATAGTAGTTTCAGGTGTACAACGTAGTGATTCAACAACTCTGTACATTACCCATCGATCCTCATGGTAATTGTGCTCTTAATCCCTTTCATCTATGTAACCCATCCTCCCACCTACCTTCCCTCTGGTAACCAGAAGTTTGTCCTCTATCATTAAGAGTATGTTCCTTGGTTTGTCTTTTTTCCCTTTGTTTTATTTCTTAAATTTCACTTATGGGTGAAATCATATGGTATTTATCTTTCTCTGATTGACTTATTTTGCTTAGCATAATACACTGTAGTTCCATCCACGTCATTGCAAATGGCAAGATTTCATCCTTTTTTATGGCTGAGTAATATTCCAGTGTGTGTGTGTGTGTGTGTGTGTGTGTGTGTATACACATATACACACACACACATATATATATGTACACACACATATATATGTATACACACATGTACCGCATCTCTATCCATTTATCTATCGATGGACACTTACTTGGGCTGCTTCCATAATCTGGCTATTGTAAATAATGTTACAATAAACACAGGGGTGCATATATCCTTTAAAATTAGTGTTTTCATATTTTTTGGGTAAATACCAAGTAGCAGAATTACTGGGTCATATGATAGTTCTATTTTTAACTTTGTGACAAACTCCATATTGTCTTCCACATGGCTGCATAGGTTTGTGTTCTCACCAATAGTGCATGAGGGTTTCTTTTTCTCCACATCCTTGCCACCACCTGCTGTCATCTTTCCTTTCTGAGAGGAAGAGTTGCTTCATCTTCCTTTCCTGAACTAGACTCCTTGTTTTCTATTCTCCCTTCCCTATCCTACTTCTTCCGGGAACTTGCTACTTCAGTCTTCACTTTTTCTATTCTTTTCCATTTCTACCTCCATAAAGGCTTTATTCTTTGCTGAAAACACAAATAGTCTACTTTCATTTGAGGGGGGAAAAAAACCCACACAGACCACACTAAACCAATAAGCTGATGGCTGGTCATGCTGACCCTTTAAGCTCTCATTTATTTCATCTCTTTCATTTGTTGTTGAATCTCCAAAGCACATTCTCCAAACTCCTTGAGTTCTCTGCACTGGTCGCTATCAATGGCCACTCTTGTCTTGAAATTCTGTTTTCTCCTGGTCTCGAGATCACCTCACTCTTCTGATTCTCATCTTTTCCTTGTCTATTTCTTTTATATTTTCTTTATCTGTGTTGCACATTTAACTTCACTTTTGTCTTTTTCCAACTTCCCATCCTAGATTTCATACACTCTCATATCAAGACAATCTCCAGCCCTGAGCGCCCTTCCTAAGGGCTGAGCTCACTTTTTCAAAGCAGAATTGACAAGCTTCTGCCTAATGGACTAGCTCAGTTTCTTAAAATCCTCACTTTGGCAGGTGGTACTGTTTTTTCCATGCACCCAGGCTCAAAACATTTGAGTCATCTCGCACCTTACTGTTGCTTGATATCTGGGACCAATTAATGGCCTATAGAGTACCCATTTTTAAAGATCTGACTCTCATTTTCCTTCTATTTTGTGACCAGTGTCAGCCCCTTATTGCATCATGTAAGGACTATTGTAGTAACCTCCTTGCTGATCCTATTGTCACCAGGCTCTTACCTATTAGTACCTTTTAAGCAACACAACTGAGTTTCTTTTGCCTGTTGTCATTTGTATAACATTTCTGTGACTGGACTGCAAACATGGAAAGTCTTTAACCAAGTGCACACATTTTAGATATTCAATAAATGTTTTTTCATCCATTTATTCACTCACCCAACCAATATTATAAAGTTGCCAACTGTTTAACAAGTTCTGCTAGATGTGAGAATATACGTGTGAATAAAATTTAGTTTGTGGCCATAAAGGTTTTATGGATTCCTTATTGAATGAATGAATATAAGGAGGAAAGCAAAAGTAAAAAGTGTCTAAGGGAATAAGATATCAGAACAATGTTGTAGAAGGCATGAGGTTTTGAGTTAGGCAGATGCTCACTGAAATCTAAACATCACTTCTTACCAGCTCTGTGACTACAGTCAAGAATTCAGAGTAGCACAAACGTCCGGTAAATGATGCTTATATGACTTGGGGTTCTCTGGGAATCAAAAGGCAAAACAAGACTAGATATGACAGATTTATTGAAGAAAACACCTGTGAAGGAGAAGGAAGGAATGTGCAGGGAGAGTTCTCAGACCATGGTGTAGGTCTGATGCCTGGGAAGCAGAAAGAAAAGGAAAGGAGGATCAGATAGGGAGAATCTGAGAGTCCAATGCAGTTGCAAGAAAGTCTTGGGCAATTAGATGGGAGTCTTTGAGCCAAAGTCACCCACTGGAGGAAACCTGCGTCTCACAGGAATGGCACCTATGCTTAGCCATTGGGTAAGAGCAATTTACCTGAAGTGTGGCTTCCAAGAATGTGGTCATGGATCTGGAGGGTAGCAGCTGGGGTTGTCATTCAATTATGGCTCCCACAGCAGGACACCCAAGCAGCATATGACCACTACAATGCCTTTGACTAGAAAAAGAAAAAAGAAAATGCAACTAACAGTTGCTTAAATCAAGAGTTGAGAAGCTGTTTCAATAAAAGAGCAGATAGTAAATCTTACAAGCTTTGTGATTCATACAACTCTGTTGTAGGATAAGAGATGCCATAGACATTATGTTAATATGTAGGTATGACTGTATTCCAATAAAACTTTATTTACAAAAACTGGCAGGAAGCCAAAGTCGGCCTGTGGAGCATAGTTTGCTGATACCTGGTTTACATGGGTAAGGTGATATTTCCTCATCTGATGAGATGTCTAGACATAAGATTACAGGTGATGCTTCAGTGACTCAATGTGACATAAGACTTTTCCATCTTTTGATCTCTTATTCTCAGCATCTTAAAAGCTAGCAATGACTTCTCTGATGCCTATCCCTTACATCAAGGATAAAATGATTTCTTCCAAATCACCGAGCATCTGTAAGCTAGTTAATGAATCACATATTTATGGAGCAGTTATTTCAGATAATGTGTTATCCTAGGTGCTCCCACAGTTAACAAAACAGAACAAATCTTTGTCTAAATTAAATTCACATTCTAGTTGGGGGGTGGGGGAAGGGACAGACAGCAAATAAGATAAATAAGTAAAATACATAGTACTAGATGGTAGTAGATGCTATAGACAAAATAAAGGCAGGAAAAGGGAAGGATATTCCATGTGGTGTCAGTGGGGAGAAATTGCATTTTAAGTGGGGTAGGGCAGTAAAGGTGTCATTGAGTAGGTGGTATTTGAATAAAGATGCTTGTTAAGGCACTAAACTATAAAAATAAATTATGGAAAGATTTTCCAGAGGGGGGAATCTGTCAAGTGAAAGTTCATTTTCTTTTTTTTTTTTTAAGTTTATTTATTTATTTTGAGAGAGAGAGAGAGACAGAGAGAGAGAGAGTGCACACGTGCAGAAGGGGCAGAGAGAGAGGAAGAGAGAATCCCAAGGAGGGTCTGCACGATCAGAAGCCAATGCAGCGCTCTAACTCATGAGCTGTAAGATCGTGACCTGAGCTGAAACCAAGAGCTGAGGTTTAACCAACTGAGCCACCTAGGCACCCCTCAAGTGTGAAGTTCCAATGCGAGATCAGTGTGGCTGGAGCGGAGTGAGCCAGGGGGAGAGGGTGAGATACAAGGTAAAAGAGGTAAGGAGGCCAGGACCCGTAGAGGTTCCTGAGCTTCCGTGATGACTTTGCTTCTACTCTGAGTGAGATGTGAAGCTATGAGGCCATTGTGAGCAGAGAAACGACATGATTTACATTTTAATGGACTCACTCTGGATGCAGTGTTGAGACTACATGAAAGAGGGGACAAGATGGAAGCATGTAGATTCATTTAGATGCTTGAAAGCAAGAGTTGCTGGTGACAGAGCAGGACAGCCGCCGTGGAGGTAAGGAGAAGCATAGAGTTGCAGAATCTGAAGATTGATTGGATATGGTTGGAGCATGAGAAGAAGGGAGGCAGTGATGACTAAGTTTGCAGGCTTGCATGCTGGGGACAATCGAGTAGGCATTTACTTAAATGGTAAAGACGGGCAGAGGGAGGCTACACCAGGAAGGCCGAGAGGACAAATTGGACACGATGGATTGAGGGTCTTATTGGCTCCCTGGTCTAGGATGTTGTATAGGCAATTGGAAACATAAGTCTGCACTTAGACTCAAAGTCCACACTGTAGATGTAAATTTGGGAATCTTCCACATAGGCTTACACCCCATTAACTGGCACTTCGTCACATAAGCAGGCTACCCTGGCTGCAGGAAGGTAGATAAGCGTATGTTTACCTTCTCTGTCTTCCATAGAGAAAGGCAGCAAGAGAGAAAAGGATTGGTAATGTCTGTGGGTCATTCAACTAGCAATGTCTGTACTTAATGTCTCGTAGTTCTTCAGGTACAAATAGGGATAATGAAATCTACTTTACACGATGAGGGTGAAAATTTACCAGAGGTGAGCTATGGAAAGCTCTGGCCATACTTTAATATGTTCTTTGAATGTACAAATACCCTTTCCTTTCCTTCCAGTGACCTGAGATGCCATGGTAAATTGTTAACTCAGTCTAAAATACTTATTTTTGGACTTCCTCATTTAATAAAGCAGTGACATTGCTATTTTTATAATCACTGCTATAGCAGAAGAAAGGAACTATTTCTTTCCCCCGTGACAGTCACCCACTTTCCAGCATCGGGTTGGTTAAGCTGGGTTCTCTTCCTCTCACTCACTCTCCTTTCTCTTTTCTTAGGGTAGGGGATTTGTTTTCACTTTTACATTTCAGTTTCTGCACGTAGTAGTGGCCAAAGAACTTACAAATTCTTAGCAATGATTAACCATCACAAGACAGGCACCACGCTCCCCCAGTCTGAGACTTCCCTGGAGTGTGTCTGGGAACAACATTCACAAAACATGAAGAAGTCCAAGGCAAAACAAAGGGCGTCTACTTAAAGGCCAAGTGGAGGCATGTGTTTGGGCCCCTTTGCGGAACGAAGTCAGTGCGAACCCAATGGCCATCAGAAGAAAACTAACTCTGGAGAAGTTATTCTCCACTCCCACATCTGGCAGAAAAATATGTAGTAGCATTCCTAAGCGCTTTCTCAGCCTAATCAGTCCATTTTATATTTGCTTTACACCCCCTCCTCTCTCCCAGTGCGAGGATAAGGCAAAATGTTTGTGCATGTTTATACCTATAGAGAGTGGCTGTAAAGTCTTGGCTTAGGTAATATTATTTTATCAGTTATTGTAGTGTGATAACAATAAACCTTTTACAACGTGTTTGTCTGCTTTTCCAGACTTTGTGGCCACTGTGCGTGTGTGTGTGTGTGTGTGTGTGTGCGTGTGTGTGCATGTATTAGTTAGCTACGGCTGCCATAACAAAATACCACAGAGTGGGTGGTATTTATTTATTTCTTCACAGTTCAGGCTAGAAGTCCGAGACCAAGCTGTCAGCAGGGTTCATTTCTTCCTAGAGCTCTCTCTTTGCCTTGCAGATGGCCACGTTCTCCCTATGTTCTCATATGGTCCTTTCTCTGTGCATCGTCTATATCCTAATTTCCTCTTGGAAAAACCCCAGTCATATTGTATTAGGACCCATCCTTATGGATTTCTTTTAACTTTGTCATCTCTTTAAAGATCCTCTCTCCTGAGGTATAGGACTTCAATATATAAATCTTAGAGTAACCCAACTCAGCCTACAACAGCATGTGTTTATACATAAATATGATATATATATAAAAATACATTCATAAAGTATTACATATTATATGTCACATATTATATTTATACTTCTTATGCATATACACACACATACATGCACGCATGTATTACCCACACAGGATTCTGACATATCGTCCAATTTGTCCTTGAAACTTCCTCCTGCCTGTAGAAATACTAGTCCCCTGACTGCCTGGGACAGCTTCCCTCTGTAACTGTAGATGTCTGCCAGGGGTGTGTTGTCCAGATTAGTTAATCTTTGTAAGATGCTCTGAAGGGCAGGCTACCTTAACCTTCTAATCTCACCATGTCTGTTAAGGAGGAAAGGAATTGCTTTGCTCCTGGGACAACTTCACCTGTAGAGTCTAGGAACAGAATCTCAAAGCAAAAAGGGCTCCTTGGATGGGGAATGGAGGGGGTGGGGGTGGGGGGAGTGGACTCATTGCTTCATTGCTTTTGTTTCCCTAAAATTCCTTTAGCAGCAGGCAGGAAAAGTGACCACAGCAGGGTAGGCTTCTGTTTAGGCTGAGGAAGCAGGGAGCCAGCCAAAGACCAGGAAAAGGCCCATGCTTCTGAGTTAAAGATAAACTGAAAAGGTATTTTGAGAGCTAGCTGTTGGTCCAGTGGGAACAATAGATAAGTTTAAAGGCCTGGAGATTAAGCCAATTTCATCTCTGAGTAATTTTCTTAGGAAACTATAGATGACATAAAGGTTGGCAACAATTATTCACTGGAAAAGAGATTTTCAAGAATCTCGACTTTTCCCTGGATACATGGCCAAAACGGGCAGAAGCAGCTTAGTTGTCATTGTAGCTGATACCTTCCCTCATTTGGAGTGACTTCTCTAGATTTTATTTTCATTCATGTATAGGTGCTTAAGGCTTTGCGACTCAAAGTAGTTAAGTCTGGACCAGCAAAGTCCACGCCTCCTGGGAGTTGAAGAAGTGCAGTCTCCTGCCCTCCTAGGCAAGACCTGCTGAATCAGAATCTGCATTTAAAAAGATCCCAGTTGATCTCTATTCATAGTCAAGTTTGAGAAGCAGTGGTCTAAGGGCCTCACATACTATTTCTGACCTTTCCTGGAAGGTAGAGGTCACATACAAAAGTATCATACTCTTAAAGATTTGTTTGCTATAGCACTATAGTAGGCAATAAACAAATAGGTGTTTCGATGATCTACAGGTCTAACTTCATCCTGCTTTTTAGTCTGTGCATTGGTAGTGTTATTATTCACCTAGTTACACTACTTTTTAAATTTGTTTCATTTTTATTTTGAGAGAGAGAGAGAGCAAGAGCAAGTGGGGGAGAGGGGCAGAGGGAGAGAGAGAGAGAATCTTAAGCAGGCTCCATGCTCAGTGCAGAGACTGACACGGGACTTGATCCCACCATCCTGGGATCATGAGCTGAGCCGCAATCAAGATTCAGATTCTTGGGGTGCCTGGGTGGTTCCATCGTTTGGCGCCCGACTTCAGCTCAGGTGATGATCTCACAGTTCATGAGTTCGAGCCCCGCATCGGGCTCTGTGCTGACCGCTCAGAGCCTGGGGTTTGCTTTAGATTCTGTGTCTCCCTTTCTCTCTGCCCCCACCCCTGCTCATGCTTTCTCTCTCTCTCTCTCTCTCTCAATAATAAATAAACATTTAAAAAAAAAAGATTCAGACCCTCAATCAGCTAAGCTGCCCAGATACCCCTAATTACACTATTTTCGTGCGGTGTTATTGCCAGTCCATTACTTGACCTCCTGTGACTCAGTTTATCTTCTGTAAAATGGAATTTAAACTAGTATTTATCTCCTAATGTTCTTGTAAGCTTTGAATGAGTTAATCCCTGTGAAGTACTCATATTAGCATGTTGTGTCTGGCATATTGTAAGAGCCCAATAAATGTTAGCTAAAAGTACAATACAGCAAGACCTCCATAAATACTTACGCTGTTAAAATCTTTCCAGATGTGAATTGCTATGATGTTTTTTTGGAATGTGTTATCTGGTTTCTCCCTATGATTTGCATACTACCTTCCTGTTGTTCTTTAGGTTTCTTGAAGAAAGCATAAACGACAATTACCATCTTCCCACCAAACTGTGTAGCACGATGAGCACCATATACTAGATTCTTAGTTTTGTGCAATTATGCATGTTCATGACACAATTGTTTTGATAGTTAAAACTGATTTGTCTTATTTGATATTTTCCCACTGCAGCAAATACTAAGTTGGCTATAGTCATATATGCATCCATTCCCTCATTTGACAAAGGTTTGGGCACCTGCTGTGTTCCAGATTCTGTCCTGGGTGCTAAAGATATAGCAAGAACAAATCTTTTGAAAATTCTTTGAAGGGTTTTGCTCTAAAGAGAAGAGAGAAATTAGGTGCTCATGAAGGGAGATGGGGGTGGGGGAGGGCAAGGGAAGCTAGAAACATGGAGGATGCTACAACATGTTCACATACTCCTGAGAGTTGACACAAGATGATGATGATGAAAAATGGTGATGGGAGAGAGTTCCCTCCTTGGGGCAACAAAAGAGGGTGAGATCTAATGCATAAGTGTTGCAATTAGCCTTGGTTGGAAGCAATGACAGCTTAACCATAGAGAAAGGAGAGAAAGCAGAATGTATGGATGAGCACAGTTGCCAGGGGTCGGGTAGTGTGACAGTGGGAGAATGGGGAATTTCTCTTCTAATCGCTACTTTAAGAAATTGAAATAGGAAACAGAGTAGGCATCAACTCGGGGAGCTGAGTAAGAGAGAGAGATGGGAAATAGTCATAAAGGAGAGCAGGAGAAGGGGTGGGGTCTGCACACATGGAACTCCTGCCTTGCCATGATGTGGTCCCTTGTCCATTGTGGTCGTGAGTTGAAGGTGGGACCAGGGAGCCCATTAGCGTGTTTTCCTTTGATCCCTTTTAGCAACTTGGGTGCCGGTGTGGAATAGGCCAAGAGTTGCACCTCACCAGGTTGTGCTCATGGTTTGGCAGCAACATGCACACAGCCACTGGAAAGACTAGATGTGCCAGTTCCTTAAGAAACCCACAGAACGAGTACACTAGATATGAATTATTTGCATAATAAGAAATCATTTACTCCCGAAGAATATGCCATTCTTCCTGGTACTCTGCTCATGTTAGGTTTTTATATATTCCTGTTTTCAAATACTTTTATTTCTGGGGAAGTGACATATGTTCACATATTCTTTCACTCATGTGATTCCTTGACTTCACTTAGACCCCAAGTTTACCTATGCCTTAAACAAATTTTTTTAACGTTTATTTATTTTTGAAAGAGACAGAAAGAGCATGAGCAGGGGGAGGGCAGACAGAAGGTGAGACACATAATCCGAAGCAGGTTCCAGGCTCTGAGCTGTCAGCACAGAAACCTATGTGGGGCTCGAACCCACAAACTGCAAGATCGTGATCTGACTGAAGTCAGCAGCTTAACCAACTGAGCCATCCAGGTGCCCTGCCCCCCCTTACCTATGCCTTTTTATGATCCTTAAAACATGGCAACCTTATTTAGTATCTACACCCTGGAATGGGCAACCCCGAATGGGAAATCTGTTGATTCCGCTTACCCAGTAGTTTGTTGAACAGCGTGAAAGCGTTAATGCAGCTATTTCTGGGACTTTTGGTATCTCTTCTATGTCAGGATCTTGCTTTTTTTACATTCGCAATCGAAACTTCTTGTTTCTCCCACAAAGTTGAGAAAGGCCTTTAAAATAGATTTGTGTCACCCAAATTTCCTTTCTTGTCCCTTTCTCCACAATGTCGATCTACATTATTACCCAACTTCCTTGACTGTCCTTTACCTGAAACAGCAGTGTTTCAAAGAGCTCTTAAAAGCTTATGGCCCCAACAAGGAGGAAATGAATGAGCTTTCTTCTCTTGAAAATCTTTTGCAACCTCCTGTGGTGAGTGCAGGGGTTGCCCTGTACATTCACAATTTTCTCTGGCTGATGGACCCCTCTTGGGCAATGGGAAGCTGACTGTGCTCTGGTCACCAAATTGTCCTTGACTTGTTATTCTCTCTAATGTAAGCATTATTGGCTGCATATTTCTTACCATGCACAGGTGCAAGAAGTCCCCAGGGGGCTTCCCCACAGCTCTGTGTCATGCACAGCTTTCCCTTGATGACATTCTGTACCCTCTTTACACCTCCCTTCCCTCAAGTCTTCCCTGACAATGCCAGGGTAGGGACATTCTGTTCCAAGCTCATTAGTCAAGAATGTTACCAGACTGCCCTGAAGAGGGTTTTTTCTGCTGTGGGCTCTCCCCAGTTGGGCTGAAAAGCTGAATGTCATGCTGTCTTTATACTGAGTTCAATTCAGGATTGCATTTCCTCACCCGTGCCCAGGCACTAAATAGATGTTCTCTTGTGACTCCAACAAATTTACAAAGAAGTACAAATTAATAGTTATCCGGCCTATGGAAGAATTTAATGACTCCCTGGAATAGTCATCCTTGAACCCCTTCTTCCATATGGTTCAAGGTTTGGCCTCATCTTGCTGGGGAGAGTAGCTCTTCTAATGCACTAAGTTCGAGGAGGGTAATGTTTGTATCTGCCTGCAGTCACTCTGTGGGAATCTCTGGGAAAGATAAAGAGCCAAGCATTTGATTCATCAATGTTTATCAAGTGCCTACTATGTGTCAGGTGCTGTAATTTATACAAGTGATTCTCAAATTTTGCTGTATTTCAGAATCTCCTGGAGAGCTTAAAAATAATACCGATGCTCGTGTTACTGCCATATCAAATACATCTCTGAGGAGGGAACCAAGGCAGCAGAATTTTTTAAAGCTCCTAGCAGATTCCAATGTGCAGTCAAAGTTGGAACCAGTGTTTTTGACAGCGTTCCTCAAATTTAACATGAAAATGAGTCCCCTAGACATCTTGGTAAAAATGCAGATTTTATTCAGTAGATCCGGGTGGGGCCTGGCGTCCTACATTTTCTTAAAGTTCCCAGAGAACACTGATGCTTCTGGTCTTCAGACCAAACTTTGACTAACAAGAAATGAAGCTCATTTATCCCTTGGCATGTCAAACTTTCCTTCCCTTGTGCTTTCACATAGGTTCTTCCTTTTTCTCTAGAATCATCTCCCTGGAAATCCCCAGAAAAGATATCTTCTCATCCTTTGGTTTTTCAGGTTTTCCCTGACCACCCAATATGGAGTAATCTGTTCCCTCTTTCTCTATAATTCTCTATTTCTTGTTTTCTCAATGGTCCTTCTGACTAGTCTAAGTGCCAAGAAGCCAGGAACCACCTCCATCTTGTTCTATATAAATTACACTCAGCATTTAGCACAGAGGATCTGAGAGATACTTTTTGGATGAATGACAATAGGGGACCCTGTCCAATTTCATCTATTTTTCTATTTTAGGTGAGACAAGAAGCAGAGGTGAGAATAGTTCAAAGTTTTCTAAGAGATAGAAGACAGTATCTTTGAGCGTGTCTTATCTGGCCCTTTTTTTTCTAAAATGTGCTTTGACTGAAAAAGTATGTGCTAGCTCGAGAAACTCAGACCCCTTCCTAAAAGCAGAGCTTGAGGAAAAACACTAGGAAAATCGACTGCATCGCCTAGAGAATTCATCCCATTCCTACAAAAAAATGAATCGTCAGTTTTCAATGACTTTTCAGGTCATTGAAGCTCACTAAGATAGCACCAAGGTGAATAATCAACAGAGAAATGCCATAAATGTCTCAGAAACTGAGGTGATCTTGGGCCTGTTTCATTACTAACCTGATACCATATCGAAGCCTTAACTCACTTGGGGCAGCATCTCATCCTTCCCAAATCTGGGATATAAGATGGCGAGTATACCAAGAATCTTCTTTAGTTCCCCATTTTATTTATTTGTTGGTTTGTTTGTTTATCTACATTTTTTATTTTTTAGAGAGAGGATGAGGTGGGAGATAGGAGAGGGAGAGAGAGGATGAGAGAGAGTGTCAAGCAGGCTGCACGCCCAGCACAGAGCCCGATGCAGGGTTCCATCCCACGACCCTGAGCCAAAATCAAGAGTCACACATTCAACTGACTATGCCATCCAGGTGTCCCCAACCCCTCATTTTATGTTTAATTTTTGAAAAACAGAAAGTTGTATTGATTTCTCATGGATGGTCCAGAGGTCAGAGGTAATACCAAGGCTGTGGATGCTCCAGGTAAAGGACCATGAAGAGCCTAACTAAAGTTATTTGATGGGATTATTATTATGATTCGATGCCTCTTAAGAGGCACAAAATTTATCCAGTTTCACAAAATGGGAGGAAAGGGATATTATCGTCTCCCTTACTCTTGAGAGAACTAAGACACAAAAGAACTAGTTGATCACCTAAAAGTCTTTAAACAACCTGAAGTTGGGAAGGCAGGAGAGAAGAATAGAACTAGATCATCTCTCTTCCCAGTGGTGGCCTTTTTACACAGTGACACAGTCTCCCTTTTCCTAAATTTACTACAAGGGATTTATGTATTATGTTTTCTTTAATTTTCCTGAATGGGGCATGACAGAATCTCAAGCCTGTTTCAGGCATACACATTTGAAGGGTAATGAATTTTTGTGTTTGCCTTAAGTGTTTATTTAGTTTTTCATTTTGAAAAATTGGCTGTTACCACTGACCTTTTCCTTGGTGCTGAGAACACCCATGGGCTGTGTATATGCTGGTGAGTGTTTGTTAGTGATGTTACCTTTCCACATTATAGAACAACAAACAAGGAAATGGCAAGAAGATGTTGGAGCGATATTTAGGGACAGGATACATACAAGCTGTGAGTTTGGCGACACTGTCTGAATCAGTGCCATGGTATTATTTAATCTGATCCACATGTGGAAAAGGAAAGTTTTGGTAAGATGGTCCATCTCTCTCTCACATTTCCAAGGCCTGGAGTCTCTAAAAGGCCTGGAGCTTAGATATTCTGTGTGAGTACAGCCTATAGAGATCTCTATAGCAAAAATATAAATCAGTAAGAGTAGATGTATTCCAAGGGAAGTTTCTCTATTTGTCCTTCAGCCATTCAGTTCTAAATGCCAGGAAAAGAGAATGAAATTCATTCTGCTGCGGGCTCCAGGACAATCTTTGAAGAATAGGAGTTTGATCAGCCTACAACATCTCACATTGCTAGCACAGAAGAAGAAGCTGCCTCGAGAGATCATAGAAGTCACAGGGTCTCAGCACTGGATACCAAATGGATGGGTCTCACCTAATGCAAGCCTCCTTACAGAGCATCCTCTAGGCCTGGTGAAGAATGCAGAACTCAGAACATCGGGGAAAGTCATTCTTTGTTGGTTCTATTTTTGTTTTTATCACTTAAGTACCTGAGTGTGTGTTTTCCAAAAACAAACGTTTTTTTTTTTTTTCTTACAGTGTAATTTTTTTTTTTGTTTCACTGTCAGTGTATGCCTCTCCAATTTTTGACACAACAAATCCCTTCTTTTTATTTTCTTTTTTTTTAATATGAAATTTACTGTCAAATTGGTTTTCATACAACACCCAGTGCTCATCCCAATAGGTTCCCTCCTCCATGCCTATCACCCACTTTCCCCTCCCTCCCCCCCCCATCAACCCTCAGTTTATTCTCAGGTTTTAAGAGTCACTTATGGTTTGACTCCTTCCCTCTCTGTAACTTTTTTCCCCTTCCCCTCCCCGCTGGTCTTCTGTTAAGTTTCTCAGGATCCACATAAGAGTGAAAACATATGGTATCTGTCTTTCTCTGTATGACTTATTTCACTTAACATAACACTCTCCAGTTCCATCCACGTTGCTACAAAAGGCCATATTTCATTCTTTCTCATTGCCAAGTAGTATTCCATTGTGTATGTAAACCACAATTTCTTTATCCATTCATCAGTTGATGGACATTTAGGCTCTTTCCATAATTTGGCTATTGTTGAAAGTGCTGCTATAAACATTGGGGTACAAGTGCCCCTATGCATCAGCACTCCTGTATCCCTTTACCCAAAGGATACAGGAGTGTTGGTTCTAATTTTAAAACAGGTATTCCTTAATTTAAGTCCATGTCTGTATCACTTTAGTTTCTATACATCTATCTTAGTTTTCACCTTTAAAGCAAGATATATATATATATACATATATATATATACATACATATATATATATATATATATAATCAATGATCAATTCTTTTTCTGGCCATTTCATATCCTTTACAGAAACAGAGAGTTTCATTTACAAGTTTAAAAAGGAATGACTATTTCCAACAATAATCTTTTGAGCAATTAAACAAATATCTTAAGACCTGTCTTATTTAATGTTCTTTTCTATACTTGGAATGTAAATGATTGATTTTTGTATATGGTTTTAGAGCCTTCATGCTAGATGTTCTTCATGCATTAATTTATCCACCAGGCAATCACTTATTCATCTAACGCTCTGTATATTTTATGAAATATATAGAACGCAAGGGGACTATTATTTTCCTTCTACCCTCAATAAAGTAAGCCCGTTGTGTTAGAATCTTTATTAGCAGCTTTTTCACATAGTCATGATCTGTTTTTAGCTCAGTCCATCTCCTTCCGTCTGTGACTGGGAGGATGTCTGTTGTCTGTCAAAAGATTTACGATAAATATCTTCCGATTCATGTTAAAATGGTCTTGAGAGAGAAAGAGTAGAACCATACCAAATAGTAGCTGCTTTAATGAGACAGATAAGCATAAGTAAACAGACAAGAAACCAGAGTGCAGAAGAAGTAGTAGGTTGCCTCGTGGGGTGAAAGCAACTTTGCCTTCACCAGAATTTCCTCAGATGTTGCTGAGAAGTGTCCCACCACTAATAGCATGAACTACAAAATTTGATTCAACGTTAGAGTCTGTGATTTCAGTGGTCCCTGTGCCTTTAGACTTCTCCATTTTTTTTTCAGTTGTTTGGTTTTGTGTTCAGTGAGCGTAGGGAATAAGCCCTCCCTCAGCTGCACTGCTAAATCAACATCCCACTCTTTGCCCCATGGAGCCAATCATACAGGAGCTAGGTAGAGGTTGTGTCATTTACTTAGAGCCAGGCGTTGCTGGCTCTAAGAGCTTTACATGCATTTAATCTTGCTATTCTTCTAACAGCTTTATAGTTTGAACTCTTAACATTGAGGTGTTTGACCCATTTGAAGTTAGTTTTTGTATATGATACAAGGTAAGGGCCCGACTTCATCCTTTTGCATGTGGCTATTTAGTTTCACCAACATCAGTTGTCGAAGAGATTGTCCTTTCCCCATGGAATGGTCTTGGTACTCTTGTCAAAAATCATTTGTCCTTTTATTCCAAGGATTATTTCTAGGCTTTCTACTCAATTCCATTGCTTTAAATGACCATCTTTACACCAATACCACACTCTTTTGATAACTGTAGCTTTGTGGTAACGTTTTGAAGTCAGGAAAGGTGAGATCTCCAACTTTGTTCTTTTTCAAAAATTGTTTTGGCCATTTGGGATCCCTTGAGAATTCATATGAATTTCGGGATAATTTTTTATATTTCTGCAAAAAAATGCAACTGGGAATTTGATGGGGGTCATATTAAATTTGTAGGTCACTTTGTGCAGTGCTGACATATTAACAGTATTTTGTCTTCCAATCCATGAACACAGGACGTCTTTCCATTTATTGGTGTCTTCAATTTCTTTCAAAATGTTTTATACTTTTTAGTCTACAAGTCTTTTCCTCTTTGGTTAAGTTTATTCATCTTTACTTTATTCTTCTTGGTGCTATTGTAAATGGAATTGTTTTCTAATCTTTCTATGAATATCCCATTTTATAGATGAGAATACTAAGGAATAGAGACATTAAATAACCTGCTCCTCTAGTGGTAGTAATGATATGACCACCAGGATATGAAATCAGGATTTGATCTCAGACATCTTGACCCCAGAGTTGAGTTCTTAATTGCCCCCACTGTACTGTCAGCACAGGAAGTGGACTAGACCCTCAATGGCCTTCAGGATGGTGATTTACAGTGGAGAGTCAGGATTTCTGTGGTTCCTGACCACTCCTCCCTGTCCTTCCGTCACCCTTCCAAACTACCTCTTTCTAACAGTTCATTGCGAGAGGGAGACAAATTGTAAACAACAGACCTTCAACTTTCAAACTTTAGAGGCTTGATGAAGATTTATAGCCCATTCTCTTTAGAGTGCTCCTTTTCCTTCCTTTCTTAACTGAACTGTGAATAACTCTTATCTACTTGTGTTTTTATTTTTTTTACATCTTACCCCAATTTCCCAGAATAAGTTCAATAAATGATTATAAACTGGTTTGAACACATAGCAATACATTTTTTTCTTAATTGAACTTTGTAGTAGTGACTTTGGCATTTTCCTTATTACGGATTTGTCTGGGTTGTACAGGGATTCCTTTGTATGACCAACCTCAATAGACCACTGGGCCAAACAGAGGCTTCATTTATCTCTGGCACAGTAGCACTAACCTAATTCAGGTCAATGACCTGAAGTATTGTGATAAACTCTCTCACAAGCCCAGGTGTCAAAGACATAAAGATATATGTGGAAATACCCTAATGCTTCACCTGTTTTCCTAGAGCAGTATACTAAGAACTCATTGGGGAGCCCCTAAATGAAAGTACTGGAAAAAATGTCTCTTCTGTAACATCCTTTATGCAATCAAATGAGGAATTAATGGAGAAAGAAAAGGCAGTGGTTCTTCATTCCTTTCTGTCTCTCTTTCCACCCAAATAACCAACAAACTCTGCCCATCCTTGTTTCTAAATATCCTTCCGGGTCATTCACTCTCTATTCCCATTGCCACTGTTTTCATTCAGGCTGCCATTATCATTGGCCTATATTTCTACTGCAGTCTCCTGACTGAACTCCTACTTTCAGTGTGACCCCCCCCCAGGGTGACCCTTCCAAAAAAATCTCATCAATGGATTGCCTTACCTGCAAACGTCTGATCTTCAATCACACCACTTCCTTTTTCTGTCCCATTTCTCCGTCATATTTCTTTCTTTCTTCTTCTCCAGCTAGACTTGCCTTTAGGATATGCTATTCTCTCTTCCTGGAGCCCTAGCACTCCTTATCTCATGTTTCAGTCAAGGTCCACTCAGGAAAATGGAAACCACTGTAGTTTCAGACAGAAAGAAAGTTAGTAAAGGGAACTGGTCACATAGATGACTGAAGAACTGAGAAAGCAAACAAGGGAGGTGATACAACTCAGATTGCCAAGAACAAGAAATAGTTACCCTTCTTTGGCATGGAGGGATAAAGAGATAAGATCGTGTTATTTGATTCCAGAATTCAGGTAGATGTTAGACTCGGAGCAGAAGCTGGGGCATGGAGAGAGAGAGAATATCTTGTGGGACCTGGAGTCATTGAGGAGATGCAGCCATTGCTTGAGACCCTAATGAAAAAAAAAAAGGGAGAAGGGGCCAATACCAAGCCTTTCCCTCCTCCCAAAATCCACAATCCCACAGTGCTTCTCATTGGCTGAATTCACACTGAAGCCACAGGAGAAGAGGTCTGAATCCATCCCATACACAGCAAGGCAGAGGAGGGTAGGAAGAGATTTGCATATTCAACTAATTCCCTCTTTTCAGAATTCTACTTACATGTCATTTCTTTTGGAATACTTTTCCTGATGTTGCTGTGGTATCCAATTATGGTCCTTTCTTTAAGTTTATTACCTTTTATTATAGATACTCATTTAATTATTGTTTTCTGCGCTGGCTAATCCATGAGGTCTCTCAGAATATCCATTGTCCCAAGAACATAGTGGTATAGTAATAAATATTTGTTAAAGGAGAAAATGATCTTGATAATTGCTCTTCGTAGAAGTTGTACTGGTTTACACTCACCCACATAATAAAGTGCTTATTTTCTGACATCTTCACCAGATTGTATGTAAGTAAACTGGTTGAGACTCATGGACTTGAACGTTGAAAACGGCATGTCAATGAAGATTATATTTGCATTCTTTTCATTGCAAGTGAAGATAAGAATCTTTTCATGTGTTGAAGAATCTGCACTGACAATTACTTGTATTTTTTGTCCAATTTTCTTATTTGGTTGTTGGTCTTCGTCATATTGATTTACAGGAGTTTATATACCAGGAGATTTAGTCTTTTGCCTCATATGAGTTATGAATGCTCTTAATTCATTGTTCATTTTGAAACTTAGATTCTTATGGTTTTACTACACAAAAAAATGTTCAAATTTGTTAATATTTTCCTTTAAGGGTTTGAATTCAATATGGCTTTTGACATACTTAGGTCTTCTTTATCCTAATGATTATATATATTTTTTTAATCTCCTGTTTTCTTTTAGTATTTTATACTTTTATTTATTTATTATTTTTATGTTTAGATCTGTGATCAGCCTGGAATTTATTTTGATATAAGGTATAAAGCATAGATAAAACTTTACTTTTGGGGCTTCTGGGTTGCTCAGTTGGTTAAGCGTCTGACTTTGGCTCGGGCCAGAATCTCCCGGTTCATGGGTTCTAGCCCCCCATCAGGCTCTGCACTGGCAGCTTGGAGCCTGGAGCCTGCTTTGGATTTGGTGTCTCCCTCTCTCTCTGCCCCTCCCCCACTCATGCTCTGTCTCTCTTTGTCTCAAAAATAAACATTAAAAGAAAAAACTTTACTTTCTTCCCCTAAATATTTTTTAGTTGTCTCGACATCATTGCTTAATAAGCCATTTATTTTTCTCATGAATTCAAAATGCTAGCTTTATCACATACTAAATGTGGATATCTCTTATTTCTCTCTTTCCATTATGATGCACTGATTTGTCCATTGACGCACCAGTACCATAATGATTTAAGAACTATAACACTGAATTTTGATTGCAATATTCAGATGTTCTGGTTCAATGCCTATTAAAAATGTATGAAAAATAATGAATCATAAATGGTAGCAGTGACAAAGTTTCCTCTTAGAGATTCCAAGCTACACCATGAAGATTTATATAAAATTAAATAAGCAAGACTTCTGCATTCAGGTTGGATAAAGACTAATGCTTCCACTAGAAGAAAATCTGGATTCATTACAAAAACATCATATTTTAAAAAGATACCAGGAAACTTCAGAAACAAGAAGAACTAGATATACTAATTTTTAGTAAGGGAAAATGTTTCTGAGGAACACAGATAGCATCCAGCTCTTTTTTTTTTTTTTTAAGCCTTAAGGACATTTATTAACTATGGGCATAGGTTGAGCGTTGGATTTCCCCAAGCAAAGAGACTCTATAGGGGAAAGGAAACCAGCAAAGCCGCAGAGCTGGTGTGTCCAGATGAAAACTCACAGGGACCTAAATGCACCACTGGATTCCCATGGAACATTTCCCGGGTTCCGCTGCTTTGTGGAAGAAGAGAACTAGGACGGAAGATTTTAAAAGACAGAGTAAAACCTCTCACAGTCTTGTGTGCTTGGGAAACAAAAAAACTGCTGGGATAGCATTGACCTTACTACAAGACATCTGCCGGAGTCTGAGGACACATGAAGCTGGAACCCAAGCAGGGAAGGTTTGGATCTCTTAATCCAAGAGGAAATGGAGACTCTTCAGGCTTTCAGTCAGAAGATCAGAGGTCCATGTCCTGAGGGCAGAAGTAAGCCATAGAGGAGATGATTCTCACTACACTGCAACCCAGCAGTGTCCCAGCTCAATTTCTGACAACTGAGTTGATCAGAACCTCACTTTGTTTGCCTAAGAGAGGAAAAAAAGGAACATTCTAGAAAACATCTTCTGGAATGGTTCCTTAGTATGCGGTATCTGGAAAAAAATTCAAAGTTACTAATCATGCAAAGAAATAAAGCTGACTGATAAACAACAGAAAAATAATATAATAGATCCACAGATGATCAATATATTGGAGTTAGCAGATGAGGCTTTTAGTAAAACTAAGATTATTATGCTAGAGGAAACAGAACAGGAAGAACAAAGTAGATGAAAGTATGGAAAATTTTAATAGATAAATCTATAAAAAAGAAGCTGTGGATATTCCAAAACTGAAAAACTTTAAAACTGAAAACTGAAAAACAGGATGAACACAGAGAGAACTTAGGCAAATTGTAGTCAAATTGCTTAAAATAAAAGTCTTAAAAACAACTAGAGGAAATGTAAGCACATTACCTTTACAGGAACAACAGTAACGCAGTGTCTCAACAGAAGTGATGGAAGCCAGGGGCAGTGAATAACATTTTCCAAGGGTTGAAAAAAATCAAGAACCAATTTATATCCAATAAAAACATAGAATTTATATCCAGTAAAAACATCCTTCAAAAATGAAAGTGGAATACATATGTTTTTAGACAGAGTTCAAGAATTAGTCAAAAATAGACTGCACTAAAGGAAAAACTAAAGAATACAGAGCCCAATCCTTCAGTTCGAAGAAAAATGATTATAGATGGAACCATGGAAATATTGGAGGAAATAAAGAATCATGTAATGGGAAAATATATGGAAATTTAAATCTGATAGTACAAAACAATAATCTTAATGTGGGCAGAACATAAATTATATGCAGAACTAGAAATGCATGGCAATGGTCTGCAACAGTGATTGGAAGTAAGTGGAATATAAAGGCTTCTAGAAATGTCAAGAAAGTGGTAAAAGTTATCATTTATATTAATAGTGTAATAAGCCAAGAACGCCTATTATAGTCACTAACATAATAATAATTTAAAACTAACAAGTTAATAGAAGGAAAAAATAGATAATAAATAATTGATTACCTCAAAAGAAAGTAAGAAAAGAAGAACAAAAGAGAAATATAAATAGGTCAAATGGAAAACAAAAGGTAGTCAATATAAACCCTAATGTATCCATAATTATGTAAAATATAAATGAACTAAATACTACTGGTAAAAGAATATTATTGTTAGACTCAATGAAAAAATATGATGCTTAGGAGAGCATGAAGTTTGAAGAAAAAGAATGGAAAAAGATACACAATGAACATTCGACTCCTGATTTCAGCTCAGGTCATGACCTCACGGTCATTAGATGAAGCCCCATATCGGACCCTGTGCTGGGCCTGGAGCCTGCTTAAGATTCTCTCTCTCCCTCTCCCTCTGCCCTTCTCCCACTTGTGCACATGCACAATCTCTCTTTCAAAGAAAATTAAAAAAAATAAAAAAATAAAGAAAGCTAGTGAATCTATACTAATATCAGACATGTTATATTTTAAGACAAAAAACATTACTAAAGATAGAAAGACATTTTACCATGATAATGTCAAATCTATCAGGAAGAAATCACAACACTTTGATACATGAATATCAAAAACATTCTTCAAAATATATAAAGCAAAAAGACAAAAATTAAAAGGTGAAAAACACAAATCTAAAATCGTAGTGAAATACTGAGGCTCCTCTTTCAATGCACAATAGAAAAAACAAACCAAAAAAAATCAGTAAAGATACAGATCATGTGGATAAGAATGTTAACTAGGTTGATTTGATTGACAATAGAGAATATTGTATTCAAAAATGATTAAAACTTTAAAGACACAAGAACATTTTCTAAAACTGGCCATATGCTGGGTTATAAAGAAAGCATCAACAAATTTCAAAAGATTGAAACCACTCTGATTGTGTTTCCTCACCATAATGGAATTAAACCAGACATCAAAAGCAAAAGGACAAATAGAAATATTTTAATGCGTGGAAATGAAACATGTGTTTCTAAATTATTCACAGGTCAAAGAAGAGATCAAAATGGAAATTACAAAACATGTTAAGAAAATGGTAACAAAGATACAACACAGCAAACTTATGGAAATCTCGCTAAGGCAATTCATGGAGGAAAAGAACTCCCTGAAGTACATATATTAGAAAAAAAAGGTGAAAATTTAAGTTTCCACCTCAAGAAACTATAAAAATAATAGCAAACTCAAGATTAGGAAAGTAGAAGGAAAGAAATAAAAAAGATACTGGCAAGTAAGAATACAATAGAAAAGAAACCAACAGTTGAGAAAATCAACAAAGCTAAAACTGGTTCTTTGGGGGGGGGGGTACAATAAAATTAATAAGCCCCTAATAAAAATGATCAAGGAAAAGAGAAAACACAAATTACAACAATCAGTGATGAAAAATGAACATTAGTTAAGATCTTAGAGGCATCTAAAAAATAAGAAAATGTCACATATTTTATGAAGATAATGTGCTAATTTGAATGAAATATATAAAAATCCTCAAAAAATAAACCTTACAGAAGAACAAAGAGAAAATATGAATGTTTTATACCTATTGGAAAGCTTGAATTATTTATTTGTTTGTTTGTTTGTTTGTTTATTATTTTTTCATTTACTGGGGCTCCTGGTGGTTCAGTCTGTTAAACATTTGACTCTTGAATTCGGTTCAGGTCATGATCTAACAGTTAATGAGATCAAGCCTCACATCAGGCTCTTGTGCTGACAGTGCAGAGCCGACTTGAGATTCTCTCTCTGTCCCTCCCCGCCCCCCAAAATAAATAAATAAACATTTTTAAAAAAAGCCTTCTCATAAGAAAATCTAGGTCCAGATGGCCTCATCTTTGAATTTCTCAAACTATTAAGGGATAGAATAATACCATCTTACATAGAGTATTCTAGGGAGTAAAAATAAAAAGGAAGGGGGAGGTAGTAAGTAAAAGTTTCTTAGAATACACAAAATTTTAACCATAATAGAAAAAAAAGATAAATAAAATTTTGTCAAAATTTAAAACTCTGTTCAGCACAAGATACATTAAGAAAGTGAATAACAGGTAAGAGCCAAGACGAAAATATTCACAATACATCTATCTGACAAAGAACTTGTATTTTATCCAGAATATATACATATACATATATATATATACATATATATATTTCTTTTATATATATGTATTTATATTTTTATTTGTGTATAAATATATATGTATTTATTTTTTATGTATATAAATATATTTATATTTATTTATATATAAATAAAATTTTAATTTTAATAAATTTTAATAAATATTAATTTTAATATTTATGTATTTATATATTTTTATTTACATATATATTTATTTTTTAAGTTTATTTATTTTGAGATAGAGCTAGGGGGGAAAGAGGAGAGAGAGAGAAAGAGAGAGAGAAATAGAATCCCGAAAAATCTCCATGCTCAGTTTGGGGCTTAATCCCGTGACCGTGAAATCGTGACCTGAGCCAAAATCAGGAGTTGGATGCTTAACTGACTGAGCCACCCAGGCACCCCCAGAACATATTTTTAAACTAAGGTTCTTGCAATTTCCTGCCAACCAGGTCCAATAGGCATAAAGACACTGAAATGTTGGTGCCAGCATGATGTTTTGAGGCAAATCAAGTATCAGGTTCCATTTGGACGATATTATGACAAGGAACTAACATGGCCCAAAGTAAAACAGTTAAACAATAGTAGGCCGCTGTCTCTGCCATGTGAATGCATATTATTTCCCACTATTTTTTCTTCTAGAGCCCTAGATAACTTCATAAAACACAAGAGTGAAAATAACCACAAAATTTCAGGGCCTTGAATATACTGGTGAAGTTTCTAGGGGTCTAATTTTAGGGACCCTTAGGATATTCCCTTACACCACTCACTAAAGAAAAAAGCACATGATGGATAGTTTTCTTTGAATTATGAAGGCAGCATATAGCATAGTGAAGCATGCTGCTCCAATCCATTTATCAGGTAACCCACAAGGACATTGGTTTCGAACGAATCAGAAGAGAAGGCTCTGAAGCAGGTTCATGCCGCACTGCAAGCTGTTCTGGCACTTGGGTCATATGCCCCACTACATCCAACAGTGTTGGAAATAACTGGTTCTCAGAAAGTTCTGGAAAACCTCAAGAGAACATTCACAGAACAAGTTCTAGGTTTTAGAGTATGGACATGTTCTCTCTGCCAACAATTCTCCATTTGAAAAGAGCTCCTGATTATGCCTGATCATGACAAATGAAATGACCACCCAATTCTAATTTCTCCTAATGAACTGGGTATTATCTGATCCATCGAATGGTAGCATCCCATTGTAAAATAAAGATTGTATACACAAAACTGGACCCGAGTGGGTCCGGAAAGTACAAGTACAATGTATAATAAGCAGGCAGTTCAGACTCCTATGGCACCTGCTCCTACTACTTTGTAACTTCTGCCTTGACCCATACCCATGGCCACATGGAGGTTTCTTATGACCAGTCAATGGAGGAGGAAATAATGTGACCCTGGTTTACAGATGTTATCTGCATAGAGTGTACATGATAGTCTTATGCAGGGCAGTCCCTGAATGATCGTGCTGAAGGGAAAGTCTCCCAGAAGGCCTAAATCCATACCTACATATCTATATCTATATCTAGTTGTCCACTTCCCGTGGGAGGAGGGGTGATCTGCTATGGATCTACATTAATTCATGGGAGGTGGCTGATGAGTTGACCTCCTGGATAAGGACCTGTCAAGTTGAAAATTTTGTACAGGAAGTTCTGGGGCAAGTGGTAAGTGAATGAGATTTTGGAATGGGCACAGGGTATGTAAATATTTGTATGTAAATTTGTATGTAATTGTATGTAAATATGTAAATATCCCTAGATACCAGGCAGTATCTACTTCAGAGGCTTTCAATAATCTCATTGTCAAGATAAGTCACCCTATAGATCTCAGCCTTTTCCTCCCACTGTCCTGCCTTGATGAACCCTGGGGGCAGAAAAGGCTAAGCTTAGAACTTGGTGGATTCACTGTGACGTCTCCGAGTGCTGCTTTCTTGCCCAACAGCTCTGATAAAAGGAAAACCACGGCATCCCAATAAACATAGGATGACCGAGCAATCATTACCCACAAAAAGTGAAGGTTCAGCTACACCCTGTCAGACCAAGTTGCATGTAAGGAACTATGAGATGGGTGGTGAAAGAATGTTGGTATGATTATCCACTGGGTCTCCCGACCATCTTTGCAAGTAAAACTGTGTTTTATATTAGTTGATTCTCTTCGCCCCTGCTACATTACACCTTATATGGAGAGTATTGAGAGTAACTAATGTGTTAAGTTTTTGACGGCAGGATGACTGAGAGTATAGCAGTAGGACTCAGTATATATCTGAGAGGAAACAGCATCCATTAGGATTTTATGTGTCTCCTGTGCTGGGATCACAATAGTTTTCATCCAAAAAACAAGAGTAGATGCTGAGGGGCAAAAGAAGTGGACTGAATATTTTCTTTTTCCCATTGAAACTGCTCTCCATCCTTTACTCTGTGTCCAGAGAGGCTTACCTCTATGGGTTATATTAATGGGCATCTTCACTTTCTGTCTTCTTGTTGGGTTTACCCAATAGAAATCCCCAGCAGGGGTCCAGAGGACTAGAAGAAAGAGTGAATTCCGAGTGTATATTCCTCTAGTTTTTCATTGTTCTACTTAAGGATTAGTTCCTACTAAGGAGAACTTCTGGCTTCTAGTGACCAGTCCCTCTGTAATAGCCTCTGTTGCCCTGGGATAAGGCACTACTCCTTGTTGGCTTCCCTAAGCCCTGCACATACTTCTGTAATTGGCTCTCTACTAAATTCCTCTTAATTACTCATTTGACTGTGCCTTGTTCTCTGCTTAATATCCTAGCAGTTTATATCTCCCCTCAAAACCCTTCTTATTAATGCATTCCTAATATTAACATATGACATTACCACCTACCCAGTTACCCAAGATGGATATCTAAGCGACATCTTGATGTATTCTTTCTCTCAGTCTTCCTGGCTTGCTCACAACCAACTCTTCTTTTCTTTTAAATTTTAGTGAGTTAACAAACAGTGCCATATTGGTTTCAGGAGTAGCATTCAGTGATTCATCACTTACACACAACACCCATTGCTCATCACAACAGGTGCCCTCCTTAGGACGCATCACCCATCTAGATCATCTCCCACCTAATTCCTCTGTCAACCTGTTTGTTCTCCATCATTAACAGTCTCTTGTGGTTTGTCTCCCTCTCTTCTCTCCCTGCTGTCCCATATGTTCATCTGCTTTCTTTCATAAATTCCACATATGAGTGAAATCATATGATATTTGTCTTTCTCTGATTGACTATTTTGCATAGCATAATACATTCTAGTTCCATCCACATCATTGCAAATGTTAAGATTTCATTCTTTTTGATGGCTGAGTAATATTCTCTTGTATACGTATGCCACATCTCCTTTATCCATTCATCAGTCAATGGGCACTTGGGCTCTCTCCATAGTTTGGCTTCTGTTGATAATGATGCTATAAACATTGGGGTGCATGTACCCTTTTGAATCTGCATTTTTGCATCCTTTGTGTAAATACCTAGCATTGCAATTGCTAGATCATAGGGTAGTTCTCTTTTTAGTTTTTTGAGAAACCACCATACTGTTCTCCAGAGTGGCTGCACCAGTTTGCATTCCCACCAACAGTGCCAGAGGGTTCTTCTTTCTCCACATCCTTACCAACATCTGCTGTTTTTGTGTTGTTAATTTTAGCCACTCTGACAGGTGTTAGGTAGCATCTCATCATGGTTTTGATTTGTATTTCCCTGATAATGAGTGATGTTTAGCATCATTTCGTGTGTCTGTTAGTCATCTGGATGTCTTCTTTGAAAAAGTGTCTATTCATGTCTTCTGCCCATTTCTTAACTGAGTTTTATTTTGTTTTGTTTTGTTCTTGCATGATGAGTTTGATAAGATTTTGGATACTAACACTTTATCAGATATACCATTTGCAAATATCTTCTCCCATTAGGATGCCCTTTAATTTTGTTGATTGTTTCCTTCACTGTGCAGCAGATTTTTATCTTGATGAAGTCCCAATAGTTCATGTTTCCTTTGTCTCCCTTGCCTTCAGCAATGTGTCTCATAAGAAGTTGCTCTGGCCAAAGTCAAAGAAATTGCTGACTGTGTTCTTCTCTAAGATTTTGATGGTTTCCTGTCTCACATTTAGATCTTTCATCCATCTTGAATTTATGTTTGTGTATGGTCTAAGACAGTGGTCCGGTTTTATTGTTCTGCATGTCAGTTCTGCATGCTCCAGTTTCCCGAGCACCATTTGTTGAAGAGACTTTTTTCCTTTAGATATTCTTTCCTGCTTTGTCAAAGATGAGTTGACCATACAGTTGTGGGCCCATTTCTGGGTTTTCTACTCTGTTCCATTGATCTACGTGTCTGTTTTTGTGCCAGTACCATACTGTCTTGATGGCAACAGATTTGTTATATAGCTTGAAATTCATAATTGTGATGCTTCAGTTTTGTTTTTCTTTTTCAGGATAGTTTTGGCTATTCAGGGCCTTCTGTGGTTCCATACATATTTTAGGATTGTGTGTTCTAGCTCTGTGAAAAATGCTGGTGTTATTTTGATAGAGATTTCATTAAATGTATAGATTGCTTTAGGTAGTACAGACATTTTAACAATGTTTGTTCTTCCAGTCCATGAGCATAGAAGGTTCTTCCATTTCTTTGTGTCCTCTCCAATTTCTTTCATAAGTGTTCTATAGTTCTTAGACTACAGATCTCTTACTTCTTCAGTTCGGTTTATTCCTAGGTATCTTGTTGTTTTTGGTGCAATTGCAAATGAGACCATTCCTTGATTTCTTTTTCTGATGCTTTGTTATGAGTATATAGAAATGCAACAGATTTCTGCACATTGATTTTATATCCTATGACTTTGCTGAATTCATGTATTAGTTCTAGGAAATTTTTGTGGAGTCTTTCGGGTTTTCTACATTAGAGTATCATGTCATCTGGAAATAGTGAAAGTTTGACTTTTTCCTTGCCAATTTGGATGCCTTTTATTTCTTTTTGTTGTCTGATTGCTGGGGCTAAGACTTCCAGAACTATGTTAAATAGTAATGGTGAGAATGGACATATTGTCTTGTTCCTGATCATCAGGGAAATGCTCTCAGTTTTTCCCCATTGAGGATGATATTAGCTATGTGTCTTTCATGATGTTCAGGTGTATTCCATCTATCCCTACTTTTTTGAGGGTTTTTATCAAGAAAGAATGCTGTATTTTGTCACATGCTTTTTCTGTATCTATTGACAAGATCATGTTGTTCTTATCTTTTCTTTTATTGATGTGGTGTATCATGTTGATTGATTTGCAAATACTGAACCAGGCTGCAGCCTAGGAATAAATTCCGCTTGATTGTGGTGTATAATTCTTTTTTTTAATGTTCATTAATTTTTGAGAGAGAGACAGAGTGCAAGTGAGGGACGAGCAGAGAGAGAGGGAGACACAGAATCTGAAGCAGGCTCCAGGCTCTGAGCTGTCAGGACAGAACCTGACACAGGGCTCGAACCCATGACCAGCGAAATCATGACCTGAGCTGAAGTTGGATGTTTAACCAACTGAACCACCCAGGAACCCCTATCATGGTGAATAATTCTTTAATGTACTGTTGAAACCAACTCTCCTTCTTTAATATTTTTATACACTTACCATGCCTACTGCTACTACAGCTTTATAACTCAATAGTTGCAATGGTCTTCCAACATAACTCCTTTTTTTGAGTCTTATGCCTACCTATCCATCCTACCCCCTGTTGCCTTTCAAAAATGCATAGTTGAGCACATCTCATTATTGCTTAAAACTCTTCGATGTTGCTTCTTCATCAGTCTCAGTCCAAAGTCCTGAGAATGACACGAACGCTTCTTCAAGCTCTGGATCTACCTGTTTCTCTCTTCTTTCCCTCACATAGTATCTTTGGACATACTGAATTGATTGACATTCTGAGAACCGACCAAGCTGGCTCATGTCATCATGCCTTTGTGCATGCTGATTGCTTTGTGTGGCAGGCTGTTCTCGATCTTGTCTACCTGGGAAATATACAATTTTTTTAAGACACGACTCAGATATTAATTTCTGTGTGTATACTTTCCCGATCGACTTGAAATTTATGTAGAATTTCTGGAACTACCTTACATTTGCTCTTTCAGTAAATATTTATTAACACCATGTATCCCACACTTGTTCCATCATTAAAGATATAGTACTGAATGCAACATGGTCTCTAGTCTCTTGGAGATGGCAATCTAGTAGAGAGATAAAGACAAATAAAAACAATTAAATATATGGTATATACTTTTGTGATTCAGGGTAGGGAATAACATGAAGGAAATTAAGAGACTTCCTGGAGGGAATGCCATATGATAGAGGATGGTCACGGCAAGTCTCACCCATAAGGTGACATTTGAACAGGAGCCAGAATGAAGTAAGACAACAAGCCATTTGGGCAACTGAAAGAATATCATGCTAGGCAGGGAGCCCTGTGGTCTCAAAAGCCCAGTGGCAAGTATGCATTTAACACTTAAAAAGATCAACAAGGTGGCCAGTGTAGAAAGATGTGAGTGGGGTAGAGAATTGTAGGACACGAGATGACAGGGCTATGGAACTTGGAGGAAGCTTGGGTTTTTCTCAGGGAATATTGGGGAATTTTAAGGGGAACGCTAATGTAATCTGACTTAGGCTTTTTAAAAAATGACTGCGGCTCTGTGCTGACAGTAGTCTGTAACTGAGCACGGGCAGGGACAAAGAGGCCAGGCAGGAGGCTTTGTAGTTATCCAGAAGATGGTCGTGATGTGGACCAGCGGAGGTGGTGAGAGATGCTTCAATTCAGGATATATCTTGCAAGGAGAGCCAATGGATATAGTGAAGGAGTAGATGGGAAGGAGGTAGACACACACACACACACACACACACACACGATGCATTGACCAAGGGAAGAGAGAGTTAAGAATGACTTCAAGGTGTTTGCTTGAGCAACTGAGAGGTGGGGAGGGCTCTTTCCTGCCCTGTGGAGTCCAGCAGGAGGAGCATCTTTTGGCGGGGAATGAGTAGTTCCATTTTGGATGTATTAATTCTGAGTTGCACACTAAATGTCTCCCCAGAGATCTCAGGTAGACAGTCAAATATATATACCTGGAGTTAGAGGTATGTGATAAAGACTTAGGCGTGAAGATCTATCCATAGTTCTCTGTGATAATGCCTGTGATATTCTGTTGGATTTATTGCATATTGGCACCCCTAAGTAAACTATAAGCTCCTTAAGGCCAGCAACTCTGTCTGCTTCAATTTTGTATTCATAGTACCTAGACCAATGCTTCATAAATATGTCCTGGTTAAAATGATCGTGTGCATGGCTCTCATTTGCCCTCCTCTGCTCTTTCTCCTTGGCATACCTATTTTCTTTCTCATCTCCTTGGAGGAAGAGATATGCTGGACCCATCTACTTATTCTTAACATCCAGGACACCACCACATACGTATATGTATATATGTAATAGGTCCTCCATATGTATTTGCTATATTGAATTAATTATCCCATACTCTATTTACATCTACATTTTGGATATCCTTTTGGATCAATAAGCACACACAATTATAATTTTGAGATGGGATTCCCAGCAGACCACATCTGTCCCATATCTGGTTACCCAAGTGTCAGGCAAAATTCAACATAAGTGGAAAAAAATGAAGGAATTTATTCTGCAGTCAAATACCATTGACTGCAGGAAGCTCAAGTATTATCCATAATATTAATATATCCCTCCATTTTATGGTCTCTTATAGTTTTCAAAGACCTTTTGTACACATTTCCTCCTGTAATTCTCATAACCAACAGAGCCCCAGTGAGGACATGACTTGCCAAGTACTACGCTATTATTATGACAGGGTTTGGAGTCAAACCTGATTGTTTTTGTTTGGTTTTTTGGTGTGTGTGTGTGTGACTCTAATTCTTAGGCTCCTTTCTCTACTTTTCTTTACACCATTTTAGCTTCCCGGTGGTCTCTATATTTTTAGTCCAAAATGTTGAGTTTTGAAAGTCTCTTTTCTACTGAAGACTGTTGTAAAATGTGTCCTGACTCTGTATCATGATGACTTTTTAGAGCAACGAAGGAAACACGTACGGTGAAATTTGGAGGTGATTCCTGGCACCTGTTAGGATGGCTATTGTCCAAAAAAAAAAAAAAAGATACCAAACGTTGGCGAAGATATGGAGAAATCAGACCTCTCTTGCACTGTTGATGGGAATGTAAATTGGTGCAGCCACTGTGAAAACAGTATGGTGGCTCCTCAAGAAAACAAAAATAAAATTACCATCTGATCCAGCGAACTCAATTCTGGGTATTTATCCAAAAGACTTGAAATCGAGATCTTGAAGAGACACGCGCACTCCCATGTTCATTGCTGTGTTACTCACAATAGCCAAGTTGTAGGAACAACCTAAACGTCCATAGATGGATAAATGAATAAAAAAAATGCGGAGGTTCCTGGGTAGCCCAGTCGGTTAAGTGTCCGACTCCTGGTTTCAGCTCAGGTCACGATCTCACGGTTCGTGAGATCGAGCCCTGCATGGTCGGGCTCTGTGCTGACAGAGAGGAGCCTCTCTGTCTCTCTCCATCTATCTTTGCCCCTCCTCTGTGTTCTCTC
This sequence comes from Prionailurus bengalensis, assembly GCF_016509475.1. Lineage (NCBI taxonomy): Eukaryota > Metazoa > Chordata > Mammalia > Carnivora > Felidae > Prionailurus > Prionailurus bengalensis. The sequence goes on along the minus strand of NC_057349.1, from coordinate 16,522,644 downwards.
TCTTTTTATTTCTCTCTTTGTCTGTCTCTATCTCTCAGTAAAATAAATGAATTTAAAAAACAAAATGTGATACACACGCTCACACACACACACACACACACACACACACTCAGAGGAAGATTATTCACCCATCAAAAAGAAGAAAATCCTGTCACATACTACAACGTGGATGGACCTGGAGGACATTATTCTAAGTGAAATAAGCCTGTCACAGGAGAGCAAATAACGCATGACTGTCTTTGTATGAGGTATCTAAAATAGCTAGATTCATAGCAACAGAGAGCCGAACAGTGGTTTCCAGGGGCTTGCTGGGGGTGGGGCGGTGGGGGAGAGAAAGGGGGAGTTGCTGTTCACACAGGTACAAAGTTTCACTAAGAGAACATGAGAAAGTTCTAGATGTATGCTGTCCAACACTGGGCCTATACTGAACCATGCCAGATTGCACACTTAACATTTTGTTAAAAGTGTGTCTCTGAAGTTGTATTCTTCCCACAATGAAAAGAAAAAAGAAAGAAAAAAAAAATGGAGGTGATCTGTTGACCAGAATAGAAGATATAGGACACTGCTCTCCTGGCAAAATGCTGGAAAGGTTGCCAATTTGCAAAGCTGATTGTAAGCATTTCGTTTAGCAGTGTGGTCGCCCTGGTGTAGACCCCCTGCCCTGTGAAGGAAACGACACTGGGCGGCCTAACTGGTGATTTCTGTTTTCACATTTTCAGGCACCATTTTTTTAAGCGAGTCCTGGAATGGGACAGAAGCTTCTGCTTACTGAGTTATATGCTGTAAAATGCGAAGCTGATGTCATGATTTCTTCTTTTCATACCAGCCAGTGTCGTTTTTCTCTCTTGCAGGGCCCCCACCTCACCCCCGTGCCCACCCCAAGCTACTTGAATTTCCTCCATCAATATTTCCTCCATGTGCTCAGAAAAGAAAAGCCCTGGAGAAGTGAATTTGACACCCTGGCCTTCGCTCTTGCTTGGACATTCGTCCTTTCGGAACCAACATTCAGAGCGTTTTCTGTCTCTTTTAAATTTGTCGTGCTGCCAGACAGACACCAAAGGGGACCGTGGATTGTTGACAAGATGCAGGCACTATAGCGTCCACGTAGGACATGGAATATCGAGTGTTGAAACACTCAGGCCCTCTTGCCTCTCTCTGAGGGCGTCCCCGTGAGTGTTTTTACTCTCCGGCGAGGCAAACACAAAGAAGTCTATGTGCAAACCATAACCAGCCTTCACACATCTGGAATGCTCCCACAGTCGGTCTACAAAGCAGCTGAAGGAGGACCGATATACCCTGGCCACGGACCTCACGCCATCATGGCGCGTTGCAGACTCTTCCCTGGGGGAAGCCCTGAGTTGTGCACCTGCTGAAGCCACAGCTTCATCCCGTTGGGCTGCTGGAGATTTGTCCACTGAGGACTGAGACACGCTTCTTTTCATGCTGTTCCCCAGGCTGGTCTGGACTCGGGAGGGGACACCTGGATCATTCTGGGAGCCAGGTCCCTGGTTGTAGCTGTACATCCGCCCAGCCTCTGTCTCTCTACCCCCCACCCCAAGTTTCCTCATGGGCATGGGCATGTCCACATTTGACAGCCAGATGGAGAGTCTGAATTATGACATCTGCCTGGTCATCAATGTCACCCTTCTGTCTGACAGTTTGCCTTGCTGACTCCTTTACCCAGTTTGTTCAGGTCAGGGTCATTCGTAAAATGCTGAGCTAAAAGAACCAACATAATCAGGAAATCCCTGTGTTTTCACAAAAAGCAAAATTCAATTTTGTCTTCTCTTGGAGGCTTGGTGTTTGACGTCAGCATTGGAATGGTGTTCATTATGAAGCATCCTCTGTATCTATAATAATGTTAGAGATGTTTAGATGCTTCCATGGTCCAAACTGAAATCTAGAACCATAAAGCTCTACTGCTGTATTCATTCTCTGTATCAGTATTTCATAGGGATCTGGATGTGGCAGGTCTTATTTTTAGCTCAGTTTTTATAGAATATAAAAATTCTATGCATCTAATTTCAAATTATCTTTTTTTTTAATTTTTTTTCAACGTTTTTTATTTATTTTTGGGACAGAGAGAGACAGAGCATGAACGGGGGAGGGGCAGAGAGAGAGGGAGACACAGAATCGGAAACAGGCTCCAGGCTCTGAGCCATCAGCCCAGAGCCTGACGTGGGGCTCGAACTCACGGACCGTAAGATCGTGACCTGGCTGAAGTCAGAGGCTTAACCGACTGCGCCACACAGGCGCCCCCAATTTCAAATTATCTTAATTCTCTCTTCGACTTTTATGGACATGCCTACCTCTCACTTTGGTCAGTATAATACTATTTTAGAAATGATAAAGAGGAGGGGAAGTATAGTACATTGTGGGGACATGTGTGAATTATGAGGTGTCCTAGTGGGCCGAATACTAACAAGAATTTAGGTCGTGTTGTGGTCTCTTTCTCTAAAATTGGGCAAAATAATAATCCTGTACAGTTATTGTTCTCCCACCTGCATTTTTAAACTTACTCTGACTTTAATAAAAGCCCTCTCTCCTGGTTTTTTTTTTTTTTTTTTTTTTCAGGACTTGTATCTTTGCCCTGGAGGAAATTTAAGAAAAAAAACAAAAAAACTTGTGATTTTCCCAGGTCTGAGAAATTCACAAACGAAGTTAGTGGGATACAGAGGCTCCTTGCCTAACATTAACTACTATGTATTTTTTAAGAATCCAATGTCACCAGGACTATTTTTTTCCAATTGGTCCTTTTCAAATTTATTTTTCAGAAGTGCGTACAAATTTGTATATTCATTCCAGCCCGCATGGAAGGCGAAGGCCAGTTGGGTCAGGCTGCGGTCTTGTAAAACCGACAATGCCTGCTCATTCTTACACGCACGGGCTTCATGAGAGGAACAATTTGGGGGGAGAGTATTACTGTCGTCTCCACTCTAACGGGAGGCTGAGATAATAAAACAGTGTACTTGGAACAAATCATAAATGTAAATGAATCATAAAGAGACACGAGACACCGAGAAGCCAGCGTTATGAAGTTTCAAGTAAGGACAGTGGAGAGTTTAAGTCCAGTGGGAAATATCTTAGCTTCCTGTCTTGAATTTCTATACTGAAGGGAATTAATCTATTTGCTGGTCTATCCTCCATTCTTTGGCTGTTTATAGCTATTCTTTTTTTTATTTTTTATTTTTTTTTTTTTTAATTTTTTTTTTCAACGTTTATTTATTTTTGGGACAGAGAGAGACAGAGCATGAACGGGGGAGGGGCAGAGAGAGAGGGAGACACAGAATCGGAAACAGCCTCCAGGCTCTGAGCCATCAGCCCAGAGCCCGACGCGGGGTTCCAACTCACAGACCGCGAGATCGTGACCTGGCTGAAGTCGGACGCTTAACCGACTGTGCCACCCAGGCGCCCCACGTTTATAGCTATTCTTAACACGTTATCCTGGTTAATTAATTTCTGACCCGTCCGAAGGAATCTTAAGATTTACCTATGGAGATCATAGAATCGGATTCTCTCCTACTTTACCTTCAACGGGGAGGAACGTTTCCTGGATTACGCCAGGTTATTATAAACAGGTCTATTAAAAACGCTCTCTGAAACACCCTCGCCCCCACCAACACGTATGCGCGCTCGTGCACTTATGAGCACAATTATTCCCAGGTACCAATGTGTCTCCACAAAAACACGCGCCATTTCAGGGGTTGGCTGTAGGAAAATGCAGTTCTCCCCCAACCCTACCTCGCGCGGTAGGCACACCCCTTGTATTAAAGCCTATCTGGTGGTGGTTCAGGTGTAGGGATTGAGAAGAGCATCGTTTTAGGAGTCTGCCCTGAAGGTGATTAAGATGGACGGTGTAACAGTCACAGTAGAAGAGCAAGCAGGTGGCGGTAGGATTCCCACGCGCCCGGTTCATTTAGCCTGTTGCACTGACTTGCCGGGGAGGCCCTGGCATCTGCCTTGCGGTATAGTGAAACCTTGGTTTGCAAGCCTAATTCATTCCAGACACATGCTGGTAATCCAAGCACTTGTGCATCAAGAAGGATTTCCCCATAAGAAATCACGGAAACCCAGCTGATTCGTTCCACAGCCCCAAAATAGTCATATAAAAATGATTACGAGACTGTAATCCGATACAAAATAATAAAGAAAATACAAAATGTAAAGAAGAATACACACATTAGTCTGCACTTACCTTCAAAGACCTTCATGGCTGGTGTGAGGGAGACAAAAGGGAGGGGGGTTATCGTATAGGACGACTTCCACTATCGCTAACAGAAGCGTTGCTATCTATTGGCTCAGCGGAATCTTTTTCTGCATGGGGGCCATCGTATGTGCTCTCATGGATGTTGTCTACAGTACGGAATTAATAAACTCTTGTCATCCACCGTATGACAATAAGGCGGCAGAGGAAAGGGTCTCTATCTGCAGGCAGCCTGACCTAGAATGAAGCAAAGCATTCCTAAGCGTCCTTTTATCGGGAAAAGCAAAGGACTGTCCAGAGGTGCTTTGAAGTGACAAAAAATACACGAGCGCCAGTGTGGGCACCTTCCAACGTTCTGAAAAAAAATCACTGATTTCTGCCAAACACCGTGGCCTGAGACCGAGCACCCGAGCACGGGAGGCTATCACTCACAATCCTGCAGACAGAGAGAGAGAGAGGGAGGGAGACTCATTGGCTTAGTTGAGATCATGTGATATTCGGCATCATGTACTACTCATATTGCAATATATGGCTCATTTATCAAGTTACGATTTTTTTTAAATTTTTTTTTCAACGTTTATTTATTTTTGGGACAGAGAGAGACAGAGCATGAACGGGGGAGGGGCAGAGAGAGAGGGAGACACAGAATCGGAAACTGGCTCCAGGCTCCGAGCCATCAGCCCAGAGCCTGACGTGGGGCTCGAACTCCCGGACCGCGAGATCGTGACCTGGCTGAAGTCGGACGCTTAACCGACTGCGCCACCCAGGCGCCCCAAGTTACGATTTATTATAAATGTTTGCTTATCTTGCAAAAAAAACACTCGCAGAACAAGTTACTCACAATCCAAGATTTTACTGTATTTGGAAATTTACTCCCTATCTGGACTTCCCTCTTGTAATTCCTGGCTCTCTGTATGCTCCATAGAGTTAATATAGTAGATATATTGAGGGCATATTATCATTTATTATTCTAAGAGTTATATACTATTCCAATTTCCATTCTACTGTTGAAAAAAACAAATGAAGAGTAGACAGGTTACCCTGGCCTCAGTCTTAGGGGTAGTGAATAGTATGATCTTGGGTCTGTTGGACCCAGGATATATACTTCTAACCCCTATGCTAGACTGTCTCCAGAGTTCTGAAATCCAGCTTGGGCTACAAGTGCTATTTGTCCCCATCTTTAATTCAAATTATGAAAAGAGAAAAGTTTACATATTCATTAACTTTCTCTACGAGCCCCTGGGCTGATAAATTTTCTTACAGAAAACTTTATTCAAGAAATTTTCTGAGTCGTATCAGCCTGAGATTCAATAGGATTATGTTAAATAATATAAAATAGAAACCTATGATTTAGCACCCATCAAGAGATAGCTAGGGGGTGCTTGGGTGGCTCAGTCGGTTAAGCATCTGACTTTGGCTCAGGTCATGATCTCGTGGTCCGTGAGTTCAAGCCCCACGTCAGCTCTGTGCTGATGTGCCCAGAGCCTGGAGCCTGCTTTGGATTCTGTGTCTCCCTCTCTCTCTGCCCCTCCCCTGCTTGCACGCTCTCTCTCGCTCAAAAATAAAATAAACATTAAGAGATAGCTAAAATCCCAAGTTCCTTAGAAAATTTTCTTTGGGAGAGGTTTCCGCGTCCTTCCACCTCTCCAGGTGGCGGTCTTCTCTTACGCCTTCCTGTTGGTCTCTGGGATTCAGCTTTGTCCAGTGCTTTCACTCACGCCACCACCATCAAGTTGGTGGCATTTTCTCTCTCTTTTCACATTGCTGATGATGTTGCTCTGATCCCCATTGCTTTTTTGTTTGGCTCCCTAAACTGGATGGCTGATACTCCCATACTTTTGTCCCTAGGCAACGAGGTGTATTTTTTTAATTTTTTTTATACTTATGTATTTATTTTTGAGAGACAGAGTGAGACAGCATGAGCAGGGGAGGGGCAGAGAGAGAGGGAGACACAGAATCCAAAGCAGGCTCCAGGCTCTGAGCTGTCAGCACAGAGCCCAACGCGGGGCTCGAACCCACGGACCGTGAGATCATGACCTGAGCCGAAGTTGGACCCTTAACCGACTGAGCCACCCAGGCGCCCTGGCAACGAGGTGTATTGTTCTCATTTCCTATTGGTCTTACAGCAATGTAGCACCTATTTCCCATGCTTTTCGGGCAAACAGGACATCTAGTTCTCCAAACACTAAATTCATGCTCCTTGAGGGCAGTCTGGAAGATAGTCTGGGTATCATGGCCCACATTGTATGCAAAGCCCCAAGCCAACCTCAGTCCCCTTGTCTCTCCCTCCCCAGTAGGACTCAGGCCCAGGGGTTAAGGAGCAGCCTCTCTTCCAGGAGAGCTCTGCCGCCGGACTTCAGCCTTCAGCCTTGGCATGTCTACTCACTGTGTCTTTCCTGGGACCACTTGGCCCTCCAGACAGGCTCTGACATGCCCGAATTCCTGGTGGTTATATGATTTGGGCCCTTGGTCTGGGACTTTGGCTCTTATTTTTTGGTCTTTTTTCCCCTCTGTGTTCTTCTTCTTCCTCTTCTTCTTCCTCCTCTTTTTCTCCTCCTCCTCCTCCTCTTTCTTCTTCTTCTTCTTCTTCTTCTTCTTCTTCTCCTAATGTTTATTTTATTTTTGATAGACAGAGAGTGCAGACAGGGAAGGGGCAGAGAGAAAGGGAGAGAATCCCAAGCAGACTCCACTCTGTCAGCACAAAGCCCGACGTGGGGCTCAAACTCAAGAGCTGTGAGATCATGACCTGAGTGGAAATCAAGAGTCGGATGCTTAACCGACGGAGCCATCCAGGTGCCCCTCCCGTGTTCTCATTTCAGGGATCATCTGTCAGATCTCAGAGGTCTGATACCTGGCCCTGACACTCTGCAAGTCCCCACCTCTACTCATCCAACTCTCCACCAATACGGTATCCCCATCTTTCTGTCTTTTATGACTAGTGTTTATATACTATTATCTGTTTCTAGGACACAGTTTCCTATCTTTAGGTTGAACAAGGTCATATAATTCGATGAAGTCACATCCCTATTCTGAAGCTATGCACCAGGAAGCTGTTCTGGAAGACTCTTTTGCTCCTTTCCAGAGGGCCTCAGGTTGGGATAGTCATACCCTTGTTGGCGAGCAAGACGGTCTTGGCAGCAGAGGAAGAAAACACTGAACTACTGTTTCCATTTATGTTTTGCCAAAAGGAAACTAAAGAGTAAACTCTATAGTCTCTGCTCTGTGTCTCTTGTTTTTTAATTGTTTTAATGTTTATTTATTTTTGAGAGAGAGAGAGAGAGAATGATGGGGAGGGGCAGAGAGAAAGGGAGACACAGGATTCCAAGCGGGCTCCAGGCTCCAAGCCGTCAGCGCAGAGCCCGACGCGGAACAAGGGGCTCGAACCCACAAACAACGAGATCATGACCTGAGCTGAAGTTGGACACTTAACTGACTAAGCCACCCAGGCACCCCATCTCTGTGTCTTGACACCTGCTGCCCTATGTTCCAATGACAAAAGATGCCGTGTGACCATGGTCCTTGAGGGATCCTGAGAGAAAGGGCTACTGGAGGCCTGATAGTCAGTTGGTCACTTGACGTCAGCAGAGTGGCACATATCGCCATTTGTGTTTGCCCGGTTCTGTGGATTACAGATATTATCAAGCTTTTTACTAAATTAAATCAGCACAATTAAGGGCATACAACAATGGCTGAAAGAGACAGGTGATCGAGATAATATTGGGGCGCCTGGGCGGCTCAGTTGGTTAAGCGTCCGACTTCGGCTCAGGTCACGATCTCACGGTTCATGGGTTCCAGCCCCGCATCAGGCTCTGTGCTCACAGCTCAGATCCTGGAGCCTGCTTCGGATTCTGTGTCTCCCTCTCTCTCTCTGCCCCTCCCCTGTTTGCTCTCTCTCTCTCTCTCTCTCTCTCAAAAATAAATAAACATTAAAAAAGAAGATAATATTGATTATGCTGACAAAAGGGGGGAAAAAAATGTGAAGCTGACTCTTCTGAGTCCCAAATAAGCTCTCATTGGTCACTGCAGAGGTAAAAAAAAAAATAACTATTGAATCCGATATCAAATAAGAAGTCAAAATAACAAGAGTTCCCCCCCCAAAAAAAACAAAATAATTGGGAAGACTACTTGATATATGGATTTAAAGTCATTATGGTTAAGAACGAGTCTGATTTAAGGATGTATATCTGTCATTTGAGATATCAACCACTGCAATTAGAAAGACACTTAAAAACCAAGAATTCAAAACATCATCAATATTCTAGATGAGAGCTAAAAACCATTTGGTACCATTAATATATAGAAGACAAATTATTGGGGGAGCCTGGGTGGCTCAGTCGGTTGAGTGTCCAACTTCAGCTCAAGTCACAATCTCACAGTTCGTGGGTTCGAGCCCCGCACTGGGCTCTGTGCTGACAGCTCAGAGCCTGGAGCCTGCTTTGGATTCTGTGTCTCCCTCTCTCTGCCCCTCCCCTGCTCTCTCTCTCTCTCTCTCTCTCAAAAATAAAATAAAACAGGGGTGCCTGGGTGGCGCAGTCGGTTAAGCGTCCGACTTCAGCCAGGTCACGATCTCGCGGTCTGTGAGTTCAAGCCCCGCGTCAGGCTCTGGGCTGATGGCTCAGAGCCTGGAGCCTGTTTCTGATTCTGTGTCTCCCTCTCTCTCTGCCCCTCCCCCGTTCATGCTCTGTCTCTCTCTGTCCCAAAAATAAATAAACGTTGAAAAAAAGTTAAAAAAAAAAAGAAAAAAAAAAGAAAAGAAAAAAAATAATAATAAAATAAAACATTTTGAAAAACAACAAAACTATTAACAAAATAGGACCAAAAGAAATAAAAATAACTTTAAAAGTATCTCATTTTTATCTTAGTCTTTTAAAATGTATTCTTTATAGTTGTCATACATGATGTAGATATAAATGCATAATTTATAAATGATGAACTGTGCATATATAGATGTATTTGTTCAGTACTTTGGAGTGATAGGAACACATGGCCCCAAAAGACTCTAGAAATGGTGTCTTTGAGAGGAGAAAGAAAGAGCAGAACATTTCTACACAAACTCACATTAAGAACATTTTAGGGGCCTCTGGGTGGCTCAGTTGGTTAAGCGTCTGGCTTTGGCTCAGGTCATGATCTTGTGGTTCGTGAGTTCGAGCCCCACACTGCAGCTCAGAGCCTGGAGCCTGCTTCGGATTCTGTGTCTCCCTCTCTCTCTGCCCCGCCCCTGCTCCTGCTCTGTCTCTCTCTCTCTCTCTCAAAAATAAATAAACATTAAAATTTTTTTTTAAAAGACCATTTTAAAATCATTGTACAATGAATAAAAATGAATTAACTTTCCTTGTTGGTCCCTCGTGATTTTCTCTTTAGACTTTCTTCTGATTTCAATGGCATCTCCATTCTGTTTTTTCCCTTTTAAGTGTAAATGCCAGCCAGGCTGACTTCCTGTTAATATTGTAATACTGTGAAAATAAGGCCAGGCACATTACGTCCCCATTCCACACCTTCCGCTGCCCTCCCATCCACACCCCCCACAATGGACTTCAAAGTCTTAAGGGATCCCTTCCCTACCTCTCCCCTCCCAACCTCATCAATTAAAATTGTCCCTGCCCTCACTGGTTCCCGTGTTCTTCACACATGTCATCCCCTCAGGCTTTTGTGTTCTCGGATTTCCCCAGATTTTCACACGGCTGGTGCCCAGACCTCCTTGGGTCTTTCTTCAACTATTGTCTTCTTAGTGAGCCCTTCATTGGCCACCAGATCCACTCCTGTTCATTTTCCTTGCTTTATTCATCTCCTAGACATTCATGATCATCCAACATACTATGTGTTTATTTACAAAGACATTTTATTTATAAATACGTGAACAAACACATTGCGCGCTATCCTTAAAATTAAATGAATCGCTTTATTATTGTATAGTTTAACTACTGTCGTTCTGTGACACATGGAAGGGAAGGTTTGGCTTGCTCACGGACTAGGACCTCTTGGCAGGGACCGATACTGTCATTTGGATGCATCGTATTTGACAAGAGGACAAAAGGTTTCACCAGAAATAATTTGGACTTTCAACATATAAAATATTTAACTTTGGAGATCTATACATCTTAAAAATGCCAAGAAGGTATTTAGAAGAATTCTCTTTTGACAAATTTATTTCTTGGGATATTAAAAGGACTCTGTAGCAAGTGCTCAGTAAGGGTCTAAACATTTCCTTAGAGCCCTTACAGAGGGTAAGTTCATGAATGCAGAATTGGAAATACTATACATTCAAAAAAAATGATGCCATTGATTCTCTATCGCCATAAAAACGTAACTAGAAGGAGACTCACCTATGGAGTCATCAAGATACTAGATCTTTGGGAAAATTACATTCCAGAGGTGCCATGGAATAATTCAAGAAGCAATATGATTGGGTGAATCCACTGAGGGAAAAAAAGACATTTTATGGATAGCAGTAGAGAAGAGAAACAACATTAGGGTAGCCTCAACTTCAGAAAGCAGTGAGCGTTGGGAGCGATTTCTTTCCTACAAAGTAATCTGTCTATCTTTTGGAAGTGGGCAGAACTCAGGGGATGACGGAGGAGTTTTTTCAGAAATGTACTCAGAGTTATTAGCAATCTGCACAGAGAATGTTCACTCTACCGGGAACCGACGGCACAGATATCTTCTTCTCTCGGGGATCAATCTAATTCTGGCCCTAAGGTAACGGAGGAAGTAAAGACTCATGGGGATGATGGTGCCTCTAAGTTATTTCCTCTGCTCTGTTAGCACCACTGTTTTATCAGCAAGAAAGGCCTTCAGGAAAGAGGTCATGTGCCAGTTATCACCAGTTACACACACGGCTCGCAGGACATTCCTGAAGCCACACATTTCCAGGATGCACTGAGATATTGCAAAAATGAACCCGATACTTACTTTCTGTCTGCCCTAAAAAGACCCCTAACACAGCATTTTAGTCCTTCGGCAGCTCCCGAAGAGTCAAGTTATCAGAGGGTTGCTGAATAACTGGCCTTGCTGTTGTTTCTGATTTTTCTCAGGTAGAAACACTAGTTATAGGATACATAACCTATTCTGATAGCTTAATTGGGCTGGCAGAAATTCAACTTTTTAGGATATCATGCATGTATTAAGTTTTTGAAATATAATCTTGCCTTCGTGATTCTGATGCAAGATACCTCTACATTCTTTATCAATGGGGAAACAGGACCTCTTTTAATGGGTATTGGTAATTAGTTGTTATGTTTTGAAATTTGTTACTTGGGAAGAGCTTTCTTGCAAATTTTAAGATCTTTGCCGCTATTTGAACATAATAAAATTTTTTTTAATGTTTACTTGTTTTTGACAGAGAGAGAGAGAGAGAGAGAGAGAGAGAGCATGAGTGGGGGAGGGGCAAAGAGAGAGGGAGACACAGAATCTGAAGCAGACTCCGGACTCAGCACAGAGCCCAACGCGGGGCTTGAACTCACGACTGCGAGATCATGGCCTGAGCCAAAGTTGGACACTCAACCGACTGAGCTACCCAGGTGCCCCTATATTTGAACATAATAGATTATCAGTACGTTTTCTTAAGTGAATGACTCAATCAATACATGAAATATTGGGACACCTGGGCGGCTCAGTCAGTTAAGCATCTGACTCTTGGTTTTGGCTCAGGTCAGGATCATGTGGTTTGTGGGTTTGAGCCCTGCATCAGGCTCTGTGCTGGCAGTATGGAGCCTGCTTGGGATTCTCTTTCTCTCTCCTTCTCTCTCTGCCCCTCCCTCACTCACACACACACACACACACACACACACACACTCTCTCTCTCTTTCTCTATTTCTCTCTCTGTCTCTCTCCAAATAAATAAATAAACTTTAAAAAAATTAATGAGGGGCACCTGGGTGACTCAGTGGGTTAAGCGTCCGACTTTGGCTCAGGTCATGACCTCACGTTTTGTGGGTTGAAGCCTCCCATTGAGCTCTGTGCTGACAGCCCGGATCCTGGAGCCTGCTTGGGATTCTGTGTGTCCCATTCTCTCTCTCTGCCCCTCCCTGGCTCTCACTGTCTCTCTCTCAAAAATCAATAAACATTAAAAAATTTTTAAAAATGAAAGAAAGATGGAATTATGAATGAGTATCAGAGACCTGGTCTCTGTCCCTAAAAGCCTTAAGATGTAGGTGAGGAGACAGTACACAATCCGACAAAAATGGAGAAGCAAAGGGCAAACAGGTGGTACAGATGATACCTTCTAATGAACTCCCGTGGTGGAAAGGCCTCTTGGCAGAAGCTGAACTTGAACTGTATGTTGATGAAAGATGAGTAGGATTTCAGCAACCGGAGCAGGTGTTAGGGTATTCCTAGCAGGTTAGCGATGGCGATAAGGACCCAGAGATGTGAGGTGTGTTCTGGGCACAGTGACAAGATAAGATTAGCAGAGGAAGCAGGCTCAGAAGGCCAAAGGAAGGAACTTAGGCTTTATCCCGTAGACAGTGTCGAACTGTACAGTTATGGAATTCATTTTGTAGACTCCAGGAGAGGTGCGAGAGACCCACGTTAAGGACGGACATTGCCACAAATATGTCCACAAAAGCGACAGGCATTCCGATGAATGTGAGTTAGGGTTTGGTGGTTGATTCTCTCTCTCTGTCGGCTTAGCACGTGGGGCTGCTGAGCCCAAGCCCTGTCTTTCACGTTAGACATTGTCCACTGCGCTCAGCTAGAGAAAGAAAACAATGCCTCTGTGAAGAAGTGCCCCCAGATGCCCGGCTCCGGGAGCCACCTTCAGGCAATCCGTCTCACTGTCCAGTGTTTTCCCATGAGAGTTGAAATCTTACCCGACACACTGGCCACTAGACAGCCCCCAGCAGCACTAATTACCAGTGTTTCCCAAGGGCTTCAAATCTATCAGGAGTCATGGGGAAAAGTTCTAAATTATTTTCCAGCTTTTAAAAAATCGTAGGGAGAAGTCATCATCCTCCTTAACACGTCACACATAAGACACTGTCTTTTGGTCAAAACACATGATGGAAAATAACTAAGATTTCTTTATAGTTCCATGACTGTGAAAAAGAAGTCCACATGCAGATTTTTTTTTTCACTGCTTTGACCCCCTTTTAGGGAGTAGCAAGAGCCAATAAGTAACCAATTTAATTTTTGGCCATGCAGAGAAGGATCACAGTGTTTTAAGCAGGAATTATAAAGACGCATGCTTTTTCATAAGTCTATAACCGCCGTCTTCTAATTTTAAAGTAAGAAGAGACTGTTTAAATTTGGTTGGGTTTGTAGAGAAGGCACGGTAGCCCTCACTAAGAAAGTAACTTGTTTTAAGAGAAAATTTCAGAAGAAAAATCTGTTCAGAATTTTAATGGGGGAGGGCCTGGGGAGCTTTGTTTTTGCTAAGGCAACCTGATAATTTTCCCTGTTGAGCTGTTCAGTCTCACACCTGCACGGACCAACGGTGTCGTGAGCTTGAATGTCGTGGCCATTCTAGAAAAATCTCAGCATGACAGAACTTGGTACTAATGACTCAGGTAGCTTAGAGAAATGAAAACCGAAGAGCGTGTCCTCACACATGGCTAAAAGAGACAAGGCGACTTTCGCGTCTCCGGTGAGGTCTGGTGTTTCTAAATACGTTCAAAGTTATGTTCTTTAGCCTGAAACTAATAAAAAAAAATAAAGTTACAAGTTTTAAATTTTTTTTTCAACGTTTATTTATTTTTGGGACAGAGAGAGACAGAGCACGAACGGGGGAGGGGCAGAGAGAGAGGGAGACACAGAATCGGAAACAGGCTCCAGGCTCTGAGCCATCAGCCCAGAGCCCGACGCGGGGCTCGAACTCCCGGACCGCGAGATCGTGACCTGGCTGAAGTCGGACGCTTAACCGACTGGGCCACCCAGGCGCCCCCAAACTTACAAGTTTTAAACATGTGTGCTCAGGTGGTTCAGGTCAATTATTCGCAAATGCCTCCCCTTTCTGTCCTAAGGAAACCTCACCTCTCGAACCGTACAAGCAACTTCTGTTTAGAATTGACCTTGTCTGAACATCAGGTTTACGTCAGCATTATCTACATGCAGATGATTTTACCTTTTTCTTAGCTTTTCAGTATCTCTCCTGTCTGGACCTCAGACACCTGTCTTCCCAATAACCTATGACGGTTCACCTTGAATCTTTTCTTTCCCACTCTGACCTCTGGTAACTGCAAATGCGGTGAATCTTGTACCTTGACCACCTGAACTGATGACCTTTGACTCGTGCTTGCATTGGGCCAGGAGTACCCTCTCCTCCAGTTGTCAGGTTTTTCTAGTCTTGACCTTGACTTTGATTTTCTTGCTGAAATGCGTTCTTAGACTCTACCCGGCTGTAGGACCTCATTAAGGAGGTTTGTGGAGTCACTTCCTTGGGAAGTTTTCATAAGAAAAGCTGAATAAACTTGTTTAGGTATACGAGTCTAGCCTTGGGGACTCAGAGGCATCCTTATAATTTATGATCCTTCTCAACATTACGGCTATAAAGCCACACAGCACCATGCTAAAAAGAGTTCCTGTTGATTACAAAACATTCCTGACGACGTCTCTCAGGTTCAATTTCAGGCCCCCCCCTCACGTGACCTGTGTCTTGTACGTGCGGACGTGAGTCACGGAAACCCAAAAGAAATGTGGAATTATGACTATAAAAACTACAGCAAGAACCACAAACACGGCGCACTTTGTTTTCCCTCAAGTCATTAGATATTTCTAGCGAGAAATCTAAACTGACATGCCTTATCATTTATTTCACCTTCAGAAAGATCGCTGAACACTCAAAGACACTTTTATTTAAGTGGTTACGGCTTGCTTTTCTGTTCAAGGGCTCAAAAAAAAAAAAAAAAAAAAAGAATCAGGGCTTTCTGAGTTAAGCCTCCTCAAGTCCATCTGTAGGAAGGAGATAGCTGTGGAGCCTTCTACGGAGGGAGTCT
Organism: Prionailurus bengalensis; assembly: GCF_016509475.1. Lineage (NCBI taxonomy): Eukaryota > Metazoa > Chordata > Mammalia > Carnivora > Felidae > Prionailurus > Prionailurus bengalensis. Next base: position 16,507,512 of record NC_057349.1, on the reverse strand, counting down.
GGCCCAGAAAGGTGCAAGACGAGAGCAGGTCTTGAAAACGTACAACAAGATGACGTCAGGCATCAAAGAGTCTGGGAAGCCTGGTTAGGCTGCTCCATTATCAACCCATAGTGGGATGTAGGGGACCGCTCAGAGGTGCGGTGAGGCAGGTAACAAGATGAGGCTGAAGGAACCCCTTCTCTTTCTCCTGGGGTGTTGGTTTAGCACGCGGGGCCACAGGGCCCAGAGCCCTGCCTGCCTCCCAGGCTGGGCATTTTCCATTGTGCCCAGACAGGGGGAAAAAAAAACAAACCAGTGGCCGCACAAAGAAGGGCCCCAGACGCTCAGCCCCCCGGGAGCCATCTTCAGGCAATTCATCTCACTTCCAACTGTCCAGTGTTTTTGGATGAAAGCTGAAACCCTACCCAGCACACTGGCCACCAGACAGCCTGAGCTGGGCATTTCCTTCAGCAGTGCTAATTGCTGGTGTCTTTACAGGGATCCTGACCCAGAAATGCATCTCAATAGGTAAGGAGTTAAAACACACACACACACACACACACACACACAAACAGGGGAAACAACCCGGAGATAAAACATTCTTGGGCTCTGGGGGAACTCAGAAATGGTATTTGGAGCACAATTCACACTTGGGCCAGCCAGCTCTGTTCACGCTGATAAGTCATTTTTGGGAAAAACAAATGAATTCATATCTGATAAACCAGCACATTGATAATACCAAATTCCTTTTGCTTTTCTAAGTCTCTATCGGGCAGGGGGAGATAAGTTCAGGCTGTACAAGGGCTGAGGAAGGTAAGGTTGACCACAGATGCTACACAATGGAATATTTCTCAGTTTAATTGGTTTTGCAGGGATTATGGTGATAAGTGCCCTTCCTCCCAGGTAGTTAAGACACATTCATGTCCCCATACCTGCTGCTGATAAGATCTGTTTCAGGAGCGTCTGTCATTCCAATCAGAAAGAGCAGCTGAGTGGGTCTCAGGAGAGTTTTTCTTTCTTTCTTTTTTTTAATGATTTTTCTTTAATGTTTTTGAGGAGGTAGGTCAGGTGCTGTCTAAATTTTACTTCCCGTGATACACATATACATATATACACACATACATAAAAGTTATTCTCCTTGCATATTGTCTATTCATCCTTAGCTAGCCAATCAGCGACCCTAGAAAAACGCAGGGTAAATAAATTAGAGATTGGGCTGGATTCTGAATGGTGGGCCTTAAAAACCGACTTCTGATTCTGCATCTAGCCTTAGCACTGAATTATACTTGTATTTACTCTTTGTGATGTCAAATGGCAGAATATAATTTTTTTTAATTTTTTTAAACTTATTTTTGAGAGTGGGAGAGACAGAGCATGACCGGGAGAGGGGCGGAGAGAGAAGGAGACACAGAGTCCGAAGCAGGCTCCAGGCTCCGAGAGAACTGTCAGCACAAAGCCCGAGGCGGGACTCGAACTCACGAACCATGAGCTCATGACCTGAGCCAAAGTCGGATGCTTAACTGACTGAGCCATCCAGGCATCCCCACATGGTAGAACATAAAAAGTCAAAAATGCCTGAATAATCTAGTGGCTTCTAGCAAGGCATTCACAAAGTAGAAAGCGATAGCAGTGGGACAAATTCTGAGTCTTTCTGAGTAGGTCAAGGATTTGTTGATACAAAAGATCTTGAAAAATGGGTGGGACATAAGCGGACAAAAGGTGTTTTTTTTTTCCCCCAAATATATCTAACACAGTGTAGACATGCTTAAATACTCATTCATTCGTTCACCAGGAAAACCTACAGAAGCATCCGGGATATGACGGTTCACAAAATGGACCTCCTTGTGTTCATCACACCGTGATGTAGCTGTTTAAGGACTACAGACAGGTAAAAAGACAATTATAACACAGTCTGATATAAACTAGAAAGGACTATGAGAGAGGGGCAGAGTGCTTAGAAGCACATAACAGAATGAAGAGAAAAATTCCACACTGTGGCTCCCTCTTCGCCAAAAGGTAGAGTAAGAACTCTTATCTTCATGGCAATTTATCAAACCTTCTTCTTGGCGTTCCTTAGGGGAACTGTCTCCTGTCATTTGGGTCAAAATATTCAGAATCAAGGCCAAATTCATCCTCCGGCTTGGCTCCCTCAAGTCCAGATTAAAGGGTCTTCCTTAAAATATGGGTTCGATTTTGTTTTCCATCGCCAAGCGGGGGCCGTGGCATATACCTTCCGGCACTTCTCCTGGCTCGCTGCTGCTGGTTCAAAGGCAGGTGTCAGAGTCCCAGAGAAAGCCCTGCTGGTCCACACTGGGGTGTAGATGTCCCCCTCTCTTACGGGCAGACATTCCATAGGAGACTATGCGGGCAGATGCCTCTCTGGGCCTCCGTTGTCGCTTCCTTCTAAATAAAAAGCTTATTTATTTATTTATTTATTTATTTTCAATATAATTTTATTGTCATGTTAGCTAACCTGTAGCAGGATTCGGGCACGGAGAGTCGTGACATCGAAGCTTTTCTTTCCAGGAAGCAACTTTGTTCCTGCCGGCACCGCTCAGTTGGGTTTGTACCCAAAGAACTGAGCCCCGAGCGCCACGTGGCATAGTTTTTTGTATATTTCCCCACTTTTTTGTCACCCGTATATGGTAACACACAAACATGCAGTCTGATTAAGTTGTCTCACGGTCCAAGGTCGTGAGGGATGTTGTCATGTACACGTATAACCAGGTTTCCTTGAGTTTTGTGGGGTTTTTGTTTGTTTTTTTCCTTCTCTTAGCGGGGGACTCTACCACAAACATACAGTGTATACAGTGTGCTCTTGGCTTCGGGAATAGACTCGCTTACGTACGACACCCACTGCTCATCCCGATAAATGCCTCCTCCATGCCCGTCACCCGTTTCCCCCCGCTCCCACCCTCCCATCAACCCTCAGTTTGTTTTCTGTATTTAAGGGTCCCTTATGGGTCACCTCCCTCTCTGTTTGAAATGGTTTTTTTCCCCCTTCCCTTCCCCCATGGTCTACTGTTAAGTTTCTCAAGATCCATATATGAGTGAAAACATATGATATCTGTCCTTCTCTGCCTGACTTATTTCACTCAGCATAAGACCCTCCGGTTCCATCCACGTTGCTGCGAATGGCAGGATTTCATTCTTTCTCATTGCCAAGTAGTATTCCATTGTGCCTATAAACCACATCTTCTTTACCCATTCATCAGTCGATGGACATTTGGGCTCTTTCCATAATTTGGCTATTGTTGAGAGCGTTGCTGTGAACATTGGGGTACACGTGCCCCTATGCATCAGCACTCCTGTATCCTTTGGAATAAATAAATAAATAAATAAATAAATAAAGAGTTTAGACTCTGTTAACTCTAAACCTTCTTTTCAACCCTCTTACATTCAGAATCTCCTTTTTTTGGTCTATTTCTGAGGAGCTGAATCTTTGAAATCAATGGTGCTTTTGCATCATTAGGGGGCAGACTTCCCTTGGCATAGGACATGAAGGAAAGTTTTGGAAAATTAAAAGATTTGATGTGAAGCAGTGGATCCTTTTCTTGGGGGGGGGGGGTGAGCATCAGAGAGGCAGAGACTGGGGGGAGTGGAAATAATGAAGGAATTGCCCCTTAGCCCAGAGCGAATGGTCACTATCAATCAGATCCTTAGTGTACAGGGCACTGTGTCAAAATACAGGTTTCGTTAGTCACGACGTCATCTTATTGCATCACAAATAGCATGAAAAATAAAATAAAGCAAAATAGAAAACAGGGTGCGTTTCATATGATACGAACAACATTATTTCATGAAGTTTGGCTTCGTATATACGTGTGTGAGAATGTGTACCGAATCACGGTGTAAAATTCATTTCAAACTGCACGTACAGGTCAAACATCTCGAGAAACATTGGTCTAAGGGACCCAGTGTTACTTGTAGGGTGAGATGTTTGCAAAGTTTATACACTAACATAGAAATCGTGGTTTAAGATCTGGTTGAAGTCGGGCAAGACGAACACTGATAAAGGAGTATTACAGACTTAATCAACGTGAAGAAATAGAATGCATTCTATTTCATTCACAGACACCAGCATCTTTTATCCTGGAACTTATAACACTTTTTTTTTTTTTTGTAAGTTTTGTTTGTTTGTCTGGGTCTTTGTAGACCGTGTTAATTGGCTTTGAAGTTAGACCTGCGTCCAGATCCCAATCCTACCATTCCCTACGGGTATGACTTTGGGAAGATAATTTAGCCCGTTTGTGCCTTGTTTGCCTTATTTTTAATAGGATAATTGTACCTCTCACACAGAGTTGTTTTTACTCTATCAGCTAATGTATGTAAAGTGTTTAGTCCAGTCACTGGCACATAGTAAGCTCTCAATAAAGTATAGTCCTCACACTTAAAAGAGAATTAAGCATTTTTCCCTCCTTTTCTTTTTTTAAGTTTATTTATTTATTTTGGAGGGAGAGAGTACACACATGCACAGGGGCATGAGTGAGGGGAGGGCAGAGAGAGAGAGAGAGAGAGAGAGAGAGGAGAGAATCCCAAGCAGGCTCCATGCTAGCAGCACAGAGCCCCCACACAGAGCTCGCTCCCACAAACCGTGAAATCATGACCTGAGCCGAAATCGAGTCAGATGCTTAACCAACTGAGCTACCCAGGCGCCCCACAAACGTTTTCCCTTCTTAATTTAGGAAACCAAAGTGCAGAAGAAGCCATGTGATGGCTGATAAGCCAACAGAGATCCACCATGAAGTGGGTTATATCTTTGTCCTCACCTGCCCCCGGAGAAGCAAAGTATTAGGTGCGAGTAATTAACTAGCACAGACAGCAAAGAACGAAAGCCGATCTCAGCTCACACACACCTCCTTCGAACTGCTACTTTAATCTGGCTAAGAGACTGTATCATTTCTGGGCCATTTTCCAGTTGAAAAACTTCCGAACATGATTCCTCTGTTTAGGGTGAGTGGGTTGGTTGCTGACTTCGGACAATTCACTGCTCCAAATTGGATCCTACTTCTCACCTCTGCTTCAGGTCATGATCGAGAAACATGACATAAAAGGTTGTGTGTGCACGCAGTAGGTTTTAGAGTGCCCGTGACAGAGGAATCCCATATCGGTAATACAGTTGGTTTCAGAGTATCCAAGTCTTGTTATTTGTGAATAGCACCCATTGGAGGTGATAAAACTCATGTGACATTCGTGAAACATGGACTATCTTCTATCTTTCAAGTTATCTGTGCTGGTGGATAGATTGGTGGTTTGTCTAAAGCATGACAGAATTATATAATACTTTTTAAATATTTATTTGTTTATTTTGAGAGAGAGAGAGAGAGAGGGAGAGCATGAGTGAGGGAGGGGCAGAGAGAGAGAATCCCAAGCAGGCTTCGCACTGTCAGCACAGAGCCTGACTCGGGACTCGATCTCATGAACCGTGAAATCATGACCTGAGCCAAAATCAAGAGTCAGATGCTTAGCCACCTGAGCCACCTGGGTGCCCTAGAATTATGTAATTTTTGAGTTGCAAGACATTACAGAGATCATCTAGAAGAAATCCTTCATTTTACAAAAGAGGAGACAAAGACAGACATATTAGATCATCTGCTTAATTTTCTCACGTAGTTAGCATGTGGCACAGGACCTGAACTCAGACATTCTGTCTCCAAGCCCGGTACCCTTCCCACTGCATTCTAGATTCCCAACAATGGGTATGAAGTAACGGTAGTCCTTGTAGTTCAAGGTCATGGCAGGACTACTCAGAGTGGCCTTCACAAAGCTGGCCTGTCAGTTCTCACTCAGCCTGGTCCGAGGACAGACCTTCCAGAAGAGCCAGGAAACTAGGCAACATTTCACATTTTTCTCTAATGAACAAAAAAGGTGTGACCCCCTTTCTGAAAGGCATTTGACTAAATGTTTCAAAAGCTCGGTGAATATGCATGACTTTTAGCTTAATGATTCCACTCCTAGAAATTAATCACGGAGGCTCTGGGTAAGAGCAGAGATGTAGCTACCGAGATAACGTGGCATTGTTTCTACAACAACAAGATCTTGGACCCAGGGGGATTGTTTAAGTAAAGACGATATATTTATATATGATCATTTATTTTACAACCAAAAAAATGATGTTTTAGAAAGTAACATCCAGTAACTTGGGGGAAATGTCCTTGATGTATTGCTAAGGAAAAATGCTTTACAACAATATGTACAGAAGGATTCTGAATCTGTAACAAAAATCTATATGTATACCTTTTTTTGTTGTTCAAAAGAAGGACTCAGGTTAGATATTCCAATATGTCAAGAGTGGATGGTAGAATGGCTGGGTCATTAATAGTTTTGCCTTTGGGTTCTGTTGTGGTTTCCAAAATTTTGAACATGGGCATACATCGTTATTGTAATGAGACAAAGTTACTTAAAGTTAGAGTCTGATTTCTTCCTTTCCTGTGTTTCTAGGGGTAGTCCCAATGAGCTAAAGACAACGTAGGACGGTACTCTTTAGACCTTAAGTAGAGGTACAGTGGTGGGAACAAGGGAGGGTCATACTCCGCAGATTTATTGTGTGTAGTATTTCCAGTTCTTTGGATCCTACTGTAAACCTCATGAGACACAAGATATTTTTAAAGATTTTTTAAAATGTTTTGTTCCAGACTACTGGAAGGTAATATTGGTCTGAAACTTTTTAATTTTTTTAAGTTTATTTATTTTGAGAAAGAGAGCACGAGCAGGGGAGGGGCAGAGAGAGAGGGAGAGAGAGAGAGAGAGAGAGAGAGAGAGAGAGAGAGAGGGAATCCCAACCCAAGCGGGTTCCGTGCTGTCAGCGCAGAGGCCCATGCAGGGTTTGAACTCACAAACCGTGAGATCATGACCTGAGCCAAAATCCAGAGTCAGACGCTTAACCGACTGAGCCACCCAGGTGTCCCTGAAAAGTTTTTTAGATCAAGATCCAGTTAAGCAAGAAAAACCTACCTCTTCTGTCTATTCCTTTTTTCTTTTTTCTTTCTTCCTTTCTTCCTTCCTTCCTTTCTTTCTTTCTTTCTCTCTCTCTCTCTTCTTTCTTTCTTCTTTCTCTCTTCTTTCTTTTCTTTCTTCTCTCTTTCTTTCTTTCTTTCTCTCTTTCTTCTTTTTTAAGTAGGATATTCACGCTCAGTGCAGAGCCTAACACAAGCCTGGAACTCACAACTGTGAGATCGAGCCCTGAGCTGAGATCAAGAGTCAGACACTCAACTGACTGAACCACTCAGGCGCCCTATTCCCACTTTCTACTGGTTACATAAAAATGGTGAGAAAGAAACTAAAACACATTGCAGCAAACCTCTCGCTCACGATATATAAGGATCATTTACTTCCTGTGTGTGAAAAACAAATGAGCTTATCCACGTGATTGCAAGGTATAAAGCCATCTATAAACCTAAAACACACCAGGTAACGTTATTACCTTGTCTTGTTAGTAAGTTGCAAATTACTTAAATAGAACAAATGTACAATGGTACATAACACCTCGAGGTTTTGCCATCCAAGCACATTTTGGGACTTCTATCTACTCTTGCACAAGGATGTCGGTGGGTCATATTTGAACGAGAACACATGTACCTTGGTTGAGTAACTGGGAAACTATGGGGAAGAAAAAACTTGATACAAAAATTCATCACTGCACATGATAGGGCCAATCAAATAAACTACATCAAACCAGACTGGTAATAATGAAGCCAGCCAAGAGCAATTTATTATTGAAAAGCAAACATGACCGCTATGGAAAACTCTCTGCAACCAAAACAAAAATTTTGAGGCGCTGCTTTGAAAGTCACCTTCTCGAAATTTACGGAATTCTCGAAAATATCGGCACGTATGCCCACACTGTAGGGCCCGGGGAGTGCGGCCTTGAAGGTCCCCCTCCCTTTTTTTTTTTGGTAGAATATGAAAGAAATTAGAGTCTCAGTAACATCCACTAATAGACTATTCTTGGTTTATGGCTGCAAAGTTTGTGTAACTTTTGATAAGTTACTTAGCAAGTTGAGTCTACGTACAATGGACATCAGTGGCCTTGCTCTGCTCCTGACTACAAGCCTTCAGGAAAGGATCCTCATTTAGGAATCGGCACTCTGTCTGAGGGGCCACCCCTGTGCCACATTAGTCCTATAGATGACCGGGAGGTTAGAGGCTTCTCGATCAAAGGAAAGTATGGAAAAGAGCGAGGTTCTGATTCATGGGTTCACCCAGGGCCTCTGAACTTTGGCCTCAGAGGTCAGGGGTCAGAGAAGATACCTCTTCCAAAGCATGCAAAAACCCAGACAGCCTTTCTCCTTTTTCTGTTTGTCCTTTCCTCCTTTCCTATGTCCCTCCCCCTGCTCAAGGTCTAAGTAGTGACAGAAGATTGTTAGTGAACACTCCATGTCAGTGTTTTTTGTTTTTTGTTTTTTTCCTTCTGATGACTTTTCGTGTTTTGGGTTCTTTTTGTGGAATGCGTGGAGGATGTTAATTCCAGCAACTGAAAGGGCTTTGCCTAGCCCCCTTCCTTTTAAAAATGGTTGGGCTTGTCAGATGTCATCTGGCAATTTACATGGCTCTGGCAATGTACATGGCTCCCTCCAGGGACAGAGGAAAATGGAACAATAGCAGTGGTCCGGAGGCCTCACGATCTTATGGGCACCAAGGTGCGAAGGGACCAAGGCACGGGCTGTGGATTGCACGGCCAGACTCTGAGGCTACTTACGCCTGACAGACTTGAGGGCACCCCTTGTCGCCCCTGCCCCGTGGAGGGGCCCTGCTGTAGCTGAGGCTGCCCAGTCAGCATGAGTCAGGCCGAGGCACTCTTGGACATCGGTGATGTTTGTGTTCCAGCTCCTCCCTCCCGCTGTCTTCTCTACTCTGTGTGGCCTCTTTGAGCTTTTCTCAGAGTTTCTTGACTCTTTTCCTGCCGACACTTGCACGCAGAAGAGGTGCTGATCTCTGCCTGACGTGTGGCTATTGGCTTAGGTTGATCGCTACCTTTCTGGATGGAATTGTCCCTATCCCATGTTCCTCCAATGGTGCAGAGAAGGTCATATCCGCCTGGCAGAGATGGGAGGGACACTTTGAGGACTAGGAGGATTTCTCAGGTTCCCTGACATCACAGGACTGCTCCTTCCTTAGATCAAGTCTGCTTTGGGGTGCGGTTGGGGGGGCGGGTAGGAGAATGGTTGACAGGTACAAACTTAAGCTGGAAACTATCACTGGCTCCTGCCAGCTGTCACAGGACTCCCGACAACAGACCCAGATTTTCTCTCTCTCTCTCTCTCTCAGGAAAGAAACTGGGCCTATTCAGAAGTGCCTCGCATTGGTGGTAGAGTGGTGAGCATAGCTGCTTCCAGGAGGGCCTCTGCCATGTCTTTACTTTCCCTCTCCTGGCTATAGGGAAGTACCTGGGCAAGTGGCCTAAATTTGCTGGCCTCGGTTTTCCTCATCTATAAAATGGGTGTAATAAAAAAAAAACATTGTCTTTTAGGAGAGTTGGCTGTGACAATATGCGTACAAAGGCATTTGGAAGCATGCGTGACACACAGAAATCACACTTGGGCCCCATGACTGGTCACCTCTGAGGCTTGAGGGATAAAGAATTACCACCTAACTTTGGAACAGGGCCTATAGTTGAGGTCGTTGTTTTTTGTTTGTTTTGAAACTGGAAGGATAGAAGTTAAGTAGCAGGCCATCTTTTCTCACTTGGTGCATCTGGGGGTCCCCACGGCTTATCTCAGGAAGCTTCTTTGGCTTTGAAGTGGTTCTCAGTCCAGCCAAGCACATGGACACAAGGTTGCATTTCCTTCCCTCAGCCTCTTCCAATGCAAGTACTTAATTATCTGGCTTGGTTCACCATGTACTTGTGTCTGTTTTGCTCTGTGTTGCATGTCAACCACTGTCCCAAACCAAGAACCAAGTTCTGTCTCAGCACACAATGCCAAGAGAAAAAGAAAGATGAAAGGAGAGGAGAGGAGAGGAGAAGGAAGGGAAGGGAAGGGGAGGGGAGGGGAGGGAAGGGAAGGGAAGGAATGGGAAAGGAAAGTCTTGAGGATGTGGTCAATCGGGCAATATAAGGTTAATCCAAAAATCCAAATAAACCAATGTACATTTCAGCCACAGCTCCTTGGATTGATGGGTGTCTTAGTATGGACAACGTATTAATATTGAAATGATATGTTTCTGTGTCTGTCAATCCTGCTAGACTCAGCTTCTTGTCATTTCCGGTGTCCTCCATGTATCCCTAAAGCCAACATGGAAGGTTCCAGAGATACATCATCCCCTTAGCCAGTGATACACTTACCCTTTGGTTACTGAGACAAGTCAGGGAGGGTCGAGACGAGGGTTTCTTTCTACAGATAGACTAATGGGAAAGACAGGCCCACATAGCATCTGAGAAAAGAGACCAGGCATGTCTGTGTCTTCTGGAGCCTAGGACAGCATGGAGATCCTTCATGGATCTCCACTCCAATGTCTGTCGCTAATGTGGTCATTTCTCTGTCCATCTCTGTCTTAGTTCAGGCTGCTATAACAAAATACCGTAGACTGGGTGGCTTATATACAATGGAATTTATTTCTCACAGCTCTGGAGATGGGGAGGTCCCAAGATCAAGTTGTCAGCAGATACGGTGTCCAGTGAGAGTCTGTTTCTGGGTTGCAGAGAGCCAACTTCTTGTTGTATCTTCAACATGATGGGAAAAAATGCGAACAAGCTCTCTGGCCTCTTCTAAGGACACTCGCCCCATTCATGAGGGTTCCACGCTTGTGATCTAATCACCTCCCACAGGTCCCGTGTCCAGATACCATCACATTGGGATTAAGCTTTGTATATATTAATTTGGGGGGGACCACAAACATTCAGTCTATTGCGGCATCTCATCAACTTTTACTGCTACCAACACCCTTTCATACTCTCTACCTCTGCTCTGCTAACCAGGACCCAGGATGGCTGCGTGAGGGCTGATGGTGGGGAAGGACTCACATGTCTCTTCCCAAATCCTCGGCAGCAGCCCCGCATTCTTCCAGCCACTCACCCTGTGCCTAAAAACGATGAGAACAAGTCAACAACACCATCTACCATCCAAGTCCCAATGGGACCTCTTCCAACATGCTTGTGACACTGGATTAAACAGCATGAGAGTCAGAATTTGAAACAAGGCTATTTTTATTCTCACCCTCGTGACAAACTATCAACAAACATGACAAAGCCTGGAACATGGCAAGTCATGTTTCTAAGATGAGCCAGCCAATATTCCCAGTTCTGGGGCTCTCTCCTACCCCACCTGTGGCAATGGCCGTCTCTCCTATCCCCCGTACATTTCTAAGCAATTGCACACTCTCAGGAGTGAGAACAGGACAGAAATGTTCACCCCAAGACAAAGGCAATCTCCTGAGATACGGACCAGAACTGCAGGACAGAGGACTGCATTCTTGCCATTTTATCTCATCTCAGCATTTTAGGTTCAGAGTTGTCTCCACTCCACAAGATGGGGAGAGAAGAAAGGGACCAGCAATCCATAAGGAAAGAACTACACGAGAGGAGAAAAGCCACAAGAAGGACAGAGAGCAGTCGATCTAAAAGTGAGGGCCGAGGGCTGAAATACTGTTTGACTCAGTAAACAGTCTGCTACATCTCCTGTCAAAATCTCCATTTGCTTTGTCCTTAACCCTGTCTCTTCAGGGATGGAGAAGAAGGCATGAGCACAGGAGGTCATCCCTCGGTGCAGTCCTCCCTCCTCGCGCCCGGCTGCATACCCCTCCCCACAGCTCCCGGTGAAAACCCATCCCTGCCATGCTTGCCACACTATAGTGACATAGGCTCTCACTCATGGAAACTGGAGGCCACTCAGGCGTCGGACAGACTTATTCATCTTTATACTTGAGGGTCCAGCCCTTCGTATGTTGAAGCAATAAGGCTTGAAAGGAGCTGACCAATTTCCTCTGATGAAACACAGTAAAACAAATAATTTTTGCTATTTGCCCAGCTGATTAAAAATCCTCAAATTAGGGGCGCCCGGGTGGCTCAGTCAGTTAAGCATCCGACTTCAGTTCGGGTCATGATCTCGCCATCTGTGCGTTCGAGCCCCACGTAGGGCTCCGTGTTGACAGCTCAGAGCCTGGAGCGTGCTTCAGATTCTGTGCCTCCCTCTCTCTGTGCCTCTCTCTCTCTTTCTCAAAAATAAGTAAGCATGCCATTTCTTTTTCAAAAGGCTTCAATTAGAAGCCACGTGTAACTTACTCTTTCTATTCCTGTGACCACCCAGAGGACGCGGCAGTCTTTTCTAGAGATGGAACAAGAAAGATTGCGCTCAGTACCTCCAGTGGCGTATTGGCAACAAGGAATGGCACCAACACGCAGTACTCTTGGGGCCCAGCGTGTCCTTCCTTGCTAGGGTGAGGTTGGAAGTTGGCCTCTCGGGGCCACCCTACGACCTCCCAGTGATACGCGCAAGAGGCACGGGCAGCTTCTTGTTTTAAACGACCTGCGAGAGAACCCGATCTTGAATAGCATCAGAACAAAACGGGCAGAGGGGGGCTTGAGAATTTAGCACCGTACAGCCCTCAAAACCAAAATTTATCCTTTGAGGGCTTTGAGGGCTCATGTTTCTTGTCGCAGCTTTCCTGACCAGCTGTCATAAAATAGTTACGGTTGGAATCAGAGTCCTGTAAACAAGTCGTTAGCCGAAGCGGTAACAACAGCGACAAAAAACCTCCCATGGTTTTTCTCTCATTTTTTTTTTCAATTTTTATTTTTTAGAGAAAGAGAGAGAGCGGGACTGGGGGAGAGGCAGAGGAAGAGGGAGAGAGAGAATCCCAAGCAGGCTCCGTGCTCAACGAGGAGCCCAGGGCGGAGCTCGATTCCACAACCCTGGGATCATGACCTGTTCCGAAATCGAGAGTCAGATGCTCAACTGACTGAACCACCCAGACACCCCCCTCACATGGTTTTTAATGCAGCACATCTAAAATCCATCTTATCTCAAATGACTTCCAATGAATAGAGGAAGTAGGGCACAGACTAGACCTTCTCTTCATCTCACTGTCCCCACAGTGGCATCGTGACCCCCAAAGCTCCCCATCAACTTCCTACTGGGTCCCCCTCCTGCATTCCTGGACGGGTGACCCCCGCCCCTTCCCCGCTATTGGAGTTTGCTTTAGGCCGCTTTCCTCTTACAAAAGACCAACTTCCGGACGTGTTTTCACAAACCGAGAGAAATCCAAAGAGGATTTTCGCTTTTGTGACACGGTACTTGCCCTGTCGCTTGTGTGCCATTTCGGTGTGCAAAAGCCTTCCTAGGAACACTCTACTTTCAGACAGTGGGGGAAACCCGTATTCTTCTTATTATTATTATTTGGCAGGGTCTGTTCTGGTCAGAAAGGCATTCCGAGTGACTGCTCGTGGAACCGCTGACCATTGTTAGGGAGACAATAAAAGGATGTCTGATAAGGATCTCACGACAGATTTTTCTCCAGCTGAAGCATATTGGCGGCACAACTTTCCAAATTTGCATTCTACCTGTGGCTCCACGGAGCTCGCCGAGACCCCTTGCCAAGAGAGGACATTGTTCCCTTATTTCTAGAGGCCGCAAACACTTACCGGATTGTTGCACACATTGTCTTCAACTGACGAATTCTCACACGACTAACTGGCAGCTATAAATCTCTGGTTGTTCAAAGGATTTCTGAACCGTCGCGATTTTTCAGGAAAGCCTATTCTGACTGAGGAACATGCGAGCAGGGACCATTGCCGTCTGGGTTCAGCGAGGAGTAGGTGTGAACACACGTGGAAAAACTGGGATTCTTTTCGAAAAGGTTGATTGACTGGGCTGATGGCTCAGAGCCTGGAGCCTGTTTCCGATTCTGTGACTCCCTCTCTCTCTGCCCCTCCCCCGTTCATGCTCTGTCTCTCTCTGTCCCAAAAATAAATAAACGTTGAAAAAAAAAAATTAAAAAAAAAAAAAAAGAAAAGGTTGATTGAAGATGATGCTTTGTTTTGTGGGATAGTCACAAAAAGAGAATGGGAATTTTTTGGCTATTTTTCTGTCACTGGATGCTTTCAACCGAGGCTTAATGACTATTTTCAAGGACAGTCTAGAGAGGTACATTAATGTAGGTTGAAAACAACACCAGATGGGTTTTTTTTTTTAATGCCAGCTCCAAGATCCAATCTTTCTAGGATGTCTTTAGGTAAGAGAATCCTTACATATTTAACATACGGTTCAATTAAGGAAATTTCAAGTTACATGCCATACTATAGGAACGTCCATTGGCTGAAATAAAACCCTTGTTTATGATTGGCTAATCAACTGTATTTATTGTGTGTGTGCTCTTTTGAAGGCACTATACTAGGCATTTTGGGTAGCAAGAAACTGAATATTTGAACTGAAATATCTACTGAAGGAACAAGTCATGGGTATATAGAAAATCAATTTTTAAATAACAAATGGTTGCCAAAACTTTTACAGGTGACGCAGGTGTTCATACCAAGGAGAGAGCATTCCAGACGGTAATGCTGAGGAAATTTTTCTTTAAGAGAGTGGTATCCGTCCTGTCCTCTTTGAAGAAATTTTTTTATCTGTGTGTTCTCACCGCTTCCATTTACCTGTATCTTTGTGGTTAATCAGAAATCAGTACAGGGACACCTGGACGGCTCAGTCAGTCAAGCGTCCCATTCTGGATTGAGGCTCAGGTCATGATCTCACAGTTCGTAGGATCGAGGCCCGCGTCGGGCTCTGCGCTGACAGCACAAAGCCTGCTCGGGATTCTTTCTTTCCCTCTCTCTCTGCCTGTGTCTCGCTCAAGCATGCCAGCGTGCTCTCTCTCTCTCTCTCTCTAAAATAAATAAATAAACATTAAAAAAAAAAAGAAAGAAAACAGTCCAAAATAATAGTTCCTTTTGTTGCCTCCTATGTCATTCAGAGGATCACGAAAGTAAACAGAAACATAAGAGATAACCCAGAAGTAGATTTGCAGGGCGGCTAAAATTTTAAAAAGGTAAACAGGATGGGAGGACAAAGTTGTTTATTGACAACCCATATCTTCAAGAATCTCAGTAATGAATTAACATCTCGGTTCCATTCATTCAGTTTGAGCTGAAGTATTTTCAACAGTCACCACAAGAAACAGCTGGAGGCAAATTATTGCCTCAGACCCTCTGGGTCAGTATCAACAAAAGGGACGATGATTGCAACATTCTGAAATTATTGAGAAGAGCTAGTGGGGTTCCTTCTGACCCAAATGTGAATAATAAGGAAGAACTTCAGGGATTGAACTGCATTTCTGTATTTTGTAACATTTGGAAAACATAAGGCACCTTCATTTTCTGTCCACCCTATGTGCCATCTTTTCTATTAGTATAAAATTCCAACTACCCTTCAATAATCCAGATTCAGGGACAGAACGTGACCAAGATTCAGTTAATATTAAGTAGATAACAAAATTCTATTCAATCTCCTACTTTGAAAGTAAAAGAGCTTCTGCAGGTCGCTCATCCACATTTTTGTTGGAAGATTTCTCCTTCTTGAAAACATTTTTAATAGTATAAAGTAGTATTGTTTAGAATCCAAATATTTGTTATTAACCAGTTTCATGATGGAATGATAGTTTCCACTTGGCCTATTTATTATGTTAAATAGTTTACTAGAATTAATAAGATAAGCTTCCCACTTACTTAATCTGTTCTTTTAAGTAATTGTGTTTCAATCTTTTTTTTGGTCTTGATGTTTTGGACAAGGCAGAAAGGATCAAAATTGACCGATAGTAAGCACCCAACTTCATAGACTTGGGGAAAATTAAGCATTTTACCATTATCTGTAGAGCATGCACTCAGCCCAGTGCTAATTACTTTTCTGTGTAGAAAAAAGTGAGCCTTGATCGAGACCCTCAAAGTACTTCCCATCTTGCCAAGGAAAGAAGACTCCTACAAGTGACCTCATTAGGCAATAAGATCTAACTTGAGTGATTCAGGATGATAATACTTAGGGTTAGGAATACATAAATGGGGAATCAGATCCATGAGGAAATGCACAGGACAAAGTAAGACCTGAAGTGGTCTTTGAGATGGATTCCATTCTCAACAGGCTTAAGGGCAACAAACATTGGAAAGAGGCCATTCTGTTCATAACCCGTGAGAAATGATCACTTAATCAAACAAAGAAACAGAAATCAGAATTAAAAACAAACAAAGAATATTCACAAGTGAACATTCACAAGTGAATCGAGAGCTAACATGTGGCCAGGCAAAGATAGGCTTTGAAATTTAGACAGAAGAGTCTACAGCAGCATGATGGATCCTGAGGAACCCTGGAGAACCCCCAGCTGGACAAGGCATTTCAAAACTAGTATAAAATGATGTGGTTTTATTTTCAACTGCACTATAGAAGTAAGTTAGGAGATAAAATTATTTCACTCTACATGATGCCCCTAAGTTTGTTTGTTTAACCCATAATTTTTTTTTTTAACTTTCAGGGATTGTTGGTGATTGTTTTCTAGTCTAATTCTAAAAGACATTAGGACTCAAAGAGCCATTCAACCACTTGAAATCTGACAGCTTGCCTTTTGCTTTGTTATTTTTGAGAGCGAGCTTATTTTTGAGAGAGAGCACAAGTTGGGGAGGGGCAGAGAGAGAGGGAGACAGAGGATCTGACGTGGAGCTCAAGCTCAAGAACTATGAGATCGTGACCTGAGCCGAAGTCAAATGGTTAACCGACCGAGCCACCCAGGTGCCCCCTTTTTGCTTTGTTTTTAAGGAAGGCTTCTACTTGGGCCTCTAATTTGTTACATATATTTATTACAATCAGATATGGCAGCTGTTAGGTAGAATAACTAAGAACACAGACCTTAGAGTCAAAGCAAGCTTGTCTTAAATCTTAGCTCCCCCTCTTACCACTATATGACTTTCAAGAAGTTGTTTTACATATCTGTGCCTCAGTTTCCTCATGTAGAGAATGAGGAAGAGGACAGTGATGATAATGATGGTAATAATAAAAACTACTTGGAATTAAATGTCTATCTATCTAGCATCATCCAGCTAGCTAGCTAGCTAGCATTTAGAATAGTACTTGAACAGAAGAAGTCATCAATAGGTATTAGCGATGATTATTTTATAGTAGCAAAAGTGTCCCCAATATTATAGTGTAATTAAGTGTACACGCATTTTATTGTACCTACAAAGAACACTCTAAAATCTGAATATTGGATTCAAAAGTTTGAGAACCACAGAGTCAAAAATAGGAAGCGATTATAGTTTTTGTTCAAAAAGTGACGTGATGAAAATATTTTTCAGGAAGACTAGTTAACTTTCTTCTCTTTTTAATGTATTTTCAGTGCCTACATTTTACCTAAACAATCTTGTCCATCCCCATGGCTTTATATGTAGTATTTTGTATAAGCTGACATCCAAATTCTTATCTCCAAACATGACCTTTTCCTCTAATTCCTCACCTGTCTATTCAATGGCCTACTAGAAACCTGTTACTTCTTCAGGGAACCCAGGGGCAATGTTTCAAACTCAGCTGTTGTCCACATCTGTCACACTGATAGACACCAATGCGCTGGTTCCCAGAATGTAACCCCCTACCAGCAGTATCAGCATCCCCAGAGAACATGTCAGAAATACATATACTTGGGCCCTACACCAGGCCTATTGAATCAGAAATTTGGGGGTGGATGGGTGGAGGGAAGGACAATGATTTGTCTTAAAAATTTTTTTTAACGCTTATTCATTTTTGAGAGACAGAGAGAGAGTGTGAGCAGGGGAGGGTCAGAAAGAGGGAGACACAGAATTCGAAGCAGGCTCCAGGCTCTGAGCTGTCAGCACAGAGCCCAACGCGGGTCTCGAACCCAGGAACCGTGAAATCATGACCCGAGCCGAAGTCGGTTGCTTAACCAACCGAGCCACCCAGGCGCCCTGTCATAATTGAATTTCTAAAAATGTTTATCCTTGTGCATTTAGGAAGCTTGTGGGCAAATTACATAACTTTTCTTTTTTCTTTCTTTAGTTCTTAATTTCTTAAGTCTCAACTATGACCCATGTATCTGCTTGGTATTGGTTATAAAAAATAAATAAAGCACTGCTTTCAAGGAATGCATTATCTAGAGAAGAAATAAGTTTACAAAATTTCATAATAGGTTTAAACAGTTAAACAATGGCCAAAAAAATGTTTCCTACTGTTAAAAAATACATAATCTTCATTCAAAAACATAATCAGATACTCAAGGATAACAGAGATTTTTATGAAAACCAATTGCAAGAAAGGAAGTAGTGATAATAAATGATACAAATGATAAATCGGACAGATGGCAGAAAAAAAGAGAACAGAAATATAAGGTTTTTGTTTTTACCATTTTACTGTCAAGAGTGACTGGAAATATCATGGTCTCTTAAATTATGAATACAGCTTTCTGACAAAAGGAAGAATTCGGGAAACAAAAGCATAAAGTAATATTGTTAAATAATAACCAAAATAAAAAGGCTGAAGTACATAGGAAGAAAAATAGGATGAAAAATTTAGAAAACTAATAAGACTTTAAAGATGAACAATGGGTCCAACATCTGTGTAATAAAAAATCCAAAAGAAAAGAGAGAAAGAAAGAAAATGAAAGAAATGATCTAAGAACTAAAAGTTGTAATTTCACCAATCTTCAGATTAAGTCCTGGACTGAATAAATGGTTGGGGGCGGAGGGAAGCAAAACCAGACACATTATATTAAAATCTCAGAGTAGTTTAAATAATACGATCATTTTAGGAGTCTGCACTCTGAATTTTCAGAAATGCAAAGATTTAGAAAGTTTAACTCCCATGCACCATAGCTGTAAAAACTGCCTGAGAATAAGCTAACAATACAAGGGAAGAATACCCAAAGAGAACACGGAGTTGAAGGGAAGGGGAGCTAATTCAGGTATACAAAAGAAATACTGGGAGGTAACTACGCAGCAGACAAAGAAAACTTTAGGTCCAACTTTCACCATGAATATTTGTTCATCTGAGAAAAAAGATCATCTGAAAATAAAAATATTGTAATTTAACTGTATGAGGTAATTAATAAGTTGGGCTATCTCATTTATGTAGGAGAGGTGACTTACAGTTCTCTTCTCAGCAAAAACAGAACCAAAAAATGACAGTCAAAAACTACAGGAAGAACCCATAAACTAATAGTAATCTAAATATGAAGCAAAGAGACATTTGCATGGCCTGGAGGAATTTAAGTGTGGTGAAAAAAATTCATATATGGTGAAAGAAAAGAGGTTTCACTTATTCTTGTTTTTATAACATTTTCAATCTGAGTGGCACAGATTTAAAGGCATAGAATTTATTTTACCTCCAATCACACCAGTTTATTTTATGGTAAGCAACACTTTATAATCAAAATATTCTAAATGCTGCTTATTGATTTTCCTTTTTTATGGTTTCCACGTCTCTGCTGAAATTCTCAATCTTGTCTTTTAATTCCTGGAAAATATTACACATGGTTATTTTAAAATTTGTGTCTAGTAACCATTTCTGAATCCCTAGGGGTATGCATCTATTGAATAGTGTTCCTCTTTTCCTTTCTCCTCCTCCTCCTCCTCCTCCTCCTCCTCCTCCTCCTCTTTCTCTTCCTTCTCTTCCTTCTTTTCCTTCTTTTCTTCTAATTCTTCTGCCTCCTCTCCCTCCTCCTTCTTCTTCTTCCTCTTCTTCTGCTTTTCTTCTCCTTCTCCTTTTCTTTTCTTTTTTCTCTTCTCTTCTCTTCTCTTCTCTTCTCTTCTCTTCTCTTCTCTTCTCCTCTCCTCTCCTCTCCTCCCCTCCCCTCTCCTTTCTCCTTCTCCTTCTCCTTCCCCTTCCCCTTCTTCTTTCTCTTCTTTTTCTTCTTCTTCTTCTTCTTCTTCTTCTTCTTCTTCTTCTTCTTCTTCCTTAATCATTTCTGGTTATTTTTTGTTGTGTGCTAGACATTGTTTATGAAACATTGTAGAATTAATTTGAGGCTTGGCGTGTTATGTTTTTCTAAAGAGGATTTGTGTTCACTTCTAAGGGATTGAGGTGTTTCTAGGGCTGGTTTCAGTTTTATCTTATTTCTGGTTCACTGTTTTTCGTAAGGTATACTGCTTCAGAGTCCCAAGTTAAAGTCTTAGCAGTTTACCAGGGCCCATGCAGTTTGCAAGTCTTGGTTCGAGTCATAAATCTTCATTTTACAAACTGGTGATTTAACATATACTGCCTAATATCAACGGGACTGAAACTAATGGTTTTACACATATTAAAGTTATAAAAATAGTAGATGAGCCTACCAAGTAACACCAACAATGTACCTGAAAAATTGGGGACCATTAGGGAAATAGGGAAAAGTATAAGACCTAAATCTTTGTCTTTCATAACAGTGGTCAAAAAATAATGCAGAACAGTGACAAATACCTTTACTTATAAATGTGGCAATAAACAACAGATCTAAACATAAAAGGTTAAACATGGTTATCTCTTGGGAGTGGGGATCAGAGAAACTAGTGGAGGAACTTGTCCTTTCTTTTAGATCCACTCTAAAATATTTAACTTAAAAAAATAATTCTGGGGAAATCAGTAAATGTTTTATAGAGAGGGAACACTGAAGTTTCATTTTAATAGATAATTTGTGTTTTTCCCCATACTCATAGAAAAACAGTGGTCATTCTAAACAGAGGGTGTGGCTTAGAAGGAGGCATGGACATGTACCATGTTCTATTTTAGAAATAGAGGAACATTCTATAGATCGGAGCATACAAATGAAGGAGGGGAATAGCAGGAAATGAGACATATAAGTGAATTAGGGGCTAAAGAAGAAATGATCTTAGAAGCTCTGAAAGTTTTCCCCCACTGGTTTTTATTTTACAGTCTGGTAGGTCGTCCTCAATTTCCTGAAACAGAGGATACTAGAGGCAAAGCAATCATATGAGGTTGAAATGAAATGATATATACTGCGTACCCTGCAATACACTCTCACTTGCTCTCTCAGGTATAGTAGTACAGTTACTTTGACTTTTTAAAATCAATTTAATTCTGCTTTCTGTAGTGACCTTGATCGTTTTCTATTTCAGTCTCCATACTCTTCGTTAAGGTTGAACCAAGTTGGAGGAATAAGTTGGCCTGAAGCCTCACTGTGCAGAAAAGCACAGAGGCACAGAATGCACATATGAGGTAAGGTCGAGGGCACTGCACTCAGACCACCTGGGTTCAAATCTGGATTTTGTGCATTGGGAAGTAAACTTGGGGCAAGTAAATTAATCTTTTTATGCCTCAGTTTCCTCTTTTGAAAACTTGGGATTAATAATATAAACAATCTCAGATTATTGTGAAATTTAAATAGTTATCGACTACTGCACATCACATCACCTTACCCCAAATCCAGCTGCTTAAAACGACACTAAACACTTACCATCTCACATAGTTTCTGTGGGTCAGGAATTCAGGAGTGTTCAACATGTCATCTGGGGCGGCAGTCATGTAGAGTTGAGAGGGCTGGAGGATCTGATTTCAGAATGATCATCCATCACTGCTGGCCCCTGGAAAGAGATCTAAGTTCCTCTCCACATGAATCTCTTTCCAAGGCTGCTTGAGCATCCTAACAACATGGCGGTTGGCTTCCAAATGATCCAAAAAAGAAAATATGGAGGAAGTTGCCCTTTTGACCAAATTGCTAAAGTCTCACACTGTCACTTCCCCAGTGTCTAATATGATCTATGCTCAAAGGAAGGAGAATCAGTCCCGCCTTTGGAAAAGAGGAGAAACAAAGAATTTGTGGACTTATTTTAAAACAACCACGTGCCTTAATGCATGATCTACATATGGCTGCGATATCAAATAAGAAGAAATGAAAAGATGTTAGCCAGTTATCCATAGCGCTGTCATGGAGGAACTGCAAATTGTTTTATAGTGGTGGCTTTTGAGTGTCTTTGACGTGTGGCAGAGAGTGAGTCTGTGGGCACCTGGGTAGCTCAGTCTGTTGAGCATCCAACATCGGCTCATGTCATGATCTCCAGGTTTGTGAGTTTGAGCCACGCATCAGGCTCTGTGATGACAGCTCAGAGCCTGGAGTCTGCTTCCGATTCTGTCTCCCTCTCCTTCTCTGCCCCTCCCCTGCTTGCGCTCTCTGTCTCTCAAAAATAAATAAACCTTAAAAAAAATTTTTTTAAAGAAAGGAAGTGAGTCTGTAAACTAACAAGAGATAGGTCAAAAGGGGTTGAGTATGTTGTAATATACCTTTGCCTTTTTCCAATAAGTCCTGGTTTCCAAACTGGGCTACTCCCAGGGCACATACAATAGGCAAAAGGAACAAGTACTACTTGAAGCAACAGGATAAACACATATCTTATCTACTGAAGTGTTATTTTATTTGAAGAAGGGAAAAAAAAGTAACAATAAAAAGAAATGAGCTATCAAACCATGAAAAGACGTAAAGGAAACTTAAATGAATATTACTAAGTCAAAGAAGCCAACCTCAAAAGGCTACATATTGTAGGATTCCAACTAGATGACACTCTGGAAAAGGAAAAACTATGGAGAAAGTAAAAAGACCCATGGTTGCCAGGAATGAGGAAGGAGGTAGGGATGAATAGCAGAGCACAGAGGATTTTTAGGGCAGTGAAACTCTTCTGTATCATACTATAATGGTGCATATAGGTCATTACATATTTGCCAAAGCCTATAGAATATACAACACCAAAAGTGAACCGTAAACTATGGACTTTGGGTGATGATGATATGTCAGTGCAGCTCCACGAATAACAACAAGCGTACCACTCTTGTGGGGCCATTGATAATGGAGGAGGCTATACAGGTGTGGAATAAATACATGGGAAATCTCTCTACCTTCTACTCAATTTTGCCGTGAATCTAAAACAGCTATAAAAATAAAGTCTATTTGTAAAAAAAAAAAAAAGGTAAATACATTATAAGATAGATGGCAAAGTTGCTTGGATTTTAAAAATGGAACCTTAGACAAGTGGAATATTGGCCTTCTGTAGGCTGCTTTGGATTATATCCCTTGATCCTGAGTAAATAGTATACTTTTCTTTCCATTTGGGGTAACTTAATGGGGAAATTGAATGATTCTGTTAGCTGACAAAGAATTACTGAAGACAGGGTAAGAACTTGATGCTCTCACAAGATACCTCCATCAAGAATATGGAAGAAATTGTTAATAAAGGAAAGGTGGTAAGTGTTTGAATTAATCCAACAGATATTAAAGTTGCTTCAAAGCCTTACTAATTAAGCATTTAAAAAAACTACAACAAGAATAAAGAAACAATCCATTTCTGAGAGTAGTTGTTCCAGAAATAGATGCTGATATATACCTAAAAACCCAATACAGAACTAAGAAAGTGTTACCAATCAATGGCTGAAGGAGAGGATTTAGGGCATGTCAGGGGAAAATGGACTCTTTAGAAAAAAGGTAACTCCTAGCCTCACCTTGCATTATATGCTCAAGTAAATTCCAGATAGGTGGGATAAACATAAAAATGAAATCATAAGACACTTGAAGGGAAAGGGATTTCTAAATATGAAAGCCTTAGGACTCACCAGGGAAAAAATAATGAATGGATGTATCTAAGCAAGTACTGAATCTTTGTGTAACACAATAAAAATTTTTAAAACAAACCTCAAATACTCCTGGATAGCATCCATCATGTACCAGCTATTTGCCAAACACCATGCTTGGAGCTTCGTCTTAATTACTTATCCTTAATCCTCACAAAAACCACCAAGGGCTCCATATTACTACCTCCAAACCGAGACTATAAGAGATTATATCAGTAGTTTGCAATTCTGGATGCACTCCGAATTATATAGAGGGCTTTACAAAACCCCACGTGCAGCCTCCATCCAAGCACAATGTAATTAGAATCCCTGAGTGGCAACTGGACATTCAGTGCTTTGCCCAAAGTTACCCAGTAAACACAGAGCAGAGGTCTTACTGCCTCTTAAACGTCTGAATGTTTTCTACACTGTCTAGAAGGATTTCTTTAAAATATAAACAGCTGCTTAGTTCTCAAAGTTTGTAAAACCTAAATAAAGGTTTAATTTAAAGCAGAAAAAAATTTATATATGAAGATATATTTGTTGACCCATCTGCAACATCGACTTCATAACTGTGTTCTGGGGTATTGGTTAAAACAAAACCCATAGGGTTGGAATGGTCGATCCCCCAAGAGCTCCTTCAAAGCTGTGTGCTAAAGGAAAGAAGAGAAAGTGGAGGATGATTAGGGGAAGGACAAAATTTTGATGGTCTAATAATTCTGAAACGATTGGCAATGCATACACAATGTGTAAGATGTCTGCATGCACCTACTTTCTTTGGCTTATTATTGCCATTGTAACTTCTCCATCAAGCGAGACATGACAATGTGCATGAACAATTTCATTGCATCATTTTTAAGAGAACAGGTTTTGAAAACAAATTACCTAATATAGTCCCCAAGTACACCCTTTATAGCTCGGTAATTTTAACTTAGTTACTTAACTTCCTTATGACTCAGTTTCCCCAACTATAAAATAATAATAATAATCATAATAATAATCATAGTGTCATCTTAAAGCTGCATAACAAGTAACATGAAATATGATCTTTCTAAAGATCTTCTTAAGATCTTTTATGGTTTTTCTGCATAGGAATGCAGGAGCAGCTTGGATTGGCATTTCCAGCTCAGGGTTTCTCTAAGCTAGGGCTGCAGTCATCCGGAGGCTCGATTAGGACTACAGGATCCACTTCCAAGGTGGTTTGCTCACATGTATGACAAAATGGTGCATACCCTTGGCAGGAAGTTTTGGTTTCGGTCCCCAGAGTCCTCTTCACTGGACTGCTTGAGAATCCATATGGCACACCATCTCACTTCCTTCAAAGAAAGTCACCCAAGAGACCAAATGAAACTTGCAATGCATTTTATGACTTAGACTTGAGGTCATACACCATCACTACTGCTGTATTTCATTGGTCATAAAGATCAACCCTGATTCCATGTGGGAGGAGACTACACCCTGGTAGCAGGGAGCAAGGATCACTTGGAACCATTTTGGAGGTAGCTGCTAAAAGTAACTAGTTTATAGGCTCGTTGCAAAAAAATACACACACACACACGCATACACACACACACACACACACACATTTATTACAGAGCTTAGACCAGTAACTTAGAACACACTTAGAACTTAGGCCAAGGAATAATATATTGTATGTGTGTATATACATACGTTGCATTTAGAACAGAGCTTCGACCATAGTTAATATTATATAAGTGAATCAGAAGTTCTGAGGGGAGTCCGGGCAGTAGTATTAGTAGCTTAAAACTCACCTCGGGTGGTTCTAATATGCAGCTAGTTTTGAGTTTCATGATCGTATTCTAATAATTCGCTTCATTATGATAATCAAAACTGAAGCCCCAGCTGAGAGGCGTTCTATTACAGCTGCACAGCGGAATCATCTGGAGAGCTTTAACAAATCTAGATATCCA
Source organism: Prionailurus bengalensis (assembly GCF_016509475.1). Classification (NCBI taxonomy): domain Eukaryota; kingdom Metazoa; phylum Chordata; class Mammalia; order Carnivora; family Felidae; genus Prionailurus; species Prionailurus bengalensis. Next base: position 16,482,098 of record NC_057349.1, on the reverse strand, counting down.
AACTGCATAGTGGTCCACTTATACCAGAATCTCTGGGGCATGGGACCCAGGCATCAGCATTTTTTTTAAGCTTCCTAGGCCATTCCAACACACAGTCAAGTATGGAGACGATGGAGACCCATGACTCCAATTATTTAACTTAGATGATTATATTCCAGTCTCCCCGTTTACTCTCTGAGCTGAGCTCTAACTCGGCATTTAAATCCCGGAGACCTAATTTCACTTGTTGAAAACAAAGAGAAGACCTTTGACTCACCCTAACGTGCTGAAGATGGGTGGGAATGCACAGCATGGCGCCAGTTGTTCTCTGTCTGTAACTCTGTGTGTCTGGAGGATTTGAGCCTCCAGCATGTCAGCCAGGCTCCTTTGGCCAGAATTCGCCTTCACTCAAGTAGAAACCTCCCAGGCATGTGATTGCCGGGCCAGGAAAATGTCACCCATTGCCAGAGAAAAACCAGCCTTCCACAAAATTAGAGTGAATGGCACATGAAAGCAATTAAGCCAAAGTGGTTGGAGACGCATCAGAAGCATTGTGAGATGGCCATTCTGGAAACAATGCCTACAAGATGCACCTGGTAATGTTTATAGGCGCTGTTCAGGCACAGAACACGCCTCAAATTCAAGAACATGGAGCTGCCTATTTTCTGCTCTCTGAGTCTGCTTTTGTAAACGAGCGCCAGCATGGCGTAGAAAGCAATCAATTACCATTTGGGGAAGACAAGTGTTAGAGCGCAAATGGCAGCTCTCTTTGGGCCGGAAGAACACCAGGTGAATGGCAATTTCTGGTGAATGATGCCATTAAACTAGACACAGAACTTGCATTCTGGAAAAATCAACCCTTTGTGCAAATATTTGGGATTGAGGGGAGCTCTTAAACTTTGCCCATAGCTCTCTCCCCACATTTAAACCTATGTTTGTTTTAAGTAAAGCTTAATCCTTGTGTTTCTGATTCCTTTACACATAACTCATCAGAGTCTTTAGTTTGAAAAAAAAAAAATCAAACAACTTCTTAATGTCCTACATGACTTTGCTTTCTGGCCTTTTAAAGCATTTTCCCCTTCTTTGACAAGGGGCTCAAATAGCATGTTTGCAAATTTAGAGCCCCCGCAACTGTTGTGAATGCAGAATTTTGCCACTGTTCGGGATTTGGATTTCTCCACATTTGCCAAAAATGTGACTTCCTGTTTGTTTTTCATATCCAAATCCCCTTTTAAAATTAAGTTTGAGACTCTCAATGAACTCTCAATACAGTGGATTTGCCCGACTGTAGATTCTTTTTCTCTCCCTAGTGTGGAGCATATTGATGCATTCATATTACAATCTTTCTGACCCTCGGGAACGATTTTTATTTGTGTTGCCTAGTAATATAAGAAAAATATTTTAACTTCTGATAGAACTTCTTATCAAGGATCTTAAAGCTGGCTTCCAAACAGCTTGTAAACAAGGGCACAGAGCTATGACAACACTAGTCTCCAAATACCCCCATGATGAATGCAGCTCTTGATTTGGAGTAATGAGAAAATGAAAATGAGAAGTAAGAATGTAAAAGAAGGGCTGTATGGATGGAAAGGAAGCTAAATGGACCATGTGGATCCCAATAAGTATTTTCTCATACATCACCTAAGAAAACTAGTTATTTCTGTTTTTAAATTCTTAAGAAACTACTGGGTATTTACCCAAAGAAAATGAAAACCCTAATTTGAAAATATATATGCATATTTATGTTTATTCTGGTATTATTTACAATAACCAAGATATGAAAGCAACCCAAATGTCCACTATATATAATGGATAATATATATATATATATATATATATATAATGGATAATATATATATATAATGGATAATATATATGTGTATATATATATGTGTATATATATATATAATGTCCATTGTCCATATATATATGTCCATATTTATATATATATGTCCATATGGACATATATATATAAATATGGACATATATATAATGGACATTATATATATATATGTAATGGAATATTACTTAGTCAATAAAGAATGAAAGCTTGCCATTTATGACAACCTGAATGGACTTAGAAGGTATTATGCCTAATGAAATAAGTCAGAGAAAGACAAATACCATATGGTTTCACTTACATGTGGAATCTAAGAAATAAAACAAATGGACAAGCAAACACAAAAACCAGACTCGTAAATACAGAGAACAAATTCGTGGTTGCCAGGGTGGAGACGAGTGGAGGTGATGAGCGAAGTAGACAAAGGGGATTAAGAGATATAGACTTCTAGTTATAAAATAAGTAAGCCACGGAATGAAAAGGACAGCATAGGGAATACAGTCAGTAATATTGTAATAATTCTTTATGATGGCAGCTAGTGACTACATTTGTGGAGAGCATTGAGTAACGTATAGAGCTATAGGGTCAGTATGTTGTATACCTGAAAACTCATGTAACATTATATGTCAATTATATTTCAATAAGAAAGAAAGAAAGAAAGAAAGAAAGAAAGAAAGAAAGAAAGAAAGAAAAAAGGAAGGAAGGAAGGAAGGAAGGAAAGAAGGAAGGAAGGAAGGAAGGAAGGAAGGAAGGAAGGGAGGAAGGGAAGAAGGAAGGAAGGAAGGAAGGAAGGAAGGAAGGGAGGAAGGGAGGGAGAGGAGGAGGGAAGGGAAAGGATGGGAGGGAGGTAAGGAGGGAGGGAGGGAGAAAGAGAGGGAGGAAAGAAAGAAGCAAGCCTAGGTAAGTGTCTCTGTTTCATAACCTGTTTCGTAGAATGAGAGGAAATGAGAACTGACCATGTTAATCAGATTAAGCCAAAGTTGGGTTCAAATAATGCAGATCACCTAATAAAAATGAAATAAATGTTAGTCAGCTACTCAGACATATTTATATCTGCATAATACTGTATGCTCTGTGGTTTGGAATATCTTTTTCTTTATTAAAATTTTAAATTATAGATGCTTGGTTCAGGCAATCAGAAACAGGGAAGAAATAAAGCTCAAGAAAATTGTAATCAACTATTGCAAAGAAACTGAGATAGATATTGTTTTCATAGATGCTGTAAACTGATATCTAATTTAACCTCCAGGTGAGTTAGTTGGTCAACTCCATCTTTTATGGTGACTGTTACTTGGTAACGTGGAACATTTGTACAGGAAATGAAAGTCATAGTTCTTGCCCTTGAGGAACTTACAATTAGAAGAGTTTATAAAATTTCATTATCAAATATCAAGGGCAAAAATAAAAGATTAAGCCACAGCAATGAAGATGTTCAAGCAACACAGTCCTTGGGGAGGTGAGGAGGACAGAATATCAACAGAGACACTTGAGTGACCAGATCTAGGAGACGTACCACGCTTTGACTGCCAGGACACCAACAGTAAGTATGGTTTTCCACACAATAAAAATTCATTTTTGAAAAAAACAATCATCGGGGCGCCTGGGTGGCGCAGTCGGTTAAGCGTCCGACTTCAGCCAGGTCACGATCTCGCGGTCCAGGAGTTCGAGCCCCGCGTCAGGCTCTGGGCTGATGGCTCGGAGCCTGGAGCCTGTTTCCGATTCTGTGTCTCCCTCTCTCTCTGCCCCTCCCCCGTTCGTGCTCTGTCTCTCTCTGTCCCAAAAATAAATAAAAAAAAAAAACGTTAAAAAAAAAATTAAAAAAAAAAAAACAATCATCTAAGTCATTCTATTTTATACACGTGGTCTCAAGTTTGATATTTAAAGAGAGGACAAAATTGAATATTGCAGTGGAGAGGAACATACCTTAATAATTACTATTGGCAGTTTGAGTCTATTTTCTGTAACAAGGTCATATTCACTGTATCTGTTTAATATAACCAACTGGGCCAAAGCATGTGTTATTATAGCAATCAATTTTTAAGTGAATATCATGAAGACCATTCTTCAAACTGGTTATATATTTGATTTAATGTATAGGCACATTTTCTTATTTTATTTTATTATATTTTGAGTGTGCAGACATTTTATCTCAGGGCTGGACCCTTAAAATGCCAGTGGTTAATGTAAACTGCACTTGCCTCTTGAAGATTATACCACCTTTTTTTATTAATCAGGAAAAAAAATTAGACATTTTCGAGGGAAGCTTTGAATTTGTTTTCTTTGGGTGGCTAGCCTTCATTCAGTAATTCAGTTTGTCTCTCAGTCTCTTTCTTTCTTCTTTTCTTTCTTTCTTTCTTTCTTTCTTTCTTTCTTTCTTTCTTTCTTTCTTTCCTGCTTTCTTACCTTCTTCTTTCTTTCCTTCTTTCTTTCCTTATTTCTTACCTTCTTCTTTCTTTCCTTCTTTCTTTCCTTATTTCTTACCTTCTTCTTTCTTTCCTTCTTTCTTACCTTTTTTCTTTCTTTCTTTCTTTCTTTTCTTTCTCATTTTCTTTCTTTCTTTCTTCCTTTCTTTCTTCCTTTCCTTTTTCTTTCTTTCTTTCCTTCTTTCCTTCTTTCTTTCTTTCTCTTTCTTTCTTTCTTTCATTCTTCTTTCTTTTCTTTCTTTCATTTTCTTTCCTTTCTTTCTTTCATTTTTGTCTTTCTTTCTTTCTTTCTTTCCTCTTTCTTTCTTTCTTTCTTTCCTCTTTCTTTCTTTCTTTCTTTCTTTCTTTCTTTCTTTCTTTCTGTCTTTTGCAAAGTACAGCTATCATTACTTCCCAGAAAAAAAGTGAGGGAATGAGTCAAGGGTGAATGCTTGAAAAGAACATTTGGACTCCATAGTTATAAAAACCATCATTCCTGGGTTTCTGAGAAAATAGCAGAGTAGTAAGCATGAGGCATCTGTCTCCCCACCTAGACAAAAATTGTACTGGTAGAGTCTGCTTGATGTAACTATTTTGCACCTCTGGAGTCTGTTGAAGGGTTGCAACTTTCAGGGGGAAGACTTGGAGCTACATGTGGTTAATTATGATCAATTTCAGCTCTTAGCTCAGTAGCTGCTACCCCTCCCCCCACTTCTAGCTCCATATTAGGCAGTTGTGTGTGTAATCTCAGCAGCAGCTAACATACAGCTTGTAGGAGCCAGGGTGGGTATACTAATCAGGCTTATCCAGAAAAAAGAACTAATCATCAAATTTTCAGACGACACAGAGAGACAAACGACAGCAGGAAGAGAAAAGTGATTTATTTCCTCTCTACAAGCGATCCTCAATAAGACTGCCAGCAGATTTCTCAACAGAAACTTGGGAGGCCAGAAGGAAGTGAGCAGATATATTCAAAGTGCTAAAAGGAAAAACAAACAGACAAAAACCTCTCAACCAAGAATCCTGTACTTGGCAAAAGTGTCCTTCAAAAATGAAGACAGGGGTGCCTACGTGGCTCAGTAGGTTGAGCATATGACTCTTGATTGTGGCTGAGGTCACGACGCCAGGGCCATGGGATGGAGCCCCACACTGGCTCCACCCTGAGTGTGGGGCCTATTTAAAATTCTCTCTCTCTCTTTCTCTCTCCCTGTCCCTTTGCCCCTCTCTCCCATTCGTGTGCACTCTCTCTCTCTAAAATTAAAAAAAAAAATGAGGGAGAAAATAAGACATTCCCAGGTAACCCAAAGTTGAGGGAGTTTGTTATCCCTGAACATGCCTGCAAGAAATTCTTGAGAGAATCCTTCCAGTTAGGATTAAGGTAACCCAGAGCCATATGAAGAAATAAAGATCTAACTAAAAGTCAATATATAGGCACTTATAAAAGGTCATACTATTGCAACAATAATTTATAACTCCACTTTTTTGCTTCTGTATTATTTAAGAGACTAATACATTTAAAAAATTATTAGTGTGGGTGTGGTAGGGTCCCCTCCCTACGGAAAGAAAAAACCTCAAGGCAACCTGGCTATAGGCGTACGTGAAAACATCCCTCACAACCTTGTAACATGAGACCACTTAATCAGACTGCATGTTTGTGTGTTACCATATATGGGAGACAAAGAAGTAAAAAAATATATAAAAAACTGCCATGTGGCATTCGGGGCTCAGTTCTTTGGGTACTGAACCCAACTGAGCAGTGCCGGCAGGAATAAAGTTGCTTCCTGGAAAGAAAAGCCTCAGTGTCACGACTCTCTGTGCGAGAACCCTGCTACATGGGGCACCTGGGTGGCTCAGTCAGTTGAGTGTCTGACTTCGGCTCAGGTCATGATCTCACTGTGCATGGGTTCTAGCCCAGCATCAGGCTCTCTCCTATCAGCTCAGAGCCCACTTCAGATCCTCTGTCTCCCTCCCCCCTGCCCCTGCCCCGTTCACACATTCTCTCAAAAATAAACATGTAAAAAATTATTAGTGTGGAAGTGTTATCGTCACTTTGGTTTGTAACTGCGCATGTTGTCTTCTACATAATTTAAGAGATCAGTGGATTTAAAAGAATTATTAATTTATGTTTTGGGGTGCACAATGTGTAAAGAGGTAATTCTGTGACAATGAAAAGAGGGAGACAAAGCTGTCAAGGAGCAAAGTTTTTGTGTTTTATTGAAATTAAACTGATATAAATGCAAACTAGAGTGCTGGTAACGTGAGATTGGCCATGGTAACCACAAAGAAAATAGCTATAAAATACACACAAAAGAAAATAAGAAGGAAATTTAAATGCTTCGCTGTAAAAAATCAATTAAAAAGAAATGAAGACAGTGACATAGGAAATGAAAGAGAAAGAAAAACTATAAATCTGTTCTTACCAGCAATTACTTTAAATGTAAGTGAATTAAATTCTCCAAACAAAAGGCAGAGATTGGCAAAATGGGTAAAGAAACCAGGCGCACAAAGACAAATATTGTCTGATTCCACTTATGAAAGGTAATTAGTCAAACCAAAGAGATAGAGAGTAGACTGCCAGAGGTTGGGGAGAGGGAGGGGATAAGGAGTCACGGTTTAACGGGGACAGAGTTGCAGTTTTACAGAATAAGAAGGGTTCTGGAGATGGATGGTGGTGATGGTGGTACAAAATTATGAATGCTTTTTTGGGATGAGCACTGGGTGTTGTATGGAAACCAATTTGACAATAAATTTCGTATATTGGGGAAAAAATTGTGAATGCTTTTAATACCACCGAACCGTATACTTAAAAGTGGTTCAAGACGGTTAAATTTTATGCTATGTATATTTTACCACAGTAAAAAATGAATAAAAAAGAATCATTATTTCTAAAGAACCGGTTGCCAGTTGAATGCTGCATTGTCTGGCAAGACAAGGGAAGTAGATGCATCTGGCTTAAAACACCGAGGAGTGAAAAAAATGTCATCTGCGATTTGCGTGACTTCTCTGGGCCTTATGCTCAGATTACTCGACCACTTCCCCGTATGGTGCCGGCCACATCTTAACTGAGAGACATTAGGTAACTACACATGCCCAGCAGTACATTAGGATCTGCTTACTGGAGTGGGGTACCATGTTCTTACACCCAGAGCCTCACATGTAGACGCATTTCAGCATGTACATCCCACAAGAAAAAAAATGGTCATCCGAAAGAGAAAGATAACGTGTCAGATTTGAGGTTTGGTTTGCATCCACTCAAGCGACCAACAAACATTTATTCGGCATGCACCAGCCACCAAGCGCTAGCCCAGGTGCTAAGGGCTCACTGGTGGGCAAACTTTCATTCCCAACGAAATGAAATGATTTTTTTTTTCCGCAATCACGTCTGTGTTGGAGGAATATTGCACCACAGCGAAGTCCTAAAAAATTTTTGGCTAAGTCTGGAATCTTTCAATTGTTCTGTTTCCTTGTAGACATTACATATAAAATCATCATATAATGGGGCGCCTGGGTGGCTCAGTCGGTTAAGCGGCCAACTTTGGCTCAGCTCATGAGCTCACAGTTCATGAGTTCGAGCCCCACACGGGGCTCTGCGCTGACAGCTCGGAGCCTGGAGCCTGCTTCGGATTCTGGGTCTCCCTCTCTCTCTGCCCCTCCCCCGCTCATACTCTGTCTCTCTCTCTCAAAAATAAATAAACATTAAAAAAATCATCATATAATAAGAGACATGTTGCAAAGTGCTCTCATGAATTATAAGTTAAAGTTAAAGCCATGTTTTAAACTACGCCGTGTAGCGTTTTGGACTTATTGTAGTCCCCAAAGCAGGACCCAATTTGCAGCTTTGCTCAGTGAATTATGTAAGCCATTTAACACCACCGAACCTTCCCATTCATGGTAAAATGCTGATAATTCCTGCCCTTCTGCGGCAGATAGTGTTGACTTACCGTTCTCATTGTCTTTTCCCTGGCCGACCTCTTCTATAGTCTTTCAAAGCTAAATCCGAATTTTCCAGCAAGTCTTGCAGCTAGAAATGGTTGTGTCATGAAGCAAGTAGAGGTAAGTAGAGGTGTCAGTACCCCATAGGATTCCAGTAGATCCCTGCTGAGATAGGGTGGAAAATTCTGGAAAACATTTACTTCCTAGATAGAATGGCACAGACGTGGCTGGTGCCACTTATGCTCATCTCCTCTCTTCCTTGAATGAAGCCGTGATATCCAAAGTGTGACAACCATGCTGTGACGAAGAGGCGACCAGCAGCGGACCAAAACCCAATATGCTGAGGACAGCTGAATGAAAAACAGAGCCTGAACCCTGGAAGACATTACCGAGCCCCTGAGTTGACTTCAGCAAGAGCTAACCTCCTGATTTCCTGCTGCGGAAGGGAAACACCGAGCACCCTCAATTTATTTAGGCCTCCGTTAGCCAGGGATTCTGTCTCTTGCAGCCAAACACATTGCTGTGTGGTGACTCTTGTCTGCCTAAGCTTATTGTAAGGATTTTGCACGGAAATGACATCACATGTTTATTTTCCATTATTGATTTCGTATTCTCATTTTTCATATGAAGCAGCCGAGACTCCAGAAGCATAAGTAACAGAGCAAAACTAACCCAGGTCCGCTAGCTGCATTTCTTCTGTCCCTTCCCACCCCCCACCCCACCCCCTCCTTTGGGACTAGCAAAAAGCCCTTATTGTAACCGCAACCAGGATAAACAAAGCACTCCTATTGGCCAACTTTCCCGACAGAGGAAGAGCCTCGTTAACACACACCCACTCCCCATCCCCACACAACTTTTATTCTATTTCTTACCCTTTGTATTCTGATAGCTGAGCCAGCATACGTTTAGAACGAGACTGAGAGTGAAGGTAGCCACCTTGCTACGGATCAGAAATCTAAAATACTCACCTGATTACTAATATTTCCAAGAGTTTGAAAATTCCTATTATTCCAATACGTTGCTCACGTTCTGCACCTCAGACAAAATTAGTATTTATCTACAACCATCTTGGTTGTCCCGCTGCCCTATTTAGTGTGTGAACTAACCTGCGAGTCGTCTCTCACTGCATCTCTCATGATCACGCCATGCCTCGCATCCTTTTGAAGCATGCAGAGTGTACGAAAGCATTTTCTTTTTTTTTTTTTAATTTTTTTTTTCAACGTTTATTTAATTTTTGGGACAGAGAGAGACAGAGCATGAACGGGGGAGGGGCAGAGAGAGAGGGAGACACAGAATCGGAAATAGGCTCCAGGCTCCGAGCCATCAGCCCAGAGCCCGACTCGGGGCTCGAACTCACGGACCGCGAGATCGTGACCTGGCTGAAGTCGGACGCTTAACCGACTGCGCCACCCAGGCGCCCCTAGGAAAGCACTTTCTAAATGGTGTCATCGTTTCCCTTCACGCCCTCTGCTGCTGCTCGGCTGGGCAATCCTGCCATCACACTGAACGGTTCCCCGTCACTGTCCCTTTTTTCTCAATGGGTCCAAGCTCTTTCTTTGCTTCATGTTCCTGCCTTTGTCTCTGTCCGCACATCTCTTGTAAAATCCTATTTCAGTTCAGTGGGGTGTGTGACCACCTCAGTGCAGACTCCAGCTTGTCTGAGGCCGACGAATTCTGCAGCTCTCACTAAAGAGGCTGTCTTCTTGGCCAAACTCACTTACTAGGGGGAAAAAATGCTTATGGGATCGGGCATGAAATGTAATCGGAGCCAGTCCTGGCCAGGGACAACTTTGACAAAGGTGGTGCCTCTGATTCTGGAGGAATTTCACCTCGCTTTTTTTTTTTTTTTTTTTTTCCTACCAAGCGTGTGTATGTAGAGGAACTTCTTTGCCTCATTGGAGCTAACCTGGTAGAGTCCGCCCTTTGTACACCACCCCCCACCAAGTTCGTGGCTGTAAAGTGATAACAAATGAAAAAGCAAACACCAGTTTGTTGAAAGACATTCTACGCGTAGTAAAACACGGCCATCCAGGGCAGACAGGGAGCTAAAGAGTAACTCTTCGTAAAATCTCGCCAATGAAGTCCTGCTTTGCCAGACATGGCCCCAGGACCAGCATTATCAGCGTTACCTCGGAATTTGTTAAAAATGAGGGATCTCGGGCTCTCCCCCAGACCTGCTGAATGAAAATCTGAATTTTAACAAGAGCCTCTGGGGATGCGGAAGTGTGCTGAAGTTCCAGAAGATTACCGTTGAAGCGCTGCCTATCGCGTAGTTGCGTCTGTTACGGGGCGGGGCGCGTGGACCAGGGTTTGCCAGAGTCTGTGCGTTTGCCGTCTCTTTTCTATCTTGCTTACGGTGTCTGAAGAATTTCAGTGACCTCAAATGCACATCCCTCGGCCCACTTCCTTTTATTACTGAAAAGTGCAAGTTGGTCTACTAATACGGTTTTATAGTGAGTACGCTTGAATGCATCCACGTGGCGCACTGGTGGATTCCCACCATTGTTTGTCCTCTCCGTTGGATTTGGACCGACGTTCATGACTGAATTCCTGAGATCTCACGGCTCCTCGAGTACCACTCCAGTTTGCAAAAGCAGCCGAACAATGTATGTGAAGGCAGGCAGTACGGTGCCTATAATAGCGTGGTGTGCAAAAAACGATGCCCTATTTTTGTCTGATGAATTGGATGATAACTGTTGTTTGGAGTTGGGGGCCCACACTTAGAGGATATGGGGAAGCTCGGGTCCCACCGTAGATAGGGTATCTGATGCATCTTGAGAGAAGTGTGATGCGTGTGAAGTGTCTGTATGAGCATGTGTGTAAATGGTGTGTGTGGTGGCTACCTATGAGGTGTCTTCGTGTGAGTGTGGTTGGTGTGTGGGAATGGGTGAGGTGATACGTGTGCATGAGTGTGCGAGGCGTGTGCACACCTTTGTGCGTGTGTTGGAGGAAGAAGTGAGAGGTCTTCGGGCGCCCGGGTGGCTCAGTAGGTTGAGCCTCCGACTTCGGCTCGGGTCACGATCTCCCGGTTCGTGGGTCTGAGCCCCGCATCGGGCTCTGTGCTGATGGCTCAGAGCCCGGAGCCTGCTTCGGATTCTGTGTCTCCCCTCTCTCTGTGCCCCTCCCCCGCTCATGCTCTGTCTCTCTCTGACTCTCTCTCTCAAAAGTGAATAAAGATTTTTAAAAAAATTAAAAAAAAAAAAGAAGTAAGAGGTGTGACTACAGACGAAGCTTTCTGGAGGTAGCGATGTCTGAACTGTCTGTATTTTCAACTCCAATCAGGAATTCTTACCATGCTCCATTTTAATGACACTTGCCACATTCTCAGACCAAACCTAATGCTCAAGTCCCATACTTCACCTTATTCGCTCCACTGAATTCCCATGTTAGTAAATGGCACCTGCTTCACATAGATCCTCAGAGAGTGAACCTAGGAATTATTCTAGACTTTCTTTCCCTCACGCTGCCCAATCCATCTATGAAGCCCGTTAGCCCTACCTTAAAATACCCTAGAATCTGAGCACTTCTCACAACCTTTGCTGTACCAGAGTCGGTACAGAGTCGGTCATAGTTGGAGGGGGGCGAAAGGATGTTTTATGCTTTGGGTCTGGCCGTGGATAGCCTTGTTTAGAGGTAAAACGATTAGTTTCGTCCTGGATGTTTTGAATTTGAGGTGCCAGAGGAGCATCGAGTCTGAGACGTCTGGTGAGCAGGGGATAACATGTGCCTGGAGCGAAGGGTGGGAAATCTGAGCTTGAGACGATTGCAAGAAGTGGTTGGAGCCATGGGGGGAGAGTGGGATCATCCAGTAGGCAGGCCAGGAGTGCAGCCACCCCTTCCTGCTGGTTCATGTGGCCACTCAACGGCCCCACGAATCTCGTTCCCAGAGCAACGAATGTAGATTGGCCCTGAGTTAAGTGCTGGTGGAGGCAGGTTACAGGGCCTTTAGAATTACCTTGAACCCTCTGTACACCCCCAGAAAACGCCCCATTTATGCTTCAACCCACCTGCCATGAAACTGAGTGCTCTGCTCTTCTCCATTGTGATGTGTAACACAGCAATCACTCGTTCCTGTTACAGCAATTCCCCTGTCTCGTCACTGCCTGTTCATGGCTGCAGTCCCTTCACAGGTGGCTTCGGGGCCTACAACTCTACTGAAGCTGCTTTCTGAAGGCCTTTAATACCACAGGCATAATCCGTGTGCGTCTACGTGTCCCCTGCCCTTTGCTGTTGCTGACATTTGACCCTGTTGATCACATCCCTGGCTGTGCAGCCCTCTCCTGTCTCTGGGAAGTTAAGGACGGTCATTCTTTCTCCTCCCCCGGTTCTAGATCTTTCCCTGTAGGCTCTTTCCAAATCGCATAACTTGGCCTTCCCTTGTTTGGTTTTCTGCTTTCTCTCTGGGACCTCGGTCAAATACACCCCAGCTTCACAACTCAAATCTCTCACTCCATCTCCGACTTCGCTTCTCCCCCATGATCCCTATGTGCCTTATGAATATATGAGCTCTCTGTTTCCGGCAGCCCTCTGAACACTGCCATTGGGTATCAAGCTTCATTACCATGACACTAACGTATTCTGAAACTGAACTCACTGTCTTTGCCTACCACACGGGCTCCTTTTTCTGTCTTGCTTATTTTCATCGACGGGAAATCAAGGCGCTGAATTGCGAAATTACATTTAATATTCTGCTATCTCTCAGCTATTTAACTAACCAGCCACTAAACTGCATAAATTCCTCTTTTTTCATGCCTCTTCTATCCATATTCCCCTTTTTCTTTCATTGTCATCCCTGTGACCCGGGCCTTTAATAGCCCATGCTTAATTAACAGCAGAGGATAAGAGCACAGGCTCTGAAGCTGGCCCACTTATGTCGGACTTCCAGCTCTACTCTTTACTCTGTCATTTGAGACAAGTCATATCATCTCTGTGTGTCTCCGGTCCTCACCCGTCAAATGGAAATACAATGCTGTCCATCTCATACGCTTGTTGGAGGATTAAATCAGTTGATGTAGTAACACACTTAGAATAGTCCTGTCACATTGTAATTATGCGCTGTTATCGGCCCTGGACGTTATTATTCTTTTCATCGGCTTTGCATGACTTACTAACTGCTTGGCCTTCCCAGTACATCACCACCACGTTCCTAAAGTACTTCCACCATTCCCTCTTGCTAGGGGTCTATAATGATTGCCGTTTCCTCCCATTTCCAAGAAAACTGTTCGAGTTGCCTTTCAAGGTTCCCTGCAACCTGGTGCCCTCCTGGCTGACCACCTTATTCCTCACCTCCCCCAAACACCAGCTGAACTTCATTCAGCTTTCATTTCAAACACAGTATGTGGAGAGATTTGGGGATGTGAGAAAACAAAAATAAGAGAGAAGCACGTCTTACTTTTCTCACCAACCCAGTTTAAGCCTCAGATCTAGTTTCCAATACCAGCTCCGTGTAACCTGGAACAAGTAACTTAATCTCTCTGAGCCTTCGTTTCTTTGTTTGCAAAAACTGGAGTGATAGCGTTGTTATGAGTATGAAATAAAATGATGTATGTTAACTGCTCAAGGACTCATTGGGATTTGTCTGCATATAAAGGAAATACATTATTTAAATGACGTATCGTGAATGGAATGTAAAAAAAACCGGCTTAAAATGGGTGCTCAGGGAACATATGCAGGGTCCCTGGAAGTCACGCAGGGTTAAGGAATGGATGTGAGGAGTCGACATAAATCAGACTAGTTCATTCTCATCCTTTGGCTTAGTTAAAACTGCTACTTACTTACTCATCTTAACTTTCTCTGCCTTCCCATCTTTAAAAAAAAAGTTTAACTCCTGTATATGTAATGTACAGTGTTCTATTCATTTCAGGTGTACAATACAGTGATTCAACAGTTCTATGCATTTGTGTCAGTGCTCCTCACGATGAGTGTACCCTTAATCCCCTCGACCTATTTCACCCATCCCCCATTCCCCTCCCCCATGCCTTCCCATCTTTTAAGTCCAGCTCTGCTCTTTGCATTTGGGACCTGTCCCTCTTCGACCCAGAGTTCTCTTTCTTCCTTATAATATCGGCAACACATATCGTCCAGTTTGTTAATTCAGGGTTTTCTATGAACTGCCCCGCATTGTCAGTTAAATTTTTACGTTTGCATGTTGGCTTTATTCAGCGAAACTGTTTGTGCTTCTTGAGCACAGAAACTACCTGTTCACGTTCCCTCAGCGTGTAGAACAGGATTTTACAAATAGCAGACCCTCGGGTTTATGTTTTTAATTTCATGTGCCGGGTAAAAAGGACCATGTGCCGTGCTGACTTGTCATGTTATGGGAACGCCGTGGACTCAGGGCATCTCTCCTCCTCTGTAGAGGAAGTGCTGACCACCCTCAGGCCTGCCGGGTCTTTGGAAGCCATATGGCAAAAGTGCACTCTTTCCATCTCCAGTACGTGCTCCTCTGTAGAAGTCTGGTGTAGACGGGGGCCCAGTATGTGAAATCTCGCTGTTCTATACGCTAATTGCAATGGCTTTCTCTCTGGTGGGAGCATTTAGATCAGGCTTAGAAGAAAATAAGATCCAGCAAGAGTAAGTCTCACCATAAATAATACAGAAAGCAATTTTTAAACAATCCCTAGAAACAGTTGCCTCTTTCCTCATCTGGCAACTTTGATTTGAGTTTACACGAATTTTATTCGTTTCAAATGAGAGGTGTCATAGAACCTTAACTTGCCTCGTTATTTATTTCAAAGTGCAGAGCACAAAGATTTTGATGTATTGTAAGTAATCCTATTATAACGTTTAGGTGGTGGCCTGAGCTAACTCAGGCTTTCTGTCCAAATGCATTACAAAAACAACCCCTTCCTCAACAAAAGCTTTAAAGCTGACATTGGTGCTGTGGGCCACAGTCCCAGCATAGCCCATTAGAGAGTAAAAGAGGCCGTTCTTGACATGCTTTGGACATTTATTCTATAATGAGGTTCAACAGCCATTTCAAAGAGCCCAGGGCCATGTGAGGGGAATTTTGATCTACAGACTAAGGAACTTGAGCAGAACCCCTGTCTCCAATGCCTTGTTACTCAGCCTGGGCAAGCACTAGATTTCTGGCATAGCCTCACATGCTGATCAGTCAGTTGAGGACTCGGCATTTTACCTACTGGTTGGAGAAGTAACAAGACTAGCATCGGTGGATCAATAACTCTAGAAAAATAGTGGCTCAGTCAGTTGAGCATCAGCTTTGGCTCAGGTAGCCATGTCATGGTTCATGAGTTTGAGCCCCATGTCGGGGCTCAGAGCCCGCTTTGCATCCTCCGTCCCCCTCCCTGTTGGCCCCTCCTCTGCTCATGCTCTCTCAAAAATAAGTAAACATTTAAAAAAATTATAGAAATGGTGTTCTTGCTAACTTAAAGAGCAGCGTGCTGAACATTTTATATATTCTATCTCATTCTACCTTCACAGCAATCCCTACAAGGTAGGTGGAAGACTGAAGTCAGGTGAGTGACTCAGTTTTTTAAGTGTCAGGGACATTATTTGAACCTAGGTCTAGCTTGCTGCAAAGTTTCTTAGGTCAAATATTATACTGCCTAAATGAGGATGTTTCTTTTTTATATATAATGTGGTTTTATTAATTTTATTTATTTTAAAAGAGAGAGAACACGCAAGTATGTATGAGTGACAGAGGGGCAGAGAGAGAGGGAGGGAGAGGGGGAAAGAGAGAGAGAGAGAGAGAGAGAGAGAGAGAGAGAGAGAATCCCAAGCAGGCTCTGCAGTGATAGTGGGAGGCTCTTACCCATGAACCATGAGATCATGACCTGAGCCAAAATCAAGAGTCAGACCCTTAACCCACTGAGCCACCCAGGTGCCCCTAAATGAAGATGTTTCTTGATGTTGTAAATGTTTTGGTGGCTGAGTCTGAATTACTGGGGACGAATGAATGAGAAGTGTGTTTCTTTTGAAGAAAATATTTCAGTAATACCTAATAACAAGAAGGAATTTAACCACATGGTAGAATGAGTATATAAATCTTTGAAACTGATTTTAGAATGTTCTGACTGTGGACTGATTACCTTTCTGTGTGTGAGAGTATTCAGTAGAGAGCAATTATTGACTAGAAAGGGGCACAGGGAGTTGGAACTGTTTAATCTCTTGATCAACATTTACATGGGTGCATATCTATGTAAAGTTTTTTTGAGCTGTATACTTAAGATTGGGACACTATATTTGTAAGTTATATCTCAATAAAGACTTTTGAAAATTAAAATGTCTTTAGATATTCTGACTTTATTGTTATTTGGTGGAGGTTTAGATCATTGATTTTAGACCTTTCTTCTTTTCTTTTCTTTTCTTTTCTTTACTTTTCTTTTCTTTTCAATTAATTTATTTATTTACAGAGAGAACACACGAGTGATTTGGTGAAGGGCAGAGAGAAAGGAGAGAGAGAGGATCCCAAGCAGGCTCTACTGCTGTCAGCACGGAGCTGGACACGGGGTGCGAATCCACAAACTGTGAGATCATGACCTGTGTGGAAATCAAGAGTCGGACACTCAACCAACTGAGCCACCCAGGTTCCCCAGATCTTTCGTTTTTTCTAATATGAATATTTTATGCTACAAATTTCTTCTAAGCATTACTTTGGCTGTATTTTCTACATTTTGATATATTGTGTTATGCTCATTCAACTCAAAACATTTTCTATTTTCTCTATGAATTCCTAATTGACCTGTGAACTAGTTAGTAGTGTTATTTAACTTTCATATACTTGGAGATGTTTCTGTTTATAACTTCCAGTTTAATTCCATCGTGGTCAGAAAATATATTCTGTATGCTTTCAATTCCTTGAAATGTGTTGTATGGTCCAGAAAGCGATTTATGATCTATATTATACGTGCCTAAAAAGAATGTATATTTTCCTTTTGTTGGGATGGAATATTCTATAGATGTCAATTAGGTCAAGTTGTTGATAGTGTTTTTCAGGTCTTCTATATCCTTACTGAACTTCTTCTGACTTGTTTTTATCAATTAGTGAGAGAGAACTGTTGAGGTCTCCAACTACAATTGTGTATTTGTGTTTTTCCCCTTGGAGTTCTACCAGTTTTTATTCATATATTTTGAAGAGATGTTAATAAGTATATAGGGTTATTATGTCTTCTTGATTATTTTAGCCCTTTGTCATTAAGAAGTGATCTTTATTCCTGGTAATATTCTTTGCTCAGAAATCTACTTTGTATGATATAAACATAGCCAAGAGTGCTTTCTTTTGATCAGTATTACCATAGTGTATCTTTTGCCATCTTTTACCTTTAGCCTATTTTTGTCTTTATATTTAAAGTGAGTTTCTTGAGATGTGGTTTATATATACAACGGAATACTACTTGGCAATGAGAAAGAAAAAATCATGCCATTTTCAGCAACATGGATGGAACTGGAGGGTATTATGCTGAGTGAAATAAGTCAGTCAGAGAAAGACAGATAATCATATGTTTTCCCTCATTTGTGGATCTTGAGAAACTTAACATAAGACCATGGGGGAAGGGCAGGGGAAAAAAATAGTTACAAACAGAGAAGAAGGGAGGCAAACCATAAAAGACTCTTAAAAACAGAGAACAAACTGAGGGTTGATGGGAGGTGGGAGAGAGGGGAGAGTGGGTGACGGGCATTGAGGAGGGAACTTGTTGGGATGAGCACTGGGTGTTGTATATAAGCCAATTTGACAATAAGTTATATTAAAAAATAATAAAGCGAGTTTCTTGTAGGCAGCATATAGCGGGTCACACTTGACTATTTAATCTAACAATGTCTGTCTTTTCACTGGTATGTTTAGCCCATTTACATTTCATGTGATTACTGATATGACCAGGAATAAAACTGCAACATTGGTTATTTGTTTTCTAATTGTCTGATCTATTCTTTGTACCTTTTCTCCTATTTCTCAGACTGCTTTTTAATTGCGCATTTTATGATGAAATTTTATCCCCGCTTTGGGTTTATCACTTATAGGTCTTTTTTAAAAAGGTGTCTGCTGAAGCTTTTATACTATACATGTTTCATCAATTACAGGTTATCCTCAAATAACACGGTACTGCTTCAGGTAAAGTGTAAGACCCTTATATCAATGTATGGCTGGTTCTGCCTCGCATCTTCGGTGCTGTTATTGTCATACGTTTTAACCTTAGATGGTATAAATCCACAGTAGACTTCTACTATTTTTCATTTAGACAATAATATCTGGGGCCCCTGGCTGGCTCAGTCAGTAGAACATGCAACTCTTGATCTCGGGGTTGTGAGTTTGAGTCCCATGCTCAGTGTAGAGAGTACCGAAAAAAATAGACAGTAACTTCTTTTAGAGTGATGAGATACATGAAAAGATATTTTCTATATTGACCTTCATTTCAACCATTCCTAGAAATCTTCATTTCTTTGTTTAGATTCAAATTTCTGCTATCATATTCATTTTTCTTAATTAACATTCTTTAACATTTCTTGTAAACCAGGTTAGTTGAAGATGAATTCTCTCAGTTTTTTGTTCGCCTGAAAAAGTCTATTTTGCCTTCATTTTTGAAAGATATATTCACTGAGTGAAGAATTTTAGATAATTTTTTTTTTTCCTTTCAAGTCTTTAAAGATGTCACTTCACTGTTCCCTGGCTTGCGTGGTTTCTGACAAGAAATCTCTGGTAATTTCTAATCTTTGGTCCTGTGCTTGTAATGTGTCTTCTTTCCTCTGGCTGCCTTCATGTTTGCTTTTCACTTTTGGTTTTCAGAAGTTTTCATCTAACGTGTTCAGCTATGCGTGTCTGTTTGTGATGGTTGGCAATTCTTCTGCTTATAGGTCTTGGAGATTCTTGGATTTGTGGTTTGATATCTCTTGGTATTTTTGAAAAAATTTCAACCCTCATTTTCTCAGCTACTGTCCACTTTCTATCTCTTTGGAGAAGCCTGTTTCTCCTTAGATATCAGGCCTGTTGGTTGCCTTGAAATCTCAGCTCCCTGAAGGACTCACGGGAAATTCTAATATTATAGTTTGCCTAGGTTATTCTTATCATCAGAGTAGAAGCAGCACTGTTCCCTAGAAGGAAGTGGAATTCTCTTTATTAGACACTTCACATAAGTATCTCTTTGTTACATGAAACTTGCAAAACATTGAAGGGTTTGAAATTTTACTCTACTTATGAGGTATCTAGGTAGGTTGCCTCTCTTTCATGGATGGTGGCCAAAGACACAAGTCAGACAGAGGTTGATTTGTTACCCACAGTAATAGGATTAAGCATCATCATTTTAGTGCCCGTCCCCAAGCATAATTCCCATAGGACAGTAACCAGAGGGTCAGGTGATCCCTGCACATGCAGTGGGTTGTGTTACAGGGGAGCCCAGATCTTCAGGAAACCAAATATTTTATAACGGGCAGTAAGTTTTACCAGCACTACTTTTCTATTTCATTGTGAAGACTCCACTTTTAAGAGGCTAGTCCTCACAAGCAGATGTGCCCTTTGCTGCGAAGGAGACACTATTTCTCTCTTGTGTGCTGTACAAATATCCTTGAAGAGATAGTCCAAAACAAAGGGAGTCAGTACCTGTTCTCCCAAGGTGTACAAAAATGCAAGAGACTTATGGAGAATTGGCTCCCAAAAGAGATAGCATCTCGAGCTGATCTGTTTTCTCAATCCACATTCTCAATCCAATTGTAGCAGTAACATAACCCTGTATTCTGTGTCATAGAGCATTTATTTCCATTCATTTCAGTGATATTTATTGGGGACCTCTCATGTACTGGCAAACGTGCCGGATGCCGAAGATATTAAAGTGAATAAAATAAATACGGTCTCTATTTCTCTAAGCCGATAAATAGGATAATTGAAGTTTTTTAAAATCCTGAAAGCCATACAAAGTCTTAATGAGCTAAACCACCAGGGATAGAAGACTTAGATATTCAGACCATAATTTCACACGAATGCCACTTGCGTTTTCGCATCTCTAAGCTTGTCGGAATTCTTTTCTATTATGCACATCACCGTAGGAACTTTAATACCATACTGTGAAGTTTCTCAAAGCAAGAAATGCATTTTATTATGCTCTGCTTCGCTGTAATATCTCAGAGGCTTTATTACCACATGGGAGACATGAGAACTTTCTGTGTGAATGTGCCTTTAAATGTGTTTTCTAAGCCTCACATGTTATTTCATTAGAAAATAATACTTCATCCCGCTTTTCAATAGCTCGGTAAAATGTCCACCTAATTTTTACCTGGATGTTTGCCACGTCAAAAAGCCTTGAATCATTGGGCATAGCATGCAAATTCTGATATTTTGTCACCAGCAACCTTTACACTCCATAAAATAGATGTGATGCTTCCTATTTCTGTATTTGAAGGTAAGAGATAAAATTGGAGGAAGTTTGCACTTGCAAATGACTTGGAACCGCATCTTGAATGTGATTTTTTAGCACATGTCCTTTTCAAAACAGATATAAAATATATTATTTTTTTCTTTGTTTTTTTTTAATTGCCAGGAAGAGGAATAGGATGGTATTTCATTTCTGATAAAACATCACAAGTTCACCTATTTTCGCCAAATCATGCCTTTGACTTAGTCAAAACGAGCCAATGTGTTTTTTTCATGTCTCCTCCTGGATTTTTAAATTCTGTAAATGTGTAGGTGTGTATACCAATGTGTCTATGTCCCTAATTTAAACTATCCTTTTTATTCATTCATGCTTAATTTACATGTCTTGATTAGATGTTTCCGTGCATGAGGTGTCTGGTCAAGACAGCTTGGTAAGTGCTGGCCTTTGAACCTAGGAATTATGTTTTACCAGCACTCAACTGTAGGAAGGCCAAAGTTCAGCTCTCAACTCTGTGTGTGCAGCTTGATTTAAATGTGAAACTTGGCACTGCGTGTCCTCCTGTGCCTGGTTATTATTCTTGGAATGCAAAAGGTACATGTTTTTGTGATTCTCTAAGGAACTCCTCTATAGCTTTTCCAGAACCTAAGTCAGGTTTCACTTTCAGGCTATGTTCCAAGTCCTAAAATTCATTTTTGAGCAGCTCTCAGACAGATGGGTGCTATTTTTGAAATCTATACGGCCTTTCCTGTCTGCTAGGGTCTATTTAATGGTCTACATTATTACTACAGCAATAGACGTACTATATTCGTTCTTCCCTTGTGGCACTGAGGGCTCTAATTTCCATCCAAAACACTGAAGCCATCCTGGGGAGTAAAGGGAGAGCAAACTCATCCGTAAGTGAACTTTGGTCAGCATTTCTGAACTTCCACAGCTTCTGTTTCAACATTTATTGGAAACTTCAGGCACTAGCAATAGTAAGAGTATGACGCCTATGGCTAACTTTGCAGCCTGGGAGAAGGAAATAAGTGAAATATACATATGCATATGCTATGATGTTAACAGCTGGTAAATTCTTAAAAGATTATGCGTAGATTAAGTCTTAGGGAATTAAAGTACATTTTAAAGGCAATGGGGAGCTTCTGAGAACAACATTCTATAAGTAAGCAATCTTCTGTATCTAAAGGACCAATGTGGGGGGAGGGGGTTGTGCCTGGGTGGCTCAGTTGGTTAAGCGTCCAGCTTCGGCTCAGGTCATGATCTCACGGTTCGTGGGTTCGAGCCTCGTGTTGGGCTCTGTGCTGACAGCTCAGAACCTGGAGCCTGCTAAGAATTCTGTGCCTCCCTCTCTTTCTGCCCCTCCCCTGCTCATGCTTTGTCTCTCTCTGTATCAAAAATAAATAAAACATTTCAAAGAAAATTTTTAAATAAATAAAGGATCATTTGCTGTCCATTTTATGAGCCCTTGCTTTTGGAACTATGACCTTACCCATCTGAAAACCATGCATCCTCTAGCTGCCTCCATTCAGAACATAACCCAGAGTCACAGAGTAAGCCAAAGGTGATGTTGCAAGCGAAAATCGATATCTCAGTGTTCATGCACGGAAACCCAGGAACTTGACTCATAGGCAAGCCCTGCATCGAGATCTATTGATTCATAGTTCACGCACAGTTCTAAAACCTATCTCTTATCCATTTTTTTGTTTGTAAAATTTGGCTAGGGCCGTCATAATAAGTGCCACAGACTAACTAAACAAAAGAAATTTGTTTTCTCAGTTCTGGAAGCTGGGAAGTCCAAGATCAGGGAGTCGGCAGGACTGGTTCCGTTCTGAGGCCCCTCTCCTTGGCTTGCAGATGACCGTCTTCTCCCCGTGTCTGCACACCTCTGCTCCTGCAGACGTGTGCATAATCTGTGGGTAAATTTCCTCTTTTTACAAGAGCACGCGTCATATTAGATTAGGACTCACCCTTAAGACCTCACTTAACTAATCACCTCTTGTTTCCAAATAAGTACATTCTGAGGTACTGGGTGGGGGTTACGACTTCAACATCTGAATTTGGGGGGGGGGTTACAATTTAGCCCATAATATTATTCATAGCAGCTTTTGAAGCAGAAAATAGACACAGTGATGACAGAAAGATATGACCTTAATCAGGGATACCTGATAGTAGCAATAAGCAAAAACACAAGGGCAAGAAAGAAGGTAGCAAATTTATTTTAAAAGCTCATGTAGGTACATTGAAAAGCACAAAAGTCTGTTGTGAACATCCTTCATCTCTCAGCACGTCCTGGATCATCTTGATATAACCGCAGAATTATAACCGAGAACAGGTGACGTGTTCATCGAATAGAAGCAGAAATCTGTCATAGAATGACAGATGGGAGTCTAAGTCCAAACAGCGTCACCTGGACAACCCACTTAAACTCTCTGAGTATTTGTTTTCTCATTCGTATCTTGAGAATAAAATTATTTGTGCAAATGCCAGAGATACGAAGGCCATGTGTGGGTAAGTGCTACAGAAACTGATAGGCATTCTACCAGGAAGAAGTTCTTAGATCCAACAAGAAGGCCTAATAAATTTGTTTTAGGATTAAATAGGATCTTGATTTACATGTCAAAAGGCTCAAGGAGGGAAATGTTAAATTTTTAACGAAGCATAAGCTAAGTCAATTTCCAAGAGTTCTTTAAACTACTGATTTATTGCAACGGACTTTTGTAAGACAAAGCATAATTGCTTGTTAAAATAACCAGATGAGGTCTTTCTGACTATATCGTCCTGTGTTCCAATTCAAAAAATCAAAGCTGTAAGAAGTAATACGATGTAAGAGTAAGAGTTCTGTTCTGTAACTAAAAAGAATTGGATTATGATTAGAATGTTGTAAGTACCTTAAACTTCATTTGTTTTTCTGGGTCAGTTTCGACATATTTAAAATAAAGGACACCCACAGGGTTTGCACGATGTCTTCTAATAGTAGAATTTATGAAGACCCGTTTCTACTTCTTTTGTTCTCACTTCATAGAACCGGGAAAGATCTAAAAGAGAGACAGCTTCTGGGGCATCTGGGTAGCTCAGTCGGTTGAGTCTCTGACTTCAGCTCAGGTCATGATCTTGTGGTTCGTGCGTTTGAGCCCCCCATCAGACTCACTCCTGTCAGACTGTCAGTGCAGAGTCGGCTTCGGTTCCTCTGTCCCCTTCCCTCTGCCCCTCCCCTGCTTGTGCTCTTACAAATACAAATAAATATTTCTTTAAAAAGAGATAGCTTAGGGGACACCTGGGTGGCTCAGTTGGCTAAGCGCCTGACTTTGGTTCAGGTCATGATCTCGCAGTTTGTGAGTTCAAGCCCTGTGTTGGGCTCTCTGCTGACAGGTCAGAGCCTGGAGTCTGCTTCTGATTCTGTGTCTCCCTCTTTACGTGTCCCCTGCTCACGCTCTGTCTTTCTCTCTCAAAAAATAAATAAGCATTAAAAAATTAAAAAAAAAAGACAGCTTCTACTTATCAATTCTCCTACACATCCCCACCCCCAATTTGTGGAGATAAGAATGGTGACAATATGAATTACCAGGAAGCCTGGTCTCCACCTCCTCAACCACCTGTCTTCAACCTTGACTCTTTTTCTTTAAATATTTTTTCATGTTTATTCATTTTTGAGAGACAGAAAGAGACAGAGTACAAGCGGGAGATGAGAGAGAAAGAAGGGAAACACAGAATCTGAAGAAGGCTCCAGGCTCTAAGCTGTCAGCACAGAGCCCCACATGAGGCTTGAACTCACAAGCTGTGAGATCATGACCTGAGCCAAAGCTGGACGCTTAACCGACTGAGCCACCCAGGCGCCCCAGCAACCTTGACTCTTTGAGTGTTAGAAGTCTGTTCCTTATATAGGGACTTCCAGCACAAGACATGATTGTCACCGCTATATCTCATAATGGGTAAGGTGCCATTTTAAGCTGCTAACTTCTCTTCAGCAAGGTAGAGCCAGACTCTGCCCTCATCTGTCAGGAGTGTTAATCTCTGCCATTCAGAAGAAACCAAATAACCTGACAAGTCACAGCATGTATGTAGGTTATGTCAAATAAAATGTGCCTTTAAATGCTGTCAATAATTTAGTCACTATAGAAAGCCCAGAGCCCACAGCTTCCTCCTTCTCTAAAGTCCTAAGAAGAAAGCCCTTGTCTTGGATGGAAGCATGTCTAAGAGTATCTCTTTGCTTGAAGACAGTAAGAATTCGCCAGATGTTAAAAATAAACTTTTCAATCCCTCTACCTAAAGGAGTTAAGCATTTGGGGACAGCGGCAGACATAGTTAGCAAGCAAGCACTTTCTCAGCTCTAAGTGACACAGGGGTGCACATGAGAAGATAAACTTCACTGGGCTCATGGTCTAAGAGAGAAAGAACAATGTAAAATGCTAATACCAGGGACTTAGGAAATAGGGCAATGCTTCTGCAGTAGAACATGCAGGGATACAGACTCTGAACTCCCAAAGACAATTCAAATGGAATATATCAGCCACCAAACTCATTTTCCACCACTCCTTCAAACCAATTCTCCTAAGTCACCCAAGCAAGAGTGTAACCTCCTGTACCTAACCAGTAACTAGGACCTACTGACTCCATCTCATAAATATTTCTGAAATCCATTCTGTTCTCCTGTTTTTATTACTATTACCCTAGTTAAATGTCTGTCTGCCTCTGGTCTTACCAACCTCTAAGTCATCCTTTACGCAACCAACAGATTATCTAAATAAAATGCAAATTCAACTGCAATATTCCTCTGCCTAAACTCCCTGAATAACTGCCCATTTTCTTCAGTACAGGTCCAGCTTTCTCAGAAGGGTATATAAGGCCTTCTGTCACCTAATCTCCTTTCATATGTCCACTTCATTCCCTTCCTCGTCCATTGGCCATAGAACATGTCAATTCCAGTTCATTTGTATTTCTTTACACATTGCTTTAATACACTCCATCTTAGAAATGCAACATAAATGTGTTTGTTTCATAGCATTAGGTACCTTATAATAATTTTATTGATTCTCTGGTACGAACAAGTTCTGAATAAGTTTAAGTGGTAAGAGCCATTTTCTTCCACTGGATCATCAATCTAAGTTGAGAATCTAGGTTCCAGGACTTGACAAGGAAAGTAAAACTCTAGATTTTTTTCCCCAAATTTTTATTTAAATTTTAGTTAGTTAACATACAGTGCAATATTGGTTTCAGGAGTAAGATTCAGTGATTCATCACTTGCATACAACACCCAGTGCTCATCACAAGTGCCCTCCTTAATCTCAGTCATCCATCTAGCCCATCTCCCAACCACCTCCTTCCATCCACCCTCAGTTTCTTCTCTATCTTTAAGAGTATCTCTTGGTTTGTTTCTTCTCTCTTTCCCCCTTCCCATATGTTCATCTGTTTTGTTTCTTATATCCCACAAATGAGTGAAATCTTATGGTATTTGTTTTTCTTTGACTTATTTCACTTAGTTCCAACCACATCGATGCAAATGGCAAGATTTCGTTCTTTTTTATGGCTGAGTAATATTCCATTATGTCTCTCTCGTCTCTCTCTCTCTCTCTCTCTCTCTCTATATATATATATATATATCTCACATCTTCTTTATCCATTCATCAGTTGATGGACATTTGGGCTCTCTCCATAGCTTAGCTATTGTTGGTAATGCTGCTATAAACATGGGGATGCACATACCTCTTCGAATCTGTATTTTTATACCCTTTGGGTAAATACTTAGCAGTACAATTGCTGGGCCATAGGGTAGTTCTATTTTTAACTTTTTGAGGAACCTCCATACTTTCTCCAGA
Organism: Prionailurus bengalensis; assembly: GCF_016509475.1. Lineage (NCBI taxonomy): Eukaryota > Metazoa > Chordata > Mammalia > Carnivora > Felidae > Prionailurus > Prionailurus bengalensis. Next base: position 16,455,811 of record NC_057349.1, on the reverse strand, counting down.
GTGGTTGCACCAGTTTGCGTTCCCACCAACAGTTCAAGAGAAACCCCAGATTAAAAAAAAAATGATAACAGCCACCTTCATAAGCCTATTCTCCAACCTATTCTCCACTATTACCTTTTCTCCATGCCAGGCAAAGTTACAGTAAGATAAATCAATTTACAGAATTCAAATTTAGAAACGGTGGGGAGACAATGTAATAGTCTTTTGATAAGCATTGTTTAGTACAAGGCATCTCTCGCCATAGGTATAAACTAATATTGAGGCGGGAGGAGGGTGGGGTGGAAGGAACATGAGCTACTGTCCATGGTCCTGATACAAAAATACACACTATGACTTGATTGTTCTTCGTGTGCCATGTGCCTCCTTCCCCATGTCTGTCATCCTCCAGCATCCAAGAGTTCTATCAACACTGCTGGTTGCAATTTTTTTGAGTGAGCCAGTGATTTAAATGAGTACTGTTATAGGTTGTATCCTCTTAAAAGATATACTGAAGTCCTAACCCCCAGAACCTGTGAATGTGACCTTATTTGGAAACAGGGTCTTTGCAGATGTAATACGGTAAATATGGTAATGCCTTACAAGTGAGGGAGATCATATTGTCAACACTAAGTTAGGCTTCAGGTCCGAGTTCCATGATGCTTCTCTATTTCTGCTTCAGCTCAGGCAGCGAGGCAAGTACACCTTTCACTTAAAGGAACAAAACAGCTCCATATTATTCAAAGTTAGTGGTGACTCACAGGTAATTTATAAAGATTTTGCTTTTCAACTTTTCTTTTGAATCTTTAACGCTTAAGTATTTCTCTCAACATTAGCAGTGATTAGCATGTCTACTTACTGTTTTAAGACATTGTTAGGTAAAGAAGAAAATGTGAATTATGTCTCAAAATGTCTATTTCCTTAGGTCTCTTTTGCACAAGATGGGAGACTGGTGAAGAAGTTGTCAGAGAGAGAGGGTGGCATGGTGGACATAGCTTGCTTTAGAAATGATAAACGTTCCTTGTGACTTGGTTCCTCCTGACTAAAGTGATTCAGGTTATTTTCTCCTCTCTGCCATGCATACATTCAGTGGCCGAGAAGGCTATCTTTATTATTCCTCTGCCTATAAATGCCATTTTGTTGCCGATGAGGACACAGAAGCATTCCTACCTTCATTACTTTCTCATCTGGGGTGTGTGTATGTGACCAGGGGGCGTGTGCTCAATACTCTGCTTGCTGATGTTATCAAGATAACCTATAGAGCATACTGTTGAAGAGAGTTTCCTGTTCCTTCAGAACAGAACAGCCAGACTGGGTTTTCAAACAATGTACTCTGGGTGGACGATGCTGAAGGCTGCACGTTAACTCAGAAGAAGCCTTTGGCATGATTGGCAAAATGACATCTAATTCTTAGATTGTTTTTCTTCTTTTCTTTTTAAGGGAGAGATCTTTTCTCATCATAATTTTCCTCTATATTTCAAAGCACACTGTGTATCCCAGTGTAAACAGCCTCTGGGGTGGGGCGGGGGGTGGTGGGGGCGTCTTCCTGAAATGGATTTTCTTGGGTGAATTGTGGGACTGGCATCTAAGTATGTTATATACACAAACTGACTTCACTGGGTTGCTTTCAGATTGTGGCACTAGTTTACTAGAATTTGACATACCATTAGAACTTCTGTGGGATTCATTTATTTTATTTTGATCATTTGCAACTAAACACAGCAAAACTAAGAACTGTATTTCAGGATTGGTTTCACTGATGTTAAATGAAATAAGCAGTAATCTTACAGATAATTGGTTTTAACTTGTGAGATGTTAGGCCAGGCTCTTTCCCTTCTTTTAGGCCTCTGTGACCAAGTGAAATAATTACGATTTACTTGCCAAAACTGTTGGCCAGGTGAACTAATGATTATTTAATGAAACTACTCCTTTGGTTCTTGTTTGAGTATGGTGTCACTGTTGACCGCTGTAGGATTACAGCTTTTGGATTAAGCCAAAAGATCTTGCAGACTTAAGAGCCATAAATTCTGTTCTTAGCATTGATCTGTCTAAAACAAACAAACAAAAAAAAACCCTTACTATTACATTCTTCTGCTCAATTGTTGACTCAACTATTGAAATACTTTGTCACTTACATCTCCCTCTGTTTGATTGTTCTCATCTTTCAGACAAGCAGCAGAATGCATAGTATTTCTTGTGTTAAAAAAAATGACTCTTCCCAGAGCGAAAAAACACTTTGTGTGCAGTGACATGACTCTGGGAGGAGACAAATAAGAAAAATGAATCCTGCCTAAATTCCAGAAAAGTTGAAAACTGACTTACTTTATTTAGTAATTGATGGAGCTAGCTAATAAGTTCATCATGGGGTAGATATTTAGAAGATTCTGTTATGATTTGAATATTAAATTTTAGCAACACATTTGACAAAATATTATAATATGCTTACGGACAAGATGCATAGTGACAGCTGTACAAAGTACTTTACAGTTAAGATGCGTGAAAAGAAATATAAAACTCCTACCAAGGTACCTACTTGTCCAACCCAGATCTGTGCTCGTCAGGACTCCCTCGAAGCTGTGGGCTCAGTTCTGGGTGTTAGGCCTTCAATAAGACAGTGGCTGTATAGAGTGTATCCAGAGAAAAGAAGCTAGAATGACATAAAGAGTAAAACTCGAGTCATTTGAAGGAAAAGCTGAATAAATTCAAAATATTTAGCTTGGATGAGAGGAGACATGGGAAAGATATGAAAGGCTGAACAATATGGTGGGCCAATACGTCGAAGAAAGGCTTATTCTGTGTGGCTCCTTGATTTAGAGAGGCAGCAGGGGATAGAAAGGAAAGATCAAGAACTTAGAAGTCAAAACTGGGTTTGTCACACCATTTTCTAGCTGCGTGGGGCTGGACTATTTTTTTTAATCCTGTCTGAATTTTAATCTCATGATCAGTAAAAGGAAGATAATTATAATTACCTTGAGACGTAACAACAACAACAACGTGCATGGAACTGGAGGGTATGATGTTCAGTGAAATAAGTCAGTCAGAGAAAGACAGATATATGTTCTCACTCGTATGTGGAACTTGAGAAACTTAACAGAAGACCATGGGGTAAGAGGAAAAAATAGTTACAAACAGAGAAGGAGGGAGAGAAACCGTAAGAGACTCTTAAATGCAAAGAACACACTGAGGATGGGGTGGGGGGAGAGGGGAAAATGGGTGATGGGCATTGAGGCGGGCACTTGTTGGGATGAGCACTGGGTGTTGTAGGTAAACGATGAAACACGGAATCTACCCCCGAAACCAAGAGCACACTGTATACACTGTATGTTAGCCAAGTTGACAATAAATTGTATTTAAAAATAAATAAAACAAAATACAGATATTAAAACTGCCTGGCATATTGTAGATGTTACGGACTGTGTCCCCTCCCTCCCAAATTCATATGTTGAAACTCAAGTGTGATATGTTGGCATTTGGAGGTGCGATCTTTGGGAGGCAATGAGGTTTAGATGAGGTTCTGAGAGTAGTACCCTCATAACAGGATTAGCATTTTTATAAAAACAGGAAGAGACATGAGAGCTCCCTCTCTCCCCAAGCCCACTCACCAAGAAAAAGCCACATGAGGACATAGCAAGCAGGTGGTCATCTGTAAGAAAAAAGGGCGAGAAAAAAGCCCTCATTGAGAACTGAATCTGCTGGTGCCTTGACCTTGGACTTCCTAGACTCCAGAATTATGAGAAAATGAGTATCTGTTGTTTAAACCCTCTAGTCTGTGGTATTTTGTGATAGCGGCCTGAGCTGACTAAGGTGGCAGGTACTATTATTTCAAAGAATTAGAAGTAATATCTAGAAGGTCCTGGGAAGTGGTTTTGCTTCCCTATAAAGAAGGGCTTTCTTGTATTCTAGGCATTCTACGAAGAGAGTGGAGGAGTGAATTCCTTCTTGCTGAAGGAATCTAAACGAGAACCTGATTGATCTGTGTAACCTTTCCACCCACCGGCTCGCCCTTTGCTGTCTGCTAGAGAATCTAGGCCCAAGAAAGTGAGAAATCATATAAAGGGGAGGCTGATTGAAAGAAGATCATCCCTAATTCTTATCAACTTCATGGGTTTGTAATTCAACCTTCTTGAAAGAATTTGTTCATTTATTTCTGACTTGGATGCGTTCATTTATTTCCGCCAGTTGTACCTGCAAAATTATATCTTTTAACACAGTATCAGTTACTTCTATCCAATGACGTGGTTATGGACTTAAGACTGCTCATTCTCATAAACTTGGAACTCAGAAATGAGTGTTAATTGCTCCAAACCAAACATACACTGCTTTCAAATGGGGAATTGTAGACTCCGAAGAGAATAAAACTAAAATGCAAGAATGCATCATTTTCTATTTTCAGAGACAAGATGGAAATTCAACTACCATATATTCCCTGAAAGAAATATAGAAATGACCCTCCGTAAAGCACAGAGGGTCCCAGTGGAACACTGGATCTAATTTATGGCACCGTGAAGGCATGTTAGTGTAATTTATAACCCACTAATGATTCTTACATGAATTTCATTAATATTAAAAAGTAAATTGTTGCTATCTCTGTGTGGATAAACTATATTTCTTTGGTGGCTTTTGAAAACAATTCTGGGTGCATAATGGGAACTATCACGGGAACTGAGATTCTGCGCATAAAAATTAGTATGCATATATCATCCCCTGTTGGCAGCTCAAATTATCATTCAGTGTAACATATATTAATATATTAAAGCTGCATGTATCTAACTAATGGATTAAAAAGAGGCAGCATTTTTTTGAAGATTTTGTTGTTGTTGTCAACTTTATTAAATGCAGTAAGAAGGAAGATTCTAAACATGGCTGACATTAGGAGTCATTCAAATCTGAAGGAAAAGACATCTTAAGTTTCTTTCTGGACCACAAATTTGATCTCCAAATATAAAGTGTATTTTAAAATGTTTGAGTACCTTTTCCAGAAATCAAGATAAATTCATCAGTGTATTCTGTTATCAATTATATGAGATGGGTAAAATTAGGTGAGTTTTCTCTGTAACAGGGAAATTCATCATGTCTCCCCAACAAATAGGAATTGATTGAAAAATCTTTTGAGACATCCCTTGGATGACAAGTTGGCTTTTCCAAAGACATTTTTAAAATTCTTCAAGATTTGGTGAGCCAGGAACCTCAAGTGCCTCAGGTAAGAAGAATCACTCTTAGGTATGAACAGATAAAGCAACTTACGTATTAACCTGTCCAACCTACCGTGCAAATATGCCAATCATTTCCTGAGAAAGAAAGCGTTTGACATAGGAATACAAATTCTTGTGAGCATTATGTAAAACGATTATATCCATATCCATATATGATTTGTCTCATCAACTTCCTCACAATTTAATAAAAGTTATTTTCCTCAAATCAAAAGAGGAATTTTGCTCTTGCTTTCATGAGTGCCTCAGGGAGCTACCAGTGGCTCACACTGAGCCTTTTGAATGTGCATAACGCTTTTCCAAACTCGAAAATGATCTTAAGTTTAGAGAAGCTAAATAGTTTCCCCAAGTGTACAAAGATGGCGAGTGGCAGATCTGGGACTCAGACCCAAGTGAGATCGTTTAGAAACACGGGCTTTGTTTTTCTCCAGACACCACTCTCTCTTCTTGGAAAACCTTTCCAGCCCTTTGCTGACCTCATGCCCTCCCTTCAACCTCTGAGTAGCTGAGCTCCTTGGGACCCTGGACTGGGCCTCCTTCTTTCAGTCTGCTCTTTACCTGGACCACCCCATCTGTCCCCACATGCACGACTATCACTTGCAGGTGGACAACTCCCAATTCCCACCTCTGGCTGAAATATGTCTCCTGAGTCCTAGATTTATACACCGAAATGCCTTATGGTCAACTCCATACTTAAAATGTCAAAAGCTTGCTTTCTCTACAACCAAAATGCACCGTCTCCACTTCTTCCATCTCAATAAGTGGTACATCCTCCCACGCATTTGCTCATGATGTGAACCAAGGAGTTACCATTGATTTGTCTGCACTACCCACTCCCACACCCCCGCCCCCGACAACCTACCTCCTAACTATGTTCTAAATATTCTAAATATCCCTTGAGTCCCTTCCCTTCTCTCCATCTCCTGGGGATGACGACCAGGAAAGTGGCTAGTGAATCAGAAAACCCAAGTTGATTTAATGGCATAATAAAGTGGGTTCTACTTGTTTTCTGGAAAACTATGGTCATGCATTTGCTCATTTCTGTAAGAACTTGCCTTCCTTACTTTGTCAAAGCTTGAACTGTCTTTAATTTTACGAAGGCAAACATAATTCATGATTTTTTTCCTCACCTCAATGTCTCTTTTCCTCTTTTCCCTGTGTGGCATGTTTTGTGTTTTCTAGAAGCCCTTCCTATCCCAACGGGGGGTCTTCTTTACTCAATTATTCCTCCCTTTGTCTAGTCAGTTCTCAAATCCTGGTTCCACAGGGACTGCTTTTTTATTACTGTTGTTTATACATTAACATACTTTGTATAGCCAGGCACGTGAAAACATTTTATTTCAAGGTTTTCCTCATTTTCAAAATATTATAGAATGGGTTTTTTTTTTTTTTTATTCTAGAGAAGGGAGAAAAAGAAGAGAAATATTAGCACTTCTAAGTCCCAAGATTTTGCCACAAGAGGAAAACACTGTAATCAAGTTTTTGAAAATATTACCCAAGTTCTCTCTTATCCCCATCAACACTCAACCCTTCGGGTAGCATTTCATGCTTAGAGCACGGTGTGCGTGACAAACACCTCTCGCACATTCCTGATAATAACCTAGTGTTTTCTCCCAAAGGCAGAGCTTCCCAAAAGGAAGAAAACCCAAGTATTTTTTTTTTTTTTACTTTTTTTTTTAATGTTTATTTACTTTTGTAGGAGAGAGAGACAGAGCGTGAGTGGGGGAGGGGCAGAGACAGGGAGACACAGAATCTGAAGCAGGCTCCAGGCCCTGAGCTGTCAGCACAGAACCCGACGTGGGACTTGAACTCACAATCCGTGAGATCGTGACTTGAGCAAAGTTGGACACCCAACGGACTGAGCCACGCAGGCGCCCCAGGAGAACCCGAGTCTTAGTTGCCGATCGGAGACTTGACAAGATAGTGGTCTTTTGTTTCTCCTCAAACACCAGTCTTCACCCTACATTAGCTGAGCTCACTTTTTTTTTTAGCAAAAAAGGCCACCTTCTGAGAACAGAAAACAAGGCCGAACATGGATTTCTATCGAGGTCTTCAGGCGCAGTCTCGATGTTGTGAGAACTGACAGGAGTCACTGAGTGAAAAAATAGATGTTTTGTGGCTATTTTATATGCAACAATATCTCTAACAAAGTTCCAGTTAAGCCTACTTCTTATCTATGGGTAGTTAAATATAGTCCAACATTATTGCATAACTCTCGTGTTCCAAATGAGGCAGGAGGATTTTTTTTTTCTTTTCAAGGAAACATTATGAGATTTGAGAGTCAAAATCATAGAACCAGAAAGACATAAAATGAATACTGCCAGACTGAGGCCAAGGAAAGTCGAATAGAGGGTTTGGGACTCAGAGTCCCGCTTTGCCACTTGCTGCCCGTGTGAAATTGACCAAATCATTGTAGCTTCTTTCCTCTTATGCAAGATGGAGATCTGTTTGTAATTCAGTAATATTCAGTGAGCATTTATCATGTGCCAGCAACTATCTTGGATTGGGATGAGGGGTGGTTAGGGAGAGAGAGCGGTAAAACAAAGAAACCAGCAACAACAGCAACAAAGACAAACACACAAACATGCTTCCCGTTTCCCAGAAACGTCGTTTAGTGGTAGGAAACTTTAAACAGATAATCGAGAAAACAAGTAGGATTGAGTGAAGCATCTTGAGATTAGCCAGGATTGTCCAGAGAGGCCCTAAATGCGATCACAAGCATCCTTGTCAGGAGGCTGAGGGAGATTATAATCAGAAGAGAAGGAGGCAATGATGGAGACTGCCACAGCCAAGGAAGTCTGGAGCCACCAGATGGTGGAAGAGACAAGGATTGGACTGTCCAGCAGACCTCTGCAGGGAGCGTGGTCCTCCAGGCTCCTTGATTTCAACCCAATGAAACGGATTTCATACTTCAGACCTCTGGAACCATGAGATAATACATTTACGTTGTTTTAAATTTGTGGCAATTTGTGTTAGCAGCCTCCGCATGTCATAGTGCTTCTCAAGAGCAGGCACGGTGCCTGGACTATCGTAAACTCTGTTTCCATTCACTGCCATTATTATCTAAACCACCCAAGTTAGTGGGATTCCGTCCTACCTTTAATGATCGTCCCCAAAAAGAAGAGGCCTTGCTCCTCAGAGAGAAGGAGAGTCTGGCCAACCCTGTCGCTCACCAACCGATGGCCATCATTTAGACTTTGTTGTGCACCAAATGGTCTGGAGGGTTTAGTTAATCATGCTGTTCTAAGGAGAAAATATTCCCTTAGGACACGATTTTTGCTTTCAGCATTTTGGTCTAGCCTTCGCTACAACCCTTCTTTTCATATTTCAATTTGTTTAAATGGACGTGTCTGAATCACGAAGGTGGTGGGGGGGGAGAGGGGGGCGGATCTCTGCAATTTGGTTCTATATTCCCAGAACAGAGCCGAGTGTCTGGCGTGCGGTAGGTATTTCGTTATGAATGATGAACTGATGGGCTGGCTGAGCAAACAGATTCATACTTTCCAGTTCATTTCATTATATAGAAGTCCAGGGTGGAGGAAGAGGGCCACACGGCAGACAGAGCGGCGAGCGCCTTTTCGGAAGGAGCACGTACGTGCGGCAAGGAAGGCTGAAAGCAAACTACTGCTCAGCCTAAGGAAGGCCCTGGTTCCCTGCTTCTATTTTCCTCTCTACTAAGGATCAGATCAAATAAAATAAGGGATTGTAGTGGGTTAGACAGTTGAGTCATTCAAACGGTATTTATTGAATACTTTGGCCAGACGCTCTTCTAGGACCTGGGATAATAGCAATGAAAACAATAAGATCTTTTCTTTCATGGAGCTTAAACACAGTTTCTCTAAGAGAGAAACAAATACAAACACGTTAGGTAGTGCCAGTGATTTCGAAATCATTAAGCTGCATAGTACGATAGACTTTTAACAAAAACCTAAATAGCAAGGAAGTCATGCAATGATCTGGGGATAATGGTTCCAAGAGGAGGGAGAAACCAGTGCACAGGCGTTAAGATGGCGAAAGCCTGGCATCTTTTGCACAGTGGAAAGAAGGCAAGTGTGGCTGGAGGGATGGGGCAGAGACAAGGATAGCCCAGGATGACAGCAGAGAGGCTCCAAGGGGCCAGATCATGCCGGGTCGTAAAGAGCCACATAGGGAGCTTGTAGAGTTTTTATCCTTTCAAGCACTGAAGGGTTTGAAGCAGGGGACTGACTTCACTTGGGCTATTTATTTTTCAGGATCACATTTTGTGAGAGTGGGCCGCAATGAAAACAAAACACCAGATGGCACGCCATTGCAAAGTCTGGATGGGGAAGAATGCTGACGGCTTCCATGAGGGTGTTAGAAGTCAGATGGAAAGAACTGGGCAAATCCGAAATCCTTTTTGGAAACCAAGTTGACAAGACCTTCTTCTCTGTCTATCGGACACAGAGATAAAAGAAAGAGGATTCACGAATGACTCTTGGGTTTTCATCTTCAGTCACTGGGTGAATCACGGGAAATTTATTAAGATGAGGGAAAATAAGAGACAAGTCAGGTTCCAGGATGGGCATGATGATTTCCATTTTGAGATTCCTGCCAAACATGTAGTGATATGTCAAGCGGGCAGTCAGATATGTAGTGTGGGGTCCAGAATCAGTGAGGGAAGGAGATCATAAATGGGAATTAATATTATTCAGATAAAGTCTGTGTTACCGGAAGTTGACTTTACAACAAACAGAAGTCAAATACAGGAGCTCTACTCTCTGCGAGGTGAGAAGGGCTGGAACTGACCTCTGACTGGAGCAGGGGCCCACTGTCCTCTGTAGCACATCCTTTGACACATCTCTGATCTGGGACCAGTAAACAAGCCGGCTTGCAGGATCCACAGGCAGGAAGTTTGAGATATGATGATGAAAATGAGTGGTGGCTCTTTTTGGAATCCTTCGACTTCCTTCAATTTGTGTGCTGGGTGAAGCAAAGTCATTCACTGAGAATGAGTCAGGAGGAGGGTGTGTGGGTGATATGAAGGGAGAAAGGTGTGAAAGACATTATGGAGAGTGGGAAAGTGACCATACTAAGGACATATACTAGGATTGATGTAAGATTGCTTCTAATTGGGTTCCATGATTCGAACCTATGATAGCTGGATACACCCACACAAGGGTGCTCTCAGAGTCACTTATGTAAAAAAATATTTTAATGTTTTTATTTAGTTTTGAGAGAGAGAGAGAGAGAGACAGAGCCTGAGTCGGGGAGGGACAGAAAGAGGGAGAGACACAGAATCTGAAGCAAGCTCCCCGTCTCTGAACTGTCAGCACAGAGCTGGATACGGGCTCGAACCCACCATGAGATCGTGACCTGAGCCGAAGTCAGATGTTTCACCGACTGAGCCACTCAGGCGCCCCTCTCAGACTTACTTATTAAAACTGATTTGTAAGCATACCTTAGGTATCAAGGATATTGGTATTGGCAGATTATCATGCTGTTTCACTTCTTACAGTCTACTGTTTGCTCATTGATTTTGTTATGATTTTTTGGTTTTAACTTTCCATGTTGTCAAATCTCATCCTTCCTTGTGACTTTTCCCATTATCTTTATGCATAGGAAGTCCTTCCTTTATAAGAACCTTACCACCGGTTTTTCTTGTTTCTTAATTAATTTATTTATTTGGAGAGAAAGAGAAAGCAGGGGTGAGCAGGCTGAGAGGGAGAGAGAGAATCCCAAGCTGGCTCCCACGCTCAGAGTGGAGCCTGACACGGGACTCGATCCCACAACCCCGGGATCATGACCTGAGATGAAATCCAGAGCCGGATGCTTAATCAACTGAGCCACCCAGGCGTCCCACCACTGCTTTTGCGTCCTGTTAAGTTGTCACCGTTTCTAAGGCGTTCCTGACTTGTGACCCTCTTGCCTATTGTCATGCTCATCATGGTCCTAACTCGCAGCCACATCTACAACTGAGTTTTCGGCAGCTGAACTACATGACTCTGGGCTGTGTAGTTGAAGAGTATGGAAAAGACACAGAGCCAGACCTCGAACGAATAATCAAGTATTTTAAGCTCTTTATTTTTCCTATAACTGAATATTAAACTTTCTCACATAGATTCCTCAAGTTTTTGGCCAAGACTCAGTGGAGTTAGGAGTGGGCAAAAACGAAAACCAAAGTAAAGCAGTAAGTGGAAAGAAGGAACATCCAGTGAATAGGTGGAGATACGTTCTTTTTCACCATGGCAGCTGGCTGTGAGATGCCCAGAACAGAGAGGACAAACTTCTTGGAGAGGCTTAGCGGTCAAGAGAAAAGCTGTCCCTCTTGCTCTCTGTGAATTTCGCAGGGCCGGGAAGGGCATCTTGCTCTCAAGGGTTGAGGGACTCTCCAGGGATTTTCTTGGGGCCTGAGGTGTCCCTTGTCACATTTCACTTCATCCAGCCGACATGAGCTCTGTCCTTTCCGGCTTGGGAAGAGCAAGTCGGCCCTTGGGTGATCTTAAATTTGATGCTAAAGAAAGAATGTGGAAGCAAAGCAGCATGAAGCATGCCGCCTGGCTATGTGCATTCCTACCAGATTGCGAAGAATCGGGCTGATGCCTCCCCCCTGTTTAGGAATTCATGACACAACAATTATTTATTGAGCACCTGGTCTGTACCGGGCATCGTTACAGAAATGGGCACTCTTGGTCATGCCATTGAGTTTGCATGAAGTAGCCAGTCCTTCTTTCCGAAGGAAAACTAACTGCTCCATAGTTTGCAGACTTTAGCACCTAATTCTCCTTGTGAATATCTGCGCCAACTTTCACTTACTGTCTCATAATGATATTTACCCTACGTCCAGCCATTTATCTTTATTCATATAATAATAATGTAATAAATACATACTATATTGTGTAATAAAATACACTATTATTTAATATTTAAATTTTCTTATGTAAAAATTAATTCTTATTATTACTTAATAATTCTCTTTTTCCCCTTCATTAAAAGGGTGGCATAGAGATCATCAGAATCAGTGTGCTTTCTATGACGTCATCAGAATTGTTTTCACTTCTGTTTCTCTTTGCTCTACCTTTTCTCCTTCTACTCCTCATCTCCCCTTCCTCTCTTTTTCCATGTCTCCCATTACCCACACACACACACGCGCGCGCGTGCGCGCGCACACACACACACACGCAGAACACAACCCTCACACCTGGCTTTCAAACACCGGGGATGCTCTTGACCGCATTACTCACAAAGGGCACGACTCCTGCTCTCTCTTTTTCCAGATTGAGTGGCGACACAGTGTTCCTGTCTACTGTCACGTACCATTTTCTTTCTTTTGTGAAGTAATTGAAATGGAGTCATGACTCAATCCTTACTGAAACACCACATTGTGAGGCTGACAGATTTGGAAAATACGGGAACTCCTGCCCTAACCAAAGCGGTCTTTCTGGTCTCTTACTCTATTCTTCCTCCCATCAGCTGCTGTCCGTGCCTGGAGACTCCTTTTCCTACTTAACTTCACTGCATGACTAGATGTAATGAGGAGCCTAAGTGAACTGCAGATTAGGAATGAAAAAACAAAAATAGTGTTCAGAGAAAAGTTAAAAAGTAAGGAGATTCTTACATCAGAATCACTGCATGTGAAACACTGGAAGAAATCAAATAGAGCTATGGGAAACAAAATTTTGGACTTCCTGGATCACAGTCGATCGGTGTATATGTTGATCCATTGTAAGTGGTTTCAGTTAAATGCCAACCTGGTCTTAAAAGTAGTACATTTTTGTTTTTCTCATTTAACAAAATGTTACACATTTTGTTTAAACCCCATTGAGGGGTTGCCTTATCATTACCTTATCATTTCCCTGGACCTTCATTTTTCATAAAGAACAAATTGAGATCTTTAGAAGTTAAGCATTTAGTGTAATTTTAGGATACAGTGGGATCTGAAATGGCATTTGGATTTTTTTTTAATTTTTTTTAATGTTTATTTATTTTTGAGACAGAGAGAGACAGCATGAATGGGGGAGGGGCAGAGAGAGAGGGAGACACAGAATCGGAAACAGGCTCCAGGCTCTGAGCCATCAGCCCAGAGCCCGACGCGGGGCTCGAACTCACGGACCGCGAGATCGTGACCTGAGCCGAAGTCGGACGCTTAACTGACTGAGCCACCCAGGCGCCCCTGGATTTTTTTTTAATGTTTATTTATTTTTGTGACAGAGAGAGACAGAGCATGAACAGGGGAGGGTCAGAGAGAGAGGGAGACACAGAATCTGAAACAGGCTCCAGGCTCTGAACTGTCAGCACAGAGCCCGACGTGGGGCTTGAACTCCTGGACCGCGAGATCATGACCTGAGCTGAAGTCAGACGCTTAACTGACTGAGCCACCCAGGCGCCTCTGGAATGACATTTGAAGCTTCCAGTATGCAGACCTAGAAATCCCAGATCGAAGGTAGCATCTGCTGAGGCTCCATTTGTCTGGTCCTGCTAGTCGAATGGCATGTCCCCAGCAATCTCCCAGTGGATATCGATGCTCTGAATGCTTAACTGCACTTGGGGCTCTCACTTATGATATTTTTTTCTTGTCTTTTCCTTTTTTCTTTTCCTTTTCCCTTTTCTTTTTGTCCTTCCTTCCTTCCTTCCTTCCTCTTTCTTTCTTTCTTTCTTTCTTTCTTTCTTTCTTTCTCTTAAGGGGAAGGGCAGAACGAGAGAGAGAGAGAGAGAGAGAGATTGAAAGTGAATCCCAGGCAGGCTCCACACCAGCACAGAGCCTGACACAGGGCTCAATCTCATGACCATGAGATCAGGACCTGAGCTGAAATCAACAGTCCAACGCTAAACCAACTGAGCCACCCAGGCGCCCCAGTATTTTTTTCTTACTATGCAGGATTATACCCATTTACTCTTGTATATAATGCCAACTTATTATTTGTGGCTTTTACCTCTGTGTTCTCCATCACTCCCTCTCCCTCCTCCTTCCCACATCCCACCTGTCCTCACCAAGGAGTGGGGTCATTCTAACGAGGCCACAAAGATCTCGAGTCTCTGACCTGCTCCTTTGAGGACCACACCTTGATTTTACCTTGCCACCTTCTTGGGTACATCTCTAGCTCTTACTGCTCTGACGTCAGAGCTCTCTGCGCCTCTTGAATTTGCTAGGCAATCTGCTACTTTCACTCTAATCACGTGTCCTCATCTCCATGAAAAGTGCTAAGTCCTTGCCTGGATTGAGCGGCGCCTCTCGCGAGCTCACCGTTGGTTCTGCATCACCCCTGATTCCGCCTTGCCCAGCACTCCTCGGGGCTATACTCTGTCACTGGCCCTGTCAGCGAAGGTCCCTAACTTACAGCCCCTGAGAGATTCCACCCTGGGGCACAGGCCAATGACTTCACTCATCACCTTCCTAATTCTCTCCGGGTCCATCCTGATGGCTTTTAGGTTTTTTTCCTGGCCCCCAATCCCATTGAGCAGACCCTCCACAGCCTGCCTGGCCAGAATCCACAATGTGTGGCATGACCAGCGACCACATACTGACTTTCAGATCTGCGCGCCTTTTATGGCTCCACGGGCTGCGTTCAGCAGGCTGGACGGCTATTTGTCTTGTCCTGTGGTTTTGAGCTGAAAGGAAGAGCCTCTTGGCAGTCAAGCAGCATGGAGACTTGCCCTCCAATGAAGCCTAGATTTTCACCCCTTGCATAGCCCTTCCCTGCTCCCGATTTCAAACGATCCTCCAATGGCCGACAGAGGCCTCTTCTACGGAACCTAATTTGTTAGCTGGGCCTGGAGCAGACAGCATTAGCTCTTTCTCGCCTGCTAAATGAGCAACGCTCGTGCATAGGTCCTTATCGTGATAAATTGTAATCCAGTCTATTCTGGAAACTCATCGTGATGGGCACACCTCACATTCTCTCATAGGGTAAAACATTGTCCCAAATCCTAGGGCAACAAGATGCAATCCTTACTCTTAGGCGCATGGATGTTCTTACGTTCTTGTGAATATTTACAGTAACACACACACGTACACACACACACACACACACAGTATTCAGCACTGTAAAGATTGGACACATTCCACAACACTCATCCACACGTACCTCCATGTGACCGCAGCGGCAAAATATTAGAATTATTCTCAAAGCAGCCATTTTTAATTCAGCCAAGTTTGGGGTTTTTTTGTGGGTTTTTTTGGAAAATTGAATTTTAAGTTTTAAATGCTGCTTTGTGACGCTTTCCCCAAAATTCCCTGCGCACACAGACTTGTTTCAGGTCTTTCTACCGTATATGTGATTGCCAACTCTTTATTCTAGAAATACCTGACTCTCTTCGCTTGCCATACCACTTCAGTCCATACTGGTCCCCCTAAGAAACCTCAGTTACGACTCCAGACTTAGAGTCCCACCCCAAAGAAATAGTTCTGCTCTCCCTGTTTCATAATCCCGTAGCGTTTTGTACATTCTGTACCATGTCGATATAGGGTTGTAGCAATTTGTATACATGACTGTCTCCACATTATAGTGTGAGCTGCTCGGCAAAAGGTGCTGTCCTTAGTCATCACTGTGGTCCTAGCACTTAGAATAGTGCCGAGGACATGATAGACCCTTAGTCAATTTCCACGCACATACAAATGGTCAACAGGAATATAAAAAGGTGTTTAATATAACCAATCATCAGGGAAATGCAAATCAAAACCACACCTGTTAGGATGGCCATCGATCATCAAGAAGACAAGAGATGACAAGTGTGGGAGAGGATGTGGAGAAAAGGGAACCTTTGCACACCGTGGGTGAAAAAGTAAAGTGGCGGAACCGTTATGGAAAACAGCAGGGTGGGTCCTCAAAACATTAAAGATTGGATGACCAGGTGATCCAGCAATCCCACTCCTAGGTACCTTCAAGAGAATTGAAATCGGTGTCTTGAACAGATACCTGTATACTCGTGTTCATTGCGGACTCACAAGAGCCAAGATAGGGAAACCCAGGAAGTGTCCTTTGACCTATGAATGGATAAAGGCAACGTGTTACATACATATATATGTATGTATGAAACTGGAGGTATTATACTGAGTGAAATAAAGCAGACAGAGAAAGGCAAATACTGTATGGTATTATTTACGTGTGGAATCTAAAAAAAAAAAAAGGCTGATTTCATAGAAACAGAATAAAACAGTGGTTGCCAGAGGCTGGGGGAGGGGAAATGGATGGGTGACATGGTTCAAAGGATACAAATTTCCATTTGCAAGAAGAGCAAGTTCTGAAGAATCTAAGGCACAGCATGGTGACTATAATTAATAAGACGATACTGTGTATTTGAAAGTTGCTGAGAGTAGATCTTAAGCATCCTTACCCCCCCCCACACACACACACGCAAAAGACAATAATGTGAAGCAATGGATATGTTAATTACCTTGCTCTTGGTAAACTTTCCACAATATATATGTATATCTGATCATCACATTGTATAACTCTAAATATGCACAATCGTATTGACCCAAAGAAAAGTAGAAATAAACAGGGCCCCCCGGGGTGATTCGGTCAGTTGAGCATCCGACTTCCGCTCAGGTCATGAGCTCATGGCCGGGGTCGTGAGTTCGAACCCCACATCGGGATTGCTACTGTCGGTGCAGAGCCCTCTTTGGATCCTCTCCCCCCCCCCTCTGCCCCTCCCCCGCGTGTGCTCACTCGCTCTCAAAAATAAACATTTTTGTAAAAAATAAATAAGTAAATAAAAAAATAAAATGTATAAATAAACAAAGTCCACGTTCAACCGCAGTGTGGTTTTTTTAATAAGTGGTGGTGCTTGCCCACCCAGCCTGAGGGGTCGCTGCGGCTAGAATCTTACCAGGAGGATCAGTCGCTTTTCTCAGCGTATGGTCGCTTTTCCCAACACCGTCGCTTGATCGTGTTGACACATTTCAGGGTACCACTCGACTGGATTATGCAATCGGTCTCTGTTATCTTTTCAGCTTTCCATCAAGTTCTCTGCGAGTGCTTCGGGGCTTCGACCTTACCATTTTCTTTGCCTCCACGGCTCGTTGGGGAACGCTTCTCGCGAAGGGAAGTCCGAGGTCTTGTCTGTCGGCGTGGCAGTTCTGGCGAGGTGACTGCCAGGCGAGGACCGAGGACGCTTAGTCATCTGTACATACACTACGCTCTCTTCTGTCCTTTCAAGTTAGGAGCCCATACAGACATCTTAGCCGTCTTAATAAAGGACAGATCATCTCTCTCTGCGTGCATGTTTTTCTAGCGTGGAGCCAAACGTTGCTCGCGCTAAAAAGAATGATACGCGTGTGTTTGGTTTGCTGTTAGCTCTATTTTGAAACATAGCGCCGCGCTGTAATTCATCTTGTCACCCCGAGCACACACGCCCCTTCTTTCTTCCCACCTACCGCCAGGATTCCCTTGTCTGCTGCTTTGTGTACTATGTCCGGTGGGGGGGTTCTGGGTTGAACTCGATTTACTGGGCCATTATGAAAACTCAGGTTTGGCTGATGCGTAACGTCGCCCTCTCCGAATACGACGTTTTCTAAATAAACCTTAAGGGTAAAATAGTTTAAAGAAACGGTCATTGTTTGAAAGCAAAGGGATCCTGCTAGCCAGGTGTCCCTTTCTTCAATCACTGAGCAAAACTTCTATCTGGAAATATTCTGCTACATTTCTCTGCATGTCTTGAGGTATGGGAAAATAATAAAATTGCATTTTAAAAATGTTTCTATAATGATGAATTGAACCTCTGTGTTGTTGTTTTTCTTCTTCTTCTGGTAATCCAAGTGAGAATCTTGTTAACCTTCAAAATAAAACAGTCAGCTAGTTTGCAAACAAAATGGGTTTGTTTGGGAATAACAGAGAATTGCACTTCGGGACATGCAAGCTATGGGAAAATCATAGGCAAATCCAACAAACAAAGTAGAAGAACATTATTTTATGGAGGAGGAAGCTGGGAGGGGTTGTTCTGGACAAAAATCCTTTGGAGAAGAGCAAGAATTCAGGGTGATGACAGTTTCTCACTGGCTGATTGCGGGGGTGGTGGAACTCTTGTAAGAGATGCAATGTACATCCTTCCCTGTGGGGCCTGTAATTGACGATTCTTTGCTGTCGAAGATTCTTCTGTTGGGACCAGTAATCGACACTGCTTCCTGTAATTCACATGGAGCGGTACAGCGCCCCCTACCGTCTCCCCTCTTCTAGCCTCCCAATTGTACTCTATGTATGTTAGTGAGGTTTCCCTTCCCCCCTTCTTTTTTTTTTAAATCTTTTATTTATTTTTGAAAGAGAAAGCGCAAGCCGGGAGGGGCAGAGAGAAAGGGCGACAGAGGATCCAAAGCATGCTCCTGCTGACAGCAGAAAGCCCAATGTGGGGCTTGAACTCACAAACCCGAGATTATAACCTGAGTTGAAGTTGGATGCTCAACCAACTGAGCCACCCAGGCGCCCCAGTGAGGTTTCCCTTTCTTAATTTTCACAGCTTTTACAGTCAGTAGAGGGGAATGGAGAGAACAGGATATAGGGACATAGGAAGAGCTGTCTCCACTTATACTAGGAACTCTCCAAGTCTCAATGATTTTCTTTTCTGTTTTTTTTTGTTTTGTTGTGGTTTGCTTTGGGTTTGTTGTTGTTTTGTTGTTGTTGTTGTTTTTGTCTTTTTTTTCCAACACATCCTGGGGTAAAGAACTTGTCTAGGATTTGCTGGGAAGTAGAACAGGAGCTGGCAAACTTTTTCCGCAAAACACCTTATAGTAAATATTTTAGACTGTGAGGTCTATATACTGTCTCTCCTGTGTATTCCTCATTGTTTTGTTTTACAGCCCTACCCCCAGCAGCACTTTAAAAATGTAGAATCTCTTCTTAGCTCATGAGGCCATACAAAAAAACAGACACTGCCTGGATTTGGCCCACAGGCAGTAGTTTGCAACACCCATGGAAGAGAAGGTTGTTTGTTCCTTGACGACACTTGTAATTATGCGTGTTGTGAGTGCACGTGTAAATTTGTGTGTGAGTGTATGTGTGCTGGGGGAAGGGATTTAGATAATGGTCATCGAAAACCTGGAAACGTGGTTTTTTGTTTGTTTGTTTTGCTTTATGAAATGTTTTAGTTTTTAAAAAATTTTTGTATATTTCTTTTTTTAAATTTTTTTAGCATTTATTTATTTTGAGAGAGAGAGAAAGCATGAGTGGGGTAAGGGCAGAGAGAGAGGGAGACTCAGACTCTGAAGCAGGCTCCAGGCTCTGAGCCAGCAGCACAGAGTTCAACTCTGGGCTAGAACTCACAAACCACAAGCTGGTGACCTGAACCAAAGTCGGACACTTAACCGACTGAGCCACCCAGGTACTCCCGTAATATTTTAGCTTTTTAGCACTCCATCTGGATTCATCTAGTGAGCTAAAACTTGCCACTTTAGATCTTTTTCACAACAAAGTAGAGTATAAATGCATAGTCATTCACAAATGAGTTGAATAATACATTAACAGCCTTTTTAATTGGTGTATCCACCTAGAAATGTATACTGATCCCATAGTTCTAATACCACACCCAACAAAAAAACAGCAATAAAGGTATTTATGTTGATTTCCCTCCAAACTTTTCCTATATGTGTGTTCCTATTATACATACACATCTATACACAACTGTATACATGTGTATAGAGCTATACCATAAATGCCTCCAAATTCAGATAATTTCATATTTCAGAATCATTTCATATCCACCCATTTTTGTTTAATATAAGTCTTTCTTGATGCAATCACTGGTTTTTTTTGTAAACATAATCTTCGATTACTAGGCAACACTTAGTCCGAGCAAAAGACGATCAGATATTCGACTGTTTTCTGCTTTTTGTTATCATATTTAACACTATGAGGTGCAATGTTCTTTTTTTTTAATTTTTTTTTATGTTTCTTTATTTTTGAGAGAGAGGGAGAGACAGAGCATGAGCAGGGGAGGGGCCGAGAGAGAGGGAGACACAGAATCCGAGGCAGGCTCCAGGCTCCGAGCTGTCAACACGGAGCCCGACATGGCGCTCAAACCCACATAACCGCGAGATCATGACCTGAGCCGAAGTCGGACGCTCAGTCGACTGAGCCAGCCACCCAGGCGCCCGAGGTGCAATATTCTTATCTGCGGTATTGGGGGGGGGGTGCTTTTGGAAACTGGTAGTTTCATGTTCTTGAAAGAAAGCCAAAGATTTCACACCCTGAGTAGTGAAGAGCACGAAACAACCACAGTCGAGTCTCTTGGAAATGTTTGTGAGTAACAAAAGGAGTACAAAAGTTCACTTTTGACCGGGAAGTAACTACTCTGGAAGAATCTACTGGGTCTGTCTTCCTCGGCAAGATAGGCCGGGCTCTTCGTGGTACTTGTTCACCCGGTTTGTCTGTTCATTCTCCAAATTCTTTTTTCCACTTGACTTCACCTCCCTGTTCTCCGTGAGCCCCTTGGGCCTCGGCTATGCACAAGGTGTGTGAAGAAACCAGGGCATAACTGCTAAGTGCTACTTTGTAAGGAAGGATTTTCTGTTAGCAGTTCAACCTAGAGCAGGCTACCGATCTCAGGTTACGGGGAAATAAAGACGATTAGAAACATAAAATTCAACCTAGTGGAAAAGGGTCGGTGTTTGCTTTTAAATCGTGCGGGCCAGCTGAATTAGTTTTGAGCGCGACAGAAAGAGAAACTTCTATTAACAGAAGGGGCCTGATATTAAGTGTTGGCAAGTAAAGGTCTGGATGAAAAATGCAATGTTTTAACTACCTAGTGTTTGTTACGGAAGCTCAAAAGATAAGAGCAGGTCTAATTGCTTATCCACCATACAAAGTACTGCAAAATATGAATCTAATGCCTTACAGCTAAAACCGTGGGAGTGTCTGAATTAGAAATATGTATAGCATTCTCTTTATCTAAAAAAGTTATACACGGGCAACAAAAAGAATAAAAGTAAGCATTCCCTTTAGGCAGGGATAATTGTTTGACTGATGGTATCCAGAGATCTGAAAATACATAGAGCCTTCCCTGAATGATCAGATGGGTTCATTTAGAGGACGTTTTCAGGACATGATTCCATCGGCTGTCCAAAAAATCCACTTTGCGCGCAGGCGATTGCTAGGTGTTTGGGGGCCCCAGAAGAAGAGAGGTGGCCCCGGAGGCCAGGGACAGAGAGAGAGGGAGACCTAGAATCTGAAGCAGGCTCCAGGCTCTGAGCTGTCAGCACACAGCCTGATGGCTGGATGTGGGGCTTGAACCCACGAATCACGAGATCATGACCTGAGCTGAAGTCGGATCCTTAACCGACTGAGCCGCCCAGGTGCCCCTAATCAATTTTAATAAGAAGAAAAACGTCAAGAATTTGTGAACACTCGCAATGGTATTTTTTGTGTGCTGTCTCTAATCTTTATAAAGACTCTGCAATTTAGAGATTTTTCTTTCCAGTTTACAGTTTATAGAAACTGTGTGATCCAGAGGAGTTAAATAACTTGCCTTAAGTCCCACAGGTAGAAATGGTACACCTCGCATTCGAACCCAGGGCTCTGGAAGTGGCTCTCTCTCTCTCTCTCTCTTTCCCCACCCCCAAGAATAACTTCAAATTTAAACTCCCAAGGAGTATCACATCCACACCTTCCGCAGAAATTGTTTACCTGGCTGAAAATGCAAAGATAATTGGCCATAAAATATTGATGGCAGAGGGAAAGAGAAATCTAGAAGCAGGGACAGCAGATCTAAGCTGACAGTGGACTGCTTGAGGCAGGGGATGTACATTTAGGGGGAAGAGGGCCTTGACAGCATTGCAGAAGGTCACAAGGCTAGTGTGTGTCCCAGGAAAGTGATGCAACATCTTTTGACATCGTGTTTTCCTCATTTGTAGAAACAGCGATTCCTACCTTCCAGTGTTGTCGCGGAGAAGGGAAAAAGAAAGTTGTGGGGCACCAAACATAATCTGCGTTTACCTCGAAAGTTTGCCTCCAGCCAGCCCTCTGCCCGAATGGAATCTATTTTTTCACTCTCTGATAAATCTTTGTCACGAAAACAAAACAAAACAAAATTGGAAAAAACCTTTCCTCGGCCCCGTTCTCCTATAGCTACTGGGCCATTTCTTGGTCCCTTTTTGCAGGAACTCTCCTTAAAACAATGGTCTGTTCTCCTTGTCTCCAATTCCTCTCCTCCTATTCTTTCTTTAACTCCAGCCAAGTTCTCACGCCATCACATCACTGAAACTGCAGTCTGGTCCCCGAGTTGCTAAACCCAATGGCCGGGTCTTCATCAGGATCCTGCACAACCTGTCAGTGACACAGTTGGTCACTTCTTTCTTCTTGATTAATTTTTTGTGCAGTTTATAAGGCATTCCACCCTCGTGGGTTTTCTCCCACCCAACTGACCACTCTTTCTGTACCTTTTTTGCTGGTCCCTCATCTTCTCCCCAGACACCAAATGTTGGACTGTTCAGGGCTTCGGTCATCGTGTGTTTCCCTCGGTGTACTAAATCCGTGGTGATCATGGATTTAAATGCAGTCTATATGAGGACAACTTCAATCATATAGTCCCAGACTCAACCTTCTCTTAAGCCCCAGCTTTCCTGAGCCAAGTGCCTACCTGCCATCTCCCCTTGGATGTCTCATTGGCTTTTCCAATTCAACGATGTCTAAAACTAAAACTCCAAAGCCACCCTCGCCCCATGTGAAAGTAGAAATCTACTTTATCTGTAGCCTTCCCCCTCGCAACTGATGGTAACTTGTCCTTCCAGTTGCTGAAGCCAAAACCTTGGAGTCACCTTAACTCTTCACTGTCTCACATCTCACATCCAGTCCTTCAGGAAATCCTGTCTCCAAACCATATGGGGACCTAACTTCTTCTAACCGCCAACCCCCCCCCCCCACCCCGGCTACCCTTCTGGTTTGAACTCTGCCATCTCTTATCAAGTTCAGTAGAATAGCCTCCTGAATTCATCCTTGATCCTACATGGGAGCCAGAGTGATCTTTTAAAATGTGAGATTAATTGGGGCCCTTGGGTGGTTCCATCAGTTAAGCATCCACTTCTTGATTTTGGCTCAAGTCCATGACCTCACAGTTCATGGGATTGAGCCCTGCACTGGGCTCCAGGAAGTCAGCATGGGATTCTCTCTCCCCGCCCCCCCCTCTCTCTCTCTGCCCCTCATCCATTCATGCATGCTCCCTCTCTAAATAAATAAATAAATAAATAAACATTAAAAAAAATAAAATGTGAGATTATCACATCATTCCTTTCCTCAATTAGTTGCCATGTCTCTCCATTGCATGAAGAATAACAGCCAAAGCCCTCAAAATGGCCTGCTTGGTCCGGTGCCCTGTGGGCCTTGCTCCTCCCCAGTCTCCATTTGCCTGCTACTCTTCCCTTCTATCCCAGTCACATGACCCCCTTCTCGGTTTTTGGAAGTCAGACGTATCCCACGTTAGGAGCTTTGCTGTAGCTATTTTGTGCCTGGGGCACTCTTCACCGAGAGGTGCCTGTGGCTGATTCCCTCACCTCCTTCCAGCCTTCATGCAAATGTCACCTTCTTGACGAGAGGAGACCACCTTGCTTAATACCTCATGCTACTCCCCAGCCCACCGTGGACCCTCCTATTCCTTCTTATACTGATCTCCTTGTTTTATTCCCCATAGCACTCACCACCTTGTAAATATTCTATATAATGCGCTGATGAATGTTTATTTTGAATTTGTTTTCACCCACCAAAGTGTAGGTTCCTTGAGAACAAAACTGTTATCTGCGTTGTCCAGTGATGCCTAGAAGAGTGGCTCCACATAGTAGGCACTTAATAACTGTTTTCTGATTGACTGATTGAATGGATGAACTGGAAATGAACTGATTCTGACTCAAGAACAGAAAGGGCACCTCCCCCATGTCAATCTGTGGAGAAGTTAGAGGCGCCAAGCAGAGAATCCACCGGTAACCACTTTCCACCACCGGTAACCACTTTCCACTCCAAGGGAGACATGTGAGTTTTGCAAAGAAAAGCTTAGCTTATCAATTATAATGAAAATGTGTCTATTTTCTATTTCTGGATATAGAAATCAAGAGAAGTCAATTTATGCAGACTCTCATTCCTAGAAATGGATTTTTTTTGGTTTAGACAACCCTATGCATAATGGTTGTGTGGTCGGTGAGTCAACATTTGAATTCAAATCTCGTTTATAAAAAAGTTGTGATCTGAGAGTCAGACTCTTGTTAAACATTCCTTATTTTCCAGGGCGCCTGGGTGGCTCAGTCGGTTAAGCGTTCCACTCTTGATTTCAGCTCAGGTCGTGATCTTGTCGTTCCTGAGGTCAAGCCCCACATCAAGCCCCATGTCGGGCTCCATGCTGGTGGTGTGGGGCCTGCTTGGGATTCTATGTCTCCCTCTCTCTCTGTCCGTCCCCCACTCGCTCTCTCTCAGAACTAAATAAACATTTTTTTTTAATTTTTTTTTCAACGTTTATTTATTTTTGGGGGGACAGAGAGAGACAGAGCATGAACGGGGGAGGGGCAGAGAGAGAGGGAGACACAGAATCAGAAACAGGCTCCAGGCTCCGAGCCATCAGCCCAGAGCCTGACGTGGGGCTTGGACTCACGGACCGCGAGATCGTGACCTGGCTGAAGTCGGACGCTTAACCGACTGTGCCACCCAGGCGCCCAAACATTTTTTTTTTTAATTCCGCTTTCCACAGTATGTTCCTTGGAACTTCAAGCCTGGGAGACATTTAGTAAAATAAGTGTCCTTGCGTCCAATAAGATAATAAAATGACTCACTGGAGTACAAGATCTGGCTTAGCTGACTCACAAGAGCCAAATGGACACAGCTTTCTGAACGCTATATCGGTACTGTGCAATCTGGTGTATTAGGAGTATTTACACCAAGGAAACAGGCAATTGGCAACAAGCAGATACTACAAATCAGACCTTGTTATTTTTTTTTTTTGATGTTTATTTATTTATTTTGAGAAAGAGAGAATGTGGGGGAGGAATAGAGAGGGTGGGGGGAGAGAGAGAACCCCAAGCAAGCTCCACACTATCAGCACAGAGCCCAACACAGGGCTCAATGTCACAAACAGGGAGATCATGACTTGAACCGAAATAGAGTTGAACGCCTAACTGACTGAGCCACCGGGGCTCCCCAGACTCATTATTCTTGACCAGATTTAAATGAAATTTAAATGAGAGGCCAACAAATAAATACATAAATAAGAAAATAAGACAGTCCATAGTTAAATATTTACTACTACACAAAACATATGTGCATATTGAAACCATAGAGATGTCTGTGAAAATAATCAATTTAATTTTGTCTTCTAATCTTACTACTTGTGCATAACTGTGGAATCAGTTTTTTTGTTGTTTTTTTAACCATGGAACACGGATTAATATTTTAATAAAACATCCTTTATAAAATGCTATGAGAGTGGAAATTGCACAGAATTTTTGAGTTTGAAAAGCCTAGGTTATCAAATGTGTAATCTTGAGCAGAATATTCCTTGATGTGAAGTGAGGAAATCAGCTAACTGGCTAGGTTTTTGAAAGGCTGAAAATGAAACAAAGCAACAATATCTTAAAAGACATTTACGTATCCTGGAGTTAAACTTAAACCTTGATTCATCATAGAGGCTCCTGGGGGGCTCAGTCGGTTAAGTGATCCACTCTTGGTTGCCGTGCAGGTCATGATCTCAAGGTTTGTGAGTTTGAGCCCCACACCAAACCCACATCAAGCATCGAGGTCCGCACTGTATTCCTCACTGAACAGTGTGGAGCCCACTTGGGATTCTCTCTCTCCCTTTCTCTCTGCCTCTGCTTCTCCCTGGTCTCCCTCAAAACAAACGAACAAACAAACAAACAAACAAACTTTGATTCATCATAAAATAGTGCATGTCATAATTTAAAAAAAACATAAATCTTACCATAAGATTTCAGTTTTTGTTTGTTTGATCCTGTCTAGTTCTATTAATTTCTTTTCCTGATGAGTTTTCTTAGAGCCAGGAATCATGGAAACATCTTTCAATTTTACTTCTTTTTTAAAAAAAATTAATGTTTATTTTTTGAAAGAGAGAGACAGAGACAGAACACGAGCAAGGAGGGGCAGAGAGAGAGAGGGAGACACAGAATCCGAAGCAGGCTCCAGGCTCTGAGCTGTCAGCACAGAGCCCGATGCGGGGCTTGAACGCACAAACCGGGACATCATGACCTGAGCTGAAGTCAGATGCCCAACCAACCGAGCCACCCAGGCGCCCCTCAATTTTATTTCTTCGAGACAGCTTATTCCACTCCAAATTATAAGAGCTTTGGGTCCAAGAAGTTTCAGTATGAGTGAGCTGTCTTTATATCTGGTAGGTATTTTTTCCTAGTAAACAAATTGTTCTCCATATACTGAGTGGGTATTTCACAATGCATTGCAAAATCTTCTTTATCTCTTATTTGGTCTCTCTTATTTATCATGAAGACCAAATGGGTAATTATAGAGGTTTCTAAGAAACCTCACTTCTCAAACAATCTTAATACAGATCCCAGCTCAAGAAGTGGTTTCTTGCCAAAGTCAACTTGCCCTGTGCTAAATGGTATCGAGCAAAACTCCAACGACTTTTTCATCAGAGTAACGTAGATATTCCAAATGATGTTTCAAAACAACTCTTAAAAAATCCTCCTCTGTGTAAATTGGAGACACAGCAGATTATGTAAGGGGAAAATTTTTTTTTTTCTGAAAGAGTTTTTCCCGGGGGACACTCACATCTTGATTGGAAGGTGCTACGTGATTTTTCCATGAGCATCACTCTCCAAATTCAAGAAAGGCTGAGTGAGTAGGGAAAGTCATACACGTGCAAATGGAAGAATCCCTTGGCAGGAGTAACAGAGCTCTTACATTAATTGAGACTGAGATCCAGGTGTGTAGAAAGTCCTAACCATCAACCACCATCTAAGACCTTCTGGTCTTCAACTCAGCCATGGAATAGTAATCTTCAGAAACATAAAATGGCCAACTTTGGTCACCCTGTGGATGGCAAAGATTTTTCCATCTTGTTATCTTTTGGCATACGTGATCTTCAGGATCTATTCATTGTGTGCATACATCTCTGTGAAGAGGAAACAAGCACATTCAAGAGGAACCATCAGCAAAAGACCTTCCAGAAGCCGAGGGATACTTTCACTGCATTCTGCTGGTTTTGCCACGGCCAAAATTCTTGTGTACTGAAACAGCCAATTTGAATTGCACTTAATGCAAAAGCAAAAGCCTTTGCCAAGAGGAGATTAGAGCTGGAACACAGACATTAATAAGCTACGTAACTGACAACTACAAAAAATAAGCTGTGCTTTCTTCTACGCATCCTTGTCGGCATTTGCCAGAATTACCGTGAAAGACTGTTAATTTTGTACGAAAAAAAAATCAGTTCTTTTTTTTTATTAGTAGTAAAATGGAATGGTTTTCCACGTTTGTGAACTAATTCACCGTTCAACCTTTAAAACTTTTGTTCATGTCCTTTGCACGGTTTAAATTGCATTTTCATCAGTATTCCTTGTATACTTTTTGTGAGCTCTTTACCAAATAAAGACAGTGGCCTTTAGTATTGAATATATGAATTTGAAACACCCCCGAATTCTGATTTATTTTGTGTACAAGGAGAAGTTTGACATTTTTATACAGTCAGATCTATCACACTTTTCCTCTCTAGTGTTTTCTCTCACACCTAATCTTGTGAATTTTTGTCTGCCTTGCAACTTGCTAAACATACACTCTTATTTTCTTCTGGCTTTCTAAGGTTTAACTTAGTTTAAACCTTACGTAGCACATCTAGAATTTCTTTTAATCCATTGGGTGAGTGAGGATCTCAGTGGAGAGTTTCGTATTTTTAAATGTCTATTCATGTTGAAAGAGAGAGAGACAGAGAGAATGTGAGCGAAGGAGAGGCAGAGAGAGAGAGAGAGAGGGAGAGAGAGAATCCCAAGGAGGCTCCATGCCGTCAGCGCAGAGCTCCAAGTGGGGCGCTATCTCGCAACCTGTGAGATCATGACCTGAGCCGAGATCAAGAATCAGAAGCTTAACCGGCTGAGCCACCGGGGCGCCCCATCAACTGGCATTTTTAAACAGCAAATTACCTATCCCAATATTGACCAAATAATCCTTTCTCTCCCCTCGGATTCATGAACCTCAGCAAGATGGCTTGCATAGGGTGGGAATGTGCATTAGAGAGCTAGACCGGCTTAGGTCCTCCTCTCAGCTATTTCTTTAACTGAGTCATCTTGAGCGAGTCCCTTTATCCTTCTGGATTTCAGTTTGCTCATCCGTGAAGTAGGGGTAATAATGTCTAACTGCCCAGGTCATCGTGAGGATGAAGCGGGAAAAGACAAGTCAAGGGTCCTTGCGACATAATCAGAGCCACCTGGCGGTGTTAATGATACTTGTGCGTCTCACTGAGAAAGGCAAAATGCTTACCGTGACCTCCAGGCCCTAGCCCTGCACAGTCTTTTCCTTCCTTCTTCCCACTCTGGTCCCTCTCTGACCTCGTCTCTTCCCCTTAGCCCACCGCATCCCCACCACAACGTGTCCTGGCTGGCTCGGAACAAGCCAAGTTCACTCCTGCCTCATTCCTTTCCTCTTTCTCTTCTGTCTCCCTAGATGTTTTCCCAGATTCACACTTGGCTTTCTCCCTCACCTCTGAACAGTCTGCTCGACCGACACCTGCTTGTGGAGGCTTTCCCTGAGCCCCCCATTTGGGGTTGCACCTGCTCCCCGGTACTCCTTCTCGTCCTTACTTACTTTTCTGCACAGGACTTGCCATCCCAATAGAGTTTATGCTTTGTATTGTGTGACTTGCTTATCGGCTGTCTCCCCCACCCCCACCTCACACCAGGACAAAAGCTCCATTTGGACAGGGCTTTTCAGCCATTTTTTTTATTAGCGCATCCCCGGGGCTGGCAATAGTATTTGGCAAAGAGCACAGACTCCGTACATTACTGTTGAATGAACAAGTTATTGGGCCTTTTCGGATATGCTATTTGCTTCAACTAAGGATGGGGAGGGATTATCAAACTGAGACTAGAAGAGGCGAGGGGAAGAGGAGGACCAGAAGGAGGAACAGCCCGCATCTTCTTCAGGGTGACGTTCCATTAGAAGCACCTGCTCCCGGGGCGCCTGGGTGGCTTGGTCGGTTAAGCGTCCGACTTCAGCTCAGGTCATGATCTCACGGTCCATGAGTTCGAGCCCTGCGTCGGGCTCTGTGCTGACCGCTCAGAGCCTGGAGCCTCTTTCGGATTCTGTGTCTCCCTCTCTCTCTGCCCCTCCCCTGTTCATTCTCTGTCTCTCTCTGTCTCAGGAATGAATAAACGTGTAAAAAAAAATTAAAAAAAAAAAAGAAGCACCTGCTCCAAAGGTGCATTTATCTTGCTTTGTTAAGTGCCCTAAGACTGAAAAGTCTGTCACTTAATACTCAGCAATCCTAAGTAGCATAGTTCTAAAACACTTTTTAAAAACAAAGCTGATTCTGGGCCACCTGGGAGGCTCAGTCGGACTCTGGCTCACGTCATGATCTCACAGTTTGTAAGTTCGAGCCCAGCCATCTGTCTCTGTGCTCACAGCTCAGAGCCTGGAGCCTGCTTCGGATTCTGTGTCTCCTCTCTCTCTCTCTCTGCCCCGCCCCTATTCACACTCTGTCTCCCTCGCTCCTTCAAAAATAAATACACATTAAAAATTTTTTTAATTTTTTTTAATGTTTATTTCTGAGAGAGACAGAGACAGAGCGCGAGCAGGGGCGGGTCAGAGAGAAAGGGAGACAGAAGCCAGAACAGGCTCCAGGCTCTGAGCTGTCGGCGCAGAGCCCGATGCAGGGCTCCAACTCACAAACCGTGAGATCGTGACCTGAGCTGAAGTTGGACGCTCAACCGACTGAGCCACCCAGGTGCCCCGACATTAAAAAATTTTTTTAAATAAAAATAAAACACACCTGATTCTTAGGTATTGCCTGTCTTTCTCTACCCTGAAAAACAAAACAAAGTGATTTCAACACAAAAGTGCAAGTTGCGCTAATCTCTTGGACGTCATCATTTCGTGACGGTCTCTGCAGGACTGTTGGGAAAATTAGATTTATTTATCGTTTTTTATTTATGCAGTCAGACGGGAGACTCCGGAGGTGTCTTAGCACTTCATTCGAATGCCCTTTCTCTTTATTCTCTTGCATTTACTGGACAGAAATGCAGTGATCTCCTAAACCGTATGAACTACACTGCCAAAAGCCTTTCAAATAAACTCTTCTCTCTCCACCCAACTGATGGGCATGGCTTTCTGAAGGATCAGCACCAAGGGCGTGTTTCCCTTTGTCGTGGTCCTGACTTTTCGCCAACCTATGTCATCTTTATTTTGTCCCGTTTCCTTCCATGCTTCGCATTTCCAATGATTCCTAGTAGAGCTCCTTAACTTTCTTCCAGATTGTGTGTCCCTGGAGGACTAGAAGAGCCTTCACTTTAGGAAAAGCAGGGGGAGGGGATGACTCCATTGTCTAAGCTACAACTCTTTCATAACTCCTCTTGGACCTGAGGTGGAAGCTTCCTGCCAGAGAGAGCATTTTGCGGTTGCCTTGGTAACCCCCTGACTCTCGGCTCCTAGGCGCTCCCACAAGTCCTGAAATAGCTGAAGCCCGTGTAACCGCTAGTAGGATGCCCCATTTGGCCCCTGATTACTATGGAGCACCCAACAGTGATGCATTTTTGTTCATCCATCATGAGACAACCAGGGGTCGCTTGCCCATACATGAAGAGGCGGGCCTCTCGAAATCAGGGTTCCTTGCCTGGTACCACCAGCAATGACTCAGACAAGTCAGATTTGGGGACAACTGCTTGCGAAGAGTTTCACAAACCAGCCAGCAGCGTGGTACTCACCTTACTGACTAACAGGCTCTCGGTACCGTGTTGATTAACGCAAGTTCACGCCCTTCTCTAGAAACAGCAACATGACCGGAACAGCTTTTTGTTCAAACGGCTCTTTGTTCCATCGGGTGCCCCATTTTTTTCCGAATTAGATCTCGTCTCTACCTTCCACTCCTCCCCGTTGAGAGCAAAAGAGGTGTTTGTTAGTAGAAGCAGTCTACGGGCATTTCCAGGGTGTCACGTTCTTTGGCCAACTCTGTGGTGGTGGTTGTGGAGGCCATGAAAGCATCACAAAATATTGTTTCGGGGTCAAAAAGGCTGTAGCATATTATTCACATCAGGATGATTAATTGATGGTGGAGTACCCACCCACCCCCACCCCCTTTAGGCCTGTATGTGTGTTGGTTTGCATGGAAGGGATGGGTGTTTGAGGAGGAAGTTTACACAAGAAAGCCTGGAGTCAGAGGCAGGGGAAAGGCACATGCCTCTCTCTCAGCCTGGCTCATGGAGTAACCGGGAGCTTTCTCACGAGAAGAACCGAAGACAGAAACTGAAGGTGGGGGCGAGGGGGCGGACGTTGAGAGACTCAGAGCGTCGCGCAGAGCTTCTCTGAGGCCTCAGTGACAGAGAACAGCACCTAATGGGGACAGGGATAGAATGAGAAAAGGGACATTCTCCTCCTCATGTATGAGCAGGACAGAAAGGGCACAGTTTGGGTTCCCACAGGCCCGCGACTGGGGGACATTTGGGATTTATATTCTGGCAATGGATACAGGTGCCAATGGGCTCTGTGGACAATGGACAAATGGGCCGACGTGGACAGAGGAGGACCCTTGGTGACCACACGTACGGGGACCACCGAGGGAGTCCCAGAAACTACTGGGAGAGATTTAGGGGCAGGTGGGGGCCTCACTGGGCAAGTAGGTGCCATGAGGCAGCCATTTTCCCCTATCACTCCGTGTAGCCTTATTTGTACCCACATGTTGGAAATAGTTCTGACCTGATTTTGGGACTCCCTCCAACATTTATGAAGAGAACGTTGGTGAGGCAGTTCCTTCCAGGACACAGCCAGAGAGGGAGCAGGCTGAGTGGAAAGAAAGGAGAGGCTCAGAGCCTGGGTGAGTCCTAAAAAAAAAAAAGGAGGCAAATGATGTGAACATCGTCTTCCATTTCTCTTTGATTACTTACATGACTTCAGAGGGTCATAAACCCCTGGACTGCTAAAAAATAGGAGCGGAGGAAACATTCTAATGGAGGTTAAGGAACATTAGTCAAGTGGAATATTGCTCCCACATGAAACCCCGTGTTTGCTTGAAGGGACGCTCTCCAGTTGGCCACACACGCTGCTGATTTTTGCCTCTCTCCTGCCGGCTCGGCGAGGCAAAGGTGAACTGGTCGATCTCTGTGTGAACAAGGCAAGGAGTAAGGTGGAGACTCGGTTAGTACAGGCCACTCTTAATTATTAACAGCTGCTTATGAGCCTGCTTTTTCGAATCAAGCGATCTCCAACTGAAGCAAGATTTCACCTCTTCCAGGAAGTCTTGCAATCTGTCCCTTTTTCTCTTCTGTTATCTGATATTTGATCCACATCCTACGTATGTTAATACGACGATCAGAAACCTGGGGGGAAAAAAAATCTGGAACTAGCCCTGTCCTATTTATTGTGACTTCCGCAAGCTTGGAAATGCCCGGAATCGTCTTTTGCGGGCATGTCACTTGCCTTTGGAAAATGCATCAGAAGATTAAAGCCAACACGCGAGAAAGAACTTTTATAGGTGACCCGTTGCCCTGCGTCCCTCTATTTCCTCCAGATACAACTGGTTTTATGGGCATTTCATTGCAGAGTTCTGGGGTTACAAAAATGAATTGTGAAATTGATGTATCCGTTCTTCTCTGAAATACAATTTGAAATACAACAATAGATTTCATTTATAGGTAAGGTGTCAGAGGCTAAGTATCTTATGTCTGGTTCGTTATTAAGAGCACCTATTCAAAATGAAATTATCTTACCTATTCCATATGTCAGAAACTTTGAGGGATCTGGGATTTTACCTTACTTAGAAGCTAACAAATTAGCCTGCCATCATCTCACCGATGCTGGCCCCAGACATGAGACTTCTGAGTCAGAGGCAAAGAACTCTGTGGCTCGCAGCAATAACAATAAGCCAAGTATTAACATTCTCTTGTTCTATTCCACAGCCCCAATTACACAGTGCAGTTCAAAGGGAGCCAGGTGACCTCTGTACACATCGTGGGTTGCAATACAAGATAGAAACCACGAGCTTAAGGGAATTAGAATCTCTTACTGTAAGCCTGTCTGTCTTTTTCTCCAGAGAGGGACACTCTATCTTCCAAGGCAATTCGCTACACGAAAAGCCCTGAAAAGGTAATTCAGAACAAAGGCAGTCAGTACCTCTGCTTACAAACCGTGCAGAATAAGCTATCCGTTGAGAATTGTCTCCTAGCCATATGCACACATTTTAAAAGTGAATGCCTGTGCCACGTCAAATTACAGAAATGAAATATGATAGGTCCTCTAATGTCACATGAAGTTTACCTGCTAATATATAATCTTAATACATATGGTGTTAGTAAGATTTACATCCCAGTTAATGATTTCATAAATATAAACATATAATGATGATAATAATATTTTTAAAAAGTTACTGTTTCCAAAGGGCTAGATTTCTATTTGAACTGAGGTGAGCAGTAGAGTTAGCAATCAAACAGAAAACCAATTAGTGGAGATATCTGCAAAGTTTACTCAATCACAAGACAATATGGAAGAGAAATCGTTTTCTTTTAAAAATACTCATTTGGGGGATGCTGGGTGACTCAGTCAGTTAAGAGCCCGACTCTTGGTTTTGGCTCAGGTCAGGATTTCATGGTTTGTGGGATCGAGCCCCACGTGGGGCTCTGCATTGACAGCATGGAGCATGCTTGGGTTTCTCTCTCTCTTCCTCTCTCTCTGCTGCTCTCCCACTCTCCCTTTCACTCTCTCAAAATAAAGAAATAAACTTTAAAAAATAAAAATACAAAATACAAAAGTATTCATCTGAATGGAAAGACTCCAATATAAGCGAATAATCAGAAGGAAGGTCATTTGTCCTCCTTACAGGGAAGGAAGCACTTAAGCTTGGCATTGAGCAACTAGGGACATAGAAGGCAGGAGGTAGTCCAAAGTCTATATGATGGCAAAGGTTACCTGAGAAACGCAGGATGCAAAGAAAAGGCATTGGTCCAATTCAGATCTTTCCAGTAACAGATAAATACTAGTTGATTCGTTGTTGTTGTTGTTGTTGTTGTTGTTTAACTGCCAGAAACATTTGATTGCTGAAATGCAAGCTCTTATCCCCACTTTTCCTTTTTCTCACTCATCAAAATTTCCCCATCCCAACCCAGGAAAGATAATAATTCTATTAACCCCCAGATGTACGCCATTTTTTCCGATACCAAAAGTTTCGGTGGGTTCTGCTTCTACCCTCCAGAACCTGATAGAACTTTAAAGACCGACTAGCTCATTGAAAGTATGCTGAATTTAATTTCTTCCATTTGCTTATTTAGATAAATGCATCCCCTCGGCTTCTGGCAGTTTTAGATCTACGGCGGTGTTAATATTGACTTGTGTAGGGGCGCCTGGGTGGCTCAGTCAGTTAAGCATCCGACTTCAGCCGGGTCACGATCTCGCGGTTGGTGAGTTCGAGCCCCGCGTCAGGCTCTGGGCTGATGGCTCGGAGCCTGGAGCCTGTTTCCGATTCTGTGTCTCCCTCTCTCTCTGCCCCTCCCCCATTCATGCTCTGTCTCTCTCTGTCCCCCAAAAAAAAAAAAAAGTTGAAAAAAAAATATTGACTTGTGTAAAAAATCTCACACAATATGATTTGAATGTGCTAGAAAACCGTCCTTGACAACCTTCCCCTAACATAGTAACCCAAAACAAACAAGCAAACAAATGTAGTGTGATGTCAATGTATCTAAGAGTGTGTAAATGGAATCTCCGCCCACAAATGCGAAAAGTATTGATTCTAGAGGGAAAATGTCCAGGTCCAAATCATCACTGTGCACCTTACAAGCAGGGTGACCATGGGCATCTTACTTTGCCTGCTCATGCCTCAGTTTCCCCAACTGTGAAATGGAGATCGTGATAGTTTTTACCTTAGAAGCTTGCCAGGAAGGCTATATGATTTAAGACGTGTAACATCTTCAGTGCCTGGCACACAGGAAGCACTTTATAAACGTTTACTATTATTATCTCAAAAATGACATTTCTCTCTCTCTCTCTCTCTCTTTTTTTTTTTCCAGTCAGAGTGAAGTTTAGGCCTTAGCAAACCTAAAAATAATTACATCACCGTGACTTTTCTGAGCGCCGGATCAGGCAGCTGATAAGCTTTCGGTTACTATTTGTTGTATGTATGGCTACACTCAATGCCTCCACAAACCACTCTCACCTCTCTATTCTCATTTGGCCACAAAGTCCAATAATTATGTTGAAAATTAAGTGACAAGGAGCCGGAGAATAATCCTGAGCCTGAGCCAGTGCCCGGGGGAATCTGCTGTGATGGTGGTTGCATCAACATTGACTTCCTCCCTCCCTCAGACAGTCCCGTGTGGTGTTGGTGAGTGCATGTCTGCCTCTTTCTCTCTTGTGCCGCGGAACTTTCAGGGCATCCTTCTGGATAGCACAAGGCAGATCTACGCCCTGAGCTATAATGGATAATTAAAGTGGAAAGTCAGACGTACCCAGTCACATAATGTCCTCTGAGATCATATGGGATGAAACATAACATTAATTATATGCACTCCAACTGCACTGCGGTCGGATGTTCAAAACTCAAGAGTCATGGCATTCCGTCCATATCTTCATCCACAGATTACCCTCCATCACCTTTGGGTGAAATCAATTTGTAGTGGCAGGTGGTCAGAAAGCTCTTGAGCAGAAAGGGCTGTCTCTAGGGTGTGTTTTATTTTTAATTCCACATAATTACTCAAGTTGTTCTGTTTCACTGCCTGATGGAGTTTAGACTGAGGTAACCTGACAGATATTTTCCAACATGTCTTGGCAGTTGCCTGATGCCCCACCAAGGGCTTTGCCATGAAGAAAACCCAAGTGCAACTTGGTCCCATTTGGAGGGCACTCCGTTTGGGGCACTGGAGTGGCGGAGATCTGAGGCACCCAGGGCTACGTGAGTAAGAGGGTGTGGGTGGAACTTTAGCACGTATCACAAATCTCGGAGAACTTTTCAAAGCTACAGCAGCACCACGGTTTCTACTGGAATGTGAAGGAATAATTTTCTTCTTAAGAAAAATGAACTCCGAAGACAAAGTTAGCTCCCGATATGCAACTGACTCGGAAGGAAGGGACACAGAGTCGGTAGTCTTGGGTTTCTTCTGGTAGTTCCAGAAAGCCTCTACTACAGAGGAAATGGAAGAAGACATTTTAAAGGAGGCTATCACGCCCTGAATTGTCTCTCTCCCTCCTCTCCCCCAAATTCATACGCTGAGTTTGCTCTCAGAATGCGGCCATATTTGGAGATCGGGTCTTTACAGGGTAATTCAGTGAAAATGAGGTCATTGGGGTGGGCCCCGATCCAATATGAAATTCAGACACGGGCATGTAAGAAGGAAGATGAGAAAACCCAGAGAAAAGACCGCCATCCGCAAGCCAAGCAGAGCAGCCTCAGAAGAAACCAGCTGGAAACCAGCTTTGCCAGCACCTTGAGCTCAGACTTCGAGCCTCTTTAACTGAGAAAATAAATCTGTTTGCCCAAGCCCCTCGGTTGGTGGTAATCAGCTATGACAGCTCTAGCAAACTAATACAGGCACAGAAGACTAAAGTCACTGCAGAACAGCAGGAAGGCAAATTGCCATGGTCAATACCGCCATTAAGGTCCTGAGAGGGGTGGAAAGTTCTGATGAAAATCAGTAGTGCAAAGTTTTCACACTCAAGTCCTGCTCTGGAATTTTGAACTTCAGAGGCCTCCTTCTGTTGAGTACTCGGCCCTATGGGCTTCCTGGTTGTATTTCTTCGCGCATGCAACGTATCTCCCCCCAGACTGTTGTAAGCTACTTGATAAGGGAGAACTCCTTAGCTTTCTTTTTCTAGAATCACTGATTCATTCGTTAAATTTTGTTTGCCTTGTGGGCTAGACTCATGTTTAAAAAAAAAAAAAAAAAAGACATACTCAACAGAGGGAGGCCTCTATAAAGTTCCCAGAAGGAGAGATCTGGGATGATCATGGGAGCTTTCAAGGAGGATGTGAAATTGACTCAGTCTTTGAAAGCTCAGTGGAGACTGGATATGAAAAAAAGACAGACATGTCTTAGGCAAAGGCAAAAAGACAGACAATGGAATGTATGTCTTAGGGACTAAGAAAACAGCTTGCAAAGGTGGAGTCTTTTTCACGCTGGAGAGAATACCTTTGGATGGCAGTGTTGTAGGGAGCCATGGCCTTAAAAAGACAATGAGGTAATTTGACTAGTTGTTGGAGGCAGAATTGGCTCAGCTATCAAAACCAATCAGGACTATTATGAATTTTATTACAGCAGATGGATGTTTCATCTTTCTGACCTGCGTAACGAAGACTCACTATTCCATCTCAACCCGTTGACACTTTAGACGTTTGGACAGGGACTGCACTACAATTACCTTTGCTCCACATAAGAAAAAAAGAAGTGAATGAATAAACATGATTCCAGAAGGAATGCTCCCAGAGCTTTAAAATACCAGTTCCATCGCCATGGTTTTCTAACGATGAGTCTTGGTGATCTTGTCATCAAAATAGAAACCTGGAGGATTGCCACTTGGCGTTGCCCTTAGGCCTATTTAGTCCATTCTGTATGTCTTTGAAATCAATGACTGTGTTTTACAATTTAAGCTTTTAATTCAGATTGACTGTTACTACAGTAATTCAAATGATTACTTTTTATTATACTCTCAATCTTCTGTGAATTAAATCAACAGATAGTTATTGAACTTCTACCGTGCACAGAATTAGCTTTAGGAAAGAAATAACCCTAAAATAATTGATGATGATGATGCTGCGTGATGTACATATTGTCTGTTACTGCCATGGAGGGCTCCAAAACCCTGGCAGTATATACATGTTTTATTCAAATCGAGGTAGGGGCTGGTGGAGAAGTTTGGATTTTGACAATGAAAGAGACCAAGTCATAGATTTATGGAGGATGACGTTACATGGAGAAAGCTGTTAGCTCTGCCACTCATTAGTGTCTTTACCAATAAGGGGTGGGGAGGGAGAGTGAAGGTAAAATTTAAAGTAATTACTGTGTCTCCTGATGAACAATTTGGACTAGAGCTTCACGAGTGTGGCTGTTGAAGGAAGCTTGGTTGGGAAAATGCAGAGGGATCAGAGAGAATAATAAGTATTATTATTATTGTGCTGACAGCTCGGAGCCTGGAGCCTGGTTCAGATTCTGTGTCTCTGCCCCTCCCCTGCTTGTGCTCTGTCTCTCTCCATCTCTCAAAAATGAATAAATGTAAAAAAAAAAAAATTAAAAGAAGCAAGAAGGCAGGCCATGGGCCATTTTGATCGTTTGAAGGAGAGCTGATTATAAACTGTTGCTAACAAGAGTGGTGACGGGGAAGGTGCTGATAGAAAGAACAGGCCAACAGAATGTGGGGGGGGGGGGGGTAGACTGAGGAGACCAGGGTGGCTGAAAGCTAGTGGACATGAAGCATAGAGAGGCTGCCTGTAGAACGGACTGTTTCAAAGGTCACTTAGGATAGCTTCCAAGGAATGAGATGAGAAACACGATCAGCTAGTGTCCTACACATGGTTGCCCCTGTCTTACAACGGTTGGGGAAGTTTACGTGCACCTATGACGCGTGCCTAAGTTCATCAGAGCCCAAAGTTCTTGATTTCTTTCTTTTTTATTTATTTTTTTTAATGTTTATTTATTTTTGAGAGAGACAGAGACAGAATGTGAGTGGGTTAGGGGCAGAGAGAGAGGGAGACACAGAATCCAAAGCAGACTCCAGGCTCCGAGCTGTCAGCGGGGCTGGAACCCGCGAACTGCGAGATCATGACCTGAGCAGAAGTGGGACGCTCAACCGACTGAGCCACCCAGGCGCCCCAGAAGGTTTTTGATTTCTATCTCACGTACCGACAAAGACGCTAACGAGCCGTAACCCTGTCATTGAAACATTTTGAATCGCCATAGCTTTATGTCCCATCGTCTTCAAAATCTGCATCTCCCTGCCTAGTCCCACCTTGAGTAAAATTGAACAC
This sequence comes from Prionailurus bengalensis, assembly GCF_016509475.1. Lineage (NCBI taxonomy): Eukaryota > Metazoa > Chordata > Mammalia > Carnivora > Felidae > Prionailurus > Prionailurus bengalensis. The sequence continues at coordinate 16,416,590 of NC_057349.1, read as the reverse complement.
TTCCCTTGCTTTCGTGAGGGTTCATACCACCCTGCATGGTTGGAATTCATGCCACCAGATTAGGGCACCGAGTGACGAGCTATTTTTAAAAGTAAAATACCACTACTATTGCTACTAATAACGCTAATGAAAAATAAGCACACAATCAAAGAGGAATATACCAACTTGGGAGTGTATTCCCCCAACCTTTCATAGCCAGACGAGAGTTACAAAAATCCCCCTCCTCTCTGAGGGTCAAGCTCCACGAGGGGACAGATGCAGTGGCAAAAGGAAGAGGCCTGAATCAGATACAGAAGGCCTAGGGTGTCGTTTCTTAGGTCCGAAATCTTAGGAAAGCAACACAGACGTGGATGCTGTAACATGAGATTCTGCTCGTGAGGCTCCTCGGAAATTTCTCTCTCTGGTCTACGGACTAAATGGCAGCCATGGTTACTGATCTTGTCATCGTTGTTGTTACTCTTACTCTGTCACCGCCCTGCCTTAAACACGGGCTCTGTGGCTTTTCGTAGCCGTTTCCCATGCTGAAGACTATTGAAGCCTCGGGCTTGTCTAGGGTTGGCCCTTCTGCTGATTCCAAGTTACTGTCATTTTTTAATGGACCTTTGAGGAAGGAGCCGGTCTGTTTGGGTGAAAGTGTTTCATCAACTACAAAATGCTTTAATTTCTTTTAATATTTATTTATTTATTTATTTATTAACATTTGTTCATTATTGAGAGACAGAGGGACACAGAGCGTGAGCGACACACAGAGCATGAGCGAGACACAGAGCATGGGCAGGGGAGGGGCAGAGAGAGGGGGAGACACAGAATCGGAAACAGGCTCCAGGCTCTGAGCGGTCAGCACAGCGCCCGACGCGGGGCTCGAACCCACGAGCCGCGAGATCGTGACCTGAGCCGAAGTCAGACGCTCGAGGGACTGAGCCACCCAGGCGCCCCCTCGGGCTCTTTTTCTTAACGCAGTATTTCACCTTTCCAATTTGGTCATCAAGCCATCAAACCTGTGGACAGCAGTTTCTCTTTCAGATAAGCGATCCACAAGCTGCTATTTGGGGCAGAAAAGCACCTTCTGGGCAGGAAGGAGCTCTGGTATCTGTAGGAATCCTATCGCTGCTCCGGTTTCCTGGCCTCACCTCACTGCTGCGACTACATCTACATTCGCAGCCGAAGTGCGTGTTTTCTGGAGAGAAGTTGTGGGTGCACTTCCGGTGGCCTCAGGGACTTTGTGACCTTTGCAGAGCCACAGAAATACTTCGTGCCTTAGAGGCAAGTTATTCCCCATTACCTCCCTCTGACGGGCGCTGTCAGAATTAGAAAGCTCTGGAAGATTCTCAAAACAGAGGCCTAAAATAGTCATTATAATTACTAATAGTAATTCACTTTCATCAGAGGTGAGTCATCTATACGTTCAAGTTTCGGTGATAGTTTGTCTCAAAGTTACCCTCGAGCGTTTCCTTACTTACTCAGCCTCACTCCTCGTAAAAGGTAAGTTATATATTTTTTTGATTTTTTCCAGCTTTACGGAGGTGTAATCGTCAAACACTGTATATTGAAGGCGTACATTGCTATATGCATACATCGTGAAATGATCGCTATAATCAAGCTAATCAACAGGCAAATCCATTTGTGTGTGTGTGTGTGTGTGTGTGTGTGGTGAGAACATTTAGGATCTACTCTGTTAGCAAATTTAACTATACAATACAGTATTGTTAACTGTAGTCACCATGCTATACTTTAGGTCTCCAGAACTTGTTTATCCGGCTTCACCAAAATTTTGGGTCTACCCTATGACCCCCACCTTCCCATTTTCCCCATTTTGCAGCGCCTGGCAAAGGAAAATATGCTCAGCTTTTGAAGAAAGCAGACGGGAGGTTTCTTACCTTACATTTAGTGCATGTGGATGACTGATGTTGGCAAAGTAATTCTTTCTTCAAAGGACAATGAAAAGAAGGAGTAAATGTTTTCTAAAGTAGTCCGTAATTCTGTATCTGTAATTATGTCAATACTGATATTTTTGCTTTTACATTCCTTCAGTGCGCAACAGGGGAGCTTATCTCGGTGAAATGTTTCCTTCTTCCTTTTTCCAATAACAAATGGATAGGAAGGTCAAACATTTGTACTTTTTCTTTGAAGCAATTGGCCCTAAACCGGTAAAGCCGTTTCATCAGCTACAATTTTGAGTATTTTTATTTCCCCTGATAAAGTTTCAGGTCTCTGCCCATGAACAAGATGCATGACTGTCAATAGCCGCCTTTTAAGCGGATAGAGTCAGAGTTACTTTATTAATACAGGGTTCCATTAACTCTGGTAAGTCTGATAACCACGCATAATGATGTCTGTCTGCTTTCTTCTTCATCAAATCCCGTTACCTTTCCCAGGCCAAAAGGAGTGTATGATTCTCTTCTTGAGGCAGATAAAAAAGGGCATAGGGACTCTAAAAACAGGTTTAGCTGAGGGACATGCCATGGTAAATTTCCTTCGTGAAGCTGACCAAGATAACTTTATCTTCTTATGTTTCCATTTCTCGCACAAAAGCCCCAGAAACAGGTTCTCCTACCCAACAGTGTCATAACCATGAAAACGCACGGTCAAGTTAAAAGATAACAACATCTACGTATACATACCAACCCCTGCCCCTTCCAAAAAAATCTGTCAGTTTCAGTGCAGGGAGAAATATAAAGCTTTCAGACAGGTTCATGTTTCTCTAATCGCAATCTTGCCTTTGGTTTAGGTGATGTGCTCCTGAGCCAGAGGCATAATACCCACTGTGGGTGCAGGGGAGTCAGGAACAACAACATGTGAAGAATCAGAAGCTTAACATTATCTAAGTGGAAGAAAAAATGTTTCTAGACCTCGTATGGATATCGTAAATTCTGGCAAAGGGAGAAGGGAATAAGACAAGCCAGGCGATGCATACATCCGGCTCTCCTCTGGCAGCTTTAAGGAACAGAGGCACTTTTTAATATCAGTCCTCAATAATTTTCATGCCTGTGGCTTCCTCAGCTTGAATCCTTATGTTGTTTTGTTTTGTTTTGTTTTAAAGCGGCTGGATGCCGGGGAGAGGAACGGTTCCTGATTTCCAGATTTTTAAAATCTGCAATACAGGGAGAGTTCTGGCAGGGGGTTTTCAGCGACTGGATTCACTCTTGTCCCCTCTCTGGGAAGCAGTCTGACGATGAGAAGGTACAAGCCGACATCGTCGCTCTCTTCCGGGAGCTACGGCCGAGAGGAAGGTGCTCGCCGGATTCAAGCTTCATGAGCATTGGTGTGGAAGACGGCAAACCGTAGAAGAGCTAAGCGTGAGACGTTGCATAGAGTGTTACAGCTGAATCCTGGGGAGCCAAGATGGGTATATACGAGAGTCAGATCTTCAGTATGAAGCTTTGGGTTTTCACAGCCCCCGTGTCGATATTGGTTTCGATATTGGTCCTTGCCACTTAGGCTGCGATCCAAGCGAAAGACAGCTCTGGAGATGCAACAAGAAACCCCCCCCCCGGAACCGATGAGGCCAGATCCGTCATTATTACTGGCAACCCATTCCCTCTATGAAGCTCTTCCCTAGACATTCTCAGCCGTAGCCGGAATCAGCATAATATTTTGAGGACTGTGCTTTCATGCTTTTAAATTCCCAAACAATACATGCCCTTATGGTCACAAATACAACTGAGAGTTCCACGGGTTCTCCTTATTTTTATCTTCCTCTCCAACCCCTTTCTTATCTCGTAACTACATTATTAGCAGGCCCCTAGATAACTTCAGATATGAGCCAAGGTTTTCTGGTATGCTGTGTAAAATACTACGTTCTCTTTGGGATTATATTTATGCATTTGATTAGAAAGTCTAGGTTTTGTGCATTTGTCTTAGTGCTGTATTATTTTTTACATGTGTATTTATTTTGAGAGAGAGAGAGAGAGCAGGGGAGGGAGAGAGAGAGACAGAGACAGAGACAGAGAGAGAGAGGGTAATCCCAAGCAGGTTCTGCGCAGAGCCCAACAAGGGGCTTGATGTCACAACTGTGAGATCATGAACTGAGCCGAAATCAAGAGTCGACGCTTAACCAAGTCACCCAGGCACCTCTGTGTTTGTGCTTTAGATTTCAAGATTGTGGCTGTTTTCCTTTCCAAGTGATGTTTTTCCGTGTTACTCAAACAGCCTGATATCCTTTTCTAAAAATTTCAGTGCATAAATTTCTGTCCCTTGCTACCACGAGTAAACAGCTCTCCTCCTCCCTCTAAGCTAAGCATTTCTTCTGTCAGTCATTAAAAATTACCATGGAAGAGACGGTGACACCAAAGCAAAATATTCTAAAGTTAGGCCCTGTGGTTCACCTTCTCCTTCAGGGCTTTTATTGTGTTTCTTTCTTTTTTGGTCTTGGATAAAGCGTTCGAGAAATTCTTGACGTGAGACTAAATTTTATTGTGGTTAAGACTTACTTTCTTTCTGGGAATGAAACAGCCCATAAAGATTCACCAAAATGTTTCAGTCAGAAAGTCACAACATGTTTTCCAACTCTCAAGCAACTAAGTCGTCTGCACTCTAGAGCCATCCTCCCTGTTTACTGAAAGACAACTGTCAGTGGGAAAAGAGCTGTTCCCACTCTCTATTAGCACAGGGTCTTTTCCTCACACGATGACTCCTTGGCCTTCTGAGGGAAATCTCCAGTGAGCTGGCTGGGCACATTCCAAATGAGGATTTGGCACTTAGCAGGGAGAGGAGAATAGCTCTGCTGTCAGTCCTTAGTGGAATATAAATCATTCCAGAGAGGAGCAAAAGAAACAAAACAAAACAAAACAAAGTGTTCCTTTCTAGTCTTTGTCATGAGTTTTACACGCAGCCATCTTTCTAACAGGTCCTCTGAGATACTGCTCTAACAGGGCTTTCCTTCTTGGTTAAACCAGACATCAAAGAAAGATGGAAGAGGCCCACAGACAGAGACTCAGCTCCCCAGTCTCTCTCCTGATGAGTCTCCAAGGGGACAAATATGCTAGAGACATAGAGAAAAGCAAGCTAATTGAGCGTTGAGAGCCCAGGGATTTCAGACAGACTCTCCTAAGGCAAGAGATCTCTCTGAGGAAAGGCCCTTATACCCAAAACTGTATACTCCTATGAGACGTTTGTTAACAAAGGATAGAAACCTAACTCAATCTAGCTTAGAAAGAAAGATGGAAAGACAGAGGGAAAGAAAGAATGAATGAACGAAAGAAAGAAAGAACAAACAAAAGAAATAATGAAAGAAAGAAAGAAAGAAAGAAAGAAAGAAAGAAAGAAAGAAAGAAAGTTCTGGAAGTCAACAGATTGGATCCTGGACTTGAAAGGTGGCTTTAGCAGTGCATATGCCTGTTCTACACTTCTATTCACAAGCCCCCCCCCCCCCAAACCCTGAGTCTACATAGAACGTTGAACTTGTGATCTTAGAGGAAGAGACACCGTCTCTTCCAATATTCTGGCAAGGCTCAAGAGAGGGCTCAAATTGACTTGAGTTGGGTCACATGCCCATTCCCCAATCAATCTTAGTGGCCAGCAAGATGAGTAGCCATAACGGATCCAGAGTCTATTCCCAAGACTAGTGAGTTGGACAAAGGTGAGGACTTAGGGATCACCTGAATCACTTACACTGAAAGGCATTATTAAAAGTTAAGGGAGAGTTGGTTCTCTAAGGAGGTATTAGAAGTATAGAAAAACATATGTTTGCTGCACATATGGGAAGACCCTGATAGGGCACTGATTGAAGGACATCATGCATTTCTCAGTGCTTGGTGAAGTAGAGGGTTCTGGATGAAGCTGGCACAAGTCATATTCGAGTTACAGGGTAGAGCTGTGGATTCAATTTCAAGTAATTTCATGTACTTTGCTGGTTGTTCTGGTCCTCGATAAGATTGTGAACTCACTGATACTTGGGTTGTGGGTTTCTACTTCTTATATCTATGGCCCTTACTTCTCCTTCTGTCTACTCACTACCCACCAAAGTACTTCTTCCCAAACCATCTGGCCCTGATCTCCCACGCCTGACTAATGACATAAACACGTTACCCCCCTCATTCTTTCCCCAAATGACTCACCCTATGCTTTAAGCCCTGAAGAACTTCAGGGAAACTGATGATTAATATGAACTAAAATGAGTGTTATTACCAGACGAGATACTATCGATGTTTCAAGAGAAGCTATCCCTTAATCTTGTGGCTCCCAGACTTTGAGATTTTCATAGTCTGTCAAAATGAGAGAAAGAGCACTATTGAGAAAGTAAAGGTCAGTAGAAGGAAAGGAGGAGAAGGGAAGAGGGAGGGGAAGGGAAGGGAAGGGAAGGGAAGGGAAGGGAAGGGAAGGGAAAGGGAAGGGAAGGGAAGGGAAGGGAAAGAGAAGGGAAGGGAAAGGGAAGGGAAGGGAAGGGAAGGGAAGGGAAAGGGAAGGGAAGGGAAGGGAAAGGGAAGGGAAGGGAAGGGAAAGAGAAGGGAAGGGAAAGGGAAGGGAAGGGAAGGGAAGGGAAGGGAAGGGAAGGGAAGGGAAGGGAAGGGAAGGGAAAGGGAAGGGAAAGGGAAGGGAAAGGGAAGGGAAAGGGAAGGGAAGGGGAAAGGGAAAGGGAAAGGGAAAGGGAAAGGGAAAGGGAAGAGAAAGGGGAAAATTAAGGATTGGTTTAGGGTTCTTAAGCATTTTATTTTGATAGGTTAAGGACCTTAAAAAGAGCCACAATAAAAGTACTATTTGACATCACCAAAATTTTATAAGAGAAAGGGTATTTTAATGCCAAAAAACTAGAAAGGATTTAGTTTCATATTTAAAGAGAATCCTTTAAATTTTAAAAACTACAACTTTTCTGGAAAACTCACTGAAATGTCTTGGATTTGCCTGAAATCACTTAATGATTCACCCCAAACAACCCTTGCTAAAGATGAGTACTTGAAAACCTCAGTGTTATCCCAAAGAGTTTAATGGTGGGAGTTTGAGGTCTGTAGGTCGTCCATGAGAATTTTATGGCCACCGTGCCCTCATACCAAGAAAATAAATAACTGCTCTATCTAATAAAGACCTTGGTTTCAGGCTAGGGATTCTGGCAGAATCTACACACAACAGAATCGCCCTTGATAGGGACATTATGTCACTCAGCACAGCCTGCTCTATCCATAGAAGGGGAAACTGAGGCTCAAGAGGAGAAGATACTTGGATAAATCCACACTCTGCAAATAAATCCCATAGCCAAGGCAGAACTTGTACGAACCAGGACTCAACTGGCATTTAGACAGAAGGCAGAGAGAAGGATCAGGACCTGAAGACGAACTCATCCCTGGATGGGCCCAATAGAGGATGGGTGGAGAGGACCAGAAATGACAGGAAGGATTCTAGACCAGCAGGTGGAGCACTTCAGCACGAGAGAATGTTGCCAAGGGATGGATCCCAGCCTGGACATCCTGGGCTTTCTGTCTGAGGTATGGCAGTAAAAATGGTTCAGATCATATTTTGGGCCTGGTGGTTTTCAGGCAAACCCCATGAGGTCTAAGCAACACCCTTCTCTCAGAAACACTGGGTTACCAGGCTGGTCATCAAGACAGGCGTTTGGGCTTCCTGGAGGACAAGTCAGGGTAAGGACAGCTGGGTCAGCTTCAGAATGTCAAGCCAGTGGGTGGGACAAGCGAATTCTCATATGGAGAGTAGAATGTTAGCAGCAGAGGAATGTTTTATGTTGTAAACGTGTTATTTGGTGGGAAGAAATTGGTAGGGCTTTTTTCTTTCTTTCCTAGTAAAATGGCTGCTATCTTTAATATCTTCCTGTCTCTTGAACTCCATTGTTGACCACGAAAAGCACGTGTCAAGCACGGCGTTAGAAAAGGCGTGGTCACGCATGGATGCGGGGACATTTGGACGAGTTGGTGGAACTGTAAGCCATTCGGAAAGAAAAAGGACAATTTTAGTGAAACCACGGAGAAAGACAAAGGCTTTAGAAGCCTAACACCCAAAGAGGTGGCCTAAGCCTTGGGAATAGGGACAATATAACTGTTTGAGAGACTTGAAAGAGAAAGCTCAGACTAGGCTCTGAGGATCCCTTGAATTCAGGGGGCATAAACCACCAAGATTAAACCCAGTCAGGAATGCCTAAAATTCTTCCGTGCCGTGAGATTATAGGAAGCTGGACTTCGGGGGTTCCTCCACAACTGCAATAACATTGACTTATGTCACCTTTAAACCGATGAGCTTAGGCTTGGGGGAGTAGGGTCAGAAAGCGTGGCACCACTCACCTCTTTGTCCCGGAACACAGCAGTGCCCGGGATATGGGAAATCTTTGGTGAAAATATCAGCCATCGAAACAAACGAAATATCCTTGTGACATTAATAATTAAACGTTCATATCTTTTACGACGAAAACAATACTCGGAGCGCAGCATTACTGGAAGTTCATGAAATGAACCCTCTTTTTTGGGTCAATGTTTACTACAGTCCTGATTGTTTCAGAAAGAAAACTTTATGAAAGGAAATCAAGAGCGTTTCTCCAACTCCACGGGTACAGCAATAACAGGAAACAAAACTCCTATTTCTGTAGTTTGCCAGATAAGAACTGAACAGTAGATTTTTTTGAAGGCATGTGGCAAATACTGTTAACGACATATAAATTACTGTCTCTTGCAGGGTCTTGGCTGGGTGAGTTACAATGTAGCTTCTATTTCTGGTGGGGGAGACACGGGCATTTGTCATTCCTCCAGAAAAATGGTAAAAAAAAAAAAAAAAAAGAAAGAAAGAAAAGAAAAGACAAGTTGGCAGAGGCGAAATTGTTCAAAGAGCAGCCACTTCATCCCTGGTCGTCTGGTGGGACCACCCTGCCCCAAGAACATTCTGGACAGTGAATTTGAAACAGGGCAAAAGCCAAGTTGCTGAGCAGTTGGAGGACTCCTCAGCAGTTCCAATGGACTCCTAAGATACTGCATTCCAGATGCTAAGAGTAGAAGAAAAACGTAGCAGCTCGTGGCCCTGAGATCATTTCGTTGACTATGTACTCAGTTCGGTCCAGGGCATATTTGCTTATTATGCATTTTATAATTCAAGTACAATAGCTAGCTGGCCTATTACAAAATCACTTCCCCAAACTTTCCTCAAGTTAAGTTTAACAGCAGACATAATTAGGGAGGTATGTGCGTTTCATTTGAAAGGCTATCTTCTCCAGTGGCTTTGAAAAAGGCAGGAGAGTAAGTTTGGAGAGCCAGTGAGTCATTTAAGACAGAAATGTCATAGGGGCGCCTGGGTGGCGCAGTCGGTTAAGCGTCCGACTTCAGCCAGGTCAGGATCTCGCGGTCCGGGAGTTCGAGCCCCGCGTCGGGCTCTGGGCTGATGGCTCGGAGCCTGGAGCCTGGTTCCGATTCTGTGTCTCCCTCTCTCTCTGCCCCTCCCCCGTTCATGCTCTCTCTCTGTCCCAAAAATAAATAAAAAACGTTGAAAAAAAAATTTAAAAAAAAAAGACAGAAATGTCATAAAACACACCTTCTAAAGCACATTGATATCGAAGTATGTACATTGAGGGATCTTTTAAAGTTCTTGTTTTCAACCTTTTAATCGTGACGACTGATTATCCGTTTCCTTGTCTGCTCAGACATCATTGATGCTCTCTGTTGTTGACAAGGCAGAGAAGAAGGGATTTTTAATATATGGTTATGTCAACAATTGTGAAATATTCCTGAGACCAATAACAGAGGGTAAGATTAGTATCTTTATTGAATATATTATAGTTACAACCATTAAGGAATTCCAAAAATACAATACAAGGCACCAACATCGCATCCCCAAATTCAGACTTAGTCACTGCTTTCATTTGCCATATTCTGCTATGCGTTTTACTTTATGCCTTTACTGGACCACGTTTGTCCACAATTTTGCATCCTGTTTTTCTTCCACTCACCTTGGTATCATAAGCAAGTTTCTACGCTACTAAAATTCTACGCAAAGACCACTTTTATAAATGGATTCGTTTTTTACCGATATACCATAATTGACACACCAAAGTTGTTTGCAGTGTTTGTTATTATAAATAGTTTTGTGTAAAACGTCTTTGGAAATCTACCTCTTTCCTTATCACTTATGATTTCCTCAAGATCCTTAGGAGTAAAATCACAAGGATTTTATATAAATTCTTTTAGAACTCTTGGTACAGGTTGCCAAATCACCTAGTAGAAAGGTGGTATTAACTTATACCCCCAACAGAGGTTTATGAAGGTAAGCAAGAAAATGCACTTAGTTTTCTTTACTTTGGTCATGGTTCTATGAAAATTTAATACTATGGTAAACAGAGCATTTGTTAAAAACTATTGAGATATTTTTGTTTTAGATAAATAAAGAAGGAGGGCATCTTTCACTTACTAGTAAATGCTAGGAATTTAACAATACCTTCAAAATTTATAGTGGAGGCAACATCACAGGCAATTTTTTAAATCCGATTTTTAAAAATAAAAATAACCCCTGATATTTGCTACCTGCTCAACAGTTTGCAAATGCTTTCATAAATGACCCTGTATTGATCACCATGAACGTTAGCAAACCCGGAAATAATTCAGGCCTACCAGAAACCCTCGGATGCCGTCGCATTTAAAAGTAACACAAAATTGTCTTGCATTTAAAATCATTTTTCTCGGGGCGCCTGGGTGGCGCAGTCGGTTAAGCGTCCGACTTCAGCCAGGTCACGATCTCGCGGTCCGTGAGTTCGAGCCCCGCGTCAGGCTCTGGGCTGATGGCTCGGAGCCTGGAGCCTGTTTCCGATTCTGTGTCTCCCTCTCTCTCTGCCCCTCCCCCGTTCATGCTCTGTCTCTCTCTGTCCCAAAAATAAATAAAAACGTGGAAAAAAATTTTTTTAAAAAAAATCATTTTTCTCATTAGCTTTAAAAGTTTTATTCCCAAGGAAGATTTTCTGCTCTGGGTAAAGAATAAATTCTATGGCCTGGTTCCTTCACTCCTAAGCAGCCAGCGTAGGAAGGCAGGTCTATGAGACAGGCTGACTAGTGTCTGCATGTCTAAATGCCTTTGCACCAACTTGAAATCAAATGAGGGAGAAAGAGACACCCTTGCAGCTCCCCAAACACACCACGCATGCCCTTACCTCCTTGTCCTCCCACCCGCTGTTCCCTTTAGCTTGGAGCCCTGGCTCCCCAGTGATATCATGGCTTCTACTTCCCCTTCCCTCAGGTCTTTTGCTCAAATGATATGATCCCAAGTTGGGCCTCTCTGCATGACCCTGCTTAAAATGGCAACTACCACTATCCCTCCTCAACCCCCCGGCCTCCAAAAATCACCCTCTGTTCCTCTTCCTTGCTTCCCTTTTTACACAGAACTTTTTACCATGATATTTGTTTTGTTATTATGGTTATTAGTATTATTAGTATGAATGTTACGCTCAATTATCACAGCAATGTTAGGAAGCAGGTAAACTCTTCTGAATATGTATTCTGTGGGTCTCCAGATAAGTCTGGATAATGCTAGGGTAATTCATCCTCCGCTGGGATTCGTATTATATCGCTATATATTACGTATTAACATATGAGGGAGGTCTGCAATAAAGAAAACCATTCAACTTTAATTTGACTTTAATCTTTTATTTGAGTTTAATGAAGCATGACCCAAAGGATGCTTTTCTTTTTTTTTACACGGCCCATATTGGCATCATGTCAAGATGGTGATTCCTGTAAATGCCCTTTAATAGCTACAGAAGGCATGATTTCCTCCTCTTAACAGAGGAGGAAGGCGAGACGCACAGAAGCTCAGTGACTTACACAAGGTCATGCAGAGAACAAACAGAAGCGCAGATATCCTAACCCTACTCAACCCAACCCAGGAGGCTGATCTTACCACCACCTTGCTGCATGTTGCCCCCATCACCAAAGTGGGTTACGAGTCTCGCACATAGAGATGACAAGACAACCGACAACAGAGCTGTACTTCTAGCATTGTTGGAAATGCAAACACAACTGGAAAATGGGCTTGACATAAGATGACATTTTGTGGGGGCGCCTGGGTGGCTCAGCTGGTTAAGCATCCAGCTCTCGGTTTCGGCTCAGGTCATGATCTCACAGGTCATGAGATCGAGCCCCAAATTGGGCTTAGCACTGACAGTGCAGTGGAGCCTGCTTGGGATTCTCTCTCTCTCCTCTCTCTCGGCCCTCCCTCACTTGCATATGCACTCTCTCTCTCTCTCTCTCTCTCAAAATAAATATATACACTTGAAAAAAAAAACGATTACATTTTGTGAACCTGAAAAAAACATGCTATGTGAACTCCAAGTGCCTGGCCACGGCTTGGTGTTACCAATGACTTTCTGCTTTCTGACATTTATGTGGTGGGCAGGCAATCAAAAGTCAGGCCCTTATCTAAACCCTGGCAATGTCATGATTCACCTCCAAAGATTTAAAAAGAACGAATCAAATTAAAATCCGTTCATTAGCAACAACGAACAAAATACAAAATGTTCAAGCTGGTACAAAATGAATCCTGAAGGTATTTTCCTTATGTCAAAGAGAAATCTGGAAACTTTCAGAGCGTTGGGTGAGAAAAGAAAAGCCAAGCTTAGAAAGAAGAAAAAAACAAAAACACGCATCTCTGCTGTGACTTAACCAGGATGAGCCTCCTTGACAGAAATCCCAGCTAGGCAGAAAGGCTCACTGGCAAATAGTGGCTTGCCTGTTTTGGAGTTACACTTATTTGGTTTCTGAATCAGCCAGAGAGTTCACATTATGGAGCTAGTTCGGCCTTTTGAAAGCCTGACAAAACGAAGCCACGAGGTTCAGAGGTGAACAGAGAGGATTCAGGTTTTTGCTGTTTCTGAAATGTATAGGACGTTGCAAGCGAAAGAGAAAAAAAAAAAAGCCCATGGTAAATAGGGAAATCGTATTTGAAGTTAGTATCTTTATCATTAATTCCCCCTCCCCCCCCCAAGGATTTAGAAGTCAGGATGGGCAAAAGCGATGGGAAAATCCAGATGCGATGAGATGCCCAAGAAACACCACAGTGGTGAATTGTGTTTGGTCTCAAAGCAAATCCTCTCAGTTCGGATAAGTTGGAAATAGTTTCTGTGCTGTTCGTCTAGCATGCATAGGAGATAAGGAAGACTGGAAGGGGCGTCTTAAAGATTAGACCATGTATCCATCTAGCTCGGTTTGTTTTGCATATTGTGTCCTCCACAGTGTCCCTCAATAACTGCACCGAAATAGGAATTGGATAGAAATATTCAAATTGTCATTTTTTTTTTTTGGCCTCAACCATGATAAACATACCCAGGTACCTGTCCCAGTCCCAGGCTGACCTACGTGGACTTCTCTTGAGACATTCCATGTTGTGATTACTTTATAATTTGTTTCTGGTTGTAAGACAGTAGACATGGCGGGCCTAAGTAGGGCCCCTTGGGCATGCCTCTGTGCACTGACACAGTGGCAAAGCTCTCAAGGTATTGTCAGTGGCAACACTGGTTACTAGAAAGAACGTGAAACTGTGCTCCTTAATCAGTGTGCTGAGCCCCATCAGCGACAGAGGGGATGAGACGCAGGTGCTTGGAGAATGACACCTTGCTCTCTGTAGTACGGTCTATATGCCCTTACACCCAGTTTAGTGGCCCTGCAATATCATCAGAAGAAAGGACTTCTTTATATTCCTATGGTGTTGTTCGGGGATAATAGCACGCACATTTCTAACGTGCCATTCTTTCAAAGATAATTAAGGACTTGGGTTTTGCCAAAAATGCATTTGAAGCGGGCCTTGCAATGTCAAACTTGGAGGCTCGCAAGATGCCAAGTATCTATGTTTAGGGCAATTTGTACACATTTTGGAAAAGAGAGAACTATTTATTTTGAAATTAAAGCGTCTCCAGGCAACCGTGCATTACGAAACATTTGAGAAAAGCCTTCTGGCAATGGCTGAGGAGTATTTACCATATGTATGAATAGGCGTGTGGAGATAATGGGCAGAAAAACCCATTTCCAACTCCTGACACTGCTTATGCCTGATCTTACCTCAGAAAGAAGTCACGGGAATGGGGCTGCCTGCACCGGCTTGCTCGGTACAGCACCTTCAGGTGTGTGTGTGTGTGTGTGTGTGCATCTGCGTGTGGTGTGAAGTAATTATATATGATGTAAACTGCAAGAACAATGCTAAAGTTTATCTCAAAGGGCTAGATTTCTACGTTCATTTTTCAGATTGTCCGTCTTCTGAGGAAAGTGGCCTTTAGGCTAAGCGTTCGTTTGCTCTTTCCCTATATTCTTGGACCACATGGAAATGCTTATTGGAGAATATCTATCAACACCCACAACATTATGAATAGATGGGGAGAGAAGTCACAGGACATGAAAAGCATGATTATTAAGTACATTTACCTGACACTTGCAGGTGGCATTTCTAGAACGTTCTCTCACGAGGTGACAGGTGAATGGAGACTGGACAACATCGTCTCTCCAATACAGGAAATCCTGAGGCGAGGAAGTAGAATACTGTTGATGCCCTGCTGTTAGGGCAACTCTCCATCAACCGGCAGGACTTAGTTTGGGGGGTTAACTTCTGGTTTGTCTGTGCCTCAGAGAATTGTTTTACTTTAGGAATATTTTTTTCTCTCTGTCCATAAACCTTTCTTTATTTGCACAGAGACTATCCTTTGAAATTGTGTCTTGGCAACATTCTGTGCCTTCCCAAGCAGCAAACAATTGCTCAGTTAAATATAATTCAAGTCTCATGCCTCAGCAAATCTTCTAGAGTCTCACAAATAAATACATCATCAAATGCTGAAATCCTTGCTGAGCTCAGACCCTCCCTACTGAGAGCTTGATATAGTTTAGCACTCAGTTCATCTATCTCCTTATGTTCTGAGTCTAAGCAAATTCTGATTGTGATTTATCTCCCCATGTAGGTCTGACTACAGGGAGAGTTTTCACTAATGATGCCACCATGAGTATTCCATTTCACTGACAGTTCTATTTCTCATTACAAATTAATACGTGGGCTAGATTTAAGTGACACTCCACACTGGTTAATTTGAGTCTGCCTGCCCTCATTGAATTAACAAAATCTAGTTTCAGAGGCCACAGGTTGAACGTCAGATTCAGGTTCGTGGTAGATCATTTCTCCAAGGCTCTCTTGGGCTGTCTTACTGCTGGTCTGCTTCCCTGCAGGCAATTCTCAGATATTACCATGTGGAAACTGTTCTAAATTCCTACAACCTCCTTTGTACTTTTTATTTTTTTCTTCTGGGAAAATTTAGAAGCTGTGTGGGCAAAAGTATTTTGAAATGGCAGGTGGATATTGTGGAAATTTAGGTGATCATAATGTAGAGGGAACGGTTGCTCTAAAGGCTGGGAGCACCAGGTCAGGCAAGGATAGATTCTATATCCTCCTATAGAGTATCCACAACATTGCTGGCATGCCAATGTGAGGGAAGAAGAAAGGCCTCCACAGAAGGGAATGTTTATCCAACGATAGCCAAATTTTGGAGGATGAGGAAAATAACAGTTCTCTATCTATATTAACTTGGATTTGTCTCTATCCTTTATCGTTAATCACTGCTCCAAACAAAGTTAATGGGAATGTTATGGCTCAATTTCTGTGGACTGGGGAAGCTTATCAATGGGGCTGCCACTTCCTAGCTACTTGTGGAATTTATCTGTGTTAAATGAGTTCACTCAGGGATGTCACGAACATTACAAATGCTGTCCGGCCAGGATGATGAAATATTTAAAAATATACACACACATTTAGGAAGAAAGAAAAAAAAAAGGAATCTCCTAAAATCCAACTTCTTCCCCCCATTCTACCATGAAGACTTAAATGGACATTTTTAATTACACACAGTAATACATATCAACGGAAATTAATTATATTTTCAACCTAAAAAGTTTACAACATAGTTTTTGGAATACAGTCTGTGGCTACTCAAGGACACATCCCTTTAAGAAAGAATATTGTAAAAGATCATAAACAATAAATTGGTAGCATACTGAAAAGTTGCTCTCTTGGATTAAATCTACCTGAATGGCTTGCCGTCTACCCAGACATGCACATTTAATCATATTGACTTCCAAGGTTGTTTTATTATATTATTCAAATGGTGAGTCATTGCTACTTAAGAACCCTTGATTCTTACAACTAAGAAATAAGGCCACATCAGGAACACTGTAGCTGAGTTACAAAGGAGTGTAAAATTCTTGCACAATATGATATGGAAACCTAGTCACAGAGCCGATCCTTCCAGTTAAAGATAACATCCACGAAGTGCACTAGTGTGCCCTGTATCTCAATTAAATTCTGCCTTTGCGCAACAAGAGTGAAATGCGAATGGTCTTGAGATAGTAGCAACATTGCTAAGGAAAGATCCGAGAGCTCTGCTATTTGCCTTTGCTCGAGTCTGTGTTATTTACATGAAGATTTATGGTATTGAGAGCCCAGGTACTTTTAGTCATTTACATGTTACCGCAGGGGTGGGGTGAAAGAATTAGGTAAGAGAGAAAGACACCTCACTAAAGAATGTCACACACCCTGTCTTCCTTTAAGGTTGAGAAAGAATTCTGCACTTTAATTTTAAAAGCCACCATGTGACTTTCAGATTGAGCTTCCTAAAGAGGCTAAGGTTAAGGCTTTCGGGAGGGAGTGTGTGACAGGAAACAACTAAATTAATTGAAGGTAGCTAAATTTCACAACATTTTTAGGGGCTACAAAAATGACTTAATCAACATTCCCAGGCAGATAACTGCCTTCCTTCCCCTCACCCCAAGCCTTTATCTCCACATTATTCACCAAAAAGTTACATGTTCCTTGTGAATTGAACGGATTTTATTAGAAATAGAATTTACTTTAAGAAATATTCTCCTGATAACAAAGCCACTGAAATATCCTTTCATGTTAGATATATTCCTAATAGTTTTGCTAGGATGCTAAAATTGAATGACTTTGTTTCTCCTTTTCAAGTGCTATGGGCCTAGGACTGAAGAAAAGCTTTTCTACTCATAGCTCAGTAATCTTGGGTATGTTGTTTCAATTTTTTGAGATTTAGTTTCCTCCTGTCTACAAATAAAGTTAGTGATTCCTACTATCTAGCGTAGTCATGACAATTGAATTGAAAAACCATATACATTTTTTTTGGTTTCCAGATTACAGGGGGTCCCCAGTATAAATTTTCCCTATAATTCATTCAACTCCAACTAGATTTTAGGTTTCTTTGGTCCTATGAGAGCCAACTTTTTCTATCATTAGTGGATTCAGTCATCAAAAGATGATACACAAATTGTTCATGATAGAATATAAATATGTTTATTATAACCATAATCAAAGACATTAGATTAAATACGCGTTATTAGTTTTATTTTTCTAATCATATAGTACTTAATAAACACCAAATCCTAATGTACATATTTATGCCACTGGCAGGGAGATTTTATAAAAATAAATGACATACAAGGAGAAGTAAGAGGTAGTAAAGCTTCTTCACTCAAAATCAAAATGAAATCATGATTTTATCCTTTGATCTTTGCCTAAAGACCAACGCATACCAAATCCATCGGAAGGACTTGGGCAGGATTCTGGGCAGGGGAAGTATGAGCAAAGGTGCCAATAGCTCAAGAGCTAAGTCAAGTAAAACCTATTTCAGCATTTCCTTATTTGCTAGACACAGGGCACCCTGCTTTGTAGACAAAGAAGACGTGTGAGTCCTTTGACAGGTTCCCAGCCTAAAATGAAGCATCAGGAATAAAATACTGTAGATTCTAGTGTGGGGGATTTGGAAGCCATAGACGGGACCCAAATGGCCAATTCAATTTGGTGAAGGTAGTGCAGTCCAGAATGTACTTAATGTAGTTGGAACCATGAGCATGATCCTTATACACAAATATTTTGCACGCATAAGTGTCCATCAAGTAGGGTGAATGGAGATGATGCTGACTAGCAATAGACCTCAGAGAAGGACCTCATAAAAGAAAGCTCAAAAGTGTGAAACATGGGGCGCCTGGGTGGCGCAGTCGGTTAAGCGTCCGACTTCAGCCAGGTCACGATCTCGCGGTCCGTGAGTTCGAGCCCCGCGTCGGGCTCTGGGCTGATGGCTCAGAGCCTGGAGCCTGTTTCTGATTCTGTGTCTCCCTCTCTCTCTGCCCCTCCCCCGTTCATGCTCTGTCTCTCTCTGTCCCAAAAATAAAAATAAACGTTGAAAAAAAAATTAAAAAAAAAAAAAGTGTGAAACATCCTGGGTTGTTTGGAGCTATAGGAATGTGAATGGGCCTGACACAGAGGCGTGGGACAAGAGTTAAGCCGGGAAAAGTAAAAGGTGTCAAATCCTTACGGTTTTCTGTTTATTCTACAGAAGCTGGACAGTGTCCTTAAGGGAGCAGAGAGCCATTAACATTTTTTAAACAATGAGGGCAAATGAGAAGATAGACATTCTAGAAAAATCTCAGGAAAAAGCACAGAGGATGGAGGAAGGCTAGATGGACGTCGAGTCCAGGTTGGACACTGTTTCAATCCTCCAGGCTAGAAAGTGGCTAACATTCTCATCTTTGAAGTCCTAACGTGCTGATTGTCAGTGTAATTAATTTTACCGCCTAGCTGTCTTCTTATTTCACTCAGAAGAGTTTTCGCTCTACAACTACCTTGAAAAGTATTCCGGCTCTGACATATCTTGAATTGTTTTCTGGTATCTCCTCTACTAACTCTCTGGAACATATTCATACACACGCTCAGCTCCCAGGATAGGGATACATACAGAGAAGATGGGAAGACAATGCTTTTAATTGACAGATTCTACTGGTCTCAAGTGATACACAGCCAGTACCAATGAGGTCAGCAGCAATGAAGGTCATATACACACATAAGCTCCTGAAAGATATTTGAAGGCTAACTTAACACACTAGAGAGTTGAAATGTGTATGTCTTTACATTTATTCAATGTAACTTAATTTGAGTATTTGCATATAAAAATGCTTGGCTAGGGGCACCTGGGTGGCTCATTCAGTTGAGCGTCTGACTCTTGATTTCAGCTCAGGTCCAACCCAGGTTGTGGGATTGAGCCCTGCATCAGGCTCCACAGTGAGCATAGACCCTACTTGGGATTCGATCTCTCTCTCTCTTTCTCTTTCTCTCTCTGTCCCTTCTCTCTCAAATAAATTTTTTAAAAAATGCTTGGCTACCATCAATTAACACTCTGATTTTGATTTTGCTAAATGTATGAGACGACTTTGTCCTCAACACATTGTTTTCATGGCCCACACCTCTCAAATTGAGTTTTCTTAGAGTCTCAACCAACTCAGTGGAATTTTCATTCAAAAGCATCTATTCATTTCCTTGCAAAGTTTTCTTTTTAGTCTCTTTTCTGTAAGCACAAATTAGCCTTCACTGAATGCACTGACTGAACTGATAAGGGATTACATTATAGGTCTATTAAAAATGCACTCACAGTTTAAGCAGTGACCTTTGTGGATGATTGGGAAGTTATAAGAAGGAAAAATCTCCCTGTAAGGTATCCTACAGTTCTTGGTTTTAAAATTCATGGAATTGGGTGACTATGTAGTCTAAGAGAAGATAAAAAGCTTCTGCTTTGAAATCCATTTTTCCCTGGGCCTAACAAAAATTTTTCATTGGCCTTCAGAACACATCGCAAACCGCATTTTTAAAAATGTGTGCATTGTAATAGTGACAGCTGGAGAGCTAAATGTTTAAGGTTTTTAAACTTATACGGGTATGTATGTTTAGATACTAGAAATTTTCGTTGATTCTGAAAGAATTCAGCTATTGTTATTCTATAAGGAGGTCTGGTGTATTTTTTTTTTTAGAAGAGAAAGGGACAGGGAAGAAAAGGTGAAGACGAAGGAAGAAGGAGGAAGAAGGAAGAAGAAGAAGAAGAAGAAGAAGAAGAAGAAGAAGAAGAAAAAAAGAAGAAGAAGAAAAGAAGAAGAAGAAGAAGAAGAAGAAGAAGAAGAAAAGAAGAAGAAGAAAAGAAGAAAAGAAGAAAAGAAGAAGAAGAAGAAGAAGAAGAAGGAAAGAAGGAGGAGGAGGAGGGGAAGGAGGAGAAAAGGAGGAGGAGGAAGAGGAGGATCAAGAGAGGGAGGAAGGAGAAGAAAAAGAAGAAGGGGGAGGGGGAAGTAGAGGGGGGGAAAGGATGAGGAGGAAGGAGAAGAACAACAACAACAACAACAACAATAAGAACAACAGAAAAGGAACAAGCAAAGGCAGAGGCAGCTGCAGTGGAGATGGGAATGAAGAAACGATTTTGTATAGTGGAAGGGTTGGAGAGTAACTCCCGTGCAGGAGAAAAGGGAATATCAGAGGCATCAGAAGAAAATGAAAAGGAAAGACCATGTGGACGTCCACGATATTGCAAGTTCACCTCACGGCTGTTCCCACCCTCTTCTGCTGTGTCCTTTTGAACTGCAGTTGTGAGAAAACGAACATTGCATTGCCCAGACTCGTTGCAGCTGAAGTTTCTGGACATGATTTGGTTTTGTTGATTAGATGCACTCATGAAAGGCTTGAATTTAGCACTGCACCGGAGGGGAGCCAGGCAGCCTCAGGTCAGGTATCCATTCTTCTGACAGAGGTATCATAGAGGATACTAGATTCTGGAACCAGTCATTCCGGTGATGACTCTTTCATCCCCCAAATATCTCAGAACACGAAATCCTGGAGATGGTGACAATCTGAGCCTTGGATTCTAGATAAATTTAGGGCAGTGGCTTCCTGATTCCCAAGCATCTTGACTGTGGTAGAGATAGAGCCTGCCCCTCCGGTATGTGATTCTGTTTTGAATCCCTTACGGCTTAAAATAGCTCAAGTGCTTCGGTTGTCTGTAACTGAAATTTGATTGATACACATCAGCTTTACGTAGTGACCCTGAAGGATCCATGAGAGAAAATTTGGGAGTGATTCCTTTAGGAAATAAAACTTCACTTTATCACATTACATCTGTATTGGTAAATATAGTCAACTTCACTATTCAAAGGTCACCTTTCTTTCATCATTCACTGTCCTGACTATAGCCCCTAAAACTGGGATTGAAAGAAAGAAAAAAGAAAGAAAGAAAGAAAGAAAGAGACTTTTGAACAGAGCACCTGTATAATTCTCATTGGTCCTCATTTGACAAGCATTCAGAGTATCACTGACGGCTAATTACATGAAATTCAAACAAGCTGATATTTATAATTTCTCAGGAACTTGAGCAGAAATTAGAAATACATGGAAAAGACTTACAAAGACAAGCACAAATGAGTAAAAGATGAAACATCATAGAGGAAATGGAAAGAAATCGAAAGGAGATATATCATATCCCCCCAAATATCATCCAACTTATAATGCAAAGACAGCCAAAAAAACCCCACCAGATATTCCCAGGGACAAAATATAAAAATTGCTATCATTTTTGAGCTTAAAAACATACACTGGGATGGGACATCTTACAACATAAGTGTTGTAAGTAAATGAACCATGGTAATTTCTTTAAAATGGACGGATCACCCTTGGAACAAATGAACGGTCACAGAGATAATCAAGTGCGCGTCCTTCCCACCATGTGTAATTCATCAATGGAAGTTGGACTGACACCAAAGAGCCTGAGTAATAATTCTCTAATTGAGTAAATAGGAAATAATAGAAGTACGTCTGGAGTTTGCTAAGACTATGTGGCGTAAGGACACACTTGTGGAGTGTTGTGCATTTTGAGACAGCGAGGATGTTCACTTGACGATCAATTATAAGCCACTGAAAAAAATTTCCCATCACTTTTTCCCATAGCCTACTCGGTGTGGCCACTAAATCAAATCCGTGGGTTTTTTGCTGCCTCTCCCTTCTTGGCTTTGTAGTAAGGTCCAAGGCAACAGCCTTTGCCTGTATCCATGACATCAATTATTGAACGGGTTGTGCAAAGCATAAATTGATAGATAGATAGATAGATAGATCGATAGATGATACAATTTTCCAAGGCATCTTACTACATGAACAACCAGTTTGCAGAATAATACCTAAGGCATAATCCCCATTTAAAAGAAAAAAGAGGAAGACAGTTTTTAAGTGTATGTGTCCAGGTTTGTGTAACATACACAGAAAGTAGAGTGAAAGACCCCATGTATGCAAAGTAAACCTTTAATAGTCACACCCCTGGGAAGAGAAGTTGGGCTGGGAATACATGTCGTGGTGGTGGGGCTCCAAGGCAGGTGCATGAAAGCCAGAACCATCTTAAACTCCCTGTGCATCTGGATGTAACGGGCACCATGTCCTTTCAGTATTGCCCTTTCCATAATTTTAGAATTTCCGATTTTGAAAGATGGCTATTCCCACCTTAACTTCCCCAGCTCAGTCAGCCAATATCTTCCCACTTCAGCTTTGAGCTACTCTTCCAAATGGCTTCTTTTCTTTTTATTTATTTACTTTTTCAAAGTATATTTATTTTGAGAGAGAGAGAGTGCAGGGGAGCAGCAGAGAGAGAAGGAGAAAGAATCCCAAGCAGGCTCCCCGCTGACAGCGCAGAGCCTGATGTAATGTGGGGCTTGAATTCACAAACCCTGAGATCATGACCTGAGCCAAAACCAAGAGTCGCGCTTAACCAACTGAGCCAACCAGGTGCTCCCGAACGGTTTAATTCCTTCTAGTTTTGCTTACAAGATCATCCCACGGCAACCCTAAATCCATGCATTAGCCATAGCTCTTTTTAAAATCTTTGAATTTGAGGGGCGCCTGGGTGGCGCAGTCGGTTAAGCGTCCGACTTCAGCCAGGTCACGATCTTGCGGTCCGTGAGTTCGAGCCCCGCGTCAGGCTCTGGGCTGATGGCTCAGACCCTGGAGCCTGGTTCTGATTCTGTGTCTCCCTCTCTCTCTGTCCCTCCCCCGTTCATGCTCTGTCTCTCTCTGTCCCAAAAATAAATAAACGTTGAAAAAAAAATTAAAATCTTTGAATTTGAATATTAAATATTACACAAGTATATGTACTGCACAGATATATTTTCAATGCAGATAATTTTGATATCAAATTATCCAAACATTTCTTTTCTGCCCTTCCCCTCCTTTACTTCCCTCCACATTCTCCATCCCAAAGTCCACTTTCCTCCCCAGAGGCACTGGGAGTGATTTGTTATGAATCTCTCCCGTTTCTGTCTGTCCTTAACACCCTCACACTTCCATACACATTTGTCTTTGTTAGTTTTTGCAGAAGTGTGATTTACTGTATATATATGATTCTGTGCTTTAGTTTTCCCTTAATAATTTGTCTCACAGCATTTTCCACTTAGGTATATAAGGTCTATCCTATTCTGTTTAATTGCTGTAAAATATTTCATATTGATAGGCATTCAAGCTTATTACAGTTCCATGCTATTAAAAATGCCATATTTCTAAATTGGCATTCTAAATGCCCCATTTCTATAGAATAAACTCTCTAAAAGTGGAATGTCGAGAGGATCTTTTTTGTTTTTGATAGATATTGCCCCAAATTACATTCTAATTTTTTTAACCTATTCACACTTTGCCTATTAGCACTTTCAACAAAAGTACCTGTTTCTGCAACTGATTTTACCCTTTAAATGTTTTTAATTAAGAGATAACATGTGGGGGCGCCTGGGTGGTGCAGTTGGTTGAGCATCTGCCTTCGGCTTGGGTCATGATCTCACGGTATGTGAGCTCAAGCCCTATGTGGGGCTCTGTGCTGACAGCTCAGAGCCTGGAGCCTACTTTGGATTCTCTGTCTCCTTCTCTCTGCTTCTCCCCAACTTGTGCTTTGTCTCTCTCTGTCTCTCGAAAATAAATAATTGTAAAAAAAAAAAAACCTTTAAATGATAACATATGGCATTTACTTATTATTAGAATTAGTCATTCCAGAAATATAAAACATATTTTACTTTTTTGTCTGTTATCTCTACTTCTATGTTTTGACAAACACATGTTTTCATTTATTTTAATAGATTTTTTAAGTTGCTTTGCACGAATTCTATCTATAGATTGATCGATGATCAATCACTCTTTCATCTGATATATAGAGCTTCTGGATTTTTTGTCTGGTTCAGACTGTCCTAACCACATATTTAAAAATTACTCAAAATTGTGTTTTGATAATCCATTGGGAATCCATGTTGTTGATGTATGAAGGAGAACACAATCTTTTCTGTTTTTTTCCCAAAACCAATAAGTAATGGTCAAAGACCTTTTATTTCATGGTCTTTGTTCCAATGGTGTGAAACCATTTCCAATAAACCACAACCCCATGTATACATGGTCTGATTCTGGACTCTCCATTCTTTTATACTAATATGTATTTATGTTTTATTTTAATGTCACATTGTTTTAATTATTATAGTTTAATGACATGTTCTTATATCTAATAAGATAAGTTTCCTTTCCTTACTTAAAAATTTTTCTTGTTTATTTTCATAAATGTGATTTGTCATATATCATGAAACATCTTATTGGGATTTTAATTGGGGTCACATAAATTTCATGGGATAATTTGGGGAGAAACAACTATTTTGCAACACTGAATCTTCTTGTCCAAGAACATGGGTAATTATTTAAGTCTTTAAATGTCCTTCACTACAGTTTTACAGTTTTGTTTTATATAGTTTCTTGTATATTTCTTGAATTTATTGTAAGGTCTTCTGTTTTTATTTTTGGTACTGCAAAGGGAATTTTTTTTTCTTCCAAAACATTTTCTAATTAGTCATTTCTGCTATTTGGGAAATTTTTAAATTTATGTCTTTGTTTTTCACTCTGTCTACTTTTTAAACCCTACATCTTGTTATTCATTTTCTAACTTGTTGCATTTTAGGCTTTGCTTCTGAGAGCTTTACTTTGACTCCTTTTGATTTATCAGAACCTGGCTCTGGTGAGGGTAGAACATAGCAAAAGTGAACCATTGGTTGTTAGAATCCTGTCTTTGTTGTTGTTGTTGTTTAACATTATTGAGGAATATTGACAAACACAATTGTATATATTTAAAATATACAGTATGACAATCTGATATACCTATATATTATAGAATGATTACCTGATCAAGATAATTAACACACCCATCACCTTAAAAGTTAACAGAGGTAACTTTTGGGGTGTGTGTGTGTGTGTGTGTGTGTGTGTGGTGTTGGTGGTGATGGTGATGATGCTTAAGATCTGTTCTCGGGGCACCTGGGTGGCTCAGTTGGTGGAACATCTGACTCTTGATTTCGGCTCAGGTCATGATCTCACGGTCGTGAGAGCGAGTCCCTGCTCTGGGTTGGGCGCAGATCCTACTTAAGATTCTCTCTCCCTCTTCCTCTGCCCCTCCCTCGCTCATGCTGCACTTCTCTTACTCTTTCTCTCTCTCAAAAAAAAAAAAATCCGTGATTTAATATCTGCTCTCAACAACTTTTGAGTGTTGAGTACCGTATTTTTAACTGTAATCATTATAGAAAACACTATGGTGGTTTCTCAAGAAAAAGAATTTAATTGAAGCACCATACGATCCGGCAATCCCACTCTTGCATATATAATGGAATCTGGATCTCAAAAAGATAGCTGCACCATTATGTTCATTGCAGCATTAGTCGTAATATCCAAGATATGGAAACAACCTAACTGTCCTTCCACGGATGAAGCAATAAAATATAGTGTGATGTATAGATAATGTGTATTATGTGATATATTATAGTGGAATAGTATTCAGCCATAACAAGGAAGGAAATCCTTCCATTTGCAACAACATGGATGAATCTGGAGGGCATTACGTTAGGTGAGATAAAGCAGGATCAGAGAAAGAGAGTCCTTTCCCTGAGAGACCAGTATCTTCCTGTAATACTTCTCCATCGTTCTTCTGTAGTGCCCACCCTCAGTGGCTCAGTTTTTGGTAGCCACCATGACTGTCCATGTGCAGCCCAAACGAGGAAGCAAGACATGGGAGAGCCACACTCCAACTTCTTTGACCACAGCCACCAACCCCCACCCCACGCCCAGGTAAACTCCATGATGCTTCCTCCCTGGGTCCTGGGACTCCAACTTCTGTAGCCATTTCTTTTTTGCTCTGAACTCTATTCTGGACACAGGAGAGTACATGATTTTTTTTCTATTTTCTATTTTTCTAGGAATTCCTCAAAATCTCAGATCCACCAAGGCTATAGTTTCTTGTTTTCTATTGTTCTTATTGATTTATTCTCTTGCTATCAGCTTTTTGATTGGCAGGCAAACAGAAGTATCTGTTGATCTGGTGATCAGCTCACTATCCTGATCACCAGAATGATTGCCTCCAGCTATAAAACTTACCATATCATTTGTCTCTTTATTTTATTTACTTTTGAATGTTTATTTACTTTTGAGACTGAGAGAGAGACAGCATGAGCAGGGAGGGGCAGAGAGAGAGGGAGACACAGAATCGGAAGCAGGCTCCAGGCTCTGAGTGGTCAGCACAGAGCCCGACGTGGGGCTTGAACTCACAAACTAGGAGATCATGACCTGAGCCAAAGTCAGACCAACTGAGCCACCCAGGCACCCCTCATTTGCCTCTTTAAAACATGCCAGTGATTCTTCTGTTCCCTTCTCTGCTTCACAAGACCCTTCATCATCCAGTGCCTGTAACCTGCCCACCTCTTTTCTTAGCACCTTTTCCCTAAAGCCCAGCTCTCATTTTCTACCTGGACATATACTAAACTACTTGTGTTTCCCACACTCCATCTCGCCAGTCCTTGCTGTCCGTTTCCCCTCACGCTCTTTGTGAGTTTTGTTCATTTCACCAGTGAGATGAGAGCTAACATGGCAACTCCTCCAGAAACCTTTCCCTGAACTCCAAAATTAGGTTAGATGTTCCACGTCTCTCCTTCCCATGGTACCCTCTGCTTATTTCTGTCATTGCATTTGTCACACTATAGGTCAATTTGCCATTTACTGTTCTTTAACTCTTCAGCCTGTATTTTATCTGAAGTGTGTCCATCATTGTAAACAACCTGATGCAAGGAACAGCCATGGATTCTTATCTGTATAATTTCTGGAACCAAATCCCCTGCCTTAAACATAGCTATGGTGAAATGCAAGAGCTTGGGGGTGAGTCAGACTTGGATTCAAAATTGAATCTGTCATTTATTAGTTCTGTGCAGGGCTGGTTACATAATTGGTTGGCGGGGAGGGAGGACAGGGCAAAATTAAATGTGAGTCTTTATGGGGGTGAAGAAGTCAGTCTTCCTTCCCACAGGCCTACTTCCCCAACCCACAGCTGATAGGCAGTCTCCAAGGGATCGCGGCCTCCTGGTTGGGATGGGTACATGGATTGGGGATAGAGAAGTGGCTCTTGCCATAACCAAGTACACATGGTAAGACAACTTGTCATGGCAAGGCAGGAGAGGTCTCTTGCCCCTTTCACAGACTCTGACCTTCCCTGTATGCCTGGCCAGGAAGCTGACAACAATGGTGGAACATTGGTCTCTGCCTACAGTCACTTCTCTGTCATAGGGTGGAGGGGAGGAGAAAAGAAAGACAACAGCATCTGATAGGCAATAAGAGGAAGGACCACTTCTAAGCTAAGGTTCCAACTCCTGGCGTACCCTCCATTGTCTCTTTGGACTTCACTTTAAAATCAGAAATTCAGGGGTGCCTCGGTGGAGCATCCGACTGTGGCTCAGGTCATGATCTCATGGTTTGTGAGTTCGAGCCCCACGTCGAGCTTGCTGTTGACAGCTCAAAGCCCACTTCAGATCCTCTGTCCACCCCCCTCTGTCTACACCAACGCGATTTGTGCTCTCTCTCTCAAAAATAAATAAACATTAAAAAAAAAACAGAAAGTCAATGATAAAATAATTAAAATACCAAGAGAAGACAGCAGATCTTTGGTCCCAGGAAGAAGGCCCCACATAGCCCAGAAAGCTGGCCCTGTCTCTGTGATCTAAAAAAAAAAAAAAAAATTCACCTAAATTCTCAGCTTCAATGTCTTCACCTAAAAAACAGACAGGATAAAACCTACCTCATCAGGTTTTAGTAAGCCTTAAAGAAGTAATGACCACAGAGGTGCCTAGGTGGCTCAGTAGGTTGGGCATCATGACTTAGATCACCATCTCACAGTTTGTGAGTTCAAGCCCCAAATCTGACTTTCTGCTGTCAGCACGGAACTCACTTCAGATCCACTGTCCCCCTCCTCCTGCCTCTCCCCCGCTTACTCTCTCTCTCTCTCTCTCTCTCTCTCAAATACATAAACATTAAAAAAATCTTAAAAAAAAAAAAAAAGAAGAAATGTCCCCAAAGCTCATCACACAACACTCTGATATTTTTATGGGAATTTCAAGATCTACTCTGGGAAGGACTCAAATATAACTTTGTAATGGACTTTTTTTTTTTTTTGGTAATTCTTAAAATGTTTCAAAGTTTACTGAGTCATTAACCATCTTAGTCACGAATCCTTTTCTTAGTCATTAACCCTTTTGAGTTGGATTGAGAAGCAGAGGAAATGGCCAGGAGATCATTTCACATTTCAATCTACCATGAGGTATGGAAATTGGTTCTCAGTACACATCTCAGAGCCACTGCTCATGATCATTCTAGTGTCTAGATGTGTCTAGATGTGTCTAGATGTGTCTAGATGTGTCTAGAAAAATACTGTTTCCTGAGCTCCATCATCAGAATATATGGAGATAGGATCCAGGAATACATATATATGTTTTGTTGTTGTTGTTGTTGTTGTTGTTGTTTCTTGCAAATCTCCTGGGTGACTCATACACACACACATTTTTTCTCAATATTTTCTTACGATGTTTTCCTCCCTTTAGAGGTAAATTTACATACATGGAATGGATAGATCTTAAGCACACATTCACCAACTTGACAAATGTCTATAGACCCCATGCAATCTGAGCCCCTATCGAGATATCAAATATGCCATGGACTGAATGTTTGTGTTCCCCCCAAATTAGTATTTCGAAGCCTAATCCCCAGTGTGTTGGTATTTGGAGGCAGGCACCTTTGGGAGGTAATTAAATTAGGAAGGCACAGCCCTCCATCAATGGGATCAGTTTCCTTAAAAGAAGACGCACAAGGGAAATAATCTGTCTCATCCATGTGGAAACACAAGAAAGTGGCTGTCTACAAGCCAGGGATCTGCCTTTCCCTGGTACCAGATCAGCCAGGGCCTTGATCTTGGACTTCCCAGCTTCCAGAACTACAAGAAGTAACTGTTAAAAAAGAAAACCACAAAGCCCAAGGTGGAGTAAGCCAGGACTTAATTGCAGTTTCAACTTCTCCAACAGTAGAATTTTAAACCAACCAATCTTGAATTTTCAGGTCAGTACCAATGAGGTAATCTGTCACATGGGTTCTCTCCAACCCCCAAAGGAAGAAAAGGCAATCCATCTAATCAGACCCTCTTCCCTTCTCCCTAAGAGAAGGTGACCTTGCCTGAAATAACCTTTTCTTTTCTTTTGCTAATAACTTATTGTCTTACCTTCTTTCTGGGAGAAAAAAAAAAAAAACTGTCCATCTTGTACAATTCCTTGGAGCATCTCACTACTTGCCAGATGGGATGCAGCCTGATTCACGATCACTTAACAAAGCCAATTAGATCTTCAAATTTACTTGGTTGAGTTTTTATTATTTCACAGTTGTTGAAGCCAACCAGTCTGTGATATTTTTGTTTCAGCAGCGTGAACTGACTAGGGCAGAATATTACCATCACTCTAGAAACTTTCCACCTGTCCCTTCCCAGTAAATACACATGCATAGCCTCCCAGAGGCGACCACCATTTAGATTTCTTTCCAACATAGATTTGTGTGCCTGTTTCGGAACTTCATGTAAAGGAATCGCTTATCATGTATGTTTTTCTGTAATGTTTCATTTATTCAGCCTGTTTTTGAGACCCATCCACAGCGTCATGTGTATTGTAGTTTGCCCCTTCTTGCTGAACATTACATAAACTATATGAATTCGTTTCATTACGTGAATACACTGCCATTTATTTGCTTATTATCCTACCGGTAGACACCTGTGCTGTTTCCAATTTAAAACTACTATGAATACAGTTGCCATGAACATTTTTGTACAAGCCTTTTTGTGGACATAGATTCCTACTTCTCTTAAATCCTTAGCGCAGAACCTGCGTGGGATTCTCTGTCTCCCTCTCTCTCTCTGCCCCTCCCCTGCTTGAGCGCTCTCTCTCTCTCTCTCTCTCAAAATAAATAAGTAAACATTTTAAATTTAACCATTCTGGTAGACATATAGTACCATCTCATTGCAGTTGTACCTCCCATCGTCCTGACAACTATTGGTTTTGAGCACTTTTTGAATATGCTAATTGACCATTCAAGTATCTCCTTTGGTCAAGTGTCCATTTCAGTCTTCTGCCATCTTGAATTTGGTTATCTGTCTTTTTTAGTGTCGCCGTGTAGGAGTTCTTAATATACGCGGGATGCTAGATACCCCTCCTTAGATACGCCTTACAAATAGTTTCTCTCATTCCAAGCTGTCTTTTCTTCTAAGGGTGTCTTTTGAAGAGTTGGCGAAATTCAACTTAATACTTGTCCCTATGTGGTCGTGCCTTCTCCCACACCAGCGAGGTCTGTATTCTCCTTTCTCATCTGAGCTCCCCGCCTAACCGCACATGGGAAAGAGCTGCACCCCCATTTCCACCCCCCCCCCACCCTTTGATATCACTCTGCAAGCTCTCTGCTCAAATGACCTCTGAACAATGACTTCAAGGAGGTGGACTCAGGAGGCACTTAAAAAAAAAAAAAAGTCCGTGCATGATACCACGGTTCGACAATTATAATTATTTGAAGAAAAAGATAACTGTCCTGGGGGCGCCTGGGTGGCGCAGTCGGTTGAGCGTCCGACTTCAGCCAGGTCACGATCTCGCGGTCCGTGAGTTCGAGCCCCGCGTCGGGCTCTGGGCTGATGGCTCAGAGCCTGGAGCCTATTTCCGATTCTGTGCCTCCCTCTCTCTCTGCCCCTCCCCCGTTCATGCTCTGTCTCTCTCTGTCCCAAAAATAAATAAATGTTGAAAAAAAAAAAAAAAGATAACTGTCCTGGTTTCCTGTTGTTCACGTTTTTCAGAGGCACAAACTCCTTTCCATGTTGAAGATTTCCTGACAGAATCCAACTCTGGGCCATGATTTAAAATCTTCAGACTTAGGAACTCACAGTGCAGGGAGAAGAAGAAAATTGGGATGACTGCCGTGAGCTCCTTGAGCTATTTTATTTTATTTTATTTTAGGCTCTGTATTTAGAAACAATCATCTGGAGTTCTTGCAGCATTTGACGGGCAGTTAGGTGATAAGGTAACCATCTCTGATGAGAAAAAGCAGACACGGTGAGAAGGCACCTTGCCTAAGGCCACTGGGGCGGCGGGGGGGGGGGGGGGGGAGACGGGGAGCTCGGAACAGAAGCCAAGCCCCTATCAGGAGGTCCCAGTTGCCTCTGAAATTCCACGATCAGAACAGGCAGAACACAAAAGAGAAACCCACTGAGGAGAGGAAATGTTTTCCCACAAAAGCAATTTCCTCCAATTTGTATTTCAGCAACAAATTTGTTTCCAGTTTCAGAGGCCACTATTCAAGAATGACCTGTTGCCTTTCGACTAGAATAGAACCTCTCTCACTTTTCAGTGACTTGCTTGTAAATATTTATCAATACGGCTTGGCCCTTAGCCCCCTTTCTCTGGCTTTATTACAGAGGGCCCCCCAGCCCCGGCCAATGCTTCTCAAACCTCGATTACTGCTATATCTTTCACGTGGATGGATGTATTTTCTCACATGCTTTATGAAGTGCTATAAACATTTACAACTGAACTGTCAACGTGCGTCAATAAAACACCGTAATTTTTATAGTTTAGTAATCTTTATGATGCTTTCTATTCTTTTGCCCAGATCCAGAAGATTTGCTCCATCTCCAGAAAGTGAAGCATCGGATTAGATCAGTTTCACTCTATTACTCAGGGCCAGTTGTGCTAAAATCCTAACACTGGCCCATCCTTAGAGTTGTATGAGGTTTGTTCTCTCACTGGAAGCTGGCTTATTAATGCTAGAAACAAAGGCTTGATTAAAATTTCAGTCTTCCTCTCATGGACAACTCCAGTTGTCTAAAGCAGCGGTTCCCAAATGTCAGCCAGCGTCAGAATTCCCTGGAGAACTTGTTAAAACATAGATTTCTGGGCCCCACCTCCAGAGGCTCTGATTCAGAAGATCTGGAGTGGGGCCCGGACATTTGCGTTTCTGGCAAGTTCCCGCTGATGTTGATGCTGCTGGTCCAGGAATGCCAAGCACTGATTTGGTTCTTCCATCTGAAGAACGAAGGGTACTCACTTTTCAGTTTTGATTTCCAGCAAGTGATCGTGACACTCCATATTCTGAGCTATGCAGAACACTAAGGCTTTGGCTTCCCAGATAGCAGGGCTTGTCTCGTGCAAAATCGGAGACTAAGTGACCCTCACACATGAACACATGCACATCTCCAGGCACCGGGGGGTACCAGCAGGCACCCTGCTCGGTCTCAGGGGCCTCCGGCCGTGCTGGGCCTCTCCTGCTTTGGGAAGGTTTGTGAAAATGTTCCGAGATGTTCTTTGCTTCCTCCACATCACTACCTCTTTCTAGCCAGATGCTTTTTTTTTTCTTAACTTCTTCTGCAGAGATATGTTAATCAGTGGGACTCGCTTCTCATTCGATCTTACCCTCCACATCCCCATCTGTTTTAAACAGACTCCTACTCACGCTTCAACGCTTAGCCGAAACCTCACACCCCCCACCCCCATGACACCCTAGAGGAACTTCCAGCACCTCTCTGCGGTCTGGGAGCATTCTGAACGGATATCTTACTTAACGCATGGCCCTACACTTTTCCGATTACATGTTTACCCCTCTCTCTGAAGCTCGGCTTCTCTAGACAGAGCTGTGTCTTATTTATGTCTATCACCCTGCAATGTCACCCTCAGTACATTAAGGAAAGAAGGCAAGATGGAGGGAAGAGAGGACATTCTGTTTCCAGGACATATGAATCATTTATTGTAGAGAGAGGGGTAGGACGATATTTGGGTGGCTGGGGAAAGCAGTGGCTGCTGCTACCTACCATGACAACACAAAAGCCTGATTCTCACGGCAACAATGGAATCAGCCACATGAATGATTTTGCCACAGGTCAAGGACATAGATCCAGCCCAGCAATAGAAAACGCATGCAGAATGCATGGCCCGCACCCTTGTGGTTCCTCTGGCTCTTTGGCAGAGGGTGCAGATGGCCATGACGATGACAAGGGCTCTGGGCAGGGGGGGTTATTTGAGGCTGAAGGACT
Organism: Prionailurus bengalensis; assembly: GCF_016509475.1. Lineage (NCBI taxonomy): Eukaryota > Metazoa > Chordata > Mammalia > Carnivora > Felidae > Prionailurus > Prionailurus bengalensis. The sequence continues at coordinate 16,383,412 of NC_057349.1, read as the reverse complement.
TTGAGACTCAGGAAGGGATAAAGGCAAAGACCAGAATAATGTTTGCAAATCGAGGGCCTCATCATTGGCACACTATATGCCAGGCACTGTTCTAGGGTTAGATATACAATGGAATTGGTTAATTACATTGAGAGTTATGTAATAAACTAAAATAAGATGTATTTGTGTCTTCATCATGTGTGAATAGTATTGGGTTTCCCTTTAATATAAGGAAAAAATCATAGACTCTTTTCTATTACTTAGTTTATCTTCAATATCTTGCAATATACAAATGGCACATGAATTTCATGCAATATATGTCTTCTTGCAGTGTGCCTGGCTGGCTCAGTTGGTAGAGCATGCAACTCTTGATCTCAGGGTCATGAGTTCAAGCCCCATGTTGGGCAATGAGCTTACTTTAAAAATATATGTGTGTATGTGTGTGTGTGTATGTGTGCACGCGCGCCTTTTTGCTCCTTCCAAAAATAGTTTCAGAATATTTCCTTCTCACAGAGCCACTTTAAAAGACAGTTTGGGGGCACCTGGGTGGCTCAGTCAGTTAAGCGTCTGACTTTGGCTCAGGTCATGATCTCCCACTGTCTATGAGTTTAAGCCCTGCATCAGGCTCTGTGTTGACAGCTTAGAGCGTGGAGCCTGTTCCAGATTCTGTGTCTCCCTCTCTGTCTTCCCCTCCCCTGCTCACTCTCTCTCTCTCTCTCAAAAATAAAGATTAAAAAAAAATTTTTACATAGAGGACAGTTTGGCAATGTCTTACCAAACTAAACATAGTCTTACGCTACGATCCAGCAATCATACCTCTAGGTATTTACCCAAATGAATTGAAAACTTACGTCCACATAAAAACCCACGCTCACATGTTGAGAGTAGTTTCTTCATAGCTGCTAGAAACTGGAAACAATCAAGACATCCGTCAACAGGTAAGTGGATAAATAAACCGTGTTACATCCATACAATGGAATATTATTCAGCAGTTAAAAGAAATGAGGGGTCAAGCCATGAAAAGACGTGGGGGGGGAACTTTAAACACATATTGCTAAGTGAGAGAAGCCAATCTCAAAAGGCTACATGCTGTATGTGTAGGACAATGGGACATTCTGAAGAAGAAAAATGGTGGAGACAGGGAAAGATGGGTGGTTGCCAGGGGCTGGGGCAGGGAGAGCGAGATGGATAGTTGGAACGTGGAGGAGTGTTGAAGCAGTGAAATGATTCTATGTGATATTAGAATGGCGGATATGCATCATTATGCATTTGTCAAAACCCATATATTGCGCAACATAGAGCACCCCTAAAACAGTGGACTTTACCTAATTTTACTGTATCAATACCGGCTTATCACTTATAACAAACATATCACAATAATACAAGATGTTGGTCATAGGGAGGAATGAATACAGGATGGGAGGTATGCAAATTATCTGTACTATCTGTTCCATTTTTCTTTACACCTAAAACTGCTCTCCATGCAAAACACAGGGGAGAAAAAAAAAGAAAGCAGACTAATTCTGTACCACTCCAGAGGATCAGACTTAGGTGCGAGAGAGACCTTGCTTCAAATGAAAGTTGATAAATATGGCTCCCTTTCCTTGGTAAGATCATGCTTGCAATTCTGATCCCCTGTGATGCTATAGAAAAGCAACCACAGGTATAATGAACCCTGTAGAGAATAAATTAAAGTCAAGATGACACATTTGCCCAAACTAGGGGTTAAGGAAGGCAAGTAAAGCATGTAGGAGGAGTGTAATTCTGAGTAGTGGTCCTTGCTCAATGAGGAGTGAGGTGAGCGGGAAGAATTGAGGAGCAGTGCTTTATTGACATTCGTTTCTTTTCTGGAAATTGTATCAAGTGCATGCGATGATGTAAGATATTGACAGCTACCGAATCTTTCCTCCCCTCCGTTTCCCTGAGAGTATGATCACACACACACACACACACACACACATAAATGATGAATGGGTTGGCCCACGAAATGGTTAATTTGGGTCTTGAAACATCCATATCAACCCTCAAAGATACTCTAGAAACAACAGAATAGACACACGTGGAATAAGAGCCTCTAGGCTTATTCAGCCCGTATCTGGAAAATTTTACAAATCTCCTCTTTCTCCCCCGGTAAGGGAAACTCCAAGAAGATTTTGTAAACACACCTGGATAAAACCCCATCTATGGTCGCTTAGGTGTTCTTCTCTACCACATTAAAAGAAATTCAAGGTTCGTGTCTGCAGAGCTGCTGTTGCCAGGGAAACAGAGCCTCCTCAGAATGCAGCTGCTTTAAGTCTTGGTGCCCCAGTTCTGGCTCTTTTGATTGGTCTACAACGCACATGAATCTCTTCATATCTAAGAAAGTTAATTTCTTCGTATGCATCTATTTCACCAACATATCTGTCACCCGGGTCCAGATAGAATACTATTTCTGGTTGCCCGATTAGAACGTGTTCATGGAGAGAGGGAAAGCCGGGCCACAGGATGGATCGTTCCATGCTTCACAAAGAACAGGTCCTCTACTACTGGGTCCTACTGGGTCCTCTCTGCTTTCCTAGAAAAAGTTCTGCAGAGACCAGCAGAGCCGTAATACCTGTTTCTGATAGCCAGACAGTCTATCTTCCATGAGGGCACAGTAATGGTCTATGATATAGATAAATTCAACACAGGCCACTTTCCAACTAGAACGGACACTAACGTTATCTAAATATTGAAAGCCGGGACCGCTCATCCGAATTCTCTGGCACTCAGCTTTTATTAGAAGGTCTTCCAGAAGCAACCTAAGTCCTTATTATAATCTCAGGTGTGTTCCAACTCAAACAACTTACCCGAGTGATTTCTGGAAAGTCTGTGAACTGATGCGGACTGGGCTTGAGCGATTTGAGCTTGATAAAAATCCAAATGAGATATTACCCTATTCGTATCATTCAGTAACCTAGCAGGCCAATCTTTTTCATGTAGATATGCTTCGGGGAACCATCTGTATCCAATTTTTGTTTTCTTTTCTTTCTTCTTCTTTTTTCTTTTTTTTTTTTTTTCTTTTTTTTTTCCAATTTTTGTTTTATTGGTGATAAGTGACCTGACTTTCTTAGTCATGCGACGGAGGATGAGAACATGAACACGCTAATTAATGTGTTCATCCAAGAGAAATAGGAAATGAGGTCATTTTCAAAGTGCCTTTTTTAGGAGGGCAATGAAGGTGTGGTGACTAATTATGAAGGCTCATTTCATACGCACCATTTAGTTTTTTAGTAAAAGATCTTGAAGTGTTACTCTCTGGAAAACTTCATGCCTTTTCTTTATACTGTCTTTGCATTTCCCTGGATATGTTAGCAATATTTCCAGATTTTTTTACTCTCTCCTTAGCATTTATCTAAAGTGCTCTATTCTTATATTTTACTTTTAAAGTAGTCTCTCTCAAGAGTTCTGATATTTACTAATTATTTTCATTAACTTACCACTGCATTTCCAAAGAATATTTCAGGACTTTATTTTTATTTTTATTTTTTTGTTTTTTTGTTTTATTTTGTTTTTGTTTTTGTTTTTTTCCCCGATAACGTCTTGCTTGAAAATAACATGATTTCAGGGGTGTCTGGGTGGCTCAGTCAGTTGGGTAACCGACTTTGGCTCAGGTCATGTTCTCAGGGTTCGTAGGTTCGAGCCTCACATCGGGCTCTGTGCTGACAGCTCGGAGCCTGGAGCCTGGTTTGGATTCTGTGTCTCCTCTCTCTCTCTCTCTCTCTCTCTCTGTCCCTCCCCCGTGCACCTCTTTCTCACAAATAAATAAGACATTTCAAAAACATTTTTTAAGAAAAAGAAAATAGCATAATTTCAAACAAAATCCATTTTAGTTCATTAGGTATAGAGGGCGTATTTACTTATTCGCCTGATAGACAAATTCAGGTTTAATCGGGTTCAGGTGGCCCACACAATCAAGGTATTCTGGATGTGATCTCCTCTGAATGTTTATTCCTTATTCTTATAGCTGGGGCCATTTGCCAGGTCATCCGGCGACTCCAAAATGATTGTTTGAAGCAAAACAATGTGCCTGTGTGGTAGAGTGTACAATGTAAAGCCCTAACCCAAAAGGTTGACGTTAAAACTTGACAGAAACATTCCTTTTACAGTAAAATAAACAGTTTTCTCTTCTCCTAGATAAGATGCGGTAATTTTTGATTAACCCATATGGTTTGTCCCTTTGCCTAGGAAACCGCTAAAGACAACCATTTTCCAGCTCCCTTCCTCTGAGTTTTCATTATCAATAAATGCCTGTGATATCAGCTGAAATTGTTTAGCCCACACATCCGGCTTGTATCTTAATTGCAATAACTTCTTGTCACAAACAGCCAACTCAGTTGATGTATGGAAACAGTGGATTTTTCTTCTCCTCCCCATTCTCCACCCCACCCCCCTCCATACCTCCAACGCCTTTCTCTCCATTCCCCATTCCCAACCTCACAGAGCCCGGAAAGTCTCCTAGCATTCCTAAAAAGTTACATAAGACACCAGAAGTAGATAACATTGTATGTCTCAAGTGTAAAATGCAGAATGTTTATGCCTGTAGGGAGAGAAGAATGAAAGAAATGTCTTTTTCAGGAATCCTATCTGAAACGACTGGAGTCTGACAAGTGTTTCCCTTAGAGTAAAAATGATGTTTGAGGAGTTTGGGTGTTCTTTACCACCTACGCAACAGCAGGTTCTTTGTTCCTTAAGAATAAGTAACAAGGATCTTAGATGCCAGGTTACAGATTTCTAAGGTCTCTGAGATTTCTAAGGTCTCTGAGAAACTCTAAGGTTTCATCCGATGCAGCAGTGATGGAAGTAAAGCTTCAGATTCAAGTGCAGTGTCTTTGTGCTGAGACCCAGTCTTGTTTTAATGGTGTGGAAGGACCAAAGAGAGGAGGCCATGAGCCTTGGGTTGGCACGAAAGAAAGACAAACAAAATTCTCTCTTTGGCATTTGATCACCTTGCTAACAGCTAACTCAAAGATACAGAGACTTGGGTCTGTCCAACACCTTAACTTTTTAATCACAACCGCCCTTGCCATCACGCATAATATAAGCCTTCTCTGAGAACCAAAGAGACGATGCCGTGATTCAAAAGAGGAGATCATGTAGTTGGCAAATGGAGACACCCAAAGATGAAGAGGTTTAATGTGTAAACATATTTTCCCAAACCAATATGCCACACAGAATTGGTTCTTCCAAGGCCTCCTGACCTTGCCCTTCCCTTTGGCAAGGTCAGCGGGGACAGACACGCGGCCCCGGGGCTGATTCCAACACACTGCAGCCATCTCCGAGGCAACACTGATTTAAGGTCATCTCAGTGTTGCCCAATTTCCAGGAAACTTCTGGGGCGCTCTGCTGTTTGTGGTCTGGCATCGGGATGGAAAGTTTAACCTGAGCACAAGTGGAGGCTGGTTGGTTCCTACAGACTCTGCATTCTTTTCTCTGGTGGGTCGGGTTTGTGAACAAGGTTCGGCCCCACCGATAGTGTAAATATTTTGGAAAGGCTTGGAGAGTGTAGACGTGACCTCTACCCAATGCACTTACCACCCATCTAGATAAGTAACAACAGACGGGAAATGCAGGGAGCATCTCCACTCGTTTCGTTAGAAGGAAAGTGACCTGCAAAAAGGAGTAAATGAAAGAGAACTGAAGAATACAAAACGGTTTGGGCCAGTTTCTTCCCTCTGTTCCTTTTGGCCCCTGCTATTGTTCCTTGTCATCCTGCTGAATTTATTTGTTTTATTTTCTGTAATGGAGTTATGCCATGGTGGGATTGGGGGTTGCCAACTAGAATTGAAATAAGATGCAGCATTCACCAATGAGTGTCCTTACAACAATGGCTCCCCTCTGTTTCAATGCATTTATTGAGGTTTGAGGGGCGTGCGGCAAAGCTGAACGTGTTCCATGTATACATCTTGATGAGTCTGAGAGAAGTGTTCCCTTTTGTTTTAAATATGTCCTCAGCCAGTTCTTTCTTGCATGAGTGCTTTTATCTCGTGTCATTGACACCATTTCCTCTTGCATGGAATCACCAGAAGTTTATAGAACCGCTGCTAAGCATGAGACGCCGTGCAAAGTCCTGCAACAGGGAAACAGGCCATTGTAATGCAATCCATAAGTGCCATGGAAGACAAGAAGAAAACACGTTCAGATGGACAGGCCAGTGTAATGGCCTCAAAGGGATGATCCCAGACACAAGGGGGCCAAAGGATCCATAACCTGGTAAGATTATTAACCTCTCTGTGCTTCGGTGGCTCATCTAACATGGGGACACGAATAGTATTTCCTACAGAGGCATCTGATGAAGTATATGTGGGCTTGTCTTCTACTTGTAACTCATCTCTAGCCCAGCAAGTTCAAGGAGATGACCCATTTGCTCCCTGAGTTGCAGGGACTCCCAATGCCGAATGGAGACGAAAGGGAAGTTGGGTTTTCTTCGTTTGTTAAGACGCTTTCCATCACTTTGTGGGGTTAAGTTAGACACAGATGTGACCAGTCCTGTCCGGCAGGGCTGATACAAACTTCTATCAGCCAGGCCTCGGGCAAAGTGTAGCTCAACAAATCTCCAGACATTCTAGAAGGCATGAGAATGTGAACATGCAGGTGTCTAGTGTTTTATGTCCAGACAGACCCAAGAGTGCCAAGAGGGCAGTTGTGATGTACACAACCAACAAGAGACAGTATCACTCTGACAAACAGGACCCACTCCCACATGGTTCCATCTCAAGTGACCACATCTCAACACAGTAGCTCACACAGACGAAGATCACTGGATGAGGGTTTTGATTGTAATACTTTGCCATACTCACGAACCAAAGAATGGAAGCTGGTTAAACTCTTTCAAAGATATTATCACTAGCTGTGAGAAACTACCATACTAAGACTAAAAATCGTCATTTGACTTGGAGAATCAAGGTAGGATGCAGAGGTTTGGGAAGGTGGACTTTGGTGGGTGAAGTGTCTTATCGAAGAGATTTACCACAAACCTCCACTTGTGTGACATCCAAATAACAGACACTAAAAAACCCATAAGTGAAAATTTTCATACTCAACATTATGCCAAAGAGCCAACATCCAGGGGAACAAGGAGATATAGGTAAAACAAGCACACACACACACACACACACACACACACAAAGAACTCATAACTCTTCACAATCATCTCATGAAATAGATCTTTTCCCCATTTTATAGACGAGTAAACCAAGACGTAAACAGACTAAGTGATTTGCACAAAGTCATCCCAAACCACTTTCTCTGGCTCTACAATCTGAAAATTGAATGCTGTAATATTCCTTCACATCAGGGATTTACTTATGTCAATCCACCAGTTCCAAAAAGGGGGGGAGACACCCAAGGCTACCTGAGGCTTTGCAGCCTTAACCATAATATAATATTATCTAGCATCAAGAGATTTTTTTAAAAAATAAATCATCCTCTGGGGCAAAGGCTGGAAAACTATAGCCCATGGTCCATATCTGGTCCTCTGTCTTCCTTTGCACGCAAAATTTTGTTGGAATACACTCATTCCTTTAGCATTGTCTGTGGTTACGTTTAGTCTACAACGGTGGAGTAAAGTAGTTACAACAGAAACCCTAGGCTCTGCAAAACTGAAATTACCTACTACCTGGCCCTTTACAGGTTAGTATAAAAGGGTTAGTCCCAAATGAGTCTATCTGCCTATGTATTATACTCAATATTTTACAGTGTTCATAATATTAACCCTGAGACTTCTTGCAACTTCTTAAGGGATCATATAAACCATAAAAGACTCAAGACTACTCAATGCAGTTTTAGGGTTAAGTACATTTTACACCATTCAAATCCACTTCAGGGAAACTTCATATCAGGCTCTTGACCAAAACGTCCTATCCCCCGAAACATCCTGGTTAAATAAAAGCTTGACATGAAAATACTCAACAGTCTCTAGCACACAGCTCAGATTGCTGCAGTTAAAAGCTACCTACTGGTTGTGGACTCAGCAAGTTTATTCATATTAAAACGTGGTTTAGATTTTAATTTCGCTTTACAGCCCCCACGAGTACAGTTTGATTTCTGCTCTTTGCTGTGGTTTTATAAGCAACGCATCTTTTGACTTTCAGTTGCATTAGCCTTCAAGTATGCTTTTGTTTTCTCTCATCTTAAAAAATAGAAACTTTCTCTTGACCAAACTCTCCCGCTACGGTCCCACTCGCTAACATCTCCTTGAAGTGAAATTTCTTTGGAACGTCCTTCGATTTCTCTTCTCTCTTCTCTTTTAAGCTTTTCCAAGCAGGCTTCCAACCTCCCGACTCGTACTCTAGCTACTAGCAGAGTCGGCAATGACCTTGTTGTCAAACCCATACTCAGCCCTCGGTGCCCATGCCACCTGACTTATGACTGGAGGCGTCTGATGTAACTTGCTTGCTTTATCCTCCTCGATATCCCTTCTGCCCCTGGCTTCTAGGATGCGACACTCTCTTGGGATCTTGAGTTTTGTCCCAGTTCACACCTAGAACTAGGCCTGGCACGTGGCACATGCTCAGCAGGTAACTATTTTTTTTTTCAACGTTTTATTTATTTATTTTTTGGGGGGACAGAGAGAGACAGAGCATGAACGGGGGAGGGGCAGAGAGAGAGGGAGACACAGAATCGGAAACAGGCTCCAGGCTCCGAGCCATCAGCCCAGAGCCCGACGCGGGGCTCGAACTCACGGACCGCGAGATCGTGACCTGGCTGAAGTCGGACGCTTAACCGACTGTGCCACCCAGGCACCCCAGCAGGTAACTATTTAAATAAAGGAGGCTGGAACCCGTACCCTCATCTGTATCACACACAAAATTCACATCACTGCTAATGAGATACTATATCAAATGTTGTTTGAAAGCTAGTTAAATAAATATGTCTATACTCAACCCAAACAATCACATTCCAATGAAAAAATAACAAGTACTGTTAGCAAAATAGCTATCCTTCATCTATCTATGCTATTGATATACTGACTTCAAGACGTTTAAGGGAACTCTAAAATTTTTATTGATAAACCAATGACAGTATTTCATTCTTCTGAGAATGCCACCCATTTTGGGGAAAGAGCTACAAATCTGGGTAGACCAGTGATTGAAAAGTGTGGCCTCGAGGTGCCCGGGTGGCTCAGTCGCTTGAGCGTCTGACTTCGGCTCAGGTCGTGATCTCAGGGTCTGTGAGTTCGAGCCCCACATCGGGCTCTGTGCTGACGGCTCAGAGCCTGGAGGCTGCTTTGGATTCCGTGTCTCCCTCTCTCTCTGCTCCTCCTCTCACACTCTGTCTCTCTCTCAAAAATAAGTAATAAAAATAAACATAAAGATTTAAAAAAAAGAAAGTAAAGAAAAAGAAAAGAAAAGCGTGGCCCGACATCTTTCTTCCTTACTTATCATTGTATTTGACAGAAGTTGTAGGAAGACCCATGGAAATATATCAGTGATGGATGAAGGGGTGGATAGCCATGTTAGTAAATCTATTTAAGGAGAAAGCCATTAGGATCAGGGTGACACATTAACTAGGGTGTCATCTCCTCTGGTCAGATAATATGTGGCATGTAGTAGAGGAACCTTCCCTACCTTTTCACTCTCCATTAGAGGACAAGCTCCTGGTGGGTATCCATTAATACTCTGGAATGGAAGGGAATGAGAAAAGTGTCCTGGTCGATTTTAACTGAGTTGCCGTTGATTGAAGAAGCACGTTTCACTCAGTACGTCCTTCCTAGACCAAAACACTCTTATGGGGTAAATAGGAATTAAGAATCCAGACGCTCACAGCTATTCAAAACGGCCTTTGAGAAAATTGCAAGCGATCTCACCGGGCAGACGCACGTTTAAGGAGACGAGAAGCACGTATCACGAGGGTCCTGTAAACAGTGTGAGGACGAAGCCGGCTTTGTGATGTACGGGGCTTCCTCTGGGTGGTTGACATGCCACCAAGACAAATGGCATTCCAGCCACTCAGTTGGCCAAAGTCTAAGATTATTAACCAATTTCCGTCCTGTTCTTCTTTTTTTTTTTATGGGCTTTAATGACCAGGCGAGATTTCACTGTTTAATATTTAAACAAATGTTTTTATGCTGAGACAATAAGCCACTGTGGAGACGGGAGAGGACTGTTTAATATCCTCCAGGATGGCTGCCTGCCATTCCCGCTGGAGTAAACGGCGTCAGTTGATTTCTAGAAGTGTTCAGAAATTAAAGCTCTTTCTGGTGACACATGTGAATGGAATCTCCGTGAGTGGCACACACAGCATACCAGGTGTGTGTGGTCTGCCCCGCAGGGTGAGCTCCTCTATTTTTCCGGCTCTTCTAGCAGAACACGATTCAGTTAGCATGGCTTGTGTTGGCTCAACAAACTGGCTTGTTTCCACGTGCTGCTTCTTCTCTGCATTAACCCTTATCAACTTGCTGGCAATGGCCTTTAATACACCCCTTCTTAATCACCCGTCATCAAATGCCGCTGGCTGGTGGGCCACTGCTTTGGGGGTCAATGGCCGTCGTTGGCAAGATGACCTTCAGTGAGCCATAGAGGCACGCATACTCAACGCGAGAGCGTGTTTCACACGAGGCAGGACATCTTTCAGAATCCACTTTGACCTATTGACACAGTAGTTCTGTATTCTTTTCCTTCAAAGTTAAGGTGTTATAATGGTTGGATTCTACCAAAAAGCTAACTTTACAAAATGTTGCGGATCGCTTACGTGTCTGAAGAAACTGGAGTGACAAATTCGCAGATCTTTGGAGACACCCCTAGGGAGGTATCCTCTCTTATAAGGTTGGTGTGGGTAGGACAGGCTACAAATCGTGTCCCTATCTCTGTGGATATTTAGCCACACAATCCCCAAAACATCGAAGTTGTACCTTCTGCTTGTGCCCGCCATGTTTCAACTAGTTTCTTCCCTAGATGAGAATGGGGCTCAGGACAAAAGCCAACAATCAGAAATAACAATGTAAACCATCTTACGTGTTACAAGGGCAGCAACGAGACAGGGACCAATTAGAATGTGAGACAAGCCTGTTGATTTCTGTTGTTTAAACTTCCCTTCTTTAACAGCGATCTTTGTACATCTCCAGCGTAAAAAATAAAATCATTTGACTATCATCGTGTATGAATTCTAAAGCTTCTGTAGCACACTGTCCGATAAATAAAAAGAGGATTCCTCTAAACCAAGACCCTTAGGCTATGCATTAGAGAATACATTTTCTCAAAAGGGGCATGAATTGGTATAAACTCATCCACATTCTCTCACCTAGCGCTCTCAGACTCATGATTTTGGTAGAGGCTGCCCAGAGCCAGTAAACCATGTAAAACTACCTGGCCAAGGGGGAAAGTTTTTTCTCAAATTTGTCAGATCAGAAGTACTACTTGGGGCATTTGTTAAAAATAGAAATTCCCTGCACCCTCGCCCACATACCCCTCACTTCAGATAGACTCATTAGATATGGGTTGGAGCCCAAGAATATGGATTTTAATAAGTCAGTTCTTTACGTGGGGAGATTGCGTGACATACTTTTCCAGGATATAGAATCCCACAACTGTGACTTCACCAATATGAAGATGTTCCAGTTTTCTGGCTTAATATATTCACAGGGAATAAACAAGAGAAGCCGGAAAAGAATTAAGAGATAAAAAGCATATATATGGAATATATATGATCGGAGAAAAATAAAGAAAATGAAGCATGACAATATAATAATCAGAAACAAGTAGTGGCCAGAAACTTAGGATGTGAGGATATGAGGGGAAAACACAAAGACCTGAAGACAGAGGTACAGACAGAGATGGATTTCTAGAAGAGTTTGCTTTCTCACATCCACTCTGAATTAGTCTTGGACTTACGTCCACAATCAAGACCCCATTCTCATGACCGTGCCCTGTTCAATAGCCCCTGTTTTGTTTTTATATATGCAGCACCAGAGATCTGGAAGCTAAGCAGCAATACGTAAGGTTTTGTTATTAATGTTTATTTTAAAGTAGAAATCATTAGGGGAAATTCATGGAGGTAGGAATATGTTGCTGAAATGGCAGCATCCAGCTACGTTCCGCACACTATCCTCATCGCTCTGACATCACTTTATGGATCTTCACAACTCTCCGAGAGAGGTTTGACAACAACGTTGTTGATCGGGAAACAGAAGTTCAGGGAAACGGTCATCGAAGGTCACAGCATCTACCAGTGACCGTTGGGGTTTGAACCCAGATGTGTCTCTTTCTAGTACGTCGTATGTTCGGGAGACAGCAAGTGGCGGATTATGAGGCGAGAATCTGGATTCGTTTCCCAGGTTGCCTGGTGGCTCGTCGTGTGTCTTTAGATCAGTGTGTTGGTTCTCTTGCGTTTTGGCTTCCATAGCTTCCAGTCTGCAGGCAACTTTTCTGTCTCCTGGTCAATACAGTACCAGTTAAAGTAAGGACAAGGCTTCTATTTTGGTTCTAAATCTGGTGTGAAATTGGAAGGAACGTTTTAGAAATCTTCCATTCGCCATCAGAATGGTAACAGTCGTTCACAGATGAGGGAGCCCATTCAAGCAGCGAAAGGAGCTATTCGCCCATCTGAGAACCATTTGATGAATTACTATTGTCTATGGACCTTGGGTCATACAGGTCAGTTTGCCAAATTCTGAAAAAAGGGACAGAATAAAGCTACAGTCTAAAATAAAGCATTCTGGGGCTCCTGGGAGGCTCAGCCCATTAAACGTCTGACTTTGGCTCAGGTCACGATCTCGTGGTCTGTGAGTTCGAGCCCCATATCAGGCTCTGGGCTGTCAGCATGGAGCCTGCTTCAGATCCCCTGTCTCCCTCTCTCTGCCCCTCCTGCACATGCTCTCTCGCTCTCTCTCACTCTTTCTCTGTCTCTCTCTCTCTCTCTCTCTCTCTCTCAAAAATAAATAAACATTAAAATATTTTAAAAAAATAAAGCTTTCTAGTCCAACTGACAAAAGGCAAGCATGATCTCCCAGACACTCTTGCCTAGAAGTAACCGTTCTCTGATGAGTTGCTGTTTTTATTAAATATTATGTAGAGCTGATTCACCCTCTTGGATTATAAGAGACACAAACATAACGCAATGTGCTTTTCCTATGCAGAAGCTGTTTGCAGCCATGTAACAAGTCCCGAGTGAATGTCTGAAAATCAGTCATGTTTGTACAGATTTAAAGAGGTTTTCACAAAGCTTTGAAAGAATTAAAAATAAGCATTTTCGAGCAATCACTTCATCCGAAGGACAGTGTTCCCTGGGGTCAAGGCGTATCCTTTGCAAGAAGGAGCTGGGGAATATGAAAAAAAGAACATGAAATTAATGTTAAGAAAACAGATGTCTAGAGCCGTAGGGACTAGCAATGCAATTCCTGAGCGAGAGAGCTATAAAGTGCAAATGAGTCCAGGAAGGAAATGTGATAATGTGGGGGAGTGATATCTACTGGGTAGGTCCCAGGTCTGCAGGGGTTTCATATTTTCAGCAACGACTCAGTGATGGCACCAAGAACCTATTTGTGTTCATTCAGTTAATAGGTGACCCCAGGCTGACCCAGAGAAAATTAAAATCCAGAATGATTTTATTCAAGATGGAGGAGAAACTTGGTGAAAAATCTAAGGACATTCTCCAGACAGTACAAACATTGCAGAAAATAACATGGCAGGAGAACATTGTTTGGGGCCTACGATGAACTTCATGCCGTCTCTAGGTCACCAGTGCACAGGTATGGCACTGTTTCCAAACAAGCATGTGGGATGTGCAGTATTTAACTGGAAAAGAATATATGGTTGGCCCCCTTGTCTTTAGTCAGTAAAGCAAATGACAGAAGGAGAAAAGAGGAGAGAATTATAGAATGGGGATCCAGGTCAACCCAGAGAATGAGATTTGCAATAGATAGAACTGTTCAACAGCAGAATATCTGGTTAAGGATGTAATGGCCAACCTTATTATCACTTTCCTGTGGTCTTTAAAAATCAGAGAGTTTCTTGTCCAACCAGGACAAGGAGCATGGTATTACCAACAAAAATGGCACCTCAGTTCAGGTGATTCTTTAAGACTCCTTTAGTCTGTTGTTTCTGTGGACATCAGAAGAGGAAAGTGCAGGCTGTTTGAAGTTTCCCCAGGCCCCCTGCTCTCATCCTGGACCCAGAAAGCTCTCAGGAAAACACAGACTTAGGTTGTGCTGGCTTTTCATCTCTCTATGTTAATTGACTCTGAAGTTGGAGCACATCTCTGTTTCTTCCCACTCTTATCCCCCAAAATGGAAACGGATGAGTTCATTTTCGCCTGACCTGAACTGGCTCTGACTTTGCTAGCTCATGTTCTCAAATTTAGTTGTCTCACATACCAGACTGGGATGAAGAGGCAAAACATAAAATAAAATAAAAAGGAAAGGAATAAAAGAAGACAAAACACAGGCGGTGCCACGGGGACGGCTGGGGACGTGAGCCTTGGTTCAATTTCCACTTGCCCATCATCTTAAATGCCACTCAACGTCATTGGAAATACTGTCTAGACTCAGGAAATGGAGCTTCACTGCAAATTCTTCAGCCTCCCCCTCCCAATCCGTTGGCTACCCTAAAGCTAGAAACTCTGGAACTTTCAGTTCTTTGCATTATCAAGGAAGTGCTCTGTGATTTAAGAACCAAAGCCATCGTGAGTTACCCGAGACATCAGAGAAAGAGTATCTAGTCTAACAACTTTATTTTACACATTAGCGAACAAAGAGCCAGGGTGATAAGTGAGTAGACCGAAACCACTCTCCCCTGGTTTACAGTCTATATTGTGGGCTTCTGGTGAGCAGGACACTTGTCCATTTTTTCCTGCCATATCCTCAGAATTTAGCACACTGCCAGGCATATAGTAGAAACTCAATATGTATTTATTGAATGAATGAATGAGGCAGGATTTCAGATGCCCTTTCTCCTGTTCTTCCCATTCAGGCACATATTTTAGCTCTCAAAAGAAAAATAAAAAACACCAAAAAGCAATCTGAGGCCCAATTTAGCTCACTTCACCCCACCTAAAGCCCTGAAATGACCTAATATTTTATCTTGGAATGTTCTACTGCGTTTCCAAACATTCTTAGTAGGCTGTAGTGTGGTTTGACTTAATTCTGTTTTCACAAAAAAAGTTTGGTAAGTGAGCCTTTCACAAATGCTCCGTCGTTCTCACCAGACTCGAAGTTTTGCCAATGAAAGAGCGTCACCTTATTAAAGTTTTGGTGTTCTGATTCTCAAACTTTCTCCTCCCCTTTACGCTTCAGGGAACTCTTTCAGGGTTCATGGTAGAAATATGTATAGGGGCGCCTGGGTGGCGCAGTCGGTTAAGCGTCCGACTTCAGCCAGGTCACGATCTCGCGGTCCGTGAGTTCGAGCCCCGCGTCGGGCTCTGGGCTGATGGCTCAGAGCCTGGAGCCTGTTTCCGATTCTGTGTCTCCCTCTCTCTCTGCCCCTCCCCCGTTCATGCTCTGTCTCTCTCTGTCCCAAAAATAAATAAACGTTGAAAAAAATTTTTAAAAAAAAAAAAAGAAATATGTATAGAGTACCGTAAGCCATACATATGTAAATCTCACTATGTATAAAGTCGGATCTTTGAAAATCTGATTTTACAACAAATACATTACAGGAGAAGCCAATCCTTTGTAGTACTGAAGGGTTTACCATAAGATTCCTTTCAATACCCATCTAGCGTGTAAATGTGGCTCAGATTACATGTAGCCTTTTAGGAACACATCTCTTGTGCAAGAGAGGTAACTTCTGATACAACCAAGGATAGACAAAGCAGTCACTTCACGTGGCGTGTTTTCAGACTGACTCAGGGTATTAGGAGCCAGAGTTTCCAAAGCTCCGTAAAGCATGTGGACTCTTTCAAGCTCCTGAGGTCAGGGGAACACCTAAGAACTACCATACTTGAAACTGCTTGCTTCACAGCCGGTTAAGCCCAAAGATGAGAGATGAATCGGAATAGGAAAAGTACATTTTAACTCTTACTGGCGGGTCAAATGCACTAGTCCTGGTTAACCTTGACTGACACATAACACAAACTAACACCCTCACATTGAGATAGTCGCAGTCCACATTAAAAAATAAATGAATAACGTAGGGGGACACATGCGATAAAATAAAATAAAGAAATCAAATGGACCTGAGAAAAGGGATAGGAATATGAAAACAAAGAGGGAAGATAATACAACAATGTGCACCATAATATGTACTATTTTAAGAGACATGGATGTTGATTTCTTTTTTTTAATTTTTTAATGTTTATTTTTGAAGGAGAGAGAGACAGAGAGTGAGCGGGGCAGGGGCAGAGAGAGAGGGAGACACAGAATCTGAGGCAGGCTCCAGCCTCTGAGCCATCAGCACAGAGCTCGATGCGGGGCTCGAACCCATGAACTGTGAGATCATCACCTGAGCCAAAGTCGGACGCTTAACCGACTGAGCCACCCAGGCGCCCCATGGGTGTTGATTTCTTGCTTTTTTTTTTAGCGGTCAGGGAGAAACAGGAAATCGATCAGTTACATAACTCACTCTCTTCCTATGATTTTTTTTTAAATGCTCAAGAAAGCATAGCGGATACGAATTTGTCTCCCGAGCCCTCATAAAGATGACACCAGGTAAGTAATAAATAAATCCTTAATGATGTGCTTCCTACAGACCAGTGGTTCTCAAAACTTCCCAGGACATCAGAACCCACTGGAAGACTCGTTCAAACAAAGATTTACAACACCATTCTCCAACTATCTGGTGCAGTACATCTGAAAGGAGGACCGAGTATCTGTGTTTGTAATATGCTCCCAGGTGATACCAACGCTGCTGGGACAAGAACCACCCTCTGAAAACCATTGCTGTAAGCGCAAGGCCACATTTGCCAGGTCTTCTTCTATAAACATCTTTCCATAGAAACTGGTCGCAGAGCACCACTGAGCAGTTACCTGGCATTTGTGCAAGGGAGTCCAGACACATTCCCTCCGCAGCCTACCGTGGGAGGTACCGGTGGAGAGGGGTCATGGCCACACCATTTATCATCTAGTACATTGGCTAAGTCATTCCTTAATGCAGCCCAGCCCTGTTGGTGTATTTATGGTACTTCTCAGCAAACTTACAGACTTCTTCCTCACCCGTCAAATTGCACTGCAACCCGGAGCAGAAAGAGCTCTACCCGTTGGAACACAGCCCTCATTTGTAAGCAATCACGAGAACAATGTTTTCGGATTGAAGCCTGCCTCTTAAGTGTCAATAGACTTTGTGCCTGTATTACTCATTAGTTATATGTTCTCCTCTTATTATTCATATGTTGTTCGTCAACTTTTTAAAACTGAGCCTCTTTCTGTTTCCCACCCCAAGTCAGATTCTATCAGCCGTGTCTGATGCGTCCTTGTATCTCTAAATCACATGGTATAGTGGTTTGTATAAAATGGGCACTCAGTTATTTGAGTGCTGAAAACAATATATAAAAAGAAAACTGTAAAAAACCTGTAAATCTGGCAACTAATGTCAACACAGGAGATCCCCTTTGGCCATCATGGTATATGCTCCTCTCACAAAGCCGGACTCTTTAAAAAAAAAATTTTTTTTAATGTTTATTATTTTTGAGAGACAGAGAGACAGAGAGAGAGACAGAGAGCAAGCAGGGAAGGGGCAAGAGAGAGGGAGACACAGAATCGGAAGCAGGCTCCAGGGGCTCAAACTCACAGACTGTCGATCATGACCTGAGTTGTAGTCGGCTGCCCAACCGGCTGAGCCACCCAGGTCCCCCAAAGCCAGACTCTTTTAGATGGACTGCATTCTACTGAGGGAAAAAAAATGTGCATTTAAAAATGTGATTTTATTAACAGTATGAAAAATACATGGTATGGTTATTCTCTTGGAAATAGGACTTTCCCTACATTTTAAAGCTGAGTTCATTCACTGATTTGACAAACATCCTGAGCATTTACTTTGTGTGGAGTAATAGCAAAACAGAATATGTTCCTAAGGAGCTCCCATCACAATAGGGAGCCCAGACACATAACCCATCAGCTTGACCCACGCTAGACTAGAGGTACACAGGAGGTAAGCTGAGGAAACAAAGGAAATAATCAGCATGGAGGTGGCAGAGGATGGGCCTTGAAGATGATCATATTTGAGGTAGCAGAGAGCATATTGATAGGAACAGAACCTTTTAGGAAAACAGGACTCCTGCTGTTAGGGATTGGCATGCCTTTCACCATAACAGGTGAAGCAAGCAAACTAACCCATTAATCAACTGTGAGCCAGGGAAGCTTGGAGAATAGGACTGAGAAGACACACACAGTGATATGTGTTGAGAGGAGCCCAAGATATCCTGCCACCAGTTGCCAGGGTCCTGACATTTCAGCATTAAGAAGCCCTTTCTATACATCTTCATCGCTCTCTGGTTTTCAAAGTCCTCGGGTAAAATGCCGTTTCTCCTAAGATAGTATCTCTCAACCTTGGTGACACTATTGACATTTTGGGCTAGATAAGTCTTGGCTGATACATTGCAGGATATTTAGCAACATCTCTGGTCTCTACCCCCTGAATGTCAGTAGCAGGCCACTCCTTGGGCATGACAATAAAAAAATATCTCCGGATGTTGCCAAATGTCCTCTGGGAGGCAAAATCACCTCCCTTGGAAGACCACTGTCCTGGGAGGTATAATACCATGGGCTGGAGGCAGCTTTGTTCTGTTCCTCATGATCAAAGAATAGATATCTCTCTGGGGCCACAGCCTCCCCCATTATGTCACTCTGCAGCTAAAAGAGAAGTGACCGACCAATTAGGAAGTGGGATGGCAATTGTGCACCAATCTTATTGGCTATACCAGCTCTGGCTGCCAATGAGGTGATGTGTCACCTCCAACTGAAATGTACAAATCAAACTATTTGAGCAGAAGAGAGACCTTGGGAAAGGGAGAGGAGGCAAATCAGAGTACGACAAATCAACACGGCCCAAATTTATGAGAGCTTGAAGAGTGCCAGAATTGAATGTTTTCTGTTTAGGTATATCATACAGCTGAAAGGAATTTGACTGATAATTTTTTGATTGACCAGGTGTCTTAAAGTACTTAGTTATCAGTAATACACTATAAATAATCATGATCATAACAATGCCCTTTACATATATACAATGCTTTATAGCTTTCAAAATCCCCTTCACATATTGACCTTTTTCACTCTGATGTTTCAAGGATCAAAACAATCTAAACGGAAAGTGTGATAAATCTCATTTCTTACCCTTGGCCCCATTCACTCCATTTCTTCCTCACTCCAGGTAACTATTTTTGAGTTTCTTCGATACCTTCTAGAATTTCTTCATGAGAATACAAGAATATGCAAATATATATTCATATTTTCCTCTTTCTTACGCAAAAGGCACCATGTTATAAATTCTGTTCTGCAGGGTTTTTTTCCACTTAACCTCTGAGAGACTGTTCCCTAAAGAGCGCTTTCTCATCACTTGTTTTTATAGCTACATTGTCTTCCATACACGGATATGTCACTGTCTGGGGACATAGCCCCCTATTGATGAACTCCTGGATCGTTCCCAATTATTTTCTATCACACGCAGTGCTGCAAGAATTATCCTTGGCCGATCATTGTTCCATGTACTACCTTCGTCTGATCCTGACATCAATCCTGTGAGATAGACAGAAAAAATGTTTCCTACATTTTATAAAAATGATTCTTTTTCTGTGTGTGGTAAAACACGCACACACACACACACACACACACAAAATGCACAGTGTTAACCGTATTTAAGGATACAGATCAGTAGCATTGAGTATATTTACATTCTTGTGAAACAGTTCTCCAGAAATGTTTCATCTTGTAGAACTGAAACTCTGTACCTGTGAAACAATAAATTCCCTTCTTTTGCCCCTACCCCCAGCCCCTGGTAACCACTTCTATTTCTATGAATTTGACTACTTTAGATGCTGCACGTAAGTGGAATTATACGGTATTTGTGTTTTTGTAACTGGCTTGTTTCACTTAGTATAATGTCCTCCAGGTTCATCCATGTTGTAGCATGTGACAGCATTTCCTTTCTTTTTAAGGCTACATAGTGTTCATGTGTGTGTGTGTGCGTGTGTGTGTGTGTGTGTGTGTACTACATTTTGCTTATCCGTTCATCCATTGATAGCCCTGGGTTACTTCCATTCATAATTATTGTGAATAGTGCTGCTATGAACGTGAGTGTGCAAATATCTCTTTAAGACCCTGCTTTCAACTATTTTGGATATAAAGCCAGAAGGAGATGGCTGGATCATATGATAATTCTATTTTTAATTTTTTGAAATTAAAATGAAATTTTTGGTTGCGCCATTTTGCATTCCCACCAGCAGCACACAAGGGCCAAGCTTTATTCTTAAATACTTGAAAGTCAATGTTTTATATATGCAGGAACCAAGACATGTTGTAGCGTCACAGATAATACAACACCAAACGGGAATGCACCAACAGATCTTCTGAGAGAATCTAGTGTCCTGAATTATTCAATTTAATGCATGAAAATTCCAAGTGAGGCAAATAATACTAATGTTATTATCTGTCGTCAGTAAGCTTGGTAATCTCTGTTAGAGACTCTGTGATAATTTTAGCCAATAGACTTTTCTACTCTTTGAAAGAATACATCTTCTCCTTCTTCCTCAATTCTGCTACTGCTCTCCCCCAACACCACTTCCAAAAATATAGAAGATTAGTATACTAGCTCACCAATTGTTATTTATCCCAGGTTATAGTCATCTTCCATTATACACAAATTAATTGAGATCTTGAACTTGGAAACAGAATGATGTCCCACTGGCCTAGCATTAGGGAAAGAGTCCTGAATGACTCATACAGTAACCCGGCTGAACGTGTTTGCTAACCCAAAAAGCTGTGATCTCTGGGCCAGGCACGTGGGGCCAGAGGAAGAACTAACTCTTGGCTGAATTAGTGGATTTTTCCACCAAAGAATTATTGCAGGAAGACAGGTCACAAAGTCAAAGCATATATTACTGAGCAGGGAATACCATCAGAGGCAAAAACAAATACCAGCAGGAAAAAAGGAAAGCCTGGCCCACTCTCCCTCACACGTCTCTCCTCAAAGATGTGGGTAGTTGGAAGCTGTTTCAATAATGATAGCTCAAACTGCTCTCTAGCACTGTCCCTGTGATCTGGCTGTTTTATGTTTCATGAAATGCCCAGTGAAGAAAAGGAAGGTCATTACCACGGGGAAGGATATGGCTGAATGTTGTCCAGCAGAACTAATACTTTCCTGCTCTACATGTGTTTCAAGTCAGCTGTCAAGGCTTTTATGCTCTAATTGTCGGTAGGTTTGCCACTAATGATAAAAGAATCTTCTCTGACACTGAAAAAAGTTTAAGAAAATTTAAGAAAAAAAAATGGCTTTTATACGTGAATGGCAGAGTTAATAATCAGCTAACAAGTACTGGAACCTGATGTATCGAAGCAAACTAGAAATATACCCACATATCGAAGGAGACATGGAGATGTGCCTGCCTAAAACTTGGCATTGGATGGGAGGGGAAAGAATTCTCCCTGAAGAATTCACAGCCACACTCTGGCACATATGTAGGTTTGCTACCCAGTTTCGCACTTCCTGTTTGGTACAGGGAAATCTGAATCCCATCCAATCCCTCCGGGAATAAGCCTTGACCTCCAAGTTCTTTCTATTTCCCAGTGATCAAGCCCTGAATCTGATTATAAATTATCTTATCACTTATCTTGAGGCTTAAATTTATTATCTAATATAAATACTTCCAGAAATCAGCAACACATGGAGATATTATTACCTAAGTATCTACTGTAACTCTATTCTTAACTACCTACATAGCTAAAGCAATTAACTCCTGAGTCTCGGAATTCATCGATTCTGGAAGATGGAAACAAGTTAAGGAATGAAAGGTAAATGGAATTAACATTTTGAGTTCAATAGTGTACCCTATTAAAATGATTTCTAGGGCCGCCTGGGTGGCGCAGTCGGTTGAGCGTCCGACTTCAGCCAGGTCACGATCTCGCGGTCCGGGAGTTCGAGCCCCGCGTCGGGCTCTGGGCTGATGGCTCAGAGCCTGGAGCCTGTTTCCGATTCTGTGTCTCCCTCTCTCTCTGCCCCTCCCCCGTTCATGCTCTGTCTCTCTCTGTCCCAAAAATAAATAAACGTTGAAAAAAAAATTTTAAAAATGATTTCTAATTTAATTCTCATAAAATGCTATATTGTACTTATGATCACTATTAACGTATTGCTAACTTACAGGTGGGGAACCTGAAGCACAGTGATTCAATAACTTGCCCAAAGTCATGAGAAGTAAATGGTGGTAACTGGCAAAGTAGAATTCAATCCATGATAAGCCCCAAATGTTTTACTACCATATTGTACACACTGCCTCTTTCCAGTGCACACATTCTACTGTTTTGCAAGAACTTAAAACTCAGAATTAGTTTTCTGTTCTATAGTTAATAATATGTCTTTCATATGATAGATATTTTTCCTATGGTTAATTCCATCCAATGTGAGATAAGAGAGCTTGGATAATTACATCTTCCCATTCAACCATTAATGTCTCAATGTGAATAAAGCATCTGAAAGTAGTTGTGACTGGCTTTGGGGAAAAAGAGAGAAATTAATCATTCTGAATGTTTTCGAGGGCCTACTAGGTTCTGGGTCCTGTACGTAGATCACTGAACAAATCGCACAAGAAAACTGCTCTTTTTAAGAGTATTAGAGGGACACGCGCAAAATCGGCAAGTCAAAAAATAATGATAGCTTTAAGAAAATGGTAATTGCTATAAAAAGTAGAAAAATGGGATAAAGAATGACTGCCAGTCAGGACAGGGCTGCTTTTTCTCTCCTCAATCTGAGGTGGTGACGCTTGAGGAGAACCCTGAATAGTGAGTTTAAACATCCCATCATCCTGAGATCTGGGGTCTCAGAGACGACTTTCCAGCCAAAGAGAACAGCAAGTGCAAAGATCCTAAGGTAAGAAAGAAATTGCTACATTTGATCAATAATCCCTTACTGGCCTGTACTCTACATGAAAGACAGAATGGTTGGATGATTTCAGAGAGATGCAGGGGTCTAGACTATATGGGGCCTGGTCATTAGTTGGAAACTACTGGAGGATTTTATCGTATCACTCTAACCACTGTATGAAGGACAGAGTTGCAAAAGCAGTACGGTGAGTTCCCAAGTATCCTTCACCTAGCTTCCTCCAATGTTAACATCTTACATAATCACAGTGCAATGACCAAAACTAAGAAATTATGAACTACAGACTTCTTCTTTTTTTTTTTTTTTTTTTTCAACGTTTATTTATTTTTGGGACAGAGAGAGACAGAGCATGAACGGGGGAGGGGCAGAGAGAGAGGGAGACACAGAATCGGAAACAGGCTCCAGGCTCTGAGCCATCGGCCAGAGCCTGACTCGGGGCTCGAACTCACAGACCGCGAGATCGCGGCCTGGCTGAAGTCGGACGCTCAACCGACTGCGCCACCCAGGCGCCCCTGAACTACAGACTTCTTAGGAGTTTCAACATTCTTCTTTTTCAGGACTCTACGTTGCATTTAGCTGGTACTTCTCCTTCAATCTCTAATAGTTCTTTAGTCGTTACTTGTCTTTCATGACCTTGACGTTTGGATAAAAATGGTCAGCTACTTTTGTAGTTTTCTTCAATCTGAGTTTGTCTGATGTTTTCTCATGATTCGATTGAGGTTCCATGTTGTTGGAGAGAACACCACAGAAGTGATTCTCTTCTCTGTGCATCACCATGTCAACATGATACTATTGCTGGTGATGTTGACCTTGACAATGTGGCTAAGGGGCTGTCTGTTGGGTTTCTCCACTACAAAGTTACTAATTTTCCTTTTGTAATTAATAATATCTTAGCAGAGATTCTTTAAAACCATATTCTTTAAAATACCCTGTTTTATCTCAACTTTGTGTCTACTGATTTTAGCATACATTGTTGAATCTTGCTTCCAACAATTACTAGTATAGATTTTACTCTGCTTTGATGACTACAGCGTGGAGGGAGCTGAAGAAAAAAATCTAGGGCTTATCCAAAGTGAAGAGTCTAATAAATAGTTATTAGATGGCACGGGCTGATATAAACACATTCATAGAAGGGGATATCAAAAACTTGCATGTCTTAAACTTGTGGTGTGAAGGGCAAAAATATTTCCTTGGAATTTCAAAGCAAAATCTGGGGTGCCTGGGTGGCTCAGTCGGTTCGGTGTCTGACTTCAGCTCAGGTCATGATCTCACGGTTCGTGAGTTCGAGCTTCGTGTCAGGTTCTGTATTGACAGCTCAGAGCCTGGAAACTGCTTCTGATTCTGTGTCTCCCTCTCTCTCTGTGCCTCCCCCACTCATCCTCTGTCTCTCTCCATCTCTCAAAAATGAATAAATGTTAAAAAAAAAAAAAAGAAAAGAAAATTTAAAATCAAAATCTGTCTTTAATGTGAATTTGCTTCCCAAACTCAGACTTGCAATTGAATCCAAAGCATCTCATTCCAAAAATGTATTTTAAGGTAGCTTTAGGTCACTAGTGCCCCAGTCACCTCACGAAATCAAGTGAAAATAATCTAAGCAGAGATCCACTTCCAACATTGACTGTAAAATGTTTCCCTGGATAATGTTCCACAGAACATGAATTCACAGTTAAAAATCACAAAATATACAAAGGAAAAAAAATGTCTTAAAGGGAAACCAGCAGAAACAACATAGATAGCAGAATCGGATGGGCCAATATTTCTGATATTTAAATTTTTCAATAAAAATACTTAATAGTTTTAAAAATAAAAGAAATGATTAAGATATTAATAAATAAGTGTCTATAAATTACCAAACAAATTTGAAAAAGAAAAATAGATCACTTAGAAGTAAAAACTATAACAATTGAAATTATAAACTCAGAGGATGAGTTAAGCAGAATATCAGATCAGGCTGAAGAAAGAAATAGTGAAATGGAAAGCATACCCAAAGAATTTACCCAGAATTTAGCATATTGAGTCAAAGAAAGAGAATATAAAAAAGAGTTTAAGAGATTTGGAGGAGAGGAGAGAGTCTAATGCCCAACAAGCATTATAAAATTGGAAAGAAATGAGAGAAAAAAGGGAAAGGAAATATTTGAACACAGAATAAAATAATTCTTCAAAATTATGGAAAAGCCAGAGATTTTAAGAGTTAAGAATCCTGTGTAAGATAAATAATATACATCTACGATTAGACCTATCCTAGGAAAACTGAAAAACACTGAAGACTAAGTAATGATCTAAAATTTGGCTGAGAGAAAACATATTACTGACAAATTAACAACAATTTGACTCATTGATATCTCAACAGCAATAATGGAAGCTGAAATGCCTGGAATGATATCTTCAAAGTGCTATGGAAAACCAATTATCTACCTAAAACTGCATACCCAGAAAAAAACTATTTAATAGTTTTTTATATATAATAATATATATTATTTTATATATTTTATATAATATAATATTTTATATTTTATATATTACACAAAATAATAATGATATTTTTTAGGAAAAAAACATCATAAGAGAATTTTCCATCAGTAACATTTATGAAAGGAAAGGATAAAAAAAATCCTTTAGGCAGAATAATCACATGTAGATTGTCTGTAATGCAAGAAGGAATGGCTGAGTAAAGAAATTGGGAAAGCATATGAGCAATTCACACAAGCAGTGATTGTATAAAATAACTAATATTTTCTAATTTGTTTAAAATACACAAGAGAACAAAAATACAGTGCACTGATGGTATGGAAGAGAGGATAAATTGCTTGGATTGCAGTGCTGTTGGAGCCAAAATGTTAAGTAGCAGGGCAAAGGTAGTGATTAGCTTTAGACATGAGTCAGGGTTCTCAATCTTAGTCTAAAGGGGTGAGAACTGGGGAGTCCTAGTGTCCCAGAACAGGAGAAGCTGGGCCCAACTCCAACAGGGACATCGCGTTCACCCTTCCTCTGCCTCTTTGTTCTATTTGGGTCCTACTGGACACTGCCCACTCACATGGGGGAGGACCATCTACCTTATTCGGTTCAGCAATCCAAATACTAATCTCTTTTGTAAACGCCCTCACAGACCCACCCAGAAATAATGTTTTACCAGCTTGCTGGGTATCTCTTAACCCCCTCAAACTGATACATAAAATGAATCCTCACACGTTAGAATAAAATAAAGGAGTATGGTAAAAAAATTTTATGGTAAGTATTAATGAAAAAGAAATTGAGTTTATAATTTAAAATCAATAGAGGAATAGAAGATGAGAGGGAAAAAGTCAAATAATTTAAAAAACAAGATGGAGGGGCGCCTGGGTGGCGCAGTCGGTTGAGCGTCCGACTTCAGCCAGGTCACGATCTCGCGGTCCGTGAGTTCGAGCCCCGCGTCGGGCTCTGGGCTGATGGCTCGGAGCCTGGAGCCTGTTTCCGATTCTGTGTCTCCCTCTCTCTCTCTCTGCCCCTCCCCTGTTCATGCTCTGTCTCTCTCTGTCCCAAAAATAAATAAACGTTGAAAAAAAAAAATTAAAAAAAAAAAAAAAAACAAGATGGAGAAGAAACTAATGCACTCAAAAATTTAGAGAAGGGGGAAGAATTTATAATGGTAGAAATAATTCCATATATATAAATAATCATAATAAATATGTACCCACTAAATTTAGCAGCCCAATAGCAAAGATTATTACTTTGGATTTAAAAGATTCACTTATATGCTGTTAACAAAAGATATATGTATACATATATATGTATATATGTATCTTTTATATATATATATGTATATATATCTTATATATATATATAAATAATGTAGAAAATTTGAGAGTAAAAGACAATGTTAGCCAAAAGAAGCCCAACATCACTATATTTATACCAAATCCAGTAGACTTCATAGCAAGCAATACTGGAGAAACAGTCACTACATCAGGATAAAATGTTTAGTTCACTAGGAGGATGATATATATAACATATCACCAACATATGTAAAATGAAAATCAGCAGAACCACAATAAGAAATAGATAATTTCACTAACATCCCTATTCCTACTTGATAAGTATATGGATTTTAAATAGCACAATTAACAAGTTCAGTATAGAGATGTTTAGAACGTTGCACCCAAAACATACTTTTTAATCATACAAAAAATTTTTTTAATCTAGCCTATAATACGGTTAAATCGTGAAAATGGCAAATCTCAAAATTTGGTACCATAAAGACTTAATTCTCCACCCATAATACAGCAAGATTATAAATTAAATAAAAATATAATCAGCATTGTTCTTTTTATCTGGAATTTTTTCATATATAATGGAATTTTTATAAAAGAAAAACATAGTTCAATATCTGATACGTAAGAGAAATAATAATGAAAATTAAAAAAAAATAAAACTATCCAATACCCAAAAATACTACACATCAAAACCTGAGTGATAATGAAAAAGCAATACTTAGAAGTATAGAGCTTAAATCTTTGAATTGGAAATGTTAAAAGATGAAATTTTAAAAAATAAGCATTTAGCCTAAGAAATTGAGAAACAATATCAGAAACAAGGATGAAAGAATGGAATGATAAAGCTAAATTTGGAGTTAGTAACATACAATGTAGAGAGAAAATAGAGGATTAAGAAACCTAAAAATTTATCCTATGTAAATACTAAAAAATTGACAGCATCTTAGCTGAACTGATCAAGCCAAAAAGTAAAAATAAAATAAAATAAAAATAAATTAGAAACAAAACAAAAAACCCCACAGTTTTTTAAAAACACATTGTTAAAATTGACTTAATTAAAAAAAAAAAAAAACCTGAAATAACCTAGCCATTTAAGATATTGAATCAGTAATTTAAAATCATAGACAAACAAGAAAACACTAGTTGCATCAATGTAAATCATGTAAATCACTCTAATTTACAAAGAAAGAGATTTGGTACAGGGTATTCACCTTTACAAAATCACCACAAGGGCTAGTCTGACTTTGGCAAACTTTTTCTGTAAAGGACAAGATAGTAAATATTTTAGGTTTTATGAGTCATATATAATCTCTGCCACCTATTATTCCTTGTTTTTGTTTTTGACTTTTAACAACACCTCAAGAATGTAAAAACCGTTTTTAGTTCATAGATTATACAAAAACAGGCCATGAATTTGGCCTACAGGCTCTAGTTTGCCGGGCCCCCGATCTAAGCCGAACATTCTGGAATGATTCCCAAAAATTCATTAGAGGAGTTACCAAAGGAGAAGCGCACCAGGAGAATGGAAGATGTGGGATCTAGGAGAGAGGAGATCCAGCATGTAAGAGAAATGAAAGACATTCCCATGATGGGAGAGAAGAAATTGTGTCCAAGAAGACAATTGTGTAGCAGGCCTGAGAGCTACCCATCCAGATTCGAGCAGGAGGAAGAGGCTCCAAAAAAATTGGCTTCAAGAAAAATGTGGAACTCGTAGGTTCAACTGATGTATTTGACTACATGAAAAGGGGTTTTATTGATTATTAGTGAGTTTCAGGACGAGCTAGTTAGTGTTAGCTGCATAGGAAACCAAACATTAAAAACTAAAACAATAACAAACCTAATGGTAACCATACACACACACACACACACACACACACACACACAAGTAAAGCAAGAATTAACTCCAAGCAAAATGATAAGATACATGAAAAGGGAAATGAAATCGTAATACCCTACATGGTTCAATTACTAATAATTAGGGTAGGGTGGGGACACATGTAAGAATCCTAAACTCTCATGTTCTGAGCAAAGTAGCAACAAATAATGAACAACTTAAAAAAATATATTGTATAATGTCATTATTTAAAACATGGTACTAAATATCAGAAGACAGCTAATGCCCTGTGATTGAGTATTCCTACCCTTCAGTCCCACATCACCTGCTTCCTAGGAGGGGCAAAATAGATCCGGTTTTTGAGGAGCCAATAATTCATTCTGAGGCCCTCGAAGCTATATTATACTTACATTTCTATTTTTGGAAATATGCATTTTTAACTTCCTGAAAATGTTATTATTCTCTGAATATTGCTGTATCTGGATGCTCCAAGGGCATCCCTGTCAAGAGTGCTACATTCCAGAGGATAAGTAGAGGTCTTAGATATCATCCATTCTTTCTGATAATGGATTCCGTTTTAAAACTCAAAGACCTGGGGCGCCTGGGTGGCCCAAGGGGTTAAGCGTGTGACTCTTGGTTTTGGCTCAGGTCAGGATCTCACAGTTTTGTGGGTTCAAGCCCCACTTCGGACTCTGTGCTGGCAGTGCAGAGCCTGCTTTAGATTCTCTCTCTCTCTCTCTCTCTCTCTCTCTCCCTCTCTGCCCATTCCCCCACTCAGGCTGTCTTTATGTCTCTCAAAATAAATAAACTTTAAAAAAAAAAAAAACCTCAAAGACCTGGTATATAAATGAAACATAATAGCAACACAGACATTTTTGTCTCCTATTTACTTAGGACCTAGCCCTGTCAATAGCTTGTGAAATGTCTCACAATTTGCCTAAAGGAATGACCCATAACTATTGAAACCTGGGAGCAGTGGAAGCAAGTGGTTTGTTGCCCACGTTTAGAGATAATTGCTAACTCTTCACTTTGCCTCATGCCCTTTAAAATTAAGAGCACTTCATATTCTAGCCTCAGGAAAACTTCATTAGGGAAATAAAATGTCCTCAGAACTCCCCGGGGCTGCTTTTTGCACAATTGCGTTCAACATGCCCTGAAGTTGAAATATTTGTTCCTCTTTTCCTATCACACTAATAAATTATGTTCTTTTTCCCTGTAGGTGCTTTTTTATTCATGTACATCTTTACAATATCTGTGTACGATATCGATGGAGACATGTATGTTTCAACCACTGTATATTAATATTATCCACTTATATCTAACTATTAAAATGTATGAAATATGTATTTGTTATTCTATTTTCCCAAAGCTGCCGACTCTGTTTGAGCCTTCCGTAGCTGTTGGCGGCTTACAATTACAGGCATTTATTGATTTGCTTATTGTTTTCTTCTCACCGTACCTAGAATGTCACTTGTTAACTAAATATCAAAATCAAAGACATTTTGGAAAGAAGGAGACAAGTAAATTCAATAAATGAAACACGAATCCTAAGAAAGTATGGAAAATGTATTTAAAGCACGATTATCAACTTCACCGTGTTCAGGATATGATATATGCTACGAAACTTCTAACTGATAATACTGTGTTGACATTGAAAGCCTGGACTATATATCAGGGAACAGTATTCTTTTTGTAAATTCCTTTCAGCTTATTCTCTTTTGTCTAGACATGGCATATCCTGAATACATCTTGGTGCAATAGAAGTTCTAGCATCTCTAGAATTTCTAACCCAATTATTTTAATATTTCTTAAAAACTAATAATTTCTATATGACAAACTGAGCTGCTAGTTGATCAGCCATGATCTTTCAACTCTCTCCAGCCCACCCTCTCTTTTGTATATATTCTTAATGGCCCATTTCAAAGGGATTTCGTTTTAATGTTTCCACAGAAAGCTCGGGGCACATCCCTGGGAAGTCTATAATGTAGCGGATGAAGTCATCAAGAATTTCCCTGAGGTCGAAATTGAAACTCAATGACGTTCTTTCCCTGAGTTCTCAGCTGGAGAGAAAGAACAAAACAACCTGTTCATTGCCATCTATAGAAATTTGGATCTAATCAACGACTGAATATTAATCATGTTTTTACAGGAAGAGCAACACCAGGAAGCTCTTCTCGCTGAAAATAAAGAGAGAGAGAGAGGATGAAAATAAAGCAGTGCATTTCACAAACTTGAGAGTTCTGAAAATGACTCATCAAGGAATTATGTCAGGAATGCCTGGCTGTTACCAGATGGCTGGTTTGGGTGTCAGACTGGATTCTTGAGATCCAGGTGGAGGGACCGAGTCTCTCCTCTAGATCAGACCTTAATTTAAACTTGTTGAGATTCCAGCCAATGTCCAGATGGAACTGGGTGTTCCAAGGACACAGGGATAGTGCCATGTTCTTAGTGGTTAGCTGACTGGTGGAAGAAGCAGATTTGTCTCTGGGGCGCCTGGGTGGCGCAGTCGGTTAAGCATCCGACTTCAGCCAGGTCACGATCTCGCGGTCCAGGAGTTCGAGCCCCGTGTCGGGCTCTGGGCTGATGGCTCAGAGCCTGGAGCCTGTTTCCGATTCTGTGTCTCCCTCTCTCTCTGCCCCTCCCCCGTTCATGCTCTGTCTCTCTCTCTCTGTCCCAAAAAAATAAATAAAAACCGTTGAAAAAAAAATTTAAAAAAAAAAAAAGGAAGCAGATTTGTCTCAACTGTCATCCGTATATCCCAAAATAATAAAGCCAAAAAAACAAGCCTCATCTGTCTCAGTGGGACATCAAATTAATGTAAGCACGTTTCTAAAATACATTTACATGTGGGTCGTAAAATTCATACACCTGTATGCACTTAGATATGACTCATAGTGCCTTGTCTACTGTCTTTTATTTCAATTAACTATGTTCTGCCTTATGAGGCTTCACATATAATGTGTAACACAATTTAAACTTATATCATTTGATGTTTTCATTTATTCTCTTATCTACCAAAGCTAACTATAAACTCATTGAGAGCAGGGATCATGCTTTTTACTCTTTTGTGATTCTCATCTACACTGAGTTGGAATTCATGCACATTCTGCATTTCACAGGGATAAAGAAAAAAAATCCACGCGATCTTCTTATGAAGGAACAGTATGAGCTAAGAAAAAATCGAGATAAAACATTTCCCATAAGCTTATCTTCTTCTTGTTGGAACCAAATGACAAAATCTTGTTGGAGGGGTAATGCATTTGTTGGTCTGTTTGTGGTTCTCACAGACGCGCTGGGAGCACCATGCTTCTTCTTGGGGCGTAAACACGGGTGATGCCTTCCCCCTGGCTTCCCTTACCATCGGATATTACCACTGACCTCAAAAGCAAAGTTAAGTAACAATTCATCTAAATATAAAGTAATCAGGGGCGCCTGCATGGCTCAGTCGGTTAAGCGTCCGACCTCTGCTCAGGTCATGATCTCACCGTTCGTGAGTTCAAGCCAGGCATCAGGTTCTGTGCTGACCGCTCAAAGCCTGGAGCCTGCTTCAGGCTCTGTGTCCCCCTCTCTCTGCCCCTCCCCTGCTCATGCTCTGTCTCTCTCTCTCTCTCTCTCTCTGTGTCAAAAATAAATAAACATTTAAAAAAAAGAGTTTAAACATAAAACAATCAGCATTGTTATTTACAGTCTACTATGTCTATGGACTATTTTTCAGACGTGAGTACGTGTTATAAAATCAAAAACAGAACATCGTAATGCCAAAACTAGAAATCACTGTGTTAATACGATTTGCAGTGTAATTTTTTTGGAAATAAGCTTTAAGATTAAATTCTTTAAGTATGTGGGGGTCAGGGAGGTATCTGGGTAATTTACCTATTTTAAACACAAGGATCGTGACCCTGATTAATCAGGTAGGCACTTCTGAGTTTAGCACCTTAGAGTGGTGTTTCCCAAACTACACTCCTTAGTGCACCAATTTCTGGCAAGAAGTCAGTGAGTGTTGAATGAAAACAGTGATTAAGTAAGTTTGGGAAATAGTGCTTACTATATCACCCTCTTGAATAATTCCCAATGCATGTAATCATAGTACTGATTCTGAGAAGTCCTTCTGTTCAAAAAGCTTTGCTCTGCTTTGCTTAACTCAGTGTTTCCCGAACTAATTTGCCTGTAAACGGCTTATTATTTTTAATGATTTGTTAACATTTCAAAGGACACTAGTGTTCCAAACAGCACAACTTAGGAAAAGTTCCCTAAGGAGTTCATTCTTTATTTCCATTCTTTTTGAGGACAATAAAAGGATTCGTTGAGAAAAACCACACCTGCTTTCTGTAATGAGAACTTCACTCGGTTTACTCTGCAGAAGCATTGGTATCATGGCTAGCCTCTCCTGCCTAAGAAGCAGAGAATAATTTGTAACCAGTGGGGTAAAAGAATCATTACTATCTACCTAATCTTCACCTTCTCTCCTTCTCTCTCCTATTCAAGGTCTTGCTCATCTCGTGTGTGTGTGTGTGTTGGAGCATTTATTTCTTATTCTTCATCCCAAGTCACTAAATGTAGAAAAGTTCTTAATATTTTCTTTAGTAACCACAGAAATGATTTGTTGCTTACTGCCGAATTTTTTAGTCTTTACAACTGATCTGTAATTCTCTCTGACAGATCAACATTCTGTGATATTTGGAAGAAAACAAGAAAGATAAAGATATATACTACCTACTCTCTTGATAATCCCTTCCATTCGCCAGAATATTCTGTGATGATTGATAGCACATGTCTTCAACTTCTTCCCTCAATTGGCTTCATTGCCTCACTTCATAAACACGTCCAAGTCTTCTCTATGCTAATCAGACAAATTCTCTTAAATGTCTTAGTTACGGCATTATTCTTCATGCTATCATCAACCAAGTTTCTAGGAAAATGTTACTTTTCCTCAATCCATTTGCACCTGCGATTTACTCCTCAGCCCTCCGCAATCTAATTTACCCTACATTCTTCCCCAATCCATTTTCCTGATACTGTTCTAAGAACACCAGTCATCTTGTCTGCTGTTATCTTGTTTGATCTTTCTGATGCAACTGACTCATTAACCATGAGCCTCCATGAACTTTGTACTTTCATAGTTTTAGTTACGCCACACCTCCTCAGTGATTCTCATTCTTGGTCACTCTGTGAGATTCCCAATGTCCATCCAACCCTGACTTTGCAGTTTTCAGGTGTCTCTGCTTGCTCACTCTCCACACTCTATTTGTTCTTTCGGCAGAATTTATTCCTTTCTCAAATATGTGCCCACCACTTGTTTGCTGATGAGTTGCAATTATCTATCACCATTGTGAATATCTTCCCTATACACCAGATTCACGTAATCCAACGTCTCCCAGACACCTTTATCTGGACGTTTCACCCGAACTCACACTCGACATATTCGCAATAGAACTTCTCACCCCTTCCTCCCACGTCACAGAGATTTACCCTTCCAAATGTCATCCTTACTACAGTTGCTGGCAACGTTATAGCCTTGGTCATGTCAAAGAGAAACCTGTGTTCCGCTTCCATGCGGCCAGCCTCTCCTCTTTTCTTTCCCTCACGGGCAACATCTACGAGTAAGTTAGTCCTTTTAATTCTGTCACATTACCTTGTGGGATAGCCTCTGAACTTGTGGTCTCATCATTCAAGTTTTTGACCAAGCAGCTAGAATAACCTACCTAAAACACAAAATCATATCAATTCATGGCTCTGCTTAATGCTTACCAGCCAAAATGTAATGGAAGGTTATTGTCTAGAGTAGCAGGTCTGTTCCAGATGGTCCACGAATTCTTGACTTTCTTGACTACTTATCTCTAAGAAGCTGGATTTTCTCCATATGCTTCCCAAAAAGTTAACATTAACACAGTAGATTCAGTGCAAAAACTGATATGAGAACTCCAGCCAGACACTAGAGATGATTGGCAAAAAAACGTAAAACAATGCTTCTTTTCTCACCAAATTTGATTCTTATTTTGGAAAATATAGCTGATTTGCATCAAAATAGGTTATTTCTGTTAACATCTGATAAATTGAGTGTTGTTATTTTTAGATGAATGGACAGATATTTGAGACGCCTCGGTTGTAATTCCTGACAGTAAATACAGGTTGATACAACCTGCCTAAGTCAAAGTTATTTAGGGTCCTCAACCATATTTAACAGCATAACGTGGTCGTGGGACCAAAACCTTTATAATCTTGTGGTCTAAATGTCACAATGCAAGCTTCTTAGCATACAGATGTTCACTCACCTATTTAATGCATTACTCACTTAAAAATGATAATGTAGGGGCACCTGGGTGGCTCAGTCAATTAAGGGTCTGACTTCAGCTCAGGTCACAATCTCACGGTTTATGAGTTTGAGCCCTGCATTGGGCTCTCTGCTGTCAGCGCAGAACCTGCCTCGGATGCTCATTCTCTCCCTTTCTCTCAAAAATCAATAAACATTAAACATTTTTTAAAAGAGTTTTTTTTAAAAAATGACAATGTTACATCTGATCTACAACTGTCCCAATCAATTCTGGGGTCACCTCCTTGAGAAAGGATTCCTCAAACCCCAGTCTGGACTAGGTTATTCCTTCCCTGTGCTCCAATTGTGCTGAAATAACTTGTTTTTGATGATCTCTCCTAAAGAACTGTCAACTCTTGAAAAAGGTACTCTGTTAACTTTCATATTCTCAGTCTCTCGCTCAGTGCCTCAAGATAATCGATAACTGGTCACAAATCAAAGACAGGTGTATGGCCGACTTTCAAGACGGTCTCAGTTGTTATAGCTGGGCTTCTTCCAATTACACCCAAATGGATCAGTCTCAAACTCTCCTAATTTATGACTACAAATCATCCATTTCATATACTTATTCACTCACTCACCATTCAACAAATCCTGATTACTTACTGTGTCTCAGGCACTTGGCTGGGCACAGTTTCAGTGCTGAAACAAAGCATACATGTTCTCTTCCCATTTGTCTTCCCAAATTGTCTATGAAGAAAACTCTACTGCACCAGTAAATGCACAAGTAATGTATACTTGCAAATACTCACATGCATTGCTAGGAAAAGCAAACAAACATTGCGCTATTAGAGAGGGTCAGGAAGGGGCAAATCTTGTCCTGATAGTTTGAGCAATCAGAGAAGAACAACCTTACAGGATGATGTTGAAGCTAAAGGTAGAAAGAAACAGATATAAAATGGAGTAAAGAACAGGAGGTGTGAAGTCCCTTCGGTAGTAAGGACCTTGGCATATTTGAGTAGCGAAAAGGTACTTGGTGTGACTAGAGTAGGAGGAACAAGACGCAGGAGAGCCTGACCTAATATCGAAGAGGAAAGATGCCAAAGCCTGTAGGGGCTTATAAGTAAAGTCATCACAACTTGCCATCCAAAGTGGGACGCTTCAGAAATGAAAAAGAGTGCTCAGAGTAAGAACTCAGTCTACTGATATAAACAAGACTGGTATAAACAAGGTTCGGCAAGCCTGGACAGATGGCCACTTTACTTACAAGCCATTTTAAGGGATAAGGTTTTAGTTCAAATGAAATGGGAAGCTATTCAAGGGTTTCAAGATCACTCTAGCTGCTATCTGGGAAACGACGAATGAGAGAGTAAAACTAAAAGTAAGAAAACCATTTGGGGAACTCCTGCAACATCCAGGTAAGAGATAAGAGCAGCTTAGACTAGGGTCAAAATGGAAAGATTGGAGATCTATTTGGAAGTAAAATTAACAAGGTTTGGTGGCGAATTAGAAGTGAGGATCTGGGGAAAATGTAGGAGTCAAGACTATTCCTACATTTTTTAGTTGAGCACCTGGGTGGGTGGTGGGGTCTTTTACTGAGAAAGATGTCTTTGGGAAAGTAGGTTTACATGGTGAGGAGAAGAGGGCAGAAATCAGGAATTACGTTTGTAATTCCTATGACGTATTCAAGTAGATATAGGTGCAAGTTGGTCTTTGTATATCTAAGTCCGACCCCAGAAAAAATGACTGACCAAAAATGTCACCGTCGGTCATCAGCACATCGATAATATATAAGTAAAATAAGGTTCAAAATATTTTCTTTTGCCTCTTCTTCCATCTAAAAATGTTGGGATAATTCTTAGCCTTCGCCATCCCATATTTGGGATATAAAAAAAGTTTAGAAACTGGCTTCCCACTTTCAATTTTGAAAGCTTTGCTGTCTCCTGTCCTTTTTCTCTTTACATTTATTTATTTTTGAGAAACAGAGTGAGACAAAGCATGAGCGGGGGAGGGGCAGAGAGAGAAGGAGACCCAGAATCCAGAGCAGGCTCCAGGCTCTGAGCAAGCGGTCAGGGCAGAGCCCGATGCGGGGCTCGAACCCACAGACCGCGAGATCATGACCTGAGCCGAAGTCGGGCGCTCAACCGACTGAGCCACCCAGGTGCCCCTGCTGTCTCCTGTTCTAAGGCGACTTCGATAAATTATTATACATTGCATCTCTCGAAGATTAAAATTTCAGCTCTTCTGGATAGGAGT
Organism: Prionailurus bengalensis; assembly: GCF_016509475.1. NCBI lineage: Eukaryota > Metazoa > Chordata > Mammalia > Carnivora > Felidae > Prionailurus > Prionailurus bengalensis. The sequence goes on along the minus strand of NC_057349.1, from coordinate 16,346,368 downwards.
TGTGGTGTTCCTAAGGGTTTGAGAGTAGATCACTTCGGGGAAAATTAAATTATTTTGCAAGCGCATGAATGAGGTCACTTATTATTTATATTAACCCCGTGGCGAAGGAACTTATGAAGCTAGGGATCTGTCTGATTGGTGAAACAGCATGCTCGGAGGGTCTGGTAGAGAAGTCTGGATTTAGGATACCAAATTTTCTTGAACAGGTAAGACCTGAACGCTGTTTGCAAAGCGGGTACATTTGTTTTCTCTGTGGCAAAAAGCCTACCAGTCTAAGTCAACAGTATTCCATTAATTATGGGTGGGTCTCTTTCCACTTTTAGATTTGAAGCTAAAACTGAAGTGCTTAGGTCATTAATCTTGGTACTTCCAAGTTCATGTAAGAACTCATGCCTGTGGAATTCTCTGAGGCGGCGATGTCAAGAATTTTGGAGAATACCCCATTCAGTCTCCCAAAGGCTTATGGCCTCTCCAATCAGTACACATAACACATAAATAAAACAAAATAACTGTGATTTGCTAACAAAACAATCCTGAGAGATGGAGATGGGAGGTATGTGCGCATGAGAAAACATGTCCAGTTACCTGTTTTTTTAGGTTTTTATTTTAATTCCAGTCAGCTAGCACACAGGGTGATATTAATTTCAGGCGTCGGTTACATATTTTTACACACTAGTTTCTAGGTATTACTAGACATGGGGATCTTAAAACAATGACATATCGCCAAATTTTTCATCTATCTCTTGAAGATTTTGAAAAAAAGAGTATCGCGATTCTGGTTAAGCATATAAATTAAATGTACGTGTGTATTTATGTGTATATGCTATGTCTATACATGTACACACATGTACGGATGTGTATATATGTAGTATATTCATATATATGGCTTATGTGTAGATGTAGGTATATATGTGTATATGTGTGTAGGTGTATATATGTAGGAGTGTGTACATAGATGTGTAGTTTATGTGTAGGTGTAGTTGTAAGTATGCCTGTGGATATGTAAATGTGTGTATACAGGTATGGATGTGTATATATGTAGTATATCCATATATATAGTTTATGTGTAGTTGTAGATGTGGATATATGTGTGTGTGTATGTAGGTGTATACATGTATAGGTGTGTATATATGTGTGTAGCATATTCATATATGTAGTTGATGTGTAAATACAGGCATATATGAGTATGTGCCTGTATATCTATGCGGACATATGCATAACTGAAAAGAGAGATATCCAACTATTGATATGGATTTCCTCTGAAGAGGGGTGTGGGAATATAGAGAACCATGAAGTGGGTTTTCATGTTTATTCCATGTACATCCATAATATTCTAATCTTCCACCATGTGAGCATATTTACATTTCTTGCATAATTTAAAAAGAAATATAGGGTAAAAAGAAATAGAAGAAAATAAGCAAATGGGTGGATAATACTTTACTTAAAAAGCAGGAGGAGAAAGAGGGCAAAGGGGTGACAATAAACAGTGAAAAGATGGCAAAAGTGTTTAGACTTGCTTCATCCACTTATTTCCTATCTGGAAAATTGATGCAAAGATCTGGACTCTTTTCAATGTAGCCATCTGAACTTTGGCTAGACCAAATGCTCCCAGGACCAATTGGCTGGTTGGGAAGACATGAAACTTTATCTACTGGTTTCATGTAAAGAGACCCACCGGATCTCAGAACTCCTTTTTCTCTGTGCTCCTGCCACAACACCTCCACCGCTGGCCCTCACAGGGATCCTTCAGCAGATGAGTCATTACCAACGTTACGCCATTGGTCTCTGTTTTAAGGCTCCCACTATCTGGATGGCTGACCTTGGCTGCGGTCCTTATTCTTTCTGTTTTTTATTAAATTCATTTTAAAAGCAATCTTGTAGGGGCGCCTGGGTGGCTCAGTCGGTTAAGCGTCGGACTTTGGCTCCGCTCATATCTTGCAGTTTGTAGGTTCAAGCCCCTCATGGGGTTCTGTGCTGACAGCTCAGAGCCTGGAGCCTGCTTCGGATTCTGTGCCTCCCTCTCTCTCTCTGCCCCTTTGCCAGTCACACTCTGTCTCTCAAAAATAAATAAACATTTAAAAAACTTTTTTAAACAAGCTTGTGTAGGCTGCTTTTCTTTTCCCTTGGGAATGGTCAACCAATCCTCATGCGTCATAAAGTCGGTCCTCTAATCCTCATGAATACTTGTTCAAGATGCACCTCTTAGCAGAAAAAACTTCCGTGAGCAGCTTCTGTCAGAAAAACCCTCTAACTCCTGGAGAGTTACATCCACCCTGCCCTCCAACACCTGTAGGTTCCCATATCAGAACGCATATTAGAAAATGCTTGGAGAAATTTCCCCAAGCCCTGAGCAGGCCCGTGTTACCAGGGATACAGTGATATCTGGATGAACAAACCTTAGGGCTGGAATGGAAATGGGCTTTCTTACTGACAACAGAATGTCCTGTTGTTCCCTTCTCTCCTTCTGCTCACATCCCTACATTCTCCCTTTTCTTTCTTCCTCTTTCTTTCTTTTTTTTTAATGGGTAAAAGATTTAAACAAAGACTTCTTTTTTTTTTTTAATTTTTTTTTCAACGTTTATTTATTTTTGGGACAGAGAGAGACAGAGCATGAATGGGGGAGGGGCAGAGAGAGAGGGAGACACAGAATCGGAAACAGGCTCCAGGCTCCGAGCCATCAGCCCAGAGCCTGACGCGGGGCTCGAACTCACGGACCGCAAGATCGCGACCTGGCTGAAGTCGGACGCTTAACCGACTGCGCCACCCAGGCGCCCAAGACTTCATTTTTTATATTAAATACAACTTATTGTCAAATTGGTTTCCATACAACACCCAGGGCTCATTCCAACAGGTGCCCTCCTCAAAGCCCATCACCCACCCTCCCCTCCCTCCCACCCCCCATCAACCCTCAGTCTGCTCTCAGTTTTAAGAGTCTCTTATGGTTTGCCTTCCTCCCTCTCTGTAACTTTTTCCCTCCCTTCTCCTCCCCCCTGTTCTTCTGTCAAGTTTCTCAGGATCCACATAAGAGTGAAAACATATGGTATCTGTCTTTCTTTGCCTGACTTATTTCACTCAGCATAACACCCTCCAGTTCCATCCACGTTGCTACAAACGGCCAGATTTCATTCTTTCTCATTGCCAAGTAGTATTCCATTGTATATGTAAACCACATCTTCTTTATCCATTCGTCAGTTGATGGACCTTTAGGCTCTTTCCATATGTTTATAGCAGCACTTTCAACAATAGCCAAATTATGGAAAGAGTCTTTCTTCCTCTTTCCTTCCCTTTCACCTTTCTCTTCATTTTATGCCCAGTATCTCCAAGAGTCTTTGCTTTCTGAAAGCTGTCTACCCCAGGGCAAGTGTGACTTTCTGAGCATTAAGTGTCAGTGGGGTTCCCTGGCACGGCTGCCCAGAATGACACAAGACCCTCAACAGGTCTCAACACAAGACCTTCAACAGGTCTCAAGACCCTCAACAAGTCTCAACACAAGACCCTCAACAGGTCTCAACACAAGACCCTCAACAGGTCTCAACACAAGACCCTCAACAGGTCTCAAGACCCTCAACAGGTCTCAACACAAGACCCTCAACAGGTCTCAACACAAGACCCCCAACAGATCTCAACACAAGCCCCCCAACAGGTCTCAACACAAGACCCCCAACAGGTCTCAACACAAGACCCTCAACAGGTCTCAGCACAAGGCCCTCAACATCTGAATGATGAGCTAGAACACTCAGATTTAATCTGACGGGCAGCCTCAGCGACTTGAAGGAATTCACAAGGAACACTTGGTCCCCCCTAGTGAATCCAAGTGCTCCCTGGAACTGCCTGTCTGTCTTGTCCTCCCCTCCCTGCCCAGGGCAATTTAGAGATCCTAAGCCACAGTGCAGACAGAGATAGAGCTGCTTGATTGCCTCAGATGCTAAGAACAAAAGTACCTGAAAATGTCTTAAAATTGCCCAATCGTCATACTCCATTTTGTTGTTGTTGTTGTTTTATTTTTTTTTTAACTTTTATTTATTATCAAGAGACAGAGAGACACAGAGCGTGAGCCAGGGAGGGGCAGAGAGAGGGGGAGACACAGAATCTGAAGCAGGCTCCAGGCTCTGAACTGTCAGCACAGAGCCCGGGGTGGGGCTCGAATTCCCACACCGAACATACCCCATTTTGTTAATTATCTCTACCTCTGCCGCAAAAATTAAAGGAAGAAGAAACAAAAGAAGAAGATAGCCCTGTCATCTCCTTCAGGTCATAAAATATTGTACATACTATGGTGAGAAGTGGTAACGAGTAAAATAGATTGTTAGGTCTTCCTGGACATTTGGAGCTGGTTTTCAATGTTTCTGCGGGAGAAACTGATCCATCAGAGAAAAAAATTAAATCTTATCCGTCTATATTTTAGTGTAAAACTGCAAAGAACTTTAGGTTGACAGACTGACATACATCATGTCTTCAAGGCAAAGATGTCTTAGGCTCCTCTCCCAAGACCCTCGTATAAGTGACTTGATGTAATAAGTCATTGATTGAGTATGGAATTAAACTTTTTGGAAGCAAATTTTATGTTTGATGTGTTTCTTGGTAAAGACTGGCTGTTGAACAAAAATAGTTGACATTTGACTCATGAAATTTCCAAAATGTGCACGTGCAAGATTTTGAAGGTGTAGGCAAGGTTATTTAAGTGTAACCTGGGGGGCCTGGGTGGCTCAGTTGGTTAAGCGTCCGATTTCATCTCAGGTCATGGTCTCGCAACTTATGGGTTCGAGCCCCGCATCGGGCTCTGCGCTGACAGCTCAGAGCCTGGAGCCTGTTTCAGATTCTGTGTCTCCCTCTCTCTCTGCCCCTCCCCCGCTCACACTCTGTCTCCCTCTGTCTCAAAACGTAAATAAACATTAAAAAAATAATTAAGTGTAACTTAAGTCATATACCACAGACTTCAAAACTTCTATTGAGCAGAGATGACAAAATTATCTCAAATAAAGAAATAAAGTCAAAAGAATGTAGATTAATTATCTTAACTATACTTTGGATATTGAGCGCAAGACTTTACTTTCAGGGAAATTCTCACCCTACATCTATTAAATTAAGAACCCAGAATCACTTGTCGACTTGAGGAAACCCACCCAGAAACATCCAACAACTTTTACTTCTCACCAAGTAGAAGAGTCGACCTTGTGTAGGAGTTTGAAGACCCTCTCTATTTTTAGATACGTGTGTAGGCATTGTGAGGTATGCTCATCCCCCAGGCAACCCAGACCATAATATTTTCTTGCTCTGGGTCCTTTAATGACTTTGGATTTGCACCACACCAGCATATAGCACCCCAGCATTGCTGATGTTTAATAACTCAACAGGTCCAGACTTATAGGCAAGAATTTTAGGGCCATCGCCCAGGCCTGAATCAGCCAGGAGTAAATCCAATTCATCACTTTGCAATGATATTTGTTTATTCTTGTTCCAAATGTGGCTCAAAGAAAAACAAAACCCAGAGGAGCTGGCTACGATGTGTTAGCCTGCAAATAGCAATTATTTTAACAAAACTGTATAGACCTGGTCTCCAGGCCACTTCAAGGACCCCTTCAACTTCTCTTATTTGAAGTGACCAACAGAATCAGAAATGAGTCATGATAATTAGTTATTGTTCTTAAAGGGAAAAAAAAAAGAGTAATAGCCAATGCCTTTCAGAAAAAGAAAAAGATGATATACCAGAATATCCATAATCCTTCCATGGTCCTCAGTTGCAGTAATCTGATTGTAGGTCTGTTGACAGACCTGTTTACATACTTTTTGGGTGAAATCTGCGATCACTGGCAGGAATTATGTCAGGGCAACAACATTAGTCTCACGAATCGCCTCCACCTCGGTTGAGGTGACTCTAATCTTATTATTGGTAAGTCACCACCTAGGCTTATTAATCATCCGCATTCCCATTTGGGGTGCAATAAATGCCGAAAACCTCGAAGTATTCCTTTTCTTCTTTAAGTCTCCAGATTACAGTTTACACCTGTGTTTTGAGGCCCAACCAATAAGTGTCCAAATTTTAACCTCTCCAGAGGATGCCATCTCACTTTTTGATTTTATAAAGTTGATCTTGTTCATGGATGGGGTGAAATCCCTAAGAAGGTGGGGGTGGGTGGGAGGTGGGAGGTACCCTCCTTCTCAGCCCTAGCAGAACACCTGACTGCCCCTGATTTGGGGGGCAATGTATTCTCTGCTTTTACAGTAAAATATGACCAACCTGTGATTTTCAACGTTTATTTATTTTTGGGACAGAGAGAGACAGAGCATGAACGGGGGAGGGGCAGAGAGAGAGGGAGACACAGAATCGGAAACAGGCTCCAGGCTCCGAGCCATCAGCCCAGAGCCTGACGCGGGGCTTGAACTCACGGACCGCGAGATCGTGACCTGGCTGAAGTCGGACGCTTAACCAACTGCGCCACCCAGGCGCCCCACCAACCTGTGATTTTCAAAAGGGTGCCCTCTTTTTGCCTTAAAGACAAAAAAAAAAAAAGATATCTGTTACATTTGTTCCCTACCTCTTGGAAAGAAATAAAGAGAAGAAGAGAAGTCTGGTAAAAAGTGCCACAGGTTGTCAACCATGGAAAGTTTTTACTTTTGTGTGGGTTGAATTTGTTCAGTGCTGCGGGAAAACCTGACAATTCTTCCTCCCTGCCTCTCTTAGAAGAAACATCCCTCTGAGGCAAGCTTTTTTCAGGAGGGCTGGGTCTGCGTCTGAACTGAAATCAGCTACCTCAGGAAACTGTGGGTGATATTCTGGCTGTTTATAGAGACGGTTGGAAACAATTCTTGCAGAGTATTTGGAGATCATTGACCACTACAGGTCAGGATCACAGCTGTACAAATGGTTCTTCAAAAACCATGACTATCAGTGAGGTATTTCTGATGGTTGGAGGGAGAGACTTCTTACTGTGACCCTTTGGGGAACAGCGTATTTGCTAGTCAGGAAAACTCTCATTGAGCTTGTCCAGACACACTTTACCCCCAGCAGATGATCTATCTTCCCTCGACTGGGATAAAATGGATTTCTTAGAAAGCCACGAGAAGCTTCAACTGCCAATGACGAATAAGGGAATAAACGATCCTTAAACTGAATTCTGGTTGCTTTCACAAGCAGGTAACTCAACTATAGCCAGCATCTTGGTCATTCCATACCAAACACAGTTCAACAGAGTTACTGATGAATTAAAATGCTCCGATACCCGTGCATATTGTGTGCTGCTATCCTTCGGATGGCTTGAGTTTGCATTCGAGTCTATTAAAATTCGAACGGGACCTCCTTTAGAACTTTACCCATGTCTGTCTTTTGCGATTTATCTCTTTTGATCTGTGGCCACAAATCATGCCTGTGCTCATGACCTAGCTCCTTTACCAGACAGTTATCCTCATGCTGGCTGGACACAGATCTGAATCACTTCTTCTTCCTCACTATTACTCTGCCAATAGTATATACTCGTGGTAAACAAATTGTTATTGAGTGTAAATAGATACCGTTCTAAGAATATTTCCTTTCTGCTAAGCAGAAGGCTGGCATGTATTTAGACATAGATAAATATGTTGATAACTGTAGGTGAAATCAGGACTAAGAATATCCTCATTCGTATTTCTGGTTTACATGGTATTTAAATTCTTTTAGGGAAAATTTTCTATTATAGGCTTTCAAGAATTTCAAAAGAAGAGACAGAAAGAGTGAAGCTGTCAGACTTCCGGAGGCACTTCGATGTTTCTCTCATATTTGGCCTTAACTCCTTTTTGGTGTTTAAGTTTGTTTTCTTTTAAAAGAGAACAGTCTGTCACTGTTCCTCTTTAAAAAAATTCTTAAAAGCCAGATAAGCATACAAACATACTTAATTATGAGTTAATAGTAATAATATCTGAGAAATATCAGGGGTCTTCTCAAAACTTAAAACTAAAATTTCACTTCTTTATTGACTTGGTCTGTCTTCTACCAGGCATAATGAAGTTTCCAGAAGTAATATGATCTATAATTGCTATAACATTACAGACAGAACTACAACCTAAAATAATGTCTTTCTACCCCACGGCTCTCAAGGAGAAATGCCCACAAAATGCAGGCAATGCTATTCATTTTGATCACCAGACTTTCCGATCTATTGCATCCAACAACCACACAGAATTTTTGCCTATACAGACACCTAGTTTTTTAAAAAAGCCCTTTTTGATCTAACTTTAAAAAACATTGTCAATGTCAAGAACACAGAGACTGTAGACCGTGAGTTGTTTATTATGCTAGAAGGAGTCTTCTGTGTTATATTGTTTGTTCGGTATGAAGCAACACTGTGTGCCTGCTGTCCCTTCGGGACCCTCATGAAAAGGAGGCATCCTATCCCCTACCTGTGCCCGTAAATGAATTCTGCGAAGTAAACACAATATATAAAGCCCGGCCTGGCTCCAAAGTCATCTATGTGCCTCCCTTTGGCTGTAGAGGAAGTTAGTAATTCTTATCAGAGGACCAAATTTTGGGTGCCATTATTGGGTCGTGGACAGTATGGTAACAGGAAACCCCTAAGCGGTTTTTAATAACAAGGTCTTCCAGTCTGCTGGCCCTCCAGGAAAGTGCTCCTCACCTTATCCACAAGGTGGAGGAACTTCTATTAATAAAAAAAGAAGTCAGATTCTTTGAGAAATGACGTCGGGGCACTAGGTCATGCAGGGGCCGTGGTTCAATACGTGACTTGAACGATACGTTGTCACGTATGCGACACTGAAATTTGGAGAACTGGAATTTAGTTTATTAGCTTCAATCAACGTGGCATTACTTGCCTCCCGTGAGGAAAACAAACATGCAGGAATTTAACCACTTGACAAAACCGTGACCCCATTACAAGCCAGACAATGAGAAAGGACAATGGAGAAGGAAAGTCAAGACGAAATTATAGTGCTTCATGACTAAACCATGTCATTTATTTCCTGATCCTGACTCACAGCCTCTTCCGCTTATGCACATCAGTTTTGTCCCATCCTTTCCTATGTCTCCAAATTCCTTAGAACATCGGTGTCTGACATCTGTCACCATCAGTGCGGTCGCATTGTTGGGGTTAAATAAAATTGCTTCAAAGCCGTGAACATCCAGACTCAGATCCCGACTCTGCTACCTGCTAGCTGTGTGGCCTCAGACAAGAGCTTTCTAAGCCTTGCTTGCTTTAAAAATGCATTACAGATTTTACACAGCAGCTACAGAACTTACGAAACACAGTAATTTCGTAGAAAATGAGGCTCTGAAATCAGGTCATCATTCTAAGATATTTTCAGAAAAGCAACTCATTGAAAATACCCAGGCTATTTTTTTTGAAGACAAAAGTTTAAACGGGGAGGCATTTGGTTAATTACCATCCTAAGACTTTTAGCACTTGCTGTGTCTGTTAGCAAAGTTAAAGATTTAATTTTTACCCGAAGGCAGTGAACTAATTCTTGATATTCACATGAAAACATTGATTCAGATATTGCTGATTTTAATGTAAAATTTAGAAATAGAGGGGCACCGGGGTGGCTGGGTGGGTGAGTGTCCAATTCTTCCTTTCAGCTCAGGTCAGGATCCTAGGGTCGTGGGATGGGGCCCTGCTCAGCGTGGAGCCTGCTTAAGATTCTGTCTCTCTCCCTCTGTCCCTTTCCTCCACTCACGCCTCCTCTCTCCCTCTCTCTCTCTCTCTCTCTCTCTCCAATAAAATTAAAAACAACTTTAAAATTTAGAGATACAAATAATTGAAGGTTTTATTTGTTTTCATTGAGATGTAATTGACATGCAACATTATGTTAGTTTCAGGTTTGCAACATAATGATTTGAAATTTATATATGTCCTACTGTATGGTCACCACAATAAGCGTAGTTAACATCCATCACCATACATAGTTACAAAAGCTTTTTTCTTTGATGAAAAATTTTAATATTCAGTTCCCCTAGCAACTACACGATTTAGCAAATATCCAGCATTAAGTATAGTCCCCATGATCTACATCACATCCTTTTTTAAAAAGCATTGCTTATTTTAAAAACAATTTAAAATTTTAGATCTTAGAAAATCAGATATAGGGATCTATGAAAACATAACTGAGAGTTTTATAAGCGTCTCTTTTCTTCATTTTTCTCCTAAGGAATCCTTCTTAGAAGCTTAAAAGAAATACGTACGTCAATATTTTGTCCACTATCCATCGTATATTAAGTCTGCTAAAAATTTTAACTTACAATGTCAGCTCTACCAACATTTCCATCATGCATCAGCCTGAAGAATCAAGATCCATGCAGCGGGTGCAAATTTTATACATTTATAACAACTCTGGAATATATCTTTAGATTTTCTGTGGACATTGAAGTGGTCTATTGTGGCCTGTCTCCCCCTTAATTTCATCCCAAAGTGTAAATGAGAGACTGTCAAGCACCAAACACAGCTGGGATAGAGGCGCCCAACAGTGATGTCAAACTCCCCAAAAGTAACAGTCTTAACCTGAGTATTTCAAGAAGTAACAGCAAAGTTTCTTCTTCCTATAACTACATGGAGAAAGTGAAGGACCGACAAGATTTCCCACCCTCCACCGGCGGGAGAGAAAGACGCGATGGGAAGAACCGCTTATGATTCTGCTCAGTGGATTTGTGTAAATCTACACATTATAAAAAATGAAAAAGAACTCACATTGCTCTCAATAGTATGGGCATCGATTTTGTTCCCCTTGGTGATTTAAAAACATATCTGGGTCTGGATGTCTGTGCTCTTAAAACTGCAATCTGTCAACTTTGTTGTTGACATATGGCATTGGTAGGGGTTGATTCATGCTTGTCTTTAAAAAAAAAAAAAACTTCTTAAAACTGTATGCCTTTATCAGAAGTCACCCCCGGGCTATTTACAAGTGCCATGGTTACAGTCCTGCTAGACTGATGATATTCACATGCAGGAAACAATGCAAGGAAAACAGGATTTGAACGGCTCCGACTGCACTGGCCCAAGAATTCCAGGAAGTGATTGTACTTTATGAAACCGTCTGTGCTCCCGCTAGATTGTCTATAGCTTTTAAGGTCAAGTCCTATCACACTGAGTTTGCAATGCCCTTTGTAACAACGCGGAGTGTTTATGGAGCTGAGTACATGCTGTATTGTTTACCAGGCTGTGTGGTTGAAAGGTGCGATATCCCAGTCTGCCGTTCAGGATGGCACTGGGAATCCGTCACGGGCTTTTCCGACACAGGCTTGGGATCGGTTCAAAGAGGCGCTAGCAACAGCCACGACGCTGCTCAGCGCATGGAGAAAGTCACGAAGCCCGCCGGTCTCTGACGGGAGAGCCGGGGTGAGATAAATGTGGGGAGCATTCTGAGTTTATGTTCTAAGAGTTCTGTGCTTCCTGGTGTGGCCGAGCAACCTCTCCTTGGAAGGAGCAAGGGGCTGGTATACAGTATCCCGAGAGTGCGGAAAGGAGATCGAGACAACAATGGAATTTACTTCTTCGTAAGAGAGCTGGGAGGCAGCCAGGCATTCCAGGCCTTCCTTGCTCTCGGATTCTTTGATTTCTCTGCAGTGCATGATGACTAGAGATGCCTCGTGCCGCTGCACTCGGGCTGCTGGAGCCGGTCGGTGGACACTAAATCTCTCTGTAGCTGCCAGACTAGACATGACCTACCAGACCCTAGTTTGCTCCCTTGGGATGAAGGATGTTGAACCAGCAACACCCCATAGCCCTTGTGAAGGACCCTGTAGCCGTGGGACCACCTGGGTCTGCATCCTTTTCACTTGGCATCCACTGCTACCCAGGCTTAAAAGCCAACTGACTTGCTGGAGGTATTCACAGCCTACGCACCAAAGTCATGGCACCTTGGGGGCAACTGTGACCACACACTGTTTTTCTGTACGTGAGCTGAATGAACCTCAGTGGGTGATCCTTGGGGTCAAATCAACCAATGTAAGTTTAATGCAGCCTATTCGTTTGCAGGTTAAGTGACTGTCAGTAAGTGCCATTTCCTCTAGGGTGGGAAATCAACGGACGACAGTGAGATACACTCCATCCAGCCTGACATTATGCACCTCAATATGTATCTAGTTTCACGATGGGGAGTTGTATTTTGTTGAATGTATTTATTTTTTAAATTTACGGATATCCTCAGATTCATCTTTAAATTGATAGGTATGCTGTGAACAAAATTTCCCAGCTTTCTTTAAACTTTTTAGTAAAACTCGGGGTGCCTGGGTGGCTCAGTCGGTTGAGCGTCCGACTTCGGCTCAGGTCATGATCTTGCGGTTCATGAGTTCGAGCCCCATGTCGGGCTCTGGGCTGACAGCTCGGAGGCCGGAGCCTGCTTCGGATTCTGTGTCTCCCTCTCTCTCTCTGCCCCCCTCCCCCCCCCCTCTCTCTCTCTCTCTCTCAAAAACAAATAAACATTAAGTTTTTTTTAATTCTTTAAACTTTTTAGTAAAACTTAGTTCTTCCAAGTGGGCTCATAGAGGGTCATAGTTGGATGCAGTAGTGAGTATAACTGCCTATTAAAAAAATGAATTGTTTGCTAACTACTAGTCAAAACACACAAAACTAAATAAGATAAAAACAGAGAGGGGTGGAGGCAAACCATAACAGACTCTTAAATACAGAGAACAAAACTGAGGGTTGCTGGAGGGAAGGGAGGGCGGATGGGCTAAATGTGTGGTGGGCATTAAGGAGGACACCGTTGGGATGAGCACTGAGTGTTATATGTAAGTTACGAATCACTAAATTCCACTCCTGAAACCATCGTTACATTAAGTGACTTGGATTTAAATAAAATTCAAAATAAAATAAAAATAAAAGACAGCACTCATCAGGCAAAAAAATATGGTAGAAAACACAGATCAGTAGTCCTATATCTTCGCTCTGGTTTTGGCTTTGGCACTAACTACTAGGAAGTTTCACTTCTGCTGTTTGTAAGCATTGGGATAATCACTCCCTGAACCTTTGTCTTTTCATCTTCAAATGGAGGAGCTTTAAATAGGTGATCTCTAAGGGCTTTCACATCTATAAAGATAGGATCTGAATATTTGGCCTCTAGAAAAGAAGAGTCTGTGGAGGGGGAGGGTGAAGGCTTCCCGGAGAAAATAGGAAAATAGAAAAACACACATAGGGGAAAAAGAACCAAGGTACAAAATTTTGAGGATGAATCCGGATGCAAAAAGAAAAATAAGACTTGGTACTTTATGTTTGCATAGCACTTTTTAAAAAAACACTCCAGCAAAAAAAAAAAAAAAACGAAAAACGAAAAAACAAAGCGATTCCACATTCATTAAATCCTCAGAAAAAGCCTGGGAGGTTGATATGATAATTTTCAATTCACAAATAAGGAAGCTGAGTCTTGTCGAAAGTACATGGTGTTGAAGGCTTGCATACAAACAACCCAAATGAAGCTCTCTGGATCCAAGACCAGGGTTTCTTAAACAGTCCAAATAAAAGGGCAGTGGTGGTGCCTGATGGGGAAGATTTACAATTGAGAACACGTCTATGCTCGGTTCTCCTTTCTGTATCGTGTTTTGCTTTCTCGATGTTTCACGTGGCAAAATGCAAAAGGCCACTCACTGGCCCTTTGTAAGAACATTTTCTGACTTTAACTGTGCTAATTTTATTTTTCACCCTGTGAAGACATGCACACGTAGAAAAGAAAGGAAATTATGGAGCTATTTATTTGGGGTATAGCTTGGCTAAAAGAAATATATACATTAGAGATTATGAAAACCATTTTTTGTGCCCTAAATACTCTCAGCACATTGTCAGATGATGTAAATAAATAGTAATTGCTTTGTTTATTCAATATTTAGGCAGTTAGAGCTAACAAAAGCATTGAGTGTTATATATATGAATACAAAATATGTGAGGCGCAAAAATGCAGTTTTGTAGGGGAAAATATAGTTTGCAATTCTTGTATTAGAAAAGAGGAAAGACTTAAATTTAAATGACCTCAATACCGATTCTAAGAAATTAGAAAAGGAGCAAGAGAAGAAACCCAATGAAAGAAGTAATACGAATAAGTCCAGAAACAAATAAAACAGTAAAATTTCTGATAAATATTCAAAAAGCTACAGGTTGTTTGGGAAGACAAAATTCTGGTAGGTTTATCATAAAGAGGATATGCAAACAAATAGCATAGGCATATAAAAGGAGAAATAAATATTATTCCCACAGATGTTTAAGAAGAAAATATGATGAACATCTTTAGGCTTGTAAGTTTGTAAACTGATGAAATATATGAATTTGTAGGAAACAGAAACTTTGAAAAATAAGTCAAGAGGAAATAGAAATCCCTTACAAATTAGAGGGGCGCCTGGGTGGCTCATTTGGTTAATCCTCCGACTTGGGCTCAGGTGATGATCTCGCAGTTTGTGAGTTCAAGCCCTGCATCAGGCTCTGTGCTGACAGCTCAGAGCCTGGAGCCTGCTTCTGATTCTGTGTGTCTCTCTCTCTCTCTGCCCCTCCCCCGCTTGTGCTCTGTCTCTCTCTGTTTCTCAAAAATGAATACAGGCAAAAAAAAATTTTTTTTAATAAAAAAAAAAGAAATCCCTTACAAATTAGAAATATAATTGAATCTGTAGTTTAAAACCTCATAAAGGAAATGTCATGCCAGATTTTTTGACTTGGGAATTCTACCAAACGTTTTTTACACAGACTCTTCTAAACAATAGAAAAAGATGGAACACTTCCTACCATATTTCATGAGACTTGTACAAAAACTAGCCAAGAACAAAGCAACGCAAGGAATATTGCAAGTCGAGATTATTGTCATTCACTACATTAACAAGTTGAGATAAGCCAGATAAGTACCCCCAGAGCAGCAAAAAATTGTATAATGACATTCAATAACCGTTTCTAATAAAACTTTTGGCAACGTAAGAATAGGAGACAATGTCTTTAACTTGATGAAGGAGATCTGTAAAACTCCAGAGCAAACATCATACATAATAGGAAAAAATTGAAACTCTTTCTTCCGAAATTATGAGCAAATCAGGGATGACCCTGTCACCACTTATTTTCCACATCGTCATGGAAGTTCCAACCATCAGAGTAAAACATAAATAATTGATTAATGAAATCCATCAATCAAGAACTAAGAAGTTCAAGAATTGAAAAGAAAGGAACGGATCTTTTGTTACTAATAGGTGATATGAAAACCCAAAATATCAAAAGATGAATTATTTCATTTTTTAAATTAATAACAAATCAATTAGCAAACAAAATTCATTTCTAGCTATGTTCAGAGACAAAATGTATTTTAAAATACCTTCTACAGGGGCGCCTGGGTGGCTCAGTCAGTTAAGCATTCGGCTCAGGTCACGACCTCATGGTTCGTGAGTTCAAGTCCAGGATCAGGCTCTATGCTGACAGTGCAGAGTCTGTTTGGGATTCCCTTTCTCTTTCTCTCTCTCTCTCTCTTTCTCTCTCTCAAAATAAATAAATAAACTTGAAAATAAAATACCTTCGATGATAAGTGAAATAAGTCAGTCAGACAAGGACAGATATCTTATGTTTTCACTAATATCTGGATCTTGAGAAACTTAACAGAAGACCATGGAGGAAGGGAAGGGGAAAAATATAGTTACAAACAGAGAGGGAGGGAAGCAAACTGTAAGAAACTCTTAAATACAGAGAACAAACTGAGGGTGGATGGGGGTGGGAGGGAGGGGAGGGTGGGTGAGGGGTATTGAGGAGGGCACCTGTTGGGATGAGCACTGGGTGTTGTATGTAAGCCAACTTGACAATAAATTATATTAAAAACAAAATAAATAAATAAATAAATAAATAAATAAATAAATTACCTTCTACAAAAGCAACAAATGATATAAAGTACATAAATACATAAGAATAAATCTAACAAAAACATATACAAGGTATGCATAATTAGAAGGCTTTTCAAAGTTCATTAAAGAACTCAATTAATGGAAAAATACACCATGTTCTCAAGATATGAAGAGTCATATCATAAGGTTGTAAATTCTCCTCAAATGGACCTAAACAGTAAATATGATTACAATCACAATTTCAAAAAGTTTATTTTTGAAATTTAACAAGCTGATTTTGAAATTTACATAACAGAATGAAAGGAAAATGGACAGCCAATATCTTTTCAGGGAAGGAAAATAAAAAGAAGGAATCCGTGTTCTTAGCTGTAGAGACTCATGTAAAACTATGCTAATTAGGATACCAACAAGTCGATATTGCACGCTAATTAACAACGAGATCAAAGGAATGGAATGGAGAACTTAGAAGCAAACCCACGTATAACATGGAAACTCAATTTATGACAGAGATGGCATTTGAAATCAATAAAAAAAAGACAGACTATTTAATAAACACTACATCCAAAAAAAACTTTAAGATTTTTTTAAGTAATCTCTACACCCAACGTGGGGCCCAAACTCACATACCCAAGATCAAGAGCCTCATGGTGTACTGACTGAGCCAGCCAGGTGCCCCCTACATTCAAACTTTTAAAATTGAAATTACACCCCTTTCTCATAGTATACACAAAAATCAAATTCCAAGAGGATTGAAGAAGTAAAGGTGAAAATCAGAAGTACAGAATCCCAAGAGGAGGTATCTATAAACAGAACTTAAAATTCACAAACCCTAAATAATACGGTTGAAGAATTTAATGACTTTAAAATTAAGAACAATTTCTTTGTCCAATGAGCCCACCAGGAGAGTGAAAATAATTAGCTTTGGAGTGAGAAACCATAATTACCCTGTATATAATGTATAAAAGTAAAGAAACTCCACATAGTTAAAATTTTGGCCTATCACTATTACTGCTTTATTAAGAGCTTGAATCAATTCATAAGGAAAAGAGGAGTAACATCATAGAAACATGGGCAGATTACCAAAAAGTAATTCCAAAGAAAGTAAACACACATGGCCACATGAAGAGATGTTCAGCTTCTTCAGTAATCAGAGAAATGCAAAGACAAGATCACAATGAGATTCACTCCATAGGTACCAGATTGAAGAAACAAAAACAATTTTGGACATTAGCATGTGTGAGAGACGAGGTTGAACCATAGGAACTCTCATCTACATCTGGGCGGGAGGCGGGGTTTAAATGTGTACTACTACTTGGAAAACAGTTTGGAATTGCCAAGAAATCGGAACATTCATAGTTTATGACCCACTAATCCACTTCGAAGTCCATACTCAGAGACTCTTGCATATGCACACCAGGAGACAAGTACCCGAAAATCCGTATCGGTGTTCCTTGGAGGGGTCCCAAACTAGCATTCACACGTGGGCCAAAATCAGAGGAAATAAAGCAGAATGAACAAATTCTAATGTGCATCAAGGTAGAATAAATGAATTCATGTGAAGGAATACCCCCCAACAGTGGAAAAGAGTGAGCTACAGACACAAGCATCAACGTGGAGAGGTCCCTAAATGATAATATTGAGCAAGAGAAGAAAGTCCCAGGGAAGTATAAACACTTGTATTTATTTGATATCTTTGATATTTCCTTGATATAAAATCCCACAAAAGTCAAAACTAAACTATAGTCTGTTTAGGAATGTGTACAGGAATGTTGAAACAACACGCGCACACACACACACACACACACGCACACACCTGTATACAGACATAGACATGGATATATACTTCTTAAAGCAGGGGATGATTGACACAAAATTCAAGATAGTGGTTACCTCTGATGGGATACAGGGAGCAGCTGAAAGTTTCACGCAGGAGGATTTAAGCGATAAGTTCTGTTCTGTTGCTAAAGCTGGGTGGTAGACAGGTGGGTATTCATTTTATTGTAATCCTTTACAGTACGGGTATACTTTAGACACTTCTGCGTATGGATGATACGCCTCGTAATAAAAATAAACAAATCTATGCTTCCCTCACCGTTCATGCCCAGAAGCACTTCAAAATAGCTTAGTCTTTGCCTCTGGATCATTTCGGTCGGAAATGTTTAGGAAGCCCTGCCTCAGTCAGTGTAAGTGATGAGCTTTAAGGTTTGTCTGGATGAGATAATACATCACGAGAGAGGGCGCCGACTTCCCCAGGGTGGGGGGACGTGAGAGGTAAGAGATAGGAATTAGTGGGCACCATTGCCAACATGCTTCACATAGTCATTTCACCCAATGTGGTCCCTGCCTTGCAGAATTGCCAAAAGTTGGAAATCCTACATCAGTCACCACTTCCCTGGTGACGTAAGCTCTTCATGTAAATTCCGCATCATGGAGGGCTGAATATTCATCACAAAATAGGAGGAAATGGAAAACAAAGACGGAGCCCAAGAAGTGGAATGCAAGGGCTGGGGTTTCTCCCTAAATTTCCCTTACACGTGTGTTGAGGTTCTCCTTGGTTAAGTATCGGAAAACACGTCATGTTTTATGGGGAGGGGGTTCCCCCTAAAAAGAACAGTTTATTCCTTCCCATACTAGAAAGAATGGCAGTGTTTTCATTCCTTATTACATGATAGCGCCAGAAGGGAGGGATCTTGTTTAGGGATATACACACGTTTGTGAAATTATAAAGAAAAGCTGGGAATAACAGAAAAATGAAATGGGCACTTACCTCTGGCAAGGGTGGCATGATCCCTGAGATTTACCAGGTAAGGAGGACAGTTCTAAAACACTGGCAATATCCGATTTTTTAATCTGGCCGATGGGTCTGTGGCCTTTCCTTTCATTTGTTACTCTTTCAACCATGTGTAAACGTTTTACACTCTCTTTTCTACGCATTATAAATTTCCCAGGACAGGTTTATTTGCTTTCTTTTACCCAAAGTTCTATTTCGATGTGAAAAAAAGAAAAAGCAGCAATAAACATAGGAGCAGGTACCGAATCCAGCAGGCCAGCGTGAGAGAAATTTGTCACGTACACCTGTGCTTTCGTCAGGCTCAGAATTTTAAATACACGCTTTTCACAGGAGACATTTTAAATGCTCTCCCTCTGACCCAGACAAGTCACAAGCATCTGCTGGGATGCTATGGGTTGACTGAAAACGGAAAGGAATACCAGAAGAAGAGAAGCCACTGAGTTTGCGACCCAGTTGGCCTGCCAGAAGCAATTCGAGAAAGATTCCAAAAGCGTCATGTCAATAGACGTCGAACAACACTGAGTCAGCTAGATAGCTGCCCCTGTGTATATCAGTTTGCTTGCTGTGGCCTTAGCTATGTCTTCCGCCCCATAATAATGATTATCAGTGTGCCCTTTTGCTCTCAAAAACATCCTAGTAAATTAAGTGGTCGTTCAGCACATAAGGGAAAAAATTTAATGGTACTGTGGGAGGTCAAGGACTCATCCAGGAAGACTTTGTTTTCTGGTTTTGTGTTTGTTTTTTATTTTAGAGAGAGAGTGTGTGTGTGCAAGCAGGGGAGAGGGCAGAGGGAGAGAAAGAGAGAGAGAGAGAAAGAGAGAGAGAGAGAGAGAGACGGAGAATCTCAAGCAGGCTCCACACTCAGCACAGAGCTTGACACAGGGCTCGATCACTGGACCCTGGGATCATGACCAGGACTGAAACCACGAGTCAGATGTTCAACCATCCAGGAGCCCCTGATCCAGGAAGACTTTATAAAAAGGGAGAATCTGAAGCTTAGATGCTAGGCTGTAACTGGCAAGAAAAAAAAAAAAGAAAGAATGGAGAAAACTGTTGAAAAAGAAATCGAGAGAGAGAAAAGAAAAGGGAGAAGAAGATCTGTATGAAAACGAAATGTACAAAGAGACAGAGAACAGAAACACACTCCTCAATACAGAGAACAAACTGGGGGTTGCCAGCGGGGAGGGTGGGGTGTTGGCAAAATAGGCAAAGGGGATTAAGAGCTACGAACTTCCTGTTGTAAAGGGGGTAAGTCACAGAGATGAAAAGTACAGCAAAGTCGCTAAGATGGCAATAACTTTGGATGGTGACAGATGGGAGCTACTCTTGTGGTGAGAATTCGTAACGTACAGACTTGTCCAATCACCCTGTCGTGCGCCTGAAACGAACATAACATTGCGTGTCAACTGCATTTCAATAAAAATAAATAAACACACAAATAAATAGGGAAAAAAATGCAAGAGGAGTAGCTCTGATTTTCTGGACCAACTTTTCTTTTGCTTTGAGCTTCTGAAGAGCGTGCCTGGGGTTCTTTGCCCCTCGATTCCCTTTCCATCCAAGATGGGAACTGGAAGGTCCAGTTGGGACACCTGGGAACTGGAAGGATCAGAGTTGACTGAGCGATTAGGGAGGGGCTCATTTCAAGCCCTCCACCATGTCTGTGGAAGAAAGGGTGGAAGCTTCCCCCACACACCCCCCCCCCTCCCGTCCTACCCAGGAGAACTTGTGACCTGTGTTCTTGTTATTCCCCAATACACATTCTTGTGGCTTTGTTAGTTAATTGGAATGCTGGAATTTATGAGCTCTCCTCTGTTGACCCCTTTGGGCTGAATTTATCAACATTCTCCCATTTTATTAACAAAAGAAAAGAAATTATTTTTAGGTGTGATGACCACAGAAGGCTGACACCAGACCCTCCCAAGCATGTTGCAACTCTGCAAGATGGTCCTGTGAGGCTCTTTCTCCCCACACGTGGTCTCAGCTCATAAGTCATTGTTTTGCAAACCTTGTCCTAAGAGGGTCAAGTCACAAAGTTTTTGTTTTGTTTTGCTTTTGCTTTTAAGATAATCTCAATTTGCATATAACCATACGGCGAATTATAATAGCTTATAGCAGAAAGGGGAGGGACAGAGAGAGAAAACAGAGTAAGGAGTGAGCAGAAATGATGACGCGTCACAGAGAAACTGGAAAACTACAAGTTGTGATAGGAATTGTTTTCTTTTTCTTTTTTCATCTTTTCTTTCTAAACAGTGACTGAATCAGGAGGGGTGAGATCTGACGGGGGTCCCAGATGCAATATGTCTGCAGGTTTGTGGATGAGGAGGTGAGGAGTTGGACCAGCTAGGAAACCCTTCAGGGAACGAAATTCAAATGAACAAGTTTCAGCATCCCACAGGCATACTCAGCCTGGGGGAGATCTCAGCCTCCAGACACCCCAGGAAAAACATGAATAGTGGAGTCACTAGAATATAAGCGATTTAATTTGACTCAGGAGAATGAGTAGAGAGAAAAGCCCAGGTTCCCAGCAGTGGAATCAGACACTCCTAGGAGGAAAAAAAAATGCCATTTGCTAATTTATTCATTGACTTATTTATTCAAAATGAATAACAATAATCAAGTCATGGTTTAGCTACAAGAGGAACATTTTATTGCTCTCAGGTCTGCTAAACTCTGGGTATGAATTTCTTGACCACTCAGAATTATTCTAAAATGCTGCAACATATTTAAGAAAGACCCTTGGTGGGGCGCCTGGGTGGCTCAGTCAGTTAAGCCTCTGACTTCATGTCATGATCACACAGTTCGTGAGTTCGAGCCCCACGTCGGGCTCTGTGCTGACAGCTCGGAGCCTGGAGCCTGTTTCGGATGCTGTGTCTCTCTCTCTATGCCCTTTCCCTGTACATGCTCTGTTTCTCTCTCAAAATAATAAATAAACATTAAAAAATTTAAAAAAAGACTGTTGGTGGCAAAAAGACTCACACCAAAACTTAAGCAGATTCATGCCAACTCTAATGGTTCAATAAACATGATCAGTCATGTCTTCACTTTTCTTGGTCTCAAGGCTGCCACTTTTTCTACATGGGCAACTCAGTTCTCCCCTTGAGTATCTGTTTAAAAAAAGAAAGGAGTCAGGAGTCCTATGTTAGACTGTCCCTTGACTCCCGTGGCAAAAGTGTTGAGACTTATGAATACGAAGGACAATGACAAAGCAATGTACAAGAATTTCTCCCCATGCACACCAACTCCAACAAATGTCATAATAATGAAGATTTGGGAAGTGGAAACTTTTCAGTAAAGTAAAAGGTCTTGACAGAATTGAACTTGGAACAAGGAAGAGAGGCATATAATTTGTGTTTTAGAACGTAGATGTCCACCATATATATATATATATATATATATATATATATATATACTTGTTCAATCCTCATTAAAGCGCTGTGCCAAGTATTTATTTTTTCCCACTCTTTTTCCAAATAATGGGCGAGGTCCACTCTTTCCCAGAATGGAAAAGGTGGTGATGGCAACTTCCCCTCAAGAAACTAGCTGAGCCTCTTAGCTGGGATGCCAAAGGGAAGCCATCCAGAAAGAAAGCTTCCAAGTATCGGGACGGGATTTTTCTCTTGCACATTCAAGTTCACTTGCCCCTTTAGACGACTTTCAGCATCTCCCCCTTTTTAAAACAAATCCACTTGGGAGAAGTCTTCATTTTAAGTGCTATCGACATCTGGATTAATTTTGAAGTGATGCCTCGGTAGAAACTTGTGCATAGTCAGATGACTCTTGCAGAAGGACAAGTGACTGATGAGTATGGATGTGAAGGTGGAAGAGAGATGGCAAAGACTTCAGGAGACAGACAACAGTAGAAGAGAAGAGGAGAGGACAAGGAAGCTTAATTTCTCAGATTTAAAACTTTTATCTGAACTAGATCTGGTCGTTTTAGGAATTAGCTCCTGCAATGCCATGCAATACCCAGTCATCTGGCAAAGCTTTATTGAACACCTGGTATGTTCCAGACACTCAATTGAAGTCTAGGGATTCAAGACTGAACAAGACATAGAGATGACTTCTTTCACAGACTGCCTCCCGGAGGAAATTACATCTACATTGAGCTGTGAAGAATGAATTCATAAGAAGGGCAGGTAGCCAGACATGGCCATGTGTGACTCCCAGTTCAAAGGGACCCTCAAGGATTGCTTACGATTCTTTCATTTTTCCTCAAAGTCTCTACACTTTCTCTCCTGGAGCCTTCAGTGCCACCTCCTATCTACTTGCTGTCAGGAGACGACCTAGGCTCCTGTTTCTCAGAGAAAGAGGGGCTACCATTCATGAAATCTTCAGTTTCTCTCCAACATCACTCATCTATAACTCCCCATTCCCACCTAAGACGAGGTGAGTCTTACAGGAAAATGTATCCACGCCCCCCCCCCCCACCTTGATGTAACCAAGTCTCTCTTCAGTCACTGAAACCTGTACCTTTTCTATCTTTTCTGGAACCTATGACACCTCTGTCTCCAACTTCTCTTATGCCTTCATCTTATTTCTTAGCCCTAGTTCAGCATGAAAAATGCTCAGTTTTTCTCCCTCTTAAAAGCACACACACACACACACACACACACACACTCACAAATGTTTATTAAAACAATTCCCATCTGGTTTTCCCCTACCTGTACTTCAGTTGTTTTTATTAATCTCCTCATTTACAAATCAATGAATTCTTAGCAGCTCTTGACCTAATTGACCTTTCTGTGCTATTAGACATTACTGTGTCTTCCTTCTTGCAGTGTCCTCCTTTCTAAAATATTAACTCCTTCCCTGTTCTTTTATCTATTTAATTATTCCTTCTAGATATCTTCTCATTCCTCAGCCTTTAAATATTTGTAGCCCCAAGGGTTCAGGTCTTGATCTGCTTCTCATTCCATTAGCTCTCCCAGGTAATTTTATTCATTTTTAGAGCTTCCTCTCTCTGACTTCTTATGCCCGACCAAAAATAATTTCTCGTAGATCTCTTTTCCTTATATTTATCAGTTCTAACCTAAATCCAACGTACTGTCATTACGCAATGTTGGCCAGCCTCGTCTCTCACCTTGTTTAGAATTAAAGCCTATTAATGCATCTCTGCCTCTATTCTGGCAACCTTCCAATTCTTCTTCCACTGTTTGCCAGAGAGATCTTTCTAAGTGATAAGTCTTATTTTGTTCTCCTGCTTCAACACTGGAGTGGCTCTTCATTGCCTTCAGGATACAGTTCAAATCCTTATGAAAATTATCATTGTGACACAGAGACTCACTTAAGATCAGACCCAATCTACTTTGTTGATCCCTCTCCCCTTCTTTCCACTCCAAGCACACGCTTGGGGAAATTTTTCAATACCCTCCAACCACACCATGATTTGCACACTGCATGCCTTTGCTTCTGCTGAAATTTCAGCCTGGAATCCCTTACTTGAATTTCTACGCATGGAAAAATTATACTCACTCTTCAAAATACAAAAAAACTATTGCATCCTCTGCAAAGCAATTTTTTTTTTTTTTTGAGAGTAAGAGAGCAGGGGAGAGACAGAGAGAGGGGAGAGAGAAAGAATCCCAAACGGGCTCCACACTGCTAGCATGGAGCCCAGTGCAGGCCTCAAACCCACGAACCAGGAGATCATGACTTGAGCTGAAGTCAAGAGTCAGGCGTTTAACCAACTGAGCCACTCAGGCACCCCTGCCAAGCATTTCTTGATATCCCTCCTTACTCTCTCTACAAAAACACATCTCCCAGGCAAATTTAGTTACTGTTCCTTACTTTCTCTTCTAATATTTTATTCATTCCACTACTTATAGCCCTTACCATATTGTTTCATGATCATATGATAACTGTGTTTCTCCTAGGAATTCAAGGGCCTAACCCATCATGTTAAGGACGGGTAATGTCACTACTGGAGCAACAACGATCTAGAACACTCAAGCTAGTGAGCCATCTGATAGACTGCCGTGTGTAGTTAGTATCCTCCTGCTGGAGAGGAAAGTCGATCTAATAACTTCTGAAAGTGTCTGTACTACCATGGTTCTTTGAACAGCTTCTTGTGCCGTTGCTTCACCACAGAATCCACCTAGCTGATGCCTTTGTTTTCTGAAGGCCACCCTGTGAACAGCGGCAGAAAAAGCAGCATCTCTCTTACCACATCACAGGCGCCATTATCGAAGGCGACATCTTGACAGCATGCAGGCTTGCTCTCATTCCCAATTGCCTGGATGAACAGAATGCCATTTTTAGGGCTGTTCCATAAACAGAATCATGTTGAGAAAGGGTCACAGCCCTTGGGCTTTCCAATATGTGGCTTACTGTGGTACACAGAATAGTAGAAATGAATTTACCGTGTGTTATTGACCTGTTGGTTCAAAAGAACTTCCTTAAGATCAACCCAAAAAAGAGGGTGCTTCTGAAGTCTGAGGAACTTTTTCTTTTTCTAAAATGGGAATTGAAACGGAGATGGAGCTACAAACCCAAGAGAAAATTTAATCTAATCGTAAGTGCTGGAAATCCCAAGTGAGCATCTACCATGAGCCAGTTGAGTGAAATATAAACAGACACGTGACTGTACAAATAACATTATATGGAAAGGATTTAAGCTCCGTGAATACATTCCCAGACAAAATTCTTTTAAGCGACAGTTTTAGAATACACGATGGAAGTGGTGGGCCTCATGTGAACAGTGACAAAATGGTAGCAGTTCAACTTTGAAAATTTGCCCTGTTCTTTCACCTTCTCCAGTACAGTATGGACGAAACATCTGCTTCACAGAAAGACATTAGGTTAAGTACGATAAGTGAAATGGTAGTTGCCTTGGTTCTTAGGAGCAGCCACACACGATAAGGCCAAGGCATTTTCATCTCTACTGTATATTGTTCATTCATTCAGCAATAGTCACTGTGCACTCACTATGTGTCAAGCCCTGCTCTAAGTGTGGGGATGAGTAGAGAACAGAAGAGACAAGAAGAACAAACATTCAGTGGAGGAAGAGAAAAGCAAATGAAAGAAAGAAGCTATATATTGGAAGATGGTAAATTGTATGGTGAAAAATCAAGGGAAGGGGGACAGGGAAGTCTAGGGTTGGAGGTGGATTCCAACTTTGATGGCATGATGCTCTGGGAAGACCTCACTGACAGCAACAGTTGAAAGGCACCGGAAGAGATAAACGACATGAGCTGCAAACAGGAAGGTATCTGGAAGAAGAGCATCTGGGGCAGGGGGCAGGGGCACCCAGGTGGGAAGGGTTTGAGATGGGAACAGGACTCTGCATTCAAGGAACGGTGAAAAGGCCAAGGTGAGGGGAGAAAGATCCGAGTTAGCAGGAGACCAGATGCACAGAGCCTTAGAGTCCGTTAAAAGGATTTGCTTCTCTGAGAGAGATGGGGAGTCACTGGGGGACTTTACTTAGAAGAGACACATGGTCTCCCGTGAGTCTTAAAGCTATTCCTCTGGCTGCTGTTTTGAGAATAGATTTGTGGGAAGGTAGGCTGTTGTAGTAACGCAGTTCATGGTTAGGGCAGGAAGGTAGCAATGGAGGCCATGGAAATTGGTCAGACTGAGTGTATTTTGTAGGTAGAGACCACAGGATTTCCTATTGCAATGAACTTGGGAGTAAGAGAAAGGAAGGAGTTGAGACTGACAGCATGACTATCGTCCTGGCAAATGGAAGAATGTACTGGTCGTTATGATTCTACTGGTGTGAAATTAGTTCAATTTGGGGGAACTTAAGGCAAATAATTTAATGTGATCTCTTCTTCTACATGTGTGTATATCTTTCCAAATGGTAAAAATGTGAATACTCAGTTAAGAAGGTTCAGGGGCGCCTGGGTGGCTCAGTTGGCTGAGCGACCGACTCAGGTCGCTGACCGGCTGAGCGACCGGCTCAGGTCATGATCTCACAGCTCGTGAGTTTGAGCCCCGCGTCGGGCTCTGTGCTGACAGCTCGGAGCCTGGAGCCTGCTTCGGATTCTGTGTCTCCCTCTCTCTCTGCCCCTAACCCACTCGCATCACATTCTGTCTCTGTCTCTCTCAAAAATAAATAAACACTAAAAAAAATTTTTTAAAGAAGTTTTAAAGACCTTGATTGAAAGAAGTTATATAATATTTTTTGCACATATATATGTGTGTGTGCATATATATATGCACATATATGCACACACATATATGTAAATAGCTTTAAAAGGCTCACTTGATCCTAACAAAATATCTGTGATATAAACAGTTTTTTACAAAAAAAAAAAGATCCACGTTGAGGGGCGCCTCGGTGGCTCAGTCTGTTGAGCATATGACTCATGATTTCAGCTCAGGTCATGATTCTAGGGTCATGGGATTGAGCCCCATGTTGGGCTCTGCACTGAGGGTAGAGCCTGCTTGGGATTCTCTCTCTCTCTCTCTCTCTCTCTCTCTCCCTCCCTCTGCCCCTCTTCTTCTCTCTTTCTCTGTCTCTCTCTTTCAAAAAAAAAAAAAAGGTCCACATGAAAGGGACAGACAGTACAGTGTTATTACCCAGACTTTACAAATGAAGAAACCGAGGCCCTGAGAAATTGTCACGCTGTTAGGATGCAGTTCTGGTTCCTTCTCCAGGGAACTTCTACCGTAAACATTGCCTCTCTGATCACATTAAGCCCATGCATGTTACTTGGATAAGAGTCATGATTTCTGTATGGAAGGGCTCTTGTGTTCTAACAACGAATGACACCCCCCCCCCAGCTAGAGACTGTGGATTGCTATTCTAAAAGATGATATATTACCAGATGTTTGCTTTTTTTTTCTTTAAATCCTACTTCCCCATCCTTCAAGTTAGAAAGTCTTTAATCTGCGGCTCTGTCGTGCCAGATGTATCAAAGCTAAACTGTGAGGGTTGACTTGAAATGCAAATACTATTTTAACACTTTTCCAGCAAATACTACCTCTTGTACTAATGCTAGAGAATGTGAGATCAGTGGGTTGTGGAGTTCGGGTTATTTCTGCTTTTCGACGGCCTCTGCTTGCTATCCTAGAATGTTCTGAAGGCAGCAAGTTGTGCTAGAAGAGAAAGTTTATAACAATTTGTATTTCCTCTGCTGTGGGGCAAAGAAAACCTTAAATGTCGGTTTTATAGTCTTCTATACCCTCGGGGGAATTTAGGTATGCAGCGCTTTGGCTGAGATAGGAAAGGAACAGCTCAGAGGTGGGGGCTGCTGCTTAAAATGTTCCTTTGTTTCGTTTTTTTCCTGTTATTGTATATGAAACTTTGAAACCATCCTGACTTTCCATTGCAGAGTCACAGACAAGCACAGGTACCAATAGCGGGGACTGCTTACATGAGGGGTGTACTGGGTTACTGGCTTTTTTGGGGCTCCGAATGCAAGCAGAGGGGCTTCGTGAAGAAGTTTCCACCGTGAGATTCAGAAGTCTGCCGGTTAGGGTAAGCTGTAACCCTTTGTCACCTTTGCGTGAAGGGTATCCTGTAAGGACATTCAACAAGGGAGCTTTCCAGGGATACAAGCAAGCGTAAAGCGTGGTCCTAGTTTACCCCCAAATCAAGTGGAAACTCAAAGGCTATGGGTTCTAAACTCAGTCTGTTTACTTGCCTTGTAAGCGAGGCAAAGTGTCTTTCAATTCCTTCTGCCTCCATTTCTTCATCTACTGAGTGTTGAATGCCACCAGTGTTAATGTAAATACACAGATATCATCATTTCTTGGAAAATAAGGACTTTGTTTAGCCAACAAGTCTCCCTTTTCTGCAGAGCACGGTGTGAATCGGAACTCCTGGGTCTCACTCCGAAATTGGTGAAGATATTCTCAAGATGCTATGGAAAAGGCACTTTGGCTTTAGGTACATCACCCGATGACTGCAGAACTCTGGGAAGATCTCTTTTATTTTTCTTTTGGATAAATTACTCTGAAGAGATGAACTTAAAGTTCTGCTGGACTGACCCCATCTACCATGTTGAACAGCAAATTCCACCTTCACTTGCTGGGTTTATATTCCATACTCTCGCCTACGCCACCTCTCTTCCCAAACACCACACACACACACACACACACACTTTTATGATTATTATTGGTTAGTCATTCTCCAGCTACAAGAGGAAGGTAAACAGTGTTGGTGAAGAGACAGAGCAAACCATATATTTGGACCAACCTTTTAGGAGTGTTCATTTTAATTTTTATCTTGCTCCTGCTGATGGTAAATTTTAAGGGCTTGCTGCAAAGACCGGTCCCATCGCTCTGTTGCTAATGACTGGAGTGACCTCTAGTGGTGCCTTTATTATACGAGGAGGAAAAAAAAAAAAAAAAAAAAAAAAGCCCCAAGTCCGAGCATCAGCTTTCTTACTGTGTTGCTTGTAAACTCAAAATTCACAAATTGCTCAAGAGGAAGCGAATGTAGCGTTTGAGCTGACCGGTTTCATCATGAACACGTTAACGTCCACGGAGTAGTTTCAGCAATCCCTTCTGAACATCGTCACACCCTCACTACCATTTGGCTTTGTTTGCTTTACTCCGGAACCAGAGGAGTCCCATTCAGTTAGGACTACTTGGTTGCCCCCCAGGTACCGGACACTGTGCTCAACAGAAAGGGATACACGAAGATGCAAACTGGCCAGGCCCCTGCTCTCAAGGAGCTTCTTCCTGAGGGAAGGGATGGCGGATTCATTCGAGAAGGAGGAAAGCACTAAAAAGAAGGGCCTACTCAGAAGGTACTAAAACAGATGTGAGTGCAAAAAATTACCCCCATTTGATGCTTTCTGAAATTGTACCCAACCTTTCTCTTTCTGATGTGCGAAGAAACAGACGCCCTTTAAATAAAGCAAGCAGAAGAGAGCGTGTGTATCCACTGAGATACAAGAGAATTCTCTCCCACGGGCTGGGAGGCATTGCCGGACAGTAGAGCCAGGGAGCAAAAAAAAAAAAAAAAGAAAAGAAAAGAAAAGAAAAAAGGAAAAGAAAAAGAAAAAATCCTCCACTCTGCTGTGTTTTTCAAATCCAGGTTAAATAATGCAAATTCAGACTTCACAGGCCGTCTAAAGAAGTCATTTTAAATCTGTTGTGTTATTAGCAATTCTAGCTCACTTAGCTCCTGGGTAATTGTGTTTTCAGGTAAACTTACTCCTTTCTATAAAAGCAATGCATTAAGTAGGCAAGTAAAGATGATAACTTTTTATACCTTTATATAAATTTTCATGTGACTAAGTTCACCAGTCAGAGAAATATTTTGTCAGATCCCATCTTACCTTGTATGAGATTGGCAATGAACGTCTACTCTGTGTCTAAAGGAGTAAGAATCCCAAAAAGAATGTTAGTGTTCTGATATAATATCCACCCTTTAGTCATTTTTATGTGAGGGCTACATGAAGCCAAGGAATATTTTGAGCTACACATGGAAAGTAGAATTGTCTCTTATTTCTCTACTCACTCTTCATGAAGACTTTGGTGATGTCTAGGTGACAAGCTAATAGCCTGACAAAGAGCTCTTCAGACTTAGCAGAAATTCAGAAATTACTCAAGCCTGATTCAGTCTAAAGGCCAGAAAAGGAATTCGCAAACCATTCAAACTCCCCTTGTAACAACTTTATCTGGCGATGGGGGTAGAGGATTTGTTCCAAAGACAATGTCGCTGGAATTTTCCCGAATCCCTGGGTTTCGATCACGGGGAATTCTGTTTCCTTTCTTTTTATGGTTTCTAGTTAGTCTCGTTTATGTTCCTTCTTACGTCCTGGGAGTACAGCCATCGCCGGTGAGCAGCGCCCAAGAAGTTGTGTCTTTAAAACTGATTTGTGAAGTCATTCCTATTTATGTTTTCTTTTTTTTTTCTTTATTCTTTATTTCTGGCTATGTTTCTCTATTCTCTTTTATTCTTTATTCTGTTGATGATTTATCTTCTTTATGCCTCGCTGGTCCTCAATTTGAATACGCTTTAAGACATTAAGATGTGCTGTGTCTGATAAGGGGCCAGAAAAGGATGGAACCAACAGTTCGTGAAGAAATAGTACAGGAAAGATCGATGGGGGAAAAAAAAATACCCAAGTTGAAAATTATTACCTGCACCTGGGGAGTCTTTGACTTCTCACTGTCAAACTTTGTGGGCTCGATGTTTTATTTGCTTTACACTTACAACTATATTTTTAATCTAACAGTCCTGGATAGGCGATTAATATTCTTAGCCAACATTGAGTGGTGATTTGCACGCAACGAACCAGCTTACGCGTGTCTAAGCACCGGCGCTAAGCACTGGCCGATATTAGTTTCTTTGCTATCTTGCGTTTAGTGACTTGGCCTTAAATGTTGCCACTTGAAACAACTATCGGCACGTACCTAAAACATCTGCTCTGTGAAGTGTGAAAGTAGATGTGGCTTCAAGAAGTTTCAGAAATATCGGGAGATACGATCCCTATAACGGCGCCTTTGAATCTTCGCAAGCTCCGGTGCTCTTTCCTACCATTCCTTTTCATCCACATGCCATTTGCCACGACTCCCTGGCGGGATCACGCACAGGTTTGAGCGGTTCTTTGGTCCCTCGGCTAAATAATTGTTGATCTCAGCAGTTTGCTGCCACCTAGTGTCCAGTGTAGAGGGCCATGCATTAAATCCGATCTGGCGAGAGAGGGACAAGCCAGACCCTCACCAGAGAGCGCAAAATGCCAGCGTGTAAGAGCGTTGTGACCATGGCTCCCTCGATGACCCCACAACACCATCAGAAAAGACCCAGCTCGCATTAATACGTGACTCGCAGTGGGACTGGAGTGGGCGTAGGGGTGGGGGACAGACACAGTCCCAGTCTCAAATTAAATTGGAAAACCGCCTTGCACATTTTCAGGCGGCCAAGTGTCAAAGCTCGTGACGTTAATCGCAAGAATCCTTCCGGCGCCAGACCTACCACCTGAGTTAGTGAACAGGGTCACAAAAGCTTTGGTCGCACTGAATTTGGTCCGCCATTCTCCGGGTTGCTTTTGGTTACTCAGTCCTAGTATAAGGGAACTCTCTCCTTGTTTTGCCTACACAAAATTTTAGACTCCTCCACCTTAATCTTCCATTTATATCCCGCTACAATTGGATGGCATATTACTTCTGAAAGTCTCTGGTTGTTACCAGGGGATGACAAACAGTGTTTGACAGCCACTTTTCCTCCTGAGCCTGTGCCACTTATAGCTGTTCCGAAGAATAGATCTCGTTTTGGGAGGTGAACACGGTGCTGTTACATAAAGTCTGATTGACGGGAGTTAAGGTGGGCAGGCGTTCTCAAGAGCTGAAAACCAAGTATGTGCAGGGGAAGGAATGTATTATCATTAAAGAGGTAGAAGGAAATGGTTGCCTGTTCTGGCTGAATGATGGGCTGGAAGCGCCAGCCTTCGCTGGAGATTCCAGCAACCGAGCCGGGCATCCGAGAGGATTCGCTCTGCTGGGTTGATCTTTTCACAATCCATTAGAGCCACTTGCCAGAAAGAGTCCTCTTTAGCAATTGATCTAGTCACACGTAAAGACTTGTTTGGACATCTCTCTCTCTCTCTCTGTCTCACCAGACTAAAATACTAAAACCTACAAAGGAATGACTTCAGCAGCTCAGAGCCAAAAATGAGTTGAGGCAATGAGGAAGAGAGAGAAAAACTCAGCCTCCCTGTTGAGTTGATTCCAACATCGCTCCTCTCCTCTGTCCCTTTCCTCCCTACTGTGTCACAATGCTTACACTTGCCCACTCTCAGTCTCCCTCATGCACACCTACAGGTCCTCACACGTTCATCTCTCCTCTTTCTTTTCTGCAAGAAATATATGCCACAAAATCGTTCTCCTGGTAGCAGAGCAACGGTTGCAATATTTAAAACCCTGTTATAAATTTTACTGCTACTCATTAAATTTCCCAGCTGATTGCCAATCTTTCTCCACTATTTCCTACATGGATGTAAGCTTATAAGGCTGGAGCATAACACAGGGTTTTGGAATAAAGCAAGCATAACATCTTTACTTTCGTAACTCGGAACATTTTCATTTAAATAGCTCCATATCAGCAAAGGTGAGACCATTTTTTTCTGTTTTGATCACTAAGTACTTGGCTACCTGAAGGAAGACGGGATTTCGGATGAAGAATTTATTCTGACCACACTGGCTCTGTTGTGTCCTTGCGTGTCTGATGACATTCTTAATGAACATCTAAGCCTGTGTTACAGAGGAGGGAAAGCACATCAGTGATAGGCAGTAATGCAAATTACATGCATGTGTGATATATACATACCCACACACACATGCAATGTTACTGAGAGGTTATATGCATTACAGAGGTGCTGAGCCAGGAATGAAAAACTTGATTTAAATACTAGGCAAAGAAAGTCACCCTGAAATATACTTTTCCAGTACAGAACTTGAGGCACCAATTGCTAGTATTCATAAACCTGATGGTAATAAAATGCCTATTCCTTGTTTAGAAAATAAAGCGATGCCCGGGTGGCTCAGTCGGTTAAGCCTCCAACTTGGGTTCAGGTCACGATCTCATGGTTTGTGAGTTCGAGCCCTCCGTGGGCTCAGAGCCGGTGCTGACAGCTCAGAGCCTGGAACCTGCTTCAGATTCTGTGTCTCCCTCTAACTCTGTCCTTCCCTTTCTTCTTCCTCTTCTTCTTCTTCTTCTCTCTCAAAAAATAAACATTAAAAAAATTTTTTTAAATATCTGTTGACACCGTGTTACATAAAGAAGGTTAAGAATCTTTTTCGCAGTGTCCTATTAATAGAACGGAAGATATCCATCAGTTGTCTATTGGTGTGCCCTTGGTAGGATATTAACAACAATTTCTTCTGCAAAAGGATGAAAAACAAAAAAAACCTTGAATAGTGAAAGATTGGACATTCCAAGAAGGTTAGCTAATTTCCTGCCATGGAGCACAGTGAAAGCCGTGGACAGTGTGTGTTGTTGTGCTTTATCTGTAATAAAAATTTTTTCCAAAAGAAAAAAAATGAGTAAGAAAGAAACCGTGGCATCACCATATCTTCCGGCATCCAGATACAAAATTCACCGAGTTAAACCATAACGTTGAGCCACTTTGAAAAGATTGTCAATATTGTCTGCTATTTTAAAGAACAAAAACTTTCTCTTCTTACCTCCAGCTGTCCTACATTTCAATAAAATAGACTTAAACCAGCAAAACACATATTTCTGGGTTTTGATCATTAAAATGCTTCATCTGTAGACCTCTAGCCGCAAATAATCAACTTGAGAAAACAAACCAAACTAAACGGCTTTCTTGTTCCTCCTCACCACTTCTGGATTTTTCTCAACCTTCTTTTCCTTCTGGCTCAAGCAAAGAGAGCCCAAACAAACACAATCCAGCCGTTTGCTCAATCTTTTCGGTTTAAGCCTACATAAATCAAACTAGCGCTGGTCTTATTTCACCAAAAGGGAGTTAGTGACATATCTAAACTTCCCCCTGAGTAAAAAAAAAAATAGGACGGGCCAGAAAGACAAATCATAAACCTGTAAGTCAAGGTTTATCATACAGAAACAATAGGAAATATCTATGAGGTTGTTTACAGCTTGTCAAGCTGACTTAATAGAAGACTACATTATGTGACTTACCTTGACAATAGTTTAAACTCTGGAATTTCCTTCCACTGTAGTAAATTTTATGGTGCCCTTGAACCAGGAAAGCAGCACGGTACGCAGTGGGGGAAGGCACAGGCTTTGCTGAAGTGTGAATCCCCGAAGAGCCATTGGGCTTTGGCAATTTCTTAATGAATCTGAAGTTCTTAATCGTGAAATGGGTATAAGAATCGATACTGTGCGAGGATCTAGAAGTAACATACAAAAAGTCTGTGGAATACATCCGGAACCATTATCGAGAGCAGGGTGGGCGTCAAGCTACGGAAGACACAATGGGGAGACGAAGATTTTGTTGGGGACACAGGGAGGAAGAAAAGGCTGGAAATTTGGGAGAACTCAAATACCTCTCTAGTAAAAAGTTTATTTAAGATCCAACCGGCACGATGAGGCAGGGAAACCAGATGATAGAGACTCTGGGAAGGTGTACCCCGTCCCAAACCGGACCTGTTCCGGTTGATCACACCTGGGCTGCATTTCCAAAAGACCCTGTGAACAGGAGTGCCCCTGGGAAGGGTCCTTCTGCAATCACTACGCTAAACTCAACCTTGCGAGCCGAGGAACTGCAATGGGGGCCTTGGCAAATGCTGATTTCCCCCACCCACTGGGCACATGCCGAATTGGCCATACTCAGCAGTTCATCGATTGTTAAATCTACATAAAATAAAGCATTGTAACTTGGAGGGCGTTTTGCTACTTTACAGACTTAGGAAATGAATCACTCGGTAGAAATATGCAGTTAAGGACTTTAATCTCAACTTGACATTATTGTCACCGATGCCAAAGTGTTGTCGTCTTCTAAGCAAGAGCTGAAGTCAGGTGCCTCTCCATATGTCTTGGCAGAATTTGTGTCTGCGAGATGCAGCGCTAAGCCCCACATGCCTCGGCACAACAGCTGCACGGATCAGTGCTGCTGGAGTTGTTCTAAGTACATCACAGCATAGATTGGCAGCAAGAAGTCCGAAATTTCAAATCTAGCAGACAAGGTTTGTTCCTGGAAGGGTCAGTTGATTTACTTCTGCAAACATCTCTTACGCATCTTTTCATGCAAGCCGTTGCACACACATTATTTCATTTTTCAGCTGCCCTGCCCAGAGCTCTAAAAGTATGCGAAAGTTATTTTGCTTATACCTCAAAAAACATTTTTCACTGGATAAAAAGGCAGCACACATAGTTTCAAAGCTTCAAAGAAGGGAAAACTTATTTCAGAACCCTACCGATATTCACTGCAGTGTGATTAGGAAGAGATCTTGGATAGGCAAAGAGTTCGTGGATAAGACCAAAAAACAAAAAACAAAAAAAAAGGGGGGGGGCACTACCAAAAAAGAAAAAACAAATTAATAAACTGGACTTTATCAAAACTAAAGATGTCTTATCATCATAAGACTCCATTAAGAAAATGAAGAAGCATATCACAGAGAAAAATGTTTGAAATATATTACTCAGATGACCGAGGACACATATCCAAAATATATCAAGAATTACTACAAATCACCAATTGTAAAAATGCAATAAATACCGGCAAAAATTTTGAATAGACACATCCCACAAGAAGATATACAAGTAGCCGTATGAAAAAAAGTTTTCACCATCATCCGTCATCCTTTAAATGGAATTTCAAACCAACGGAATACCACCTGACTCTCACTAGAATAGCTCAAATTAAAAAGTCTGACAACACCAGGTGTTGGCAGAGATGTGGATCATCAGGAATGTTCAGACACTGCTGGTGGGAGTGTAAAATGGTAAACACCTTGGGAGCACTGTCTGACTTCCAGCAATTCCCCTCGTGTGCATTTATGTAAGAGAAATGATAACCTATGTCCATAAAGAAACTGACTTGTACAAGAATATTCATAGCAGCTTTATTGTACCAGGCACAAATGGTACATATAGTATGATTCCATGCATACAAAGTCTAAATTCAGACAAAGCTAACCTATGGTCACAGAAATCAGGTAGTAGTTGAGAGGAAAACTTGACTGGAACAGAGGCCGGAAAAAGGTGCTCCGGAAACGGACATGTTTCATATCCGGTGTCAGATACAGATAACCAGGGTGCCTACAAAGGTCAATGATTGAAAGGGGTTCCATTTCTGGTAGTAGCCAAGTCTCTCCTTCCAGAACATTCTACCCACAGGTAATAACCTCGGGACGAAACGTAAAAAGCGACTGAACTAGAATTTCAGCTGCCACCCACAGTTTTCAGTTTGAGGCCAGTCAAATTATCCAACAGTAAAATTCAGTATTTTGGCAGACGCATTAGAGTCCAAGGTGCGCATTGCCATATCACTTGTCCAGAATATCATTCAAAGCTTTTCAATAAAGAAAGAGGGAACTATTATCCACACTCAAGAGAAAAGACGATCAGTGGAGACTGACCTCAAGATGATCCAGATTTTGAAATTAGCAGGCAGGTAATCTAAAGTAGCTATCACAGCTACGCTAAAGTCTGCTAGAGTGCTGTAAGGAAGAAAATGGTAGGGCATACAGAGGAGAAATGGAAACTAGGAAAAAAAAAAAAAAGAAGAATCAAATGGAAATTCTAGAATGGAAAAAAGTAAATATCTGCAATAAAAAATTTAACAGATGAGCTAACCAGCAGATTGGATATTATGGAAGAATTACTGACCTTGAAGACTAAGAAATGGAAATTATCCAATCTGAAGCAGAGGGAGAAAAATAAGATTGAAAATAATACATAAGGCCTCGGGAGCTTGTAGCACAGTATCAAGAGTTGTAACCGAATATTTGGAGTCCAAGAAGAAAGAGAGAATGAGGCCCCCTAAAAAATATGTTTGAATAAATAATGGCTGAAATGTTCCCACATTTGTTGGAAGACAAAATCTATAGATTCAAGAATCTCAGCCAACACTGGGTCTAAGAGATAGGCTATGGGGGCTTAGTGGACACATTTTTCAATTAATCTCTGTGTTTGAAATTTTTCATAATAAAATAGTGAAAATAATATAAAACCTGATCAAAACAAATGCTGAACATCTGTATATGATATTGCATCTTAAACATCAATTTTTAACAAGTACTCTAATTCTGGACCATATTCGGCGGACACCGAAGCTTCAA
Source organism: Prionailurus bengalensis (assembly GCF_016509475.1). Lineage (NCBI taxonomy): Eukaryota > Metazoa > Chordata > Mammalia > Carnivora > Felidae > Prionailurus > Prionailurus bengalensis. Next base: position 16,309,145 of record NC_057349.1, on the reverse strand, counting down.
GCATTAACTGAAAGGTACAACATTCAACACCTTTATGATTCCTGTTTATGGAGGTAAAGCGTGGTCCATGAAAAGGGAGTCGATGATTCACATTAGCTGATATAGGGTCTAATCCCCCCAAATCTGTTAATTTATCAGTCCTCTTGTCACTCAGTGAAAGTTCTTCATCTCATCTCATCTCATGGATAAATACATACACATCTGATGTAAAGGTGTTTTTTTTTTTAAAGAAAAAAAGAAAAGGCAAGAATGAAACATGGCAGACAGAGCATCACACATAGCAACCCCCCCCCCCCACTATTGCATTGGTGATCTGGTCTCTATCAGCAAGAGGGTACAGTATAAAGGATACACCAGACAGCCTAATCTTACAGCACTATATCTGAACTTATGATGGTAACAAATACTGTGCATAAATTTAGTGCCCTACCTCTGTCCCTAACCAGCTGCGCGACTGTAAGCAAACCCCTAAATTTACTCAAAACTCAATTTCTTCTCTACGGTATGAAGAAGTTAAGAAAAAAATTGCTCCCTCAAGCCCCTCTCATGTCCAGTATTTGTTGTCATCGCTGGGCTCTTTTGAAAAGGACAATAATAGTTCTCTATTTCCGGGAACTCTACCAAGATACTAGGTGAACGGAGTTTGAGATTTTTTTTTTTCCCTCTGGTCAAAGTCTAGGACCTACTTTCCGTTGGCCCCACCTGAACCCAGCAGATTGGAACATTTTCATATAAGCATCACAAACTCTGAACAAGTGTTCTTGTTTTAAAAAGGGAACTGACATTAGCAACTAGGTGGGTTTTAAAAGATATGAAAATCCCCAAAGAAAGTTAATGTGCTGCGATTAAGTTCGTACAGAACTGACATCATGTAGGGGGAAAGGGAAAACCACCTACAATAAAATGTTACGCCTTTGCCTGTTTTCCATTTTCTCCCACGCGTCTACTGCTTCTGTTGAAACTTGTAATTGCCAAAGTACTTTTTATCATAAAAAGAGCTACAGTTTTAAAAGGGACTCTTGGCATCCCAATTCAGCTTCGGTGTTAGAGGCAATTAAATTGTGTTTGGTAATTTCTTTCCTGGGCATTTAATAGCATTATTGTTGTCAGTGTGCCCAGAACAGGGAGGGGGTGCTTTCTATTAATCATAAACAGAGAACAAATATTACACTAATTTTTGAGTATTTATTTTTGAGGACAAAGAGCTGGCATGTATTGAGGGACAATGGCAGAAATTAAAGCAAAGATTTAGCTACTGGTAAAAAGCTGTATCTGTTCAACTGCTAATCCAAACATAAAAGGAAGTGTAAAAACTCGTCTCCTAATTCACGGTTCTTTAAGTACAAAGAAGCTGTCTTTAGAGTAAATCTAAACGATACGAAAATCTCCATTTAAAAATATAAAATCTAGCCCAATTTTCTGAACAAGTACAGATGATCTGATGATCAGTTACTTAACCTTTTGAGAACCAACTATCAGCGAGGCTCTGATTTGCACTTTTTACCCCTTTCCTTCTGGCTCTCCATAGGTGTAACTAACCCTGAAGCAGTATCTATTTCAGGAAATGCTGAAATCTGTTTATTTTATAATTAACAAATGGGGCAGGCTTTTTCTGAAGCTTTTGTCTGGGTAGCCAGAATTGCTGGCTGCTGTTAAGCTTATGGCCATTTTTTCTTTAGGCAAGAATTTTATCAGTTCATCATTATAATTCAGAAATCAGTTTATCTAGGGCTGCAAAAGACAAGAGATTGCAGTATTTTCCAAACTCTGCTCCCAGAAGTCCCTGCCGATCTACAGAGGTGCATCAAGGGCCTGGCCCTCTTCAAGTAAAACAGGTCAGGTTATTCTGTTTCTTTAAAAAATAATAAAATGGAAGAAAACCGTGGGTTTTCTCCAACTCCCTCAATTTAAGGTCAAGAGAATTGGAGCTCAAAGACATGCAGTGGCCTTTTATAAGGTAGCTCAGCTAGAGGACTGGACAAGTGGCAATGATGGGACCAATACACAGGAGAGAGAAACAGAGAGAGAGAAAGAGAGAGGGAGAGAGAGAGAGACAGAGACAGAGAGAGAAGCAGGCTTGAGACACCGCCCCACGGTGGTACACCATTTTCCTGGTGCCTTGGGTAAATTTCACTTGTGTGTCATATCTCAGGTCTCTTGTGTCCTTTTCACGTTTATGGTTACAAAGTCAGTTTAGGCTTCACTTGCTGACACAGGCACTAGACCGTGTCTCCCTTCAGTTTCATCCAGCATGTTCTTCTTCCGGTCCATTCTACCCGCTGCCACCAGACTTCCTACCGCCCGTGTTACTGCCCTGATGAGGGACGCCCAGTGGCTCCCCATTGGCTCTTGCCTCCTGCTATGCTTTCCAGGGTGCAGTCCTGGACCAGCAATATCAATGCTACCTGAGAGCTTGTAAGAAACGCAGTTTCTACACAGAACAAACTGAGAGGCTGCTGGAGGGGAGGTCAGGTGGGGGGACTGTTTAAAAGGGGACGGGCATTAGGAAGGCACTTGTTGGGATGAGCGCTGGGTGTTCTACATACAGCGATCAAACACTAAATTCTATTCCTGAAAAAAAAAAAGACAATGGAATAAAACAAAATAAAATAAGTACAAATGAGAACAGAAAAATAAATGCAGTTTTTCATGCCCCAGACCAGACTTATTGAATCTGACACCCCACGGCCGGGCCTCCATGATCTGTGTTTCATCAGGCCGTCCGAGTGATTCTGTTGCACACTCACATCTGAGAACCCAGGTCTACAGAATAAACTCCAAACTCCCCTCGAGTGTTCAGGGTTGCGCCTGAACCCGCCTCCCTTCTTTATCTTTTATTTCTTCCTAAAATGTCACCCGTCTTCCACATAAACTGGCCTATTCTTTTGACCTAACAGATGACCGACCTGTTCCTACCTCCCGGCCTTTGCACTCTGCTGCAGGAGCCAGAAGTCTCCTTCACACTCATCTGTATCTGCTGAAAACCCACCGGTCTTTCAACGCCAACCTCAACGGCTCCTTCGAGAGCACCTCACAATATCCGCATGTGTGATATAACTTCTTATGCTGAATATCTACAGCATTTTGTCTCCTTTCTTTGGCTTTCTATATCCTCGCTGAATTATAATTATTTGTGCATCTGTCTTGCCGTGGCTACTAGATGCCTTAAACCCTTGAGGTCCAACCAAGGCTGTGTTTGTTAATGTTTTATATCTTACAGGGCCTTTTATGTTGTATACAATTGGTAAAATAAAATAAAATAAAATAAAATAAAGACTTCTTAAGACCAAGAACCTTATCTTCCTTGGCATACATGTCACAATGCTTGATGTGTTTACCACTTGAATGAAAAGCTGAAGGACAGCAGTTTGCTTCAAAGGGCTGGTGTCTGATTTGTGGTAATAGTCTCTGCATGGTCTTCTCTACATCACTATTTTATGGCCGAAAGTACAAACATCCGGGAATTTAAAACACCTGAATTCTAGACGAGCTATTTGTTAGTATGCAACCTTCCGCAAGTCGCTGATGTTTTCTGGGTTTAAATTTCCTCTTTTTGAAATGAAATTTTTAGGGGAGCCTGGGTGGCTCAGTCGGTTAAGCGGCTGACTTCGGCTTAGGTCATGATCTCCCCGTTTGTGGGTTCGAGCCCCGTGTGGGGCTCTGCGCTGGCGGCTCGGAGCCTGGAGCCTGCTTCGGAGTCTGTCTCCCTCGCTCTCTGCCCCCCAACCCCGACTCGCGCTCTGTCTCTCTGTCTCTCAAAACCGAATAAAAGCTAAAAAAAAAAAAAAATTTAACGACGTTTTTAGACGTTTTCAAAAGCTATCCTACTCTTTAAATCTGTAATTTTATAAATTAGCGTAATGCAATGAGAAGAGCATCCAATCAACAGACACCGAGAGTCTTTCTGTGATAACCATTCTGTCAGGTGCTAGAAATGAATTTTGAGTGCCAGAACCAGCCCCGTAACTGACTAGCTTTTTATGTGAATCAAGCTCCTTAACTGTTTGGGGACTTCGGTTCTTAATTTATAAAGTCAGATTTTACTATGTGACTTTTATCGTGGCAGAGCATCCCTTTTCACGTTCTTTCTTGCCACACTCACACCGCCTTGCGCTACGGCAACCAGTACGATCTTTCCCAAAGGACTGCTCTGCTTTACCCCCCATGTTTTATCTTATGGTCATACAACATGCTTAATAAATGTCTGTTGAGCTTAATTGGAAAGAGCACGTGTTTTCTTTGAACTCTCCGCAAAATTTAATAATTTACTGAAAACATGACTCTACAGTTTTCTACCAAAAAATTTAAAGCGTGGGGCGCCTGGGTGGCTCAGTCATTTAAGCATCTGACTCTTGGCTTTTGCTCAGGTCATGATCTCTCAGTTTGTGAGTTCGAGCCCCGTGTGGGGCTCTGTGCTGGCAGCGTGGAATCTGCTTGGGATTCTCTCTTCCACCCCCAATCTCTCTGTCCGCACCCTCCCCCCTCAAAAATAAATGAATATCCTTTTTTTTTTATTTAAAACTTGAAAATTGTAGAAGAAAACAAGCTCAGATACTGCTGTCTCATTGAAAAGACTTTAGGTCTTAAAAGGAACGGTGGGTGGGTGGGGGTGTGCCTGGGTAGCTCAGTCGGTTAAGCGCCGACTCGGGCTCAGGTCATGATCTCACAGTTCAGGAGCTCGAGCACCACATCGGGCTCTGTGCTGACAGCTCAGAGCCTGGAGCCTGCTTCGGATTCTATGTCTGTCTCATCCTCTCTCTGTCCCTCCCCCACTTGTGCTCTCTCTCTGTCTCTCAAAAATAAATAAATGTAAATGTTTAAAAAATTTTTTTAAAGGAACAGTGGTACTTTATTTTACTTGGGGCATTTCAAGGCTGACACTTTCTTACAGCAGAATCAGTCTGTAGTGGCAAGGTTAAAAATCCACACTGACTGGAGTAACACGAGGCAAAGAAAAAGAAACTAGGAAACGAATCAAAAGGCAGAAAGTCTGGAACAACTCAACAGTCTGTATTAAGGATGGTTGCCATAGGATGGTCTCAAATCTCATGATGCCCTTTTCTGAGGATAACAACGTGGTAAGTAAGATACATACCACACTGACCATGCTGAAATTGACTGTGTGCAAAAGATGTTCCTTGGCAGACATGTTCTGTTTCTCAGACTATGCCTGAAGAAGGAAATACATCAGTCTGTCATCTGGATGCTCCAATGGGATTCTTTCCAATCAGCTTCCGAGGAAAGAATTCTGCCACCTTCTGAAACTAGGCGGGGGAAGACATCCTTTCAAATCTTGGGATGAAAAGAATGAGTTAGGGTAGGCATGAAGTCTCCCAGGCACCCTCTCATCAAAATATAACCTTCGCTTCTCCTTCAATTTAAAACAGCCCCACATCTTTCCCCGGACCATGGGCGAAAAACCAGAGATAGCAAAGAGGGAAGACAATATGACCCCTCGGAAAACTCTGAGTATCAAGTGGTTGTATGTGCACTAAGAGTGAGACGGTTTTGACCTTGAGTCTATAGTAGGCTAAGGCTAAAACTACCCTAAAAGAATACGAATGGAAAAGTCCTAAGCCCTCCTCCAGAGCAGGAACAGTAGAGGGAAGATTTCCCAAGGCTGGTACAACAAGAATTCCAAGGCCCAGATTCTGGTCACAGACCTCGGTGGTGCAATTTGCCAAGTGGCCAAATTATTAGGTTATTTGGTGGTGGGGTAAGTGGTTTCTGGGCAGTGACAGAGCAGAGGGGATAAAAATCAGCAAAATCACCAATCACTATGCCCTTGGCCCAGAAGGCATCACATTCCACATTTACTGAGACCTCCAAAGTCAGGATACACTGTGAGATAGGAGGAAGAAAAGACACCCACATCTGTGTCTCCTATGTGTCCCTTGTATTTCTTATTAGATGCTTTGGATTAAATCCACGAAAAAGACATCTAGAACTCTCTCCAGCTTGTCACGCTTCCCATCCGTGAAATAAAACTGAACTCGGTGGTCTGGCCTCGGTCGGAAACCTAAGCTGTCAAAAGAGCACAGACTGACAAGTCTGGCCTGTTGCAGACTGGGTCGATGTGGTGCATTGTATTTCTGTTCTCCAAGAGCCACTGCCCCTACTTCGGGAGAATGATCTTACCCATCTAATTGACAAGGGGCTTGGCTGTGTGGCTGGCTTTAGCTAGCGGAATGTGAGCAGAAAGGATAGTCCAAGGTGAACTTCTAAGAGTTCAGCCAGGTCTCCTGTCCCTCTGCTGAGATCGAAGAGCTTCGGGTTAGAGTCACCCTTCCAAAGTGAAGAGACTGTGGAGAAGAGCCATAACAAACATCACGTGCATGAATTTGGAACAGTAAATCTTGGCGATTGTGAGCCTTTATGTGAAAGGATCATTCGTTACCACAGCATGGCTTAGCTTAAACTACTTGGTACACTCATGGTAAGTGATAGGAGTTCTTGGCTGTAGGAAACGCATGCCAGCCTTCTTCTTTTCCGGTAAACAGCTGGAACGTGCATAAAAGAACTATGTCTGATGTTTTACCGTGCTGAAATTTTACGCCTTTGTGTTTTCTGGTTGGGGTTCAAACGGTCGTATCTTTACCAGGTGATTCAGAACCATGTACGTCCGCATTCTCTCATCTATCAGTCTTCTTTTGACCTCAAGTCATTGGTAGCCAATTTCCCCTCTGAGGCAGACATCTGAAAATGTGTCACTAATCTTGAAACTCTCCGCTAATTGAAAATTGAGTGTTTCCCTGGGTCTGCAATCCAAGTTTTAGAAACGCATACTGTCATTGTTTGGAAGCTGCCTGGAGAAAAGAAAAGACAAAAGTCATATTATTTTGAGCTTTACCCACACCCAAAGAAAATATACCTGGTAGAAGCCAAATTGTGGTCCAGCCTATGAAATCAAGGGCGTTCTCTGTCCTCACCAGGTGAAGAGCTGTTACCTCGAGATACAGGCCAGATGGTAGAGGATTTTCTCCTCTTAAGAAATGACAGGAAGGGGGCGCCTGGGTGGCCCAGTCGGTTAAGCGTCCGACTTCAGCCAGGTCACGATCTCGCGGTCCGGGAGTTCGAGCCCCGTGTCGGGCTCTGGGCTGACAGCTCAGAGCCCAGAGCCTGCTTCGGGTTCCGTGTCTCCCTCTCTCTCTGCCCCTCCCCACTCACCATCTGTCTCTCTCTCTCTCTCTCTCTCTCTCTCAAAAATAAATAAACATTAGAAAAAAAAGTTAAAAAACAGTATAATGCTATTTATACTCTCTCTTTCCCATTGTCCCATTGTCACATATTTTATTTTTAAATACACTTAAATCCCATAGTACATTTGCTATTTTTGCTTTTAACACTTAACTGACTTAATTTAAGAGCAGAAATAAAGAAATTTTCATAGTTGATGTTCCATTTGATATCATGTCAGAAATTTCCCTTAGCATATATTTTTTTCCCTTCGCATTTCTTACAATGTGGGTCTGCTAGCAACAAATTACCCCAGTTTTGGTTTATCTAAAAATGTCTTTACTTTGTTTTAAAAAATTGTTGTTGAATGCAGAATTCTAGGATACTACTTGGTTTTTGGTTTTGTTTCAAAACTTTAAAGATGTGATTCCATTGTTTTCTGTCTCCATCCTGATGGGAAGCCAGTTTTCATTCTTATCAGTGTTCACCTCTATGTCATATATCTGTTATCTCTGGATTCTTTAAATCTGGTGTTCAGAAGTTTGACTACGGTGGATGGTGGCGATGTTTTCTTTGTAATTATCCTGATACATATATGGTTGCAGCTGTAGTCAGTGTCAGTTTACATTTGGTTTCTAAAGCTCTGATGACCTCTGCTTCCTGGTGGACTCTGGGGTCAAACTCATATGGTTACCAGACCTTTAAACAATAAGACCTCCTGCCTACGGAAGGACAAAATTGTGAGACCATGGCATATCCATTGGTTGGACATATCCATTGACCATGAGACCTCAACCCTATGAGCCTGTAGGACTGAAGATCATGAGAAGGCGGGACTGTGGAATGACGAGACGTTGAGACCATAAGACTTCAGGTCTCAAGATTACAAAATGCCCATGTGAGGTTGTGAGGTCACGAACGTGATGGGATACACAGTCTCTGTGCCTACTCAGACATCTGACTTAGAATTTTATGAAGCAGTTTAGTAAACACAAAGAACTTATAGCTTTTGTGGATTTATTTGGAACTAGCTAGTTTTGGCACTCCTTGGTTTTTTTTAAGCAATCATTTAGGTATTAATCTTTACAGATTAATCGAAATTACAGATTTCTGGCCTTAAGATTGTCAAGGAGACATCCCTTCACCTCTTTCCTCTTGAAAACCACTCTGTACTAATAAGAACAAAGAACTCAAAATCCCTTTTTGATGAAATCTGCAACCCTCAACCACAAAATGGGAAGAGAGGAAACAGTTGGAGGAATAGTATAACTTAGCTGAACAGGCGGGTCGATCTAAGTGCTGCTGAAGGTCATACGAATAAGGACAAGCCCATTTGCCCTGTAGAACCCAGGAAGAGCTAAGGAATAGGAGGTACCAGATATTTTGTGAAATGCATATACACTTGAAAGTCTATTTTTTTTAACATTTATTCATTTTTGAGAGTGAGAGAGACAGAGCATGAGCGGGGGAGGGGCAGAGAGAGACGGAGACACAGAAGCCAACGTAGGCTCCAGGCTCCGAGCTGTCAGCACAGGGCCCAATATGGGGCTCGAACTCACGGACTGCGAGATCATGACCTGATCTGAAGTCCGACACTTACCCGACTGAGCCACCCAGGTGCCCCAACCTGAAAGTCTATTTTAAGAGCAGTTAGATACCCAGTGTTTCACCTCTTCCAGATAATGAGACCACTTCTCCTCCATTCTACTACTGAATATAGCAGGTAATTTTTTTGAGAGGAAAAACATCAAAGAGACTTCAGATTCAAAAACACCAGGCACAAAGATAGGTATTAGTGAAGTAATAAACTGCAATCCAGATCCCCTCACCTCCCAAAAAGCAAACACATTTATGTTTTATTCTCACTTACGTAACAGTCATGCCATCATGCAAGCATCTGGACAGATAGAGACTCTGCAGTCTTCAACACATGATATCCAAGACTGCTTTCTGAGAATCCTTTTCATCCCGGAGAAAGGAATACACTAGGGTGTTTCCATGGGCCAGGCCTGGAAGTGGAAAAAGTCACTTCTACTAACATCCAATTGTGCAAAACAGTCATAACGCCATATTTAACTGCAAGAGGGCTGGGGATTCTGGTGGGCAGCTGGAAATTTTTTGCCCTACTCAACCCAACATCTAGACCCATGACTGGCGGGTCTCCAGTCAGTAAACCCTGTCTGTGCAAAGAGCTTTTTAAGTGCCCGTGCCTGATTCATATAAACAAGCCTCCGTAAAATGACATTAGGACACAATAAAAATGCAACCATAAGAAAACTAGAAAGCATTATTGGACATTAGAAGTATTATGGCCCAAATTAAATATTCAAAAAAATGTTGAAAAAAATGAAACTGAAGAAATCTCTTAGAAAGAAGAATAAAGGGGCGTCTGGGTGGCGCAGTCGGTTAAGCGTCCGACTTCAGCCAGGTCATGATCTCGCGGTCCGTGAGTTCGAGCCCCGCGTCGGGCTCTGGGCTGACAGCTCAGAGCCTGGAGCCTGTTTCCGATTCTGTGTCTCCCTCTCTGTCTGCCCCTCCCACGTTCATGCTCTGTCTCTCTCTGTCCCAAAAATAAATAAACGTTGAAAAAAAAAATTTAAAAAAAAAAGAAAGAAGAATAAAAAGAAGAGAAGACCAAAAGGAAAGAAAAGGAGAGTGAAGGGAAGGCAGGGGAGGAGAAGAAGCAGAAGAAAAGGAAGGAAAGGAAAGGTTAAATTATGTGAGAAGGTGTGAAAATCATTTCAACAGCAACATTGGAAGCTAGAAGCAAAAGATTAATGTCTTCAAACTTTAAATAAAAATTTATTCCGGAGCACTTCATTCGGTTAAGCGTCTGACTCTTGATTTTGGCTCAGGTCGTGATCTCATGGTCGTGAGATTGAGCCCTGTGTTGGGCTTAAGATTTTCTCTCTCTCCCTCTCGGCCCCTCCCCCTCTCAAAAAGAATTATTCCAAGTCCAAAGATTAACCACATGAAAGAAAGAAAACTTCATATATGTCAATTTTTTAAAAATGTACCTTCTATGAATCCTTACTAAGGCAGTCAGTAAAAAACGTGTTCAACCAAAACAAGGAAGGAAATCAAAATGATAGAGACACAGGATCCAGGGAAAAGGCCATCCAAAACAGAAAGAGAAGAGGTGAGGGAGTCTTAGAATGAGGACAAACGGATTCAACAGCAATGTTGCTGTTGAAATGATTCTCACAGCAGACCTCGAGAATGTTCTCTCTAGCAGAACTAGAGAAACACAAGTATAATTAAAAAATTGAACAGAAGTCAAAAGAAGGGTTTGTCTCAAGAAAAAATAAAGCAGAACTGATCATCAAAACCAATTTCACCGTATGTTATTGAAAGGTGTTAACAGAGTTAGTGGATAATATGGCAAAACTTAACCACAGGGTCAAAGAAAATTAAGCAAATGGAGGAAAAAGGATTATTGATTTCAGAAAGAATACAAAGTGACACAAGGAAAAATGTAACCACAGTATACGACAATATAAACATATCTATATAGTCTATTTGTTATTTGTTGATATATGAGAAACTACCCCAAACTTAGCAGCTCACAACGGCACATATTTATTATCTCACAATCTGTGGTCAAGGAATTTGGGCCTGGCTTAGTTGACTCGTACACTCTGTGGCCTCTCACAAGGCTGAAATCAAGGTGTCAACCCAGGGTCTATGCTATCACCTGAAGATCTGACTGGGGAAAGATCTGCTCCCATATTCACTCAGTGGTTGTTGGCAACATTTGGTTTCCCACAGGCTATTACAAAGGAACTCAGTTCCTCATTGGCTGTTTCCCAGAAGCCACTTATCATTTCCTTGCTACATGGGTCTCTTCAATATGGTAGTTTGCACTGGGTGTTGTATGGAAACCAGCTTGACAATAAATTATATTTTTTTAAAAAAATACGGTAGTTTGCCTCATCAAAGCCAAGAAAGCAATAGAGAATGTCTGCTAGCAAGACAGAAGGTACAATCTTCCGTAACCTAGTCACAGAAATCATACCCATTCCGGGTTGCCATATCCTATTGGCTAGAAGCCAGTTACGCAAGGAAAGAGAATTACACAAAGCGTGACTATCAGACATGGAGATAAGATCATTGGAGACTATCCTAGAAGCTGCTCATAACAGAGCAAAATAATTGTTGGATTTTTACAGACTGAATCCAGTTTGACAGACATAAGTAGAAGTGTGATAGAATTCTATTGAGAGTATGGGCAGAGAAGGAAGGAAACATAAGAGAATTAAAGTCCTTTATTTACCATGTAGGAAATATTTAATAAACAGCAATCAGAGGATAGTAACACAAACACAGCACTTAGGCATATGAAAGTAAATGTCAGGAGAATCTCAAAAAAGTTAACATTGGTTGCCTCTGGGGAGACGGTGAAGCAGGAGACAACTGGTTTTGGTTCTGGTTTTTTCCTCAATGACATGAATCAAAGAATCTGTATTTCTCAAATCAGTCTAAATGGATGAAATTTTGGTCGCTAGAGGAAAACTTTAATGTTGACCACATTCATTGCATTTCAGAGTCTAAAAACAAACTCTTTATGACTTTCTTCGCTTTACGATTTGTTTTCTCATCAGTTGCATCGATGTTTACCTCCTAACATGTAAAACATGCTGCCAGACATTCATTGTCATTTCTAGATTTTTCCTTCGGTCAGTACAAAAGGCTTTATTTATTTTTTTTGTTTCAAAAAAATTTTTTAATGTTTATTGTTGAAGGAGGGAAAGGCGGAGCATGAGCGGGGGAGGAGCAGAGAAAGAGGGAGACACATAATCCATAGCAGGCTCCAGGCTCTGAGCTGTCGGCACCAGAGTCTGATGCGGGGCTCCAACCCATGAACTGCGAGATCATGACCTGAGCCAAAGTCGGACACTTAACTGACTGAGCCACCCAGGGACCCCTCAACAGGTTTTATTTAAAGTCTATATCGTGTTTGTGTGAAACAAGAGAGTTTCTCTTGTGCCGTAGAGGTTCCAAGCATTGCCTGTTGGAGGGCTTGGCTATAACTCTAGGAAGAAGACACTAAAATATTCTCACCATTACATTTATCAAAGGCTCAAAGCTTCTCCCTCTTCTTTCTCTCTCTGTCTTGCCACTTTTTGCGGTGGCCAGGGTTATGGTCACCAGGTAATGTGAACAAAGGAATATTGCACGTGGATATTTTTAAAGTGTTGGCATTTCCTCATGAAAACGTGAGACTCTTCTTGAAGAGTTCCCTCTTTGGAGATGGTTGCAACAACTTCAATTGTATTCATGAAATGTTCTTTCTTTTCTTGGTGATTAAAAAAAAAAAGATTTTCCTTAGATTAAAAAAAGAAAAAGATAGGGTTGAAAATCTAATTGCTATCTTTTGTAGAAAGTGGAAGAGGCTTTAACAAGCAAGACTATTTTCTTTGTATGCATAGACATTTACATGGTTCATTCAGTTGTAATCATTTATTAGTTCTTTGTAAAGATGATGAAAATATGGTTTTTTTCTTTATTTGTGACACAAGTTTTAATTATTCCTCGTAGCAAGTGAGGGAGTGTTTTCACTTGTGTGTTGACCTTCATATTTATTAGCTTTAAAAAAATTTTTCTTACACGTGAAGTACTTTTGAATTTCGGCCTAAATTTTAATGCAAATGAATCCCTGGCCACTCTTGCATTTGCTTTTTTTTAAATATTTATTTATTTTTGAGAGAGAGAGAGAGAGAGAGAGACAGAGTGTGAGCAGGGGAGGAGCAGAGAGAGAGGGAGATGCAGAATGTGAGGCAGGCTCCAGGCTCTGAGCTGTCAGCACAGAGCCCGACGTGGGGCTCGAACTCACGAACTGTGAGATCATGACCCGAGCCAAAATTGGATGCTCAACCCACTGAGCCACCCAGGCACCCCGTACATTCGATTTTCTGAATGCTTGCGTCGCAAGCTGACTTTTGAGATAGGGGCCCAACCACCTTATGAATAAGAACACAGAGAGTCCTTTGCTCAAGGTCACGAGGCTAGTTAGTGCCTGAATTGAGAGAATGCCCTGCTCTCCTGACAGACTCCTAGTCGTTGTTTGTTCCACGGTGCTTAAAATCTTCTCACCATTTCCTCTAGTAAATAAATGGAATTGGTATTTGTTTTGTAATTTGGATTTATAAATATTCCCTTCTGCCTCTAGAGAAGTTCAATATATGTCCGTCCAACACTTATGTACTATCATTCATATCAGCACTATTCATAGTAGCCGAAAAATGAAAACAATCCAAACGTCCACCCCTGGATGAATGAACAAAATGTGGCATATTCATACAATGGAATATAATGCAGCAATAAAAAGGAATAAAGTACAGACACACGCTACCTCTTGGAGGAACCTTGAAAATGGTATGCTGAGAGGTGCCTAGCTAAGAAGAGTGTGTGACTCTTAATCTCGGGGTAGTAAGTTCGAGCCCCATGTTGGGTGTAGAGATTACTAAAAAGATAAATAAAGAAAAACTTAAAAAAAAAAAAAGAAAACCTTATGCTAAGTAGAAGAAGTCAGGCATGGAGGTCCGTATATTGCGCGATTTCATTTATATCAAACGCCCAGAAGAGGCAAATCTGTTGATGCATAAAGTAGAGTCATGCTTGCATAGAGCCGAGGGAGGGGGGCAGGAAGGCTCGTGGGCGATGGGTTAAGACATGTGTGATTTCTTTCCGCGGTGATGATGTGTTCTACAGTTGATTGTGACGATGGTTACCCAATGCCCCTCCATATACTGAAAGCCATTTCATTGTACCCTGTGAGCGAAGTATGGAATATACATTGTACAAAAATAAAGCTGTTAAAAATACACTTTTGTTGGTGCTCATTTTAAAGAGAATTTAGAGTTATATCATTAACATGAAGATGAAAAGAAATAACCACCAGCCACCATAGATATAAATAATGAGCAAAGAACACCCAGATGGCTTGGAACTAAAAGACATGTAATATATCTTGCTTTCTTGTGCTTTAACTTATGTATTAGATCCTCACTGTAAGCTGTGCTAAGAAAGGATTTGAAAGCCTATTTAGCTCGCTGTGATAGGCTCGCTCAGTCTGCAAATGTGGACCACCTACCGGCTGCCAGAAGCTGAGCTGGACACTGAAGGGAAAATGATAAACAGCACCAAAATAAAGCCCACTCAAGGAGCTCATGGTAAAAATTCCAGGTTTTTTAGGAAAGAAAAAGAATATGAAAATACTAATTTTAAAGGATACATGCACCCCGATATTTATAGCGGCATTATCAACCTTAGCCAAATTATGGAAAGAGCCCAAATGTCCATCAACTGATGACTGGGTAAAAAAGATGCGATACGGGACCCCTGGTGGCTTAGTCAGTTGAGCGTCCAACTCTTCATTTTGGATCAGGTCATGATCTCATGGTTCATGAGGTCAAGCCCTGCGAAAGGACCTGGGCTGGCAACATGGAGTCTGCTTGGGATTCTCCCTCTCTCTATCTCTGCCTCTTCCCCACTCATGCTTTCTCTCCCTCTCTCTCTCTCTCTCTCTCTCTTCTCCTTCTTCTTCTCTCTCTCTCAAAATAAATAAATAAACACTTTTTTTTAAAAAAAGAAGATGTCTCACACACACACACACACACACACACACACACTGGAATGTTATACAGCCATAAAAAATGAAATCTTGCCACTTGCAACAACATGGATGGATCTAGAGAGTATTATGCTAAGCGAAAAAAGTCAGAGAAAGATAAAAATCATATGATTTCACTCACATGTGGAATTTAAGAAACAAAATAAATGAGGGGCGCCTGGGTGGCTCAGTCGGTTGGGCATCCAACTTCGGCTCAGGTCATGATCTCACAGTTTGTGAGTTCGAGCCCCACATCGGGCTCTTTGCTGACAGCTCAGAGTCTGGAGCCTGCTTCAGTTTTGTCTCTCTGCCCCTCCCCTGGTAACCCTCTGTCTCTCTCTGTCTTTCAAAAATGAATTAATGTTAAAAAAAAAGAAAAGAAACAAAATAAATGAGCATAAGGGGATAAAAGAGAAAGGAAAAACCAAGAAACAAACTCTGAACTCTAGAGAACAAACTGATGGTTAGCACAGGGGAGGTGGTGGGGGGAGGGGTAAACTAGGCGATGGGGTTTAAGGAGTACACTCACGACAAGCACCAGGTGTTGCACAGATGTGTTGAACCACACCTGGAACTGACATTACATTCTATCTTCCCTAACCAGAATTTAAATAAAAATTTTAAAAGGGGGCACCTGAGTGGCTCGGTTGGTTGAACATCCGATTTTGGCTCAGGTCACGATCTCACAGTTTGTGAGTTCGAACCCCACATCAGGATCACTCCCGTCAGCACAGAACCCACTTCTGATCCTCTATCCTCCTCTCCTGGCCCTACCCCCTCTTGCACTCTCTCAAAAATAAGCGTTAAAAAAAAATCGACGAGTTAGCATTTGTTGAACATACCATATACACCAAGCACCATGCAAGTCATTGTGCGTGGGTTTAAAGATATAATGGCCAACTGAAAACCCAGTGATCACACTGCAGTTAATATTCGTTGGCTATTAAGATAATTGACGTCCTTAAATTATTCAGTCGACATCTATTTCAAAAATAAAGTCAATCGCTGTCTTATTCATCGCTGTGTCTCAGGAAGTTACTCAACTAACAGTAATCAAAATACAGTTTATGATAAAAAAATGTGGAACTCTCCAAAGCTGTTAATATTTAGCAATATGATGACCCTGTGACCGTAGTTCCCTAAAATCCAAAGAGCTGTCAAACAGGTGTCTTATCGATTCTCTTAATTTCTGGTTCAAGAGAGCAGAAAAAGAAAAAATATTTACAAAGGTAGCATATGGAGAGTTAGGAGTATAATTCATAAGCCCGGATAAGGCCAGTGTAAGTTTACGGGCTACCATGGTCTGATGACTTTTCAAACGATTTGCAAGACTAACCACTGCATTCTGCCTTATTTCACATGCCTTCCAAGATGCCCTCAGCCACAGGAGTTGCTTTATTCTTTTGGACTTGAGCTTGAAAAGTGAGTTTATTAGGTATGTTTTGAGCGCACCGCATGTGAAGGCAGAGGCTTGGCCAGTGATATTTGTCCCCGCTGCAGTCAGGTGGATTATACTTACCTTTCCAAGTGTGACCTTTCTCCTGAGAACAAAGTACTTTACAAATATCTGACTGAGCTCAGAACCTCAGCAGAGAGACTGGAAAGATAGGGTCCAGAGTAAACTACACTAAAACCTTAGATTGTGAGTGACTCATTCTGCGAGGGTTCTGCAAGACAAGCAAACATTTCTAATAAATTTTCACTTGATAAACGAGCAATGTCTTGCAGTACGAACGGTAGGTGATGCTGAATGTCACAAGGTCACAAGTGAGCCAATGGTTCTTCTCTCTCTCTCTCTCTCTCACTGTGGGATAGTGGGTGATTGTCTCCCATGCTCCGATGCTCGGTCTCAGGCCACTGTGTTTGGCAGAAATCAGTGATTTTTTCAGAACGTTGGAAGGTGCCCACAACGGGCACAAGACTATGGACAGTCTTGCTTTTCCAGACAAGAGGAAGCATAGGAGTGCTTTGCTTCGCTCTAGGCCATTGGATAGGTTCCTTGTTCAAGTTGCAGGAAAAGAAAAGGATTCCAGAGATGCCTGGGTGGCTCAGTTGGTTAAGTGTCAACTTCAGCTCAGGTCATGATCTCGTGGTTCACGAGTTCGAACCCCGCGTCGGGCCCTGTGCCGACAGCTCAGAGCCTGGAGCCTGCTTCAGATTCTGCGTCTCCCTCTCTCTCTGTCCCTCCCCAACTCACGCGCTGTCTCTCTCTCTCTCTCTCTCTCAAAAATAAATCAACATCAGGGGCGCCTGGGTGGCGCAGTCGGTTGAGCGTCCGACTTCAGCCAGGTCACGATCTCGCGGTCCGGGAGTTCGAGCCCCGCGTCAGGCTCTGGGCTGATGGCTCAGAGCCTGGAACCTGTTTCCGATTCTGTGTCTCCCTCTCTCTCTGCCCCTCCCCCGTTCATGCTCTGTCTCTCTCTGTCCCAAAAATAAATAAACGTTGAAAAAAAAATTAAAAATAAAAAAATAAAAAAATAAATCAACATCAGAAAAACTTAAAAAAGAAAAAGATTCCGTTGAGCCAATAGATAGTAGTGATTCTGTTAGTGATAGTGAAAGTCGTCCTAAATAAATAAATAAATAAATAAATAAGAAAGTCGTCCTACACAATAACCCTCCTCTCTCTTAGCTCCCTGACATCAGCCACAAAGGCTTCCAAAGGTAAGCGCAAGTTAATTTGTTTCTTTTTCTTTACATGTCGTATTTTCTTTATGATTTTGTGTTATATTACAGCCTTGTGATCATTTTTATATGAACATTTTTGGGTTGTGGAACGACTCCTCTGAGTCTCCACTACCTCTTCTGGGGAAACTCGCTCTGATATACAAGCGCTTTGGATCGCAGGCATGTCTCGAGAATGAATTCTGCTCGCAAACCAAAGTTTTACTGTCTTTCGCATGTGAGGAAAACAAAGAAAATGAGGCTTTCCAACCGAGACCTTGTAACTACTCAAGGCAAAGGAGCTGAGAAACAATTCGAGGCTGACTCTGCCTCTTGCATCCCGACAATGGCAACCCAATCTGCCGGGTTTGGGGCCATTCTGCTTGAACTGCGGCACCCAGCCCGCACAGATGGCGGCATTGCAAATGGCGCCTCGTACAAGGAAGTGTTCAACGACAGTGCCTTGAGTCCAGTGGGCTCTTGGTAAATGATCGTTGAATTCACTTCAGAAAATGTGGCATGAATCTGTAGCATCAGGGTCACGCATTTGCTGTTAAGCACACAACTTAAGACAGTCTGCAAACTGTCACTGTGACCATAAGGGATTTGTTAGCTGCACGAAGTCACTTGAGATGGGTTTGGATTATAGCAACCCACAGAAGGATTTGGACTTTTTTGATGTGTGTGCATGCACACACACACACACACACACACACACAAACTATATACATTTAATTCAATCAATAATAAATGCTACAAACAACTAGAGTTTGAATTAAAGCTATTTTATTTTTTTAATGCTGACTTATTTTTGAGGGTGGGGGGAGACAGAGAGGGAAACACAGAATCTGAAGCGGGCTGCAAGCTCCGAGCTGTCAGCACAGAGTCCGACGTGGGGCTCGAACCCACAAACCCCGAGATCACGACCTCAGCCGAAGTCAGATGCTCAACCGACTGAGACACCCAGGAGCCCCTAAAACTATTTTTAGATGAATTGATCTTGGTGTGTGTGGATATTTTTACTGTGTCATTCTTTGGAATGACAAGAAAAGAACAAATAATATGGCGTTGCCCTGGGAAGGTCAAGGTTTTAGCCAACCAACCACCATTTCCTGCTCGCTGTGTTCTTACAAAGATAAATTGGGTTAATGATGTAAAGGATGCCTAGTAGTGCCCAGAACAGCTCATGCTGTATAAATGCTAGCTATCTCTGTTATTGTTATTGTTGCTATTGTTGCTATTATTTCTATGACTCCACTCATATAACAGTACTCCCGTATGCAAAACAGACGTACTATGAAGTGAATGAGTATTAGGAGAGGGAAGAATGCTCCTTGCTCTTGAATAAACACAACAACCTTCTCAACTTGTGCCACAGTCTTCATTCCTCCTTCCTAGAGCAACATTACCGGGGTTCAGACTCTGGTGAGAGACCCAGGAGGGGCTTCCCACCCTTAAATCCTAGGCGGGCAGTCCGGAGTCATGGATAACGGGGACAGAATTCTGAACCTAAGTGGGAGAAGATTATTGCCCAACTCTGTTCCCTTAGAGGAAAGGGACTGAAATGAATAGAGCAATAAAACCCAGGAGACCTATTGCAGCAAAATCTCCCTTAAAAAATCGAAGGGGGTAGTTACCAGCAGGATCGGAACCAGGGATGGTGTAGAAACAAGACAGCAGAGACAGGCTGTGGCCATCAGTGGCCTCTGGCATCAGGCATGAACACCCTTGGAAAAGAGCAATCTCAGCGCTCAGGGCGACATCTGGGGAAGGCAGCAAGAGCCCGGAAGGCCCTCAAATGGCATTTATGGCACAAGTGACATTTTTTGTCATTGGTAGCAAACTGGCAAGCAATCAGGGAACTGAAGGGTACCAGCTGGGGAAGGTCTGTGTTCTGTCTCACTCTTCATGCACCAGACGTATCTTGGGATGGATCTTCAAAGAAGCTTCTATTTAAGGGGCTGTTACTGTCCTGGGGACTCCCGGTTCAACGGGGAGCAATTAAAGAGAAGCGGTGATTTCTGCAGAGCAAAGGAACAGTGTTTTGTTACGTTTGAGGCAGTATTTTTGCCCCAGATAACAGTTGCCGGGGCAGAAAAATAGAGGAGTTATGCTCACCTTCCAAAAGGATAACATTTTTAGTGCTTTTAAAAGCCAATTATGAAAAGCCATATGTAATTATAAAATAATGTTGTGTTATTCTAATCCTGTAGGATAGTGCCAACAAGAAAAATAAAACCCCAGAATTAACTGCAGGAAGGTTTCCTGTATGTTTCTACATGATACTGAGGCTGTAAGTTTAAAATTTTTTTTTAACGTTTATTTATTTTTGAGACAGGGAGAGACAGCATCAATGGGGGAGGGTCAGAGAGAGAGGGAGACACAGAATCTGAAACAGGCTCCAGGCTCTGAGCCATCAGCACAGAGCCCGACACGGGGCTCGAACTCACGGAGCGCGAGATCGTGACCTGAGCCGAAGTCGGACGCTCAACCGACTGAGCCCCCCAGGCGCCCCGAGGCTGTAATTTTTAAAATAGCCTTTATATGGTAGAAGTCGAAATAGTGTGATTTTTATTTGTTTTTGCTGCCCTGATTATTTCACATATGTTACCATGACCAGTCAAAGTCGAGAGAATATGTGTGGCATAAATGATGAAATACATATACGCCCGGTCTCTCTCACCTGTTGCTGTAGATAATGCAGTACACTGTTTCCATCTCTCCTGAATGTGAATTTATTTTAAGTGCTTGAGGACCTGATTTCATTGTTTTCATTTTTCTTAAACTTGCCAGTGAACTTATTTTTACATTAATCAAGGTATTTAAATGCCTTTCTGTTGAGTCATCCCAACAGAAACAGAAACGGGGTTGGCTCTAGATAAAATTGTGAAAAGGCAACATTTGTTTCCATGTCCCCGGGTTACCCAGCCTGTTTTCTTAACCTTCCCCAAACCCCAGCTCCCTTCTTCTCTCCCTGTCCTTCCCAGCAAACCTTGTCTGTATCACCTGCCTGATTGAACCGTCAGTGCCTGTCTTCAGTAACTACTGAAACTACTTACCCCTCACTCCTTTTACAAAATGTATCAGAAAGTACCAAATATAGCAACTGAATTTCAACAAGAAACATGCCTGGGCTTCTCACATCAAGGTAGCTTTAATCCTGGGAGTGTATTTGGTCTGTCAGCATTTGCAAAGTCTCAGGAAACATCTGATGGGATACATCTTCTTGAACGTAACTATTAACGGTACATCATTTTAAGCATTTTAGAGGAAAACAAACATGGGTGTCAACAACATTGGGACTGCAGAGTAGCCATGAACTGTAAAGGCAAAACGCAAGACTGGGAGGAAATCTTATCGTTGTGATAGGCAGGTTGAACAAAAGCCCCAAAGCCATTCATTTCTCTGTTATTCAGCCTCATGTCCCTCTGCCATCATACAGACATCTGTAGAAAAATGCCAGTAGCATAGGTTCCAGCCGAAGGAAGGAAGTCTTAATGTATTATTATTTCAGTACCATCCAGCTAGTGAGACACCAGATATTAGCAAGAGGATGATAACTCTTAAGTAGTAGAAATAAATTGAAGTTCCAACATTTGCCACCTGTGTGACCTTGGGCAGGTCACTTAACCTCTCTGAGTAAATTTCCGTATCTGTGAAGTCGAAACTATGGCCCCCAGTTCAGCTTTTCTTCACGAGAACTGCTGAAACTGAAAGACGACAGTTGGGAAACACTTTATAAATTATAAAATGCCACATAAAGGTAAGTCACTCTTGTTTCAGTGTTTGCACCATTACTTTGAAGAAATGTTCTGGGAAGTTCTGAGAGAGAGAGACACAGAATCGGAAGCAGGCTCCAGGCTCTGAGCTGTCAGCACAGAGCCCGATGCGGGGCTCGAACTCACGAACCTGTGAGATCATGACCTGAGCCGAAGTCAGATGCTCAACGGACTGAGCCACCCAGGCGCCCCTGGAATCCCATTCCTGGGGCTGAGTCCCACCCTGCCCACTAGCAGACTGCTGGTCTCCTGCTCTGGTGTGGTGTCTCCTTCTGGATTTCTGAACTCAAGCTGAGAACTGCCTGGGGTGGAGTGTCGACACTGGATCGTAATTAATTATCCTTGTTATATATTATGATTTTACACAGAAATAGAAAAACATGTGTGCGTCTTAAAGCCTCCGTGCGTGATTTTGGCTCGCATCCCTCCTCCACCTGCAGGATCTATAGGAACTTGTGAGGAATGCAGAATGGGTTCTGGTAATGCCTACATCAGAGGTGGAAGTCATTCGAGAAATCACACTTCTTTCTTTGGAATCAAGATTATATCTATCTTTGGTTTATTTGCCATCTGTGCTGGTAAATCTTTTGGGGAGAGACAGATATATAGCTCTAGATTTGAGGTCCTCAGTTAGGTATTTATAAAAATAGAAAGATGTCTGAACTTGAAATTCCTGGTAGTGGGCTTGGATACAGAGAATGCCACCCTGCTCCCCCCGTAGAAGACAAGCCACGCAAATGCATACGGTGAATTACGCAGGGTCTTTCAGTCCTAACAGACATCCCCCAAGTGCAACTGTTGCATAGGAACACGATCTCTTCCAGTGGCTACCGTGTTCTCTTTGGTGTGTGGACAACTGGGAACTTGAGTCAGCCCTAGGGCTTTGTCATCGAAGAGATAACGCAAAACACACGACCACTTAAAGCTCCGAGAATAGTACCTCTCAGGAAAGGATATATTGGCAAGCAAAAATTAAAAGTGCCCTTTCCTAGGGATCGTTCCAGATAACACGATCTGGTATATTCTGCTCAAGTTTGAGAGCGAGCACATCTGGCTTCTAATCCCACTTCTCCCACTGTGATTGTACAACTGGTAGACAGAGCCAGGTTCCTGCCCAGCTGGCATTCGAGGAGGCTTTGGCGGAGACGGGAGAGGCAAAGGAACATTCCGAGGGGATGGGAACAATCCCCAATCCAATCTTTCCTTTGGCTTTGAACGTGTTCGTTCAAATGCCACAAACTTCGATGTTAGGACACATGGCTCTTATTTACTGCTTTTCTTTTTCCCTTAAGACAGATCATTTTCTTTCTCATTTTTTTATTTTATTTTGTATCTGTTTTATTTTATTTAACACTCGATAACATGTGCTCACTTCCAAAGAACAGATACAAAAAGGATAATAAGAACTATTGTGGGCATGTTGGAATATTCCCTTCAAGACTTTTCACTATGAATGTTCATGTGTTTGAAAAACAGAGTCATAACATACATAACATGCAGTCATAGTTAAAGCATTTCTTCTTTAAACTACACATGTCCTGGGGCGCCTGGGCGGCTCAGTCTGTCCAGCATCGGACCCTTGAATTCAGCTCAGGTCGTGATCTCATGAGCCCCATGTAGGGCTCTGCCCTAGGCGTGGAGCCTGTTGGGATTCTCTCTCTCTCCCTCTGCCCCTCTGCTGCTTCTCTCTCTCTCTCTCTCTCTCTCTCTCAAAATAAATAAAGAAACTTAAAAAAAGAAATATTACTTTCGAGGCTTTTAGCGATGCATATTCATGTGTTTGAAAACCAGCATCATAACGTACACAGTCATCAAACATTTGCATGTCTCTTTTAAACTGCACACATCCTTGGGGCGCCTGGGTGCCTCAGTCGGTTAACCCTCCGACTTCGGCTCAGGTCGTGATCTCACAGTTTTTGAGTTCGAGCCCCGCATGGGGCTCTGTGCTGACAGCTCGGAGCCTGGAGCCCGCTTCCGATTCTGTATCTCCTTCTCTCTCTGCCCCTCCCCCACTTGTTCTCCGTCCCTCAAAAATAAATAAAAATGTAAAAAAAAAAAAAAATTTAAACTACACACGTCCTTTGCCCCAGTTTTCAAGGAACCATTCTCCTCTTTCCAATTGACTTCGAAACCCTATTTATACATCAAAAAGAGTAACGCTTTATAAACGGAGCGGTTCTGTGTCTGGTTTTTCTTTTTAAATTTTTTTTTCAACGTTTATTTATTTTTTGGGACCGAGAGAGACAGAGCATGAACAGGCGAGGGGCAGAGAGAGAGGGAGACACAGAATCGGAAACAGGCTCCAGGCTCTGAGCCATCAGCCCAGAGCCCGACGCGGGGCTCGAACTCAGGGACCGCGAGATCGTGACCTGGCTGAAGTCGGACGCTTAACCGACTGCGCCACCCAGGCGCCCCAGAGTAAGTATTATTCTTGAGATGAACTTGTATTGTCACTTGAGCTGTCCTGCGTGCTGGATAAGGCGTCAGTCAGCGACACTACAAACCGTCCTAACAGTCAACTTTGTCCATGTAATTTCCATAGGTGATACTGGCTTCCGCACGGCAGAAAACCCCACGTCTCCTCAAGACTGCTTAGTAATCATTTCTCTTCGATAATCACAGCAGATAACAACAATGGCCCATGTTCTTCACTGCTGTAGACATTTACCCGATTTGGCAATTAACAATAAAAGATGCCCAGTTAAATCTGAGTAAACAGCAAATAATTTGTAGTATTGGTATGTCCTATGCAATATTCGGGACCTGTTATACTAAAACTTATTTGTTGTTAATGCAAATCGATACCACAAGGAAGTACCACCTTCTATCTGTCAGAATGGTTAGGATCAGGAAGACAAGGAATAAATAACAAGGGTCATCGAGGATGCGGAGAAAAGGGAATCCTTGTGCTTTGTTGGTGGGAAAGCAAACTGGTGCAGCCGCAGTGGAAAATAGCATGGAGGCTCCTCCAAAAATTAAAAATGCAGCTACCCTACCATCCATTAATTCCATTACTGGGTATTTACCCAAATAAAATGAAAATATTAATTCAAAAAGATATATGCACCCTTATGTTTATTGCAACCTTATTTACAAGAGACAAGATATGCAAGTAGTCAAGTGTCCATCAATAGGTGAATAAATAAAGATGTGAGATAGAGGGGGCGCCTGGGTGGCTCAGTCGGTTAAGCGGCTGACTTCAACTCAGGTCACGATCTCGCAGTCGGTGAGTTCGAGCCCTGCGTCGGGCTCTGGGCTGATGGCTCAGAGCCTGGAGCCTGCTTCAGATTCTGTGTCTCCCTCTCTGCGCCTCCCCCGTTCATGTTCTGTCTCTCTCTGTCTCAAAAACAAATAAACGTTAAAAAAAATTTTTTTAAATAAAAAAAAGATGTGAGATATACA
Organism: Prionailurus bengalensis; assembly: GCF_016509475.1. Lineage (NCBI taxonomy): Eukaryota > Metazoa > Chordata > Mammalia > Carnivora > Felidae > Prionailurus > Prionailurus bengalensis. The sequence goes on along the minus strand of NC_057349.1, from coordinate 16,284,512 downwards.
TATATGTGTGTATGTATATGTATATACCATCATATATATATATACACCACCATATATATATATATATATATATATATACATGTATATACACACACACACACACACATACACACACACAGGAATATTACTCAGCCATAAAAAGGATGAAATGTTGCCAACATGGGTGGACCAGAGGGTATTATGCTAAGTGAAATAAGTCAGACAGAAAACAACAATTAGCACATGATTTCATTTACATGTGGAATCAAAAGAAAAAAAAAAACACGAGTAAGCAAACAAAAAAGTAGAAACAGACCCATAAATACAGAAAAGCATCTAATGTTGCCAGTTGGGGGTAGGGTGGAGAGATGAGCAAAATTGGTGAAAGGGAATGGGAGGTACAAGTTTCCAGTTATAGAATGAATAAGTCATGGGGTCAGGTACAGCATCAGGAATATAGTCAATGGTATCGTATAGCGACAGATGGTACAGTCTTATACAAAAATTATTCACCATTTGTCTGAAATTCAAATATTATATTCAAATATCATAGCTTAACTGTGGGGTATAAAGGCTGCCAAATGGGTCATTCTTGTCTCCCATCCTTGCATTTCTGAGTTTTTGGAGGCTTGCCAGGGTCTGTCAGGGTCTCTTCCATGAATGACCAGGAACACTGCCCTTATTCAGGAGGAACGGCGTGGGCCACTCTCTATAATTCCCATCAATGTTGGTCCATCTCACCAGCTCTCCCATAAATTCATCAGATGTTATGGAAAGTCAGTAGTGCCCTTCTCTACTTTCCAATGGTCGTGCAAGTTTATATTCACTATTTCAAAGGGATTTGGGGAAGAAGAATATTATGACTGTGATAAAGTCATCTTACCACCCAACCTGGAGAGTCAGAATAATTTTCTTGATCTGAAACAGAACAAATTTTTGCACATGGTCAATGGGTATATTCCACCGGGAACTTTAATAATCATATAAGCCTCATTTGATACTTATCCATAGAATGGCCACTATTTTCATGAATTGATTATTCTGGTTGTAAAAACAGAGAGTTTTTAGAAAAAATAACCTTGAAAGAAATTGCCTCTTGCCCCCTAGGTTGAGCGTGGGGCAAAGTGCAGACAGTAAGAATTGCTAAACGAAGAGTGTAGAATAGAGCCCTTTAACATAAGGAATGAAATCTTGGAAATTTCACCTTAAGACAATCTCTCATTTCAACACACACTAACGAAAATTTAAATGAGAATCCACTAAGAATAAAAATCAAAGAACGTAGACAGCATCTCCAAAATGATCATACGTGCCCTCTTTCCTTCTCTTCTTTAACTCTTCCTCTCCGTGGGTGACATATAACAGAAGGACAACGTTCTGTAGCATTTAAACTAGATTTCATCCTCATTATTATAATCATATGCACATCAACGGTACATGTCATATTCTCGCTTAACTCATGGAGACTATCAGGAAAGCATTCCTTTGGAGAATTTAATTTTTTTTCTCAAGTTTTATGGATATTTCATTCTCAAAAAGTACGATTTTGGTCTAAGTATTGAGGATCAATGTTTCATTTGAAATATTCAGTACATACCAAGGCCACTGACCAAACCTATCATGATGCTCTAAATACAACAGGAAGTTACAAGTGTGATTGATTTTCAGTTCAAAAAGTATGTTGTTAATAATGCCCTACTGTTCTTGCAGTGAGAGGGTCACTTCCCTTTTTTTTTTTTAAATCGAGGCGTAGTTGACACACGATGTTACGTTAGTTTCGAGTGTACAACATAGTGATTCAACTTCTCTAGACATTGAGCTGTGCTCACACAAGTGTAGCCCCCATCTGTCACCATGCAACACTATTACGATCCCATGAGCTATATTCCCCATGTGGAATTATTCCGTTTATTCCTGGGATTTATTCATTCCATAACTGGAAGCCTGTTCCTCCCTCTCCCTTTCGCTCATTTTTGTCCTCCTCTCTGGCAACCACCAGTTTGTTCTCTGTATTTAAGGGTCTGTTTCTGCTTTTTTAGAAGGTTACTTTTCTTTTTCGGCATGGAAATAGCTTTGATTTTTTTTATTTTAAGTTTCATATGTAATGCATATTCAAAGGAAAAATCGAAAAGCATAAAGTGATATAAAGAAAATATGAAAAAAAATTACCTTTAAACCCAACACTATGAGATAAACTTCACCATGCCATTGGTATATCCTTCTGGACTTCTCGTTGTTTCTAGTCAGAAATATAAACGGGAACATATATATGAATATAAAAACACAATCGGAATAGTTGGCTTTATTTTAGGTAATGTGTGCTTCAGCACTTTGTCTGAATTCCTTTTTAATTTTAAAAGTCACCCTATAAAGTGCTGGTAGCATTCCCAATTTAGAGACGAAGAAATTTTGAGGACAAATTAGTCAGCCTGTCCAAAGCCACATGCCAGCAAGTGGTGAAGCCAGAATCTGAAATGGAGCGGATTTACTGCAGAGCCCGAGACAGGCTGGGTGCTGTTAACGACCTGCATTTTTCACCCAACACCGTATCACTGATACCTTTCCACATTAATACATATCCAAACACATATGTCCTTTTTACGGATGCATTAGATCATCGTGCCATAGTTTACACAAATGACGTCCTCACGATGGAGTTCAGTTTAGTTCTTTTCATTCTTTTTTTTTTTCACTTCCTCACTAAATCTCTGAAGAGAACCCTTGCCCTATATCTTTGCTAATCTTTCTGATTACTTATTTCAGATCAATCTCTAAACGTAGAACTGGAGAGCTCCATTTAATTTTTTCTACCCAGTGATGAAATGCATCTTCTGAGGATTAGACCTGTCTACACTCCTGCAAACGGTCCACACGAGTAACTCTTCTCCATGCTTGCTGCACGTAGAAAAAGTCTTAAAATCCCACATTCTCCTTCAAGTCCAACTACTCTAAAGACTACGATGCTTTGCCTATGGACCAATGAATGCCTTCCTGCCTATGGACCAATGAATGCCTTCCTGCCTATGGACCAATGAATGCCTTCCTGCCTACGGACCAATGAATGCCTTCCTGCCAACACAACCCTGTTCCAGAGTCCAATCGCCCCATGGTGGCCAGTAGGCGGTGCTCACACACAGATTAGAAAGCTCTCTGTGGTCACCTTCAGTCTGATACCCAGGACATCGTTCACAAGCTCTCAAACTCTTAGACAATGCATCATGGCCTGCCTACTCAAAACTTACATAATGGTTTATCCAGTACTCCTAAAATTCAGATTTATTGTTATTCTTATATCAATGTCTTGGCAGGAATTAATGTTAGTAATGTCCAAATATCCTTCTGATCACAAGGTCCATATATAGAGTCAATAATAACTCGCTGGGTCTCATCCAGGTGAAGTTTCAAGCATCTGGTCTTCAATTTGTATCAGCCAGCTTCAGCCTTTCACTTATTTATCTATACTGCATTTCTATAAGGAGTGGCATAGGCCAAAACACTATCTAATGCTCTCCCTTTTCTACATTGCACTTGTGTTTAACCCCCACATATTTCTTTTTAAAAATGTGGCTAAATATTTGTCATTGCGAGCCTGAGGCAGATAAGTTCTTCTGTTTTCCTTCCTACTAGAACTCAGTCTGTTTCTCTTTTAATGTCTTTATATTTGGAACTACCTTGTTGCCTTATACTTACTATAAGAACATTTCTGACTCCTCTATGATTTGGTTACTTCTACCTTGAAAAGCAGAATTTAAGTGGCAAGGTTGAAAGCGTGACCACACAAAATAAAGAAAATGTCTGAAGGTTCAAAATCTCAGAAAAAGAATGTGAGAAAAATATTTACCACATATATGATCCGCAAAAGATGATCCTTAAGAGCTGAAGAGATTATAAATGTCTATTAAAATATTAAAATCATAACAGAAAAAAATGGACAATGAACTTGCAGAATTTACGGAGGCACAAGTCACTATGGATGTATTTCAAGAAAATATTTAATCTAATCCATTGTGAGAAAAACAGGAATTAAAATGATCTTGTTCAAATTAGCAAAGAGTAATTCGATATTAGGAATGATGGTTAGGACATGGCAAAGGTCAAAGTCACACCTCACACATGGTTAGTAAAGGTATATAACCATTCTAGAAAGAAATTTTAGAATTTATAACAAAAACATTAAAAACACTCATGCCATTTGACCAGTAATATGCCTCTGGAAATTCTTGGAAACCAAGTCATATATATGTGTATATATATATATATATGTATATATACATGCGTATATGTATACACATATATATATATATAAAGTTCATTCTGGCATTATTTATTCCAACAAAGCACTATACACCTTCAAATATCCAATAATGCAGCATGAGTTTTAATATTATACATGTATTGATATACACATATGCAGGACAAATAAAGGAAAAAATATGTCCTATTTTTGACATTTATTTTCTGTAGCTATAAAGTCAGACTGTTTGTTTTTTATTTGTGTTTGTATGTGTCTCATGTTTTATACAGGAAATTGTATTACTTTCACAATCAGAAAAAGCACAGCGTTTAAAGATCAACTTGATTCAGGTATAATTTCCATACCATAAAATGTCCATCATTTAAGGGTAAAAGTAACTGAGTTCTGACAAACGGCACCCTAATGTGGCACTCACTATAATCAAGATACAGAATATTCGCAGTTTTTCGAAATAAGCTCTATGCCCACGCTGAGGCTTGAACTCATGACCCCAAGATCAGGAGTCGCACCCTCTACTGACGGAGCCAGTCAGGTGCCCCAAGAGACAGGATATTTGCAGTCAGATCTCTCCACCTTCATTCCCAACAACCACCGGTGAGCATTCTGTCAGCACACAGCAGTTTAGCCTTTTGAGAATTTCACGTAAATACAATCAGTACGTTGTTTTTCATGTTTATCTTCTTCCCCTCTGCATAATGTTTTTGAGATTTAAACACGATGGTACATATATCCACAGTTTGCTTCTTTTTACTGTTGAGGAGTATTGATTTCAAAGATATACAACAATTTGTTTAGCAAATCAACTAATGATGGAATTTGGGTTGTTTCCAGCTTGGGGCTATTATAAATAAAGCGTCTAATTACATTGGCATAAAAGTCTGTGAACATATGCTTTAGTTTTTCTTGAGTAAATACCTTGGAGCAGATTTTCTGGATAGCATTGTAAGTGAATATTTTTTTTAAAAAACTACGAAGCAGTGTTTCTAAGTAGTTATACCAATTTATTCTCCCAGCATCCAAGTCTGAGAGTTTCAAATGTTCTGCACTCACACCAACATTTGTTATTATCAGTCTTTTTAACTTTAGCCATCCTAGTGATAAGAAGTGGGATCTTTTATTTCCCTGATTATTGATGATTTTTAGTGTCTGTTCATGGGCTTATTGGCCATCTGTATATCTTCTTTTGTGAATAGTCTGTTCAAATCTTTTTCTAATTTTAAATGAGTTTGAAAACTTAGTATTGAGTTGAAAGAGTTCTTAGTATGTTCTTAATAAAAGTCGTTTGTCACATATGTATATTGTGAATATTTTTCCCAGTTTGTGAATGTGTTTTGAAAAACACTTCTGGATTTTAGTGACATATAATTTCTCAGTTTTTTTTTCTTTTATGAATTACGTGTATGGCGTCATATCTAAGAAATATTTTCCTCCCGTGAGGGAAGAAAATGCTACAATGCTATCTTTCTTTTTTTTTTCAACGTTTATTTATTTTTGGGACAGAGAGAGACAGAGCATGAACGGGGGAGGGGCAGAGAGAGAGGGAGACACAGAATCGGAAACAGGCTCCAGGCTCCGAGCCATCAGCCCAGAGCCTGACGCGGGGCTCGAACTCACGGACCGCGAGATCGTGACCTGGCTGAAGTCGGACGCTTAACCGACTGCGCCACCCAGGCGCCCCAACAATGCTATCTTTTTAAAGTTTTATATTTTTAACTTTAATGGTTAGGTCAATGATCTATTTCTAGTTAATTTTCATGTGTATGTTGTGAGGTCATTTGGACATTCAGTTTTCGTAGAGATATCTAGAGGTCCTGGTATCATTTGTTGAAAAGGCTATTTTTTTCCCTAATGAATTACCTTTTGAAATGTTTGTTGAAAATCAATAGACTAAAAATGTAAGGGCCCATTTCATGGTTTGTCATTCTGCTTCATTGACCCGTGTCCATCCTGAAGCCAGGAATCATCAACTCCAACTGTTCTGTCATCTGCATGTGGCTCCATATGGACATATGGACACTGAAACCACTTAACGCCGAGAACTGTGTAATTGGAAGAAATTTCTCTTAAATCTCAGTGATTCCTCTAATGAGCAAGGAACGGGAATAAGTCGTTTAACTTCTCGGAACCTTCATTCCCTCACCTACAAAATAGGTGTTTTCATACTCAGTTTCAAGGATTGTTTTGATAATTTTTTAAAAATTTTTTAACGTTTATTTATTTTTGAGACAGAGAGAGACAGAGCATGAATGGGGGAGGGTCAGAGAGAGAGGGAGACACAGAATCCGAAACAGGCTCCAGGCTCTGAGCAGTCAGCACAGAGCCTGACACGGGGCTCGAACTCACGGACCGCGAGATCATGACCTGAGCTGAAGTCGGATGCTCAACCGACTGAGCCACCCAGGCGCCCCTGTTTTGATAATTTAATGTGATGAGAGCTTAAAATGTCTAGAGCAACACCCGACACAGATGGGGAAACCAAGACAGGTTAGCGTGTCTCTTCAAGGACCCTGGTCAATCATGGCTTTTAAGCAACAATCAGCTAGGGGTATGTTAGAATGCATTCTCCCCAGGGGTCTCCAGCTGTCATTTTTGCATCTCTGGCCATCTGATTTTCATTTTGATTTGGCCGCTTCATTATTCGAGGACACTTTGATGAACCCTATAATTTCTCTGGCTGTAGTTTCCTCCTCTGAAACATTAGGTCATTAATCATCCTTTAAAGTCACTTCCATCTGGGGTGCCTGGGTGGTGCAGTCGGTTAAGCGTCCGACTGCGGCTCAGGTCATGATCTCATGGTTCATTAGTTCTAGCCCCTGCTTCGGGCTCTGTGTTGACAGCTCAGAGCCTGGAGCCTGCTTGGGATTCTGTGTCTCCCCCTCTCTCCGCCCCTCCCCAGCTCTCTCTCTCTCTCTCTCTCTCTCTCTGTGTCTCAAAAATAAATAAACATTAAAAAACATTTTTAAGTCGTTTCCATCAATAGCCTATGGATAGCCACCTTTTCATCATGAATTCAAATACCAAAACCAAAATAAAAGAAGAAAATGTGTTTCTTCTTTCTTATCCGTGAAAGTGAAACCACAGTCTTCCAGCTCCTGAAGTACTCAGTGCCTTCTACCACTTTCTCCTGGTCCAGAATAATAAAAATGAAAAGACAGAACAGCTTGAAGAAAAAAGGTGCAAAGCGATTTTTAACTAGGTCCCACAATTCCAAAACTGAGGGCAAATTAGGCCATCATTCTAGGATATCAGACTACAAATAGGAACTTTACATGCAAAGAATCATAATGTTGCTATGTTTATTACTTCATAGACTGATACACAAACATTAGCACTGTGTCAGTTGCACACAAACCCTTCAACTACGAAGGTCCATTTTTATCATGTTTTCTCATTAATTTTGTTCTTTGTTTTATTTCAGCCTTACTGAGCTATTCATCAATTCCATATTTTGAAATATTTTATTAATACAACTTCAAATACTAAATATGAATTTTTTATAGCATGCTTGATTCATCAAAACCTTTTGTAAGTGATGGTTAGCGCATCTGACTGGCATGAGAAAGCCAGGTTACCCTGATGGAACACCTCTTACGGAGGATGCTTACCTACATGTTGTGGTAAATTAATCGCATTATGGCCCCAATTCTTTATCCTTTCTTGTTTCCACTCCTCTTGTCAATGACTTTAGAGTTCTTCCTCTAGGGATGGAGTATCTCACCATCCCATGTGCCTTGCTTTGACCTTTAGGACTAACAGAAATGACCGTGAACTGGTTCTGCGCCTAGACCTCAAGGGACCTTGCACGTGTCTGCTTGCTGTCTCTTGTTTTCCCATCATCCCCTTGACTACATGCCCTGGCTAGCCTGCCAGAAAATGAGACGCATAGAAAATGGAGCTAAAGAGCCCATCGTCTCAGCCATGGCCAGCCTGGCTCAGCCAACCTCCAACAGGTGAGTGAGCTCGATCAAGATCAGCAGGGACTCTTGGTTAACCCAAAGCTGAGCCCACCTGATAAACGTGTCACTGGGCCACAAGAGAGCTTTACGGTTGCTTGTTATGATGACTGTAAGTAACTGAAACAATTATTGTGAGCTTTCTGGCACGTACTGTAACACATTGACTATGCTTTTAAGTACATTGAAAATAATCCCCCAGTTTGTGTTTCCTGGAATACCATGGAAGCTTGGGTACTCCCGCTTACAAACAGACCCCTTCTGTGTGTGCGATCACAGCCATTGTTACGAACAGGCAACGCAACCTGTCAGATATGAGTGCGTATAACACAAAGCAGGAAGAGCAGCCTTCAAATGCTGCTGTACTCATTTTTACTCTCAAAAATCAATTTCGAAGTGAAATCCATAGAGTTAGTAAATCCGGACTCAATATAAATGTGTGCAGGTATGTGTGAATGTGTGAGTTTGTATCATACATACACCATCCTTATTAAACGCCTTGAAAGATTTTTTAAATCATACACCCATCTGCAAAGAAACCCTCGGTGAATTGTAAGTACATTCACACAGATTCTTTTCTCCCATCTTACTACATGAACCCCAGAAATTTATTTTAAAAAGATTAAACCAGAGCATCAAATTACCTTTAAAACTCTCCTAAAATATTTGTATGCCAAGCAGAAGATAATTCTTACAAATTATTAGTTAATGAGGATTAGCAGTACACTTCCTCAATAAAATAGTTTTCATCTGAAACCGCATACCACATCACACCCAGTGATGAAATATCTGATTTTCGCGGTAATATCAGAAACAAACAAATGTACAATGGCACCACCATTATTTATCTGTGTTCTAGAAGTGAGACATCATATATTAAAAGAAACAAGAGAAGATACCAGTGTTAGAAAAAAATGCATTTATCATTATTTGACATTAACAACATTCTCAGTGGAGGCCATTCAAGAATATTGATAACAAATATTTAAAGTCACAAAAAGTTAAATAAGGTAGCTGGGTAAAGCACAGACAGAAATAAGTTGACATCAGAAAACCTGGCACAGCGTTTCAATTTCTATCACTGGGAATTGACTGAAATCATCCCTGTTTTCACATTTTAAATTCATTTATTTAAATTCAAGTTAGTTAACATACAGTGTAGGATTGGTTTCAGGAGTAGAACCCGGTGATTCATCACTTACGTATGACACTCAGTGCTCGTCCCAACAAGTGCCCTCCTGATGCCCGTCACCCATTTAATCCATCCCCCCACCCGCCTCCCCTCTTGCAACCTTCATGTTATTCTCTGTATTGAAGAACCTCTTATGATTTGCCTCCCTCTCTGTTTTTATCTTTTTTCCTTCCCTTCCCCTATGTTCATCTGTTGCGTTTCTTAAATTCCACATATGAATGAAATCATGATCTCTGTCTCTGACTTACTTGGCTTAGCATAATACACTGCAGTTCCATCCACGTTGTTACAAATGGCAAGATTTCATTCGTTTTGATCACTGAGCGACATTCTATTATATCCGTCTTCTTTATCCATTCATCAGTCGATTGACATTTGGGCTTTTTCTATAATTTCGCTATTGTTAATAGCACTGCTATGGGGCGCCTGGGTGGCGCAGTCGGTTAAGCGTCCGACTTCAGCCAGGTCACGATCTCGCGGTCTGTGGGTTCAAGCCCCACGTCAGGCTCTGGGCTGCTGGCTCAGAGCCTGGAGCCTGTTTCCGATTCTGTGTCTCCCTCTCTCTCTGCCCCTCCCCTGTTCATGCTCTGTCTCTCTCTGTCCCAAAAATAAATAAAAACGTTGAAAAAAAAATTTTTAAATAAAAAAAAATAGCACTGCTATAAACATTGGGGTACATATGCCCCTTCGAAACAGAATTTTTGTATCCTTCGGATAAGTACGTAGTATTGTAACTGCTGGGTTGTAGGGTAAAAATGAAACTACCCTAAGAACATTTTGTTTGTTTGTTTGTTTAATTTTGAAAGAGAGAGCACAAGTTGGGGAGGGGCAGGGAGAGCGGTAGAGAGAGAGGATCCCAAGCAGGCTCCACAGCATCAGCTCAGGGCCCCACACGCACAGACTCAAACCTATGAAATGTGAAATCATGACCTGACCTGAAACCAGCAGTCAGACACTCAACTGACTGAGCCACCCAGGTGTCACTGAAATCACCCTTTTTACTGATATCTATCTATAGATAGATATCAGCTGATATCTATCTATAGATAGATATCAGTATATCTATCTATATATCTATATCTATATCTATCTATATATATATAATCTCTCAAGTTTGGAGATAGATAGATGCCAGCATATAGGTATATAGATAGTTATATAACCTTAAAATAATCATATACTTATTTGTGGTTAGTTTTTTCCTGTTGACTAATGCTATGAAGACTACTAGAATTTAGGCGGGGCACAGAACAAGTACTACGAAATGAAAAGCGGTTAAATTTTACTGTAGTTTATTCCTAGGCATACTCTATACCATGCATATCATCAACTAAGTACGGGCTGTAAATTGCCATCGACATTTCAGTTTATACTGCAAAGTCATTTGTACTGTGGCTGTAAAAACCCACACTTGTGTAATTATTTCAGGCAGGCAGTAATACTAGAAAGTACTAGAAAGCGCCACATTTTTTCTTGATAAAAATAATCATGTTTATTGTGAAAATTTGTGAAATATTTGTTAGTATCTTTTTTCTTGAGAGAGAGTGCACAAGTGGGGTAGAGGGGCAGAGGGAGAGAGAGAGAGAGGCAGAGAGAGAGGGAGAGAACCTCAAGAAGGCTCCACGCTCAGCCCTGAGCCTGACGCAGGGCTTGATCCCTTGACCCTGGGATCGTGTCCTGAGTAGGGTGCTCAACCAACTGAGCTACCCAGGTACCCCACCACAATTTTTTTAATCTGAATATTTTTAAACATGCCTGTAGCTATGGCAAGCCTACTCACACACTCTCAGTTTATCCTGGGCAAGGGATATGTTATTTTACCTATGGTCCCTATTCTTTTCAGATGAGTCCTTTTTTTTATTATTATTATTTTTAATGTTTATTTCAGAAAGAAGAAGAGAGAGACAGAGTGTGAGCAGGGGAGGGACCGAGAAAGGGAGACACAGAATCCAAAGCAGGCTCCAGGCTCTGAGCTGTCAGCACAGAGGTCGGATGCGGGGCTCGAACTCACGAACTGTGAGATCATGACCAGAGTCGAAGTCAAACACTTAACCGACTGAGCCACCCAGGCACCCCTTCATATGAGTCTTATACTTGGGTTGCATAAAAATCATTTCTCGGTGAGAAGCAATTCACCTTTACACTATGAATTCCCAAAATGCTCGAGTAACACAAAGGCGGTAAGATTCGTGCAACAAGACCACAGATGGACGGATTGGGGTTCATCTTTTCTTCCTCCTTCAACCTACTGCCTGGGAGAGGTGCTAATGAACAGTGAAATGACCATATGCTTAATACAGCCAGAAGCACAAAAAGGGAAAAAAGAATCAATATGGTCTGCTCCTGAAAATGCAAGTGTTTCCGAGGCTCTAAAGTCAATCCCATAGAAAGTAACAGATACCAATCATTACATCGCAAGCAAAACAATGATGTAAGTAGATGTAAAGCTGATCAATCTCACCAACAATGAGAAATGGAAATTAAGATGAGATACAATTTTTATCCCCCAGATCGTACAAAATGAGAAAGATCGTGTCAGCAATAGTGTAGGGCAATGGCATTTTCATCAAATGCTGGTGCGGAGATCAACTGAGACAACCTTGCATAGGATGGTTTTGTCACATGTGATAGAAAAACCCAGCTAACAACCTAACAGTGAATTTGTTTTAAAGCATAACAACTGCCTGGGACGATGAAAGTTGCTCACCCTGGTTTACCTGCTTGTCTTTCCATCTTACTGGCCCCTCATTGCACAGTTGTGGATTCTTATTTCCATTCCTTTCATCCCGTGATGGAAAGATGGCTGCCCTAGCTCCAGGCTGCTACGGGAGAATATCAAGCAGAAAGTCAAGTCTGAGAACAAAAAGACCCTGGATTCTGAGGCTCTGTCTTTTCATCAGGAACAAAAGTCATTCAGCAGTCTTCCCCTTGAGTCTCATTGGCTAGAACTGACACACCTCCACTCTCAGACCAAAAACTATTGAAGAACAATTAAAGGTACACAAGGCCTTCCTTTCCTGACAGAAAATAACGATTGAATGAGGCATGGATTTGTGGCATTTATGCATTTTGTGTATGACATTTCGATATCTACCAAAATGTAAATGCATAAATCTACCACGGTGTAGTATTTCTTCGGGACTTTAGGCTATACATTACTTCCAGAAACACTGTGGAAAGAAACGTGTTTTTCTGTATGTACTTCTGGGAGTACTTTCACGTATGTACATGTATGCGCATCTTTATGTCTTTGCAGAGTACTTCTGGAAATACATGTAATCATACCAACATCATTAATAAAAAATCGGAAATATGGTATAACTTAAATGTCTGTTAATGCATGTTAAATACTTAGTTAGCATCAGGTATGATACATGCTAAGTAAATATTTGATATTGGTTTGGGGCTCGGTGCAAATTTTTTCTTCCTTTTTTTTTCTCTCCATAAAAGTAAGATTAAATCATTGGCACTTCCACATATTGGAATACCTTAGAGCAACCACAAGAACAACCTAGGTTGATATTTGCTGACACTGAAAGATGTACAAGATACATGGTTCAGAAAAGAATAATGCAAGTTTCTTCTTATGTGTAGTATCATCTTATTTTTCTTTAAAAAGGCAAGGAAAATAAAGGTGAGAATACACCCGGGAAAGAGCTTAGGTTTCAATTTTGTCATATTTTTTAAACAATAAGTAAGCATCACTTTTTTATTCCTCTGGGTGTTTTTAGATGTTCTCTTTGTTTTCAGTTGCTTTAGTACGATGAGCATAAATAGGAGGTGTTTTGTATTTAACCTGCTTAGAGTTCTTAGCACTTCTTGAATATACATAACGGGATATTTTCCATCAGTTAAAAATTCTCAGCCACTGAGAAGCCATATCTCTTCAAATACTGCTATCATCCATTCTATTTCTTTTTCCTTCTGGCTCACCAATTATACATGGTATACCTTATCATATCTTCTATGTCTCTTTTATGCTTTTCTGTGTTTTCTATCTTTTTATTTCTTTGTGCTTCAGCATGGGTGGTTTCCTCTATCTTATCTTCAAGTTTACCGATTCTATCTTTAGCCATTTCTAATCTGCTGTTAAAACATCCACTGAGTTTGCAGATGGCATTTTGCAGTTCTAAAATCTCCATTTGATTCCATTTTTATAGTTTACCTCTAGAAGTCTCATTTATTTATTTGAAGATACGTATTTTGAAGTCCCTGATAACTTCATTATCCATATCTGAATATCTATTTTTCCTCTTTTTCTCTTGATTTTGGGTCAAGTTTTGTTCTCTAACGTGCCTTATTATTTCTGATTAGAGCCAGATATTCGACATTAAAAATTATACAGATGTTTTGAGAATCTAGATAACATTACCTTTCTCCAGAGAAAATTTTGCTTCTGGCAGTCACCTATACTAAGTGTGTTAGCAATCCAAGATTCACTGTTTTGATCAGGAATTGAGATGATCTAAAACTGGGCTTGACTCTCTCTAAAGAATGTTCTGTTGCCAGTATCCCAGATCCCTTTTATCTTTACCTTGGAGAGTCCCAACTAAAAATCTGGGATTTTTGTGAGCCACTCCCCTCATATTGGTGGGCCTTGATTTCCAATTTTTGTAACCTCATTCCTGTTGATAGTACTACTCACCTTCCCAACTTTTTGACATTGCTCTGAAAAATTGGCAAATGCTTTGAGGGATCAACTCTCTGATTCGATAGACTTACTGGTTTGTTTGGGGTTTTTTGTTTTTGTTGTTGTTGGGGGTGTCTGGAGTATATAAATCTTTGCTCTCTAGTTTTTCTAGCTATTTTCTTTTTTGTAAGTTTATTTATTGATTTTAAGAGAGTGCAGGGGGGACAGAGAGAGAAGGAGGGAAAGAGAATCCCAGGCGGGCTCTGCACTGTCAGGGCAGAGCCCGGTGAGTGTCTCAAACTCATGAACCATGAGATCATGACCTGAGCCAAAACCAAAGTTGACATTTAACCAGTCCAGCCACCCAGGCTCCCCTTTAGCTGTATTCAGAGGGTTTGTGAGAAACAAGCTAATATAGCATTGGCAAAACACAAATCACAAGCAATGCTTTTGTTCTTAATTGAAAAGGAAGAGGATACAAGAGAAAATTCCATTAGAACAAATCACACTTTGAGTTAATATCTAACATTTATAAAAATGAGACTGGGGGGCGCCCGGGTGGCTCAGTCGGTTAAGCGTCTGACTTCAGCTCAGGTCATGATATCACGGTCCTTGAGTTCGAGCCCCACATGAGGCTGTGTGCTGACAGCTCAGAGCCCAGAGCCTGCTTCGGATTCTGTCTCTCTCTCTCTCTCTCTCTCTGCCCCTCCCCTGCTCATGCTCTGTCTCTCTCTGTCTCAAAAATAAATAAACATTAAAAAAAATTTTTTTTAAATGAGACTGAGGAGTTTTGAGAAGAACTCTAGATTTAGAGACTATCTATATTCTAGGAATTTGAACCCTAGAAAATGTGAGGGGAGCTGCTAAGTGTGTACGATGTTAAAAATGGGAATCTGGTTATCTTCAGGCTACTCCTTACCTTAAAGTTAATCCTACTGGAAGCTGGGATCTATCAAAAAGTGACAAAGTGACCAAACAGTAGGAAAAAGAATGCAATTTCTGGGTTAAAATGTCAACATGAAGCCAGACCATAATCTCTTTCCATGAATACCATTAAGACAGCTATTAAATGAATGGCATTATTTTTTCTTAACCATGTATCTGGCAGTCTATCAATGTAAGCTAATATAAGCAAGGAAAAATTTAACGTAAAACGATAATCATCAGCAACCAAGCAACGAAAGGTCCAATAAACTTTTAAAACATGACAACCAAGAAACTGAAAATTCTTTTGTGACTTCACATCTCCTGGCCCCACAACTAGCTCTCAGAAGTCTTATCAGTGAATAAAATGTTACAGAATCCTGGAAATTCTCAATAGTACCCATTTGCCAATTTAGGTATCCCAGACTGGCAATAACTAGGTGATGAAGAACAAATTCAAGGGGAAAATATTAATGAAAGCATCTACCTAATATTACAGGATCTCGGCAAAGGCAAGAAAAACCACCACAGCTCGTTTGTTGGGAGCACACACCTAATGGAGTATCCCAAAGTACCCTGTGAAGGGAATGGAGTATCCCTCCCAAATAGAAGGAGTAAACTCTGAAACAGGTCACCTAGTCCCATCATAGGAGGGACAACAGAGGTGACACCAGTCAAGAGTGTAGTAGATGTCTATCACTTCTCAGCTTCTCTGCCACCCACCAGTCCCCACACACTGCAGAAAAGCGACTAAAACCAAAACACCACCGTCCTTAAACTGTGGGTTAAAGGGAAGGTCATATGAGTACGCTGGTATTATATGAATGAGAAATATTGTTAGAGGCGCCTGGGTGGCTCAGTTGGTTGAGCTTCCGATTTTTGATTTTGGCTCAGGTCGTGATCTCACCATCCCGGGATGGAACCCCTCGTCCGGCTGTGAGCTGACAGCTCGGCGCTTGCTTGGGCTTCTCGCTCCTTCTCTCTCTGCTCATGCCCCACTAGCACGGGCACTCTCTTTCTTTCTCTAAATAAATAAATAAATAACATTGTTTTAAAGAAACGGGGCAACATTAAAAGAAGTTATGAACTGAGGGACAGACAAAAATTTCCAGTCAGTGCTTCATGTCATAGTAAACTTTTAAAAAATGTATACATTTATAAACCAAGGACTCAGTTAAAAAAATAAAACCACATAATGAGAGGGAATGGGAAAATACTTTCCAGCCAAGAAAGCAAACGGACAACAAAAACCCCACCATTACCTAGCTTGTAAATAAATTAGAAACCTTAAGGAACAGATTAACCAGGGCTGAAAATTAAATTACTGACAAGGACAAAAACCCTTGGGATAATTATAACAAATGCTGAGCAAATGGGCAAACAGATAAGACAATTAGAAAGAAAATAATAGATACAAGATGGACGAACACCATCTATCATCAAGATAGTTCCTAACCCTGAGGTAGAAAATGGCAAATAAAATAACAGCAAAAAAAAAAAAACCTGTTTAAATAAAGATACAATAGGTAGTTTTCTTCTATCCTAATGGCCAACTATAACCACAGAGTAATAATAATAATAATTGTAATAATAACTTCAGGGAGAGCAAAGAAGAAAAGACTGTAATATAATTTGGGAGGCTAAAAAAGCAAACAGAACAATGGTAACCAATTCAGGAAACACAAGAAAGCCAAATCTTACGCAGTCAAGAAAGTTGAGGCTCAACACAGTTTGCTTTACCGAATCCTCCAAGGGTACAGGAACTGGCAGCCTCAGATCCCTCTAGAACTGTGGGCAAATGAAAAGATGCTGAACTTCACAAAAGAGGTAGCTTCTGAGTATGCTTTCCCATTTCATTCTAGGCCTTGGGACTTATTATCTGGAGGTTTAAGTTCCGTGGCTATATGCGCACTGATTTCTGTTTTCTCTTCTTTTTAATTTATTTATTTAAATTCAAGTTAGTTAACATACAGTGTAGTATTGGTTTCAGGAGTAGAACTCAGTGATTCATCATTTACAAAGAACACCCAGTGCTCTCATCCAAACAGGTCTTCCTCAATGCCCATCACCCATTTAGCCCATACCCCACCCACCTCCCCTCTAGCAACCCTCAGTTTGTTCTCTGCATTTAAGAATTTTTTATGGTTTGCATCCCTTTCTGTTTTCATCTTATTTTCCCTTCCCGGTGGATATATGCACACTGATTTCTTTTTTTTTTTTTTTTAAGTTCTTTTACTGTTTATTTATATTTGAGAGAGAGAAAGAGACAGAGGGCAAGTGGGGGAGGGACAGAGAGAGAGGGAGACAGAATCGGAAGCAGGCTCCAGGCTCTAAGCTGTCAGCACAGAGCCAGATGCGGAGCTTCAACTCATGAACCATAAGATCATGACCTGAGCCGAAGCCAGACGCCCAACCGACTGAGCCACCCAGGCGCCCCTAAGCACACTGATTTTTTTATTGCAAAGACCACCATCACCCCACTGTCCCAGTTCCCCCAACTTTGGCTCTAGCAAAGTTTCGCATCCGGATGTTTATCTTCCAGGTAGAAGGAGGGACTCAGAACACTCAGCAGTCCAAAAGAACATTTTTAAAGACACTCATATTTGGAGTTTCTTAATAAAAAGTCCATCAAGGTCACTCCATAATGAAGCTCAAATGCAATAAACACAAGTCATGAACTTGGTGCTTCCAGGCAGCTTTCAGTAACTCATCTTGATCATAAATAGACAACCCAGAATTGTAAGACCAAAGGAAAACATGTAACGTGAAAAAGCCAAAACAAACAAACAAACAGCAGGAAAAGAAAAAAGAAAAAGAAAACCCAAAGTAGAGAAAACTGGAAAAACTATGTAGAAAAAAAAAATCTTTAAGGATTTAAAGATACTACTAATACCCTCAGAGATAAGGAAAACTAACACCTCCTTGAAACAAGATTAGGATGCTCTCTATTTTATTTTATTTTTTAATTTTTTTCAATGTTTATTTTTGAGAGACAGAGACAGAGCGTGAGTAGGGAAGGGACAGAGAGAGAGGGAGTCACAGAATTCAAAGCAGGCTCCAGGCTCTGAGCTGTCAGCCCAGAGCCTGACACGGGGCTCGAACCCATGAACCGTGAGATCATGACCCGGGCCCAAGTCAGATGTCCAACTGAATGAGCCACCCAGGCACCCCTAGGATGCTCTTTAAAAAGGAGATTTCAGGGGTGCCTGAGTGTCTCAGTCCATTAAGTGTCCAACTCTTGATATCAGCTCAGGTCATGACTTCATGGTTGTGAGGTCAAGCCCTGCATCAGCCTCCACACTCAGCATAGAGCCTGCTTGGAATTCTCAATCTCTCTCTCTCTCTCTCTCTCTCTCTGCCCCTCCCCTGCTCATTTGCTTACTCACTCTCTCTCTCTCAAAATAAATAAACTTTTTTTAAAAAAGGAAATTTCTGGGGCGCCTGAGGGGCTCAGTCGGTTAAGCGTCCAGCTTCGGCTCAGGTCATGGTCTCACAGTTTGTGAGTTTGAGCCCAGCATCAGGCTCTGAGCTGTCAGCACAGCTTGCTTCAGATTCCGCGTCTCCCTCTCTCTCTGTCCCGCCCCTGCTCATGCTGTCTCTCTCTCTCTCTCTCTCTCTCTCTCTCAAAAATAAATAAACGTTAAAAAAATTTTTCAAGGAAATTTCTAAAAAGCAAAAGCTTTTAGAAACGGAAAACATAAAATAAAAACTGAAAAACTCAAGAGGTGATTTAGAAAATATGTGAGGCAGTTCTCATTAAAACAGTACAGCAAGACAAAGAGATTAAGACAGAATGTATAAGAAAACCATAAAGCTAATCCAGGCACTCAGAAAGCTGGAATAAAGACAAGTGAGCAGAAAAAGTCACCAATATTAAAATGATTTAAGAAAATATCCCAGAACAGAAGCACATACAGCACATCAAATAAAAATTATACAGAATGAAAACATAAATAACCTCATATAAAAACGGTCAAAGGGTATGAATAGACATTTCTCTAAAGAAGATATACAAATGATCCACATACACATGAAAAGAATCTCAACATTATTGGCCATCAGGCAGATGCAAATCAAAACTACAATGAAATACCACTTAGAAGGATAATAACAGATGTTGGCATGGATGTGGAGAGACTGGAACCCTCATACATTGCTGGTGGGAATGCAAAATAGTGTAGCTGCTTTGGAAAAATTCGAACTGTTCCTCAGAAGGTTAAATATAGACTTGCTGAATGACCCAGCAATTCCACTCCTGGTGTATATGCAGGAGAACTGAAAACATATGCCTACGCAAAATCTTGTACATAAACTATAGATCCTTCACAATAGCTAAAGTATGGGAAAACCGAAATGCCCATCAGTTGATAAATCGTGATATATCTATACAACGGAATATGACTCTGCAATGAAATAGGGGAAATACTGATACATGCCGCAAAATGAATGTATCTGAAAACGTTATACTAAGTGAAAAAAAACAGTCAGGAAAAGTTACATAACTGTATGAATGCATTTATCTGAAATGTGCAGAAAAGGCAAATCCACAGACATAAAGTAGATTAGTGATGCCTAGCGATGGGCGTTCGTGTTGGAGTTAGTGCTAAAAGCTATGGGATTTCTTTAGGGGATAATTCAAATACTTTACATTTGACTGTGGTAGGGGTGCCCGAGTGGCTCAGTCGTTAAGCATCTGACTCTTGATTTCAGCTCAGGTCATGATCTCACGGTTTGTGAGTTCAAGCCCTGCATCCAGCTCCATGCTGCTTGGGATTCTATCTCTCTCCCTTTCTCTCTGCCCACTCCCTAGCCCTCTCTCTCTCAAAATAAATAAATAAACTTTATAAAAATAAATAAATTTGATAATAGTAATACTGGCACAACTCTTTGAAAATACTAAAAAACATTTAGTTGTACACTTCAAATGGGTAACTTATATGATAAGTGAACTGTATCTCAGTAAAGTTGATTATATGTAAATTGTAGTTCATTAAAGCCTTTTGAAACAACGATTGGCCAGGTTTCCAGTATGATGGGTGAGAATACATGCACCCAAGATGTTTTGTTGCCACATTTCAGAATACCAAAGACAAAAAGAAGATTCTATAGACTTCCAACGAAGGAAAACTGGGTAAATAATAAGAATCAGAAATCTGAATGGCCTCACGCTTCTCGACAGCAACAGAACCATGAAACAACACAGCAATGCTTGCAATATTCTGTAGGTAAATCTCTCCAACCTAGAAGTCTATAGAACCACACTGTAATCCTGCATGAGGGCAAGATGAAGACATTTCTAGCATAGAACGTCTCAAAAAATTACCCTTGGTCACCCTTCAACAAGAAGCTCTTGGAGGATACACTCCTAGAAATGAGCATAGCAACTAAGAAGACAAGGGATCTAAGGAAATGGGTCATCCAAAGCTGGAGGGAGGCAAAGAGAATTCCCAGGGAATTCCCAAGGAAAAGAGAAATCTCGGATGATAGTTGTGTTGTAGGTTAGAAGGCAAGAGTCCAGTTTGGACTGCATAACCATGTGCTGTAGAAATGTCTCTCTCTCCTACCCACGTTCCAATGTTGGATCATCTGAAGACACTCGTTTTAAACCACAGAAGTGCCACTCCGTTCACCTCTACTAGGAAGCTAAAAGCAAGCCACGATGAGCTGTGTTCATCGGAGTGTCTGTGATTACGCTGGGTAACAAATTCACTCCCAAGCTTTGGTGACTTATCACTCGCACACCGCATGCCCTACGTGCCTTGGGATGGATATCCTGGTCCCTGTACTCACTGAGCACCTAGGCTACTGAACATTCTGGTTCTTAACATCTTCTTCTCACAGTTGCTACGGAGGGTGAAAAGACAGTTGGTTTAGCAACCTCTCTTGAACTGCTCCCAGAAACCACACACATCTCCTACCCTCCCAGCACCCTGGCAAGAGCTAGAAAAATGACCACACTCTAACCGCAACGCTTCTAGGAAACGCGGCCGACCACATGAATACACGGTGAGCAATAAATATCTCTACTATATACACTGGGAAATAGAAAATACAAAGCGGCCTAATCTCCCTGACCGTATTTTTGTCAGATACCCAGAACCTGGCTCACAGCCCATGCCTGTCAGATGCCCCAACGTGGTAAGCCCTGTCTTTTCCAGAATGCAGTTGTGACCTTGTCCACTTACTTCCTCCCAAAGAGGCAGTTGTTAATTCCGGAAAAGCTGAAGCTAGAACACGAAACTGAGATTGTTCAGCTTGTGTTTTCTTCATCAGTGAGCACTTTCCTTACATAACCGGGTTTGTGCTTGCTACTCAGATTTTCGAAACTAAGTCCAGGTAGATAAAGAGCAGGAGAGAGAATTATCAACACAAAAGTCAAAACAGTGGTTCTCTGGTGGAGCAACTAGTAATACAGCTGGGAAAATTCAAAAGCAATATATTCTATTTCTTACTCCGGGTAGTCAGTACTGACTGGGTACATAAGTCTTCATTTTATTAATGTTCTGAAGTCTCTAGCTAGGTAGCAAGCCAAATAGCCATCCATCCATCCATCTGCCACCTATCCAGTCTCCCTGTATGTGCGTCCAGTTTCCTGTTGGGTGGTAAGGATTCAACATTGACCAAAAAAAAGTTTGGCCTTTGACTAGCTCCTGAAAAAGTAACCCCTCCACCCTTAGAATACCTTTCCTGCTAAGAGTGTGTTTATTATCTGGAGGCCTTGGACCACGCAATATCAGCTTGCCATCCAGAGAAGCTGGAGAGAAAGGTCAGTCATGTACGCAGTCAGCCATGCCCATGTGTGTGGCCCTAGTGAAATCCTGGCACCCCGAGGCATGCTGGAACTTTCCTGTTTGGCAATACTCCAGGCGTACTGACACGCAGCGTTGCGGGGATGGGTGGACCCTGCCTGCGTGATTCCCCTGGGAGAGGACAACTCAGTTGTCCGAGATGCTGTCCTATGCGCCTCTTCCGTTGGCAGATTTTAATCTGCACCCTTTTGCTACAACAGACAGGAACCATGAGTGTGACAGCTTTGCCGTTGTTCTGTGAATTCCTCCAATGAATCAGTGCGCACGAGAGCGGTCTTGGGGACCTGGAATTACACCTGTATATTAGACCTTCTTCACACTTAGGTTTTTGTAATATAATAGAAGAAAATTTCCCTAAACGCAGGAAGAATTAAATCTGCGGAACACAAAGACATTTTGCATTCTGTACAAGATTTATTGTAATAGATCTGCATCGAGGCATGTCACAAAGAAGTCCCTGGACATTAAGTATAATGAGGGAAAAGAAAATTCTAGTCATCCAGAGGAAATGCGGTTTACTTACAGAGACAAAAAAAATAATTGCCTTTAAATTCCAGGAGATAATATACAAACATCTCTAAAACTCTGAGAAAGTACTATGAAGAATATAGTACTCACCTGAAATTTATGCTCGAGTATTAAACTAACAGGCCGACATTCTTACTCGGAAAACAATCACGGGGTAGTGCACCCACTGACCCTGGCTGAAAGCAGTTACTCCAAAATGAAATCATGCAATTAAAATACGGATCGAAATAGGAACAAAGACCTCAGAGAGCGAGACACAGAGCTAAAATGATGAGCATTGAACCCTGAATTCATTTCATCGTGGCAGCTGCTTAAACAACGGTTGCAATCATGGGCCTAGAAGAGAGCGTAGATGTTAAAAACTCCGAGCCAACTAAAAATAATAAAATAGAAGCCAGGATGTGATTCGGAAGGTGGGAGGAAGAAGGAGAAAACATGATAAATTCCTCCACCTTTCGTAGCAGAAAGCTACAGAATGTTTCGAAAATGGACCTTACCCAAAAACATGACTCCATGTCTCATATTTTTCATAACCAACTTTCCTCAAAATAAATCTATATAATTGAGCTAATATAAAAATAACTGACATTTATGAATCACTATCTTCTAGCACTGTTCCAAATGTTTTCTTTGTATTATCTCTTCTTATCCTCACAGCATCCTATGATTTCAGTACCATAAATCCTACTCTACAGATGAGAAATCCGAGGCACAGAAAACGTTAAGTCACTTGCCCACGTCCCCACAGATAGTTGAGGCATGGATCCTAGAAGTAATATTTTTTCACGTATGGAAACAATTCTATAAAGTTTGACTTCGGTTATTTTTTCCTTTCGTATGTTCACTTGTTCCTAAATTTGAAATTTTACTCAATAGATTATGCAGAACATAATCTTATTTTTCACAAAAATGGATTTCTTTTTTTATAAAAGAAAAGTATTTCTTTTTATAAAAGAATGTGTTTCTTTTATAAAAATGTATCTAGCTACTTTTCCAACGATATCTATGTGCATAGAAAAATGTTCGGGATAATAGTGAATAATATTGCCGTAACATTGGATGGTGATTGCTCAAAACAAAAAGGAAGAAAAATGTGGGGAAATATTGCTCATCTAATATTAGAGAAGGTAGTTCAGAGAGTTAAACTGGGGGCAATATTTTGCTCTCTGCTCTATAGTTATCTATATTGTTTGAATTTGCATAATTAACAAGGTATATAAAGTTAATAAAATTGTCTTTAAAAATGTATCTTCTAATTTGGGGGAGAAAAACCAACATGCTTCAGCTGCACCAATACCATGAAATTTTGAGCAGCCATTTAAAGTGCTAGTGTTAAGACTTATGGATAAGTAAACTTATTTTTGTAAAAACAGTCAATTTGCAATACAAGGTGAAGAATTCATTTAACGGTATAAAATTAAATATGGGGCGTAGGGGTGCCTGGGTGGCCGAGTCTGTTAAGCATCTGACTCTTGATTTCAGCTCAGGCCATGATCTCACGGGTTGGTGAGTTCGAGCCCCACATCAGGCTCCATGCGGACAGTGTAGAGCCTGTTTGGGATTCTCTCTCTCTCCCTCTATCTCTGCCCCTCCCATGTGTGCACCTTATCTCTAAAAATTAATAAATAAACTTAAAAAAATTAAATATAGGGTGTGTGTGTGTGTGTGTGTGTGTGTAGGTAGGCAGACAGACAGACATCGAAGTACATTTTTCAAGGTATTAGCAGTGGTTATATCTGAGTGTTAAGATTTGAGATAATTTTTATTCTGTATTGTTTTCGGTGCTGGCCAAATCGTTAATCATAAGCATGTTATTAATTTAACCAAAATTGGGGAGGAATCAAAAATTAAAATTTGGGGAATGGTAAAGGCAAAGGACACATTTGTATTTGTCCCTCAGAGAGGTTCCCTGATTCCTCTAATCTCCCACTGTTTGGCAAACCCGTGGGTGTTCGGGTTTTTTCCACTCTCTTTTTTCCTTTGCTGATGATTGCCTAAAACCTTGTTCTTGATTACCCTCTTTGAGATGTAAGACAGCAGGAACCCTTTGGTATTGAGTCATTTTGCTGGGGAGGGGAAGAAAATGCTCCGGGGCCATTTGAACAGCAAGAAAGGAATTGATTATGTTTCTGACCTATTGCGGCTCAATTAGGTGAGCCTACCCAGCCGTGGCGAGACTGCCGGAGCAGGTTACTCTGCAGAGGGAGCACCTCGTTCTCAATCCTTTGCTAGGCTGATTTAGCCCCTTGCTACTTCAAACGTGGTTTCTGGAACAGCAGCACAGATCTCACCGGGGAGCTTATTAGAAGCACGGAGCCTTGGGTCCCACCTCAGACCTACTTTTATCCAGATCCCAGCTGATTCTCAGGCGCATTGAAGCATGAGAATCACTGATTCCAAGAGCATCCTGTTTCTGACTCTCTCTGATGGGCGGTCAAATGTGAGCCTGCATCGAGGTCAGAGAATCACAGAAGGTTAAATGGAAAATGCCCACATTCCACAGAAGAGAAACCTGGGGCAGAGGATACGCTGAATTAGAGGAAGAGCTAAGCCTGGCTCCTTGCCTCCAACCGCACCCCAGACATGCAAACCTACCCCTCCAGGGACCTGCAAAACCACAACTCAGAGAGGTAACTTGGCAGCTTTAGGATACCTAAAGACGGGAAGGTTTACGTAAGAAATCGGAAACTAAAGACCACAGTACTTGAATGTTCTGTTGCCTCTTCGGGGGTGCTGATTTCCAAGCTCACAGTCCACTGCCTGGCACGTAATAAAACACCGTGTTTTTAACCCAGTAAAGAATAAATTCGGGGCACCTGACCGACTCAGTCAGTGGAGCAAGCGATTCTTGATTTCAGGGTGTTAAGTTCGAGCCCCACATAGGGTGCAGAGATTACTTAAAAATAAAGCCTAGGAAAAAAAAAAAGAAGGAGAAATTACACACAACCATAACGCTAAAAGAAAATCAAGACACAGAGTTTGAGAGACAAGCCCGAGATCAATGCTACTTAAAGATAAATCCGGGACTTGTGTTTAGATCTTTTGATTGTTGTTCAGTGTTCTTTCTATTTCCTTCCCAATCTTCCTTTTCTACTTCTTTCCCTTTTATCTGGTACTCTACCGTCCAAGTGATATAATAGACCCAATGGGAAATTATGATTCTCTCAAGAGCTATCAAAATGGGAACTGGAAAAGAGTCACCTTGCTTTCCTGCTTGTTAAAATTATCAGAATAATGGACGCTTTGCAATCGTGATTAAATTATGTCAAATACGCTTGGTGTTGAAACGCCAAATTTAGGGAGAAGGCAAGCAAAGAGATTCGCAATGAACAACAACAAAACTAAAAATCATGGGATGCCTAGGAATAAACTTACTACCTTCAGTGTAATTCTAGTTAAAACTCCAGAAAAATGTTTTCAGGAGTTCATAGGACAAGCCCAAACCTCACCTGGAATTATAAAGCAAAACAGCCAGTAAAATTCTAAAAGAGAAGAGTAGTTAAGTGAGACTTGCCTCCAAGAGATTTCAGCATCTGTGATCAAGCTATTGCGAATGCAACAGTATCTTACAGGTGACTAATTTGTAGTTTAAATCACATATTAATGATATTTTTATAATGTTGAGTCTTCTCCAGGTAAGAAAGAGTATGTGTCTCCTTTTATTAATACATGCCCCTCAGTAACAGTTCATAATATTTTTTATATATTTATATCCTGTTAATTTTTTTTAATGTTCCTTTACTCTTGAGAGAGTGAGAACGAGCAGGGAAGAGGGAGAGAGAAGGAGACAGAGGATCCCAAAGAGGGTCTGCACTGTCAGCAGAGAGCCCCTTGCGGGGCTCCAACCCATGAACCATGAGATCTTGATCTGAGATGAAGTCAGACAAGTAACCGACTGAGCCACCCAGGCGCCCCTGTCTTGTTAAGTTTATTTCTAGGTATTTTATGTGAATTTAGTCGTGGTTTTGTTACTGCCACTATCTGTGTTGCTGTTATGACGAACTGATCTTTTCCAACATTCTATTTCCCATTCTTTTTTTTTTTTTAATTTTTTAAATCTTTATTTTTGAGAGAGAGAGACAGAGCGTGAGCAGGGGAGGGGCAGAGAGAGAGAGGGAGACACAGAATCGGAAGCAGGCTCCAGGCCCTGAGCTGTCAGCACAGAGCCCGACGGGGGGCTCGAACTCACGGACGGTGAGATCGTGACCTGGCTGAAGTCGGACGCTCAACCGACTGAGCCACCCAGGCGCCCCTATTTCCCATTCTTTATAAGAAAGCTTTTCAATGCTTAGGAATTAAGTCTGTGGAAGCACTCACAGAAATCAAAGATATATAAAAAGATGTTTCATTGTGGCTTCAAATAGTAAAAATAGGGTTTGATAAGTAACTTATGTTCTATCCATACAATGACATACTACAGAGTTGTTTGTTTGTTTGTTTGTTTGTTTTAATTTTTTTTTCAACGTTTTTATTTTTGGGACAGAGAGAGACAGAGCATGAATGGGGGAGGGGCAGAGAGAGAGGGAGACACAGAATCGGAAACAGGCTCCAGGCTCCGAACCATCAGCCCAGAGCCTGACGCGGGGCTCGAACTCACGGACCGCGAGATCGTGACCTGGCTGAAGTCGGACGCTTAACCGACTGCGCCACCCAGGCGCCCCAATGTTTGTATTTTTTAATAAAAGCTCATATTATTGTGTAATTAGAAAAAATTAAACTGGAACATCTTTAACAAGATGCAGTTTATTGCAAGTATTGTGGCTAACTTGAGAGAAATAAATCAAAGTAGTTTAAGAAAGAAATCTGAAAATTGAAAAACGGTATTAAAAACACCATACTCCCGTGATCTTGCTCCAAATAGTAAAATATCATAATGCATATGTTCCTACCTTTATCATTGCTAACTTGTAAGCATGTTACACATAGTTTACAATGAATGTGCTGGTAATATCATATCTTGCTGTGCAAATGTCCCATAAATTACTTTCTCCTTTTCTTACAACTGGATAGTTAAGTTGCTTCAATTTTCTCCATCCTAAAGAACAGTATGAAATGGATCTTCAAGCAAACAGCAATATTTATTAAAATTTAATTTCAATTAACATGACTTGCATATTCAATATCTCAAGTCGAAATCATTGCTATGGCCTTCATCGTTATTTATAGATATTTACGGTCAGCAGAATAACCACTTGAGAAATAAAAAATTCATCAAAGCTGTTTATTTGACACAAAATATTATTTTACTCACTTTCTTTTTTTTTTTACTTTTTTTAATGTTCGTTTATTTTTAACGCTATTTTAATGTTTGTTTATTTTAATATTTATTTATTTATTTACTTTGCAGGGAGACTGCAAGCTGGGGGGAGGGACAGAGAGAGAGGGAGACACAGAAAGCAAAGCATTCTGTGAGCATTCTGTGAGCTGAGTTACCAGCACAGAACCCAACGTGGGGCTGGAACCCATGAACTGTGAGATCACGACCTGAGCCAAAGTCGGCAGATTAACTGAGCCACCCAGGCGCCTCTATTTTTATTCACTGTCTGATTGACTTTTACCTGGAATGCTTTATCTGCTTGATACTCAGAAAGAGTGAGCAGGGTGGAAATTGCTTTGCATCACAAAGGTCAGCTATCAATTCTTTTTGTTGGAGTTTTGAGGCAAGAATTCAAAAATACCTTATACTGGGATACAGGGGAGAGGCCTCAATGTTCTTATTTTATTTGTAAATTACCATGTAATTAACGATAAAAATTAAGTAAATAAAATTGACTTGAATTAGTAGGGCGCTCTAACAACGGAGCATATTATTATTAAAGACCGCTGCTGGAAACGGTCAGTGGTTCCCCTGTGCTTTGTCAGTGCGAGCATTTGAAATTCCTTGAAGGGGAAAATGAGGCTACAGCACACTGAGCCAATTATGCACATCTACCAAATTTTCCAGGAAATAAAGCTCATAATGTTCATTTCAGAAGGCACGGGATCTCGAAGGCTGCACCTGCAACCTGCCATTAATAATTCAATTTGTCTGATTGCTACAGACAAGGAGAATATTGTGCATGGCTATGGAATGCTTCTTTTTAAACTGCTTTTTCTCACCTTTACAACATTCCTAAGGTTGAGTTTAGAGTTGGTATTTTTATCTCCACTATATAAATGAAGACCTGACCCCCAAAGAGTTGGACTCTCTCACCCAAAGTGATGTTAGATGCCTCCCAGGTAGTTCTATTTGAAGTTGGTGATTCTCCATACAGTGTGGGCTCCGATTTGTTTGTCTAGAAAGCAGAATACTCATTAGAGAGATGGCTTTCAAAAATCAAAACGGTTATGTAAATTTTCAACCACTTCAAAATTATATAAGCCTCGAAGAAGTCATTAAGTGGCATTTAAATGAGAGTTTTACATCTAAGGTAGATGAAATCTAGTCTGCCTTTGTGGAGAGAAGGCAAGATTTATTGGGAAAGGCATGCACAAACTTTCCATGTGGATGGTGATTGATATTCTTAAGGGTTACAGGAGTGGACAGATAGGTGATAAAGCGAATACAGTAAAATTTAATGGTAGAGTCCTGATGTAAGGGTTAAATTGTAGTGTAGGGCTAATGCTTAGCTTGAAAAATAACAGCTTTGTGTTGACACTGAAGGTTAAGAGATAACAGCCTTGCTTTGCTCTGGTAAACTACGCCTCATACCCTTGTAAATTAGGCTTCACCAATGAAGGAAACAAAAGTTCAAAGAAAAGAGCGTCAGAGGCAAGGTCAAGGAGATCCACTGGTTGCAACTTAGAGGCAGAAAGTCTAAAGTAAACACCTCATTAGGCAACTGTTTCTAACTCATCTGGAACCTGTTTCTTTGTTCTGTTCCCAGGTGATGATAAAACGATGTGATCGGTTATAAAAACTCTGTACCCCGGCTGTTCTGGGCCGCACTCTTGTCAAGAGTGTTGGTCCCGATCTGTCGGCCTTGCCTCTCATTGTAATAAACTTTGTTGTGACTGTCACTGGTGCCCGTAGCATTCTGTTTCAGGAGTCGTGTGGATGCAACACTGATGTGTATTTAGTTTTATAAAATTCTTTCCGGGTGCCTGGGTGACTCAGTCCGTTGAGCATCCGACTTTGGCTCAGGTCGTGATCTCACAGTTTGTAGGTTTGAGCCCCACATCCGGCTCGCTGCTGTCTGTCTGTCAGCACACAGCCTGCATGAGATCCTCTGTCCCCCTCTGTCTGCCCGCCTCCTTTGTGTTCTCCCCCAAAATAAATAAATATTTAAAAATACATATTTAAAATTCTTTCAACTTACTGGATGTTGTATGTAAGTGTTGAATCATGGGAATCGACTCCCAAAGCCAAGAGCACACTGTGTGCTCTGTATGTTAGCTAATTTGACAATAAATCCTATTTAAAAAAAAAAAATAGAGAAAATTTAAAAAGTAAAGCATTCAGTTAAAAAAATTCTTTCAATTTTTCTGTATGGTTGAAAATTTTCTGCATATTATAAAAATATAATAAAATGCCGGGGGGAAAGGCATGGAGTTTTAATCTGATATATGTTAGAAACCCGGGTCTGGGCTGACAAATCACTTACATTTACCTGAGACACTTACTTTGAAGGAATGCACAAAAAAATTATATCCTAGAGAGACATTTGGAACCTTACTACATTACTCAAGAAAATATTGATTTCTCCAAACTGTATTCTAACTTTACTACAATGAAAACTAGATTATTGGTTCTTTTCTGGATACTTGAGATCAATAGTTTGTGTTCAGAATACTTGATTGTTAATGGATTTCTTTACCATCTGTGTTGTCAGCAACTGAATAGACATTTCTTTTTAAGAAAAATTTTTAATGTTTTTTTTATTTTATTTTTGAGAGAGAGAGAGAGACAGCGACAGAGCACGAGCAGGGGAGGGGCAGAGAGAGAGGGAGACACAGAATCTGAAGCAGACTCCAGGCTTTGAGCTGTCAGCACAGAGCCAGACGTGGGGCTCGAACTCAGGAATGGCAAGATCATGACCTGAGCTGAAGTGGGACGCCTAACCGACTAAGCCACCCTGGCACCCCTAAATAGACATTTCTAAGTGTATCTTTTTTCAAATAATTATAGACATTTCATTTCTCTTTCATTGTCATTTCAAATGTTTTCCCTATTCTTAGGACAATCTAGAAATAAAGCAAAACAAATATTTAGAAACTTAGTATGTCTGGGATGACCTTGCCATCAAGCTCGCTTGCCTTGCTCTTTTTCAGGTACAATGGGAAAAGAACAACTTCCTCTTTCAAGGCAACAAGTTCGAGTGACAGACAGCTGCCTGTGTTGGCTGAATTCACCTGCAAGGTTTTCCTCCATTCCACTCGCCTTTTGATTTTCACAGCTCAAGCAGAGAAGGCAAAAATAAACAAACAAAAGACCCCTAAATAGCCCAAGTGTAATTCTCAAAGAAAACTATTTGGGACAATTGCCTTAAAAGAATAGGGAACAATCCTTTTTAAAATGACCTTAACAACGTAGGAGCTTTGCTTTTCTAAAAATGATGCATTGATGGAAGATGGGCATTTTTCTCTCCTAGGTATGTGTCCAAGCTTAATAAAGGCAGGCAGTCACTGCCCATTATTCTTTCTGGAAACTCTGGGCTATCAGAAAACCCACCTTTGTTACATTTCTCCTACTATAGAAGATGAAGGCAAGTTCTGTTTGCTTGTTTGCTGAAGATATGAAAACACACACAATTCTTTGTTGATATCTATATACTGCTCGAGGCTCTTTCCGATTTTTAAATGCTTCGCCAAGCTAAATACCTTTATATAATTCCGCGGTGGGGGCTAAACCTTATCTCAATGTCCACTGATATATTAACACTCTTCAGAATAGTTCTATCAAATTTTTAGCTTTCGGAAACCTGAGCTTATTTGTGAAAGTTCCTTATTAAGTTATCGAAGAACGATGACAAGAGGTGCATTTATTGTGATATGATTAGTTTTTCCTGGGAGGGATGCCCAGGTTACTGGCACAAAAATATATGAAAAGGAAATGACAGAGTCTGCTGGCTGTTTCTCATGAACCCAAAAGGGTAGAGGCCATAGAAGTGAGAGGGAGCCTGAGTCTAACACGGAAACAGAGGGAACTCCCTGGGGAGAGAGAAGGAGCGGGGTCTTTGTTGCGGGGTAGGGAGCAGGAACAGCGATGAAAAGCAGGGAACAGAAGACAGGGAACTAGGTGGGGAGCATGTTTTACCGTGTTCTTTTGTCTCCTCCATTACTTTACCTGCTGTCTTGGTGGAATAGAACTTTAATTGTAGCCTAACGCTGGGCAGAGGAGTAGGTAACATCAGAGAAGTTCTGGAACCTGGCTTGGAGGAAAAGGGGGTAAGAGGCGGTGAGGTAAACTAGCCAACCCTCTATACACAATGCCTTCTCCTACCTTAATTCCACCCTCAGCTAGGTAACTGTAACTAAGTGAGGAGACTTCAAAAAAAAGCAGTGTCTCAGGCAGAGGTGCTGGGGGTTTCCAGAGGAACAGGACCATTCTATGAAGAGGTTAAAAATGCAGTAACTCAGGGGGCGCCCGGGTCGCTCAGTCAGTTAAGCATCTCATTTCTGATTTCTGCTCACGGTTTGTGAGTTCAAGCCCCATGGTGAGCTCTGCACTGACAGCTCTGGATTCTGTGTGTGTGTGTCTCTCTCTGCCCCTCCCCTGCTCATGTTCTTTGTCTCTCTCTCTCTCTCTCTGCCCCTCCCCTGCTCATGTTCTTTGTGTCTCTCTCTCTCAAAAATAGATATATTTTTTTTTAAAGTGCAGTAACTCAGGGGTAACCTCAAAGGCATATGCCCCTTTCCCTGAGAGGGTGGGAGCTAGGGCTGAGGCATTTGTCCCTTCCTCTGCCTCTACATCATCAGCCAATATGGCTCGTGGATCCAAAGGATTACGGGCTCACAGAAGAGATAAACAGATACCTGTGAAGCACAAGCAATATAGAAGTGAGTGAGACCACATATGGAAAACCCATGCTAACGTAAGCAGAATTAAGGTGTGGAGACCAGAATTTAAAATAATCATAACAAAAATTTTCAATGAGATAAAGAAGAATATTGAAAACGTGCTGTGGTCAGCAATTGTAAGTAAGAGCCATTTAGTGAGATGAGGCATGAAAAATATTGGGAGCTACGTAATGACCTTAAAAGATGGTCAGTTCACAGAATAGGTATAGTCAAAAACGGGTGAAACCAGAATAATATTAGAATATTAGGTCAGGTTTAGGAGTCCCAGAAAGAGGTAAACACACACACATACACACACACATCATTTAATAAAGGGAAAGAAGAAATGGAGAAAATCAAAAGAAAATATAGCAAATAAAAGGCATGACAGAAAAAAGTATTCGCAATAAATATAGTGGAATAAATTAAGATCAAAAGATAAAGCACCAATGTCGGCTCAGGTCATGATCTCGTGGTTTGTGGGTTCGAGACCCGCATCAGGCTCTGTGCTGACAGCTTGGAGCCTGCTTCAGATTCTGTGTCTCCCTCTCTCTCTCTGCCCCTCCCCCAGTCGTGCTCTGCCTTTGTCTCTCAAGAATGGATAAATGTTAAAAAAAATGTTTTTAAAGATAAAGCACCTCCTATTGGATTAAAAACAAGAAAAAACAAAATACAACCCAGCAATATAGTCTATGAGATATATTTACAATAAAATGTATTAAAAGATGGAAAACGAGAGGATAAGCCACCAGGTAAATATGAGTTAAAAAACACATTGTAGCTATTTTAATGTCAGTCAAAATAAAATTTAAGACAAAAAGTTCTTAGGGATCAAAGAGTGACATTATTTACTATAAGAGGGATACTTGAGCAGGCTCCACACTGATCTGGAATATAATTGCATCCAAGTGTAGTCTTAAATACCTAAAGGAGGGACACCTCAGTGGCTCAGTTAGTTAAGCGTCCAGCTTTGGCTTAGGCCATGATCTCATGATTCATGGGTTCATGTGCACACCCGCACTATCTCTCCCTCTTTCTCTCAAAAATAAACATTAAAAAATACACAAAGGAAAACTGATATAGATTGATCAACTTGTGAATGAATATTTTAATAGCCCTTTTGCAAAGCAGATTAGGTAGATCATGCAAAAAAAAAAAAACAGAAACAAAAAAAGACTTAATACAGTGTATAGGTATATAATTTAAATTTATATATATGAGAAAATACACATTCTTACCAAACACACACCAAATATTCACAGTAATTGACTATGAATTGAGCAAGAAAGAGAGCTTCAAAAAATTTTAGAGAAACAATGTTATATAGATTATATTCTCTGATCATAATGCAAAAAAATTAGAAACTGAAAAGCCAAAATTGTTATAGCCAGTTCCAAGAAATTAATTAAATTCAACAGGTGTTTCTTAAGCATCTACTAACTTGCAATCCTTGGATACCGACAGAGTGCCCAATAATGCCAATAGGAAAAACATAACTTATTTACCTTTTCTCATACTTTTTTAAAAAATCTATGTTTGGGGCGCCTGGGTGGCACAGTCGGTTAAGCGTCCGACTTCAGCCAGGTCACGATCTCGCAGTCCAGGAGTTCGAGCCCCGCGTCAGGCTCTGGGCTGATGGCTCAGAGCCTGGAGCCTGTTTCCGATTCTGTGTCTCCCTCTCTCTCTGCCCCTCGCCCGTTCATGCTCTGTCTCTCTCTGTCCCAAAAATAAATAAACGTTGGAAAAAAAAATTTAAAAAAAATCTATGTTTGCATATGTTTTATAATGTACATACTATATTAGCGTAGTACTTCAAGCATATAACGCATAAAAGAAGGAATACATGTTATATATTTGTTGAGTGTTTGTTGTTAGCGTTTGTATTCGTTTCCTAAGGATACTGTAACAAATTATCACAAACTGGACAGCTGAAAACAACAGAAATTTATTCTCTCAAATTCTGGAGGCTACATGTCCAAAATCAAGGTGTCGGCAGGACCACGCTCCCACAGAAGGTCATAGGGAAGAATTCTTCCTTAACCTCTTCCTATGTTCCAGTGATTGCTGGAGATCTTCGGCGTTCCTTGGTTCACCTCTCTGCCTCATCTTCACATCGCCTTTTCCCCACCGTATATATGTCTGTGTCCCCCAGGACCCCTACCCTTGTAAGGACACCAGTCTTTGGATTTAGGGCCCACCCCAGTCCACTAGGAACTCATCTTAAACTGATTACATCTACAAAGACCCTATTCCAAGTAAGGTTACAGTCATAAGTTTGGACTTCAAGATATCTTTTGAGGGACACAAGTCAACTCGCAACCTTTGTTCAGTAATAGAAGTATGCAATTCAAGAAAATTGAGACCACTGATGTGAAATTCAGGGGTAAGTACCGTGGGAGATAAGAGGCATATACCAGAAATGGCTCCTGGCATTAGCACCCTACCACTCTGTGTGATCCATCTTGGTTCACAAATTACCATAATATAGTTTGACCAGACAAATGTCACAAGAAGGGTCCTGACAATTGTTCTAAGGCAGCTCAAAGGAAAGGGGGTCATATCTAGGTGAGGGCATCTTGAAAGCCCTTGTTAAGGAGGTAATGTTTGTCTTCAGCACCGAATACCATTTCATCCAGAAAGATGAACACTATATAGAATGCATTCCTGGCACGGATACAGAGCCCAGGGAAAGAGCAGAAACACTGAATATAGTTTGGTTTGGAGCGATGGATAGAAAAATAAGATGAGATCATATTGCAGAATCCCTTGGAAACCAGAAGGAAGATTTTATTTTGTTGTTGCTTTTCTTTTCCTGTTTTTTTCCTTCTCTTTATTTGATGGCAATAGAGAGCTCAATGATTTCGAGAATATTATTCTGGCAGCAGTGTGTATGCAATGGTTGGGAAGACAGATAGACAGGAGCTACAGGGAGATGCTGTTTAAATATCTAGGCCAAGGAGAAATAAAGACCTAAAGCTTCAATATCTAGGAGACTACGATGGAGAAAAGTGATTTGAGGGGCGTGACCGATGTGGAGGAAATAACCTGGCAAGTGATTGTATTGATAGACAAGTTAGGAAGAGGTCAAGGGGCTTGAGTAATCAGCAGGCCAATAACATGGTCATGAAAATAGAAGAATCCAAAGGAGACCAGAAACTGTGTTTGTAAGACTTTGAGGCTGAAATGTTGACGTATGGTGATTTGGGACTGCCAAATAAAGACGTCAGACAGGAAAACTGAGAAGGTTTGGCATGTCCATGTGACATCCAGGTTGAAGGTGTAATTTTGGGAGTCATCAGCCTAGATCAAAGTTCTGGGAATCTATTGGCTCTCAAGGAAGAAAATAACAAGGAAAGCATAGATGGGTGGGCTGGAACTGGAGGTCTTGATTTAACTGCTTATTTTTAGGGTTATCTTCCACATCCTCCAACAGATTTTACAAATTCAATTGCTGAAGGATGCTTTTTGTGGCAAAACAGGACTTTCTTATGTAACACACTGCTTTTCCCTTCCTCTTGTGTTTACTTTTTTATTCTTTGCCCAATAGGCCAACTAATTTCGGGCAAATTGAAGTGGGTGGCCACAGAGACGTCTGCAGCAGGTCTGAATTTCGAATAAATATCTTTAAAGATTCAGACACACATACACAAGTTTAGCAAGCACTGTTAGGAGCTGGGATATATGAAGGGCTTTAAGGAACCTCTAGCTTAATGCGGAAGCTTTGAATAATGTAGGGGAGAAATGCTAAAACTAGAATTGAAGGTGTTTGCGGAAGGAATGGGTAGCGAGGTCTCATTATTTAGCTAATGATTAGATATTTTTCTTTTAATGAGTTTGGTTGTAATGCAAAGGGGGGGAAACAGCAATAGCTTGCAGGTTGAGCAGGATAAGAGAAAGAAAATCATGTTTTCAATGATGAGGAGAATGTAGGCATGATTACTTCAAAGAAAGGGACCCACAGAGAAGGGGGGCTGGGAATTGCTACAAGAGAGGATAACCAGAAGTGTGGTGTCAGAAGCAGGTGCAAGTGGATGGGGCTGGGGCACCAGCCTGACCCCGAGCTTCAGTCTCCCTTTTGAAGAGGAAGAGGCAATGTGGAAGATAATTCAAGATGGAGGAAGAAAGTTGAAGCAGCAGACATTGGATGGCCAATTAACGATATTGCTGGACTTCAAAGATAAGGAATCTGTAACATGCAAGTAAAAATATCAAGGGAACAAGAATCTGACAGAGCCTCAAACTTTGCCACGAAGGTTTTACCCCAAAATCCGTGAAGAAAAGGAGCAAGACCCAAGAATTTTATACCCACCCAAGATGTCTTTCATGTATAATGACATACATATTTTGAAACACGCATCGAACTCAGGGACTATAGTCCCAGATATACTGCATAAAAAAAAGCTAAGAAGCTATCGCAGAAGAGAAGGGAGTGAAAAGTGTGTTTAAAAGCAACAGATACATAAGGGAATGTCCCTTCCTTTTCACATTGTACGCAGGATCCATTAAAAGAGGTAAACCCAACTGTTTTTCCTGGCCCAGAAAAACACATGTGAAAAATTGTATTTCTTTGAAAAAGATGGGTTCCAAACCAATTTTAAAGTAAAATAGTGTTAAATAAACTCATTCTGGGGTCGGAGACTGCTGGCTGTATGACTAAAAGTAGGCTGCGATATTATGGAGTGAAGATGCACCGATGCTCTCTAATTTCCAACCTGACTCTTGGCAAGGGAATGAACAATGATAACAACATAACAGTTTGACTTAAATAACACTGTGCCCAAATTTGTCTTTTAAAAAAGAATTTTTAAACTGCCTAATCCCTTCTGTGTTTCAGGGAACTGCAGTCAAAAATAAATAAACATTTTGGGGCACCCGCGTGGCTCAGTCGGTGAAGCGTCCAACTTCAGCTCAGGTCATGATCTCACGGTTCGTGGGTTCAAGCCCCGTGTCGGGCTCTGTGCTGACAGCTCGGAGCCTGGAGCCTGCTTCGGATTCTGTGCCTCCCTCTTCCTCTGCTCCTCTCCTGCTCATGTTCTCAATTTCTCTCTCTCTCTCAAAATAAATAAACATTAAAAAATTTTAAATAAACATTGTTTTAAGACTGAACGAGGAGGTAAAGATACAAAAATGTGCTTACAGGGAAGCTTTTGTGGTGGGCAACATTGACCTCAAGAGCTGCACTGCATTTCCGGGGGCCCCGGTGGCCACACAAAGGAGCCACCCACTAGCCAGTGCTGGGGCAGCAAGGACCCGACCCGTCAGACTGTTTACTGGTGACGGTAGCAGCGACCCCACCAGACTCATCGCAGGTCTCAGCTGCAGTGAAACTGTGGCCGTGGCCCTAGTTCTGAACTCCTACCCACCCTTTTATTCGCCACCGTGGATCCTGGATATTCACAGTGCAAAATACACGCATATGCATATAACACAGAAGGAAAAGTCTAGAGTCTAAGTAGCATGCCGTTTCACTTAACACAACTTTCCGGGCGTATCTCCGTTATTGCCATGCTCTACAGACTGGATGACTTATCACCTGCACATGTCCCCCTTTCAGGCTCCTGACATTCCTCGCCCGGGGTGACATTTCTCTTTCTCACCAACGACTTCAGCTTTTGCAAGGCGTATTCCCCTTACAAAACTAAGCCAGAGGAGGAGCCAGCCGCGCAGGTGTAGCTGGAGAGAAACCCGTTTTGTACATTTGATGGGTCGTGGCTTCCTGCTGGTTCGTGGGTGCTGGGAACACCGACCATCTCTTTGAGAGCGAAGAGGGCTGGCTTGTGACTTGAGGCGAGTGAACTTGTTCCCTACCTAGCAATGAAGGGGAGGGGGTATCCTCCCATCTAATTCTGCGAATCCCTTCCTAAGGTGCTTTCCTACGGCTTTTCTCTCTTTTCTCACGATGATTCCCCCTCCAAAGAGCCATCCCTGAACAAGAACCTTGTACGTCATTAGCTGATGCACTGCCTAGTGGAATAAGCAAAAAAGTTAGCCTTCCCCCCCACCCGCCCCTGCCAAATAACTACATTTTTCATTGCTGTCTCTGTGTTTTATTATACACAAAAAAGAACGCACATTAGATGGTGCTCCAGAGCTCATTTCTACTAGCTAGACAGATCTCTTGCTATACTCCTTAGCCTCCCACTCAAATGCAAGGCCCTCCTTAGTGCATTTCCCCACCTTTCTCCTGCCATTTCACATCCTTACCGCATTCAGCTTCTTTTGTGTTGCCACATCAGTTGGTTACTTCTCTTAAAGCAATCACACAATCAGATGTAACAATTACAAATGACATGTTCTCCTTTTGTATCTTTCCTGTTCTCTCCCCTTTCCTATATTTGAATTTACCGAAAGAAACTAACAACCAGAGACGTTCACAGATGCAGTCATTCAGCAATCACTAAACAGAGTGCTTGCTTGTTCAGGTACTGTACTTGGCTTTGATCACACAGAGATGAAAGCAATAGATTCTGAACTCGAGAAGCTCAGAATCGAGGGGGAGAGAGAGACGTAAACATCACAAGGCATCGGTGTCAGTTCAGGCAAAAATAAACGGGCAAGTTTGGGGACCTCCTGGGATCCCATCCCAAATGGGTTGGGGGAGTAGGGAGGAACCATCCTAAGGAGGTAGGACTTGTTGTCGTTCCGAAGAGTGAGTAGTTGTCAAAGTGGGGGAGGGGTGGTGGAAAAAGACGTTCCAAGGAGACGAATAGCATGAGCCAAAGCAGAAAAGTAAAAACGCGGCCTGTGTGCGTGGAACACAAGGATTTCGGTGTCACACAAGCGTGAGATACAGAGGTGAGGCTTGAGAAGGGGCAGGGGGGGCCAGATCGCAGAGGGACACATATACCGCGTAACGGAGTTTAGGATCCATTCTGGAGGTGCTGGAAAGCCAGTGAAGGATGAAGTGTGGAACCGTATCGTTGGTTTAATGTTTTGGATCGATCACTCCATTGCCTTTGCGAAAGATGGATCTGAGAGAGAAAAATCCCAAAGGCGGGTAAAATGATCAGGCGGCCGGCCCAATAAGGAAAAAAAAAAATCGATTGGGTTTGGAGACATATTTTCCTTGGGAGATTACGCGGGAGGGAGGAGTCAAGGCTGCTCCCACGTTTTGTTGCCTAGGAGATATTCTCAACCTGGAGGAAATACAGGGAGCCAAAGAAGACGACGGTGTCAGCATGGGGGCCAGTTGGGTTTCCCTGTAGTCAACACCTAGTTGGCGGTTCCATCATTAGGGCCCCCGTGACTTAGCAAAGGGCTGAATTTCAGGAGAAAATTCGTGCTAGACAGATGTGTGACTCACCAGCACCCAGCAGGTGTTGGCACACAGGAGAATGGGCATCACTGCAGAGAGGCAACGAGAAAATAACACCGGGCTGGCACAGGAACAAGGCACACCGGCTGTAATGAGGAGAAATAGGCAAAGCGCCCTCCACAGAGATGCGTCAGGGGAAACCACCAGAAGGCAGAGATTGGAAGCAGCACGCCTGCGATCGCCACTAGCCCCATGGGAGCACAATTCTCAGAGCCACGCCCTCTATCCCTGACCTTCAGTCATCTCTCACCTCAGGGGACACGGCCAAGGGCAGGTGTTCTCGAGATGGCTCGAGCCGGCCCACCGCTGTGGACGGTTAAGCAGCTGTCTAGCAAAACTGATTACAATGGCTAGCCCGACCCTGTGTACATGTTAAGTTTTCTTCGGTCGGCGTTGCTATGAGGACGAATTGTTAGGCTCATGGCCTTGGATCTCCGCGAAGGCATTTCCCACAGAGGGTTTTCCATGAAAACCAGGCAAAGAGGCAATGGCAGAAAACCCGGGCTATAGAACAGGCATCTCTGT
This sequence comes from Prionailurus bengalensis, assembly GCF_016509475.1. Lineage (NCBI taxonomy): Eukaryota > Metazoa > Chordata > Mammalia > Carnivora > Felidae > Prionailurus > Prionailurus bengalensis. The sequence goes on along the minus strand of NC_057349.1, from coordinate 16,244,424 downwards.
CTGTCTCCTAGTCTCTGTTTGCCTCTCCTTCCGTGGACTCCTCACGCTACTGTTCATTTTTTCTCTATTCTATTTTGACACAGATTTACAGATGCCGTCACACCTACTGATGTCTGGTGGTAAAAGTCATTTTCCCTGTTTCGGGCCTTTGCTGACCAGCATTCATAATGAACATTTGGATCTCCTTCGGTACCAAAGGATGCTGGGAGAAGTGCCCAATGATAGCCTGAGGACTCCCATCACGGTAGACTGGGTTTGGGTATCTTTTTTTAATTGTCAGATTTACAAACACGTTTGTGGTCACTGGGACGGTATTCTATCAACCTCAAACCCAGGGTTTTAAAACTCTGACATAAAGGCCAAGACCGTATGTCAGAAACTAGCTGGGCAAAGACTATTCCCTCTCTTCCTTACTCTGACAGGTGAGCAGCCTGGGTGAGTGCTGGGGACTGCGTTTGACTGTCCAGTAAGTATCCTGCTCGGTGGCTTTCTGTGGGTTGTGACAGCAGCCAGCCTGTAGCAGGAAGGGGGTGGGAAGCTTGTGTCTATGCTAGAAGCATAAGCAGTTTCTCAGAGTCCTTTGCTCCTATATTTAAATTTGCTTTCTTAATGCTTAGCACACCCTCCTGTTTCGAAAAAATGCATTCTCCAACTTCTTTATTTAGTTTGTAGACTTACCGTTCTCACTGCCGGGAATTGGCCGGGTCAGGGGTGCAGGGGGCAGAGGGGGGGGGAAGGTAACTGACTTCTCAGTAACCTACTTCCTGCCACCCTGTCACCACAGGGGGTCCCTCTCAGGCTGGGAAGGTGACAACTCTGAATGGCCATCGTGTGCCTCCTGATGCAGAAAGACAGAAAAATCTATATGAAAAGTAAATGTACCTTGTGTCCCAAGGGAGAGAGGACACTCTCAAATGTGTTGATATTTTTTTCCCCCTTGGTTGGCTAACGTCCTCCCGTGTTGAGGAGAAGAAATGTCAATCCCTCTGGTTTCCCTTGCTAGATCAGCAAAGAACAGCAAGGTGTCCCAGCGGGGTCCGCTCGCTCCTCAAGCCCCGACCGTGTAGACTCATCCCCAGACACACACCAGAGCCAGTCCTGCCACAGGGCTTGGAACACGGAGGTGTTCCAAGCAGAGACTAAATCATGATCATGCCCTCTGCCACACACACACACACATACACACACACATCTCCCTACTCCCACCCCAAATCCCAACCGTCTTCCAAACGAGGGAAGCCCAAATTAAATTACCAGGTCCAAAAAGTACGTTTCAGCTTGTAATACCAGCAACAACAGGACCCCAGCATCCGGTGTCCAGTATAGGACAGGGGAGAGGTCTCTCGCTCCATCATGAATTCAGCCACAAGTCCCAGGAATGACTTAAGAAATGCTGGGAACAAAATATACAGAAGAAAGACCAGTAACAAAAACACAACGGAATACAGTTCTCCACAAAGATTTAAGAGCATGAGTATTCTTTTCCTTTTTAAAAAAATTTTTTAATGTTTGTTTATTTTGAGGGACAGAGGGACAGAGTGTGAGCGGGGAAGGTGCAGAGAGAGAGGGAGACATGGAATCTGAAGCAGGTTCCGGGCTCCGAGCTGTCAGCACAGAGCCCGACACGGGGCTCGAACTCATGAACCGTGTAGACCTTGACCTGAGCCGAAGTCGGACACTTAACCGACTGAGCCCCCCGGGCATTACATGGATATCCTTTTCAATTGTGAAATTGGAACTGTGGCCCTGTTTTGAAGACCATGTTCCTCGCCTGGCACAAGAAGGCATGCGAGGTGATGGTCAAGCATGATGAAGGCCCCTGTGTGAGTGTCCCATCAGAGGAAGCGAGACTCCAACAGCAGGAACCACAGAAGAACACCCAGAAGTGGAGCGGAAGCACGAGAGAGTTAGAGCCGACCATCAGGTGCTCAAGCAACAAGTGTCACTTCTGCGGAACGAGGATGAGTCCAGTGCCGTGTGACGCCGGGGGGGGGGGGGGGGGGTAGAAAGTGGGAACCGGGAATTGGAAGAGATGTAGGAGGTGACGAGAGAAAAGGCTGTGAGTTGTGAGCAAGGACTCTGGCTGGAGACACGTTGAAAAGGCAGAGACATTGCTGAAGATCCACAAACACACAGGGAAGAGCGTCAGGCAAGAGGGAGCTGATGGGAGGGTGCAAAGGAGCAGCAGCGTGGGTGAAAATGAGGACAGGGACTCGGGAGAGACACCAGAAAGGTAAGGGTCTGCATGGCAGGCAGGCAGGAGTTGGAGGGAAATACATAGAGAGACAATTGAAGAGGAACTTCCCGCTTTACGGAAGTCAAGTCCCGGGAACCTGGTTAATGAGTTAGCAGCGGGTAATAGTTAACGCATTGTAACACTGCCTTTTATTTTTTTTTTAATTTTTTTTTTAAGGTTTATTCATTTTTCAGAGACAGAGAGAGACAGAGCGTGAGGGGGGAAGGGCAGAGAGAGAGGGAGACACAGAATCCGAAGCAGACTCCAGGCTCCCAGCAGTCAGCACAGAGCCCGACGCGGGGCTCGAACTGACAGACCCGGAGATCATGACCTGAATTGAAGGCGGACGCTTAACTGACTGAGCCACACAGGCACCCCAGGAACACTGCCTTTTAAAAAAACAAAAACAAAAACAAAAACCTAAGATGCAACAGGAACTAGCCAAAAAAAAAAAAAAAAAAATGTACACTCAAATTATTGACAGTGACCAGAAAAAAAGGCAGCAATGGGAAATAAGAGATCTTCTCTTGCTCCAAGATTTTGTGACCTGAATGTCACACAGCTCCCCAAGTCTACTGCTGTCCCTTCGTTTCTGTTAGTCATCAGTAAAGTGACTTGAACAGATGTAAGGCTACGTCCTAAGAGGCAACGAGGCCATAATATAATATAGCCCACTTGTACTTTATTTTTCTCCTCCACAGCTTCTGAACACAGAGAGAGGTTTTTTGAGCTAAGCCGATTTACCTAGATGCGTCCTTCCGGTGACATTATCCGTGGGCCCCCAGTTCCACCTGCTATATTACCCACCCTCCCAACCCTTATTCTAGTCCGAGGTCCCAGAAGGCAAGAGTAAGAGGGAGACAAGGAAGTCATAGGAGGAAACACTCCCAGCTCTGACGCCTGTCGCTAGAGGGCACTTCCGGAGACCAGGATATCACTGGGGAAAAAAATGGCAGGATTCCAGGAAATGGGTGATGATGGTCTGTGTGAGTGTGGAGGATGGGGCAGAGAGAAATTGACAAGCTGAGAAATATTTAGGGGATAAGTATAAGGACTAACTGGTTTGGGATAAGAAAGAGGAAATAAGAGGTCGATGGCTTGAGCCTCCCTGATGAATATGGTGCTTGTTACTGACCTGGGAACAAGGAGGCGGAGGCTGTGGATTGAGATGATTCCATTCAGAACACACTCAATATGGCGGGGGCAGAGGAGGGAGACATCCAAATGGGATGACCCAGTAGGCAATTGAATGTATGCATCTTACGCTCAGGAGCAGGTCGTCGCTGGAAATACAAATTTGGGAGTTAGCAGGATTCGGGTTTAAGCTGTGAGATTAGGCGCGAACTTCCAGAGGGACCATAGGGAATCCATAAAATAGAAACCCCAACCTTTAAAGGACTGATAGAAAAAGAAGCCTAGGGAAACATAAAAGTGGGGTAAGAGAAGTAGAAAAAATGTAGGGGTCCCTGGGTGGCCCAGTCGGTTAAGCATCCAGCTCTTGGTTTCGGCTCAGGTTATCATCTCACGGTTCATGGGTTCAAGCCCTGTGTCGCGCTCTGTGCTGACAGTGCATAGCCTGCTTTGGATTCTATCTCTCCTTCTTTCTCGTTGCCCCTCCCCTGCTGTCTCTCTCTCTCTCTCTCTCTCTCAAAATAAACGAACGTTTTTAAAAAGCAAAAATTAAAAAAAACTAGAAGAAATGGCTGGAATGAAAACTGAGGTAATAATGTATTTCAAGAGGTCTGAAATGTCAGCAAGGTCCACAGAAGACTAGTCTGGGGAATCTCCCTAAATTCTCCATGTAAAAGAAACTAAACAGCAAAACCAAAACATATGGGAACATTCAGAAGAACTCTCAGGGACAAGACATCTTTACAAACTCCAAAATACCAGGGAGCAACAGCAAACCATCAACCGTGACAAAACACAAAACCTGTGTGATTCCAGCCTCCATGCGGGAGAACACAGATGGAAGCCACAGGGCACCCGACGGACCGGAGAACAGGAGGACCCCAAAATAGCCGCCAGGAACTCACTGGAAGGTAGAGTGGGCCAATTCGAGATGAGCAGCTGAACCGGGCAAGGGTTTCTTTGCTCTGAATCTCTTTATTTCTTTTTCTTTTTTTTAATTTTTAAAATGTTTTTAATGTTTTTATTTATTTTTGAGACAGAGAGAGACAGAGCATGAGCAGGGGAGAGGCAGAGAGAGAGAGAGGGAGACACAGAGTCCGAAGCAGGCTCCAGGCTCTGAGCTGTCAGCACAGAGCCTGACGTGGGGCTCGAACTCATGAGCTGTGAGATCATGACCTGAGCTGAAGTCGGACGCTTAACAGACTGAACCACCCAGCTGCCCCTGAATCTCTTTATTTCTAACGGGAAGGCATCCGCAGTAAGAAGGTCTCAAGCAGTTGGAGGGGCTTCTGTGCTCTGAACTCTTAAAACGGAATTTTGGGGCTTCTCATGGGACAGGCCCCACACTGGAGAAGGGAACCCAAAATTGAGCATATGAGTATTGAAGATGGGCCAAGGTGATATAATAAACAGATAATACCAAAGAAGAAAAAATAACACCAAAAGCAAGGGAATAGAACAAATACCCAAAACTAAAATTCAAGAGACTGTTTCTAAATTAAAAAAAAAAAAAAAAAAGATTTGAGACTACATATTGAAATAGCACAAGGGCACACAGACCTAAAACAAACAACGGTAAGACATCGTCTAGAAAAACGCTGAACTTAAAGAGATTTATAGAGAAAGAAAATTAGATAATCACCCAACTTTTTGACCCCACAGCTTTGTACCAGATGAATATAAAGTGAAACACTTTAGGTATGCAAAGACGGTGATTATGAACTAAGGATTTTATATTCAGCAAAACAGACCATCAAGTACAAAGGTAAAGTTGTTATCACTAAGAAAGAACAACAGTGTTCCTATAATCCCTTCCAAAAGAATCTACTGGAGAGCAAGCTTTGAGCAATCAAACGACTAAAGAAAAATGACATGAAGCCTGGTGCTAAGCCATAAATCTATAGCAATGTGTCAAACCACAGCTAAGGGAGTTCAAAGGGAGAGAGTTTAGTCTGTAACAGCTTCACGATCTGACAATGTAGATATGGTACAGTCATTACGTTGTGGTGCATAAAGGGATTAGGACACGCAAACACTATTTTTAAATTACTCTAGTTATTGTGGGGTGCCTGAGTGGCTCGGTCGGTTAGGGATCTGACTCCATGTTGGCTCGAGTCATGATCGCATAATTCAAGAGATCGAACCTCATGTCAGGCTCTGTGCTGAGAGCACAGAGCCTACTTGGGATTCTCTCTCTGCCCCTGCCCTGCTCATTCTCTCTCTCTCTCTCGAAATAAATACATAAACTTCATAAAGAAATAAATTTAGTTATTGTAGTTGATGGTAGTAGCATTAGGATTATTATTCTGAGAATATTGTGTGTGTGCGATGTGGGGGTAGTGGGGTTTCTGAATCTTGGTACTGTTACCATTTGGGACCAAATAACTATTTATTGTGACAACCAGTTCCGCGCATTTAAGACAGTTAGCAGCGTTCCTGGCTCCTAGATACCATTAGCACCAAAATCCCCTCACTCCAATTGTGACAACCCAAAATGTCTCCAGACATTGCTAAATGTCCCCTGAAGGAGGAAAGTCACCCCTGGTTGAGAACAGCTTGGATAAAGCAAATGAAAAATCATAGGAGATGCTCATTCTAATTTATCCCCTGAGTCCTTTTCTTGGTATAGGGGAAAGGAAATACAGGATACATTACATTCAGGGAGGAGGGAGAGGAGAAAGAGAGAGACAGAGAGAGAGAGAGAGAGAGAGAGAGAATATGCCACATTCCGGTTTTTGTCTCAAAATATTATTTCCCATTAAGAGAAACCAGAGCTTCTTGGAAAAATGGCTGGCTCTACATGTAGGACAGGAAACGTACACGATGATTCTGGAACCCCTTGACATATCAGGTATCAAGGAAGAAATTAAAAGACAAGTAGGGTCACATCAAAAAGATTCAAGATCAAACTTGACAAGTTAGATCTCTGGCCAAAGTCCAAGCAATTCATCTTCAACAAAGATAAGCTTTGCCATTGACTGGAAACCATTAATTATGTTTAAATGTATGAATTGTACAATCATTGGTGATTTTCAGAAGATGCTAAGGGACCAAGTAATTTTCTTGAAAACTTACAAAGAACATGAATCAATACTTTATCCAGCCTTTCCTCAATTAGCCAAATAATAGGTGAGAGAAAGCGTCTGTATACTAAGTTTTCAAAAGTAAGTTCAAAAGAAACGATAGATTAGAATCGCATCATTTTGCAAACTCCCACCAGACATAAAGTGCCTCCTGGGAAAAGGACACACTACCACGTAGAGTCTTGCCAAAGCAATCAAACCTGACTCTGATCAAGCGTCGGGGCCCAGCTGCCCATTTACAAGAGATAGGACGGAGGAACATGCCGCCATGGGTATGGCCATCAGCAAAATTCAGATTGTGAAAAAACATGCAGCAACACAGCCAGTGTTTTCACAGTCAAATTGTGAAGGGAAGAAAAGGATGCAAAAGGCAACTAGGTGAAAAGAGACCTAAATGCTACATCGAATATTTTTTAAATGGGTGAGACTAAGCTATGATGTCTAAGCTATCATAGGGATGCACACACGAGTGACAAAACTGTGAAGTACAAGGAAATTAATTAATACAAATGTCAAGATGGAGGTTACCCGTGGAAGGAAGGGCATCTGAGTTGGCCGCGTAGTTTCTATTTCCTGGCCTGATGGATGTTAACCAGAGTGTTCACTATATAGTAATTCACTAAATTATACAACGATTCTCCATGATCTTGTGCAATCTGTTCCATTTTACAATGAAAAGATTAAAAGAGAGAAATAGAGACAGGCGCCTGGGTGGCTCAGTCGGTTGAGCGTCCGGCTTCGGCCCAGGTCATGATCTCACAGTTTGTGAGTTCAAGTCCTACATCGGGCTCTGTGCTGACAGCTCAGAGCCTGGAGCCTGCTTCAGATTCTGTGTCTCCCTTTCTCTCTGCTCCTCCCCCACTCATGCTCTGTCTGTCTCTCTCTCTCCTTCAAAATTAAATAAAAACGTTAAAAAAAATTTTTTAAGCAAGAAATATAGAGAGAGGCATAGGTCTCAAAAATGAGTATTTCTAAACCCTCTCAACTTCATGACAGGGAGGTCAATTTTTGCCTTCATATTGAGGCAGTTTCGGTGACGTGGGAGAGAGAACAGAGGGGAGGGTGAGGAGGGAGTGGGGGGTAGGAAATGGGAGACGCAAGCACGGACAACCCTATCAAGAAACACAGCTCTGAAGGAGAAACAAGAGACACAGTAACAGAGAGAGGGGTCCTCCTAGAAACGAGAGGGAGGTACGTTGAAGTGATGGTGGAGAGCAGTCAGCAGAGAGAGAGAGATTGACAAGACAGCTGAGAGATCGCCAGAGACCAAATCTTGAAGATCTGAGTATCAAAACAAATTATGATAAAGAAAGAGAACTCGTTTTTTAAAAGTCTCTAAGTCTATAGTAATTTAATTGATGGATGGATTAATTGATTGATTAAAGAGGAGAAAGGAAAACTCTTCCTTTCAGTAAAATATCAATTACTAAACATGAAGGAATGATATAGCTGGGAAATAGGAAGTCTTCTACAGGATGGGAATTATAGGATGCTGGACTTCATGAGTGAAATATTGCGAAAGAACAGGATATTAACACAATCTCAAGTTATCTCTCCACAAATAACTTATTATTTACAAGGGAAAAAATAATACCTTTGTCATAGGGAAGTATGACAGACAACTTCACTAAGTTAATTTTACCAATATTGGGACAACATGACCTCATGTACCTCCTGATACAATGCACCGAAGAAGACACAGCATCGTGTGTGTTATATTCCTGCCAAATATGAATGGCCTGAATTCTAATTGTGAGAAAATAACAAACAACATTTTACAAATTAATGGGTGTTTATGTTACAAAATCGTCAAGGTCACGGGAGACAAAAAAAATGGGTGAGGAACTATTCTAGATTAAGGAGACTAAAGAGATACGACAACTAATTGCGAGGTTCATCTGGGCTTGGATCCCAGAATGGGAAAGGAAAATAGCTACAAGGGACATTATTAGGGAAATTGCTGGAATATGAACACGGACCACGGATTCAATCACAGTATTGTTGTCAATGTTAAACTTCATGGTTTCGATCACCGCACTACACTTACATCAGACAGCGTCACAGTTCTTGGAAAATACAACCTGCACCACTTAGGAGGTAAGGAGTTGGCTTTCTTTCCAATGCATCTGAAATTATTCCTTATGAACTGAGACAGAGAGAGACAGAGGAGCAGATGGGGCAGAATGTAAACAAGGGGTGAATCTGGATACAGAGTACACGGATTTTCTTGTGCTATTCTTGCAACGTTTCTGCAAGTTTGAAATTACATCAAAATAGAAGTTAGAGGGGAGAGGAGGGACGATTGATGGATTGAGGGGAAAAAGTCTTTAGATAACTCTCATCCACTTTTGCAAATTGATGAAGGAAGGAGCAAGAGTGAGCCCGGAGCAGAGCATGTTAGTGAATCTTTGGGTTTGCAAAGAAAGGTTTTAGGCTGACTGTGTGAGAGCACGAGCCCAGTCTTGCACAGTGGGGGAGAGAGACTGAGAGAAGGACAGGCAGAGAACACATAATGGGGGAAGGTCCCACCTTCGGGCACCTATTCTCCTCTACTGCCCAAACTAGGATGCCTGGTCCTGGTCCTGCTTATGATTTTCCCCTAAGCCAGTTTTCACAAGACGAGCTTTTGGGCTATTTTTAAACAAAGGCATAAAATGCGTTCTACCTGTAAATTGTTCACACAAGCGTCTGCCTTAGTCATCGCTCAAATTTAAAAGCTATTTGTGGAAAGATGAAATCCTGCAACAAATAGTGAAATAGTCAAGTTATAAACCCGTCTCTGTAAGTACAGAACAGCATTACTTTCATGGTTTTCTGTTAAAATGCCCCGACGAGATCAATCGTCAAGATAGATGCAATGCACTTCCATTGAAAAAGTGGGGTTTTCTTCCTTTTACGGCTCGTAATGTTCACCATTGTCTCTCTTCAGCTTGTTAGAGCCAAGAGTTGGTCAACTGAAAGATGCACCATAAAGACTTAAAAATAAATAAAAATTTGACCTCCGGAGACATCTTACTCTTATAATGGTAATACTATTCAGGTATAAAGTTTAAATATAGTGTTCTTTACACATGTACGAATATAAGGCCATTAGAAAAGTTCTTTTTTTTTTTAATAAATGAAAGTTTACGCATTCGAATGAACAAAAAACCTTTTTGTATAATTTTGGATGTTGGCAAATCGAGGGAATGGCTGAATCTCTCTTCTACGAGTCCCTCTTATTTTCAATCCTCTGATAAGATTACTCAGAAAGCTTGACAAATGAGATCTACTGCCAGAAACAAGAAGCTGGCCCCACACAGCTGGACCTTGGGCTCCCCAGAGATGGTACAGTGCCAGACCGCGAGGAAGAGGCTCTAATCTATTGTGTACAACGCAGGTGGAGAGATGGGTCTCATGTACAGTTCGTTGTAACCACCGGGAATGGGCTTGAAGGAAGGAAATTGATATGATATTTACTCAAACACCAAAATCGAACATAAATTGCACACAACAGGTACAAGCTAATGTGTCAGATATGCTATGAGAGTACATTTGATGTACAACCCTATAATTGGATCACATCTAAGAGCCAACCATACGTTTTATAGATCGTTCTTTCTAGAAGTCGTCTAAAAAGCAATTGTCTAGCAAATACTGCGACGTTTTACTCCTTTGTTGTGTAGGCAGTATTATGTTCAAGATCCCGTGTTAGAAACTGAGGATCAAGAAAAGAGTGGAATAGTCCTTACCCCAAAAAGCTCACAGCCTAGAATGAGGTGTTTGTTACCTTCATTGTTGTTGTCGCCGCCATTTCGTCGCAGTGGATATACACAATAAAAACATGGCCCTAGCATTTACGGGAATATCAGAGAGGGAAACATGAGCAGACTGTTAACTCAATCTTCTGCCGTAGGAGTACTGGAAGACAAAACAGACTTACACGGGGAGAGGAGAGTGGGTGAACAGAAGGAAGAGCATATACAAGGGCAAAGAGGCCTTCAGAAACCAGAACTTTCATCTTCTTAGGGGGGAGAATGCTTGCAGAGATGCAGTGATGTAGGGCAGTGGCCGAAAGCAAAAATCTGGGACGCTATATCTTGCGCTAGAGAGTCTGGACTCCTTAGTAAGAATCCTGAAGAAAGAATCTCCAAAGATCGCTATTGCTAGGTAGAGTCCAATTCTTCCCATTTTGAAGGTTTTAGACTGACTTCTCACCTTAAGACTAAGGTAGAAGATTCTTGGAGGAAGCACATTTTAAATGACCTAAGTTTACAGTTACAGGCAATGTATAAAAGACAGATTGACCCAGCAAAGATAATCTGCTATGGAATGTTAGCATGCAAAATATTTATCTCAACCACTTACTGAAGCGCTCCAAACGTGGCTTCTTCTCTTTCTTAAAATTGTTAGTATGGGGGCGCCTGGGTGGCTCAGTCAGTTGAGCGTCCGACTTCGGCTCAGGTCATGATCTCGAGGTCCGTGGGTTCGAGCCCTGTGTCGGGCTCTGTGCTGACGGCTCAGAGCCCGGAGCCTGTTTCAGATTCTGTGTCTCCCTCTCTCTGACCCTCCCCTGTTCATGCTCTCTCTCTCTGTCTCAAAAATAAAAAATAAATAAACATTAGAAAAAATATTTTAAAAAATTGTTAGTATGATCACCCTTTCTGGTTTTTTATTTTTTATTCTTTTAAAGCGTGTTTATTTATTTTGAGAGAGAGAGAGTGCGCATGCGTGAGCAAACAGGGAAGAGGCAGAGAGAGAGAGGGAAAGAGAGAGAGAGAGAGAGAGAGAGAGAGAGAATCCCAAGCAGGCTTGTAATATCAGGGCGGGCCCCAATACGGGGCTCAAACAGGAACTGTGAGCTCAAGACCTGGGCCAATTTCAAGAGCTGGACATTTAAACTGACTGAGCCATCCAGGCACCCCTCCCTTTCTGGATTTTTAAACTTTTTGTTTGTTTGTTTTTCTGTTTTTCCGTTGACGTACTAACTGTCATGTTTCTGAACAGTGTCTTTCGGGATCAAACTCAAGTGGTCTCTCTCCAGGTACCAGGGGATAATTTCCCAGAAGGGTGGTGTAGAGAGACTTACATAGATCGAATCAATGCCAGCGAGCACGGTAAAACACTGACATCAAGTCCCGCGAGACACCTAGGGAATCAGGAGAAACTGACATGTTTCAATTATACATGAATCTCTTGGCCTCTCCTTGGTGGTGGCCCCAGTAATGTTTGAAGTTTGGTTTTATCTTAGGCTCATGATTCCCTGAGAAAGAACCTCTGGCTGATTATAGTTTTCTCAGCATCCAAAAGACTATACTAGTTTCTACTCAAAAGCTGGTAGTAAAAACTTTGCAAAGCTTCTCTGATATGGATTCTGTGCCCCCACTTGTTGAATCTTCAGCTCCCCCAAAGAGTCACTGTAGTGAATTTGATTTCCTATACTTGAAAAGAAAATGTTTTTAACTAGGTTCCTCGACCAGCATGGGGCTTGAACGCCCATCCCTGAGATCAAGACCTGAGCTGAGATTAAGAGTTGGTCACTTAACCGAGTGGGCCACCCAGGGGCCACTTATACACTTGAAATTTTTTAATTAAAAAAAAAATGTGTTTATATATCTTTTAATCTTTTTACCCTTATTTCTTTTTGAGAGACAGAGAGAGACAGAGCACAAGGGGGGAGGGGCAGAAAGAGGGAGACACAGAATCCGAGGCAAGCTCCAGGCTCCCAGCTGTCAGCACAGAGCCCGACGCGAGGCTCCAACTCACGAACCGCGAGATCATGACCTGCGCGAAAGTCCGACGTTTAACCGACTGGGCCACCCAGGCGCCCCCCAAATTTTGTAAAATTCAGGTGCTTTTAAAGTACTTGAAATTTGTGCGAGAAACAACATCTGCAATGGCTCTCGGGATGAAGAGTGTGCAGAAAACTTCAGGAGACCATGCGGCTCCCTCTGATACATCTGAGAGGCGAGGTTCAAGCAGGAGGTGGTTTTGTTTGGCAGTGGGAATGAAGGGCGTAAAAAGCACTTACGAAGAGGGAAAATTGACAGGACTTAGTGACTGGCCGGATCTCGCTGGATAGAGAACATACAGGGGTTTAGGATGACAACTGGCTTTCTGGATGAGATTCCCTGTATGACGATGTGCTATTTCCAAAAAAAAAAAAAAAAAAAAAAAAAGAATACAGGAGAAGGAATGATTAGGGCATGCAAAACGATAACAGCTGACCTTTATTCAATGCACGATGCCAAACTCTTTGCATTGTGTTATGTCAAAGGGCATGATGAGTTTGAGAGGTCTATGCTGTCCAGGGGAACATCCTCACCAGCAGCTCCAAGGGGACATATGAGTCTGCAGCTCAGAAGAGCTGGTTGCTTTGGAGATCCCAGTTCGAGAATCATGATAATGACAATAACAGCTAACGTTGATTGAGCGTTTATCACGTGCTAGGTGGTGTGCCAAGCATCGCATAGGTGTTACCCGTGTAATTCTCGCAACGTCCACGTGAGATAGGAGCTATCATTAATTTGTTTCGCAAAAGGGAGCCAACAAGAGACATTAGTTGACTTCCCCAAGGTCACAGAGCCAGTGAACGGCTGAGCCAGCATCTGAATCAGGAACCACAGTCCTAATTCCTAAACCTTGAGGTTGAAGACCCAAACGTTGCGGAAGGGAGAGCCCTGAGCCACACTGGGCTCCTTTGACAGGAGACTCACTCTCGTGCATTTTCAACTCTGTGGTGGTGTTCTACAATTCAGGGAACAAACGGGCATATCCCAGAGGGAATGTAGACTAAAAAAACAAAAACAAAAACCTGGTTCAAAATTCTCCTTTGTGTGATTTTAGGCAAATAACTCTATCTCTGTGAGCTTCCTTTTTTTTTTTTCTTTTTTCCAATCGGTCAAAATTGTATAATACCACCCAAAAGGACTTCTCTGAGAATGAAAAGAAATGGGTTTATCTGAAAGTGAATAGGCACCACAAGTCTATCATACATTCAACTCTCTTCAATTTGCTGTAGCCTATTCACTTCTAAAAGTAGCCACCCTTGGGGCGCCTGGGTGGCTCAGGCGGTTGAGCGTCCGACTTCGGCTCAGGGCATGATCTCACGGTCCATGAGTTCAAGCCCTGCATTGGGCTCTGTGCTGACAGCTCAGAGCCTGGAGCCCGCTTCGGATTCTGTGTCTCCCTCTCTCTCTGCCCCTCCCCTGCTCATGCTCTGTCTCTCTCTCTGTGTGTCAAAAATAAATGAAAACATAAAAAAATTTTTTTTAATTTTTTTAAATAAAAGTAGCCACCCTCACAAAATGCCAGTGAATAGCCAAGGCCAGAGGTAGGGGAGAGATATTGCAGAATGGACTTCCTTGACGTCTTCTTTGGAAAATGAACGTACGCAAGTGAGAAAACCAACAATGCTTTTGTTCTACCCTATTTCAAGAATTGGAGTGAGCAGCTAATTATGCCTGTGTTCTAAGCTAAAGAGAATTACAGGAGATTCCGACTTCTCAGGCCAGTATTTTGGGTCCTTAAGCTGACGTAATAATTTTTTTTAATGTCGTATCAGATACTAAGCCACCCGCAGCTGTTTTAGCTTCTTATATCATGGGGGGGTATTCTTGCTGTCATTCCATTTTTAAAACCCCGAGCTTCATGACTTTACGGATTTTTCTCGGCTTTCAGCACAATTTTATCGTATCTTCAAAATAAAATATTTTCTGTAGATGCACAACTCTAATTGTTTTCATTGAACAAATGTTTAAGCTTCCCAAGGACGGAGAGACTGTCTTTCAATTCTCTCATACCATCTGTAGGTACCCAAGATAGTTCGGAGATCTTAACAAGCAGCGATTGAGCACAAGACATTCTATAAAGCGTAAGAATCGTTCTGCTGTTTGGTCACTTTTAAGATTATGGCAATGCTTTCATTATTACTGTCTCTGGGCATTCTGAAAAGTCTTACTATGATCCATGCATAACACGTTCTGTGATACTTAGGAACTCCTAAGCTTTTTGAGATCTTTTACATCACTGGAGCTAGCTTGCCAATGAATAAGCTAGATGCTTGAGGAAATTTGCAGAACTATTTAAAAAATACATGGTTTAAGTCTTTCTCCCTTCTCGGAGTCAGGCATAATCCCTCTGATTAAATTATAACCCAACATAAGTAGTACTTTAGACTCAGTCAATACTTCCTTCTCCTCAACTTGATTTCCAAGGCAGAGGCATAAAATTCCCATCATACTCTATAATTTAGGTATTAATCTTTGACTCATCCTTGACATTCCACTTACACCTACACAGTCTTTCAGTCTTACAAAATGCCACTGTTCCAAGGTTTCGCAAATGGAGGCATACAGCTCTTTACTGCTAAAAGAAAACCCTCTCTCCTTCTCTTGACTTCTTGCTCCCGCCCTTCCCCCTAACTACTTCAGTGCAAGAAAAGTTTTGATCCTATTTCTGCTAACTTCAAAAGGTTGCTGTATAAGGTTTCGAAGTTAATTGGAACTCTTGGAAGTGAAGAGCTTAATAGAAACTCAAAGGTTTCCTAAAGAATATGCTATGTTTTATGCCATGGATGATACCTTCCGGCAACTACCGCCACACCATTTTTCTGCACAGCAACTAAGGCTTCTACTATTGATAGATTCCTAGCATTACGCTCTCATTGTAAAAACTATTACATTTGATTGAATTTAGATTTCTGCCTCCTCTTAAAGACTTCTTAGTACAATGATTCTTTTCCCTAGGTATACATTAGAAACACCTGGGGAGCTTTTAAAATACTCATGCCTGGGCCTTACCCCAGAACAAATAAATCCGACTCTCTAGAAGTAAAGTCCGAGCTTTGGTATATATTTTTTTTTAATTATGACTTTTTTTTTCCAATGCGAGGCCAGGGTTTAAACTACTGTTTTAGCAATTCAGGGGATACCTAAGTTGAGTTTGGCCAGCACTGCCCAATTATCTTCTAGGGATGACCCACGATCCGTGCAATGGTAAGACCCTGGTCAACTCGCACGTATGAAGCAGGAATTATACTTTAATGTGCTTGGATGTCACCTGTGAATCTAAGCAAAATGAAGATTCTGACTCAGTAGGTCTGGGGTGGGACCTGAGACTCAGCATTTCTAACCAGCTGCCAGGTACACACTGTGCTCTGGGGAACACCTCATTGCTTAGGTGACCGTGCCTGTTCTTACCATTTCGCCTTCCAAATAGGCTGGTTGAGAATCCGTATCTATTGGTGTGAACTCTCCCTTTTGACCCGAATTTCTTATTTCCTTTTCAACGTCCACTGTTGAGTGTTTTTGAGACCCTGGGAAGTCAAAGTGACTCCAACTAAATTTCACTGCGTGAAGTCAAGTCCTCATCATATTTTGCCTGGATTTTGTCCGTTGCCTCTTCACGAGATTCCCTGGCTCTCGTCTGGAGAATTAAACCAGAATAGGAGATCCTCCAATGTGTGGTTCCTGCTTACCTCTTTATCCTCCTCTGCCAGGATCTGACCCTGTCCTCTGGAGGAGCCCCTTCGTCTACTCATCCCTCTTGAAATAAGCGAGGCTTTTCCTAGCTTCCATGCCTTTCCTGGGCTTCCCCTTCTGCCTAAGACATTCTGCCCACTTTATCTTCCTGTGTAACTGCTACTCAGCTGTTAACTTAGGCCAAACAAACCTGCTCTTAAGCACTCGATAGGCCGAGATGAGTTGGTCAATTCCTCTCCTCCATGTCTGTATTAAAACACTATAACCTTTGGATTGCAATTATTTGTTTCATAACACTTTCCTTTACCAAGCTACAGCCCCCTCACCACTTCTGCCCTGGAAAAGGAACTCTGCTGTTCCTTCGTGGCTGTTGTTTTTAAGCACAAGTCCTTTTGAGTCGACTAAAAAAATTGCACAATGAATGGGTAACACTAAATTGTCGCTAATGTTGCCTTCTTTGACTCTGTAAAAGCGTTCAGGTTTTGTTTGCTTTAGACTTTCGTTCAATAAACATTATTTTTTTATTTGTTTAAGCTCAAATTGATTGCTTAGCTGCCCTAGAGAGCCCCAGAGTTAAGAGATGTCGAGTTGCCAAATAGAAAAAATAAATACTCATGTACTAGGATGAATTCAAATGCATAAATGGTGGTTCTTATGAGGTAATGCGCTCGCTTGTCTCTATACCTTCATTCCACAGTCAGTCCCAGATAAAAGTGTCATGTTCATCATCATAAAAGCAACTCAAGATCCTTCCAAAAAAAGGTAAGGCAGTTTCAAGGGTATTCTTATTGTAGCATGCTTTACATAGCTTTTCAGGCATTGCAGTTTGAAGAAAGCCAAATTTCCAAGCTAAATTCTATAAGTGGAAATCGGAGGCTATGGTTAAGTGAACAGAAATAGAATTGACAACCTAAATGCGTCAACATCCATGAAAAGTGACATCAGCAGATTTGGTGTGCTATTGCTTTTTTTTTTTTTTTAAGGTGAGTAGGTGTGTAAAACTTTTAAATGTTTAGAAAGTGTTCTTTTTGGCTTATTTTTCTTTATGTAATTTTTTTTTAACAAGAATGAGGTTCTTTACACGGATTAGAAGATATGTTAGCACCAACAGATGTAAACTCGTGTATGTGCCTAAAAACAAAGGACATCAAAAAAGACTATAGCCCTCTCTCCCAAAAAATGTAATTTGGGGATTACTGTAATAATCCCGAATAATTAGAAGAGGGCTCTGCACCTTGGATCTGATCATGAGTATCTGCCATGGAACATCATCACCACTTGCTTCTACATGAACCATTTGATGACAGTCTCCTTGCTGATATCTAAAGGACTTTTTTTTTTATTTTTTTTTCAACATTTATTTATTTTTGGGACAGAGAGAGACAGAGCATGAACGGGGGAGGGGCAGAGAGAGAGGGAGACACAGAATCGGAAACAGGCTCCAGGCTCCGAGCCATCAGCCCAGAGCCTGACGCGGGGCTCGAACTCACGGACCACGAGGTCATGACCTGGCTGAAGTCGGACGCTTAACCGACTCTGCCACCCAGGCGCCCCCAAAGGACTTTTAATGAAGGGTCTTTTTTAATGTTTATTTAATTTGAGAGAGAGAAACAGACAGACAGAATGCGAGCAGGGGAGGGGCAGAGAGAGAGGGAGACACAGAATCTGAAGCAGACTCCAGGCTCTGAGCTGTCAGCACAGAGCCCGACGTGGGGCTTGAACCACACACTGTGAGATCATGACCTGAGCCAAAGTCAGATGCTTAACCAACTGAGGCACCCAGGCACCCCTGTAATGAATTTTTTAAGAGGATAGAAGAACAGATAAATTTAAAGTTTCACGCACAAAAAAAGACGATTCTGCATGAGTTTGTTGACGTTATTACCTTTAAAATGACTTTAGGGGCGCCTGGGTGGCGCAGTCGGTTAAGCGTCCGACTTCAGCCAGGTCACAATCTCGCGGTCCGGGAGTTCGAGCCCCGCGTCAGGCTCTGGGCTGATGGCTCGGAGCCTGGAGCCTGTTTCCGATTCTGTGTCTCCCTCTCTCTCTGCCCCTCCCCTGTTCATGCTCTGTCTCTCTCTGTCCCAAAAATAAATAAACGTTGAAAAAATAAATAAATAAATAAATAAATAAATAAATAAATAAATAAAATGACTTTGTGAGCCCTGAAAAGGATAGGTAGAGTATTCTATCAGAATATTTTGCTTCTACTGGTGAATGGTAATCAGGAAAATTCTTGATACAACAATGTTAATCCCTCCATTCTCTTTGTGCCCTAAGTGCCATGTACATGTCTTTATTATAGAACATTCATGTTTATTATATTTTGAAACTATTTACTTCAGTAGACTGTGAATTCTTTGAATGCACGGATTTTATTTTTAATCCTTTCTGAATGTTTAGCACCTCGGCAGTTTTTGATGTTTTTGCAAACCAAAAGTAATTCAATACCAGCAATTTAATATTGTGTAATCTAACAATCGTTCAATATTTAATCAATGAATACTCAGCCAATTGCTTCACATTAATATTCCATCCAACAGTGTTGGACTTTTCAAAAGGAAAGTCAGCGTCTATTCTATGACTTTCATATTTTACCGTGGTTATGAAATGATAGGAAGTGTCGGGACACTTGGGTGGCTCAGTCGGTTAAGCGTTCAACGTTGGCTCAGGTCATGATCTCACGGCTTGTGAGTTCAAGCCCCATATCAGGCTCTCTGCTGACAGCTCAGAGCCCGGAGCCTGCTTTGGATTCTGTGTTTCCCTAGCTCTCCGCCCCTCCCCCACTCATTCTCTCTCTCTCTCTCTCTCTCTCTCTCTCTCTCTCTCTCCCCCCCATGATAAATAAACATTAATTTTTTTTTTAATTATAGGAAATGTCAATTAGTCAACTGTTGACTTGATGGTATGGGTAATTGCCCAGTTACTGTGGTAAATAATGGAGCCCTAATGGAGATCGAAAAAGACTTCTGTACCTCATGGTGTTCTGATAAATGAATTAAAGTTTTGTAGATCCTTTGAATATGAGAATGTTTGTTTCTAGAAACAGTCTTTCATTCAGTGTGTGCATGTTTATGTGCCATATATATATTACTCTATATATGTTTTTCTCAACATTTCTTAAGAGCAGACAAAAAAACCAAAATGGAAAAAATAACTCTGGAAAGTTTAAGCGAGCTTTTGGGGAAGATGCCTCCTTCTGAAGTCAACTTCAGAGAAATTCAAACCAACCAACAAGCTAAAGGATTCCAGAGTCAAAAAAAAATTGGAAAGAGCCATATTTCTCTTAATTGCACTGCCCAAGTTGATGATGTGAGAAATCCTTTATACCACTGAACAATATATTTCAACAACTGCTCATTCTGCGAAACAAGATAACCACATAAACATTCCAAAGGACCATTTTTACGTTTCAGTATGGATGTTTCTATCTCACTTAAATGGCATGTTGGCCTTGAAGCCATTATAATTTAACCTAACATCAAAATATACCTCCCTTGATACGTTTACTTCTTTTAAAACCAGTTTACCTCCAGTACTAGTATTCAAAGTGACTCGCTGTTATGAAAAATAATTAGAGCCAGAATTGCCGCTTGTCTGACGTAGAAGCCTCACAATGGGCTCTGCATGTTTACATGTAAGAAAGCTATGGTGTAACCCCTTTCGGAGCAATGAAAATGCCACTGAGCTGGGTTAAATCCTTAGAAGTCGTCTCCTAGGATATTAACTGGAAGGAATAAGGTAGAAAAATGGACATTAAAATCAATCAACTTTTCCTTCAATTAAAAAAAAAGATAGTAACTTTTTTTTTCTTCTGCACTGTTGGTGAGAATATAAAATGCTATGGTCGCTATGGAAAACCAATATGGCAGTTCCTCAGGAAAATTAAAGATGGAACACTGTATGATCCAGGAATTACTCTTCTGGGCGTCAGCCCTAAACAGTTCAAAGCAGAACTTAAAGAGTGATTTGTACACCTACATTCTTAACAGCGTTATCCACAATGCCAGAAGGTAGAAGCAACCCGTGGCTGGCCATTAGTCCATGAATGGATAAACAAAATGTGATATATCTGTAAGTGGAATGTTATTCAGCCTTAGAAAGGAAGAAAATTCTGATGGTTCCTATAACATGGATGAACTTGGAAAGGCATTTTGCTGAGTGAAATTAAACAGTCACAAAAACACAGATACAACACGATTCCACTTTTATAAGGTACCTAGAGTGGTTGAATTCATACGGGCAGAAAAGGATGGTTGCCCCATGGGGAGAGCAGGGAATGGGACGTTATTGTTTAGTGGGTACAGGGTTTCAATGCTACTAAATGAAGAGTTTTAAAGATAACTGGTGACGATGGCTTCGCAACAATGTAAGTGCACTTAATCCCGCTGAACTCTACGCTTTAAAATGGCAAGTTGGCAGGACATCTGGTGGCTCAGTTGGTTAAGTGCCTGACTTTGACTCAGGTTATGATCTCATGGTTCGTGGGTTCAAGCCCAGTACTAGGCTTGGTGCTGACAGCTCGGAGCCTGGAGCCTGCTTCGGATTCTGTGTCTCCCTCTCTCTCTACCCCTCCCCTACTTGAGCTCTGTCTCTCTCGCAAATAAACATTAACACATTTTTTTAAAATAATAAGATAAAAAATAAAATGGTAAGATGGTAAATTTTATGTTATGCACAGTGCACAATGTAAATTTTTTTTTCTTATTTATAAAAGCATCTCCAAAAGGAATTCTCCATTGTATTGTTGCATGAAGTCAGGACAGGCACACAGTGCCACAAGCGGGGAGCACAGGGAATATTCTGAATCAGACACAGTAGTCGTGGCACCCAGAACTCTGCTTTTGCTTGGGCTCTGCAACTGACCAGCTCACACAAGTCAAATCAGTTCTTAGGCTTCAAGTCCATCCCTTCTGTAAAATGAAGTCATAATCCCACTCCTGATTTCCATGTGATGTTGTCACAAAAATCAAATGATGGTTTTTAAACTGAAAAATCCATGTCAGGTTGGAAGGTGGGTAAGGTCCAACCAAGAGCTTCTCTGCCAGGAGACTCGATCTGTTAATAAATAGGAGAGGGGTAAGATGGGCAATTTGAAGAAGGCCTAGTGGACACGCCTTCCCCTTCTTAGCTGACCGGCCATATTGGGAAGGCCAGCTTCAACCTGCATTGGTTTCACCCCTTAAGAACCTATTTCTTGTGTAACTATAGACAAGTTCTTTGCACTTTGGTTTTCTCATCTGTTAAATGATTCTAAAAATCAACAATTACTTCAGGCGTTGAGAGGAAGGTAGATCACAGCGCTTAAAAGAGCTTACCTGGCTGCCAACAGATTTTCAACAGAACGTCACCTCTGGCCATACGCTATGGCAGTGGCTCCCAAATTTTAATGTGCATACGAAGTTCTTGAAAAGCTTTTAAAATGCAGACTCTGAAACCGTAAGTCTGGCGTGGGGCCCAAGGTTCTACAGTTCCCAAGTGCCCGGGTAATGCTGATGCTCCTCGTTCGTGGACACGTTGTGAGCAGCAGGACTCTATACCACGGGACTCACGGTGTGATTCTCCTTTAAATATTCTGGTTTCGCTTTACCAAAAGAAATAAAAGAGTCAAAAGGTTTAATCAGGCCTCAGTTCTACTGACTTCAGTTCTGAAAACTCTAGACTTTTTGACCCATAAGATTCCTTAGACCTACAGACTCAGTCAGTTAATATCTCCATCTTACAGGTGGGGGAAAGAAAAGCCCGGAGATGATGAGCACCGTGCCTGCCTAACATCACAGAGTAACGGACTGGGGACCAACATCTGGGTCTCTCAGCTCCCAATCCTTACACTTTCCAGGAATACAAAGGACAGTCTTCACCCCACACTTCTGTAGACATACATCCAACTTGAGGAAGTTTGAGAGACAGACGGGACAGTGGTTGGCCCCTAGAGAGAAGCCAGTGGAGTCTCACGGTTCATTCAGATCCACAATGTTCCTCTGACACTTCCCAAAGGAACAAAAGTGAATGACGAATCCACATTTTGGCAATATCTCAGAACCTACGTAAGTCTTACGCAAAACATCCCAGACCGTTTCCGTCCAGAGAATTATTTTTCCTTGGAAATTTAAAACACACTCAGCCAGGATTCAGGCTGACTCTGGCCTTTGGATCTTTGAATCTCAGGCGTTAGGGTCTTACTCTTTAAAACAGAACCACTGGGGTCCTCCTTGAAGAACAGACAGGAATGGTGACAGCTAACACCTAGGGCCTATGAGACAGTCGACACAGAGGGGGACTCTCTCCACACCCATGACTAACCACTCCAGCTTCCTGAGAACGTGTTATAAATGTTCCCAGAGCTGCACTGCAACCCAGTGGGTGCTTTTCTGGCCCCGTCTCACCACATATGTTATCTTCATGGTAGCTGCTCCCAAAAAGGATTGTAACTCAAGGGAATCTCTTCACAGATTCATGTCTGGCTTTAAAACAAGGAGCTCTCAAACCTGTCAAATCAGGGAAGCAGACGGTATCTCTATTTTGGGGTACATTTTCCCTCTGGGTTTGTAAAGGTTTCCTCTGGGAGGACTCTTCCCTTTTACATTCATGGGTTTGATGCTTGCATGTTGGAAACCAACTCCGTGTCTGGAAAAGAGTCTTTTTCAAGGTATACAATGTAGTGAAGTTCAGGTTGAATCCATAAGGAAGGGGGTAGTGGGGGGGAGGGGGGGAGGGACACAATGCACAGCTTAATGTAAACAGCATGTAGCATGAGTTGAATACTTCTGTTGGTTGCCATAGGAATGAGAAGACTTTTGATTTTAAATCATAGTTCCTCTGGAGCTATGTTAAAAATGTGACTGTGGATTCTTGCTGTTTACAGCTATGAGCTTTTTAAATCAGGAGCTCTTAAAATGATGCAGCCCAAATGTTTACCCTGCCAAAGGAGGTTACACTAACCTCAAAAAATGTCATTCCCAAGGCCCTATCAGCTACAGAACACGAACTTCTTCCAACTACCTTGGATGCCGTATTTCCAAGCTAGTGACAAACAATGTGGTCCTGTTAGTTTTCTTCTGCAAGGGATTTGTGAAATACACAAAAGAGCCTATAAATGGGGGTAATTCCCCCAAGGCAATTGTCATGTAATTGTCATGGGAGAATATTTAAAAACTAAACCCTTGGTCTTAAACCAATAGTTCTTGAAATCATTTTTAAAACTGTTGGTTAAAACATGGTGGCACCTCCCTCTGAATTTGTCTCGTCCATCAGTTGGCTCTCTAAGCATTTTCATTGCTAATTCAAAGTTCTGACCTGGAAAACCAACCTGCAATTTCAGGGTTAAACACCACGCCAAGTTTGATTAGTATCTACTCCTTGCATCTCCCCCCACCCACTAGACGCTGTATTTTTCATCTAATTTGAAAAGCTATGGAGAAATCAAAGAACTTAAAAGTTGAGCATCTTATATAAATCTTCCCACCTGGCATGCCAGGATGTTGCCCCCTCAACCCTGGATGGCTAACCCCACAAAGCTGACCTCTCCTGAATACATCTACTCATTTACAAATAGAATCATTTTCAATGTATGCCTTAACATGAAAAAAGTTGGGAGAATCTAAGTTTGGCTAACTTTGTAGCCTCCTTGAGAAAAGAAATTGGTCTAGCTTATTAACGTATTCCCAACAATTCTTACATTGCCTGAAACATAGTGCATGATAAACAATTATCCACCAATTAAATCATTATGAATAAATGAATAGTGCCTGAACATTTAGAATAGACAATGTGTCTGGACCAACCCCGGGAAACATAGAAACTCCTGTTGTTGAGCCATTTATTACCCAATGGATACAGTGCCCACTCTGCTGTAAGCATCTACATGCATTATACTGTTTAATGTGGCTGAGGAAAGGGATGAGTTTATGGAAAAAGAGTAGCCAAGATTCTGCTATAGTTTGTAACTCTCTGTTGCAGGAAAAGGAAAACAGAATGGTAGAAAGAATAACAGTGGCCCTTTTGGTGAGAATATACTGGTTGGGATTCTTGATGCTCCCCTCCTTTGCATGGCTTTCCAGAAAAGGAACACACATGGAAGAGCTCATTGAGACCACCAGCTCCTGTGGAGGAAGATCATTATCATAATAGACACCCCACGACACTTCCTATGGGCAGGTACCATTCTAGATGCATCTAGAAGTAATATTTCAACGAATACATGAGAGATGTAGCTGGGGTGCATGGGATGGGAAGTCTTACTCTCATAGCTCCTTACACTTGTAAACTGTTGAAAAAGTATTGTATTTTATTGTTTAATGTTCATTTATTTTTGAGAGAGAGAGAAAGAGAGAGGGAGAGAGAGAGAGAACATGAGTAGGGGAGAGGCAGAGAAAGGAGACACAGAATCTGGAGCAGGCTCCAGGCTCCGAGCTGTCAGCACAGAGCCTGACGCGGGGCTTGAACTCATGGACTGTGAGATCATGACCTGAGCCGAAGTCGGATGCTTAACCGACTGCATCACCCATGTGTCCCTGAAGAAATATTTTAAAGTAATGCCTAACCTAAATGCTTCCTGTGTGTCAAGTTCTGTGTTGTCTACATAGATTACTTCATTTGAGTCTTATTTTTATTCTACAGAGATGGGAGATGAAGCCTAGAGAGGTGAGATTGCTCAGTGAATACGCAGCATAACCCGGATTCCCAAGTCAGTATGTTTCATTGCTTTACTGTATTGTGTCCTGAAAGATTGGATAACATTTCCTCATTGTTTATTATATAGCAATGAGTGTTTGAGGCTAAATATGAGAAATGTTTGGGTTTTTTTCCAGGTTTTTCAATGCTTGTGAGAAGCTAAAACTCAGTGAATACCAATAAGTTTCTCTTCATTTCAGAAGCAAGTGCCCACCTACCATCACCCCCCTTTATGAGCATAATGGTAGGGATGTGCCTTCTGTTCTCTTCAATCCACAAGGAGCAGAGAATGCTGATTTGGAAACCTGATATCTGTGATATGATGCTCCTCAATGCCTTCGGGTGATAGATCCCAAAGACATTTATCTCTGAAATCAAACCAGGAAGTGTGCCATGAATATTAATATTTGTTATGCAAATACCCTTGCAGATATGCATAAGGAAAACATTCAGTATTAGTATTTAAGCACATAGACCTTGCGGTAGAACGTGTCAGTATATTAAAAACCTAAAAGGGATGAAACAGTTACCAAAGTTCTTTTGATTTATTCAGTTTTGTTTGTTTTTTGACCATGGCATTTGATAAAAAGAAAAAAAAAGGTAATTCAAGGTTATCACTGTGTCTAGATTCATTTTGATCATATTCTTCTATCTCTGTCTCTGTCTGCCTCTCTGTCTCTTTCTAATTTCTGCTTGTACCTGTACATCTATCTTTCTATCTATCTATCTAATTTATCATCTACCTATCTAATTTATCTCTCAGTAATCCTCGGTTTTCATAGTAGAGTGGGATTGTAAAAATGACCTTGAAGTGACCTTAAAATGACCTATACTGTTTTGATACAATTCAAACTCATTCCCTGTTGGCTCTCACTGCTATATCCAATCGTACTTTCCTAATATGCTTTGAAAGTTCAGGAGCGACATCTTCTCTGTAGGGTCTATAAGACTTATGACCTTCAGAGATCATTATTTTTCTTCAACACATCTTGGGATATTTTCAGGTTGCTTACCTAGATTTTTAGGAGGACTAGGAAAATGCAATTGAACTTGTGATTAATTTCCTCCCCGCCAAGAGAGTTGAAAACAAATTACACACACCCTACACGTAAAGAATTGAGGGTGATGTGATTTTCTTGCCAGGGGGGGAACGAAGTCAAATATCATTATAATTCATCCTCAAATTCATGTTTAAAAAAGCGACAACTGTCAATGCATTTCTCCATCAGTAATTGGTCATTTTCATGTCTTCATAGTCAGGGATTTCAGAGTTATAGTAAGTAGAGAGTTGCTTGAGGATTCCTCATTTCCCTACCCAACATTTCTTCATTTCCTTATTTCCAGATCAATTATATAAACACTAAGGTAGAAATATAATTTTTTTTTCAACGTTTATTTATTTTTGGGACAGAGAGAGACAGAGCATGAACGGGGAGGGGCAGAGAGAGAGGGAGACACAGAATCGGAAACAGGCTCCAGGCTCTGAGCCATCAGCCCAGAGCCCGACGCGGGGCTCGAACTCACGGACCGCGAGATCGTGACCTGGCTGAAGTCGGACGCTTAACCGACTGTGCCACCCAGGCGCCCCGGTAGAAATATAATTTATGAGTATTCTTTCTGCCAAGCAAAGAGATTTCTGTACTGTAAGAAAGATCAACTTACTAGAGTCCAGTTGGCAGAAGCCTATGATGTCTTTTTCAACTCTTCTTTTTTACTCTGTGAACCAGCCCTTCTACAAGTATTAAAAGAGGGGACAAAATATTTTCAGAAGTGGGAAGCAAGTAGAGTCAAAGTCTTCCTTCATCTTGCCCTCGGCCTCCACCATATTGGCCAAGGTCACCTCTCTGCTAATGTGGCTTTCTCCAATGTGGTCAAGAACAATGGGATGTATTCGCTTGTTTTGAAGAATGTTCCTGCTAACTGAGAATGAGCCCAGGGGAAACAAACTTGACATAATGTCCTTCAATAGGACTTACAAGTCTGCCTATGGTCCTTTGGGGGCAGTGGGGGTCCTTTTCTTTATTGCACTTCACAGATACTGTGTTTTTTACAAGTTGAAGGTTTCTGGCAACCTACATTGAGCAAGTGTATTGGCTCCATTTTCCAACAGTATTTGTTCACTCACTTCATGTTGTGTCAGCAGCATGAAAACGACATTAATCTCGTTATCCCTCTCCACCAGTTCTTGGTTGACCTGGCACGTTCTTGATGAGCAGCAATTCTTTGAAAGGAATCTTCTTCTCCTGAGCAGTGGGTCTCAACAGTGGGCTTAAAATATTCAGCAAACCGTGTGGTAAATAGATTTGCTGGCATCCAGGCTTTGTTGTGCCACTTACAAAGCACGGGAGGAGTCGACGCAGCATTCTTCTTCTGGGCCCTAGGACCCTTGCTATGGGGAGTAAGCAGTGGCTTCAGCTTAAAGTCACCTACCGCGTCAGATCCTAACAGGAGAGTCAGCCGGCCCTTTGAAGCTTTGAGGTCAGGCGTTGACTTCTCCTCTCTCGCTATGAAACTTCTCGCTGACAGAAGTAACCCCAGAGGGGTTACATGTTAGTAAGCTTCACAATCTTTCAAACTTGATGATGATGATGTTTGTTAGGGTGATTGGTGATCAGTGATTTGGATGCTGCTATTGTAATTGTTATGGCACATCGCAAACTGCGACCCTGTAAGACAAGGTGCCAAACCAATAAATGCGTGTGTTTTGACTTTTCCACCAACTGGTTGTTCCCCCATCTCTTCTTGTCCTTGGGTCTCCTTATTCCCTGAGATACAGCAGTACTGAAATGAGGCCAATTAATAGGTTTACAATGGCCTCGAAGTGTTCAACTGAAAAAAAAAAGTCACACCTCTCTCATTTGAAATCAAAGGCTAGAAATGATTACCCTTACTGAGAAAGGCATGTCAAAAGCCAGGGGAGGCTAAAAGTGAGGCTTCTTGCACCAAGCAATTAGCCAAGTTGTGAATGCAAAGAGAAAGTTCTTGAAAGAAATGAAAAGTGTTACTCCAGGGACACATGAATGGTAAGAAAGGGGGACAGCCTTATTGCTGCCATGGAGAAAGTTCTAGTGGTCTGGATCAAAGATCAAACCAGCCACAGCCTTCCTTAAGCCAGAGCCTAATCCAGAACAAAGCCCTAACTCTCCTGAGGTCTGTGAAGGCTGAGAGAGGTAAGGAAGCGGCAGAAAGAAAGTCTGAAACTAGCAGAGGTTGGTTCATGAGGATTAAGAAAAGAAACGATCTCCATAACGGAAATTTATAAGCTGGCACAAGTTATCCAGAAGGTCTAGCTAAGATAGTTAAAGAAGATGGTTATGCTAAACAACTGATTTTCATTTATTTATTTATTTATTTATTTATTTTGAAAGAGTGAGAGAGAAAGAGAGAGCAAGCACGAGCAGGGGAGGGGCAGAGAGAAGGAGACACAGAATCCCAAGCAGGCTCCACACTGTCAGCACAGAGCCTGATGCAGGGCTCGAACCCATGAACTGTGAGATCATGACCTGAGCTGAGATCAAGAGTCGGACACTTAACTGACTGCACCACCCAAGTGCCCCTAAACAACTGGTTTTCAATGCAGACGAAGCAGCCTTCTATTAGAAGAAGATGCCAGCAAATCTGTTTACCACACGGTTTGCTGAATATTTTAAGCCCGCTGTTGAGACCTACTGCACAGGAAAAAAAGATTCCTTTCAAAAAATTGCTGCTCACTGACAATGCGCCGGGTCAACCAAGAACTGGTGGAGAAGGACAACGAGATTAATGTCGTTTTCGCGCTGCTGACACAACATCCATTCTGCAGCCCATGGATCAAGAAATCACTTTGACTTTCGAGTCTTATTTAAGAAATACATTTCATAAGGCTATGGCCGCCACTAAGTAGGGATTTCTCTGAGGTATCTGGGCAAAGTAAATTGAAAACCTTTGGAAAGGATTCACCCCTCTAGATGCCTTCAGAAGATTCAAGGGAGACTGAATGAAGGATCTTCATCTTCAGAAGATTCATCAATATGAACAGGAGTTTGGAAGAGGTTGATTCCAACCCCCATGGCTGACTTGGAGGGGTCCCAGACTTCAGTGGAGGAAGGAACTACAGATGTGGTGGAAAAGGCAAGAGAACTCAAGTTAGAGGGAGAGCCTGAAGATGGGGCTGAATCGTTGTCATCTCATGATCAAACTTGAAGGAGCGAGGAGATGCTTCTTAAGGATGAGCAAAGGCAGTAGTTTCCTGAGGTGGAAGCTTCTCCTGGTGACGATGTGGTGAAGATTGTTGAAATGACAACAAAGGATTTAGAATCTTACATAAACGTGGCTGAGAAAGCAACGGCAGGGTTTGACCACGTGGATCGGCTCCAATGTTGAAAGAAGTCCTCCTGTGGATAAAATGCTTATTGAACGGCATCACAAGCTACAGAGAAATCATTCATGAAAGGAAGAATCAATCAGGGCGGCCAGCAAACTTCATTTTTGTCTTATTTTAAGAATTTGCCACAGCCACCCCTCTCCTTCAGCAGCCACCACCCTGAGCAGTCAGCAGCCATCAATGTCAAGGCAAGATGCTCCAATAGCAAAAAGATTGCAAGTCTTGGAAAGCTCAGATAATGGTTAGCATTTTTTAGCATTAAAGTATCTTTAGGGGCACCTGGGTGGCTTAGTCCGTTATGTGTCTGACTTCAGCTCAGGTCATGATCTCACGGTTCCTGAGTTCAAGCCCCGCCTCGGGCTCTGTGCTGACAGCTCAGAGCCTGGATATTTTTTTAATGTTTTATTTATTTTTGACAGAGAGAGAGAGAGAGAGAGAGAGAATGAGCTGGGAAGGGGCAGAGAGAGAGGGAGACACAGAATCTCAAGCAGGCTCCAGGCTCTGAGCTGTCCACGCAGAGCCCAATGCGGGGATTGAGCTCACGAGCTATGAGATCATGACCCGAGCTGACGTCGGACGCTCAACCGACTGAGCCACCCATACACCCCAAGTATCTTTAATATCAGATGTGTACATTGCTTTTTTAGACATAATGCTACTATGCACTTAATAAACTATAGTTTAAAGAGTTTCATATGCACTGGAAAACCAAAAAAAAAAAAAATTCATTTACTAGCTTTATTGTGATATTCACTTTATTGCAATGGTCTGGAACTGAACCTTCAGTACCTCCAAGGTATGCCCCTATGCAGCATCTTATACATAAGTGAGCCCTCAAAACATGACTACAGGCTTACCTGGAATAAAATTAGGCTCCTTCTCCCTGTGAGACTTTGTTTTTCTCAACCTACCCTCCCAACCCCCACAGCCTTCTTTAGCTGTCCATCATCAAAACCTTCTCACAAGAAATGTTTGGAAATTCATTTACCTTCAAGTGGAAGCAACATCAGCAACGGATGACGGCTTATAGTGGTTCCCCTTCAAAGGAGAATTCAATATGGATAAAACCTCAGCTGAAACATTTGCCGTATCCTACCATTTAACAACAATCTTTAGGGAACAGGGAAGGAGACACTTCTTTTAGGGGATGGGCTGAGACGTAAGAGAGTAAATTGGCAAGCAGAGAGAAACCATTGCTATTGCACCATATTCTGAGGTCCACTGATCGCAAAAATAAATGAATATATTGCTTTCCATACTCGTTTAGCAAGCTGACACTTAACCGTAGACCTTCCACCTGGGTACCCCATCAAGGAATCCAAAACGCTACCGCACAGCAAGAGAGCTTCTAATATTACGATTAAAGTGAGTTGGGTTTGTGGGGAAAAGAGAAACATCCCCAAGATTTCATGCATGGAGAAGGCAGACCTCGTGTAGTTCCACACGAACATAAAACATGGGTTTCTAGAGAGCTCTGGAATATAGTAAGGCAATCGAACAAGTAAAATTAGTGATAAAATTGTCGATGACCTCTCTATCTCTTAGCAAACAACCAAAGGGACTCCGATGGAAGTCAACAGGATACTGCAAAAAGAACAAAAAAGCAAGCTGTCTACTTAGAAATCATGTGACCTCCTTTCCCAAAATGTTTGGGTCTTGTGCCATCCAAAAGAATAAATAAGTATACCCCCAAAACCAATTAGCACAAGCTGATGTCTTTACTGGTCTCCGGGTTCTATCTTGAAATATGCGTCCATTTTGAATTAATCACATACTGTTTCCCTTTGTGTATAGAGCACTCACACACCTATCCCCGTGTCACCAACCTGAATCGAATATACACATCTCTGCCACGTCATGTGTTTGTAACAATCCTGGGTTATTTGTTTCAGCCTTACAGGTCCAAACTCCCATATTCTGGTACCACCGATATAAAAGATAAAACTTCACTTTGGCCTCTTTTAAAATAATTGTTTATTTCTTGCTCGCTGAGATACGTCAACCCTGTCTGAATTAACTTTCAGGGCTGATGTCTGGAAGATGATTTGGGCTGAATTGTTCAGTGCTGCATTAAGTGTTAGCCTGAATCCTTGTTCTCACCTTGCCTTCTTCTCTGTCTGGTTCTATTATACCTCAGAACAATGGGCCATTATAAATGGTGCTTTTGTGCAGATTAAAGTTATAAAACAGAGCTGAGCTGATCAGATGGTGACATTGGGTTTTGCACATGACAATGCTTCCCACCTTTAAAAGTAATTCCTCACACAGATATTCCTATATGTAATCCACATCAGTGCTCTCAGAGAGTAAAAGAATATTTTGAACATCGATTTCAGAAGCTGGTCATATTATGTTAAAAAAAACAACAACAGTTGTTAATTATCTAACAAAATGAAGTCTTCATTTTGCATGTGAATAAGCATTCCCTTCCCGAATATATTTATTTCTCTAAGTTGAAAACTTCCTCTGAGCTTTCTTAAATCATGGCCCTTTTATATTACATGTGCACTTTGTAAGACCTTCAAATGTACCTTTCTTGGTCAGCTCTCCAGAAATGATTGACTTCCAAACCCATCCCCCGACCGCTGGGAATCAAGTCTGTTTTTCAAATTTCCAACTTAACATCTCCGTCTTCAATCACACATTCATCTGTGCTCACAGAAATGTTTGGTGTTTGCCAGGAGCAGTAGATTGCGCATTCTCTTTCCCTCCCTCTTTCTCTGTCTCTCTCTCCCTCTCTCTCTCTCTCTCACCTATGAGTCATTACAATTTCAGTAGATTCACAATAGAGAGTTCAGAACCTGTCGCCCACACCTCACTGTAAGCTAAAGAAACCAGAAGACAGCTTTCTCCTCTTGTAAATGTCAAGTGTTCAGCATGTCTCCGTCAGAGGGGGAATAGATATGTACAGCTTAGAAAAGTAAGTCCTTGGGTCTGGGCAAAGCTTTGAATATTCTGCTCCAAAGTGGACTTTCCCCACCAGAATATATGATTGGTACTTTCAGCTTCTTCTTTCATCAGGCTGAACTCTGCAGCACCAGCTTTGTATCTGATGTGTTCTGATTGGGTGGGACAAGACAGACGGGAGACTTTTCAGATCTGTCTCCAGAGCAGCAGGACTGCGTCTATGGGAGGGGCGAGTGTGGTGGTCTTCCGGCCAAGACTTCTCAAACGTAGCTTCTCTTTTCTAACGTCCAACACACCACACATCGTGCCACGCTTGCTACCAATTCTTCTTGGTCAACAAAGGGTGGTAAACCCAATATAGGGCTGGCATTTGGTCATCATTATGCCTCTCACGAACACATCTTCAGGTTCTGTGTCCAAAAGTCCTCCGGAGGTTTGGTAGAGAAGATACCCCATCAAAATAAGCTCAGGTATCTAACCGAAGTGTCTTCGTTTGCTGCTGGGATGATTTTGTTACATTCAGACAGAGAAGAATGCATTTAGACAGATTGGCATGATTGGGACTGGAGATTTGACCAAGCAAGCAGAGGCAGGGAAAGGAAGAAAGGCCAGGGAAGAGGTGGGGGGTGGGGGGGGGGGTGGGGGGTGAAACCAGATGTTCACTCTGGATCGCACTCCAGAAAACAGCTCACAATTATAATTCCCCACCTTGTTTTGCAGCCCAGAATACAAGTGGCGTTGCACCAAACCCTACCCAAGCAGCCGTCGTGATTAGAAAGTACTCCACACCTTGGCGAACTGAGGAGACATGAGCATAATTTTAAATGCAAATTAAATTGAGGGGGTAGCCGAGAGAACACATAAAAGACAGGAAAACAAAACCTTTCAATTGTCTTAAATTAGCAGTCTAGCGTGTGCTAAAGAGCAGTTGCACTCAGATCCCTTCTTAGGGCTTGCTTTTCATCACAATATAAAGGGGGCAAATCCATCACTTCCCTCCGCTCAGCGCTCTTGAACTGAGATTGAAGGGAAAATTAGAAGCCGCTCATTTGGGCTTCGAGCTCAGCAGCGTCGCACGGTTTCGTTTCATGCTCCGCGGTGTCCTGCTGAAAGGGGCCAACAAGTGCTGGTGAGTACCTGCTAACTTCAAGACTCTCCCTCTTCCTTTCATCGATCTTTTCTGGCTTTTACGCGTGGGGGAGGGGGCCTCCCCAAAGATCTCTGTTCTAACGCATTTTTTCAAAGCTGGGAGATTTCAGGCAGCTTTTTAGGCTTCTTCCAGTGACTGAGTCGCAGAAGGAAAGAGAGTTATTTTCAGCCTAGATGCTGGTGACTGATCTATGTATTAATTATAACAGGGGAGCGTTTAACATATGCTAGCTAAAATGGCCTTTCCCTGCAACCCGTAGCCAGCATTAGGGTAAGAACTGAGCGCCCCCAATTTCTGGACAACTTTTCTATCATATTAACTGGTTAATCATGTAATGCTGTCGTGATTGCCAATCAAACTGGGACTGGGGGCTATCAACATAAATTATCCAGCCAAAACCCATTTTTAAAGGACTATGACACTTCTCTGTATACGAGAGGGAAGGGGTGATGGGGAATGGACCACATGATGGTTACATGTCGATTTCGACGGTGATGATTTTGTGCCAAAGTTTTATATGGGAAACTGGTCATTTTCTTCCTTCACAGTGGAGGATACAAAGAGGCTGAGGCTGGCGTCACCTTCCGTTGCTAAGGTAACATGTTCTGGCCATTTTATCTGGTAAAGGAGGTCCAGTGGACTGTATACATTATTCATCGCTGTTCTAATCAAACAATCAAAATTGTTTACTTTCATCGGGAATTTAGTGAGATCAAAGCCACTCTGGCTGAAACTGTTCTTGCTTTTACTGCCGGCAGTTAGTCCTTGGTGGTTTTTTTTTTTTTTTTTTCTCTGTAAGTATGATTTGCTGTTGGGGTACGTTTGGGTATTTCTTAAAGTTTCCTCTTACCAGATATGGTTTCTTAAATTAAAATACGCACTGTTAGAAAAAGAAACGAATTGGATTAGCCCTCCGAGCTTGATTTTAATGACATTATCTTGTAATTTCTTTCCTAAAACATCCTGCAGAAATAGAGATACTTCATTTGTGCAAGTATCAGGGAAAGGCTACATATGCTAAAAAGAAGCCAACAGACTGAATGTTTTTTAATGAAGTGCATCAGCTTCCTGACAGGCTAGTGCATGATAATATTAGGGGAATCATTGCAATTCTGAAATAATTGTTACTGCTCTACAAACCAGAATTCTTTCTCAAAAGCAGCCTAGGTCAGGGGCAGGCAGGTGATGATCCTGTCGCACCTTGTAAAACGTGCTGCAGGGAATCACCAAGAAGGAAGGAATTCAAGGCATTTTTACAGCAAACATGTCAGCATGTGTCATAAACGCAAGGCACCTATAAGTGGAGGCTCGGATTCCCAGGCGATTCTCACTGTTCTAGGGGAATCAGAGCTCCCGGGACCAACTGAGGATCATTTCAGAACGGCTGATGCCATTCGTCAGATGGACCTTTTGAAAACGGAGAGCATATGAATCTAACGGCATATTTTCCAGTGAACACACAACAAGGAAAGACTGGTATGTTATTCCTCTTTAGCTTGAATCATGTGTTGTTGTTGTTGTTTTTTTTCTTAATGCAATATATTTCTTTTCATGAATGATGATTAAATGTTGCATTTTCTCAACACAGTAGGAAAGGTATGTTGAGGGGTGCTTTTAGCATTGAAATGTCAGTCAAAGGAGGGAATATTATAATGGGACATTTCTTATTCCAAGATCTTTAATATATATGTGTGGGTATAAATATATCCTTATATAACAAATATAATATATTGCATCTACATATCTATTTAAATACATATATTTAAATACATGATATATTATTAATTGTATGTGTGTGTGTGTGTATATACATATATGTTTTTAAAAATCTATTTGTCAGTCCAAAATATTGTGGATTTTTTTTTCCTTTTTCATAGGTATACAAGTGACTATTTTGTCTTGAAACTCTGCTTTTGGAAACTCAAGGATGGATTATCCCAAAATGGATTATTTTCTGGATGTCGAGTCGGCTCACAGACTCCTGGATGTCGAGTCTGCTCATAGATTCTTCTACAGTCAAGGAGCTCAAGGTAATAAAAGGCGAGGAAGAGAGGAAACTCCTCTCTTTTGCATGTTGGTTTTCTATTGACAGTATCTACCACAGGCGTCCAATCATTGGGATTCCTAAATTGATCACGAATCTTTGCCAAACTGTGGCTGAAATGGAGGCAGGCATGTAATAGAATGGATAAGTGCAAACTTTTGGGATGTGGGAAAGAGAGGAAGAAGGAAAGAGAGATGAAAGAAAGAAAGAAAGAAACCATCCTACTCAACTTGCGGTACAAACGTCCCTTGGAAAGCTCTGTTAGGAAATGATTCCTCCCCACCTCCTTGCGCCCAAGGCACGGGTTTGAAAGGTGTCAGGAATGCTTTCCCCGCTGCCCCCCCTCCCCCGGAAAAGGTTAAGTTTGCAGCCACTACGCTAGAGGAGATCTAGGACACACTGACCTATCTGACCGAACTCCGGCTGGATTCGGGGCTCCCCGAGATAAGCTTTGTGCCTCTAGAGCTGCCTTATCTATTTTAGATGAATTCAGCTACTGCTCGAGGAATTAACCGTGCACTCGGGGAGCAGTGAGGAACACGCCTGTTCTAAAGTGGGGCTGCTCTGTGCGTTTTTATTACACATTTCAGGAAGGTCAGTTAGGCTCCAGTGTGCTTCCCCTTCCACGGTGCATTCAGAATGTTTTGCCAGCACGTTAGAAAGAAGCCAGAGTGTTTTATGGAATATCCTGCTGGGCAGGAGATATTTTCAAAGCACTGTTTTCTTTTTTTTTTCCATGCAACATTTAGAGTATCCAGTCAGGGCAATCTGATATTGGGATGGGCCTCCCCCGCATGTCAGAAGTGATGCACTGAGGAGAAAGGCAGAGTTCATAGGTGTTCTCGAACAGAGAAGTAGTCAGATTCATGGAAGCCAAACGGCAGCCCTGAGAGGGAATGCCGTGTGGACCGTCCTGGCGTCCCTCGCTGTTAGGTGCTGGTGGGCACTTCACACCGGGCTCTGATGGCATCTGGCTTTCCCCAGAGGTCTCCTCTGCATTGGTTTCATCTCACGGCCAAGCCAATTTCCCATGGCAACCTCGAGGGCTTGCAAGCCTCTTTCTTCTCTGCGTCCGTTTTCCTGGGCACGATCCAGGCTTCCTCGAGTGGAGACGAGCTAGAAATTATCCGGTTGATTTGCTCGGGTCAGGGTGCTGGATAAATTAGCCCAAGTGATAGGATAGCTCATTCTCCTGGTGCCCCTGGTCGTAAGCGTCAGCAAATGCTACCTTCAGCCACCTAAAGAGAACATGTATGCTGAGGTAGGAGAAGGGTGAGAGTCTGGCCAGAACCTCCAGCCTCTCCTGGGTCTGCAAGTAAGAAGACGCTGGAAGTAAATGGAGGAAAGGGGGCCGAGGCTCAAGCCTGTCACCAGTCCCGTGTTTAAACATTCCCGTGTCCGGATCTGAGCGGGACAGTAATGTCCCGTGGTGGGGTCATCTACATGAGCTGCATACCCTTCGGCAGAGCAGAGAAGGGGGGCGCCCTTCACGATCGGTATTCAAGATGCCCACCTTGCCTCTTGAGTAGGGACGGTTTAAGCTTTCAAGAAGCCCGTGGGCTCCGGGCTTTCACGGAAGGCAGGCAGGCAGGGTGTGGGAGGCTCAGAGGACTCAGAGCCGCCTGGTGGCTGTCAGCAGATGGATTTGGGGGTGGAGTGGTCAGAACTGTCACCATCCGTGACTGCGGTTTAGACAGCAGAGCTGGGATGACTAGAAAATGCAGGGTAGGTGGTAGCATAAGCCTCTGGTTCTCCCGATAGCACCTTCGTTTTAAGGTCATCGGAAGGATGTTCCAGGCAAAGAATCTCGGATTTGTAGCGAGGTTGAGGGGTCCCGAGACATCACCTGGGCTGACTTCTCAAAACCTCAACCTTCCTGGAGCCGAAGGGCAGGTGCAAAGCCGAGGAGTCTGCATCGTAAGCAAGAGCTCCGATGATGATTACCAGCACCTCGGTCTGGGGGCCCGCAATGAAAAACCAGTCTGCCCAGTCCAATTTCTTTCCTTCATCCCTGGAACAGGAACACTTTCATCACCAATAGAAGCAGGGTGATGCATGGTTACAGACCCCGGGACCTTGTCTAACCAGGTTCAAATCCTAAGTCTGCCCCAGTGAAGCAGGACAAGTGCCCGTCTTTGATCTTCAGTTCTCTCCTCTGCAAAAAAAGAAAAGAAAATGGAGACAATAATAGCGCCCAATTCCTAAGTTGCTAAGAGTCTTAATACTGTCTGCCGCATAAGAAATGCTATGTGTCAGCAAATCGATGAAATAAGTCTCCCTGGCAAAAGGCTCTCCCTTCCTCTGTTTGAGATTTCATAAGGCAGCCACTGCCTGGCAAATAAGAATGTGGCCTGATAGGAGTTTTACCTCCTATTTTTAGCAAAAAAAATTAAAAAGGAAGGAAGGAAGGAAAAAAGAAAGAAAGAAAGAAAGAAAGAAAGAAAGAAAGAAAGAAAGAAAGAGAAAGGGAGCAAGGGAGGAAGGGAGGAAGAAAGAAAGAAAGAAAAGAAAGAAAGAAAGAGAAAGGGAGGGAGGGAGGAAGGGAGGAAGGAAGGAAAAAAGAAAGAAAGAAAGAAAGAAAGAAAGAAAGAAAGAAAGAAAGAAAGAAAGAAAAAGGAAGGAAAGAAGGAAGGAAGGAAGAAGAAAAAAGGAGGGAGGGAAGGAAGGAAAGGGAAGGAAATAAGGCAGGAAATTAAATTTTCCATAAATTCTTTTTTTTTTTTTTCAACGTTTATTTATTTTGGGGACAGAGAGAGACAGAGCATGAACGGGGGAGGGGCAGAGAGAGAAGGAGACACAGAATCGGAAACAGGCTCCAGGCTCCGAGCCATCAGCCCAGAGCCTGACGCGGGGCTCGAACTCACGGACCACGAGATCGTGACCTGGCTGAAGTCGGACGCTTAACCGACTGCGCCACCCAGGCGCCCCAAATTTTCCATAAATTCTAAAACAGTGATTATTTTCTTGTCACATCAAAACCCCACTCAGGGCAAAACAGAAAACTAGTGAAAGTTTGTCTTGGTAGTCCCTATCTGCCCAGTCCTCCATTTCACATGAAAGGTGAAACCCCCCCCCCTCCTCCCCACACCTTCCCTAGAGCCCCTCCATCCAGGACCGGTGAACCCCCTTTCCTTTCCCCAGTCTTTCCTGGACAACCAGCCCCTCAGCCTGGTAAAGGGCTCTGGGTGAGTGGGCAGAGGCCTGAGGACCACGGTTTGCATCCCTCCCTTTCAGAACCAGATGCTTGTGTTTGGATGGATGGCCACGGCCAGCATCTCACCAGTGGCCACGCTCCGAGCACCAGTGGAAAGGGGGCAGTATGGGAGCTGGCTCTCGGAAAGGCATTTGAGGCAACTAAGGTTTATGCTGCTATAAAGCACAGCAGCTCCCTACCTGGCCAGCCCAGCCTGGGGACAGGGGCATGATAGGTCAAGTAGCCCTGATTTGATGCCCTCTTCTCAAAGAAGTTCCAACTGGGGGGGGGGGGGGGGCACTTGGGTGGCTCAGTTGGTTGAGCGTCCGATTTTGGCTCAGGTCAGGATTTCGATGTTCGTGGGAGCCCGGGGATGGGCTCTGTCCTGACAGCTCAGAGCCTGGAGCCTGTTTTGGATTCTGTGTCTCCCTCTCTCTCTGCCCCTCTCCCGCTGACCTCTGTCTTTCAACAATAAATAAAACATTAAAAAAAAAAAGTCCAGTCGGGAGCACAGTATTTAGCTGAGCACCTGGCAGTTGGGTGACCTAGGATTTGATCCACTGAACTTGTGTGTGATGATTGCCTTGTTGTCCACTCTCCAAGTCATGTTGATATTTCTACAGACTGGTCAAGTGTTCGTGTAGGTATAAATACTTGTAAACAGGAAAGGAAGGAAATCTGAGTTTTATTTTCCACATTACCATCCTCGTATCGATTTTATTTACAAATTCACAACCTTCTTAGAAACCACCCTCTTCTCTATTGACTGCATGCAGAATGGTTATCTGAGGCCATGATACCAGAATTATAATGTTTCTGACCCCATCGTAGTTGTTTTTCAATTCTTTTTGGAAAGTGGCAAAAAGCCAACCCCGAAGTAGAAGATGTTTTTAGCTGGTAAAAGTCAGAGAAATCCCAGAGGGTGAAAAAAGAAGGGGGAAAACAAGGCAGTCTATCACGGGACAGATTCTTTTGAAAGCCCCAGAGGTTTTCAAAAGTCAGTCATCTGCTCTGTGGAATAAAGCAGGTTGCTCTGTGGCCCTTCATTTTTCCTTGGTTTGGCTCCAAGGTAGGGAAGATGAGCCCACCTCTCTGGGGAGTCTGCCTGAGAGCGTGATGTGCTGCAGAAGAGGAAAAAAAACTAGGGTCACCCTGTTCATCATCCGTCAGTGAAGGACCTTCTCCCAATTCATCTGTGAGCGCTTTGTCAACAGTAAAACCTGCTTACCTAGAGAGAGTTCTGCAAAGGTTGCCATTAACTTGAAAAGAGAACTCTTGAGGTTGAAGAACACGTGTGGCATAGACATCCGCCACGTCCCGACATCACACAACTTGAGCTCACCCATCTTCCAGGTTGTTGACAATGACAACTCACACACTCAGCTTCAGACTCTGCCATTTTTTCTTACTGAACAACTGCATTGGGAGAGAGATCATGTTCTAAGATCGCAAAATTAGCATCATGGGATTTTCAGGTCGAAATGGACACCACACATGGGCGATTCTCTTGGTCCCTTCGAAAACCAGGTGAAATGGAACTTGGGAGGGAAAGTCCCGGGTCCCAGTGCTGCATTTACAACCACCCACCGGGCTGGTCTGATGAATACTGAAGGTTGAAAGCCACTGCTCTGGATCGTTAATCACGTGCTATTCAGAGTGTGGTTCTGAACTAACAGCACCAGCGTCAGCTTGGGGCTGGTTGGAAATACAGAATCTCAGGCATCCCGGCCCTAGAAAATCAGAGCCTGCGTGGCAACAAGATTTCCCGGTAATTTATGTTAGTTTGAGAAGAAATGATGGAATCCAGGGCGTGTTAGAAACACCTGGTAAGCTTTTATGAACTCAAGACCAGAGCCCCTGGCAGACCAATTAAATCAGAATTTTTCATGGTTAGCCTTGTACTTGGGAATCATTTTAATTGTCCCTGGTGAGTCAAATGTGCAAACAAGACTAAGCACCACTGACCTCCCGTTTTATAGTAAAACAGGTTTTAGCACACCGTGCAGCTATTTTTCCTGTCTAGGTCTTTCCCTTAAATAAATCCAAACCACTGGAAAGGTGCAAATGGACTTTTGAAAAACAGGACTGGGCTACACATGGGTGTACCCTCTGCATGTTCATTGTATCCATTAATTCTCAAAGAAACTTTGGGAAAGAGGGATTATGGTGCGTATTTCACAGATTAGAAAAGACGACGCATTCAGAAAGCAGCAGGGCCAGGATTTGAATTCGAGTACTTCTGACCCCAACAACCTCACAGGTAGTAAAGGAGACATTTGTGACCAAATCACACATCTGGAAATGGTCAAAGCTCAGAGTGGTTCTACCACATGCCCAGATCACACAGCTCACAGCAGAAAGTGGAGACTGGAACCAGGCTGCCTCTTACCACACACACCTATGCCCTCTCTGCTGCCCTACATTTCTCTTCTCCAAGAGCATCAATATCCTTGGACAATTAAATTTCCTTCAAAATGGGAAATACATCAAAAGGCAGCCAATTGACTAGAGTCACTAAGCAATCGAATTTATGACTCCTGCTCACAATTTCCCCCTTTTATCATTTTAAACAACCATTGGCATTGGAGCCACGTGCTATATTTATTTCATCCCAGTGCATCTTCTCTGTCTTGTCCAACCGAGGGAAATGCCGGCTTTGGCAACTGATGAGCACCACAGTTCACAGCTAAGAGTCTCTTCAAGTCGCATTTGGAAATGGAGAGGAGTTCGTTTAAACGTTTCTCTCTCAAATGTTTCCTCCACCTTTTGCTCACCCTGTGACATCATCAGAATAGCTGGCTTGTCAATCTTTGGCCATGAGTTGAATGTACTCTAAATCTAAACTCTAAACCCCTGGGTCTTCTTGACTTCTTACTCCAAGAGACAAAGACCTGTGACAGCCCTCAACTAGTTGCAAGTCATTGGCGACAGTCATCGGCACAAAATGTGCTCCCGCAGTTTCCTCTCCTGTACTCCATGCAGGACCCAGCCCCAGTGTAACCTCCTGTGTGAAGCCTTACCTGACGTTTCCAGAACTCTCTCTCACAGCGTTCCGTTCAGGCCTACACCGTAGCTTTGTCATGTTGTATTCTCTTTTCACCATGTACTAGCTGCATGAGCTCACATGAGTGGCTTCACGTCTCTAAGCCCGAGAGTCCTCATCAAAATGGATAGAACCCCAACTCCAAAATCATAGGTATTTTTGAGAATTAACGGAGGTGTGCTTATAAAGTGTTCAGTACGTTCTTTATTGTTGATTTGTCATGATCGTTTTATTATCACCCAGGTGTCTCTTGCCTACCCAAATGGTGGTGATCTCCTTAAATACCATTTTCTCGGTGCCTAGTATCATCCTTGGTATACAGTAGGAGCATTTGGACTTAGTAAATGTCTCTACTGAGCTCAAGACATGAAAATACTTAAATCTCCATTACAAGGAGATGCTCGGGGTTCAGGGAAAGAACTTTTGACAACTGAAGATTTGGAAAACAGAACCTGCTAGGACCTTTAAAGCATTCAAATCTTCAGGTGAAAATAGAGGCTGCTGAAGGCGAAAGGGAGGGGCAGGTCAAAAACAATTCTCAAACACATACAGGTGCTGGAAAAGGCAAGCGTTATCAACCTGGCTATACCTCCCATAAAATAGAAGAAATTTAAAAAACAAAGGCCCAAAGAAAACACAGCAGGAGGGATTTGATGTCCTAGTGAGGAGAATTAACCTTTGAAACAGATTTACAAGGCCCCTGAGAGTACAGTTCTTAGAAGAGCTCTTTAATACTCAATAGTCTGTGATGGTTGAGTTTTTATTCCGCCAAAACATAGAATTGTGGGATAGGAGACCAGTCAAGCTTTACTCTGCTGAACTTCATTGACATCAATTCAAAAGCCGCTCTGAAACTAGCTCTGAGCTATAAATCTCAGTTAAGACACCTTTCCCCTTCCTTCTTTACTGCCTAGTCCAGTCCGTAGGCTCTTTGGTTGACTAACCTCAAACCAGCTTCCGTTCACACTCCTGCTTCCGTCCAGACTCAGCAGAAGGTGGTTGCTTCTTCTGCCCATGCCCCAAGCCCCACGCTGGAGACACCTACTTTGAGAACCACTCACTGAAAGCCTGACCATGGTGTTTCTAGGAGTCTTGCCGAGTGAATACCAGGTTTTCTTCCTTCTCCCGGTCTATCCCCCTGAGACCTTCATGTCATGGTCTTTGATGTAGCTCATATCGGCACTGACGGGTCAAATTTGCTCCATAAGGAGGTAGAAACAGTGACTGAAAAGCAACCTGATCCCCACGAGAAGCATGACTGCCAACTGGGCTCTAACCTTTTCCGGTCACCATTCTGGCGTTCGCCCATTTGTCCCTCAGAGCCCCAACACAAGCAGTATGTCCCAAACAAGCAGTATAGGTATAATTTCCAGAACCTTGTCTCTGAGAAGTGCTTCGGAATACACTTTACGTACGTTGTCTCTAGCCTTACTTTAATGGCGCTCAAGTCCTCACCGTCAATAAACACTTGCTTTTTGGCTTGTTCTACCCGCCAACCCCCCCCCCCCCGCCTTTAAACCTCTATCGGGGAAGCAGCACCCTGAGCGTCACTCACGGATGACAAGCTAACTACCAAGCCTTCCCTCCTAACCTCCCACACGCTCCATTTTAGACCTCTAATTGCTCACACGCAGGCTCTCCAAACCTGTGTTTAACACAAGGAACATTCTGTGTGAAGGAGAGGGTGAAGGCAAGCGAAAAGAAAAAATATCGTGGAGATGGCCAGCCTGCCAAGTTCACCCATAGGGAGATGGCCATAAAACGTAACCTTCCATTCCTGGAGTGTGCCATTGGGTCAAGGCAATTCTCTGTGCGCAAAGTAACGTTCTGGGTACCAACGAGCGACCTGCACACGGTCTTCCAAAGCTCCCTGTGCCTTTGCCCCCAGCCAGCCTCAGCTTTGCCGTGTATTGTGATTCAGGGCTCCGAGATACAGTAAGATATGAGGACAAGAGGAAGAGAGAAACGGCGAGGGGATCAGAAACAGAAAGGGGGAAAAAATGATATGAAAACACAATGGGATCATCCCAATTAATAACTCCCACTTTCACGTAAGGTATATGAGAGGGTATGGGGTGCCTGGGTGGCGCAGTCGGTTAAGCGTCCGACTTCAGCCAGGTCACGATCTCGCGGTCCAGGAGTTCGAGCCCCGCGTCGGGCTCTGGGCTGATGGCTCGGAGCCTGGAGCCTGTTTCGGATTCTGTGTCTCCCTCTCTCTCTGCCCCTCCCCCGTTCATGCTCTGTCTCTCTCTGTCCCAAAAAAAAAAAAAAAAAAAAAAAAAGGTATATGAGAGGGTAGATTATAGATTCCACACAGGCTCACACACAGCCAACATCAGCCAGGACCCGATTAGCGTAAACAATTCACAGGTGCTTGGGAAAGAACTCTTCCCATTTTCCCAAGCTAAATCTGTTTTCCTGCAAACTTTCAGTAACAGCCTCTGGGACTGAGCTGGCAGAGGCAAGGATGGGGTGCCTAGCACATTAAAATCAGTGCATGGTGGGGCGCCTGAGTGGCTCAGTCTGTTAAGCGTGACTTCAGCTCAGGTCATGATCTCACGGTTCAGGAGTTTGACCCCCCATCAGGCTCTGTGCTGACAGCCTGGAGCCTGGAGCCTGCTTCGGATTCTGTGTGTGTGTATCTCTCTCTCTGCCCCTCCCCCACTTGAGTTCTCTCTCTCTCTCTCTCTCTCTCTCTCTCTCTCTCTCACTCTCTCTCTCAC
This sequence comes from Prionailurus bengalensis, assembly GCF_016509475.1. Lineage (NCBI taxonomy): Eukaryota > Metazoa > Chordata > Mammalia > Carnivora > Felidae > Prionailurus > Prionailurus bengalensis. Next base: position 16,200,417 of record NC_057349.1, on the reverse strand, counting down.
AAATAAGTAAACACTAAAAAAAATTAAAATCCGTTCATGGCTAATACCATTTTTTCAATATTTTAAAGAATAGTTCAGCAATTAGACCCACACACCCATGCAAAACCACAGAATGAATATTGATGTTAAATAGTACTCCTGAAATGCTAGGACTGAACAGGGAGGTTATGTTGGAGATTTATGTATCTCTTCTCAATCATAAAAGCAAAACAAGGGTAATATTAAAGTATCTGGCCAAAAAATGGAAAGGGAACTCAGCCCTACATAGCCACCATTGACCTTGAACAATCTGGGACACCTGCTCACCCTGCAGTCAAAAACCAGCCTGTGACCTTTGACTCCCCCAAAACTTAAACTACTAAGGGCGTACTGTTGACTGGAAGCTTTCCCATTGGTAAACAGTCGATTAACACATATTTTGTGTGTTATATACATATTATTTACTGTATTCTTACAACAAAGTAAGCTGGAGAAAAGAAAATGTTATTAAAACAACCATAAGGAAGAGAAAATACATTTATACTACTGTATTGTATTTAAAAAAAAAAATTCACAGATAAGTGGAACCCGCCTTGTTCAAGGGTCAACTCTGCATACGTATTATGAATATCTTCTGCCGGTCTCTGCCTTCTTTCTTTTTTTACTTTCTTAGTGGTATATTTTAATAAGCAGACATTTTTAATTTTGATGAAATCCAGTTCATTTTTTTTCTTTTATGGTTAGTCCTTTAACAAATCTTTGCCATCCTGCATGTTATGAAGATTTTTTTTCTGTGCTGGTTTTTTTCAAAGCCTTATAGTTTTAGCTTTCGCATTTAAGCCTACGATCCACCTTAAATGAATATTCCGTATGATACGGGGTAGAGGAGGAATTGTCTTTATGAAAGTATTCTTATTACAACTGACATTTTGAAATGTGATCGCTGAGACCTGGATATTTTAGTTATTTCTTTTGTCTCTTGTGCTTTCTCCTTTCCTCCATACCCTTTACAGTCTTTATGTTACCCCGATCAAAAGTGACTTATCACAGATGTCATTTATATATCTTTGGAGTTGGTGGTTTCCATGAAACGGGAGTTAGGGAAGTTACCGTTCTGTTTTTAAGTTACCCTCAAAAGACTGAAGAGTTCCCAAACTGGACTTTTTCGTGAAAATTAATTATCTAAGTGGCATTATATATCCAAAAATCTAATACAGTTCTTTGTTTACACTTGTGAATGTTGGTATACCGATTCCATAACTATTGGCATCAGAAATAATTGAACCTATTATTCTGCCACTGTGTTACTTAAGAAGTTTTTATGCTCTTAAGGTATTCTTCTAGATATTACCCAGTCTAATATCCCTGTTATCCATTGATTTCTCCATTATTCAACTACCAGAAAGTTCTCAATATCCATTTCTGCCCATAAAATTCATAGCTTTCGCAGTCAATTTATTCGCAGCTCTTTACTTTTGTGACACATCTGCATTAACGTTTTGGCTGATTAATAGAATTTCAACACACGAAACACATTCATTCAGTTGGCAATTCAACAAATATTTATCGAGCACCTATAGAGTGCTCACTACTGTTCTGAGTACTGGAGCCTCAGCAGTCAACAAAACAGACGAAAACCTGCCTTCATGGAGCCTACGTTTTAGTGAGATTTTTCACGTCAATTTAAATCCCAAATGTGTGCCTTTATTTAAAATTGAATATTCAAGGGGCACCTGGGCAGCTCAGTCAGCTAAGCGGCTGATTCTTGATATCAGCTCAGGTCACGATCTCACAGTTCATGAGTTCGAGCCCCGCATCGGGTCCTTTGCTGACAGCAGGGAGCCTGCTTGGGATTCTCTCTTTCCCTCTCTTTCTGCCTCTCTTCCTCTCTCTCCCTCTCTCTCTCAAATAAATAAACGTTACGAAATTTAAAAAATAAAATAAAACGGACTGTTCAGATATTAACAGTCTGTCTGAATACTTTGCAGTAGATAATTATATGTCAATCAAATCGTGCCACCCCCCCGCCCCTTTCGTGGTGTAGAGTTCTTCCGAGATATTGCTGCCCAAACAGGAATGATATTTCCCAGACCCCTTTATACCTTTGGTAGTGCCTATAATCAGTTCTTGTCAATGGAATGACAACAGAATTAATGTGTCCCTTCCAAGCCAAGGTATTTTAAAAGTGGGTATACCTTCTCTGTGCTTTTGTTTGCCTTTCGCTGGCAGGATACAAATGACTACAAAGCCCTGGGGGATGGGGAGGGAAAGAGCCTATGACCGGCTCACTTCGGGCAGGAAGGGGGACCAGTAACTCAGACTCCAATGAGAACAAAATAATACACCTTACTGTGTTAAGGCACCACAATGTAAGGTTTATTTGCTAAAGTAGCATTGCCATAACAAACATACTTGCCTTGTGAAGACTGAAGACTGTCCGTCCGAAGAGGTATGATGCTTATCTGAGAATAGAACCATTACCCTTGAGCGGTACAATTTCAGGCTTGCCAAAAAAAGGTGAAACTGAAAGAGACAGTCAGCTATGCAGCCTCCCAGAGGGCAGGGCCAGCACCTAAGATGAGATTTTTGGTAACTACTGAGGCCAACACAAAATTCAATGCAACCCCGAGGCACTTGGGTGGCTCAGTCAGTTAAGCATCCAACTCTTGATTTGGGCTCACGTCATGATCTCACGGTCATGAAATCGAGCCCCGCGCCTGGCCTTGCGCTGAGGCACGGAGCCTGCTTGGGATTTTCTCTCTCATTCTCTCTCTCCCGTCCCCCACTCTCTCTCTCTCAAAATAAATAAACTTAAAAAAAAAAGTAAATGCATCCTTAGCAGTTAGGAACCTAAAAAAAAGTTACATAAGAAAGTAGGAGTAATTTTGAGGACACTTTGGCCCATGAACCAAATTTGCATAATTATAACATCAAGCGATTACTATTGGAATTCTGATCAAACAAGGCTGAAGAATGTGTGTGTGGGGGGGGGGGGGGGGAATGCTGTAGGAAAACTATGTCCTTCTTCATCCTGTGTGGTAGTGAGTGTAAAATAGGTCAGAAAATAATAAATGCATGCTTTCTATGCTCATATAGGAATAGAATTCGTTTCCTCTGTGGGAGTCGAACCAGTGACTAGAAACAGGCTGGAGGAAGACTCTTCATTTTTTCACTTGTGAATATTGTACCGTATGAAATTACCTATTTAAAAATACAATTTTCAACAACGCAGCTTAGCTGGTGAGAATTAGTTCGCGTCCGGGAAGGTATAATTTTCCTGAATTCCAGCAAAACTCATTATGAAAACGGGTGGATGGGATTGCAAAACTGACACTGTAAGTTAGTAAGTACCCTCAATGATATTCTTCCCTTAAACTCTATGAAGTTGGGGCGCTGGGGGCTCAGTCAGTTGAGTGACTGACTCTTGACTTCGGCTCAGGTCATGACCCCAGGGTCATAGGATGGAACCCTGTGTGTGACTTCACAGTCAGCATGGAGCCTGCTTAAGATTCTCTCTCTCTCTCTCTCTCTCTCTCTCTCTCTCTCTCTCTCGGGTACCTGGGTGGCTCAGTCGGCTGAGCTTCCAACTTTGGCTCAGGTCATGATCTCGCGGTTCGTGAGTTCGAGTCCCGCGTCGGGCTCTGGGCTGACAGCTCAGAGCCTGGAGCCTGCTTGGGATTCTGTGTCTCCCTCTCTCTCTGCCCCTCCCCTGCTCATGCTCTGTCTCTTCCTCTCTCTCAAAAATAAATAAACATTAAAAAAAATTAAAAAAAAAAAGATTCTCTCTCTCTCTTCCTCCCTCTGCCCCTTTCCCGCTCATGCTCTCTCTCTCTCTCTCTCTCAAATTAAAAAACAAACAAAAACAAAAACCATCAAGTCGCATAGGTTTTTGCTTATAACAGCTATTAAACCCAGTGCTAAAATACACTGAGCTGAGATCTAACCCTCTGAATTACAATATCCTAAAATGATCAGTCAAGATGTTGTTACATGTTGAAGCACACTGAGTTCCATGGCTTCACTGAGAAATTTATGTTGTATCGTAATACATCCCTAATGTATGATATTCCAAACTTTTAGTCAAACAAACAAAAAAAATCACTTGTCTTATTTATCTCCTTTAAGTCATCTGTTAACTCTCTCTTTTGTGCATATTTTATAGCGTATATAAAATATTCATGCGATACAATATGGGTCCGCAGATTAAGAAGAACATTCTTGGGGAACGCAGGCCGGCTCAGTAAGCTTCCGCTGGCAGGCTGCTGGGTCCAGGTTTGGAGACATCTCCATCTGCCCCGGAAGGTCAGACAGAGCATCTCTGACGGCAATAGTCAGGTCAGGGCCATCTCAGTGGTTTGAACTTCGACTCGAAGGCTAGACAGGATTTATTTTTTATTTTATTTTTTTTAATTTTTTTAACGTTTATTTATTTTTGAGACAGAGAGAGACAGACCATGAACGGGGGAGGGTCAGAGAGAGAGGGAGACACAGAATCCAAAACAGGCTCCAGGCTCTGAGCCATCAGCACAGAGCCTGACGCGGGGCTTGAACTCACGAACCACGAGATCATGACCTGAGCCGAAGTCAGCCGCTTAACTGACTGAGCCACCCAGGCGCCCCCTAGACAGGATTTAAATAGGAGAGAGGACAAGGAGAAGGACATTATAAAGCAAGAAAACATAGAACCCACAAGGCTTGTCTGGCCACTAACGCAATTCTCCAAGCGGGATCTGGGCCCGTTCACAGCAGCATCAGTGATGTCATTGTTTAAAATGCTTTCCCCAGACCTGTTAAATCAAAACTTCTGGCAATACTCATTTTTATCAAGCTCCTGGCAATTTTTAGGCATACCAAAATTTGGGAGGTTCTCATTCCATGAAAATACCCTGGAGGGCATGTGGATTTGTAATGCGGAGACATTTATCAGTGATTTTTTTTTTTTTAATTTAAAACAGTGATCAATCTCAAAAAAGGAAACTGAGAAATGGCTACTTTGAAATATTTGTCCTCCATGGGTCAGCCATTTTGCCAATATGTAATTCAGCTTTTCAGCATTTGCATTTCTATTGAGCACTGAAATGTTCTGCTGCCCAGTAATAAAGAGAATTGAAAAGCTGGGTTTCCATTCCTGTTTTGAGTGTTGGGCCGTTCTATTGTTTAATTACCTTTAACTCTAGAAAAAGACCAGAAAGGCAACAACATCTGTCGCCTGCCACATCCCCATCCTGCCTGTTTGCCCTAAGGCAAGGTGAAATGTACTTTTCAAATTGGGTGTTACATGTTTCAGGGGTTGAAAACCTCCTTGTGCCATCAACTGCTCATAGCCCACATACTCAGGTTCTGCAAGCTTTGTTGCCACTAACGCCGTTGTAAGGTGGGAAGATGAGAAAAAAAAAATGACGAATTCCTAGATTCCTATTTTCCACAAGCTGTTTCCAGAACGATGAGTGGAGCTCACGGTGATCATATTAATATTGATTATCATCTGAATATAACTTTTATTCCCAAATGCCCTGTTTCATGGGGTTATGTTGCTACATTTGCAATCCTGGTGCACCTGTTGCCACTTTGTGGCAAGGGGCTTTTGTTTTTCTTTTCCTCCTGTGGAGAAAAGACCAAGATCCACCCCAGGCTACCTTAAATGAAACCCTGAAGTTAATGTGCTTTCAGATTACAATAAAAGCAGAGTGCCAATTTAAACCGCGTGGGCGTGGGCGCGCCTTGCATTTCTCCCTCCAAAGGGGGGAATGTTCCACAGAAGACTTAGGTTTTTCAAAATAAAATAGGACCTAGGTGCTACACAGAAATGTAGAGCCTGGAAAGCATATTTTAGGCGCATGCACACTGGTTTTGGGAGATGAGTCGGAGTAAGGCTGAGCAGGAAAGCAGGCTTCTGGATAAAGGGATGAAGTGAAATGCAATTGACCCTTGAACAAAGTAGGGGTTATAGGTCCCAACCCCCACCGTTGGAAATCTGCAAATAACTTTGACGCCCCCAAAACGAAACTACTAATAGCCTTTGTTGACCAGAACCCTTACCGATAACACATCTGGTTTTAATACATGTTGTGTATGTGACGTGTGTTACCTGCTGTATTCTTACAATAAAGTAAGCTAGAGAAAAGAAAACGTGAAGAAAGTCCTCAGGAAGAGAAAATGCATTTACAACAGTACTGTACTGCAGTTGTTAAAAAAAAATCCATGTGTAAATTGACCCAGGGCGAAATCAAGGTCCAACCGTATTTTAATTTTTTACGCTTAACTTTTGGTCACTCTCATCCCCACTCGCATTTTTACCACGTTGCATTTGTGACATATACAAAATTGGGGTTAGGGATGAAATCTTTTTTTTTTTTAATGTTTTATTTAGTCTTTGAGAGGGCAAGCGGGGGGAGGGGCAGAGAGAAAGAGGGACAGAGGATCTGAAGCAGGCTCCGCCCTGACAGCCGCATGTGGGGCTTGAACTCACACACCGCGAGACCGTGGCCTGAGCTGAAGCCCGCGGCTCAACCAACGCAGTCACCGGGGTGCCCCAGGACTGGCTGAAGAATATTATGTTTTAGGGCTAGGCTGCAGAAATGACAGGTAGGAATGACTTTAAGCAAGTCGTTTAATCTTCCCTTTTGAATGCAAATGAAGAGTTCTTAACCCAGAAAGTTCCAGGATTAAAGGAAACAAAATGCATTTCACAAACCATGGGCCAATATATGGTTTGCAGGCTATACTGACGAACTCGTTTATAATAATCATGTATCTGTTTTCATTATGTGTTAGAAAAAATGTAAATTCAACCGATTCCATTAAGATATTAAACTATATAATTAGACTTTAGGGACTACTGCTTAGACCAAGGGGGGAAAGGTAGGCTACCGGAAGTTCATTTAAGGAAAAGCACTAAGTAAATAGTAGTTAGGTGACACTCTAATGGAACAAAAATCCATGAAAGTGACACAGAAGTGACTAACGTTTGGAAACACTGAGCAAATAAACGTAAAACACTAAGCAAAGTATCAAGCACCTAATGTGCATTTAGTAAGTGCTGGCGCCTGTGTTAATTATGCTTTAGTTTTGTCAAAGCTCCATGGAAAATGGCAGGGTCTCTGGTTCTCCAGGAGAGACCTCCCGCCCTGTCTGATCTCAGGTCTTCTCTGCCATCATCTTATGCCTCATTCAGATTTCTAAGCCCTTTGAAAATGTGAGGCAACAAAACTTCGATTTTTTTTTTTAATCAAGTTGCTCAAAATCCCCGAAGAATTTTCTTTACGCTTGGCCTGCGAGGAAATTTTGTCCTCCTGACTCTCTCAAAACATTAGCTACGCTGTACTGATTCCCTCTGAATTTGTGGCAAACTCCAGTTTATCAGGTTGTGACTTTCAGGTGGTGAGTGACGTGAGTCAGCATTTACCGAGGAGTGAGGCGCTTGCAATCATATGTCTTTCCATCCGTTTCTTCTGGTCAAAATTGTAAGTAAGAAAGCATGGCGACGTGAAGAAAATGACATCAGAAACACCGGCTGCTAATTCTAACCCGGCCATTAAATAACCATGTGAGGAGCTATACAAACAGCTGAAACTCGACAAGCCTTTGTTTCCTCATTTGCGAAATAGTTACAATGCTTGCGATATTATTTAGAGGATGAAAGGACATAAAGTAATCAATTTAGATGAGTAGATTCTCAATTTGGAGAGTAGATGCTCAATGAATATTTGTTTAAGGAATGATAAATTGCCACAATAAGGAAAGACAAGAACATTTGCTGAGTAACTGTTCTGTATCTTCAAGATGCTCAAAGATAATATAATATAATATAATATAATATAATATAATATAATATAATATAATATAATATAATATAATATAATATAATATAATATAATATAATTAATATAATATAATTAATATAATATGTATTATAAAATATAATATAAGATTATAATATGTTATATAATATAGTAAAATAATATAATACAAAATATCCTAATAGAAGCAAAAACAGGATCGGAAAGAGGAAAAGAAAGAATTCAGAGAATTTTTCCTGAAGGAGTTGATGCCTGAATTTCATCATAGAATTAGCACAATAGTGGGGCATTCCTTAAAGAAAAAGCTAGTATGTATAGCTCTTTCCAGAAACGATTCGGTATGACTAGATCAAATAGTACAAGAAGGTGAAGGTGAAATATATTTGGGATTGGAGAAAAAAGCAGGGTTCAAGGAAAGAGACCTTGAATACCGGTTTAAGAAGTTTGGAATCTGTAGGAAACACAGGGCACTGGAAGGATTTTTCAAGCTGGAACAGTTTCTAGGTCTGTTGATCTTGCTAGGTAAGCCAAGTCTTGTTAGATCACAGAAACATACATTTTACAACCCGTGCTCAGATGCGATGATCAGAATTATGGGGAGTTGGGTGTGGCAATCTGGGTTTTTTTTCTCTTTTTAAGGGGTTGTTTTGTTTTACTTTTGCAGCTCCTGGATGCTTTGATGTAAATAGTATGAAGTGTAGAATTTGAGACCCATTAACTAGTCTAATTCCTTACTTTTATAGATGAGGAAAATAGAGCCCAGAGAGGTAAATGAATTAAGTGGAATAACAATCCAAGCTTATATTCGTTTAAATTCACTATTTGTTGACCACTAACCATGTGCTAGGGATTCAAACTCAAAATAGAGAAATTCCTAATATAGGGGCAGATAAATACATTAATGATTTCAGGCCCAAAAGAACATATATAAACACTGTGAGTTTCGGAAGCACAGAGGACGCCATCCTCGTCCCACAGAGATACATGCGTGTGTTTTGGGGAGAAAGGGTAGATGTGTTTCCACGTTGGTGTCCCAGATGAGATGATAGTTCATCTGTCTTTGAGTTAGATTTAAATAGGAGAAAAGAGAACATTCTGGGCAGTGTGAAATGGCTTGTGATAAGGCACGGACACATTAGAAGTACGATATGTTCAGAGAACTGTACACATTAAAGAATGAGAGATGTACTGGAAATATAGGGAATGGCAAGAGAAGAGACTAGAATAACAGGCAGTAGCCATGGCATGAAGACTTTATATGCTTAACTAAGGAATTCCAAACCTGATATGGAATAAACTAAAAGAATCTAACCCAGAGGAGATCTGTTGTGAGATCTGCTTTTATCAAGACCACAAATATGGAGGACAGGTTGGAGAGAGTGAGAATAGAGGCAAAGAAAGAGAGGCTACTGCAGAGATCCCAGCAAGAAGTAAAGACCACGTGAAAAGGAAACTGACAAGAGTTTCAGCAACGGAGAGGGATCTTGGAAATTATGAAAGTTCTTTCCCAGATTATGTGATGGTAGGGGGAGTAGACAGAAAGTCAGAGAGGGGTACTTCCAATGATCTCCCAATGTGTTACACAGACCCATTGGGTAGATGATGAAGCTGTTCACTCAGAGAGAGGATATAAGAAGAGAATCAAGATGGAGGGGAGAAAAAGATAAGTTCAATTTAGAATATGTTAGAATTTGGAAACTCTACAGAATATCCAAGCATAGATTACCAGTAAAGAATAAGTTCTACAGGTACACTTGCTGTAGAGATCTTAGAAAGCCATCCAAAATATTCTATATGCCTATGTAATTCCTAAAATAACATCACTAACTATCTTACATCTGTCTCTAAATACATGGTTCCACTGGGCCTTTAGTTTTCCTTTCATAATTCTTTTGAGGACTGGGAGATTGTATAAAGCAAACATTTGTTTTGTAAATTAAAACTTTTTGCTCTGAGTATAGTATTTTCTCCCTAACGCTAGTACTTAAAATTTATAGGCCATTTGAAATATTTACATAAACCAGATGCTTGAAGTTACCAGTTATTCTTTCAAATTCTAGCTTGTGTTTTCATTGGAAGCAAAATTTTGAGTTAACACGAGATCATCTATGGAAAACATTTTTTTTTTCTTAATCTCAATGCAGCCCAGTCTCTTTACAGAACTGTAGGTTCTGACAGAATGTTGCAAAAGAAGTTGGGGGGGGGATGGAGATTTCAGCTATAGCTGGTTAAAAATAGACCTTACTTTTCTTTTGAAGGGAGCCAGTAAGATCTTTTGTTACATTTTGTTAATTATGTACTGCTTGGTGACTAATCTTGATAAGTGACAGGCAGAGGGAAAAAAAGAAAAAAACAACTAATTGACTTCACCCAATTCAGTTCTTGTCTCTGGAAAGCAAGACCACACTCTAAGACATCATACCCCAAGACTTATTTTTACATTAGCCCCCTATCCTGTGCCAGCTCAATAATGTAGGCGTGCACACAGAAATTGCAAAATGAAATGAGAAGGGGGAAGAAGACTTGCATTTGATGTGTCAGGGGCTTAGTATTTATTGCCTTGTTTAGTACCAGAAAAAGGGACTTTTGAGAAGTACTTGTTATTCTCATTTCACAGATGAAGCAATCCATGTTTCCAAGAATCAGGTTAACTTCCCAAGCTCATACTCCTGTTAAGAATGGAGCCAGAGAGGCGCCTGGGCAGCTCAGTTGGTTGAGCATCTGACTCTTAATTTCTGCTCAGGTCATGATCCCAGGGGCTTGGGATAGAGCCTCGTGTTGGGTTCCTTACTAAGTGTGGAGCTTGGGATTCTCTCTCTCTCCCTCTGGCCCTCTCCCTTGCTCACGTGCTCTCTCTCGCTCTCTCTCTCTCTCTCTCTCTCAAATAAAAAATAGGGGCTCCTGGGTGGCTCAGTTGGTTAAGTGTCTGGCTTCGGCTCGGGTCACGATCTTATGGTTCATGGGTTCGAGTCCCGCATTGGGCTCTGCACCGGAGCCTGCTTGGGATTCTGTCTCCCTCTCTCTATCTGCCTCTCCCTGACTTGTGCATTCTCTCTCTCTCTCTCTCTCTCTCAAAATAAGTAAATAAACCTTTCAAAAAATAAGCAAATTCTTCATATCTTGGAGTGGTTGATTCTAACAAATGTAAGAAATAATCAGACACAATTTGGGCTAAGAGACAGAGGTCAACCATGCTTCGTTGTTGCCGAAAGAATGGCTTTGCCAGCTGGTCGATGGTCCTGGCTCTGTTCTGCCATTATTTACTAGACAGAGTCTCTGACTAATACCCTGTGATCTGATCACTGTCATCAGGCCATCTGGGGACACAACAGAACACAAATAAAATATCTGCTGAATCTATATTGGGCAGGCCTTTCTCTTAAACACATACGTTTAAGAATTTTTGTGTTTTTCCCCCCCCTCTACCACCACAATGTGTTTTTATTTTTATTACAACCAGATGGGGCACTGCATTACATACCAAGAGCAAGTGCACAGATCTAAGGTTTCGCTTAACAGTATAATTCCTACGATAATAGAACATTAGAACTAGAAAGGTTTTAATTCAACTGGCTCATTTTACAGGTGATAAAACTGAGGATCAGGGAAAAACGGAGAAGCAAAATGTGTTCAGTAAATACCCGATAAATACCAGAAGCTATGCATTTTTATTTTATTCAAAATCATAAGCTTATGAGTTAGATATGATTGCCCCCAGTTTACAGGAAATTAAAGTTTAGGGGCTTACACAACTAGGAAGAGGTAAAGCCTTGATCCCAACATGAATCTTTCTAACTCAGCTTTCCCCTACGACATCCTGCCTTTCTGGAAAGAGGTGACTTATTTAAAATCAGACATCTAGGGGCGCCTGGGTGGCGCAGTCGGTTAAGCGTCCGACTTCAGCCAGGTCACGATCTCGCGGTCCGTGAGTTCGAGCCCCGCGTAGGGCTCTGGGCTGATGGCTCAGAGCCTGGAGCCTGTTTCCGATTCTGTGTCTCCCTCTCTCTCTGCCCCTCCCCCGTTCATGCTCTGTCTCTCTCTGTCCCAAAAATAAATAAACGTTGAAAAAAAAAATTAAAAAAAAAAAATAAAAAAAACAATAAATAAAATCAGACATCTAGCTGGTACAAGTGCAGAAACTAGAACCTAGTCCCCTACTGTCTAGACCGATGTCCTTATCCCTACATCTCGTTATTGTACGCAGGGATCAAATGGGATTAAAGCCCATGGTATTTGCCTCTAAGGGCACTTTGCAAGTGACCAAGCCCAGCTGTTTGCCACACAAAGATGTATCCAAGTAAATGTGACCCTTTTGTACATTGAACATGAATTCGAAATATTAGAACCTTCAGATTTCGAATTATGTCATTAATCACAGCCACTGTTTGAAAACTGACCACGTAGCAAATACAGAATTAAAATAAATAAGGCATAACATTACCTGTGCTCTCAAGCAAGATTGGAAAAGTGACTTGTGTAGCTGAACCAGGCGTGTTCAACATTTAAGTAATAGAAAGCTATTTCGGTTTATGCCCAACTCAGTTCAACATACAAAGCCTGAAACACATTTTCCTTTTCTGCATCTAGCATGATTTAGCACCCAGCCCCCAGCCGCTCTGCACAGTATCTACTTTAAGAAGCTGAGAAGAAAGGAAGCAATGAACATTTGTTGCCCGCCTCCCATTTGTCAGGCTGCGTGTTAGGTGTTTTACATTTATTATATAATGTTTTATCCTCCCAAGGCCCAGTGAGAGAGTTTATTTTATCTCTAGTTTACATACAAGGAAACTGAAGCTTGGAGAGCTCACTAACTTTTTTCAAAGATCTAATAAGCATTAAGCTTGGGAATGATGCCAACGTTTAATTGCCCAGTGACAGGCTTACTTGGAGCTGTCCAATAATAATAGTTCTGAAATAATAAATGTTCATTGGGAATTTTCTTTGCCAAAGACTATACACATGGCATATTTGAATCCTCATAGCAATCCTAAGACCCAGGTATACATAAAGTCCATCTTCTAGATGCACAAGGGGTAAGTGATTTGCATGAAATCAGACAGCTCTTGAACACAAACTTAGGAAGGTTAACCTCAAACCCTGTGCTGTTAATTTCATAGTTCATATTTATTTACTTCATATTGTCTGCAAGGAAGTGAATATCCACATTATTGTGTTTATGATAAAGAGAACACGACAGAATATTATAGGTGGACCGTGGTAAAGAAAGGAGATATTACATTCTCATAGTGGTGTAATCGGGGATGGGAATAAACGATTCCAGCCACAGAGGCCGGGCAGAGTTTAGACAGGCAAAGATCCTCCAGCCATCCAAAGGCTTGACCAGGGCTTCCAAGGTGACTCACACAGAAGCCTCAGTCCTCGCCACACGACCCTGTCCCGGGGCTTCTTGAGACCCTACATGACATTGCAGCTGGCTTCTTTCAGAGCAAGAGACCCCCAAATAAAGCAAGGTAGAAGCCACAATGTATCTTCAGACCTGGCTTTGGAAGCGATTCACCATCGCTTCTAGCATATTCTAGTGGTCACAGAGACCAAACCTGATTGAATATGGGAGGGAACGACCTCTGGGTATGAATACCAGAAGCTGGGCATCCCGGTGGGCCATCTTGGAGGCTGGCTACCACAACACGCACAACTTTTTGTGGGAGGAGAAAAATATCAAGAGAAGTCAAAAACATGGCTCCTATACTTGGACAGATTTTGCTAATACCTCTCAAAGCCTCAAGTGGTTGTAAAATTAGCTACAATTTTGCAAAAGCCAAAACGTGGTCCCTCTGGAGAAGCAGCCACTGTGCCAGTGTTAAGGTAGCTATTAAATCACCTTACGTCCATCTTTGTCCAGGTATTAATTCAAGGAAAGCTAGATCATAAAGCCCTAAAAGAAAAGTCAGGACAAAGTCCATGTTAGACCCATATCATTATAGGAACCAGTGCTGGCCTGAATGCCCAGGCATGGAACCATTTCTTTCGAAGTCACCACCTTTGGAGCCTGACGGCACAAGCTGCGGAAGATTCTACAGTTCTAGTCACATACACTAGGAGGGGAGTGGTGTATCTCCAAAGTCGTGCTGCCTGATAGAACTGAATTCGGGCCAGTAAACATTATGGGGCTAGAAAGCTGGGCAGCGATTATAAAAACAAGGCGGCCATGCCCTCACCTTTCTGGCCCCACAAAATTAGCCAGAAAGAAAAAAGAGGCTTCATATCAGAACTTTGTGGAGCGGACGGCTGATGTAATGGCAGAGTGAAGCAGAGAGAGCTAAGATGTATCGATAACAGTTCCACAGACTCTTGGTTTTCTAGCAAAGTATGCATATTTATAGAAAAGAACAAATGTCTCAGCAGCTACTTACTAAATCTAGTTATAATAAAAAGCCCCAAAGTCTTTTCGGTGTATTTTTGTCAAACCCTATTTAAGGTCTATGTTAACCAATGCAACCTTGGGGGTTTGATATTTCAGTTAGTTGCTTTGATCCTCATCAGTTACATGTCGTATTTTCCACATGAGTGATTTTGAATAACATCACTGCAATCGGTGGGTGATATCATGCGCATTTTAATTGTGAGGTGTGAAAGTTCTTATATTTTTAACTCATATTAAATACGCAAAATAGTGACATATATACCTCATCTCTACAGCCCAGATTCTTAATCTGCTTGACTCCTCTAGCAATCAATTTTTTCTTATTTTTTTGAATGTTTATTTATTTATTGTTGGGGGGGGGGCAGGGGCAGAGAGAGAGGGAGAGGGAGAATCCCCCAGCAGGCACTGTCAGCACAGAGCCGGTCGCGGGTCTCGATCTCACAAACTGTGAGATCGTGACCTGAGTCGACATCAAGAGTCAGACGCTTAACCGACTGAGCCACCCAGGCCCCCCAATTTTAAATTTTTGAACAAAAATTCAAAGACCTCTAGCTTAAATATAGGACAGATTACCCTTAAGATCAATACCGTATTTATCCACAGCCTGTGAGAACAACTGACAATGACAATTTTTCAGAAAGGTTGGAAGTAAGGATGGGGCATCATCTCTAGTCCTTGGAAACTCTCTTAAATAATAAGAAATAGACATGCTTTTACTAGCATGATTGATTGTTCTATCCAGAGAGGAATGTAAAAGTGCGTATTTAGAGAGAGGAATAGAGACAGACAGAGACAAGAGAGGAAGGAAAAGAGAATATATACATGCAAGTGTGTGTGTGCATTTGATTTTGTGTGTGTGTGTATATATATATATATACACAAAATATTTTTTTCTAAACCATCCTAGCCCTTTATTCCTAATACTTAACTGTTCATTTCCTGAGAATAAGAATAGGATAGCCTGTTCCATAACCACGGCATAGCTGTCAACTGGAATCAATTGAACATTTATACTAAATATATATTTTCTAAAGTTTTTATTCAAATTCCAGTTAGTTAACATACAATGTAATATTAGTTTCAGGTGTATAATATAGTGATTCAACACTTCCATACAGTACCTGGTGCTCATCTCAGCAAGTACACTCTTTAATGTCTATTTGTTTTTTGAGAGAGAGAGAGAGAGAGGGAGGGAGACAGCAAGTGGGGGAGGGACAAAGAGAGAAGGAGACAGAGGATTCGAAGCAGGCTCTGCACTGACAGCAGAGAGCCCCATGCTGGTCTCGAACCCGCAAACCACAAGACCATGACCTGAGCCAAAAGCAGACGCTTAACTGACTGAGCCACCCAGGCGCCCCTCGGCAAATACACGCTTTAATCCCCGCCACCTACTTTTTAACCCATCCCCTCACCCATCTCCCCTCTGGTAACCATCAGTTTGTTCTCTATAGCTAAGAGTCTCTTTCTTGGTTTGCCTTTCTTTCTTGCCCTCCCCCTTTGGTCATTTGTTTTGTTTCTTAAATCTACATGTAAGTGAAATCATATGGTATTTGTCTTTCTCTGGCTGACTTACTCCACTTAGCGTTATACACTCTAGCCCCACCCATGTCATTGCAAATGGCAAGATTTCATTCCTTTTTATGGCTGAAGAACATTCTGTTGTATATTGTACAGATTCCAGTCTAGGGTCAGATATCTTTCACCTCCTTTTATCTGGAAGTTTTCAAAGCCTTAATTTGCCTTTTAGAACAGCAGTATTTTTTAAAAATGCAGTTTCCCCGTCCCCTTTTTAGTAAACGCTTCCTACTTTTGAGGTTTCTGATACATCCTTGTTGTTCCACTCGGGTGATGCATTCTAGGCGGGAACACTCCAAGGGTAATTGTATGTTCTCCACTCAGTGTCTACGTATATACACCACATCTTCCTTATCCACTCATTAGTCGATGGACACTTGGGCTGTTTCCATAATTTGGCTATTGTAGATAATGCTGCTATAAACATTGGGATACATGTGTTCCTTTGAATTAGTATTTTTGCATTCTTTGGGTAAATACCTAGTAGTGCAATTGCTGGATCATAGGGTAGCATATTTTTAGCTTTTTAGGAACCTCCATACTGTTTTCCGGAGTGGCTGCACCAGTTTGCGTTTTTACCACCAGTGCGCGAGGGTTCCCTTTTCTCTGCATCCTTGTCCGCCCCTGTTGTTTCTTGTGTTGTTGGTTTTAGACAACAAAATATCCCCCTTTAGACTTAGCATTTTGACAGGTGTGAGGTCGAGGCAATATCTCGTTGTTTTGATTTGTATTGCCCTGATGATCGGTGATGTTGAGCATCTTTTCATGTGTCTGTTGGCCATGTGTGTGTCTTCTTGGAAAAATATTTCTTCATGTTTTAATTGGATTATTCACTTTTTGGGTGGTGAGTTTCATAAATTGTTTATATATTTTGGATACTAACCTTTATCAGACATGTCATTTGCAAATATCTTCTCCCAGCCTGTAGGTTGCCTTTTCGTTTTGTCAATTGTTTCCTTCACTGTGCAAAAGATTTTTATTTTGATGAAGTCCCAGTAGTTGGGTTTTGCTTTTGTTTCCCTTGCCTCAAGAGACAAATCTAGAAAGAAGCTGCTATGGCCGATGTCAAGAGGTTACTACTGCTTGTGTTCTCCTCTAGGATTTTGATGGATACAGGTCTCACATTTCGATCTTTTTTTTTTTTTTTCTTCACATTCAGATCTTTAATCCATTTTGAATTTATTTTTGTGTAGACTGTAAGAAAGTGATCCAGTTTCATTCTTTGGCATGTGGCTGTCCAGTTTTCCCAACACCTTTTGTTGAAGAGACTATCTTTTCCCCATTGGATAGCCATTCCAGCTTTGTCAAAGATTAATTGACCATATACTTGTGGGTTCTCTTCTGGGTTTTCTATTCTGTTCTATTGATCTGTGTGTCTATTTGTGTGCCAGTACCATACTGTTTTGATCACTACAGCTTTGTAATATAACTTGAAGTCTAGAATTGTGATGCCGCTGGCTTTGCTTTTCTTGTTCAAGGTTGCTTTGGCTATTTGGGGTATTTTACAGTTCCATACAAATTTTAGGATTGTTCTGGCTCTGTGAAAAATGCTGTTGGTATTTTGATAGGGATTACACTGAATGAAGAGATCGCTTTGGGTAGTATAGACATTTTAACGATATTTGTTCTTCCGATCAATGAGCATAGAATGTCTTTCCATTTGTGTCATCTTCAATTTCTTTTATCAGTGTTTTACAGTTTTCAGAATACAGGTCTTTGACCTCTTTAACATTGATACTTTAATCTGCTCTTTGAATTTCAATTTTCTCAGTTGATCCCAGAATGTCCTTTACAGCACTTCTCCTCTGCAAGACAAGTATAGTCTAGAGTCAGTTCAGTCTAAGATCTAACTCCAGTACAGATTCCAGTCTAGGGTCAGATATCTTTCACCTCCTTTTATCTGGAAATTTTCAAAGCCTTAATTTGCCTTTTAGAACATCAGTATTTTTAAAAAATACAGTTCCCCTGTCCACGTTTTAATAAACACTTCCTACTTTTGAGGTTTCTGATACTTCCTCATTCTTCTACTCACGTGATGCATTCTAGGCAGAACACTCCAAGGGTAATTGTATGTTCTCTACTCAGTGTCTATCTGTCTCCCATTGGTGATGGTAACTTTGATTGCCCAGTCAGGGTGGTTTCCCATTTCTCCCTAGGAACTAGTAAGTCTGTGGGGAGAAACTTTCAGATCATGAAAATATCCTGCTCATCGTCAAAATTTCCACCGAGACTTAGCGTTACCGGTCCTTGCTTGATCTTTATTACAATGGCTGCAAAATGATGATTTTGTAACTTTTCCACTTTTTCCACATTGATGCATTAGCTCTCTGCATTCTACTGGAAGCAAGAGCCCTCCCCTTTCCTGAATTAACTTGTTTGGTTATTTACCCAATTCGTATCAGTTTTATCCACTTACATATTTACTAGTAGGACTCATGAATACCCGTTATTAACAATGTATCATTCATTAGTAGACTTAAGTATTTTTTGTGCTCCAATCATTCCAGATTTGACCAGGGCAACTCCTTTCAGGCTGGCTTCTGTGTTCTTATGACATACCCCTTAATTTGGGGGAACGCTGCCTTGTTTCCGGCATAACAAGAAGCCTACTTTCATCATTCTTTCATTGTTCCTCATCTGCATTTTCAATCTAGCTATTTGTTGTTGTGTTTAATGCAGCACAGAAGGCTGGGGACAGAATACTTAAAGAGATCATGGTTGTAAAAGATAGATATGATGATATCCCAAAACTAAGACTGAGACAGGAAAAAAAAAACCCTACGGAATTGGGGGGTAGTGGAATGTTGATCTTCACAAAGATGGCCCAAGTCATTAGGAACCTATTTTAATTAATCAGATCAAAATTAATTGTCATAATAGTGTGGTTTTGTAAATATTTGGTACTCAAAGGCAAGGATTATCACATTTATTTGTGCGTATTAATAAGCTGGAAGCATTTTAACTTTCAAAAAGAGCTCGTGCATTTATTTTTAAATTGATAATAGTTGGTGCCAAATAACTACACTACTCCACATTCTATCATATTCTCCAGGATATATTTGTTTATATAATAATGTGTAAGTTTTATTTCTAAACGTATAGTAAATTTTTACTAAAGCAAGCATAATTTTGTAAGCTGAAAGCTTTCAAAGATTTATTTTTACTGGTATATAATATATATAGTAATATGCACAAATATGAAATGTATAATTTGATGAACTTTTACAAAAGTAATTACCTTTTCTAAAAGATATAATCACCACTCAAATCAAGATATAGACTCTTGCCTACATCCCAAAATGTTCCTTTGTGCCTCCAAGAATTATCTTTTTAATTAACCTCCTATTACTGTATATTCGCTTTCTTTCTTTTTTTTTTTTTTCAAACTTCACATAAATGGAATACATACGTATTCGTACAACATATACTTTTTTAGGTCTGGCTTCTTTTGTTCAACATTATGCCTATGAGATTCATCTATCTTGTTGCTTCTAGATTGATAGTTTGTTCTTTCTTCATTTCCATAATGTATAACATTGTAATGAAGATACTCCACACAGTTTTGTACATTTTTCTGTTGATGGCCATTTGGGTGTTTTCAGTTTCGGGTCATTATGAATACATCTGATATGGACCTGCTTGTTTGGGTCATAGAGTATTTGTGTGCATATTTGAGTATATGTTTATGTATACTGTGTGTGTAAACAGCTTTCCAGAGTGGTTTTACAAGTTCACATTCCCACCAGCTTTCATGAGAGCTCTAATTCTTCCACATCCTCACCAATTTGGCATTGGATGACTTTTAAGTTTTACCCAAATTGGTGGATGTGTAATGATATCTCATTGAGGTTTCTATTTGAATTTACCTCTAAGTAATGATTCTGAGCATTTTTTCTTATGCTTACTGGCCATTTGGATTTTCTTGTGGGTGAAGGGTCTATTCAAGTCTCTTGTCCATTTTTTTTTAAAGATATTGAATTGTCTGTCTTTTCATTCTTGTTTTAGAAGTTCTTTATATATTCTGGTTACTAGTCCTTTGTTGTATATAAAACTGAAAATATCTTCTCCCAGTCTGTGGCTTGCCTTTCCACTCTCCTACTGATGTCTTTTCTTTATTTTTTTAAAGATTTTATTTTTCAGGTAATCTCCACACTCAATGTAGGGTTTGAACTCACAACCCCAAAGTCAAGAGTTGCATGCTCCACCGAGTGAGTCAGCCAGGCACCTCTGTCTTTTCTTTAATTAAGAAGAATGCATGTAGTTTATTTGTGCTAAGCTATTGAATATGTGTGCATACACGTGTTTGTAGTATTCTCTTATTATCCTTTTAATAGATATAGGATCTATAATGATTACCCCAGTTTGATTTCTGATAATAGTAATTTGTATCTTCTCTATTTTTATCACCGTTAGGCTTGCTAGAAGTTAATCAATTTTATCAATTTTTTTTGAAGAATTAGCTTTTTGTTTCATTTACTTTTTTATTGTTTTCATGTTTTCAATTTCAGTGACTTATGCTCTTATCTTTATTAGCTCTTCTACTCACTTTAGATTTACTTTCCTCTTCTTTTTCTAAGTTCTTAAGGTAGGATTATTGACTTGAGACTTTTCCTCTTCTCTAATGTAAATATTTAGTGCTCTAAATTCCCCTATCAGCACTGTTTTCGCTGCATATCCCACATCTTTTGGTATGCTGTATTCTTAATTGTATCTTGTGATGAACAAAATTTCTTAATTTTTAAAAAAAATTTTTGTAACGTTTATTTATTTTTGAGACAGAGAGAGACAGAGCATGAACGGGGGAGGGGCAGAGAGAGAGGGAGACACAGAACCGGAAGCAGGCTCCAGGCTCTGAGCCATCAGCCCAGAGCCCTACGTGGGGCTCGAACTCACGGTCCCTGAGATCGTGACCTGAGCTGAAGTCAGATGCTTAACCGACTGAGCCACCCAGGCACCCCCAAAATTTCTTAGTTTTAATAGCGTCAACATGCCTGTTTGTTCTTTTATGGTTAGTGCTTTTCATGTCCTATTTAAAAATCTTTGCTGAAGTCATAAAATATTCTATGAAAAAATTTTCTTCTAGACACTTTGTTGTTTACCTTTCACATTTAGGTCCATGATCCACTTGAAATTGAATTTGTATGGTGTGAGATAGGGATCAAGGTTTGTTTTCTTCCACCATGTGAATATCCAAGTGTTCAAGCACTATGTATTGAAAAATCCATCTTTACCCTATAATACTGCAGTGGGGCTCTTGTCATAATCAGGCAACTGTTTATCTCTGGGTCCATTTTAAAATTCTCTGTTCTCTTCCATTTGTCTAATTATCTTATTTTGTTTTTGAATTCTATATCTTTATAATAAGTCTTGATATCTTCTACGGCAAATCCTCCACAGCTATTTTCTTTGTCATGATAAGACTAGTCTCATCCCTTTGCATTTTCATATAAATTTTAGAATCAGCTTGTCAATGAAAAAAAAATGGATTTGAACTGGAATGTCATTGAATCTATAGATCGGTTTGAAGAGACCAATGCTTTTACATAGCATGTCTTTTAATTCATGAGCATGAGAATGGTTTAGTCATACCATTCCTCATTTATTTGGGTCTGATTAATTTCTTCCAGGAATGTTTTGTAGTTTTTCGTGTAGAGATGCTGCTCATCTTTTGTGAGATTTATTCATAAGCATTTGATGGTTTTGACACTATTGTAAATAGTTCTTTTTAAATTCCATTTTCTGATTTTGCCAGTATGTTGAAACAAAATTGGTGTTTTATACTGCCATCGTATCACTAATGTTGTCAAATGCAGGCATTATTTCTAAGAGCCTGGATTCTTATGGTTTCTATGTGTACACAATCCCAACATATTCAACTAATCACCAGTTTATTCTTGTTTTCCAATCATTATATCTTTTTAATTTCTTTCCTTTGACTTCACTCACTGCATTGACCAAGACCTCCGGTATTATTGTGAATACAAGTGGTAAGAATGGACTTAGTTAGGAGCCTTTTGAAAATCTAAGGAACGAGTTCTCATCCCCTCAAAATTCAGTAGGTCCAGGTTGGGGCCTGGAAAATCTACACTGTAACAAGTATTCTAGGTGATATCGATGTAGGGGTGTCCTAGAAACACACTTTGAGTAATATTTTTAAAGCTTCACTCACCTAAAGAGTTTTCTTGATTAGGATGGAATATTGCTCTTTCGTTCTCCCTTCTCTTCCCACTTTTATCCTCTTCCATGCCAGTGAAGGATACACAAAATACTACTTTTCTGACCACCAAATTGTTTCTCTTTTTCTGTTTCTCACGGTGGATACCACATGCACGGAAGGGTCTTCAGTGTTAAAATGTTGGCTGGTTTTAGAAAAGAAAAAGACCCTCATCCTGGGTCAGGAGTCTACTCGAAAAGAAGCAAGCTTTTTAAAAATATATTCAAAAGTTCTTGGGGTGCCTGGGTGGCTCAGTCGGTTGGGTGGCCGACTTCGGCTCAGGTCATGATCTCGCGGTCCGTGAGTTCGAGCCCCGCGTCGGGCCCTGTGCTGACAGCTCAGAGCCTGGAGCCTGTTTTGGATTCTGTGTCTCCCTCTCTCTGACCCTCCCCCGTTCATGCTCTGTCTCTCTCTGTCTCAAAAATAAATAAACGTTAAAAAAAATTTAAAAAAATATATATATTCAAAAGTTCTTGAGATCACAGTTGAATTCAGTTCTTTCTGAATACACACCCAAACCCCCACATGTGCACACGCAATCAGTCATATGGGTGTTGCCACATGATGGAAACACTATGAGGAAAAAACCCAGATTCTAAAGGATGCACAGGTGTAGAAAATAGACTTGAATCATATGAAATCACTTGAGACAAACATGGATACCATGTGGTTTCCTAAATATGATTAGTTGCAAATCAAAGGGACAACGTATTTTCTGAGATCCAGAGGTAAAATATGCCATGGATATTTATGGAAAGGAGATACAAAAATAGCTGCAAATATCCTAGAGTATTAGAGCCAGGCAGGGCCTTAAGATCACGTTATCTGACTCTGGTATTTTTCAAGCTGAAGTGACTGAGATCCATTTTGGTAGAGTGAGAGATGTCCAGTGTTGTCTGGTGAGATGCACAGAACCCAGCATCCCGGATCCCCACCACAGTGCTTCCTCCCTTATGTCACTCAGGTAGTTTATGAGAAGAGATCATGTCTATGAAAGGAATCCCAGAGAAGCAAGAAGGGACAAACCCACGAAAGCGAGTCCTCAGACCGGATAAGAGGGAGATCCGTGAAATGGAATTGATTTTGTAAGCGAATTGCACGAAAGAGGTGCGAAAAGAGGCGACGTGAACAGAGAGTGGGAAAACCTAGGCGAGAGAGAGGGGACAGTACACTGGGGAAGTCCGAAACTGGAAGATAAAACTATGCTAAAAGGGATGTCTGGGTGGCTCGGTCGGTTAAGGGCCTGACTTTGGCTCAGGTCATGATCACGCTGTTTGTGGGTTTGAGACCATCCTGGGGCTCTGTGCTGACAGCGGGGAGCCTGGAGCCTGCTTCAGATGCTGTGTCTCCTCTCTCTGCCCCTCCCCCACTCACACTCTGTCTCTCACTGCCTCTCAAAAATAAATAAACATTAAAAAAATTTAAAAATATGATAAAATAATTCAAGAACAGGTAGGTAGACGTAGTATTTTTATGTCATTTTTATCAAAAGTAGGTCTAGCGAGAATTATTTCAATCATAAAATGACCATAATAAAACCTTATGAAAGTACACTTAGACTCCTTTAAAGAAAGGTATACCTCAAGTAGTAGCAATGTTAAGCTCTTAATCTCCTAAAATGTCAAAAGAAGAAGATATAGTAATCCAAAGATGTACTTTCTATATTAAGAAACATTAAATGTAAAATCAAAGAAACACAGGGAAAGCTAAGGCTAGGTATTTCTGCAAATGGCTTTATTGTTTTTTTTTTAATATTTAAAAAAAATTTTTTAATGTTTATTATTTTTGAGACAGAGAGAGACAAAGCATGAACAGGGGAGGGGCAGAGAGAGAGGGAGACACAGAATCAGAAGCAGGCTCCAGGCTCTGAGCCATCAGCCCAGAGCCCGGCGCGGGGCTCGAACTCACAGACCGCGAGATCGTGACCTGAGCTGAAGTCGGACGCTCAACTGACTGAGCCACCCAGGCGCCCCATAATTTTTTAATGTTTATTTATTTATTTTGAGAGAGAGAGAGAGCAGGGAAAGGGCAGAGAGAGAGAGAGAGAGAGAGAGAGAGGAAGAGAGAGAATCCCAAGCAGGCTCCATACCCAGGCATGAAGTCCGACACAGGGCGTGATCTCACGACCATGAGATCATGACTTGAGCCGAAATCAAGAGTCCAACGCTCAACCGACTAAGCCACCCAGGCACCCCAGGTTTTTTTTTTTTTTCAAAAACACGGCTGATGAATGAAAATATAAGGGGATGGAGAATCCCAAATATTTTGAACAATTAGTGGCACTGCCTTCATTCAAGAGAGGTAGAGTTTACACAGTGTTCAGAATTGTTGGCATTTATTTCCTTATGTTTCCACTTCCTTAAGAGCCTGAACCTAAATGTCACAATCATAATATTGGTTTGCAGCCTGTCTAGCCATTGAAAAGCACTCACCTTCATGGTTCATTTGATGAGCCAAATACCCTGGTTGTGTCTCCTGAGAGAGGAAGTATCCATTTTGAATCTATGTTTAACAGAGATAAGCGGGCCATAATAATTAGGCAAATGTCATAGAAAAGTGAATTTTAAATGTGGCTAGTCAACCAAATGTATGTACTTAGCAAATCGATATACTGGTTAAGGGCACAGGATTTAAAAATCGGGCAGACAAGGATTTGATTCCCAAATTCAGCTACTCATCACTCATGTAACGACTCCTTCTTTCTCTTCTCTCCTTCCTCTCTCCCTTTCTTCCTCTCCTCCTTTCTTTTATTAAAAAAAAAATCAATTTAGCATTTACTATGTCCTATGCCAAAGGCTAGTGGGCCAGTTATCTGACATTCCTGAGGGAGAACATGCGAAGTTTACAGGGAAGAAATTTGTGGTGTGTGGCCCAAGCCAAGACAGAAATGCAGAAATGAGCCAGACTCGCTGGGAGAAATCTGGGCAGACTGGAATGAACAATGGGAGACAAGTTTGGAAAAACATATTAGAGTCAGGTTGTGAACGGCCTTGAATGCCGGGATAAGCAATTTCAAATTAACATTGCAGATACTTGGCGAACAATCAGAAATTGAGCGATTCAGGAGGAAGCCTGGTACTGAAAGCCAATGGAGGAGACTGGTTCAAAAGAATAGTTTACTACACGCTTCAGAGAAGGCAAGACAGAAATGGATTTAACTGTTAGAAGGACACGATGACCTTTAAAATAGCATTGCTTGTGTGGGAGGGGGGATAGGAACCAGCAGTGGGGATGACAGAGGGGGTTGAGGGTGAAGAAATGGAGCCTGTGGGGCAAAAGTTCCATGGGAGGGTGAAGCAGAAGGGGAAGGAAATAGTGTGGTAGGGATTCAGGAAGCAGTGAGGCCAAGGGCAGATGTATTTTTCCCAAGGTGAAGAGTTATTCTCCATATGGGAAGTCAAAAACCCGTGCGGACAGACTGAAGATTCCAGAGCGTAAGAGCAGGAGATGAGAGTTCATGAGAGTTCCCACTGACCCCTGAAGTGCAGAGGGAAGTCTTGCAGAGATGGGGCAGCGTTTCCTCCTCTGAGATTGAAGGGTATGACTTGACATTGAGATTTCCTTTGTAGCCAGGAGAGAATCAAGGCAGCATTTATCTGTGTACTCCAGGTGAGCTCTTGCTAGAAAGATGAGTGGCAACATCGGGCCACAAAAAAGACCAAGTGACCGAGGCTGTAGAGAGGCAGACATCAAAGGGTATAGCCCATCAATAGATTCAGCAGGAGCATCAGACCACTTTCAGTCACACTCCAGAAACCTTTCTACTTCCTTCCGTGCTGGGTAACGTGGGAAGTTTGCAGTGCAAACTTTCAAAGAAATGTAGTCTGTCCTTGATCTTTACCTCTCCTTCAAAAACAATGGCACTGGGTTACAGAGACTGTGACTCTTTGTCCTCTAAGTCACCACATGAAGAGAGTGTTGAAGGTTAAAATGAATAGGTACTTACGTGGACACAAGCACGTCCTAGAAGTTAGTGGCTGTCAAAGAGGGTCCCTCAATTCTGGGTGGGTATGCCTGGTCTACATTCAAAGTCCCAACTCTGGAAACTTTACTGCCAAAGTGCTCCCAAACTTGTACAGACTTTTCGTTTCCCTCCGCATCTAGGGTTCAATGGGGCTGGTGAGAAAGCTTCTGAGGATTGCAGACCAGGTTGCATCTTTATTTGAGCTCTGGGTTGGGAAAGGGGAGCAGAGGGGTGCCCTGGGGGCAGTGCCCTCCTCCATGACCCCCCCCCCAGGCTTGCACCCCAACGGTAGTAATTCCATCCACACAAGGAAAGCCGAAGTTGGTGTGTCTGGCCAGGCATCCTCAGTCTAGAGAACGCTGTGGGTTAAGGAGACCCTAGCGTGCACTTGAAGAGCAGAGTAAGTGCGTTTGGCGGGAGAGGGCACAGTGCTGACTGGGCATCTTTGCTTTGGAGCCTTCCCTTTCGCATCGGCCTGTCTGTGCCAACAGCTGAGAACCGGGGCTGCGGGCAGAGGCGGGGGTGTCAGTCCGGGAACACTGACCCATTGGCCCTGTGGCTGCAAGAGGAGTTAGGGGAGCCCTGGGCGCAAGCCAGGGATAGACAGCCTGATCTCTGCTCCAGTCCACGAATCCTTAACGGATTTTCTTTTTCTCCCTTCACCCTTTTCTCTCCTTTGCTCTCTTTCTTTCTCTCTCCCTCTTTTTTTTCCTCTTTCCCCTCTTTCCCCCCTCCCTCCCCGTCCCGTTCCCTTCCTCTCCCCTCCCCCTCTCCCCTCCCCCTCCCCGTGCGTGAGCCTCTTCCTTTCCCCTCCTCCCCTTTTCCGCCTCTCTCTCCCTCTCTCTCTCCGTCTCCTTCTCCCTCTCAGCTCGCCGGGCGACCCTGCTCCTGCCTCCCACATTAATGGCGGCATCTTCGGAGGATGATATAGACCGGCGGCCCATCAGAAGAGTCCGCTCCAAGAGCGACACGCCGTACCTCGCCGAAGCCAGGATCTCCTTCAACCTAGGGGCAGGTAGGGACGACCCTCTCGCCTCGATCTCTCCCCCACCCCGCTTCCTCGCCTCCCTTCCCTCCACGCCGGCTGGCTCAGCCCCCTGCCCCTCCTGGGGTGTCCCCCTCCCGGCGGGGTCCTCCCTCCCGCCCCCCTCCCTACCCAGCCGGACGCCGGGCTCGCTCACTCGCTCTTTGTGTCGCCGGTGTGCGGAGGGGTGTGTGTGTGTGTGTGTGTGTGTGTGTGCGCGCGCGCGCGCGTGTGTTGCAGAGGTGGGGGAGGGTAGTGCGTGGAGCTCTACATCCGCCCTGGAGTCACACGCGGGCTTCCCCTTTCCATAAGGAGAAGAAAGTGTTGTCAGTGATAACAATGATCATAGGAATAACCCAGAGCTGGATCGGGCTGCGAGTGCACTGGCTGTGGGCGGAGGGTCTGGCAAGGCTCTGCCAGGGAGGTGTGCTGGCAGGGCTCCTACAGGGTGGAACTTGTTGGTGACATTCGGGCTGGTGATTTTGCTGGGCTGATGCCACTGCTGCGGTGTTGGAGGGGTGAGAGGGTGTGGGGTTGACAGCTACCAACCGGGACCTTATCTTCCCACCTAGCAGTTGGAGAGCAACCCGAAGGATGATAATAATAATAATAATAACATTGTCTGTTGGATACATGTTAGGTGATCTGATTCTGTCACTGGTACTGGTGCTCAAAGTGGCCCAGATGGAATTAAGTGAAAAGGGCAACTGAGGTAGAGGAGGGAGAGAGGAGGGAGGGAGGAGGGTAAAGAGGGAGGGAGGAAGGGGTCATGGGAGGGAGGGGGAAAAGAAGAAAGAGGGAGAGGAAGGGAGGGAGGGAAGAAGAAAGGAAGGGGCAATAGAGAGGACTGAGGGATCCAGAGAGTCAACATGCTTCAGTTGAGAGACCTCTCAGGCTTACTTGATGAGAAGCGCCCAGTGTCAGCTGTCCCCACTGCTGCTGCTTCTCCGGATTCATAGGCAGACATCACCCCTGTTAGTAGCAGATGGTCACCATCATCGGGAAGAAGAAGTTGTTCAACAATAACTTCATAGTGCTGCCTTTTCTGAATGACTCCTAAGCCACCACCCCAGCTGTGTCTCTTCGTTTTTAGAGTCCCTCAGTGTTCTAGCAAATCCGTTGCAAAAAGAGTGAGGGAATTTTCCTGAACACTATCCCTCGAAATAAGTTTAAAAACCAGATAATACCTTTTTCTTTAGGAAACTAACTCCTTGAAAATGGAACTGAATGAAAGTATGTTGTGTGCATGTGTTGGAGCAAAGAGAACCTTCACATGATGAGTATTTTATACACTATTGAGAAGTTTGGACAAAAGAGAAAAAACTCTGAATAGAGAAACAAGATGTGTTGGCTAAGGAACCATATCGTCATGACTAGAAGGGTAACTGAAAGGATCAGAGCAGCCAACTTGGTTGGAGTGTTACATTTTCCTGTCTTGGTGATTTGGGTTTTTAATCATATGTTTTCTTGTCACTCCTAAAATGTTTTCCTCTGGATTTAGTGCTGGGGAAATGAGGACTTTATTGGGAGAAGCTTTGGCAATTTTTGTGGCATGCTGTGTAGCCTGTGGTCTCACTTTGGAACTGTTAATCCTTGATTCAGGATTCAGGATATGGTTGTGAGGGGTCTTCAGAAGGACAGAGAAGAGTTTCTTTTATGACTGAGATTGTTTTCTTGCTGAGTGATTTCAGAAATTGTACCACTGACCCCTTTGCTACCAAACTCTGGTACATTCCCTGAGTGTCTTTGTCTCAGCACAGGAGAGGAAAGGGCTAGAGCGGCAGTTAGTAAAGGTTATTTACCTTGTTTTACTTTTAACAACCAAACGATAAAATAAAACACTAAAAGAAGGCTTCAAGTTTCAGCTACTACTGAGAGAGTTGAGCCATTTCGCCACCAGATTAAACCCAGTGACTTGCCATCTTTTATTCTGGTTAAATTTCTCTGGAGGCCAGTTAAAAGATTGGACTTTTCAGACAAGACTTGTCTGTCTTTTCTCTGGAAATAAACAAGCCCAACAAGGTCCCAGTCTCTTCTGTATGCCCCTTAGCATCTCCCTAAAAGCAAAATCAAGAGAGACACCAGCAAGAAAGAGAAAGTGTATCCAGAGGATGTTGGTAGAGAAGGGAGAGCAGTCGCAGTGGACGGTGTTCTGCAGATAGGGGAGCTGTCCTTCCTCGGTGGTGCTGAAACGAAGGACTGTGTGACAGAGATGTGACTATAAACAAGACAGTGGAGGGAGGGGTGCCCAGTCCCTCCCGGTGATGGAATCCCAGGGAAAACTCAGGAGATCTAGTCACCAAAAACTTTTCTATCCCTGCCCACCTACGTTTGCCGCCTGTTTACTACGCCTCACGCCTACTGCTCCACTGCTCAAATCAGGCAGTTCTGCTCTAATTTTGCACAGGCTGTTCACTCCTGGCGCTTTGTTTATTTTCCAGCTGGTTTCTGGTTGCTTTCCTGACATAGTAAGATCTACTCACAGATGTGCCTTTCCCCCGCGTTTAAAAGTAATTGTAACCCCTGGTTTAAAAAGCAAACAGCCTTGTTTATCTCCTTGAGCAGCAAGTTGTAATTAAACTATTAGTGTCGTTATCAGCGTTGCTGAACAGAGGAGCCTGCACACTTCGGGTAAATTACATAATTTGGGCATAGAGAGAACTTTGTCTCGTAACAATTTATAAACAATTAAGCAAGGAGGATTTCGTTTGCCCTTTATTCCCACTCTTCTTCTACCCCCCAGTCACTTAGTGTTTATTCTTTCCAGAGAAATCCTTTCTTGGTTTAAACCATTTATGTTTAATATTTGCTTTCTCACACCCACTCATTATATAGAAGTACATGTTTAATATTTTAGAGGTTTAGTAATGCTTCATGGAATAAATATACATATGTTCATTTTATTTGGATATCACGAAATCATTTTGGGCACCAACTCCCTTCAGCTAACCTGTATAGTTGCCAAATAATGTGTACTGGGCATTTTGAATACTAATTAAATACTTATGCATCCTTTCAACTATATCCTGTCCCTGAGGGCACTTAATAATATCATTTCAGAAATAACTCCACAGCTTGAGTGAAGGCTATACTCCTTCACCTACCAGTCCCAAGTCAGTCAAAGAATAGCACCAAAATGTGGGTCTTTCATCACTTTATGAAGATGCAAACTCCAAGTTTCAGCATAAACTGACGGAGTATAGAATCGGGATTTTCCGAACCGTGACTTCCATTCTTCTCAAAGAGACCCTTTTGTTGGTTTTTAACTTCTATTCAGCACTTAGTATATTATGCTAACTGTGATAATGGTTATTTGCTGACGGTAGAGAAAATTAAGCCAATGTATTTGCTGAAACTTACACAGACACATCAGACCTCATTTAAAACATTGAAAGAGGTTTTTTTTTTCCCTGAGAAATTAAAATGTGTTATAAGGACATCGTGTAACAGAAGAGTATGTTCACACTATTAGTAGCAAGTGTTTCTAATTGTGTTCTCACTTAGTAATGAACATCATTGACATTTAGCTTGTGAGAACTTACCCTGCCTTATGAGGTCATGCATTCACTGCATTGAAGTGGGTGCCCTGAAGAGTTGCAGCCTGTCTGGAGGATGTTTTCCTATAGGCTAGTGTGTTTTATTTATCTTTATAGTGACAGTATGTAGAAGGGTATTTGCTACCTAGAGGGTGCTGAAACTGAAAAGTTCTCGGCAGTTACACGCTGAAATGAATGGAAATGTTGTGGTAAATAAAAAGTTAAGCCCATCTAAAATTTCTTAAAGGCGTGTCAAAAGCAGGAAAGCTAGTCACGCTGATGATTTAGGATTGTTTAAATCCCAAAACCAATATTGGGCCACTCTTGAGAAAAAATAAGTACTTCTCTAATCATAAGGACATTTAACCTTTGTTGACATTTCGGAATTGCTTTTTGCATGGAGTAGATTTTAAGCTAATGGCATGGTCAGCTTCAGAATGCCCGTCGTCCTTGGGACTTCAAGATTAGTTTTTGTTTCTGATGTAAACCAAGGAGAGCTATTTCTGATTTCCGTTGGTCTTCTCCACTCTTCCAGGCACAGAGGGTAATGGCAGTCACAATTGGCTTGTTTTGGCCACCTGTAAGAATGGATGGGTCAGCCAGATTAGGGTATAACCTTGGTCTCAGGGGATCTCTTTCTTAACTTTCTTGAGGAGGAAGATCTTTATCTCTTAGTTACAGTATGAAAATCTATGATACTGAGAAGTGACTGCCCAGAATGCGAGATCATCACTTAGCAATGAGAACTGTCCCTAGGCAAAATCGGGAATACTGTCACACTGAACCGAGATTGTTCAACCAATGCGAAGGTCTTGGTAAGCATCTTCCTTCACTCTTTCCCTGAAGAATGCCAGTGTCTCCCTCACAATGTTTTTTTGTTACTGATTTCAAAGTGAACGTAGATCACATGGGTCTGGCTTTTATTTTATAAGCCCCAAATCTCCTTGAAAGTACTGATCGCTTCTCACATTCAGTAGCCACAATCCAACTGGAAGGCCGTGTAGTTGACCAGAAGCCTCTATTACGGGGCCCTCTGAGGGTCTGCCCTCCTCCTTTGCTGTTCTTAAAGCTAACCAACCTGGTAATCTCATTATGTAATGCATTCAGATGGTACCGATGAAGACCACTCCAAATAATATAAATAATATAAACAAAGTAAGGGAAAGTAAATAATTAACAATATGAAGAAGTAGGAAGCCCTTTGGTGTTAATATTTAACTTGACTGCTTACAATATTTTTGTTTCAACAACAATCCATACGTTTCTGAGACACCTTGAACACTAAATCTGTGTTACATGGTTAAATTTTCTTGGGATCTCTGGTCTGGACATTATTAAATTCTTTTTAACATCTAAGGATTACATTACTATTCTCTTATCACTAACTGATATGTTACTTATTTAGTTTGTCTGTAATTATATATATATATATATATATATATATATATATACACATACATGTATTTGTATTTAGAGAAAGAGAGATTTCATGGAAGACCATGAAAGTGTGTTTTATATGAAAAATATCAGAAAAACTTGATTTTAATGCATCTCTGCCTCTAAGACCAGGCACAAGACATTTAATTTTTCTAGGCTTTGTTCACTCGGCCCTTAGATGACGGATTTCGATTTTAAAATCTAGGAAGTCTCAGGGTGCCTGCGTGGCTCAGTCAGTTAAGTGTCCAACTCTTGATCTCAGCTCAGGTCGTGATCTCAGGGTTTGTGGGTTTCAGCCCTACGTTGGGCTCTGTGCTGACAGTGTAGAGCCAGCTTAGGATTCTCTCTTTCTCTCTGCCCCTTCCCCACTCACATGTGCATTCTCTCTCTCTCTCTCTCTCTCTCTCTCTCTCAATCTCTCTCTCTCAAAATAAACAAATAAACATTAAAAATGAAGAAAAAATCGGGGCGCCTGGTGGCGCAGTCGGTTAAGCGTCCGACTTCAGCTCAGGTCACGATCTCGCGGTCCGTGAGTTTGAGCCCGGCGTCAGGCTCTGGGCTGATGGCTCAGAGCCTGGAGCCTGTTTCCGATTCTGTGTCTCCCTCTCTCTCTGCCCCTCCCCCGTTCATGCTCTGTCTCTCTCTGTCCCCAAAATAAATAAACGTTTTTAAAAAAATAAATAAAGAAAGAAAAAATAAAATATTTAAAAATTAAAAAAATAAAAGGAAGTCATTAAGTAAAAGAATTAATATTAATCATAATAATTACTTCTTAATAGTTAATAATGTGCTAGGAGGTACATTTACATACACCGTCTTAATTAGAATGTTTTAAATTTGAATATTCAGAGATTAGAGTCTTTAACACAGTTGATGCTTTGTAAATGTTTGTTGTATGATTGAAAAAGGTATTGGCGAAATCTGAGCAATAAATGGAAAGTGAGAAAACTAAATATTAATCTAGTCTTCCAATTGGCATTTTAAGTGTTTCCTGTTCTCTTTTGTAATTAAAATGAATAGGTTATAAGATCTATATTTTCCCTTTATCCTTTTAAATTACCGGGGAAGGTAAATACATGCCTTTGGAATTCACAGATAGAATAATCCTATCTTCTAGGTTCTAACTGTAAAACCTGGCCATGGCCTACAGAGAACTTTTTTCCTTCTCAGAGGCATATGTGCTGATAGGAACAAATAAACTGTTGGTTAAAATAGGTGCAAAACAATATATTTTTATACAGTTCTTTTATTTTATTTTTAATTTGTTTAATGCTTATTTATTTAAAACATTTTTTTAAATGTTTATTTATTTTTGAGACAGAGCATGAACGGGGGAGGGTCAGAGAGCGGGAGACACAGAATCTGAAACAGGCTCCAGGCTCTGAGCAGTCAGCACAGAGCCTGACACGGGGCTTGATCTCACGGACCAAGAGATCATGACCTGAGCTGAAGTCGGATGCTTAACCGACTGAACCACCCAGGCGCCCCAATGTTTATTTATTTTTGAGAAGGGGGAGGGGTAGAGAAAGAGAGAGACACAGAATCTGAAGCAGGCTCCAGGCTCTGAGCTGTCAGCACAGAGCCCGTCGTGGAGCTTGAACTCACAAACCACGAGATCATGACCTGAGCTGAAGTTGGGCACTTAACTGACTGAACCACCCAGGCACCCCATCATGTATTTTAATGCGAAGCAAAAATATTTTCATATCACATATGGAGTTACTCCTTGACGTATGCAACTTCAATTCATGATTGTTTATTGTACAAGCAAGAGTTAGAACACAACTGAAAACTGAAGATAATATATAGAGCTAGTTTTCTCCTTGACTTGATAAGTTGAAAAATGAGACATATAGTCAGTGTATCATGTCAAAAAAAACCCAGAAGAGGCCCTGAAAGAACTATTAATAGATACAACATGTTCCTCATCGTATGATACAAGAAGAATTGTAGCATTTTCCCCCTTTGTTTCATCCCTGTCCCCACCCTCTTTGGTAGTAGGTAATAGAGTGGATGTGATTTCAGGAGGGAAAAAAGTGGGCCATGTTGACATCTTAATTGCTTTAATTTACAAGTCTTTTATATAACGTAGGATAGTTAAATAAAAGACAAAATCAATTTTATGACCTTATTGAAGGATGATGGATTGGCATGACTTCCTACGCAGGCTATCGAAAGACAACAGAAATAATCACACTACTAGTTATTTAACATTTATAAAAGCAAGTGTTGTATAAAAGCTTGTAGTTTTCCTATTGATCTTTTCTGCCTCATTTGTGTACCCTAAACTAACAATTCAGGAGCAGAATCTTTGAATAGTAAATACTTGGGCTGTAATTGTAGTCATGAGGATTCAATGTATATCTTGGTTTTGAAACTATACTGAACTTTATCAATGTGATTATTTGCCATTTATAGACATAGACAGCCCATTATTTCTGGATCTCTACCACACAAATAACAAGTTGGTTTAATACTCAATCATGGTTTAATCAAGAGTGTAGAAAGAGCTGTGTTATGCTTGATTTTCCTTATTCCATCTGGGCCCTGTGTTTTGGGAGGGGGGAGGTAGAAGAAGGTAAGAAGAAGTCATAATATTTATTCATTCAACAAATGTTAATTGGGAACTTAAATATGTATTAGGCCATGTTTTAGACACGTGGGAAATATTAGTAATCAAAACAAACTCAGTTGGTTCAGTTGGGGAAGCATTTGACTCTTGATCTTAGCTCAGGTCTTGATCTCAGGGCCGTGAGTTCAAGCCCTGCGTCGTGGAGCCTACTTAAAAAACAAAAACAAAAACACAACAAAAAAACCCCCATCTAACCCTTGTGAATTTTAACTTCGTAAAGTGGGTTATGGACAATAAACAATCTAATATTTATACACACCGTATAATATTTTAGACGTTAAGGCAAAAATGAAGCAAGCTAAGCGTACAAGACATGTAGAGGCAAAGAAAGGGATGGGCTGCAGGATAGGCAACATTGAGAAGAGGGGATGTGAACAAAGTTCTCCAAAGTAGGTGAGAGAATGAGCACTACCAATATGGGTGGAGGACAGCAAGGGCAAAGGCCCTTTAACTGGAGTGTTCCTCGTGTGTTCAAGACCTGGAGAGGAGCCTAGTGTGGCTGGAGAAACTTGTAGGGAATAGGGACCAGAGTATACAGGATCTGGGGGCTACTGTGGACTTTGACTCTCTTAGTGGAGTGTGGGACGATGCGGGGATTTAAGAATAGGAATAACCCGATCTGAGATAGATTTTAAGAGGATTGCTGGGGCTGCTGGGCATGAGCAGACGGTAGCGGGACATGAGGAGGCAGGGAGGCTGATTTGGAAGATTTCAGTAACCCAGAGAAATGGTGGTGGCTAAGCAGCGAGGCAGAGAAGCGGCAGTGAGAAGAGGTCAGATTCTGTATGTATTTGAAAGGATAGCCAACAAGCTTTCATGATGGGTTCAGTGTGAGTTGTTAAGAGAAGGAAAGGAGCAAGGAGTCCCTCCAAGGTTTGGCCTGAGCGACCACAAGGATAAAAGGGCCTTTGGGGGGCATGGGGGAGTGGTCAGAAATTCAAATGCAGACATGTCAAACGTGAGATGCCTACTAGACATCCCAGTGGAGGTATCAGATGAGCAGTTAGATAAGCCTAAGGTTAAAAATGAGGTCTGGCGCAGAAATATTTATTGAAGGGGCACCTGGGTGGCTCTGTGAGTTGAGCATCTGACGTCAGCTCAGGTCATGATCTCACAGTTCATGAGTTTGAACCCCACATCGGGCTTGCTGCTCTCAGTGTGGAGCCTGCTTCAGATCGTCTGCCCTCCTCTCTCTTTGTCCCTCCTCCACTCAGGCTCTCTCTCTCTCAAAAATAAAATAAAACATTAAAAAATATATTTAAGTTGTCAGCATATAGAGGGTGTTTGCTAACATCTACTGTACCGTGGGCTTTGTAAACTCTTGGTTATCTATTTCTCATAATGACCTTATGAGATTTACATGATTATTACTATCCTTGTTTCATCCATGTGGCAACTAAGTCACAAAGGGGTTCAATAACTTAGCAGTGGTAATGTAGCTAATAAGATGAAGAAATGGAATTTGGATCATCTTTTATATGACTCAAATCCATATTCTAAATGGCCACGATTTCTTACAAGAGAGCAAGCTGATACAGTCAACTTTGCTATAAAGTCACATTTTAAGCTTATCATGGCTAAGGGAAAAAAAAGAGAGAGAATCAGGAATGCATCCTGCCCAGTATTAAATATATATATATATATATTTGGCTAGGACTCATTAAGAAATGCACTTTAACGTCACATACACACATGCATATTTATGATTGGAATAAAATATTCCTCAAAATGCCCTTAATATGTGCAAATAAACTCTGATGTTTTCTACATTACCCTATTCCTTCCCTTCCCATCCATTCCCTTCAAACATAGTCTAATTATAAAAATGCTGGTTATGACCCATCTAAGTGATTTTACAACCCACAGTTTAAAAAACATTACTTAATTCAGGGCATCTGGACAGCTCAGTCGCTTAAGTGTGGTTTGTGAGTTTGAGCCCCAGGTCAGTCTCTGGGCTGACAGTGCGGAGCCGCCTTGAGATTCTCTCTCCTTCTGTCTCTGCCCCTCCCCCACTCACAGGCATGCACACACACACTCTCTCTCTCTCTCAAAATAAATAAGTAAACTGAAAAAAAAAAAGTTAAAAAATTAAAAACATTACTTAACTCATTGCTTTCTAGGCACTATTTCTGAACTCAGAAAAAATATTTGCAAGGAAATCCCCATCTTTTTTGATTCCCCCAAAGAATGTGGTAAATTCATTCTCTTCACAACATGAATCAAGATGAAAGAGAAAAGCTCCAGAGTCAAGGCCAACTTCGCTCTTACGTAGAGTAGGCTCACAATACCTTTTGAGGCTCACAAGAAAATGTTTTCATTTCTTTTAAGGTCAGAAGAAAAAATGAGTATAATCCAGCCTGGTTTATATTTGTCTCTCTACCAACATAATAATAGATACATAGTTTTTAATATTTTTTGTGGTGAAAGGGGCTTTCGAAGACAGAAGTGACTGGGACCCATGGAAGTCATAATGCAGCCCTGCAGAGTGGGAAGAAGAGCCGTGAGGAAGAATCCTCTCTTTTCCAGGGTAGTGATAGTGGTTATGTGAGTATATCTGGAGCTAGACTTCCTGGGTTCACATCCCCACTCTGTCATTTACTAGCCGTGTGACCTTGAGCAAGACATTGAACCTCTTAAGTTTCTCACCTATAAAATGGAATTAATAATGGTGACCACCTTGGAGAGTTTTTTTTTTTGAAGAGCAGATCATTTTATGAAAGGTGAAAAACTTAGGGGCTCCTCGGTGGCTCAGTCGGTTAAGCATCTGACTCTTATTTCGGCTCAGGTCATGATCTCACCGTCAAGGATGGGATGGAGTCCTGTGTCGAGCTTGCTTAAGATTCTCTTTCTGTCTCTCCCCTTCGACCCCCTCTCTCCCCACTCACGTGCTTTCTCTCTCTCTTAAAAAAAAAACAAACGTGAAAACCTTAGGATAGTACTTGGCGTATAGTGAGTACCCATTACACAAAGTGGAGAGCAAGCTCCATTACATTTCTGTGTATTGCCTCATCTTGGTTCTATTCTTCCAAGATATTACCCAAAAGAAAAAAAAAAAGGAAAGAATGAAAAGGAAAAAGGAAACAAGGAAGATGTCCTTCTAGTTACCACATCGTCTAAGACCAAATGGCTACAAAGTCATAAACGTTCAGACAAGGAACAAGTTTTCTTAGCTAATTTCACCTCTATTCAGTCCTTGTTTAGAGTACTGAATGAGTATGACAGGCCCAAGATGAGAAAGGAAGTCACCCTCAGACTCTAAAAGTTAAGGAAACTTACATTAAAAACAGCCCATCCTCTGACTGACGTTGAGTGGATCAACTCTGAAATATCAAAGGGTCACATGGAAATGGCCACATGGAGAAGACTAGCTACTGGACGTCCCGGTGGTCCCCTGAACTTGGAGGCGGTGTTTTGTGAGAAGGGAAAAAAAGAGCAGAGAAAGGGATGTAGGAGGAAGAAAGGAGGAAGGCAAAGAGGGAGGGAGAAAAGAGAGAGAACACAGCTTTTCGGTTTGAGAGGTCATCCACGAAGGCCAGGTGAACATCAAAAATCACGGAATCTTAGCTTTTCAGAGTCAGGGGGAGCATCTTCTCATTTCTGAATCAGGGGCATAAGTGTTCCGTGATGGGTTTGGAGATTTGCTGATTCCCAAATCGGACTCTGCTACTTACGAGCTAAGCCATCTCTGAATCTTTGCAACCTCGAACACGGAGATAACACCCTCTGCCTAATTCTGGTTGTTACTTTAAGGACCAAATGGGAAAATGTCTTGCCAATAGCCAAGGACTATATACAAAGGCGAGGAACAGAGGTGGTCTGGATGAATGGGACATCTTTAGATTTCTCGCTGTGGCACGAATGAGGCACTGGAATGAAAATGTGAAAACTAGATTAATTCTACTGAAAATGTGGCCTTTGCCATAGCCAAAAAATTCAACGCAGCCCAAGAGTCCAGAAAGACTGACGACAGCATCTACCGATTTATAAATGTAGGTGATGTTCCTGCCTTCAATGTCAACTCTCATCATGGTATGACGTGTGGTTGCCTTTGGATACTCTTATCCATCCAAAAGAGACAGAGTGCTCGAATTTTTACAAGTGTTTGTCATTTTGAAACGAAAAGTAACTGTACTGCCCTCTAGAATGACTGGCCTTGCAAGGCATTTGTCCAACTTGGTCTTAGGCACACACCGAATAACCAGATGCATCCCTCTTTTCTAATCTCCCCTTCCGTTTCCTCCACCTTGTCCTCCCTTCCCTGACTGAATGCCCTAATTACTCGTTTTGACCTTAATCAACACACCCAAAGCTTCCAAGGCAAGATCTCCATTTCCGAGAGGAAGAGGCTTCAAAAGTCCCCTGTGTATCTGAGGAAGTCTAGGGCTGATCATTACCTCCCACTGAAACCACAAAATCACACATTTCGCACAGCTGTGGAGCCAGCTGCCCTAAGCTCACCCCAGATCGCCCACCATGCTGCCTTCCAGCAACGTCTTTGCTGTATCTGGTCGTGATGCTGGCTTGTAATCAGCTGAGAAGCAGCTATTTCAGTAAAAAAAAAGTGACTTTCACCGGCAGTTTGGGCATGGCACTCAGAGCCACCTTTCATATAAGGCAACTTCGCAGTTCTAGAAACGATTTCTCCACGTTCAGCGGGTTCAACTGAAATAGAACAGGCAGAAACCAAGTTAGGAGTGGCTGGGCTCTTCGTTTTGTTTTTTACTCTGTGTCTTTGTCTCCCAGTTTGGAGGGGGCTTCATTCATATAAAAGCAAACATTTTCAACCGGTATCTGGGTCTGGAGCTATAATGTAGGTAATGCAGATCATGCCAAATTGTGGCTCATCACAGATTCCCCATTATGTGCAATTTGTGATACCACATAACTTTCATGAGTGTATTTTACTGCATTTTGACACAAAGAGGTATTTGGTTAATAGGCTTTAAGCAAATTAGATACTTGATACATTATTGTAATTTTGTAAAGCTTCAAAATGACTCCGGCTTTTTTCAAGTTGTAAAAGCCCTGAGGTAGTTTTCCTTTATCTTCTCGTGTAAGGAATTCATTTTAAATACGCAGAAATAAATCGTTATTGTGGTTTCTGATGTTTTAGCCAAAGGTGTTTCCTACATCCTGTATACCAGAGACTCCTCGCCACAGAAATCCTCCCCATTTTATGAAGCAACCAGACAGAGCATAGTCAGCGCTCCCTGGGTGGGCCATTTAGTTGATTTAAACATTTCTTTTTTGTTTCTCCGAGTCTATCCATATATTTGCACCTGTCGCACGGGTAATATTCTTTCTGGCGTCTTGAGAACATTTGTATTTCCAGAAAGAAAAGATTGGCTCATGGTTTTCTTGTCCACCAAGATCTGAGTCAAACCATGACATCACTTGTCTGATAAAATAGCAACCATAGACACAGAAGTGTGTGTTACGTCTAAGACCGACTGGAACCATCCATAAAAATAATGCCAGGTCAACCCAAAGTAAGCTCAAATCAGCCTTAAGCTCACTTCGTTGGCCTCTCTGTTACAGCTCATATAATATGATCTGTATGAACAATTTCTGCTGTAAAGTTACCTCATGAAGACATATATCATCTAAGTCCTTCCATAAACCCAATTATAGGGGCAATTCAGGAGAGTTACAGCTACTCACGTCTGCGTTCTATCTCCTCCCCGGTTCCACTTATTAAGGACAGTGAAGTGGAAATATTGAGGTAGAAATGAAACAATGACTGAATTTAGCCAACACAGAAAAGACTGCTATAATCACTCAATCAGGCATTGCATTAGCTTTTTTATTGCTATGTTGCCAGCTTCATTTATTAGAGGTGATTTGTCCAGAGAAAAGCTATCAGCGGCCCTTTGTACACAAATATGAATATATGTTCAATATCTCACTGACTTGTTTACACAACATTGTGTATGTTTCATGCAAAATTATTATTATTAGCACTCTTTCATTTAAATTCAGTCATCCTAGTACTTAGATAACTAAGCTCTTGGTCGCAAGTGGCAGAGAGGAATATAAGAGGAGTAATTAATAAAACACACGTTAATTAATAATTGATAAAAAATGTATCACTGAGGCAAAAAAACCCAAAAAGCCCAATGATAAAAGATAGAATTCCTTTTCATGTTATAACACGGTTCAGAGCAGGAGATACCCATGTCATCGTTTTTTTAAGTTTATTTTATTTGAGAGAAAGCGCGAGCAAGGCAGGGGCAGAAGGGGAGGGAGAGAGAGAATTCCACCCTGAGCACGGAGCCCGACACAAGGGTTCGAACCCACGAACCGTGAAATCATGACCTGAGTCGAAACCAAGTGTCAGAAGCTTAACCGCCTAAGCCACCCAGGCGCCTTTCACGTTAAATTTTTTGTTCCCCACAGAACTGAAATGGTTTTGAAAGGAAATCACATAGGTCCTAATAAAAAGGCATAGAGAGGGACTACACAGAGAAGTGGATGTTCATCAGATTAAAGCTTTTCTGCAGCCAATATTCAGCATTCAGAACTGGAGGAAAATGAGAAGCATCTTACGGCTGCTTGTACATTGATTCCAATATGTAGCACATTCACCGCAACCGAGCACAGACACTCAACCCTGGTGTATATTAAAGCGGATGGAATTTTCTTTCCAGTTGCTGGTTTTTTCAGAGGAATGTATTCTCTGTCAATCTCTGCAAGCCTCAAATACGGTGCAATAACCACAGTGAATCTTGAGCGCATTTTAGCGTCTTTTCCAAATTAAAACTGGTTGCATCTCTCTCACGCTTACCCTTTGGTGACCCTAAAAAAAAAAAAAAGAAGAAGAAGCGTGTTATTTATGTGGGTTCATAGAAATATAAATTTTTTCCATAAGGCTTCGGCTTCCATAAATCTGTTGCTGCGGTTCAATTGTTTTCCTCCCCCGAGTGGGAGAACAGTTTCAAGTCTGAGGTCCACCTAATCCTAGTGTCAGGACAAAATGCCTTACTGCGGGGGAGGTGTAGAGGTCATACAGGGGGAAGGCGATCAAGGGAGCAGGGTAGCAAGGGAAAGAGAGAGTTCTAGTCTTCCCAGGGATAAATTGCCAGGAGCGCCCACTGATTTGGAATATGTCATCATGCATAGAAGGAGAAACATGCCTTGGGATTTTTGACTCACGTGGGAGCTTTGGTTAGGCACAGGTGTAGGCCAGCTCTCCTGACCGCTCTTGAAGTATCGCTTGGAGAGGGCGAATGTGCCCCGGTGTGTCGGGCAGAGCTGGATATGAATTCTGACCCTGTTGGGCAAGTGTACCATCTTGATGAACTCGGTTTGCTTACCTATAAAACGGGCAGGTGCATTTCCCAGAGTCACGAGAATGACCCGAAGGGGGGATAGAAAGCAAAGTCCCTGGCATAGTAGGTGCTCAATAAACACCTTTCAAACCATTCAAGCAAGACGCATGTTCAATTTAGTTTACTGACATGAAATCTTGATGTCGTAGCACAGCGACAATGATTAGAATAGCCAAAGTGCCCTTATAAAATGTGGACAAGGGGCGCCTGGGTGGCTCAGTCGGTTGAGCGCCGACTTCGGCTCGGGTCACGGTCTCACGGTTTGTGAGTTCGAGCCCCGCGTCGGGCTCTGTGCTGACAGCTCGGAGCCTGGAACCTGCTTCGGATTCTGTGTCTCCCTCTCTCTCTGCCCATCCCGCGCTTGTGCTCTGTCTCTCTCTGTCTCTCAAAAATAAATAAATAAATGTAAAAAATTAAAAATTAAAAA
This sequence comes from Prionailurus bengalensis, assembly GCF_016509475.1. NCBI lineage: Eukaryota > Metazoa > Chordata > Mammalia > Carnivora > Felidae > Prionailurus > Prionailurus bengalensis. Next base: position 16,158,117 of record NC_057349.1, on the reverse strand, counting down.
AATCTGGACAAAATTTTCAGGAAGGAACGGATGACTTGGTTATCGTGACTTATTTCACCAAATATCCCTATAACAAATATTCATCAAAAGCCTGCTACATGCTCAACATGGATTAAACAGTTTCTTCAATAAGCAAATCCATCCACATCCACCAGACTCCAAGCTTTTTTGAGGAAAGGGATCATGTCTGCCTTATTTACCCCGAATCCTCAGTGCCTACCGCAGAGCATGGCCCATGACAGGTGCTCAAAAACTACTTGTGATAAAAAGAAATGTCATCAGGGCAAAGGCTGCTTTGCTCTTAGTTCGACTTTATACAGAACTCACTGGATTTCTTCTTCAGTTTTTTTTTAGAAAAGCACTTCATTTTTTATTTTATGTTTTTTGCACTTGTATGTTTTTACCGAGATGTAATTGACCTACAACACTGAGTAAGTGTATGGTCTATACATGTTGATAAAAGGTCTTTATATTTTTAAGAGCAGTTTTAGGTTAGCAGTTTTAGCAGAATGGAGAGGAAGGTACAGAGATTTCCCCTAGACCCCTGCCCCCACGCATGCACAGCCTCCCCCATGATCAGCATCCCCCACCAGAGTGGGACATTTGTTACCAGTGATTAACCTACATTGACGTGTCACTATCACCCGAAGTCCCTAGTTGACCTTAGGGTTCACTCTTGGTGTGGTACTTCCTGTGGGTCAGTCACACGTACACTGGCATGTAGCCATCATTCTAGAAACATACAGAATATTTTCACTGCCCTAAATGTCGTCTGTGATTTTCTTATTCATCTCTTTCCCTCTCCTCCCCAGCCCCTGGCAGCCACTGATCTTTTTACTGTCCTTTATTAATTATTTTGCCTTTTCCAAAATATCATAATTTCACATGCATTTAAGATGGTGTGCATGTAAGGTTTTTCCATGTCTTTTCTTTTTTTTTTTTAATATTTTTTAAGTGTTTATTTATTTCTGAAATAGAGACAGAGCATGAGTAGGGGAGGGGTAGAGAGAGAGGGAGACACAGAATCCAAAGCAGGCTCCAGGCTCCGAGCTGTCAGCACAGAGCCCGACGCCGGGCTCGAACTCACAAACCGTGAGATCGGGACCTGAGCTGAAGTCGGTCGCTCAACCAACTGAGCCACCCAGGCGCCCCTCCATGTCTTTTCATGGCCTGATAATTCATTTCTTTTTTAACTTCTTTTATTGTTTTTAATGTGTATTTATTTTTGAGAGAGAGACACACACACACAAACACACACAGAACGTGAGCAGGGGAGGGGCAGAGAAAGAGGGAGACACAGAATCCGAAGCAGGCTCCAGGCTCCGTGCTGTCAGCACACAGCCCGATGCAGGACTGGAACTCACAAGCTGAGAGATCATGGCCTAAGCCAAAGGTGGACGCTTAACCAACTGAGCCACCCAGGCGCCCAGGTTCGTTTCTTTTTAGTGTTGAATAGCATTCCATTGTCTGGATGTACCACAGTTTATTTATTTGTGCACCTACTGAAGGACATCTTGAATGCTTCCCAGTTTTGGCAATTATGATTAAAGCTGCTATAAACATCCATGTGCAGGTTTTTGTGTGGACATAAGTTTTCAACTCCTTTGGATAAATACCAAGGAGTGTGATTGCTGGATCATATGGTAAGAATATGCTTTGTTTTGTAAGAAGCTACCAAACTGTCTTCAAAAATGGCTGTACCATTTTCCCTTCCCACTAGCAATGGATGAGACTTTCTTCTCTTCACTTTTTCGCAACATCTATAGACTTCTTTTTTTTTTTAATTTTTTTTTTCAACGTTTATTTAGTTTCGGGACAGAGAGAGACAGAGCATGAACGGGGGAGGGGCAGAGAGAGAGGGAGACACAGAATCAGAAACAGGCTCCAGGCTCTGAGCCATCAGCCCAGAGCCCGACGCGGGGTTCGAACTCACGGACCGCGAGATCGTGACCTGGCTGAAGTCGGACGCTCAACCGACTGCGCCACCCAGGCGCCCCTAGACTTCTTTATATATCTGACCCTTGATTCGTTCTGAGAGTTTCCATAAGCAGAAGCTTTAGAGCAAGGAGACACTTACCCCATCAAAGCTGTCTACAACCCAGGCAGGCTTCTCAGCGTCTGCCTCTTCAGTCCTGCTCTCTGGGAAGAGGCCAGAGATACGATATTCTCCAGAGTTTGTGTCTGGGTCCTGTAAAACATGGAAAGGAAGGGTTATGTTGGTTTTCACTCCTGTTTTATTATAGTTGCAATAGTACTTGGGATGATACCGTTAACTTTACTTTATCAATTCTCAGCTCCTAGTGTCCCCTGAAGTGATTCCCTAGACGTGGGGGAAGGTTGAAAGTCAGTTCTTGCGAAGGAGACTAGCTGTTCTTTTCTCCCATGCTTCACAAAGAAGGATCCCTTTCATTTGGCCTGTTTTGAGACTGCAGAAGGAGAAACGAAGCAGCTCTAAGCAAAGATAATGTGTTTCTCCTCATTCACCTGGCATTTTGTTTCCTTTTTGAGCTGAACTGGAGGAATTGACATCATTAGGAGAAGATCATGGCAGTCTCCCACTTGCTACGTCTCTGAAAACCATTGCTAAGTTTTGTAAAATGAACCTCAGTGAGCTAGAAAGAACGTGCTCTGTGTTGGAGGCCATTCTATATCTCCAAGTCTTTGGAGTATAAACGTGGCTGCGATAGAATTTTTGGTAATTCTGGTATAATAGTCTGCCCTAAAATTCAGAGGGGGGAAATTATTAAAATATTTAAAGAGTTGAGCTTATGAAGTTTGGAGATTACCCGTTCCAGTGAACACATTATGCCCTAGAGAGCCCTGTGATCCCCAAGAAGAGAAAAGAAGGAAAGGGAAGGGGCGCCTGGATGGCCCAGTCAGTTGAGCGTCCGACTTCGGTTCAGGTCATCATCTTACTGTTGGTGAGTTCGAGCCCCACATCAGGCTCTGAGCAGTCAGCACAGAGCCTGGAGCCTGCCTCAGAGTCTGTCTCCCTCTTTCTCTGCCTCTGCCCCACTTGTGCTCTCTCTCTCTCTCAAAAATAAACATTTTTTAAAAAGGAAAGGGAAATAGAAAGTCTTCAGATTCTAGATGTTTAAAAGCAGCTCAGTTCCAGGGGAATGCTGGAGGCAGTGCATATAGGTTCTTGAAAGCCAACTAAGCACATCTCTTCCCAACTCCAAGGTCAATGTCATCACATCAGGAGCTTTGCAATCAGCCAAAGTATTTACACATGGAAATCAACAAACACTACTATACATCAGAACATTTTTCTGGATGTCTGCTTATTTTTGAGAAAGAGAGAGAGACACACACAGAGTGTCAGCGGGGGGAGGGGCAGAGAGAGAGGGAGACACAGAACCCGAAGCAGGCTCCAGGCTCCGAGCTGCCAGCACAGAGCCTGACGCGGGGCTCGAACCCACGAATCGTGAGATCGTGACCTGAGCCGAAGTTAGATGCCTCACCGACTGAGCCACCCAGGCGCCCCTCAGCACATTTTTTTAGAGGGCTTGTTGTTAAACAGTTACTCGCACATCACTGCTCAGTTCACGGAGTTGAGCCTGATATTTAATAGACATACTCTAAGCACCATCCAAGTATCTATGTAAGTGGTTTAGGCATGTTTTATTAGATGCTAAAAATATCAAAGGAAAAGTATCAGAATGGCTTTGCTTGACCCATTTAATTTGACAACTTCACGTTCAAATGTTTATTCACTTCAAAGGATCTAGGAACATGTTGGTAGGTGAAATTACTTTATTATTGCTTCACTGGTATTTTAATATGGCAAAATCAATATGGCCAAGGTGCAGGATATAAGCATGTCTGTTGAAAATATGCTTTCATCTCTAGCATAGATGTAAAAATGTGTGATACAATCTAGCAGTTTTTCATCGAAAATATCTTTGCATCTTGTGTTGTATTTTGGACACGTGTGACAATGAAAGTGGATTTCTTTCTGCAGTCCATTCAGCCATAAGATCAGATTGGTCAATGCTCCAGCATATCACGCAGCATTTCCACATTGACCAACTAATGCTGCTGTAATACATTAACTCCATTTGGAATCCAGATTCAATCAAATAAATGGTGAGTCCGTTGCAATATCCCCATCCTAGCCTTGCCAACTGGAAGGGTGACTGTCCAAGCAAGAAGTCGACAGCTATTGAGGCGCCGGGGTGGATCAGTCGGTTGGGCGTCCGACTTCGGCTCAGGTCATGATCTCATTGTCGGTGAGTTCGAGCCCCGCGTCGGGCTGGGTGCTGACAGCTCGGAGCCTGGAGCTGCTTCAGATTCTGCGTCTCCCTCTCTCTCTGCCCGTCCCCCATTCACCCTCTGTCTCTCAAAAAATGAATGAACATTAAAAAATTATTTTAAAAAAGAAGTCAACAGCTCTTTAGAATTCTTCTGGCCTATCAGTCCTTAGAACAATTGCTCACCTACATCAGAGTAGAACACACACACACACACACACACACACACACACACACACACACAAAGTCATTGCATGTAGGCCTTCCAGAGAGAGCCTTTTAAAATTATATTTCAGTTTCTTCGAGTCACATGTATTTTTCAAGCAGTGGAGAGAAAGGGGTTTTTTGTTGTTGTTGCTGTTTCCTGAATGGCTGTTAACGTCTAGTAAATGCAGTGGTGGATGAAATCAGGGTCCCAGGGGAGTTATCTGACTCGCTGGAGGGAATTTGAACAAGTTCCTTTGCATTCTTCTTTCTTTTTAAAATGTGACTCGATGACAATCATAAAGGCGTGTGTGTGCATACACTAAGAAAGCGACCTAGAACTTTGCATTTATGCATGGGGGGCCGGTATAGGGTAAGAAATGAGAACATTTTCTCTCTTAGTGTGTTTTAAAGCGTTCCAGGTCATTTCTGGGCATTCTGACATACAGAAAACAGATAGAAGGATTCCAAACAAGAGGTCATTAGTTAAGAAAAGAGCCTAAAGATGTCGAGAGTTCCAGGAAAAATGACAAGACAAACTTAAAACGCGTTGATAAATCCTGTTTCAATTACTTTCACTGATTCTAGCTGCATAACATGAATCAAGCAGAAAATGCTATTGTATGTGGCCTAAACATTATCGCATAATTGGGCTTAGCATTTCCCTTTAGTGTAGAAAGTGACACCTGCCTGACACATTGGGACAGTGGATTTGTCTGTTGGGAATTGGAATTCCCTGATTTTGACCAGTTTGATGTGACTGTGTACAACAGCATCTCCTTCTATAGGGACAATGACTTAGAATGCTATCCAACCCTTTTTAGGGAACAGATCCTGGGAGGAACAGTTATCCCCATCAAACCCCCGTTGGGCAGAAGATCCTGACAAAAGAATGGATTTTACCTACTTAAGGTTCTGGTAGGATGCATTAGTATGAGGGCCAGAAATTTTCTTTTCACCTACCTATTTCTCTTTTTGAGAACAGAATGGCTTTCAGTCTGGTTTCAGGTTGGGGTCTGCGGGTCAGACTGTGGAGCATGGAGTCCTGGCCCTGGGTTTGCCTCTCACCTCTGGACCTCATTAAGTGTGAGGTTTTGAGTTAATTGCTGAACCTCTCTATGCCTTTCTCCCTTCTCAGTAAATTAGGGGTAATAATAACATCTGTTTTATAGTTGTGGGGATTAGAGAAAGCGGTATGTACAAAGTTCTTGGAAGAGTTTCTGATACATAGTAAGCACTCAGCAAACGCTCGCTGGCGTTATTAGTGAGCACTGTTGGCGGGGTCAGCCCAGGATGCTACTAAGCTTTAGAGACTCAGCACCTGTTGGGAGAAGAGCCAGCTGGCTCAGCTGTGCGGTCCCTTCTGTGAGTCAATGCTTTTGCTTTGCTCCCCTTCTGCACAGATCTGCTTAGAAGCTCAGAAGGAAACCTCTTTAACCCCCAGGTCCAATCTTGGCTGAAGCCACCTGTCCCAAAGCCATCATCCAGGCCGTGACTAAGCAGGCTCAGGATTCAAGGCGTCTTTTAGGTAACTCGATTTATGGGGTTAAGTATTTAACTCGCGGGCAGGTAAAAGATGTGATAAACCAGTGTTTAGTCCCTTTTGCTTCTAACTGCTTGAGATGATTATGCAATCTGAGATGCTACAAGACGTGGGAAGCACCGTATGAGTCAGTGAAGACGTACATCCTCTTGCCCTTTTCATTTGGAAAGCCTCCTTGGTACGTCCTCTCACTGTGGGGACTCTTCAACCTGGTTTCACAATTAACCCCGAAGGGCGATGGTGAGACCAGAGTCCCAGGTATTGACACAGCTATTTTACATCAGCCCTCTGCTTAGTACCCCCTCCCCCACCCCAGACCCCGTGCTAGGCACCAGAAACACAAAGATAGATAAGGAAGCCCCTCGTCCTAGAGCCCCAACTGGTTTGGGTCGAGGGATAGCAAACAGATAGTTCCAAGGCAGAGTGGTGGCAGGGCCATAATCAAGGCGGGGGCAAAGCATCATGGACACAGACACTGAAGAGACCAGCCCTGCCTGGGGAAGTCGGGGGATCTTTACTGAGGAGGGCGCTCGGGGCAGATCCCCAGAGGATGAGTCAGATTTTTTCCCCTGGAGGAAACCACGGGGTAAGGGTTTCAGGGATTGAAGGGCATTCTAATCAGAGGAAATGGTCTGCGCACAAGGCATCTGGCATTTAGGTTACTCTGGCTCGCAAAGGTTGTATTCATGAAGAAATATGCATATATGATCTGCAATGCGCCGAACTGGCCCTGGATGTCTCTGCCATTGGGGAGCGCAGACTGAGAGAGGATAGCCCTGGAAGGTGACGGTGATGTAGCCCAAGTGCTCTATGGGCAGAAAATGGAGATCTCCCCCCCCCCGGGCAGAGCCTCGGGATCCTGTGGGGGATCGCGGTGGAGGGTGAAGGCTGGAATGAGACTTCGGGAATGAGAGGCACCCTCCGGGAAGGCGGGGGGGAAGGGGTGTGTGTGAAGGCACGGGCCAGGGCACGTGCAGCCTCTCAAAGAGCAGGAAAAGCTGGTGCAAATGGAGAGTGTGTGAGCGAGAAACTGCAGGGCGGCCCGGGGAGGGGACCGGACAATGCGGGCGTCATAGGACGCTCAGCAGCAGTGAGGAAGATGAATTGGAGAAGGCCGATACTGGAGGCAGGGAGGTGCTTTGTGTATCTTGAGCATTTGCCAGGACCGGATGGAGGCCTGAGCTGGGGCAGTAATGGGGATGGACAATTGATTTCGAATCCGGATATTTTAAAAGGTGGAATAGCCAGGACCCAGCAACCATGGACTCGGAGGGCTTTGAGGGAGGGGCACGAGGCTGTCTAAGTATCTTCCTTGGCGGTTTCCCAGTTCAGGGAACCCAGGACGGGGCACATAGTCTCAGGACAAGTTAATGAGCTTATACATAGGCGGGTTTGGGTGTGCCCGTGTGGCCTCCTTGTAGAGGATCCATCAAGAAGCAAGTGCGTGGGGCAGGCACTAGGGAGAAGGAGTCATACTAAAATCATAGGTGAGTAAGAACGCCTAGATTCTTGTCCAGTGTATCACCCGCAATTGCACTGTGCGAAAGTAGAGACACCCTCCACATGTTCGTTTTAGGTGAAAATCACAATGTCGTGATTTGATGTATGTGCTCATTATGAAATGGTCGTCATGACAACGTTAAGTAACATCCCATCACCAGCCTTTTCTTTCCTTTCTATTTGGGGGGGAAGGGGGCGTGGGGACAGTTGACCTACGATGTGACGTTAGTTTCGGATGTAGAGCATCGTGCGATTCAACTTCTCTCTAGGTCATGTGGTGCTCACCACAGAAAGCTGCCATCTGTCACCACGTAACACTATTACGATACCGTTGACTCTGTTCCCCATGCGGTGCCTTTCACTCCCTGGCTGATTCATTCCATAATCGGAAGCCTGGGTCTCCTGCTTCCCTTCACCCGTGTTGCCCGTCTCCCCGCCCCCGCTTCCTTCTAGCAACCACCCGTGCGTTCTCTGTGTTTATAGGTCTGATTCTGGTTTTCGTTTGCTTGTTCATCTGTTTTGTTTTTTAGGTTCCACATATGAGCGAAATCGTATAGTATTTGTCTTTCTCTGACTTACTTCCCTCAGCATAATACTCTCTAGCTCTATCCGTGTTGTCACAAATGCAAGATTTCATCCTTTTCATCGCTGGGTAATATTCCATTGTGTATATATATATATATATATATATATATATATATATATATACATACCACATCTTCCTTACCCATTCGTCTATCAGTGGACACTTGGGTTGCTTCCATATCTTGGCTACTGTAAATAAAGCTGCGGTGAACGTGGGGGTGCATATATCTTTTCAAATTGGTGTTTTCACTTCCTTTGGGTAAATACCCAAAAGTGGAATGACTGGATCAAATGCTATTTCTAGGTCTAATTTCTTGAGGAACCTCCATACCGTGTTCTACGGTGCCCGTGCCTACTTGCGTCCCCACAAAAGACCCTGAATAGCCATTACCATCCTCTTCTATATTTGACCTGACAGAACATTTGGAAGGCTTATGCTACAGAAACCGTGGTGAGAGACGGAAGAGAGTGGGGAACAGATTCCCAATGGACATCCATTTTTTTTAAGTTTATTTATTTATTTTGAGAGAGACGGAGACAGCACAAGTGGGGAAGGGGCAGAGAGAGAGAGAGAGAGAGAGAGAATCCCAAGCAGGCTCCACGCTGCCAGCACAGAGTCCGACGCAGGGCTCAAGCCCACAAAGCTGCGAGATCGTGACCCGAGCGGAAATTAAGAGTCACTTGCTTAACCAAATGAGCCACCCAGGCGCCCCTCAATGGACATCCACTTTCAAGGGTACAGAGAAGGGGAGTCAGCACCAGCAGCTGTGGAGGAATGAAAGGCCTGGAGAAAGGGGGGGGTGTGTGAGGAGGGGGAGGGAACAAGACAAGCCAGAGGAAAAAGGGTTTTCTAGGGAAATGCAGAGGCTCGTAGGTTCACATGCAGCAGAGGGACACAGGGTGGGTTAAACCATGGCCTGTCATTTGGTGCCTTTATCAACGGTTATTTGTCAAGTGCAAATAGAGGTGAGAATTTGGAGGCGCTAACTAACATTGATTCTTCACGCGAGGGCGTTGGCTGTGCAAGAAAGGTAAGAACAGTACCCCGACTTGCTAGAGGGGGACAGGTGGCAGAAGAGGCTTCGTTTTGTTTCTCAGTTACGCCCAGAGGTGTGGCTAATCTGATGTCCCCAGTTAGGTTACGAGCTCCCTGAACAAGCAACCGTGTTTGTGAAAAGCGCTGGGCACAGCCCTGATGCTAATTCAGGACGGGAAGATTCACATGCTGATTTTCGTCACCCAGTGATTCAGACAAGACTCACGGTCTGCACCCAAATTTAAAATGTGATTTCTTAATAGTTTAGAAATATGTGACCACACCCATTTCATAAGGGGAGAAGGCGCATTTTGTGACGCTCGTGAACAATAATGAATCTGTTCAAAATATTGTGATTCGCTAGACGCTTCGCCTCTGGCTCTGGAGATTTTCTTTTATTTAGACTTATTTTAAAGTGTAACAAGATATTTTGTGCCTGCTTTTCTCTGCACACCGGCCTTTCTTCTACATTCATCTGTCAAGCAACATTTTTGCAACCACAGTGCTCGGACCATATGTTCCCCTTCTGTAGTGTTTTGACTTTTTTTTGGTGGGGTACATGGTACTTAGGGAGGGTCTCACCGTTCTCAAATACCGAGCAAATATACTCATTAGGCTTAAAAATGAAATCAGCTCTTTCTGGGCAATTCCTTGATCAAAAAATATCATACCCTACCACTGCTCCTAAATTGAAAGGTGTGTGTTGTTTTATTCTAGGCAAAGCATGTCCCCCCAGAACATGACAGTCCACATTTAAAGTTTCTGTTTGTACTAGGATGTGTCGTCCAAGCTCAGAAAAGTGTTAGAACTGATTACAAATCATGGCAAATGGACTCTGTTTCCAACTCCCATTTTTAATTTAAACTTGTACCAAATCCAGTAGGGTTTCCAGACATTTATATAAAGATACACTATGGACGTGATAAGAAAGAGACCCTCAAATAAGAAAATATGCCCTTCAGGGGGTGCCTGGGTGTCTCCATCGGTTAAGCGCCCGACTCTGGGTTTCAGCTCAGGTCATGATCTCGCAGTTCGTGGGTTCGAGCCCTGCATCAGGCTCTGCATTAACAGTGTGGGGCCTGCTTGGGAGTTTCCCTCTCTCCTCCCTCTCTCTGCCCCTGCTCTCTCTCTCTCTCTCTCCCTCTCTCAAAATAAACGAACTTAAAAAAAAGAAAATATGCCCTTCAAAATAATGAAGAGAATAAAACAATCTGGTGAGCTGATAGATTACATAACTGAAGCCTCTCTTGAATAGAGGTTTGTAAGTAGTCATTCGTTCATGTGTAATGATTTCTGTGGTTTCGGTGTGCATTTTCCTGAAGTGAAGTTGGTGGTAAACATTAAAAGATGTTTAGATCTCCAAATAAAAAAGACTGGTTATGTCAGCGAAATTCCATTTCACGCCAAGGTTTCTCAACAGGAAGCGACCAATGAAATGTCACTTCTGGGTGTTGCCCCTCGTGTGTACCTGAGCATGTATATGTTCTGTAGCAGCTCAGTATTTTCAGAGTGCTGTGACAAATGGTTCTCTCTTTCCCAACCAATGTCCAGTTACTAGAATTTGTACAGCTAGCCTCACCTGATTCACTAGGGTGTTTTTCAGACTGACACAGTCTGTCACCTTCCTAGAGGGATACGACGCGCAGTGTTATTAATTCTATGACCTTGTTCTAAATTAGATACTTGAAAAACTCCGCATTTCAAACGAGCCCTGCGACGCATGTATAACATAGCCAGAAAGAAAGCTGTCAGTGCAAGTTATATCTCAGCTCTAATATTAAACCTCAGCTTTCACAGATCTCGTAATATCTGAGCTGTGACTGTTTGCCTCAGGCATCAACGTGGCATTTAAAACACATTTTTTTTTTTAACCGTGTGGACATTTCGCTTTGTCAGAATGTTTACTTCTTGTGTAATGCTTAGAAATATCACACTTTTTAAAAAATTTTTTTTTCAACGTTTATTTATTTTTTTTTGGGACAGAGAGAGACAGAGCATGAACGGGGGAGGGGCAGAGAGAGAGGGAGACACAGAATTGGAAGCAGGCTCCAGGCTCTGAGCCATCAGCCCAGAGCCTGACGCGGGGCTCGAACTCACGGACCGCGAGATCATGACCTGGCTGAAGTCGGACGCTTAACCGACTGCGCCACCCAGGCGCCCCAGAAATATCACACTTTAACAGAACCATCCAATTTTGTCACATTCCACGGGTCAGAAGTCTCTTTGTGTCTGAGGAGGTCGTCTTTCCTTCTTTCCGTGTCTAGGCTCCTACATACTTTGTCACCCATTTTGTATTGGTTGTTGGTTGGTTGGTTGGTTGATTGGTTCATCGATTAGGTAATCAAATTGACTGCCCAGAAAATACATTCTAAACACCCAAAAAAACCCATTTTTTATTTTATTTTTTATTTTTTTCAACGTTTATTTATTTTTGGGACAGAGAGAGACAGAGCATGAACGGGGGAGGGGCAGAGAGAGAGGGAGTCACAGAATCGGAAACAGGCTCCAGGCTCCGAGCCATCAGCCCAGAGCCCGACGCGGGGCTCGAACTCACGGACCGCGAGATCGTGACCTGGCTGAAGTCGGACGCCGAACCGACTGCGCCACCCAGGCGCCCCTAAAAAAAAACATTTTTTTTCCCTTAGAATTCTTGCTTACAACTTTCACTCGGGGAAATTAAGGAAGGTAGACACACAAGTAAAGGACAAAAGAAAGCAGTGGCAGGTAAAAAGAGAGATGCTGAGTTGAAAGGTGAGCGAGTTCATGAAATTTAAACTATGTGGCAATAGTGCCTCTCCCAGATGAGACAAACACGTATTTTCGTACGTGAAGTACTTCGTGTTTTAGACTCACATACATATTTGATATCATTAACTCTCTTTGCACACGATATTCATGATTGATGTTTGCATAACCCCGTAGACTTTGCAAAGTGCTCTCACCTCTTATTTTCTCAACCACAAGGTAAGTGCCTTCAGACCCAGAGGCAAGTCTGTATGTTCCTGACACATCAAGGATTTGGACACATCCGAGTCAATGATTCTTTGAGCTGTTAGGGATCGGTGGGGTGTTGAAACTCAATATCACACCTGCAGACACGGACATATGACAGCCGATAGTCCGTTTTCAGGAGAGGCGGTAAGAAAGAGGCACAGGCTTAGGCATCTGAGTTGGCTCAGTCCCCCCAGAGCAAAACCACTTCCCAATGAAGTAAGCAGAGATGTCGCTAAGAAGTCCCCGAGTTGCGTTGAGAGTGTGTCTGCCGCTGAAGGACCGTGACTTTCTATTATCTCTCCAAGGCGACGCCCCTCTTGGGAAGTGCTAAACTGATGGGGGGCGCCAGGTGGGGGTCTCCCCGGGCCCTCCCAACCAGAGTAGCCTGCTGAAAGGGTGAGCAAGGGAAGGGTTCAGGGACCCACTGTCTTATCTCTCCGGGACCCACTTCATGTCTCTTCATCTTTTTGACACATTAATGACCCGAGGACTCCTGCATTATATCACATCTTGTCCAATTCTTCAAATAGCCGGTTTCTTAGTATTTGTAACCCTGTGATAAATCAACGTGCAGCTCTCCCGAAACACCCTTCGTGAAATGACACCTCCTGTTTTTAAAAAAATGTTAAGATAAATATCTTAATTTTTTTTTTAAGCATTTATGTAGAGGAAGTTAGATCTGGCCATCTGTTGCCACGTAGCTAGCCAGTAATGTAGTAAATACAATATGAGGACCTGAATCTATTTCCATTCACCGAACTCATGAATCAGGTGGCCGAAGGGGCTGTATGGCACCAGTCACCTTTTTAATTTGTATTATGGTAAGAGAAGGCTAATCCTGGGACACTTCATTCCTTTTTGAACACCAAATGACAAATTGAAATATAACTTACTGGGGGGGGGGCTTTTAAAAAATCCATTGTGGTGGAGAAAATATGCAAATTCATGGGAGATGCAAAATGGTTTGACATGCGTTTGTACATATGGGAATTCAGGAGCGGGAGGGGCGGGGGTTTCTTTTGCTCTTCCTCCAGTGAATTTGTTAGAAGCTTGGTATTTTAAGATCTGAGAGTCCAAGATTCTCTCCTGCCGGTAGTTTTGACTGGAATGTGCTGTACCACCAGGCTTTGCCTACCTCCAGATCTGATAGAAGACAAGAGATTCTCAACCCTTTTCTTAGATGCTTGGGGCAAGAAACCATTCGTTACTTATTCAGGTTACCATCTACAGCCAAGCCTAAATAATTAAAAATAATTACTTCATTCAACAAGTATTCATTAAAGGCTCACTCTACGCCAGGCATTATGCTTGGAAATGAAAAGACAGCAATGAACATAATAGTATTATTCCCCGTTTTCATGGCTCTTACAGTCATAAAGGCCACCTGAATCTGAGCACTCCTGTTTGAAAATTTAAAAAATTAAAAAAAACTATTGTCTGAAGACCTCGTTTCTTTGAAATGCATATACAACCTTTTAACCAAATGTGAGGTTACTTTCCTACATCTTTCGGCTATACCTGTTTACTTTTTTTTTTTTTAATTTCTTTAATTATACACCTTTCCACGTCAACAGAAGAAAGTATGGGGTATGTAGCCAATGCTGTCTGTTTTCCTTTTCCTGTTTGCTTATAGATTGAAGGAAGAAAAAGTGAGAATTTCTTCTGTTGTCTTAACACGTGCCTCATTACCATTTCCAGATTTAAGTTAGTCCCAAATAAGAAAACAATCTTTCTACTTCTGCTGACAAAGCTAACTCTGTGAAGCCTGAATCAGCACTGGCAGGAGCTCCCGGTAAAACAGGTGTCTGGTCATGTTCACCAGCTGATACTGGTGGTGGCCCTGGAGGTGTGTGCACCCCCATCCCGCAGAGGTTTCCACTTGGCTTTGAGAAGCATCGGACAGCAGCCATCACTGGGTAGATGTGGGCTCCAGTTCTAGGAAAATCAGAAATGTCTTGTGTATAGTATCATCATTCCGTTACGCCATTTTCATATTTGGAGTTTCACATCTTCTGAGTCAAATCTCGCTCAGCACTGACATAGAATTATTTAAACAAGACAGACATATTATGTTAAAGTTTGTTTTTATTTTCGTTGGGCATTCATACCGTCTTCCTTAACTTAAGAACTGAAGAAACCTCAAACATGAGTTACATAACCAAATTCCCGCTCACTCACAGCGTCCTAAGACGCCGGGCTGTAGAATAATCCTGAAGATTCGTAGATTCTTTAGAAAAGGATGAAAACTACATAGTATCCTTTACGTGATAGAGCCTGTTATGGAATATCATCTTTAATACTTAGAAGTTAGGCTCCATCCTTTGTCCCACAAAATAACCAAGGGACAGCTACAGTGGTAATTTTCACTCGTGTTTTGGCAGAAACCCTCACTTTTAAGGTTAGAAATTCTTAATGTGACACACAGTGTGTGTTTAATATCCACTGATTGGCAGAAGCGATGAATCGAGTAATACTCGAACATTTTTGTGTTTTATTCAATACAACAATATTTGCAGTACATCTGAAGAATCAGAGTACGGACATGTTTGACATTAATTCATATACTTGTTAATAACTCGTATACGCCCATGGATGGGGTGGCTTCTCATAATAACTCTGGGGTACCACAGCAGCTCCAAAGGCGCGGGGGTGCTGTGGAGTGGAGAAGCGGGTTTCTCAAGGTGGAGCTGTGTATGGATGCTTTTAAAAACAAACAAAAGGGGCGCCTGGGTGGCGCAGTCGATTAAGCGTCCGACTTCAGCCAGGTCACCATCTCGCGGTCCGTGAGTTCGAGCCCCGCGTCGGGCTCTGGGCTGATGGCTCAGAGCCTGGAGCCTGTTTCCGATTCTGTGTCTCCCTCTCTCTCTGCCCCTCCCCCGTTCATGCTCTGTCTCTCTCTGTCCCAAAAATAAATAAACGTTGAAAAAAAAATTAAAAACAACAACAACAACAAACAAACAAACAAATATTACTGGACCCCTGGAATTGTAGACTTGGTGATTAACTCCTTTGCACTCAGAACCCTTGTCTAACCATAAAATCAAAAGAAATTAACAATCAAATACAGGCTACAAAATCAATTAAGATCAAATTAACGAAACCAATTTAATGTGGCAAAACATGTTGTTTGGCTGCAATTAATTTACCACTCAAAATGTAATATAGTATCAATGCTATGGTAACGGGGCTTCTGATCTCCTCATGTCTATATGTTTCAAGTGCCAGGTGATAGTTTTCTGGTAGAACGTTAGTAAAGCCTTCATTTCTTCCTTGGATTTAGTTGGTACACATAAATCATTACTTATGAGTCTATTTTATAGTCTTCAGTAATATTACTTGTCACTGTTGCCAAAAAAAAAAAAAAAGAGGGGGAGGGCTTATAGAGGCGCCCGGGTGGCTCAGTCGGTTGAGCATCTGACTTCGGCTCAGGCCATGATCTCGAGGTTGACGAGTTCAAGCCCCGCGTCGGGCTCTGTACTGACAGCTCGGAGCCTGGAGCCTGCCTCGGCTTCTGTGTCTCCCTCTCTCTCTGCTCCTCCCCCTGCTCATGCTCTGTCTCTCTCTGTCTCAAAAATAAATATAAACATAAAAATTTTTTTTAAAAAGGGTTATGTTAATTTTTTTAGATTATGATCTGAATAAAAGCAATTCCTGTAGAGAATTTGCAGAATCTTACAAACATGTTCCAGCACTCCCCTACCCTTGTTCCCAATGACCATAGGCACCAGTTTGAAACCCCTACAAGGTAGTGAATGTTGTTCTGAACCCGTACTAGGTCAAAGGGTAGTCTCTGTGAGTATAGTGCAAAGGTTTGAAATTCAGTGTTATATTGTAAAGCATTTAAGTGTCCATTTTGAAGGCGGCCTGAGTAGCTCAGTTGGTTAAGTGGCTGACTCTTGATTTCAGCTCAGGCCTTGATCTCGGGGTCGTGAGTTCGAGCCCTGCGTTGGGCCCCACACTGGGCATGGATCCTACTTAAAAAATAAAAAATAAAATAAATGCCAAGTTTGATTTTCCTACGTCGTGTATCTCAGGTTCACTACTCACCCATGTTGTTCCCTTGTGCAAAGTAGAAACAGACACCCCTCCCAGCAGACACAACCCCAAGCTGTTGTTCTTGGCTTAGCCACAGGGGCCAGGCAGGATTCCAGCCCCACGTGCCCCTGGCTCGTGCCTTCATGCTACGACAACCTATACAACTGTACATGACAGACCCCATGTATTAAAAAGTTAAGGAAGCAAGATTCCTCCCCTTAATTTTGTTCTCCAAAGAAAAGAAATCCTGACTCTCAAATTGACTCATTAGCTAAGTTAAACCTCTCTGTGATGTCGTATTTACTTCAGTTTAATTAAGTCAAATGCACTGGGAGACTCTCCATGCAGTTTCCCTCAGGAGATTATTCCTGGTGACCTCATCTTAAATAAAAGACACGTTCTCCTCATGAGCGGCATTTCCACGTTATTTCACTAATTTCGGTTCATTTTTCCCATTTTCCCCCCATTGGATATAATTGTCCGAGTAATCAAACCCTAATTGCACGTCCCCCCACACCTTGTTTATCTCGCTTTACTTGAAAAGCCTATTTCCTTACTGTATGTGACATCGTGGTTTATGAGAAATGTATTTTGGTCGTCTGGATAACCAAATATACATTTCTTATATATATTCGGTCTTAGCCCATGGCTCCTACCACCCTTAGAACTTCCTGTGATGAGAGCAATGAAGGTATCTTTTCTTATCTTGATGAGGTGATCTTTGGAACGCCTTTAGGTAAGCTCAGGTCGGGGGCTGGTTGCCAAGAGAACCAACCAGTGGTGCAGGGTTGGAATGTCCGGTCCTACCTCCGACTTCCTGAGGGAGGAGCTGGGCTGGAGATTGAGTCAGTCAATGGCCTATGGTTCAAGCGATCCTGACTATAGGATGAAGCCTCCATAAAATCTCGAAAGGGCAGTGTTCACAGAGCTTCTCCAGGTTGGAGAACGTGGTGACTTGGGGGAGTGGTGAGTCTAGAGAGGTCACGGAAAGCCCCTTCCCATAACACCTTGCCCTACGCACCTCTTCTGTTGGGATGTTCATCCGTATCTTTGTCATATCCTTTTATAATAAGCTGGTGGGGGGGGGGCTGGGTGGCTCAGTCAGTTAAGCATCCGATTCTTGATTTCCGCTCAGGTCATGACCTCAGGGTCGTGAAACAGAGCCCCACATTGGGCTCCGCACTGGGAGTGGAGCCTGCTTAGGATTCTCTCTCTCCCTCTCCCTCTCGCTCTTCCCCTCCCCTACTCACACTCACTCTTGCTCTCTTTCTCAAAAAGAAAAAAAAAAGAGTTGATAATCCAGTAAGAAAAATCTTTCTCTGAGTTCTAGTAAATTAATCTAACCCAAAGAGGAGGTCGTGGGAACCGCTGGTTTATAACGTGGGCTTTCAACTGGTCTGATGTGGGTGGGGGTCTGAGGAGCAGTCTTGTACGGATGAGCCCTTAACCGTGGGATCTGATGCGGTCCCTGGGTAGATAATGTCAAAATTGACTCGAATTGCCAGACACGCAGTTGGTGTCCAAGCATTGCCTGTTGCTGTGGGGGAACCCCCAAACCACACTGGAACTGGTGACCAGAGCCACCAATTTACGTCTGATGGGGACTAGAAAGGAGTATTTTCCCCGCGGCAGCATTTCTCTCAGCAGTGTAGGGCCATATATATATATATATATATATATATATATATATATATATAGCTTAGTTTAAATAAAGTGTTCTTTTCATATTGCTAGAGCATGGTGAATAGGAATACATCATGGAGAATTATGTAATACTGTTATCTTGAATATTGCTCACTGAGCTTTTAAATGCTACTTACGGGTCATTTCTCAATGTGCACGTCATTGAGAAAGCCCGTTCTGACCCAGGGAGAAGGGAGGAGGAGGACAATTTATCAAGGACCTGTGGCGGAGAACTCTAAGATGACACCTGGAGGTAGAAATCAGAAAGTCCAGGAGGATTTAGAGCTTCAAGAATGTAATTGTAATTTAGTAGTGTGGATGTCGTTTCAAATCTTCGACAGGTATGTGCATAATAAAAGCCTGATATCTAGAAGAGAGAACAGTGGAAGCATTCCAGCGTGTGTGTGGGTGTGTGGGTGTGTGGGTGTGTGTGTGGGGGGGGGGGGGGAAGAGAGGCTATTCCATCATGTGTGGGTGCGCGCACATACCTAAGCATACTGCAGAGGCAACTTGAGATTTGAGCATCAGGGCTTGATATATAGAAACGGATCGTTGCTGTTACGCGATTGTGAGCTCATATAGTAAATCCTCTCTTCTCTAAGCTTCATAACCAGCAGAATTATGCAGAGGCAATTTTACTTAGTGGATTATGGCCATTTATCACAGAGTAAATCTTTGCAGATCCCGGCAAAAGGAATAGAGAACTAGAAGCCTTCTACCTTTGGATGGAGCCTGCCACCCAAAGAGTCCAAGCCTGAGTACCTCCCTCAGACCTCCCTTTGCATGCATAATGACCTCCTCTGGGCAAGCAGATCAGCAAGTGTGTGCCCAAGGCACGTCCTTTTCTAGGCTGCCTTCCTTGGTGTTGGCATACATTCATTCAAGCTGCCTTAAGGTCACCTAAGCACTAGGACGCAAAAGTTACGGAAACCCCATCTCCAAAGCTCTGAAAACACACGCAAATCTTAAAAGGGACGTTTGCTGAAATGCTACCATGCAAACTGACCCTAGCTTCATCCCTGTCCTCCCCCATGTGATAAGTGGTTTTAGAGGACAGAGAAACTGGGCAAAGGATGGGGAAAAACACATATCAGCTTTATCTCCTTCCCCCTCATTTAGAGAAGGAAGCTTAGCACGAGTTGTCACTCACACGAATCTCGGGCAAATTGCTGGCGTTCGCTCGGGGAAAACTGAAGTGCTTCGTTACCGCCATTGAGGCAGAGGTCTCCCATTCCTTGTCCCTCCCCTGCGGGGGAGGCTGCAGGGCTTGAAGCATGAAAAGTAATGGAAATTCCCCAAATATTTTGGAGTCCTCCTAGATTCTGTCCTGGACTTGGAGACGAGTTGTCCCCTCCCCGTCACATTCTGCTCCAGGAGGATTCTCCTTTCACTGTGAATGCTTTGCTCTCTGATACCTTTAAGGGTGGAGAATCCCTTGAGCCACTGACGCTGAAGATGATGATTGTTCATTCCTTCAGCACGCTTATAGTCGTTCTGTCCGGTGTTTGAACCTCTGGTGACAAAACCCTTTTCAAAGCAACGTTCACTCTATTAAAAGAGTGGATTCTGTCTTCAAATGCTTGGCCAGCTATTTATTTTCCAAGCAGGCCAATCAGGGTTCCAGGGTTGCCCTGTTCAAAAGAACAAACATGTTCATCAAGAGTGGTCGGTCACTGTTAGCTAGGCTTTTTCATTCGGAAGGAATAGAAAAGCTCCATTAGGTCATCTCAGTTCGTGGGAGATTGTTTTAACGAAAAGCATAGCAATAGGGCAGCCCAAGAGCAGTCGCTGTCTACACCCCTTCGTGGTGGGCCCCCCAGGACCTGGACAGTTCTTTCCCATCTCGTTGCCACTTTAGCCACAGGTGTTCGTGACTTCTGGCCATCTCTTCCTTTTCCTGGAGCAAGGTGGACAGTCAGTTTGTACTCTTCTCCAGTTACTAAAATGCCAAGTGAAAGAAGGCATTGGTCCTAACAAATGAATATTGACTCTTTTGGGGCTGACCTTTTATACCAAGTCATCTCGTAGGATTCTGGCCAACCTAAGTGATGGCAGTCAGGTACCCCTTCTTGGTCCCTTTCATTAGATCTGGATGTTTTGAATGTGCAGAACATGAGCCCTGCACAGGGCACTGCCTGTGGCTGCCTTCTCCAGCAAGGCAAAGGGCCAGGGTCATTGTCCTCAGAAAGCACGTCAGAGGTGGCGCGTACCGTGACCGACCCTCCCGGTGTAACGTCAGGCCATAACAGGACTATATGCACAAGGACAAACTATAATCATCTTGTGATTCCAATCTAGTGTCTAAGACTGGATGGCATGTTTGCATATAGATTTGTAACATAGAGGATATGGCTCAGGTTCTCATAAAAATATGGACTGGAAAACGTCAATCTTTTCCACCTAAGGCTTTCAATCTAGCGTTTTGCTTTTCATGAACTTGGATGGTGATGGCACACGGGATAATTATAGGAAGGGTAGAGTAACAATTTATAAGAACTGAAAGATGTGCTTAGCCTTTAGGGAACGTTAGATAAGGCTGGATGGTGGCCAGGAGTCAAATTTAAAAAGAGGACTACTATTAATTAGGCAGGCAGAGGAACAGAAAATAATGATTCTGGATAGCATCCTGATGATAGGAAGTGAGGGGCTGGGCAGCTATCAGAAGGAAGAATTATCCAGTAGACAGTCATTATCTTAGTGCCTATTCTTTTATGAAATATATAGCCAGCTGGAAATTCAGTTGGGAGATAGCGAGGAGGGGGCGGGGGGAGAAATATTTACATTCAGTCTGTATCATTTTTGGATTCCCATATTTACAGTGCTCGGCTGTGAGTGTTCCTGATGAACTATGGCCTTCTGTGTTTCGTGTAGTCGCGTTTGAGGCGGAGCAAGTGAAATACGTTCAGTCTACGTGCCTTATGAGCTGGACTGTGGGCTGAAAAGGCAAGGCTGTCAGCGGTCTGTTGCTTTGCTCGTGGATTGTCTGTGTGATGTCAGGAACCCCGGTTTCGAGCGCGTTGTCATGTGGTCTCCCTGCATCCCTTGTCCAGGTGGGCGGCACCGGATGCACAGGTGTTTTTGCGCTGCGGGTCCGGGCAGGTGACTAGAAGCGCCCCGTGCGGGGGTTCAGATGCCTTCGCACCCACCAGAATCAAATCCGCTCTGCATTAGAGTTGCATTAGAGTTGGCAAGTGTAAGGATTCAATTTCACGATGTAAATTTTTTTCGCGGGCTTAATTAATGACAAATTCTTTGCTCTCCCTGTGCCCCGAAATACATGGGGCACAACGGCAGCTGTGGGGCCATGGTTAGGTGACAAAGCAATGCAGAATGTGAATGGATTTTGCCTATGGTTTCGTGACCATGAGATGACCTTATACTTCAAGTTTACTTTTATCTTGTAACAGTCCAAACCCCATGGATTTTTCAATGGAATAAACACATTTTTATAGCCATCACGGGCTTGCTGCTTTGATAAGCAAATCTGCAGTGGGTTCCAAAATAGCATTTGTCAACTTCAAGGAGCTTTTGATCACGTTACGGAGAAAGGCAATCATAAAAATCACAACTGTCATAGCAATGAACATTTATTGCATGTTAAAATGTTTTCAGTGTATTTCTAGGCATACACAAAAATATCATAAATGATTGTCTCGCTTTCACAAAGGAAAAAAATAGGGTCAGTGGGGTTAAGTGACAAGCCCAAGTAACCAGATACAAGATTCAAATTTAGGTTATCTGCATGTCAATCCGCATTTTTCTGTTATAATATCATCTTCAATAGGCAAAGGGGTGAAAGAATAAACAACAACTCTATGAGTAATCGCTCTAGGAATCCAGAGAGAGGAAAGTTCAACACGAAAGGTCGATTAGTCCTATACTTGCTTGATAGCCTTTATAGGAGAAAGTGCTAGGATGCACACATACGTACACATGATGATATCTACACACACACAGACCTGTACGCGTATATACTCATAGCCATGACGATATGTACCTAGATATGCATACACACACATACCCATGTATGATGATATAGATCTGCAACGTAGATACACATAGACGCATACACACATATTATAGAAAGAAAGAGAAAGCAAAAATTGAAGTCCTTTAGGAGTATATAGTCTAAGAAGAAATACCCATGCCATACCCACGGGGAAAAACAATGCCCTTCATTAGAGCTGACACGTAGACCAGCACCGAGCCTCCCCTGCTAAAATTGCAGGTGTTGCCTTTAGATAGAAGGGCCCCTGTGTCCACCCTCCTTGATTCGTCTCCACTGCTGTTCTATAGCAGAGCTGTTAAGATAGGCTAACAGATAAAAGTGCACCCATCGGTTTAACACGTAAGGGTAGAAATGGTGCTTTCTTGTTTTGGTCAGTAAGGAAAGCTCAGACCGCAGTTACATCTTGGTCCTGGCTGTCTCAGAGCACTGTGTGGGAGGAGGGCAGGGGTGACTATTCACCGCAGCCCCGCCAGCCTAGTCACTAGAATCAGTGGGAACACAGAAGGAAGGTTCAGCTTTCTTCTCTTGGGTTGAGCAACCGTATTTTCACGATGTCTTGAGTCAAGGCTCTTTGGTATCACAAAACTAACTCAGAAGTTTCTTAGGATCTGAAAGCAACAGAGAAGAGGTCCTTAAAATAGGCCTGATGTCAGGAGCCAGAGGCCCTCCTACACACTTTGTTTAGTAGAAATGATATTTTTTTCCTTTGCCAGTCTGGTTTTATTCACTTATTTATATTATGTTATGCATAATACTTCCTTCACCTCCTATTCATTTGTATTATCCATTCGTTAATCACTCACTGTGGTTTTATTTTTTTTTCATTCATTTAACAAATATTTATTCAGTTCCCTACTTTGTGCCGGGTAATGGGGTGTATTTCACTGATTATAGCCACTGAAGTGCTGATGTCCGTTCTGACATCCCTGAAGGGAATTCTTTCTTGACAAGACAATCCTTCGAAGGTCATTGTGCAAATAACAGCTTGGTAGTTTGGAAATTCTGGAACCACTACTCGAAGGGAAAACAAAAACTTTTCTTCTTAATGTGGTTTTGTTCCCCGCTGCCTCTGGGTACTCAAAAATATCAACATGCTCCTGCGAGAGACTATATATTCTTCCCCAGGAAATGAGACCTTGGTTATAATAGTCTGGCTATACGCCCTTTAGCGTCTTAAATATAACACAAGGTTCAATTATAAAGGAGTGTGACCGGTTTTCTTATGCTACTCATAAACTGATGGTGATCCCAAACCGGGAGCTTCTAGTTTTTCTGTGTGTGTGTATGTGTGTGTGTTAGACCAATGCCAGTATTATAAATGCATAGCTTTCTAAGGTGATTCTTTTGAATAGGAAAATAATTCCTAGCACAAATTCTGATATTTTGTTAATAATCAGTTTCAAAGTGGGGCACCTGGGTGGCCCAGTCAGTTAATCGTCCAACCAGCTCAGGTCATGATCTCACGGTTCATGAGATCGAGCCCCAGGTCAGGCTCTGTGCTGATATCTCAGAGCCTGAAGCCTGCTTCAGAGTCTGTGTCTCCCTCTCTCTCTGCCCCTTCCCCACTCACACTCTGTCTCTCTCTGTCACAAAAATAAATAAACATTAAAAAAATTTTTAAAGTAGTCATCAATTTCAAAGCATCAAATAGGGGGCTCAATACAGTCCAGAGTATGATGTTTGCTATATAATTGGACCTAAGCTTCCGGAATCAGTATTCAAGTAAGAATAGCAGGGAAAATACTGAATTGCCTGTTTCTGGAAAGAGTCAATTGTTAGTGGCGGTATCTGCTTCAGGGCTGCTTGGGATCTGCACGAAGTGACAGGTTCCCTTGCCACACTCTTCGAAGTAGTTACGTGTCAAAGAAGTTAGCCGTCTGGAAATTGTGGTTTTTAAAGTTGAGTTCAGAATGACGGCTGTTTCCGGAGCACGAGAGCCAAGCCCTTCAGTGCCCGCCATCAACAATCTTCATAAAAGTAGTCATTTTGTTGGTCTCCTCTACTTTAAAAGCACTTAGCTAAGCCTCGATGTCACAGAAGTGGATACTTAAAATTAGGGTCATATATAAAAATATCCCATCTATAAAATGACATGTTTTATAACGACCGAGTTAAATTGCCTACGGTAGTGTTTTGGGAAACAGAAGGGGCAGGGGGACAGACATGATGCCTGACTTCTATAACCAAGGGAGAATCACAAGTTTTACCTAAATTCAGAGATGTTGGAAGTAAGCTCTGACAGCATGGGTGAAGCACTACACCAAGGAAAATATTTCACTTAGCGAAGCAGTTGAAAAGCGAGACGGTTGTCCAATTGATTGAAAAAGAGACGACTGGAATGGGCAGTTTTCAGAGAATATGTGACTAAGAGGGAGCTGAGAAATTACCTCCTCATTTGACACGTTGGGGCAATCGTAAGGTAGGAAGCTCAAGGTTGAATCAAGGGTTGATGGTAACCTCTGATGCACAGCCAGAACCACTCGTCTGCTTCTTCCTACTACTGATGTTGTCTTTTTAAATTCAAACTTCATGCGTATTATTACTGTGGTTTAGAACTTACTAGGTGTGAGATTAAAAGCAGGTGTAAAGCATGAGAATTTCAAATGTTGACTTCAGCACTCCATAGTTACCTTCCGCAGTAGTGAAACTCTTCCTTCAAAAAAAGACACGAGTGTCCTTCTGTGACTTGGATGTGAGAGGCAGGAGGGTGTTTTGTGGGCAAATCTTACACACTCACAGCCAAGACTGGAAACGTTCTGATCTTGGGCAGCGCTTTCTCAGGATCCTGATGAAAAGAACAGTTGGAGATGTATTGGGGAGAGTTCATTCCAACCTGCCTTTCCACAGAGGCCAGGAAGGCTAAGAAACAGCTCAGTTTGCTTCTAATTTAGTCAGACTCCTCCAACAAGCTGGCAGATCCTACTCAGAATCAATCTCGTGTTAGGCTGGGGTTGAATGCTAAATCACAGCTCTCCTCCTGGAGGGATTCTGGCAGGAACAAGGCTCGTGTGTTGACCCTATGGGGTCCCAGGGCTTTTACCAATTGCATTGCTCTACCCTGAGTGACCTTTCTAGACAGGAACCAACATCTCAGCATCTCAGGATGAGCAAGGGAGCCAAATGTAGAAGTCATGGCCTTCCGCCTCGGCCCGGGCCTAAGCCTGGGGATTCAAGAGGGCACTTGGGTCCATTAAACGGCAGATTCGAGCAAATTAAATGAGAGAAACTGAACACTGTCACAGCCTCAGCTCCCCTCTGCAAATTCCCCACTATATCAGCTGGTGTAGTTAGTCGCAATATTTTCAGTTTGTACCATTTAGCAAGGCGTGGGCTTTGCAGAAATCAGACCCTTTCTCATTTTTCCAGAGACAAAAATCTAGACTACAGGCAAGAGAGGCATGTTATCTTGTCAAAGTTATTGTTAAAGATTTTGAATGACCTAGAAACGATGTACAGAATCACGTATTTTTAATGAGGACCTCACAGGGTGATGAAGAAAAAAGAAATATAACAAATGAGAGCATTTCGTCAGGACTCTGAGGATATGTGAGGCTCGACATTTCAGTACGATGGTATTTCATGTTGATGATACACCGTTATGATTTTCAGGTGGCACAATATTAATTCATATTTGTTGTTATTCTTACCTGTCAAAGTATTAATCAAGGGAGGAGTTAATTATCAGAGAATATAAATTAATCAGACAGAGAACAGTGGTCAAGGCCTCGTTGGGTGCCCATCGTGTGCATAATATTCTAGCATTCGTTTATAAGAGCACCAAACAAATTTAAAGCATTGTCTCTGCCTTCCAGGCGCTAATAATTTTGGAGAGAGATAAGACATGTAAGAGAGGAGTAGAGTACAGTCAAGTGGAGTACAGGCAGAATTTGATTAAATGCTGAATTGAGGCCAGAGGGAATAAATGCCTGAGCACATCTTCAGAGACAAAGCAGATACCATGCGTTGGACTTTAAAAGGGAGACGGGGATTGAAGAAGCAAGGGTATTTGGAGAAGAAAAGAAGTCACTCAAGAACTGAACAGCTGGATTAGCTTTTCACTTGTTGAGGTTCTTTGGATGATACAAACCACCATTTCTTTGTTCTTCCTCATTAATGCTCACTGTCCCCAATTTCTCTGTTCTCGTTTCCTCTTACAGCACCTGGGTTCACGTTTTTGCCTTCACGCTTCCCTGAGATTGCTTTTGCTGAGATCTCTAATGCTTTCCATCCTATTACATCTAAGGGCCAATTCCTACATCTTGTCTTTTGTTTTTTAATTTTTTTTTAAAGTTTATTTATTTTTGAGACAGAGAGAGAGATAGAGCATGAACGGGGGAGGGTCAAAGAGAGAGGGAGACACAGAATTGGAAGCAGGCTCCAGGCTCTGAGCCATCAGCCCAGAGCCCGACACGGGGCTTGAACTCACGGACCGCGAGATCGTGACCTGAGCCGAAGTCGGACGCTCAACCGACTGAGCCACCCAGGCGCCCCCTATATCTTGTCTTTCTAGACCTGTCAGCATCATCGGTGATGGTAGGACCCAGCCCCCTTCCACTGGCAGGCTTTCCTCACATGCCTGCCTTCCAGAGCAACGCTTTCTGCTGGTTTCCCTCCAGAGTCACTGAGAACACACTCCCGATCTCCTTTCAAAGCCCCTGATCTGTAGCATGGGACTGCCTCAGAGCTAGGTCCTTGGCCCTCTCTTCTCCATCTACACCAACTCCCTTGGGGTTTCCTCTGGTCTCATGATTTTAGATACCAAGTATGCAGAGATAACGTCCAAATTTATGTCCTGAGCCAAGACCACTCTTCCAAATTCTGTAATCACGTCTCTAACTACTCTTTGACATTCCTACCTAAATGTCCAACATCTGTCCAAAACTGAACTTCTCGCCCATGCCCATTAAAATTTTGCTCTACCCTCAACCTTTCCATCCAAGTTGATGGCTACAGCCGTCTTCCTGGTTGCTTAGTCTAGGGCCCTGGAGCCATTCTTGACCCTTTCTTTCTCTTGTCACCTACATCTGGAAATCTTAAAAACAATTTCTAGCATCAGGCCACGTCTTGCCACTTCCACTAGTATCACTTTGGTTCGGTACTGCCATGGTAAGTCTTCTGGTCCATTCCAATAGCCTTCGAATAAACCCGTGCTTCTGTTTTTTCCCACTCGAGCTCTATTCCCGAAGCAGAAGCCAAAATCTTTTAAAATGAAGGGCCACGTAACTCATCTGCTCAAAATACCTTACTCGTTCCCAGTGTCTCTTGGAGTGAAAGCCCAAATCCCTACAATGACCTGCAGGGCCCTCATGATCTGGGATCCTGTTACCTCTGCCCTCATCCCCTCGAATGGTTCTGCTCGGCGCTCTCCCCGATCCAGCCACAGTGACCTCCCCTCTTTTTTCGAACACATCAGGTAAGCTTGTGCCTCACAGCCTTTTCGCCGACGGCTTCCTGTGCCTGGACGGCTGTGCCCCCATATATCACACGGCTCATTCCCCCACCTCCTTCAGGTACCTGCTCAAGTGCCCTTCACCTCAGCGAGGCCCCCCGCAACTCCTCCGTTTTAAATCGCAAACTACTTGCCCAGTCCCAGCTTATATTCTTCATCATCTGTACCCCCGGCAAAATGCAAGCTCCATAAGACCAGTGATCCTGGTCTGTTTTCTTTAATGAGAAAGGCCATGTAGCTGTGCCCAGTGAGTATTTGCTGAATGACAGAGCAGAGACTGGCAATGGATAATTTATGGAAAGAAGTTACTATTGGACATCCATGGGGTGGATCAAAGGTTCTGAAGGAAAGTGATGAACTAGGCTTTGAAGCCCATCTCCTCAGGTCTCCACAGCAGGCTAAATTATGATCTCCATTTGGATCAAGGTCGAAATTCCAGAAAGAGAGCTCTGATTGGCCTAAATCGGTCACCTGCCCAACCGTCGGCCAGGGGAGGTTGGGGCACCTTGACGGACCTTTCTATCTAAACTGGCTCCAGTGGGGAAAGAACAGTCCGTCCCTTTAACATCAGGGTGCTGTTATTTTTAAAAGGAGAATGAATAATGAGCAAACACAATAGGCAGCCTATTCAGTAGTCATTCCGCCAACATGGGTTGAGCGCTAACTGTACGTCTCCTATTGGACTGCTCAGAGCGGGGAGCACAGGAGGGACAGTCAAAGTAGTTACACGCAATACAATAGGCCAACCTTCTATGGTGATATAGAAAGCAAAGGGCTCTGCAGCAGGGGAGAAGAGAAGTAAGTGAACGTTGTTAGAGGCTGTGAGATGTTTCTTCAGGGAGAAGCTCAGCCTTTGATCCTTCAGTCCTGTCACCTGTGGCTGCCGAAGGGGTGCTGGATTGGAGCCTCTTTCATGGCAGTTTGAGGTACTTCCTCTTGGTCTCTCCCTGGGTTGGAGGAATATATTTAAGGAATTAGAGCAGCTCAAATAGCCAGAGATGAATAAGACCCCAGGAACTTGTCGCTCATCTCACTTCCTCCACAAATGAAGTGACCTGGGCAAAGCTTACATGACGCCTGAACGTGGTGTTCTCAGGGAGAAGTGAAGAGACCAGACCTTTGGCAAAAGCAGGTGCTCACTCCGCAACCTCAGGAAAGAGACCGAGGAAGAGGCAGAGGGGCCACATGGCCGGGTGCGCTGGCAGACAAGGCTTGAAGCCGCCCGCTTGGGAGAGTTTCTTCACTTCTATAAAAGTCACCTCCAGAAGGAGGAGAAAATGGGCCAGAGCCATAACCTTCCTTCAGAAGGTCAAGTAAGAGCATGAGTTACCGTGTGTAGAATGACCAGCACCGTGCCCTGTACCAAATAAGCAGCCGCCATGTTTCTGTCCCCGGTGATTGTTTGCTGAGCCCCTCCGCGTCCAGCCTCTGCTTCAGGTGCAGCAATGACCAATATGGAAATATATTGCTCCTCTCCCGGGAGCTACACCACGGTACGAAGAGCAGATAGTAAATACATAATAGGTTTCATAATATGCAGATGGTGATGGTGTCGTGAAGAGAAATAAGACGAGATGGATAGAAGGTACAGGAACAGAAATGGGTAATAGTTACTATTAAGGCTGGTCCAGGAAGGCTTCGCTGACAATGACATTCGAACAGAGACCCAACGGAGATGTTAATATACGTGTGAACGTGTATGTTAAGTGTACGAAAGTAGGTAGGTGTGAGCATTTATTTAAATGTGCATATATACGTATCTATACGCTTATATATTCAGGTATTTGCATTATAGATTATGTTTAGAAATCAGAGAATAAAGAGTCTGATGTCATCCTGAAAAAATTAAATCTGCAGGATAATTTATATTTCTGAGAGGGGCACCTGGGTGGCTTAGTCGGCTAAGCATCTAACTTTGACTCAGGTCACGATCTCATGGTTCGTGAGTTCGAGCCCCACGTTGGGCTCCGCTCTGACAGCTCGGAGCCTGGAGCCTGCTTCGGATTCTGTGTCTCCCTCTGTCTCTGCCCCTCCCCTGCTCATGCTCTGTCTGTCTCTTCCTCTCAAAAATAAATACACATGTTAAAAAAATGGAAAAAAATAAAATTTTATATTTCTGAGAAAACCCAAATACTCAAAAATTCACATCCTGCAGACATCACATTCATGCCCATATATTTAATGCTATCTGTAATTGTGAAAATTTCACTGTTTTGTGTCTTGGAAATTAGTCTGTTATGATCCTATTCTTCCCATTTCTGTTCAAAATCCTGAAAATTTAACTTGGGGCTAGGATTCTTTTGAACTCTGGGGCTTTTTAGACCCCATTAAAATGGAATTCACGATTTATGGATATTAAGTAGAGCTGTACATTCTTGAGCTTGATATTCCCACTATATTTGTTCCTTAAATAAAAGCTTTTTTCAGGGAGCAATCATCAAAGGAATTCTGAAGCTTTTCTATCTTGACTACACCTACGTGTTTTCTATTTTTGGCAAGCTCCCTCTAGTCAAAAACATGCTTAGATTTTAGATTTTTCTTGCTCCTAGGGAAGTTCGTGAGATTTGTCATTTTAATTTTATCTTCAAAATTGTATTTTCCCTCCTGAGGTCATTATCAATTCTTGCCCCATGTTGGAAAGCAAGAAAGCAAGAAAGCAAGAAAGCAAGCAAGCAAGCAAGCAAGCAAGCAAGAAAGAAAGAAAAAGGGAGAGAGAGAGATGGGGGGGGAGAGAGAGGAAGGAAGGAAGGAAGAAAGTAAAAGGAGAGAATGGAAGAAAGAAAGGAAAAGATGATTATTAAGGATCATTCACATTAACTGCTTCAGCCTGTGCTGCACTATTTCTCAAGTGCTCTGATCGGAGATTATTAAGTCGGTATTTCATGAGTGTTTTAGAATTAAACTTGAACATATGTCAAGTGTTTCCTTGTGTGACAGTTGGCAACCATTCCCACCAGTACTGATTCTAGAGTTTTATTGGGTTATAAAATCTTGTGGACTGCAAAGCTTTGTGTATAATTTTTCCTTTATTGAGGTTGGTTATTTTTTCCGTGATTGGCATTTTTTAGAGAAAGCCATTTGGCAAGGGACAAGGGTTAACTGAATGGAATAGCGTAGGATTTCAATTCCTGTGTCTTTTTCTCCACCCTCCTTGTATATCAAGGGAACAGAAGGAAAATGTATTATCCGTTATGTGAAAAGAAATGCAAAATCACAGAGAGAAGAAAATTTTTATGCACCTTTGAACTGGAAGACACCCGGTGCTCCAAATTCTGATTCTATTGATTAAGAAACCAAACCCAGATACACGGAGTGGCTATTTAAAGTGAATTTAGTGGTGGAAGCCATATCAGAATGCAGGGTTTGTTGTTACCAACCTAGTGGTGTTTCAACTATAACATTCTATTGTCTGAAGTCAAGGAGAAAATGTATGGTGTAAATCAGCTTTTTGGAGATGTACTTACATTTCTGTTTTCTTTAATGGGGCACCACTTGGGGCATATGGGTGGCTCAGTCATGTTAAGCATCCAACTCTTGATCTCAGCTCAGCTCTTGATCTCATGGTTATGAGTTCAAGGCCCACCTTGAGCTCCATGCTGGACATGAAGCCTACTTTAAAAAAGGGGGGGGGCATCAAATTTCCCATGTAATCAATATCCCTTTCCCAAAGCTTCCTCCACAACTACCCTATGGCAGTTAGTAACTTAAGTGGGAATTAAGAGGGAATTCATGTGAACTATGAATAAATTTAATCCAAGAAACATTTACTGTGCACCAAGAAAATGTTGGGCACCATGCTCAGTCTTGGAGATATAAAGAGAAATTAGATGGAAAAGACAGAGTTTGAAGTCAGAGAGTCTTGGGTTTGAATCATGGTTCAGTCACTTAGCAGCTGTGTGGCCTTGGAAAAATAAGTTACCCTCTCTGAGCTTCGCCCCATTTGGCCTACTTCTGAGGACAAAATGAAACATGCCACTTTGTAAAATGTTTGGTCCACTTCACACACCCCACCTTTAACTCACAGATTAATCAATATTAATTAATCAGTAGTAATATTAATTAATCAATAGTAAGAGATCAAACTAGGAACAGATGACAGTGATAGTTTGATAAACCTGCAAAGGGTTACTGCTGAAATGCTCCGAATATCCCTTGCTTTATCCTGGAAGAATGTGTCAGGGAGAGCAGAAGATGTGTTTGAATAGGGAAATCACTTGCCAGGCAGAAACGGGTAAAGAAGAAAATTCCAAACCAAAGGAACTGCTCAAACAGATCACTAGCCTGAATATACTGGGCATAGAACAGCACTGTTCCATAGAAGTAAATACAACTAAAATTCCTAGTAGCCACATTTTTTAAAGCGAAAAGTGGAAAATAATTTTGAGACTTTGTTTCGCTTCGTGGGATATATACCTGAAATGGTATGTATCTACATGCCCTCGATGTAAAGAATTAACGAGCTGTTTCACATTCTTTTTCCCATTCCGAGCTTTTGAAATGCGATGTGTATTGTCGCTCACAGCACATCTCAGTTCATACTGGACACATCTGAAATTCCATAGCCGCGTGGGGGGCTGGTGGCTACCGTAGTGGACAGCATTGATCTAGAACAGCAGGTGTGTGGGAGGGAGGAGCTCAGGGGGTAGAGAGGAAGGCAGGGACACGATGACAGGGAGACCTGCAGGCGAGTTACTGAAATGGATTTGACGTTTGTAAGAGAATTATATAACCACATCTGAAATTTACAAAGATCGCTCTGGAGGAGAGGGGGTTTGAAAGAAGGACCAGCCCTTAGGAGGCTGTCACAAATGATCTAGGTAGATTGTGGCCTCTCAGACTGTAGTGTGCGCATGGATAATCCTCGGATCTTGTTAAACTGCAGATTCTGATATTCTGGGTCTCAGATGGGACCTGAGAGCCTGCATTTCTAATGAGCTCCCCAGGTGATTCTCCACCTGCCGGTTCATGGATGGAATTTTGAGTGGCAAGGATCTAGAGTAACAACTAAAAAGTCATGGAAAGGATCATTTTGTCTACAGACTAAGAAGAACCATTAGTTAATAATCAAAATGCAAACAGGTGCCAGGAGCTGTATATAGTCCGGAGCTAACACTTAGCACCAAGCCCCTTTTGAAGTCACCAGCCCTCCCCCCTCTTCTCTGGGAACTGGTTGTGTCACTTAAGGGTGTGAATGACAACCATTTCCTTGCATTTCAATTTTGTTAACCTTTCCAGAGAGCTCCTTAATTCGTGTTAAAAGGATAAAGACATTTGGAGCACAAACTGCCTGTGACTTAATGCTCCTGGGGAAGAACATTTTGATTCACAAATAAGTTGGAAACCACAGGACTGTAACAAAAGTGCCCACGGAAAGGTTGGATGTGTGATTAATGGATCCTAGTGTTTGACACAGGGAACATGCTACCAAGTGATGAGTCGGGAAAGGAAAATGACAGCAAAACCGATACATTTTTCATTGTGTCCTTATACATTAAATAATTTGGGAGAGGTCAGTTGACCGATATGGGGAGTCCCATCGTGGTTTTGAAGTTTATATTATTTTATATACTTTATTCCCCCGCCTTTTTAGAGTGCAGAGTAAATTAGCCCATTGTGCTGACTTTCCTCTTTTCCTTTCTTCCTTTCTTTTCTCTTTCTTTTCATTCTTTTCTTTTCTTTTTTTCCTTTTTGGTGGAAGGGAGAATTTTCTCCAGGGAAAATTCCTGGTAGAAAATTTGTCTTCCCTTAAACAGAAGTTATATTTTAGGAAAATCAGTCTTCACATTCTTGGAGACACATAAGTTATTGTTCTCAAAATTCTGTAAAGATTCCCAAAAGATTCTTGGTCATTCAGTGAAGCTAAGTAAATCAAGATTTAATATGCTAAATTAGAAGGAATCCAATGGATACATTGGGAATGCAAAGAGTTAAACGGTATAACTTACGTAAAGTTCGCCAAGGCCAACAAAGCTGATTTTTTTTCTTGATTAGGTTGAAAGAACCTCAGAAGGATGGGGGGAAAACAGCATTTAGGGGATATATAGAGTGGGGAGGCTTAATTGCTGTAATTCCTAAATATATGCATTTTCTTCTATAACACTTTGAGTGCCCCTGACTTAAGAACGCATGTGCTTTTTGGCTTTGAGCAGTTATTTATCAAATCCAATTTGGATCCAAACGATTTGGACAAGAGAACATTTTCCTTTTCCCAGGGATGCCACCTGGAAGAAGGCTTGATGTCCAGGACCGTTAGGTTGCCGCCTCATGAGACCTAGTGCCCGGCACAGACTGGCCCGGCCGCAGCATCTCCCCTGCCCGCTGACTGAGGGCTAGCACAGTGCCCTCATAGCCACGCTGTATACAGCAAGATGGGTCTTTAAGAGGCCTCTGCAGGGGCGTCTGACTTCAGCTCAGGGCATGATCTCGCAGTTCATGAGTTCGAGCCCTACGTCGGGCTCTGTGCTGACAGCTCAGAGCCTGGAGCCTGCTTCGGATTCTGTGCCTCCCTCTCTCTCTGCCCCTCCCCCGCTCACACTCTCTCTCTCTGTCTCTCTCTCTCTCAAAAATAAACATTAAAAAAAATTGAAGAGGCCTGTGCAGAGGGAAGCACGGCATTTGGATGAAATGCCTTGATTTCTAGACACGTGGTACTCAATCGATAACTAATTGTCTGAGCTCCGATTTCCTGGCCAGATTCCCGGCATACCCCCTAGGCATTGGTGCCCAGAGTTCCCACAGATTCCTAAGGAGCGAACTACAGTAGGAGGAATAGTTTAGGGTAAATGAAGGTAGAATCATAGGAAAGAAAGCTCATGGGGACCTGAAGGTGGGACAGTGGGACACTCCAAGGCTAGAGTCCACGGGCAAGGTTTAAGCCGGAGCAGCAAGAAGCATCTAATATCTATACTTGTCCATTGCGTTCCAGACCCCGGGCTGACACTCCTACAGGATTCCCGGCCAAGTCAGTGCCACAGGGCAGTGATCACCACTTCCATTTTACAGAAGACATGCCTGCATGCGTAGGGAGGGGGTGAGGAGGCGGAGAGGGGGAGGCGGGAATGAGTAATAGCAGAATTTGACTTGGGGACGGAAGAACTGATCTTGCAAATCCGGAGTCCTTACAGGAGTAGAGGACAAGACTAGTCCAGGGTGTTGTGCCCAGTAGGTGCAGGAAGACAGACTGATGGGATCAAAACCTACCAAAAATTCTGTAGCATCCAGCTTGCAGGCAGCCTAGGGGTCCTTCCGGTATTCCTGGAATAAGGGTGTATAACCAACCACTAGCAAAAAAACCAGACGTTCATTCATGCACACTGTTGTGTGGTGATTCAAGGACAAATACTTTCACTGAATTCTCAGTCTGGCAATCAGTACATTTATTATCCATGGGCCTCTTCACAGTTTTGTTTGCTTGCTTTAAAAAAAAATTTTTTTTTAATGTTTATTTACTCTTGAAGAGAAAGATAGCACATGAGTAAGGGAGGAGCAGAGGGAGAGGAAGACACAGAATCCGAAGCAGGCTCCAGGCTCTGAGCCATCAGCACGGAGCCCAACGCGGGGCTCGAACCCACGAACCATGAGATCATGACCTGAGCTGAAGTCAGCCGCTCAACTGACTGAGCCACCCAGGCGCCCCTGTTTGGTTGTTTTTTAAATTTTATTTGAGACAGAGAGAGACAGAGACAGAACACACAAACGGGGGCAAGGAGCAGAGAGAGAGAGAGAGAGAGAGAGAGAGAGAGAATCCCAAGCAGGTTCCACAATCGGCACGGAGCCCAGCACGGGGCTTGATCTCACAACCCTGGGATCATGACCTGAGCCGAAATCAAAAGCGAGACGCTCAACGGACTGAGCCACCCAGGCAGGCTGACCCTTCACAGTTTGATAACGTCAGTGGCTCTCCCCATGGGACACACAACTGAAAGATAATCATTCACTACTTCTTTGATAAATAATTCTTTGAGCGTCTTCTCCATGATGTTTCAGGGCTTATAAGCTAGTAGGGAAAGGGGACAAATAATAATCATGCCAGAGAACAACTGAATTGCTTCAGTGGAGATAGCAAGTGTAGTAGGAGTGCAGGGCCAGCGAGTGTGAGCCCATCTGCCCCATGGCCAGTGGAGACCTTGGTCCAGCCCAGTCCACCTGTTGTGCCAACCTCTTCTTAGACCTCCAGTCCCCTGCCCGCCCCCCCACCCCGCGCTGCAGCCACACTGGCCTTTCTGTCGGTCAAGGCACCAGGCTCATTCCTACCCTGGGGCTCTGCGGTGCTTCCTCTCTCCACCTAGAACACTTCCTCTTAGACCTTCACAGGGCGGTTAGGTCTCAGCTCAAATGTCAAATGTCACTTTGTCAAGAGGTCGTTCCAGACACCATTTTTAAAACAACCTCCCTCTCCCCTCAGCCTTGACTATCTCTTGATGACACTAACCACTGTTTAACTCTAATCTCATATCTGTTCATTTCCACGGTTAACTCCTTGGGCTTCACCCTTCACCCTTTCCCCAACAGGCATACCCCCCGTGTATCCAGATACGGGAAGGGATCTGGGTTAGTTACCGTAGGTATCCTCCGTGCCCGGCCACTGTGCTTCGCAGGGTCACCAGTCAGGACACGCTCAGTGAATGAGGGGGAGAAGGAGACGGGAGGGAGGGCAGGAAGAAGGAGAAAAGAGGCAAGGTTTCACTGAAGAGAGCTGAGGAGTTCCGGTGGGTGTTTAGATAAGACAGGTGAGGCGGGAGGGAGGAAGGCTATATATAGTGGATTCCAGGGACAGAGTGAGAGGGGTGAAGTTCAGGTTGGAGAGTGGAAAGTACCACTGCCTGAAATGGCAGGGAAAACCTGGCGAGCGAGGTCAGAAGTCATTTGAGATTCCAAAAAATTAATGCTTCGACAAGGCAGTGAATATTAGAAGGGCATTCTGGATTCTGGGCACGGTCCAAATATCACTCCTTAAGTAAATTAAGTGTTACAGCACAACTGAGCTTAAGTATAAATGACCAGTTTGGGGGCACCTGGGTGGCTCATTAGGTTGAGCGTCCAACTCTCGGTCTTAGTTCGGGTCACGGTCTCACAGTTTCGTGACTTGGAGCACTGCATCAGGCTCTGTGCTGGCAGCATGAAGCCTGCTCAGAATTCTCTCTTCCTTCCTCTCTCTCTGTCCCTCCCCCACTTGCGCTGTCCCTGTCTCTCTCAAAATAAGTAAATAAACTTAAAAAAAAAAAAGTTACAGGGGCCAATTTCAAGGCAACGCTCGGTTGACAGTACTAACTGCTTGCGTCTTGAGATTTTTCAGAAAGAGTGCACATCCTGTTTTCTAATTAGAGGACGGGTGACCTGTCTTGCGTGCTTTGGACAGTCACCTAAGAAGTCAGCATATTGCAAAGGAAGCTGTCTTCGGTGCTGGCTCATTTCCCCAGCAGAGCTCTCTATTGTCTTGTAAATTTTGATGCGCAAATAGCGCGTCCCTGGCTCAGTGTTGGAACAAAGTCATGTGGTTTCAAAACATCAACAGCCTCTGGCCCTTTCCTGAATCTGTACGGTGGCAGTGGAAGGTCTCTCTGTTCTTCTATTCTAGTTGGTTGATCTTTCCTCACAAAAATTCTGCCAGTTCCACTTAAAAGAATATTCAGATTCTTCCCCCTCTAAAATTGTTCTCTTTTCTTTCCTTTGTGAGGATCTCCAGGTAGCACGTTGGAGCATTTCATTGATTTAAGGCTATGTCAAATTGCAGAAAGGCTGAGTGACACCTTCTAAATGTCATACTCTACCATAGTCTCTTTTGGGAAAAGCGATATCCATTTTTTTAATTTGACCTTTCTTGAGAGCATGTTTGGTACATGTGATTCACTTCAGTTTTCCTCAAGTCCTCTCCATAAAAGATTTATAAAAGGATCCTCACCAGCATGATATTTCATCGTGATGCAACAGGAGGAATGTTTTACAAATGCCACCGTGTGATGAGAGGTAAGGCCATGCGTCAAGCTGGGGTCACCCTAGAGGTGGCACTCATATAGAGAGAATTCATCTTCACAGCTTTTTATTTAATATCTTTGGAATCCTACCCAAATCAACATGCATATGGAGATGAGCCATTGTTCACTTTCAAAGCTAGAACCAGTTATCAGGTCTTCAAAATATTAGATATTTCTTTCCAGGGTTTTTGTTCTGGGTGAAAAATAACTGTGTTGTCTTCTTGCTACAATAAGAAAAACATCCCTTCATGCTAAGTGTCTCTAATAACAACATTTGGAGGGATTCCCCAGGAAATGATAAAGACTAACTATATTGTTTTGGAGAGGGGATCAGAAGGCACCCCCCCCATCTCATCACTCAGAGTCACTGGTAGAAACAGACATGTTACACATTTCTGATGTGTCAGTAATCTTGGCGGTCCTGGCCAAGCTGTCTGGCCGTGTGGTTAGTCCTTACGATCATCTAGTGTGGATGATGTTTTCGTCATGAGGTAGCTTGACTTTAATATGACCTTGAAAGAAAAAGAAAGGGGATTTTGAAAGGACTTTTCATAGCTAGACTTTTATTCAAGTGGCCATTTATACTGAAAGGCAGAGAAGAAAGCTGAAGGTGATGCCGGTAATAACAGTAGTGATAACTCATTAAGTTCTAGCGCTATAGCGTGTTATTCTGTGTTACCGTTCCCAAAAGAAATCGCACGTACCTCATTGACTTTAATCTTTCCATCAACGCTGTGTGCAAGTTTTAAAATCTTGTTATTGTTCCCATTTTATTGGTGAAACCATTGATGCCAAAATGAAAAACAGACACCACACTAAAACCCAGGTCTTCTGACCTCCAATTCCACGTTCATTGCATTTTCCCAGTGAGAAGGAACCCAGAAGAATTGTATGAGCAAAAATCAGTGGCACAAAACAGTTTTAAACTCCTTAACCTTACCATCTCTAGGCCGGATGCTTATACTTTGTGTTGGTTAGAATGAGTGTCAGGGGACATAAATCTCTGGAGTTAATTTTTTGAGGCCCAGGGATTGGCATTCCATATGTGCAAGAGAAAACATCTCAAAGACTAGGCATCTCACCAGAAAGCTACAACCCCCCAAAAAGTGGACAACACATGCAAGAGACAGACTTGAACCTTGGGCGTTTCTGGCCTATGACAAACTTGTCTTAGCCTCAGGTTCAATAAATTGTCTCATTGTAGGCCATTGTTCTTTACCTTGAAGTCAGCAGAGTGATTCCCTAATTTTAATATGTGTAGGTCATTAATTAATATTTGTGTTGGTAAAGTGATCTGGAGAAAGACTTCGAGCTTGTGGATATATGTGACAATAGTCAAGAGGGGAGACAGTACATAAGACTGGAAAGAAGGGTACAGATGACTCGTGGGCAGACGGTCCAATCTGGCGGTAAAGCACAATTCTGCATGTCAAGTCAATGAGATGCTCAAGAGGACCACGGGACTGATGGTCTGGTCAGCACTGTGGGCGTCACGTGCCCCCTTGGACCAGGTGTTGGCAGGTTTCACCTAACTCAACCACGTATGGCTTGGGCATCCTATTTTCATCAAGAATGTAGGCAAAGGAGAACGAGTTCAGAAAGGGGCCACAAAGATAATTGTAAGGTTCACTGATAAGAATGAAAACCAAAAAGAACAGAATATCCCCACTGCGTGGCTGACAGCTCCATCAGGGCACGGATGGCAGAAGGGGAGGAATTAATTGCAGAGAGGGAGCTAAGAAGTCTGTAGAAGTTTAGGAAGGAAGCATTTAGCAGAACCCTGGAATTTTAAAGCTGTAAGGTATCTTAGAGATCATCTAGAGATTTGGTTGGAATTAATGAGGCTAAATTAAGCCAGGGAAATGAGATAAAAAGCAAGAAAAACCTTCTGCAAACCAGAGTTATTGAATAATGCTTTATTGAGCAAAGTAGAAACTCTTGCTTGTTCTTCCTTCGTATCATAGGATCCTGGAATATGCTATTCCTTTGCAACATTTAAGCCAACACCTTTACGAATATGAATCAAGGATTAAGCCACTGAGAAGTGACTTGATAAGGTGTCGTCAGATCCTGTCTTCTGATACCCAGTTAGCATTTTTTGTCCCATATTAGTAGCCACATCTGATTGAGATTTATGGAACTGCATAGGGAACATGTAATTCCTAGGTTCTGGTGTGATCATTTAGCCTCACACAACCCCTTAAATTTATATATCCCTGCAATCGTAGGAAATGGAGCTATATATTATATAATTAAACTTACATAGCCGGTTAACGCCAAAGATGATGAGTCGATACTAATCCCTACCTATGCTCTTCTGTTTCCAGCCTAACTCGTTTATTGAAGAAAATAAATATTTTAAGTCCCTATTAGTTCGTAATCCTCATTAGCAATTTATGATGGTGTAAAAGAGAAGGGAACAGCTTTAGGAACAAAAAGCTACACACAAAATTAATCATTTTTATGTTCTGGCAAATGGAATATATAACTAGGGCAAAATAGAAGCTGAACAAGAAGCTAATTTAAAAAAGAAAAGGCGTATCTATAAGTTTCAAAAGAGCAATTGTAGAGATGACTGACCCGATCCAAGTGATTCTAAGAAATTTGGAGAACACAGACTTCATTAAATCTAAAATGCTATCAATTATAGGAGGTACCATTATTTTATCTGCCACCAAAAAAGAGAAAACCAATTAAACCGTGACACAAGGCTCTCTTATCTCGTCAATTATACGATGCATCTTGCTTTCTTTAGTTGTTAAAATGTTTCTTGAAGTGTGCATAGTAGAATCAATGAAATACTGTGTCTTAAGTTTAAACCCATAGCAATGGAAGGCATTGACTGTCTTCCCAGTAGAAACCCCTTGACATCCGAGGTCCTCATCTCTATCATTTTATTCTGAGAAGAGAAAATTTTTAAAAATGTTTATTTGTTTTGAGAGTGTGAGAGAGAGACAGAGTGTGAGTCGGGGAGGGACAGAGAGAGAAGGAGACACAGAATCCGAAGCAGGCTCCGGGCTCTGAGCGGTCAGCACAGAGCCGGACGTGGGGCTGGAACTCACGGACCGTGAGATCATGACCTGAGCCGAAGTCGGATGCTTAACCGACTGAGCCACCCAGGTGCCCCCAGAGGAGAAATTTTTCAAGTGGCCACATGTTGAGGGGGGTTGTTCTTCTTTGTAAGAAGAAAATGGATTTAATGCATCCCTGTTCTTGGATGACGAGAGTGGCCAAATAAAAAGTTTATGTGAAGATAGCTTGTCGGTGTGGCTTTTTAGGGAGAAGGAGACACACTCCAGAATAACGTGAAGGTGAACTTGCTTGTTAAAATACCAGGCTGCCCTTTCAAAGCCTGTGCCTTCAATTGTGAACTGCTGCCAAGCTGCCCTGTCTTATCTGTGCTCTGCTGAAGTGTGCTCCCTTTTGGTCCCATTATCTTATCACTTGTCTGTGTCCTCTTCTGTGAAAGTCTTTGTGTCAATCCTGCTACACTCAGTAACTCACAGACTCTGGTACCCCGGAGCCAAGCAGGGAAGCTAATCGGGACCTAAGTGCTGGGAGGAGGTGGGAGGGGGGTGGGGGTGGAGATTTAGACTTGTAACCTGCCTGTTCCATGTCTCCCCTTCCACTCTCACACCTGCACCGCTAACCCTGACCAGCTCCCCCCGCCCCCCCACGCTTCACAGGGAAGAGGGGAAGGAGGAGGCAGATTAGGGAAGGGGAGGAGACCAAAAAAACATCCTCCAGTGGGTTGGGCAAGGAAGAAGATGAAATTAAAGATCTCAAAGACTGGCCAACCATGCCCTTCTCGGGCGACTCCATGTTAAACTAAAAGACGTGCACTCTTCCAGTCTAAAATGTGTTTTAATCAATAGGAAAAAGAAAATCATTGTTATCTATCCATCCTAAAACATGCTAGAAGCGTTGAGAGTGTGACCATATACGTTTCTAAATTTCTCTAAGCTGTGCTCTAATTCAGTTCCCCAACTGTGACACTACTGATATTTTGGTCCCGATGATGATTTGTTGGAGGGGGTGGGGGCTGTTCTGTGTACTGCAGGGTGTTTAACGACATCACTTGGCTTCTAGATGCCAGTAACACCCCTCCCCTAATGGCGACAACCAAAAATCTCTCCGTCACGCCAAGGTCTTCTGGAAGGCAAAATTGCCTTCCCACCCCTCTCCATTTGAGATTCTCTGCTCTAATCTCTCTGTAGAGAGAAGCTACACAGAATGGAGTTAAAACCTCAAGTGGCAACAAAATTGTTGCTCATCTACAAAAGGCTAAAATGGATTCCTTATTCTAGAATGGGCCAATGCCAAGCAGAGAGAGAAAGAAATGATCAGCATCACTTGTAAAACATCGTCTGGAATGGTCTTGTGTCTCGTAGACTTCTTTTGCTTTTTTAGTTTAAAACCAAATAAATGCCCATTGAATTATGTGCCAATTGAATTAGCTGATGATCCTCATATTTAGCTCAGAAAAAAAACAACCCTGCGTTTTATTCAGTGACTTCTGAGAGGGTACTTTCAAGTGTTGACTTATGTTTATATGTCTTTTAAAATTCCTTTGACCCATAAATTTCCCCAAGTTCTTTCCATACATTCGTCTGTCTTGCTTGAAATGGCTTGGAGGCTGATAGCCTAAGAAATGAGAAAGCATCGTGCATAAGTTAAATGTGTGAAAGGAAATAATTCACTGAAATCAGATTTATTGGAAGGATGATGATTGGTCCCTTTACACAATATGAAATCATTCCTTATAGAAGTCTTATTAAATAGTATCTTATTAAGTATTATTTTTGTCAACCTCATAGTA
Organism: Prionailurus bengalensis; assembly: GCF_016509475.1. Lineage (NCBI taxonomy): Eukaryota > Metazoa > Chordata > Mammalia > Carnivora > Felidae > Prionailurus > Prionailurus bengalensis. The sequence continues at coordinate 16,116,033 of NC_057349.1, read as the reverse complement.
GATATCAAGTGAGCACAGCTGTATGAAAATACATGCTCCAAAAAATGAATAATAATTAATCCATAGAAATGTATTCAGAAGCTTTATTGTAATTTACATGGTTTCTGCTACAAAATTGTTCAGTAACAGCGATCACTTTTTCTTTTTCTCTTTCTCTTTCTCTTTCTCTTTCTCTTTCTCTTTCTCTTTCTCTTTCTCTTTTCTTTCTTTCTCTCTTTCTTTCTTTCTTTCTTTCTTTCTTTCTTTCTTTCTTTCTTTCTTTTTTGAGAGAGAGAGAGAGTGTTAGCACTCTCTAATGCAGGCTCCATGCCCAGCATGAAGCCCCACGCTGGGCTCAATCCCAGAACCCTGGAATCATGACCTGAGCCAAAATCCAGAGTTGGACACTCAACCTACTGAGCCACTGAGGCGCCCTGGAAATTGCTATTTCCAGTGCTGTTCAGAATCTCACCTCTCTTATCCTCAACACATGTGTTGCGAAAGAATTTTCCTTTTTGGTTGTATGTGGGTTGATTGGGATTGGGCTTTATAACATTTTTCTTGTAAAGTCTGGGGCAAAAATCTATCAAACTATCTTATTAGTTAAGTCAGAAAACTTTATCACAGAGGATATGACTCATCTGTGCTCTTAAAAATATCACGCTTAGAATCCATCAATTAACACATCGTATGGAATTTATTTAACAATGCTTTTCAAGGCATCAAACTCTTCAACTCCTTTCTAAAATAAATCTCTTCCTAAGTGATCTGGTTTACTTGAGGACATAGTGCCTCGACTATTTCACTTTTCCAGAAGCCTGAAACATATGTGCGGCTTTCAATTCTGGCTCACACTCTCTCAGCCTCCCAGAGCCCTCTTCGGCCTCAACAACCTCTATGTGGTCGACCTCCATTCGGAACCCAGTCTCCAACTCCTGCCCCACAATGCCGTGCTCCTTAAGGCGCTATTGACTAATTGTCAATTTGGCCTCGTATTTGCTTCCTCACATCGGAATAGCGTTTGCCGCTGTTGGCCACGGTTCTGTCATGGAACTTCCATCCTTTGGCTTCACAATGCTGTTTTCTTCTCCTCTTCCTACTCCCGAAACCCCAATTTCCCAGTCTCCTCTCCCTTCCTCCCGATTGTACCTGGTTTCTCCTTCTCTACTGTGTTACTCACAAGTCCTACCCAGTCTCAGAGCTTTAGTACCTGCTCCCCAAACCATACAGATCTGGCGTTCCCTATCTGCCTTTAAAACCTAACAGGGTCTCGATTCTCAACAGCTGTACAGCTGGGTCCACCACCCTGTCACTTGCAAATGCTCCCGTCCTAGACTCATGACATGACCGTTCGCCTTTGCCATGACCAGAGTTTCATTTAGAAGAAAGCCTTAACGTCCTTCTTTTTCCCCTCATGCCACACATGGTAGGGGCGAACAGATAAGAGGTACTTTTGTGATGTGTCTGTGGTCCCTCCCCTTTTTTTTATACAGTCTCAGGTTCAGGTCCTTATGCCCTCTCTTGTGGGCTAAGCACCTGTCCAACGTCTCCCTTCTGATCTGTCCTGTAAGCATCTGCTGGAGCTTACCTCTTTATAAAGAAGGGCTCCTTCCAAAGAATGGAAACAGCTTCCCAAGCTCAGAAATCTGCAGTGATCCATCCAATGAGGCACTGCCTTCTACTTTCTGACCTCAACCCACTTATATCTGTGATGTCGCGCAGGCCAGCTGACCCAGGTGACTTACCGTCCCCTGAACATCGTCTGCCTGCGTGCCTCTCTGCTCACACCATGGTGAGTACGTATAGAGTGGGCTCAGGACCGGCATATCAGCAGCACCGGAGAGCTTGTTAGAAATGCAGACTCTGGCCAACCTCAGACCTGCTGATTGGGAAATTCTGAAGGGAAGGCCCAGCAATCTGTGTTTTAATAAACGCTCCGGGTGATTCTGATGCATGCTAACGTTTGCAAACATGAAGTGCTTTTTCCTGTTCTTTCTGCTAAAATTTTCTCCATCTTTTGAAAAATTGCTTCGATATGAGGTTTGTCTGTGAGGTTGTCTCTGATTCTCTGCTCTGCTCCTACATTTATGTCTGTGCCTTTATCACGCCATTTGCAAAGCCCTTCCTTGTTTCCTAGTTATATGCACCTATTGGATCGCCTCCTGGTAGGCGTTCAGCTCAAGAATAGGGAGCCTTTGTGTGTGTGCGTGTGTGCGTGCATGTGTGTGCGTGTGTGTGTGTGTGTGTGTGTGTGTGTGTGTGTCTTCTGCTTTGCTTTAAGCCTTGTCTTTGTATTTGGTCATTTGCTTTATATTTTTAAAGACTAGAATTAAAAGCAATAAATAAAACTTGCCCAATTTGTGAGGGATGTAATTCATCAGAATCTGGAAGGTTATCAGAAGCAATGAAATGGCACTTAAAATTGGGGAGAGTAGCTTTAATCTTTTAATAAATAAATCCACTCTTTATTCTCACATGCCTATTCAATTAGGAGGGGCCTGTCTGATACTGTGGTATTGACTTCAGAACACTCTGACTGCCTGATCTCTGGAAAGAAAATTCTAACACCCAATAACTTCACGGGGACAGGAAGTTATGTTTTCAGAATGTGACTTATTTCCCTCAAAGCCCATGGCACTATTGCAGTTTGCACAATCGTTTTATCCAAGGAGGTGTCTAGAAGCAAAGAGGAAAGTTTCCTGAGACAGGTGTGAGGTTTAAGTTTTAAAACCAATGTGTCTAAATGGACCCAATTGTCCTGCATCTGTGATTTGAACTCTTATTATGCCATTTTGTACTGTTACCGTTTATTGATTCATTTAAATGGTTATAATGTAAAATCAAGTCACTATGGCCATGTGTGTATGTTGAATTTAAAAGAGTCTTTACAAACCCAGTTTTCTTAGGTAGGAAGCAGCCCGGGAGGAGGGGTGCAGGGCAGAAAAATGGAAGGCAGAAAGAGTAGGGTCTAATGGTGTCACACAGGTGGTGGTAACCAATCTACAGTCCCAAACGTAGCCATAAACTGCTGGAAACCTTGCTTTAATTTGTTTCTTTGTTTGAGACTGGGTAGGCAATTAAAGTAGTGACTGATTCACGCTTCTAACGATTGACCAGGAAGAATTCACAGTAATGACTTCGTAATTGGGAAACTCCTAGAGTGTCTACTCTATACCCAGCACGTAAAAAATGGCACGTTAGCTCTTAAAACCTCCCAGAAGGGACCTCCCATGGCCCCAGCTGACAAACCAAGACGCCTGTGCTGGGGGAGGCTAAGACACTTGTCCAAGGTCTCCAGGCTGCAAGTATGCAACTCACCCAGACCTGAGACCGAACAGCCACTGGGGGCCCCTCGAAAGATGAACATCAGTGGTGCTCAACCTTTGGGTCCCTGTAGACCTTTTGAACTCCAGACATTTTGGCAGTGCATTTAAAGGAATCCCAAGACTTGGAACATCTCAAGTCAGTGCTGACCACGGTGTAAGCCCTTCCCCAGGAAGCAGTGACTGCGTGCCCATGTTGGCATCCTCAGCTCTCCTGCTTTTGTTTCTGACTTACTCCCCTCTGTGTCCTGAGGACAGTGAGCAGAGTCGTGTGTGTCTCTCACTGCCGTTATGGGTCCCGGAGGCTAGCCTCGGCACTCCGGTGAGGGGACTTTTCTTTGACGTAGCTTGACATTAACGACACATTTCACCTCTGCGCTTTGTGACACAACCTCTCAACTCAATGACAGTCATTGCGGTATATTCAGTAATAACAAAAATAAGCTTTCCACGTTGCTGAAACTTTGTCAACACGTGTGACAGGATTGCAATACACAGAGGACCCCTGGAAGATATCATCTCAGCGTCCTTTGAATGATTATGTAATGGAATATAAAGGCTGGGTCTATCATACAACAGAAATGTGAACGGGAAAGTTTAAATGATGCTAACTGGATTTTTTAAAGTCTTTTAAAAATTATGACTTCCACCATTCATAGCCTACTTTAAATACTAGAAATTATCCTTTATAGGGTATTATTTCATCGAATAATGCATTTTTTTATACATCAGATCTCCATTATACATTTTCACTCGTAATAGCTATACATTCAATCTTCAGGATGATTAAACTACTCACCACCCATCAACATCCCTGGGAAAAAATGACTGTCCTTAAAAAACATAGCCAGTAGCACGTATATTTTCAGAATCGTGAATTTGTTTGCATGATAACTGCAATTACAAATCTGGAGTTTTTAATCTAGCAATCAGATGACAAGATGAGCAATTACCATTCCGTGCTTAACTATTTTTATGATGACTTTTTTTCCCCCAAAGCAGCTGTTGTGGTTAAAAACACAAAGATTCTTATTTTTTTCTTCCCATGCTACAGTATTTTGGCAAACAAATCTCTGTTTCCCAAAACATGAAGAGTCGGATTCCGAGAGATGATGTAACACATGTGTGCTTTCATAGATTTTCCAGTGCTTCATTATCTCGCGGATATGGACTTTTTTCTTTTTTCTTTTTTAACCTCACACAACGCTTAATACAGAACAGGTACCCAATGAGTAGTTCATGAATGGAGGAGCGAATGAATATTTGGATTATTTACCTGTATCTTTCTAAAAGTGATGTGTGTGTGTGTGTGTGTGTGTGGTCGCAACTGGAAAAGAAAACCCAAAATATTTATCGATGCTGTTTTCCTTTCTTCCCCAACTGACTGATGACATTAAAGAAGTAGATAATGTTCTCTGGAGAATTGCAGACAAGAGATACAAGTGTGCCTTAGAGAGTTTGAGTCCCTGTGTTAATCATTGTGTCAACTCAACGAAATGCAAGGGAATGAGAAAAACAGGATGAATAGTAAATAGATAAATGCCACTGATCAGTGCTGATTTCAGATAGTTTCGTTTCCCAGCAGACCGTTTTGGTTAGAATAGATGTGTAAAATTCTTACAAAGAACAGGCAGGAACTCTGCGCAAAAATCTCATACCAACCCAGGCTTCTTTGTGAATCCGTCTAAAAATTCCTCCTTTATAAAGCCTTCACTGTTAATCACGGACCTAGCTTATTGTATCCCTTGCCCCTGTGTCTCACACTTACTCGCACCTATTCTAGCACTTGCTACGCTGACACCTCCCCCCCTCCACCCCCAATATGTATTTGGATGTTCTCCCAATAGCCTTGTTATAGCTTTAATGGGTGAGACCATGCTTTAGTAATCTTTGCACCTGCTGTGTCTGGCATAGTGCTGTTGCCCAGTGAAATTTGTTGAGTTTGATTGAGGGAAGGGAAATGGGTAACATACGCATACCTCAGCTGCTGTTACTTTAAGCAGATTTACAGTTTACAAGTATAATCTTCAGAGATCGAAATTTCCATTCAGGCTGCGGGACTATTTCCATAAGTTTAATAGGTTAGGTTTTAATTTATACTCAAGGTCATATTGGAAACGGGGATCACAGTGTAGAACTCTGTTGTTCCTGTCGGTAGGAACTTCTTATTTTCTCTGAGACATCTCAAAGTAGAGCTCAGTGGCAAGTCCTGACCCGTCTAATGAGTCAAGATATTCGTGATAAGCAGGGAATTTTTCCGTTATGCTTTTGTGTGCATTAAAAAAAGTATTGTGTCACCCACACGGTTTCACATATGACATTAACGCGATTCATTGTAGTCATGTGGTGCAGAGACCAGTTTTTTCAGAGCAATCACTAACCTATACAACAGAATTCTTCATCGGTCTTTTAATTCTCGGCACCATTATTCAGTCCTTGGGCACATTTAAAAATGGACTTTCAAATTTTAAAAGTTGGTGGAAAATAAATTTATAACACTGCAGGAGGGCTGTTCATCAATACCCATCAAAAGCAATCGCGTGTAATTTGTTTCAGCAATTCTGTCATAAAATTCATCCTACAAAAATTTCATGAAACTGGGGTTATCAAAATAGAAAAACTTAAAGGCCATCATGATATACAAGAATCGTGGTTAAGCTACATAAAACTGGTTAAATGGGAGACAAGGAAAGTATTTTAAAAAACAAATATTTTCATGAGTTAGGAGCAAAATTAAAACATCATGAGGTTGCAAAACTACATGAGCACAACCCCTTTTTTGGAGAACGATACCTAGATGGGAAAAAGGGAGAGGATATCTACCAACATTGCCACCGCATCTTTAGGTGAAAGAATGGTCATGATTTCTACTGTCTTATTGGTAGCTACAGGTGTTTTCTAACTTTCTGCAGTGAACATGAGTTGCTTTAGCAATAAGGAAAATAACTCTGGAAAACAGTATGGAGGTTCCTCACAAAATTAAAAATAGAACTACCCTACACCCCAGCAATTGCACTACGAGGTGTTTATCCAAAGGATACAAACATGCTGACTTGAGGGGCCCCAGCACCCCAATGTTTATAGCAGCACTGTCCACAATAGCCAATTTATGGAAAGAGCCCAAATGTTCATCAACTGACAAATGGATAAAGAAGATGTGGGATATGTATATAATGGACTATTACTCAGTGATCAAAAAGAATGAAATCTTGCTATTTGCCACAATATGGATGGAACTAGACTGTATGATGCTCAGTGACATAAGTCAGTCAGAGGAAGATACATACCATATGATTTCACTTATATGTGGAATTTAAGAAATAAAACAGATGAACAGGGAAGGGAAGGAAAAATAAGATTAAAAACAGAAAGGGAGGCAAACCATAAGAGTCTCTTAAATGCAGAGAACAAACTGAGAGTTGCTAGAGGGGAGGTGGGTGGGGGTTCAGGCTAGATGGGCAACAGGCATTACGGAAGGCACTTGCTAGGATGAGCCCTGGGTGTTATATGGAAGTGATGAATTAAAAATTCTACTCCTGAAATAATGAATGAATGAATGAATGAATGAATAAATAGGAAAAGGAAAAATAAATTTTAAAATCCTGGGGAAAAAAAAGAAAAAAAGATAAAAGAAAGCTATCATTGATATTTACACGAGTCTTTCGCACAGCATTGAAAAAAGCAAACCGCCTAGTGCAGGAATAGCGGGTACCCCACACCCAGGGGACCCCACTCACCAATCTGAGCACTTTGCCCTGGGCAACCTTGATGGAACCCAGTTTTCCTCAGCACCATGCTCTTAATCATCCATTCATCCAAGCTGGCGTGAGAAATGCAACCTGTTCGCCAACTCAGCTCTATCAAAACAAAACAAGCAAAACGCAGTAGAACTCTCTCCCCCCCGGGTTGAGATTCTCTTGTTGCATTCCATTGTTTTCTATAATAGTGGTTTTTAAAAAATATTTTATTTATTTATTTATTTTGAGAGAGCGAGAGAGAGCAAGGAAGGGACAGAGAGAGAGAGAGAGAGAGAGAGAGAGAGAGAGAGAATTCCAAGCAGACTCCAGACTCCACGCTGTCAGCACAGAGCCCGATGTGGGGCTCGAACTCACAAACTGTGAGATCACGACCTGGGCCAAAATCAAGAGTCAGACTCTTAACCAACTGAGCCACCAGGCGCGCCTATGATAGTGTGTTAATTTCTCCACTCGTAAAAACTTCTCTTTCCTTCCAAGGAAGTAATGTAGATGTACAAAATGGTAGATGTGAGGCCAGACGTCTTTCTCGGAGAAAAAAAAAAAAATAATGCCTTAAATCAGGTTCATAGTTCAATTGTTCTCACAAGATCAGATACGGATGGGAGGCCTGTGGATGAGAACTTTCTCTCCATCCACCTCCCCACCCCCGCCAAAGTCTATCAAACTTTGTCTTTTGTGCATAGCAAATCTTACTCTTTGATTATTCTTCCAACTACTGGTTAGAACAATAAATACAGCGTAACATAATTCATGTCTTCTTGGTATTGAAGTCCAAGGCCTCACCCTTGTAAGGAAAGTGGTCTAGGACCCTCATACTGGAAGTCCCTTCTTAGATGCAGCACTTGGTTCAGTGGGTGTGGAACAGAGCTAACCGAGTGAAATTTATCTGGATTAAAAATGAAATTATTTCCTCAGATGATTTCTCTCTTCATAAGGTACACTCATTTCAAAATCTAGGTCTTTTTAAACTCACTTTTTTTTTCTTACTGGTGATTAATTGAAAAGGGGGGAGGCAAAAGTCTTCCCTGTTTTATGATATTTAGTACTGTCCCCCCCATCTCCTTTTCTCCCCAAAATAATTCCTCTTCCTCTTCCTGAAGACAATACTTCTTTCTTCTTCCCAGGCATTTATAAAAATGTTCTCATTGAATTTCGCAGTAAGATCTGTGTGAAGCTCCTTCAGGTTTCAGGAAATGGAGATACACTTCTTGGGTTTTCTCTGTACGCGGCGTTTCTTGTAAAACTCGCTGAGAGACGTTAGCAGCTGCAGAACTGGAAGGCTGTTCCCTCTGTCAGGAGGTGACAGTGGCTTATGTTCCAAACGTCTTGTTTGTAAGTGGCCCAATAGCAACAACCCTACTCATACCTCAGTGTTCTGGACCCCACTTCCGTCATTAAATGTCTTCCTTCTCTATCACCAACTACTTCCTTGTTGTCTCCTTCCCCTGTCATGGCTTCTGCGTACTTCCTTCTCTCTGTGCTTTGCTCCTGTTCTGCTCTACTCTGTGTCGCCTCTCTCTGTGTGTCTCATTCAGACTCCTCAAGAAAGAGCATGGTTGGCCATCCAGTCATCCCCTAGTACCAGGTGGAGAACCTCCAGGAGGCAGCAGACTTTTTAGACTGCTGCCCAGGCTATAAATGGCTGCCTTTGTGTTGGTTGATGACCTCCTTCCTATCAGGTGTTTCTCTGCCCAAGAAACATCTCAGAAATGGCCGTAGATTCAGCAAGTTCATATTCCATGACCTATCCTGGTAGATCAGTTTCCTAGATTATTCTGTGAACTATAAGGTGATGTGGCATTTAGCGTAATAAAAAGAGGCCTTATTGCCTGATTGCCTGTCAGTCAGAGATTACATACGGGGGATCTCAGAAATCATAGGAGGAGGGAAGTGTAATAGTTTGAGAAAACATTCTCTATCTTGACATGGGCGGTGGTTCCAAGGGTACATACAAATGGAGGGGAAAAAAAAGAAGTCATCGAGCTGGATGCTTAAGGTTAGTGAACTTGATGCACTTGATGCTGTTTTTCAATTCAAAGGACACTGCATGATTTCTTTCTTCCTTCCCATCCTTGTCTTGGCCAATCTTCTCCAGCTCGAGGCTCTAGACTAAATATGGCCTACGCTGCATTCTCTTCCCTTCCTGTTACTCTACCCCAGGTCAATCACCTCTTCTGACGCAGTCCTGATCTGCTTCTGTCTTCATCAGGTGCCCTTATTTAAATAAGTCTTGTGCCCGTCTCTTACCGCCTACTTAGCAGTGCGCTTCCCGGAGGCAGTCATCATCCTTTATTTTGCCTTTATGTCTCCGTGGCAACCGGCACAGGACTTAGCTCATAGTAGGATTCCATTAAGGACATGACTCCAGGAATAGCGGAACTTCCAGGAACCATAGAGACTGATGGCCCTCTTTCTTTTTTTTTCTGAAAGAGATCGCTAATATACAGGGTGTACATAGGGAAAGACTAACAGGCACTGATTTTTTTTGTTACTAATAAAAATGTTATCATTTTACTTACTTTAAATTGCTACACGTGAGATCACACTAGCCATTTTGAAGCCTACAATTCAGTAGCTTTTTGTAGAGTCACAATATCGTGCGATCGCTGCTTCCAACATATTTTCGTTGGCCCCAGAGAAAACCCCATATTCATTAAGCAGGCTCCTCTGCCTCTTCCTTATCCCCGGCACCTGGGACAACCACTGATCTGCTTTCTGTCTCCATAGATTGGCCTATTCTGGACATTTCATATAAATGGAATTGTACAATATGTAGCCTTTTGTGTCTGACGTCTTTCATTTAGCATAATGTGTTCGGGGTTCATCCACAGGTTATCACGTATCAGTGTCTTATTCCTTTGTATGGCTGAAGTCCTAATGGGTTTTTTTTTGGGGGGGGGTCAGGAGAGCACAAGTACGGGAGGGGCAGAGAGAGGGGGACTGAGGATCCCAAGTGGGCTCTGTGCCGACAGAGGTGGGGCTTGAACTCGCGAACCGCGAGAACATGACCTGAGCCGAAGTCAGATGCTCAACCGGCTGAGCCATCCAGGCGCCCCCGAAGTACTAATATTTTTAAGCACAAAACACCAGATACCATGCCAGCTACCTTCCATATGTAAGTAGTCCCCGTAACAGCCCTAAAATTCATAAACAGTAGTATCCTTATTTTTACAGACCTGAATGCTAAGGTTCCCAGAAGTGACGTGTCTCGCCCGAGTTTGGAAAGCCAACCCACCAGCCAGCCTAGTTTGGGAGCCACGTTCCTGACCACACCGAGTTGTCTCTCTTGCTAGGATCCTTCCTTACTTACTGGGTCTGGTCATGCATTCCCTGATGTCATATCAGTGACATCGCCTGACATTTCAGGGTGGGCCAAACAGACCCTTGTTTGTGGTTTCCCTTGTTTGAAATCACCTGTCCGTTCTCAATATAGATACTGAAAACTTCCCAGAAATTTCCATTGCTCTCCAGGCGTGTGTAACTAAAGTTTCAGCCGACTGAAACGTGAAAGCAATTTTCCCTCATCGCCTGGAGATCATCAGAGAGGAAGACCTCATCCAGCTCGCTTTAAACTGGTGAAAAGAGGGAGTGCTTTGAATATGCATGAGCATCACCGAGGCGGCAACAGCAGAGGTGGATTTTAATAATTAATTCATTAGGCCAATTTATTTCTCTAATTGGTTGTGAAGCTTTGTCAACTAGGAGATAGTAAAAACAATTAAGAATTTTTAAAAGAATTTAAAACTTAGCGGAGTTTGGATGTTAACGATGCACAGAGAGACGAAAGCAGACAGGAGACCCTAATTATTTCTTAAATAAGCGTTTAAATATTTACAAATTGCACTTCAGCGAAACTCGTGTTTACTTTTTATGGACGTGTGCCGTCTCCATTTGTGCTGGGATTGTGGTTCCCGAACACAGGCCCTGAGGGCCTTTTTCCGGTTGAAGGGCCGCCTTCTTAACCTTGGATTCATGAACCTTTTCAGGGGGTCTGGTGACACCTGGAAATGATCTGGAACACATGTATTTTTTTCTGAAACGGGAATGCGGTTTAAGGAGCTGCAGCAGGGGCTCGGAGCCCAGTGTTGGAAAGGCTGTCCCTTCATACCTTCCACCTGTCCCTCTCTTACTAGTAAACCAACTGTACAGCCAGCTCAGAGCCTGCAACAAACTCCAGAGGCAGCTAGAGGAAGGCTAACACTAGAAGCAGTCAGCTTCCGGAGATAATTTTCTGGAGGTGCAGGAAGCAAGAATGAGCAGAACCTTACAACTCAAAAAGCGTGGTCCACAGACCAGCCACACCAGCATCCCTGGGGAGCTTGTTAGACAGGTAGAATCTCAGGCCCCACCCAGATCTCCTGGATCAGAATCTGTATTTTTAACTGGGTGCCCAGGCATTCCTAGACCCGGTAGAGCCTGAGAAACACAGGTCGGGCTAGTGCGCTTTTCCAGACACCGCCGTCTCTTCTCAGCACGGCCCCTTCTGCTCCGTCCCCCGTAGGAAGCCACATCCTCTTCCATCAAGGCCCTGATTCTAGCCCCTCCATGTCACGCGGGGTTCCTGGTGTTCTCTGATGTCACCTTAGGGAAGTGGCAGTTTCTAACGCATGTGCTGTCGGCTCCAGCCTCTGTCTGGTGCACAGACTCCCGTGACTACCCTCTCTTGATGGTGTTGGGATAAGAAGAGAGGAAGGAATGGGAAGGTTAGGGTCTCCAGTCATCTTCTCCATGGGCCATACGGCCATGAGCAAGTCACGGCCTCCTGTGCTCGGTATCCTCATCTTCAGCCTTCGCGGGATTGGGGTAACTGTTTTCTTCTTTTCTAAAGCCGCTTTATTGAGGTATGAGTGGCATGTAAAAGTATGTTCATGCATCATGTGTCCAACTTGATGAGTTTGGGCATAGATATGCCCCCCACGAAGCCATCACCACCCCCATAGCCCTCACTCCCCAAAGCGTCCTCGTGCCCCCCTTTTTATGATTATCACTGTTATTGTGGTATGATTACTATTTTGTGGTTCTTCTTATGAAGTGTTCTTAACATAAGGTCTACCTTCCCAGCAAAGTTTAAGTGCACGCTACAGCACGGTTGGCTCTCGGCACTACTCTGTACCGTACGTCTCCCCCTCCTTAGGGATTCTGAGTTACCGTGGCTGCTTTATGGCACCCAGAGCCACGTCCTTGGTCCTTTTGCGAGGCGTCCTCCATCAGGTTTGCCGCGGAACGTGACACGCTTCGCGTGCATTGAGCAGGGTTGCAAATTCCTCTGCGACAAAATGAGAAGATTAATTTTTGAGCTTCAGTACTTGGTGTTTATCTGTTGTGGTGCTGGCATTGCAATGATACAGTCTCCCATGCAGACAATTAAAAATCAGGCTGATGGAATCTGTCCTAATTGCTTTGCCTTGAATCATAATTCAGTGAAGAAGCATCGCCCGTGCAATAGGAGAGCCGCACGCTTTGTTTGAAGGTTCACCGTTGCTTTGACTTCCTGTAGATACCGCTCTCTTCCTCCAGAACATCTCAAGGACCTCCTCTCCCCAGCCAAAGCCAGGGACTTAGGAGGAATAGCTTCAGTGGCGCCTACAATTCCTTTTCCCTCTACTCTTAAACCCCAGGGCTGTCCCCATGTGACCCCCTCAACAGGCTACCCAAAATTCCCTTCTCCACTGAGAGCTTCGCACTTGGATATTTTCTCTACTTGTGTCTTCCTACATCGAACTTACCTGTTTTAATCGTTCCCTCGGAAGCCAGATCACTGCTGCTAAAGAGCAAACATGGCAAATTAATCTGTTTGCAAGCCCTGAATAGTGGGTGCTAGTGAAGTTATTTCTTTGTGCTTTACAAATGGAAAAGGAAGACGATCATCATTCTCCTCTTGTCACGGAGCGTGAGTGACAGTCACATGGGGGCGTGGGAAGGAGTGATGAGGGAACAGCTCCTTAACTCCATCTTCTCCCAAATTAAGTCAAACTGGAGAAATCCCAGCTCACGCCCACAACAGGGGACCGAATACAGGCTTTGGAGGAAATGAAAAGAGGGATCTGATGAATTGTTCTTTGGCTATTTTTTTTTCTTCTATATTTTTTGTCCCTTTGTCTCTTTTCTGCCATAGACAGCTTCTGTTCTCCAACTGAACACATTAACAGTAGGTAGAGCCTTTCCATGCGAACCTAATGGCATTTATGAAGTTTAGTCCCCTTCTGCTGGTGTGTGCCCGTCTTCCAGGGGAGCGAGGCGGACAGTCACGTGCCTAGGCTCAGTTTGTGAGGGAAAGAATCTCTCCAATGTGGACAAGACAAGAGCACGTTAATTGAGCACACTCAGGGGTGTGGATCCTCTTTGGGTGTGTAAATAACAGTTGTACATAAATACTATTACGTTCTAGAACGTTCTACCAATGCTACTTTATTTTTTTTTTAATTTTTTTTTTCAATGTTTATTTATTTTTGGGACAGAGAGAGACAGAGCATGAACGGGGGAGGGGCAGAGAGAGAGGGAGACACAGAATCGGAAACAGGCTCCAGGCTCTGAGCCATCAGCCCAGAGCCTGACGCGGGGCTCGAACTCCCGGACCGCGAGATCGTGACCTGGCTGAAGTCGGACGCTTAACCGACTGCGCCACCCAGGCGCCCCTACCAATGCTACTTTAAATGGCTCCCTATTGACTCTGAATTGGAACTGAGTTAATGATTCTTTCTTTTTTAAGTTTATTTATTTATTTTGAGATAACGTGAGCAGGGGAGAGAGAGAGAGAGAGAGAGAGAGAGGGAAAGAGAGAGAATCCCAAGCAGGCTCCGCACTGTCAGCACAGAGCCCGATGCGCGGCTCAAACTCACAAACCGTGAGATCACGTCCTGAGCCGAAACCAAGAGCCAGACACTTAACCATCTGAGCCACCCAGGCGCCCCTGAGTTAATGATTCTTAATTTAAATGAACAGTGGCATTAACATGAGGAAGCTGTCAACTTACCTCCTTAAGGTACTGGATGATACCTGATCTATTCAAAAGAGGTGTAAACTTCGTAACCACTTAGAAGAGAAGGTTTTTCAGACCCATTCCTTCTGAGTCCCAAAGAATGGATGTCATCTCTTAAACATTTTATCCCTCTCTTGATCTGAGGTTCTCTCTAAGGTAAAATCAGTCATTCCCTTTAGTCGTTTAGACTTTTCGTAATTAAACACTGTGGTTGTGTATGTAGGGTTTCATGTTCGGGGGAGACAAAGCCTGGTTCGGCTCCCTCCCTAGGGACACGTCACTAGTCTGAGATGGAGGGGACTCTTGAGGGGCTCGTATTAGGGGACACCCTAGTTTGGAGACCTCTATCCGTGCGCCACTGTCCTGCATAATCATATCTGATACTTTTCGTCCATCTTCATAACTGAAAGTAGCCTCCAGTGTTTCAGAAGTGGGAAAATCCTGTTTTCACTTACAGCAATTGCAATAGCCCCAGCTTGGAGGAGAGGCTTTGATTTTTTTTTTTCCTTTTGTTTTGAAAACTCTTTCCGATTTTATTAACAAACCAGAGCGGTCAGATGGATGTGCTGACAAGTGTCAAAAGATTTCGCGAGTCCCATTTCAAGAAAGAAGACCAAATGATCAGAGCAGTATTTACATCCTACTGGAGTAGGATGTGTAATGGAATTATGGCTTCGCGGTGAGAGCCCCCGCTGGCTTTAGCTGTGAGAGAGAAAATAAGAAACCACTCTGGCAACGGGGAAGGACACTCATGGTTTATACTGAAGAAGGGGAGAGAAAGGAGAAATAAGGCAGTGTGTGTGCGTGTGCATGCGTGTGCCTTGTGCAGGTATGTAACAACAGGATTCTTCAGTGGTGATACGGCTTCCCTGATTGTCAGCAAAGTACAAATATGGTTACGCTTGCGTAGTGATCTGAAGATGACATTTTTCATAAATGCTTACTGCCTTTGGGTATCTTTAGTTAGTGGTGGGAGAAAAAGGCACTTTTGCAAAGGGGATTTTAACCAAGGAGATAGCGATGGCAAAATTAGGAAGCAGGTGAAGTTTCTCCTTCTGTCTCCCTTGTCTGCAAACTATTTACTGCTCTCCATACCTCCTTCCGACTTCTCCGTCCATTAAATCCTGGGAAAATAGTTTTAAACTTCTTCATAGCAATGATAAATGGGTTGGTAGGCCATGAAGTAAAATGGTCAAGGGTCAGAAAGATCTGGGATCGAATCCTGGCTCTGTCAGATACCGTGGAATCTTTCCACATACAAGGTCAACTTTCCGAGCCTCAGTTTCTTAAACTCAAAAGTGGGAAGAATCAAATTTTCTTGGTGAAATGCTATGATTGAGTGAGATAATGCTATAAAGCACTGAGCATAGGAGTTGGGACACAGTAAGTGACAAATTAATGATAGCTTTTGTTATTGCTGTATTTCGTCATCCTTAAAAGGAGAAAAGAGATTTCAGATCTTTGGAATTTTTCTAACAGTAATTGGAAGACTTTGGTTGTATTTTCTAGGAAAGGGAAATCCTGGAATCAATCCACTTTCTATTGGGAAGGGAGGCTGTATGTATTGCACAAGATCACCGCTACTTAAAAACAAGCAAATGTTTAATTTTCTTCAGCTTTATTGAGGTATAATTGACCCATAAAATTGCAAGGTAGTTAAAGGGTACGTCATGGTGATTTAATATATGCATACACTGGGAAAGGATTCCCCCCACCTAGTTAATTTGCACACCCGTCACCTCATACTTAAGTTCTGCTGTCTCAGAAGTGTTCAGTTATATAATATAGCATTATCAACTGTAGTCACCATGTTTCACATTTCTCTCCTCAGACTTTGTTCATCCTCCAACTCACCTTGTACCTTTGTACCAACTTCTCCCTGTTGCTCCCACCCTCCCCAGTACCTGAGAACCATTTTTATACTCTGTTGCAATGAGTCAGACTCTTTTTTTTTTTTTTTTAAGATTCTACACGTAAGCGATATCATTAGTATTTGTCTTTCTCTGCCTGGCTTATTTCACTTGCCGTAACACCTCCAAGGTCTGTCCGCGTAGTCCCGGATGGCAGGAATTCCTTCTTTTTCGTGGCCGTGTAATGTTCCATTGTGCATGTAGATCGTCTCTTCCCATTCATCTGTTGGTGGGCGCTTAGGTTGTTTCCAAAATGTGGTTATTGTGAATAATGTTGCAGTGAGGATGGGAATGTATATATCTCTTCAATATCCTGTTTTCATTTCCTTTGGGTATGTATCCAGAAGTGGGATTGTTGGATCATATCATACTTCTGTTTTTAGCAAAACCTCCATTCTGGTTTTCTGTATTTTTTAAATTTCTTTTAATGTTTCTTTTTTTAAGAGGAAAAGGAGACAGAGCGTGAAAGGAGCAGAAAGAGAGGGAGACACAGAGTCCAAAGTTCCAGGCTCTGAGCTGTCAGCACAGAGCCCGATGCGGGGCCCGAACCCACAAACTGTAAGATCATGACTTGAGCTGAAATCAGACGCTCCACCAACTGAGCCACCCAGGCGCCCCATACTGGTTTTCTATAGTGGCTGAACCTATTTACATTCCCACCATCAGGGCACAAGGCTTCCCTTTCTCCACATCCTTGCCAACACTTGTTATCTCTTGACTTTGAATGATGGCCATTCTAACAGATGGGAGGTGATATCTCATTATGGTTTTGATTTGCATCTCCCTGGTGATGAGTGATGTAAGGCACCTTTTCATGAACTTGTTGGCCATTTACGTGCCTTCTTTAGAAAAATGTCTATGTAGTTCCTGTGCTTATTTTTTTATTGTATTGTTTGGGTTTGTTTTGTCTTGTTTTGTTTGCTTTTGAGCTATCTAGTCCCTTATATATTTTGGATATTAACCTCTTATCAGACATATGATTTGCACACACTTTCTCCATTTCCATAGGTTGCCTTTTCATTTGGCTGATGGCTTCCTTCTTTGTACAGAAGCTTTTTAGTTTGATGTACTTCAGCTTAATTTTGCTTTGGCTGCCTTTGCTTTGGGTGTCAAATCCCCAAAAACAAGTCATTGCCAAGACCGATGTCAAGCAGCTTACCCTCTATGTTTTCTTCTAGGAGTTTTGTGGCTTCAGGTCTTACGTTCGAGTCTTTAATGCATTTTGAGTTGATTTTTGTGTGTGGTGAGATAGGGGTCGAGTGTCATTCTTTCACACGTGCCTGTCCAGTTTTCCCTACACCAGTCCCTGAAGACACTGCCCTTCCCCCACTGAATATTTTTGGCTCCTTTGTCATAAATCAATTGATCCACATATGCCCAAGTTTATTTCTGGGTTGTGTATTCTGTTGGATTGATTCATGTGCTTATTTCTGTGCCAGTACCATGCTGCTTAGATTATTGTGAAAATCAGGAAGTGTGATGCTTGTAGGTCTGCCCTTCGTTCTCAAGATTGCTTGGCCTATTCAGGCTCTTTCGTGGGTCCATAACGATTTTAGAATTGGTTTTTTTTTTTTTCTATTTCTTTGAAAAATGTCATCAGAGTTTTGAGCAGGATGCTATTGAATCTGTACGTTGTTTCGGTAGGCTGGACATTGTAAGCAAGCACTTACTTTTAAATTATTTTCTTTGGGGGGAGTGTGAGCGTGTGTCATTTAGCACGTACGATGCGACAAAGCATTCCCCAAACTGAGCCTAAAGCAGCATTTGTTATTTCCCATGATTCTGTGGATCGTCTGGATGCCTCTTCTGGTCTGAGCCAGCCTTGCGGGGGCTGGCTGGTCAAGAATGGTCTCACTCACGTGACTGAGCCTCAGCTGAGACAGCTGAGGGTGCCTGGGCTGGTTGGAGCCTGTGACATCAGGCAGGAGGCTCACCTCGGCTTTTGGATGTGGTGGCAGAAGAATTCCCAGTAGCTAGAAAGGGTAAATCCCAATAAGCAAGCGCTTTTTAAGTCTCTGTTTGCTAATCCGTCAAAGCCGATGCAGATTGAAGAAGCAGAGCATCCATCGCTCGCTGGGAGTTACTACAAAACAACCCCCCTGTGACTGTTCAGACTCCACGATACAGACATTTTAGGTTAGCCAGCCCTTCTAATCCCCATACACAGCTATAAAGAGAGCTCTTTAGAATATTCTGTGGCGCGTCCACAGCTTTGTTCCAATAAAAAATCAAAACCTTTAGGAAAAGTGCAACACTTTGTAGAGCACCGAATCATCATCTATGTATAATTCTTGGCCTTTCAATCTCTGCTAGGTTTCCCAGTGAGAAAGTCTTTGGACGTGTCTTGAAAACTTGAAGGGGACAAGGAAAAGTAAGGCATTGTTATCATCTCTCAGGAGTGGATAGGGTGGCTTTCGTTTCCCACCCCCTTTATTATTTTATTTATTTATTTCGTTGGTTTGGTTTTGGTGAGAACAATGATGACTTTTTTTTTTTTTTTTTCAGAGAATGCTCACACAGACAGTTCTCGTATTTTAGTCATCCGGTTTCTATTCTTAATCAGAAAAACGACATTGGCATACCTTTTTAAGTTTGAAATAATACAGAGTTGAGATTGTAAACGAAATGTTTGGCACTTTGATTTCAAATTAATTTCCATTTTCTCTTGCCAACAATGGAAGCTGTGCCTTTGTAAATCTCCCTGGGGAGTAACCCTTCTGCTAAGGGCATGTTGCTTGAAGATAAGAGATGGGATGAGAAGGAGAAAAGGGCCGGAGGAGAGGGAAACCGTGCAAGTGAGAGGTAGTGGGAAATTGCATAAAGCGCCTCTTTGCTCTGAAACAAGTTTCCATTGTCTTTAGAAACATTAAAAATACTTGATCACAGGGACGCCTGGGTGGCTTAGTTGGTGAAGCGTCCGACTTCAGCTCAGGTCAGCATCTCGTGGTTCACGAGTTCAAGCCCTGCGTTGGGCTCTGTGCTGACAGCTCAGAGCCTGGAGCCTGCTACGGATTCTGTGTTTCCTTCTCTCTCTGCCCCTCCCCGCCCCCCCCCCCAAATGAATAAACATTAAAAAAAATTAATTTAAAAAACACTTGTTCGCAGGTAATGTTATGACACAGCGAGCACTCAATCATGTATGCCACACATTTTATAAATAAGGAAGGGAGGGGCGCCTGGCCGACTTGGTTGGAGGAGCACTCAACTCTTGATCTCGGGATTGTAGGTTCAAGCCCCACATTGGGTGTAGAGATTACTTAAAAATAAAATCTTAAAGAAACACAACAAATAAGGACGGGAGGTTAAATAAGCTGCTAAGCTTCACCCACCCTGATCCACGTTGGAACCCAGACCTAAGAGTAAACAAATTGAACAATCTGATTTTACTCTGTCTTGGTGAATGGTGTTCAGGAATGTGAGAATGCCTTGAGAGAAACTTTTGGAGAGGCTAATTCTATTTGCAAGCCACACGAGGAGATCATGGTTGAGGTGCACCCCCCTGGCCTCAAGCCAAAAAAGATGAGACTTAAGAAAATGGTCAGGAGAGGGGCGCCTGGGTGGCTCAGTCGGTTGGGCGTCTGACTTCGGCTCAGGTCGTGATCTCACGGTTTGCGAGTTCGAGCCCCACATCGGGCTCTGTGCTGACAGCTCAGAGCCTGGAGCCTGCTTCGGATTCTGTGTCTTCCTCTCTCGGCCCCTCCCCTGTCTGTCTCTCTCACACACACACACAAAAGTACATAAACTAAAAACAACAAGGGAAATCACAAGGAGAGTCTGTTTTGGGTCGTGTGGTGCTGGGGGAGCACAGCAGCTGCTGTAGGACTCGGGCGGAAGAAACATGGAAGACAGGAGCCTCTGCAGCCACAGAACAGAGATCTGTGGTTTCTGGAAGTCACTGGCCTCCTGTCCACCAACCGTCAAAGGTGTGTGTTTCCAGGGAATGAGACGTGGGCAGAAAGAGCAAACTGACCCGGAGCTCCTAACTGCACTTTGGCACCTGGAGGGACAGTGAGATCCCAACAGGGAAACCCTGTATAACAGTGGGCTTCTGAGAACCCGAGACCTAGCGGGAAGCCGCAAGGAGCCAGCCAGTCCCCTGGTTGGGGATCTCCTAGGGAGAGACGCCAAGCAGATGGTGGCTGGGGGACAGCTGGGGGACAGCTGGGTGGGAGACCTTTTGACACTCTGCAAAGCTGTCTGTGAGGGACAGTTGACTTTAAAACTCTGCCCCAACCAGAAGAAACCGATGCCGGCTCACGACGGTCCTAAGCAACGAAGACATCCCCTGAGCCTTATCTGTCTCTTCTTTCCACAACTTTCCCGAGTCCTGGGGGAGAAGGAGCGTGTAGAGAGCGTGGGCCGAGGGCAGTAAGGAGGGGAGAAACTCCAGGCCAGAAGGAAATAAGTGTGCGATGAAAACAGAGTTTTCTGGACATATTAATTACCGAATTGACAGTGTTTCAAGGTCTGCAGTGAGAAAAGGATTTTGTATTTTCTTTTGTTTTGTTTTGTTCTTATCTCTGAAAAGTGGCTGAGCGTTCGTCACGTCACAAAACCTGACCGTCTGTGGTGGCTGTGCCATTTAGTAGTGTCCGTATAACCTTGGGCAGCTTACTTATATTCTCTATGCTTAGATTTCTTTTTTTTTTTTTTTTTAGTGTTTATTTTTAAGACAGAGACAGAGCATGAGTGGGGGAGGGGCGGGCAGAAATCCAAAGCACAGAATCCAAAGCACGTTCCAGGTTCTGAGCTGTCAGCACAGAGCCCGACGCGGGGCTCAAACTCACGAACCGTGAGATCATGACCCGAGCCAAAGTCGGACGCTCAACCGACTGAGCCACCCAGGTGCCCCTCTATGCTTAGATTTCTAATTCCACGAAATGGGAGGATGAGTGTCAGCTTTTCATGCGACTTGGGAGGAGAGGAAATAAGTTGACGTGTCTCAAGTGCGTCGAAGAGGAAATGACACGTGGGGACCACGAAGGGGGGTATCTCCAATGAAGTTGGTGAAAATCCACACAGTGAGTCCAAGAAGTTAGTGTGAAAACATCACTGGGTAGTGAAGTTACCTCTGGATGTGGGTACGTTTGTCCTGTTGGCTTTCATACGGATTGGAGATCTGCGTGACACGTAAAAGTGCTAGAAGCAAGGGGTGCCTGGGTGGCTCAGTCGGTTAAGTGTCCAACTTCCGCTCAGGTCATGATGCACGGTTCATGGGTTCAAGCCCCACGTCGGGCTCTGTGCTGACAGCTCGGAGCCTGGAGCCTGTGTCTCCCTCTCTCTCTGCCCCTCCACCACTTGAGGTCTCTCTCTCTCTCTCTCTCTCTCTCAAAAATAAATAAACATTGAAAAAAGTGCTGGATGTGAGCTGACCCACTCGCGTGACCGGAAGAACACAGTACCGTATTGAATTACACGAATTGACTTTTATAAAAATCCCTCCCTCAGTTGGAGCTAGAGATTCATCCTCTATTTTGATTCTGTCTGTGGTTTCGTCTATTACCGTAATAGGACAGAAGTAGTTTCCTACCAGTAGGTTGTACTCAGCCCTCATTCATTACATGCATTTTCCCCCTTAGTTTGCAGACAAATACAGGCTAACACTCGTTAGCTGTTAGGGATCATTTGCCGCTTTGTTAGGGTATGACTACATTGTGATTTTCCGCATTCCTGAATTACCTTTGCCGTGATTTTCCTTCCAAGAGAAGGAAAGTTCTGCTGCCTGCCTGATGTCTCTAATGGGATTATACATCTGCACACGATTAAAGAAGAGAGAAGCCATATAAATATGTTTCACTCTCAATCTACTGCTCTGAAAGAAGGCTTAAGGTTGGATTTCAGAGGGCTTGGGAAGGGGCGGTGAAGGCAGGAATGGAGACCCTGAGGGAAGTAGATACAATGCTGTCGTATTTCCTAACTCTGTTTTCATCACACCCTTAATCCCTTTTCAGCCGTGGAATAATAGGATCTATTAATACACCTGGGTCCTGGAGTTTCAGAAGGTTAACATTAATACACATGGTCTGTGTGTGTTTGTGTTTTGATCTAACAGTGTAGTGGTCAAGAGAACACCGGTTCTTGATAAATAATAAATAATACATAACACCCGGGCTTGATTCTGGGCTCTGTCCATCCTCGCTTCAACCCCCCCGCCGCCCCCCACCCCGTCCTCACTTCCACCCCACCCCCCAGACCCTGACCTTGGGCAGGGAACTTCTCCTCTGTGTGCTCAGGTTTCCACCTCTGTAACATGAGTGCCAAGGAAATTAAGTTCATGTATTTAAAGTGTTTAGAAGAGCTAATGACGTTAGTAGCTATTACTCGTTACTTCAAATGATAGCTAGGGGTTTAGTATTGTTCTTCTCCATTTTATTTAGAAACATACCAGCGTTTTACAAATGGACTAGAAAAAAATGACCACAACACCTCAGTTTGTATTAATACGGCTTATCTCTGTTTTTAAGAAGTTTTGAAAAATCATGTGCGGGAAGGAATAAATCCTACCATTCTTGTTTTTACGTGGCATGTACATTATAAAAGTCACATCGAAAAACAGCAATGAGCCTCAACAGCCTATACGCTGCCTTCTTCCTTCCCACCGGCTTCCTTCCCGTTTCATTGTTTGCATTATTATGCTGCTGCTTTTGAAAATTTTTTTTAATGTTTATTTATTTTTGAGAGAGAGAGAGAGAGAGCGAGTGCAAGAAGGGGAGGGGCAGAGAGAGAGGGAGACACAGAATCTGAAGCGGTCTCCAGGCTCTGAGCTGTCAGCACAGAGCCTGACGCGGGGCCCGAACCCACAAACCGTAAGATCATGACCTGAGCCTAAGTCAGATGCTTACCCGACTGAGCCACCCAGGCGCCCCTATGCTGCTGCTTTTATTTAAAAAAAAAAAATTTTTTTTAAACATTTATTTATTTTTGAGACAGAGAGAGACAGAGCATGAATGGGGGAGGGGCAGAGAGAGAGGGAGACACAGAATCGGAAACAGGCTCCAGGCTCCGAGCCATCGGCCCAGAGCCCGACGCGGGGCTCGAACCCACGGACCGCGAGATGGTGACCTGGCTGAAGTCGGACGCTTAACCGACTGAGCCACCCAGGCGCCCCTATGCTGCTGCTTTTAAAACAAAGATATTCATGTGCCTCCTCTTACATCAGGACCTTTTTTGAAAGAAACTACCCAGACTCGGTCTCAGGGCCACAGGCCTATTGTTGTAAAGGAATAACTTAGCCTCCATATTGGATGAATGTCCAAATTATACCATTTATTTTAGAAAAAAAAAAAAATTGGATTTAACACGGGAGGGACACGTCAGGGGCAAATGGCAACCAGAATTGAAGGGTCCCCACGCTCTGCCATCTGGAGCCAACCCCACACTGGGCACCTAGAAAATTCCTTTTCACTGAGACTACTCGCCCGTTGAGCATATAAACAAGTCCTCCTTGAGCGGTTAGTCAAGCAAGGCATGAAGATCTGCTTTCCTTCAGTTACAGGCCATTTGGGAATGTTAAACCCAACCAGGCAGGAAGCCAGATAGCAACAGTACAACCTTTAGGTGAATTTGGCAATCCAGCCCTGATCTTGGCTTCAGAGACTCCTGGCCATTGCTTTCCCCTGACTCCTTGCTCGTCCTGTCACCCCATACCTTCCGCCTACCCAGCTGTACTTTCCAGAATTTCCTCCTGTCTCCATGTTGGCTCCTTCGTCATACGATCCTGTGCAAGTTGCCTCTTTCATCACGAAATTAAGGTTTGCTGCACTCACCATGACTCTCCGTAACCTCTCCATTCATTAGGAGGTAAGCCTTCAAAATGATGAGCAGAAGGAAAAGAAATGTTAAGAGGAGACTTTTTTTTTTTTTTTGTCTCCACAGTGTTAGGTTTACATTAGTAATGAGATTTTTTTTTTCCAGATTAAAGTTTTCTTTGAATTTTAATTAATAATTTTAATACATTGGGAGTGTTTTTCAGTATGGTTCTATGCATTCACTTACATTACAAGGCTGTGTCATGTTGAGAGTAATATTTGCGCCTGGCTAACTCCAAAAAATCCAGACATGTCACTGATTGATTTAGAAACAGGAACACCAATAGACGGTACATTCATTTCATCTTGTTTTCAAGATTTTATTTTTAAGCAATCTTTACATCCAGTGTGGGGCTCGAACTCGCAACCCAAAGATCAAGAGTCTCATGCTTCACTGATTGAGTCAACCAGGCACCCCTCGTGACGGCGAAGGTGCAGAGAGCCCAACGTGGGGCTCAAACTCACGAACCGCAAGATCATGACCTGAGCTGAAGCTGGACGCCCAACCACCTGAGCCACCCAGGTGCCCCTCATCTTTTTTTTTTTCATCTATGCATTTACCCTTTTTTCCAGAAAGCAATTGAACCGCTCACTCACAAGGATACATATCCTCCAACAAGATCGCATGATTTACAGTTGTGACACCCCCCTGCCTCCAAAAAAAGGACAGAAAAAAAAATTAAACATAAAGTTGGAAGTAATATAGAGCCCAAGAGGCTAAACACATATATCTTCATGACCCAAATCTTTTCTTCGGAGGAATTCACCTGGTTGACTAGAAAAATGGAAACATAATCAAATTTAGTAGCAATCCCCAGTAGTTACTAGAATCAAATTTAGTAACAGTTCGTCAACTTACAGAACAAGTGACTTTTACCTGCCAGAGAGACTTTCCTGTGGGGCCCCAAGTGTAGCCTATTTTGCTGCTTGTTATTCGTTCTCTCTGCCACTCAAGTATTCCAATGACTCTGACATAATTATGGGCTATCCTTGAATCTTCTCTAGTTTATTTCTTAAGTACATAATTTATAATCTTTATTACTTGAATATTAACAATAAAAATCACTGGCAATACATCTTAAACATACTCTGCCAGAGAACCTCCAGGTCTGCACAATGCTCAGGGTCCATAAATCAATATAAAGGAAATAATAGCTCAGGCTAAGGGCGATTAATCTTGAGACAAAGGTTAAGTAGGGATTTCTCCTGTAACTCCTCATGAAAATGAGCACACGTTGATTACCTGGATGCCTTTCTCCCATGACATCCTGACAGAACTAGCAAGAAGTTCCATGGGATTAATTATTTTAACAGCCTTGAAAAGAGGCTGCGAGTAACATTTTTTTTTAAAGCACCTAAATAAGCAATTCTGTCCAATACCTACATTTTATCACTTGTCATCTTTATTAATTGCTTCTTATCATAAAGCTGATTATCATTAAGCTATTGATTTTTTTCGGCAAACAGCCCATCTTGAAATAGTGTTATTGGCAGGGCACCTGGGTGGCTCAGTTAAGTGTCCGACTTCTGTCCAGGTCATGATCTCACAGCCCGTGAGTTCGAGCCCTGCATCGGGCTCTGTGCTGATAGCTCGGAGCCTGGAGCCTGCTTCGGATTCTGTGTCTCCCTCTCTCTCTGCCCCTCCCCTGTTCACACACACATACACACTCTCTCTCTCTCTCAAAAATAAATAAACATTTAAAAAAATTTTAAATAATATTATTGGTTAAAATTCGTCAAGTTTTCCTGAAAGGACTTTTCCTGTCTTTTGCTGAATCACTTTAGATACAAGGGCTATCCAAACAGCTGTTAGAACCTTACTGCATAAACATCGAAGCAACTTCATTCAATGTATTATTGTAGGGCCTGGTTTCGTAGACACTTTGGGGTCACACACCCTTGAGAAAATGATGAAAGCTATAGACCCCTTCCCCATAACAATGCACAACGATTCATCCTATTAAATGTTACGTGCCTTTTCAGAGATGTTACGGACCTCCTAAAACCTATGCAAAGGCCCCTCCACCCCAAAGATGCCATTCCTTCTAACTCAAATAAATTGACGCTGGTTATTTTAAGATATATACACATAAATGAAAGCTAGCATAAACTTTCATAAATGAAAGTTCTGGGACTTAACTAGAAAGGACCGTAGCATCCATGTGGAGAGATAGACTGTGAAGTGTTTTCATTCATGTAAAAGGCAACAAAAGTCCCCACACAGCTGGAGATCCAGTTTACTAAAATTAACAGACCCTGATGTTTATAACTGAGAGAATCCTGGAACTCCCAGATATTGATATTATCATGGAAGCAAAAGGAAGCTTGAAAGTGTCCCTCCTTCATGAGAAGACTGGACCTTGGCAGGCATACCAATGATATTAAAAAAGGCTGAAGTGAATTCTGATATCACCTCCAACTATATTATATGACGACATAAAACACAGTTGTATTTTCTGACTTCGATGAGGAAAGGAGTCCTGAAATAAATAGAATATTAAGGAGCTATCGTGATTGGATATTTGGGTCTTTTCGGTACTCATTAGTCATTTTGGTTTTTAGCAATTGCTCAGTGCCTCTCTTTTCCAACAGCAAATTTAATTTGGGGATGGGATTGTCAGGTTAATCCAGAGCTAGAATTATCTGTACAAAGAAGTAACTGTGGGCTCTGATGACCTTGCTAATCTTAACCAATCACAGGTGGCTTAGTGGGTAGGCAACAGAATTGTCATTCTGTGATTTTGCTAATAGGACGTCAATTGACCAAAAGGATTTATTTATAGATCATGAAATTCTCAGCTTAAAGTGGAACGTTATGCTTCTGTGTTCTCTTACTGGTTAAGAACTGCCACTGATGTTGCCAGTTCCCTACTTAAAAAACTATTAGGATTGACACTGTATATTTCCTATAGATTACCTGTCTGTATTCAGCACAAAAACATTACACGTGAGAACCCAGAAATTGAAGCAGATTTAGACTCTGTGAGAGGACATAAAATTTTGTGCAGGTATTCTTTTTATACGAAAATAGCTATGAAAAGTAGATGATCAAAGGTATTCTGTGGTGGAATTTACTATTCATTTTTGAGTTTTTTATTGGTGATAATTAGCGTTTTAGTGTTACTTTATTTTTTTTTATTTTTTTTTCCAACGTTTATTTATTTTGGGGACAGAGAGAGACAGAGCATGAACGGGGGAGGGGCAGAGAGAGAGGGAGACACAGAATTGGAAACAGGCTCCAGGCTCTGAGCCATCAGCCCAGAGCCTGACGCAGGGCTTGAGAACTTGGGAAGTGTAATATTTTGTACAAAAAAAAAAAGGAGAAGGAAATTCATGAGAATTTAACGGTAGCTTTCTCTGGATGGGTAGGATGATGGATGATTTCTATTCCCCACTGTTTCTTTATCTTTCTTTTCCAATTTTTCTGTTATATACATGTATTGCTCTTATCATGAGCAAAAAGCAACAAAAGAAACTCCATTGGGCGGGGGGAATAGTGTTCTCGGTGCAAAAAATGTGGGCCTTTTTATTTTATTTTTTTTTATTAAAAAAATTTTTTTTAACGTTTATTTATTTTTGAGACAGAGAGAGACAAAGCATGAACGGGGGAGGGTCAGAGAGAGGGACACACAGAATTTGAAACAGGCTCCAGGCTCTGAGCCGTCAGCCCAGAGCCCGACGCGGGGCTCGAACTCACGGACCGCGAGATCGTGACCTGGGCCGAAGTCGGCCGCTTAACCGACTGAGCCACCCAGGTGCCCCTGTGGGCCTTTTTAAAAAGCAACTTTTCATAGAAGCAAGACATACCTCGTGGCCTTTGGCCAAGGCTGCCACATCGTAGAGGTGAGGAGGGGCGATGCCTGACTTGAAGGGGTGTGAGTGGAGTGTCTCAGAAAAAAAAAAATGTAAAAATCACACATTTCGAGGCTACAGAAGCTTCTTTCCAGTATTGAGAAGAACTATTTACATGAAGTCGTATCTCAGCCTGAGACAACCCCGGGGACTCTTAGGAGGTTTGATGGAAGAGTTTGGGGCCACATTGTAGCCTTAAGGACAAGACCAAGGGTTCAAGGGTCTTGGAGAGAAAGAATCTGAAAAAAAAAAAAAAAAAAAAAAAAAAAAAGCATCGATAGTAAGATATTGGTTTCTTCAAATCTCTGCTGTGTGGTGTCAGCGTATTTAAAGCTCACATTGATAATGTCTATATTGAACATGTAAATGAAAGTAATGAGTTTGATAGAGGGGCACAGAGAGAGAAGCAAAGAGCCTGGAGTTTAGACTACCAGTCTATTATCGGCTAGTGACAGCATATGATAAAGATTCACTTCTTCTAAGACGTAAACAACATTATAAAATCTTGATATGTGCAAACCTGACCATATGAAATTATACAAGACCTGATTTTTCAGTTTCCCCCAGAAAAAGAAAATAAAGTTGAAGTGCCCGTCCATGTTTTCTGATTAAAAATCCATGATATAACTGCGAGGGATGACATCCTTAATATAGGAGGAAATTTTATCTATGGCTCAGTTGGTTAAGCATCCAACTTTGGCTCAGGTCATGATCTCGCGGTGTGTGGGTTCGGGCCCTGCGTCGGGCTCTGTGCTGACAGCTCGGAGCCTGCAGCCTGCTTCCGATTCTGTCTCCCTCGCTCTCTGCCCCTCCCCCGCTCATGCTTTGTCTCTCTCAAAAGTAAATAAACATTAAAAAAAATTTTTAAAGGAAATAACACACGATCTAAACTAGGAGTCCGAAACAGAATCCACACTATATAACCGATAACTGAATTGTATACTCATAGAGGTTTTGCTTTAGACTAATGGGCTTCTTCCCAGGTCAAAGCATGTGTCACGCTCTAACATCAACAAAGAAAGTTCATCATGGTCCAGCTGGGGATGTGGAACAGTAAACACTGCAAAATAATTCATGTCTGTAGCATGCCTCAAATAGACAATTCATCTCGTGTCAACAGGAAGCACTTCTGGGCTTTTTCAACCTGGTCCTGGTATGTGGCAGCAAAGAGATGTTCTAGAGAGTCAAGAATTTATTGTATGAAAGATGATGAACTCTCAAAGCAAGCAAGATGGAAATGCTTGTATTACATTTAGCGTAATGCTTAAGATTTCATTTATCCTGTTGCTTGTTTCAAAGTTCTCTGCCCCCTGAGATACTCACCCGGAAGAGAACCACTTCCAGCACCCCTCATCCTTTGTTCCCCTTGTGTTGTCAGGCACAAAGAAGTACACGGCAGAGCGCCTGGGTGGCTCAGTGGGTTAAGTGAGCCCAACTCTTGATTTGGGCTCAGGTCATGATCTCACAGTTTGTGAGATTGAGCCCCGTGTGGAGCTTCGTGCTGACGGTGCAGAGCCTGCTTGGGATTCTCTCTCTCTCTCCCCGTCCCTCTGTCTCTCCCCTGCTCGCGCTTTCTCTCTCTCTCTCAAAATAAATAAATTTAGATATATATATATATATATATATATTTTTTTTTTGAAAAGCACATGGGGATATAGAAAGATTGGTAAGTCTTTGTCTACACCAAATGTAAAAATACCTTCCCTGAACCAGGACACTTGACCTCTTTTCCATCACGGCCAGTTAAAGTCTTAGAAACTATGAGGTGCTTTGTAAAAGGAGTCTTCCTGAGATGTTCTTTAACCTGTAGTTTTAGAGTATCCACTATAATGTGATCCAAAGGGCAGATTCCAGATTAGCATTGGGCCAGAATATGACGAGGAAGATAAGATATGGAGAGATGTAGTCTACGTTTCGGAGCCTATTAATTGTCTGTCCTTGGTGACGTTATTTTTTTTTTTAATTTTTTTTTCAACGTTTATTTATTTTTGGGACAGAGAGAGACAGAGCATGAACGGGGAAGGGGCAGAGAGAGAGGGAGACACAGAATCGGAAACAGGCTCCAGGCTCTGAGCCATCAGCCCAGAGCCTGATGCGGGGCTCGAACTCACAGACCGCGAGATCGTGACCTGGCTGAAGTCGGACGCTTAACCGACTGCGCCACCCAGGCGCCCCCTTGGTGACGTTATTTACCGATGCAGTTCACTGTCTTCTCATCTGTGAAATGGCTTCTGAGGTCCCTTCCACCTCAGAAACGCTATGATGTAAAGAATTATCCATATGTTATTTGTTTCTTTGCTTCCTTTTCTGTGTGAAAGCTGAGCACATCTGAGGTATCTTTTGATATACCAGATCATCACTGCTCTAGAAACCTCTGTACCGTAATCTGAATCTGCCCTTCTGTCTATCCTCACCACTGCCGCCATGTTTGAAAACACCACCTCTCTCACCTGAATTATTGACTGGTCTCCTGCTTGTCACTCTTGCTCAGACACACACACCACACACAGTCCGTTGTCCACATGACAGGCAGAATGAGCACTTCTAAGTATCAATCCTCCAATGGCCTCTATCTTGGAATAAAATCTCAACCCCTTTGCCTGCCTTAGAAAACCCTGCATGGTCTAGCCTCTGCCTCTCCGTCATCCTTCTCCCGCCTTTATTCACCATGCTTAGTTGCTCTGGCTTTTTTTTTCTGCTCTTCACAAACACCGAGCTCTCTCCCACCTGAGGGCTGGCTTTTGAACAAATGGCTGACTCTATCTGGAATAGTAGTCCCCGATCAGTCACCAGGATGGATCCCCAAGGCTGGGCCTTTCTTGTGATTCTCAGTTTGGTTGCTGTCTCCCTTGGAGAGCTTTCCAGAACCCCGGTCCCGACATGTTCTCCAGTCACTCTCCATTTGGTCATCCTGCATGAGCTCCGCCATAGCTTGGACCATTTTCCGAAATCATTTTATTTGTGTGTGTGTCCACTTGTTCACTGATTTTATTCCCACTCACCCAAAAATATGTGAAGAGATTTTGCTTATATTTTCCACTGATGTATCAGTAGAACAGTGCCTAACTCAATAATCATTTTTTTCAATAGCTATTTTAGAAAATAGCTATTGAAAGATTGGATGGAATCTTTCATCCAATCTTCCATCCAAGATGGAAGATTTTAGAAAAAAATAAAAATATGTTCCCTTTGACTGAAATAATTTAGTTTCATCAACTCTGGGGGTCTGAATGGCATAATTGATCCATTGATATTAGTGTAAATGTCTCAGCCTTGTTCCCAGAAGAGGCCTGAGCTTGTGAAGTCTGGTTCTAGAAACTGAAATTTCTGCAGATTGGGCAGAGTTAAGTGGGTTTAAGTTAGTGCAGAGAAATGGTAGTATTAACCCAGAAGAAGTGAAAATAGAGGGTGCAAGGTATCTTCATGTAACTTACACCTTTAAATTATATACAGCTATCTGTAAATTAAACAACCAAGAATAAACCAGGTATAAATAAAACATGCCTGTTTCAAACAGAAAATTCACACAGATTCAAATACGGTCAGAGCTCACACAAGTCCAGAAAACCATAGCAGTGGATAGAAACAAAAATATTAGTAATCCAAGCAAAACATATGCTAAGATGGTTTATCCTTGCTTTTGAAATGTGATGGTGTGAGCCATAAGGGAGTGAGATTAGAAAAACAAAAGTCTGAATCAATAGTTCTCTTCATATTATCTTCAGAATGAGTCAGAACATCATAAAGCTTTCCTCCTCGTAGGCAAATAGATCAAATCAAACTCCTAATGGTGACTCATTTTTGAGAAGCTGCTAGGACAACCTAGAACATGCTAGAACAGGGGACGGACCACCCTCAAGAGGAAGCATCTGCACATTTTCAAGTACCGCCATCCCCAAGATGAACATTTGATCCCCGGAAAAATGAAATGATTTGCTTTTGACTCACAACTGGTTTAGCCATGAGGGGAATTCAGAAAAGGAGAGTAGGTGAAAAGCTTTGAGAACGAATCGGAGCTGGGGCCCAGATGGGATGGAAAAGGTGACAGGGGCAGGGATAGCCGGGCAACCCCAGAGGGAGAGAACCACGGACACAGTAGACCTCTTTAGGAATGTGTCTTGGGAGTAAGAATAAGCCTGAGATAAGTATATCTGTGGGAGGAATGAAGAGTCTTGTGGAGTACACGGAATTATAAAGGCATTTCTTCCTCGCCAGCCCATCACAGGCATCTGGGCTGAGGAAGACAAGACATCTCTGGGGATGCCTGTGTCGGACTGTGAGACAGCATATAGCATAGGGGAGGTATGGAGTGCCCTTTTGCCTCATCCTTTATCTGGGAGCCACTTTTGCAGTGTGCCCGGCCGAATCAAGGAAACATTCTTTTCAAACATTTCTTTGTTGGCTTTAATTTTATTTGCTTTATTTTTCAATGGACCATACATTCTTATCATTCAAAATTCAGAAGCCTCAAAGGGCTATACAAATGAAACAGTTCTGTGCCACCAACGAATGGTACGCATTTCTAGGTGCCCCTTGTGGGAGATATTTCAAAGAAGAAAGTATATGAGGGGGGACAGATTGAATAGCGATGTACTACACGTTATAGAGTGCTTTATTCTCTACCATAGTGTCACGCAAAGTATGACCGATTTGACTGTTTCAAATCTTCTGACCAAAAAAGGCGGGGGGTGGGGAGTTAAGTGACATATCCCAGGCTTATTACCTTTTTAGTGGAAATGTCCAGATTAAGACCCAGCTGGGGACGGGGGGAACACAAAGGAGAGAAAATAATTAAAGATAACTATAATAAATGAAATTTCCCATTACTAGTTTCATCCTTGGTGTTTTGAACAGCTACAAAGCAGAAAGTTTGAGATTCCTTTTGAGGCAAAAAAAGAAAATTTAAATCATTAGTTTGCCTACATTGTTTCTTTATAAAATTCTATAAAAAAAATAATGGCCTTTTGTTTAGTACCCCAAAAGCGACAATAATCATGGTCTTGGTGCTGGGGAATTAAGCACCAGGGCCATTGTTTCAGCTTGAATACCTTTCTGGAACTTACCAGGAAGCCATCAACTTCACCTGACTTCTAAAGACGTCTGAAAAGACACCCACAGCAACTTAAAATATTAAGGTAATATTAATTACCTGGCTCTGAATTTCAACTCCCGTCTTTCTCTTTCTCTCCCCTGCCAACGCTGTTTCTTTCTTCAGTTCCAAGTTCAGCGTCAACGATGAGAAAAGGGACTCTTTTTTTCCTACCGGCCAGGCAATGCCTCCGAAGTTTTTGGTAGCACCGTTTAGTGAATTTCAAACAGCAGAGTCCAAATCTTGATTTCTCTTGAGCTTGACTTGTCAGGATTTTATCTCTTTCATTGATCCGGAAGCCAAGAACGTTCATCCATCAGGAAGGATTTTAGGCTGAATATGAAAGTGGAACATCTGCAGCAACACTTAGCAAACTGAAAGGTGAAGAGGCATCCGCAAGTACTAATCAAGCTGTCATCTCGGAAAAAATTTCCAGAACAAATGCAATAAAGAATGATTTAAAAAGGCACTGTGTATCCCAGAGAGGGGCTCATTTAGCTTTGGTGTCCATTGCTAGAAATGATAGTTCCTGTGTCATATTGCTAGAGTCTAAATTACCTACTTTTAAAACTACTGTAGTTATAGAGAAGACAGAATTGTTCTAAGACAGTGAGTACCTCTTAAGCAATTCAGTCATAATTTGAAATATTTAAGATTATTTCAAATATTAACGGTGTTCACGAGCGTCTCCAGGGAGCCAGGAGTTTCTAAAAGGCATTATCTCATCAGTCCGATTAGTTCCTAATGTGCTGAATGCATGGAGCAGATATTTCAAATCTTTTTCACTATATACCGCCACTACATAGATAAGCAAGGGACACCATTTATCCAACTGAGTACAGTTGGACCAAATCAAGAGATGAGACAAACAAAGCACAAAAATCGCTTTCTCTTTATGAAATACAGCCCTACCTCAAGGTAGCTGAATGGCCCCGGGCAAGCAGCTTAACATCCCCG
Organism: Prionailurus bengalensis; assembly: GCF_016509475.1. NCBI lineage: Eukaryota > Metazoa > Chordata > Mammalia > Carnivora > Felidae > Prionailurus > Prionailurus bengalensis. The sequence continues at coordinate 16,082,378 of NC_057349.1, read as the reverse complement.
AGCATCAGCTTTTTCTTCGTCAAAACAGGGCTAAAGCCTTCTTCACAGAATTATTGGGAGCGTTGTAGAGCTATGCATGTCAAAGTAGCAGTCTGGAGACTGACAATAATAGATATCTCTATTAGTTCTTTGGAGCTGCATAACAGTGTCACTTCACTTCGTGGCTTAAAACACCACCCATTTCTTGTCTCACAGTTTCTGTGGTCAGGAGTCCGGGCACAGCTTAGCTGGGTCTCACAAAGCTACAGTCAAGGGGTTGGCCAGGGCCGTAGTCTCATCTGTAGGCTCAACTGAGGAGGACCCATTTCCAAGCTCACATGCTTATTGGCAGAATTCAGCTCCTTTGAGCTGTAGGGTTGAAGAACTTGGATTTTCACTGACCATTGGCTGGAGGACCCTCCGTTCCTAGAGTCCTCGTGGGCCACCCTAATAAGGCCACTTGCTTTATCAAACCAGCAAGGGGGAGAGTCACCCTATATTACATAATCATAAAAGTGACATTTCATCACCCTAGCTGTTTTCTACTGAGTAAAAGCGAGTCAGAGTTCCCGCCCACACTCAAGAAGAATGGATCCCACGAGGGTTTAAAAATAAGAAGTATCCTCGGTCCACCCTAGAATCTGCCCACCACAGTATCTCATACCCATTTCCTTCCCTTTCTGCCTTACCAACCCTTTCTTTTTTCTTTAGTTTCTATGTCAGAAGACCATGACCCCTACCGTTCGTCAAAATCTTCTTTGTCTAAGTAGCTAAAGATCGCACTTTAGAGTTCCCTGAAAATAAAATAGAGAAGACAACTCGCAGTGGAAAACACTTGGTGTTTTATAACAAGTCAAATTGTGTTCCATAAAATTACTAGTTGAGTAAAATTTGATTAAAATAGAAGCCCTCTTATTCTCTCTTGTTTCATGCTTTTGATGCATTTTTGTTGGAGTCTGTTCAGAAAATGATTGCACATCAAAATCATTGAGTACAGAAGTACTCATGAAACACAGGCGCTATAAAGTAATTTCACTAACTAGCCTAGAAGTGGTTGTGGATTTTGTTCCCCAAGCGTGGTTAAAAATAGCCCCAAGTCCCAACATGAGGCCGAAGGGCATCGATGCACGTGTTGGTCGTATGGTGGTTTGGCCATGTTTGGTATGCCCTACCTGAATCTCCAGTCTCTGGAGTCTCTGAGAACCAGCATCTTCCAAAGATGGTAGGAATTCCCATGACTACAAGGCTGTCGCTACCGATGGAAACAAGGACAGTGATGGCTAGCTAACATTCACTACGTAGTTATTATGCGCCAGTTACTCTAAAATGCTCTATATATGCGATCGAACACAACCCCATGAGAAAGGAATAATTATGATTTCTATTTCACAAATACAAAAACAGAGACTTGGAGAGATTAGGGTCACAGAGCAGGCAAGCAAATAGAAAGGCTAACCATAGAAAGGCTCCATCTCAGAACCTCAGAATTTGCCGTGAAAAACCAGGAGCCTAAATATTCTCCTCAAATGTTCTAGGACTGTCTGCCCGAAGCTGGATCAGAGTTGCACCTGTGGCCAAGGAATGGTGTCAGCCTTGGCTCTGACGTTCGCTCACCCTATCCTAGCTGCCGGTGAGCCATTACCCCTTCTCTCACAGCCAGTCAGTGGGGAGTGGAACAGGATATCCGTTCCTGGGGGATACCCAGGGATACCCCCTCTACCCCACATGGAGTCCTTAGCGGGATTCAGGAAGGGTCAGGTTGTACCGTGCCCACAAACAGAGTAGCTAAGGTGTTTCCGCAGCGCGCTGCCCCCTCTCAGTACTCCGTGGGTCCTGTGCACTGGTCCCCTTCCACCTGGTCCCACTGGCCATAGTATGGGCACCAAGATATCCCTTGTTTCCTCAGGCATCAGCCTCCGTACCTGATCCCAATGTCTAATGCAATTAGCGGAGGCAGAACCCTGGTCACAGCACATCAAAATGTGCACATTTTGACGGACAGTGAGTCCATCCGTATCACGTGATACGCCCCTCATTAAATTAAAATGAAAGACCGGATGGTTATACTCCATGCGCTCACCTGGGCCAGATGTGGTGAGGGTGGGCTGTGCAAGACGAAAAATTAAAGGTCTGTGGCAAGAAGGCAGGAACGTAGGTATAATACTGCTACAAAGCAAGAACCAAGGATCATGACCAGATGTATGCCTCTGTCAGCAGAGATTGCTCCCAACCCCGAAGCAGAGGAGTTATATATGGACAAGACATCGTGAGCAGAATTTTTATGTGGATGTCCCACATGAGACTTCAGGGAGATCCGGTTATTATGTCTCACTAACTAAAATTATTTTCAGACATTTATATTCGGTTCTTTTTTATGTTAATTCTGTTAAGAATGCACTGTATAGATCTTTATAGAAATTTATCTCAAAAGGCAGAACATCTGATTTCACTCAAGCCAATATTTTGGCATGTCTAGTCTTCTTTCTTTAAACACTGGGCGTTTATTCCATTAACTTGCTCCAGCGTGCTCACAACCCAAACGTAACAGAGAAAAAGCTTTCATCCATGAATAAGAAGCTAGTAGGGATGAGTACTGGGTGTTGTATGGAAACCAATTTGTCAATAAATTTCAGAAAAAAAAAAAAAAAAAAAAAAAAAAAAAAAAAAAAAAAAAAGAAGCTAGTAGTGCCTGTATTTGGGGAGTTCGTTGTAGAAACCGACTTCCAGACACTTGAATATGCAAGGAGACCTTCCCAAACCCCTGATTGGACCTGCTTCCTCACCCACATAGACAAGCACCAATGCATCACAGAGGGGGAAACTTCTGGGAGTCCTGAATGAAGTCCTTCCTATGTACTAATGGGTAATTCAGGCATGGATTTTCTATACCCATACCTATATTTTCTATATCATTACACTTCTCACCATGTCTGCAAATAAAATGAAGTAAAACCTTGGACTGTAACTTGTTTCTGCGAGTGTTCCGCAAGATGAGCAAACATTTTTAATAAATTTTAACTTGACAAACGAGCAATGTCTCGCAACACGAGTAGTAGGTGAAGCCGAACGTCACATGATCACAACTGAGCCAATGGTTCTTGAGATTCGCTTTGATATACAAGTGCTTTAGATTACAAGCATGTTTCCGGAACGAATTATGCTCGCCAATCCAGGTTTTAGTCTGTACCCTCCACCACCTAAAGTAGTGACCGTTTCTTTTTGCCTTTTAATTTAATTCCAAAAGTGTTATCAGTGCTTTACAGAAGAGTGCTGTGTGGTTCATGAGTTCGAGCCCCATGTCCAGCTCTGTGCTAACAGCTCAGAACCTGGATCCTGCTTTAGATTCTCTCTCTCTCTCTCTCTCTCTCTCTCTCAAAAAAGAAATAAACATTCTCTGACTGACTAATTTCACTTAGCATAATACCCTCCAATTCCATCCACATAGTTGCAAATGGCAGGATTTCATTCTTTATGATTACCAGGTAAATACGCTAACTAATTTGGATGTAAATTATAAAAAAAGAAAAGAAAAAATAAAAGAAATAAACGTTTAAATTTTTTTTTAAAAAAAGAAGAGTGCTATGCATGAAGGAAGCACTTAATAAATGCTGTTGCATTGAGCTGGTAAGAAAAAAAACACCACAGTCTCAGCAGCTGAACTGACTTAGTCGGTGACATGGTCCCTCTCTCTGCCATGTTCAGACAAGACCTCAGGGATACTCTGGGGTACCTTGGCTACACGAGAGTGAGTTGCAGGGAGAAATTAACGTTGTTGCTTTACTGTCTCTTCCACAGTAGGCACTGTAGGAAGCTCTTCAAATATACTTACTTCTTTTCATTTTCACAACTTTTTGAGGTATGAGATAAGGAAACTGAGATTTGGAGAAGTCAAGGTCAGATATTTAATACATTGTCAGATGGGGCTCCGACTCCAAGGCCATGTTCTTTCCATGAGGCCAATGTGTTCCTTGCTTCTTTTTCTCACTTGATGGACAGTCACATCATCCTACTAAAACTGAAGAGTATGCCCCAACAATATTTGCACGAGGGTGCTAGGAGAGGCCACAACCTTGAATTTGCTAAGTTCTGGGAGACTACTGTTTACTACTGTTTACTAAGAGTAAAGCAGGTAGGACTTCAGAGTTTCTCTGCTCTGTACACTTCATTTGCAAGGGAAAGAGCACAATATATATGAATCGAGCTTCACATATCAAGATTTTCTCGTTTGTTATGTCACTGGAAAAATAAGAATAATTTTTAAGGTGCTGATGACGAGATTAAAATCAAATTTCTAGCACGCCTGGGAAGAAAGTTAGTCTAATGGAATAGTTTAGTATTTGATGTTTACTGCAGCCGTCCAGCTATCAAAAAAGACTAGAGCTGATAGTTTTTAAAATAAGCACTCTATTTAAGGAATTACACAGAGTTGGCTGGGAAGGAGTGGTGTAAACATTTCAATTTTACACCACAATTCATTTTGATAAGTATCTGGCTTTAGTTGGTGTATCTCCCGTGGGAATCATTAGGCACTGACAGTGTTCTTTTCTACTGATATTATCACTTAATTAAGCAGCTTACTTCAGACGCCCGAGAGCATCTGCACCTTTATTTTAAAAATAAAAGAGTACTCTTTAGAACCCCTCGTCATTATCTTCACAATCTACTTCAGTTTTATGGCTTCGTATAAAGCAATCATGAGTGGTTATTTTTATGCTGTTAGAAATAAGGAGTTTTAGGGGCTCCTGGGTGGCTCAGTCGGTTGAGCAACCGACTTCGGCTCAGGTCGTGATCTCACGGTTTGTGAGTTCAAGCCCCGCGTCGGGCTCTGTGCTGACACCTCAGAGCCTGGAGCCTGTTTCAGATTCTGTGTCTCCCTCTCTCTCTGCAGCTACCCACCCCCCCCCCCCATATGCTCTGTCTCTCTTTGTCTCAGAAATAAATAAAACATTAAAAAAAAAAAAGAAATAAGGAGTTTTATTCTGTGATAACCATACAGCACTGTATTTCTACCCCTTAATGAGAGACATTTACAAATAAAATAAATAAAAATGCATATCTAAAACAACAGTAAGGAAAAAGCTATATTTGACTAGGAAAAATGCAGCTAAAAATTTAATTGAAAAATTTCTGAAAGCAACCAGATGGTTAATTTGCATTACACAGGTATGAATAATTTAATTATTTAAAGCATAATTTCGTGTCTTCTCTCAGTATTATACGCTACATAGAAAAATCTTCAACTTTTGGGGCGCCTGGGTGGCGCAGTCGGTTAAGCGTCCGACTTCAGCCAGGTCACGATCTAGCGGTCCGGGAGTTCGAGCCCCGCGTCAGGCTCTGGGCTGATGGCTCAGAGCCTGGAGCCTGTTTCCGATTCTGTGTCTCCCTCTCTCTCTGCCCCTCCCCTGTTCATGCTCTGTCTCTCTCTGTCCCAAAAATAAATAAACGTTGGAAAAAAAAAAGAAAAAAAAAAAGAAAAATCTTCAACTTTTGTCCACATTACTAAGAAAAATAGGTTATAAGAAGTGTGTCAATTTTTCTTGTAACAACAAGGTTGTAAGTAGAGGCTGTGTGACCTTGACCAATGGCTCAAAGTTGTAAATTACTGATAATCTGTTTAAAGGAAAGGATGTTAATTTAAAGGATTAAAAATTATCTTAGCGTCTCACTGGTCAGGGCCTGATCTCCCGGTTCGTGAGTTTGAGCTCGCCTGGAGCCTGCTTCAGATTCTGTATCTCCCTTTCTCTCTACCCCTCCCCTGCTCACACTCTGTCTCTCTCTCTCTCAAAAATAAATAAACATTAAAAAGATTTTTTAATAAAAATACAAAAATTATTTTAAATAATAAGACACATTTTAATAAATGCATTGAAACAGTAAAAGTATTTTTTTCTAAATATTGCAAAACATCAACATGAATACACTGTGCTTACTATTTGAGGAATTTCAATGTACCAAAGGCACAGTGGACATCTAGCACATAATTACACATGTCTTCAGGGTTACAGTTTGACTTATCTCCCCTTTATGTGCTATCTGAAACAACCATTTTCTTAGCAAAGATGCTTTTTTGCTATTTGGGATATAGAAAGACTTTGTGGTGATATTTTGATGCTCCAAGTATCTTGAAGTTGGAATCAGTGGCACCCCCCCCTAGAGCGAGGCACCTGGGTTGCTCAGTCAGTTAAGCATCCAACCTTGATTTCAGCTCAGGTCATAATCTCACAGTTTGTGGGATTGAGCCCCGGGTCAGCTCTGTATTGATGGCACAGAGCCTGCTTGGGATTCTCTCTTTCCCTCTCTCTCTCTGTCCCTTTTCTGCTTGGGTGCACTGTCTGTCTCTGTCTCTGTCTCTCTCTGTCTCTCAAAAAAATAAATAAATCCCCTAGAGCAGGGAGAATATTCAAAACTTCCCCTTACTAGGTAAGAGCAGAAATCAATTTGAGTCAATTTTTGAAGAAATTAAAATAAATGTCACTTCTGTAGCTCTACTAAGGACTTCAGCTCCGGGAGTTTGGACAGCAGAAACCTCACACATCTAGTGCTATGATTGATCTTCGTTTCACTGTTCCCATTTCAATAATTGTTTGGGAACCTGGAAGAAAAGAGGAAACACAAATGAGGAGCCATAGGATGGGTGATGGTACTAGATGGTTGGGGAGGTAGCCACTGGGGGAAGCAGAGCAAGAAGACTGGAGGATAGCCGTTACACACACACACACACACACACACACACACACACACACACACACTTACCCAGAAACACCTTTTCCTTTTGAAGTCGAGGGGCAAACCAGTTGCTTGGAAACCATTGATTCCTTGTAAGTGATGTGTTACTCCACGCCTCATAAATTGACATCTTGTTCCCAATGCCAATAAGAGGAAGATCAAGGATTTAAGGCTGACAAGAGGAGCCAAGTTTTGCAGATATTCAGAGCGTGGTTAGCAAAGACAGGGCGCTGAGCAGTGGAGATGACACAGGTAACTGACCTCATACTGCTTATGACGCCTTGGTGATCAGTCAATAAAGTTCCCTTTGCCTTTCACTCAGAACAGGTCCATTTAATATTAGTATTTGTATAAAATGCTTTACATGGCCATAACTGTCCTTTATTTCTTTGAATAAATAAATTGTAGTAGAAACCAAACATGTTTTAAAGTCAAAGAGATGTAGGTCTGAACTTTAGTTGTGTCCTCACTAGCTGTGTGACCTTGTGCAAAATGGTTGATGTCTCTGAATCCCGGAGTCCTCTTACGTTAGATGAAGTTAGAAACCTGGCTGTAAGAATCCGCTATCCAGCTATGAGGATCTGCAATCATGTGGGCAAGTGCACACATCTTGGTGTCCTTGATGATGCTACAGGCATTGTCCTAAGCAACGGGGCCACTCAGGTGAAGCATACGGACCGGGTCCTTGCTCCTAGGAGTTTATATATTGGTCATCAGCTTCCATAAGTGATAGAATTTATTTATTTAAAAAAATGTTTTTAATGTTTTTATTTTATTTTTGAGACAGCCCTGAGCTGTCAGCACAGAGCCCGACGTGGGGCTCGAACCCACGAACTGCGAGATCATGACCTGAGCGGAAGTCAGACGCTCAACCAACTGAGCCACGCAGGCGCCCCTAGAATTGATCAGTGTGTGCAAAACACAGTCTCACAGGGTGAAGGGGATACTAGATGGGATAGATGTCATGTAGAGCCTGCAACGATTCAAGAAATATTTAAGGGAAGAAATAAATAACGGGAAGAGGGGTCAAAAGCAGCAGCGGAAGTTGCCGCTGGAGAAATCAGGGAAGAGGTGTCTTGGAGGAGAGATCAGGACCTCATTTAAAGGATCTACAGGCCTGGGAGAGAAACCTGTCCCCCTGTCAGCCATCTAATGGCGGAAACAATTAACCACAACGAAAGCTTGAGCAACAGCAGACAACCACAGATGCACGAAGGTCACTAGTTGGTTGCAATTCTCCCTTGCTGTAAGAGTCTCCCCTGCTATTAGAGTCTCTATTTTTCAGCATTTTTTTTTTAATTTACAACGTGATTACGTGCATGGTGCGCTTGTAAATCTTTGCCCGGTACAAGAGGGGAAGTGAGGAAATGCCCTGAGTTCTTTCGGCCTCTTTTCTTCTTCCCCAGATCCCATGATGCATAGGTGTCCCCATCACATATGCTGCTGAGTCCTTTGTGAGCCCCTCCCCCACCCTCTCCTTTGGACTTTAGTCCCTGCGGCCAGGCGCTGGCGCATTCTTCTGCAGGGAGAGAAGAACGGAGCGCAAAGATGTCCACAGTGAAAAATCCCCCCCTAATGCTGAGCATCCCTTCTGCTGCTTTGCAGCCTCACATGGCAGGATCGTCATCCATGGCCCAGAGGTACTTCACCTCCGGGATTACTGTTTCTGTTCGGCACAGAGACACTCTAACGTGCAGAGATTATTATCATATATGTGGCTTTTGTGCGCTATTTACAAAAAAAAAAAGTAATGGTGAAAGGAAGATAACCAGTGAGGTTAATGCTTCTATTTAGCGTGCCCCCCGCAGGTCAGGGTACCAGATCCCCGTTTATTAAGTTGCTTCTGTGGGCGCTGATACGGAATTGTTCACATGCATCCCTGCAATGCACGTTATCTTATTTCTTTTAAAAGGCCATTTGTCTCCCCAAAAGGCAGCATTCTCTTAGACTCTGCAAAAGTCACTTTGACTTCTTTATTCGACAGAGCTCTTACATTGCCTTTCAAATTCCCTCTGACAGAATAAGGAATTAACTGTGAGCAGACCTCGGGCACCTGCTAAAAATATGTCTCTTTTTCCCACCGTATTCCAGAGTCAAGCCAATGAGGTGAATAGTTTTTTTTTTTTTAAGTTTGTTTATTATTTATTTTGAGAGAGAGAGAGAACCAGCAGGGGAGGGGCAGAGAGAGAAGGGGAGAGAGAGAGAGAGAGAGAGAGTCCCAAGCAGGGTCTGCACTGTCAGCACAGAGCCTGATAAGAGGCTCGAACTCACAAAAACGTGAGCTCATGACCTGAGCCGAACTCAAGTCAGACGGTTTCACTGACGGAGCCACCCTGGTGCAAAGTGAATAATTTGAACGTAATCTGGTTGCAGATAGCAAAAGTGAGGATTGTGGAAAGGCGAGAATCGATACCCATTTCGAAACCATTTCTTAAAAAAGATAAACAAAAAAACCCTTGAGGCCTATGCACTATGGAACAAAAAGGCTTCCACTTGGAAGGTTGACTTTAGCCCTCATGTTGGTATTCGACTGTTGTTCAGCGTGCCTGGTGGACAGCCTGGCCCATAGGAAGAGCTTAATAAATAACTGCCCAGGGAATGGATTGGTAAATGTACCCGTCTGAGAGCACGATCTTAAAAGGTATGGAACTGGAAAATTAATCGTACTTTGATGCCGCAGGTCAGATACTCCTCTTGGGATTACGTTGCAAATTTCCTTCCAGAGTGACAGTTCTAAGGGCTCTGTGCTCTGACAAATCACATTGCCTTTCATAGTTTAAGGATCCCTACTGCTAGGTGAGTGCACCTGTGGGCGGATGCCCTTTTGCAGCAAAGCTTTGGGTAGACCCCGAGTCTAACATTCAGACAGAACCCGCGGCCCGCACTGATGAGCAAGTGTGCTCACGGAACTCAGATTTCTGATGTGTAGATGTGGCAAGAGCTTTGGGCGCTTTTTATTGGGCTTTTCAGTTCTAAGTTTGCTTGTTAACTTCTGATGCGATATTGTGAAAAGATAAACTGAGGCATATTTAAAAATTCTAAGAGGGGCGCCTGGGTGGCGCAGTCGGTTAAGCGTCCGACTTCAGCCAGGTCACGATCTCGCGGTCCGGGAGTTCGAGCCCCGCGTCGGGCTCTGGGCTGATGGCTCAGAGCCTGGAGCCTGTTTCCGTATCTGTGTCTCCCTCTCTCTCTGCCCTCCCCCGTTCATGCTGTGTCTCTCTCTGTCCCAAAAATAAATAAATGTTGAAAAAAAAAATTAAAAAAAAAATTTCTAAGAGCTCATTTGAGTCAAAATCCATTCAAATTGGACAACACCAGACCGGAAGTGGTGAGGGGCACTCTGTGACAGGGAGGGGCAAGACTTTTAGAGAGAAGAGGCGAACCGGAGCCAGGAAATCGTTTGATTGGCAAATGCTTAAGCATTTGCATTCTTTGAAAGCCCAGTTGGTGGTTTGTGATTGGTTGTTCTTGGGTTTCAATTTCTTTCTTTCTTTCTTTCTTTCTTTCTTTCTTTCTTTCTTTCTTTCTTTCTTTATTGAGAGAGAGAGAGAGAGAGAGAGAGAGAGAGAGCGAGCAGTGGGCAGGGGAGAGGGACAGAGGAAGAGAGAGAGAGAGAGAGAGAGAGAGAGAGAGAGAGAGAATGAGAGAGAATCCTAAGCAGGCTCCACACTCAGCGTGAGCCCGATGTAAGGCTCGATCCCATGACCTCCGCTGAAATCAAGTCGGGATGCTCAACTGACTGTGTCACCAGGTACTCCCTACAGGTTTCAGTGTCTTAACCGTGAGGCATTTCAGGTTTAGGTTTTGGTTGGCTAATGTAGGCTACTAAGGCATTAAAGCCACTTTCATCGAAAGGCCTCCTTCTTTAATTAATTTAACAATAGTAACCCCACAGAAACTTTGTAACTATAGAAATTGAAAATGTTACCACCTTAACCCAATGACAAATGCTCTCTCTGCCTGTTTCTCTTTGGTCCTTCTTCCATAGCCTCAGAGAACTTGGGGTAATTCCAATTATACTTTGAAGACCACTCAGCATCCCGTCTTTTTCTTTTTTTTCTAGATAATGTTCTATACAGACATTTTAAGTTGCTGCATAGTCTTCCCAATTGTAGATAATTCTGCAACCTGGTGTAATGACATTCAGTGATGTCATTTTAACATCAGTGCCCTGTGTGTGTGTGTGTGTGTGTGTGTGTATTAGCAGATATAGATAAGTAGAGAGCTATGAATTCAATAATATATACACATATATTGGGAGGAACAGGTATATATGAATAAATAAAAGCCTCTCAACTATTTGTAAATCGAACACTCAGCAACCTCATCTTATGGCAAAATAAACGAGTCAAAAACCAAGCAGAGAGGGGCGCCTGAGTGGCTCAGCCAGTTGAGCTGCCCACTCTCGGTTTCGGCATGGGTCACGATCTCACAGTTTTATGAGTTCGAGCCCCACATCGGGCTCTGTGCTGACAGTGCAGAGCCTGCGTGGGATTCTGCCTCCTCTCTCCCTCCCTTTCTCTCTCCCCCTCCTCTGCTCACACTGTCTCTATCTCTTAAAAACAAAACAAAACAAAACAAAACAAAACAAAACAAAAAAAAAACAAGAAGAGAGCAAACCAAAAAGCTTTTTCAGTAGCCAACCTAGATGACACAGAACTGATGCATCTTCATTATATTAAGCACTCGCCGTTCTTATTGAGAATCTACTACTCTTATTTTACGTGCGATTCTAACACACTTGGTTGTTGGTTTTGATGTTAGTATTGATATTGATATTAACAATGGCTAGGATCTATTAGCCCGGAGAGAAGTGGTGAAAACGATTAAAGCGACCGTGAAACCTCAATGAGAGCGGAAATCTGAGACCATCTAGGAAAAGAGAAAAAAATTTCAAAATATGTCCCAAGATGTTTCTGTGGTGCAGTATTCTGGTAGGAAGCTATTTAAGAAGTGCTGCTTTATATTCAGGAGACTATTTCTGAGGGCGAGGAAATACCTAATATATTTGGAGGTATTTCCATCCAAATTTGATTTTAAAAAACTAAAGTGAGAGTTTGAAGGACCAAAACAACATTCCTCAAAATTTACCTCTTTAAAACAATTTGTTCCTCCTTGGGGCACTTTGGATGGCTCAGTTGGTTAAGGGTCCGACTTCAGCTCAGGTCGTGATCTTGTGGTTCATGAGTTTGAGCCCCACGTGGGGCTCTGTGCTGGCAGCTCAGAGCCTGGAGCCCGCTTTGGATTCTGTGTCTCCCTTTCTCTCTGCCCCTCCCCTGTTTGCACTCTGTCTCTCTCTGTCGCTCAAAAATAAATAAGCGTTGAAAAATTAAAACAAAAAACAACGTATTCCTCAATGATACCATTTAACTGAGTTTTTAAAAGTATTTGTAATTTCCTATGTATTATTTTTTATTTAGGCTCTGATATACCTCCTATCCTGACGTGGTTAGGAAAATATTTCCTGGAACAACAGCTGACCATTGACTCCAATGTGTATATACACATTAGAGTATATACGCGTTATATACATCAGGAAGAACAATATAATAAATGATCTGTCATAATTGTTACCCTTGCAATAGTGCACCTGGGTTTTCATGAATCCCCAACTTTAGGCTGGACCAATAGCGCATACTGGTTATAAACAGAGTAGAGTTAACCCACCTCATGGAGATCAAGACTGTGAGTCCACATCTTGACCTTTAACCGTAGAAACAATCACCCAGTAGTTTCCAGTGTTGGAAGATCAAGCCATGTCCGTGTTTTCTGCTGATAGTCTCACCAACATACATATACGTATATACACATATTTTAAATATGCTAGATTTTACAGAAACACATATACATAAGGGCAATTGGTCATTTTTCTTTCCTTCTAGTATCTTCTTTTCCCAAGCTCTCTTAGGCTCCTTTGGACTGAATCAAGGCACCAATTCATTTCTATTAACAATGCAATGCAACTGGGGTGGAGACATTTATTTGGAAATTTTATAGCTGTGCATTTAGAAAGGAGGGCGGGAGTGGAGTTTGATAAAAGGTTTCTCAAGACAATTGGTTTGCAACATGCCTGGGGATTAGCTCACTTTAAATGACATTTAATAGCTTCTGTTCCACATCCTGATAAACATTTCAGCGTAACTGATCGCTTTGAAAACAAGACATAGGAACTTGAGCAGACATGAGGAAAATAGCTAGATTTCTTGTCCTGAACTTATTTTCAAATGGCTTTCTGCTATCAGAACACTAAATAAATTCCCTTGAGAAAGAAAGCCACTTTTAGAGGAAGCAAATCTTTCTCTTTTCTTTCTTTTTCTTTTTTCTTTTCTTTTCTTTTCTTTTGTCTTTCTTTTCTCTTTCTTTCTTTCTTTCTTTCTTTCTTTCTTTCTTTCTTTCTTCTTTCTTTCTTTCTTTCTTCCCTTCTTTCCTTCTTTACAGAAAATGTAAGCTTCTGGATTAATAGCTGAAAAATCAAAAGACATTCATTAGAACCATCAAAATATAAGGAAATGGAGATCTTTTTTTTTTTTTTTTTGCAAAGTACATTTAATCTGACCACTTCTAATTATCAATGATTATTCCATCTAGGATTTCAAAGACAGGCAACATTCTTCCCTGCTACAACTCAAATTACTTTGCAGATGGTGCCTTGTTCCTTCCACACAACGCAATGCCCTACAAAGCTTGAGGTGGATGCCATTTCTCCCCAGCAGGAATTCCCGGTGTGGCCAGTAAGGAGACTGCTGAGTTAGATGCCGTAGTTTCCCAGTTTGTGAGCAATCACAGAAGTTCCCTGGGAGTGTGTGGGAGAATGGACCTCACCCTTCCTTGGAATTCTGGAAGACTTGGCAACAGAGGCACCATGGCAAGCTCTTAGGTTCCATGAGGTGGGGGGGGGACCACGTAGGTGTTCGTCAGCAAGATCCACAAGCACCTCCCCGTATGATGCACCTGCTTGGAAGGGTGGGGGCTGCCCTGAGTGGGGGGAGCGGGATGGAGAGGATGATGGGTGGCCTGCGGCCCTTTGTGGAGAGAGCCCGAGGGAAAACCCATCTGGAGACATGGTTTGTGAGTCAGATCTGAAGAGACAATGTAACCGACAGCACCCATCATCCGTCATTGCAGTGGCCGTGGTCATGCAGGAGAGTTAGTCTGCAGGCTCCTGGAAGTAAAAGGCTGAAGTTTAGGGAGGGGCCAGGACTCCACGTGAGCGGGAAGGGCAAGAACCTGTGGGTTTTGAGACTTGGCTGTTGCCATGACTCAGGTGCTTTGCTGGAGGCGGGGAGGCCTCAGATCACTCAGATTTCACCAGCTGTGACACCAACAGTTATGTTCCTAAGTATTGTACTCTGTGCCGTATTGAATGGCTTCCCCATCCTAGATAATCAGACAACAGTGGTGAAAAAGTCTTCCCTCTTCTGTCCCCAGGACTCCTATGAATATGTGAAATACAAAACAAAATACACAGTGACCCCAACGTTATGTGAAGAGGTTTCGGTTTCAGGAAAACACATAAAAGTACGTTTCTTCTCATTGAATGTGTAGACTGCTTAGTCACGGAGATTTCGCTGGTGACTTTGTTCTATAAAAATCAGTGCCTGCTTCTTTCTCCTGGAAGGGCTTTGAGATCTAGGGAGTCCCTTGTCTTTGTGTCCCTTGTCCCAGCATGTCACAGGATTTGACTGTCAAGACTGGAATTGGCAGTGTTGAGGATTCAGTTTTCCTTTTGCTTCAGTTCAATTTTACTTCTTCATCTCTACTCCTTTTTTTTTTAATTCTTTTAATGTTTATTTATTCTTGAAAGAGAGCAACAGAGCATGAGCAGGGGAGGGGCAGAAAGAGAGAGGAAGACACAGAATCCAAAGAAGGCTCCAGGCTCTGAGCTGTCAGCACAGAGCCCGATGCAAGAACCTGATGCACGAACCGCGAGGTCATGACCTGAGCCGAAGTCGGACGCTTAACCGACTGAGCCACCCAGGTGCCCCTCCTACTCCCCCTTCTTATCCCCATGCCTACCCCATCCTGGATCTCCATCTTCCCTCTCAACATCTAGAAGCTTCTAGAATACCAATGGTTGCTGACGCCCTAGCCTGATACCTACTTCTCCTTCTCTAAATACACTGCAGCTACCGCTAATAGATGCTTTCGCTTTTTCCCACCAAGCTCGGATACAGGTGTAAAATCTTTCCCAAGCTGTGCTCCTGGCAGCCACCGCTGATAAATCAACTTTGCACATGAGATGAAATAGATTTGCCATTCCTCCCATGAGACATCGCCTGGAGAAGAGAAATTTACTCCATCATTGGTCCTTTTATTAGCAGAAAACCTCTTCCTATCTCAGTTGGATCTCCCAGGGTCGGAGGGCCTCATTCACTGTTTGTATCAGTTTCCATGAGCTGCTATAACAAAGTACCAAAAACTGAACGATTTAGAGCAATAGAAGCTTATTGTCGCACAGTTCTAGAGGCTAGCAGTCTGAAATCGTGAGGTCAGCAGGTTCATGATCTCTCTGGTAACTGTGGGGTTGGGGGGGGTGGGTCGGTCCTTCCTTGCCTCTTTTATTTACTGGTGTTTCCCAGAAATCCTTGGCATTCCTTGGCCTGTAGATACATCAGTCCAGTCACATGGTGGTCTTTCCTCTGTGCGTCTTCGTATCACCTTCCCTCTGTGCCTGTCTGTGTCACAATTCTACCCCCTTAATAGGACACCAATCATGTTGGATGAGGACACATCCTAATAACTCCATTTCAAATTCCTTAAATCTGCAAAGATCCTATTTCCAAAGTCACATCGTGAGGCGCTGGAGTTTAGGATTTCAACTCGTCTTTTGGGAGGGGGACATAATCAAGCCCACAACAGTATTGCAATGTCTCGCTTCAAAACAGCCCGGGTGGCTCAGTCCCTGAAGCGGCTGACTTCAGCTCAGGTCACCATCTCGTGGTTCGGGAGTTCGAGCCCCGCATCGGGCTCACTGCTGTCAGCACGAAGCCCGCTTCAGATCCTTTGTCCTCCGCTCTCTCTCCCCTGCTCCCCACCCCCTCAAAAATGAATAAACGTTAAAAAAAATTTTAAATATCCATATAGTATAAATCCTCCCAATTTTATGAAATGCTGTGTGCTTGCACATCTAAAGCATTCTACCATAGCCGGATTCCACAAACTAGATGTGATCATTCCACACTCATGCATGGGACATAGATCCACGTAAGCATGCCCTTGGATGGGCTGACCAACGAAAGTACTTAGTATGTACCAGGGAAGTGGGGGCTGGGCAGGATATGAAAAGAGTATAAGATGCATTTTGGATTTCATTTAGCCTACCTCAAGAAAGGCTTGGGAGATGATACATAGATGCAGGGTTAAATAGCAATCTCAGACATTAGTAAGGTAACACAGGGAACCACAGTACCGTTGGGAGTGGTGGTGGCTTGTAATGGCGTTAGAAGACATTATTGCAAGGAAATACAAGAATACCCAAATCTTGCAATTAGTCAATGCCCTGCAGGTTTCCTGAAGAAGACAGATATAAGTGATAACAGTCAAAGGCAATGAAAATACTATGTTATCATTAATTACACACATACCCAATAACTCATAATACAGAGGGGTGGCAAAGCCAAGTGGAACAGAGGATCCCACGCCTGAGGAATGTTACATATTTCCTGTAGCTCAGATGCCACATACTTACTCTAAAGCATTTTGAACTTTAAACCCTAAATTTTCTTTTCTTTAAAAAAAGAGAAACTGTAAACAATGCTGTGCTGAATGTTTTCTTCTCTTGCCCTGCGTATCATGAGCTTTGGCACTACGCTTGGCAGCATTTATTGGGGCACCAGGGTGGCTCAGTGGGTTGAGCGTCCGACTTCAGCTCAGGTCATGATCTCACAGTCCGTGAGTTCGAGCCCCGTGTCGAGCTCTGTGCTGACAGCTCAGAGCCTGGAGCCTGCTTCGGATTCTGTGTCTCTCTCCCTCTCAGCCCTTTCCCTGCTCATGCTCTGTCTGTCTCTGTCTCAAAAATAAATAAACATTAAAAAAAATTTTAAAAATAAATAAACATTTAAAAAAGGTGCTCCTGGGTGGGTCAGTCAGTTAAGCGTCCAACTTCAGCTCAAGTCATGATCTCGTGGGTTCACAGCTCATGGGTTCGAGCCCCAAGTTGGTCTCTTTACTGACAGCTCAGAGCCTGGAGCCTGCTTTGGATTCTGTGTCTGCCTCTCTCTCTGCCCCTCCTCTGCTCATGCTCTCTCTCTCTCTCTCTCTCTCTCTCTCTCAAAAATAAATAAACATCAAATTTTTAAAAAAAAATAAATAAAGTATCAATGACTGTGCAAACAATGGCCCAGAGCTGGGACGATTCATACCTTTCTCCCTTCCTTCCAGCCTACCCTGTAAAAACAAACACAACTAACAAAAGAAAACGACAAAAATCTTACAAAGGGAAATCACAAACTCAATCAGAAGAACCTGACTTAAGAAAGACATGATACTTAGAACTTCTACAACTTGCTTTTGAAATGCAAACTGCTTATCCATCCATGCCAAAATAACAAGTCTCTGGAAATCATTGACTCTTGGCTCTGAAGAGTCCCCTAGAGGTAACTAAATGCATCACCTTGCTTTGACAGTGCTGGACATAGACCATTCCCTACAGACTGTTTGCAACCTGTGTCCCAGAACCTCTAGGCGGGAACTCCTTGACCTCCGTTAGAAACCTTTTCTATCATATCACAGCCCGAATTATCAATAATTCATCCTTACTTCTAACCTAAGTCTCCGGCATTGCCCACTGCACAGGACATATATTAAGGACATATATTAAGCACCTACTAAATGGAAAAAAAAAAATACATGCATTTTAGAGTGTATAAAAATCCAATAAGAAACAGTCCCAGCATTTAAAAAGTTTAGTCTGTGGCAGAAATGGGAGACCTATGGCAAGGGAATCACCACTGCCCCTGTTTCTTGCAGACATTATTAATTGATCACATTTTTCCCCCACTGGTGGACACAGTTTCTGAAACCTCAGCACAACAGCTAGGCAGCCCAAAGACATTGATCAAATTTGGCGAGGAGAGAAGATTGATTTGTTAACCTCAGCTGGCACGTCACCAGTAATGATATATATGTGTGTGTATATATATATATATACATATATATATATTTTTTAAGGCTAAGTAGAGATTCAAATAATGTGCGGACAGAATGAAAAGAAAGGACAATTTATTCCAAATGGCTGAAGCAGAGAAGGCTTCATGGAGGAGAAAATATTTATTTATTTATTTATTTATTTATTTATTTATTTATTTTAAATCTTTAATTTTGAGAGAGAGACAGAGCGTGAGCAGGGGAGGGGCAGAGAGAGAGGGAGACACAGAATCCAAAGCAGGCTCCAGGCTCTGAGCTGTCAGCACAGAGCCCGACGCGGGGCTCGAACCCACGAACTGTGAGATCACGAAGTCGGACACTCGACCGACTGAACACCCAGGTGCCCCCGGAGGAGGAAGTATTTACATAAGACTTTACAGAGTGACTACGATGTCAGTGGGTACAAGTTTGGAGCATGAACATTCCTGACTAGGACAGCACAGGCACATGGCCCATGTATGTAAAACTGTGTGTATTGACAACTGCATGTGATGGGTTTCTTGGGTATATATAAAGTGGGAACAAACGTAACTTAGAGTCATGTTATTAGAGACCTTTAACGTCAGGCGAGCCTGGGTGGCTCAGTCGGTTAAGCCTTTGACTCTTGATTTCGGCTCAGGTCATGATCTCCTGGTTCATGAGTTTGAGCCCCTCATTGAACTTTGGGCTGACAGTGCAGAGCCTGCTTGGGATTTTGTCTCTTGTTCTCTCTCAGCCCCTCCCCTGCTCATGCTCTTTATCTCTCTCTAAAAAAATAAACTAAAAAAAATTTTTTTTTAAAGACCTTCCATGTCATAGGAAATTTAATTGTTTTTCTTGAGGTAAGGGAAGTTTGGGGGAAGGGGAGAAAATATCAAACATATTACTCTAATCAATTCTTCTATTTATTGAAAAACATTTTTTAATGTTTATTTTAATGTTTTTTTTTCCCAACGTTTATTTATTTTTGGGACAGAGAGAGACAGAGCATGAACAGAGGAGGGTCAGAGAGAGAGAGAGACACAGAATCAGAAACAGGCTCCAGGCTCTGAGCCATCAACCCAGAGCCTGACGCGGGGCTCAAACTCACGGACCGTGAGATCGTGACCTGGCTGAAGTCGGACGCTTAACCGACTGCGCCACCCAGGCGCCCCCTTTTTTTTTTTTTTTGCCCAGAAAGAAGGGGCTTTATTGGGGAGTGAGGGTAGCCGAGGCATTTACTCGAACGGTAAAGGCCGGAGGCAGAGGCCAGTTCAGTTCGCAGTTAGGCGGAGAAGGGCTAGACAGTTTCACTGGCAGGATTGACAGTGGTGGTGTTTCCCAGCGTGGACTAATAGTTTTATAGAAGAGAATAAACAGACAGAATGCGAGCAGGAGAGGGGCAGAGAGAGAGGGAGGCACGGAATCCAAAGCAGAATCCAGGCTCCGAGCCATCAGCACAGAGCCCGACGCGGGGCTCGAACTCACGAGCTGTGAGATCATGATCTGAGCTGAAGTCAGACGCTGAACCGATGTTATGTTTCTTCTCTTTCCTCAGATGTAGGGTAGTAGGCCAAGCTAATGGCATGTATTTTTGGTTGACTTGTTTGTCTCATAGGATACTTGCGCCTTGTTAGCATCTTCCTTGTTTCTGTCAAATCCTGATAGAACGCTTTAGTGTGTACCTATGGAAGTGTCACTGTGTGATGAATGGCTTTTGTCCAGGGATTTCCTGAATACCTTAGTTTTTGAAATTTGGCTCCAAATCTGAAAACGACCTGAGAAGAATCTGATGTGAAAGTGAATGGGAATACAAGTTCAGAATTTATCACTTTGGGTACTTCCTGGCAGAGTGACTTAATGAATTCCTGATTTCTGTTAATTCTAGACCCGTACAACCCGGAGCACAGTAAACCTTAAAATTAATAGTCACAATCAAAAGCTGCTAAACTAGAATAAGAGTGTGACCAAAGGCAATATATATATATATATATATATATATATATATATATATATATATATATTTTTTTTTTTTTTTTTTTTTTTTTTTAATGACGATGGTTTTAAGGGAGGCTACTGTGGAAAGCTCGGCTAATCTGAATTCAACTACTGCCCTCTCGTCTCGGGTCCCCGGGGGAGCATAATTGTTTAGGCCCTTCAGCTCATTAAGTCACTGTCTATTTACTTTTAATTCCACAAATTCACTCTTTCTTGAATTCTCTAAAAGATATCTACACGCATGAATGCACACATCGCGAATCTTCCTTTGCGATCAGTCAAATATACAAGAGCCCTCTGGTTACAGAGAACCCGACTTCCTCCTGCAGCTTTATTATCACGATCACCAGGACTGCCTCTCAAGATCCTGAGGTCCTCCCACTTTGGCTCCTTTGCCTCCACCAATTCTTGGAAGCCCTGGGGAAAGGGTGTTGGCTTGAGAAACAAACAAGCCAGGAGCACCCCTGGACTTTCTCGTCTTTGCTAAGGACTAGAGACAGAGAATGGGCTCTTCTGAGCCATGGGACCCAGGAAAGGACCCTGCGACGGTCCTGAAGTCCCAGAATCCTTCTCAGCCTGTGAAAATGGAAACCTCCTCATGTGCATTCTACGTTGAAACTAGGGATGACTCTCTGCGTGGAACATTGTGTTTCAAACAGACTCAAGTCGTCAACGGAGAAAAGTAAAATCTCCCAACACAGAACCTGGAAAGCCATCTCCCGTTCTCATAAGCAGCTCTGTGTAAGAAGCAGATCAAATGCTGACTTTCTTCTTCACAGGATGCTTGTATTTATTTTTCCTATTAGCTATTTCCTGCCTGTGGGCCACAATCAGATGGGAATTCATTGCTTAGGTAAAAATTGGGTCAAGTGTTGTCCTAAGAAAAAGATCCATGAATTACACCTACAGCACTTAAAACCCAAGTTAGCATAGTTCTGTGCTCATTAAAACAAAACAAAACAAAACAAAAACTAACATTTTTCTAGGCAGAAATAATATTCAACTGGTGATAAAAAATAATCATGCTGAATCAGCTAACAATATGAGTTTGTGGTTTGGGTTTTTTTTTTCAATCTCATCAAAGCCTCAGGCCATATCTTGTAGCCTTCCACCAAGATTAATGCCTCTCAGGACTGGTTATGATTCCCCTGCTCTTAAGACAAGAGATTCAATCACCCTGCTTCAGCTAAAGTCTGTGGACACAAAATAAGGGATTTGTATTCACAAGATCTGGGCTTAAGTCCCAAATTCACCATTGATCTATTCACTGCAGTCTCGGTCAGGTCATTTGAATCATCCAACAGACAAGTATTGAATGCTTCTCCCATGCCAGCTCCTGTTCTAGGCATTTGGGATGCCAAGATTGAAAGAGATAGCCTGATCGCAGAGATATGCAATGTAAGAGTTAAAATAATGGAGGTTGTGGATGTTGGCATGGAATGTATACAATTAGTTTGGAAAAAGACTGGGAAGGCCTTTTAAAGAGACCTCACAAGGTGACAGGAATATTGATGAATTCTCCGAGACTGTATGTCACCTTTCTCATTATAGAAATTCTCTTTGGTCAGGGTCCCGCTGCCCATGAGGGTTGGGGAGGTCAACATATGCTGATCATACTATGAGAAAGCTGAAGAATATATATCATAAAACCAATTCATTGGAGTGCCTGGGTGGCTCAGTGGGTTGAGCTCTGACTTCAGCACAGGTCATGATGTCATGGTTTGTGAGTTTGAGACCCATGTCGGGCTCTGTGCTAACTGTGGAAACTGCTTGGAATTCTCTCTCTCTTTCCCTCTGCTTCCCTTCCCTACTTGAGCACTCTCTTTCCAAAATAAAGACAAAAACATAAAAAAACCAATTCATTAATTTACAAGGAAGTATATAACTTCCCAGGGGACTGGATAATCACAACTGAAGCCTTAATTTCTCACCTGTCAACATGGCAATAATGATAATATCAATACATTTCTTAGATATTTTATACGTGTGTGACTAAGTTTGGAGATCCAAGTTTAGCCATCAAAATATCTACCATTCATTGAGTGTTGAAACCATTGAGTGCTAACCATGGATTCTTCTATGGAGTCCTTCCTCAGAGTCAAGATGTAAATATTAGGATGACAGTTTTATAGAGGAGGAAACTGAGGTTCAGAGAACCTGAATAACTCATTCAAGATCACACAACCAATAAGCCTCATGGCCAACAAAACCTGGGGTGTTAGGCACTAAGTGTACAATTTCCTATGAAATAATAAAAATGTATCTGCAAGTACTTGAGTAGCTGCAGACACCTTTACAAGAAGGACTTGATTAGACGTGGCAAGAAACAAGAGGGAGCTAATGAACATAACTGCTGGTTTTAGATGTTACTGGCTATTCTTTCTTTTACCACCTACACGTACTTTTTTTGCCTTTTGAAATATACAGCACTTGCTATATAACCATGAAGGAACCATCCCAAGCCTTCTCTTACATCAGTGAATGACACTTACAACCAGTATATGTATTATGGTGCATGCATTACAAATATAGTAATTTATAGCTTTTCCTTCCTGTTCTATACATATTGGTAAGGCTTTGCCATGGCTTGTATATTTCAAGCATATTTCACAATTTCAGTATACCAGTGGTGTGTACTAAACGATATTGAAATTCGATGCTAAGGTGGATTTTATGTGGACAGAAGTCCATGGGCATTGAGAGAAGATAGCAAGGGGTTTTTGGTGCTGTTTGGGTGTTCTTTTCTTTTTTTTACAGCAACAGCAAACACCCTTTATGAACCATGTGTGCAAACTTCAGTCTTAGGGAATAGGGCTATGAATTAGACCATCAGCCAAGGACCCTGTTTGTCCCACGAACACTGATTGAGGTCTCTCCTTGGCCTCATTACCCATATCTTTGTACCCTGGCCCAGAAGCAATGTGTTCACCATCATTAACCAACATGGACTCTAATACATAAGGACAACAGATGTTAATTCCAAATGCACAAGAAATTCTCCAGAGAGAACCCTTTACACGTTGCTGGTATTATTAGACACGGGGCTTTTAGGGCTAGGAGGCTCCAACATCAGTAAGGCACCACTGGGTTTTCTATAAAAATTCTTCAGCATGGGTTCAAAATGGTATCTTAAGTGTACCATTGTTCCAAGGCTATGATGTAAGGATTGCTTGTCAGTTACAAGATTAATTGCTGGTGTATTACCTAAACGGTACCACTTTTGTTGGGCAAGGCAGGCAACATTATAAAGTAGATTTACGGTTTTAGACCACTTTCAGAATGTCGTTACCCTGAACATGTGGTCCACAGACAGGATGCCATTGCAGGGCTGTGCCTTTCTTCCCCAAACGGCGCACACACTCTTGATATGCTGGTGACTGAAAACTATTTCCTCAATAAATTAGAAACGAATTTCCAAAATGTAGACATTTTTGTCTGTGTAGGCGTTTAAAAGTAAAGACGGGTGGACACAGTCCTGTCTCACATTGGACATCGTGAGCTTTTAGGGACTTGAGCTGTTAGGAAAACGTCACGTCTCGGATTTCTTGACAGAGGAGTCCCATGAAGAGGCTGAAAAATGGTCACCCAACACTCAGGTTCAGAAGACGAAAGGCAGTATGTATGCGTTAGGATCTGCCAGTCTGGATCTCATTTAGACTGCGCGCAGACCCTGTGAAACAAACATATGCAAATAATAACAGCACCCCCTAGTCTTTCTTAGGCTAGAACAGCTAAGACACAAACCTCAATTTGAAACACGCATGTTAGCTAGGTGTGCTAATGAAATTTATGTTGAGTTGAAAAGAAGAAACAGAGAAGCTGAGCAAACGCTTCACCCAGTGACGTCCCATCACTGCACTCTTCTAGACAAGCAGGTGATCTGCTGTTAAAGGAATACATCTATTGAAAGAGCATAGGAACTCTGTGCCGTGTGCAGACGAGGGACGGTTCTCCTCTTTGTTTTCCTTACGTCAGCTCTGAAAATGCAGTTTACACAAGTTTTTCTTCTTGGTGGTTTTCTTCACCTTCCCTTGAAACCCATAATTAGTCATACTCTCCAGTGTACAAATAATAAGTGTGAGATTCTAACCTCATCATGTCTGGCAAGCTAGAAATCAGATGCGCATTTTGAGCAGGGTTCAAAACTGGCCCTGTGCCACGATAGCTAATTTTCTATTGCATCAGGTTTAATTAACACTTGAGATAAATTGGATGGTATGTACATATAAACACGTTTATATGTATATTTGTAAATACACATGAATGTATATATACATATTATGTAGTATATATATGAATATATGTGTGTATTTGTAAATATACGTGAATGTGTACATATACCTACCTTACATAAACTTTATACACATATATACATAGTACTTTGCACATACTAATATACATTAATTAGTGTATATATAATAATTGGTGTGTATAACATATACTATAATACACGCTAATTTGTAAGAGTATATAATATGTATAATTGTGTATATATCAAGTGTTGGTAATACCAAGAATTATTTATATGTTGGTGGAGGTAAAAGCAAGAGGAATCTACAGATCAATCAGATATAGTGTGTGCTTTTCAAGAAGCGTGGGGCGCCCGGGTGGCTCAGTCGGCTAAGCATCCAACTTCAGCTCAGGCCATGATCTCATGGCTCATGGGTTCGAGCCCCACCTAGTGTTCTGTGCTGACAGCTCAGAGCCTGGAGCCTGTTTCAGATTCTGTGTCTCCCTCGCTCTCTCTGCCCCTTCCCTGCTCACGCTCTGTCTCTCTCTCTCAAAAATAAATAAACATTACAAATTTTTAAAGAAGCTTATATTGTAGTAAGAGAGACCAACAGGAAATCCAATATCATTGAAGGGAGTGAATGAAAGATAGGAGGCAGATGAAAGGAGGAAGGCCAGTGTACGGGCTGAGTATGAAACAGCTACCCTCAGTATTGCAGATGAAAACACCAGTGTTAGGGGGCAGGCAGAACCGCGTGGCCTTGAGCACGGAGCATCGTACTGAGACATCAGAAAGAAATAACACGGTTGGAGTCACAGCCAGGTCAGCTGGAAAGCACTAGAACCGGGGAACTGTGAGGAAAGAGGAAATAAATGCATCTCTGCTACCCTTATCAGGGTCACTAGCACAGACGGAGTAATGGTACTGATCACAAGCGGTGCTCTGTGAGAAGAGCCGCATCTCACTCCTTTCCAAGTCCGAGATAGGAGGAGAGTGGTCAGCGGTCTTATCATCCCTCCGTCAGCTGCTGAGAAGTCCAGCAGGGTCTAGGCCCACACTTCCGCTGTATTGTCACCTACCACGGAGTCATGAGGCACCCAGTGGGGCTGAGAACAAGGAAGAAAGGCAATTGAAAAGGTTCTACTTTGCTTGATATGTCTGGACAACCGAGGGACTTCTAGAGGCCAAGAATATCTCTGTGTGCTTTCCATTGGCAATTATTCAGAGAGAGCTAGGATATTGATTAGCCCACACCAAAATTCGCAGTGGCCGAGGAGACCCCTGTGCAACCAGAACAACTGGGTTACAGTGGACGGAACGACGGTGTCCGATTTGGAAGATATGGATTCCACCCCAGTACTACTCCTCACCAGCTGTGTCCTTGAGCAAGGCATTTCAGCTCCCAGAGCCCCAGTTTTTTCACCACTAAATGGGGACTCTCAATATTCCAGGAAAGGGCTTCATGAGCTCTAAGGTTTGGTCATCGTCAGCATCATTTACTGACCAATAGTGTAAGTAGAAAAGTTATGAAATTGGAATCTTTATCGTATGTATCATTCAGCTCAGGTTGCTGTAATAAAATACCACCGACGGGGGGCTTAAACAACAGACCTGTATTTCTCACGGAGGCTGGGAAGTCCAAGATCAAGGTGCCTGCAGGTTTGCTCCTGGTGAGTGCTCTCTTCTTGGCTTGTAGAAACCTGTCTTCTTGCTGTATCCCCACATGATGGATAAAGAGAGATCTCTGGTGTTTCCTGTACGTATAAGGCACGAAGCCCATCGTAAAAGTCTCACCCTCATGATCTCACCTAAACCTGATTACCTCCCATCGCCCCCCCCCCCCAAATACCATCACATTGGGGATTAGGACTTAAACATATGAATTTTGGAGGGAAACAAACCTTCAGTCCATAGCACCGTCATATTGAGATAACCATTGTTTTATTAACCCAAAGAAAAGAGGCAATGACCAGAGATTATGAAATGTCTGGAATGATTTCTTCCCTGTGAGCAAACCTAGGCATGGTAAGTGAGGAGCAGAAAGGTTGGCTAGCATTGTTTGACTTTCTCACATGATGCTAGGTGTCCAGAATCTGGTACTATATGCAATATTTTCTGTTGGTGGTGGTGATATCCAGGATTCTCAGTTGTCTGTCTTTGGCATAGAGTAGAAATACAAAAGGTAGACTCAAACACCTAAATTCTTCGGGTATCTTATTAATCCCCAAGTGTCCATCACAAGTCAGGAAGATCGGGTGCAGGTACGTTAATTCAGTGTTTCTCAAACGTTCGCTGCATGTGTGAGAGGGGTCGTCTGAGGGGGTCGTCCAAATACAGATTCCTGAGTCCCATCCCCAGAATATCTGATTCACTTGGTCTGGGGTGGAACCCGAGACCCACATGTTCCCAGGTGATTTCAATGCTGCTGGTTCAAAAGGATGATGTTCTTTCAAACTCCATGTAACTAGGAAAGGAATTACACCTCAAACCCGAGTCTTTAACTTCTAAGAAGTAGGGCCTTCAGCGAATCTGTCCTTTTGGAAAGATCAGATGAAAAATCAGGAGACAAACATGGAGATCGCCACAGACCAGCATGTAGGACTTGGTTTCCATGAAAGGTTTCCTCAGTAGCTTAGAGGATTTCAGATTTGATTTCTGTAGCCTAGCATTTTATAATCACTGGCCTTCTTTGTTCTTGATTTTCTGCTATATGTCATTGACTGAATAGACTTCATCTCTACCTGCACAACTGAGTTTGGCGCGTTAGTGCTACATAGGGGTAGGCAAGGGCAGGAAGTAGGGGGAGAAGAAGTAAGAGGTCAAGTGAAAAAGGCAGCTCAGTTTGCCCAGGTACTGCCCCAGCTTTTAAAACAGAAACTTCCCCTATTCCAGCAAAATCCTCAGCCTGGGCAAACCAGGAGAGTTGATCACTCTAGCAGGACAGCTTGCCAATGACCTTGGGGGAAGGGTGGGGAGAGGGAAGGATCATGACTACTGGTCATGTCGGCCATACTCCCGTTGCTGCTTCAGACTGGTGAAAGCCTGGAACAGTGATGGTATCATGAGAGCAGAGAAGTAACTTTCAATTCCGATGAGTTGATTTGACAAATACCAGCAAGGTCATGGCTGCTGCCTTCCGCCTAGATTCCGGTGTGAGGCTAATGTTGGAATACCATATAACTGCTTCATGGGTCCACATGTGTGAGATAGCCCCTCCTCCCCAAGCTCTTTTCATCTTCAGTTCCCCAATCTTTTCACTCACACTGCTGGACACCTTTGTACGCTTTTACCTTAGGCACTGTACTAGTTGCTCGGTAGTCAGAAGCTGTCCTAAAGGGTCATTGTGGAAGCTTTCTCATTCTCCGCTTATCGGTGCTATTCAAATATTATAGTTTGCAAAGTTATAAAATCAAGGGTTTTAACTCTTTGGTTTTCCAGGACAGTCCCACTTTCAGAGGGCTCCTTACATTGTCCCAACAAGTATCCTTGGCCTCATTGAGTTTGATGTTATGTATTCCTCCAGCTATAAAGCCTTATGATTCTGTTCCCTCACCCAAAATGCAAATGATCCAGTAATGAAGTTCAGCGGGAGAACTTGAGCTCTTGGCCCTTTCTTTTTTCCTTAGAAAGGCACTCCTTTCCAACAGGAATAGCTGAAGGGGACTCCGAGTTACCCTCTTTCTGATTCAAAGAGGGATACAGGAAGGAGATACACAACTCTTTCAATTATGTCTTACACCATCTGTGAACAGGCATCGTACCCAGCGAATTTCAGCCTAAGCAACAGTTTTGGGGAAGAACCATTATGGTAAACAATATCAAAGAGTTTATACTTTCACTCTGCCTAAGTAATTCAAGCTGATGGTGGTGTTTGTGATTGCAGACTTAACGCTTCTCACTTCCTCTCATCCAGAGCAAATGGTACATCAGGCGAGCAGATTTCATGTATTACAGGATCCGAGCTTTTCCTGGTAAAGGAAAGAAGTTAGATAAATATTTTGGTTTCAATCCTGGGCTCTCTTTAACCTCTTCCTCTCTGTCCACTTCTCCACCCACATCCTGGCTGAAGGACTGGTTCCTTATAACTCTGAAATTCTCCCATTGCTTCCTCTCTCCCCAACAGAGAATGGAAAAGTTTCAAGAGCTCTCCCCCTACAGCCCAGCACTGCTATTCTTTCTGTCAGAAGGAACTGATGCCTAAAAAGCTCAGCCTGCACAATCCTCTCTCCTCCCACACACATGCCAGTTTTTGCTGGTTGAGTTGGGGTAATTGAGAAGGCATATTCAAAATGTTCCATTTATGTTCACAAAGGTTAAGGAGCCTCCGCAGGTTGCCTGACTTCCCTCTGCAAATAAAACATTATGCAAGTTGCCTTGCTGAAAAAGACTCAGGGCTTTGGTGGCAGAGAAGAAACTTCAACAATAGATGGGAGGTGTTTTCTGCAGGGTTGTGTCCAAGGGAGCTAAGGGGCCCGTAGGTGCCAAACTGATCTCTGTGTTTGACTGCTGTTGAACTAAAATAAAGCTTTCAAATGAAACACATGGTTACTTATGGGTTAGTGGGCTAGATCTCCACTTTCCAAAATGCTTTCATTTCTCCTCCTTTCCCTCCCTCCAATCACCTTTTTGTTCACAAAGTTTTGAGTGTAGCTAATAGTTAGGAACTGGTGGTGGAGAGAGAGAGAGAGAAGAGAGAGAAAAAGAGGAAGAGAAGTACAGAGACAGAGGGCAATAAAAAAGAAAGAGGGAGAGAGAGAGAACTGGACGTAAACGTCCTCTATTCTGGGAAAAATGGCTGACCCCTATGAGGACAGCCCTCCCAAACAGGAGAGTCAGGATAGAAACCTGAAGGAGGCACAGAAGCTGACTTATGTAAGTAACAGACTAGAGAATCACAGGATTTAAGGGGGTGGGAAGTAATCTAGTTTAACCACTAGCTTGTACAGATGAAATGAGAGGAGAATCCAGGAAAGATTTTTGTGGCTTGTCTGGGCTCACATGGTTAATTACCAACACTGTTATTTGTAAGACTATTAAGCTGCTTCAGGCACAGTTGGAAAAAAAAAAGTATGTCCCCAGTTGTGGGTTTTGCAGAATGCTTGGGAAAGGGTTCCTTTTGACCGCCAGTCTGGTCATTTGTACTGGTGGTGCCCTGGTCTATTCAGTTTGGAGATCAGGACCCAAATCCAAGTCCTATGACCCCTGTGCAGCTCTCTGACCATAATGGGAGGTTATATCTCATGTATCTGCTGCTCCTCAAGGGGCCAGAGGAGAGATGCACCTCACTAGGCTCATTGCAAACTGGAAATAAAAGTACCTAACTGTTCAGATCCTTCCAAGGATTAAATGAAAAGTCATTTAGCAGATGCTTGTTGAGCCCTTCCTATTTGCCGTGCTATATTAATTCATTTACCCCCTTGGTAACAATGATGATTCCAGCTCAGTTACTGTCCCCACTTCACAAGTGAGGAGTTTGAGGTCCAGACAGGACGACTGGCTGGCTCCAGATGTTAATTAATGCGGTGTTCGACAAAATACTGTAAATGGCGGAATTCAAATGTTGACATCAGCAATCTGACTCAAGAGACCCAGCCCATTATTATCACAGCCCTATTCCAACGCCTGGCATTTGACAGCTCTTCACAAAATACGAATTCACTTCCATTATCCATAGGAAGACTTTTGGAGTCGTAGTGACGTGGGTTGCCAGATGGGGAGTGATAGATCCACAGGTTGGGTCCCCCCCCCCTTTTGTTTCCTACTTGGTTTAAGTTGATTTTTGGAGAAAGGAAGGAACGGGAAAGGGGGGTCCTCTATTCGTATGGGTAAAGCTGTGCGACAGTCTGGGACAATTATGGGACAAGTCCTCTTTGTTTCCAGAGGAACATTGCCACGCATCCACGCTCATTAATGTTCTCATCTCAACTCACATATTTGATGGGAATTAGTTCATGCGCAAACCCATACATGGAGGGTCTGTATGGGTCAGACCCAGCACCACAGCTCTGCAATTCCTTAAGGAACGATAGCCATCTTTTTTCCCCCTTGATTTTCATGATGCTCTCTGAATC
Organism: Prionailurus bengalensis; assembly: GCF_016509475.1. Lineage (NCBI taxonomy): Eukaryota > Metazoa > Chordata > Mammalia > Carnivora > Felidae > Prionailurus > Prionailurus bengalensis. The sequence goes on along the minus strand of NC_057349.1, from coordinate 16,052,270 downwards.
TATACTTTAAAGATGGATTCTGTATGAAAAGACATTTCTGGAGATGTCAAACTCAATAGAGAAGTGACAGGAGAGGACACCAGAAGCAAGGAGGGCGGGGGAGACATGCTTACAGTCTATCAACATGTGTAGATCAAGACCGTCCATCATTTCCACCAGAATAGCGCCAAGGACAGATCATGGATGTACCAAAGAGAAACATGAAGTGGAAGGAGGAAGAAAAGAGTGAAGGGAACAAAGAACAAAGTTGTCACATAACTTCTGAATATCCTGAAAAAGCAAATGGCATGTCCTTATCTTTTCCCAGAGGATCAAGGATGCAGGGAGCAAGAAACAGTTCATGAAAACCTATGGACAGTTTAAGATAGGCTTAGGATCCAGACACTGGGCAGGCATTCTATTCATTTAGAACAAAGGGAAATTAGTATCTGCTTGGCAGTCCCTTCACCAAAAGCCAGGGACCTCAATTCTAGCTATAGAAACACTTCATAGAACCTCTTATAGGTGAGAGTAGCCTACAACTTGCCCACTGCTAAGTGCCAAGTCTTGGGTAACTTGTCCTCATTAATTTTCTTTATAATTAATAGCAAGCATATTCCCCTCTTCATCCAAGTCCCTTCTCACTGCCACCCACATCCGCCTTCAAATCTGCATCTACCTCTGGGGTATGATTGTGCTTCAGGTATAATAACTAAGCCATGAGAGAGACTCACAGGGCTTTGATAGATTCCCAGCCTGGAGCTGACGGTGCTTCCCCAGGGCATGCAGAATGGTAAACAAATTCAATATGACATTCAGGTCCTTGTGTCAACAATCTCCACCTAATAACCCAGCCCCTTTCCCACCCCCACACCATGTACCCAATACATCTCTACTTCATATTCCCTGGATTTTGACGGGATAGTCCAGCCCTGTCTTAACCCTTCATACCTCTCCCTGATGGCCCAGCCCTATCCCCAACACACTGCGCCCCTACCTCCTTATTTAGCCCTCCTGCCCACTCTTGTACCACAGTAATGGTCCTACTGCAATTCTACATGATGGTCCAGCCATAACTCCCACCCCTCAAACCCTACCTCAGTTCCAGCCTTAACCCCTACATTCCAACTCAACTGCGCTCTTCACTGTGTAGCAAACACATCTCCTTTCTGCCAACCATGGTGTCTGTTAATGTTCACTCTTCCCAAATGCCCTTCATACTCTGTATTGTCGAAACTTTACCACCTGTGTGAGATCCTTTTGGATCAGAAGTTCCCCTTTCATCTTCTCTGCCCATGGTTCTTTTCATTTGCTTGGAGCACTTAGCACATTCTGTTTTTAGTCATATGCATTTGTAAATATATTGCCCCCCACACAGAAGATTGTAAAGGCAAGGTACTTGGGTGCAATGCCTCAGATCCTTTTAACACGTAGTCCCTGAGCCTCTCCTCTGTGTCAGCCGTGGTCCAAGGTGCTAGGATTAGAAGGTGACTAAGACATGGTTTTCTAGGACCTTATTTTGTAGTTTGGTACTTTATATGCCCCTAGAGCTCCTGGAAAAGGGCCAGTAACAGGTCCTCAGTATGTTTTGTTGGATAGGATGAAAGGAGGAAAGCAAATTAGTTGGCTGAATGATCACTATAGCTGAATAGGGACTCAGGAACAAACAAACAACAACAACAAACCACTCCAGTGCTTCCCGTGCACCAACAACATCCCTAATTGGCTCAAAGAAAACATGCACATTTTCTTCAATAAGATGTCAGATACTTTGGCAATACATGTAGGTGTAATAACGCATTGCTCTGTCTATTCAAAGATTCTTTGATGCGCTCATTTCAGGGAAGTGTGTGTCTTCTTTGGGACGCTTTTATTTATTTTTTCTCCCTTTTTTTCAGACTGTTGCTACACAACCTGATATTCAATTCATCTAAATGGAAGACTCATTAATGTATGATTACATGTTTCATCAAGGGGATTTTATCAAGCCTCTTTTGGGAGAGGGATTTGGTAGAATGATTTTTATGAGAAAATGTCAGCCTCTGAAAAGTTCAAAATTATAATTATCCAGAAAGCAGTGGAGCCTGATTCCTTGGGAATTTTATCGGAAGGATCTAGAGCAGGTACATCCACAGTTGCACACGTACACACCCCTGTGTGCGTTCTCCCCTTTCTCTTCCTTTGCATGTCGAGTGGAGGAACATTAAGTCTCCCCTTCTGAGGACACCAAAGCTCCATAACCCATAATATATGTGATGTATAATCCTGATAACACAGACAGCCCCCTACCACGTACTTTCATTTCCATTTAGCAATAAAGAACCTCACACTCTCATCCCATGACCGAAATCCTTGGACTGGCACAAGTTGGAAAGCTGACTTTTATCGGCTTCTAAAGGTCTCCATCAAAATGATGACTTTTGAAAAATCAACTCTCTCTAAAACGCAAATGCTGACATTTAGTGCATGAGGGAACGTAGTTAGTTCTGAGAACCAGGAAGTGGATTATCATCTTGGGAATGACACTATAATTACCATCTATAATGAATGAACTTAGTTAGACCTTGTGACTTAGGAGAAGTCACAAAGTCTCAGACCATCAGTATATGTGTGGTTGAAACACAGAAAGACCCAAATTCAGGAAACCCAGTGAGGAATCAAAGGCATGTAATGGTTGACTATAAAAGTTGAAACCTAAGAAGGAAGAAAGGCTTTCAAACAGAATGGCCTGCTAGATTGAAAAAAAGGGTGACAGAAAGAAAAGAATTTGTGAGTATTTTTTCACAACTAGGAGCTATTGGAAGTTGGTACATGAGTCTAGAGTTCGGACACCTGAATCACTGGGTATTTTCCGACCCCTGGTATGTTTCCAACCCCTTCCCCAAATGTCTCAGTGATCTTCACTGTGTTCAAATGTCCTAGTTATCTAACAAACGGCTTTTTACAGTTGGTTTATTCTAATCACAAGATCCAAAAAGAGATCCTCCCATTCCACTTGGTTTATGAGTTTTTGAAGTCTCTTTGAATTCACATCAATCCCCTCTTTTATCTTTCCACTCATTGTGGAAGTAATCAGGTCATTTAATCTGTAGAATTCCCCACGGTCTAGATGTAGCTCATTTTACCCCCGTGGTGTCATCTAACATGTTTCTCTATTCCCCATATTTCCTATCAACTGCCTTGATTAGATCCAAGTTCACTCTTTGTCAAAAATACTTCATGGATGTCATAATGTTGGTTGTCCTGCTTTCAGTGATGTTAAGATCGATTAATGGACTTAGATATTATCCTTGATCCATCCATTCGGAAGTTTTTCACCAATATTGTACCTAAATATGTTAACACCCATTGATGACTGTTGCTTACATTATGTTAAAAATGGTTCTTTTATAATTCTCTCATTTCTTCTGCGTTTATTAGCTGGAATTCCTGATAAGGAAAAATGTTCCCTCATCAAACATTTGGTTACCCTGAAATACGATGTATATGTGAAAGGCAGGAGATGTGATTGATTATTTTTCCTTTTATTTACATATTTTCAGAATAATGAGTTGATGACCTGTGAGTTTTTGTTCCAATAGGAACACATGGGTTTTTAAATAACAAATGTGCTCATTTATGAATAATGTAGTCATTATTCCTCGTGATGCTCTAGTTATTACATCTTTGACAAGTAAGACCCCCTTCAGGTTAGCTCCCCAGCTAACCTGAAGTTAGTTTTCAAAAGCCAACTTTTGAAATGGCTTCAGTAGTTCCTGATAGCATCGTTCTTTTCTGGCATAATGAGATGTTTTTAGTTCATCTGGTACACTTCCTATCCTAGATCTGGAGCCAGCCACCTCTCCAATGAGCCCTCATTCCTTTTTCATGGGAAGTGATGTTTAAAAACCACAATCTAGATGCTGGAGGAGCTTGTTAGTACTGGATTTTCATTGTCTCTAAGCTTCATCATTAGACAGAGCTAGGAAATTTATAAGGGTATTGTGAGTACATTAAAAGAAAATGTTTTAGGGGCACCCGGGTGGCTCAGTCAGTTAAGCATCTGACTCTTGGTTTCTGCTCAGGTCATGATCTTGGGTGTGTGGGTTCAAACCCCACGTCAGGCTCTGTGCTGACAGCAGGGAGACTGTTTGAGATTCTCTCTCTCCTTCCCTCTCTTTCTGCCCTTCCCTCCTCTTGCTCTCCCTCTCTCTTGAAAAACAAATAAATAAACCTTAAAAATGAAAAAAGAAAGCTTTTTATCTGTTCGAGGTGCCTACTGCAGTATTTATTCATGAAATACGATATGGTAGCTTGGATTCACTTTTAAATATCCTACGTTTTTTCAAAAGAGGGATGGAAGAAGAAGCGTGGAAAATGTTAAAAGTGGATGATGGGTATGTGGGAGTTTTTTACATTGTTAACTCCACTTGTACTGGATGTTTGAAAATCTCCGTAATTGAAAGTGTAAGAAAAGGGTGATCACACACACACACACACACACACACACACACACACACCAATACCTTTTCACTTCTCCTCTCTCTCATTTCATGTATGTAGAGAAACCTTTTAATTATTCAATTCTCCGATATCTTGACACAAGCAAGAAAGTAGGGGAAACAGGCTGTATTTTATAAAGTCCCCCAAAAGGGGAGTCCCCAAATATACATTAATGAATTGTGAGCCTCGTTTGTTTCAATACTGTGGAGGTTTCTAGGTCAGCACTTTTGCCCCATTCACCCCGGTCCCGTGAGGTTCTTCATCATTCTCGTTCTTCACTATTGTCCTTAGACATGCTGGACCCAGGTATCTCCTCCTAAGGGCAGGCAGGGACCAAATCTCTGTGTCTTGAGTGCCTGGCACTCTCACAATATTGCAGCCCTTCTAGATTTCATTTCTCTGTTTAATTCTAAATATATTTCTTTTTTTATTTTAATTTTTTTAACATTTATTTATTTTTGAAACAGAGAGAGACAGAGCATGAACAGGGGAGGGGCAGAGAGAGAGAGAGACACAGAATCAGAAACAGGCTCCAGGCTCTGAGCCATCAGCCCAGAGCCTGACGCGGGGCTCGAACTCACGGACCGCGAGATCGTGACCTGAGCTGAAGTCGGATGCTCAACCGACTGAGCCACCCAGGCGCCCCCTAAATATATTTCTTAAAGTAAGACCAGTTTAGATCCGAGACGAACAAAATTAGAAACATCCATTCGGTACATGCTATGCCACTGTTCTGGGCACCAGATATGCAAACATCAATAAAACCCCGTGCCTGCTCTCAAGGAGAATTCATCTTAGTGGGAAAGAAAGACAGGTAAACAAGTAGGATATAGAATAGAATCGTTTAAGTTGAAAGTTTAAGAAAAGGGTGATCACACACACACACACACACACACACACACCAATACCTTTTCACTTCTCCTCTCTCTCATTTCATGTATGTAGAGAAACCTTTTAATATAGATATAGATATAGATATAGATATAGATATAGATATAGATATAGAATACAGATATAGATACAGATATAGAATCTGTAGATACAGATATAGATATAGATATAGATACAGATATATCTAGATGTAGATACAGATATAGAATCTGTAAGTAGAAAAAGAGTTTCAATGTTAAGTGCACATGCTGCCTTAGATGTTCACGGAAAGGGCTTTTGAAGCACGGAGAAGGACCAACTGATTTGAGGGAGCGCATAGTAGGAGGGTCAGAGAAGAGGTCCTATGTGAAATGGTCGTCTAATTTTTTTATTCTTTTATTTATTTTTATTTTTAAATTTTTGAAGTTCAAGTATAATTAAGGTACAGTGTTATATTAGTTTCAGGCATACAGTATAATGTTCCAACAATTCTATACGTTTCTCAGCGCTCGTCAAGGTAAAGGTACTCTTGATCCGCTTTATCTATTTCACCTGTCCCTCTACCCACCTCCCCTCTGGCAACCATCAGTTTGTTCTCTGTGTTTGAGAGTCTGGGTTTTTTCTTTGTCTCTTTGCTGATTTATTCCGTTTCTTAAATTCCACGCGAGTGAAATCGTGTGGCATTTGTCTTCGTCTGGCTGACTGATGTCACTTAGCGCCATACCCTCTGGATCCATCCATTTGGTTGCAAATGGCAAGATTTCATTCTTTTTTATGGCTGAGTAATATTCCATAGTATTTATATACCACATCGTCTTTATCAGTTCACCTGTGGATGGACACTTGGGTTGCTTCCCTATCTTGGCTATTGTAAATAATGCTGCCATGAACATAGGGGTGCGTATACCTTTTCAAACTAGTGCTTTTGTTTTTGGGTAAATACCCAGTAGTGGAATTACTGGATCATATGGTAATTCTGGTAATTCTATTTTTTTAAGAGTTAATTCTTTATTTTTTTAATTTTTTAATTTTTCACTTTTTATGGAGATAATTTGTCATATTGGCTGACCTACAACGCCCGGTGCTCATCCCAACAGGCGCCCTCCTCCATGCCCATCGCCCACTTGCCCCTCTCCCCCAACCCCCCATCCACCCTCAGTTTGTTCTCTGTGTTTAAGAGTCTCTTGTGGTTTGCCTCCTTCCCTCTCTGTTTGTAACTGTTTTTTTCCCCTTCCCTTCCCTCATGGTCTGTTAAGTTTCTCGATCCACATATGAGTGAAAACATATGATATCTGTCCTTCTCTGACTGACTTATTTCATTCAGCATAAGACCCTCCAGTTCCATCCACATTGCTGCAAATGGCAGGGTTTCATTCTTTGTCATTGCCCAGTAGTATTCCGTTGTATATATAAACCACATCTTCTTAATCCATTCGTCAGTTGATGGACCTTTAGGCTCTTTCCATAGTTTGGCTATTGTTGAAAGTGCTGCTATAAACATTGGGGTACAAGTGCCCCTATGCATCAGCACTCCTGTATCCTTTGGGTAAATTCCTAGTAGTGATATTGCTGGGTCATAGGGGCAGATCTATTTTTAATTTTTTGAGGAACCTCCACACTGTTTCCCAGAGCGGCTGCACCAGTCTGCATTCCCACCAACAGTGCAAGAGGGTTCCCGTTTCTCCACATCCTCTCCAGCATCTGTAGCCTCCTGATTTGTTCATTTTAGCCACTCTGACAGGTGTGAGGTGGTATCTCAGTGTGGCTTTGATTTGTATTTGCCCTGAGGATGTGTGACGTTGAGCATCGTTTCCTGTGTCTGTTGGCCATCTGGAGGTCTTCTTTGGAGAAACGTCTATTCATGTCTTCTGCCCCTGAAATGGGCATTTAAACATGAGTGAGGATGCCGCAGATGTGAGCTGGACTCAAGGGAAGAGGAGGAGGTATTTAGCAGAGAGGGAAGTGCGTGTCCAGAGGTGGAGGAGTGAGAAAGCACAGAGGACAGAAGGGGAGGAAGCTGCTCTGTGCATCTTGTGCCTGTGGCTCTGGGCCCCGCAGGCCACATCCAGCCTGTACCAGGTGTTAGAACGTTTACGGGAACACAGGCACACGGCCGTGGTCACAGATTGTCGATGGCTGCTTTCATACCAGCGTGGCTGAGTTGAGTGGTTGTGTAGAAAGCCTGAAGTGTGTACTCTCTGATCCTTTGTGGAAAGGTTTGCCTACTTCTGCTCTAGAACAATATTTCTCGAACTTTAGCGTGCATATAAACCACCTCCGAATCTCATTGAAATGTAGATTCTGATTCAACAAGTCTGAATACGCCTAAATTCTGAATTTCTAGGAAGCTCCCAGGTGATGCCAATGTTGGGAGGCAGCCTGGCATGCTCTGAGTAGCACATGCCTAGAGGAACGCCGGATTGCCACGATTTGTTCTTCCAGAATAACATGAAAGAGTTGCATCTGAGAAAGCATCTGAGAGCTGAGAATATGGACAGCGCTGAGCTCATTCTGGACACAACCTGATTTACTAGAGTTCGCAGAGATGCAAAGGCTTGTCTCAGTAACCACAGTTTAAACTTGTACCAGAAGAGTTTTATAAATGCCAAATGGCCATTAACCGTGTCTCTCTCCTCCCTCAAAACAAGGCTTATACCAGAATCTCCATAGGCTCTGCGTCCATTCTCAAAGTATCTCTACCTCTATTCCTTTAGGCTAAGGATCTTCTAATTGCTGGACCACCTAACCACCCCCCCCCCCATGCCCCCGAAGAACACTCACTTGGGAGGCGCCTGGGTGGCTCAGTCCGTTGAGCATCAGACTCTTGATCTGATGAGTCTGATCTGACGAGTCTGATCGGCTCAGGTCATGATCTTATTGTTCGTGAGTTCAAGCCACACGTTAGGCTCCACATTGTCAGTGAGGAGCCTGCATGGGGTTTTCTCTCTCTCCCTCTCTCTCTGGCCCTCCCCCGAGCTCCTGCATGCTTGCTCTCTCAGAAATAAATAAACATTGGGGCGCCCGGGTGGCTCAGTCAGTTGAGCATCCGATATCAGCTCAGGTCATAACCTCATGGTTCGTGAGTTCAAGCCTTGTGTCGGGCTCTGTGCTGACAGCTCAGAGCCTGGAGCCTGTCTTCTGATTCTGTGTCTCCCTCTGTCTCTGGCCCTCCCCTGCTCTCACTAGCTCCCTCTCTCCCTCTCCCTCTCTCTCTCTCTCTCTCTCTCTCTCTCTCTCTCTCCCTCCCTCCCTCAAAAATAAATAAAACATAAAAAATAAAAATAAATTAATACATAAACGTTTAAAAAGAAAAGAACACTCACTTGAGTGACTTCAGATATGTTTTGCTTATTTCAGCTTGCTGTTACAAGGATTAAAGCTGGGAATAACCCCAGTTCTCCCCTTTATTTTTAAGCAGAGGATTAGAACTCACTCGGATTTGGCAAATATTGAATCTGAAAGAAAATTTAAAATCCTCTTGCATTCAAATGTATTTATTCCTGGCCAAGAACTTCCTATTTCTGTACCTCCCCACCCGGCACCCCCCAGAATAAAAAACACTTATATAAAGGACCAAACTTGAAGGGCACATTGGAAATCAATAGCTCTCCAAAGAATAACATTTAGATGAGCTAACTCCAAATGACTCAGGAAACATATGGATTGAATTCACACAGAAACTTTATACATGGACTTTATACTTACCCTATAATAGAGTGCATGTTATAATTTATCTGGAAAAAAAATCATCTATCCTTCATCATGACTCCATAGGTTTTGGTTCTTGTGGAGCTTAGCCCAGGGGCTAAGGGTGAGAGCCCTCACTTGACTACTAACTCAGTCATGTTCGACCGGTCACTGAAACTTGTCTCCACGTCTGCGTCCTGCCTGCCTGGGCCCATCCAGAACTGGGTGGGTTTTGCCCGAGATCGCCCGGAACCAAGAGTCAAGCTCAGCTTTCTGATTTCACATCAAGGGCTTTCTTCAACGTTCTGTGCTGCTCCTGTCAATAAAACCCATCCATTTACTGCCTGGTTCTTGACAGACCAGAAGCGCAAGCTTCCCAATCCAAGCTGATCTAGAAGTACAACTCCAGTGCTGTTCAGTTGCTATCCCATTTTTTGGACCCTCGCATCACTATCGTGGGGATTTGTATGGGTTCCCATGCAACCGTGGAGATTTTGAGTTCAAATCAATGGAGAAATGACTAAGTAAGCTTGGCCTGCGTTGTCATCTGTGTCAAGCTTCTCTGAGAGGGACTGTAGGGGCCAAGTATGTCCTCACCATGACACGTGCCTTAAGGATTTGCTTGAGAAGTGCCTTCCCTCTGTTTCTAAGTGCCTAACGAGGAAGACCAGGGGCCCTGCCGGGAATCGTCAGGAGTGGCTGCTTCACCGTGTGTTTTGGCCAAACGTTATAGTAAAGCTAGGGATGTTCACGAATCGGAAGCCTGAAACGATTCATAACCCATCTGAGGAAGCCTTTGGGTGGGTCTGTTTCCCAAACATTTCTCGATGGTCACGAATGAAGAAAGCAAAGGGGCGTGAGCCGATGGGGGGAAAATTCATCATCTCTGCAGGCAGAACTCCTTCCCAACTTTTGTGCCTATTAAGGCAAGGTGCCCTCTGCATGGCTCGGGGCTTACCGAGCAGAGCAAAGGCTGATTTTTCGCTCGTGCTTCTAGCGGGAACACGTATTTCAGTGCTGCTTACAAAGTGCCTGGCACAGCTCTAAGCTGAAGATACGTATTAATTTTGTAACCTTCATAATAATCCAATGTGAGTATTAATTACAGTAATAGCTATACTCATCTTCTTCTTCTTCTTCCCATCTTACAGACCAGGAAACTGAAATGAGAAGCCAGTAACAGACTTCTCCCAGGTGGTAACACAGCTATTAATCCCTAGTGAGAAAACAATCCTGTAAGCTTCAGCTCCTCCCTGCCTTTGGGAACAAACACACATCACTGTCTTCTCAGGGAAAACCTCGGAAGACCGAGCGTGCAGATGCTTTATCAGTACCGTCCGACCGAAGAGACCCTCCCCAGACTCAGAAAAAGATTGACTTCAAATCTGTATCAGGCAACAATGCCCCAGACCTGCAGCATCCTTAGGCGAGGCTCACAACCAAGGCTTCGAGGTGAATGTGAAAAGCCTTCAACGGCTGGGGGGAAATGACGTGCGCGTATTCGTGTCGTATGGCTGTCATGCCTGGGATGCGTCCTGTTTCGCGTATGTGAGGTTGTTTCCTTCTAAAGCTCAGCATCTGAAATCAAAGGCTTGGGTGTCAATGTAGGGTGGAGGTAGAATCATCTTCAAGCTCGTGCATCGCCTGGAGAAGAAAAGACTGGTAGACAGCACACGATGGAACAAGGCATACCGTCCTGTCCTAATCGACCGAGAATAGAGTGTTTCCCGTATACCAAGCCGTCCAGCATACAGCAGGATAGGGGTGTACACGGTCACAAAATCTGGCCCTTCCCTCCTCAACTTCGCCCCACATCCCATCATCCTGTTTCAGGGCACACAGAACTCTGGCTGGTTCCTGGGGTGTCCCCTGGAGTTTCACACTTGGGTGGCTTTGCATTGGCTCTCACTTCTTGGAATGAGCTTTCTGCGGGTCTACCGGGCAAACTGTTCCCCACTCATCAGATGACTCTTACATCAACACCCTGTGATGCTTTCCCTGTCCCCCGGCAAACCTTCCTTCCTCTCTCAGCTAGCACACTGCACTCCACACTCCCCTTCATCAGAGCCATTTTGGTGTAGTGTCAGGAGTTCAGGCTTCGGAGTCAGAGTTTTCTCCCTCCCAGACTCATTCGTCGTCCAGAACCAGTTGACTCTTCCTTAAATGCAGGTGGTCAGAGTACGTATCTTAGAGTGGGGAAGGATGTCCTGAAATACTCATGTAAACTTCTAGAAATTCCCTATAGGTCTGTCTTTCCTACTCACAGCATGGTGGACTGTAGTCGTCTCTTTAGTGTCTGTCTTTGAAGCTAGTCATACTCTCCCACCCGTGATTCCAGAGTACTTAGCAGAGTGCCTGTGGAGGAGCCTTCGATGAGTATTTATTAAATAAAAGGATGAATAAACATCAAAGCAGCATAGGATCCTAGGATCTTAATCTAATGTTTTGCCATGTGTCTAAGGACCTCCTCTATAAATCAAAATTTGATGATCACCACAAAATCATAGAAACTTGAAATATCTGTGGATTAAGGAAATGATGAGCTGCCATAGATTTGTTAATCCAAATTCCAGGGTGGACGAACGTTGTTGTGGTTGAACTTGTGAAAGAACTCTGCTGCTCACTAGGGGCTTCCTGATACAATTCAACCCCTACATTGGAGAGGCAGAGGGAAATTGAGATGGGAGTTAAATATTTTTAAGGTCATAGAACCAATGGGCAGTGGAGGCAAGGCAAGAAAGTAAACCTCTGGAGTCCCTGGTACCTGTCCTGGCTTACCATCTTTCAGGAAAGCCTTGATTACGCATGGAATACTTGGAAAGAAATACCGCTCTGCGTACGACCAAGGGCTGAGTGGTAAGCCGGCATCCACGAGAGCAGCTGGAGTTCAGCCTGCTGATGTGGTTGCCCTGGAGATTAGTGAGTTGGCCCCGGAGAATTGAGTCACTTCTGAAATATTTAGAGCACCTGTGTGCTGTTCTGCCTCATTAAATTGTCTCGTCCCCCTTTTAACTTCACTGGGTCCTGAAAGTGTTCTATATTATACTTTGGAACATTTGTCTAAAGTGGGAGGAGTTGGATAAAAAAGATTCAGACGCATGGCTTTCAGTGGACGTATTTGGAATTTATGGCTCCGTGCAATCAATCTTTCATCCACTTAAAATTTCACCTCTGCCTCTTCTTGTATCAACAGCATTGAGATGACACATGTGGCAGCAGGGGTTGTTAATAGTCTGGAGATGCAGTGTGGTGGCTCACAGTTTCAATATTTTAATACGGTTCTGGCTTGCAGTCGTGTTTTTCAAGCAGGTTGACGTTACTCAAGTGTAGAGCGCATTACGGCATCATGGCTGAAAGCAGTGAGGATTCTAGGAGGCTGTGGCAATCGTCTGAGCAAGAAACTTGAGCTATGAGTTTGAAACAAGGCAGAGACAGGGGGGCGGATGGAGAGAGGAGAGAGCCTTGGTCCGTCTGCCTCCGTTGAACACGGGAATTGAGAAAGAAGGTAACGTAGAGAACAATGTCATTGTCCAAGGCCACTCAATCAATTCAGATGTAACCTCCTGCAGCAAAGCCTTGAGAATCAGCCAATTGGGAGGCTCTCAGACTCCTACATGCATTTTTGCATCCTCTTCCCCCTTTTCCCAGGTGCCCAGAATCCTCTGGAATCTTCCAGAATCCTCCAGAAGCTTCGTGGCTCATGTTTTAATTGTTTCCTTCTTCTTGGTTTCCTTCAAATCTAATCTGCGACCCTTCCGTCAGGACCTTGGTGCCCCAGTCGGACTTACTCAGGGCTAGATCGACGACGCATAATCGTTATCAAGAGCCAGCATTTACTGAGTACGAAGTATTTTACATTTATTATATGTATTTGGTTCTCACAAGAGCTCTCTGAAGCACATACTCTTATCATCTCCATTTCTCAGAGTGTAAAACCAGGGGACACAGAGGCAAAGAGTCAGGATTTGAATGCAGGCAGCTGGTCCCTGAACCCCACTCGAGCACCACACTTCTTCCACAAATAGGGGGTGGACCTCGCCCACCACAGCAGCTCTTCTGTTCTTACATGGGTACCTTTCCTCCAACCTCACAGTAGTCAGAAGACTGTTATGCACATGTTTATTGATTTGAATGGATCGATATTGGGAGGGTATTCATGGAGGCCACATTATTCCTGAAATACTGTGCTCGGCTGGGGCGCAGACAGCTAACGTTTATGGAGTGTGTGCCGTGTGCCGAACTTGGTACACACTTCTGTGCGTTCGCTTATTTAAACCTGACAACAACACTTTGAGCATTGGAGTATTATCATCAACTCCAGTTTGTAGGTGAGGAAATGGAACCCCAGAGTTCATGCAACCACTCAGGGACAGGGATGGCGTTCAGACTCCGAGACTCTGTCTCTAGAGGTCAGACAAAGAGGGAGAGAGAGAATCCTGAGCAGGCTCCATGCTGCCAGAGCTGAGCCTGACGTGGGGCTCGAACCCATGAAGCCACAGGAATGTCATGTGAGCTAAAACCAAGAGTCAGATGCTTAACTGACTGAACCACCCAGGCGACCCTAGAGGTCACACTTTTAGCTACTATGCTGTGCAGCAAGACAAGTGGGCTTATGGTTAAGTTGAGGAAACTTATGCATAAGCCAAAAAATGGATCCCCAAATAACATATGATGTGGGATTTCATGGCCTCAGTGAATGAAGACTGCGTCCCTAAGAAGAGGAGCAGAGATCAGGCAAGACTTGAATAAGCAAAAAGAAAAGGTCAAGGCATTCCAGACACGGAGGCCAGGTAAGTCCGACTGGGGCACCAAGGTCCTGACGGAAGGGTCGCAGATTAGATTTGAAGGAAACCAAGAGGAAGGAAACAATTAAAACATGAGCCACGAAGCTTCTGGAGGATTCTGGAAGATTCCAGAGGATTCTGGGCACCTGGGAAACGGGGGAGGAGGATGCAAAAAGGTCAGGGTGAGGAAATGTGATGGATAAAAGCAAGATTGATTTATCGATCAGCAGAGTCAGAGATTTTCTGTTGGGGGTGGGGATGGGGGTGGCGAGTGAGTCGTGATTCAAAAGGAAATTTTGCAGCCTTGTTTATGAGGCTAGGAAAGATGGTCTTTTTCCTGTAGATATTCAGGGAAAAAAAGAAGAAAACAAACAAAAAAAGAGGCAGAGTGAAGGCTTTGATCTCAGGGGAATACCGAGCCTCAGTTTCTCCATCTGGAAAACGGAAGTATTAATACCACCTTGCAGGTGGCATGGGGCAGTGTGTGCGACGTGCCAAGCACGGTGCCCGCAAGAGCGTACATTTGCCACGAACGGTCGTTATTCATCCCACCGCGAGTCACAGGATGAACCTGGCAACAAGGAGCTGCATGAGAGGGTAGAGCTTCAGGGCCAGAAAGGACACTACGACTGTCACTGCTGCACTGAACATCAGCAGAGAAGGCGATGACATGTGCCTGGTGACTCCCCAGTTTCCAGCCCAGCTGGCACTAATGAAGGAGGTCGAGAAGGCAGGCAAGAGAGAGCCAACTTGTGTGGGAGCCTGGGGTTTGGCTACAGACAAGCTGTTCTTGCAGTGACAGCGGTAATGACCGGGAAGCAGTCAGAGAGAGGGAGCTCCTTAAAGTCCTGAGCTGTGGCCCTGAGTTCCGAGTCATCTGTGTAGATGTCATGTGCGTTCCCGCTCCGCTCCCCAGACACTCTTTCTCCAGAGATGCCCATGGCTTCCTTATCCACTCAGGGCTCAGCTCAAATGTCACCTCCTAAGGAGAGCCGTCTCGGACCACCCTCAGAGAGGGCGGCAGTCCCCACACTCTCTACCCCATCACCTTGTTTTCTTTACTACCTAACACTCACCGGAGTCCACAGTTGTGTAACGTGTGTCTGTTAGTCCACCTCCCCAGGAGAGGAGAGGCTCGGTCCTGTTCCCACTGCATCCAGAAGAGGGTCTGGGGCATAGCAGGACTCAGTATTTCTAGCAAATGGTATCGAGCCCTGTTAAACCCAATAAACACAAATGCACATGAAGAAATGAAGAAATGAAACTATGATGTCAAACTTAGGCAGAGAATAAGGAGGGAAAAGAACAGAAGCTATGATCCAGCCCCTCGGAAATATCCAAGGTGCAGGAAGCAGGACAGAGATAGAGAGTAAAAATGAGGCAGAGAGGTAGGAAATGAAGCAAGATACAGCAGTGTCCTGAAGTCCAAGGGCAGAAGGTATGTGAGAAAGAAAGAGAGAAGGGGAAAGAAAGAAGATGGAGGGAAGGAAGGAAAGAAGGAAGGAAGAAAGAAGGAAGGGAGAGAGGGAGGGAGGGAAGGAAGGAAGGAAGGAAGGAGGGGAGGGGAGGGAGGCAGGAAGGAAGAAAGGAGGGAGGGAGGAAGGGAGAAAGGAGGGAGGGAGGAAGGGAGGGAGGGAGGAAAAGAAAGAAAATTCAACATGGCCAAGCACTGCAGAGACATGGGGAGACTGAACTATAAGAACTAGGCATTTGTTGGGGGCAGGGCTCCTCTGGGCTGTGAGCTTGAGCCCGAGAGAAGGCCTGACGGAGGGAGGGATGTCCTGCTCCCCACCAGGCCCTGCAAATCTTGAAATGGGGAAGAGGGTTGAGAAGTAAGATAGTGGTTTAAGGGCAGAAGAATGAAGGAGAAAGCATCCCCCCCCCCACAGGAGAGAATTCGGCATGAAGAGGGGGCGACTGAGGATGAACACGTTGAGGAGAGGACGTCTGTCCCCAAGGGAAGGCAGACGGACTGGGGACGCCCGGTGACCGCGGCGACCGAAATCCGCACAACAACTTTTTGGCGACTTGCGGCTGCATTACCATATAGTCAGAACCTCAAGCCCACGGAGGGAAATAGAAAAACGCACGGAAACAAATACCAGCGCCTTCGCCACCTGGAAAGATGTTTTCATCTGTTTAAAATCCACTTGGGCGCAAAACAGAGCCTCCCAAGCAAACTGAGAAAATTAAAGAAAGATGAAAATAGTCCAAGTAGAAGATGGAGAGAAACCAAGGGCCCGAACGAGGGCTCGGGAGAGCCAGCTCCACGCCACCGGGCGTATTCTCAGACATCTCAACACAAGCCCGTCAAGCAAGAAAAAATAAAATTAAATTTAAAAAGGTCTAAGGCCCTTAAAAAGAAGCACCCAACGGAGAAAACGAAATGCCTCAAACTCCAGGCCCCAAGGGCTTGGAATTCCCCAAGGTGCCTCATCTCTGGGGGCGGCCTGGTCCCGCTGTGCCCTCCTCCCATCCAGCGGTCAGAGCTGGGGCAGGGTGAGGAGGCTGAAGCCCCGGGGCTGGTGGATTCGTATTTTCTCCTCCTTTTTCCTTCTTCTTGCGTATCACCGTTCTCTTTCCACTTGTACCTCATGCTTTGAGCTCACCGGTACCATCTTGTGAGAGGAACGTGCACACACACACACACACACACACACACACACACGCCCATGTGCTTGCATTATCACAGCAGATCATAAACACCTAAGGGCAGGACCTACTCCAACCTTTTTATCCTTTAGTACCTGGCGCAGTAAATCTTTAGGGATCATAGTTCCATTTTCATTTTTTTTTTGGTCCATTTGTAAATTAGCACAAACTTTCGTTAAAGGGATCATATACACACAGAGATGGGCATGATGATTTATTCCAGAAAATTACAGCGTTAGATTGTGGAGTGCTTAGAATTTCTTCCTCCTCAACATGGCCACAATGCGCCATTCATTCATTCATTGATTCATTCACCGTGGAACATCTGTCATTTCCAGGCATTATGCACACTGTGCATACACATACACACAGATCCCTGCTCCCTGATAACTCCGTTTTATCAAAGAAATACTAACCATAAATAAATAATTACCGGATGGCTTAACATAGCCCAATAGGAGTGCCACGTAAAGGAGCCACTGGGGTTGTTCTGGTAATTAAGCAGTGGCCACAGGGGACTCGGGTCCTGAAGGATGGCTAGGTGCTTCCTTACTACAAAAAACCCTCGTTAGGCCTGATAATTCTAACATCACCCCCGCCCCCCGCAACTCACCTAGAGACAGTGCCAATCTAAGGGTGCACCCAATGTTTGCTCAAATCTACAGACTGGAGTGAGGTTACCACAGGTCCCTGTGGAAGACAGTGTTCCCAGAGTCTCCCTGAGTCGGGCCCAGACGCCCCCCACGGTAAAGAGACGCTCACATCCGGCTCCAGCATGGCCTTTCCAGGCTCATCGGGTGCCGTTTGAGAAAGTTTTGTTGGGAGGGTCGCCCACAAGCATCTGTGCAAATCCCCTAGAGGCTCTCAGAATGCTGAAGGATTTAGTAATTTGGGTGTTTCATGTAGGCAATTATCATTTGACCCATTTAAAAGGAAGTGCCCGGGGGCGCCTGGGTGGCGCAGTCGGTTAAGCGTCCGACTTCAGCCAGGTCACGATCTCGCGGTCCGGGAGTTCGAGCCCGGCGTCGGGCTCTGGGCTGATGGCTCAGAGCCTGGAGCCTGTTTCCGATTCTGTGTCTCCCTCTCTCTCTGCCCCTCCCCCGTTCATGCTCTGTCTCTCTCTGTCCCAAAAAAAATAAACGTTAAAGGGAAGTGCCCGTACGTCTTTGATCAGAGAATTCCTATTATCTGGAAAATTGGTTTTCTAGTAAGCTGGGCTAGGGGGTGTTGGCGACTTTGCCTGTTTAGTTCACTTTGAAGTTTTAAATAGTAGTCTGGCTTTAGAAATGGCAAAGATGCATTTTCTTTCTGTCTCTCTGTGCTACTTCCTTCAAAGGGTTCATTTTATGAATCATTTCACCAGAAGCGTGTTGTTTGAACATGTCTGTTACAATGACACAGCCACTTGTGTGGCTTTATTCTTAGAGGAGATACTATTCTGTATCTATACCTTTACAACATGGAAAATGAGAGAGGATCTCATCTGACAAAAGGGACACAGGGAATAGAGTCTAGGAACACATTGACCGTTTAAAACGCTGTCCAGGGGCGCCTGGGTGGCGCAGTCGGTTGAGCGTCCGACTTCAGCCAGGTCACGATCTCGCGGTCCGTGAGTTCGAGCCCTGCGTCAGGCTCTGGGCTGATGGCTCAGAGCCTGGAGCCTGTTTCCCATTCTGTGTCTCCCTCTCTCTCTGCCCCTGCCCCGTTCATGCTCTGTCTCTCTCTGTCCCCCCCAAAAATAAATAAACGTTGAAAAAAAATTAAAAAAAAAAATAAAACGCTGTCCAGGGGCACCTGGGTGGCTCAGTTGGTTAGGCGTCCGACTTCAGCTCAGGTCATGATCTCATGGATCGTGGGTTCGGAGCCCGTGTGGGGCTCTGTGCTGACATCTCAGAGCCTGGAACCTGCTTCCGATTCTGTGTCTCCCTCTCTCTCTGCCTCTTCCCCACTCACGCTCTGCCTCTCTCTCTCTCTCGAAAATAAATACACATTAAAAAAAAATTTTAAACCCTGTCCAAGCAAGCTTAATGAGGTGATGAAGAGTTCTCAGATTCTACCATGACCTCGCGATATTGGATCACTGTTGCACTGGGATGAATCAAACCACAAGAACATATATTGTCACATTAAAACGTATGTCTTATTGTTAAAAACGCAACGTGAAAAAAAACACATTCAGATGTCAATGGCTTACACATTCCTGAAAACGAAGAAACGTTTTTGCACGTTAAAAGTGCTTTGCACTTTCAGTGCTTGGTGATTCCCATGTCAGACAAGTATCTCAATAATAATCTCTATTATTATAAAGGCTCCGATTGAACGTTTGTTAGCACCAACTCTCAAATGCTACGTCCGCTATTCCCACGTCAGTGCTTTGCTGGGGACGCAAAGCAAAAAGCAGCAAAAATGGCTAGCCACGCCTCCTGAATGAACTGACATCCTAGCTTTAAAAGTTAGGTGATTTCATTGAGACCAAACGTCCGAGACAATACAGGGCTCCGGTTATTAGGATGGATCTTAAACGCCAAGGGACCCAAACAGAGAACCGCCAGAGAGAAGCTGGTTAATGGCGCTCGAAGGTGCCTGGTGCAGGGGAAGCAGCCGGGCCAATGGGTGAGCAGAGACTTGCTCGGTCGTTGTTCGTATCTGGCGATCGCCTCTGGGGTGAGTCCGCATTCTGAGGCAGGTGGAAACTTGCAGAGTGCAGATCCAAATAACGCTTTCGCTGTCACTTAAAAAAACCCAGTAGTGCGAAGGATAAAGGGATGTAGAGCATGAGCCAGAAAAGTCTAGTTCCAAGCATGGGATCCCGAAGGAAGTCCGTAGCTGGTTCGAGACCAGCGGTGCAGTGCTGTGTGATAAGATGGCTCCTTCTCTTTACGTTCACGGGCATCTTCTCCCTTCTCCTCTTTTTATGAGCTGGAGACTTTCCCAGTAGCCATGTGCAGTCCCACTCAGTCACCCAGCACCAGAGTGCCCCCTTTTCCTCTAGTTTGCCAGCCCTCCTGAAATTGGGGAATCAATACCTCTCCTGAGCCCCCCACGCTCAACGCCATCTGTCCACTCTGTTAGAGTCCTTGTTCCTTTCTTTGAACAGGCACCAGCAGGGGAAAGCAAGGGACTGGTGTGCCAGCTCGCTCAGTGCCTGAAGACAGTAGAGGAGACGGTTAACATTAAAATAAGCTTAATAAGTCACTGCTTCCTGCTGAGTCCTCCGAACTGTGAAATGCACCTCACATGCTTCTGTCCTTCCCTCCCGAATCTTCCCGGCCATCTCAAAACCACCCGCAAAGCTCAACACTCATCGTCTTCCTCCTCCAATCCATCACCGGCCCCTGCCATCCATCCATGGAATATCACCTCTCAGTCACAAAAGTAGTAATTGTCCAGCACCGAGAGCGTGATATTAGCACTTTGTTTTACTTATTCTTGCATTCATTTGCCACATGTCTCAACAAACACTGAATCCAGTAAGTGCCTGGCATCATTCTAGGTGCTGGGGGCACAAAGATAGGTACAATACTATTCCCAGTCTGAGCAAACATATCATCTAATAGAAAAGTTTTGAACAGGAATCCAAATTTTAATAAGCTATATCTAGATTTTGATGACTCAGAGTCCTCAAAAAGGAGTTTTATGTAACTCTTTCTAAAGGCCATGCATTGAGTAATATGTTTTTGATAGATAAAGTATGTCTTTAGTTAGATTAGCACTCTAAGAAAGAAACCCTTCCACTAACTGGAAAATGCCCCCCTCCAGAATGACGGTGTATCAGTTAGCTCTGCTGTGGTAACAAACATCTCCAAACTCTCAGTGGCTTGCAACATGTTTCTCACTCCTGTGATGTGTGGGCTCTCTCGTCAGCTGTGGCTCTGTTTTCCATGTGCCTTTTGATTTCAGAACCCCTGGTGCATACTGATCTTGTGAAGGGAAAACAGGAAGAGAATGGGTGGAAACGTAGAATGGCCCTTAAAGCCCCCGCCTCCTGAGGTGTATGTTGTACTGAATCATATTTCATTGCCCAAAGCAGGTCACAGCATCAAGGTCACAATCAATGGGGTGCGAATACTCTTCCCACACAGGGCGGAGGAGGAAAGTAAGTAGTTTTGGAATTCCAATACCTCCAGAAAGTCTAATTTGCTGGCCGGATGAGGCTGTATCTACCCTTGTATCTATACCAATCTCAAAGACATATCGTGATCAAGCGTGTACTAGTCAAGGCAACCTGGGAGAATTACATGTCCAGAAAAGCCACGAAAGCACGATCATTGGGAATATATGCTAATATCGTTTTTTCATGTTTATTTTATATTTGAGAGAGAGAGAGAGAAAGAGAGCGTGAGTGAGCATGAGCAGGGGAAGGGTAGAGAGAGAGAGGGAGACAGAATCCCAAGCAGGCTCCAGGCTCCGAGCTGTCAGCACAGAGCCCGATGCGGGGCTCGAACTCACGAGCAGTGAGATCATGACCTGAACTGAAGTGGGACGCTTAACTGACTGAGCCACCCCCGCGCCCCGGGAATATATGCTAATGTAAACTAAGCCTTCGACACCAGGGTTCTAACGCTTCCATTTTGCACATTGGAGGCCTGGAAAGAAACGGAAGTGGGTTTGTCAGCCTTCTCTCAAATTTCTGGGACATCTGGGAACAGATGGCCGCAAGTAAGATCGGATGAGCCAAACGATCTTCCTCTAGCCAGTGTTTCAGTGTGATCCGGTGCCATTTTGATGCGTTTAAAAGTGGGGGTTTTTCCCCCCCCAGATTCATTTCTTTAAAAAAATCAGGTAACCAAAAGACAGATCTGAAATACAGTCACGGCGAAAATCTTCTATGGTTCAATGTCTCTTTTCTTTTTTGAACTCTCCCCAAACTAGCAAAGCTTGATTGGAGCCCAGCTATGGTGGGGGGTGGAGGGGAGGTGAATCTTACCAACACGTGGTCCCACCCGTGAGGCTCCGACTTGCCTGTTTCTCTGCCTTCACTGCTACCACCTGGCCCAAGGCCCCTCCTGGAACCCTGCCACAGTCCCCTGAGAGCCCTCCACTTACCGCTTACACCCTGCTCCCCTACCGTTCCCAGTACCGTGGCCAGAGGGAGCCTTTGAAACTGGAAGGCAGGCCGTATGTGTCCTCTTCCCCAAACCCCGCAATGGCTCGCATTTCATTCAGAGCAAAAGGCAATCCCCTGCAGTCATTCACAAGGTCTTGCCTGATCCGGGCCCCGATGCCCCCCATTTCCTTCTCCCTCCTTCCCCACTCACACCGTTCCAACTGCATTGGCCTCCTTTTTCCTACCACCAAATGTATCCCCATCTCCGGGCTTTAGCACTAGGCATTGCTCTTTCTTTTGCCTGAAATGGCCTTCCCTGGACATCTGCTTGGTCAATTCCCTCAGTCAAATATCACCTTCCTGGGGAGGCATGTGCTGGTCACCATTTTTGATCATGAAAACTGCCTTGGGGTCCTCCTGACCCTGCGCCGCTCCCTCCTTTTTCAATGGCACTTCATCGCTATATAACCCTCTTCATAATCGGCCTATTATATTTACTTTTTAATAGCTGCTTTCCCCTCTCTCATAAGCTTACGAGGCTGAGTGCCTGTGTCCTGTTCACCGATGTATCCCAACCACCAACAAGAATGCTTGGCACCAAGTGGATGTTCCATAATTTCTTGAATGGCAAAGCGAATCCCTATCTTCATTCCCTGAAATAAATCATGTAAGGATTTTGGGGGCACCTCGTTAACCGCCAGTCGGTTAAGGGTCCGACTCTTGATTTCAGCTCAGGTCACGACGTCACGGTCATGAGATGGAGCCCCAGGTCGGGCTCTGAGCCGGGCGCAGAGACTGCTTGGCATTCTCTCTCTCCTTCTCTGTCTGCTCCTCTCCCCTGTTTGTGTGCATGCTCTCTCTCTTCTCTCTCAAAAAACAATGGAAACAAAAACATGTTAGGATTTTTGTAGACCATTGATTCACTCCCTTCATCATTTTATTTGCTTTTTAAATGTTTTTTTTTTTCCAACGTTTATTTATTTTTGGGACAGAGAGAGACAGAGCATGAACGGGGGAGGGGCAGAGAGAGAGGGAGACACAGAATCGGAAACAGGCTCCAGGCTCCGAGCCATCAGCCCAGAGCCCGACGCGGGGCTCGAACCCACGGACCGCGAGATCGTGACCTGGCTGAAGTCGGACGCTTAACCGACTGCGCCACCCAGGCGCCCCAACAGTAGCTTATTAAATGAGCATGCTGCAAGTCTGTATTGAATGTAGAAATGCTATGGTGCTCCCCGTGAACCCTCAGTCCGTCCAGAGGAAAGTACTGAAAAATGGAGCTCCTCTCGTACTGTTCGCCTAATGACGGGGGCAGGCAAGCACTTTTACTCGGTTTGAACCATCTCGGCAAAGTGAGTGGTCTCTGCCAAAGGCACACATTAGAGAACGCTGTTCTCGTTGGAAAAACCGCAAAGCCTGGGACCTTGTCCAGCTCGTTTATGATTTGATGCATCTAATGCAGGCTTCACCTTACGCAAATAATAGACTACACGTGCAGAACTTCTTTTGGCTGGGTAGTGGCTCCTCGAACCTGGATCGAATTAGGAGAGAAATGTTCTGGGTCTGTCCGAGGGGAGCAGGGAGACATACACACCCACGTGGATGTATAGTTTCGTGGGAGATTTGGGGACCTGGCTGCGAAACGTTCACGTGTAGGATCCACTGCGGTTGTCAAAATCATACGGTCTATTACAGCGTTTCCTTGTCTTTGACTGTGTCTTGAGTTAATCGCAAAGCAGAGCCGAAGCGGCAGTTACTGTTTCGACGTCCTCTTCCTTTCCGTGGAGACGGGATAGTGTGAGTAATCAAAGTTCATCCTTCCGCTTACGCAGCGAGGAGCGAGACACTGTCGTGACCTCTGTCCTCGAGGAATCCACAATGCGGGGTAAGGGGGGGGGAGGGAGACAAGGAAACCACCATCGCTGAGTAGGACGATTTGTACAAGTCCGATGAATGACACCCGCGAAGGAGGAAAGGTTTCCTCAGAAGGCTGTTTAGGGACGGGGTGATGGGGCTCAGAGGAAGAGGCGGGCCTGCTGAACCAGGCTTTGAGGCAATGCTAGGATTTCTTTTTTTAAATTTTTTTTTTTCAACGTTTATTTATTTTTGGGACAGAGAGAGACAGAGCATGAACGGGGGAGGGGCAGAGAGAGAGGGAGACACAGAATCGGAAACAGGCTCCAGGCTCTGAGCCATCAGCCCAGAGCCCGACGCGGGGCTCGAACTCACGGACCGCGAGATCGTGACCTGGCTGAAGTCGGACGCTTAACCGACTGCGCCACCCAGGCGCCCCATCAATGCTAGGATTTCTTACAGCAAAGGAGGATAGAGGTTTCCAGAGAGTATAGAGTGCCCAGGCAACACTCTTAGGCCAGTAATGCGGCGAATAATGACACTGGAAAGGAAGGAATATCCCATTACTCCAGCCTCTACCGTGTGCTGGGCACGGGATAAACAGGATCCCCCCACTCCTCCCGTGAGCCCCATGGGGCAGGTGAGAAAATCAGGAGCTCAGAAAAGGGACACAGTCACGTGCAGAGCTCACGGCCATCGGACTCCATCACCTATGCTCTTGGCGTCCGATACCCAAACGCTATATAAGCTACAACTCAAAAACAGACCTTCGATAAACTTTCATTCGTCAACAGTAGAAAACTACTGCTTTAAGATCCTCCTGCTGCCCCTACTTCTCCAGGTTTTCCACAGAAATTGCTACTGGGGTAAGAACAACAGAGTGGCTTGAAAGTTAGTTAAGCAGTGAGGCACGTCGTACACTGGCTAGCTGATCCCTGGACAAATTCTAGGGGTCAGTCCCGTGACCCCTTCATTGTTATGTGTGTGACTTTTAAAACTTGTGTTTGGGGGCCCCCGTCCCTCCTCCTTGTGGCCTCCCTGGGCCTCTGCACCTGCACCATGATAACCCTCAGTAGCTTGCGGCCAACCCCTCCCCCCCGCCCCCCCACCTCCGCCGCCCTTTTCCAGCCTCGAACCTGACCAAAGGCAGAGACGGTTAGCTTTTCATTTTTCCCTCTTCTTCCACATCACTGCAGATACCATTTCTGCCTCGCAGACAAACAGCTGAGGTCCTTCTCACACAGGCAGCTCACTTGAGGTTAAAACCCTTTACTAAGTCAGGAGCCGCATGGGCCTCCGATCCAGCAAAGCAGCCTTACCACTGGAGGGAGAGAAGATTCAAGAGCCCCGTTTCTATTTCCGTGAGGCCAGCCGCGCCCTCTGTGGAGCAGGGGCAAGGGAGGGAAGGCTCCGCAGGTGGGAGGTAACCTGAGCTGTCAGTGAGCTCACACGGATGGCAATTGGCGAGGGAACACCTCTTCCAATCCTGACCTGTGGGATTCTTTTGAGGACTCCCTGCTTCACTTTTTAAACTTTGTCGCCATCTCGTGGCTGCTTTTAATATTGCAGGTGCGTAATTCCAAGCAGGTCAACGCGCTTTGCGGTCGTTCACTCGTTCTCAACACGTTCCTTTTGAGCCCCGACTGTCTCAGGCTCTCGCACAGAAAAAACAAGCTGATAAAGAGGAAGAAAGCCTAACGGTATTGTTGTAATACGACTTAATACGCTTTAAACCTCAGGAATCAGGTTCGGGTTGCCAGGATTCTGTGGACGTATACATCTTCTAGCTGTTTCAGTCCAGCCCTGCTGTCTCCCCTATGACAGCTAGACAAGCCCTTCTGTGTGACAAGTCACTTAAGAGTTGTGGGGGCAGCGGAGAAAGAGAATGGAATATCTAATTTACATACATACAATTACATGAATAACAAGTGTCCGGCCTGGGAAAAAAATTCCAAAAAAATGAAAGTTAAAATTGTCTTTTTTTTTTAAGTCTATTTATTTTTGAGAGAGAGAGAGAGAGAGAGAGAGAGAGAGAGAGAGAATCCCAACAAGCAGGCTCCATGTTGTCAGCACAGAGCCCGATGTGGGGCTCGAACTCACGAACCATGAGATCATGACCTGGGCTAAAATCAAGAGTTGGGCGCTTAACTGACTGAGCCACCCCGGTGCCCCAAGTTGTCTTTAATTCCATGACACAGAGATAACTATCCCAACGTTTCAATGTATATCTGCCATGCTTTTGTGCATCTATGTAACAGGAGTAGTATCATAATATGCACATTGTTTTTAAATTTCCTTTTTAAAAAAATGTGAAACCCTCTTTCTTGTTCACCATCAGAACAATATTTGGCCCAGAAGGATCCTCTAAAAGTAGTTGTTAAATACCTCTTGCAATGTTGATGGGAATGCAAACCGGCATAGCCACTCTGGAAAACAGCATGGAGGGTCCTCAAAAAGTCAAAAATAGAACATCCCTATGACCCAACAATTGCACTACTAGGTATTTACCCAAAGGATACAAAAATGGAGATTTGAAGGGGCACATGCACCCCGATGTTTATAGCAGCATTAGCAACAATAGCCAAACTATGGCAAGAGCCCAAATGTCCATCAGCTAATGAACAGCTAAAGAATATGTGATACACACACACACACACACACACACACACTAGAATGTTACGCAGCCATTAAAAACAGAGAAATCTTGCCATTTCCAGTGATGTGGATGGAGCTAGAGTGTATTATGCTAAGCAAAATAAGTCAATCAGAGAAAGACAAATACCACATGATTTCATTCATATGTGGAATTTAAGAAACAAAACAGACGAACACATGGGAAGGAAAAAACAGAGAGGGAAGCAAAACCTAAGAAACCCTTAAAGATAGAGACCGTGGGGCACCTGGGTGGTTCAGTCCCTTAAGCCTCTGACTCTTGATTTCAGCTCAGGTCATGATCTCACGGTTCGTGAGATCAGGTCCTACCTCAGGCTCTGTGTGTGTGTGTGTTTGTGTGTGTGTGTCTCAAAGTAAACAAACATTAAGAAAATGGTACACGAGGTGAGTGGGAGATGGGCTAGATGGGTGATGGGCATTAAGGAGGGCACTTGTGATAAGCACTGGGTGTTGTATGAATTCTACTCCTGAAACCAATATTATACTATATGTTAAATAACTAGAACTTAAACAAAAATTTGAAAAAGAAAAAAAACCAAAATAAATATAAATAAGTAAAAGTTGTTAAATAAATGAATGTGAATAAGCGCCTTGCATAATTGCTTTTAATACCTGTGTGATATTTTACCTTGGGGATTTCCCATATTTATTTAACCTACTCTCATCTGATATTATGATTCTCTCTATTTTTAAAGTGTATTTTGAGAGACAGAGAGAGCAGGGGAGGGGCAGAGAGAGAGGGAGAGAGAATCCCAAGCAGATGCAGAGCCCAAAGCAGGGCTTGAACTCAAGAACCATGAGATCATGACCTGAGCCGAAATCAGTAGTGGGACGCTTAACCAACTGAGCCACCCAGGTGCCGCTCTATTTTTTTATTTTTATTTTTTAATGTTTCTTTTTGAGAGAGACAGAGACAGAGTGCAAGTGGGTTAGGGGCAGAGAGAGAGGGAGACACAGAACCTGAAGCAGGCTCCAGGCTCTGAACCATCAGCACAGAGCCCGATGCGGGGCTTGAACCCACGAGCTGTGAGATCATGACCTGAGCTGAAGTCGGACGCTCAACCGACTGAGGCACCCAGGCGCCGTTCTATTTTTTATTAACAAAACTTTGAAAGTGAAGGCCACGGAGTTGTAGGACTCCTGCTGTTTGGTGGCAGGGTACAGGGGTCTCTGATCATGAGCAACAACGAGGCTGGGGACCATGTGCCAAAGAAGACAGAAGCTCTGCTACGGAAGCTTGTTGTGTCCGTGCAAATTCTACCCGTCAGAGCAAAGGCCAAAGTGACCTCGTCTCCCCCAGAACGTTCATCTGTGACCCGCGAGTCTGCCTGCAAATGAGAATCCCCTGGGGAAATTTTACAACTAGGGATGCCTGGGTCCCGGCCTCCGGAGATCCTGACTTAATCGGTCTCAGGTGCATCTCACCCACACGTATTTACCAGAACTCCGGGATAATTGCAGGTGCAGCCAGGATAGAGAAACTCTATATGGCGTTGCCACAGATTTCGTGTCAGGGAGACACGCACACGAGGGGAAACAGCCCGAGTAAAGATGCCCCCCTCCTCGATGCTGTGTGGCCCAAGATGAACACATAATGCTGCGGGTGTCCTCGCTGCTCAGATAGAGTGCGGCAAGTTCTGGATCCTCGTGCCAATTGGAACCCCTCAGGGCTATTTTGGGGAGTTAACAACCCAAGTAATGCAAGTAGAGTATCTTATAACTTGCCCATACCGCAATGGCTTTGCATACAGCAGTCACAACCCTTGTGCACAGAAAGCCGTGGACCGCATCTCCCTGTTGTAATACAGTAAACCCCTTAAGAGCCATTATCCTTAGGACTGGACACAAGTATTAAAATAGGCTTCAAGGGCGCCTGAGCGGCTCAGTCAGTTGAGCCTCTGACTTCGGCTCAGGTTACGATCTCGAAGTTTGTGGGTTCGAGCTTGCGTCGGGCTCTGTGCCGACAGCTCGGGAGCCTGGAGTCTACTTCGGATTCTGTGTCTCCCCCCTTCTCTCTCTGCCCCTCCCCTGCTCGCACGCTGTCTCTCGCCCTCTCTCTCAAAAATAAATACACATTAAAAAAAAATCGGTTTCAGTTGCCAGGTAGAGGAAATTAACTTTGGAACCGCATGTATACTTTGTAACTGGCTTAGCACCATTCGATCGATTGGTGAGAGAGCGTCTCCTCCGGGACCCTTCGGAATCTGAGACCCCGTACTCCTCTGAGAGTTCCCTTAGCCCGATTCCTGTTCGCTCTCCCTCTGCACGAACCAGACTTCTGAGCAACGCTGTCTGGACTGAGCGGGCCCAGACCACTCACCCCGCAGACCCTCCCCCCCCCACCCCAGGTACCACGAAGTGCTTCACATGGGACCAAAACGCCAGACGGTCCCGTGGGGTGGAAAAGAGACGTGGGCACGGGATGTAGTCCCTGCTCCCCAGGAGATTCTAGTTAAAAATAAAAGTAAACAACAGAGGAACATTCTCTAGTGCCAAAAACAGCTCTAACCGTATTTCTTTAGGGAATAAAACGTCTCATTTTTAAAACGCCAGTGAACTGACAGTTCCCTCTATGTTTCTCTTCCCACGCAATCGGTTTTGATCTATGCAGCTCTTTTTCGTCTTTCAAGTTATCACCGCTGCATTTTTTTCTTTTTTTTTTGGAGGGCTGGGAGGGTCTCTCTGGAGAACTGGAAAGGTCAGTTTCGTGCCTCCCTCCAATGTGTTAAGGGTAGAATTCAAAGTAAAGGAAGCAGAAGTCCTATTGATGCCTCCTTGATGGTGAAGTTTAAGTTCCCAGTAGGCCTGCCTGAGCAGTTTGCCGCGACAATGAATTCCCGCTAAAGCGGTTCACTCGGGTCAGCGGCAGGTGTGGGAACGCTGCATTCAGGTACAGCTCTCAAGTCGAGATGATCGGGTACATTCTTCTTCAAGGAGACGTTTCTGGAAAGAACACCTGATTGAAATGAATAACGAATGACAGTCGCCACCGGCTTCGGTTTGGGTGTCCCTTTGTTACACAGTGGACACGGAAAATATTTCAGGGCGCCTCTAGAATGTTTCCATTGGCATTAAACGCACCCAGTGCTTTCCGGGCAAGAACATAAAGCCTCCTTCCAGCCCACACCCTCTAATTATTGCCAGAGGCTGTCACCCTGACTCCAAGCGCACACACACACACACACACACACACCCCACCTAATTGTTAGTGGCCATTCCCTCGCTTACACTTATATCGTCATCTGATTCTGGCCTCTATCACTCCACTGAATCCTCTCCAGCTGAAAAGACAAAGGCCTTTGTTCCAAAACACAATGGAACAGTTTTTACACAGTGTTTAGCTCTGTGGACCGCTCGCTCGCTCCTTGAAACGCCATTTTCTGTGACTTCAGGCCATCTTACTCTCTTGGGATTTCTTTTTTCCTACTTGGAGGTCATTTCTTGCCTCCTTGTCCTTCTTTGCTACCCTAAATCCCGTGGTTACACCCTGTCCTGCTCTGTCCCCTTTTCTCTCTGTAGCTTCTCTGCTGAGGGACCCATCCGCTCCCGTGCCTCCAAATACCAGCTGTGAGCTCATGACTCTCGAACCGACTCCAACCCTGATCGTTCTCCTGAAGCCATGTGTCCAACAGACCCCACAATCACAGCACATCCCAAGCTTGTCTCTCCCACTCGCTCTCAGCAACTTCTCTCTTCTCATGTCTATGACATAGAAGACAGATATCCTATGTGTTTCCACGAGGCAGTACCCAGGGCCCGTTTGCCCAAATCAGAAACCCGACGATCACTCTGGATGACTGAACCACCATATGGATCAAATCTACTTCCTAAATGTCTCAGACACATCGCTTCTTTCCGTCTTGGCCACTGTCTCCATCCATTCCAGCTGCTGGGACAGAATACCCAAACTGAGAGGCTTCTAAACAACAGAAATTTATTTCTCAGAGTTCTGGAGGCTGAGAAGTCCGAGATCAAGTGCCAGTAGGTTCCGTGTCTGGTGACAGCCTGCTTCCTGATTCATGCTATAACCTCCCATAAGGGCGTGAGTCCCATTCACAGGGGCTCCACCCTCATGGCCCAGGCACCTCCCAAAGCCCCCACCCCCATCGTTGAATTGGGGATTCATTTGCAACCTACGAGTCTGGGTCAGGGGAAGGGACACAAACGTTCAATCTATAGCAGCTACTGCAGCTTTAATCTAGGCAGTCTGTGTCCTCTTGCGTGGGGATCACCTCAGCCACCTCCTGATAGGACACACTGCTTCCACTCTTGCTGGCCCAGTCTCCACGCTGCAGCCAGAACACTCTCTATAAGGCAGTCTATCCTTGTTTTCACGGGACCTCCCATCACTGTTGCCTACAACCCCTAAGCATTTGTTTTGTATGGTTTTCTCTGCTTCTCTACCCACTTGCGTTTCCAGGCTCCCGCTTATTCTTATTCTTATTCTTATTCTTATTCTTATTCTTATTCTTATTCTTATTCTTATGCTTTCTTATTCTTATTCATTTTAGAGAAAGAGAGGGAGAGCGTGAGTGGGGGAGGGGCAGACAGGGAGAAAGAGAGAATCCCAAGCAGACTCCCTCTGTCAGCACAGAGCCCGATGTGGGGCTCTATCTCACAACCCTGGGATCCCGAGCCAAATTCAAGACTCTCGGACTCTCAACCGACTGAGCCACCCAGGCGCCTCTTGCCTTTCCAGCCTCTTCTGTGTCAACCACCTCCCGCTGTGGTCACTCAGCATATGACTTGTGGACCTGCCTTACCGTGTCTTACCTTACCGTGCCTTACCGTGTCTTACCGTGTTTTACCGGAGGCCCTTTGCATAGCTGCTCCCTGAGCCCAAAACACACCCCTTCACCCAGCCTACCCGACTGTTTTGCCTTGTTAGCAACTACGTATCCTCACATTCAGCCTCCCCAGGAAAAAAACCTGCCGTAGCCCCTCAAGGCTGGGAGAGATCCCTCCTGGGCTCTCCCAGAGCACCTGTGTGCACCTGTATCCCATCACTTATTACGCTGGGCTGAATTAGCCTGTTTGCCTATTATCTTCCTGCTCTAAGAAGACTGTAAATTCCATAATGGTAGCGTCTGAATCTCGCTCATCACTTGCCCACAATATCCACCAGTTGCCTGACAACAGTAAGTGACCAATCGATATCAATTGAATAAACGCGGCATGATTTTACTTTTCTAGTAGCGGGACGGCATGAGGAATGGTAATGGCAGCAATCATTTTAAGGCACTGAAGTCATAAAAGTACCCCCAGAAGAAAGATAAAAGGCCCTTGACTTGTTACCCTATTTAACGTAATTTTTATGCCATAAACTGTTACAATAGCCCCGCTAATATAGTTCCTTTAATTTGTCCAAGGGAATAAGACTGTGATTAAAAGGTGTGTCGACATGTAACTACCCACAAGTGTTCATAAAATTCTGCCACTAACCTAATGAAGCAGCGGGAGCGGAAGGAGACAAGCTCACATTTCCTGATTCTGGGATCCATATGTGTTTTCCTGCGCCCTCTTCTGGATGAACGAAGAATCGCCGGAATGTGAAAAATTCCTCGAGGGGAGGTGGGTTAGGACCAACCCGACAGCGTGTCCTGGGTTCGCATCCACTCAGACTTTCCGGACTAGAAAGAGTAGTCGAGAACACGAGGAGGAAAGCGTGTGACGACACCACTGGGCAAGAAACTGCTGTTCTGCAGTGCCCTGCAAGCTTATACTGGAGGAGGTCTGTGCCCTGTGATGTGGCCTTGTGTCCCCCCCCCCCCCCCAAGCTGAGAACTTACCACCTTCCTGGTGGTAGCACCTTGGCCTCTGAACACACAGCCCGGCCTGCCCCCCTTCCCCAAAACCACACCAACTCTGCCCAGTGACGCTGTTAAAAGCCTGATGGCCAGACTTAGCAAATATTTGGCAAATCTTTTCTTTTACCTGGAAACCCTATCTCTGACATACACGACCACACCACCTGTGGTGTCCCGAGGCTTCCCAGCTTCACTGTTTCAGCTCACTTGATTTTTCTTCTTAAAGTTCATTAGTCTCTTAAATTGCTTGAATGATTGGGGCCTCTGGGTGGCTCCGTCGATTAAGCGGCTGACGTCGGCTCAGGACGTGATCTCGCGGTCCATGAGTTTGAGCCCCGTGTCAGGCTCTGTGCCGACAGCTCAGAGCCTGGAACCTGCTTTGGATTCTGTGTCTCCCTCTCTCCTCTCTCTGCTTCTCCCCTACCCCAGCTCTCTGTCTCTCAAAACAAACAAACAAACAAACAAAATATATATATATACACACACATACACACACATATATGTATGTGTGTGTATTGCTTGAATTATTTTTAAATGTTTATCATTTTTTATTCACACTAATCCCTTCCCCATCCTTTGTTTTTAATTCAGTTTTACTTTCCATTGATTGTTTTTATTAAGTTTACTTATTTATTTTGAGAGAGAGAGAGAACATGAGCAGGGGAGGGGCAGAAAGAGAGGGAGAGGGAGAGAATCCCAAGCAGGCTCCACATGGTCAGCACAGAGCTGGACGTGAGGCTGAAACTCACGAACCGTGAGATCATGACTTGAGCCTAGATCAAGAGTCTATCGCTTAACCTACTGAGTCAGCCAGGCACCTGATTATTTGTAACTACTTCCTTTCTCTCATAAATTCTTTCTGAGCTGATAATATTGTCCAGCGATTTATTTTTCTTTCAGGCTTACTATGACTCCCACTAATCTTTTCACTGAGAGGCTTTCAAGCTTTAAATTTCCTGGTCAATTAGATTATTTATGCTTTTACATGGTCTTTGCTTATTTTAATATGTTACCAATTCTCTTCTATGAAAGTCCAGGTTTCGTGTTTGACTCCTGGCCGCTAATTAATTCTTTGCCTCATTTTTATTGTATCTACTGTCCGCTAATTATTCTTGACTCGTGTGTGTGTGTGTGTGTGTGTGTGTGTGTGTTACATTTTAATTCGACATTTTCCTTGACATTTAAGCCTTTTGGACTTGGGCGGGGGGGAGGTTCTTCTTTGTTATTCAGACAAGTAGCATCTTCTGATTTTATTTTTAAATTGTTGGTTTCTTCCTCGGATTTTACAAAAAGCTATTCAAGAGACAAGCTGATAAAAGCAATTGGAAGGATAGCGTGCACTTTGAAGGAGAGCTCAGGATGCTGGCTCTTCCCCAGGGCACTCCCTGGGGAGAGGGTCAGGGCAAAGGGGTCGGAGGGGTGGGGGTGGGGCGGCTACTGGTTGCTCTCCTTCGCTCAGTTTTTCATGAGTGAAGAAATAAAGACTGTTGAGTCAGGAAGTGAAGCAAGGAATGGAATCTTGGATGCTGTTTTCTGCTGACAACAGTGATTTTGCAATATATCTAAATATCCATACCCGAAACATTATTATAGGTGATTTCAAAGAGACAACTGCTCCTTGGCTTAGTAAAGTGCAGAAGACCCAAGAATAAGAGATTCTTCTTATATCTCCTCCAAAATATGATATGTTTTATTAAAAAAAAAAGGGAAATGCAAAGGGGAAGAAAGGAGGAGTGAAGGGAGGGAAAAAACAAAAATGAAGTTTCAGGAGTGTTTGTAGCAACCTCCCGTTTGCACAGTCTAAGAGAGAAAAGAGAGCCTGCACCTTAGACTCAAGTACCTGGAAATTCATCTCCAGTGTTGCTGCCTTCATGCAGTGGCTTTCAGTAAGGGGGGTGGGGACATTTTGTCTTCCGGGGGACATTTGGCAATGCCTGGAGACATCCTGGTTGTCACAGCTGGGGAGGGGGGTGCCACTGGCATCTGGCGGGCGGGGGGAGTAGAAGCCAGGGATAATACATGGGACAGCACCCCAGCACAACAAACATCACTCAGCCCAGTGAGCTGAGGTTAGAAACAGTGCTATAAGGACAGTTTGCTTTTTTAAATGTTTATTATTTTTTTTTTGAGAGAGAGAGAGAGAAAGAGAGAACAAGTTGGGGGGGAGGGCAAAGAGAGGGAGAGACAGAGGGTCCAAAGCGGGCTCTGTGCTGACAGCAGTGAGCCCAATGCAGGGCTTGAACTCACAAACCACAAGATCATGACCTGAGCCAAAGTCAAACGCTTAACCGACTGAGCTCCCTAGGTGCCCCTATGATGACAGTTTTCTTAAAAATCTTCCTCTCACCTGACAGGACTTCTGTTCACTCCCAATTCGTTGACCTCTTCCCAAAGATCCCCTCTGGCAAGCACTGTTCTAGCCCCATCAACCAGCCGTGTCCCAGATGTCCTTCTCTACGAATTATTTCCCCACACATCTTTCCCGGGTTGAGGAGCTCAGACCCCAATTTCCTGTTCCCAGAGTCCTGTTTCTTCGCTTTGCGTCATAGTTCAATGAGTCAGCTCTCCCTGTGAATGCAAATCTGGCCTGGGGAATATGTAGATCCTTACTAGATAGGATGGACTGTCCGTGCTGTGACCAGAGCCAGGAAAGCCCACACTGCCCATCCCAGCCAGTCACGACCAGCAGCCCAGCCACCGAGAACACAGAGCTTCCTGAGGACCATGGCTTCATTTTGCCAGTCCCAGTAGGTTCTCGGTGACTGCTTTCTTCCACAAGCTCTGAATACCCCAGTGGCTCTTTCAGTTCACAGGTTAGAAGCAAAGGGAGATGGGGGGGCTATGAACGAGAAGAAGCAGGCATCTGTGTGGGAGGGGATAGAGTGTGTGTGTGGGGGGGGTGGGAAGAACCTGGGTTCTGGAGCCAGATCACCCACACTCAACCCCCAGGTCCTGGTCACGTGCCTTAATCACTCTGTGCCTCAGTTTCCTTATATGTAAACTGGGGCTATCTTTAAAAAAAATTTTTAATGTTTATTTATTTTTGAGAGACAGAGCACGAGCAGGGGAGGGGCAGAGAGAGAGAGGGAGACACAGAATCCGAAGCAGGCTCCAGGTTCTGAGCTCTCGGCACAGAGCCCGACGCGGGGCTCGAACTCACGGACGGCGAGATCATGAGCCGAAGTCGGCCGCTTAACCGACTGAGCCACCCAGGCGCCCCCAAGTGGGGCTATCTTAAAGGGTTATCGTGAGGCTCAAATGTGTAAGGGCAAGGAAAGCAGTTGGAACAGTGCCAGGCACAAATGCCTGGGAAAGGTGGGTATCATTGAAGAATAGCCATGCCATGAACCAGTGGCCAAGAAGCAAATGTTCTTGTCGCCAATACTACTCTGAGAAATAGCATTGTTATGAATGCGTCAACCAGATGGTCAGCATGACCAGAGGTGAACTCTCTCCGAGGTTAAGTGAAAACCTAAACAAACTGCATTTCCTTACAAGGGCAATGGGATTGGACTCTGTCCTACTTCACGTTAATTGCTATTTAAGAACAAATACACCAAGTACGGTCCTCCAAGCTTACCGCTGGTTGATGCTCAGCTCCTTCTCTTTGCCCCAGGGAAGTTCTTGGTCTTCTCCCTTATAACTCTGTACATAATTATTATGAAACACAAGTGAAATGGAACTTTAATTATTTTATTAAAGGTAAGAAATATGGCTATACCCTTGAAGTCATATAAAACAGGTTTTTTTTTTAACTCATTAATTCATTTAATTCATTTTTGAAAGATAGAGACAGACAGACAGAGCATGAGCAGGGGAGGGGCAGAGAGAGAGGGAGACACAAAATCCAACTCACAAACCGTGAGATCATAACCTGAGCCAAAGTCAGATGCTTAACTGACTGAGCCACCCGGGTGCCCCCTAAAACCAAATAGGTTTTAAATCATTGGCCATAGTTACATTTTTCCACCAGCTGGGTTTTAAACTATGTGGAAAGCTTGGGTAAATTAAGAGAGATTTTGTCCTGTTAACATTCCTAAACAGTTCTAAATAGGTCAAGAATCCAGTCATCCTATCTGTGGATTTTTGGTCCATTCCTATTTCCAGGTAGTACTACATGTTTTATAATTTAACATCTTTTTAAGGTGGTGACACCTTAACACTTAAAATAAGATCCCGTTTTTAACCTTCAAAAATATTTTTTATTGGGAATGCAAGCTGGTGCAGCCACTCTGGAAAACAGTATGGAGGTTCCTCATAAAACTAAAAATAGAACTACCCTACGACCCAGCAATTGCCCTACTAGGCATTTATCGACGAGATACAGGTGTGCTGTTTCGAAGGGACACATGCACCCCCATGTTTATAGCAGCACTATTAACAATAGCCAAAGTATGGAAAGAGCCCGAATGTCCATCGGTGGATGAATGGATAAAGAAGGTGTGGTATATATATACCATGGAGTCTTACTCGGCAATCCAAAAGAATGAAATCTTGCCATTTGCAACTACGTGGATGGAACTGGAGGGTATTATGCTAAGTGAAATTAGCCAGAGAAAGACAAAAATCATATAATTTCACTCACATGAGGACTTTAAGAGATAAAACAGATGAACGTAAGGGAAGGGAAACGAAAATATTATGAAAACAGGGAGGGGAACAAAACAGAAGAGACTCACAAATATGGAGAACAAACTGAGGGTTACGGGAGGGGTTGTGGGAGGGGGGATGGGCTACATGGGTCAGGGGCACTAAGGAATCTACTCCTGAAATCATGGTTGCACTCTATGCTAATTTGGATATAAATTTTAAAAAATAAAAAAAATAAAATTAAAAAAAATATTTTTATTGGAAGATTTTATTATTACTTTAACAGAATACTTACATCCATCTTAAGATTTAGGGGATAATCAAGTTATTCTTTCTCATATCCCAGCACATACTACAGAATCTGGAACAGAGAAGACATTTCTTTTATGTTTGTTAAATGAATAACACATACATATAAATTAACAAATGAACTATAAGAGCTACTCGTATTTTATTTTGTTGTTTTAGGTTGTTTGTTTGTTTAACTAGCTTCTTTTATGGAAACTACTCCCAACAATAGTAGTTTCCCTGACATGAGAATCATAGTAAACATTAAACCTTTCCATCTTTATTTCTTGACATCTCTTTGACCCCAGGGAAGGGTAAATAGTTCATTACCTGTAGGGCAAACCAATTATATACCCAGAGGTCAGTGACCATTTTTCAGTCTAGTATAATCAGAATCGCATCCAACCAACTTAATGCAGCATTGTAGAAAAGCCATGGTCTGGCTACTGAGAGAGGTGGTTCCCAGTCCATGGTCTGTTGCTGCCTAAGCCCCGGAGCCTCAATTACCTTATGTATGAAAGGGAACCATTGTGATTTTATTGAGATGATAAATGTAACGTGCCCGGCCTACAGCGAGCCCTCTGCACATACGTTACTTACTGGGCAACGATCCCAATAATCGCTTCCATAGAAATAAAAGGAAAGTCATAGGGAAGCTGACTGGATGGTAGGAGGCACTCTTATCCATTAGCTAATTCAGTGTTTCTCAATCCTTGGCTAAATGTTAACATCGCCTACCAAACTTCTGAAAAATTCTGATGCTTGGTACCCATCCCCACAGAGCCTGATTTAAATGGGAGCGAGGTTATCTATATGGCTCTAGAGTTGCCCCAGGGGATTCTAGTGACCATCCAGGGCTGAGAACTACCTCCCCAACAGGTGTACAGGATCCTGTCCCTGCACTCTGATAGGTCATAGGTTTGGTGATCAATAACCATTCAAGCCCATTTCCATTTGAATTTATGTTCTTGTCCTTAAACTCTGTTTAAGTTAGTACATTGGATGTCTTTTAAGTAAGATCTTTGATGCTGATTCTAGAGCCTCCCTCCCAAAGCATACTGTCTAACCAGCACTCGTGTATTCATTAAAACACACAATTTGTTGAGCCTCACCCATGTGCCAGGAACTGTGTATTCTTCTGGGATCCAGAACCGAGCCTGACACAATCTGTGCCCCAGTTTGCTCTCAGTCTAGTTGAGGAAACAAAGGACGATGACAGTTTAATGTGACCTGTGTTCCCGTGCGGGTGTGCACTGGAGAAGGGGCACTAATCCAGGCTCAGGGGAGGGAGACCCTGAGAGCACATCCGGCGTAGCTGACCGTCAGGATAAGTAGGAACCACCTGCCCAGAGAATAAAGGTCCAAAGACAGAATGTTAGCGGCATGAGTGGCAGGAGAGTTTGCTAATTTCATACAATAACCACGAATTTAATATGGTTTCATCTTAAAGTTTCTGGTGTGAGTCTGTAGGTACCTATCACACATTGAGGACTGTATTCGGAATCTAGGGGGTTAGAAAATTCCTACGTGGCAACATCCCATGAATTAAATTCCCTGGGAAATATAGGTGACAATACTCTGACATAGTACGTGGGAGGAGTTGAATAAATGACTTCGAATATCACTTCTAACTTTTTTTTTAAGTCCTAGAACACAGATAAAATGAATTTGCAAGCTTCTTGTTTCTCACTTATTTCCTACTCTTCTGTTTATCTAATAGACTAATTAAGGTGGGTTTTGTGCACCTGTCATTGCCTATGTGTGAGATCGACAGAAGAGGGGCAATGTCAGTCGTGTTCCAAGGAAAATAATTCCCAGAGAGTTGGCCTGTTGACAGCTCTGTCTTTAACCACTCGGAGTGATTTATAAATGTATTACTCCTTATGTTCAGTGGTTTTCAACCATAGATTATTGAATTTGGGGAAGGACATCAAAGCGTTGCGGAATTGACATTTGACTTAAAATATACATAAATGTTGTGTTTCCATGTTCTCATTTCCCATTATCATATAGTTAAACCACTCAGGGGTCAACTTTTTCGCCTTCCAAATGCCTCATGTTTAAAGATGCTTTCCGATCTTTAAATGAAAAGTGCTATTTATTTTTTATTTTTTTTCAACGTTTATTTATTTTTTGGGGGACAGAGAGAGACAGAGCATGAACGGGGGAGGGGCAGAGAGAGAGGGAGACACAGAATCGGAAACAGGCTCCAGGCTCCGAGCCATCAGCC
Source organism: Prionailurus bengalensis (assembly GCF_016509475.1). Classification (NCBI taxonomy): domain Eukaryota; kingdom Metazoa; phylum Chordata; class Mammalia; order Carnivora; family Felidae; genus Prionailurus; species Prionailurus bengalensis. Next base: position 16,013,327 of record NC_057349.1, on the reverse strand, counting down.
CAGAGCCCGACGCGGGGCTCGAACTCCCGGACCGCGAGATCGTGACCTGGCTGAAGTCGGACACATAACCGACTGCGCCACCCAGGCGCCCCAAAAGTGCTATTGATAATAAACTATTTCCTTCCTTCAGATAATCTGTAGATCATAGGTTTGAGTTCAATGCAGGGTGTATAATTTGTCAGCATTCTTTCCTTTGAAATCTAAACTTTATTATTTTTTTGACATTTTATTCATCGATTCTATTTTAATAGGTTATGTTTTTAGAGCACTTACAGGCTTGCAGGAAAATTGCACAGAAAACATACCTACTCTCCCTCCACCTGTATGCAGTTTCCCCTATTATGAAATCCAAACTTTAAGGAGTGCCTGGGTGGCTCAGTCGGTTAAGCGGCCGACTTCGGCTCAGGTCACGATCTCGCGGTCCGCTGTGCTGACAGCTCAGAGCCTGGAGCCTGTTTCAGATTCTGTGTCTCCCTCTCTCTGACCCTCCCCCGTTCATGCTCTGTCTCTCCCTGTCTCAAAAATAAATAAACGTTAAAAAAATAATTAAAAAAATAAACTTTAAAGGGAGAATTTATTGGCTCGGGGAATAGTAATAGTCAGGCAAGGATGAATATAGACCCTCAACTGATGTTATTAAGACTCTAGCTGGATCTCCTCATCTCTCCGTTTTGTTGCCTTCCTTTTCTGGTAGGTTCTGTCTATGCAGAGGGAAAGCCCCGCTATGATAGGCCCAACGTTGCAAGTGAATACAGCTCAGGGTCTCTGAAAGGGAAACTGTCAGTGAATCAACCTTTCAAGTCCCCAGAAGAACTCCGATTGGCCCTGGTTGGGTCATGTGCCCACCCTGGACCAATCACTATGTCCGGGGAGATGAGGTTTTCTGATTGACCCTTGGCTCCACCCCTGTGATGAGATGGGAGCCTTGATGGACACGCCCACCAGAACCACAGGAGAGGGGGAAAAGTAGTTCCCACGATAAAGAAATTGGGGGCAGGCAAATTAAGAGATGACTGTTACAGTAGCTGTTATTAGAGTGTTTCTCTTGTTCCACCGTCTAAGTTTGAATATTTTCACTAAGTAAAAAAGTGAAAATCTGATAGAAAAATTAACTACATTGTATAAGTGGCCCTTCTTCACGTTTGAAAATTCTTTTAGCTACTGACACGTTTCTCTTCCGTGAACAAGTACACTGTTTCTGCAACATCACAAAATTCTCTTTGGTTAGCCAACTACCTGAGAAAACTCTTAGCTGGTAGTTCATGTCACTAATAAATCAGAAAAGGAATTACGGTTTTATAAAATAAAAACACATTAACCAAACCTATTTAGCTTGAGGTTGCTGTTTTCCAGGGAAGCAGATGGGGGCTGGGGAAGAAGGAGATGAGTGGAAAATTATACGCCATTTCATTTTCATGTTCTTCACCGTGTAAGACTTTTGTGAAAGCTTGTTAGCATATTCGTATTCCTGTATAGTGGTTGCAGGCGGGAAGGCACTGGTTTCCATCTAAGGGGCCTGGTACTCCGATAGAAGCTAACAGCACAGAAGTACCTCAGAAAGGTCACTTTTGTCCAAGAATGGCCCTCGGTTTAGAAAGTCCAGAAATTGGGGCGCCTGGGTGGCTCAGTCGGTTGAGCGTCCGACTTCAGTTCAGGTCACGATCTCACAGCTCATGACTTTGAGTCCCCGTGTCAGAGCCTGGAGCTGCTTCAGGTTCCGTGTCTCCCTCTCTCTCTGCCCCTCCCCTGCTCGTGCTCTGTCTCTTTCTCAGAAATAAATAAACATTAAAAAAAAGGAAGAAGAAAGTCCAGAAATTGTTTCCCCCCTATTCTTCCAAGCATTATCAGTATCTCCGAGTCTGGCCAATACCAAGCCCACAGAAAAAAATCTGAGAATCCTCTTGAAACCTCTTCATGTATATTTCCATAGTGACCACGTTCCCCCTAATTCCATCTTCTTAATATATCCCCCTTCTCAACGTCCATTACCTCTCTGCCTCTACCTTACACAGACAGTCATCATTTCTAATCTAGATGGTGTTTCTACTCTCCTGCGACCCAGACTCCATCATCCTCCCTTCCTTAACCAATTCTTATATTGACATCAATAGCCACATTCAGAATGAAATTAATTCCCAAGCCTGGAACACCGGGACCGAGTAAGTAGGTCCGCAATTAATATTTGAAATAGTTCTACTTGACATGGTACTTCAAAGGTCTCTCTTTGAGTCAGTGATTTCTCTCCCTCAGCGGAAATTTTTAGGAGAAGCCAGATTTCAACCTCCACGTTGCTCAGCAAACATGACATATTAGCAAGATCTGTTACTAGAATGAATCTAGTAGGTACTGGCACTAAGCTGTGCCAGACTGATGTATCCCTATCCTCTGTCTGGAGACATTGGATCCGTAAGCCAGCTGGTCAGAGAATCTTCTTCTCAGGGCTTTAGTAAAGAAAATTCTCAATGTCTCTCTTCATAATTCCATTTTTTTTTTAAGTTTCCTGCTTATTATATTTCTTCTGCTGGTATACTCTTTCTTTAGAAATGTAACGAAGGGGCGCCTGGGTGGCTCAGTTGGTTAAGCATCCGACTCTCGGTCTTGGCTCGGGTCAGGATGCCACAGGTTTTGACTTTGAGCCCCACATCGGGCTCTGCCCTGAAGCATGGAGCCTGATTGGGATTCTCTCTCTCTCCCTCTGTCTCTCTCAAAATGAATAAATAAACTTAAAAAAAAAAAAAAGAAGAAAGGTAATGAAACCAGTAGGCTCTGATTGGACACGCTTCTTTCGGATTTAGGCCTAAGAGATCATTTTAAGGAGATTAGATAATGGATTAGATAGATAGATAGATAGATAATGACCTTTAACATATGTATACTTTTGTTCTTCATATATGGATTTCAACTAACTTACCTAGTTGACCCAATGCACACCTATGCTATATCGCCTAAACTAGTATCTGAACTCTGCCACATGTAAATTAAAGATTTATATTTAAGAAAGAAAGAAAGAAAGAAAGAAAGAATGATGGCACAATGAGGAAGAAAGGACCAAGAACCACAAATTACTACATGAGAGGGTATCTTTCCTTGTAACACATAGAACCATTCAGAACTTCGGCACCAGGGGAAAAGGACCTAACAGTCCAAATCCCTACTACCCAAATCGGAGCTGTCCTGACCCATCTTGCCAGTGGCTCCCAAACAGAAGTCTTCACATACTGTCACTTGCAGAGCAGTTACTGTGGAGTGATTTCCCTGAACAGTAGGCGGGCGTCTCCAGGTGGCTGGGCTGTGATCAGACTGATAGGGGTGACAGGTTCCTCGATGACAACAGGTACGAAGTGAATGTGAAATGCCACCTCCTGACTGGGCGCCTGCTGGGGGACCCGGCAGACTCAGTATCCTCAGATGTGTTTCTCCGGTACAGGGGTGGTGTATTTTTTGGTGGTGTATTTCTTTCTTGACTGGAAAGATGGGAAAACGCTGTCAGTGTTCTGTTCAAGGAGGCAACAAACTTCGTTCAGCAAGCCAGGTTCTCTGTCCTGAGCCGAACTGGAAGGACCTTGCCTCATCTGCAGTCCCAATGAGTTTTGAGGCACATCCCATTTCAAATAGCCATAGTCAACTTTAAGAGGATATCTTAGGGGCACCTGGGTGGCTCAGTCGGTTGAGCATCTGACTCTTGATCTCAGCTCGGGTCCTGATCTCAGAGTCGGGAGTTCAAGCTCCACGTTGGGCTCCATGCTGGGCATAAAGCCTACTTAAAAACAAACAGATAAATCAGAATAAGAAGATACTGGGGCACCTGGGGGGCTCAGTCAGTTGAACATCCAACTTCGACTCGGGTCATGATCTCATGGTTCATGGGTCCAAGCCCCACATCAGGCTCTGTGCTAACAGCTCAGAGCCTGGAGCCTGCTTCGGATTCTGTGACTCCCTCTCTCTCTGCCTCTCCCCTGCTCGCACTCTGTCTCTCTCTGAAAAACAAATAAACATTAAAAAAATATTTTAAAAAAAGAATAAGAAGATACTTTAACGCTAATAAGAGGCAAATTTCCTCTGGGGCTTTATTTAGATAATAGGAAATCCTCCTTAGGAGGTTGTGTAACATAAAGCAACTTAATCTGGGGCCATGTAAGGGTTGGCAGACGCAGTAAAACTGGAGTTTGTAGACAAATGGAAAATGATCAATTAGCTTTGTGCCACCACAATGGTCCAGCACCACAGATTCAGCACAACTATTTTATCTTTCCCGTCCTGCTGCAGCAAAAAACAAAAACAAAAACAACAAAAACAAAAACCCAGCAGCATAAAATCATGTGATGTACAAAATCTTAAATAGTGATGGGACTTCGGAAATTTCACAGTAGGAATCTCTATTTGTCTCCAAATGTGCAGCTGACTCTTAGCAAAAACAGAAAGGCCCAATCAAACCTGTGGATGAATCCAAACTCTCAGTAAGAATCGAAGCCATCACAAGCTTGATGTCGTCAGGCTGAAGCCGAGAAGATGGAAACTTCTTTTCAGCTCCACCCTCAAGAATCAGGAGGCCGTCCCCATAAACATGAAATATCGTTTGCAAAAATCCAAATCTTAAATGTCGAAGTAGGTCATAGACCTTTCTGGAACTACCTCATGTATTCGGTAACCTTATAAAAACAAGTGTTGATCATCTTTAGCATTCGATAACTCGTATCAAGCATCTGAGGATAATGATATAGGCAAATCTAGGTCCTAGCAATTTTACTTAGGGTTGGGGTTTTTTACTTAGGGTTGTTTTGTTTTTTGAGATACAAAGAGCTAGGGTAATAGAACATCAAGGCCATGTTTTAATTACTGTATCATAAAACAAAGAACCAACACGGTCATCCACGTGATACTTGAATAATTCCTACAACATCTCCAGCTTAGCCCAAATCCCTCAGTTATCAGATGCTCACTACCTGTTTCAAGAGACAGCCGATTGTCTCTTTCCACAGCTGACATTTAGGCCAGCCTTCTTTATGTTATTCCTGTCCCTCGCTCTGTCCTCCACGCATCGATCAGGCTTCACACCCACAGCCAGATACAAGCCCAAAGCCTTTCGCATGGGACCAGCCTTCATCCGCTTCCAGACACTTCTCACCCTCCTCCTGTCTTCTTCAGACCCCAGTTTTTTCTTTCTCAAAACCAGAATTCAACAATCATCTGGACACTGCCTGTTACAGATCAGGCAGTGAGCCACGTCCTAGTGATAAACGGGGCGTAGACATCGGTGGCTATCTTTCACAGCTCGTGGTTTAGGGAAGGGATCGACACGTAACCAGAATGGATAAGAATGCATAAACGCAGTGGCACTGGTTCAAAACAAGATGCTGTGTGGCACCCAAGAGGGAGGAATCTTCCTGGAAGAACCAAGAAAGGCATAACAAAGGAGGTGATGTTTGAGCTGGGGCTCCAAAGGCAGATAAGAATTGGCAGGTGACTCTGGGAGGGGGCGTGGCCAGGAGGAGACTTGTCCGTCGCTCTACCTGCAGGGAATGAGAGCAGATGCCATTGTGGGGGGCGGGGTGGGGGGGGGGGACCAGGTTAGGAACAGCATGTCTGTGGAGCTGCAAGGCAGCCAGATACGAGGCGCCCGGGGCAGGAGGAGAAAAAGGAGGCAGAAGATTGTATGTGATCCTGGGAAGGAGCATCTCCAAGGGCCGCATAGATTTTCTTGGCAACATGAAAACCACCTGTTCTACGGGTCCTAAAGAGCCACTGAGCGATCTCAAGCAGAGAGATGGCATGGTCCGATTTGCATTTTAGTAAAACGCGTCCGATGGTTGTGCAGAGGGGCGGGGAAGGGAGGACGGTGCAAGGGAGGCAACAGAAACCGAGAGGCAAGGTGGGGGCCCGGACTGTCACGCACGTAAGATCCTCAGCACCCAGCACCTGACTGGGTGTCAGTGAAGCACAGGGTCAGGGAGATTTTTTTTTTTTAAGTTCATTTATTTATTTTGAGAGAGAGGCAGAGAGAGAGAGAGAGAGAGGAAAAGAGAGAATCCCAAGCAGGCTCCGCTCTGACAGTGTGGATCCCGATGCGGGGCTCGAGCTCTCGAACCGTGAGATCACGACCTGAGCCGAAATCAAGAGTCAGACGCTTAACTGACTGAGCCACCCAGGCATCCCTGGGGAATTTTTTTATTCTTATTACTTTCTTAAAGACTCCGTCTTTTCTTTTTTTAAAAATTTTTTTTTCAACGTTTATTTATTTTTGGGACAGAGAGAGACAGAGCATGAACGGGGGAGGGGCAGAGAGAGAGGGAGACACAGAATCGGAAACAGGCTCCAGGCTCCGAGCCATCAGCCCAGAGCCCGACGCGGGGCTCGAACTCCCGGACCGCGAGATCGTGACCTGAGCTGAAGTCGGACGCTTAACCGACTGCGCCACCCAGGCGCCCCAAGACTCCGTCTTTTCAACCAGGGTTATACCATACGGTTTTCCATATCCACACCATATTGGCTAACTTTCTTGATATTGATGGAATCCGGTGGCCCCACTGCCATAATTTAATTGCAACCCCTTCTTCCTCGCAGGGTAAGTGACCCTGAAGTAATAGCAGTGTCACTGTTTACCTCGTGTTGGCAACTGAAACTACAATGAGGTCACAGCTCCAGGCTCTTAGGAACTATCATCATAATGGCTAGGACCTTCCTTTATTTGCAAAGGCCGAGTCGTGAGATGTAGAATGATGCGCAGGAGTCATTAGCGTTACATTTATTTTTGCAATTATAGTAATTGAACATGGACGCGAATTTAAAAACAGGAAGGGCATGGCATCGAGCCTGACGCAATGTCTTCACAACAAGTAGATCAAAGATGCGATTATTACCAGTGGCTCAACCACAGCAGCGCATTGCAGATGCAGTGACCCGTGCACCCCCTCCAAGCTCAAGGACTGTTCAGTACATTCGCCGGGTGGAGTCTTCACGGGAGCCCCTTGGGAAGTGGATTGATCCCCAGAGCGAGAGGAGGGCCTCCGGTTGTCCTGGGGAGGCCGGGGATCTGAAGCATTCCCGCAGACATCACCAAAGGGCGCGCGCAGTCTCCCCCGGGGGGAGTGTTCAGTACCCTCGCCACTCACACGTGCTCGTGGCCAGGCCTCCCACGATCCCCCAGCTTCTGACAAAACACACGACCGCTTGTGATCTCTCCCAGCTCCTCCCCCTAGGGCCCCCCCCCCTTGCCCTCGGTGTCCAGCCAGCCCCACCCTGGCAAGCTGTACAGCCTTTCTAGGGGTCACGGCGGTGAGGACTGCGGAGTGTAGCTGCTTAACGTCACGAGGCCCAGCTCCTTATCCTGCACAGTCCAGCCTTTGTTCCAAACACAGAGGGGTCCCTGGCAGGTCCCGTTTAGGGGGACTAAACAGGTTCTCCTTTGCATGTCTCCCCAGATCAGCGCTGATTCGAATGCCAGAGAGATGGGAAGGAAAAACTTGCTGTTGCAATACTAAGCCATCTGCTAGAGGGCGACATGCGTTAAATAATAACGTGGCTGTTTCTCTGTAGGATGACACAGGGTTTTTCAGTTCAAAACCGAGGTCCAGTTTCTTTGTTTCAAAAAAAAAAAAAAATCCACAGTGTCCAAAGGCATCGTAGGTGAAAAACGATCGCCTTTGAGTTCTTGCTATTTTTTTAAGGGATTTATGTGGACGCCTTTATCACTGCTTTTGCCCACTTTCCGGATTCACAAAATAACCCTCCAGGATTCAGGGTGGCTAACTTTCTCCACCACCCACTGTAAAACCCTCTCCTGAAAGCTCTATTAGCTTGACTACCTAAAGACCAACAGAGGAGAGAAGAAGGCCGAGTCACATTTTGTGATTGCTGTCCCTCTCCCACAGCTTGTAACCTCAGGAGTTGACAACGGCAGGCTTTGGGGGAACTGGTGTCCAAATTAATCAGCGGGTCCGTTATTTCAGCTTGTATGGTGCCCAGCTTGTGCCATCCAAACAGAGAATCAGTGGTTCAGTTTTGAAAACGTGTTGTCGGCTGCTAACTTTTGCGCGTGTTTATAAAGCCAGGATACGCCCCCGGGAGAAGACGTACGTGCGAGGTGTAAACTCCCTTTCCACTCTTCCACTCGCTACCCTGCCTTATCTAAGAAATAGCTTATGTTTTGTCCTTGTGTGTTAAGAAATGACAGTTTTCCCAAGCTCGCCTGTAGAGCCATCAAAATTACGTTCAGAGGATGTATCTATCCTACTTGGAAAGGTATTGTATCTGTCCTCTCAGCGCCCAGGAAGCATAACTTATCAGATTAGATACTGAGTTTCTTACAGAAAAACCCAGTGCAGACATATGGCCAAGACACAAAAATCAAATGGCTCCGTCCGATAAGAGCACGGAAGATGATTTCCCAGGTCTCAGTGAGAAGAGATCACGCAGACTACAGAACAGTGCGCGATCCACAGGTTTATCAAGGGACTTGTCTATGAAGCTGGGCTGCCAGACAAATTGAATGTGAGCTCTCACCGTGTCCCAGAGACACTTACAATGTCAAAAACCGCATGCAGATGTTAGCGCTCCAAGTCCCAAGACCCTCTTGCAACAAATCCAAGAGCCATATGCCAGTTGGGCAGCGGGTAGCTTAGAACTTGGTAGGACGGATCAAACACTATCAAGCTTCCACCGGAAACCAGATCTCCCCAGGAAATGTCTGAATGGACTAGATGGCTCTCAGATCATATCGGGGGCTCCCAACTGACTCCAGATCCACTCTGCATGCCCGCAAGTGCAAGGGAGCTCCTAAGAGGTGGAATTCCATTCTTTTGTCCTCAAGGAAGAAAAGGCAGTAATATGCCAGGTAGCCCTTAATAACATTTCACTCTTCCCAAATGGGAAGCATTCACAGAGGTGACACGTTTACACCCTACACGTTTGACACTCTCAGGGTGTCATTCCTGAGAATGCCCTGAACCTCCCAGTAAACTCTGAAGACAACCCAATCCTGCTGAGTCATCTGACACATCTTGTCCCGTCCTTCCTCGACTTCCGCGAGTTCTTGTACCTTGGGGTCTGTTCCCCTTGCCTCTTTTGCTGACACCTTCGCTCTGCTCGGTCCTTACACTGGGGGGATTTTAAGGATTCCATTTTGGGGGCCTTCTTGCCCCTGAGACTCTGCTTGTCTACCCTGGATAGCTTTACTTCAATCACCATGTTTGTGCTTGAGACATCTGTATCCCCAGGCTGAGTTCCACGTCCCCGGGGCCAGTCCCCTATTCGACTTCTCCACCTGGAGGTCCCACAAGCACCTGAAATGCAGCAGTTGCAAATATGAATTCGTTGTCTTTACCACCAAAAGGTGGTTCTTGCTCTCCCACCCCCATTAGGACCACCATTCCCTTGGTTGAGCTATGACCTGGGTTCAACCAGGATACAGAAGCCTCACTGTAACTGATATTGGGAAGCTTAACACGAGAAGTATTAAACTATGCTGGGGGTTAACTACAAAGCTATAAAGAGGACTCTAAAGGACAGCCGAGGGCTGAGGGAGAGCACCCAAGAAAGGACACATTTGGAAATGGGTCCTGCGCTCTAGGGCTGGCACACAGAGCTCACTGACCAGGTATGCTTGCAGCCCTCCCCCCCGGGGGGATGGAGAAGTTGGTGGGGCATCTGGGCACGAGCTCATGGACAGAGAGGCAAGCCCTGGCCCTCTGGGGTTCAGAGGAGCCCACGCGGGTGAGTGGGGCTCACTGGGAGTCAGGACCTCACTGTAGCATGAGGTCTGGAGAGGGAAGGCTACAGCCATTGGGTACCAGGCCAAGCCAGAGCTGCTAGATGACGAAGGGAGTACACATCTGGGGTGGGCGTCTAGGGCAAGGAGGCACTGGGTGCCCCCACACACCTGGCACTGCTGCGGGACAGGCAGCAAGAGTAGAAAGAAAACACTGAACAGGAAGGGAAGCTCCCTTCTTCCTGTCTGCCCCTCCTGCGCCCCCTACTGGCACTGAAAGGAGAAATGCTCTAAGAGTCCAGTTCCTTTGGGCAGAGCAGGTCTGGAGAGCGAACCTGGGGCCTCACGCTTAGTTCCCAGATCTTGCTAACCACTTAGGTAATCTGGTAGCACAGAGTCCAACCTCTCTCACCCTCTAGCACCTCTGCCTTGGCTCTAGCCTCTCCCCAGCTGTCGGGTGGAACTTGGCCCCAGAGCTGTGACCCGTCTCCGGGCTCATCACCACACACTACCAAGTTTCTTCCCCAAATACCAAAATTATCTTTATTATGCCCTTGCTTGAAAACCTCTGGTGGCCAACTGGCTGGTGCAAGACGTTAATAACAGAAAACTCCGGAGGAAGGCAGGAAGCATGGTGAGGGGATTCTCCGTGCTGTCTGCTCATTTTTCTATTAGCCTAAAGCTGCTCTTAAAGAAGTAATAAAATCTTCTAACTTTTGAAACGAGAACCCTTCTGGGGCGCCTGGGTGGCTCAGTCGGCGGAGCGGCCGACTTCGGCTCAGGTCGTGATCTCACAGTTCGCGAGTTCGAGCCCCGCGTCGGGCTCTGTGCTGGCAGCTCGGAGCCTGGAGCCTGCTTCGGATTCTGTGCCTGCCTCTCTCTCTGCCCCAACCCGCTCGCATCGTGTCTCTGTCTCTCTCAAAAATAAACATTAAAAAAATTTTTTTAAATAAATAAATACATAAATACGAACGCTCTTCTGCCGCTCCCCTTCGCCAACGTCTTTCGCCGGGGATCCGGTTTTGCCCAACCTTCATGTCCACACAGCCTCGTTTTCACTTCTCATCAGACTGACTTTCTCACACGAGCTCCAAGTGTCCACCACTGCCCCGCAAAACGAGGCATCTCTTTTGTGTGGAACACCCTTTGCTGCTTTCCCCCACGGGCAACTTTTACCCATTCCTGTGAGCCCCCAGCTCAGATGCCCACTTTCAGCCAAACCTTTCCGGATAATCCAGACAAGCCAGTTGTGTGTTTCTCCCTGCTCTCGTTTTATTTCTTAACATACAGAATTTTAAGTCGCCTCTATACCTGCCAGGCTTTGTCATCTGTTCATACACTAGAGGACACGGGCCGTTTCTTACTCAACTCTTCATCCCCAGCACCTAATGTAGCATCTGGTGCAGAGGAGACACTTGGTAACCGTTTGCTGAATGGTGACCGATAAATGAACAAATAATGAGAAGGGCACCAGAGCCTGTGTAACGTAGATGTTACCGTGTCTCTAAACTTGAGAGAGCGATGGCATTTAGAGCGTAGGCGCACTTGTCTTCTTTGGGGGAAAGAGCAGATCACAATAAAAATGCTGGGCATTCCTGTAGACACATCCTGAGTGAAAGTATGTTGGCAATCAGTAAATTTACAAGCGCTAAACTCAAAATGATTTATGACTAATAAACCTCAGGAGAATTGGATACTTCTGGGCCTGGGATCCTGAGTAGAATAAATTGTCAAAGTGATAAATGACTTCTGTTTATTTTGCTTTCAACACATCAGCACTCGAGGCTCCGGTAACTCAGAAAGCCAGGTGGCTTCTAGTCTGAGAGTACTGTTACCGTTTCACAGCAAATGAGAAGCAAAGTAAGGGTAGGTCATATCTGTGATGATAATTTAGGCTTTCATTAATAATAATAATTAGTGTGGCATAGGGCGCCTGGGTGGCCCAGTCGGTTAAGCATCCGACTTCGGCTCAGGTCATAATCTCGTGGTTTGTGAGTTCGAGCCCTGCATCGGGCTCTGTGCTGATGGCTCAGAGCCTGGAGCCTGCTTCGGATCCTGTGTTTCCCTCTCTCTCTCTCTCTCTCTCTGCCTCTCCTCCTCTCTCTCTCAAAAATAAATACACATTAAAAAGATTAGAATACGTTAGTGTGCCAGGCTTCAAGCTCAGTGCTGCCCATGGATGCTCCCACTTACAACTCACACTGACTCAATCAATTCCTTCTTCCATGACTGGGGACAGTTCTTTGAGTAGTATAGTAGTTTACTCTTTTCAGATCAGCCTCTCCGTTAGTGAGAGTGCTTAAGTAAGTGCTGTGGAATGAATTTGTCTCAAAGAGACTGGCGGTGTTCCCTGGGGTTTTCTTTAGCCAGTCACTATAACCAGGTGCCATTGAAAGGGACAGGTTGGAACCTAGCTCAGGACCTACAGCTTTTCAGGTTGACCCCAAGGAGAGACTCAGGCCCTATCAGAATCACCCATGTTTATTTTGAATTTGCTACTTTGGCCAACTCCAAGGAGAGAACCACAAATGAAAAAGCAGCTCAAACGGGGCGCCTGGGTGGCTCAATCGGTTAAGTGTTCGACTTTTGATTTCAGCTCAGGTCATGATCTTGCGGTTCGTGGGATCGAGCCCTGCATTGGCCTCTGTGCTGATGGCATGGAATCTGCTTGGGATTCTCTCTCTCTCTCTCTCTCTCTCTCTCTCTCTCCCTCTCTCTCTGTCTCTCTCTCTGCCCCCCGCCCCTGCTCATGCTCTCTTTAAATGAATAAACAAACAAACATTTTTTTAAAAAGGGAGCTCATACCAACAGGTAGACTTTGCCCCTTCATTTCAACACCAGCCCTCACTCACTGAAATGCTCAGGATCTCAGAACTCAGGAATTCAGAGGTGACTGGCCATCCAGCCATCTCTCTTCTGATGGGACCACTAAAAATAGAGTCCAATTCGTTCTTGCTGGTTAGCAGAAAATACCTCCACAAACACCGTCCTGCTTTCTAGAACATGAAGCTTCAGCACCACCCGTAATGATAGGAATCAAGTCCGATGACAAGAACACCTATCCACTCAGAGCCTTCACCGCGGGCTCTATGTCCCGTGTTCCTCCCGAGCAAACAAAAGCATTGCGCAGTGGATCACCTTTTATAAATCAGTCCCTACAAGAAGCCACGAAGTGGCTTCCCCCTGACAAGCCTCGCCCCCAGTCTTAGATAGAGGGCTGGCCATTTGGCCCACACGTGAATCATCCATAACACTTTCCTCCTCAGCCAGCCGCCGTCAAGGAAATTCTAGGGAAACGCTGGGCTGACATTTTAAAATTCCCACTACTCTTCCAGAGCCCAGAATGCCTTTGCAGGCTAGAGCGTTTGTCATCACGCGCACGTATCCAGACCTCGGACTCTGAACACAGTTTGTTTCGTGCATGATTACGTCTCCGCTCGGTGAAAGGTGAGCCCAGATTTCGGCGGTGCATTTGCAGTGATGTCTGTGGACACTGCTTCTGCCTTTGTACGTAACATCAGCTTTGCTCTGTGAGAGCCGCCACAGCAGCTACCATTGTTCCATTCGCAGATAGAGGTTGCCTGGTTGTGTTTTTCAGTATCCGTGCAGTCGATGTGACGTCATTCTGAGCGTAAAACAGCGTGTGCCATGTCATCAGTGAGCAGGCTTCCTCAGTCTGGACTTCCAGTACAAAATCATCGACCAGTGCGAGAAACCGTTAGGACGTGTCGTGAAATCTAAAGAAAGAAGCGAAAAGGACAGTCTTAACCAGAGCTATCTAAGCGGGCCAGGCGTTGGTTTCTGGACACCATTAGAACCTAATTTGCGCCCAGGGGGGAAATGACCAGTCTTCGAGGTCATTGGAGCTTTACCTTTTACCCTCTAGTCGTCAGCCAGGAGCAAAGGAAAAGAAGGATTTTAAGAGATCTTTGATTCTAAAATGCCATCACTCGGTAGGGCTCAACACCGACATTATAAGGGCTTTTAAGAAAACGCACACGTTGGATGTGCACATTGCTAAGGTAGTGTTTTAGACTCAAGGAAATGAGATAAATATTTTACCAAGGTGCCTTACAAAACTTCGAGGTAACAACTTTCTCACGCACAAAGGGCTAGCTCATTTTTCCACCGTGATGCTTCCCGTGGCGTCTGGCGTCCCTTACTGCGATCACTGAGAAATTCATTTTATGTGTGTAGCAACAATGCCCTTACAGGTGATATGTGTACTGGGCCGAGAGTCAGTGTTATCTCTGCCAGGCTCCGATCTCTTCAAGAAGAAACTCCCCCCACATCTTTTGCATATTTTATTTTATTTTTTTATTCCTGCTCCGTGCCTGATGTTGTAGAAACGCTGGGGTGTATTGTCACATAGACCTGGAGACCATTCACGGCCCACGTTTTCTGTTGACCAGATCACTTCCCGACCTCAGCCCTCGTTTGTTTTCCCATCTTCAAAACATCGTAATAGGCAATATTTACCTTGAAGGCTATTGTTGAAAAAGGAGAGACAGAAATTAACATGTGACTCTTTTGCCTGAAATGCATTATTCACTCAAGAAAGGTTGACGTTATGATTGTTACTGTTATCGGTAGCAGAGAAATTATTGTTCACAGATAAATACCTGCTTAGGGGTTGGCTGAAAGTTTTCGAATGAACTTAAATGCGTGGTAAACAGAGAGCAGAAGAAAACAAAACTTGCTTCTGTCCTGTTACCAAGTTACATGGCAATGATGAAGCATAAAGCTTTTTATTTTTTTATTTTTCTTTTTTTTTCAACGTTTATTTATTTTTGGGACAGAGAGAGACAGAGCATGAACGGGGGAGGGGCAGAGAGAGAGGGAGACACAGAATCGGAAACAGGCTCCAGGCTCCGAGCCATCAGCCCAGAGCCCGACGCGGGGCTCGAACTCACGGACCGCGAGATCGTGACCTGGCTGAAGTTGGACGCTCAACCGACTGCGCCACCCAGGCGCCCCAGCATAAAGCTTTTTATACCCATAAACCAGTAAAAGACCCCAGTATGTTGTACGAAGTTCCACATCACATCATGGAGGGTGACCTTGAGTATCTCGTGCCATTTGCACGTGTGAAACTTCAACCGTCCCCTTCTTCTCCAGTTTGAGTCATTCGTTAGGTTAACAGAGGAGATTAAGAGCTTTTCTGAACCTGCTGCCTGAAATAAACTTCCAGGGAGTCTGCATCTGCCAAGAGGATAATGTACATTTTCCATTATCTCTTCATTAATGGTAATCCATGCATTATCAAGCTTTTGCTTTTCTTCCTGTTTCTATTTTTTTCTGCCGCGGCACTATAAGGAGGGCTCAATGTAATGATGAAGTAAATTCGGATCTGCATGATAATTACCAAGTTGCAGCATTACAGCCAAGGTAAAAGGATCATTGATGTACAAGTGTCCCTGAGAACAGGGCCAGGCCAAGGCGAAGTAGACGCAAAATAAACGGAATGGGGAAGGTAGCTTCAAGAAGATGCACATTCCTGTGGTTTTTGGAGGGGAGAAGGAAGAATTGTGCCTTCAAGATCAAGGGACCTGAAAATAGTCTCCCTAATACTAATCGCTACCATTTTTTAGTGATTAGCTGTGCAAAACATTGCATTTGTCCTTAAAGCCCTTTGGGTTTGCTGTTGAGTTTGGCAATGGCAATGGATTTGGTGCTACTAACTAGCCTTGTCGTACAGACGAGGCTTAGAGAAATGGAAGACCTTGTTCAAGGTCCAGAGCCAGGACTAGAGAGGCAGATGAGATGCCTCGGCTGCAAACTTGAGGAAGCGCCAGGTCGCAGGTTCCTGCAAGTGAAGAGCCGGCCCTGGAGAGTGAGCGCCTCCTGAGATGTTGGACCCCGGGCACCTCCTTGCTTCAGCCTCGTGTCCACCCTGCCAGGATCACACGACTGAAAAGAAAATGGTCAAAGAAGGCTTTAGATCTGATCTCAAGTTCATGTTGTTGACCCCTCTGGTAGATACGATGGTAGGGAATCATGGTCAACTTTCTGGAAAATAAATTCAATACCTAATAAGCACCTGCTAGTCTAAGGCACAGGGCTAGGTAGACAGGGCACACAGAGATCGGAAAATCAGTGTTTTCTTTAGTCTTCAAGGCTAAAATGCTGGTGTTCTATGAATTGCTGACCTCCCCAGCAGGCTAAGCGAGAAGGAGGAAGAAAGGAAGGACTATGCCTTGCCCTACATTGCAGTCGTGTCTGACTCCAGTGCCTGTAGGCCTCCTGGAGAGGGCAGCTGAATCTCATCCTCTCTGAGTCTCATTTCTACATCGGCGAAATGGGAATGCTGGCACCTGGGGCTATCTACCTCACAAAGTCACAATGATGACAAGTATCGAAAGGTGTGCCTCGTGGGACTGTCACGCAGAGAAGCAACATGAGCTCCTTTCACAAGGAATGCCGAGTGTAACGCTCAGAACAATGCCTTTGGATTTGAAACCCCTGAATCTGAATTCTGACTTTGCCTTTTATCCCCAGGCGACCTCACAAAGGACTCTTCTTGCAAGATCTTGCTTCCTCATTCATTCAATGAGGAAATTTGATTCAAAATACTCAAGCCTTTCATAATTATGTGACTGAGGTGTTGAGGGGAAATGTTTAGTAAAAGTTGGTCACATTATCTGTAATCTCGTCTTATTTGTACATAGATTAGTACACATTCAATGACAAGGACTCTAGAGACTAATAGGCACACGAACTAATGATGCTCTTTAGGCCAAGACATAAAAATAGCATAAGGAACAACATGACAACAATCCATTTATTCAGGAAATGTTCGTGGAGCACCACGATATGATGAGTTGAATCTACATCTCCAGAATCTAAGTCTCCAAGAGCACAAGGCTTTCTACTTTGTCACGATATCTTCCGAGCTGCCGGCTGGTGGAATGGAGACACAGAAAAATGGGGAGTCTTTGGAGATGGCTGACCGAGGTTCAAATTCTGACTCTGCCACTAAGTAGCTCTGTGGCAGCTGCTGGGTATGCGACCTCTCTGAGCCCCCAAACCCCAGGGTGTGAATAGAGCTCACACGACTTCAGAGGGCTCCGTGAGGGTTCACGGAGCTTATAAAGATCATTACACATAGTAGGCGCTCAAAACATTAGCTAGCAATACCAGCACTCTAGTCGGTAATCAGAGCCAGCAACTGCGTTCTGGGGAACGCTGCGGGCAGGTAGATTTACGGGTTCTGTTCTTCTCTGTCTCAGCTACATCCTCCTGAAGGGTCTCACAGGCAGGCTGACCCTCAGATCAGCCTTGTGTAGGATCTTTCTTGGAAAAGGAGAGGCTGTCTGGGGGCACCTGGGTGGCTCCGTCGGTTAAGCATCCAACTTCGACTCAGGTCACCATCTCATGGCGTGTGAGTTCGAGCCCCATGTCGGGCTCTGTGCGGATGGCTCAGAGCCTGGAGCCTGCTTCGGATTCTGTGTCTCCCTCTCTCTCTGCCCCTCCCCCCCCAAAAATAAGCATTAAAAACAAAAGGAGAGGGTGCCTGTACAACCTGCTCACATATGAATTCCCAGATGCACAGCTGGGCATTTCTCCCGCCACGTCATCCCTCCCCCCAAACCCAACACATTTGCACTCTGCCTCCTGGACTCACGGGCAGTAAGAATGGCATAGTTGGGAGAATTACATACTTGGAATCCTAGAATCTCTTTGAGCTTTTGGTTTCTTTCATCAGTAAAATGGGAATAGTGATCCCTGCTGCACTTTGCACCGTTCTGATAACCGAGTAAAATAATGTTTTTAAAACACTTGGAAGATTACAGTGTTGTACAAACACGAAGATCCATTGCAGAATACGGGCTGGGGCCCAGGAAGCACGAAGCAAGAGCCTGTGATGAGCCAGCCTCACTTCTAGGTGAATAAGCAGCGTTATGGGTAACCTGGAAATTATCTGCAGCCCTGCTGTGTATACTCTTTACCTTGAGGGCAAAAAATATTAAGACGGACACTTGGAAGTCAGGCCCCCGGGGAATTAAAAGCAATAGCACCTCCTCCTGCAAACCCTGCTCTTGTCCCAGGACTCTGCGTTGGACGCTGGAGTAAATTGAAGAAAGTTTTGTCAGTTTTAGAATATTTACTGAATACTGCCGACACACCAGACACGGTGGGAGATTACAAAGACAGAATCAGAAACTCAGCCGTGTTTCCTAGATCTGTTACCCCTGCAGCTAAGAATATTGAAAGAGGATTCCAGCAGCTCAGAATTTAATGCAAAGGAGACTAGGGATATTCCAAAATTAGAAAAGATTCGGGGGATCTAAGGTATGATGGACAGGTCCTCATCAAAGGCCGTGGACGTGAATCTACTCCAAAATTGGCTACGTTTCAATAATAAGTAGCTGAAAAGATGTGTGACGAAGGTTTTGCCTTGGAAAATGAATCTATATAAGCTATTTCATCCCATATTTGGCAACATTTAGGAGGAAATACCATTATGCAGTAACTCACAAAACACACACACACAAAGAATATATTACTTAAATAACTTCGCAAAAAATATTACGACAGCACAATGCAACACCCTAGGCATCGTATCTGGCTTCTCTGCAGGACGATGTGGAATAGAACCACATTTATGGAATCATGTGGAGACCTCCTGCATTTTCCTAATATCGTTCTCTTGATAGTGAAAGTATTTCTATGGAACGCATCTATCATGTCGTTGTCCTGGCCAATTTTTTTTTCTGTTTTAAGTTGCTAACTGATCTAACTCTTAGAAGCTCATCTCTCACTGGCTTTGCGGTTCTCCAACATCTGTTCGCCCATGAATTCCCTGAAACATCCATCCCTCGCAAGATCTGCTGTTTCTCTTTACAACTGATTTACGTTGTGGTGTCAGAGCCCATCACCCCTCAGCAAGACACGATCTTCGAAGATGGGATGGGTCTGATGATGTCTTATTTCATAAGTGGAAGGTTTACATGTGTCAATTTACCTTAAAATGATATTTTGCTTCTCTAAATAACTTTGTAAACGTGAAAGTTTGGGTAGCGAGGCGTTTCTGTTCGTGATAATCAAGTTCTAAAGCAGACTGTGAACGTCAAACACTCTAATTTATTCATTCAATCCGGAATGATATGATCACCAAATATAAATTGTGGTGGGTTTTTTTTTGCAGCATTTTAGAATATGCAAATGACTTGCCCTTCGAGTTAAATTGACCTATATTAGAGATTGTTGGCACTAGGTGTTCTAGGTAGTATATGTGTCTGTATATAAGCACACACACACACACACACACACACACATATGGATATGGATGGATACAGCTAGGTACAGATATGGATAGATGGAGGTACAGGAATGGGCATCGGTGTAGGTATAAGCATAGATATGAAGGTAGAGACAGAGATAAAGGTGTGTGTGAATATACATATACATATACTAGCATGTGTAGATTCATAACTATATAGGGGCGTCCGGGTGGCTCAGTTGAGCAAGCATCCGACTCTCGATTTCGGCTCAGGTCATGATCTCACAGTTGTGAGGTTGAATACATGTCGGGCTCCACCCTGGGTATGAAGCCTGCTTAAAATTCTCTCGCTCTCTCCCTCTCAAAACAAACAAAAAACAAACAAACAAACAAGCAAAACTGTATTTGGGTGATTTAAACCATGTACAAATAAAAATACACGTTTTATTGTTGGTTTTATTTTGTGCTTCAATAAACAACCGCACCAAACTCTTCCGTCTTCCGTTAACCCTGATTGGCCAAGCTTTTGACAACACGCTCATTTCCATGAATTTTTAATGAGGATATAAAGTGAGATGAACATTCTTAAATTATAGTAAGTAATCATATTGTGCAGTTGCTTACACTCATTCAGGCCCATCTGAAAAATGCCGAAGTGCTTTTTCTTATGCTTTGTATTGTAAGTTGATGAACATAATGGAAATAGACATTTTCAAGCCATTTCTTTTTTGCATTACCCTTCAGTATGTACCATTTATGACAGAAATCATGTGTGAGAGGCTCGTTATGCCAGCATGGATTGTTTCTCTGGTTCTGGTTCTCTTTCAGATCCATCACCTAAATTGCCTATTTATCTTGGCATATGCTTTCCTGGCAGTAACTGCTAATATAGATGCACAGCAGATGTCATTTGTATTTTATATACAATCAGATATCTCATAGGATGTTTGTGATGCAGATTTCAAGCACCAATAACTCCCAATAACTGTGTTATTCTTTACTGAGGGCCCACCTGCCCTGCTGATGCAATACAGCTAAGTTGTGGTATCAGCTGTAGGTTGAAAGTGAAAATGTCTATTGTCTTTTACCTCTCAATTATAAATATGTTTGAGTAAATGCAAAAGCCCATTAATCAACCAACAAGTGCTGAGAACCTACCCGTTGCTCAGACTATGGGGAGGGCGGTACAGAAGGCGTAGGAACTCTTCGAGAGGCATAAAAAATAGTAAACAAAGTGAAATTAATGCTTATGACTCTGTTACACGCTGTTTGGGATAAACGGTCACCCAAGTCAACAGGTCTTAGTGTGTTGGACACTGTGGATTATCTCACTAAAAGCTATGGGTTCTCTGCCAAATGCCACCTATACATACACAACACGCTGAATAAAATATCAAGAACGTCATGGATCGCCAGGTTTGAGAGCCTCTGTTCCGAGAGAAAAATTCCTACATCCTATAGTTATTCTGGAGATCATATCAGATGATCTACGTAAAACTTCCAGCACATGGAATGACATTTAGCACATGGACATCTTGGTACATTTCCCCCACCCCCCTTAATATTTGGAATTCATGTCTTGTTGTGAAAGTCCTAGACTTGGCTGATAGCTGTTCCCACTGGAAAACCACATAAAAATAGCATCTTCTCTTGCAATTGCTTCGATATTATAAAAAGCCCAGAACAGAATTCCAAAGGTAAACAAAAATGTCTGGGGACTCCTCTCTCTACTACCCCCAAAACAGTCTCCCATTTGTCTGCTGTCCGAAGCAGAAATATATAATCCATTTCTAGGAGCCTCTCCCTCATAAAACTCATGCTAATAAACCTTATATCTTTCTCGTTTCTTCACTAATCTCTTTGAAAAAAAATAGCCTATGTTCCTCCCTCCACTTTCTTAAACTCACATGACCTCCCCTCTGTAGTGTTGCTTCTGACTTTACCTCATTACTGGTACTTCTTCGGGTAGGTCCCCATGAAGTCCTAAATGCTACCTCTCAGACCTCATGCTTCTAGAACTTTCTGCAGCTATTAGCCCCAGTGGCCTAACTTCTTCTTCTTCTAGAATTATGGCTGCCCTTGATGTCCTTCACTCTTTCCCCTGTCTCTCCTGGAACTTCTCTGCCATTTTGGGTCGTCTTTCTTTGTCTGGTGTCTTCCCGTTTAGTCCTTTATTGGTGTTTCCCAAGATGTTGTCTTAGATCTTCTTTTCTCATTACATACTGTCCCCGACAGATTTCATCCACTCCCATTGCTTCAGTTCTGCCCTATAAACGGATGACTCCCAAATCTGTGCCCTGATCCCCACCCGAATGCCACTTCCATATCCATCTTTGGATATGCCACAGATACCTCAAAATCTGTGTTCCCCCTAACCCAAGTCCTTGCCTATCCCACCTGTTCTTGTCCTGACTTGCCACATTGCTATCCATCAAGCCTCTTGGACTAAGTGACGCAGACTCACCCTTGACTCAGATTACTTATTCCCACAGAAGGTTGTCCCCACGAGACCCGCAGAGCCTTCCTTTGTAGCATTTCTGGCGTTGGCTGCTTCTCCATCACAACCTGCTTTGGGCCCTCATTCCTGTTATCAGCATTTGGAGAGTGGGCTTCTCTCTCCACTCTGTTTACAAATCCATATCGCAAATCTCCAGCAGGCACTGAACTCAAACAGAGCTGATCATGAGCTCCTAGGGCTCATAGACAAAACACCAAGTTCTTTTGTGTGGCATTCAAAGCTCTTCACACTCTCGTCCCACCGGGGTTTCCAGCCAGCTCCCTTCATGACTCTCTGTGCCTTTGTTTTACTCCCCTTTCTGGCAAATCTTGCAGGCCTTGTTAAATCTAGTCTTTGTTTAGGATATAGCTCACATGCCCCCTTCCCTGTGAAGATTTCTTTGACTTTTCCTCTCCCAAGTACAATAATCACAATTTTGCTACTGCTGCTGGCATAGCTCATCTCACATATGGTCAGTATGCACAGTGGTTCAGGTTGTTCAGTGAGCAGGAACACCTGGCCAAGAGGGCAAGGGTCTAAAATCCAGCCCACTGGCAGAAGGGGGCATCTATTTTTCTGAGAAATGTCCGATGTAGGGGCGTCGGGGTGCCTCAGTTGGTTAAGTGCCCAGCTGTTGATTTCAGCTCGGGTCATGGTTTCGTGGCTCCCTCTCCCTCCGTCCTTCCCATGCTCACGTGCACGCACACTTTCTCCCTCTCAAAATAAATAAATAAACATTTTAAAACACACACACACAAAACGCAAAAAAGTGCAGTGTAGGCTAGTGGTGACCCAGTGTCCAGCGGAACGTCACTTCGTGCTTTTAAATGCATCTACCCCTCTAGACTATGAGTTTTTTAGGGCCAGGTCTGCTTGGTCCTTTGATCCTTAATGCCTAGTGCAGTCTCTTGCACTGACTTGCAAAAATTGTCAAATATGAAAGATCAACAATAGCAACGATAACAATAATCTAATCAACACGTTAAATCCCCTGTTACGTTGTAGGAACAACTCTAAATGCTTTTGCATAACACCGGGGCTCAGAGAAGCTCAGTTGTTTGCTTAAAGTCACACGACCAGGATTTGAATCCAAGGCCTATCTAAATCCAGAGCCTGTGTCCCTAAACACGAAGGCAAGTAGAACAGGTGCGTGCACGCGTGCGCCCACCCGAAGGGCACTCACACGCCCATGTTGATAAAACCTGGGGCTCGGGACCGTTTGAGAATCTTATCCCCGTGCCCTACTGTGTCACCCAGGATCCATTAACACATTGAACGGGAGCAGGACAGACACCTGCTGAGCAGAAGGTCTGCTGATGGGTGAACGATCCTCTCCAAATGACCGTGGGAGAAGGGAAAGATCTCTTTCCAGAGTGGTTTTCACTACGGGTGTTAACAATCCTGATTAGTCCCTTCTGGAAGGTGGCAGAGAGGCACATCCACAGTGCCTGCTGCCTACCACCAACACCGGCTTGAAATTAACCCCCAGGATTCTTTCTAGATAGACCGAGAAACGGGGACATGACGGGGATTTGTTTTCCTTTATTTTTCTTCGGAATCCTGGCTGAATTTCCACCTTTCCCTCAAAGCCTGCTGCAGTGCTGAACAACTGCTCCCTCCTCAGAGCTCCTGGAGCCTTTGCGTCCGTCCTACTGGTTTGGAAAGTCACATTCCATCCATTCATCCACTCCACTCCGTCACTCCCACTCCCGAGTAACAAACCCTGAGCTTGTCCTCTGTGCTGGGCACCGTGGTGGGGGGGGGGGGGGCAGGGATAGACAAGGCTCCGCCCACTTCCTCAAGGGAGAGCCCAAATGGGCAAGGAAGTCAACCTCAAGGAGGGCTGATGGTCTCTGTAACAAAGAGAGGTAAAGGCTCTAAGAGAGAGTGGAGTTGATTTGTTAACCCATTCCAAGGCAGGACTCAAGAAAGGCTGTGCAGAGGAAGGGCACTTGAGTCTTGGAGGGGAAGAGGGAGGACTAAGGGAGTTTCAGGCAGAAGCTCCTTAAATCACAATGTCTGAGTGTGGACACAACACAGTGTTGTTGTTTTTTTTCTTTTTTAAAGATCGGTGGGATCTTTTAAACCCCACCTTGCCCTAACCTGCCCTAACCTGCCCCTGCTCACCCTTTCTCCCAAGAGCATCACGGAGCAAGTCACATGCGCCCGAATCTCTGTCCCGGCTCTGCTTCAAGGGCACTGACTCCAGATACCCCAGCCCTTTGAACTATTCGTTATAGACGGTGTGGATTTCATGCTGGTGATGGTGGTAAAATTTCCTAGCCAGGGGACGTATGGACACCAAAATGTTATCTGCCATAATGCATCGTCCCAAGAGCGTGGAGGACAGCGGCTCAGCCCAGGGAGGCTGAAGACTCATGGTGACTCTCGAACTTGACACAGACAAATGTGAAGGACAAAAATGACTCATTGTTCCTTAGTCACACTGCGCAAACAGCTGCCCATCTTACCACTTTTGAGGACTACTTATTCGCAGCCAAAGCCTGCCACTCCTCTCCTGTGTTTTCTTGCTTTAGAAAAACACATCCAGGATCGCCAGATGATCTTCTTGAATGGTATCTAACTGATCACCCTCTAACTGAGACGGCCCCTTCATTCAAGCTTGTCAGAAGTAATCACTTTAATTTCATGTAAATAAATGCCTTCATGGCACTTCCTGGCTAAGTAATGATTGTTTTAAAATGCCGATGCAGGGGCGCCTGGCTGGCTCCCAGGTTTTTGTGTGTCTGGAGAATCTCTGTGGGGGCTAAAGGAAAAGTGCCAAAGAGCTGGCAATTGGCCCTCCAGCAATTACCCAAGTATTTGATCCTCAGCGTCTTTGCCTGGGTTGCTCTAAGGGTACCTGTTAGCAGCACTCTGGCCACATCTGTCCTTCAGCACTGTCTTGTCTCTTAGACAAGTACCCCAGGTGATGAGTCACTGGGAAGGAGGGCCCAGGGGACCAGATGTAGTTGAACAGCGTGGAAACAAATACCAACCCAAGGCCAGTTCTAGGCACAAGATTTTAGCAGTACCACGATTCTAACACGTTGAGCTGAATCTTGAGTCCAGAGAGATAACACATGCAAAGAACAACCATGGAGGCAATTGTATTAGTTAAGATAAAGGCTAAGCTGCTGTAACAAAGAAGTCCCCAAATACAGTAGCTTAAACGAGGTAGAAATTTGTGTTACTCTAACCTATTAGCCTAGAAAGCAGTGGTCCGTGGCTGGTCAGGTGGCCCTGCCGTCTTTGACATGTGGCTTCCAGAATTGTTCTAGTCAGTTCTCAGAGAGCAGGGAGGGGAGAAAGGAAATTTGGGGAAGCAACTCTCCTCTTTAAAGAAGACAACCCAGAAGTCTCATCCGTTACTTTGGCTCATCTCATTTTAGCCTGAATTTAGTCTCATGGTCAAACTAGCTGCTTGGAAGGTTGGCAAGTTTAGTGGTTTTGTTGTTGTTGTTGTTTTAACGTTTACTTATTTTTCAGAGAGAGACAGAGCATGAGCAGGGGA
This sequence comes from Prionailurus bengalensis, assembly GCF_016509475.1. Lineage (NCBI taxonomy): Eukaryota > Metazoa > Chordata > Mammalia > Carnivora > Felidae > Prionailurus > Prionailurus bengalensis. Next base: position 15,988,390 of record NC_057349.1, on the reverse strand, counting down.
GGGGTGGAGAGAGAGGGAGACACAGAATCAGAAGCGGGCTCCAGGCTCCGAGCCGTCAGCACAGAGCCCGACGCGGGGCTCGAACTCATGGACCACGAGACCATGACCTGAGCTAAAGTCGGATGCTTAACCACTGAGCCACCCAGGTGCCCCAGCAAGTTTAGTTTTGAGCTGCAGCTATAGGCCCAGCTAAACTCAGGATGTTCTCTTTCTAAAAGGAAGGAGTCAGCAGTCTCTACTGTGGCAGGTTAATATAAATGTCCAGGGACCCCTGAAATCCAGCAGAAGACTAGAAGTGGAGTCAAACTAAGTATATACCAAAGAACTATGCGCACCGTAAACATCGAGTACATATTTAAAGGCTGGGTTGTTGGGTAAATGAGCAAATGCCTGAATGGGATGAAAATATTCATGTCCGCATCCAGGGACTCCAATTAAATAGGTGTGATATTCACAAAGCAGAGTCCCACATAAACAGATACACCTGAGTACACAAGACCTAGGGGTGTGCCCCCTGGCCTGCCCTTGTATGCTTCCTGCTAAGTGCAGGTGTGGGCTGAAAAATGAAGGAAAAGACCTAAGAATTATTTCATTGATGGTCTCAGCATCTCACAGATGAGAGATTCAGTCAGCTGGGACCGAGGCCACTATGCTGGCATTCAGACATCACTCAGACCATAGGAATCTTCCACTCTCTATGGAATCTCTTTTTCTATAGATAGTGGGTCTCAGAATATGGTCCCCAGATCAACTGTATCAGCATTATCTGGAAACTTTTAGAAAAGCAAATTCTCAGGCCCCACTCCAGACCCACTGAATCAGAATTGTTAGGGTGGGGCCCTCTGGATGATTCTGATGCCATTAAGTCTGAGGACCACAACTCTAGACAACTACTTTCCTTCAGTTACCTGCTGCCTGTTACTGAGCCATTATCATTTAATGTCTTCCAAGAAGGACAATGTAGCCTGGGATACACCTCGGTTCGGATTGGATCTCACAGGAGGAGAGTTACAGGTCTTGTTCTGGAATCCCAGTCTAGGGAAGACTTTCGAAAAACTCTTCTATTCATCTGTTTGTCTCTATGGTAGTAAATATACAAACCATACAAGGTAACAATTGTAGCCGGCACTGGTCCCAAATATCTCTGAGGATGGAAATCCTAAGTGTTCCCTGTTAGATAGTCCCAGTGTTTAATCAGCATGTAAGACAGACATGTCTCCTTTTTTGTTTATTAATAACCAAGCTCCTTCCCATTATAATGTAAGCCCATTTAGTTTTAACTAATCTTTCCAAAAGATCTCTATCCTTTGGTTATTGTAGTTACCATTTGTATACTCAAAGACATTTATATTTTAAATTTTTTAATGTTTATTTAGTTTGAGAGGCAGAGAGGGAGACACAGAATCTAAAGCAGGCTCCAGGCTCTGAGCTGTCAGCACAGAGCCCGATGCAGGGCTCAAACCCACAAAACCTTGAGATCATGACCTGAGCTGAAGTCGGACGCTGAACCGACTGAGCCACCCAGGCGCCCTGACTCAAAGACATTTATTAAATCATTGTTTATTCTTCTCTCTTTTAAGTTAAACAATTTCAAGTTCTTAAGCACTAAACATCTTTAAAAAAAAAAATTCCAAATGATCTTGATGGTTTCTGGTATGATCTGAATGTTTGTGTATCCCCAAATTCATGTGCTGAAATCCTAACTCCCAAAGATGTTGGCATTAGGAGGTGGGTCTTTTGGGAGATGCTTAAATCGCTAAGGTGAAATCCTCATGAATGGGATTAGAGTCTTAGAAAAGAGACTGCACAGAACTCCCTAGACCCTTTGACCATGGAAAGATACGACAAGAAGTCTATGACCTGGAGGAGGGCCCTCCCCTGACCATGCTGATATCCTGATCTCAGACTTCCAACCTCCACAACTGTGAGAAATAAGTTTGTGTTCTATGTATGCTACTCAGTCTATATTCTGTTATAGGAGCCCAAAAGGACTTAGACAATCCCCTAATACATTCTTAATATTATCTCATTAATTATATAATATATAATATCTATATATAATTATAGATATATAACATCTCATATAATTGTTAAAGGTAATAACCCTAAGAAATAGAAGAAACCCTAAGACATTTTTTAAATTTATTTTGAGAGAGAGAGAGAGAACAGATTGGTAAAGGAAGAGGGAGAGAGAGAATCCCAAGCAGTCTCCATACTCAGCACAGAGCCCAATACGGAGCTCTATCCCATGACTGTGAGATCATGACCTGATCTGATATCAAGAGTCAGACGCTTAACCGACTAAGCCACTCAGGGCCCTGGAACCCTAAGACAGTTTATCTCAGTTTTACATATGAAGAAACTGAGGTTCAGTCAGGTTCAACTAGTTGCCTAGAACTACAGAGCTTGGAAATAGCCAGGCCCACACCCACAAAGAGAGACATTACCCTTGCTCTTATGTTTCCACCGATGTAGCTAGGATTTAATTTATTCCAAATCTTGGTTAAATAATGATGTTAGGTTTTTCTTAAGGTTGGAAATCCAATTGTAAGTCATAAGCTAGCATTAGAAGGGGGCTTTGCGCACGGTGTTGCATTTACCGCGTACTTGTGGAATAAACAGTTGATTCTTCATCTTCGGAGGGGACTATAGAAATCAGACTCGGGTGTATATCAGCAACTGCCTGTGGGATGAGAATTCTCCCCCAGAGACCTGCTAGTCCATGTTTCTTGCTTCCAGATGAACAATGGGAGACCCAGAATTTACGTAACAGGTTCAAGGTCTTACAGATGGATAGTGGTTAAGACTAGAACTAAGAGTCAGCTTTCCTACTCTGGGTTATGCATTTGTCAAAACTCGTCAAGTGGACCCTTCAGATTTGTGCATTTCACTGCATGTAAAGTATACTTTTAAAACAACCCTGTTTTGCGGTGCCCGGGTGGCTCGGTCGGTTAAGCAGCCAACTTCAGCTCAGGTCATGATCTCGCGGTCGGTGAGTTCGAGCCCCGCGTCGGGCTCTGTGCTGACAGCTCAGAGCCTGGAGCCTGCTTCACATTCTGTATCTCCTTCTCTCTCTGCCCCTCCCCCACTCACGCTCTCTGTCTCTCAAAAGTGAATAAACATTAAAAAAAATTTTTTTTAATCAAAAATAAATAAATAAACATAAAACCCTGTTTTTCCAACGCTTTTTTCTGTCACTTCTCTTCCATTATAGTTCCCTGCCAAGGAATGAATCAGGAAGAAGTTAGCTGATCCAGTTCTGGCTACAAACAGCCTTAACCGAGAAGGGCAGACTTTGAAATTCCATGGAGCACATTATAAAATCTTAATAAACAATCGGGGCTTGACGCAGGAATACCGACTTTGTTCATTTTACCAAAGCAGGAAATTGAAAGATCAAAAAACTTCCTGGTTACGGTCACCTTCACTGCATAAAACAAAGGACATGTTAACATTTTAGTTTATTTTTTTAAGTTTATTTGTTTGTTTTGAGAGAGCGAGAGAGGACGAGTTGGGGAGGGGCAGAGAGAAGGAGAGAGAATCCCAAGCAGGCTCTGCGTTATCAGTGCAGAGCCCGACACGAGCTTCGGGCTCAATAACCGTGAGCTCATGACCTGAGCTGAAATCAAGAGTCAGAAGCTTCACCCACTGAGCCACCCAGGCACCCCGGCCTGTGAAGATCCTTAATGGGCCAGCACACATCAGCATCTGGAACTTCTAGGCCAGGTCAGAAAGAGCTAATAAATGAGGCTATTTGAATATTAGATACCTCCCTATAGTAGGGATTGTTCTTTCTTCTGACCTGGGCTCACAACTTAGCGTGTTCATATTCCTGCAAGGTCGAGACTTTTTTCCTTTTTTTTTGCAGAGGGAGGGGTGGGTTATGGATAAAGCAAGAGCGGGATGAGTGGTGCCCACCCTTGATGGCTTCTTCAACTAGAGTTCATATACTGCCCAACATGGAAATCACGTTCTCCTCGAGAGAGCTCCTACATAAACTACATTAGCCCATACAGGCTGGGGCCCCAGCTCCAGCTGTGCAGGTCTATACTCAGCACGAGCTCTGTTCCAGGAGACTTCACAGGGCACCTACAGTTTGATCTACTGTGAAAATATGAGTGGGTGTCTATTGTATATTGGTTTCCTAGAGGTACCATAACAAAGTACCACAAACTAGGAGGCTTAAAACAATAGAAATCTATTCTCTTACCGTTCTGGAGGCTCAAGGTCCAAAATCAAGGTATCTGCAGGGCCTTGCTTCCTCTGGAGTTTTTAGGGAAGAATCCTCCCTTGCCTCTTCTAGCTCCTGGCGGGGTCTGCAATCCTTGGCACTTCTTGGCTTGTCGATGCCTCACCCCAGTCTCTGGCACCGTCATCACATGCTGCCTCCCCTGTGTGTCGTCACATTATCTTTCCTCCATATCTGCCAGTCTCTGACTCTCTTCCCTTCCCATAGGTCACCCTTCAAACCGGCTTAACTCTATCGGCAAAGACCTTCTTTCCAAATAAGGTCACATTCACCGGTACCAGGGCTCTAGAATTTCATGTATCTTTTGGGAGGACACAGACCAGCTCGTGGCCGTGCATGAGGTTTACTCCATGGCTCTGGTGAGCCGTGGTCTTGAGGGGGATTTCAGATCTGTGTCAACTCCCCCAAGACCCCGGCAAAGCATACGTTTCTTCATCCCATGGGGTTGGAACTCTGATGAATAGCCACCTGCTGGTCACCTTGTCTGTGTTTATAGTGCTTTCTGAGGCACCCTCAAGATGCACAAAACCCTGTCTCTACCTTCAATGCCTGCTCTACCCTTCACCAGACAGGGACCCCTTCTCTGCCCCAGCTTCTCTGTTTATAAATTGGGGATAACGATGGTACCTTCCTCAACGGCGTGTTACGAGGATTGCAGGAGAAAATAGACACTGCCTGGGCCCCTAGCAAAGGTTCGTTAATTGTTACCAATTGCTACGATGCAAGGTGTGCACAAAATACACCCATACTCTAGAGAATAAGCAAGAACCAAAGGCACGATGTTAACATAGATACGCTGATGTGACGATATAAAGTTCAGACAAAGGAAGGGGGGGGGGCATCTCGGATACTGACTCCTACCTTATTTATGGTCTGGGGGGGTGACTACGGAGATGTGGGGAACCCCATGGGTGTGTGTGTTTGGGTCAAGTTGGATAGGGGAACAGTAATCCGGAGGATAGATATCTGTCCTGGGACTGAAAAAGGATTTAGGACCCTCTCTTCCTCATTTTATTTCCATCTAGCCACGCGGTTCCTGCAAAACCCCGGGGGACAAACTCCTGTTCGGTGTTCAGCCCCGCGCTCCTGGTGGCCGCCAGCCTGTGTGCCTTGTGTGAAATGAAACAGGCTCCTGAAAAATCCTTATACCTGTGCACTGAGCTGGGAGGTCACCCCCTCGCTGAGCAATGCATTCTTATTCTGCCCGAGCAGAGATTATTCTTGGACCGTAATCTTTTTTACTACCTGCTCAAACCCCCCTGTTCATTGAGAGCCTTTGATCAAGGCCGCCGCTTTGCGCTTCCCATCGAGCACCGTAGAAAACAAGAGAAAGAGACAATGCTGTTGCCCCTTAAAGAACTATGCATATTTGCAACAAGGCAAGAGCGTTGACGTGGCACCAGAGCCAAACAGAAAACCATCTAAACCCCTTCAAAATGGCTTGAAAAGAGTTTCCCACAGCTCAGCTTGTCTTTATTCAGAATTAAAGTAATATATCCAGAACTACTCTAGCTACCTCTCCACTTATAGTTATACTGGTATAATACTAATTGTAATATTAATTGATTAATCTAGCCCGAGGCGCTCAGGCGTCTGCACACAAAATTGGAATATAATTGCAACAAGGAAGAGATCAAGTGAGATCATGAAAACACAAAAGATGACAAATACTAACTCAGGAAGCCCTTCGTATGCACTGAAACGTGTGCTACTTATTGACAAGGCATTGTTTGCAGATTCCTAAGGAGAGGGTTCAAGGCAGAATTAGTTCAGTGATCTGTTTACACGTAGATATCAAATAAAAGCGCCCACGTGAGAGCGGATCGCAGTACAATTGCAGATTCAAGCACATATTCCGTAGCGCACTGTTCAGATGCGTCTTTATAGAAGACACAACATTGAACTGGCTTTAATGCCATTTTTACGTTTCTCCTAACGTACTTTCTACAAACTGAAGACATGGTTATGTGCGGAAAACACGGCGAGAGGAGGGCAAGACAGGCGAAAGGAAGCAAGTCAAGAATTAACTCCTTTCAGGTGTAGACATGTCATCGGCATTCCCAGAATTAAAAAGAAGGGAAAAAAGGCAGCCAGGGTAGGGCTTGGGTTAGCCACACACCAGAACACATGGCGGGCACTTTTCAAGGGCCATTGGAGGGCGGGGAGGATACGGTGCCTCAGACCCAATCTGTGTCCAATTTCTCTCCTTATCGACCGTAATAAAAGAAAAAGCCTAAGGACCCATCACCTCGAAGCCATCACGTTCACGACTTCCTAAAACTGAAGATTTCTATGCTTCATCATTTTCGTGAACAGTCTCTGGCCCGGATCTCATGATTATTTTACTTTTAGTTTTTTTCAAATACCTTATTCAGCTGATGCAATCTCTTAACGCCTGCAGTCTCGCAGTTTGTGGGTTCGAGCCCCGCATCGGGCTCGCTGCAGTCAGCTTCTCAGTGCGGGGACCTGCTTTGGATCCTCTGTCCCCTCTCTCTGCCCCTCCCCTGCTTGTGTTGTCCCCAAAATGAGTTAAATACTTAAAAAATATATCTTAAATAGACTCATGAACTCAAGTCTTACGGGAATGAGATGTAAAGGTAAAACAGAATCCTTTCTGAGTTGTTCCAGGAAAATAAAAGGACGAGCTAGGTTTTACTGAGCACCTCACAGGTATGAATTCAATCCCCCAGCACCTTTGCGAGGTAGGAATGAGGGTTACCTCCCTTTTGCCAATGTGGTTATTAACTCACCAGAGGTTACCCAGCAAGCGGATGGTGAGGGTGGGTTTCAACGCCAGGCCCCTTGTGGGGTTTTTTATTTTTATTTTTTTGGAGCAGCTGACGTACTATAAACGACACTTCTTTAAAGTGTTGAGGGGCACCTCGGTGGCTCAGTCTGTTAAGCGTCCGATTTCAGCTCAGGTCATGATGTCGCGGTTTGGGAGTTCGAGCCCCGCATCAGGCTCTGGTCTGACAGCTCGGAGCCTGGAGCCCGCTTCGGATTCTATGTCTCCCTCTGTCTGCCCCTCCGTTGCTTGTGCTCTGTCTCTCGCATTATCTTTAAAAAAAATTTTTAAGTGTTTGATTTGAGGACTTTTAACATGGGTCTCTGCTCATGAATCCATCACCACCGTAGAGATCGTGGACCTGTGCCCCTCTCGTGCCTCCTTTCGGTCCTCGCTTTTCCTCGCCAGCCTCCAAGCAACTCCTGATCTGCTTTGCGTCATTTCAGATTAGTTTGCGTTTTCTGCAATTTTTGGCTGTTACAAATTAAGTTGTTGTGAACATTCGTGCCCGCGTCTTTATATCAGACCCTCACTCTCAACCATCACGTCACAAATGTCTCTAAAACACCAAAACCAAAACCAAAGGCAAGAAACAAAACAAAAGATAAAAACAGACGCACAGAAGCTGTGTCGGGCGGCAAAATCACGCTGAATTTGAGGTACCTCACGCTGAGTCCGAGGTAATGAGTAGCCATTGGAAAATGCAGCTGGAAAGCCTTTCATTCCGATGTCACGTGGTTTCTCTGTAATCCAAGGAGAGATTACCTTAGATAACCTCGCACAGAAATTCCGACCTTTACCAGCAGTGTAGCTGTTGACGAGTCCCTCGTCCTTCTCGGGACTCTTTCCTCATCCATCACAACGCCAGCCGATTTCAGGCTGACTCATGGCTCCTACCAATTAGAGGAAAGGAGGAGATTATCCAAGAGGGGATTATCCGCTCCTCTTTACTGCGACTGCTACACCCTCCTGGTTACCAGGATCCTGGCGTCTCGGAGGAAGCACGTAAGAAAACCGAGGCCCCAGGCGTCAGGGGTGCCCAAGGTGCTCCCGCAAGTCCTAGAAGGGAGTCCAAACGCAGGCTTCCAGGCTTCCTGGCGTCTGGTAGAGAACTTTTCCTCCTATGCCAAACAGCTGCTTGTCGATTCTGCGAGTTTTGTATCCAGCAAATGCACTGAAATAAATGAGTGCGTCTCCCCCCTGTTTTATGATGAATTAGGCTGGCGATCATCCGTCTCAGAGTGTTTACAATTTGCGATCAGATCGCAGGTGCTGAAGTCCTCAGGACACAGAGTAACACCTCGCTAGCGAGGTAGATGCTGCGAGAAGGGAAACGCTTTGGGAAGAGAGAAGCTGAAATAAGAGAGGCAAATAAATGATTCATCCGCCCCCCCCCCCACCGCCACTGTTAATTTAAGTTATAATTACCGAAACCTTAAAAATAAAACCTGAACGGCACCGCTGTCTCTGCTGCACGACAGCAAAAGACACCCTATCGCATCGACTCGAATCACCCATTTAACAACTGCTGTTTTAGGTTTCGACCAATTACGGAACGGTTCGCGGTACACGTATTCCTACTGTAATTAAATAGCTCACGGTGCAGGATGGAACTGCTAAGGCTTCTTCAAGCTCTTCCGGTGTTTAAAGATGAACTTCTCATAAGGACATAGTTGTAAAAGGTTTGTGTTGTAACTCACGACAGCCTCAATATATTGGTGTTGAGGGACTTCTTCAGAGCAACTTAAATGACAGGGTCACAAGCTGGAAGTTTCTATTTAGGATGGTGAAATATTCCGTGGAGATGCATTGCTTTCTAGACGGCCGACCAGCACTCAGTTGAGAATTCATAATACATGTCAAAGCTTGAGCGGAAGGAGGCGTGAGTCTTAGGGAGCTTTATTGCTAGGGACCCATGTGTTGCCAAGAAGTGAGGCAATGCCCCTCCCATCAGTAGCCTCTCTGTGTCTTGTCCCATAGACAGCTCGGGCTGGCTTTGCCATGTAAAAAGCAAACAAGATAGGGGCACCTGGTGACTCAGTCCGTTAAGCGTCTGACTTCAGCTTGGGTCGTGATCTCACGATTCGTGAGTTCAAGCCCCACATCAGGCTCTGTGCTTACAGCTCAGACCCTGGAGCCTGCTTCGGATTCTGTGTCTCCCTCTTTCTCTGTCCCTCCCCTGCTCATGCTGTGTCTCTGCCTCTCTCTCTCTCTCTCAAAAATAAATAGTTATAATTTTTTTTAAAAAAGCAAACAAGCTGGAGATTTTGATGTCAATGGTCATGTTTAATGAAGCTCTCAGTGTCATGTTCATTTATACCATCTAAGTTTCTCAGCCTGTCATCGATGGATCATTTCCAGTGGTGTAACTTGTTTGCCCCTCAATATGTATCATTTGGACAGAGACACTGGTCGTCTTCGGACTGCAGGTGCTAAGACCAGAAAAGTGGGAAAGACGGAAATGATTCTTACTACCTTCACCCAGCACAATGGTAGCTTCAAAATGTCTGTAACGATTGGCCATAGGAATTCCAACATGGTTGAAAGAGGAGGCTGGGGGCTTGGTTTTTAATTAAGGAGTGTTTGTACAGCAAGCATACACTCTTCGGTTGGATGTTATATTTATTGGACTCCATGTGAGCAGTCATTTGCTACTGGTGAGGTTCGTGATCAAGGTGACCTACCTGTCCCAGGTCACTTATGGAAAATCCTTGGGCTCCAACACTTTTGGATAAACCCTTGGCTGGTCAAAGTCTAAACCAGGCCAGCAGTGAATGCCCCTTTAAGAAGTACCCCCAGAGTGGTAACTAATTAATGATAGGTGCATGATAATTAACCAATCTCCTATATCATATCTGTCCCTTGGCCCTTTGCATTGGGTGCTCTTTGGACCATTTGTTATGACATAAATCACCTCTGTAAAGTAGGTGAAGGGTTTTCCCTGCATACCACAATGGGGAACAGTAGCATGTAGAAAACCATGGCACGAGAAGGCTGACTGAAAGAAAAGAAGAGATGGGGGGCTTCTCCCCTAATGAACACACTGCTCCAAAATCTTTCCGCGGCATAAAGAACTCACCATTGGGGCGCCTGGGTGGCTCCGTCGGTTAAGCGTCCCAAAGAACTCACCGTTGGGGCGCCTGGGTGGCTCCGTCGGTTAAGCGTCCAACTTCAGCTCAGGTCATGATTTCATGGTCCGTGGGCTCAGGCCCCTCATTGGGCTCTGTGTTGACAGCTTGGAGCCTGGAGCCTGCTTTGGATTGTGTGTGTGTGTGTGTGTGTGTGTGTGTGTGTGTCTCCGACGGGCCCCCACTCATGCCCTGTCCCTCTCCCTTTCTCAAAAATAAATAAACATTAAAAAATTAAAAAAAAAACCCTCATCACTGGACACCATCCCCTCTCTCACTAATTCCTATTTCCCTACTTCAGCCTGGCTCTCACCTAAGGCGGATGGACAGCTGAAAATCCTTCAGGTTTAACACTGGGATTCTGGGAAGCTGCTGAATTGGGAATTATGGATGTATGTTGGGACAGGTGAGCCACCAACAGATGTGAGTCAGGGATACAGCATTATAAGACCTGAGAGCAGATTATAAGCCAGAAACAAGTACACCTGCAAAGGTATATACAATCTGATGGTTGCAGAGTTAAAGGAACCCACTGGCATAGAAAATCCCCTGAAGTAGACTGAATTGGTTCCAGGGCATTAAAAATGGAAATAGGGCTTGCAATCAGATTGCCACAGATGGAACTGAATTAATAAAAGCAAATTTTCTAATTCACTCAAAGAAGTTTTAGGTATTTCCTTTTGGAGAAGTTCTTCTCCGAGGTATGCACAAATTTGAGCTGGCAACACCAGAGTCATGAACCCACCCTCTGGTGCCCACAACTGATCTCACCCACAAGGGATCTCTTCCCATGTTCATGGACATTGGATCTCCAGTGGCAGATTCCATTGGTTGCTCATCCTTTAGGAAATGAAACAGCCCAACATGAAATAGGAAGGGAAGAAGGAAGGTAGGAAAGGAGGAAGGAAAGATGGAAGGAAGGAAGGAAGGGGAAGGAAGGAGGGAGGGAGGGAAGGAAGGAAGGAAGGAAGGAAGGAAGGAAGGAAGGAAGTTGGTTTAAAAACCTCAAAAGGACCAAGGCAATTCCCATTAAGCATGTTACATATTCAGTTATAATTAAGTGACTTTTACGTGCCTAGCACTGTGCTACTTACTTAAACACTGCAGGGATATCACGAGGTATTAATACAATCCAAGCTACATTTCTCAAGCATTTGTTAGCCAACTGATGTAGTAAGTCTTTTAAATACATTGTCTTATTGAAAGTAACAACACCCTATATTGTCCTTACAGCCAGTCCCCCATTTACGAGCGATGAAACTTTTAGAGGTTATAGAACTAGTTTAAGATCACACATTGATAAATGCCCCATAATCACATAATCCTACTCCAGGGCCCAAGTGCTTCAACAAAGATCTGCTGAAGAAAGTAGGCTATGAGCTAGTGGAGAGAGGAGGGACCCCCACACAAATCTTCCTGACCTGTCGTGAAAGAAACAAGCACATCCCAGTGCTTGATAACATTTCCATTAAGGCATTTCAGCAAGTGTAGATTTCCCCCTACCAACCACATTCAACCTTTGCAGAATCCTGGTGATACTCAATAAAAAAGTATTATGTGCTCCTAAATAAGTTAAACATGAATTTCCATGTGACTCAGCAAGTCTACTGCTAGGCGGATATCCAAAAGAATTGAAAATGAGCGTTCAAACAAAAGCTTGTACAGGGGCACCTGGGTGGCTCAGTCAGTTAAGTGTCCACCTCTTGATCTGGGCTCGGGTCATGATCTCACGGTGAGGTTGAACCCCGTGTTGGGATCTGCTCTCACAGCAAGAAGCCTGCCTGGGATTCTCTTTCCCTCTCTCTCTCTCTCCCTGCCCCCCCTCCCTTATATGCTGTCTCTCTCTCTCAAAATAAATAAATATTTAACAAAACAAAACAAAAGAAAAACATGTACAGAAATGTTCATGGCGGCATTTTTTACAATGGCCAGAAGGTGGAAACACTCCAGATGTCCATCAAATGATGAATGGATACACAAAGTGGAGTACACAGTGGATTATTATTCACCCATAAAAAGGAATCAAGTACCTATACATGCTATAACACGGCCAAGTCTTGAAAGTGTGATGCTAAGGGCAAGAAGCCAGACACAAAAGGCCACGTATGATACAATTCTATTTATATGAAATATCTAGAATATGGAAATCCGTGGGGACAGAAAGCAGATTAGTGGTTGTCAGGGGCTGGCAGGGAGGGGGAAATGAGGAGTGAGTACTTATCGGTGACAAGACTCCGTTTTCAGTTGAAAATATTACGGAACTGGTCGGTGGTAGGTTGTACAACATTGGGAATGTACAAAACGGCACTGAATTATACACTTTAAAGCGGGTAAAGTGCTGAATACTGTGTTACGTGCATTCTGCCCCAACTGAAAAGAGAAACGCCATATGGATCCCGGGCAAGATGTTCCATGAGGCATTTTGGGGGGGGGGGGGGGTTGTGGGTAGGTGAGACACATTTTTTATCCTCAGAGAATCTAGAAATGCAAGCGTCTGATGAAATTAATTCATTAATTCCCTTTTTTCCCCATGACCACGACGGTGCCTTTGCTTCAGCGACCAAGAGCGTACCTAATCCAGTAATCGCTCCGCTGGTGGCTGAGTAGATGCCAGTCATTGTGTGATGTCTTTAGAGGTCGTAAAACGTTTGGGGGTCCAGAAGATCTGAAAGGCATGTGTACATTTCTATCTGAGATTACATTTAAGAATTTCTGACACTGTAAACCCTTAACCCTTTTGCGCACCCAGGGCTTTTGAATGTTCCTGCTTTTGCTGGAACAACAGGGGGAAAAATATGACTGATAAAAGATGATTGCTCTCCATATTTAGATCCTAGGTCATTTTATGGATTGTTAACTTTGCCAAACTGCATGTGGGATTAATTGGAAACAATTGCAGTATTCTCACTACATTGCATCACTTCCTTTCGTTAATTAAGAGACATTACCCTCTGTTCTACGGATGACAAAAGGGCTGGCTCGTCTTTTATGACCAGACGGCAGCCACAGAAAGAAAGGCAGGAATTCCTGTGTGTCTGCGAATCACGGAAGTGACCAGAAGACATAGAGGGCAGGTGGAGGGAAGTGATAGAGGGCAGGTAGCCCAGCATGGCGGCCGCAGGGAGAGATGCCGAGTCCCAACTTCTGGGCTCTTCGGTGTGCTCGATTCCAAGCGTCTAATTCAATCTGCCCAATGACACTTTTACCTCTCTGTTTGCTAGGTCACAAAAGCAAGCTGCCTAATAATGGAAAACATGTTAAAGAGGATTAAACAGCAATGGAGTTAATTAGGAAAGCCACCTCACCATTCACCATCACATGTCCATGTTTAATTTTTTAATTAAGAAATACATTGGAAATAAAATTAACAAAACAACATCTGTATACAGTTTTAACAGTAAACCTTTCTAAAACATACTCCCTCGTTTTGAATTTAGGAGTGTTGGGGGTGGAGTGTGTGCATCCGTGTGTATGTGTGTGTGTGTGTGTGTGTGTGTGTATCTCTGGGCTTCAACAGATCATAGCTGCGATCCCATTACCATATGGGAAATAGCGATTCAACAAACATTTATTGAACACCCACTTTGCAAGCTATTTTGGTAGGAGGACAGAGGAAGATCCCAGGAGCCAGGATTGGGGATGAAAGAAATATCAAAGACTTCATGGTGGCCTTTGAGTTGAGATGTTTTCTGGTCACTCAGTCAGCCCATGCCCTCTCTGAGTTGGGGACCTTTATGGAAGCAGTGACCCAGCCTGCATCATACTTTCAGTTTCTGTCCCTAATTTCTATCTGGCTAACTCCCACGTCTCCTTCAGGTTCCCGTATTAAGCCACTTCTTCCAGGAAGCCCTCCCTAACCATTCCTCCAGAATAATCAAATCCTAGCCCTGTGTACTGCCACAATTCTGTTTCCCCCACGATAGCTCTTACCACATTCTGTGGTTGTTGCATATTCACTTCTCTGCCCTTCAGGCAAAACAATAAGCTATCCATCTTGTTTTCTATTGTTCTCCCAGTACATTCTCCAGTGTCTGGCATGGTGTTAAATACATATTTGCCAAGCAAATGAATAATGGACAAAGGAAGAATGAATGAACGAAGATGATTTGAATATATCAGTGTTTTCCAAACTATAGTTAATAAACTCTTGCTCCTAAGGGCTCCTAAGGGAAAAGAGGAAGTCAATATTTAGAAAACACTGGGTTAAACAAAGTTAGCCAGCTTTATTTGTCGCAGGACTTCTCAGAGCATTTGAAATGCTAATGTGCATGTAACCTCAAAGGGAAGGCGAATGTAGTATATAGTGTTACCCAGAACCATTGACCACAGCTCTTTTTGTCAGGAGAGCGTTTCATAAGACCCATATTCTGAAGACAATATGGTGGTCAATGGTCCAAAAGACAGAGAAAAGGGGAAGTGTGTTGTCTGAAGAGTTGTTTATTTTTTAAAAAGTAGCTTAAGAATAAGTGGGGTCGTAGAAGGCAAGAGAATAATTGCAACATGGTGTCCAATCCGACAGAGGGCTCAGAGGTCTAGAAAGACTTCATATACAGAACAGTAATGCTGGTGGGTTTTTAATGGCAGTCCCCTAGATTATTAATAAATTTTGTAGTATTTCCAACTTTTAAATGAAAGAAAGAAGTCATGCCCATAAATGACCACGTGGCCAGATAAGCTCTCTCTGACTGGATACTAGCTGTGTCTCTTTCTGCTGCACAATTTAGATCAGGACGGATCTGGAGGATATTACCCTAAGTGAAGTCAGTCGGACGGAGAGAGACAAATACAGTACGATTTCCCTTACGTGTGGAATCTAACAAACAGAACAAACGAAAGCCAACCAAGGACAGGAACAGAGTCACAAATACAGAGAACAGACTGGTGGGTGGGTGGGGGGATGGGTGAGATAGGTGAAGGGGATTAAGAGGTACAAACTTCCAATTACAAAATATGCAAGTCACTGGGATGAAAATACGGCACAAGGAACATAGTCGGTAATGCTGTACTGATGTTGTATGGAGGCAGATGGTAATTATACTTAAACTGCGGTGACTGCTGAGTAACGCATACAGTCTTCAAATCACCGTTGTACCCCTGAAGCCAATATAACATTGTATGTCAACGATATGTCAATAATAAAAAAAAAAAATTTAAGACATCCTGAATAACCCAACACCTTACTCCAGCTTCTCAAGTATAACCTGAAGAAACATAACTATTGCTGTTTTCTTCTGTGATGACACAAGTTGTCTAGCGATTCTCATATCAGTTAATGCCTACCGCGTTAGGTTCTGCAGAAGAATGACAAAAAGGCATGATAAAGAAAAAGACATGGAAAAACAATTTTTTTTTCAATTTTCGAATGATTGATGAATTGAATTAATGACTGGGGGACTCAAAATAGAAGTAATTAGAAAATACCTTTTTCAACGTTTATTTTTTTGGGGACAGAGAGAGACAGAGCATGAATGGGGGAGGGGCAGAGAGAGAGGGAGACACAGAATCGGAAGCAGACTCCAGGATCCGAGCCATCAGCCCAGAGCCTGACGCGGGGCTCGAACTCATGGACCGCGAGATCGTGACCTGGCTGAAGTCGGACGCTTAACCGACTGCGCCACCCAGGCGCCCCGAAAATACCTTTTTTAAATTTTTTGTAAGTTTATTAAAAATTTTTTTAATGCTTATTTTTTGAGAGACCGAGAGAGAGAGAGACAGAGAGCAAGCAGGGGAGGGGCAGAGAGAGGGGGAGACACAGAATCCGAAGCAGGCTCCAGGCCCCGAGCTGTCGGCACAGAGCCCAACTCGGGGCTCAAACCCACGAACCGTGAAATCATGACCTGAGCCGAAGTCGGTCGCTTAGCTGACTGAGCCACCCAGGCACCTCTAGAAAATTCCTTTAAAAGCACAAACCTGGGAGCCACACACACCGGGGTTTATATCCTGATTCTAGAGCCTACCTGTTGTATGACCTTTAGGAAAACAGACATACATGCACATTGCCAGGAGCCATGGTGCGCACTCTTCTTACGTTAATTCATTCAACCCACACGATGGCCCTAAGGAAAGGATGAGGCTCTGAAAAAGTTTAAGCAGATTAAACATGTAGCAAGTGACAGAGTCAGATTCAAACTCTAAGCTATTTAATGGCAAAGCCAGTTACTTTCCACCAGTCTGGAGACTTTATGACGACAGAAATTACGTCTGCTTTGTTTATATGTTTGTGTGTCCAGACTCTGGCACATAGCAAGCTGTTAATAACTATTTGTTAAATGACCAGATGAATATAGGAATATGGAAGTTACTGAACAAATTCTCATGCTGTTTTCAGTATACTTTCTCGTTTTGAGCCTTAATTTTTTTTTTTCTTCTGTTGGCTCATTGTAGGTGCTCAGAGCCGGAGCTCAATGGCTCAGCAGTCTTAGGGATAGATAGTTCTGCGTCCTTCGTCAAAATAGATCTCTTGCTCCAGGATATTTGGCCATTAGTGGCAACAATAATTGTGACAGTTGAGAACATTGAGGGTAAAGTGAGAGCTGATAGACTGAATCGTTTGAAACAACTCCTTAGGACTGTGACATTAGCATAAAGGCTTAAAGCGTAGCTCTACAAAGTATGGGTTGAAGGGAGCGTGTCTAAACGGAAGGAAGTGTGACTATAAAAAGAAAGGGGTGTACTCCAGCCAGCTCTTAAGGCCTTGGGAGCAAACGCCATCATAACGGTTGGGATCGGGTTTCTGGTGATGGTGTTGGTGACAAACAGTATCTGAGATGTGTCTACTCCGTGTCAGTCTTGATGCTAAGTACTTAACAGAACCTCATTTATCCTGACGATCATCCTGCAACCCGGTCATTATTTTTATCGCCTTTTTAGCCACGTGGGCTCCGTGAAGGTCACACAGCTAAATGATAAGGTCACTTTAAACCCTGGTCCTCCCCGACTTCAGGGCCTGAGCTCTGAAGCCTACGTTTCCGTGCTTTAGGAGACTGTCATGGAGGCCATATTTGTTTTCCAATTAGGTTTTGTTGTGTTTTCAACACCTCCATTTCACTGACATGGGTCAGGAATTCAGGAAGGGCTCTGCTGGGTGATTCTGGCTCTAGTCCCTGGTGAGGTTGCGGTCAGACAGTGACTATGAGGGGATGGGGTTCCAGCATCTGAGAACTCTCTCTACGGCGTCTCCACTTGGGCCACGTTGGGCTTCCTCCTAGGATGGCAGGCGCAGTGAGGTGAATTGCTTACCTGCCAGCTGTCTGCTTCGAGAGTAAATATTCTAACTAGTAAGGCAACCCTAGCCTAGTCTCTCTGGCCCCACAGGATTACTTCTGCCACGCTGATGGCAAGAGGGCTCCAAGCCGCCCCTGACTCAGATTCTCAGGAAGAGGAAGTAGACTCCACCCCCCGGGGCCAGGAAGTGGGAAGGTTCTAAAGAGTAGGTGGCATGGGAAATACAGCTGTGTCCAACTTTGGAAACTGTTAGCCGCAAGGTGAAGGCTTGGGGATGGGTGGGGACGGGCTAAGAGGGAAGACACACGTGCCGGAGGCCTCACTTAGCTGATGCCAAGGAACTTCATACAGGGGGCTGGGGGGGCGTTGTAATCTCTTTCCATTTTAGACCTGAGGAAATGGCAACTCACAAACATACCTGGCCAACGTCATTCAGCAGCTGCTGTTCCCCGGGCCACCTGACAGACGCTTTTACACACATCACGCGCGACTTGCCCCCGATGTATTAGTCTCAGCGTCGCACACGAGAAGAAACAGAGGCTAACTAGGTTGTTCCCGGGGAGCAGGTAGCCGAACCCGAATTCAATCCCAGGTGTCTCCCTCCTGGGCAGTCCACCTTTTAAAACCTCATTCGTTTGCCCCGTTCGATGGTCCGCTGTGTATCTCCTCTCCCTTCCTGTGTCGTTCTTGGGTCTCAGCCCCTTTTGTAACGTCCACTTGGTGCTTTGGAGAGAATTAAAGGAAACAACACAACCACCTGCCCTCTGGGAAACTGCCCTTTTTCTGTTGTTCTCCCGAAGCTCTCATACAGACATTGTGCTGAGCTGGCCAGAAGGCAATTTGAAAAATGGCTCGGGAGACGGACGGTCGCATTGACTTGGCAGAGAGTGAGGTATTAACCGCTCGGTGCTAGATTTTGCCAGAGGCCTCAGATCTTTTTCCTGTCAGGCTCTGCCTTCCTTCTGGGAAGCTCCGTGGGAAGCAGCCCCCTTTGCTCTGAACAAGAATCCTTTGACCTCATATCTTTCTTGTTTATGGTATTCTAAGAGAGGGCAGAAACAGGCTGGTCTAAGTTTAGCAACCTGGGGAGCTTAATATGGCTTTGGCAGGAAGATCTCGACACAAAGTGTCTTAGTCAGCTGGCCAAGAATAGTAAGGGATAAAATCAACTCATTTTGTGTTTTTATTATTATTATTATATATATTTTTTTGGCCATCATGTCTCTTTATCTTATTTTGTTCTATTTTCATTCTAGTAGTTAACATTCAGGGCTCGGTTGGTTTCAGGCGTACAGGAACTGATTCAACACCTTCCGCACATCCTCCGGGGCTCGTCATGACGAGCTACAACTCAACACCCCTAAAAAAAACAAACAATCCGATGAAACGTTAAACTCGTGTGAACACAAGTGAGAAACGGAAAGGGCGGGGGGAGAAAAAGGGAGGCGGGAGGGAGGATGAAGGAAGTGAGGAAGAGAGGAAAGAGAGATGGAAAAGGAAAGAAGGGAGGGAGGCAGCAGAGGTTGGGGAGGTCAGTCTGCTCGTGGCCTGAATGCGTGCCAACAGCAAGTTGAGTAGAAAGAAGGTAAGCCAGGTCGGTCACAGTCTCACGGTTCGTGCGTTCGAGCCCCGCGTCGGGCTCTGTGCTGACAGCTCGGAGTCTGGAGCCTGCTTCAGTTTCTGTGTCTCCCTCTCTCTCTCTCTCTGCCCCTCTCCCACTCATACTCTGTCTCTCTCTCTCAAAAATAAACATTAAAAAAAATTTTTTTTAAAGAATAAACATTTCCATTAATTGACACAGTCATTAGCCGACCGTGGACATGATCTCCTGTAGCGCCCACAACAACCCCCAGTATCCACGGCTGCTTTTTACAGATAAGGAAACTGAGGCTCACAGTACCTTACCCTGCAGAGGCAGCCCTACTCTGTGCAGTGTGTTGTAAATCCAACGGGCGGTGGCAAGGGCCGACCCCTGGGGGGCATGGAGAACACTGCCCGGATTGAGTCCAAGAGCGAGTTAAATTTTTGCAAGACTCCGTCTGTCTTCCAGCCCCGGGCCAGGCGTCCTAGCACAACCCTCCTCCAAGTCTCAGGCTGTCCCAGGCTCCAGACTCTCCAGAAACTGCATCAGTAATAGCTTTTCTGGTGACACTCAGGCCATTATGCTGTTTATGTGGGTGGAAATATGTATTTATTATTTGAAGCATTAAGTGTATTTTCTCTTCATTTCACTTAAACGAGAATTTATTAATCCCTGACCACATGCGCCGCCATTTATTTAGTGGTGCCGTGGAAACAAAGTAGAGAGAACAATGAATAAGCCTGAGCAGCTGACAATGGAATGGGGAAACGGCCCATCGCACCGGACCCCCCTGGGCACCCGTGAGCAAGCCATTCTCTGGTCCCTCCGTGTTTCTTTCTCAGTTAGACTTGATTTTTTTTAGAGCAGTTTTAGGTTCACAGCAAAATTGAGCAGAAAGTACAGAGAGTTCCCATATATGCCCCACACCCGACACCCACAGCCCTCCTCCTTATCAGCATCGGGCACCAGAGGGTTAGTTCCATGTGTTTCAAGGGATGAATCACCACTGACCTGTTACTACAATAGCTACATTGACTCATCAGTATCACCCAAAGCCCCAGTTCCCATAAGGGTTCACTCCCCGTGGTGGACAAATGTATGATAACACGTATCCACCATTAGAGTATTACACAGACTAGTTTCACTGCCCTAAAAATCTCTCTGTGCTCCATCTGTGTGACATCTATTCTGTCACACACACACACACACACACACACACACACACACACCTCCCCAGCCCCTGACAACTACTGACGTTTTTTTTACTCTCTGCATGCTTTACCCTTTCCAAACTGTCATAGAGTTGGACTCCTGCAGGATAGAGCCTTTTCAGGTTGGCTTCTTTGACTTAGTAAGAGACGTGTAAGTTTCCTCCGTTTCTTTTCGTGGCTTCAGAGCTCACTTCTTAGGGCTAAATAACTGTCTGTTGTCTGGACGTACCAAGTTGACTTATCCGCACACTTCCCAAAGGACATCTTGGTGGCTTTTAAATTCTGGCAGTTGTGAATACACCTGCTGTAAACATCCAAGTGCAGGTTTTGGTGGAAACAAAAGCTTTCGATCCATCTGTCAAGAGTTTATTTGGTAAGAAACCCCCTACCTGTCTCCCGAAAGGGCTGCAATGCTTTGTATCCCCACCAGCAACGAATTCCGTGGCTCTGTGGCTCCAATCCTCACCACCCCCTGGTGCTGGTGCTTCCGCTTTTTAAAGCCCCACTAAACTGAACTACGTGGAAATGACTGGAAAGCCAAAAGTAGAGCCAAAAATGATTCTGAGCAACAAAACTCAGCATCCCATCCAGGCATGTCCGTGTGGCCGGGTTTCTCAACCCTTCCCGAAAGCTACTATATTCGTGTTCTGTACAAAATACCATTAAGGTAGGCTTTCTGTTTTCCCAGCCCATGAAGAATCGGAAGCATTAGGGGCACCTGGGTGGCTCAGTCGGTTAAGTGTCTGACTTTGGCTCACGTCATGATCTCACGGTTTGTGAGTTCCAGCCCCACATTGGGCTCTGTGCTGACAGTTCAGAGCCTGCTTTCGACTTTCTCTCCCTCTTGCTCTCTCTCACAAAAATAAATGAAGACACTTAAAAAAACACAAGATACATGCATTAGCCTGTTAACAAATGAGTTAACAAGCGAGTACGTGATCCTGCATTCTTTAGGGGCATAACCGCACATCAACTTTTCATAAGTGGTGTTTACAAGAATGACCCTAAAATGTTACATGCACCCTGACATTTATAGCAGCATTATCAACAATAACCAAATTGTGGAAAGAGCCCAAATGCCCATCGACTGATGAATGGATAAAGAAGATGTGGTATATATATACACGTACATACACACACACACACACACACACACACACACACACACTGGTATATTATTCGGCCATAAAAAAGAATGAAATCTTGCCATTTGCAGCAACATGGATGGAGCTAGAGAGTGTTGCTCATGCTAAGTGACATGAGTCAGTCAAAGAAAGACAAATATCATATGATTTCACTCAAACGTGGAATTTAAGATTACAAAGCAAATGAACATAGGGTGTCAAAAAGAGAGAGGCACACCATAAAACAAACTTTTTTTTCTAAAATTTTTTTTGATGTTTATTTATTTTTGAGAGAGACAGAGACAAAATGCACGTGGGTTAGGGGCAGAGAGAGAGAGGGAGACACAGAAGCAGGCTCCGAGCTGTCAGCACAGAGCCCGACACGGGACTTGAACTCATGAGCCATGAGATCATGACCCGAGTCGAAGTTGGGCACTTAACCGAGCCACCCGGGTGCTCCACAAGCTCTTAACCATAGAAAACAAACTGATGGTTACCAGAGGGGAGGTGGGGGGGGGAGGGGAGGGGAGGGGATAGGTTAAATAGGCAATGGGTGTTAAGGAGGGCACTTGTGATGAGCACCGGGGGCTGTAGGTAAGTGTTGAAGCCCTAAATTTTACACCTGAAACTAATATTACACTCTATGTTAACTAACTGGAATTTAAGTAAAAACTTGGGGGGAAAAAGAATACCTTAAAACACCTGTTGAAAGACTGGAAATGCTATTCAAGGTGCCGCAGTTTTGAAAAATTGAGAAGTCCCTATCGTGCAGCTTTCTCGTTGAAATTAAATGAAATGTCTGTAAAATGCTTACTATGGTGTAGGGTACTTAGTGGTACTAATAAATCTTGGCTCCTCCTGTGCAATGATGATGGTGGCGGCAATGACGGTGACGATATACCAAGCGGTTAGACAATTAGAAGGTGGGGCAGAGGTGGATGGAAAGGGAAGGGTATTGGAATGCCCCAGGCATTTATTGAGATGCTACTATATCCCAAAGTGAAATCAAAGGCAAGCATCATGTGGTTCCCCCCCTTAAGGAAATGCCTGTCCAGCGTGTCATGTAATTACAACAGAATTGTGATAAATGGTATGGACATCTATTTGTAAGCGTGGTGTAGACGACCTAGGTGAGGGGGCTGTTAATTTGGACTACAGGGTTAAGAAACCCTACGGTAAATACTGCAGCTAGGCTCACAGGATTTTTCTGCCTGCGAAGAGGCAGGCATTTTCAGAAAGGACGTTCCAGGCAGAGGGAACAGACTAACCAGAGGCAGGTTGTCATGGAAATCATGAATGTAGACCAAGGTAAAAATCAAAGAAAGTGTAGCCAGGAGATGGGCCAGAGAGTTCCCTGAAGGCCAGTTTATGATTGCCTATGGATCTTGTTTGAAAGGCGTCAGCTTGCTCTGAAAGGTTTACAGCTGAGAAGCAACGGGGTTAGATGTCTGCTTTTACCGTGTACTCACACTGAAGGCAGGATAGAGAGTCAACATGAATGGCTGGAGAGGGGAGGCAGGGAGCCCAGGCCGGGGTTCCTGGGATCATCTGGGATAGAGCAGAGGTCCCGGAACTGCAGAAGAGGTGACCGGGAGACCCGGTAAGACCGAGTGGTCTGTTGGAGGGGTTCCCAGGGGCAGAGGGAGACGTAGAAAGTGAAAACACGAGGGGCACCTGGGTGGCTCAGTAGGTTGGGCAACGGGCTTCGCTGGGGTCACGATCTCGCGGTTTGCGAGTTCGAGCCCCGCGTCGGGCTCTGTGCTGACGGCCCGGAGCCTGGAGCTTGCTTCGGGTTCTGTGTCTCCCCTTCCCCCTGCCCCTCCCCTGCTGACGCTGTGTGTCTCTCAATATATAAACGTTAAGAAAAAAAAAAAAACACAACTGCAAACATGATTCTGAGGTTCCTAACTCGGGCAACTGGGGCTACCCAGTGAAGGAATGTTTCATAAACCTGAGATTTCTTTCTTTTTTTTTTTTTTTTCAACGTTTATTTATTTTTGGGACAGAGAGAGACAGAGCATGAACGGGGGAGGGGCAGAGAGAGAGGGAGACACAGAATCGGAAACAGGCTCCAGGCTCTGAGCCATCAGCCCAGAGCCCAACGCGGGGCTCGAACTCACGGACCGCGAGATCGTGACCTGGCTGAAGTCGGACGCTCAACCGACTGCGCCACCCAGGCGCCCCCTGAGATTTATTTCTTAATCTTCGCTATCCTCTGGTGGCATGAAAGAAGCTGAACCTTTCAAACCATTTCAGTCCCGAGCTCATTTGATCTTTTCTTGCTCCATCCAAGAGAACACTGCTTGATTTATGCCGTAAGGCCAGCACCAAATGAATGTAACTCATCTTTCTAAACGTTTCAAGTAGGGATAAGCAAATGCGTCCTCAGAAGAACAAATTCCAAGCCCCGAGTGACCAAATAGGTTCTCAGGTGGCACCATCCAATGTAGCCACTGGCCACATGTGGCTATTGAGAACCTGACATGTGGCTACTACCCCCCAGCGGAGATGTGATGTAGGTGTTACATACATATAATTCATACCAGGTTTCAGAGATTGAGTATGAAGAAAAGAATAAAAAATAATTTGTGGATAATTTTACATTGACTACATGTTGCAATGACATTTTGGATATATTGGATTAAATGAAATAAACATACTGCCAAAATTAATTTCACCAGCCATTTAGTTGTAGTTCTGTTTTTTAAAAATTTTTTTTAACGTTTTATTTATTTTTGAGACAGGGAGAGACAGAGCATGAATGGGGGAGGGTCAGAGAGAGAGGGAGACACAGAATCTGAAACAGGCTCCAGGCTCTGAGCCGTCAGCACAGAGCCCGACGCGGGGCTCGAACTCACGGATTGTGAGATCGTGACCTGAGCCGAAGTCGGCCGCTTAACCGACTGAGCCACCCAGGTGCCCCAGTTCTAAGTTTTTTAAAGGATAGGTTTTTAAACGTTTATTTCTGAGAGAGTATGAGTGGGGGAGGGGCACAGGGGGAGGGAGACAGAGGGTCCCAAACCCGCTCTTCACTGTCAGCATGGAGCCCGTTGCAGGACTCGAACCCAGAAAGCATGAGATCATGACTTGAGCCAAAATCGAGAGTTGGAGGCTCCGCTGACTGAGCCACCCAGGTGCCCCTCACCAGTCTTTTAATGCAACAACTAGACAATTTTATTTCATTTTATGTGTTAAAAATGTTTATTTTGAGGGGCGCCTGGGTGGCGCAGTCGGTTAAGCGTCCGACTTCAGCCAGGTCACGATCTCGCAGTCCGTGAGTTCGAGCCCCGCGTCAGGCTCTGGGCTGATGGCTCAGAGCCTGGAGCCTGTTTCCCATTCTGTGTCTCCCTCTCTCTCTGCCCCTCCCCCGTTCATGCTCTGTCTCTCTCTGTCCCAAAAATAAATAAACGTTGAAAAAAAAATTAAAAAAAAAAATGTTTGAGAGAGAGAGAGAGAGAGCAGGGGAGGAGCAGAGAGAGGGAGACAGAGAATCCAAAGCGGGCTCTATGCTGACAACACGGAACGGGGCTCAATTTCACCAGCCAAAGTCTGACGCTTAACCGACTGAGCCACCCAGGCACCCCTAGACCGTTCTAAAACACATATGTGGCTCCCCTCATATTTCCATTGAATAGTGCGGGTCTGGGAAATTCAATTTTTGTGGTGTCAATATTTAATGACTATATACAGACCAAGGGTGTATTTTGTATTGTGGCTTTTCTCCCCATTATTGAGGAGGGCCTCATCACCTGATGCTTCCTATTCTCTTACTGTGTAGTTACCTTAGCAACTGTGGCAACATTAATTATATTTACGATACCTAGAGGGGCTGAAGTAAACAGACATCAGTCTGTCACTGGGGTTTACACATTTATATTTTTTTCACATGTGTCTGGGTCTTTGCAAAACCATGCATGGAGAGTCGGAAGGCTGGCCTGTAATCCCTGCCTGTGTCACTGGCTTTTTGGGGTCTGCGTAAGGAGAGTAAAAATGATCCCGGGGTGCCTGGGGGCGCTCAGTCGGCTGAACGTCCGACTTCGGCTCAGGTCATGATCTCATGGTCTGTGGGTTCGAGCCCCGCGTCGGACTCGGTGCTGACAGCTGGGGAGCCTGGAGCCTGCTTCGGGTTCTGTGTCTCCCTCTCTCTCTGCCCCTCCCCCTGCTCACGCTCCGTCTCTCCCTCTCTCTCAAAACTAAATAAACATAAAAATAAAAATAATGATCCCGTGCCCACTTCAGAGAGATATGTGGAGAGACGCTTACAACGGACTTTGGAAGCTATCCTTAGGACACAGTATCAGTCTCGTGTCAGCACAGCTTTATATAGTAGTGGTATCTAATGTTACGCCCAACGCTGGAGGTAGAAAGGAACGGCAGGGTAGTTTCCTCTGGGGGCTATAGGCCGGGTGCAGAAGGGAGCAAGGAGGTCAGAGCAGGACAGACCAAAAGAGGGTGATCAGGGCTAGTATTTGTTCCGGTAGACTTCAACGGTCCTTTTCAGGTACTTCCCACATTCAGCAACAAGCCTCCACTGGCTGGGAGAAGACCGTGAACCCAGAGCCCAGCCCCCTCCTCCTACAGCTCAGCCTGGCTTTGATATGGACAAAGCACACAGGTTGCAGTTTTTTTTATGTTGGATTATCATGTTTCACGATGCTTTCAGTGTTCCACTCGTTTACACCGTCCGAGTTTCTCAAAGAGCCTCTCATTCGCGGGTCGATTCTACCGTCTAACATGCTGCCCCCTCCATGAATATCACAGAAATGACGGACGCCGAGAAAGGGAAATTGGAACGGACTGGGATGATTCTTATCACCTTCGCCCCAGACAGTGCTGGCTTCAAAATATCCAGGGAGGTTTGCCTTCAGGGTTTCAGTTTGGTGGAAAGTAGGGGGTAAGAGAGTTGGCTTTTAAAAGGTATTTGCATAGCAAGCATGTGGCTTTCGGTGGTGCAGTGTTAGGCTTATCTGAGGAGGCTGGGGGAGGGTTTATGGTGATCAAGGTCAGGTGGGGAGAGGGGAGTTGGCTGATGACCCCTCAACCCAATTTACCCCTTTGACATTTCAGGGAACTTAAGATTTGTGGCAAAAGTAGTAACCACTCCAGGTTTCAGCGCTCCTTCGTTCAGGTGTTACAGATCTCAGCCCTCTATCATTCAGCGATGTGGCTCATCCGGAGCCGCCCTGAAAGAAAATCAAGGAAGCTGCTACACTTACATCTTAAGATGTTACATCTTAAGCCATCTCTGCTAACTCGGCATTGGCATTTAGGAGGTCCTCTACCCAAAAGTATCAAACCAAGGGGAAATACAAATACACTGCAAACATGTAGCACTCCCCTCTGCCCAACCTGAAGTCTCAAAAAAGAACTGTCAGCCGAGTTTCCAAGGTCTCCCCCTCTCTGCCTCTCCCTTCACTCCAGGGGGAGGGGGAGGGGGGAGGCCTGTGGAGGGAGGGGCGGGGACTGTGGTTTTCTGATCCGAACTCCCAACAGCACAGTTTGAATTATATAATGGAGCTGCTGTGAGTCAGGTGACAGGCTCACTGAGTAATTCCCTGCAGAAGGAGACAAACTGCATGTTAAAAAGCTCAACAAATACTAAAAAAGAAAATAATAATAAATAAATAATAAATTAAAAAACAAACAAACAAACAAACATAAAAAACTCCGGCCGTGAGTTCCAGACTGGCAAGCGGCAGTTTTCTCTGAATTTTCTCCAAGCCGAAACCGCTGGGCTGGCTGTCCGGGTCCGGAGGCTCCCAGAGGCTGCCTCGGAGGGCCAAGTGCAGGTCGGGGGGTCTGGTTGGGTTACTTTCTGTTTCATTTCGAAATGTTCCCTGCCTCTGAAATTGGTTGCCTCCAATGTCAAGGAAAACGCCTGGCTCCTTGGAGACTTCAGCCAGACTTTTAAGAACTGGGGCTTTGTGAAGGTAAGAGACATCAGAGTCCTGCCAGCCCCCCCCCGGGGGGCGCCGCCCGGCAGTGGCCTGGGTGCCAGCAGGGAAAGCCAGGAGGAGTCTGCCAACTTGTTCTGGGATCTGGATGAGGCTGGAGAAACCTTGTGTGGAAGGGTTTTAAGGTTACACGGGTGGCCACCCAGTCCATGGTGAGTGGGATCGGTCCCTCAGCTCCCGTGGGCTCCCTTCCAGCCCCCATCCCGCGTTATGGAGGAGATTGTCAGCAGTCAGGGACTTGGCACGGGCTGGCCCGGGGCCGGGAAGGAAGGCGAAGGAGCCGCCTGGCACTGAAAGCCTTGCCTGGGTGTGTGTAGCATGTGTATTTCAGACCCGGAGGCTTCCCACTGTTGCTTAGTCCAAGAAAGCACAGCTATTAGCCAGAAAACAGACCCGGAGGGGAGGATACTTGCGTGAGCAAAGAGCTTGGGAGCACCCGTAAGGTAGGCTTTTGAGTCTTAAGTAATTTTCATTGCTTTTTGTGTGTTTGTTAGTTGGGTTTTGCATTCGGTTTTTTGTGTGTGTGGTTGGGTTTAGGGAATTTTCCCCTTTTGGAGCTGCCAGCGTGGATCGATTTGGTTTTTCAGTCTTCGGAGCCGGTTCACGGGATGTCTTGGAACCCACTGGCGGAGCTGTGGATGCCTGGAAGTCAGAAGACTCTGATGGGAAACGAGGGATGTTTTTCAGATCAGGGGGATTCACTTGCAAATCTCACTGCGGTAGAGACTTGCTGGGCGCCCGCTGAGGCAGGCAGCACTTAGGAACCTCAGGAAGTTTCCGACTTAAAGAGACAGGAGAGGAAAAATCGCATCAAGCAGTTGTTACTCTGGGGGAGGTGGGCCCCGGGGAGAAGTTGTGGATGACAAAAGAGAAAGCGGACCGGACCGGGGAATAAAAAGAAGGAAAAAGAAAGGTTTGGTTAGACCCCATTTCAGGCTGTGGCATTTTGAGGTTTGAGGCGTGGGGATAAAAATCAATATGGGAACGGATCACAGCTTGCTGGGCATGAACGAGAACGGCCACCATGGGTTCTTTTTCTCACGGATTCTTAGAGAACTCGGGAAATAGGCAAGGCGGCAGTTTTGAGGGGTTCCTTTTGAATTGCGGTTCTTTTTTGGCCACACTGAGGTGCTCTAAACACAATACGGTGATGTTCAAGCCAAAGGGAACATGTGTTCAGAATGATGTCTCGTGAAGAGATATTCAGGTTTTTGGCCGCCTCTTACCCTTTTGCAACCTCACTCCTTGGCTGGGGCAAATTCTATGAGCCAAACGTGTCCAATATAAACAACTCTTTGGAGGGGCACAAGGATCACCATGAGAGAGTATTCGGATATCACAAAAAGAAATGATCCTCACTCAGTGATTCTTTGAGATCACCAGCACATTTGGGGATCGAAAAGATTCCATTTAGCACAACTAAATGATGACCACAGAGCCAAACGGGATAACGTGGTGAGGTTTCTGATTAATGCCCATGTGTGAAATACAGATAGCGTAATATCACAAATATTCATAACACGAGAGAACAGTTCATGGATCCCCCTTTGCAGGCCTTGGCAGTCCCTCCAGAAAGCATCGCTTAAATAATTAATGACAGCACACGGAGCGCCTTTTATGCAGATTTCCACCCCTCGAAAACGGATGCATTTCTACATTTCCATAATATACTGAGGACCGAGATTCATGAGGGTGACCTCTGGACACCATATGATCCACCAGTGCCTTTGAGATCACAGAAGATAACACGGTGCCCTGACTAGTTTTACTGTTGAGTGCCTTGCCTTGTACTCTGTAATTCACTCAAATTTGGTCATCTGCCTAAATCATGGTGCCCACATTTTCCACCCCAAGAACCAGGACTTGTGGTTGCACAAAGGATTTTTGTGTTACTTTCAGGGTGAGGCACAGTCTGGGAAATGCAGTTTGGACACCAAGATAATAAGTTTGGATGTCCGCTTCTGGGACAGTTCGGTAGCTCATGTGACAGCTGATCAGAAGAGGCCAGATAGGAAGGGGAAAATCTGGTCCCCGTAGAAATGTGGAGACTTTGTTTAAAAGCATAAGCCTTCTGTGTTCACACTGACTTGGGCTTCGTTTCCAACTCTTCTACCTATTCAGTGAGTGACCTTGGGCAAGCTTCCTGACCTTTCTAAGCCTCGGTTTTTCCCTCTGTAAAATCGGATATTAATAGTAGTTAACTCACAGGTTGTATGGGAAGTGAATAAAGTGATACATAAGGAAAACGGCACATAGCACAATGTTTGGCATAAGTAGCATCGAGTAAACAGTACCTGATATTATTATGGTTATGATTTGTGACTTTTAGTGACCACTGTTGTTATTGCTATGATTTGTGATATTTTTAGTGACCACAAAACAGTTGAGAAACCAGTTCATGGTTTTCCTTTTAATATCCCAGAGAGGAGGGAATAAATAATGTTGTGCAACTTTACAACAACGTTTGGGATCCTCAGAATGTTCTGGAATGAAGCTGTTAGCATGTCTGTTCCTTTTCGTGAATCATTGTCCCCACATTTTGCACAGAAGAGTCTATTGAACTCGTTGAAGCCACACAGGACATCGGTGGCAGGGTGGCAGCACCGGGGGTGGGGGGGTGGGTGGATATCTGTCCCCAGGCTCCCTGAGCCCTACCTGTGGGATTGCACTGTTCCCGGTGATCCCACTGGGGACCACACCAGGGCTGGCGCCACCAAGGCAGGGTAGCCCTTGTCTCTGGAGAGCCTCGGACACTTTCCGTGGATGGAGTCCGGTGCGGCCGACTTGATTTTCCTCACTTCAGCTTGCTGTTAGTTACGCTGTGTCATTTTTTTTTTTCTCCAGAATTGCTGGTCTTAGAGCCCCTAAAGGTGTTTACCCACGTGGCCAGCTCATGCCGACGGGTGGTCGTGATCATGACCCCAGCGCTCCAGTTGGAACAGCGCAAAATTTGCGACCCTGCAGCCCCTTCTGGGCTCTTGTTTTCTCTTGCAGCCTCCCAGTGGGGGGGGGGGGATTTCATGCCTCCCATCAAGCAACCACCGATCACATGCTATAAAAGTCCAAAACCAGGGGCGCCTGGGTGGCGCAGTCGGTTAAGCGTCCAGCTTCAGCCAGGTCACGATCTCGCGGTCCGGGAGTTCGAGCCCCGCGTCGGGCTCTGGGCTGATGGCTCGGAGCCTGGAGCCTGTTTCCGATTCTGTGTCTCCCTCTCTCTCTGCCCCTGCCCCGTTCATGCTCTGTCTCTCTCTGTCCCAAAAATAAATAAACGTTGAAAAAAAAATTAAAAAAAAAATAGTAATAAAAGTCCAAAAACAGTCATATAATTAATCTAAAGGCTAACGATGTCAAAAGGCCTTTCTTTTTGCATTCCATGGGTATTCTGCTTCCTGTAGGATTCAGAATCCACAGTAATAGGGAAGGTGCTGAGACAGGGATTTCATAAAAGGTGCTCCAGGTGCTCCAGGTGCCTGGGCTCTCAAGGCAACAAAGTGAATAAAAATTCCCCCTGCTCCCCGACAAGGGCAGAGTGAAGAATGGCGTAGAGTGTCTTCTTTTAAGAAATCCACCACAAAGACAACACAAAAGTCTAAAATTAAGACAAACAGAAATGGGGGGGCACCTGGGTGGCTCAGTCGGTTAAGCATCCGACTTTGGCTCAGGGCATCATCTCGCGGTTCGTGAGTTCGAGCCCCGCATCGGGCTCTGTGCTGACAGCTCAGAGCCTGGAGCCTGCTTCAGATTTTGTGTGTGTGTGTCTCTCTCTCTGCCCCTCCCCTGCTCATTCTTTCTCTCTCTCTCTCAAAACTAAATAAACATTAAAAAAAAAAAAAAACTGAAGAGATGACCAGAACCTTCGACTATTCCCTCAACAATGTTTAGAACTTGAATGTTAGCTGGGCCTATCAAGAGGTTTTAATAACTATTTAGGATTAAAGAAAATCGACAAAAAGGAAGGAACGTGTATGTTACTAAAAAACGGGATTTTCTTCTTAGGGGTACAGAAGAAAATCACTGTGAATAATCTATAGCTAATGCATAACCTATAACTGCTGTATCCATTTGCTAGGGTGACTGTAACACAAAGGCTCAGACTGAGAGGCTTAAACAGCAGAAACTTATTATTGTCTGATGGCTCTGGAGGCAGAACTCCAAGGTGGTGGTGGTGGCAGCTTGGTTTCTCCCAAGACCTCTCTCCTTGGCTTGAATATGGCGGCCTTCTTTCTGTGCCCTCAGATGTGTGTGTGTGCGTGTGTGCGTGTGTGTGCATGTGTCCACGTGCACGCACATCCCGGGTGTCTCTTCCTCTTCTTTTTTTTTTCTAATTTTTAATGTTCTATTTTTAAGAGACATAGAGCACGAGCAGGGGAGGGGCAGAGAGAGAGACACAGAATCCGCCGCGGGCTCCAGGCCCCGAGCTGTCAGCACAGAGCCCGATGCTGGGTTCAAACCCAGGAACCACGAGCTCATGACCTGAGCTAAAATCGGATGCTTAACTGACTGAGCCACCCAGGCACCCATCTTCCTCTTCTGATAAAGACACCAGTCTGAGGGGATTAGGGCTCTGCCCATATGACCTCCTTTAACTTTGATTACCTCCCTATAGACCTTATCTCTAAATACAGTCCCATTCTGAGGGGGGGGGGGGCGTCGTCAAAGTGCCCTCAGTACTGGGGGTTAGGGCTTCATCCTGTGGATCTGGAGGGCACACAATTCAGCCCATAACCTCTATCAATTAAGAAAGCTGATTAAAAGGTATGTTCTTGTTTTAGAAATTTATTAGATCCCTAAAGGAAAATACAATCTCCAAAATCTCCATGGAGAGACATCAGGGAAAGTGGTCTGGGAGACGTGGCTCAAGGTGCAGAGGAGCTTGACTTCCTGGGGTATTTCTACTAAGAGGGGAAGCACGGAGCTTGAGTTCTGACTTCCTCCCAGGTGTTCTGTCCAAGAATTAGCAGACTGTCCCTGTCAAGGTTGCATCTCTATGGTGACAGATGTTCTTACAGAATGGATTTAATTGTTTGGAATTAGAAGCTCCTTCGAGGTCAGAAGGACTGTGGCATTTCCCTGGCTAATTTCCCACTTCCTTTCAATGTTCTGTCTCGTAAAGGAAGTCGGAGATTGGTCCTGCCATCCGGGGTCCTGCCATGGTCAGAGTGATCGTGCACGCTTCAGTCAGTCTGCAGCCCTCCCTGCTCTCAGTCAGTATGAACAGTGATATTCAGTTACACGGTTGCCTGAAATACACACACGTGTACATTTATTTACTCCTGAAACAGAATTTGTGAGTCAAGAGGCAGATGGTTTGTAAGTGATGTTTACATATCACTTTCTTGATTTTTTAACTTTTTAAATTAATTTTTTAAATGTTTATTTTTGAGAGAGAGAGAGAGAGAGAGAGAGAGAGAGAGAGTAAGAGTAAGTGGGGGAGGACAGAGAGGGAGGGAGACACAGAATCCAAAGCAGGGCTCCAGGCTCCGAGCTGTCAGCACAGAGCCCCATGCGGGGCTCAAACCCACAAACGGCAAGATCATGACCTGAGCCAAAGTCGGACGCTTAACCGACTGAGCCACCCAAGCGCCCCTACATATCACTTTCTTTTTAAATTTGAGATCATTGATTTCAGAGAAGAGAAACGAGGCCCAGCTGATGGCTGAGATGTCCCCACAAATATGGGAAGCGCAGGGGGACTGACACCTCTTCTAAAGTCACAGGCATGAAAAGGCACAGAAGAGAAAGTGGTAACAGGCGAGGAGCAGGTGATTCGCAGTGTCTGCGGCTAAGAGTGGGCGTGCTCCCTGCCTTCCTCTCGCCCCTTACCCCTCACAACCGCCCCTTTCGGGGACCATTTGCACACTCCGGGAGGGCACATCCCAACAGGAAACGTGAGGAAATCATGCAAACAAGGCATACCTAGATTTAAAAAACAAACAAGCAAACAAAAACAATGGTAGTGAAAAGTTATATTGGAAGGGACAAGGAAGCACACATTTAGTGACTCATAAAATACCCTGTTGGGTCCTTTTGCTTTAAAAAAAAAAAAAAAAGATACGCCTGCATGCCCAAGGGGAAAGGATCGGTTCCCCAAGCATCGTGACCATACCTCCTGAGTCTGCTCCTGGTGCTGTCTCGGCACAAACGAGAACACACTGAATCCTTAGTGGACGGATTTCCCCCTCTAATGGGATCCCTTTCAGAGGCAGAGGAAGGAAGGGGTCAGCAAGCTAAATGAGTCTGCCCAGCCTTCAAGCTGTTTGGGTGTGGTGTTGTCTCCATGTGGTGAGTTCTCTTGTCTGGGTTATTAGAAAGAGGCTGTTGAAACCAGGATACAATTCAGAATATGTCAGAATAAGGATTACTTAGCACTGATTTTAAGGTTCATGACTTGCCCAAAAAAGGACCTGGAGCCTGAAAAGTTATAAGGATACACAATCAGGAACAAGCCATCAGACCGCAAGAAAAAATGAGCATTGGTTCTCTTTGGCTTTCGTATAAATTAGGAACTCTCGTTTAAGTTGGTTTGTTCACATATAGAACTTCCCAAGTGAAGAATGTGGGGGTTTTTTTGTTTGTTTTTTGGTTCTTGTTTGTTTTTTGATAAAGCAAAAAAACACTACCTTGGGGTTTTTGTTGTCATCATTGTTATTGTATTTAATCGGTAAGCACTTACTGGTTACTGAGCCAAGAACCCTGTTTTGCAGGGTAAGAAAAGATGAATCAGATCTATTGTATCTAGAGAAATAAATCATGTATGTAAAAGTTTTAATAAGATACAGAACTGGCAGCTTCATGAGAACAGAAAAAAAATGGTTACTGAGGTTGAAAAGAAAAGATAATTCTAGCTAGAGAGGGCTTCGGGAATGTTTTCTGGGTTTTTTTTTTTTGTTTTATTTTTAGTGTTTATTTACTTTGAGAGAGGGAGAGAGAGGGAGGGAAGGAGGGAGAGGTAGAGAGAGAGAGGGAGAGAGAGAGAATCCCAAGCAGGTTCTGCACGGTCAGCACAGAGCCTGATGCGGGGCTCGGTCCCATAACCGTGAGATCAGGACCTTAGTTGAAATCAAGAGTCGGCCACTTAACCGACTGAGCCACCCAGGCGCCCCTAAAGATGGCTTTGGGAATGTTTTTAACCAAGGTCTTGAGGGATGAACCGGTGTATTTCAGTGCGGATGGGGAGGAGGAGAAAATTCCCAATAGAGGAGAGCTGGAGTAATTGGGAAGCAGAATGGTACCTGAGGTGGGTGAGCAGGCCCGTTTTAGGAGAGGAGCGGGCAGAAAGAAGGCGACCCGTTGTACATTCATTGGAGAGAGCTTGAATATCAAGCAGAGGATGACATGGTCGAGCTTAGAAATACACGAAGGATAGGGTGAACGGAGAGAGGGGAGTGCAACAGTCAGTTACAATGTTATTGCACGGGTGGCGAACCAAACAATGGTTGATGATGATGATGATCATACTAATAGCAAGTAGCTCTCACTTGCTGAGTGCCTAGTGGTTGCTGAACGTTTCCTTTAGATATTACTTTCTGAGCATCTTCTTTGACCCGCCCAGCAGACCTGCGAGGTAGGTGCAAATAGCCAGGCAGGTGCAAATCGACGTGATCCGCGTCATTCGCGGGTTCTGTACTTGCACATTCGCTTATTCACTCAATTTATTTGTAACCCCAATACTCGTGATGCTTTCCGTCATCCGTGGGCATGTGCAGAGCAGCACAGAAATTTTGCCCCACATGTATATTTCCAACTGAAAATCGAAGAAGGTGAGACTCTGCTCTCGTGTTTCGGCTTCATACTGTGATCAAGTGGTGTTTTCATGGTCTATTTAGTCTCATGTTGTTCATGGTGTTTTGTTTTGTTTTGCTTTTTGTTGGTTAACTCTGCTGTAAAATGGTCCCCAAGTTTGGGACGCCTGGGTGGCTCAGTCGGTTAAGCGTCCGACTTCAGCTCAGGTTGTGATCTCACACCTCGCGGTTCGTGAGTTCAAGCCCCGCGTCGGGCTCTGTGCGGACAGCTCAGAGCGTGGAACCTCCTTCGGATTCTGCGTCTCCCTCTCTCTCTGACCCTCCCCTGCTCACGCTCTGCCTCTCTCTCTCATATAAATAAACATTAAAAATTTAATAATAAAAAAGTAAAAAATAAAATGGTCCCCAAGTATAGTGCTGAAGTGTTCTCTTGTGTTCTTGAGCACAACAAGTCTGCGGTATGCTTATGGAGAAAATACGTGTTTGATGAGCTTTGTTCAGGAATGAGTTATAGTGCTGTGGGCCAAGTTCAAGGTTAATGAATCAGCAATAGATACTAAGAGGTCTTCACACAGAAACACACTTAATACAAGGTATAAATTGATCAGTTGGTGAAAACATTGTGACCAGGGGCTCGCGGGAATCTTACCATACATTTCCCCCAGGAGCAATGGTTCTGTATTCACTAATTGAGTGTTCACCCTGACTTTACAGAAGAGGGCTACTTGAATATTGAGAATCCTATAGTAATCTCCTTCGGACAGAGTTAGAGTCAACTAAGTCTGGGAGAAGGTAAGGACCTTGCTGGAGCCTAGACAGCAAGCATGAACCCAGTCTGCCAGACTGGTGTCTCATGGTGCAATGCCATCCACTTGTAATGACTTAGCAAGGGTCTGGATCAGGTGATAGCGAGGAAAAATGGAGGAAGTAGAATCAACAGGACTTGGCCACTGATTGCGTATGAAGGGCAAAGGGGAGGCAGGGGTCCAGGAGGACTCTGAAGTCAGCAGGAGGTGGTGGGTGGTTGGAAGATTGTAGGAAGGGTAAGCAGCAGGTGCAGCAGGGCTTAAGGACCGGGGTCTGAGAACAGAGGTGCCGGCTGTTATTTTCTGAGGGTTCATATAGTCCAGGTGCTACTGAGAGACTCTACCTGAGCAAGCTCACTTAATCCGTGCAAAAGTCCCGAGGCAGTGACTATGATGCTCATTTTACAGATGAGGAGAGTGAGCTCAAAGAACTAAAGCAACTTGCTTAAGGGGCACCTTGCTTATACACAGAACAGGGAATTCAAGCCCAGGCAGAGTGACCTTGGAGGTTGGAATAACAGGGCGAAGTTTTGGAGTTTGAGATCTTGGAGGAAGAGAAGCATTAATGCTAATGATACCCTGTCTCGTTCTCTAGTTTCTTGTTTTTAATTTTATTTTTTTCCAATATTTTCTCTTTGCACCACAGACGTTCCTACCTTCCTGTTTTTGTTCAAATTCTTCTGTCCCACAGGAATGTTGTTTTCTCTCCC
Organism: Prionailurus bengalensis; assembly: GCF_016509475.1. Taxonomy (NCBI): domain Eukaryota; kingdom Metazoa; phylum Chordata; class Mammalia; order Carnivora; family Felidae; genus Prionailurus; species Prionailurus bengalensis. The sequence continues at coordinate 15,951,875 of NC_057349.1, read as the reverse complement.
GTCCTTTAGGTTTCTTTTCTTTCTTTTTCTCCCCCCTCAGTGTCACAGAGGGATAGCTAAAATTATTTAATGGCTGCCGAAGTTGAGCGTGTTATGTTGGTAGGTTGTGCCGTTTCATAAAAAAGTTTGGAGATTTCAAGGTTTCCAAGAATACAATTCATGTTACTTAGCAACAATTCTCCCAATCGCTTCTGCATTTCCCATTAATAGACTTATGGTTTATTGACAGATTGCTCATTAATAGGGGAAAACACAATTATGCTATTTGTATGTTAGATTTGGATAACGCGACACAGAAGACGCGGTCCCTGCTTTGCATCTCATCTCCCAAATCGATTATCTTTGAACTTTTTTTAAAGGTATGAAGTCCCTCTTTAAGTGTCCCAAATCCAGATCCCCGAGACTTCTTTGTCTATGACCCTGAGGTATGAAGAAATTAAATATTCCCCTGATACTTAGGTATTAAGCGTTATCTCCCCAGGATTCCCAACGGTACTGTGCCTGGGAAAGGAATAGTTTCTACACGCAGAGGGGGCTTCATCAAAAAAGGGCACGAGTTGTTTGTTATATTCAAACACATTTTAATGATATATAATAGGGGGAAAAAAACCACCAGAATCCGGGGCTCCCTCCTACTTCCTGAAAAGCCCCTCCAAGATGTCCAGAAGTTGGGCAATCTTTCTGACCGCACAGAGGGGCTCTCCAGAGCTGTGCTGTTTCATCCAAACACCCCTGCCCACAGAGTTCAAATGCCGGAGGCTACAAGAATAGAGAGCTTGAATCTCTGCAGGCAAGCAGGAAAGAGTTCACCTCCAAGGGACTTTCTATTCTTTGAAATAACCCAAGTATGAAACCCTTCCTTTATGAATTAAAAAGAAACCTCTTGAACCATTCAGAAACCAGAAGAGGGAGTTGGAATGCATCTGGTAACTGTACTCTGTCCTCGTTCAGCCGCAACCCTTAGGTGACCAAAGGCTGCGTTTGTGTAGACGTCTGGTAACGGTAGGAACAAAGGCGGAGGCAAACCCGGAGAAATCTTTGTCCTCTTCTTAAACTGCTATAACGTAAAAGGGAACTGGGAAGAGCGGAGCCGTGTTTGTTTGACTCCACAAACACTCGACACCGTCTTTCAAGTATTCCGGACGGAATGAAGTCCAAGGTGCGTTTTGCCAAACCCGAGGGAAATTCGTTCACTCCATATGTTTCTGATTCATGTATAGTTTAATCATCAAAATGCTGCTTTGCAAGGACTAGTTATGTCCAAGAAACCTTTTATGAGCCATTTTAAAACATTATCTTGAAAACAGGAAGGGCTGTTTTGCCAAGAGCTAACAGATGCCTGAGCAGAGGTTCTGGATTTGGGGGGTGGGGGCAGAGCCCTGGAAATTGGAGATTTCCAAAGCCGACAGAGCCGACCTTATGATGCCTTTGGGGAATCTGCACTGTGTGCCTGTCTCCCTCGCTAGAATAATACAGTCCTTCAGGGAAGATAACCCAAGGGGAAGGTGACCACTGGCTTCTGTGATTTCCGCTCAAACTCCTTCCCTTTCTTACATTTTCATACCCTTGCACCACATTCCATTTGCTAAATGGTAATTCAGCATATAACTTCTCTACTGAAATCTTGTTAGTATCTTAGCCCTTAAAAACCCAAGGTAGAATTTCATAATCGAGCTTGGAAAATAGTAGCTTCGAAGGAGCTACTAACTTCAGGGATAGTTAAAAAAATAATAATAATAATCCCATTATTTTTGAGGGTTTTTTTTTTTAATGAACTGAAATTCCCAGAATTGAAGCCTGCTAAGTTCGTTTTTTTTTTCATTTTTGTTTTATACTTCTTCATTTTTTGATAGAGACAGAGCACAAGTGGAGGAGGGGGAGAGAGAGAGGGGGAGAGACACAGAATCCGAAGCAGGCTCCAGGCTCCGAGCTGTCAGCACAGAGCCCGACGCGGGGCTCGAACTCACAAACTGCAAGATCATGACCTGAGCCGAAGTCAGAGCTTAATCGACTGAGCCACCTAGGCACCCCTAAAGTAGCTTTTACGTAAAGTCAAGTTTATGTTGCTTTCTCTTTCATTGCTCTTCATCGGGCAGTTTGTGGTCTTTTTTTAATGTTTATTTTTGAGAGAGGGAACAAGTGGGGGGGGGGCAGGGGATCCAAAGCGGGCTCCATGCTGACAGCTGAGAGTCTGATGTGGGGCTCGAACTTGCAAACCACGAGATCATGACCTGAGCTGAAAGCAAGAGTCAGACGCTTAGCCGGCTGAGCCACCCAGGTGCCCCACTGAGGGGGGTGGGTGTTTAACGTAAGTTCCCTGATCAGCTTCACTTGGGAAATTGCTAGAAATGAAAGTTCTCTGAGCCTACCTCACATCTGCTTCGAGTGGTTCTCAAATTCCATGTACATGGGAATCATGGAGGCCCCATCCTCAGAGTTTCTGCTTCAGCAGGCCCGGGTGTGACCTGAGAACTTGTATTCCTAATAAGCCCTCCAGGCGATCTGCTCGTCCCAGGACCCCACTTGGAGAGCCACCACTCTCCACTCTTCCCAGTCCTGACCCCTGGCCTGCAGTTTAATCCCAGGGAGGTGGATACTGAAGCACAGGTGTAACTGGAGACCATCCCAGGTGCAGCTAGTGATGGTTCCTCTGAAATCCATTTCAAAGATTTCACCAGGATGCCGTCTCGAAATTCCCGTGGACCATTAATTCATCTGGTGACATGAGCTTTTTCTGTCATTGAAATGGTAAAGGACTTTTATGGCACAGATTCATGCATGAGGACTATTGGGTATATAATGGGAAAATGTCCTTGACGGGAATTGTGTAACTGACACCAATGGGCCCTACTGATCCTCAGACAAATCATGAAACCGGAACTCATTCACCAGAGAGTCCGGCTGGCCTGCTGCTCTTTGATGATCTGACAACACAAACAAAGAGCCTATGGAACCTTATATTTAAAAAAGCAGTTCACGAACGTTCAAATGTATTAGAATCACCCGGGGATCTCGCCAAATATGCAGATTTTGATTTAACAGGTATGACGTGGGGCTCAAGGGACTTCATTTCTAAGAGTCTCCCAGGTCATGCTAATAGAAACCACACTTGGAGAAGAAGCAAGGTTCTAGAATAGTGGTTCATGACCCCGGGAAGCCTTTAAAAAAATTCTAAGTCAAATCCCTACTTGGATGTAGGGATTTCTAAAGCACCGCAGGTGATCCTAACGGACAGCCGACATTGAGGAGTTCTGACCTGGAGAACTAAAAGCAATAGTTCAAGGCTGCCTCTCTCAAAACCAGGTGTCTTGCCTGAGTCTTAGGTGAGTATTCAGTTGCAATAAACTCACACTTGACTTCTCTAATAAGCATCTTAAGTGCCCATTTCTGTGTTGCTGATAAAAGAAAGAGGCAAATGCTTTCGATTCCAGATGTGCTGACTGCAGGGTTCACATTCAGCTGTGAAAATTTAGCAAACCATCGTGTACTCCCACCCCTACAAAGGTTCTCTCTGTTTACTCTTATAGGTGAGCTACAGATAGGACTGTGGGTACAACCAACATTGAGACTCAGAAGAAAAAAAAATGTTTGATATGCTCAAGGACTTAGACGCAGATTTGAGAATTCAGAATCCTGCACTTAAGATGTCATATTACTTCTTTTTTTTAATTAAAAAAATGTTTAATGTTTATTTTTGAGAGAGAGAGAAAGAGAGAGAGAGAGCAGGCAGGGGAGGGGCAGAGAGAGAGGGAGAGAGAATCCCAAGCAGGCTCCGCCCTGTCAGCACAGAGCCCAGTGTGGGGTTCGAACCCACGAACCGTGAGATCATGACCTGAGCTGAAACCCAGAGTTGGACACTTAACTAACTGAGCCGCCCAGGTGCCCCACTTCTATTTTTTTAATGTTTATTTATTTATTTTTGAGAGAGAGAGAAAGAGAGAGAGGGAGACAGAGAATCTGAAGCAGGCTCCATGCTGCCAGTGCAGAGGACATGGGGCTCTAATTCAGAGACGGTGAGATCATGACCTGAGCTGAAGCCAAAGTCGGACACTTAACCTGCTGAGCCACCCAGGCGCCCCTGTAATATTGCTTCTGGGGAACGTCTGATTCTGCTCATAACTGCACCCCAGTGGACCTTGTTGGATGAGTCACTTACAGAATGCACCCCGAAGTAGCTGCGTGTGCTGTGGTCGGGGTAATTAAATATTGTATCCCTAACCAGGAGAGAATACCTGCCAATCAGAATTAGTTCAGTTTTCACCTAGGTGAAGCTGAACTTCCCATTCTCCCAATAATTCTCCCATTCTCCCAATAATTAGCCAACAGCCGCGCTCACTTCTTAAGCTCGCTCCTACTTTTTGATAACAAAACTATGGCAAGATAGAAAATATATTCCTATTTATGCAGACCCAATTTGTCTAATAACCAGTCATTGTAGTATTTTTTTTTATTTTTGTTAATGTTTATTTATGTTTTAGAGAGAGACAGAGTGTGAGCGGGGGAGGGTCAGAGAGAGAGGGAGACACAGAATCCGAAGCAGGCTCCAGGCTCCGAGCTGTCAGCACAGAGCCCAGCGTAGGGCTCGAACCCACGAACTGCGAGATCATGTACTGAGCGGATGTTAGACACTGAACCCATCGAGCCACCCAGGAGCCCCTCCAGTTGTTTAAGTATTAAATCCCAAAGAAGGGGACTTAAGTATACAGCATATTTTAGAAGTTAAATGTAATCCACCAAAAAGCCATTCTAATCCCACCCTCTCCCCCTCCTTTTTTTGCTGGAAGTATTTATAACAGGCTGTAAAGAACTGAAATTTTGGACGCCATGTAAATATTTCCCATTTTATGCTACGGGTAGTTCATAGGCATGAATCTAAACTGACCGGAACAACCATCATTGCATAAGTTTTCTTCTTAACCATACGTCTCCATGAATTGAAACTGTGTAGCAATGGTCAGTAGCATGATCAGTAATAGAACAGACACAGCCTGGACAGTCACGATGAGATATCTCTTGTCCCTCAGGGCACTACCCTATTGGAAGCTCATCTGTGTACTTGGAGTTAACTTTGTTCTCTCCCATATCAGGGTAAGGAGCGCAAACCAGCCAGTGTGTGAGGAAACGCTTCAGGAACCCTTTTCCTTGTTTTTTCTCTAAGTTCATTTTCACCCGACACTAGCCTGGAACGCATCTCTTGGCCTCGTTACAAATCTACTTTTGTCTGAGTTCTTGTTACTACTTAGACTTCAGGCTTCCTCCCAGTCTTCGGGGTGGCCACCCTACAGCGTATATCATCCCCTACTGCCCCAAGCAGAAACTTACTGTATTAGGAAACGTTGGTTTGAAATTAATTTTACTTTTTTGTGGGTTTGTTTAATGTTTATTTATTTTTGAGAGAGAGAGAGACACAGAGTTCAAGCAGGGGAGGGGCAGAGACAGAGGGAGACACAGAATCCGAAGCAGGCTCCAGGCTCCGAGCCGTCGGCACAGAGCCCGACATGGGGCTCGAAGCCATAAAACCATGAGATCATGACTTGAGCTGAAGTTGGAGGCTTAACTGACTGAGCCATCCAGGCTCCCCGTGTTTGTTTTTTTGTTTTTTTTTTTTAATAGTTCAGTACATACCTTCTGTACAAAGGTTAAAACATGACTCAATAGAGATTTAAGAATGAGCCTTCCCAACCTACCCCAGGTGGAACTGTTTCCCGGATTACGTAGAATATTGCGTAAGTCATTCAGCCATGTTTTGTTCAGAAAGTAGTCAAGGAGGAGGAAATGCTGTATAACGCTATATATTTCTTGATATATAACACATCTGTATACACACATCCCCCCAACTATCCCTAGTAATATGTCGGTACCAAACAGACCCAGGAAATGTCTGATATTTCAGCCTTAGTTTAGCTTCTCTGAATTCAGCAAAAAAGAAGTCTGAACAAAGTGGAGACGTTTTTTAAATCCATCCTATTGATAAATAGCTAGAGTACCAGGTACCATGCAAGATCCTAAGGATACAGTGATGAATAAGATAGGTTGCAAGTGCTACTTTCTCGAGGCTTACAGGGATCGCAGATGACGAGCTATAGAATCAGGAGCCAGGAAAGCACCTGTCAAAGACTTCCGGAAAAGAGCAGAGCCTCAGCTGAGCCCTGAAGGATGCAGAGAGGCTGTTGTAGGCAGAGGGGGGTGCGCATGGATAGGGCTGGAGGCAGAAAAGTGTAAACTGTGGAAACTCGGGGAACTGAAAATAATTGCTTTGCTGTCATGGCAGGTGGGGGGATGGGCGATTGGTAAGGTGCGAGCCTGGAGAAGTAAACAGGGCCGGGAAAACAGCCCATGTATTGTGTGGTTCTACGAAGTGGCCGAAAAAGGCAGAACGCTGATCAGTGTGTGCACAGGGGGAGGGGGAGAGTAAGTAGTAATGGCAAACGGACACGTGTCTTCTTTCAGGATGGTGGAAATGTTCAAAAATTAGATTGTGGTGATGGTAATTCAACTCTGCAACTATGCTAAAATTCATTGGCCCAGGCACTTAAAATGGGTGAACGTTATGGTATGTAAATTACGTCTCAATAGAGCTAGGAGAATAAGAAGGAGATAATCCCTGCTAAGAAGTTCTGATGCTCTCCCAGTGCGGGCGGGAGGCTACTGATGATACAGATTCATGCGCCTGCCTTTTAGCAAGCTCGCTGTGGGATCCTACACAGCCCCTGCTGTGTAAGGCTCAGGTGAGGGGAACAGAACTGACCTCAGCGGAGCAACAGTCTGCTGTGTAACCAACACTGCATCGACATCTTTTGCACATGATCTCATTGAAATCCCACAACAACCTGCTGGTACGTTGACTCTGTCTGGATGGTTTATTGAAATGCAATTCTGTTACATCTGAAACGTAGACAACCACCACTTTACCGAGGAGAAAATGATGGTGCAGGGAGGTGACGTCACTTGCCCGAAAACGGACAGTAAGTGGCAGAGCCAGGATTGGAGCGCAGGAGACGTCTGATCTAAGGCTTGGTCTTTCTGTTCACCCTGCTTGTCTGAGATTGGGCGAATGGGCGTGCATGGCACAGAGTAGCTCTTCTTGGTAGATTGCCCAGCAGTAATTCTTAAACATACTTGTGTTTGTTTCCTGTTGTTGCTGTAACAAATTATCACTAATGTAGTAGTTTAAAACAATGCAAATGGATTCTTTCTGGGGGTCAGAAGGCCCCTTCTAGAGGCTCTAGGGGAGAACCCATTTTCTTTCCTCTCCAGACCACCTGCATCCCGTGGCTTGTAGCTGTCTCTTTGCCACGGGATCACAAAAACCTCTGCTTTTGTCTTCACATCTCCTTCTTCTTTGACCTGACCCTCTTGCCTCCACACAAGGACCCTTGTAATTTACATTGGTCCATCTGGATAATCCTGCATAATCTCTTTATCTCAAGACTCTTAATTAAATCACATCTGCAAAGTCCCTTCTGCTGTGTAACCTAACATATTCACAGGTGGGGGAGGGGCTAGACTGTGGACATCTTTGTTGGGGGGAGGGGGGCATTAGTCAACCTACCACATCCCTGCTCTAGAAACCTGTGTTTGAAAGGAGTCTCAGAATAAACACAGCCTTCCACATTTTGACCTTGAAGGTACACTCAAAAGCTTCTCTTTATTCATAACAACCCAAATCAAGAGTAGAATCAAATAATTCCGCTATTTGTGTCCCATTTTAAATGTCCTCCTCTTGAAACTTTAGAGGAACGCAATAAATTAAAAACTTGATGATGTGCCATTAAGAATATCATTTTCCGGGGCGCCTGGGTGGCGCAGTCGGTTAAGCGTCCGACTTCAGCCAGGTCACGATCTCACGGTCCGTGAGTTCGAAGCCCCGCGTCGGGCTCTGGGCTGATGGCTCGGAGCCTGGAGCCTGTTTCCGATTCTGTGTCTCCCTCTCTCTCTGCCCCTCCCCCGTTCATGCTCTGTCTCTCTCTGTCCCAAAAATAAATAAATGTTGAAAAAAAAATTTAAAAAAAAAGAATATCATTTTCCTTTGAAGGTATTATTATTAGTTGATAAATTGCAGGCTTGCTTTAATCTGTCAAGCCCTCAGAGAGATCTCACACCGAAGGAATGTGGAAGTTCGGACAAATGAGAGCAAATACACATGTAGAATAATATTTATATTGCTCATAAACTGTCTTGAGGCATACTTTCTCTTCTACAGTGTCATTTAAGACAATTATGTGCTTTGTAAAGCACTGTTCACATAGGCCAGTGTCTTATTTTTTAAAGGTTCTGTGGTGTCTATTTTGTTCTGGGTTTACCTCCTACAGCAACAGCTGTAAATTGTCAAAGTCAAGGCACCAAATTACAACAGAAGATGAACAAAAGCAGAGGCCATGAGGCAGCCTTGAATCTGCGGACTGAAACAGCGCAATTTAGAGAAAGACGCCTATCTATTTTTATGTAAGGGTCCAGGGCTCTGAGCGGTTATTCTTCCAAAGGTGGGAGGTTATATATATCTATATCTATATAAATGTATCTAGATGTAGAATATTCTATATATAGAATATATATAGATAGATATAGAATATATATAGATAGATATAGATATATAGCTATCGATAGAATGGTAAGAATTTGAGAGTTGGAGACAGTAGAATATTCCTTAGCTCTTAGGCAGAATGTTCTTGTACATTCTCATCTCTCATTGACCAATGATAATAATACCTTTCTCTGTTGACTCCTGTCACCTTCACAGAACATATCACTCTCTTCATTTTTTTGTTGTCTTACACTCAGTGTATCACCATGGACTTTTTTATTCCTCAGTTTGAACCCCATGGCTGACTTCTGCTAAAAGTAGTGGGTTGTGTTTTTTTGATGTTTATTTATTTTTGAGAGAGAGAGAGAGCACAAGTGCAGGAGAGGCAGAGAGAGAGAGAGGTACAGGGAATCTGAAGTGGGTTCGGTGCTGACAGCAGAAAGCCCGATGCAGGGCTCAAACTCACGAACCCTGAGATCATGACCTGAGCCAAAGTCAGACGCTTAACCGACTGAGCCACCCAGGTGCCCCTAAAAGTAGTGTTTTAATTCAAAAATGTCCTAGGCGGTTAACCAGGTTTAGTCTCCCTGCGTAGAATCTTGGGGACTCAGGGATCTTGCTCTCTGCCATTAACTAACTGCTTATGTGACCTTGGGGTCAGTCTCTCTGGATCTCCGTTTTTCCATACAAAGTACAAGCCGGTCAGGGTTGTATAACAGGCCTGTGAGCCCAGAGCATCCAGTGAATATGGGAACGACGTGTTCGATCTTGGTTTGGGGTTTCCAAGAAGCTGACCCAGAGATACAAGTGGCTTACTTGGGAGGCAGGCTCAGGAAATACTGGCAGAGGTTTGGGGAGATAAGACAGGAAAGAGAAGGAAGGTGATAAAGAGTGTATTATCAAGCCAGTTACCACTGGAGGCACCACGCCTCCATGTGATTCCAGTTTGGGGGTGTGGAAACTGGGTATTTATTCATACACTCCTCCATCATTGGTCGAATGCTGTTGGGGGGGGGGGGCGGCATTGTCTCTCCAGCAAGTCTCGCTCCTTTACTCCTACAATCAGGAAAAAAAAATAAAAAAGCTCTCTCTACAGAGTTGCAGGTGTTCCCCCTGGGCTTTCTGATTCCGGAAGTGAGTGCTAGCGGGGATATGGGCGGGATGCTGATTACATCTGCTACAATGTGTGTGAAAGGGACAGGGAAGTCTGGGAAATGAATGGTCAATTAGGAAATGAGAAAGCGGTGGTCTGATGTTTTGGTTTCTTTTAAACTTGTCAGGAGGGTTCCAGAGATTACAAGGCATTGTTCTGCACTGTTTAGCAGCGTATACATGCTACCTTCGCGGTGGGTAGAGACAAGAAAATAAATTGGCGGCTAAATGTGAAAGAAGGTTTATAAAAATCCTGACCAGAGTGAAATCCCAACCCATATGTTAGCAAATTATGGATGGCCCATGTTATTGACATAGAAGCATTCTTAAAACACCACTCTGCAAAAATCTGCAATGCAATTTTCTCTCTCTCCCCATTGTTCAGAAAACGACATTAACATGTTATTAATGCTATGACATTTTAACTAACAAAGAGTTCATCTTTAATTGCTTGGTATAGAAGGTTCAGTTTGGCCAGGAGCCTTCCCTTACGTGTTTGAGTCTTTCTTTTCATGCACAGCCAGTGTGATGTGTAGAATGGGCCTATCTATTGGTTCTACAATCACCCCATTGCTCCTTGAAAGGCTTTGGCATTCAGTTATGCTCCTAGAAATAAGTGGGGCGGGAGGAATGGGATAATTAAATTCATTTTCCCCCTTCTGAACTTTATTTCTGAGAATCCAACTTGCCAAGATCTATGAAATATAGAAGAGGCTTAGCAATCCATCACGAGGGAAGGAGGTGATGGAAGGGAAGGAGACAGTTGGCCAAGGAGCTCTAAGCGTCAATCGTTTTGCATTTCAAGACAAGAGAGCAGGATTGCTGACTTTTACATTTCCTTTGAGAGGTGGTATGCTAAGGCATATTGAGTAGTCTAAGAAAGCCAAGTGTAGGAGTAGCCCCTTCAGGAAACAGTCAAACTGGTAAAAAGTGAAACTCCTTGGGTGAATGTTAAATAAGTTGCATCTTCGAATGAGAACAGACTTCTCAGAGCATCTAAATTGATCCTGTTGTTTGACATAAGAGAAAAAAAAACCAGACCTTGAAAGGGTTCAGTCATTTTGTCTATCAGGACCACAGAGCTTATGAATTCTAGTGTCCGATGCTCTTTCTCCCTCCCCCCACCCCCCCCCGCCACCTGGCTGCATTGCCCCTCCCTCTCTCCCCCTCCCCCTTCTCACTCTCCCCTCCCTTCCTGCCCCCCAAATACGAAGTTCGTTTAAACAAGGAAACCCCTGACTTGAATGGTCACGATCAAGGATTCCGCTCTTTTACCTTATCCCTACACGTACTAGCTTCACATGCAGCCCCCCACTCCCTTCAAAAACTGGGAAGTCGCCTTTGGGTTTACGATGATGAAAACAAAACATTGAAATCTCCCAGTCAAGTAAGGTCTGCGATGATTTGTATTGTGGTTATTTGTTGAACACAGAGAGCAGAATAATCTACCGGACGGAAGTTGAATGAGCATGCCCTTAGAGGGAAAGGACAGGTTTTCACAGAAACAGTCATTTTCCGGACCTGGTCTCTATTTGGTCTCCCCTTTGAGCAGCGGACCATAGACCGTTTCATTTAAAAACAAAGGAAAAGAAAAAAGAAAAAAAGGTCTCTGTTCTCTGCCCTGCTTCCGTCAGCTCCTTTTTGCCTGGCATTCTCCGATGGGATTGTCATTTTGTCATTTAACACTCTGAACTTGTGTTGGAGTAACGTCCTGGGAGGGGTCTTTTTAAGAAACAGACGCAGAAATACATGACGGGGGAAATTCAGGAAAAACCGTGACCCTGCGAACACATTGCTTCGTTCCCCCCACCATTCCTCAGGCCTTGGCACGAGCTTGTACCCCATTTAAGCCTGATTACCTTCTCGATACATCCATCCCTATGCCCCGGTATCTGTCCATCTCAAAAAATCTCTGCCGTGCCCTGTCTGGCTGGATTTATGGCCGCATTCCTTGGCTGGTCCCCTGCCTGCCTCAGTTCCGTCTTTCACAAGCTGCGCCAGTCAGTGCTCAAAAATCTAATCATTCGCTGTATCCGCCCCCACCTGGTGGGAATCTCTGATTCCCCATCATCTTAAGGATACACCCAAAACTCCTCAGAAAGGTATCCAAGACCCCCATGGAAGCCAATCCTTGCCCCCTCAATACGTCCCATTGCCAAGCGCACCTCCACACTGCACACCGTCTACGGTCCCCGAGGTATGTTGGGTTCCCCTGCCTTCAAGCCTGTCATGTCTGCCCCTCTTCTCTAGCATCTGTCCAGCATACCCCTCTTTTTGACCGTGCCCCCAGATCATCCGCAGTGAAGCCTCCCCCAGACCCCCGATGAAAATGGCCACTTCTTCCCTGACTGCTCTCACCTTTACAGCGTCTTAAGTCCTGGGAGGCTTTATTGCTTGATGAACTTCATCCTTCCCCCTCACGAAGCTTGAGGATAGTCTTACGTGTCTTTGTATTTGCAACGCTGGGATATAGTTGTACAGAATGAGTGTTTGTTCCAAGATGCCCAGGCCATGTGAACTCTGAAATCACCCCAGCAGAATCCTGTCTCAAGGGAAACGTGTGTTTGGCAACTTTTCAGAATGAAGTAAAGGAGCTAATAACAAGAAAGGGACTCAGAATGACTCCATTCAAATTACTTTATATTTTTTTTAATGTTTGTTTATTTTTGAGAGACAGAGACAGCGTGCAAGTCGGGGAGGGGCAGGGAGAGAGGGAGACACAGAATCCGAAGCAGGCTCCAGGCTCTGAGCTGTCGGCGCAGAGCCCAACGGTGGGGCTCGAACTCACGAACCGGGAGATCATGACCGGAGCTGAAGTCGGACACTTCACCGACCGAGCCACCCAGGCGCCCCTATGATGATTCTTTCTGAAACCAAATCAAATGATAAACGTTTCTTCATCTTTTAGTTGCCAGATACGGGCTAAATAAGACAGTTGATTTGGAACTGGGTTATTTAAAACTTGCTTCTCATTCCCAGGATGGCTCAGCTCTCCAAATGTTTCCGTTATGTCTGCACACGAATGAAATCACTTTCTCAGCCAGATTCAGCAGCCACAGGTAGAGAGACAGAGTTCTCTTCACGACGTAGAGACATGTTCCATCTACTGCTCGTAAAATCGTAACCTAAGTATGATACCACGATCAGGCTGTAGATCAGGTTGTTTTGTGTCGTGGCAAAAGAAAGGTGGGAGAACTCCTCCAGGCAGTTGTCAAACAGTGTGGAACGCTGGTGATTCAAAAAGCTTCCAGGAAACAAATCACAAATTGCGAGCGTGCACGCAGGCGCGGCGGATGACAGCTACTGAAAGGGTTTCTTATTTTGCCTCTTTTGCTCTCTTTGCTCCTGCTCACTCATCCCCCCCCCCCCCCGCCACACCCACCCCGGTGGCCTTAAAGTGACCAGGTTGAGAAAAGGATTCATTATCCCCCGCCCTTCACTGTTAACCCAGCCCTGGAGCATCAGGCGAGTTCCCTAGCAGGTGCTTCTGTGGTGCGCCTACAGAGGGGTAATGCTTTGTGCCTGGGGACCTCTCTGCTTGTCCTCACACTTTGCTGCTTGCTTAGAATATCCCTTTGCCCTCTTCCCCATGGCCGCCTGTCCAGGTCTCGGTGTGACCTGCCCCGGGATCACGTGCTGTTCCTCCACGTTTGGGTTTGGGTTTTTCTTATGATGCCACTCAAGGGCGTCCTTGGCTCTTGTCCTCGTTCTCATTGTCTTGCCGTTTTACCCCATAGACCCTTCCAGGGGATGTGCTCTCCTTGGGCTCCAGGACGCAGGGCCCTTGAACATCCTTAGCACCATCCAATAAGCATTGGATAGAATGCATTGAAGACTCAGGGGGTGGAATTGTGGTTGAGTTTAGGGTCCTCTATTTCTGAGTTACAAAGGGAGTGACTTCTCCGTCTGGTGGTGGTAAGGAGAGTCGGAGGAAGTGGGCAGGTTTTTAGAAACTGCAGCTGTGTTTTTTGTTTGTTTGTTTTTGTTTTTCTTTTTGCTTTAGACTCTATCTCCTAATTCTTATACAAATCCTTTTTAGTGTTTCCTGGAGACACGGATGGAGACCAAAGATAAAGGCAGCCAGGAGAGAGAGAGAGAGAGCCTTGCTGCTATTTATATGCCTTTATCAAATCTTTCTTAGTCTTCCTTTGACTTTTTAGAAATTCCCTTGTAGAACTGAATCTGCCTACACAATTCCTTTAAAAGTCAACGCGATGTCTGGAGATGTGCTTCTGTTCTCTTTGACATAAACCTGGCCAGCTTCCTCCCCACCCCTCCCGCCAAGTTTACTGGTGGGAACATTCACCAAACAGGATTACAAACCAGCCGTCCTCAGGCATGCCACTGGCCACAGTCAGGCCTGTCTTTGCAACACGGCCACGTTGCATTTGGTTTCCCTTCCTGCCTAAGTGCCACATTCTGGAAAATGCTGTTAATAACCGGCCTTTTCAGTGGGCTAAGGCGACAGATTTTGGAATTGCCAAGAACTTGGCAGGTTTTGTGACTGTGACGGCATAAGGTGCTACTGCACAAAAGTAATCCCAGGGATACTGAAGGCCGTACCATAAAAACTCTCCCCCGTCTCTGCCTCTCTTGCGAAGCAAAATGATGTGAGTTGTTCACCCAGGTGTCTTATGATGACTGTATTCTTCCTACCCCGAAAAGGAAGAAAACCTTGAGGTGGAAAGAAATAACATATATGTCCCTTCTTTCTTCTGCTAGACTGTGAGCAATCTGAGAAAAAAAACTCACATTGGAAAGCTTTCTATTCTGGTTACATAGGAAACATTCCACAAAGCATCCCCAGACAGAGGCACTTTTCCCTTACATATTATTTAACTTCTGGACATGGCCTCCTTAAAGGAGTAGAAGGTTTCCATTCAGAATCTGACCAGGGGATAACTGTCATGAGCTATGTTCATTTCCAGCCCTCACTAGGGAGCTGATTGAGCCAGAAAGTTCCCGAATTGCAGGGGGGAGAACCCCTCAAGCTACACACCACATGTAAGTGGATAGTTGTACCAGATAGCTTAACTGTGGGCCTCCGCTTGTCTTGATATATATAGATATAGATATAGATATAGATATAGATATAGATATAGATAGATATATATCTATAGATATATATCTGGCCCTGGAAATAAACATGAAAGATTATATATATATCTAGATATATATCTAGATATATATCTATAGATACCTATATCTATCTATATCTATATCTATATCTATATCTATATCTATATCTATATATCTATATCTGTATCTAGATATATCTAGATATCTAGATATATCTAGATATCTATATATCTATATCTATATCTATATCTATATCTATATCTATATATAATCTTTCGTGTTTATTCCCAGGGCCCTCTCCAGGCCAAACTAAGATGCCAGTTACTTGAACTCTGTCTAATTGTTCACATTCCCAGAATCCACTTTCCTGCGTCAATTTTCTTTCCAAATCCCGGGAAGCCTCTTTTCCTGATTGTCTTGGCGAGGACATGAAACATTTCCATATTGACTAGAGATGCCAGAACTGAAACTGAGGTAAAACTGTGAGTTCACACTTCCCCTAACTGGCTGGTCCCCACATCCCTATTCCCAATAGGGATGTGGCTTCTCCTGTGTGACTTCCCCTGAATCAGGTGGCCTCTGCTCACTTCATGCTGCTGCTCTTGCAACGTTAACGTGCCTTACACGTTTCTGCTTGGAACTGCCTACGTTCCATTCTCCAGCGCAACCTTTCCCAGCTACCGCTTACGTCCATTTCTAGATCTTTCCCCTGAGACACGAATGATGGCCTTTCTACTGCTTGTCAGGTATTTACTCATTGTAAAGATGAACCTACCTAAAGCCCCCTTTCTAGGCTGGCTCTCAAGAGACAGTTTCCCTGCATAAAAAACAGTAGACTTGAAATCAACCAATGTGGGTCCAAAGTCCAGTTTCTATCACTGTTAGAGCCTCTACTGTCTCATCTGTCCAGTGGATCAGTTCCTGACCCTCAAAGCATGTTCTTCCTGACTACAATTAAGGAGGTGTATGTTCATAATAACTATGTAGTCGGTGATGTGATATTCAATATAAATGAGAGGGTTTTGCAATTTCTTCTTTTATCATTAAAGCTAAGACCCCTAAGGATATAAAGACCAATATGTTGATTTTTACAAGGGAGGAAGTGGCATCCCGAGGTCCCATGATCAGATAATTAGCAGCAAAGCTGAGAACCAAACCCCGGCCCCAGGATTCCCAGTCCATTGCATTTTTTTCCTCTATAACGTTGTGAATTTGCAGACTCCGATGCATACAAATTAAGTGCATGCTTCCTGCAAGGAATTAAGTTAAGCACTGAAGATATGGGAAGAAAGCCTTGTTTCTGCTCCCAAAAAGATTATGAACAAGTAAGGGAGACAAATAGGTCACCAGCTAATTAATACGAGGCGGAATGAAGTAAATGGTACAAAAGACAAAATATGTTTGTGATTTCTCTAATGAGGACATGACACTTAAACTGGGCCTTGACCCTCACGTGAAAAACTTGGCACCATGGGGAAATAGGAGTAGGAAGTACATCCCAGGCAGAAGAAATTACACAAGGAAAACCAAAGGGTCTTGAGAATACATGGTGTCGACTGGGAATATAGGAGAGACTAGTGGTAAGTAGCATGTAGAATTTCTAAGGAGATGTGTTTAGAATTTAGATTAAAAGTGTGGAGAGTTTGGGGGCCACATCCTCAAGAGTTTGGGCCTCTTCTCGGTAAATGGACAGCCGTTGCCGCTTTGAGGAAGCTGGGCGTATAAGATAATTTAACCTTTTAAGAAAGTAACACCTAAAAGTTCAGTCCAGGTTGAGTCGGGAGGACCAAAATGACATGCCTGATGGTGACGGAGAGAGGAGGGCAGATTCTGGCAACGAGGCACGCCACGATTGAATGTAAATGGACAGGGACTTACATCGTTGCTCACTTACAAGCTACCCCCTCTGGTGTTCCCCAAAAGGGTATCTTTCAACATGATTTTGTCATCTCATAGACCCCAGGTTGTGTCTTTTCTAATATTAGCTAAAATGAATTCCTAAGTGTTTTTTTGTATCATCCCGGGGGAAAGAATAGGGTAATGTTGCTTACACAGCTAAATAGCTTGTTTTATAAGGAAATAGCAAACTTTCTAGTTCTGGATCAATAATACTGGAGAATCTACTGATGATGGTTTCAGAATGCATGCTTGATAAACAGGAAGCCTGTGTAGATTAAAAAAAAAAAAACTTCTTAAAGTAGGCTCCATGCCCAATGTGGGGCTTGAACTCATGACCTTGAGATTAAGAGTCACATGCTCCACCAACTGAGCCAGCCAGGACCCCCCACCCTCCCTCCCCATTTGTGCATTTTGTAGCACATTCATGGGAATGTAAGAGAATCTGACCAGGAGTATATAGCTAAAATAGTCATCTTGGGTTTGAAACTTCTGGTTTACAAGTTCTGTAACTAGTTTTATACTTGACAAAAGCCAGGTTGTCCCTCAAGTTGATATTATCTAAACCGCAGTATTCCACTGGCATAGACAAAACTGAAATTTCATCCAACGGAAACCGCCTACATGGAATTTTCATTAATAGAACATGAGGTTTGTCAGTATTCTCATTGTTCTAAGTTGATATTTTAAGAACACTTTGTAAAATACTCTGTAATTTCTCCAATTCACACCTAATCTACCATAAATTATCTCAATAATCCAAATTTTCCTGTGGCTCAGATTTCCTCTACAGACAAAAATATGCATCTTACCTCCAAATGAGAAATTAGCCTGCAGAGACCAGATACCTGACTTTTTCTGGGTTCAAAGTAGCAGATATAGGTTTAAAATGGATTGAGGGTAGATACAGTTGGATCTCCTATATTCTAGTAAGTGGCTGGCTCCCTTAATTCTCATTTCAATGAAAAAACAAGTTCATTTGTATTTAAGTGTGGCTACTGTTTACACTGAACATATTGCTTCATCAGAAGTTTGTAATGTACTACAAATTAAATTACATATGTATATGTATTTGTGAAAAATGAATGAAAGTTTTCCAGTTTATGAAAAATGCTATTAACTTATATCTATGTGTGTATACACCTACATATACATATACACATGCATATACACATACATACACATACATATACACATACATATACACACACATACACATACATATACACACACATGTACCTATACACACATACACATACATATACACATGCATATACATATACACACACATACATATACGTATACATACATACACATGCATATACACATACACATACATATGCATATGCACATACATATACATATACACATACATACACATACATGCATACACACACATACATATACACATACATATACACGTACACGTATATATACACATACATATACACATACATATACATATACATACATACACATACATATGCATATGCACATGTGCATACATGTACGCATATACACACATATGCACACATGCACACACATACGTGCACACATACACATGCATATGCATATATACATGCATATACACATACATATACACATACGTGTACGTGTACACATACATGCACACATACACATACATGTACACATAGGTATACACATACATATACACATACACATGCATACACTTACATACACATATATATAAACACACAAACTCCCCTCTGGAGTTCCAAAAAAGAGTACCTTTCAATTTGATTTTGTCATTTCCTAAACAATAACCAGGTTATACCTTTCATTTATAGAATATTAGCTCAAACTAGTTTCTAAATATTGTTTATACATATCAATATGTATATATATATATATATATATATGTATTTTTTAAGTTTATTTATTTTGAAAGAGAGAGAGCATGCACACACACACATGAGTTGGGGAGGGGCATAGAGGGGGAGAGAGAAAATCCCAAGCAGGCTCCACACTGTCAATGCTCCCCGATTTGGGGCTTGAACTCACAAACCATGAGATCATGACCTGAGCCAAGATCAAGAGTCAGGTGCTTAACTGACTGAGCCACCCAGGCACCCTATATGTATTTTTACTATATGGAGATGAATGGCATTTTTCATAAAAGCTAAAACCTAGAAACAATCGAATGTCCAACAAGAATAGAATGGATAAATAATAATACAATCTTACAATGCTATACTACAAAACATATATAGATAATTCCCACAAACATGGTATTGAGTGAAACTAGAATACATATTGTGTGGTTGCATTTATATAAAGTTCAAAAACATGCACAATTAAATTATACTGTTAGAAACAAGTTACGGTGCACTAGGGAGGAGGGCATGGTTAGCGATTGGGTGGGTACATTAGTAGGGGCTTATCTTGATCTGGATGATGTCTGCCTGTATATTCTTGGGACTTTGTTTGCAACGATGTACACATTTGTATAGTGTGGAGCTGGAATTTGGATTGTCTACATGGATTCCAGACCTTTCGTTCCTAATTGGGCAACATTTTTATCATAAAAAATAGGATGTGCTGAAAACGTAGGTAAAATCGAGCGTATTCATGGCGTAACTATGTGCTTATTACTGTGGGACTTGGAAATGACATACAAATTTGGTTTCAGCCTTCAACTCACTAAGTGAGAAAAGCCATAGGTAATGTGGAACATTCATTATTCACTTAGCATTCTTTTGAATGCCAGCTCTGTGCAGGCAAGTGTGCTAAAGCTACAGGAATGAATAAAATAGTCCTTGCCATCAGAGAGCTCCCGGTCTCGTCGGGGTGATGGATGTGCATGTATAACCCTAACCCTAACCCTCCATGATATGTGTAGTGGATACCAGGTACCATGATGCTAGTATGTTAGAAACCCATGGAAGACTGGGGTGGTGGAGGAGGAGTTATCCTACCTGTGAGGGTGGGATTTAAGGACAGCTTCACAGGTGAGATGATATTTGGATAGTTCTTGATTCGTGCTCGTTCGAGAGGACTCAGTAGGACAATACAGTTTAGGAGAAACAATGTGAGTAAAGGCAAAGACACATGAAAATGCGTGGTTTGGTGGGAAACACGTCTGAAGGACACCTCCCAAGCTGCTAATGGGACTGCCTTGGAGAGGTAGATGTTTCCTCCCTCTTTATATAAGAAGTTGTCTACATTCTCTACAGTAAGAATGCACTATATTCACAATCAGAAAAATATATACGTATATATGATTTTTAAATGGATGCACTTTGCAATATCATGATCATAGCCAATGATCTATTATGACTAGGTTAAGAAGGATCCAGAACCCTAAGGATTGGATTTTATTCTGTAGGTAAATGGGAGGTGAGCACAGGCTTTTTACCGAAGAGCAACATCAGTGACAACAACTGGAGAACAATTCAGGATGGCCTTTGATTCGGTTCCAAATTGTGTCACGTCAACACACGCGCTAGGTCAGAGACGAAAATCGCACCGTGGACCAGAATGTTAAGGCTAGGCTCCGTGGGATCGGAGCTCATCTTGGAAAGATTTGTAACATTTACATCATGGAGAAAGCAGGGGAGAGGACATTTTAGGCCGAAGCAAAGTGTGAACAAAAGCAGGGTGATGAGGACGGATGTTACTGCCTGGAAGGGATGAGCTCTGGGGATGCATAGGTGAACTGAGGGGAGGTTAGGACAGCTTCTAGTTCTAGAAGGGAGGGTTGGGGCTTGATTGTGTAAGCCAGGGGAGATTTTCAAGCAGAAGAAGGATGGGATAAAAATAGTTCTTGAGCAAATAAAGCTCACTCAGCAGCAGCACTCAGGGAGATGTGGTAGGAAAGGCATTAACAATCTCTGTGTGGGGGGAGACAGTGGAAGCACTAGCAGAGGTAGCACGTTTTAAAACTGCCAAGTTAACGGAACGGGTGGCGATTGCCTAGGGACTGAATGGGAGGAAAGAGTTAATGGGGCTTCCACTGGAGAACAGAATTCCGGAGTCTTGAAGAGAACTGTAAATTGCCATAAAGTCCCATCCAAATGAAAGCGTCAACACCGGGCCCCCTTGAGAAAGCATACATTTTCCAGCAGCCGGGCTGGGTTCGACTAGCCTCTCATCCTCCTGCGGAAGCCCCTCAGGGGCCCGTGGTGGGCATCTATGCAGAGGTTGGTCAGCCTATGGCCGTGAAAAAGAGCGAGCCTATCTGATAACAGGGACACACCCCTAATGTTAGTCTTACACATACCCCGTGACAGCCAACTAAGGTAATCGACGCGAATCGGTATTGGGAATTAAACGGTTTGGGCTCCACCCACTGCAGTGTCGTCTCTTGGTAGGCAAAAGACGTAGAGAATAAAGGCACCGTTTTTCCTTCAGAGCTTCTTCGAATGCGGAGGAATCGTCGTAAGCAATTACAAATTAAATAGTCTTCATCGAGCCTGATGGCTGAGGTGACCTAGAAATCATCTCGAGGTATTACGTGCCACAAAGTCACATCACGCAGATCCCCAGTTACCATGGGTAGATAGCAAAAGGGTGGGAAAAGTGCTTGGATGCCACGGTAAATATTCACAAGGGAGTATCGAAGCAGAAGGTTCCCCTTTGATCCTTGGTTGCAAAATTATCCGCAATGCTGGCAGGGGTGATGCATTATGAATGCATGTGAATAACATGTCCATCAAACAGTCGTGAAAAACCACCACCGAGATGCAAAACGATTATATTTGCAAAGGACCGTCGCAACCTTTTAATTCCTGGCTCTTACCTCCCCACTGCATACAATGCATGTTTTTTTCTTTAGTTTAGATAAGAAATCTTAAAAGATTCCTGAGAGTTTAAGCAAGTGGGCCAACATCACGCTGTCAGATGTAGAGTAGAAAAAACTCCGAGTTAGTCAAGAAAGTCATGTTCGCATTTCGGGGACCAGGGATGCCTCAGTTAACCAGTCTGCCATGCTGGTTAGCACAGAGCCCGACGCGGGGCTCGAGCTCACGAACCGTGAGATCCTGACCTGAGCCGAAGTCGGACGCTCAACCGACTGAGCCACCCAGGTGCCCCTGAAATTCCCCTACATTTTTGAACTTTGCAGAGCCCACTGAGGAATATCGATCTCCTGGAACAATGTGCGTCGTCTTCTCCCCGCTGC
The DNA here is from genome assembly GCF_016509475.1 of Prionailurus bengalensis. Classification (NCBI taxonomy): domain Eukaryota; kingdom Metazoa; phylum Chordata; class Mammalia; order Carnivora; family Felidae; genus Prionailurus; species Prionailurus bengalensis. The sequence continues at coordinate 15,930,084 of NC_057349.1, read as the reverse complement.
TGCCAACAGAGGCTTAAACAGGAAAAGTACTGTTTTTAGCCATTCGTATGAATATTTAACACAGCATCGCATTGCTGGTCATAGACCTTTTCCTCCTCTGCGTGGTAATTAGCGATCAGCACGTGGCACACCGCCACGTGGAATGGCTTGTAGGTGGACAGGTCGTTCTTTTCATTCATTTTTCCAAACATCACTGCTCTTTCACATGTGCGGGCACTGCAGACACGAGGAAACGCAAGATCTAATTGCTCCCCCACAGAGTCTCAAAGTCTGCAGGGGGAGGGAGAGAGAGAACCACATATTCGCACAGCCCCGTGAGAGCTGAGGCATGAAGAAAATGTTACCGGAGCACAGAAGGAAGAGGAAATAACTCTGCCTACTTAGGCAGATAAGTCTTGTCCAGGAGTTGATACCTGAGCCACACGTCATCCCCATGTCTGGCAAACCAGCTAGCTAGGACATGGGGTTGTGGGCTTGTCTATAGCAATGTGACCTCAGAGTTCCCGACTCAGGCCCCACGTCTCAGGACACTCCTCAGCCTCCCATCCATCCAGGTGTCAGTTGGGAGCATTTTCCTTGAAGTTTTCTAAGGTCCTTATAAGGTGCCTGGGATTAGAGGGATGGCAGCTGTCTGAGCAGGGAGCCCTGGACCTAGACCAGAACCCCTGTGGGGCCTGGACCACCGTTTCTCTCTTTTGGAATAATCTCCAACCCTGTGACTCCATTCCATCCCAATGCCTGGCATGCGAGGTTGATCAGATGTCCCAAGGAGCTCAGAATTCCCACCATGGGTTGGTTGTGGGCCCTGTGGTCTTTCCCTCATTCCAGGACAGTGGACTGCCTAGCAGATTGTTCCCACTGACCAGCATGCTAGTGTGTGTGTGTGTGTGTGTGTGTGTGTGTGTGTGTGTGTAAATCAGCCGAGATCAGTGCTGACATGCTGATTTGGGAGGAATCAAATAGTTTCTGTAGACAAGGACCCTGCACACTGTAGGGATGGCCATGGTTTGCAGAGCAATCGTGTGGGTCTCCCCAAGACTGCCCCCGACACTGGAAAATTTTCCACCTGCAGAGTTGACCAATAAGTCAACGCTCAGTAATCATTATGACAGAAATACCTACCCAAAAGAATGAAACTGGACCACGAGATGGGTTAAAGACTTGAACATAAGACCTGAAACCATAGAAATCCTAAAAGAAAACCTAGTTTTAAGCTCCTTGGCATAGGTCTTGGTGATGATTTTTTACGTATGACACCAAAAATGAGAGCTTTAAAAGGGCAGAAATAGGGGCGCCTGGGTGGTTCAGTTGGTTGAGCGTCTGACTTCGGCTCAGGTCATGATCTCGCGGTCCATGGGTTTGAGCCCTGCGTCAGGCTCTGTGCTGACTCAGAGCCCAAAGCCGCCTTCGGATCCTGTGTCTCCCTTGCTGTCTGCCCCTCCTCAGCTCACACTCTGTCTCTCTCAAAAATAAATAAACATTAAAAAATTTTTTTAAACTCCTAGAAGAAAACCTGGGTCATAAACTCCTTGGCATAGGTCTCAGTGATGATTTTTTGAATCTGACACCAAAAGCGAGAGCTTTACAAAAGCAGAAATAAACAATTGGGACTACCTCAACCTAAAAAGCTTCTCTGCGGCAAAGGCAACTTCCAACAAAATGAAAGGCCGCCTACTGAATGGGGGACAATATTTGCAAATTACATATCTGATAATAGACAAATATCCAAAATATATAAAGAACTCATACAAATCAATAGGCATGAAAGAAACAATCCACTTAAAAAATGGACGGAACACCTGAATGGACATTTTGCTAAAGAAGACGTGCCAATGGTCACCAGGTACCTGCAAAGACACTCTACACCTTTAATCGTCGGGCAAATTCAAATCAGAACTGTAATGAGGTATCACCGCACATCTGTTGGAATGGCTCTCATCGAAAAGACTAGAAATCACAGGTGTTGGTGAGGATGCGGAGAAAAGGGACCCCTCGTCCACGGTTGGCGGGAATGTAAATTGGTGCGGCAGCCACTGTGGAAAACAGTATGGAGGTTCCTCAAAAAATTACAATAGAACTGCCAGGTGATCCAGCAATCCCACTTCTGGGTATTTACCCCCCAAAATGAAAACACTGATTCAAAAAGATATGTGCCCTCCACGTTCACTGAAGCATTATTCACAATAGCCAAGAAATAGAAACAACCTAAGTGTCCTTTGAAAGATGAATGAATAAAGAAGATGTGATATATGTATGTGTGTATTACATACACACAAAGGAGTATTATGCATCCATAAAAAAGAATGCAATCTTGCCATTTGCAGCAACAGGGATGGACCTCTAGGGCATTATGCCCGGTGAAATAAGTCAGAGAAAGGCAAATACTGTATGATCTCTCTTACGTGTGGCTCTAAAAAACAAATAAAAAACGAAGGTCACAGATCCAGAGGACAGATTAGTGGTTGTCCAAGCTGGGAGTGGGAGAAATGGGTGAACTGTATTTAGTTTTGGTTTTAGTCTAAATAAATTGAGTTGGAAAAGAAAAGAGTATATCAAAGAAGAATGAGTGAAAACAATGTCCCGTGTTGCTGATTACAGACATTATCTTAAAGGTATTTTTTTCTCTCTTGTAATTACTTTGAGTTCAACTCCGTCCCAAGTCTTCAAATTCAATGGCACAGGTGTCCTTCAGGAGGGGTTGGGACTCTGCCTGATGGATCTAAACATGTGCCCAGCCAAGGAGGTGGAGAAAATGAAGGAAGGGTCAGCCAGGTGGGCTGGTTGATACACGATAACATGTCTAAGCTGCAGCAGCATTTAGTGACCCTGGACCAACCTTCTGAGCATAAAAGCCACCTGTCCCTTCTTTATGTCCACCTTCAAAATTTAAAAAAAAAAAATCTGTCCGCAGAATGCTTTCTGAGAACCAGCAGTACAGAAAAGTAGTCTTCTGTCACTTTTCTGATTTTATTAAAGTATTCCTTCTGCTCTTTGGTTTATTCTCTGACACAGTTCTGTTTCTGTATCTTTTTCTTCCTCTAAAAAAAAAATCACACAAAAAACTGTAACTGAAGAACTCAAACTACCTCATCAGCATTTTGTTGCCATATGGCGGTGGCTGGCCTCAGAGGAATAAGCTTGAGACTTGGATGGGTGATGGGGCACATTATCCAGAGTGGCCAGCACACTACGGTGAGCACCGAGAAGGAAATAGACTTAGTTTAATTAAACTATCATGTTGGGGCTGGGGGAGGGGAATCGCATGAACAGTATTTTCTTTTTAAAAAAATTTTTTTTAATGTTTCTTTACTTTTGAGACACACACACACACACACACGCACACACAGAGCATGAGCAGGGGAGGGGTCAGAGAGAGAGGGAGACAGAGAATCAGAAGCAGTCTCCAGGCTCTGAGCTCTCAGCACAGAGCCCAACGCGGGGCTCGAACTCACAAACTGTGAGATCATGACCTGAGCCGAAGTCAGACGCTTCACTGACTGAGCCACCCAGGCGCCCGGTGAACAGTATTTTCTGAACACGCCTCATTTAAAGCTTGCTCAGGATCTCGGATAATGCAAATATCAAGCACTCAGTATGACAAACCTTGTAAATTTCAAACCACAATGCAAGGGTTTCCTCAGTTGTGGCACTGATGTAACTGTGTCAGCATGTGTGTGTGTGTGCATTTTACTAATTTAGTATCTGCTAAATTAACATATCCTGTTATGTGTTATATGTTTCACTGTTCTATGTTACAGTGATTCACCAATTCTACACACTGTTCAGTGTTCATAGTGTAGCAGGATTCTCGCACAGAGTAGTGACACCGAGACTTTTTTTTTTCCCAGGAAGCAGCTTTATTCCTGCTGGCACTGCTCAGTTGGGTTTGTACCCAAAGAACTGAGCCCCGAACGCCTCATGGCTTAGTTTTTTATTTTTTTACTCTTTTGAATCCTACATATCGTCACACACAAATATGTAGTCTAAGCGATCTCATGTTACAAGGTCATGAGGGATGTTGTCACATACGTGCATAACCAGGTTGCCTTGAGGTTTTTTTGTTTCTTTCCTTAGGGAGGGGACCTTACCACATTAGCACATAAGTGTACTTTTAATCCCCATCACCTACTTCATCCATCGCCTCCCTCCACCTCCCCTCTGGCAACCACCACTTTGTTCTCTGTATTGAAGAATCTGTTTTGCTGTTTGTCTTTTTGTTTGTCTGCGCATTTGTTTTGTTTCTTAAATTCTACGTATGAGCTATTTCTTATACATCCAAAATCTGCTGGCGACACACACGTTGTTATTTACCTTGTCCAGAAGGTCAACAGCTGGCTTAAAGTAAAGTAAGGAAAAGGATGAGTCCTAGGTTAATACAACACGAGGCTTTTCTTCCCTCTGTCTCCCTCCTCCCAATTCCCCATGTGAATCCATCCCCCAGTGATACATGTTGAGGGACAAATCAGAGCGCCTTCCTCTTGCACTGTAAGCACCTTGCAAATGAAGCCTCCCCGTATTTTTAAGAAACTGAAGATCTAGAAAGATGCTAATTAAATTGTCAGGAAGCTTTTTGCTTCTCATTTCAGTGCACTGCATAACTAGGTAGCCAGACGCTGGATATAGCATTGGAGTGCTATTCTTGGCTGCTCGTATACTTTTAATTATTTAATTTAAGCTATGTCTCAAACAGGGAAGAAAAAAAACTAGTTGCAGACCCGGTCAGATCAGTCAGGCACCACAGAAACCTTCAAGTGTCTCTCTCCAATCCTCCTTATTCTCTGACACATCTCCTATCTGTGTCTTGGAAGACCTCTACATCATGCTGCAAATGACAAGTCGTAGGGAACTTTTTAGTAGATGTCAGGCGCCCATATATTAAAGCCTCCATCCGTCCATCCATCCATCCATCCATCCATCTGTCCATCCATCCATCCGTCCGTCCATCCATCCGTCCACCTATCTGTCCATCCATCCATCCATCAGTCCATACATCCATCCGTCCATCCATCCATCCATCTGTCCATCCATCCATCCATCCATCCATCTGTCCATCCATCCATCCGTCCGTCCATCCATCCATCCATCCATCCGTCCACCTATCTGTCCATCCATCCAGCCATCAGTCCATCCATCCATCCGCCCATCCATCCATCCATCCATCCATTCGTCCACCCGTCCACCTATCCGTCCATCCAATATTTACCGAGCTCCTGTTTACCAAGTGCCAGGACTATGTTAGAAGCTGGGGGAGCAGAGCAGAGTGGAATGATGGATAGTAAACTGTGGTTCTTGCCTTAGCAATGCTTATGGATAGTGAGGGAGGCAAACATACAGAGATGCAATGAGAAGAACTTTCAGCAGTATAGGCAATGGAACTGACATTCCATTGGCCTGGCCTGGATAGACACCATTGACACTGAAGGCTGGAGTTGCAATGCCCAATTCGGGGACAAGAAATGTGGCCTTGGCCCTGCTTAAGGGAAGGTTCCTCAAGGGTCTTCCACACTTAAACCTGGAAATACAATAGTAAAAACAAAAGTATCTTTTTTGCCTCTAAGGACAGGGAAGTAGTGAGAAGTCCTAAGCTCGGGGGATCTGGGTAGAGGCAGGAATGCCCTTGGGATAAATCAAAACTGCAAGCCTATCCCACTCTTTCTGTGGGATTTGAATGTATACTACTGATAAGATTTGGGAATCCCAGTGCTAAAAGTGAACATAATTTTTTTTCCCCCTGGGCCATTGGAATCCCTGGGATACTGACAGACACAAATGAAAAATCACTCTACAGGGAATGAAAAACCATCCTGCTGAGCATAATTTTGCATGAAAAACTCAAGGTCTCATGAAGAAATAGATCACAAAAAGGAGAGTCAGCAGATGCCATAAAGGAAGAATTACAAATAGGAGAAAAATCTAAAGATTATAACATACAGATGCTTACAATAAGAAAATTAAAGAACGGAAACCATCATGAAAGAATAGGTAGCTATGAAAAACAAATGAAAGACCGACTAGAGAAGGAGATACAACATCTAGAAATGAAAAACTATAGTCTCTGAAACTAAACTCTTACATGGTTGGATTAAAAAGCAGAGTGGACACAGCTGAAGAGAGAATCAACCTAAGGAAGTTATTCACAATGAAGCCTAGGGAAATAAGAAGAAGAAAAATCAGCTGTATTGAGAGATACATAAAATAATGACAATTAGGATACCTAGGACTTGTAAGTAGGAAAGAACTCAACAGAGCTAACCCATGGAAAAAGAAGGGAAATCTAGAAATAAGAGAACTGAATGGGAAGGAAAGCCGAGATACCATCAAAGGCTCAAAAGCAAACAAAGCAAAAGCTAGTGTCTTGAGAATAGTAATAAAATAGTCAAATTTCTGGCAAGATTCATTGAGAACAAAACGAAAGGCAGAACATACAAAGAATATTAGGGGAACACAGTTAACAGATAATTGTCAAACATCTTAAGGGAATATTATGATCAAGTTGATGCAAGTAAATTTGAAAACCTGGACAAGATGGTGAATTTTTCTAGACAAACTATGAATTACCAATACTGACCAATAGAAAAGCGAAATCTCTACAATTTCTAAAGAAATTGAATCCACGTTTTAAAAAAATCTGCTAACCAGAAATAATTAGTAGGAGAAGGTTTGCTGGTGAGTTTTGATGAACATTCAAGAGGGCTTATCTTAAGTTATATAAGCACTTCTAGAGAATAAAGATGTAACCTCCATCTTATACAAACTATTCAAGGAAATAGAAAAAGAAGGAATACAACCCTGGACAAGGACCATATAAGAAAGAAGTTTTATTGGGGTGCCTGGGTGGCTCAGTGGGTTAAGCATTGGACTTTGGCTCTGCTCCTGATCTCACGGTGAGTTCCTGGAGTCTGCTTCAGATTCTGTGTCTCCCTCTCACTCTGCCCCTCTCCTGTTCATGCTCTCTTTCCCTCTTTAAAAAGTAAACAAACAAAAATCTTAGAAAAGAAATTCTATTAACCAATGTAATGTATGAATATATATGCAAAAATACTAAATATTGGAAAACAAAGCCAGCAAGCGATTTAGAAGCAAGATACCAAGGCCAATTAGAATCATTCCAAGAATGTAAGGTTGGTTTAATCTAGAAATTCTATTTAGGATTTCACCGCATAATACATCAAAGAAAAAGAAACAATGATTATCTCAATAGATACATAAAAACCATTCAATGGAGCACCTGGGTGGCTCAGTCAGTTAAGCAGCCGACTTCAGCTCAGGCCATGATGTCCCCCATCTGTGGGTTCGAGCCCCGGGTCGGGCTCTGTGCTGGCAGCTCGGAGCCTGGAGCCTGCTTTGGATTCTGGGTCTCCCTCTTTCTCTGTCCCTCCCCTGCTTGCTTTTTGTCTCTCTCTCAAAAATAATAAACATTAAAAAAGAACATTCAATATAACTCAATACACTAGAACATGACAAAATACCTTTATAATCGAGGAAAGAAGGTGCTGTGAAATCAACAGTACTCAGGAAGAAAATGTCTCTATAGTGAAAAAAAATAAAGTGGGATTTCTAGCTCACATCATGTATAAAGACAAATTCCAGATGCATTAATGACCTAAATACGTAAAGCAAAGCTTTAAACCTATTGAAAGAGAGCATAAGGGACATTTGTATGACTTCATTGTAGGAAAGAATTTCTTTAAACGTCCAAAAGCAGAGCACAACATCAACGGCTGCTAAAAATGGACAAAAATATGAGCAAGCAGTTTGCAGAGGAAATCCAAAAGCTAACAGGTAATCAGGATATAGCCAGGAAATCACACCCAGCATACTGAAAAGCACAACGTTGGTAATACCACGAAGGGGTGGTGAGGCGGAAAAGGAAACTTTCATACACGGTTGACGGAATGATAATTGTTACAATCACTCCGAAAGCTGTCAATGTCAAGTGTAGCTAAAGATGTGCGTGTACTATGACACAGGGCTATTGGAGGTTTGTATTCCTTTGAGAAACTATTGCACAGCAGTACAAAAGACAGCTTTATCTATCAGCATGCTCACTGAAGAATTGTTTGTAATTATCCGAAACTCAGATACCAACTAACTAGTCCCCCATGAGGGAATTCATAAATGAATTGTAACATAGTCCTATATCGGAATACTGATACAGCAGGAAATACGAATGGACTCGATATATATGAAATCAACATGCAATAATCTTAAAACATAATATTGACTTACATGTAGACTGTTCAAAAATGATTCGTAAAATGTGATACCACTGTGTCCATTTGAAACCCACAAAGCTTGCCAACACGTACACATATGGTAAAAATATAAAAATATAGATGGGATGTACATACATCAACTTCAGGAGAGCAGTTGCCTCTGCAGAAGGGGGGAGGATTGGTTGGTCTTTCGCCTTCGTATCCTTTTCAAAGCAAGAAAACAACTAGAACCCATGTTAACATTTTTCAACCGGATTAACACACACATGAATAGTATTCCCTGTCTTTTTCTCTATCACCGAAATATAAATAAAAATATTTTCGGGATGTTAACAAGAAATGTCCAGTTAGCAGTAGGCTCCAGGATGGCTCTGAGAACGGACAGCAGGTAGCTGTGTCTGCCCAAGTGTGCTAAGGGATCCTTCCCAAATGGCCCTCTGCAGGCTGTGATATGAGCAAGAAAGAGACTCCTGGGAGAGGGAAGGGAAGTGGGTGTCACCTGGAGTAACCAGGAAGTGGCAGGAGATCTGCAAGGTAGTGGGAGTTGTGGCTGCAGAGGACGATTTGGTCTATCTTTGCTGTAGGTCAAGATTTGCTGTCTTAGCAAAGTTCAGCTCTCCCCCGAAAGCTCTTACTTCTGTTTAGACCATCCTTTCCCTCTCCCAACACATTTCCCTCTTCTTTTTATGTTTCTTTTCTCCTGAGCCTTCTTCCAGGGGTAGACATGTAACAACTATTAAGTCAAGGATTGCACTGTTGAAAGACCTTAGCAATCATCTACTAGCCCGACCCCCTCATTTCATCTACCAAAGAACGTGTGGCTCTCTTTGAGGGCAAACCATCCTGAAAGTTTTTACCTTTGCAACTCAAGTCAACTCAGTTGGCTTTCTGGGGGGATTGATTCCTAGAAAAGATTTATGAAGGAATCAGGGGAAAGTCTGTGTCCAGAGACAGTTCATTGTTCACTGGTAGAAAATTTCATGAAAGTAACACGGTGATATATACCTATGGGTGCGTAGTATATTATACATTATTTTGATGGGTTTTTTTTACTAATTTTTTGTGAATGTTTATTTTTGACAGAGAGAGTCAGAGTGCGAGTGGTGGAGGGGCAGAGAGAGAGACAGGGAGACACAGAATCTGAAGCAGGCTCCAGGCTCTGAGCTGTCAGCACAGAGCCCGACGCGGGGCTCGAACTCACAAACCGCGAGATCATGACCTAGGCCGAAGTCAGACGCTCAACTGACTGAGCCACCCAGGTGCCCTGATGGGTTCTTAATTATAAAAATTACTAAGGGCACCTGGGTGGTTCAGTTGGTTAAGCAGTTGACTCTTGATTTTGGCTCAGGTCATGATTTCACAGTTTGTGAGTTCAACCCCCCACCCCCCATCCAGCTCCACGCTGACAGTGTGGAGCCTGTTTGGGATTCTACCTCTCTGTCTCCCCACACCCGGTTTGCTCATGCTCTCTCCGTCTCTCTCAAAAATAAAGGCACCTGGGGCGCCTGGGTGGCGCAGTCGGTTAAGCGTCCGACTTCAGCCAGGTCACGATCTCACGGTCCGTGAGTTCGAGCCCCGCGTCAGGCTCTGGGCTGATGGCTCGGAGCCTGGAGCCTGTTTCCGATTCTGTGTCTCCCTCTCTCTCTGCCCCTCCCCTGTTCATGCTCTGTCTCTCTCTGTCCCAAAAATAAATAAACGTTGAAAAAAAAATTAAAAAAAAAAATAAAGGCACTTAACAAAAAAGAAGTCTCTTGAATTCAAGTTTTGAAGAGCGAGATGGGGCATCATCTCATCCCACCCCACCCCCCCCACCCCCCAGATCTGGGAATTTTTCTCACAAATGAGCAAAGAATTAAGGTGAAGCCTGCATAAGGCTTGGCCACTGTGTACAGAAGACAGAGCGACATTGATGAGGCGGGAGGATTCAGGTGCAAGTGACAGGGGAGAAACGAGAGACCTGGGAAGGAACAGCAGTCTGCACCAGGAGACGATCAGAAAAGTTCGGGGCCAGACTGTTGAATCTCAGAATATGACTACACATTCTGGGTCAATTTGAGTCCTTCCCCTCCCCCAGCACCACTTGCAACAGCTCAGGCAAACACAACGACGCCTTTCTCCAGGGTTCTCCGTAATGTTCCGAAATACGGTTTCTTGATTCAACTCTACCTCTTAAGAGAAACGCAGCAGGCTGAAACACAGGGTGCCCTCACTTTGGGGAGGGGGTCTCTTGTTTCCGGACTTCTCTTTAACTTCTCACGTTGGTTTGAAACCTCTGTGTTTCCTGAGCCTCCAAGCCATGCTTCAGCCATAGGTAAATCAAAATGTCCAGGAGGAATTCCCCTGGTTTATAAGACCGCTCTCACTGGAGTACTGGTCCAGCTGACCCTGGCAGGCGATCGGCGTGGAGAGCATCAGTCTGGATTTGCCGGTCCAGATCTGTTGACTCCTTCATTCCTGCCTCCAACAATTAGTGATGTAAAGATTTCTGGGCAGCCTCCTCATGTTTTCAAATGTATCCTTATATTTATAACGAACGCCCCCCCCCCAAACTATTTATTTGCATGGAATGGACCCTTTCCTTCTTGGGTTACCGATCTTTTCCCTCTGTTCTACAGTTTTGAGCCAAGGTGGTGTTGGAGAACACAGAAGCACACGGCTCGTCTCCTTTAGCAAACACAGTGTCTCAGGTGAAGGCTCCCACCAGTTTCTTCCTTGACCTGGCAGAACGCCAGCATGCTCTACAAAGCATTTTATACGTTTCTGTGCACTCGCATCCTTGGTTGCCAGAATTTATTGGTGGCAAAGCAGCTCGGTTCTCTTTTTCGTTCCAACATTACACGTGGACCTATCTGTGTCCCTCGTTATTTGCATGTTAACAAAACCCGAGGAAACTTCTAAGCAGAGAGCATTTCCTGTGATTTATTGTGTCTCCTACATTACGCGCATACCTACAAAAGCCGGTAACAGAAACAGAGCCTGTCTCTGTTTAAAAGTATAGCTAAGCTGGAAGCAGTATCAGCTGTCGGTTGGTCATGTGCGGTTGTCAAACACTGAGCTTCGTTTGGCCAATGCCTGCTTCGGGGGTTCACCCTCCGTGAACATAACGGCGGGTAACAGTTCCCAAACTGTGTATCGAGTGTTCTGAACAACTCACGGCGGACTTGATATGCACCATTTAAGAAAAGTGGGGCAGATCCTCGTATAAAACATGCCCTGTGTGGGCTCATGAACACATCAGCAGGGAAGCTTTATGATTAATGCTTGTAATTCACATGCACGAATGCCGTCGGGACCCTTGTAACTTTGGCACGTCTGGTTCGGGCTGTGCAACAATGTCTGTGCCTTTCTCTTGCATGCAAAACAGGGGTGTTTCGCTTTTAAGGTAAAGTTGAGATTAAGACTTAGAAGCATGAAGGGCTTCTTCGCCTTAAGGGGACTGACAGGTCTCCCGGAAGCTAGCCTGGGAAGGCATGGCTATTGTCTTGAAATCAAGGGATCTTAACCCGGGCTCCAGGTCTGCCCTGACAGATCACCAATTTGGGAAAAGAGAGAGAGTCTGGAAGAGGACTTCACATAGTTAAAATTTGGGGCCAGATTTGCTTTAAATAATTTCTGTTCATCGTGTTTGGTGGTAGAGAAAAACACGTCGATTCGATGTGTATGGACTCTGAATGTTTCCTTCATTTTTTATCGTAACTCCCAGGTTTTCTAAGAGTTGCTCACTTTTGTCAAGGGTTCAGTAAGTCTGTTGTTTTTTTTTTGTTTTTGTTTATTTTTTACTTGCTGAGTTTCAAGGAAAAAAGGGCATGTCTTACAATGTTTTACAAATTACAAGATTGGGGAATGAGAGAATGTTCATTTTGGTACTTTTTTTTTTTTTTTAATCCATGTAATGGGAAAATAGATTTCCTTCCAGTGTACATGGGCAGATCCTGATGAAGATCATAGGCTTGCCCTTCATCTTTAAGAAGCCCTCCAGGAGTTTCTTCCTTCCTGGGTTGGCGTAGAAAGATATATTTACCTTCACTATAGCTTCTTTCCTTTGGGCACGTTTCTGGTCGGGAGCACAATACGGTGGAGAAGGGCTGTGTCTGGATGGTGTGTGACTGGCCGTCCTGTGCGTTTGGGCTCTGCCCCGTTCACATGATGCAACTTTGTGCACCTTCTCTCATGTCCCTGGCTCCTTCCTTGTCAGATGGTGGTTGGGACACGTCAAATCTTGAAATTGCTGTGAGGATTACGTCAGAGTCTTTTTACTTAAAAATAGAAAACATATGGAAAATATATGGTATTATATAACGTTTAATTTAATTTTTTTTGCATGTTTATTTGCATTAGAGAGAGAAAGAGAGAGAGAGAGAGTGCATGAGTGGGGGAGAGAAAGAGAGAGAGAGAGAGAGAGAGAGAGAGACAGAATCTGAAGCAGGCTGCAGGCTGTGAGCTGTCAGCACAGAGCCTGACGCGGGGCTCGAACTCACAAACTGTGAGATCGTGACCTGAGCCGAAGTCGGATGCTTAACCAACTGAGCCACCAGGGGCCCCAACATTTAATTTTAGTATATGATATCTAATATATTTGTTATTGCATCAATATATTTTATAAGTAAGTGTATAAATAAAAATATCTAGTATATTTATTAGTAAAGAGCCCAGCAGTTTCACAAACACCCTGGAAACTCACAAAGTGATGTGTCCCTCCCTGCCTCTCCCCTGCAATGGACTCTTTCCGTGCAGACTCATCATTGTGGCCCTGATTGGGTTTTTAGAGCCCATCCTTATCTAGATACATATGTATATCTACTCATCTACTCTTAAATTCCAACAACACATTCTGTGTGACCTCCCTTTAGACTCTTTATAACTTTCTTTTTAAAGTTTCTTTATTTATTTTGAGAAAGAGAAAAAGACAGGGGGAGGAGTAGAGAGAGAGGGAGAGAGAGAAAATCCCAAGCAGGCTATCTACTCTCAGCGCAGAGCCCAACGTGGGGCTCTGTCTCATGAACCATGAGATCAGGATCTGAGCTGAAATCAAGAGGCAGGAGCTTAACCAATTGAGCCACCCAGGTGCCCCCCTTCTTAGCTTTTTACCGTATCCTTCCAGCACTGTAAATAACATTCCTTTTTCATGTAACAGGGCTACAAACTGTTGTTATAATAATTTGTGCAGAAATAATATGTATCACAGAGGAAAGCTCTATTGACCTGTAATGTATAAAACTAAATACAATTCCTCTTCAGCATGGCTTCTCTACTGTAAGAGAAAGAAAGAAAGAAAGAAAGAAAGAAAGAAAGAAAGAAAGAAAGAAAGAAAAGAAAGAAAAAGAAAAGAAAAGAAAGAAAGAAAGAAAGAAAGAAAGAAAGAAAGAAAGAAAAGAAAGAAAAAGAAAGAAACAAAGAAAAAAAGAAAAGAAAAGGAAACAAAAGGAAAACGATTTTGGAAGCTCACAAGATCACAGGACCCTGGCATGCTGGGAAGAGGGGAACAACTTGGCTTGTTAGAAGCAGAAATATTCCTTTGATCGTTCACTTCACAAGTCTTAGAGCACATCGTAATGTTTTCCTCAGTGAATTAGACCATCTTACTTTCCGTGGAAGAAATGATTTGCCTATCGCACATTTAGACACCTGCAGTACCCATTTAAGATCTCCCCATTGGTGGCTACTCACAGCTACTCACACCGCGGTTATATTTCACGCACAACTGAAGTTCTCACACTGGAGGGGAAAAAGGGGCCAATCTGCATTTCTTGCCAATGTCACGTTATCCGAGTACCTTGTTCCTGCACCTGCTCTGTACAAACACAATTGTGATTCGGTCCTAACGGCCAATTACCATTAGCTGATCCTGAGTTTTTGTCAGACAGCCCCGAGGGGCTCACCACGCTGTAGATGCAATCTCGGTCCTAAAACAGTAACATCAGTGAGTATCAACCACAGTCTGTTTCAAGACTGAAAAGGCAGGAATCTGCCAATATAGATGATAGATAAGATCTGTGCGTCCTATTTTTACCCCTGATCTCCTTCCCCCCCAGCAGCTCTGCTCTGCAGGACAGGCAAGGTTTCTATGCCCCGTGCCTGTATCCTGATAACCTTTGTTGGTTGTGTTTCATGATGGCATATGTTTCTGTCCCTGCATAGTGCTGAGGGTCCTCTGAAGGAAAACCACCTTCCTTCTGTGTGTCAGTGGGATGGCTGGGGAAGGAAAAGGATGCTTTGCAGGTTAACACATTTTGGCTCAGGCTTCTAACTGGCAAACTGCTAATTGGGTAACCTGGGACATTTGTTTAAGCTTCTCGCGCTTCGGTTTCCTGAAGCATAAAATGGAAATAATAGTCCCATTTTATGGTGTTGGTGTGATAACTAAATAAAGTAATAATATACAAATGCACGCACAGATACACATCCCTCACACCCACGTGTCGCTGTTGGAGTGATCTCGACAGGCTAGATTAATCTGCAGTTAAATTGACACCGGGACTTCAGCAGCTTAGAGCAGCGCAAGTTCGTGTCTCGAAGCGCATGGCCGTTGCGGGTGGGCAGGTAGGTTCGGCTCAGTTCATAACACAAAGCAGCAGCTACAGTGCCTCACTGCAGGTTACACTTGGCCACCCGGCTCCAGCCGTTACCCTCGAGGGGATTTAGACGTCTTTGCAATCCCGCCACGTATATGAAGATCGTGAATCAGAAATATTTGGAGACTAATACCCATGCCCACTGTATGTGTCTCACAAAACCGAGTCAGGCCTCTGGACGTTAATTTTCTCATTGACAATACGTTGTGGGGATGCTTCCGAGCCAACTTGTAAAGACATCACTCATTATTTTTAGTGGCATCATGCTTTAAATATACCATAATTTATGCAGCCATCTCCTTATTGGTGGGCTTTTTTATTGTATTGCGATCTAAGTACACTTAAGGGCATCTCTGTGGTCAGGTGCTTTTATTCTGTAAGATCACTATCCAGAAGTATCTAAATCGCCAAAATCAACCTGCTTCTGGAAAGAAACATAAGGCTGTGTTCATACGGCTACACATCTCATTTAAAATGGGATTTATGAGGGGCGCCTGGGTGGCTCAGTCGGTTAGGTGTCCGACCTCAGCTCAGGTCATGATCTCACCCTCTGTGAGTTCGAGCCCCGTGTCGGGCTCTGTACTGACAGCCCAGAGCCTGGATCCTGCTTCGGATTCTGTGTCTCCCTCTCTCTCTGCCCCTTCTCTGTTCACTGTGTCTCTCTTTCTCTCCTTCAAAACTAAATAAAACATCAAAAAAAAATTTTAAAAATAAG
Source organism: Prionailurus bengalensis (assembly GCF_016509475.1). NCBI lineage: Eukaryota > Metazoa > Chordata > Mammalia > Carnivora > Felidae > Prionailurus > Prionailurus bengalensis. Next base: position 15,914,581 of record NC_057349.1, on the reverse strand, counting down.
ATGGGATTTATGACTTGGAGTAAAATGTAAAGAAACAGACTACTTTGGAACAACAGGCTTCTCGCTAATCTTAACCAATTCTCAACCTCTACCTATTCTCCTCTGTTTTCCCCTGGACATGAGCAGAAATACTTGATCTCAAATTTAAAAAAAATTTTTTTTTACATTTATTTATTTTTGAGAGACAGAGTAAGACAGAGTGTGAATGGGGGAGGAGCAGAGAGAGAAGGAGACATAGAATCTGAAACAGGCTCCAGGCTCCGAGCTGTCAGCACAGAGCCCGACACGGGGCTCGAACTCATGGACCGTGAGATCATGACCTGAGCTGAAGTCGGACACTTCACCGACTGAGCCACCCAGGCGCCCCCCCATCCCCAATTTTAAAGTGTAGACTGAGCGCCTCCATTGGGTATCAGCAATACAGGTTATAAAGATGCTTGACAAAGAAAATCTTGCAGAAAATATCCTACCAGACTGATCTTCGCATCCCAGCCACAGAGATGAGATTCACTCTGACCACATGGTGGAGTTCTTTGGACCTGAGAACTAGACGACTCGGGTCCTCTTCCCATCCGCGGGAATGCAGAAGGAGAAAGAAACATCCCCAGATAACACTGCAATTGAGCTATAGGCGTGTGCTCCTGATGGTTGTCCTTCAAATCACCTCTTTTGTCACCTGTTTTGTCTCAATCCTTTCCCTCTTCCCTTCCCATTGGGGTGCTATCTGCTCAGTGTTTGTACAACAGTTTGCACAGAACAACCCCTTAGTAAGCATAGTTATCCAAGCCTACAAGGAAAATTGCTTTCTGTTCAGTTTTAGGGGGAAAAAAAGCAAACCCTTAGCTAAAACAAAACAAAACAAAAATCCCATAAACGCGTGTGCATGCACACACACACACAGAAACTGCTCACCCCATTTAGATGTCTCAACCGTATTTTTAAGAACTCAAGTTCTAGGGGCGCCTGGGTGGCCCCGTCGGTTGGGCGTCCGACTTCGGCTCGGGTGGCGATCTCATGGTTTGTGGGTTCGAGCCCCGTGTCAGGCTCTGTGCTGACAGCTGGGAGCCTGGAGTCTGCTTCGGATTCTGTGTCTCCCCCTCTCTTCTCTGCTTCTCCCCCACTCGTGCTGCCTCTCTCCATCTCTCAAAAATAAAACATAAACCATTTTTTTTTTAACGACAAGAACTCGAGTTCTAAAGCCGGGCACATGAGATTGTTTCTTCAAAGCAGCTGGCCCCTGACTGCTCTCTGGTTCTTCCACCAACAACCTGTCCGATTGGAGTAAGAAATAATAAGGGAAAAGCTAAGGCCAGAAGAACTCTTACTATCGGCTCCAAAACCCATTTTTTTGGAAGAACATTGTGGGAGAGACCCTTCTTTCAGGAGAATTAAAGTCTGCCATGGCGCGGCTGCTTTCTAACGTTTATCTACAGGAGTGGCATTCAAAATATCGAATGACTAGACTTCCAAGAGTCAGAACGGATGCTCAACCTGTTAGAACAGATGCCAGCCACAGACAATGCCCTACAGCTGTGCCAGCGCACGGAGCTGAGTATGAGCTGTCCTCATACATCACTGAGTCGCCTGAAGAATTTTCACTGGCCTGCACTCTGCCTGTGTCTCCTTGCTCAGCATACAAATGCATTATGATGAATATAAAAAAGTCTGGAAACTGCATCCCCTTCTTAATGAACGTCTACTCCAATTCCATTCCATACTTCCCTTCCAGCGTCTGTAAAAAAGAACAAAAACCACATACACACACACACACACACACACACACACACACACACACGGGAACAGCAGTAGTGTGGAACGATTCTGTGTCGGAGACCATGTGGAAGTCATTTTTAACCCTGTTCTTAAATACGTATTTGGTAGATTAGTTTACAGTTCTGGTTTTGTCATCATACACATTTAGATCAAACTAAGAAAAAAAAATAGATGTTTTCCTTAAATTAGAAATGTAACAGGGGCACCTGGGTGGCTCCATCGGTTGAGCGTCTGTCTGACTTCGGCTCATGTCATGATCTCACTTCGGCTTGTGAGTTCGAGCCCCGTGTCGGGCTCTGTGCTGACAGCTCAGAGCCTGGAGCCTGCTTTGGACTCTCTCTCTCTCTCTCTCTCTCTCTCTCTCCCTCTCACTCGCTCTCGCTCGCTCTGCCCCTCCCTTACTCATGCTCTGTGTGTGTGTCTCTCTCTCTCAAGAGTAAGTAAAACATTAAAAAAATCATGTTAAATATATTGTTAATATTTAGGGAGCGGATGAATTTTCGAGGGCCTGTGTCACAATTACCACAAAGTTGGTGGCTTAAAACAACAGATACTTACCTTCTTGCAGTCCTGGAGACCACAAATACAAATTTAAGGTGTGGGCTGGGCCATCTCCCCCCTTCCCGCCCCAGAAGCTCTCTGGAAGATTCCATTTCTCACCTTCTGCCAGCTCCTGGTGACTGTGTCATTTCTTGTGACGACACCACACCAGGCTCTGGTTCTGGTTTCACATCCCCGTCTCATCTCTTGCCTGTGTCTTCCTCACTGTGTGTGTGTCTTTCAGGAGGGCACTTATCATCTAATTCGGGGCCCACCCAAGTCATCCAAGATGATCTCCTCACTACAAGAGCCTTCACTTAGTTGTCTGCAAAGAACCTTTTCCCAAATGTTCCAGGGATTTGATGTGGATGTATCTTTTGGAAGGCCAGCATTCAACCCACCACAGGGAAGATGGGAACAAGAAAGGAGACAGACAGGGGCGCCTGGCTGGCTCAGTTGGTAGAGCGTGTGACTCTTGATCTCGGAGTTGTAAGTGGGAGCCCCATGTTGGGTATAGAGATTACTTGAAAATAAAATCTTAAAAAAAAAAAAAAAGGAGATAGAATCAGGAAACAAAACAAAACAAAACAAAACAACTAATGGAGAGCCTGAGTGTAAATTGTAGAAAAAAATGGTGAGGAAGGGAAAAAAAAAAAAAAAAACCTGTTAAGTCTTTTTATAGATTAAATCTGTGTAGTAATATTTACCTAAGCATAGCTGTCTTGAATGGTTCCACTGCTTTGCCTTGTGTTGACATTAATATTTGGTATTTCTACTCTGTCTTTCTCATAAGAGCTTAAGCACGCCATGAGCATTGCCAAATATCTACCCTTTGATTTTTTTAAGTTTATTTATTTATTTTGAGAGAGCGTACGAGTGCACGCTCACGAAAGCAGGGAAGGGGCAGAGAGAAAGGGAGCGAGAGAATCCCAAGCGGGCTCCGCACGGTCAGCACAGAGCCCAGTGCGGGGCTCAAGCTCACGAATTGTGAGCTCATGACTTGAGCCCAAATCAAGGGTCCCAACACTTAACCGACTGAGCCACCCAGGCACCCCTATGCCCTTGGATTTTGACTTCTTTTAAGCCTAATAACTGTTGAGCATTGAAAGTCGGATGGGCAGGGACAGGCGGAAAGCGGAACACAAGCCGAGTTCCGAGTTGATCACAAACCGTTTCTCGCATGTGGCCGTGGGGAATTTTACGGTTTCCGGTTGCCTTCGCATCATCACGACGGTGGTGTCCTCTGGAAAGCCCGATTTTCACACGCTGCCTTGCGGGGTGTAACGCTCCCGCCAGGCTAAAGATCATCCTGGACCCCCACCCCATCACCATGAACCCCTTCTAGCCTGTGACCTTGCACACTCTCCATGTGGCCACCACGTCTGTCACCACCCCTCTGCCCTCAACTCCTTCAGACCGACGTGCTTCACCACTTCCGTCAATTCCACGTTAATCCCTGCAGAATTCCCTTTACACACGGCTCCCACTCCGAGTATTAAACGCATATTTCTCCCTGGCTGCTTCTAGTTCTAAATTTGCGTGTTTCAGCTGGGTGGGTTCTGTAAATCCCGTATGTCCTTTCGTCGGCTGTCTCCTCTCTCCTATTAAATTGTTACTAAAATTTTTTTAATGTTTATTTATTTTTGAGAGAGAGAGGGAGGGAGGGAGGGAGACACAGAATCCGAAGCAGGCTCCAGGCTCTGAGCTGTCTGCACAGAGCCCGACGCGGGGCTCGAACCCACAAAATGTGGTCATGACCCGAGCCGAAGTCGGACGCTCGGCCGGCTGAGCCACCCAGGTGCCGCTTTCCTGTTCAATTTTAGGCTCTGGAAGATCGGGGGTCTTATCTGCTATTTACTTTGAAAATAGTATGTGTATTCAACTGGTAGGCAATTAATGCTGTAACCGGGCTGAAGCCTAGGGGGTGGTTCTCAAACCCTGATGAACTACTGAGTCACGTGGAAGTCTTGCTAACACGCAGGTTCTGGAGCAGAGCTTGAGACGCTGCATGTCTCCCAAGCTCTCAGGTGACCAGGATCTGCCCGTCTAGGAAACTGCACTTTGAGTAGTGAGTCTTAGGGCCCCGAACAAGTTTCAAGCAGGGGATTTACACGTTGAGTGTATCCTGAAGAAGGGATGGGAACAAGACTGCCATGGGGCTAAGTGACACTGAGAGTGACCGCAGGGAAGCCTTCCTCACTTGGATCCTCTGGGTAAAAATCCCACACAGGCTGCATTGAGAATTCCCGTTACAGGTGACATGATGTTCTGCACTGTTCCTTTTTAGTGCTTCCCTCCTTCCTTTTCAAATTAAAATCCCACAGCTCCTGGGCGGCTCAGGCAGTCGAGTGCCCAACTCTTGATTTCGGCTCAGGTCCTGATCCCAAGGTCATGGGGTTGAGCCCCGCGTTGGGCAGCACACTGAGTGTGGAGCCCGCTTGAGACTCTCTCTCTCTCTCTCTCTCTCTCTCTCTCTCTGCCACCCCTCCCTCACTCACACACTCTCCTTCTTTCTCAAAAAAAAAAAAAAAAACACCTCACAAAAAACCCTCTTTTCAAGAATGCTGTCGGATGATGGTTTTCTTTCATTATCCATACAGGAAGATGATTTTCTTTTTCTTTTTAATTTTTTTAACGTTTATTTATTTTTGAGACAGAGAGAGACAGAGCATGAATGGGGGAGGGTCAGAGAGAGGGAGACACAGAATCTGAAACAGGCTCCAGGCTCTGAGCTGTCAGCCCAGAGCCCGACGCGGGGCTCGAACTCACGGACCGCGAGATCACGACCTGAGCCGAAGTCGGCCGCCTACCCGACTGAGCCACCCAGGCGCCCCAGGAAGATGATTTTCAATAGCAACAGAGCCGAGCCGTGATTGCAGGGATCATAATTCACAGGTTCGTCTTCTGCGGTGACACAGACCCAGACTCTGTATGCACACCTCTCGGCATCAGGAGCCATAGGGACGTTATAGTAATGGATCAGAGGAAGGCTTCACTGAGGTGGCATTCAGGGTAGAGAAGAGGGTCAAGAAAAGACAACCGGATGTGTGTGTGTATCCGTCCCGCTGCCTGCTGAGGGTCACAGGAAGGACAGTGCCGGGAGCCACTGGGCACAGCCATCTTCTTCCAAACTCCCGCCAGCATTAAGGTTTATTGCATCCTGGTCCTTTCTCCAGCCACCTTCTATTGTGACAACAGGAGACAGTGCCTTCGCGGCCTCCCAGTTGAGCCCGAGACACTGTAAGTCCCACATCTTCTTTTTTTTTTTTTTTAATTTTTTTAACGTTTATTTATTTTTTGAGACAGAGAGAGACAGAGCATGAACAGGGGAGGGGCAGAGAGAGAGAGGGAGACACAGAATCCGAAGCAGGCTCCAGGCTCTGAGCTGTCAGCACAGAGCCCGACGCGGGGCTCGAACTCACAGACCGTGAGATCATGACCTGGGCTGAAGTCGGACGCATAACCGACCAAGCCACCCAGGCGCCCCAAGTCCCACATCTTCTAAGACCAGCGTGGTCGCCTAGAATTTGCAGCGATGATGGAAATGTTTTACCCTCTGCCCGGACGGATTCAGTAGCTACTAGGCACATGGGACTACCGGGCACGTGAACTGCGGCTGGAGCAACTGGAGGACTGAATTTTAGTTTTGTTTAATTTTAATCAACTTAAGTATAAATAGCCACCGGTGGCCAGTTAGAAGCTGCAAGTTCAAGAAAGGGAGGTGAAGGAGATGAATCCCCAGCCAAGGATATGGCACTCAGAGGTATACCTTTGTCTTTTTGAGTTGAATAAAGGGCCCCCGTAACGGTGGGGCATCGTTTTTAATATTTGAGCCCAAGCTGCCGGTCGCGGCCGTGTTCTCTGTGCTCTACCACTTGGCCAATTAAAAGAGAGACCCCCGGAGCCTGTAGGTCTGGTTTAGTGTTCCGTGAGTGCATAAAGGATTGCAGCGGGCTTAGCTGTTTTAGTAGGACCGTATGGGGTTAACGCAGGTCTCTTGGTCCGTGAGGCATTGAGTAAGGTGGGAAAAACATGCAATTTTAAAAAGCCGTTGAAGAAGAGACGCGTCCTTTTTTTCCCAGAAGGTAGTTAAGAGGTGATACAGTTTAGGGGAGGGATCTGAGGATTTGGAAAAGAGAATAACAAAGGTTTGCCCGTAACACAACGCAATGCATTCTGTCGTATGCCCCCACTGATATAACAGAGGGGTCTTTTGCTATGAATTATAATGAGCCAGGGACGGAGTGGTAGGAATCGGACACTGAGCGGATACAGTGAGATTTTCCCGTGGCTGGTTCTTGGCTGCTAATCTAGGTGAGAAGAGAAGGGTCCCTGAAGGCCCCAGGGGACCCCAGGAGAGACTAGCTGTCTACTTCAAGAGCCTGCAACTCCAACACGTGAATTCCACGTGAGTCTCTGGCACCTACTTCTCCAGCAGGCTGTGGCACCGCTTGACGTCCCAAACTACGTCATGAAGAAGAAACTGCTGACTTGGGCGGAACATTTTGCAGATGAGCAGCAATGTCAATGAGGGAGTGGTGGCATTGCAATGATCAGACGCTTATTAGAACGCGGGAATTTGATATCCCCAGTGGACTGTTGGCATTTTTATGTGGGAGGGGAACCATCACGTGTGGAACTGGCCCAGTTGGAGGAGAGGCTAGCAGTGACTCGCCTTTGGAGGGGTGTCAGTCACAGGCTATTATGAAATTAACTTTGGGGAAAGTTCCTAGAAACCGCTAGTGGTGATAATACCTCCTTTGATAGTATTTCAGTGGCCTGGGGGAAAAAAGGGGTTAAGGTCGTGGTTCACAAGGAAGGAGGTTTAATAGGAAGCCAGAGCCCCCAGCCTGGGAGCTAGACCCCTGGCTCTAAGCACCTGTTTCACCATTCATGCTTTGCATCAAGGTCACAGAGGGGAGCTTGTTAAAGCTACAGATTGCTGGCCCTCCACTGACCTCCTAAACCAGAATCCCAGTGCCCAGGGTCCCCGAAGCTCTACTTTTTTAAATGTTCATTTAGTTTTTGGGACACACACATACAGACACACAGAGCACAAGCAGGGGAGGGACAGAGACAGAGGGAGACGCAGAATCCAAAGCAGGCTCCAGGCTCTGAGCTGTCAGCACAGAGCCCGACACGGGGCTTGAACTCACGAACTGCGAGATCATGCCCTGAGCCGAAGTCAGAAAGCTTAACCGACTGAGCCACCCAGGTGCCCCAAATCTCTATTTTTTAAATAAGTACCCAAGGTGGTTGTGATTTGCGGCTTCTCCAAGCCTTAGTTCTCTGAAAGGTGATGCAGGACTTGGCAATATCCGAGTCAAGATTACCGTAATAGACATAGTATGATTTAGTTTTTGTAAAGCGCACGACAAACTGGATTAACTCGTATCGGTTACAACCCCACTGAGCCATGGGTTTGCCTTATTTAAGACACCTCTCTCTTTGGACATCTCGATAGATGTCATTCGCCTGGCTGAGCCTTCTTCACCGTGCTAAGACAGCTGGGGGAACCTTCGAGCCAAATGAGCTGGGTTCCCTGAGTTGCAAGTTGTTTCTGAGGATTGATAAAAGCAGCCTTTCCTGTTCCGTGTTATTCTAAGTTTGAAGGACGCCGGTGGAAGGCCCCCTTCAGGTTGGGGGGATTTTTACGCAGGGTGAAAAGATCAGTTATGCCCTAACAGGTTGCCGGCTCCGGCGAAAAGTCAAGGGCGGTGGGCTGGACCCAGCAGAGAATGGTGATGTGTTCTGGCCCACGAGAGGGGCGCTCGCACCCCGAGGGCTCCGAGCGCAGCTGCCTCCGGTGTGGCCCATCTTGCTTGCATTTGGCGGCGCGAGGCTCCAAGACCAGGGGGAGGGGGAGGCTGGCGTCCTGCCCCCGAGCTGGAGAGGGAGCGAAGGTAGCTGCAAAGCCCAGCAGGCGCGAATCGCCGGGGCCCAGATTGACGGAGGGTGGGGCCGCGGGGAGGCAGTGCACGCGAGGCCGCGGGAGAGGTGGGCGCGCCGCGTCCCAGGTGCGACCGCCGAGCGCCTCCCGGAAGCCCTCCTCGCGCCGCGGGGTTCGGATTGGCTCGGGCGGCGAGGTCGGCGAGGTCGAGACCCTTTCGGCGCCTTCCCCACCCCACCCCCCCTCGACCCGCCCCGCGGCGGTGGCGATGCCGTAGAGACGCGGGCGCGGGGCCGGGCGGGGGCATGCTGGCCGGGCGGCGGGGCGCGGGTGGCAGCGCGCGGGGGCCCGAGCGGCGCCCGGCCCGGGGCGCCCGGGGGCCGGATGGCGGAGCCCACGCGCGCCGCGGAGCCGGGGAGGTTTGCGCTCCGCTCGCCGCGCTGCAGGGAGGGCGCGGTGCCAGCAGCGAGCGCCCAGGGACCCAAAAAGAAAGCTTTTTATTTGCCGAAGATGAAGCCCCTGAAGGAGCCCGCCCCCAACAACAACAACGTGTCCTTTGTGATCCATTGTCAACTGGGCAAGGAGATCAAACACATTTGCAGCAACTGCAGTCGGGGGGAGGACGCCCGGGACGGTGAGTGCCGAGGCCCGTCGGGGCGGCGGCGAGCGCGGGAGGCGGGGAGGTGGCGCGGCCCGTCCCCAGTTTGGGGGCGCCGCCGGCGTGTCTCCCCGGAGAACTGCGGGGACATCCGCCCGCCCGGCACTTTGCGGAGTGCAGCCCGGAGCCACACCGGGACCGCATCCGAGCAGCTGTATTTGCAGCCTCAAATGAGGGCTTTGAAACAGTTAAATGGGCAGCTCTGGGATTTCCTCTCGGGGAGGTGGGGTTTGGGGAGGGGGGGGGGTGGGGTGGAGATTTGTCAGCGGTAGCATTATTAGCTTTCAAAAGGTGATTACACCTGCTTTCCTAGCTTTCCGGGCTTCTTAGCCATTCATTCTCCCTCCCATCTTTGCGCTCTGATGGGCTTTGCCCGGGGCGGCGTTACAGATGTGGGGTTCGGGTGGGTTCGCTTTGGAGAGGCGGTTCGGCCTCGGCCACGGCGCCCTGGAGACTTGTGGAGTTGTTGAATGATTTCTGTTTGGAGTGAAACATGGCTGTGATTTTTGGAGCGCAGCTGCCGGCCCCTCTTGGAATGATGCCCCAGTGGCCAAAACGTGGGAGGTGGGGGAGGGGCCTGCAGCGGCTTCCTGCAGGTGAGCCCGTGCGGGTGCGAGCCCGAGAGCTCCCCCAGACCTGATCTGAAGTGGGGCGGGGAAAGGGTGCCGGGCCGCCAGCGACTCTGGGCTGCAAGAGCCCAGAACGAGGGACAGCTGGCGCGGACCAGGCAGCCGCCTCTGCAGATGTGGACGCGCCCGTGCATTTGGCCGGAGCCTCCGGGCGGTTCCGAAGCAGCTCACAGAGCCGACTCCGGAGGGCCCCTGAAGGTCGCGGAAAAGTTTTGGGCGGTAGGTTTTGCAGGGAGAGCATGAGCTCCTGGCCAGCCAGAAGCTCATGGCCTCGCTGACACGCACACTTGCTTGGGCAGGCAGATTTTCCCATCCACCAGGAGGGTTTCCCTTCTTCCCTTTGGAAGAACAGAGAGTATCCCTCCTCCGGTCCTTGTGGGCCTCTTCAAGTGCAGAGTAATGAAGCGACTGTGGCTTGGCTAATGTCTTTTCAAAATTAGAGTCCTGCCCGTGTAATGATACTTTCCTTTGATTAAACTGTGAGAGAGGCTATGCAGGATGGCACCAGGCATGCAGAAGGAGACCTGGGGCCCTCCTGGCACACAGAGCACACCAGTGAATCTCCTGTGAGGTGTGGGGGAGGAGATCCTTTCATGAGAAGCACACACTTACCGACTTGCGGTTTGGTCCTTTGGGTACTGTATAAACTGCGGGCGCTTCTGGAATATAAACGGATGAACGGGATGATGCAAAAGCAGACTTTTGCCATGTAATGAATGTGATAGAGCATGAGATGCAGGCTGAACTGTTCAATGAATCAGTCTGTGGACTGATGTGCTCCACACATGGGCTGCTCTCACAGCCTCGGGAGTTGATTTAAATTAGGATCGGGAAATGTGGCTACAGCAAGGAAAGGTTCCGTGTCTGCACTCAAGGATGCGTGGTTACCCAGGGGTATGAATGCTGTCCTTGGTACGCGTGTTGGTGCACACGGTCAGAGGAGGCAGGCTTGTATTTTTAGCTATGGCACCTATTTATGCTTGGGACACGCATCATGTCTGCGGTCTCAAACACTCTGGAATGCCTTAAGGAACGCCCTGTGGATGTTTGCGTATCCTCTGATGCAACTAAAGTATTTAATTCAAAGGATGCTAGTATGGGGGAGACCTCAGGTGACCGTGTCTAGGCGGCTAACCCTGCCTTCCTAATGCGTGTGGTGCACTTCTGTAGTCCAGGAAATAGAAGGAGGTTGAGTTTCGCCCTTCTTTTATGGCCGGAGCCCCGAACAGTGCTGCCCGCTGTCAAAGGGAAGGAAGTTCCAGTAAATTTCACTTCCTGCAAAGATGAACCTCGTAGGATGGCTCGTCATGAGTGAACTTTTCTGTTCGAGAAGTTCTCTAGAAGCTCCTTTCGACGTGACTCCTCTTTTCTGTATGCCCGGAGAGCCAGCTCTTTTGAAGGGAATGTGAAGGAAAGATAGTCCTGCAAACAGATTTGGTGGGGCTCCATTGAGGAGGAGTTTTCTTGCGTTGTTGCCAGCACCGTGAATGTGTCTGGTTTCTCGTGCGGCATTGAGGAGGCCACTTAGTGGCAACCCAGGAAAATTGTGGTTGAGTTGGCAAGTCTTCACTTGAAATGTTATGTGGGCAATATTTTATAGAAGCCTTGCTCACGGACTCTCTCACTCGATTTCTTTACATAGAAGATGGCAGGGGTGCCTGGGTGGCTCAGTCAGTTAAGCGGCCAACTTCGGCTCAGGTCATGACCTCGCGGTCTGTGAGTTCGAGCCCCGCGTCGGGCTCTGTGCTGCCAGCTCGAAGCCTGGAGCCTGTTTCGGATTCTGTGTCTCTCCCTCTCTGCCCCTCCCCCACTTGTGTCCGTCTGTCTCTCAAAAATAAAACATTAAAAAAAAGAAGATGGCAGTTATTTTAAACACATTTAAAAGCAAATTTTGTTAACTTTCAGTTAAAGACCACCTGTAACTACAAATATTTGGCTAACATAGAATACACTTTAAAAAGAAGTATTTCTGGCTGAGCATTCATTAAAGGTGAAATTACATTTATCAATTGCCATTTTATTTAAGAGTGTTAAAAAAAAAAAAAAGTTCCTGATATCTACTGACTAGTATTAAAGATGCTTTGCTGACCTTATTCGAAGTAAACTTTTACTTAAAAAAAAAAAATTGTGAACTACAGGTCACCACTAATGGTCAACGATAGGTCTGTTTCGTTCATTTTTCCTGTTTTGGTGACATTACTGAAACCATTTGCAAATCAGGAAACAAGCTTCTGTTGCATTTCAGTGCTAAAGGCCAAGTACACAGAGCAAGTACAGGGTAGAAGAAAGATTCAAACCCTCGTATGTTTGTCTCTAAAATTAAGGCGCTTTCCATCTTGCCATCAAATTGATTTTAAGTGTCACCCACACTGAATGTAGAGCATTAGGTACTATGGTTTGTGTGTGTGTGTGTGTGTGTGTGTGTGTGTGTATGTTCTATACATGTGCAGAGTTAATAGACCATGTTTATTAGGATATGGAATTAGAATTGCAGAACTTCCTAGTACATTATTTTTTTTTAATCTGCCTTATCTACTTGACAGGTTGGAATTGGTAGGAACAGAGGGAGAGAAAGTTTTAGCTAAGTAGATTAGAAGTAATGCACATTGTAAAGCTATAAGAAACATGGCTAAATCATCACAGAACTTGAATTGGAAGTCAATATGAGAATATGATTTAATTTACAAATAGTTGAAAATCAACTTTAAGGAGGAATCTATTCTAGAAGGCAAGGTATTTCTGTATATAATTTTGTACATACTTACTGTATTTTCTATTCTTATTTGAATCCCTTTTAAGTCTGTTAACAGGGAGGGATCACCATAGGAATTATAACATCATGAATCATTACTAAGATGTAATGCCAAGTAATCGTAATAGAAATAAAATACTTTTAACATTTTAAAACACTTTTTAGGACAATTTTGAGGGACACCTGGGTGGCTCAGTTGGTTAAGCGTCTGACTCTTGATCTCAGCTCAGGTCTTGATCTCAGGGTTATGAGTTGAAGCCCCACATTGGGCTCCACACTGGGCATGAAGCCTGCTTAAAACAAACAACAACGAAAAGAACAAAAATACTTGGAAGCTTCTGTCTTATGGTGGCATATTTTAAAAGTAATCAAATGATTTAGAGATCAGACCTACTGATTGCAGGTTGCTGTGCCTTTCACATATGATTGATCAATATTTCAAGGTTGTCATTTTACTGAACATGATTTCTACTCAAATATTCACATAGAAATTCATGAATCCATTGACTCGCTAGATACATTTCCAAATTTTGTTTACAGATGAGAAATATTTTCCGTGTTTCCTAGTGGATTCCAATTGGAACTTTTTTTTTCAAAAAATTTTTTTAATGTTTATTCATTTTTGAGACAGACAGAACAGAGACAGAGCATGAGCAGGGAGGGGCAGAGAGCAAGGGAGACACAGAATCTGAAACAGGCTCTAGGCTCTGAGTTGTCAGCACAGAGCCCGACGCAGGGCTCGAGCTCATGGACCGTGAGATCGTGAGCTGAGCCGAAGTCGGATGCTTAACCGACTGAGCCACCCAGGCACCCCAAGAACTTTTTTTAAGTGCATTCATTTTGAGAGGAGGAGGGGAAGAGAGAGTGGAAGAGACAGAATCCCAAGCAGGCGTCTCACCATCAGCACAGAGCCTGATGTGGGGCTCGAACCCACGAACCGCGACATCATTAATGTGAGCCGAAACCAAGAGTTGGATGCTTAACCGACTGGGCCACCCAGGCGCCCCTCCAATGGAAACTTTTAGAGTGACAACAGTTTGTCCTAATATTCCTCTGTGACGGGCTCTAGGGTTCATTCAGCAAGATAGCCTTTTGGGAGAGAATGCCTTTTGGATTTCTGTGGGTCAGAGCCCTCATTTTGCAGGTGAGAAAATTGAGGTGCATAATGGTCAGGCGAACAGTCCCCCGTGGACCCAATCACCACTTGGTGTCAGGGCTACTAACCGAACCTGTTCCTTCGTGAAGGAAGCCGTTTCTAGTGATGGCCCAAGACTGGCTCCTGACTCCTGCACTCACTAGCTGGGTCACTTTAGGATACCACGGTATCCTTTCCTGTGTGTGCAGAATGAAAGCACCCATTTCTACTCTACGTTTAAGAGCTAAAACCCATGCCTCTAATAAGTCCGGTGGAGTAGAAATGAGACTAGGGAAGAGCCCCTTCAGCATTGCACAAGTCAGGAGAATTTTGTTGTTGTTTTAAAACCTTCGCAACGGTGACCAGTTATGTTCTAGGTAAAAAGACTCACGTGTAGATCTGAATTTACAACGGCTAAGCTTTTGTTTTGGGTCTGTTGAGGGATCCAAAAAACGGGCAAGGGGAGATCTAGTTGTTTCTCCGAGAGGAAGAGGAAAGGCCAGGAGCTGAAGGAAGTAGTGACTGGAGGGATGTCTGGGTGGCACAGCGAGTTAAGCGTCTCGATCTTGGCTCGCGTCATGATTTCGCGGTTCATGAGTTTGAGCGCTGACGGTGTGGAGCCCGCTTGGAGTTCTCTCTCCTTCTCTCTGCCCCTCCCCCGCTTGCCCTCTCTCTTTACCTCCAAAAGAAAGAAAGAAACTTTAAAAAATATACTTAAAAACAAAGAGAAGTGATCAGAGGATTTAATGGACGTGGGCCTGACGAGCCCTCAGAGTCAAAGGGACGGCTCTGGAGGACGTGGTCCTCCAGCAAGAGACAGAGGCAGGAAACTGCTTCCTTAAGGTCAGGAGAGCCTAGGAAAAGCTGTGACTTGGGCTGAGCGTAGAGGCTGTGTGGAACCCTGGAAAGGGCACTCGCTCAGCCAGTAGGGCAGAACGGAGAGGAAGGGCTTAGCAAGATGTTGGGACTGGTGTACTGAGTGGGGAATGTTAATGCAGTTGGGTTCTTAAAACTTTCTTGCAAAGCATCATGGACTCCCAGCCATGGAGCCGTTGACTGATTGTCTTACAAATAGTGTTAAAATCAGCCGCTGGAGTGTGCCGGGCCCCCTTGGCTTAGCGATAGACACCAACAGGTACAACAACCAGTTATGGCCTTCGAAGAGTCTGGACTTGAGTGAGAACAGCAGGAAGTAAACTGCTGAATTACCAGAGGGAGCCATTAACTGAGTAAAGCAGGAGGACTTCCTAGAGGAGGTGGTATTTGCAATATCACAATAGAGGAGTCCTTCCGGTAAGGGGAAAAAAACCCCAACAAGACATACGCAAACGATGGAAGCTATAGAAGAGCATGGCTAGCTCAGGAAAAGGGAGAAGTTCAGCAGGTAGAATTTGAAATGGATGGGGAAGCGAACATGACTTCGTTTGGAAACATACGTTTTTTTCCAGCAATATGTGAAGCGTTTTTGTGTGCCATGTTAAGTTTGGGGAATATAAAAATCAGTAAGACTGTATGGTCTTTGCCCTCAAATAGCTTATAAAAATTTTTTTAATGTTTATTTATTTTTGAGAGAGAGAGGGAGACAGAGTGCGAGCCGGGGAGGGGCAGGGAGAGAGAGAGACACAGAATCCGAAGCAGGCACCAGGCTCTGAGCTGTCAGCACAGAGCTCGACGCGGGGCTCGAACCCACGAACCACGAGATCATGACCTGAGCTGAAGTCGGACGCTTCACCGACTGAGCCACCCAGGCACCCCTACCCTCAAGTAGCTTACAAAGTAGTACAGGGAGATGCGTAGACAAGCGTGTGTGCAGAAGTTTTAAAAGGGTTTGAGAGAGAAAGGTATTGTTTGAGAGGCTGAAAGTAGAAAATGGTCAGCCCCACCCTGGGAACTGGGAGGTTAGGAAGATCCCGGGACCATTTCCAGAGTTTGGATTCCACCCAGTGAGCGCTGAAGGCTGCACACAGATTTTTTTAAGCAGAGGTGGTGTGAACAAGTTACCTTTTAAAAACTATTAGGGAAAATCTTACACATATGCAAAAGCAGACCGAAAAGGATAAATGAGCCCCTCTGAATTTATCACCCCCATTCCCCAGCTCCCGTGTTATGTTGAAGCGCATTGTGAGTGGGTTTTTAGGATGGTGTTGCTGGCAGACAAGAGAAAGGTCCCTAATGCCACAGCCACTCAGAGTTCAAGAAAGGGCGTTTCAAGACCTTGAGCGGTGAGTGTCCAAAGATCAAGATTCTGTGATTCCGTCACAGACCCTTAACAAAGCCCCGGGAACACCTTCCGGCACCAGCGGCTCAGAGTCACGTGGCCTTATTTTTAGCAGAGCTTTGAACTCCTGTGTGATTTGACTGATAATTCCCCCTTCCATTTTAATATCTTTTGTTCTGCAGACAGCATCTGTAAATACTCCCTTCGTTCGGGAGAAAAGATGTTAAAAATATTTGTAAGATCTGTAGCTTGAAATATACCCACGTGTCTAAAGGAGGTAAAAAGGATTCATACATAAGATCTAGATATGAAGCCGTATTGGTGGAAGGAGGGATCGATAACGTGCTTACTGGCTCCAAGCTTTCATTTCTGCAGTTTGCTAATTCATAAGAACGGCAAAAAACCTTTTTGGGCTTCCGTAGGCGTTTAGAGTTTCAAGTCCTGTGTGGAAGGAGGCGCGCAGTGAGCCAGTTAGCAGTTACCTCGGACGGCTCGGAGCTCTGTGCCAAGTAAGCATTTGTGTTGAAATTGTTGTTACCGCCAGAGGCCCTGGGGGAGCACAAGGGATGAGCTTCCCTTCGACCAGCAGGTGGATAAGGGAGAGAAGGAAAAGGCCAAAGGGCTGCAAGTTGCAAAGATCCGGGTAAGCGAACCAGGAGCCGAACAAGAATCCGGTTGTCGGGATGGAAACAGAACAGTGGAGATTCTCTGCCTCGGGACAAGACAGCCGGAACGCTCGCAGTAGACCGCGTGCAAGAGACAATGTGATGGTGGCTTTGGCCGTCATTTCTACCTCGGAGGCTGGAGGAAGGGTAGAACACGGTCATTGATTGATTCGCCTAACAAGCATTGATGGCGACCGTGAACTTGACGTGTGAGATAGCTAAAGGATGAGTTTGTGCTGTGGGAACACCTAGCAGAGGGCTACCTTCTTGCTATGCAGAGGTAGACTGAGGACGTTGCGGACGCCTAGGTGGGGGGGGGGGGGGGGGGGCTCCACCTTCTTGAGAGAGAAGTCTAGAGGGGGGGGAGAACGGCACGTGAGCTCAATCGTGGTGGGTGAATAGCATTGGTCTGGCAGGAAGTGTCCCTCAGGCAGGGTCCAGAGCAGAGACAGGAATGGGTTAAGAGGCCCTGGGAGAGGACATTAGTTATAAAGTGCTCAGGGCCAGGGTCTTTCTTCTCTTTCCTCCTCGCTGCTGTGTTTTCAGCGGCCGGAACGCACACAGATATTAGGCACTTAAACTGTGTTCATCGTGAGAATATACAAGTTAATTTACGAATGTTTCATCTGTTTGGCAAATACGTGTTTACTTATTAAAGTGACTGCAGGGACCGTGGGGTGATAAGGCTGGAGTGGGGGGTGGGGGGTGCACCTAGGAAGGTGAGATGGGAGGCTGGGTCGAGGTCTATCATGCGGTCTATCATGTCGAGGTCTTGACTACCAGGCCAAGGAGCTGGGACACGGGCTGTGAAAGGATGCAGGAGGCCTAGGAAGATTTTCAGAATGTACAAAAGTTCTTTCTAGATTTACGGCTTTTTTTTTTTTTTAATATCGAGGCACAATTGACAAAATGGCGTAAGATGTTCAAAGCGCATGTTGTGATGATTTGATATACATTGTGAAGAGTCCCTCCGTCTAGTTACTGAACATATATCATCACCTCCCATAGTTACCTCTATTTTGTGAGAACACCGACGTTCTCCTCCCTTAGCTAATTTCAGTTATACATGCAGTGTTAACAGCGTGCAGTATTTGTCTTTCTTTGTTGGCTGTATCTCACTTCGCGTAGTGCCCTCAAGGTACACATCGTGTTGTTGCAAAGGGCAGGATATCCTTCCTTCTCTTGACTGATAATACTCTGTTGTGTATAGACCACATCTTTATCCATTCATCCAGTGATGGACAATTAGATTACTTCCGACTCACGGTTACCGTGAATAATACTGCAGTGAACATAGATGTGCAGATATCTCTTCAATATCCAATCTCTATTTCCTTTGGACATATACCCAGAAGTGAATTGCTGGATCATATGGCAGTTCTATTTTCAATTTATCGAGGAACCTCCATACCGTTTTTTCTGTAGTGGCTGCGCATCCTTTACGTGGTCACCAACAGTACGTAAGGGTCCCCTTTTCTCCACATCCCCGCCCACACGTCTTGTTTTAGTTTGTTTGTGTAACACAAGAGCCATTCTAACAGGTGTAAGGTCATAGCTTGTGTGGTTTTGATTTGCGTTGTTCTGATAGTGATGTTGAGCACCTTTACCTGTACCTGTTGGCCATTTGGAGTCTTTGGAAAAATGCCCAGATTCTCTGCCCATTTCTTCATTGGATTATTTGCTTTTTCGCTGATGAGTTGTATGAATTCTTTTTTTTTTTTCAACGTTTTTTATTTATTTTTGGGACAGAGAGAGACAGAGCATGAATGGGGGAGGGGCAGAGAGAGAGGGAGACACAGAATCAGAAACAGGCTCCAGGCTCTGAGCCGTCAGCCCAGAGCCCGACGCGGGGCTCGAACTCACGGACCGCGAGATGGTGACCTGGCTGAAGTCGGACGCTTAACCGACTGCGCCACCCAGGCGCCCCTGAATTCTTTTTTTATGTATTTTGGATACTAACCCCCTCATCGGATATATGATTTGCACATATCTTCTCCCATTTCGTAGATTGCCTTTTCATTCTGCTGGTGGTTTCCTTTGCTGTGCAGAAGCTTTTTGGTTTGATGTAGTCCCAATAGTTCCTGTTTGCCTGTTGCTTTTTGCTGTTGGTGTCAAATCCCAAACAAAGCAAAACAAAACAAAACACTGCCAAAACCCATGTCGAGGAACTTCTTCCCTCTCATCTAGGAGTTTCCTGGTTTTAGGACTTACGTTCAAGTGTTTAATCCATTTGATTTTTGTGTGAGGCCCAGTTTCATGCTTTTGCATGTGGTTGTTCAGTTTTCCCACCATTTCTTGAAGAGATGATCATTTCCCCCACCGTATATTCGTGGCTCTTCTGTCATAAACTAATTGACCATACGTGCATGGATTTTTTTCTTTCTGGGCTCAGTATTCTGTTCCGTTGATCTGTGTGTCTGCTTTTGTGCCAGTAGTAACACACTGTTTTGATTACTATCGCTTTATAATATAGTTTGAAACCAGGAAGTGTGATGCCTCCTGCCTTTTCTTTCTTTAAGAACGCTTTGGCTCTTTGGGGTCTTTTATGGTTCCATACAAATTTTAGGGTTTTTCCCCCCTATTTCTATGCAAAATGTCACTGGAGTTTTAGGTGCTTTGGGATGTAATCCATACACTATATAATTCATCCATTTAAAGTGTGTAATTCAGGGGCACCTGGCTGGCTCAGTCGGTTGAGCGTCCGACGTCAGCTCAGGTCATGATCTTGCGGCTCGTGAGTTCAAGCCCCGCGTCAGACTCTGTGCTGACAGCTCAGAGCCTGGAGCCTGCTTCAGCTTCTGTGTCTCCCTCTCTCTCTGCCCCTTCGCCCCTCCCACTCTGTCTCGCTGTCTCTCAAAAATAAATAAACGTCAAAAAAAATGTACTTCAGCAGGCTTTAGTATATTCACAGGGCTGTGCATACATCACCACAGTGGATGTTAGAACGTTTTCATTACCCAAAAAAGAAACCTTGCCACCCCCAGCCTGTCCCTGCAATCCGTCTATCCTCCACTAACCCTAGGTAACCACCAGTCTACTTTGTGTTTCTATAGAAACAGTCTATAGACAACAGTTCTATAGACGACAGTCTACTTTTCTGTTTCTCTGTGCATTTCGTGTAAGTGGAAGTTTGATCCATTTCAAGGTTGATCCGTGGCGTAGCACGTATCACTACTTCATTTCTTTTTAGTGCTAAATTATTGCATGGATGTGACACGTGGTGAATAATACTGCTCTGAGCATTCACGTACAAGTTTTAGTGTAGACGTAAATTTCATTTCTCTTGGGTGTTATACCTAGGAGAATTGCTGAATCACATGGTTATGCCACTTACCCATCTGAGGAAGTGTCAGAGTCTTTTTCAAAGGGGCTGCCATTGTACCTGAAGGTTCCATTCTTCCACATCCTTTCTTATCTTTGTCCCCTGTATTTTTGGTGATAGCCTCTCTAGAGGATTTTTGAGAAGGAAAGAAGGTTCTGAGTTGGTGGTCAAGAAGAGAGTTAATTCACTCCATTTAAGGAAGCCAGTAAGGTTTCATTTTTTTTTTTTTAGAAAGTCTAGACGTCTTACATAAATCTATCGCACTTTATTTATTTTTTGAGGGTTTTTATCTTAAGAGCGAGACCGAGTGCAAGTGGGGGAGGGGCCGAGAGAGAGGGGGACACAGAATCTGAAGCAGGCTGCAGGTCCTGAGCTGTCGGCACAGAGCCCAATGCCGGGCTCGAACTGACACGCTGTGAGATCATGACCTGAGCCGAAGCTCAGAGACTCAACCAACTGAGCCATCCAGGTGCCCCAATATATGACACTTTATAATTGGCACATGTTGTTTCCTTGTGATCATCAGAACAGCCTTTTCACATTGGAACTACTATGGTGGCCATGTTAGAAAAGAGGGAACAGAGAACCTGAGTGGTCACGGCATCCTGTGTGTCATGTGCTGAGGCTGCTGTACCTGGACTGTCCCTCTGATGCCCCCTCGAAGGTGTGAGCCTCTGAGAAGACACTAGTTATTTTGGTCAATGAAGTTCAACTTCTTTTTTTTTTTTTTTTTGTTAAGCTTATTTATTTTGAGAGAACAAGCGAGCAGGGGAAGGATAGAGAGGATTCCAAGCAGGATCCACACTGTCAGTGCAAAGCCCTGTGTAGGGCTCAAATTCATAAACTGTGAGATCATGACCTGAGCCAAAATCAAGAGTCAGATGCTTAACCAACTGAGCCACCGGGGCGCCCCTGAAGTTCAACTTCTCAAAGTGATTAATTAAATGTGAAAATGATTCTTCCAGAAACATCTGGGCAAAAACCAACACCCAAAGCAAACTGTCAATTCGTTAAAAGGGGCAAGAGGAGTCTATGTGGTGGAGAGTGTTTGAGTAGCATTAGGAAGTGTTGGGGACCCACTTGGGTCACCGTCACCCTGAATTTTTTCCACTTGTAAAACGAATTTACTTCTCTTCCTTAAACATGTTGCCAAGGTGCCTGAAACCCAGCTAATCAGAGCTTGGTGAGCTTTGGCTCATGAGCCCTCTGCCTGTTTTTGTAGGTCGAGGAAGTTTTTGGTTTCTTTGTGTATTTGTTTATTTTGTTTGTTTTACAATTTCAGATGGTTGACCAAAATCACAGGAAGAGTAATATTTAGCGACATGACATTTAGGTGAAATTCAAATGTCGGTGTGTATAAATAAAGTTTTATTGGAACACAGCCACGCACAATCATGTATGGACTGTCCATGGTGGCAGCCGCACAGCTGAGTAGTTGCAACAGAAACCCCGTAAAACCTCCAGTATTTACTCTCTGACCCTCATCAAAAAACTTTGCTGATCCCTGACTGCATCAAAATTCCTCTAATGAGATGATGCCGCTTCTAACCGTCTCTGCACAATATCTGATTCTGAGTCCAGGGGGACCCTGGCAACATCTGTGATGCTCACCCGAACCTGCAGTTCTGGTTTTTATAACGGGCTACTTGATGTCCTAGGGTGTCCAGAGGGACAGATTTAAAGTGAAAATCCACCCAAAAAGAAACCGCTCCTGGGAATTGGGTTTGCAGACTCTCTTTGCTCCCCACCCCCACCCTGACCTTTATGTGGGCTTGAGGCTGGCACATTTTTCAAAGGGAGTGGATTTCAGATCCCCACCTAAGAGTGAACCATCTTGACTCTGCTATTGTTTCTGCATGAACTTGAGAATAATCGCCTCCGCTATCTTGGCACATGGAGATTTGCCTCCACAGTAATTATTTTGCAACCCACAAGAGTAATTATAAAATCAAATAATTATCTTCTAAACAAGCTGCAACCCCAGCCGTGGTTCTTGAAGGGGGAGGGGTGCTCCCATTCTTTAATTTTCATTTTTAGACGTATAACATTTCTGCCTCCCTTGTCCCCCCTCTCCCCGTACCTCAGTTCTTGTGTTATTTCAAGTACAATAACCGTCTATAATGAAGCAATAGCTCCTTTCGATGCAGCCTCTTTAAAACTGTAGCCCTGCTCCAAGTTTAGGAGCAGAAAGAGAAGCCAGCAAGAAAAGGGAAAAGCAAAACCTGATTTAATTTGGGGGGGGGGGGTACCAGGAAATAAAATTGCAAAAGGGAAGATCCGCCTACCTAACTACATTCCTGGTGTTGGTTTGAATTACTGAGAGCCGCATTGTAGCGAGGACTCCAGATTCTGAAGGTTTTCTCAGTAAGAGCTGGCACCGGTATTTCCTGGCACAAAGGGAGGAACGAAATCCGCTCACACAGTCAGCAACCATCCATCGCTGACAGGCTGGGTACATACCAGAACTGGGTTATCGCACGAGAGACTTAAAGTCTGTGTATGGGTGTTTGTCTGACATAACGCAGCAGACACTGTATGTAACGCTTATTTATATGTTGGGAAATTGGTACCTGCCTGATAAACTGAGCTTACTTGCATGTGACGAAAGGGCGTATAGAGAAGCAGATCTTAGTGACCGGGGCCGTCACAGATTTGCGCCCTCAAGAACGACCCTCTGCAAATTTCAGGAACTCCTTAACTTGTAACTTTCTTTGCCAGCCCGTTAAAGTCAAACACGCCACCCCCGGGAACTCATGCCCCAAATGAACACACAGTGAACCTCTTGGCTTGCCCAGGGCCCTAATGTTGTGTCATCCAGAATGAATAGTATGGTGCAGTTTCCTACCAGCCAGGGTATGAATTATTCATGCACTATTAAGCAGCCTGTGGTCAGAACACCACAACCCAGAGTAAAAGTGAATACAAAAGAAGAGATTTTAGTATTTGCAGCTGAAAGAGCCCTTTGCAGTGGAAGTAGAGACGATGGGCTCCTGGACCCCTCCCGGCCTTTCTCGAGGTCTTTGAGGTTGGATCGTGAATGTATATGTAGATTTCCTGCGATAGGACAAGAAGAAATAGCGTGGACCACCCGGGGACTGTAGTAGTCCATCAGATTGCATGCCTGGGTTCATTTTTCAAGTTTTTTCTAGAAGGCAGAAGAGGGGGAGCATATACAAAAGGGAATATCTGTATTCATAAAGAAATAAAAGACAGCATAACCAAGGAGAAGAGGGATTCTTTGGAAGAAAACGTAGAAACTTTGGAAGACCAGATATATATATATGTGTGTGTGTGTGTATATATATATACATGTATATATACATATATATATATACACACACATGTATACATACATATACATGTATACATATATATATACACACACACACACGCCAGATAAGAAGGGGGTTGTTCTCTCTGCCCTCCCATAGCGTTCTAGAATCCCAGAGCTTTTTAGAACCACAATTTAAATGCTGTTCTCTGCTCTACTCCATTTAGATGAGACACAGTGTATTGTAGAGTGATTATTTCTCGTATATAAACATCAGGTCATAACAGGGGATTGCACCCTTAATTTTAATGCCGTGGAGGTGATGAAATCTCTAATAGAGAAGCTGTGATGTAAATAAGGTATAATCAAATAGGTTACAAGGATTGCGCATGGTGGGGGGGCAGGGAGGGAGGGAGAGATACCCTAGGGTAGAGTTAGCTTTGGGAAATTGTACAAATCAGCTGAGGAATTACATCATGTATAAATGGGTAGGAATATAACATTTTTAGGTTCAAATTATTTCAGTAGGAATGTTTAATCACACACCAGCATTAATAATCACCTCTTAAAAAGCTGCTTAAAATGAAATTGGATCAGGTGTACAATCTCTCTTTCTCCCTTCTTCTTGTCGATGGCTCTGAAATTCACCATTGGATTTACAAGCAAGTGTTGGAGACCAAAGAGGAGTGACATTTAGCGTTGACACGGTAAGTGTGACAGATGGGTCAGTGTGTGTTACCAGCTCAAAGTACATAAGTCCCCGCAAGTGAAATGGCCCACATTTACTTTGAAAATATCAGAGCCTAAATTACAGTAAGATTTAACTGGGAGGATTTCCACCATGATTTTGGAAAGCAGACGCGGCTTATTTTTATTGCAAAATCCTAAGAGTGCATTCCTGGCAGTGTTTACCAGAGAGAAGGAATTAGCAGCCTCATGGGGGAGGGTTAGGAAAACAGAGCACCCTGTGGGAATGAGGTCCTGCATCTCGGTTCCAAGAGCCTCAGCCGAAGCTGACCTCAGACAAGCCACTCAGTCCCAACCTCTGGTTTCCTTCTTGCGAAAGGGGGTGCAGGATAGGAGGCCCCGTTGCTGGTTTTTCCAGAGGGTCTCGAGACCGTGCAGGAGGCTCCCGGGACGTTTTCGGAAAGAAACACAGGACTGTGCTGTGTTGTGCACTTTTTATAGCCACGGCACTGGCTTGGCTTACACATTCCAGAGGGAGGCAGGAGAGGCGTTTCTCTTTGCGTCTTCTCCTCGCCGTTCGTTAGCGATGGTGAATGGAAGAAGAGAGGACCGGACTGGCTGTATGTCCTGTAGGACTAGAGGAATGACCGCCGTTTTGTTTCAAGGGGAAAGAGCAGAGAGGTCCCCTGAGCGAGATGAACAGATGGCATCATCCGTTGCTGCGACACTGCTTCTGGCTGTGAGTGTCCTCACCCCCGTCCTCAGCCGAGCCCTTTCAAGCCGTGCAGGTCACAGAGCCGTGGGGGGCTCTGAAGAGCAGTCCGCAGAAGGCTGATCTACAAGATGGGGGACCCTGCCGATGACCATTCTTCCTCCTGGAAAGATAAAGGCTACACGTTCTTCAGCAAGGGCGGATGGGCTGAGGTCCTCTGGGAAGTACAGATCGTCTTCGGAATTCACAGCCCTCTGCTGTTCAACTAAATCCACGCACAAACCGAAGGGTTTTAAAAATGAGCATCTCTGTCCGTGACCTAGAGCTACAAGATGTTGGAGTAGATCAGGGAGCAGGGAAGTTGGGAGCAGGGAGTTGGAGTAGATCAGGAAGCGGGTGCTAAAATTGGGGTACTTTGCACCTCCACCTTGGGTCTTGGTTCTCTCCCTTACTCAGCTGCCTTATGACTATTCAGGATTATAATCTGTTGGGTTTTTAAAAGTTTAAATTTGCCTTACTGCTTGTGAGAAAGCGTTTTTTTTTGGGTTTTTTGTTTTTTGTTTTTGTTTTTTTTGCCTGGGGTGTAAATATGTTAAGGTCTGTACTGTTACAACCAATCCAACGTAATAAGGCAAGAAAGACCAATTCTGTGCCATTTGGAAATACGGTCTGCTCGGATCCTGGGGTCTGTGTCATATTCCAGCAGAGCACCAGCGGATAGCAGTCCCCTTCCTGCCAAAGACGGAAAGCCCAGGGAGGGGCTGTGCCATTCTTCTCTTTTGCGTCCCACAGGCAGCTCTGATTACAGTGTGAGAAACTTTACAATTCAAGTTCTAAAGTTCAGTGTCGAGATTCTTGTCCACCGTAACGAGATGTTTTCCTGGATGTAGTCCACGTAACACTTGTCCCTTGGGATGGTTATAGGCGGTACGTGAAAAATTTCAAGACCAACCTAATTTGGAAAACTGAGCTAAAACAAAGTTGGGTAGATTGTTTTCGTCTCTGAGCCCTTGGTACGCCCATGCGCTTTATGAAACTCCAAGAACAAAGGGTATATACTTATTTACCCAAATTACCGGGGTTTCTTTTGTTGTCGTTTCCGGGGGTGGGGAGACCATCACAAGGGATCAATGCCCCCGGGGACAGTTAGTGTGCTGTTGCAGAATCCTGCCCTAGAAAATACCATATTGGCCGAATAAGTTCCCCACTTTGAGAGATACAGAACGAAACAGCAGTGAGGCCCATCCACGAATATTCCCTTCTGCCAGAAGCTATTAGCACTACACTTGACATGCTAACAGAACTTCCGCTTTTGCTGACTGTATTGGCTCAGTGATTTTTTTTTTTTTTTTTTTTTTTTGGTGAGAAGTCCTCTGGATGCACATTGAACTGTTGGATTGATTGTACCCGTGCTTCAGGCAACCCAGGCCTCGGGGACTTCCTGTGGTGCTAGTCAGGCGATAGAACCATATGGCAGGGCCGGGGCTTCTGGAGACCTGGGATCTCCACGTGTGGGACATTTTAGGTCACTGTTACTCAACTGCAGGACTGTTGACATTTTGGACTGGACGGTTCTTTGCTGGGGTGGCGGGGTCTGTGCGCGGTAGGATATTTAACGGCATCCCTGGCCTCTACCCACTCAATGCCGACAGTCTTAAAAATGTACCCGGGATTTTATTCAATCAGGTGTGGTGAGGGGACAGACGCGGAGACTGCCTCTGAATGAAGAGTTGCTTACAATTTGCAAGAGGAGGGGGCCACGTGGGGAAGTAGTGGGGCTGGTCAGGAGGCAGAAAGACCGAGGGGGAGAGCCTCGATCAGAGCTTTATTGTGGGTTTTTTGGTTTTGGTTTTGCAGGGAAGGACTGTGCAAGTCAGGGTAGGCAGTACTGAACGTCAGGTTGGATAGTCTGAGTAGTCTGTGACTGGCTCCGAGCTGTAGAGTAGTCTCTGGCTGTGGGTGCCTGGCCCTGGGGTGATTTAGGACAGAGGCGATACGAACTTGGCGTATGAGAATTAGACAAACGGAGGCAGGGGTCTGGGACATAAGCTTTGGATTGGTTGGTTTGCATATGAAAGACACTCTAGGGATCAGCTAGCCTCGGGAGGGGCAGTGCCTCCAGAAGCCTGGATGTCAGAGCATCACAAAATCCAAAAAAACCCATAAAAGACGTGATTAATACAGTCACCTCTCGGTTGTGACAACCCAAATGTCTCCAGACATTGCCAGGTGTCCTTGGGGTGGAGGGGGCGATGGGGAAGGGCGCAATCACCTCTGGGTTTAAGAGCCACTGATGAAGGGCCAAAGTGGGTCGCTCCAGCTATGAGTCATCTTACCCAAGCAAGAGAGCAGTGTGGACTAAAGTCCCAGGAGACGGCTTTGTGTGAAGGTGTTGATTTGGATTGGCAGAAGTCAGGAAGGAAGAAGTCCTAAATGGGAGGGATTCACAGGACCTGGAACCCAGAGGGTGGGGAGGGGAAGACTTCAGTATACTGAGTTTTTGGATGTTAACCATAACATCTCTTATCCATTTACCGTACGCCCAAGCCCTGTACCAATGACAGGAATCGTGTATTTAATCTTCCCAAGAGATCAGTAACATTGATCTCCTCTTGACAAAGAAGGAAACTGAGACTCAGAGGGATTCAGAGGCAGGCTGGGTCACACTGGTGGTACGTGTGGGGGTTCAGATTTGAAATCAGGTCTCTGTGATTAGAAATAACGTCAGGTAAGGTGAAAGGATGTTACATTACAGACAGAAATGCCTAGATTTGGGGCGCCTGAGTGGCTCTGTCGGTTGAGCACCCGATTTCAGCTCAGGTCGTGATCTCGTGGCTCGTGAGTTCGAGCCACGCGTTGGGCTCTGTGCTGGCAGCGTGGAGCCTGCTTGGGATTCTCTCTCTCCCCCTCTCTCCCCCTTTCTCCCCCTCTCTCCCTCCCTCCCCCTCCTTCCCTTGCTGATACTCTGTCTCTCAAATAAACAAACATTAAAAACAAGTGTCTAGACTTAAAGGTGTGTGGTACCCAGCACAGCAGCAGATTCCCCAGCAGGGGACAGGTAGGATGTAGAGGAAATCTGTTTATCTCACGGCAGGCATGGGGAGCTGGCCGCAGGTGGCCTGGGGTGCTGTGCAGCTGGGCGAGACCAGGTAATCCAGGTGTGACGATCTGTGCCAGGCCAAGGGTGACGCTGGTAGGATTTTGTGGATGAGCAGACGAAGGCTCAGAGAGGTACAGTGACTCACCCCAAATCTGACTCCAGAGTCACGCCCCGAAGCATGTTATTAATACTCAGCGGCTGGGCGCTTCTGACAACTTTATCTCCTGTCATCGCTGGGTACACTCACACATTCTGTGTCTCCAAATATTACTTCTACTTACTGAACAAATGAGACAGAATTCTGTTACTTGATTCAACATCATGGAGACATTTTCCTTAAGAAGACAAAAGGGTTTTCAGATGTCTTTGAGCCCTTGGTTGGCTTGGGAAAACCTACTCCTTTTCTGGAATCCTAGCCCCTGAGCATAGTTCCCAGAAAGCCATTCTGCCGTGTGTGTGCCTCAGTTTCCCCTGCTCGCCTGTGAGCTCCTTGCGGCAAGATCATGTTTTATTCATTTTCATATTCCTGGCGCATGACTAATTCCCGGCGGAAAATCAGTACTATTTGGTTTTTGCTTTTTTAATGATTTCAGACTGTGAGGAGATCATTTTTAGTACGTTTCATGTGTGGAACATCACCATGCTTCAGGTGAACTCGGTACAGAAGAAAAGGACGCTGTTTAGCCTTCAGCATGGCTACAAAAAATAGAAGCAGGGAGTCATGAGGAAGGGAAATGAAGCTTCTTCGTGAGGAAGGGTGAGGGCAAAGACTTCCAAGACCTGAATGTACGGAGCACAAGGTCAAGTTGACGTTACTTAGAGTTTAGACAGGCGTTGGCAGACTTTGTCTGTAAAGGGCCAGATAGTAAACATTTTAGGCTTTCACCATATGGTCTCTGTTGCAACCAATCAATTCTGTCGTAGCTCCAAAGCAGCCATAGGCAATGTAGAAATGCAAAAACATGGCAGCCTTCCAATAAGATTTTATTTACAGAGACGGGCAGCAAGCCGGATTTGGACTCAGGGTCACGGTTTGCCAAGCCCTGATGTAGACTCTCAAATGCGACAGAACAGGGCATGTATCCCAGCCACTTGCTAACTGTGCGGCCTTCATCAGAATGAGCCTCAGTTGCTCCATCTATGAAATGGTGACTCCTACAGCATCCACACCTAGGGCTGGGGGTACAACTCAATGATATGAAGCATTTGGCCCTGACCGTAGCATACAGCCAGCACACCATAAATGGTGGCTATCATTGTTACCCTTGTAAGTAGTATGTATCTCCTCCTGCCTTTTTTTCATTCTTGCTTTTCATTGTATTAAAATGAAGTCACATGAATTCATACTCCGTGGGTGCTGTGTCAGATGGTTTCTTTCCAGTCCTGTTTCTCTCTCCTTAGACTTCTTGAGTTTGAGGGACAATAAGGAAAATAATATCTGTATTATTTCTGCAGAGTTCCTACCAATTAGGATTGT
Source organism: Prionailurus bengalensis (assembly GCF_016509475.1). Classification (NCBI taxonomy): domain Eukaryota; kingdom Metazoa; phylum Chordata; class Mammalia; order Carnivora; family Felidae; genus Prionailurus; species Prionailurus bengalensis. The sequence continues at coordinate 15,885,752 of NC_057349.1, read as the reverse complement.
TGTTAACTATAAATTTCATGTGCAGTAATTCACACGGTGCCTGGGAAATCACACTCAGTATATCGTGACTAGTAGAATGAGGAAGAAGTTTAAAAATGTAAGTTTGTGAAGTGAATAGAAAGGAATTCACTAAGGACTTAGAAATCTCGTGAAATGTCAACTGAGTAGGAATTCTGATGGAGAGTCTCTTAGCATTCAGTGCTGAAACTGTAAGACTTAGGTGTTTGTTTTTCTTTAACATTTGGAACCAATTAATTGCTTGGCTCTGTTAATCAGTGATTTCCTAAAGTGGAATCCGTTGCTCACAAACCAGGAACTTTGAAACCAGTCGAGGCATTTGCTTTTTCAAAATGAGCTGTTTATATTAACGCTGAAAAAGATAAATCCCACGTGCAAAACAGCTGTCTGTCGGTCATGAAGAACAGAGTGTATTCTGTTTATTGGGAACACTCATTATGAACAGTCCTTTGTGCGGACCCAAGCCAATGATCGTGCAGGAACGCATCCATGAAGAGAGAGCAGAACTTCTCCAACTGGGCCTGGTTTCTTTCAAAACATGTGGTCTAAGGTTTAGAGAACAGGGTTTCTCAGACTTGGCACTCGTGACATTGGGGGCCAGCTGATTCTTCATTACGGGAGGTTGTCCTGTGCACTGTAGGATGGGTAGCGTCCTGGCCCCTAGATGCCGGGAACCACCCCCACCTTTCCCCAGTGTGACAACCAAAACTATCTCCAGATTTTGCCAGATGCCTTCCCGTGTTCGAGAACCACTGGTGTGGACTGAGGATTTAACAGTGCCTAGAGAGCCGTCCCGTTCCAGCACCTTCAAGCAATGATAGCTTATTCCTATGGAAACATTCTCCGTGTTGTCCTGATTCCATAGAGCTGGCCCCGCTGACCCAACGCGCGTGCCTAAACTTGGAAGCCCACATGGGCTGCTTTTCGTAAATTTGAAAATCGGGCACGACCATCCCCGATACACTGCTTGTCTTGTTTAGGCCCTCAAGTTTGAATGTTTCTTATACCACCTTTCCCTTTTCGTCTTTCTGAATTTTGCTTAGACGCATAGTCAATGCACTTCGTGCTGGTTGACAAAGTTAAATGTCCTTATAGCCCGAGAGTGATAGAAGTCTGCCAGTAGTTTGATTGGACAACATTTTCATTTTCATTTAAAATTTTAATAGGCAGAGCAGCGCAATGTTTTGGTTTCCTGTTTCCCTTCCTGGTGATAAGGTAAAACATCTCGGTGGCCTTCCTGTGTTCCATGACCATGGATTGGTTTAGTAATGTGTTACATTAGGTGAGATTGGGAAGGGCAGGCCTCTCACGGTGCAGAAGTGTATCTATACCTGTCTACCGGGATACCGTTTCCAGGTAAATTCTGGCATATCAGCCATATTAAAGTTTACTTTTTGGTAGATACTACACAGGCGCTACATGGGGATGTGGTTGTATATTAAATCTATAATAAGATACAGTATAGGGGATATTGAGAAAGGTGTCACTCTTTAAATGGCATCTTGAAAATATTTATGCTAGACTGTGTATATATATTTTTTTAAAGGAAGAATGATTCTTGTTTTTAAATTTTTTAAATGTTTTCTATTTTTGAGAGAGAAAGAGAGAGAGAGACAGAGCATGAGAGGGGGAGGAGCAGAGAGAGAAGGAGACACAGAATCCGAAGTGGGCTCCAGGCTCCGAGCTGTCAGCACTGAGCCCCATGCAGGACTTGAACTCACAGACCGCAAGATCCTGACCTGAGCTGAAGTCGGATGCTTAACTGACTGAGCCACCCAGGCGCCCTGAGATCCTTTTTTTTTTTTTTTTAACTTTATTTATTTTGAGACAGAGAATATGTGAATGGGGATGGGACAGGGAGAGAGAGGGAGAGAGAGAATCCCAAGCAGGCTCTGCACTGTCAGCACAGAGCCGGACCCAGGGCTCGAACTCACGAACTGTGAGATCATGACCTGAGCTGAAATCAAGAGTCGGACAACTTAACTGACTGAGCCACCCAGGCGCCCCCGTGTATACAGCTTTCTATATCACTACTCTGAGACTCACAGAATTTACTAGTTCAATAAAATACTGTATTATCAACATGGGGTGGAAGAATTCATGAATATACTGTTTTACCTAGTGCTGTAGAATAATTAACCATGTAGATATTTTTTTTTTCTGATATTCTATAGCCTGGGGATAACTTTGCCAAATTATTCCTAGGCTGTTCTATATTTATCATTTATTAAGGAGATACATTTTACGCTGAACAGTAATACCTTGAAAAATAATCGTGGCCCAGGGTATTGTATATTTTTTGAATTTTGGCTTTCCTGAGACATAATTACCTTAAGCTCAACCTGTTTTGTATTAAATCTGTGTGTATGTAATAATCCACCTTTGGTTTCCCCCCATTTATTAGTATTTGACTCTGAAAGAGGAAGTGTATAAACAAATGACAAAAAATAACTCTTAGTTTTAAGCTCTCAGCCCTGGGAAGGTCATGGCCACATAGTAGAATAAATCTTCATGTTTCTGTGCGTTGTTACAACAGTATTTTGTAGGTTTTTCTTACTGATGTGTACAGAATATCCCTTGTGCCTTGTATATTTATGACAGTTACTAACTCTGTTAAGAATTTTTATACTGTTTGAGAATACGGAAGATGATATGAAATTGATACTTTTTTTATTGGAGTTTGGGTCAAAATTTTCTGTTAGACAAAAATCTCAGTTTTGTGAAACTTTTGTTCCTTAGTGTCATGAAAACGAAGCGAACTTAGTTTTCCCTTTCCATCTCCTTTTCTGTACTTGATTTTTTTCAATATTTTTTTAAGTTTACTTATCTATTTTGAGAAAGAGAGAGAGAGAGAGAGAGCACACCAGGGAGGGGCAGAGAGAGGGAGAGAGAGAGAGAAGAGAGAGAGAGAGAGGGAGAGAGAGAGAGAGAATCCCAAGCAGGCTCTACGCTGGTAGAACAGAGCCTATAAGGGGGCTCGAACCACGAGATCATGTCCCCAAGCCAAAACCAAGAGTCAGAAGCATAACCAACTGAGCCACCCAGGGGCCCCTGTTTTTTTTTTTTTTAACGTTTATTTATTTATTTTGAGAGAGAATGCACATGGAAGCCGGGGAGGGGCAGAGAGAGGGAAGGAAAGAATTCAAGCAGACTCCAAGCCATCAGCATGGAGCCAGACATACAGCTCCATCTCTCAAACTGGGAGATCATGACCTGAGCTGAAATCAGGAGTCGAACGCTTAACCGACTCAGCCACCCAGACACCCCATGGCGCCTTCAAGTTTCTTTAGAATGCTCCCATCCGTTACCAGGTGCCACCAACACCCCTCCCCCCAGTCAGATCCCCAAATTAGGAATACCCCGAAATCTTCAAACTCTTTAACATTCAATTTTTCATGTCCGCAAAATCTTTACCATTGCTTTTTGGCAGGGAACTGATTTGGAAGAATGAAGGGAGACTAGTCTTCCCTCTTTCTAGCTCCGGCTGAACTGTAGATATATTACTATTTGAAGGTATTTCTCATTTTCAGGATGCAATCGCTTGACCTAGTCTATCTGCTGTTACGACAGCACCATACAAAAAGTGTTATTGCCCGTTTTATAGACCGCGTGTCTCATATGGGCACATTCTGTTAGAATGTACTCGTTACTACATTGATCTTTTCTATAAAGAGCCATACCTAGCAGTTACTGGGAATTAGACAAAAACATTTTTTTTAAGATCACCATCTAATGCTGTTTGTTTCCAGCTGCTTATTCTAGTCGGTGGGTCTCAGAACGAGAGGGGAAAATGCGTTATATGGCATCGATTCAGTCTGTCAGAAGTCAGAAGTTTAATTCATGCAAACCGGATTAAGGCATATAGTTGTAGTTGCCTCAACTTTTGCAGTATGCGTTCTAGAAGAGAGCATTCTTGGTGCTATACAGAGCTGCTGTGCCTTCTTCCTGTCCCATAGAGTGCCCTAAAAATTCTGCTAAAATTTCAGCACAAACATATCTTCAAGAAAATCTGAAAAATTGTTGCGTCCATATCTTGCCTAAACCATAAGTTGAGTGTGTGTGTGTGTGTGTGTGTGTGTGTGTGTGTGTGTGTTTGTCCCCCACAGTGTTGTACTTCGAGAAGGAGAGAGACTCCTCTCTGTCCAGTTCATGAAGCTGCACACACAGGGCAGATGTTTAATAAATATTTGTTGAACTGAATTCATGAAAGGCAGTTTGTCGGCAAAACTAATTTTTTAGAGTCCTTAACGTACACTTTTCCCCCCTTCAAACCACTTCCCCTCATATTTTATCTTCGAAGTTCGGTTATTGCCCTCTTGCTGAGCTGCGAAGGAGCTCAAAATGAACAGCTACCGTTTCTCCCTCAGTCGATATGTGGCTGACTTCTCCAGATAATTAAAAGAAAAAAAAAATTCCCGTTACTGGCTTTGGGGTTGTGGTTGTATCTGAGTGTGATACGGAAGGCTTCGTTGTCAGACTTAAATTTCTGACAACGTCTTACCCGCTTGCAAATAAGGATTCCCCTTACCTGGCTTGTTCTCCTGAGCTGAATCTTTCTCCAAGCCATTCAGTTCCATAACTGCGTCTAATTTTTAAATAAGCACCAACGGGAACAGTTATGTTTGCGTTTCTGCCAGTATAAATGGCAGAAATTGACTTTACTGGGTAGCAGAAAGCCAGGAAATAGATCAAAAAATTACCTTCGGTGTTTCTTGAAGGATAGTTCAACAAATATCAAAGGCTGTTAGAAAACCTATGAAAATATTGACTTCATGGTGTCTAATTCCTTTCTGCTTAATGGATCTGTACCAGATCTCGGGCAATTTCCATTTAAATACATGCCCCGAAAGCCTTCAGTGCTCACCGAGTGTTTGCTGCGTGCACTGCATGATAACATTGTGAATATATTTGAATTACTCTTTGCCTTTTTAGTCAACTTAGTTTAAATTAAATTCCAAATTATTGTCCCCAAGACAAAAAAATTAACTGTAGCGATGTCTTATTAGACCAGCCAGTAAGCTCTGTTGCTTTTATTAGTCTATAAAATACTATACATCCATTTTTCATGAGTGCCGTTTTCATGGGAATTCAATCCTGCAGAATCAAGGTGGTTGGGGCATCCAACTAAATTTGAACTTATTTTGTTATATACCCTGCACTCATAAAGAGTCCCCTTATTTCTCCCTCCCACCCCTTTTTAAATGTTTTTATTTATTTTTGAGAGAGAGAGAGAGAGAGAGAGAGAAAACAGCAAGCAGACTGTGCTCTGTCAACGCAGAGCCCAACGCAGGGCTCCAAGCCATGAGCCATGAGATCACGACCTGAGCCGAAATCAAGAGTCGGATGTTCGAACGACTGAGCCACCTGGGTGCCCCCACTCCCCTTTGTAGATAGGAGCGTATCTCCTTTCAGAATACAAGCATTCCAGAAAGGTTGTATGTAGTTTTTGTTTTGTTTTTTAAGCTCAGCAAACCATTTCAGCGCACTGTTGTAGCTTCTGTTTGAATTCTTACAATTCCACTTTAAAATACGAGCAGTTTGCTAGGTAAAAATGTCAACTAATGGGACATCAAGGTGATACTATATTCTTTTAAAAAAAATTATGAATTTATAATATTGGGTTCTTAACTATGGCCAGGAGCTGTATTCAGCCTTTAATAACATACATTATCTTATGTAATACGACAACCGTATAGAGAAGATGCTGTTATTCTCATTTAAGAAATGATTTAGGGGCGGGCGCCTGGGTGGCTCAGTCGGTTAAACATCCGACTCTTTAATTTCAGCCTAGATCATGATCTCGCACTGTGTGAGATCGAGCCCCGTGTCGGGCTCTGTCCTCACAGAGCGGAGCCTGGTTGGGATTCTCTCTCCCTCTCTCTGCCCCTCCCCTGCTCGCTCGCACATGCGTGCTCTCTCTCTTTCAAAACAAACTTTAAAAAATGGTTTGTTTAGTGGCATCTGGGTGGCTCAGTCGGTTAAGCATCGGACTTGGGCTCAGGTCACGATCTCACCGTCCGTGAGGTCGAGCCCCACGTTGGGCTCCGTGCCGACAGCTTGGAGCCCGGAGCCTGCTTCGGATTCTGTGTCTCCCTCTCTCTCTACCCCTCCCCCACTCACGCTGTGTCTCTCTCTGTCTCTCTCTCTGAAAAATAAATAAACATTAAAAAAAGTAAAAAATTGTTTATCATTCCCATTTTAAAGTGAAGAAACCTGCCTTTGGTAACAAGGCTCACGTCTGCCCATTCCAAAACTGAGTTCTTAAATGCTACATCACACATAGCCCAGGGATAGCCTCCAGTAGGAGAGATAACGTTCAAAGTTACCAGTAATTCCTTTATTCCCCGTAGAGTCAACCAAAGCTACACCTAAGTACCATTTATAGATTTCTGTTAGACTTAAACACAAGGGCGATATTCACATTACAATAATGGCAATATGCTTTTCATAAAATAATAATCACAATAGCTATTATGCTACATACCATACTAAATGCTTTATATACATTCATTCTTTATAATACTTTCCATCCACTTTTCATGACAAGAGGCTTTGCATATGGCTTGTGGATGGCAGAGACAGGCTTGCACTCAAGGCTATTATCCAAAAATCAGAAAATTATAGAGAAGATCATCTATGACTTTTTGGTGCAAATAGAACCTCTATTTAGCAGAGTTTATTTTTCCAGAAACCCTGTCTGCCTATAGATAGCTAGGTAAACTTTTAGAACAATCTCATCATTCTGTATATAATGTTTGGCAACTTATTATCTGAGCAAGCAACCATGGCAGTTTTTCATGTCAGTAATTAGAGATGTCCATCAGCGTTTATAATGGCCACATAGTTGTGCATGTGATTTTTGCCCCTTCACTTAATCCCTCAAAATTGTGTAGTTGGCTTACTTTTTGTACTATCAAAATACAAATGGGGGCGTCCGGGTGGCTCAGTATGTTGTGCGTCTGATTCTTGGTTTCGGCTCAGGTCATGATCTCATGGTTCATGAGTTCGAGCCCTGCGTCGGGCTCTGTGCTGGCACTGCGGAGCCTATTTGGGATTCTCTCGCTCCCTCTCTCTCTATCCCTCCCCTTCTCTCTCTTTCTCAAAATAAGGAAATAAAAGCTGTTAAAAAATGCAAGTGAAATTTAATTTGTGATGTGACCCTTCAATAACATATCAAACTTGACCCAAGTTAGTTGGCCCGTGGGACAGACTTTTTGTGAAAGGCGCCAGTTATCAAGTCGAAGCCAAAGCAGTTCAGTCAGATTGGGAATAACCCTTATAACCAAGACACCTCTTTCAAGAAACGTGACAGCCTCTCATCTTCCCTTACATGTGACAAAATTCTCCCTGCGTCATTTTTTAACTATGGCTTGGAGGTAGATACCGTCTCCTGCTCCATAGCCCCACCTCCAGCTAGGGCTCTCCCTAGAAATAAATAAATAAAGGGTGAACCTTACCTACAGTTGATTGTCCTACCCATGAACACTCCAGGAGATGGGAAATATTATACGTACCCAAGGCAGAGCCTATCCTGTGTTATTCTAAGAAATGTGCATTCATTTATTCATTCAGAAATAGTGATCATTTCCTGTGTGTCATAAATGGTCCTTACCCACCAATCTACTAGGGACATGTCCCTTAGGATGCGTTGGCTGCCGTGAGAGAGGACTTTGTGCATTTTGACCTTAAAAACTAAGGTCATTCACTGTCTAACATAAATTGGTAAGTGGAGCTGGTTCCAAGCCTGATTCCATGGCGCCATGATTTTGTGCTTTGTCCTCTTTTGCTTCTGGACCCGTCCTCGGGCTGGTTGAAAGATGGATATGACAGTTCAGGCCTCACATCCTGAGGACACAGTGACCAAAGGCAGAAACGGGACTGTCTCTCGTTGGCTAGGAAGGAAGCCGTTCTTAGATGCCCTTCTTAGAAGCAAGCCCTGCCACCTCCAGGCATCCCTTACAGATCTCACCAGATCTGGACGGCCTACCCGCTCCTAATTACTGACCAGAGATCCACTCACTAGCGCTGGGATTAGAGTTTGGGAAGCTCATGGTCCCGTAGAGAAGGATAAATAACTGAGTACTAACTGGGTCCTCCTAAGAAGGAAGATGTGCAGAAATGGGCTTGACATTTTCCATTAAAGAGAAGGCTGGCATTCCGAAGTGACACAAATAATCATCCAGGCAGAGGGCGTGGCAGGTGTAAAGGCCTTGAGGCAGATACGATGTGTTTCTTGTTGCGTCTGACGAACAGAAAGATGAGCAGGGTTGGAGCCAGTGAATGGGGCAGATCATGGCCCCCTGAGTTGATGTAAAGACTGTGGGTAGTTGGCCTGAGAGCAGGATCATTCACTGGGGGCTTTAGGGCAGAGCAGTGACATGTTTGGGAGAGATGCTCAGGCTGCTGTGCAAAGGACTTGGAGGTGAGTGGTAGGAGTAAGAATGGAAATCGGCCATGGGGACAACTGGTCTACCCTGAGGACGAAAGTAGAGAGGGTTGAGAAATGTGGAAGAATTGGTCCTGACCCCTCTTGTCGATGAATTGGATCTGGGGGGAGGTGAGGGAAGAGGTGGGGTCAAAAGTGACTCATGGGTTTCTGTCTCAGCAATTACAAAACTGGCCTTGCCATTCCAGAAGAAGTGATCAGCTCGAGGGTGAAAGTAATTCACTTTCAGTAAAGTGAATGTGAGACGCCTGTGACATATTGAGAGACCGCAGAAGTAATGCAGAGTGATTCAGACACCATTCAAAATCTTCGTTGTGGGAAATAATCACATTTTCACAGTAACCCAAGGAGGCAGATGCTGTTGTTATTCCCATTTTTCAGATGGGGTAACTGGGGCCCAGAGAAGTATTTGGGCCAGAGTTAACACAGCTACTAAGGTGTTGTATCACTTAGGAAAGCCTTCTAGGCTAGAAGCTGACCTTTAGAAATCTTCAGCTTATCAACGTTAAAGCCGTGGGAATAAACAAAGTTGTTCAGGGAGAGCCGACCTTTGGGAAATTCCGTGATTAACTCAAAGTCTGAAAGATATACAGGTTCTCTAAAATATTTAGTTTTTTTTTAACATGTATTCATTTTTGAGAGTGAGAGAGACAGAGCATGAGGGGGGGGGGGCGCGGAGAGTGTGGGAGACACAGAATTTGAAGGAAGCTCCAGGCTCTGATCTGTCAGCACAGAGCCTGACGCGGGGCTCGAACTCAAAAACCGCGAGATCACCTGAGCCGAAGTCGGACGCTTAACCGACTGAGCCACCCAGGCATCCCAATATACAAGTTCTCTAGAGGAGACAGGAAAGGAGGAAGAGGGGAAGAAAGTCTTGTATAGGTTACCTTTAAAAAATGAATGTTAAATTGTTAAAAAAAAAACAAAACAATAAAAGCGTTTGACGACAAGCTAAGAAACAGGCTGTAAAAGGTTCTGACATTCTGCCAAAGTGTGTGGAACACGGCCACATATGTCAACACTTGACGTTGTGCCACTTAGAAGCGATAGTTTGTATAAACTTCAGCAAGTCACTTCTTTGCATGAAGGTTAGGTTCAACTGCAGAAAGCAAACTCAGAATAATAATCAACAGGACAGGAGTTTGTTTCTGTCACAGACAAGTGCAGAGGCAGCCAGTCCAAAGCTGTTATACGCGATGGCCCTGTGAAGTTCTCAAGGACCTGGGTGCCACCTAGCATACCACACTCCTCCAATACTATGATGTGACCCTTGTCCTCATAGTGGCTGCCAAGTTGCAGCCATCACAGCTTTGCCCCAGAAAACCAGGTGAAGGGAAGAGCAGACCAGAGAGATGGCCCATCCCTTCCCTTTGAGCAGACTTGGCGGGAGTCACGCACAGAACCTCAGCTCACAGCCCAGTGGTCGAAGGTTGGTGATATGACCACACCTGCCCGCAGGGGAGGCTAGGAAACTGCCTTTTAGCTGGGCACAAAATCAAGAAGCTTTCACCAAAGAGAAAGGGAAGAATGGATATTGGCAGGCAACCAGCCATATCTGCCAGTGTCAATTTGCTCTTTTGTAAGATAAGGATTAACATATTCGCTTTCCCTCTCCCGCTGGTTTGTTGTGGGAATCAAATGACACAGCCAGGCATGCGCTTGATAAGTAATAAAACACTGTTCAAACTGTTGCTGTGAGAATGACCATTGGCTCCTCTCGCGCACAGTAGGCATTTATATTTTGAATGAAAAATGTTGGGAAAACGTAAGATTTTCCACTAATCTGTAAGTGCACAAAGGCAGGAAATGTGAATTGAGGAGAGAGAAGATTTTTCTGCACATCTTGCATTTCAATGACAAGGCTTTCCTTTGCTTTCACAATCAATTTCGGGACAGCCAAGATTGATATTTGATTAGTTCTGCAGGAAAACGTCCCATCAGCCTAGGGGTGCTGAACGTAGGCACTGTCCAAGGAACACTGGAGAATGCTCTGTGGGGACAGCAGTCATGTTAGTAACTCACCCGATCTTCCCCATTCTGACTGGTAACATAACGAAGCTTCCGGACCAAGGTCCCTGGAGAGGACCTCAATGAAGGTAATGAGGGAATGGCTCTATCATTCAGAAACTAGTTGGACTGATCACTAAGAAACTGGCTGCAAAGCGTCGCTCCATTTTGTGTCTGGAGATTCATGGGTAAAGGCAAATGAAGTTCTTTTCCTTGTTAATTTCCTGATGACCCCGGATTTATTTCATCTGTGGATACTAATAGCCTTTTCAGGTTTTGAGTTTGCCTCCAGAAAGATGACGTTTTCGCCTTTAATAATGACCTTTAAGATGATTCTGTCATTAAGGGCAAAGAATTTGTGACCTTTCATTATGTATGTGCTTGCTAGGTCCACATCAATTCCCCATTCCTCTCAAAATGGAATGGTGTTCGCTTTTGTGTGGTACTTTCCATTTTAGGATTTTGTTTGATTTTATTTGTATATAGATTTTTTAATGTTTATTTTTGAGAGAGAGAGAGAGAGAGAGAGAGAGAGAGAGAGAGAGAGAGAGATGGTGCACACATGTGAGCAGGGAAGGGGCAGAGAGGGGGAGAGAGAGCAAATCCCAAGCAGGCACGGGGTTGTCAGCACAGACCTCACTGTGGGGCTCGATCCCACAAACTGTGAGATCATGACCTGAGCTGAAACCAAGAGTGAGACGTGTAACTGAGTGATCCACCCAGGCACCCCCCCATTTTAGTATTTTTAGAGTAGGGGTTTCACCTTCTCCTTCCTCAACTCCCCTATCCCATAACTTGTGTTGCACAATAAATGTGTAACAAATGTTTGCAGAGTCAAAGCACTGTCATCTCCTATGCTCATGGGCTGTGATACCTCCCAAAAGTGCCCCAAAGGACAGATATGAAGACAGAGGCCCAAACGGCCCATTTCTTATGATATCCCTTTTTTTCTTTCCTTGACCTGATGCCTTATCTAATCCCTGGCCACTTTGGAAAGGGGACAAAGGGTAGCCAAATCGGAGCTAATTTCGTTGTGATAAGTCTTCTTATGTAACCACAAAGAAAAACTGAAAAGATGCTTTATAAACAAATTAAAATACCATATCGCAGGTAAACCTGGAGTCCAAAATCCTAACTCACAATTTCACTTTAGCCACCTGGGGGAGGATTCCCAGTGGGAACGGGCACCGGCCAGTTGGTTTCATCGTTGCTCTGGAGCGTAATATAATGATTATTATAATAATTAGAATACAGGATAATGCCTGCAGAGAAACAGGTGTATGTATCATCCCTGCTTTGCTGTTAAGGAAATGCAATTCTGACGTTAATCGGTCAACGTGCCGATGGCCACAGAGCTAAATGATGATTGGCACTGAAACCCCAGTGGCCAGAGTTCAAATTCTAGGCTCTGAGGTCAGTATATTCGGTCATTAAAAGAAAGAACTTAGGGGCGCCCGGGTGGCTCCGTCAGTTAAGCATCCGACTTTGGCTCGCGTCATGATCTCACAGTTCGTGGGTTCCAGCCCCGGGTCGGGCTCTGTGCTGCCAGCTCAAAGCCTGGAGCCTGCTTCGGATTCTGTCTCCCTCTCTCTCTGCTCCTCCCCCAGTCACATTCTGTGTCTCTCACTCAAAAATAAATAAGGTTTTAAAAAATTAAGAAGAATTTCAAAATACACTCCTAAATCAATGTGAATTCAGAACTTGTTATGGAGCAAAATTAATCGATGACTTTCCCTGCTAAGACCTCTTTAGAAATTGAACATCTTTCACACAGAAGAGTAATAAAAGGTCCCCAGAGGAACTATTGGCAGGATGAAAAGGACATTCGCCTCTAGAAAAGGACTAATGGAACTGAATTTCTGTGTTCTGAGACCGGGGAAATTAAGAATTCCTTGTGAAACCCTCAAAAAACGCGTAAGTGGTTGCTTCCTTTCCGGAGTAACAGTTCCGGCAGGCCTAGGTTCGAGCTGCCGATGGTAAATACACACGGAAACGATCTACAAAAGGAAAGAAAGAAAAGATCAACACCCCTGCGAAACTGTCTTCTCCAGGAGGGCTGTTTAGATTCCACATAGTCACTGCACAAATGACCATGAGAAACTGGTCTGTGGTTCAACGGGAGGTAAATCTGGAGACCGTAATGTCACCCGAGAAAGAAAATGAGAAATCTGAGCTTCAGAGGAAGTAGACCCGAGCAATCATTCTTCGATGGAACGTGAGGTCTCACGAGGTTCTCTGTAGTGCCCCGTTCAATAGGTAACTGAGTGGCCGTTGTTATGAGACCTTGGAAAGAGCTCAGGGGAGAAAAAATGCTGAGGGTGTTAACCTTGACGGTAATAGAGGAGGAGAGACTTTTGAAAAGAGGTGGGTCAGGAATCCTACCCACATTGCTCGGTCTTTGCATCCTTAAGCCATCCGTGAGGTTTGGGGTGGAGTGAGGACAGGCCTGTTTCTAGATTCGGGAGCCCTGGGCCACTTCAACTGTCTGTCTGAGCTGGTGCACTCTGGGTAAGCTGCCTGACTCCTCTGCATCTTACCCTAGAAGGCGTCCCTGCACCCCTAGAAGGCGTCAAAAAGGACACTGCCTCGGCACCTTGGAAATTGTGTCCCACGGAACGCTGGTCAACTCTGAGACCTCCGTGGTTGTCTCACCGGGGAACAGCAACCAGCAGTATTTGTGGTCAAATTAAGTGTGGGAAACAAAGTGCTGAACAAAGTTTACAAGGTTTATTGCAGACCTCCTCAGGGCCTGAACAAAAGCTAGAATAACGTGTGAAGTGATTCTTTGAGACGAGAACACGGTATGTCAGTCACACCTGCAGGGGAACACAGGGAATCATGGAAAGGAAAGATTCTAGGCTGTTTGTGGAATGCCGTAGTATATTGTTCAGAATGTGATTCTTAGACTCCTCACGCCAGAATTACCTGTGGGCTGCTTATTATGTTCCTGGTTCAGATCTAAGATAGAGATCCAGGATCGAAAGTTTTAGCAGATATTTGAGTAGATTCTTATGTACACCGAAGTTTGAGATCCACCAGTCTGGAGGGTGTTGGCATAGTTCAGAGCCTTCAAACTTCGTGTAATGTCATAGGGGACGTCCTAGTGGTGAAGTCCGAAGGAACTTTACGCCTTATTGACCAGGTGGTTGGCCTGATACGAGACGCCTTTCATTTTTAAACAACTTCCATTGAGTCTGTATCACATGCCCCCGATGTCAATCCTTACGAGTCGGTATTCTCCTTATGGTATCGGAAAACAAGCTGACAGGACTTCCCCTAAGGTCGCAAAGTGGATTCGTGAGAGCCCTTCGATTAGAAGTGAGAGAGAACCCAACCTTGTTGGACTTGAGGAAAACCGGAATCTATTGGTTCATATCAAGAAACTGTCCAGGGTTATGATGGTTTCAGGAAGGGCTGGATCTAGGGGCTCAAATGATGTAAGGAAGTCTCCATTTCACCTGAGCCATCCTTCCCTCGGTTTTTTTTCTTCTTCTCGTTTATCTCAGTTCTCAGACAGGCTCTCCCTTCCCGGTGGCAGGAATATTACCAGTAGCTTCATGCTATAGAACAGGGGTTGGCAAACCATAGTCACAGGGCTGGCTGCCTGGCTTTGTGAACAAAACTGCGTTGAACACAGCCGTGCCCATTTGTGTACTTTGGTCTGTGGCTGCTTTCACACCGCCACAGCGGTTGAGTATTTGGGACAGAGCTGTATGGCCGGTAGAGCCTCAAGAATTTAGGATTTGCCTTTATAGGAAGGGTTTGCTGACCCCTGCAGGAGAAGCCAGGTTGTGTGGAAGTTTGATTTTGAACCTGTCCAAGGCACTATTTATTTATTTCAAGAGTGTCAGACCCCAGGGGCCGATGTTTTAAGATGAACGAAGAGCCTACATGACTTGGGAGTGTTGCTTGGGATTGACAGAAGACTTGGGAGTTCATTGACTCTTGAAACAAGCAAGTTCCATTCCCAACACAAACAGTGGATTAAAAGAACAATGGGGGTGGCGGGGGGGGGGGGGGGGGGGGGGGGGGGGGGGGGGGGGGGGGGGGGACGCCTGGACGGCTCAGTCTGTTGAGCGTCTGACTTCCGCTCAGGTCGTGATCTCGCATTTGTGAGTTCGAGCCCCGCGGCGGGCTCTAGGCTGACAGCTCGGATCCTGGAGCCTCCTTCCGATTCTGTTGTCTCCCTCTCTCTCTGCCCCTCCCCCACTCACACACTCTGTCTCTCTCTCTCTCTCATAAAGAACAATAGGATGTTTTGTGAGTTTTTATAGTCTTACATGCTTTAGGGGTTGAAGGGTAGACTCCTGGAAGATGAAACGGGAATTTTTGTCTTGAATATCTCAGGAAGAACTTTGTCTGTAACACCTATCATCGCAATCAATAGAATGACACGCACATGTATAAATTTGAATTTAAAAAAAGACGTCGCCCCCACGCGTCTGGTCTGTCGGCAGAGGCTTTTTGTTCATTGACGGCCTGTGGTCACGGAATGCAAATACCCCGTCAGCACAGTGCTTAGAAAACACGAAGTATTGGACATGACAGGATTGCTCCCTCTCAGAGCCTGGGGAATTACCATTGTGACTTAGAGATTCTTTTACTATTCACCAAGTCTAAGTGAAGGTTCTTGAGTTTATGGCCCCAGCTTTGACCAGGCTTAGAGAGAGCCTGTCTAATCTGCAATCCCAGGTTCAACAGCATGTCTATTTATAGCCCCAGCAAAGTTCAGAATTGAGTCTCATTGGCTGGGCTCAGTGGCTCGTCCCTAACTGTGTTACTAGCGGTGGGGGAGGGAGGGTGGTGGAGAATGCCGTGTTCTGATTGGTTTGCACTGGGTCACGTGGTCCCCCCCCCCCCGCCAAGTCAGGAGGTGGTGGAGAATGCAGTGTTCTGATTGGTTTGCACTGGGTCACGTGGTCCCCCCCCTCCCCCGCCAAGTCAGGAGGTGGTGGAGAATGCAGTGTTCTGATTGGTTTGCACTGGGTCACGTGTCGCCCCCCACCGCCGAGTAAGGAGCGAGACCATCCTTTCCTGGACTGCCAGAAAGGATTCTCCAGCGGAACATCCAGGACTCCTGGAGTTCTTGCCACCTGCAGGGAGGCCAAAAAGAACTCCCGCCCAATAGCTATTAAGTGATAGGTTCTGGATCTGAACCCGCGTCCTCCTGGTTTTAAAACTAACGTTTTGGGGGCGTCTGGGTGGCTCAGTTAAGCGAACGGCTTCGGCTCAGGGCATGATCTCGCGGTTTGGGAGTTCGAGCCCCGCGTCTGCTCTGTGC